>NW_024387503.1:0-2848066 GCF_900408965.1 Simochromis diagramma | reverse complement strand
CTTTTCCAAGCCTGTGGTATCATCTTCTATGTCATTAGGCAGGAATATGAGCATGCTGAGGTCATTTCCTTTATAACGGCATCTCAAGAATCTGTCCAGAAACATTGTTTTTATTTATTACTCCATCAAAGATGATCTGACTTCCTAATCTAGAAATTTAGGCTGATATTTGTAAAAGACAAGTTTTAGATCATGCTGGTGAAATCCTGTAATAAGCTGAAAGTGATGGATGTTACCTTGCAGTTGGCCTCAGGAATGGTCGCAAAAGGAAATTTACTTTTCTGCTGCATCATCTTCACCGGCTTAGTGTCGTTCTGAAAAATAGGGGAGACAAGAGAAATGTTTTTTGTGTTTAGTCTCAAAATGATCTCAAAAAGTTCTGTCATGGTTTTATTCCAGCCATTGAGTGGATTTGGATGTAGAGCACACGTCACAACACAATTTGTTCTTGTTAGCCGAAGTTGTGATGTGCTGTTGTTTGAGATTTATTTGAGCACTTATTGGATATTACATGAATAATAAACTCATTGCATAACTGCATAAAGTGGACAGTGATCGTCCTAAAAGCACGATTTTATCCCCTCAGAGCTCCAGGCTTTATGTTCTCATTCAGCAAAGTCCACAGCTCGTTTGTAGTATGACAGATCAAAGTATAACTGCACCATCCTATGCTGCCTTTCTGCACTGTTACCTTGTTCAGTCGAAACTGCGCATCAGCAGTCTTCTCCTCCTTAAACTGCGTGTTCCAGCTGCCCTTGAAGTAAATGGCATTCACGAGAACCAGCTTCGTCAGGCTACCCACTGCATCCTGGCTTAGCAAGTCCTTGATTTTATCTGGTAAAAAGAATTTATGAAAACTATTAACTATTACCAAAGATGCACTAGTTACTGTACAACATCTTCAGCTATAAAATCAGAAAACAGGGCAACAGCAAGATGGTTTTTATTTTAAAAAAGGGGGGAAAAAGCTTTATGATCAGTATAACAGGGAACAAAAAACAAAAATTCAAGCGTAGGCTTGAAGCCACTGAGGTGGTTGTTAGCGGGGGTGACGCGATGCTTCTGGTATGCATGAATTAATTAAACAGTCCCATAACTCCGCTATTATTCTTGTCCTTTTTGGTCTTTGTTCCAAACATTTTAAGATAAAAGCGCAGCGGTCACAAAACGTTTTGCCTTCTATGTTAACAACACACCTGACGCTGATTACGTGCGTCCACCTTAAATACCTTACATAAACCTACCATACAGGAAACTTAAAGGTGGAATCCTCAGTGGTGCTTGGTGCCACACCCTCAGGGACTTTAATGTATATAAAAAACACTGACAGCTCCTATCTGCCTCAGTCACTCTCCCTGATCCAGCTGAGTCACCAATAGAGAAAATCTGCTTTTCACGGAATTTGTAACAGCAATAAGAGAATACGTAGTTTATTCCAGAAGATATCGTCTCTCTCCCATATATAACATCTTTTGGAACCGATATGTTCCAGATATCAAGTGGAGACACGTCTGGATGGTCCCCCATAACTATTTGATTGTAATAAGGTGAAGAAGTCTCATTTAAAATTCTACATAAATGTTATCCAGCCAGTCACTACATGGTAAAATTTAAAAGGGACATAAATACTAATTGTACTTTCTGTGGGGATCATCCAGAAACTGTGACACATCTTTTTTGGTACTGTTCTTTTACACAGAGATTCTGGAAGGAATTTAGCAGGTTTGTTATTGTCCATATTTTAAGGGAGTTTTCTTTACGATGGGAAAATGTTTTATTCTGTTTGTTTAAGTTCCCCAAGAAGTATGAGAAATGTTTTCTTATGATAAATTTGTTAATACTTTTAGCTACATTTTTTATCCATAAATGTAAGTTTACTAACAAAACACCATATTTCTGTCATTATTTTAAGGATGTGGAAATGTACATACAATCAATATCAGACTCCACCAACACAAAGGCTCTCAAAACAATATATGTATGTGAATTTTTGCGTGTATTCTTATAATTGTTACCTTTTTCTTTTAGCCTTGGCTTTTTGTGTTCATGTTCTGTTGTTTTGTATACTTCATCTGTTCGTATGTTGTATACTCATTGTTTGTTAAATAAAGTTTTAAAAAAAAAGAAAAAACTTAAAAAGGTTACCTCTAGCGGCAACATAAGGTATCAACCCAAAAATGGCTCCTACAAAAATAATGTCTTCTTTCAACTGGGATTAAGATTGTCTCATTTCCAGCAGGTGGCACCACAGTCCTATAACCCTCATGCAAAGTCCTTGTATCCTATTATTATAGATGGTAGATTTATAAATGGCCTGTATTTGTATCGCGCTTTTATAAAAACAATGAATGAATTTCCTGCTGCACTTAAGATAATATAAAGATATAGAATCAATAGCAGCCAATCCTAAATGGGCCTGAAAAATAAAAATATGTTAAAGACACAAGTGATCAAAGTAGAAGTACCCATCACATAATATAATAAGAATAGAAGAATTGGCCTGCTATTTACAGCAACATACTGCTGTGATGGTTTTATTAATAGCATGAAACCAAACAGTAAAACCCAGAGATAATGCTGCTTAATACTGAATAGAAATTAGACTGGAAGAACTGGAAACAGAAAATAATGTGGACGGTGGACAATCCGGTAATAATGTCTCAACTGAACACAACACAACTGATCCCCAAGGATTTACAGTGGAGATCATTTAAAGTTACATTATGCTTACCTTGTGTCTGCTTCTCCACCCAGCTGTTGATGTGGACCCTGGCCTCCTCTGCATTTCCTTTGAAGTCCACAGACTCGAGCTCAGCGTTGTAATGCTTTTTGGTGCCTTTTAAAAATTCCTGGAATTGTGAAAATAAGTCACTCGAAACAGATTCAACAAACTACGGAGACTTCAATCAAGTTCAGTCACTGTGTTAAAACATTTTCAGTCCTTTGGATGCAGTTGAAGCTTGAACTAACCAGTCAGCCTTTGTCTAATAAAAGATTAAAGCAAATAGCTTGTTGGATGCCAATTTAAGTAGCCAGCATAGAAAAATACACAGATTGTGGGTAAGCTGGTTTGTAACGTTTCGGTTCAGATGGCAGCAGTTTTTGCTGACAAATGTACATTTTAGTATTTCTAAGTATTAATAAATTACTGTTTTACTTCTTTATATATTTCTTTATACTATTTGCAAATATTTTAAAAGTTTAATCTGCTGTGATGACTGGAACACAAAGGAGAGAAATGGTGCCTTGTCTCTTGTTATGAACTGTAAATAAATAAAACTGTAAAATGATTATATTTAATTTTTGTTTTATCTGTTTAGTTCTATTTTTTCAGTTTTACTGTTTTTGTGTTATTTATTTTTAATACAAATGTTTCTATTTTATTGCCGTGTTTTATGAAGACTTGTCTGTTTTTTATCATAGAACATATTCTTGTGAAATGTTTCCAGTAAATACAGTGAACTTGTACTACCACTACTACTGACTAGATGTAGCCAAACAGTATTAACGGTATTAAATTAGCATTACTGTCCTAAACTTTGTGTAAGTGAAAATCCAGGGAGCAGGGAGAAACGTGCACAGCTTTGGTCTCATGACTTATAACAGGGCTCACTGCACAGGTTAGTCATTTATTGTAAGTCTAAGTAACAACAGGTTTCCTCTCACACCTCGAGAAACGTGTAGGACCGATCCCCGTAAAGTCTGTTGGCAAGACTGAGGGAGTATGGAGCATCAGCCTTGTTCAGATCAGTTAGTAGTTTGGCAAACTTGCCGTGGACATCGTCCTCATCGGTCTGGGGTTTCAGACACTGTGAACAGCCAGAGAAGACTTACGTGTTATAAAGCCACGATGAACAAAAGACAGATGAAAGACAGCTAATATGGCTAACATAACTCTGCATTGGCCTTTTTGAATGTATCAATGTTAGTTTGTTTTCATTTGGTAATAGCTTTCTCATAACTAACATCCACTGAATGATTGGATTCAAAGTCTTAAGGAACTGAAGTGCTCAGTAGTAATCTGTATTTACAAGGCCTCCTGCATCTTTTGGAAAGAATACAGAAAAAAGACAAACAGACGCAACAAACGCTCAAATATGTTAAACATTTAGAACATGTATGATGTTACGCTTTTGTTGACACTGAACTTTTCACCTGCTGCATAAATCTGCTTTCTACTAATTCTGTTTTAAGGTGTTAGCTATGTGTTGGATATATGTGGTGGGAAGTTTGGTGTGAGATACTCTGGAGCTAAAACCTTGAATTTCCCTGTCAGATAACAGTTATTCGCTTTGTTACCACCTTGCGCAGGTAGCCTGGCAGTCTGGTTTGCTGCTGAATCTGCGTCTGCATCTGCGTCCGCGTCTGCATCCGTGTCTGCATCCGTGTCTGCATTGGCGTCTGTAGCGACGACGACGTTTCTGACTGCGTTTGTGTCGGTTTCTCTTCTGCCGGCTTTATTTTTTCAACCTCAGTAAAGCCGAGGACCTGTGAGGGAGGAATCACTGTTGACATTTTCATAGTTTGTTTGTGTGTGAATATGTGAATGCATGCATGCATTACACATGTTATTTGGATATAAATATGTTTGAGCAGACATTCTGTGGTGACCTGCTTCCCTTTTGGAAATAAAAAAATAAATCCACATGACAAAAAGTCTCAAATTTAAGGTTAAATAAATATGGAGGGTTATGGACACACATTTCACCTCTCCTCTATGTTATATATGGTAATGAAAGTATTCGGCAGCCTAGAAGCCATGCATGTACATATTCTGCACCAAACCAAAAACTCTCAGGTAGAAATACATTATTATATTCATACAGTATTGTACTGGACGTTGACACATATTTAACAAGCCCTATGAGTGTCTTCAGGAACTTAAAAGCCATCTCTACTAGATTAAGATCATGTGATCACAGACTTGGCCATTGAAGAATATCCCATTTCTTGTCTTGAGAAACTCTCTGGTTTATTTTGCAACAGTTTTTAGTTTCTTTCCATTTGAACTGTGAAGCTTTGTCTAAATGGTTTAGCTGAATCACCATAATAGCTTATTATTGTAATATTGGGTTTCTGGGCTTTATTCTGTGGTAAAATATTAACTACTACTGTTATTAAAGCCACAAATTTTCCCCTTGCTTTGGTAAAGATCATCTGCTTTTATTTGCACTTTCAATATCTACTTATATTCCACATATAATACTGATAGGAGCAAAACCAGCCTTTGTACACAAATCATGATCTGTTTGCCAGATATGTAGTGAAATGACATGATTGATGTAATCATTCTGTAATCCATACTCCTGTATAACCATCAGCAGTTTTGTTTGTTTGTTTGTTTTATTTTGTTTGTTTGTTTTTGGGGGGGGGGGGGGGGGGGCTTTGTTTCTTTTGTTGGTTGCACGGACCAATATTGTAACAGTTTACCAGTGTACAGTTTGGTTTGTGTCATATCTATCTAATAGACTCCAATTTGTACATGTAAATGGAGAGTCCTCTTCACACACTGAGGTTAATTATGGAGTTCCACAGGGTTCAGTGCTAGGACCAATTCTGTTTACATTATACATGCTTCCCTTAGGCAGCATCATTAGAAGACATAGCATACATTTTCACTGCTATGCAGATGACACCCAGCTCTATCTGTCCATGAAGCCAGATAACACACACCAATGAGTTAAACTGCAGGAATGTCTTAAAGACATAAAGACCTGGATGGCCGCTAACTTTCTGCTTCTTAATTCAGATCAAACTGAGGTTATTGTACTCGGCCCTGAAAATCTTAGAAATATGGTATCTAACCAGATCCTTACTCTGGATGGCGTTACCTTGGCCTCCAGTAACGCTGTGAGGAACCTTGGAGTCGTATAGTACCATATCACCCTATTAGAGCACTTCGCTCTCGCTCTGCAGGCCTACTTGTTGTTCCTAGAGTATTTAAAAGTAGAATGGGAGGGAGAGCCTTCAGTTTTCAGGCCCCTCTTCTGTGGAACCAGCTTCCAGTTTGGATTCAGGAGACAGAAACTATCTCTACTTTCAAAATTAGGCTTAAAACTTTCCTTTTTGCTAAAGCATATAGTTAGGGCTGGAGCAGGTGACCCTGAATCCTCCCTTAGTTATGCTGCAATAGACGTAGGCTGCCGGGGATTCCCATGATGCATTGAGTTTTTCCTTTCCAGTCTCCTTTCTCACTCACTATGTATTAATAGACCTCTCTGCATTGAATCATATCTGTTATTAACCTCTGTCTCTCTTCCACAGCATGTCTTTTATCCTGTCTTCCTTCTCTCACCCCAACCGGTCGCAGCAGATGGTCCCGCCCCTCCCTGAGCCTGGTTCTGCCGGAGGTTTCTTCCTGTTAAAAGGGAGTTTTTCCTTCCCACTGTCGCCAAAGTGCTTGCTCATAGGGGGTCATATGATTGTTGGGTTTTTCTCTGTATCTATGAAGCGCCTTGAGGCGACTTTTGTTGTGATTTGGCGCTATATAAATAAAATTGAATTGAATTGAATTACAGTTCACTTCTTCAGTAAATAGCAGCACTGTGCAGTAGAAATACACCATTACGAGTAAAACCTCTGCCTTTAAATGTTACTAAGGAGTACAAGGCTGTAAAAATATGTATTGTTTCTCTATGTGGAACATTATATATTATTGTCACAGTTGGGCGGAAGCTGACTGTGTGGAGTGAGGAGGAGAATCCAAATGCAGACACGCAAAAACAAAACTTGATTCTAACAGAAAAAGCGCCATTTATTATGGCTGATTAAGCAGTACAAAAATAAAAAGGCGAAATCAATTCAAAGCTAAACAATAACCTGAACCGGGGAAAACTAGAAAGAAAACACAAAATATCCTAAACATAAAAAAATGTGACGTGGAGAAAATAAACATGAAAAACCTTTAAAAGTGGATGAGGCATGAAAGCGCACAGATTGGCTGTATCCCAATTCAGGGTCTGCAGCCTTAAAGGCCGCATTTTAAGGCCGATTACGTCACCGCGACGCGACAAAGGCTGTCCCAATTCGAAGGCTGCTCGAATTGCGGCCCTCAAATGCGTCCTTCATTTCCCTGAATTTTAAGGATGTGGCGGTGTAGACTTCGTGGCCCAACATATCCCAGAATGCATAGCGCGGCGGTGGGTGTGGATAATTTTGCCAAAAAAAACGGCGGATGAGGGGCGGCCGAAGAGTAAACTTTAAGTACTGAATATTATGTCACTTATTTATGTGCAAATGTTTAATAACGAAGAACATTAAAACATGATACGTTTCCAGCTGTTAGTATCATGGTTGCTAGGCAACCTGGGCAGCGCAACGGAGGCTAGACCGTCCCATTTCACAAGCCTCGCACTTCCGGCCTTAGCGGTCTTTAAGTACAAGGCCCTTGAGGATCGTTGAGGCTGCGTACTTTAAGGCTGCAGACCCTGAATTGGGATACAGCCATTAAGTGCACACAGGAGGTGATCAGGGGAAGCGGAAACACACGGGGAAACAGCTGATTAGAATGAATATAATGATGCCACACGGGAAGTGAAACTGAACACAATGAACATGGGACACCCGATCTCTTCAAAATAAAACAGGAAACATAACAGGATGGAGATATGACACGAACTTGACAACACAGGACATGCAGACAAGAAACACGACAAGTTAAGACACGCAGACTCAACATGACAAACCGAGGAGGGAGACTCAAACAGAGAGGGTGATGAAACAAAGAGATCTAAGAAACACTGAACTAAAACAGCAACCTAGGCAAAATAGAATGAGCTTAATTCATTAAGATAAGTAAACTTGTTGAAATGGTTGAAACTCATTTACCTTATAATGCTGAGTTGTTTATTCAGTACAATATATTTTATTAGTTCATCAAATTTGTGCAATGCTAGGTCTAAATCTGACAAGTGGGATGGAACTACAGATAATATTAAAATATTCAAACAAGAATGTTGAGCTTAAAAATGGGACGTAGTGTAAAGCAGGGCAGGGTAAAGGCTGATCATTTTTGTCATTTACACAGTAAAAAACATAAAGGTTGAAAATGTATTATAGTTTAACAACTTTGGTTGAGAAGTTAACAATTATATTTTATGTTTGTCAATTTTTTTGTCCATATCAACTTGTGTTTAAGTCGCAAACACTAACAGGGGAAAAAAAGCCTGCCTGGGCTTGTTCTTGTCTAATTCCAGTAGCTAATCGGGAACTTGTCCTGACTGAAATTCAAAGTCTCCTGTTTGATGTCATGCTTCACAGTGCAGTGGAATTCGTTATTCCTTTCCTGAACCTCAGCCAACACAAGCATTCCCTACCTGTTTTGCTGACACTGGGAAACCAAGTGAGTAATGAATGCCTGCACAGACACTTTCTCCTGTCACACCCCACTCTGCCTGCTGGGTTAAAAAAATTCCACTAGAAACCCTCCTCAAACCTTCCCATTATCCCCATTATAAAAATGTATTAAAATATATTTGTGATCTCCTATTATTATCTCCTTTCAATACAAAATAACCTGCTTTTACTCTCCTTTAAATCCTTCATACATCACTGTACTGTGCACTCAGTTACCCGAACACCTGAAACCACACCTTCCTCTTTTTATCTTGATGAGACAGATTCACACACACTTCCCATAATATTTGAAAGCAGACGCTCTGATCCCAATGGGTGCCACAACATGTATGTATTTCACAACATGTGCATATTCTACCTCTGACATCTGTGTGGCTGTGCTGCCCCTCGCCCCCAGCATCAGCATGGCGAGGGCTGCAGAGACGCTGAGACCAGAGTAGAAGATGTTTCCAGTGCTGTCCTCCTCACTCAACGTTTTGAGCATAGCCAGAGAGAAGGCAGTGCTAGCTTTGGATACAGGGACTGATGATGCCATTGTATCTAAAAATAAATAAATAAATAAATATTAAACTGATGTCATATATCAACGTGTTGATACAGGTTGCCACTTTTTTCTGCCACTATTTTTTATATAGTAAGAAACAATCAAGCTTTTAATAAAGTTCAAAGACTTACAGCAAATGTATGCACAGCATTGAAAGAACAGACACTTCTTTATAAATTCTGCATTTCTTTCTGGTATCCTGACTTTTAGCTTCTGGGCAAATTCCTGCCTGATTGTGATCTGTTTAAGGAATGTCCTCAAAAACCAACAATCCAGGAGCAATTTGGTGGCAATCTGTGTGTTTTCCAGTGTGATGATGCAAAAGGCAAAGTGATAACAATGCAGCTTGAAGATAATCAAATTAATATTTTGGATCCAGGAAACTCTTTAGATCTTAGTCTGATCTATAATCTATGATCAATCCTTAAAAGTGCAGTGATGAGGCAGGGATGGGTCCTCATCAGTCAGGATCTAGCCCAGACGCTTGTGCCAGGAAGAATTTCAGAAGATAAGAAGGGTCACATTTGATTTGTTTCCCAATAAAAGAAACTTATGAAATGTTTATGATTCTCCATCAGAAACATGTAGAGAATAAGCTGAATAAAAATGGAACATGTATGAAACACAAAATTTGCACCATTCCCAAAGTTTTTGTCAATGACTTTGGACAAAACTTATTTTCCTCATGATCTCTTCACTTACCTTTAAATCTCTGTTGATCCCGATAAACTGTATCAGAAGGTATGAAAGAAGAGCTGTTAGTCGCGTAAAGTCTGACCGTTACCTTTCTCTGTTACCTTTCTTATCCTCACGCTCCAGTAACAATGATTGACATCCTCTACTTACTGACATAAAATGTTCCTCTGACTCAAGGAATGATCCAGACTGTTTCAGTTAAATGACGCAGTTTTTAAGCCTTCTCTGACACACCCAGGTTCATGTAGGTGGCTTCAGCTTGAGAAATGATTAAGAGCTCACACCCATTAGTGAAACATGCACCCACCCTGATGGGTGCACATCTAGTGCCAATGGGTGTGTCTTGGACCTGTTTCCTCAAGTTACCCTGAAAAGAAAAAACTCATACAGAAAAGGGATGGATGGATAAATGGATGCTAAGAAGAAGACAAAGTGCAAGTAATAGTTGATAGTTTATTTAATAATCTTTAGAAGCAGCTCCATACAAATTGTTCTTTGTTTACGATGTTTATATGTGAGGTGTGTTTGAGATGCTGTGCAAATGAGTCACATTTTCCACATGCAGGAGTCTGTCTGGTGGGTAGGTGCGTGATGACCAATCATACAAAGAGATCATTACTAAAGAAGACATTGAAAGGGAAGCTCTTTAAAATTTTCCTCGTTTAAATTAATCACAGAATGACTGATCCAAAAAAGAAGAAGAAGAAAGACTGGAAGCGCTCCAGTAGGTGCCATTTGAAAGGACTCTTTTGTCCATTTACACTGAAAATATTTGGATAATGTTTGATGTATTCTAAACCATATTTGCACACATTTTTTTTCTCACTCTACTACATGATGACAAAAATGACAAAGTGCAAAATGTCTTTGTGGTTATTCACCACAGTACTCTGATTTATTTCAGAATTCAAAAACATCCTTACCCATAACCAACCACACTGATTTGCATAACATAATCTGTTATGGTGCAAGCTTTAGAAAAATAAGTTTGTGTGTGTGCATGTGTGTGTCTGTGTGGCGTGTGTGTGATTTTGCTACATGATAAGTCAAAGTGGATTTGGAGAGTTCATTCTCTGTGTCAACCTATGTGGCACGTTCAATGACATTGAAAAACCAGCCATGTGGTCATTCAGCTCGTTCCAGGAATCAGGTATTTCTATGGAATGATTCTTCACAGGTTTAAATTATTGACACACACACACACACACACACGGAGGGGGAGGGAGGGAGGGAGGGAGAATGCTTTCAGAAATATAAATGATTGTTTATTGGTCCAAAATGTATTCTGCAGCAGGACAATGACCCTAACATACAGCCAAAGCCATTAAGAACTATCCTCAGTGTAAAGAAGAAGAACAAGTACTGGTCTGGCCCCCACAGAGCCCTGATCTTAACATCATCAAGTGTGTCTGGGATTACATGAAGAGACAGAAGGATGTGAGGAAGCCTACATCTACGGAAGATTTGTGGTTAGTTCTGCAGGACGTTTGGAACAACCTACCAGCCGAGTTCCTTCAAAAGATGTGTGCAAGTGTACCTAGAAGAACTGATACTGTTTCGAAGGCAAAGGTTGGTCACACCAAATATTGAGCTGATTTAGATTTCTCGTTTGTTCATTCACTGCATTTTGTTGATTGATGAAAATAAATGATTAACACAAAGCATTCCTTGTTTACAGCATTTTTCCTACCTGCCTAAAACCTTTGTGTGTGTGTGTCTGTGTGTGTTTTCTGACAGTACCTGTTTCAAATCCCTGTATGTCTTGTGTCTACTTTTTTGCTGAGGAATTACATTTTCTATATAGTATTAAGCGTGTTCCTGCGCACTCTACTGGTTATGCAAAGGTACTGCCGTCATTGTGGTCAGAGTTCCAGCATGCTAACATGAAAACACAGAGGGAGGAGATACGGCGGCGGGTAAACAGCAACGGGGCAACTACACATTTGGCTCTATGTCTGTAGTAAACATATTTTCGGACAGAGAAGGATATCTGGACTCCTACGGTAAGCGAAAGACCTTTTCACTCGGGGTCATCTTAGCTTTGCCCACACATGCTCTCCGTCTTAGCTCGCTAGCTAACCTGAATGTAATGTGATACATGCCCGGTTCTTTCAGTGGGATGGGGGACGCACCAAACACGGTTTAAAACCGGGCTGTTTAACTGTTGGTTTGTTTATTATTGGGAAAAATGCTACCAGGAGAATAAAAACAGATATCCGACGCAGTATTGGTAATTCTTGCTGCATTCGGCATTCAATTGTTGTTGTAAACAGCTATTATATCAGTAAAATTGTTGTTAGCGTACTTTGTATTGTAGTGAAACTAACTAGTGTTAGCTCATGTTAAAGTGTAGCTAACTTTGACGGTGAGAACGGTAACGTTTTATAAACTGTACTCTTGTGGTTTTCTGATAGTAGTTCCCTAAATTGAAAGGCGGGTTAACACTATTACACGACCATGTTTTGTTAATGAAGTTCTCAGAGCTCAGAAAGGACGTCGTGAATCGTAGTGAATGCGGTTAGCTTGCTTGCTAAAATAACATAGAGGGTAGCTATATCGTTAGCGACTTGGTCTAAAAATGGCATTTATGTTTACGAAGCAGGGCAATTACATTAGAAAGCCCGTGTTTTGTTGTAACGCTGGCTGCGGTCCCAGCGTTTTCGCCGTGTTTCACCAAAATAGCAGCAGGACCTTGTCAATTAGTGAGAGCCATAAATGACATGTCTCATTGTGTTTACTTCTTACATCTATCCTTCCATCCTCTTTCTGCTGCTGAGTTATTTTTTTCCCCACTTTTGCCTGCCAGATTTTATTTATAATCGCTATATTTTTACAGCGTATATTCCCATTACGAGTACGTCAGTAGTATTCTCAAACGCTCTTCATTTGTACTCCTATGGAGTGGATTGACTGGTTTCTGAGCAGCTCTGAAGCTGAATTAACACGAACAAAATAGACAGGTAGCTGCTGATTTCTCTGGCCTCTCTCTTTCATCAAAACCAACATGCAGCTCTGTTTCATTCAAGTTGACATGTGAATCTAATCTTTACAGGCTTTTACCGTAATGAATTTTACACATAATACACAAATTCATAAATTATAAATCATATGGGGCTCGTGTCAATAATTCATGTGCCCTGGATTTGTGAGGTACTTGACAGATTGTGCCACATTTATGTAGACTCAGGGCGAATTAAGTAGATTAGGTTTTAAATACAGATTATTTAGAGGCAGTGTAATGATCCTCCATATAATGTTACACCTAATAACGCTTGTTGTTGTTGTTGTTTTTCTATAGAGTCTTCAATGTCAGCCCTTCAGGCTCAGCATTGCTGCTAGACTTCATCCTCACACAACACTACTGTACCAAGACAAGCTTGGTGTGAAAAGCTTTATTGACTTCTATGGTGGTGTGGCAGGAGTACACAACTCAGGAAGATGGCATCACCTTTTGTGCCTGTTCCTGTGCCCATGGACAGAGCCTTGTCCCGTGGTAGCAACAAGCTGAGACGGGCGCAGCGAGCTTCATCGCTAGGAAGTGTCTCCAGCAGCTCAGAGTCTTCGTCTTCAATCGCCAGGATGGCTGGGGAGGAACATGGGGGAGTCGGATGCGGAGAATTAGATTCCCAACGTCAGTCTCGCTGTGCGGACAGGGGTGGCCGCAGCCGAACGCCCCCACCCCTTCAGAGCCCTGTGACACGGGCTAAGTTGAACGGGACTCTGGAACCATCTGTCGAATACTCGAGCTGTCCGCGGTCTATATCGGATCCTAGTGGTAGCCAGCAAGCTGAGGAGAGGCCTATCACCCCCACTGTGCTGGGGTATGAGGTCATGGAGGAGAGGGCCAAGTTCACGGTAGGAATCCAGAAAATTAGTTAGCATGGCAACCGCTGTCTGTGCTACATTTAGTCTGTATTTATTAGTGACTAAACACTAAAGCAAACATGGTGAGCAGTTATTAACATCTGCTTTCTCTACTGCAGGTGTATAAGATCCTGGTGAGAAAGACTCTAGATGAGAGCTGGGTTGTTTTCAGAAGATACGCTGACTTCTCAAGACTCAATGACAAGGTGTGTTTGGGTGTGTTGTCTGTGCATGGGATTAAATGAGCTGTCCGAAACTGGAAAACTACATGAGGGTAAACCTTATTATAATCCTGCCACAACTGAAGCAACTGGTTTCGACTATCAATCCCTCTGCTTTCAGCAAGCTTTCTTTAGTTGTTGAATGCTCAGTGAACATGATTCGAGCTACACAAAGAAGCCTACTGTTCCCAAACAGCCAGCGGGCCCGAGCCAACTAGGAGCTCTGGTCTCTTGTGGTTTTCAGAGTATATAATCACAGTTAACAGAGGAGACATACTATTATATGAGAATACTATATGGATGGAGAAATCATGTAAAAGGTGTAAGGTTTGAAGAATTTAAGCCTATTAAAAGCAGCTCACAGTAATCATCAGTGGATGTCTCATTGAGAACATGTTTGTATCAATGAGACTGATCACAGTTTGGAAATCTGTCAGTATGAAGTGTGTTTTGATTATTCTGTTAGGATTAAATTTTTTAGCTCTACCTTGGAAAGGTTACAGGGATGTGAGTACTTGGCTGCCGTGAGTGAACGCTTCAGAGGGACCAGCAAATACGAGGCAGAAATACCTAGCATGATCTGTATAGTATGGTTTGTATAATAGAGCACTGACTCTGTACAGGGTGGTTCATCACAAACATTATTTTGAGGTTCAGACCTCAGTCAGCATCGCTTCACTGTGAAGTTTAATCGCATGGTGAAAGCAGACAGGTTTGCATACATGTTTACACACCCCAGGCCACCTCCCTCTGAGTAAATTGACACTGGGACCACATATTAACACAATGTCTCCTAAACCTCTCTACATACAGTCAAAAATATCACCAGACTTGTCCTAAATGTTGAATGCTCTTTGACTTCAATAGAGGGACTTTAGCACGATACAGTGAGGTTGTATGTTTATTCAGCAGAAACATTTGGCAACATGTTGTCATTTTTCTTGAAATCAATAGGCAGAACCTTTTATAGAAACCGTTCTATGCTCCAAAGAAAGTAGGCAGTCCTAGGTGACAGTGAGGATCTCAGGCTACGTCCACACTAATGCAGCGTTTTCTCTCCATTTTGGCCTCCCGTCCACACCGAGGCTGCGTTTTCGCTGATGGAAAACGCAGCGTTTTCAAAACGCTCTCGAAAAAGCATACATTTCAAAACGGTGTTTTCGCATCGCAGTGTGGACAGCAAAAACGGAGACGCATGTTAGTCTTATGATGCAGTCATGTGACCAATTAAACAAATAGTTCTAAACAAATGTCTGTCCTCCTCCAGAAAATCTTATGTACGCAAACGCACGTTGTAACTTATCTGGTTCGCGTCTTTTATTTTGACAGCGCACCTGCGGACCACTTATGTGCACCCCTGATTATACAGCAGTTGTTTTGTTTGCTCTCAATTTTGACAGCCCTATTAAAGATAGATAAAGATATATTCAGATAGCTTTTTCAAATTCTTTAATTCTCACTCGCTTTTGCAACTTTGTACTTTTGTGTTACTCGCAGCAACAACTCCACTTCATTGTTAGTCCATTTAAAAAACTCTGTGCTTTTCCTCAACATTTTGGTGCAACTTTTCAAAGAGCCGGAAAGTAAATAAACAGCTGACAGAAATGAGGCAGGTCGAATCTTCTAGCCTCAGAAATACCAACCTGGCAACATGTATGGGAAACACCTTGCGTAACCACAGCAAAACCCATGTGCTTTCTATTTGTATACTAATGTTTCAGACAGTCACACTTGTATACATACCTATTGTGTCCAGGCTATATTAAACCTCACACAACAAGTTTTCATGTAAAACTCTTCCAGCCTCCTACTCACTATGCAGCTATGAACATTTTACAAACAGTCTGGTTTTGCATGTAAACACTTTGCATATATCCTATCAAAGCTTAAGCTCAGAATGAAGCTGGAATAATAGGTTTATTAATAGAGGTACGTCTCACCACCCGTGACCATGGGAGCAGTTTGTGAGGAAAGCATTTCTGCTGAATGAAGCCAAGTTTACTACAAGAAAGAATTCATGTTGGATTTAACACAGTGGTAAGTACCACATTAAGAAATGTGTAGTTGCACCAAAAATGCATGAGGTCTGTAATATGACACCAGCATAGCGCAGAACACTAATCTGGACTTTCACCTGTGTGATTAAAAAAGCTCATGAGATTTAAAGCTCATTTTGAAATTTTGTTTTTTTTGGGTTTTTTTTTAAGTGTTTTTGGATGTATGGTTGTATCTTGAATGCACGTGAAATAAAAATGTGACAATCTGATGACAGACTATTATGAAAGACATTTTTGATTATGACATTTCTGTGATTTGGTTATTTAGTAAGGTATATAGATCAGAAAGCAGACCTGTGCTCTTTTGTTTAGATGCAGGTTTGATCCGAGCACAAAATCTAGACGAAGAGTGTGTTTGCTTTGTGGGCTGGAAGCGTTTTTCTTGGCCCGCCACCAACTTTATTACTTTTATCTCTGCATTATGTCTACACGGCCCTTACATGACTGTCTTTGCCCTTACAGCCTGTAGCTGAATGTAAGGGCAATCATTCACTGTGTGTGTCTGTGTGTATTTGTTCCAGCTGAAGGAGACGTTTCCAGGCTTCCGCCTCTCACTGCCTCCTAAGCGCTGGTTCAAAGACAACTATGACAGCAACTTCCTGGAAGACAGACAGTTAGGACTGCAAGCTTTTTTGCAAAACTTGGTTGCACACAAGGACATCGCCAACTGGTATGAGCCTATTATGTTTAATAATAAAAATGTTACTGGGCCATATTTTATGTCATGCTGGGTCATTATTGCAGACAAACCTTGCCGTAACTATTAGTTTGTGTTGGCTGCATCAGAGCTATGTGGAAAATACATGCATAGCTAAAAAGATAACTGATATCAGTGTGAGCTGACCTGTTTTCTAATCTTACATCATTTATTGTTCTTGACAGCCTGCCGGTGAGAGAGTTTCTGTGTCTCGATGATCCACCTGGGCCTTTTGACAGTCTGGAGGAGAGCAGGGTGAGTGTGCATTTAGAGTATGTGTAAGTTGGATGCTGAAGCTTTTGAGCATCAGGTACTTCTACTCCTCCTCCACATCTTGTCCCAGGATAGACACAGGACATGTAGCTGTCCTCTGCCTTTTAAGTTAATCATTACC
The DNA here is from genome assembly GCF_900408965.1 of Simochromis diagramma. Classification (NCBI taxonomy): domain Eukaryota; kingdom Metazoa; phylum Chordata; class Actinopteri; order Cichliformes; family Cichlidae; genus Simochromis; species Simochromis diagramma. The sequence goes on along the minus strand of NW_024387503.1, from coordinate 2,831,238 downwards.
TCTGGTGTTATTCAAATTTAGAAGGACGGGATTCCTCCCAGTTGAATCAGTGCATTCTTAGTTTTAAAGCTGTTTTGCAATTTGTTTATCCCTGCCATTAAGGAATATATTAAGGAAAACTACATCTGGCAACTGAAAATCTCATATGAAAGAACCGGAAAGCAGCTAACAGACTGAGCACTGTTCTTGGACTTTGCAGCAAACAGAGCCAACATGGAAAGTTATGGAAAGGAAACCCTTAATCTCATTACAAAAGACAGTGCAGTGAGATGTCAGGTGCCTAAACCATGGAGGTGTATAGTCTAGAGATGGCACGATACCACTTTTTTTATGTCCGATACCGATATCATAAATTTGGATATCTGCCGATACGATATGAATCCGATATAGTGTATTTTTTTTATTTTTTTTTTTATATCTTGCTGCATTTTGTATAAGTTCAAACTCAAGTTTAAAAAAAACAAAACACTAAAGCTATTCTGTTATACCTGTATGTTTAAAAATAAAAAAATAAATACACTGCACCCAAAATATTTGATAGTTCAGCAATACTGATCAATCTAATAAACTTAAACCTAGTCTATCCTCCCTATTCTGGTATTTTAAAGAGTACTTAGTGGAAATATTAAGCAACCTAACTAATAGGGTTGCAAACTCCCAGCAAAAAAAAATAGGGAACCACCCCCCACCCTCCACCTCGTGATGCTTAATCGATGCAATCAACTTTAATTCAATGCACAAAAAAATGCACAGAAGTCAATTATTTTTCCTCAATAATTAAATAGATTCAACATCTTTCTTCAACAGAATTGCAGACTGCACAGATGGTACCTTCCCAAAGGAAAAAGTAGTAAAGCTTACTAGGGTATATTAGACTTAACAGTTACTATATACAGTCATGGACTTCTATACATTTTACATCAGATTAAAACTTTGGGTGTAAGATTCAGATAATTATTTATTAAAAGCTAGACATTTTAAATGAGAATAAGAAAGAAAAGGATGTCTTTGTGCCCCCTTTCCCCTGTTCATGCCCTATCGGCCCCCCTGGCTAAACTTTGCCATATCCGCCCCTGCACAGTTACCAGCCGTCAGCTACGTAGGAAAAGATCCTGGTGTAGAAAGTAATATTAAATAAATTCTAACAACAGATTATCAAGCTTAAACGTGCTGCTGTTGTTCAGCTGCTGGTTTCCTCTTTCTGATGCAAAGTGGGCCAAAAACAAACAAGAGAGACAGACTCGCGACAGAAAAGCCGATCAGCTGATCATTAATCAGTTTCATTGATGAAGTAGCAGCAGGAGAGGGAGGGAGAGGCAGTCGCTCCATATATCAGTTGTTAAGCTTAATGCTGGAATGCTTTACAAACATTCAGAGATGAACTTACACACTTGCTTTACTTCTCTCTGGGATAACTTTCTCGGAGATGAAATGCCGGTTTGGTAGCGAGGCTACAAATGCTCAACCAGACCGCTGAGAGGTCTCGCACGCCACAGCTGCTCTATCACGTGAGCACACTGCTCCGACGTGCTAAGGTTATGAGCCGAGTTACGCCATGTCGCAAGTTTTGTGAGGTGCTTTCCTGATATTTAATGGATCGGATTACATTTCTTATTTCTCTCCGATATCCAATCCAGTAATTTAGGTCAGTATCGGACCGATACCGATACGTAATATCAGATTGGTCCATCTCTATAATATCTTTACATTTTTTTTTTTTTTAAAATGATCAAGTCTCTAAATTGAAAAATGAATTCCTGCCCAATATCCTGGCCCTGCCTTGGAAGTTCGAGAACGTCAGGTTGTTTTGGAAACAACTGCTGTGGACAGATGAGGTTCAAACTGAGCTCTTTGGCCACTAAACAAAGCTGCATTTGATGAAAATAATGTGCTGTCCACTGTTAAATATGGGGGTTGAAATATTCTGCTTCAGTCACTCTGTTAGCCAAAAACGTGAAACTGGAAGGATGCTGGCTACAAAATAGGACGAGGATCAGTAACGTAACACAAAATTCTCCATTTGCATCAAATGCATGCTGAAGCTTTTGGCACAGACCTCACAGCCCGCTGGGCCTTTTCAGTTCACGAACTTCTGAAGAAAACCCCATTGTTGTTATCTATATGGTATTTTGACCATGTAAAGCTGTAAATATTTTCTGCTCCTCATTTTCCCCTCCTTCTAGGCGTTCTGTGAGACTCTGGAGGAGAGCAACTATCGTCTTCAGAAGGAGCTGCTAGAGAAGCAAAAGGAGATTGCCTCCCTAAAGAGGAGACTGGAGGAGAGGGAGCAAGCCATCCTACTACTGGAAAAGCATATCAAGTCAGTAGATAAACACAACCGTATGCATCCTTAGAGAGATTCACAAAAGTCTCACAAGTGAGAGGAGAATGACCTTTTGGATGTGTGTGTGAATCTCTGTTGCAGCGATGAGTGTGTTAGTCCAGAGTCTCCATGTCGACTGTCAGCTCAGGGCAGTGAGAGCAGTGCAGATGTGGAGTCATCTGCTGCAGAGGCCGATCAGGACATCCCTGAAGACACCGGGTAAGAGACGCTCTCATAAACCACAAATGGCAACGATAAAACAAGGAGTAGGTTTGATCTACTACTCCTCTAATGTGCTCCTGACACCAACCAAAGTTCATATGATTTCCACAGAATTATATCTGTTTATGCTGCCACAACATCGAAGTTAAAGCAGATTTTCCATTTATTTTAAAAGTGGATCAAAGGTCGAGGGGCAAGGTTCATTTGTGAATTTAAACCACCTTAAGGAGCATTCTCGTAAGGTTAACAGGCTTTCTTGCAAGGCAGTTCAGTCCATTTGATTTTGTCCGTCTTGCACAAAACGTGCATATTTTTTGTCTTTCGTGATAATCTGGAGTTAATAAAACCCCACATAAGACCATCAGGAAAGTTAAAGCCATCACGGCTCATAAACTGCTGGAAGCCCTGAAGCCAAATGAATAAATGATGTGTTGGATTTACAACTGCAGTTAATGTAGTAAAAAAGCTCATTATTAAAATGTGACCATTTACCAAGAGGTAAAGCAGTGGGAAAGTAGAATTTGTCTTATCTGAGGACGTGCAGTTTTCTGCGACTGATTAGGGTGAAAACGGTTTGCACAGCAGAGAACTTGATTTATAGGCCCTGAAGAGTGTGCACCTCTCTTACTTCATCCTCTACAACCTAATTTAATTAAATGACAGTATTTACTGATCTCATAGGAGTAAGACTCACAGAGTGCAAGGTTCAGTGTATCTTTCCTCCTCATGGAAAAGGTTTTCACATTTTTAAGCAAGTAGAAAACCGTTGTAATATCAGAATTTAAAAAATGTTCTTTACTGTCAGTAGAAGAGTTAAACTTCGAACATGTAAATAGACAAAAAACATCAAGTTGTCATGAATATCTCTAAATCTACACAATGTTTATGCTCAAAAAGGAGTGATGTTTACACTTTTAAAGAAACACGAAAAATAAAAATCAACATCACGCAGAAAGGAAGTTGTTCAGTTGCTGGGAATGAATACTGAAATCGGCTCTGGTGTTTGCACTGTTTTCTCACTACAATGGGCGTTGTGGGTTTGAACTGTGGTTCTCATCACTGCCCAGATGTTGTTTTTTATTCCAGGATTGGACCTTATTCACCAAATACTGGCTGTTGTTATGTTTCTGGTATTTTGAAATCAAGAAATACAAATGTCAACGTTTCAGTGATGAGTTTCAGACCCACACGAGAGTCATAAAGACGGCACACACTAGTGTGTAAAGTAGTTATGGTAATAAAAAAAAATAGCGTATGCATGTCTGTGAAGATGTTTCTGGTTTAAGGAGAAGATAATTATCATTAATATTCTAAACCTTGTTCCACTTTCTCCTTTTCTTTTTTTAAAATATGTTTTCACTTGTTTTTCACTCTCATATTTCACAGCAGTGCTGCCCCAATGTGAAAATAAAGAGCCCCATAACATGTGAGGTACTTTCAATTGCAGCTCAGCAGGCTAACACTGTGGCATACTGTTTCCTCCCCCCACTCTGTTCTTCTTGCCAATAACATGCATCCCACTGCTAACTGCACAGTAAAGATGTCATGTTTAATGATGTTGGCGTGTTTAAGGATGGGTTCAGATTGCTTTCAAGTCGGTCTAAGTGCAGCGCTCACATAGTAAATGTGCATTTAATTCCCGTGTTCCCCGGAGCTGCACACATTACATGTAAGTGCTGTATTAAGATTTATTTGAAAAATAAACAAACCTGTCTTTAAAGTGCTCGGAGTCGGGATGTTTCTCCGGGTTGGGGTGATTTCACTTTCAGTAAAACTAGTTCAGAAAAATGTCTCCTGATCAAAGTCCGGTCTTAACAAACCACATATTGATTTAAACCTGTCACAGGATTATGCTTTTTAAGGGACAACTATTTGAGTTAAAGGATGTGTTTAAAAATAGTCTAGTTTTAAAGCAAGTGACCTGAAATTGATTTTGCCCCAGCTGTGGTGTGTATTTGTTGTACTCCAACGTCCTGTCCTCTCTTCTGTCTGTGCTGCACTGCACTCCTGCATCACATATGACTAACAAATGGTGTTTGTGCCTCTTTTTCACGTGGTGATGTATGTTCATTACATGACCATTGTAGGTGTTTGGATTTGAGGGAGTGCAGGTTTTTCTTTCTTCCTATTCTCGTCTGTTGGATTGACAGCTTCTATAAAAGTACTACTGTATATAATGCTTTGTGAGTGCACGTGATGTTTGAGGATGTAGACGGGATGTAAACAGTCCTGATGCCCTTATCTGTTATCACTTGTGTTTTAACAGATGCTATATAGAGTTGGATAGCAAGCCTGTCTCGCTGTGTTCTCAGGGGACCTGTACGTGCAGTATTCTGGTGCTGCGGCATCAATAACTTGATGTCTCGGTCTCCCCACATCAATGCCTCACACTTTGAGCTATTCTAGTCTCTCGCATCTGCATTTCCTCTTTGGATCTCTGTCTGTCTGTCTTTGTGTTGCCTGATGTTCTCTCGTCCCGTTACCTTCTGTCACGTGCTCAGTGTATTTCTTCTGCTCTGACTTCCCTCTCTCCAGTGGCAGGTGTGAGGTGCAGCCTGTGCGATCCTCTGCCTGTTGGTGCGGTCCGTCGCTCAGCCTCTCTCCTCCCGTCATCCAGGTCACTCAGCTCTACCACAAGAACTCAGAACACTAACAATAAACCCGGGTCTTCCTCGCCATCTCTTTTTGTTCTCCCTGCCTTCTTTTCCTCCTCCTCACTGCAGCATTAGTCCACATGTTTGTTTGGGTTGTTTGTTTTTTAGTTTTTCTTGTGTTCTTATTTGTACTTTGCCTTTACCACGTCCTTTCACATCTCATCTTACTGCCTGTCAGAGGGTAAGTGATGTTTCATTGTCCAGTCATGGAGTTGGATGATACCTCAAGATCTGGACTTAAAAGAGAATGGTTGTATACTAAAAGCAACAAACCATGGGAAATTTTATCCGGCACCTACAGAAGATGTTGAACACCTTGTTGGGACTTTGGACTAAATGGATCTGTCTGACAGTGTGTTTGGATTTCTTGGTCCTGATGATTCACTTTTGAACCCAGTGTGTATCCACAAGACCTCATCAGTTAGAGCCCAAAGCCAAAGTCTGAATTTTTGACCAAAAAAAGAAAAAGGAGAAAAGGGCGAATTTCACAATTGTGACAATCTATATGAAATCTGAATTATAATCTCAATAGTTTTCGCTGCAGTCCTTTGCCTTATGGTATCTTAGTTGTTATGAGAGGCCCTCTTTATAAACCAGGGAAACGACACCCCCGTGTGGCCGTTCAAATAAAAGTCTGACTCAGGATAAGCAGGTAACAGGTGTGTTTGACAGAGGATTGGTAACGATTGGTCTGCAGGTACTTCATCTCATTGCAGTGTACTGCCATTTACTGTTATTGTGGTAGACGGTCCTTCCGTCTTGAAAATTGCCATTGTGTCTCCACTTTCCGGTGCATCTAAAAGCTACATTCCACCCTGTTTTAGTGCCATGTGTCATAAATCATGTCCTGATGGGGGCATTTAGTCTGTACCATACTGTGTCAAAGCCAAGGAATGTAAAGGTCGACATGTATACTAATCGTGTCGTTACCAAGAAACATTCCTGCATATATGCATAAACATTTGAAGGCATTAATTTTCCAGGTGAAGGTCATTTCACAAATCTTTACACCAGACCTCTCCTGGCACTTCTTCTGGATTTCCTTTTTTTTTTTTTTTTCAAGGCCTACTGTGGTGTGATTAAAGGACAAGAATGGCATTTTTGCTCACATATGTAGGAATGAGGATTTGGTTTTAGCTGCTGTGGATTTTAAGATATCAGATCTAACAGCTACTTCTTCGTATTTTGATAATCCACGTAGGACGTTGTCGATTGTTTTGGGTTTTTTCTACTGGCATTGCAGTTACAGCAATAGTCACGTTAGTCATGTTTTGGGGCATCCTAGGAAACCTCGACAGAATTTTTATTTCAGATGTCTCAAAATCCCAGCTGATAAAACTATCGACCAGGTGAGATACTCAGGAGCATAATTATAACTATATAATTTGGGTGAAAGACACAAAGAGGTGAAAGCTCCTCAAGTATACAGCGGTGCTATTCTTTTACCTGAAAAATCCTAATGTTTAAGACCTGACGGGCTGGAAAAAGAGGGAAAACAAGACCAACGTAGTCATCGTTTCAAAGCCTTCAAAGCTTGTTAGGATGCAAAACCATCGGGCTGGTATTTGAGGAAGAAGTGAATGCCACAGGCAACTAATAAACTCACAGTTTAGCTTTGTTGGCTCTTTATCTGCATCAAGACTGTTATTCATTAAATCGTCCACTAAAGCCATATTTTTACACTTAAGAGCACTTGAGAGGCAGACGTTTCATATGTGGTCGAGTGTGCTGAGCAGCTGTTGTTTTCACTCTTTCATGATGACTACGAAGGATATAATGGCTACGGGGGATGTTGACTTGTCTCAAACTAGGCCTGGAACAGGTCATGTGATGCACTTTATGGATGAATGGCAACACGCAATGTTTGCTAGGATGTTGTTTTTACTATTATAACACAGAAATATGCCTTTTAGCTCACCTGATCTGTCCTGGCTCCCAACTGTATGAAACGTCACAGCTTGGTTAACTTGTATTTAGTTCTGTTTGTCTGTAAATTCATTTGTTGTATAATTCTAAGTGCCTTGAATATTTCCACTCGGCTCTTTTTTTTTTTTTTTTTATATATATGTTGGAATAGCTTTATAGGTTTGTGTACAACGTGTGACATATCCACTACATCCCCCTGATGGAACTAATGTTTTAAAAACACTTCTGTGTATATGTGAAAGAGATGCTTTTGTTATATTACATGAACTGATATGGAAATTTAGTTCAGATATACACTTGTAGTTGCACTATAAAAATTGACATAATCTGTAATGTCCCCATTTGAAAGGGTTTATTCACAGAGTAATCTGAAATGTATGCTGTAGATATTGTTACACATGCTATAGCAAAAATGTTTATCAGAAATATTTAATTCACATACAATTAAACACGGAGTGATATATTGAAAGCATGTGTTTCCTGTGTCCTCACATTTAAAGCCTTCACTGTGTTTTCAAACAAGCTATAACATAACTGCAGAAGTTTATACTTCCATAAAGAAACAAACCTGTCCAACCATCATTTTGTCTTTACTTCTGTAAACCCCCCACAACCTTTTTAATACGCAGCTTTATGGAGGAACTCCCTTGATCACTGTACGTATGCTGTCCAAACAGTAAATACTTGCAGCGCCCATATGGAAGTAATTTTATTCCGGCACGGTGTAACACTCAAGGAGGCTGACTTTAAAAGGTGCTGTGGCTTTTCCACAGGCTTTCCTTACCTCAGCTGCATAATGGGTGACCGGAGACAGTTATAATCGTATCTCTATGAAACGCCGCCGCCATTGTCTCACGGCACAGGGCGAAGTACAAGTGTAGATTTCCATTGCTGAATGCAGTGCAGTACTGTCTTTTGTCCAGAACATTAATGTTAAAATTGAAATATACATGAATTTCTTGATTAAAGACGAGTTTCATTGTAAGCAGCAGTTCTTCATTACAAAATACAGTTTCTCTAACCAGGAGAATTATAGGTCTGATTTATGTGAGGGGGACTATAAGGTGTGGTGGTTTCATGTGCTGAGTTGCCTAATACACCATTAATCTCTCACATGTAGAAATGTGAAAACTAATATGCACTTGAGTACATAGTTTATATCATATAATGTTCTAGGATTGAAGCCAGAGAAGTTTGAAGGGAAAATCAGTGATCCATGTGCATCGTGCTGAAATAAGACAGTTTATTTATAGCTGGTTAATCCTGGTGGGTATAATTAGAAAACGTGTTTGCAGATTTCTTCTAATCTAACCCTGTTTGTCTGCAAGCCTCTTATTTGTATCTAAACATCACGTGACCACCGACTGCTGATTAATTTTCACTCTCATGTAAGGATCATTAGAAAACCTTGATCTTTTTTTCATAAGGATTTTACTCCATTTATCTGCATTACTGTGAGTGTTTCACATCCCTGGGGAGGAAATTTATCTCACTTAATAAATGAAATTGTCAATTTAAAAACTGCATTTTTGTATTTACTCAGGATCTCTTTGTCTAATATTTAGTGTTTGATCTTAAATCTGTAAACGTCAGAAAAAACTAAGAAATCAGAAGGGGGGCAACTACTTTTTCACAGTATGTCTGTTTATCACTGAAACTAGTGGCTACAGCTGAACATGGGTCAAACTGGCTGTAAGACAGTGGCATAGATAGAGCATACCTGAAGCGATTCTTAGTGGAGAGCGCTGAACTTACATTTTTGAAAAGGAAATTGTGTTTTTAGGAGAGACAAACGAGTACAGGTCAGCATTAATACTCCACACATGGACAAAAAAGACATTCAAAGACAGTCTGAAAATTTTTATGATATCAGTGAATATGGGTTATTGGCCAAACCAGTATGTATGTACATAAATGATCTTTGATATCCAGTTAGCCAAGAGGATGATTATCTCCAGGCGCTGTTGGGCCAGGGCTTCATGTGCTGCAGAGATCAACCGAGGTTTTTCACACGATCTGAGAAATGTGTTGTTGAATGATCAAGTTAAGTGTGTTTTTCTGTTTCCTAGATTTTAATTGCAAACATATGACAATTCCTCAAACATGTCAAGTTGTTTTCCACCCACTAGATGGATACCAAGTGGTGCAGTGGTTCACACTGTTTCCTCACAGCAAGAAGGCTCTAAACTTGAATCTGCCGGCTGGCTGGGAGCCTTCCTCTCTGGGGTTCACGTGTTCTCCCTGTGACTGTGTGGGTTTGCTCTGACAGTCTAAAGACATGCATGCAAAGTTCATTTGTGATTCTACATTTGCTCTAGGTGTAAAGTACAGTATGGGTGGTTGATCTGTCCAGTGGTGGTAACTTACAGGATGCTGTCCATACTATGAATGACAAACATCGCTATACCACAGATAGTGGGTGATTTTACTGAACAGCAGTCAGTGAACTTTTCAGCAATAAAAAAATTCCCTCTGTGTTTTTGTCTTGTGACTGGAAGAATGAACATACATTCAGTTCTGGTAACACTGACTTGCAGTCAACGTTGCCATCACCTTTATAATTAGGAGATTTTAACTGTACCATTAATATGATTGGCTACTTGTATGACAAATGCATTTATTTACTCGCTTTCAAAGAGTTAGTTGAAAAAAGACTTGTCTGTTCTGTTTAAGTCACTGAGTCAGTCGTGTCTACACAGCCAGAGCCTTTTACAAGGTGCAGCCCATCAACGAGGTGTTTCCTCCAGTTCTGGTGAGTATTGTTCTAATATTTTATTAGTCTGTTATTCAACACTTGTGAGTACCTGTGTCTGTGCTTCCTATTTTTAGTTTACAACACCACACTCCACCTTGTACTTGTTTGCAAAGGTGTCAGGAGAAAGTAAATATAAAACGAAAACATGGCAGCACAGCTCAGGTTTGCAAAGCTGTATCTGAACAAACCTCAGGGCTTCTGGAACAGCGTCCTTTGGACAGAGGATACAAAAGTGATGGCGACTGGCCATAACACAGCATCATGTTGGGTGAAATCCAAAAAAGAATAATGGCACAAGCACAGTGGTGGAGGGGTGATGATTTGGGCTTGTTATGCAGCCACATGACCTGGACGCTCATTTTTCTGGAGTCTTGGCTGAAAGTCCACACACGGGCCACCCAACAGGACAATGATTCCAAGCAAAACTGCAAAAATATGCCAGAAGGACTGAAAAAGCAAAGAATCAAGGTGTTGCAAGGGCCCGGTCAAAGTCCAGAACTCAACACCATTAAAATAATGCAAACTTTAGAGCGCTGCGTATAAACCGAGGCCAGCAAACCTCAATAAACTGAAGCAATGCTGTGAAGGAAAGTGGGCCAAAATTCCTGAATGATGCGAGAAACTGATAGTCATACAGAAAACAGTTGCTTTGAGTTATTGCTGCTGAAGGTGGTTCTTCAGCTTTGACACGTTACAAGGAAGGAACTCTAACTGCCAGGCTCTTTGTGGCATCACACCTGGGAAACATTAAATGCATATATACACATAGTTTAAATAGTGTAATCTTTCATATACGGTGGGCCCTTGTTTATCGCTGGAGTTACGTTCTAATAACCCGCGATAGGTGAAATACGCGAAGTAGCAACTTTGTTTTTTTACAGTTATTATAGATGTTGTAAGGCTGTAAAACACTACACACTTTATACACTTTTCTCAGACAGGCATGGACATTTTCACACTTTTCTCTCTTGTTTAAACACTCTCAAAGTTCAAACCTTCGTAGAAAAATAAGTCCAGTATTATAGAAGGAAACCAAAGATTAAACCCTGTTTTCAGGTCCAGAACATGGGAATAGAGCAGCTGCCAGAAAACTCAACATTAATGAATCGATGGTACGGACGTGGAGGAAGCAAGAAGAATGAGTTGAGTAAAGTTTGACTTATCTGACTGTTTTGTTTCACTTAACGCGCCTTATAATCCGGAAAATACGGTAACTTCTACTTTCCTTTAGCATGTCCAGAAGTCCAACTTTCTGTGCGATGGTTAGCATCTTCCTCTGCCTCTTGGATGCTACCTCAGGCGCCTTTGATGGTGCAAAACTTCGACGTTGTTGTGTTTGTTGGGGAGAAAACTTACAAACATACAGTGCAGCACTTCTGAGTCACACTGCCTGTAAAGTATATTAGTTACCATCAGTGCCCGCTCTTTATGTGATGCCACTTTTGTTTGGGTTTTGACATTTCTACTCTTAGGTTTTGAGTTGTGAAATTGTATGTCTCCTTTTCCTGTGTTGACTCACAGTTTCAAGTGGAGGACACAGACGCCAGCTCTCCTCCCATGTGTCTCAAGTGGGAAGTTCTTCTGAACGTTTTCAAGGAACCAGTTAAAGACCCTTCAGGGACTTTCCCCATCAACTGCTTTTTATAAGATTGGTTTTGTGGCAGGTTTCAAGCTCAATAAAGAGAATAATTTGTGTGCCCTCTGCTCCCTGAAGATGTTTGCATATTCCCGGTTAAAATAATAAAAGATGGATGACATCCATAGCGCCATGGCAGCTCACTGTCGATCTTTTCTGGCCTACTGAGCCTTTTTAAAAACAAAAACAACAACATCTGACAGTGATGGAGGCGCTGAGTCTGGTTTTCATATCCTGGCGCATATAGAATTTTTCTTGGATGCTCTTAGTTGCACAGAACCATCTGGGTCATATTTTTCTTGACAGATTGAAATAAAGTAACGGCTTTTTTTAACGGCTTCTTAGGTTTCCATTAAAAGTCATCATTCATTAAATGCAAGTCATCTTAAATTATCTGTTTGGAAGCTGTCCCTGAAAACCTTAAGGCCTTTGTTCCTCGCAATATACTGCTGTTCATTTCTACATATTTTTTTTATAAAAAAGGGAAATAGGTGACGTGATTTAATAAAGGAGAATAAAAACTTTACTTCGGTTTAAATTTTAATTCCAATAAATGTATTCTGCTTGAAGCATATAAGCAGAAAATGAGCAGAGAAAAAGAAGAAAAAAATATCTCTATTTTCTCTTGTCTCTATTACAGACTTTGCCTCTTAACAGAGAATGAGTGCACTCAGGGGTGGAACCCTAAAAATCGGTTCTATTGGCTCAACGTGGGGAAAAGAATCCCAATTTCTATTGTGGGCTTCAGTAGATTTTTTCCATGTACAGGCTGTGATCAGCTGATCTGGGCTACTGCTGCTCTGAGGTTTACTCCTCTTTGAGGATTTACACAACGGCATTCAACAAATGTAAGCAGGTGTTTTATGAGTTGTCCTGTTTATGCTCTCTTTATACTGAAGGTGGAATTCAATAAATAAATCTAAGTATCATCAGCTTAACATTTAAATTCCTGTCTTTCTTATCTTTCTCCATCTCTGAGTGAAGTTAGCTCTTTCTTTTCTCTCCCTGTGAAAAACTAGCAACACACTGGGAGACAAACACACATTATTACTGAAAACTTCACTGCATTTGAAATTACCTTTTATTTAAAGAGCCCTCGGCCCTCTTTTGTAGCACTACCTACATGCTGAAATAAATAATCGTGGGCATCTGCTCTCGTCCCAGTGTTGCTCCAGGGAAAAAACTGGCCCCACTTTAACCCCTGACAACATGACATGGTTTTGCCTCTTTCATCTCTTTTTATGTGACATGCTCTGGTGATTAATACACGAGTAGGATTTCCTCTCACGTGTTACTGTTTAGCCTCAATTCGGTTTTAAGTTTGAATGCTCATAGTGACGTGAAATAATGATTCCTCTCAAATAGGTTAAAGCAAAAGTATTGAGGCCGTTTTGAAAATGTAAGGAGTGGAAAGTACAGATATTTGTTTAAAGTTAGGCGTGAAAGTTAAAAGTTGTCAGAAAAAAAACAACTCAAGTAAAGATACCTGAAAATTCTACAAAGTACTATTACTTCGTTACGTCCCACCTCTGATGGTGTTGAATAGTGGAACAAAATCTACTTCTCTGCCTCTGTGATTCATCAGTTTTAACTAGATCCCAACACCACTGGCTGAAACCACAGAGCTTCCTCCATGTTTTATAAATGGCTGTAGACACTCGCCACAACTTCTGACCTCCTCTTTTCATACGACAATTTTTTGAACCAGAAATGTTTCATTGGGATTCATTACTCCATCAGACCTGTTGCCACCAATTTTCAGTCCAGTTCTTGTGTACCTTTACGTACCACAGCTAGTAACAAAATGCCTAAAGACACAATTTAAAATCATGCTTTGCTAAGTTGAGCTGTTATTTGTAGACACAGCATTGGTTCATACACTCAGTGCCTTTTTATGCTTGAACAATTCATGAGTCAGTGTTAAATGGCTTGCAAACAATAACATCAAGAACCTGTACCTGACCATTGTCAGAGGGAAATGATCAGGTACAAGGACTGAACTAAAAATGAGTGAAAGAGCAGCCAAAGAGCCAAAGAAAAAACTGAAACAGCTCCAGAAACCCTGGAGGAAAAAGAGAATCTGGCTACCAGGAAAAACAATACAGAGAAATGAAGGGTGTCTTAAGAACTGCACAGTCCTGTCAATCATCTTGCATAAGAGTCAAGAATTATCTGCTTAAGCAACTCCAAAAGAGACAAGCTGTCATGGAAACTCAAAACATTTAGGTAAGTATGTTTTTTTTTTAGATCTGCTTGATTGATTGATTTCTTTGAACTCTTGAGCTCATAATGTGCTCAAGTTGAAATATCTTTGCTCGCTATACAACTCAGCACAAACTGCAACAGAACTGTGAGCATCGATTACCTATTAGAAGATAATCAGTTGCAGGATCTCCCCACAGACCTTTCAGAGCTCGGAGACCACGGTTTTTAAGGGGAAGGGTTGGCGATTGAATGGATTTTAAGCAACAATAGAGTCTCTCTGATAATAAAACGCTTTATCAGACTCATTATTCACCAAGTCAAAGATTTTATTGTGGCTGTATTAACATGTGGATGCCAGATGAAGCTCTTATTATGTACATGAGACTGAAAATGTAGCTCTTGTGTCTTATAAATGTATCCATGGGTTTAACGCTTTCTTTATAACCAGCGGGCACACAGGGAGTATAAGTCACAAAGTACAGCTAAATATATATTTTGATAAAGTCCTGACCAAGAATCCCCACCAAGCAGACAAACACATATCTACTGCAGCTATATAAGAGTGCAATGTGGAGCTTAAGGCCAAGCTGCTGCCTTTCATTTCTGACTCGCTTTGTCAGCATGGAAAGGAGATATTGTTACATGTCCTTTAAATCCGCTGCCAATCATTTTAAACACGTTTCAAATTAAAAGCTTCTTTGATATTATGACTGAACTTTCTTCCTTCGTGAAGTGTTGTTGTATAATAATTGAATGTCACGTACAGTTTCAGATTGCAGGTTTCCGTCGTGTGTGCTTTCTTCAACCTACAAAAGGCAAGGTTCACTGAAGAAGTTTGAACTTTTTATTTATACTAAAAGCTTCATTTAATGTGCTGCCTTCACTGCATTCATCCAGCTCATTGTATCACTTTCAAAATGCAAACACAAGTTCTGCTGTAAATGAAATCTAAACATTTTGACTTGAGCTACAGTTAATAAAACTTAACTAAAGTGATAAAAACGTCAAATTCCACCCATGAACATATCACCATGTTAAATTTATATCCTCGTTCATGTCTCAAGGCTTCAGGGGAAGGCAACAGGAATACAATTAGATAAATTCCACATGGACAAAGTTATCACATAAAAACATCCGTCACAGGTTGCCAGTCTGTGTTCTGTCTCACAGCTTAATCATGTTCTCTAAATTCAGTTCTTGGACTTCAGATAAAATCCAAATAAAGACACACTAGTAACTTCTTTCAGATTATTAGGAACAACATTTCATCCTGTTACATGTGCATGAATAAATCTGCTCTCTTTATGTTGTGAAGTGGCTAATAAATATTTTTTCTATTTGCGTAAGAGCCGTTATCTTATTTTTTTATATATATATATATATATATATATATATATAAAGGCAGAACAAATCTATTTGTTTAAAGTGAATAAAGGGACCCCGTCGGTCACTGTGGTTTGAAGGCGCTGAGACAAAGTGGGGTGTGTACCATGCGTGTGTGAGCCTGCCTCTTTAATATATTAAAGTTGGAGAGGAGTGAGAAGCGGACACAGAGAACAGGCCAGCCAAGTAACAGGTTGGGTTTGAAGGCTTCAGCTGGCATCGCAACACAAGGAAGGCCTTTCCCGTCCGGGGTCCTGTGTGTCAAGAGGGAGATGAAGCTTAGAGTCGGGATGAAGCTGGCACTGCTGTGTCTGTGCATTGTGCAGCTGGCCTTCGGAAGTCGTCAAATCAACGACCGTGAAGCCGCTGCCCGCGGGGATGTGCCGCTGAGGAAGGCCTCTCACGGCACAGGTGAGTGCGTGGGAAAACACTTTATAATTTACCACGAGGTCGCTGCTGGTTTACAAGCCAGCAGAAACAGCAGACTGTAATAATGGCTGGACCTCATTAAAGTAATAAAACCGATAACTTCGTTTTTGGCTATTATAAAAATTAAAAATAAAACAAAATTTCTTTATTTAAAAAGAATTGCACAAGTCTGCTGTACAGGGTGAGGGACAAAAAGTATAGTAGGACTGACGTAATACCACCTTAAGTGGCCACCTTTATATCACGCTGCTGTTGTTTAAAGGTGCGCTTAAACAGTCTGAGAGTAAAGCTGGGGGTGGTTTAAATGTGATTTGTCAGGATGAATTGATGAAATTAACCTGCAGTCTCACATAATGTGAGGATTAGTGTGACTCCTGGGAGTGCTTAGAGGATATGGGACAGCTGCTGGGTTCATTTTGATGTCACATTTGTGACATAAATGTGTTACAAATGGTGGTGAGACACCAAGTTTCATGAACAGAACAGAACATTTGTGTCTTTCTATCTTTTTGGGTGTGTTCATCCCTGAAGTCAAAACAGCCTTTAGTAAAGCAGAGGTGGGGAATTAATTTTCCCAGTGGCCCACGTGAGAAACCGGGGCCTTTATAAACTTATAAAGAGATTAAAAAAAAAATTAATATTGAGCAAAACTGAGTTCAGCTGATTGATGTGGCCCTCAGATACCGGAAAGTTCTACTTGAGGACAGAAGTATGTGTACTTCGTTACCTCCCACCTCTGATGGTATTGCACAGTGAAACAAATAGTACTTTCATTTGATTCCCCATTGGGAAAATGAATTGCACATGCCTGCTTTAAAGGCTGTAAAAAGCATTCACTTTATATGTGTCTTGATCTCCGAGCCATTATCCTCTGTAAACGACACCTTGGTATATGAAATGGCTCTGAATACGCTATCCTACACACAGTGCGATCAAACTTTTACCCACCACCACTTCTGTGCTGTATTTCCACACACTCCAAAGCTGACTGTAAAAATTCAATTGTCTGCACATAGTTAAAGCAGCAAAGAGCATGACAAGCATATTTAGTAGCAGTGGGGACGTGTCACTTTCTGATATATCACTTAGGTCAGATTTACAAGTGTTTAAAGTTAGAGTATTTGAGTTCGCTATCTTTTTTATTGTGACTGATTTATGTGCGTTCAGATTTACTGCTGTGTAATTTTAGCAAAGTTAGACAAGTCTTACTGTTAACTGCAGAAGTGCGCTCTGCTAGGATTACAGTCGGGGATCAAAGCACCACCAAACGTTTTCCACTTAAAGAGTTTAAAGGGTGACCATAAAACGTCAGGCATCTCCCATGATTCATCAGCACAACATGAGCCGCAGAGGAGGAGGCCCAATGCGCCTCGTAGCGCATAACGGTACAGCTGGCATCGCCTATGAAAGCGTATATCAACATGACAACACTTTATGGGAGTCTTCAATAATAATAACAATAATATTAATCTTATTTGCGCAATTTCCTGCTGATTGATCAAGTTTTAATATCAAGTGGTTAAAGCATTTTGTTTGGGGGGGTTATACATTTTACATCCGTGTTATTATTCATGTTATTAAAACATAAATCAGGATTTCACATAAGAAGGGGAAGACACGCGGCAGTAAAAGCTCCGGGCACCTCTATCACCTGTCAAGGACTGACAGCTTGTTGGCGAATAAATCACCGTGTCAGTCTCAGAGTTTCCTGCTAAGCAGGGTGTGAGGTTGCTGCGGCTGCTTATCTATAGAGATCCGCCAGTGTCTAGGCAAATCTTGTCTCATCTATTTGAGGAGTGATTTATTACTGCCATAAAATTATATGAGCTGCAAATTGAGAGTTGACCTGTCTCTATAGCAGTATACATTCATGCACTGTCATATACCCCTGGTGTGAACCGTTTTACATTTTTTCAGCAGTCTCAGATATGTGACCTCGGGCCTATGTCACTAAATGTTTTCAGTTACAGTTTTGGAGGAATTTATGGGCCTGCCTGCTCAGCTCTTGGGTATCCAGATATCTCGTGCGTGTGTGTCTAATTAAATAAATCGGAGATGATTTGCAGCTCTTTAGTGGGAAAAAGATTTAGACGTCTAACTTAGAGGATCACATTGAGGCCCTCTGGTGGCCAAAGAGGTGACAAATTACATGGATTAAAACAAATTTACAGAATATTTTTTTTATCTCATATGATATTAATAAAACCAGATTTATTTTCGATGTTGATATTTTTTTTCCCGAGGTGCCCTAATCCTCATCTGTAGCTTTGCCGTTAATAAGTTATAGAACAGAACAGTAACTTTGCTGCGCCAGTGCTTCGTGACTTAAACAAATGATTATAAAAATGCACTTTGTGTGACATGAAACAAACTCTAGAAGTTGTACTTTCATTTATGTGCGTACATTTTGATTCTATTGTATTATTTTACTCTTTTCTGAACAAAAAACTTGCCTTTTTCCTGATTCAGAACTTTAAAAAATCAACAATTTAAAGAAACGTTTGTTGATCAGAGTTCATCATCAAGTCAGTTAAACTTTGGGGATATTGATGTGTTGAGTTAGGGGGGCAGAGGGGCATTGTTCATCAGTTTTTGCTGATTTGGTGTTAAGGAAATTAACAACAGGTGCACTACAGGGGCAAAAATGAAACAACCCTCAAAACAGGAAAGTAAAGAGAAGGTTTGTTGATCTTCTTAAGTAAGAAAATAGTTTGATGTTGTTTCAACAGGGTCTACGAATGAAATCAGGGTGAGGCCTCTGTTTGCCAGGAGAGGACATTATGAACGACAGAGGATTCTTGTGCCAGTAAGTTCAAGATCTGTGCTGTTAATCTGTAAGTCTAACAAAACATATACATGTTCATGTTTTAGTCATACATGATTTCAATCAATCCTTAAAATGGTCAAAAATGTTTAGCATTTACTGTGTGCTGTGGGTACCCACAGTCAGAGGAGTCAGATGGCTTTTCTGATGCTCTCGCCATCTGTTTTGTTTTTCTCCCCACCTCACAGAAGCCCAGAGGCGGTCCTGCTGCTCAAAATGAGATTTGTCCTCCTGCTAAAGTGAGGCCAAATCCTGTGAAGATCAAATGCTCCCAGCTCGCTCAAAGCTGTTTGCCTCAGTCCGGTTGCTGTGACTCGTGTGCAACATGCCACTGCCGCTTCTTCAATGTCATCTGCTTCTGTCGCAAGACAAAATCGCAATCTGAGAAAAACAGACAAAAGGAAACACCCCATCACATCACATCAGAGACGACAAGTCCAACACACGCTACAGGCCATTGATCCTGCTACAGTGGTATCACACCAACCACTTCAATAGTGATAAAATGACAGGCACATGTCACAGTGCCAGCATCTTGAGTCAGTAAACAGATTTACTACAGTCTACATGACTTTGATACCTCGTATGAAAGGCAGCTGCTTCAACAAATTATTCATCCTAAACATTTATGTTAATGTGAATTTCTACAAATAACCTATAATGCATATTATTTTGTTTGTAATATCAATTACATTGTTGTTGCATTTTACCTTTAAAAAACAGAGCCTGGTGAATGTATACATGTGTTATTGTTGGTGCCGATTTTTTGGTAATATTAATACGAATATTACGTTCACAGAATTGCATGAGAAAGCTTTATCTGATTAAAGACTATTCATTTTTTAATCACGTTTTCACAGTAATCGGTGAGTTATTTAACAACAAGGTTACAGTAGAAACGGAGAAAATGTTTTTACAACCATCTATTGTCCAGATGGTTGTGGAGAAAACCTAACATAGGACATGTAAGAAAGCTGTCCTTCAAAATAAAACAGGAAGTAATCAAAGGAGACTCATACAGGTATGAATACTAACAGATTTTCAATCACAAAAAACTCTGAAACAATAAAACAACACAAAAAATTAACTAATGCTCAAATATATTAACTAAGAATAAAAAACAAGAAAACTAAGCCTCACACAACGACACTGCTGTGATAGTTATCCTAAATTTGTGTCATATCCTGAATTTATCAATTTGCTTTCTCTAAAATTTTTCATTTTTTATGTTTTTTATTTTTATTTTGCAGTCAGCCACGGCTTATACACCTAGAACAGGATTCAGAGATATGCATTCGGTTTAGGAATCCAGCAACCAGACCAGACAGACAGGCCGAAGTAGCTATTTAGCTACTATAGCTATTTATAGGCATATTAGAACAATGTTTGTAGCCCAGTTAAACAAATACTTCATCCCTGCTACAGAGGAGGGAGGAGCAGTTGGTAGCTTTCTGAAGCAGATGCACGGCCATGCAGTACTCTTCTTCCAAACCAGCCAACTGTATTGCCAACTGCCAATTAGGCAGTTTGTTTGCCATATTAGTGTCCTGCTGCTCAATGTACTCAAAGGAGAACCCGTCATTAGATCATTAACAGCAGGAAAGGAAAAACATGAATGTTTCACACAATAAGAGCAGGAAAAACGATATTAACAGCAGCTTTCTGTAGGCATGTGGTCATTAGAATCAATAATTGCTCAGCAATTTCCCTTTCATGAAGGGAGATCACTGCATCATGGGGAGTTATGGGAGACAACTCCCCATGATGCAGTGCAACATGAGTTAGACTGTGTGGGTGAGTTGAAGGGACAGGAAGCAATTGCAGATAGGCAATATGTTTATAATATACAATTGCTGTGGGTAACTATGCCTTTAGGAGCAAGGAGATAATATTTAACCCCAGAGCAGCTCAAGCTGATGGACGAGGCACAAAGTGATCAGTATTGGTTATTTACAGAATTCCTGGCTGGTCTCTTGATCAGCTGAATTTGATGAGCTGAAGTAACTTGTGGTCTTGTTCATGGGCAGAGGGCGAGTGGCGCAGGAGATTGACAGACAGGCTGGAATAGCATCTGATGTAATCTCGCTGCTCTATTGGTCTGTTGTGATAAAGAAAGAGCTGAGCGTTAATGCAAAGCTGTCACATTACTAAACAATGCATTCCTACCCTCAACTATAGCCACAAACTACAGATACTACCAGAAAGAATATAATCTTGGATACAATGTACAGAAATGAACTTCCTCTGAAGGGTATCTCGTTCACGGTTAGAGAGAGGACAAAGATTTTGGTTAATTGTGAGGGGCTCAGAGCTGCTGTACCTCCACATTTCAAAGAGCCAGTTGATGTGGTTCAGATATCAGACCAGGATGTCTGGACTATCTATATACTATACACTGGAGCGATTATGTGTCTCCCTCGTGAAGAGGTGTAGATGGTGGCTAGGGGGAGGGTCTGGGTATCTGTGCTTAGATCCAGAGAAGTAACAGAGGATGAAGATGGATGGATGATATCTGATATCCCTTCAAAAATCTGCTGGCAATGGTTTAAAGCCGATGTCCACAAATTGAATCAGGAAGAATTCAAGCATCATTTTCAGACTGTTCACCGCTAACAGCTATCTTGAACAATTAAACATCGCTGGAATAACTGACTACTCACAGTCACAATATCAAACTTCTACATAGTTTTTATTGGATTCTATAGAGAGCCTTTTCAGGTTGCCGTGTCATATTGTGCAAACTGGCCTTTATGTCAATGACCACGGTCTTTAAAATTGTTTTGTTACCCTCTCTTGTCTTTTAAAAGAAACATGAAAAGTGAGTCTTCTTTTAATAAATTCCATGTGTATTGTATAGTTTTTTTGATGGATTACAGTAGGTGATTAAGCAGTAACGTAGAGCAAGTGGATTCAGACAATTCTGATGTTCTTGTGTAAAATCAAGAGTTTGAAAACACTTTATCTGAAGTTGCCTGCCTCAGTAAATCCCATCCAAAAGATTCAGAATTTGTTTTCACGAAGGTAATTCTCCTTAAACAAGTATCTTTTTTTTCATCTGGTATGAGTTTTAGATAAAGAGACCCCCAACATCAGTCTCTGACCTCATAAATGCACGATTTTAAATGATGCTTTCATATATTTATCTAAAACAAAATGTTATCCACACCTATCAGTAAGTAAAAGTAAGTAAAAATTATTTATTTAGCGCTTTTCGCAGATAAAAATCACAAAGTGCTTTACAACAAAGAAAATGAAAAATGAAAAAGACTGACCTGGCAGATATATATCCCATAGAATCTCCAGGGGGGTTTTTACCTTGAGAAACTCTTGGGTTACCTTTGCAGTATGCTTTGCATCGTTATCCATTTGCACTGCATAGTTATATCCAGTCAATATTTTTTGCAGTAATGGGCTGCATCTGAGTAGAGAATATAGTCCTATGCACTTCACAATTAACCCTGCTACAAACAGCAGCATTCACATTATCAATAGAAACACAGATCCACTGCCATAAATGCCCATGCCATAAGTTCACCAGATGATATGAAAGTTAATGTGATATGCTGCAGATCATGAGTTGTTTCCCTCTGTCTCTATGCTTTGCTCCTCCTGCCATTCTGCTACAAGTTAAGCTGTTTTTCTTCTGTACAAATATTTTTTGTCCAAACTGTGCACTCATTTAGATGCTTTCTGACAAAGGTCAAACTGTCCTTCTTGAGTGTAACCAGGCGTTTGCACTTTGTGATAAATCCTATACATATCTCCAATCATGAAATTGCCTCTTGATTGTAGATCAAGTTTTCTTAGATTGCTTAGCTTACCCTGTCAAGTTCACATGGGTTCACCTTTTCTGGAACTGCATATTTTGTTGTCTGTTAAATACTAAGTGCAGTGGCATGCATCCAGGAACATTTCCATGTTCTGAGGAATTATTTATTTCATTATTTTTGTGGGCCCAATATAACAATGCAGTTGTGAGGACAAAAAAGGTTTAGAGAATGGTTGTCAAACATATGGCTCCTGTTGTAAAATTAACTGTCTTTCACAGTGTGATGATGCCAACAATTTGTTGGAAACATAAAGTTGTTAAAACGCTTTTTTTTATTCTTTTTTTTTTTCCAAACTATTACACGTGTGAGGTTTTTGTGCCTTTGTGGCACCGCTGTGCTCTTTCAGTGATAATGTGTGTAATGACAGTAGACTGACTAAATGCATTAAAAAATTTACATTAATCAAATTTTAAGAGTGTAAAACCTTTTTTAAAAGACTTCACTTTTTATTAACAGTTGTGTAAATGTATGATTCATTCAAGTTTTAAGACTGCAGTTGTTCTTGTCCATCCATCCATCCATCTTCATCCGCTTTATCCGAGGCCGGGTCGCGGGGGCAGCAGCCTAAGCTGAGAGGCCCAGACCTCCCTCTCCCCAGCCACCTCCTCCAGCTTATCCCGGGGAACACCAAGGCGTTCCCAGGCCAGCCGAGAGATATAATCTCTCCAGCGTGTCCTGGGTCTGCCCCGGGGCCTCCTCCCGGTGGGACATGCCTGGAACACCTCACCCACGAGGCGCCCAGGAGGCATCCTTGTCAGATGCCCGAACCAACTCAGCTGGCTCCTTTCGATGTTGTTGACTAAAAGTCATTTTTTAAACAGGTTAGACAGTGATTTTACTCACTGAGCCATTTGCGATATTTTTTTTATGTATTTCATTTAAACTGACGTACCCACCTGCAAATAATTCATGCAAGGTTACAGAGTTTTCTGTGGCCTGATCTCTGGCCTCTAGCTCACCAACAAATGAGGGTCACAAATGTAGTAACCCTGGAAGGTTTTGGACCTGTCATTGTAATAAGTCTCCATTATTTTTGCAGACTGAGATGAGCTGTTCGCTTGAGAGATGGATGTGTGATGATGACAGCTCTGATGATTCTCAGTCAATCATAACATCATTTATTCAGTTTAAATGTCATCCACACCAGGAGTCCAGCATGCACCATACCAGGACCACACAATTTAATAACAGTGTCATCAATTACATCTGCACTCTTCCTGGAATTACACCCATCTGCCTGCCACAGAACCGCAGTTTTTATCTCAGGATTATTTGTTAGTCAATCATTTTAAGCTCAAAAGCATCCCCTTGACTCAAATGCTATTCTAAATTAGGAAATAGATAATTAGGATTTTTACTTCCATGTGCCTACTAACAAAAAACAGTACAGACTGAGGTTTATTATAATAGTTGATCAATAATACTGGGCGACCACCAACACAATATCATCTTTAATAACAATTCTGAAAACTGATAAAAGTTGTTTGGCAAAAAAAACACACCCCTTCAGGTTCATGTCCTCCAAATACTTCCTTAAAAAAGAAATTGTAAAAACTTAAACATTGAGACGTATTTTTTAATTCAAACTTTTATTTTTAGCCAAATGAAGAATCTTTTTTCCAAAAGTAACTTCACCACTAATTTAGGTCCTGTATCTTTATTTTAATTCATGTCTACATTTTGGAGTTCAAGGCTTTCAAAATTCCTTTTAACATAATTTTAAAGGCAGCCTTGCTTTAATTTGCTTTAAAATGTTAATATTGACTACATTATTTGACATTATTTGCACAAATTAACAGTTGTAATCTTTGGTATAGACAAAAGGCAACAGATCTTAGGAGAAGACCTGTTATTAAGTGTATTAAGCAGGGTGCTGAGATCTGTCGTCGTTTTAGGTTTGGGCAGCTTGGAGTCAATTCTGCATCATATCAAAAGGGGAATAGTCAATTTAAATCCCAAGAAAACTTTCACAAATCTTGTAACAAATGTTCTTAAGAAGAGTCTGAAAATTTGAAATCAGAGACTCCAAGACAAGTGCACATACCAACTAGTTAAACCCACAGAATACTTTTACATCTACTCAAATTTCTGTTGGATAACAAAGCTTTTTAAAAGCCTTTCGGTTTTGTCCCAGTTTACCATCTGTATCTGTGGACTGTTCAAAGTGGGTAACTTTGATACACAAACATAACTGACAAAAGCTTTTATGATTCTTGTATGTGCATTTTGTGTTATCTACCCTGTGAGCTGTTGTTCCTGTATAATGACTGTAAGCTTTTCTGAATTTTATTTCATTTTATTGTATTTTATTTTTACTTTTTTGTGCTCCAAACATTTAGTTAAAAAGAGACCTCAATCCCACGAGACGTCCCATTCAACAACCATTACCTCTATGTAAAAGATTACCAGAAACTTTTGATTTTTCCAGACAATTTAATATAATATTCATTACTATAAGATTTTGTAAATCATCAACCACACACATGAAAAAGAGCAGCAGATCCTCTGAAAACAACACCAGCAAGGGTCTGAAATGTGTCTGTATGTTTCTCTTTAATATGTGGAAAATAAAGTGTTAAATATAAGTCACTGCAGTATTTTTGTTTTGTTTTGTTTTTTACAAAATAAAGCTGGCTCCAAAATCTGAATGCACTCTGTATTTTAAAATGATAAAAAATAAGCATCAGGACACACTGGCAGGAAGAACTAGGCACTGAGCATGTGTGGGGGAAATGTTATGGCAAATATCCACAGCATCTATATAAATTCTTTGCACACTCTGATACAATTCAGTCTTTCAAAGCCTTGCACAGATGTTGGTTCTCAATAGATTATAGATTTTGTAGAATCACTTATTTGATTTCTTCATTGAGGTTTTTAATTTGGAGTGCCCCTTTGCCCCTCTTAAAGCATTATTTGGGTTAATCACAGCAGGTTACACATCATGAAGAAGTTCTATCCACAGTGTTTGCAGGAAAAATTCTGCTCCAGTCTAGGAAATCTGAGACAAACCCATTGTTTGATAAGTGGCTGAAAGAATTAGGAAATTTGCTACACCTGGGGAAAATATGGAAAGTTAGATACAGTATATCAGACAAAATGAGTCTCTTTCAGAAAATCTAGAATCACAAGTTGAAATCAATCTCTAATGGTCTTACAGATCAACAACAAGGCAGGTAAGTAAAGTGAACACTAGTAACACATCAAATCATATTTTTTTTCTTCTTTCTTCTAAATATTTGTATTTTCTAAACCTTTAAAACTACAAATATATTTTTAAAAAGTATCAGGTAATAAGAGGTTACATTACATCAACACATTCAGTTACCACAAATCGGCCTAGTTTTCTTTCCTAATGTATCGGTGGCCGACAGATTTATCGGGGACCTGTGTAGGGACGCACACCCCCTACACTATTTCTCTGGTAAAACTGGTTAAGTAAACGGGACTTTCAGTCAACAATGCTTACAACGTTCAGTAACGTGAAACGTAAAAATAAAGAAATTTTGAGATTAAACAAAGAAAGAGTGTTTTAAAAGGAAAAACAAAAGTTTGGATTTTATTAATAAATTGGATAATGACGGACCGAATACTTTAGTTAAGGGTTTCCGTTTAGACTACATAAAAGTAATAAATGTGCAGTGTATAGCAGTAAGCCTGTTTCGTGTTCCGACTTATTACACAGCAGTATTACCCCTTTTCCACTAGTATCTACTGGGGTGGCGCGCCTGTCGCCCGTGTGTTTTGCTAGTCATAGGCTTCTGTACAGAGATGGCAAGAGAGCCGTAGCAGACTGAGGGGCCTGCTCGGCTAAGGATTTTACTGACAACCGTTGCGTTAGCACACAGCCAAGACACAGAGTGTAGGAAAGTAGAGGAACAGCGAGCAAGGTAAAACACCCCTGCTAATGTCACTTAAAGCATTTAGAAAGACTTTCTCCGAGTGTTTAAATAGTATTTCTTGATAAGCCTGTATTTTATATGCAGCCGAACTGGCTAGCTTTGTGATGGCGGACAATTAGCCAAGATGCTAAGTAAGTTAGTCAGATAGCCGGCTAGCGAGCAGCTAACTTGGCTCACCTAGCTAGCGTCTGCTGTAACGTTATAACAATATGCAGATGTAGATTAAGCAAACACGCTACGTTTTTAGTTATGTGCCCATTATCACCCTTTGGTTTGTCAGATGGATATTATACACACAGTAGAAAGGATAGTCACCTAGCGTTAAGCTACTTTCACAAGACTAAAATTGTTTTGCTTTTTTTATCTGTAGCTAGCTGGCTACCTTATTGATAGCTAGCTGTGTAGCTTTAGTTACAGACTAGTACTACTACACATTTAAAGGTTATCACCGGGAGTATCTGCACATATTGTACGTATGTGTGTTGCAAATAGATTTAGGAGGTTAAGTGTCCGAAGGCCAGTAGCTGCCTATTAAGTTACACTTTGTAAGCTAATGCTAGCAGTCAGTAGATTACCCCAAAGTTAGCCGCTGTTCGGTAACTGTACCGGAGTTTGTGTGTTATGATCAGTATTTAATATGTAAATTAAGCATTGCTAGCGTATGGCCTGCGAATTGTGCCTAAGTGGAATCAATCTTCTGCTTTATTACCCATTGATCCATGTGACTGATTACTAAAGATTTTCTCATGAAAGGAAACGATATGTTACTCTTTAACTTTTAAACGTGTTGACATTTCTAGTCTGGGTGTTTCTCGGGTCGTAGACAGTGCTTAACACAGGTGAATGTGAGCCTGACCCTTGAGCCACAGCTGTTTATTTCAGTGTTGCTCCAACTTGAGTTATCCTATGAATAGTGAGCATAACATGTAACACTTTCAGGGTCTCTAGCTTTAAAGACGAAATTCTGAGCAGAGACAGCGTAAGAGAGACCATATTTATGTGGGCTCCGCTAACACCTGATGAGAATCCCTGTCAGTACTGATTAGGCCCAGTTGCCTTACATTTCCCTTTTCTGGACAGGCTTGGTCTCAGAGAAATGGTCTTTCATGGCTGTGTTTGTTTGAGTGGCTGATGCAGGTTTATGTTTATACAGTATCTGCTATTGTATTTCAGGATTCTTAGTGTCTTGCTGTCTCTCTGTCATGAACAGTGGTTTAGTATGTGGGCTATCACATGCTGTGTATGCTAGTGCCACATTGGAAGGAAATTACTTAGAGAAAAGTGTCTTATTTGTCTGCTGGCTCTAAAATATGCTTGTTTTTGTGCTCTCACTCACTTGCAAAGACACTGAACTTTTGAAAAGCAGGAAAGCAGCTGTGGGTGAAATTAGGAGTTGTAGCCTGCTACCATTGTGTAAAGCTTGTGTGTTTTGCCCATGTGAGAATCTTTTTTTAAAGTCTGGCAAAATAAAAGAGAGGTGGACTAAAAAAAAAGCTTTTACGGTATGGGGTAGTGTAAGAATAATCACAGTCTCGTTATTTTGGATAAAGATGAGATTTACTGTATTTGTCTTAAAGTTAGGAAATTCCTGCCACATTAGTTAAAAATAAAAATAAACAGAACAAACATAAAAATAACCCAAGTAAGTAATAAATTAAAAAATAACCATGTCAGTCGGTGTCAGGTTAAAAACAATAGGTATTCAGCATCAGGACTTTTAAACATTTAAATATACTTTATAAGCATCTATGCTTCATTCCTGCTCATGGTCTGCCCGGATGTGTTCTATAGACAGCTGTAGTACAGCGGGCATGTGTGTCTATGTATAAACTGTTATGTGCGTCATTAGGTCACAGGAAGACAGACAGTGCATTAGAACAGACAGCAAAGCTTGTTTGACAGGTGGTGTGAGAAAGGATTTGTCTTGGCTTTTTACACACAAAGGTGTACACTTAGAGAAACAAGGGAAGTTGTCTGCTGTCAAGCTGATTTTTTTTTTGTTAGCCAGACTCTCCTTTGAAACCTTTGGATTAAGCAGGAACATGATCAGACAATCTTCACAAAATACAAAATGCACGTCCAGCAGTAAGCATGTTACTCTTGTTTTGTAGGCAAATCTAACCTTGTGCTAACCCTGCTGGCAGCTAGCATATTAAAACAGATAAGTAGTCCTCGAGCAAAACAAAGAAAACTGAATTGAACCTAAGATTAAAGTTACTGTGTTTTCTATGGTTCTATAGGGGTTTTTTAATAACTGAATTCATCTGGTGTTACCCAAGAATCCAGATCCTACAAATAAAGTATTAATTGTCCCCTAGACTTGCTGTTAAACCCCTTCAAGCAGGTATTGAACAGGTTCAAAACAGGTATCTTTAAACACCATAAGCCAAAGTCCTTGGGTGTGTATTAATTGGGCAATTAACAATTTTCAGATTGTCAATATCTCTGAGCTGTTAAAATGTTTAAGTTGTATTTCAGAAAACAAATTTAATTGCAATATTAAATCAGCTATTGAGTTATGATCCTCTTTCAACCCTGGTGATTAGGAGTCAAACAGCGCTGTATAAATACCACTCTGTTTCCATATTTCTTGCTCAGAGATGCTGTTTAGTAGTAACCCTCACAGGTCCCACTTTAATCAATACCTGACATAACCCCTGACTTGGACTGTATCTCAGGAGGTGGGGTAGGTCATCTACTGATCAGAAGGTTGGTGGTTCGATCCCTGGCTCCTCCCCTGCATGCCAAATGTCCTTGGGCAAGATATTAACCCCAAGTTGCTCTCCGATGCATCCATTGGATGTGTGTGAATGGTAGTTAGAAAGCACACAAGCACATGTTTGTGTGAATGGGTGAATGTGGCATGTTGTACAGAGTGCTCTGAGTACTCAGAGAGAGCTATATAAGATATATATATATATATATGTGTGTGTGTGTGTGTGTGTGTGTGTGTGTGTGTGTGTGTGTATGTGAATTAAGGGAATAGAATTGGCTTGCATGACTTTTAAAGTAGTCATTGTAAACCACACATGATATGAAAAGCTGATGACTAGTTGATGACTTGGAAGAATGGTTGAATTTCCTCATATTCTTATTTAGTATATTTTTCCCAGCTGACTGAGGCTGTAATAGGTTGTGGATTTGCTCTGTGTTACTTGATGGATGCTGTCTTTTGCAAGAAGCTGTGTCTGACTAATGTGCTGACAGTGGTTTAGTGTCCAGAAGTCTTAACATCAGTTGACTCTTCACTAAGCCCCACTCGAGCATTATAACTATGGATGGGAGGCTTGTCAGGCCTTTGGAAATGTTGTAGTAACTAAAGTAAATTGTTAGTGGTTGCCACAGATTTGAATTGTATTTGTGGCACACTAAAAATTTATAAGGTGCTACTTGGAAAATGTTTTAAGTACCAACTATTTTGAGACAAATAAATAACAGAGCAGTATAATCAAATGCCTCTCCAGTGAGTCTCTCATCCTACTAGACTCCAACCAACCAGTCTTAATATTTCTTGGGCTGCTCTGCAACCTCAGTGAGCTGAAGGGTTCAGCTCACAGTGGGTCTCCAAGCAGAACAAAGACTGCTGTCTCCAGCTGCAGTCCAACGTGGAGTCTTGGAGTCTGTGTTTACATGATAAGACACTCTGGAGAAACAGCTTAGTGACAGTGGTCTCTGCAGTGATGTGGTCAGTGAGCTGGCTGGTAAGAAAACATGAGCTGGGATGTGTGGGGGACCTGAACTTTCAAAATATGGGCAAGGGCATATCTGCTAGTTAACTGATTGCAGATGTAGTCATTGTCTTGTAACAATAAAGAAATAAAGCCAGAATGAGTTGCCAAATATACTTGAGCAGACATAAACGTGCTTAGATGGCCCACCCAAGTTACACAAGATACTCAGCTTTAGTTCTGTTAACCTGAAGCGCTTCAGCACTTAGTGTCCTTACAGTTTGATTATTGTGGTTGAAATAAATACATATCAAGTCGTAACTATATATTTGTTATCTTAATCAGGTCAGAGGTCAGACCTTTCTACCAGCTAAATCTTATCCTAAAAACCTGTGCTCTTCTGTTTCAGTGGCACCATGGGACACGGAGTAGGCTGAACCAGAGGGTCTAGCAGCACACACCAGTTGTGAGTATACATGATTTTTGTTTTTTTATTTTTCTGGAATTTCTGTGGAGAATTACAGTTATTGGGTACTATTCATATCTGAAGAGATAGAATAATATAAGAATAAAACTGTAACTCCATGTATAAAATAAATAATTCCAAACCATCAACATTTGTGTTTATTTGAAGCACTTTACACTCCACAGAAAGTAAAAGTTCTCCCAAATCTGTCCTGGTACTTCTGTGGCATAGCAAGAGAGTGCTGTCTTGTATAATTTGAAGAGAAATATTCTCTTATTAAACCCTGGCCAAGTTTGAATTTTAGATTAGAGTATTTTAAAATTCATTTCCTGTTTCAAGTGTAGCCATAGTTGCGACTGCTTTTGACTCAACATTTCCCTGACTGTGCTGGATTTAAAAAACAAAAACAAAAAGAAAAACAAACTGCACGGGTAACATGGTCTCGCTTTCTCACTCTGGTGAAAGAGAATACAGGGAGTGCAGAATTATTAGGCAAGTTGTATTTTTGAGGAATAATTT
This sequence comes from Simochromis diagramma, assembly GCF_900408965.1. Lineage (NCBI taxonomy): Eukaryota > Metazoa > Chordata > Actinopteri > Cichliformes > Cichlidae > Simochromis > Simochromis diagramma. The sequence goes on along the minus strand of NW_024387503.1, from coordinate 2,800,496 downwards.
TATTATTGAACAACAACCATGTTCTCAATGAACCCAAAACACTCATTAATATCAAAGCTGAATGTTTTTGGAAGTAGTTTTTAGTTTGTTTTTAGTTTTAGCTATTTTAGGGGGATATCTGTGTGTGCAGGTGACTATTACTGTGCATAATTATTAGGCAACTTAACAAAAAACAAATATATACCCATTTCAATTATTTATTTTTACCAGTGAAACCAATATAACATCTCCACATTCACAAATATACATTTCTGACATTCAAAAACAAAACAAAAACAAATCAGCGACCACCTTTCTTTGCAAGGACACTCAAAAGCCTGCCATCCATGGATTCTGTCAGTGTTTTGATCTGTTCACCATCAACATTGCGTGCAGCAGCAACCACAGCCTCCCAGACACTGTTCAGAGAGGTGTACTGTTTTCCCTCCTTGTAAATCTCACATTTGATGATGGACCACAGGTTCTCAATGGGGTTCAGATCAGGTGAACAAGGAGGCCATGTCATTAGTTTTTCTTCTTTTATACCCTTTCTTGCCAGCCACGCTGTGGAGTACTTGGACGCGTGTGATGGAGCATTGTCCTGCATGAAAATCATGTTTTTCTTGAAGGATGCAGACTTCTTCCTGTACCACTGCTTGAAGAAGGTGTCTTCCAGAAACTGGCAGGACTGGGAGTTGAGCTTGACTCCATCCTCAACCCGAAAAGGCCCCACAAGCTCATCTTTGATGATACCAGCCCAAACCAGTACTCCACCTCCACCTTGCTGGCGTCTGAGTCGGACTGGAGCTCTCTGCCCTTTACCAATCCAGCCACGGGCCCATCCATCTGGCCCATCAAGACTCACTCTCATTTCATCAGTCCATAAAACCTTAGAAAAACCAGTCTTGAGATATTTCTTGGCCCAGTCTTGACGTTTCAGCTTGTGTGTCTTGTTCAGTGGTGGTCGTCTTTCAGCCTTTCTTACCGCGGCCATGTCTCTGAGTATTGCACACCTTGTGCTTTTGGGCACTCCAGTGATGTTGCAGCTCTGAAATATGGCCAAACTGGTGGCAAGTGGCATCTTGGCAGCTGCACGCTTGACTTTTCTCAGTTCATGGGCAGTTATTTTGTGCCTTGGTTTTTCCACACGCTTCTTGCGACCCTGTTGACTATTTTGAATGAAACGCTTGATTGTTCGATGATCACGCTTCAGAAGCTTTGCAATTTTGAGACTGCTGCATCCCTCTGCAAGATATATCTCACTATTTTTGACTTTTCTGAGCCTGTCAAGTCCTTCTTTTGACCCATTTTGCCAAAGGAAAAGACGTTGCCTAATAATTATGCACACCTGATATAGGGTGTTGATGTCATTAGACCACACCCCTTCTCATTACAGAGATGCACATCACCTAATATGCTTAATTGGTAGTAGGCTTTCGAGCCTATACAGCTTGGAGTAAGACAACATGCATGAAGAGGATGATGTGGACAAAATACGCATTTGCCTAATAATTCTGCACTCCCTGTATAAAAGTGAAGGCTGCTTACAGAGGATGTTGATTAACTTTGAGGAGCTGTTAGCTGGTTAGACCTCAGTTACAAACCTGTCATTCACAATATGCAGCTTTTTTGATTTCTCTGTATTCTTATTGAGAAATATCGGAGCTCACGTTTCTTTTGTGAATTGACTCGGTCATTTGTGTGTAATGTTTGCGAGTTTAAAGGTTTTCCACTGTGGTGTATGACATGGCCACGGCCTCATCTAGAGCAGAGACTAGCCATAACCACAGAGGAACGTCACAACTCTATGCCATTGGTGAGTAAAACACTGTGGGCTACGATGTGTAAAAGTGTCAGTCACCTCAGGGTGTTGCCACTCCCACAAAAAGCTTATGTTGAAGCACTTTGTGTACATTTTCTATGTGAATACTCATGTATCACACTTTATGACCTAAATGTCAGAGTTAGTGTCACTTTTTCGGCTGTAAATATAATGTAATTGAGTTTAAATGGTGTCTTTCTCTCTTCTCATCAGTGTCCTGTGCCAAACTCAAGAGGAAGAAGAGTTCCCTGTTTGGGACTGCCATTTATGTGGAGGTGACAGCTGAGGGGGAGACGCGGCGCACTACGAAATCTCATAGCTCCTCCAATCCTAAATGGGACGAGAGGCTCACTTTGTAAGTGTGCTGTGTACACCTGGCTGACAGCGTTCAACAGGCTGTGTGTTGAAGCATGTCATTTTATTTAATGTCAGTGGCTGTTTCTTTCATCTTTATTTATTTAACAGCTAAGTTTGTGGAGACGACACACACACACACACACACACACACACACACACACACACACACACACACACACACACACACACACACACACACAAACAAGCAAAAAGGTATGACGTTTCCAGAAGCTGTTCTGCAGTATTATGTGTTGACATTAAAAGCTGTTGACAGAGAGTTTCTGTGGTGCTTTGTTTTTTGTTTGGTTCAGCAGTCTTATACAGTATTTAATCCAAGAGTGGTTGTTGAATCTTATTAGGCAATCATAAGAGCAGGAGAACCCTCAGATGGCTGATTTTATAAGTATTAAACTAAGGGAAAAGTTGTATGATAATATACAAAACTCTTTGTATCATTTAAAAGCCCGCAGTTCTTTGAGTGGTCAGACTGGACTAGAAAAGTTCTGTAAATGGTGTTTGATTTACCATTTAATGGAGCCAGCATCCTGAACATGGCAGACGTTTGCAGCTCTCTGGCTTCCGAACTGGCTCAGCCATATGTCAGAAGCATGTCGTTGGAAATGCTAATTGGCTTGATGGGGTCATTATTGCTGACAAGACGGAGCGCTGCTTGTTTGTGGTCTCGTGTTTACACAATGGATGTTTTGCAAGCTGTTATGGGTGCTACACAAAGGCTTTAATATTCAGTGTTTTTCTTTAGGCTGATATTCAGAGACCTAAATGCAGTTACTGTGCTGTATAGTGTTCATTTTGAAGATGGAAATCAAAGGGTAGTGGTATCATGTGTGCTTGGTACATTGGTTACCCAGGATAAATAACAAGTTATTGGTGCTCTGAGGGGATGAAGGTGTTGAAAAATAGAGAAACTAGAAGAATGCAAAGCTTCAAAATATTTTTTTTTCTGTTTGTTGTTATACTTTCCTGAGGTGGGGAATAACTGTTGAGAGGGGGACCTGTTGAATCATAGTTACATGTCATATCAATTCAGTGTGTTCCCTTTGCTCGCCTTACCAATAAGTTTATTCACTGATTCACACACAAGTGCTTTATAAAAGTTCTAGAGTTGCTCTTAAATCTCAGTGTATTTGAAATATAAGTCTGTGTGAGTATTGCAGAGCGTTTCAACAATAAGAGCCTTTTATTCCTTAGTTGAGTCATCCTAGAGTAAAAAGAAGATTAAAATACTGCCAGTTTTGTTTTTTTTAACTTTAAAAAACTAAAAGTACAGTTTTAACTGCTGCTCTTCCTTTTTGTGATAGCATAAATCTATTTGAATTGTTTAAAAAGATTTTGGGGGGAATTTCAAGAATTACACATATTTTGTGCGTGTTTGTTTATGATTCTCTAGGAATGTAACTCCACACACACAGGTGGATTTCAAAGTTTGGAGCCACCACACCCTGAAAGCAGATGCTCTGCTGGGCAAAGCCACGCTGGACCTCACTCGAGCCTTGGAAGACCATGACAGAAAATGTAACTTTTTTGTTACAGAAAGTAGCAAATGATACATGTAGAAAGTGTAGGTTGTAATTTGTCTAACTGTTTAGTAAATATACGGTTAGGACAGCATCAAAACAGGGTTTTTCCCAGCTCAAAAAATGTTTGTATTCAGGAGAAACCCGACAGAAAACCACTTCATTATGGATTGTTTAAATCAGGCTCACTAGTACTATGTGTTGCATGACCCCGATAATATCCTCCAAAGATGCAGAAGCATAGTGTCATGTAATTGTAGGGTTTTTTTAAACGTTATTTGTAATTATTATTCGCTGTTTCTAATACTATCCTTGCTTTGAATCCACAGTAGAGAATGTGAAGGAAGTGCTGAAGCTGAGTGCGGAGCAGAAGGGGGTGACAGTGCCCATGGGGGAGCTGACTGTGTACCTTGATGGACTCACTGTCACCGACCAGGAGGAACTGGCACCACTTACCAACGGCAATGCACCAAATGGCTCCAGTGAGCTCAGTGTTTATGTCAGGGGTGGGTGATTTATTTTATTTTTTTCTTTTTCTAAGGGAGAGGAGGGGCGGAGGGGTCTTTCATCTGTATTAACAGTATGTGAATGGATTGTGCATACAGATTGAGTTGAATGAATTCCCAGCATACATAATCCCGTTATCTCTAGGCTAACATTGGTTTCTTAAATCTTCAGAAGTCCAACAGAATGGTGACGCCATCCATGAAAACGGAGATTCATCTTCCTCATCCTCAAGGGCTGCCAGCAGGTAAAACTGAAAAGGCAAATTAACCCTTTTTGGGACATTTTATGTTCGCTCGCATAGTCCCCCCCCGCGCAAAGCAAATTTCTATCTACTTAAGAATTACTGCTTCAAACCAGGGAGCATGCTTATTCTCAAGTAAAAGAATGCTAACAGGCTGATAAGTGTGTTAGCCTTGTTTCAATGCAATAAGTTGTGCTGGAATACACGAAGCCATATTTTTCCATTGCTGTTTATACTCATGTCCTGTTTTTTGCTAGCCCCGTGAGGTCTGTGTCTTGTCTTTCTCTGTCTTGCTACTTCTCAGTTAAGACCGTCGTCCCCTTTGTGTTTTAATTTCTCACGCTAGCTGCTTGTGCCAGTCTTATCTGTCACAAGTGCCCTTCAGTGAGCTGTACTGGCTTCTATTGAAGAGCCACACAAAAAAATACTCTTCACAGCAGATGGGGGGTGGTTATGAGGGTTGTGGCTGCTTGGCTCCTCTCTGCATTGCAGCTACTGAGAAGACTGCAAGACACAAACAGTAGGATATTTAAAGCTGTTTCCACTTCCTGGGAGTTCCAGAAATGTGCAAGTGCACAGACAGATTGCAAACATGGCCAGCCGAAGGACAATTGTGGCGGGCAGACATAATTTTCCCCATGTCATTGTTACCTAAACATTGAAACCCTAAACACACATCTTGAAAGCAAGACAGTTAAATCAGCAAATACATGCACATGAATCCATCTCTCTAAACAATAATCTGTGAACAAATCCCCTTTAAACCTTTTAAGAAATGTATAAACAGGAATAAGCATAAAATAATGACTCATTTTGAAATCATTTTTACATAACATTAATAAACAAAGTGAGGATGCTCTGAGATGCCACAAGAAACTGTGCCTTAGTGCTTGCTTGAACTTTAAATGCTACTACATTAAATTTTCCCTAAATTGTTGTGAACATAAAATGTTTGTGTGTTTGAATAACTAAATAGTTGGAACCTATTAAAAACCCAACTTCATTGTGGTTTTACAAAGGTAGTTAGCAGTCTCGCAAACTGTATTGAATTTTTAGTTGCAGATAAACTGAGAGTCTTGCATAGACGTATATGACATGTCACCCGCTGCTTTAACATCCTAGACAGTATAAAACATGGATGGAGCTTCTGGGTGGAAAAGTAAAGGTAATGTGGCTTAATTCTGTCTCTTGGTCACCAGGTAGTCGGGATGGCAAACGCATTTCCAGTCCTACGGAAGGCTATGGAAAATGGCTTGCTGTCGTGACCTATGTACACAATTTCCTGCTACAGTGGGGCAAAAAAGTATTTAGTCAGCCACCGATTGTGCAAGTTCCCCCACCTAAAATGATGACAGAGGTCAGTAATTTGCACCAGAGGTACACTTCAACTGTGAGAGACAGAATGTGGAAAAAAAAATCCATGAATCCACATGGTAGGATTTGTAAAGAATTTATTCGTAAATCAGGGTGGAAAATAAGTATTTGCTCAATAACAAAAACACAACTCAATACTTTGTAACATAACCTTTGTTGGCAATAACAGAGGTCAAATGTTTACTATAGGTCTTTACCAGGTTTGCACACACAGTAGCTGGTATTTTGGCCCATTCCAAATTACTGACCTCTGTCATCATTTTAAGGTGGGGGAACTTGCACAATCGGTGGCTGACTAAATACTTTTTTGCCCCACTGTATATTAATGGGCTCGGTCATTTATTTATCCATTTATATGCTGAATAATAAATCTTGATCATGCAGTATTTCAAAATGCATTCATTATCCAGGGCATCTTCATTGCCTAATGACATGTGATTGATAAGCAAGCAGATTCACAGTTAGACCCGCCCCTGCTCATCACATCTGGGTTTTTGTTTTTTTGTTTTTGTTTTGTTTTTTTCCTCAAACCAAGATGGCGATCATGAATACACCTTCTGAAGGCTTCAAAACAGAAATTGAGAAACCAGTGGATGATGTCACAGTAGCTACAGCTCTCTTTTATAGTGTCCATGCAACCTACATTTTTGTGTTATTATTTTAGTGTTTTTGTGTTAACACCTGCAGTGAATTCACTTACTTAAAACCTTCAGTGCTCAGCAAAACCTGGCTCTGAATTATTGTTGTTACTGTTAAGTGATCTGTATCGTTTCACACAGGAGGCCTTTTTCTCCCTTTGTAATGCCTGTGCCTTGATTTCTGTCTTCTGTTTATTCCTCTTTGATTTGTTGCGTTTCCTTCTTTTTGCCGCCTGTCCCGTTTGGTTCTTTTGCCATCAGAATTATTGTCTGAAGGCAAAGAGAGAAGCCAAACGAAATTACTTTACCAAGTGGACCATCCCTGCCTTACTGTATTGGTCCATTTAATTGACCTTTGTTGTTATTAATATTTATTTTATTTTCAGTTGTTACAGACGGGACAGACATGACCGGGGAGAGGGAGGGAAACAAAGACAGAGGGGGAAGAGGAATACTGATGAAGGGAAAAGAAAAGGGAAAAGAAAAGGAGGAGGGGGGGGGCAAAAAATACATATTTTATATATATATCACCTGGATCACCTGTTGAGAGGGGGAAAAAAAGAGAAAACAAGCAAACAAAAACAGCAATATAATAAACACAACACCATCGTGATACTCTGTGTGTGTATATAGCAGTAAATATTAAATATTATTATGCAGCACATAAGATTTACAGCGCACAGTGTGCGTTGAGGTAGGAGCCAAAATGGGTGCAGTTTGTGTCTGTGAGCACCCGTGTGTACACCTGTGAGCATGAGCGCACTTGTATTTAAAATTTTGTTGCATTTCCTTTGTTCTTTCCCCTCAGTTTGTGTTTCCAGTTTTAAATGGTCAAGTAAAGGAACCTTTCTGTGGATCTAGCAGCAGGTTTTATAACCTGTCAAACCACATGATAAAGCCTGTAGGCCTGTGATGCATTGTTGTCTTCAAACTGTGCATGTTTTTCTGTTTTTGTAATTGGTACCCTGTCTTTTGTCTCAGCATCACATCAACTTGCCTTAAGCAGGTCCACCTGGGTTTGACTCAGTGTTTGAAAATCTGTTGGCATCACTTCCTGTGCACAGCATCTTAACAGGTTTTGAGTCGTAATTATAGGGAGAGCTTTTATGGCTTGTAAATATGCTGACTAGTAAAAAAACTCATTAATGTGAGTTATCTGTATTTGCCATCTCTTTTGGGTTTTCCCTCACACAGAGAACCCACCTCTCACAAAGACAAAGGTTGGCCTTGACAGCAGGTTTTGCGATGGTCTCTTTCTGTCAGCTCACAAAGGAGCCTCTTTAGTTGTACTCATTACATCACCGTACTATCCTATTATAGCCTGTTTTCCTCTACAAAACAATCAGTTCAGTGTTATAACTCAGATCCGATGGCCATGGAGGCAGTGAAGTAGCACACAGTTGCTTGTTCTCATGAGCAATTCAGATTTGAATTAAAAAATAAAAAGATTAAATCTCCTGTATTTTATCTTCAAGCACAGTGAATGGTACAGACTTGGGCCCAAGGTCAGGTTCCTGTTCAGCCTCCAGTGGTGCGGATGGTCAGGTGCCTTCAAGCTCCTGCAGCCCTGCTCTTGGTCATGTCGTCAACGGAGACTCCACAACCAACTCCACCCCTGTCCACCAACCCTCAGACAGTGATAATGAGAGTAGGATGGGTGAGTTTGCACATTCTGTAATGTCTACTTTACAGTACACATTACAAAACTCATTTATCGTTGTTTTTTGTTTTGTTTTTAGTTTTTTTTTTATTTTAGACAAAAAATAACTTAGATTTGGATAAGACTGAATATTATTAGAGCACCCTGGTAACATTTATATGTTATAGTGCCTTTGATGGTCTCAAACCACCTCAGGTTTATGCTCTCCATGGTCGATGTGAACCTAGTGAAGAGTAGAGAAGAGGAGTAATTACATTAAGGGAAGCCTTTAATCTCTGCTGCTCTCAGCACCTCTATCCAATCTCCTTGGAAAGAAAAGCGAAGTGAAAGCAGAGTGCACTTAAATTCGGAGGACAGGCCACATTGAGCTGAGGTTCATGACAGAATATAAATTTTTTAATGGCATTGCATATAAAGAACACACACACAGTTAGAGCAAATGGAAACTGGCAGTGTGGGGTTATCAGAATACCAAACTGGTACCTGGTAAGAGTTCCATAGGCTAACTTTGGTGCATGAAAAGTAGCTCAAGTAGACAGTTTTCACCTTCTAAAAATTTGGGTTCAATTAATAATCTTATCATTCATTTTGTGCTCATAAATTCCAACGTAATAGATGTATTTGCCTTCAGAGATCCTTGCCTATCCATCTTCTGTGGACATATGCAGACTCTTAGACTAAAAGTCAGTTGTTGCAGACAACAGCTTAAAAGACTGATTTATTTATTTATTGAGGCATTACTGACATCAATGGATTGAGTTGTACAAGTAAACGGCACTCCGGTCTTATTGTGACTTGCCTGCAGTCAATGGGGAGTCCTGTGATGCTGCTGAAGGGCAGTCATCTGCGACAAGAAGTGATGTGCTGCCCTCTGGAAGTGACCACGAGGACTGCATTCAGGATGCTGCCCTGCCAGACTCTGACACAGCACCAAATAGCACATCTCAACCCCCGCCTGCTTCCACATCATCGTCAACCTCTTCTGTTGCTGCTAATTCTGCCACTGCCGTTGCTGCCTCCTCTTCTTCCTCCACATTCACCTCTCCAAACCAGGGGGTCACCACGTCCTCGTCGTCATCCTCCCCGGCGCCTGCTGAAACAAATGCTTCAGGAAGTGGAGGTGGTAGTAATAGTAGCAGTGCAACAGTAACTACAGATGGGGCCAAGCCCAGGCAGCAGGTCCCCAATACTGGAGCCTCAGATCCTCTTCCACCAGGGTAAAAAAAAAAACCCCACAAAAACAACCCCTGCTGCTCATTTACTGATCAGTATTACTGTATTTATTTTGATTTATTTCTGTTTTCAAATTACCTAAACACCAGTGCACACACAAATATGACAACAGTAGAGTGACGTTGACCAGAATTTTTCATCCTTTGTTTGTTGTTTAATTTTGCATCTTTTAGGTGGGAGCAGAGAAAAGACCCACACGGGAGAACGTACTATGTAGACCACAACACCAGGACGACTACCTGGGAAAGACCACAGCCGCTACCACCAGGGTGAGGGTCTCACCTTTGTCTTATGTTGTTGTCACACTTGGTGTGTTTAGTCTGTTTAAATCAAACATGAACACAATAAGCACTCAGGGGCAGACTGAAACAACAGTTCCAAATGAACTCCAGAGCAGTGCATTTATGTTGTGAGCATGATCCAACCTTGATCCAAACCAACTACCAGATGCACGTTGCAAGTCTGGGCCAACAAAATTCCCTTAGACACGTATGCTTTGCATTCTGGGATCCACCAAAATATTATAGTGCAGGTCTATACGGGCTAGCAACTAGCTGTGAATTGAATGTAAATACTCCATGTTCTCCTATAGTCCAGAATACAGCACCTTCTTTCTATATTTACTTTTGTTGTTTGCAGGTGTAAGTAGTTATTTCAGTCTTTTTGTTTAATCACCTACATGTCAGTTTCTGGCATTGAAATGTACTTTCATGTGTATTTCTCTATTTTTACCATCCCATCTCATTCCTTCTACCAGTTGGGAACGTCGAGTGGATGACCGGGGTAGGATCTATTATGTGGACCACAACACCCGCACCACCACATGGCAGCGTCCCACTATGGAATCGGTGCGCAATTTTGAGCAGTGGCAGAGCCAGCGCAGCCAGCTGCAGGGAGCTATGCACCAGTTTAACCAGAGATACCTCTACTCTGTAAGACACATCACCACACTCGCTCTTCTGCCTAATTACTTGTTTTCATATTTATACATATAAATAAGTAACTTACATGCTGCCCATTTAATAGAGAGGCTCTAATACAATCTAAAATAGTGTTATTTTGATTGCATTATTATTAGTATGTAGACCAAGCCATATCCCTTTTTCTTTTAGAAGTCAAGGTCCTCATCAAAAAGAAGCCCTGAAGCCCTAATGACTGAAAAATTTGCACTCTTTTCACTTGTTTTTATAACAAGTGCCCTGTAAATAAACTCATTTACAGAGCAAAAACCACATTTTGCTGACTGAAAATGCTGCTATCTGCCGTCCTTTGATCTTTCACTCTATGTAATCTGTGCATTACTGACTCAGCAGACTAAGTGGATACACACAGCTTTCAGGGTTTATCAGCTTGTTACTTATCCAGCACTACAGAAAATGGCAGACATCAGTGTCTCGGACCACTTTAGATTAGCTCTAGCATGAATGTAGAAATATGTTACCAAGTTTAAGCCAACTTTCGTTTTTTCCAAAATGATTTTCATCCAGTAGAATGAATCTCATCAAATTTCATTTGTAAAAATACAGAGCTTAGAGATTAACTCAGCTGTGGTTTCAGTCATTTTCACCACCAATTTTACAATCTCCCTTAGCCGCCTCAGTAAACAGGTTGTCGTCAGTCTTATCATCATGATGAGCTCAGACATTCAAAGGACCAGGTGTTGATGGTCATTTTTCTTTCCACCCTTAATCTCGTCTCGTTGTCTCGGGACTTTTTTTTTGTAAACCCACTTACTCAATATACTGTTGGCACCCAGCCCAGCTCATTTAGCCCAAAGGTGAGAAACAGAACTTAATATATGAGAGGCGGTCTTTTATCAGTGATGTCGTCTTCACATCTTCATGATTAGTTTACAGCATGAATAAAAAGGCAAGTAGGTGTTAAGCTTCTACCAGTAGGCAGCTACAAAGACCACTTCACATCAAGTACTATTCGACAAATAGTTTTTGAACAATTTATTTTTTATTTATTTTGCTTTTGGGGCTTTTGTGACTAGATTTGCACCTTCCTGGTGTTTCCCCAATGAGTGTCCATCTGTGTATCCCTTGTTTGCAGGCATCCATGATGTCTGCTGAAAATGATCCTCTTGGCCCACTGCCTCCTGGTTGGGGTGAGTTGACATTCATTTTTCTCTAAAAGCTGTGCTTGCTTTTTCTGGTGTCAGTACTTTGTGTTCTATACTTAAAAAGTGGAGCTAGGAGTACATCAGCAGCTCTTAATAAGGTAAGCAATCGTGCTAGGTTTCTACACGTGCAGAGAGGGAACAACACACCTGGAAGGTAGATTGTTCCTTCTGTTCTTGCTAGAGTCCTTTAGAGGTCACACCATTGCTCACAGGTCCTTGTTTGTTTTGTTGCTGGATAGTTGGTCAGGAAAAATGGATGCATGTTTTCGGTCTTTGTTATAGTGCAGAATACGTTTGGACCAATCAGTCTCCTCCCCTTTGGTGTTCTGTGCTGGATTGTATTGTGTGGCTTTATTTTGAACCTGTTAAAATAATATAACAACAATAAAGAAAAGAAAGGGGGAAAACGCATTTAGTGTTACCAAAACTTTTGCAAAGGGCTGTACATATGACCTATTTCTATGCCAGATTCTGATATACGTATAGTATATGCATATTCTGAATATATATCCCCAATATGTTTTAAAGTTAAATGTCAGCATTCTGCTCTGCTTAATGATTAAAAGGATTCATTAATTAACAGCTTTTTCTGTGTACTGATATGTAGGACCAAGTGTCTCTTATGTCTGTTGCTACGCTACAGATTTCTTGTGTTTATTTGAATACATTTCAGAGAGGCGTGTTGACTCCAATGATCGAGTGTACTTTGTCAACCATAACACAAAGACAACACAGTGGGAAGACCCTCGAACCCAAGGGTGAGTGGCAGAAAAACACTACAGACAAACTCTGCCAGTGTGGCCTTTTGGATGTAAACATTAACTTCACTGTGCGGTGCTACTTTGTGTTAACTTTACTAGTAGCCACACAGTAACTTCACCATTTTTCTTGAACAGCATGCAGGAGTGTATGGTCAGATGGGACAGATCAAACTATTGCAATCTTGACCTACTTTACTGTCAGTACTTGGAACCCTCTCATTTCCTTATTTTTCTGTCATGAAACCTGCAAAATTTATTTTTAAAGCTGCGAGAAGCTACAACACTCTGTGCGTCTTCATCTAATCTTAATGTACTATAACCATGGCAGGTTTTGCAGAACCAGTATGTTCTTCAGCCAATAAAGTTGAGCAAAAAAACAAGGAAACCCAAAGGAATTCAGTTAAATTAGCCATTATAATTTGATTCAGTGCAGTAAAGTAAATAGCTGAAAAGGTTTAAACACAAAACTTTCTGCTGTTCATTTGATGGTTTAGAGTTTGACAAAATTCACTTTAAAAGGAATATTAACATTTTATTACATTTTATTGTTTTGCCTTTGGTTTATGCTAACTTGTTTTCTATTACTCTTTAGTAGTGAAGTAAAGTGCTGCCAGATATTTTCAATTTGGACTTTGTCCTTGTAGGTAATGTCTGTGTTCAGCAGCTACAAACCTACATAACACTTTGTCTGTGTGCCTGCAGGCTACAGAATGAGGATCCTCTGCCTGAAGGTTGGGAGATCCGGTACACAAGGGAAGGGGTTCGCTACTTCGTGGATCACAACACCCGAACCACAACTTTCAGCGACCCCCGCACTGGAAAGTCTTCTGTGTAAGAACACCTTTCAAATCAATTTATGCACCAGGTGTCTGAAGACCTGCAGCTTTAGGTGCTTATGTAAAGTTTAAGGGGCCATGTTTAATGAGGCCAGCTGGAGTTATTTTGAGATTTAATTTAGCTGATATGCTGTACATATACCATTAATCTGGGTAAGAAGAAAAAAGGATGTGGATTCAAAAGAAGCACTTCCCACTGGTGTTCAGTTTTATGGTTTTATTTCACACTGGGCCTTTGAGGAAACCTTGTAATTTCTTTTTGAACTCCAAATGTATGCCTAGAGCACATTTTCCATGCAGGGCAATCACTGAAAAACATAAATGGATGCAACTATTTACAGTGGCTTGCAAAAGTATTCGGCCCCCTTGAACTTTCCCCTTGAACACATTTTCTAAATCTTCTTTTCTCCTCAGCACCAAAGGCCCTCAGATTGCATACGAGCGCAGCTTTCGATGGAAGCTTGCCCATTTCCGCTACTTGTGCCAGGTTTGTGTTTCCTCTCACTTAACGAATTAAAGACGGTGAGAGATTAACTTGATCTTCCAATTTCCTAATCCCACTCTAATACCTTTTTTGTTCTTGTCTCCACTCAGTCTAATGCTCTCCCAAGCCATGTGAAGATCACTGTCTCCAGGCAGACACTGTTTGAAGACTCCTTTCAGCAAGTAAGTGCGTCCTTTTCCTTTTGTCATCTTTGTGTTTAAGATGATGTTTACAGCATAAGGTAGTACCTTAGTGCAGTGGTTCCCAAACTTTTTTTGCTAGGCCCCCCGTTGTTTTACAAGAAAATATTTGAAAATCTGCTTTGGTGCAAAGTGACAATGGGTGTAGTGGAATTAAGACAACCCCCAAACACTAAGTGGGTTTGCAGGCAGTGCCCCGTGAATCATTACTCTCTCCTTATCCCTCTGACTGACTGGGGGTCTGTTTTGGGGGTTGTCTTTCAAGTGCACCTGTTGTCACTTTGATTTGCACAAAGCAGCTAAAATGGATTCACAGTGACTGCTGCCTCCTAGCTGGGCACAATGATATCCCTGAAGTTTAACAGACTTTGTGTTATACTTTAACGATCAAGCGTTCTTTATTTATTTTTGTACAATCTGTATTCACAACTGTGCACTCATCACTTGCTGATGTTGTGTGTGTGCTAACTGTCTCTTAGATTATGGCCCTGAAGCCTTACGACTTGAGGAGGCGATTGTACGTCATCTTCAGAGGCGAGGAGGGTCTGGATTACGGTGGCCTGGCCCGGTAATAAAGACACTGAAATATAATTTTAACTTTAAAGAATTCCAAAGAATATTTGTGTATAAAGAGTAAATGAAAATGTGCAGCTCATGGCCCTCCATCTCCCTCTTCTCTTCAGAGAGTGGTTCTTCTTGTTGTCCCATGAAGTGCTGAACCCCATGTACTGTCTGTTTGAATACGCTGGAAAAAGCAACTATTGTCTGCAGATCAACCCAGCGTCAGCCATCAACCCCGACCACCTCTCCTACTTCTGCTTCATAGGCCGCTTTATTGCAATGGTACATTCACTTGATTCTCACACACATTAAAACCATCATGACAACACAGACTGTTGTGTTACAGTAGATTACACGTGGTTTGTCAACCAGTGTCTCACATCCAGTCTTTTTTTTAAGACAAGTCATATTTTGGAAAAAGTTATTTCAAAATCATAAGAGCTCAAGAGAAAAAGTGTTCAGTGTTGTTTTACACTTCCCAATATTTACTTGTTTTGTTAATATGCAATTACACTGTGAGACTGTCTGCAATCTCTTTATCTTGATGCTTTCTGATTGACCAGCAGTTAAAGAACCTTATCTCCTCTTGATTACCCACAGGCACTTTTCCATGGCAAGTTCATTGACACAGGCTTCTCTCTGCCTTTCTACAAACGCATGCTGAACAAGAAGCTAATACTCAAAGACCTTGAGTCCATTGACCCAGAGTTCTACAACTCACTCATATGGATCAGGTAATTGATCTCTCATGTGTTAGTCCTACCATATTGTATTCATTTGAGAAGAGGGCATGGCTAGAAAATTAATTTCACTGCACGTATTACTGAGTTGAGCTTTTGGTTAAAGAGCCACAGAGTGTACTCTTAATTTGATTGTTTAGAAAGTTTCTCTTTGCTTGACTTTGCTTAGAATAACTTTCAAGGTCTCTTGACTGTTATTAAGGAACTTTTGTTATTGGGTGCTTTTCAAGCAAATTGTTGATAGAACACATTGTGCAGTTTATTTAGGCTTTATTTATAATGGAGGTCATATCAAAGTGTTGCTCTTGGAACGCTGTGTACAAATAAGGCTTATCAAATATATCTGTATAATTTCTCAAACTATTGCTGAGTCAAGACTCTGCATAATTGTTTTGTTTTTGGTCCCGAGTACAATGAACACACTGTAAATGACACCTGGAGTCAAGTCGGTTCATTTATGCAGTCCACTATATGTTGCGATAGGTTTTCTAGAGCATAACATACAACACTCTGGTTTTTGTCCACTTATTTGGATAAGAACACCCCATAAAATCAACTACTTAAAGAAGTGAGAAACCTCAAGGAAAACATTTGTCCCTTTCCCACTGCTCACAAACATGTTGTGTTTTATATTGAATCCTCAAAATGGCTTTTATGAAAGCTTTGTAAAATTTGGAAGTGTCTTGACCACCTGTGATGGTTTCCATTTAATCTCTGGCTCACTAGGCTTTTTAATAACGTGGTCATTTTGTCAGGATGTTGTTTTCATACAGGAAACGACCTGTTCCGCTAATCGTATATTAGCAAGAACTGCTGAACTTAGTTTTGAAAGTTTTTTTCGTACGGTTTCACCTGTATGTCTTCCAGTGTTTCTTCTCACTGACATCTTCAAGTACAAATGCAGTTTGATTAATCAGTGTGCTTTGCAGCTGGTTCATGCGGTGTGCAGCATTACAGAGCAGTGACCTAACGCAGCTGTTTAAAAGAATGAAAGAGTTAGGTGGAAAAGTTGGCAGCTTTGAAGAAACTAAAATGCAGACCATGTTTTGATTGAATTAACAATAAAGTAAAAGCTGGGAATGGCTGACAGTGAAGAAAGCCAGACAACATCTTGTAATGGGGTTATTTATAGTAGCTTTGCCCCTGCTTTATTTGCTTTTTACTCATTCTTAACTCAACTTAACCTCCTGCATTAGAAGTCAGAAAACCTTTTTACCGCAGAAGTATGGAAAGAGCAAAGGCTATCCACGTACAAAAAGGTCAACTTAAGAATATCTCAGAGATAAAAATCCAGAGCGTTTGAAGCAAACACAGTTCCCTGTGTGTCTCCGTGATGTGTTAAAAATTGGTTGTACTTTGGCAACATCTGAGTCTTTCCTCAGGGACAACAACATCGAGGAATGCGGTCTGGAGATGTTCTTCTCTGTGGACATGGAGATCTTGGGGAAGATCACCTCTCATGACCTCAAACCCAATGGTGCCAACATCCAAGTCACTGAAGAGAACAAGGAGGAGTACATCAGGTTCACAGTCTTTGTTTTATCAAAAAAACCTCACCTGTGAATATCATTTAAAGTACATATTAAAGAAGATTTGTACTGTTTGGCTTGCAGTTTAATGGCAGAGTGGAGGTTCTCTCGTGGGGTGGAAGGTCAAACCAAAGCTTTTCTCGACGGCTTCAATGAGGTGGTTCCACTTCAGTGGCTCCAGTACTTTGATGAAAAGGAGCTTGAGGTGAGCACCATTTTTGATCTATTTTAATGACTTCTGTTGTCTGTTTAAATGTAATACTAATTTAATAAGCAACTTACTACATGCCACAGAATTATTTTTGTTTGAATTAATCCTGGAAATCAAAGCATACACAACTACAGTGGAATGATGTTGGTTTACATACTCTGTGTTTGTGAGAATAACCTTTTGTGTGTATGCGTTTAAACCAGGTGATGCTGTGTGGCATGCAGGAAGTAGACTTGCAGGACTGGCAGAGAAACACTGTGTATCGTCACTACACCAGGAACAGCAAACAGATCATCTGGTTCTGGCAGGTACAGAAATGCACAGCCTCACAGTTTGTTCTGTTTGCTCAGTTTGTTTGCTTTCTTTCCCTCAAAGTAGCAGTAAAACAAGCTCTTAGTGCAGGATTTGATAAAATAATTGAACTTCAAGAAATAGCGTTTGTTTTTTTCTTAATGTGTCTCATATTGCCGTAAATTCCCCGTATAACCTACGTGGATGAAGGTCCTTGACGAGTCGTAGAAAGTCAGTGATGAATGTTCTGGCGTCATTTCCTTCCCTGCAGCTGGTAAAAGAGGTCGACAATGAGGTGCGACTACGGCTCATGCAGTTTGTCACTGGAACCTGCAGGCTTCCTCTGGGCGGCTTTGCTGAGCTCATGGGTCAGTGAGAGACGAGCATGCTTACTAAACATACTATTTATATTTCCTTAATGCTTTTATTTTTTTTCTTAAGCCAATTTTTCCTTTGCATTGCAGGAAGTAACGGACCGCAGAAGTTCTGCATTGAGAAGGTGGGGAAAGACACGTGGCTTCCTCGCAGCCACACGTGGTGAGTGCTTGACCTTTGACCGAATTTTACATCAGTATACTTTAGTACAGTTTTAGTTTTAAAACAGTGGAGTCCCACAGCCTGTCTGACTGCAGGATAAATGATATCAAGCACCACCAGAGTAGCAACCTGGCCAGCAAACCAGCTAGTAGCAGAAAACACAAGAAGGCTTGTTAGGAATATTCAAAATAACAGCAGAATTATTTACAAATTAAACAAATCCCCAAGTATCTCTGGGTAGCCTGCCTAAGTATCCTCTCCAGTGACAGGCCGGTGAAAAGGTTTTACATCTTGAATTGGATAGAAGAGGCCTGAGAGAGTCCCATTCAGTTTTCTAGACTGAAAAGACATTTTACCTGTCTTCCATTATGTTAACCAGTCGGTGCTTTAAAGGTGTCAAATGATGAAGCTGTGAGAGCAGCTGTATTAGAAGTATAGTCATAACCATGTTTTTGTGCTGATGTTAAAGCTAGAGGAGGTTTGGAGCTCAGTTAATGAGTCAGCAGTGACTTGGCGACCCTGCTCTGTGACTGCATGCTTGCTTCTTGCAATGGTGACATAACGCTAGAGGACCACACTGGAACTCAGTGAGGTCTTTAGAACGACCCACTCTCTCTTTCACTCAGGATCGACTGACTTTTATACTCTTGGGTAATGGGACTGATTTTTTTCCAACCTATTTCAGATCTGATAAACACAGTTTAAAAATGTCTTTGTTTGTTTGTCTCCGTTTTTGTCTTTTCAGTTTCAATCGTCTGGACTTGCCTCCTTACAAGAGTTACGAACAGCTGAAAGAGAAGCTGCTCTTTGCCATCGAGGAAACAGAAGGATTTGGCCAAGAATAGAGGGAGGAGTCCTCTTCTATTTCCCTTCCTCTCCCATCGCTGTTTATTCAGCCAAGAAAAACAAACTTAAAAAAATTGCACAAGATAACCACCACTGTATATAAGCTATTTTGTCATTTCAAACCAAATCCTAATTTGCTGCATAATTGTTGCTGCAGCCCTCTTCCCCCAGTCCCTATATATCTAAATATATATCTATATAATACACCTTCATGAAATATGCAAGCGTTACAGCATTTTGCTCTTTGTTCAAAAACAGAAATCACTGATAGTTTTGGGTTTTTGGGTTTTTTACACTTCCTCCACCACTGCTGACTGGCTTTTAAAAAGACATTTAAATTGTTTTTGAGAGGATTTTATAAAGTGCAGTCTCCTTTAAAGCTCTAGTTCTATAGGGCTTTTAAAAGGCTAGAGTAGAAGTATCGGGGTCTGGTGCCTGAAATTGTTGCTCCTGTCGGACTCATAGTAATTTTGCAATTTTGGTGCACTTGCATGCTGCCTCTAAAGATGAGAAGACTGCTATGCCCACCCTCCACCGCACACATAGTTTTTAGCATGGATCTCTCCGTTTCTAAATTAGCTCATTGCTACCATTAAAAAAAAATGTAGCACTGCAATTAGACTGATTGGAAGCACAGAAACACCCAGTGTTGTTTTGTTCTAGTGTTTTTGCTTTTTTCCCCTCAATGAAATTCTGGGCACCGGCCCAGAGACAGAACATGTTTGGGGAAACAAAAGAGTGATTTTTTTTTTTTTTTTTTTTTTTTAAACACACACATGTGAGTGTGACGATGGTGGGAACTTCATGGATTAAAGTTTCAAGCTAGAGATCCCACATGAGATGTTGCAGATTGCCTATGCTGCAGTCTGCTTGCACACTGTGAAGCTACAAGAGCAAAGCTGGTTACTCTAACCTAAATAATGAGCTACAGACAGGTGACAAACTAAAGGAGAATAAAGTGTCTTTAAAGATATTGGGCCACCAGTTCTTAGAGTTTTTCCGCAAGACGCTTTCTATTCCAGGTCCTCTGTGTTGGTCCAAAATCTCCACATTTCCACCCTCAGCCCCTCCCGTTGTCATTCCTCTACAGCCAGATTTGTTTTTGTATAACTGAACATTTTTAGCCCTCAGCTGTAAAAGGCTGATAAGTCAAGGTCACTGAAATTCAAACTCGAGAGGTCAGGTTTTCTGAAAACGTGTGAAAGATGTCGTCTAGGATCATCTACAATCCTCAGATGAGTTCAGATCTCGGTGACCTTTATGAGGTATTGTTGTCACCCCACCAGGTGGGAAAAGTCACACCCAACTTTGAACATGAGAGTGAGGTGACCTAGGATTTTCAAATTTATACCCTACGTGTATCTACTATAAACCTCGGACAAGTTCAAATCTTGGTGACTTTGACCTCACGTTCGAGGTTCTTTAATGTGTCATGTTTCATTCATCATAAAAGAATCTGACACATAGACATGAAGCCACTCAGGTCTTAGTGTTAATAGCAATTAAAATAGGTAATCCATCTGATTTAAATGTAATAATATAACAGTAAAAATATACAGTCAGAGGGGAAGTCAGAGCCAGAGGCCTAAGATTTCAAATTGATACTTAATGGTATTAATTTGACTTCGAATCTCAGTGACTTCTACCTCAAAGTCAACATCAGAGGTCAAGTTTTCTGAAAATCTTATGAATGAAATAACCCAAGAAGGAAGTCACCTGGGATTTTCAAATTAACACCATAAGTGCAGCTGCTAGCACAGCTGGCTGTCAGTGTTTTAAATCAATTACAAACGGAGTCAGTCATGTCAGCAAATTGTCAGATCCTAACAGAACCAGACGCACTCGCTGTAGAGGGAAAGGGTTCAAGGCCTGTCTTTTGTCTTGGTGTAAAACACACATGTGCCCCCTACAGACCATCGTAGGTGCAGTCACCTCTGTAATGAGGGCTCTACTATGATTTCCTCTCAGACTGTTGTTGGCGCTGTCTGTTTACATCCTGCATTGACATTCTCAGTCACCCCCCCCCCCCCCCCCCACCCTTACATCACACTGATGCCATTTTTCTTGCCAGCTTCATACAAGCACAGATTCACTTAAAAAGAGCCCGTTTGCTTAGCTGGCTTTCTTCTGCCTCTTTGATTGAATTATCTCAGACCGGCGTGTGCTATAAAGCCGTCATGTTTCAGAGGACGGCAGGTATTATCAGTTCTTGAGTGACAGGCATCACACCTAACCAACATAATGCACAACAAATAAATAAATCAGATTTGTCCATGTCGTGCCACAGTGAGGTTGAAAAAACAGTTGCACCCCAAGAAGGCAACTACATTTCATCTACACAAAATGACGACCTGACCCAAGCTTTCGGGTCTTAACCACATGATACAATCTCATTTATTTACCTCCGTATTTAGACTGATGTCCTTAAATTAAAAATAATCTTTTGTGGCAACTCCTCAGCATCTTAGGCCCTAATGCAGCATCAGCCTGATGACACACTGCTTTGTTGTGTGTTTTTATCTTTACACCCCCAATTTCCCCTGGTCCTTTTTGTTTCTTTAACTGCCTCGCTGTTATGTTGAAACTCCATTGTTTGTAAATGACAACTCTGGTGCTTACTCTTTCAGTCAGTGGTCTAAATGCAGGAAAAAAAAAAAGAAAATAACTCAGCCAGTGGCAGGCCGTTCTCCTCATGTTTGGTGTGTGGGGTTTGTTTATTTTGTTTTATTTAAAGACCACTGCAAACAGCAGCAAGCTGATTTAGACTTTGATTCCTCTGAGGAGCTCGTGATTTAGTAAAACGATCGGTGGTGTATATAACTTGTTCGGCTCTCTGAGATGAAGCGCTGAAACGAGGGACAACAACATGAAGAGATGCATTGCTCTGTAGCAAAAGGAGCCGACTTTTAAGAGACGTTAAAACTGCATAACTGTGCTTCCTTTTGAACAGAAACCTCTAATCAAAGAAAATCAACTGTATGTGAATATTCATTGTAAAAAAGAGACAGTAAATGAAGTACTTAAATATTATAATTACTTACACAGAGCCGCCGCGCCATTGATGGAAATCTGTGATGCCTTTGTTCTTATCAGAAGTAGATGGACGTTTCAGATCGCCTTCATCGCAGCCAGTAACTCGCCGAAGTATCACGTGAATATCGGAAACAAAGTAGAGTTGAGTAATGATGCTGTATATCAACTTAATGCAGCGGGGAAGTTGCTGCGGTTTAGGCGATCTGAAATGCATCCAAACTTGTAACATATCGCGTGTAGATACACACTGTAAACACAAACTACACTGTACAGAATGCCCCTTTACTGGAGAAGATGTGTATAGAAGTTTCATTTTTAATCTGCTTTCACCCATTTTCAATAGAGAGAGAATGATTTATGAGATACAAATAAATAAGTGAATAAACCCCCGCATTGATTCATGTTTTCATTCTTTTTTTGTGTGTGTCCTGTGACTTTGGGGCATTATATACAGAGGAGAAAAATAAAACAAGGTTTGGAAATGACACCGATGTGACTTAAAGAATCTGTTGGGATTATTTCTACATGACAAAAATTTAATTTTGGTCTTTAAGGGATTTGGTCCAACAGTAATTTGACAAACTAACATATCTCAACATGAGTCCACAACTCATGGACATCACCGAATGCTGCGTTTCCTCCACTGAGATGCTCTGCCAGGCCTTCACTGCAGTCATCTTCAGTTGCTGCGTGCTGCTTGTTGCTTGAGATCAGGTGACTGACTTGGATGTTAAAAAATAACCCATTTCTTTGCTTTGAGAAACTGAGTTGCTTTTACAGTTTGTTTTGGGTCATTATCCATTTGAAATGTGAAGCACCAGCTGATCAGTTTTGCAGAAATTGGCTGAATCTAAGCAGAGAGTACAGCCCTGTACGCTTCACAATCCTCCCTGCTGCTTCTACCAGCAGCCTCATCATCAGTAAACGTAGTGCTTTGGGGTCCTTAGGGACCAAGTAAAGCGCTGTACAAGTACAGACCATTTACAATCATCAGTAAACACACTAACAGCACAGTTACACTGGAAGCCATACATGCCAATAACATTCAGTCTTCATGTTTGACAGGAGACATGATATGCATTCTTTTCTTTTGGATGTAGACTGGCAGAGAGTCTAATCTGGCAATCAGTGGTTTGCACCTTATTGTAAACCCACTGTATTCATATTTATGAAGCCATTTTTTTGATCGTAGACATTGACAATAGTACACCTCCTTCCTTAACAATTCTTGACTTGGATAGATGTTTTGAGGGAAATTGTAAGGGAGTGCTTACATAATTAAAACAAGGAAGCGTAAATAGAGAAGTAGATATGGTCAAGGAAACCCAGGATTTCTGTATTAGTGGTGGGTGTAAAGATCAAGGTATCAATAGTATTAATACCAACGCGGATAATGGTATTGGATCAATTCTAACATGACGGGATTGATACTTTGTTTCTATCCTCTGAGTTCAGTATGTAACCCACTGAATTGTGTTCATTTGTTTTATGGAAATAAAAAACATACATTTAAACAACAGAAGCTGACCGAAAGTGCTTTAATGTTGTGCACAGTTACATTCCAGGTTTTAAAATAACTTTAGCTTTTTATGTATTTTGAAAAAAGCGTTTTTTATTGTATTAACTCATTCTCATGGAAGAGTAAGAATAACAGTTATTTAGTTGTCATTACGAATTTACAAGTTGATGATGATTCCTCTCATAAATCATGAGACATTGAGCTATACCACCTTTGTAAGTTGAAAGCATGGTTATCAGTACTGGCATCGGATTTACTGGTATCAGATCAATACCAAAAGTTGAATTATGGCACACCCATAATCTGTATGCAGTTACCTCAAGGCGCTATATATTGTGATTTAAAGACCCTACAGTAATACACAGAAAAAAAAACCCTAAATAAATGTAAAAATACTATTAGAAAACTTTAAATCTGCCTTTTTTTTAGGATTCACCTCAGTGGCATTCATAATACTCGTTTTTTGTTTTGATGGGAATGAATTCATGAATCCAAAAAGAAGTACTGTTCTGAAGAATGTGTGCGAGCGTGACTCGATTAGTAAGCACTCACGGTGCCAACACTTGAATAGCTCAGCTCACCCTGTGCTGGTAAACATGGATGTCACAAAGATGTCTCTCTTGGTTCTGCAAAAACACAACTTGAACTCTCCATGGAAATCCTCTGTGGAAAGTAAAAGGTTCACGCAGAGTTCATTTGTTTTTAATCTGGAAAGAAGCAAATGGAAACACCTTGCTGATGCCAGAGGTCAGAGATGAATGGGCAAAAATGCATTGAGCTAATAGGAAGGCAACAGGAACTCAAGTAACCATTCAT
The DNA here is from genome assembly GCF_900408965.1 of Simochromis diagramma. Classification (NCBI taxonomy): domain Eukaryota; kingdom Metazoa; phylum Chordata; class Actinopteri; order Cichliformes; family Cichlidae; genus Simochromis; species Simochromis diagramma. The sequence continues at coordinate 2,776,661 of NW_024387503.1, read as the reverse complement.
GACGTCCAAGATATGCGGAAGAGCATCTCTGAATGCACAACTTGTCAAACCTAGAAGCAGATGACTACACGGGGTGCCACTCCTGTCAGCTAAGAACGGGAAACTGAAGCTACGGTCCAACTGGACAACAGAAAATTGGAAAATTGTTGTCAGGCCTGGGGAAGTCTCGCTTTCTGCTGCAATATTCAGATGGTGAATTTAGAACTCTGAAGTTCGGATAAAATGAGATGAAATACATGACGCAACATACAAAACTACTAACGACAGGACATTGTTTTATTATTTCTTGAAGGCATGTGTGATTTCTGTGTGCGAAGCCGGCAACTGTTCGGTTTTTATAGTTAATAATGAAGTAGAAAATCTTTAGGAAACAGTCTTGTTAGCAGCTGTTAAGGGTCCAGAGGGGCGTCATGTTTCACCGAGCTTCATCCCAGCTTCTTCAGGAGATCCACAGCTTCCTTGTGGACCTGCAGAGGAAGAGGAGCATGCACTGATTGAGTTAAACAGTTCCACTGATATACAGTTAAACTGAAATATACAAAAACAGAGTAAATCACAAGTCTGGAGTCAGGGTGTGTGTGTACCTCTTTGTCTTCCAGCGTGTGAGCAGGGTATTCCTTTGTTTTGGTCAGCCACAGCAGTGCTTTCTCCTTGTCTTTCATGGCTAAATAAGTCTTCCCGAGCATCAGCAGGTTCTTGCTGTAGAAGTTTGGATCGACTGGGAAAAACAAGAGACAAATGTTTGTCGGCTGACTGCTTTTTTTTTTTTTTTTTTTTTAAAATCACAGGCACATGTTTGTCTGTGATTATTTTTAAAGAACCGTGTTGGTGACAGTACTCTACCTTCCTCAGCTTTTAGGAAAAATGCCAAAGCCTGAAAGACACAGAAAAACAAAACTCACTGTGCAGCTAGTAAGAAAGCAAAGGATGTCAGATTCAGACTGGGCGGTGCTCACCTCCTCGTATGTAGACTCGGGTGGTGATGAGAATATTACAGCTGCCACCTTGCGCTGATACCACGGCAGCTCAGCAAAAGCGAAGCACCTGAGAGACAAAGGACAGCATATGTTAGGTGCCATCCATGTGGATGTTACTTGTTGCACACATATACACCCTTTCATGCAAACGGCGCTCCCTCATGGCTGTGGCCTCTTTCAGCTGCACCCTGCCTCAAAGCAAAAATGGTTCAGGGATGATTCGAGGAGCACAACAATGAGTTTGAGGTCCAAGCTTGGCCTCTAAATTCCCCAGATCTCAATTCAATCAAGTAATTGCAGGATGTGATGGACAAACAAGTCCAATCCACCTCACAATTTAGGGAACTTTAAGGATTGGTTGCTAACATCTTGGTGCAGATGCTCCAGCACACCTTCAGGCATCTAGTGGAGTCCATGCCTCGACGAATCAGGACTGTTTTGAAAGAAAAAGGGGACCAATGCAATATTAGGAGGGTGGTCATAATGTTATGCCTGATCGGTGTATATATTCTGGGATTTGCACATAGAAAGTTGCTTCAAGGGCTTTTTAGTCATTCATCTTATTAATCATGTTGGTTGAAATCCAGACACTGATCCAGCTTTACCAAATGAACGTATGGTAAAGATTTTAATCTTAAAGTTCCATCCAACACATTTAGTCGACATCTATTTCGTTTTACATTCCTTGGGCCGCAGAGAGTCACAACTGCATTGTTTATTTTTTTCTAAATTTACTCCAATTCCAGCTGCACTCCCATGGAAGTTGTGGAAGAAACACTCCCGTAGGTGTGAGAGTTCAACCACACAGAGCTAGTTTGAGAGAGGGGAGCGCTCCTTTCACTCACAGTGTTAAAAAGCAAAAAACCACCCACGAAAACAAAAAGCAGTCTCACCAGTAACCCAAAATGTGTATGGAGGTGGCGTCTTTAGGGTTGAGCTCGATGGCTCTCTAAGAGGAAAGAAAAAAAAAAATCAGTGTTCAGATGTTAAATATGACGGTGTGATTTTGGTCACATGACTTCCATCTTAAGGTCCTCTCACCTCTAGATGATCCCTGATGATGTACGAATTTCCAATTTTAACCTTGACACCCTCATAATCCCCGACGTCACTGAGACACACGCCGTACCACTGTGTGACGAGCGGAAGAAAAAGAAAAGAAACCTGTTAAAAACTCGTAATCAACATCCTGTGAGTGTCGAGTTGGCCTCGGAGAAACCACAATCGCACCTTGTGAGCTGCAGAGCACAGGTCATCTTTCTCCAGGGCCTTTTTGGCGTACTCAAAGGCCTCAAACGTGAGCTGCTTCTTCCGCCCGGCCTCGATGTTGGGTAGGAGGGACAGGTCCCGAGAAGCCCGGGCCAATCTCCACAGGAACTCTGCATCGTTGCTACAAACACACAAAGAGAGTCATTATTGTCCAACTAAATTCAGACTGAATGAAAACAAAAACCATAACTTTACACCCTGTGGATGGTAAAACACTTTGCTTTGGTGGCATGTGGTTGTTGTATTACAAAAACACACACAAAGACAAAAAAAAAACAAAGATCAAATAGAATAAATAAACCCTCTGAACCCTCCTTACCTGTCTTTGTACTGCACCAGCAGCTGGTAGAGTTTCTCTGTCTCTGCACAGCTGTACAGGTAGTCAGCCTGCTCCAAAACCTCCCCTAGACAGACACAAAACCCACCAGTTCAGCCATAAAGCCCAGCTGACATTCACTAGATCAAACCTAATAAAAAGCACATGTTCGTATCTGAGTTTGCCATCTACCTCTATCTAAAGCGCAGACCACAGCTGAACTCTGCACCTTGCGATAAGCTGCATAGCCGAGGCACGACAGCGCAGGGAGCCCCAACAGGAATGCAGCCCGTCCACTCTGTGCACAAGTGAGGAAGTGACACAAAAACACACTTGTGAATGCAAGCGCTAGGCAAGAACAGACTGTCTCCCATTCAAAGTCATTCTTGGCGTCTGTGCTGACCCTGAGTAACCTGAGCCCAGAGCTGGACTGTGAAGCCATGGGGTCAATGCATTCTTCAGTCCACACGGGAACGTTACAGGAAGTTCTAGGTGAAACTAACGCTGAGATCCAGTTTAATTATACAGCCAGCTGACAAGCATAGCAGCATCATTCCTATACAGTACTGGTAGTTCTCTTCCTGCATGGATAAGCAGCTCTGACAGCATTTACAAACCCGTTGCCCCTTCACCTATATATCAAATATGAAGCTCTGAGGAAGTGGCACCACTGACCTTCCTGAGCGCAAATCACGGAGCTCGCATAAAGATAAAAAAAAGCAGTGTGATAATGAATGAAGCAGGGTTATTTTGGATGAGAAAGAAGCATCGTTATTTACAGTCAGAGCGGTGGAAGTCCTTCGTAGAGCAGTCCAGTAGTTTCGGTTTGTCCCTCTGCTTTTTACGCAGTTTGCGCCAGACCCAAACTCCACTAAAGCCCTGCTCACACACCGTGTTACAATCCTCCCAGCCATCTTATCACAGGTCCACACTATCAGTGATCACTCATCACACTGACACAAACTTACAACCTCTCGGTGAGTGTCCCCGGAGCGGGGGGATGGTGCGTTCAAGAGCACAAATTAAACACGTTGCAAAATAAATAAATGAATGACTAAATCGTGGATTTTTAGAGCAGATAAAAGTCAGTTTTGTAAATACTTTGAAGCCGGAACAAAATATCCTTACTTTAAAATAAAAATGTATTCTACCCAATGCAAATGTGCCTATTTTTCTCTTTATATGTTCAAACATTTACAGTGGAAAAAAAACAAAACATGAAATACTCTTTTATTCATGCTTCACCAGGATAAATTTGTTATTAACGTCATATTTATTACAACATGCTTGTATAAAAGCATGTATAAATTATTTGCTGTATGTATCAAATCCCAAACCTTTAATCATCTTGTCTCTGAAAATCGACTGAGTGATGTTTTGTCAGCAGAAAAGTTATAGTTTAATAAACAACAGAATTAAATAAATATTCAAGGATATCCTTCCAGTTAGTAGTGAGTGTTCAACAGAGATGGGCTGTAACGCGTTACTGTAATCCGATTACTTTTTTCAAGTAACGAGTAAAGTAAGGGATTACTATTGCAAAAACGGTAATTAGATTACCGTTACTTTCCCATAGGAACGCTGTGTTACTGCGTTACTAAAACCGTGATTTTTTTTTTGCGAGAACGTCTCATGACAGTGACGTAAGCGAGTGCCACGTTGGTGACAACAGCTGTGTGCAGATCAACAATGGATAATATATCAAGTACGGGAGAGAGTATGAGCGTGCAGCGTTTAAAGCGTGGAAGTACTGACCTTATTTTGAGTTTGATTTCATAAAAAGTGACAAAAACATTAGTGTCCGTTGTGCGTGGGAAGAAAACTTCTTTTTACAGCAAAGAAAAACCCCTAAACTTCCGAGCAAGCACGGAGTGCGCTACAACCTAATGGGAAACTCACAGAGAAACTCGTGGATTCTTCCACTGACCGCTGCGGCACACCTGCACCAGGGTAAACCTCCGCCTACCCTACTCCTGCTTTACAGGTGAAAATAGAGCAAAAGGACCGCTGAGTCTTTCACTTTATTTATTTTCTGCTGTGTTTTACTTGCATCTATTTGAAAGAGTGAGTGTAAACACAAAACATATTTTATTTTATGTGCTGGAATGTGCAGAAAATAGGTTTAAATATTAAAAAAATTTCTTCCAGTCAGAGAATGTTGCATATAATTAAATTTTTGCTTGATGCATAAAGTTAAAAGATTAAAACTAATAAAACAAGTTTTAAAAGGGGACTTTTCCATTTGATTACATTTTGTATGATGGATTATGTAGAAAAAGTAGAATTGGGCTGAAAGATCTATCACTTTATCACCTATTCAGGTTGTAAATCGTGTTTTTAAAAAGTAACTAAGTAACTAAGTAATTAATTACTTTTGAAAATAATTAATCAGTAAAGTGACGGGATTACTTTTTTGGGGAAGTAATCAGTAATTAGTTACTGATTACTTTTTTCAAGTAACTTGACCAACACTGGTGTTCAAAAGTTTAAGAAGCTAGCCTTTTACCTTAGCATTACTAGGTATTATAGAAAACGCTAAAATACAAGCTCTCGTGACCAAAAACGGAAAAGCTCTTCTGTGAATATTATTAGACAAAGGACGCAGTCGTCTGGATTGAGAACAGCTCAAAATTAGACATATCAGGTGTCTGTTTATTGGCCAACACTGGTTTGAAAACAACACAGCAGCTCTTCTATAAGCTTCTATAAGTTAAATGAATATCTACTCACAGTCCGTCCAGAGAAAAGTCTCCCAGAGCTCTTAACTAGATGGTACCTGGTCGCATCACCAACAGCAGCTTAAATTGGCGTTCAGCACAGCTGCAAAACACTTTTCTTGAATGCACCCCGGACAACGCTGTGCCGCTTTGTTATCGACTCGGCGAGAAACAGAGAAACAACAGAAACACAAGAACGTTCCGGCATAATATGAAGCGCCTATCGTACAGTAATGTTACAACAGCGTGTTTGTTAATATAATGTTGTCCAGGTGAAGCAGACACACCAAACAGGCATTTACACAAAACTTCAACTTCAGGTAAAAGTAGTTGTAAAATTAGTGGAAGTTGTGAAGCGAGCAGAACACTGGGCAGGGCAGAGTGTGGGCTCCACCCAGTGCGACAACACAGCTGTTGCCGTCAGATTAACATTACGCGTTCAGAGCAGAGGCAGAAAAAAGTGTATATTTGTCAACAACTACACAGGTAAATGATCCAGTAAGCATTATGAAAAGGTAACGTAGTGTGAAAGGGAGAAGTGGTGTGGTTGTTAGAGCTCCACCTAACTGTCACTGCCTGCATGTGTTAGCTCGAGTAACGGTAACTTACATTATTCTGTGGTGGTACTACAAAGCTAGAAATCTAGGGGAAAGTCATCACAGCAAAATTAAATATATGTCTATTTGTGTGTGTGTGTGTGTGTGTGTGTGTGTGTGTGTGTGTGTGTGTGAGTGAGAGAGAGAGAGAGATAGATCCAGATTTTTAAACACGAACAGTTTATTTATTTACTTATTTTTAACTATGACATAAAGTCTGTCAGTAAAGATTGATTGATTGATTGATTGATTGATTGATTGATTGATTGACGGTGTTCTAACATTTCGCTCGAAGCTCTGAAATTACAGTCACGTGATCAATTACAACTCACCCATACTTTCACTTCTGTCCCTTTAAACGTGACTTTTCCTGCACTTCTGATAGATCCATAAATGTGTGTGCAGTTTTGTGTGTAAATCAAGGGTTTGTGTAGCCTAAGCTCCGGCTTCCAGATGCTGTGCCAAAAAGTGATCGCCTGCCAAAAAACTGATTTGTTTCTGTGTTGTTTTTTTTATGTCTAATATCTTTACGAATGTTGGTAAATAGACTTCGGTGAACAGGGTTTACAAAGGGGTAAAATAGAATTTTATTTTTTAAAAATTACCAGTTTTTCAAGTATCTTTATAAGTCTCTGTTATTGTACTTACATTATAACCAATCCGGTTCTTTTTGTCCACTCAAAATCTGTTTACATAACTATTGTTATATTTGTTGCAATTTCTGCTTCCTCTTGGCCAGATTACTCTTAAAAGAAGACATTTTTGATGTCAACAAGATTTTTTTTAAACTGGATAAATAAAGGATATATAAAAGTAACTACTATTATTATTTTTGTTTTTATGTTCTGTTTTGTTGTTGCCCTCTAATGTTTAAAGAAAAACAATAAAAAGAAAGTATAAAAAAAGTCACTGCCAAAAACTGTTTGCGGCTTCTACCTTGTGACAAGAATGTTGTTTGTGGCTCAAGATGACTTGATATCATTCATGAGGGTACATTTGACATATCTATCACATATTATAGACCAACAAGTTCTTTATAGCAGTTTAAATTGGCAGACGATCATTTGTTGGCACACTGCCTCTAGGACTGTACTTGTTCTTAAATTGCTGTGGACATACCACCAGGTGGCGTAGTATTCAGCGATTTATGTGTGAACTTAGTGGTTGTGGTGGCATTTGACCATCTGAGCCTGCCTTACTTTGGACAACCACCACTACCACCCGACTAAAGTCATGACTGAAGATTGAGTAATATGTAGTAACAAGTCAAGAGAGCATTTTGAGAAGATGGAAGTGCTCTGAAGAGATTTCTGTGGTTTATCTTTTTCAGGAACAGCTGCAATGGCCTCAGGTGGGGCCCCACTGCCCACAGCCACCCAATGTGCCACTAAGGTGGAGCTGAGCATCTCCTGTGAAAACCTAATGGACATGGACGTCTTCTCCAAGTCTGACCCTCTGTGTGCTTTGTACATCAACACATCAGATTCTCAGTGGTATGAGGTATGTAATTGGTAGTGGTACGAGATTTTTGCATATAAGGGTTAAGATGGCAAATCTATGGCTGGCATTAAATAATATGTTCTAACCTAAGTCATGTGACTTACGTTACACATCTTTTTTTACTTTGTGAATTAGTTTGGCCGCACGGAGATGATCCTGAACTGCCTGAATCCGAAGTTTGCTAAGAGGTTTGTGATCGATTACTATTTCGAGACGGTGCAGAGGCTGAAGTTCTGCGTGTATGATATCGACAACGATACCTACGACCTGAGTGACGATGATTTCCTTGGAGAGCTTGAATGCACCCTCGGGCAGGTAAGTTTCCCCTTTATCAGGTTGCTCTTTAAACACTGGTCGTTCGCCCACTGCTTTAGCGCTCCTTGTTGTTTCCATCATTTGTGTCCAGGTCGTTTCTAATAAGCAGATGACGCGGCCGTTGTTGCTGAAGAACAGGAGGCCGGCAGGCCGTGGGACCATCACAGTGAGCTGACTCTTTTGTCTGTGCGAACTTAGTTTCTCCAGTTTGTCCTTCTGTATGCATCTATGTGTGTAAAAATAAGAATATGCTTAGCTTGTAGGGTTGATTTTGCTCATATTTTGCTAGAATTAGTCATTTTAGCAAGCTACAAAGAAAAGCCGTGGAACCCTTGTATTGATTGATTGGCTTCCTGTAGTTTAACATAAGTGTCAGGGCTCATGGCTGGGTTTGTAAGTGTAAAATTGCAGTTTACTTGTGCTAATTTCTAACCAAGTGATGGATATGACTGTTACTGTCCTGCTTGGTCTACTGTTTTGTGATAAATGAAACCATAGTGTACAAAATGAACACCATGCTGTAATAATTAAGAAGTAAAACTATCATTTTAGACCATAAACCTACTGGGAAAGTATATACTAAGGTAATTCATGAAGGGAGAAATTGTTTGATTTTCTCATAGATTTCTGTACAATCAGACTTCTTTTTAAAACTAGAGAAGCTGCCCCCTGCTGGCCATCAGAAAGAATGCAATTGCACTTTTAATTTGGCTTCATTTTTTTTTGTATATAGCTGAGGTTATGTTAATCTTTTACATAAAAGAAAACCACTGTGAACCTCAGTATAAAACTGCACAAATCGTTATGTTTTTCTCCTTTTTGATAGATCTGTGCTGAAGAAATCACAGACACCAGGGTAGCAAACTTTGAAGTGTCTGCCCGCAGGCTGGACAAAAAGGTAATGAAAGTTGCTTCAGGGTTTTTTAATAAAGTTCATTAAATGTAAGTTCTGTGAATGACTAACTGGGAATGGTTTGTCAGTATCTGTGGTGGTCCGACCCTTTCCTGGAATTCTACAAACAGACAGAAACTGGATGGCAGCTGGCTCACAGGACAGAGGTACACACACTTACCATCAGGTCCTTCATCGGCGTGCACTAAATTCCCGTGGACTCGTTACTCACGGTAACCTGTTTATGCAGGTTGTGTACAACAACCTGAATCCAATATGGAGGCCGTTCCGCATCTCATTGCGAACTCTTTGCGGAGGAGATGTGGAGAAGCCTATTAAGGTAATTCTATTCAGTGAACCTGCACAATAAAATGCACCCAATTAACAAAACCTGTAAGCACTTCTTAAGTAACACTCCAATGGGTGAAACAGTGGATTTCATCCCCCTCTCTCACTTTTTACAATTTTCGAATTGGCTTTATTGACCACACTGCTGACTAATAACTAATCTTGTAATTGCAATTCTCTCATTATCTTACAAATCTCCCAAACATATAAAACAAAGGGAGTGCTTGTGACCCAGTTGGATAAGCGCTACATGCATGTATGCACGATTCATGACATCACCAGGTGAGGCTTTCTTCCTCTTTGTTTACTCATTTGACTTACTGCATTAGCTTTTGCATTTATACTGATAACTGTTTGCACTCTTTCCATATGTCAGGTGTTCAGAATATGATGACACTTCGTCACTGACTGTAAATAGTGAATGATTAGTGGGGGTTTTGGCAGCAGTCTAAAAAAAGACGTAATTTTCACACCTTGACCAAGAACTTCATCATCAACCATAGTTTACTCTTTCTCTCCTCCTGTATGATCCGAACTGTTCATGCAGTAGTTTTTACGTGGTCCCCCGTTAGAGAAAACTCTTCCTGTTTTGCGTCCTCAGGTTGACTGTTACGACCATCACAGCAGCGGCTCCCATGATCTCATTGGGAGCTTTAAAACCACACTAGCAGAGATGCAAACGGGGACGCACATCTCCCCGGTGAGGGCCTTTATGTTTTGTGTGTGTGTCTCGTGTGTGTTATAGTGTTTATGTTACACTGACATTAACATGGTCTCGTTTCAGGCTGAATTCGAATGTATTAACCCCAAAAAGTCAATGAAGAAAAGCTATAAAAACTCCGGGGTCGTTTGCATCCGGCAGTGCCAGGTAAGGAATTAAAACTGTTACTCTGCCTCGATTTTACAACATATGTCCCACCGGGTTTGTTTTGGATCTCTGTACATTGTGCATTGCTGCACATTGTTAGCGTACTCTTTACTTTTACAGATAGTGAGGGAATACACCTTCCTGGATTATATCATGGGTGGATGCCAAATCAACTTCACTGTGAGTGTGGAAATATTTTTATTGTTAAAGTAAATAAATTGTTTGGTAAGATTTGTAATATTTCTAAATTGACTGTCACATTGCACGGCACTCTGAAACTTGCAGAATACATTTGAAGTATGTCAGACGTTTACCTGGTGACTGAAAAGCTCTCTGTATGTTGACCCGTATCCTCTCGGTCCAGATCGCCATTGACTTCACGGGCTCTAACGGGGATCCGAGGTCTCCTCAGTCCCTCCACTACATCAGCCCAGAGGGCTACAATGAGTACCTGGCAGCCATCTGGTCAGTGGGCAATGTCATCCAGGACTACGACAGGTGAACCCAAGCATCCTACATCATCCCACCATCTAAAGTCTCAGTGAAATAAATGATATCAGAGGAAGAAACAAATACTGAAAAAACAACATGTTAAGCCAGAGTTGAGCAGAATGAAAGAGTCTTATCACCAACTTACACCAACCCCTCCCCCCCCAGAAATTATTAACCTTTTTGCTACTTACAGTGTTAATATTAAAAATCTTTAGCGGCAGCATCCTTGATAATCACCTACTAACATTTTCCCTGAAACTAGTTTCTGTTCAAACTTGGGGCCCACTGATCTACCGCTCGATGAGCTCATGAGTTTGTTCTGTCTCTGTGTAGTAAGAAGATGTTTCCTGTGTTTGGTTTTGGAGCCCAGCTCCCTCCATCCTGGCAGGTATGAAATATTCATTAAAGAAACAGCATCATTGAGCCATATGTGTGACACAAAGTTGTTATTTCGATATCACTGAGTTATTAAGGTGCTCTATTGTGTTCATCCTCTCTCTCTTGGCTGGAATTCTGGGTATTGAAAAGCACTGGAAATTTGCAGTGTCTCAAAGGACCAGTGCTGCGGCATTTCCACTCGTTACTTGGATGTGACTGCTGAATTCAGAGCGCTCTCACATGATGGTGTGGTTTTGGGGCTGTTGAGTGTCCCGTTGTGTATGAAAGGCAGTTTGCTCTGACCGGGTAATGCTCAATGAACAGTAGGGTGGTGGAGCGTAGCTCAGCTGCTGAGGCACGGCAGTAGAAGGCGTGATGCTGTGAGCCTGATGAACAATTGAATGATCCCTCATTAGGGAGCTGATGCAGCAGTTTGTAACATCAGCTTCTTTATTATTGTTCTTTTTTCTCTGTGTCCTGACGTGTCTGGAAACTTTTGCAATCAGAATTATGATCTTTATGCTGGGTTGTGGCTCTTGTTCACATGTTTCATTATGAGTGTTATTTCAGTTATTACATTATATGTAAAATGGGCAGCACGGTGGCAAGCTAAGAGGCAGAAGGGGAAAAAAAACCTTTTTTTTGTCGACCTCTGCATCTGTAAGACAACACAAGTACAGTGCCTGAACAAAAATACAAAGATGCACAGATTTGCAAATCAGCAGAGTATGTGGAGAGTATGTGAGCAAGAGAGTGAGTGTCTTTGTCACAAAATGTACGTGACAATGAGGGTGGGAGGCTGGGATAACGCCCCCCATCCGCAGCCCCCAAGAGTACCAAAGACCTGAGGCCACACATCACTGCAGCATCTGCAGCAGGAGAACAAGCGAAGCTCCAGATAGGCCGCTCACGGCTATAGAGTGAGAGTCCCACAAAGAGCTTTTCATATTCAAAGTTGTGCTTTTGGAAGATATCTGCTTGGGTTAACTTTGCATTAGCTTCAGATCATTCGGGGAACCCGCCTGCTAGTTTGCTAGCACCGGCTAGGTTAAATGGCCAATTATTCAGGGCTTCCATTATAATCAAAGCCAGTCAAATATGCGTGCAGCTTACACTATATGTTTATTTCACCTGACATTTATGATCTCTTCCCATCTTACTGATCACTCAAAGCGCTTTAGACTGGAAGTTCCCATTTTTTTACCACATTGCCTGACATCCATGACCAATTTCGATTCACTGACTAACCTAACATGCATGTCGTTGGACTGTGGGAGGCAGTTGGAGTACCCAGAGAAAACCCACCCAGGTACAGGGACAGCGTGCACCCAGAAAGGCTCCAGCTAGGACTCAAACTAGGAACCATCTTGCTGTGAGGCATCAATTCCAACTGCAACATATGTATATGTATATTCTTATACAAACACACTGTGCTTGCTTCTTATCGTTCATGCCCCCCCCCCCCCCCCCCCCCCCCCCCGTGTTGTGTCATGTACATGTCAAACACAGGTCTCTTGAACAGTCGTCTAAAGCTTTTGTTGATTTTACTCCTACAGGTGTCCCATGAGTTTCCTGTCAATTTCAATCCAGCAAATCCCTTCTGTTCAGGCAGGTTTAAACTTCTCACAAAGCTGTGTTTGGTTCTTGAAAGTTGCCCATGGATGCTGTAATGGTGAACCACTGTACCTGTGGATGTGTGTGCCGCAGGCATAGAGGGCGTGGTGGATGCCTACAGACACTGTCTGCCTCAGCTGAAGCTCTGGGGTCCCACCAACTTTTCCCCGATCATCAACCATGTGGCCTGCTTCGCCAGACAAGCTCTCCAGCAGCGCATGGCTTCAGTAAGGAAGCAGGAAGTGTTTAGACACTCACTGCTTACAAACACTTCAGTCACCCTTCTGCTGTTTTGCTCCCATGACATTGTTGTGCGAGCTTCTGTTTTCTCATCTGCATAATATGCTAAACTGTATGTGTTTCCCCAACTGTGTCCAAATCTTTATTTTACAACAATTAGCTACTTTACACAACTTGGCTTTTTCTGTGATATACACCTGATGAACACCTGCTTTGTCTAACTTTCTGGGCTTTCTGCTCAGATTTTAGCATCCAACATTTTTATGGCTCATTATGACAGATTTATGCCAGCCTAACAGTAAAAACAATTAATCTGCTTGACATTTTTATGACTTTAAGAGCAGTTTTACCTGCAAATTAAGATATAATTTGTATCACTTGGGGATTTCTACAACTTTGGACAGTTTGAACTTTTAGAGTGACTAACCATATGTCACAGCTTTTCTCAATAGGCCATAAAACTGTCAAAGTTAAATTAAATCCCAAAATAACCACCGTGCATCAACAGGTGCTCATACAAAAAAGTGCAGACTTACGATATAAATGTAGATAATACTTGACCAAAGTATATGAGCCACAAATAATTTGAGTATATGGGTCAAATGCTTAACATTGGTATATAGTGTATACAAGTATATGTGTTTCAGAATATATATGTGCCATCTAACCCCCAACTCTGTAATCTACTTTTCTGTCATCGTGCAGAATTACTTTGTGCTGCTTATCATCACGGATGGAGTGATCACAGACATGGACCATACACGTGCCGCTATCGTGGAGGCCTCTCGTCTGCCCATGTCTATCATCATAGTGGGTGTTGGCGGGGCAGACTTCAGCGCCATGGAGTTTCTGGACAGCGATGACAAACTGCTGCAGGCGCCCAGCGGGGTCGTCGCCTCCAGAGACATCGTGCAGTTTGTGCCCTTCAGAAATTTCCAGGTAGGCAGCAGCTCCGAGGCTTTAGACAGCCAGCCTTCCTCTGCTCAGCACACAGGCGCAAACCTGAGTGCTGCTGAACAAGCCGACTTCTCATTCATGTGAATTTATGTTTGCAGAGAAACAGCGTGGCCCTGGCGCAGAGCGTGCTGGCAGAGCTTCCCGATCAAGTCACATCCTTCTTCAATGCCTACAAGCTGAAACCACCTAATCTTTTTAATGTTCCTGAGCCGTCCTAGTAAAGCAGGTTAAATGTACTCGAGTATCTCCAATGCACTTCCTGTCTGTCTCTCTTTCTACATTCAGTGCATAGAGGGGTGTCAATCCGTGTTGGGCAAACCTTTTGAGATTTACAGATTAATGATTGCTTCACACTGGAACACTGGAAAGCAGCAAATCAACTCTGAGGTGAAATCTACAATGGTAAACTGGAACAACTCAGAAAGCAGTTAATGCTATTTAAAATCACATGCCATCTGAAAAAATACATTAACCAATAAATAAATAATAACAATTTAATATTTGTATACAATGACGATCAGTTTCAGCTTGCATGGCTCACAAATAAAATCCAGAGCAGGACATCGTTATGGCTGCGGAAATGCTTCCTCAGGCTAAAATTTGGGATTCTTCTCCATGATGTCATCACTGTGTGGGTGGTTGAGCAACAGTCACCCTTTTGCAAAAGCTCTAAACAAGTGGTTGCATGACAGCTGCCTAAGGTGTAGCATCACAGTGGTCAGGATGAAAGGAAACAGGAAGTGGCTTTGAACAAGCGTGCAAGCCAACATTATCCTTTTAATCGCTCAGAAATCAGTTTCTGTTACAATTAACAAAGAGCACCCAAATGGCCTTAAACAGCAAGTTTAATGTTGTGCAGTTGACTTTTTCACAACATCTATGTAAATCACTAGTATTACAGTTTCTCTAACAAGCTGAGTGACTGAGGTGTTTTCCATGTGATTTGAGACCCTCCAGCTTGTTCACTGCATGTAATTAATAAGAAATCGTAATAACAGGAGACAATCACAGTGTACTCCGTGCATCTTCACACATGGCTTTGCTGATTAAATGCTATATTTGTTGCATAAACGAATGGCACCTTATTTGTTGTGTGATCATAACATAAAAGGAAACGGTGGATATCTGCTGAGACAAAGCTCAGAGTCTACATTGTTACACTGGATGTTCCCAGCTAGCAACCTGACTCCTGCTACCTTAATTAAAGACTTTGACATGTAACCTTGTTTGCTAACAAGATTTTATACGTTGTGTAGATGTGAATATTTATTGTTGTTTATAATGGTTGGAAATGATTTTGACTCCCCTGTGTGGCCCACAGTGGTTGCTTCCGACAGTCTTTTCCCAAATTAAATAAAGGAACTGCCATCTGGCGGCAAAAGTGAATTAGTAACCATGGTTATTAACTAGATTAAGTACCACAGTGTGTATACACATTTCCATGAGGATTTATATCCTCGTGATTGATGCAGAAACATGTTTTCATACTTACTGTATATTATAGTAGTGTATAGTGTATATACATTTTAGACTGCAGATAATGTAAAATAAATTTCTAGTAACAAATAAATGTAATAAACTATTCTCCTCCATCATAATTTTGGGCATGTCAAACATAAGGCCCGGGGGCCAGAAGTGGCCCTCCAAAGTCTTCAATCTGGCCCATTGGGTGGCTTTGAAAAATGTGAAGGAGGGCATACATTTCAGACTTTTAACTGTATGCTGACAGATTTATTTCAGTTACTACAGCAGGGTTTCTTTATCATGCAGCTAAACATGCTGTGTAAATTACACTTCTTTTTTTATATTTAAATGTCTTATTGTAGCTAAATGTCTGTACAATGACAGAAAAGGAAGTTTCACACAAGATCAACATATGTGGCTCATGATGTAAAATGATGCAACGAACAGAACACAGATTTAAAGCTGGTACAGTGGGCCCTCGTTTGTCACGGGAGTTACTTTCCAAAAATAACCCACGATAGGTGAAATCTGCAAAGTAGCCAACTTTATTTTTTACAGTTATTATAGATGTTTAAGGCTGTAAAACCCCTCACTACACACTTTTTACACTTTTCAGGCATGAACATTTTCACACTTTCATCTCTTGTTTAAACACTCTTAAAGTTCAAACTTTCATAGAAAAATAAGTCCAGTATTATAGAATGAAACCAAAGGCACCCGCAGGTGCAAAATGTTTCGTCGATATTGTTACAAACTTACAAACATACAGTACAGCACTTCAGAGTCACACTGCTGGCAATCAAGCTGAATGCATTCTGTACTGTACAGGAGACATGGCACAAAATTGATTGACAGTGGTCTACAGCCAATCAGGACGCAGGACACAATGGGCTGTAAAAAAAACCACACAAAAAAAACCGATGCAAAATTGCACAAAAAAAATCCGTGAAACAGCAAGGGCACAAAAGGTGAACCGCGTTATACTGTACTTGAATTTTTGGTGCTACAAGCTGCTGGATCATGGAGTGCACTTAGTTTTTGTCAAATAAATGTCATGTGTTGTTGTTATTAATGTCAGGACATAATCATTTTTTATCAGGTCCCAATATGTAAAACATATTGTGAAAGGGAGCATGCTCTCGTTTCAACACGCATGTTGGTAGGACTCGATTGGTTCGTTCTGTGAGAAAGCTGTATTGAGGACTACAGTTGTCACAGAAGTATTTAAACATTTCCTTAACTAAGAACTAACTGCACAGGAAAAAGACAAATGTGGAGAGATCTTTTGAGGCATTTGTAAATACTGTAGTTTTTTTTATGATTATTAAAAAAGGGATTTACAAAAACAAACACTCAACTTGAGAATAGGGGATTTTCCTATAAGCTTTTGAATTTGTAGTCATTTAGTTTTCCTTTCAGTTCACATGCACTAAAATGGAAATTCAGTTAACCTGCAGTTTAATCTGACATTTTAAGGCAGCATGAATTAGCTAGGCAACTAAAGGGTTCAAACCCCTCTTGGCAACCCTGAGATGTAATACCACCTCACATAACATGTCATAACATGGTAATACTGTAGCTAAATAAAGATTGCATTCATTCTCCTTTAAACACAGCACGTTCCTCTCCTAACTAAGTGCTTTAGGGTGCTGAGGCTTATAAAAAAACAATTAAAAAAAATTAGCACACCCTAAAAAAATGATAAATGAGAATATAAGTTTCAATCTCTCTAAGATCTCTAAGCTAAAAGGTAGAAGGGGTGGAGTGGGTGTAGGTGGTAGGAGGCAGAGATGGGTTTTTCTGTTTTTTTCTTGCTTTTTATTCTTTTAGATATCCTCAGCCACCTTCTCACTGTTTTGCTGTGAATCTTTCCTTCCTCTTCCTCCCATTTCTTGTAAAAAAAATTTTTGTTATAAATGCAAGCTCATATAAAGACAGGCTGTATTCTACATCCTACAGTCTATTATATCTTGGAAGGATCAGAAAAACAAACTCAATAAACATGACCAGTAATGTTGTGGGGATGAAGCCGGACTCCCTTAAGTTGGTTTCAGAGAGGCGGATGTTGTCCAAGATAAGGATAGTGCTGGACCTCCCACCCACTCCATGACGTGCTGGCCAGTCACAGGAGGACACTCACTAATAGAGTGAGATTACTCAAATGCACCACTGAAAGACACAGGAAGTCATTCCTGCCTGTGGATATCTCTCTGTACAAGTCCTCCATTTAATGCACAAATACAGATGCTGGTTGTTGGAAAACAGACGTCTTACAAGTCTTTACTTTGGCTACTTTATTAAATGACACCAAAACAGCTATACTTGTTTTTGAAAGGACCACTACACACTATAAACATTTTTGGGCTTTCCCACACATTAATGGTCCTCACTGTTTTTCATAACAAGAACTGAGGAGTTTTAGAATTTCTTTTTTTCGGTGAGGTATTTTGAAGATTTTGTCCAGTTTCCAGCTGTGTTAGCATGATGCCTTTTATGGAAAGTTTGGGGCAGGGATGTTAAAATCATTTTACACTGATGACTACATATAACCCACTATGATCTTAAGTAGGCAGGGCAAGGGAAAATCTTAATAAGAGTTAAAGAAATGCAATTTCAACAACACATCTCAGTTTTTCTGCATGATAAATATATAAAATTACTGAAAACGTTCTGGTAGCTCACCAGACTGTCCTATATCTAAAAATCATTACATTTTTGTTGCTTCACAACTTACAATCTTTAAACTGAAATTTCTGTAGTATACAGTTAAGAAATGGGAACTTTTCTGCCATTTAATTGTTTAACTTACATACTTACAAAACTTAAACTAAACTTAAAACTTACAAAAATACAGTTAAAAGTCCAAACATGTATACCTTCCTACATATTTTCCAAAGCTGTCAAGAAGGCCAGATTGGAGTCTTTGCTGGGCCGATTGTGGCCCCCGGGCTTTATGTTTGACATCCGTGACTGCAGGGCAACATGTAGTGGAACCCGAGTGGAACACACAGCTGCTAAGAATGGGCTCAACGATCACGTGAACACAAAGTAGTGAGCTGGTTGGTAATTTACTTAAATTATGGTGTCACTTTAATTCTAAATAAATGTACGAATTCATGTGTTTTTATCGTTTACTATTAAATAAAATAGTTCATTGTCATTTCCGCGACATTTCCTCCATACACCACCCGCATGGCTATTATAAGCTTTTGGGCTGACTTCGTAATGGCAAAAGTTGTGTCCTTGTTTATTATTTTTTACAGTATATGTGTTTGTGTGTGAGTTTTATACCTTTTGGTCTCATGTAGTTCGTACAGTTGATTTGGGAGGTCGTGTTTGCGGTCGGTACGTGAAGTAAGCGCACTGGACTCCGCCCACCACCACCGAGCTAGCTGTGCTGTTGCTGCAGCAGCTGGAAACAAACCACAGCACCGCAGCAGTGTCGCTAGCAAGCAGGCTTACGAGGTAAGCTACCACCGCGCTAGTCTTGACATTTGCAATTGTTCAAGAGTTTAAGCGCTGCTGATGAATTCCCACAGAGTGTGTATATACTTTTTCTCGCGTCATGTGACCGTCGCTGATAATAAACCCATTCAACTTAACGACAGAGTTCGTAGGTGTGGCTTTTCGCGTGGTGTTTATGTGAACAGCCACAACCTTTCTGTGTTTCTTTAGAGAAGTTTTTAGGCAACTAACTCTAATATTGTAACGTTAATTAAGGTTTATTTACTATGTAATAATGTTTGTCAGTTGTCTCTGATGGATTGACTTCTTGTTCTATAATCTGGGAAATGTGTGTCAAACATATCTCTCGTGAATGATATCGAGACATTTTTAAGATAGAAAGGATATTTCTGTCACGAGATGGAAGCTTCAGCCTTTTTTTTGGCAAAGCAACTTTGATAAATTCTTTATTTATCAGTGTAAAAGTCTCATTGACATTTAAAACGTCTTTTTCAAGAAAGGTCAGGCCAAGAAGGCAGCAGAAGTCCCAACAAATATACGCTGACAGTTATATAAAGATGTTTTAAGTGACCAAAAAGGATTAGTTTATTATATTGTAGAACACGGAGTATGAACAATAACACAAAGATAGTTGCAAAATACATGGAAACACGTGTTGAGGGAAGTATCGGCATAGATATTTTGATATAACGGATATGATTCATTCATGATTCACGTCCTCCACTGCTTCATGGTGGTTGGTTTTTATGTAAATGATCAACCCAAATCCAAATGTAATATGTACATTAAAATACAATGTATAACATGTCATGTATATAAAAGCATCTTCCACTGACTGTGCATTATTATTAGTACATCTGTAATTTCTAAATGGCTTTGAATGAGAACATTAACTAGAAAGCCAACAGATATTACACTAAAATACTAATCATGTGTTTTAATATAATGTAATAGATCAATAATAAGGTGACTGATTATATGGCTGACAAATAATCTGTGCAAAAGTCTTGAGTCATCACTGATTTCTTTATTTTTCGCTTCCAAGCAGCCACACATTTATGTAGGTTCTTGAGCTTTTCACCAGGCTTTCTCTTTGGACATTGACCACTCCTCAGTCCGGTCCTTGTACCTGACCATTTTCGCAGGAATGTTTTGTGTTTGTTAAGCCATTTAACACTGACCTGTGAACCATTCAAACAAAACAATAAAAAAGAAAGAAAGAAAGCATCTAAAACAGCCTTTAAAAAAAGAAAACAGCTGTGGCAAAACAGCAATACTGCGGTAGCTGGAGCGCCTGAAAAAATACCATGAAATCATGGAAATATACAATCATGACATAATGAAAACTTTCTGTAGTTAAAACAGGGAAATACAGATGTTAGAAAAAAGAGGTTTTTGACATTAAATATAGACTTTATTCTTCCTCAGTCAAACAGCAGCATTCATGCGATTGTTTTGCCCCTGAGCTCCAGGTGTTGTGCCAAAAAGAAATTGCCGCCCGCGGGAGCGCGCGAAGCTGCTTAAAGCTGTAGCGCCCAGATTACTTTATTTACTTTATTTATACTTAATTTTATTATGTGACTTTAAGATAAAAATCTGGGGCTTTTATTGCATAATTAATGTAATAATATGTTATATCACCCATTTAAAATGAGATTTGTTTTACAATGACAAATCCTGTGGCTGAACATTTAATTCTGTTAACAAGTAGACAACATCAGAAAGCTTCTAACAATTTTACATAAAAAATAAAAGTCTGCTATTCAAATAGTTTTTTATGAGCCATAAAAACAAAACAATTAAAATAAAATAAAAAAACATCTAGCAGCTGAACCAAGGGTACCCTAAACTTACAGTCACACTGAACGTGACAGGTTCCCCCGGTACTGCAGACGCCTAAAGGTTTTTGGACACATGTAAACAGCAAAGTTATGTTTCAGTCTAGGTGCAGGTGACAGCAAGTACAGTTTTTGTGCATTTAAACAATTACATTAGAAACCAGGAGGTTTAAACCCCCCAAAAAAACCTAGCCTTTAATTTTGCATGTGTGTGTAGCTAGTCTGGCCTTCAACTCTATGTTGCTGCAATCGGCGTTGTGTGGTGTGAATTAAGTGTTTTAATTGAGTTGGTTGCAGTTACTTCACATGAAGTAACTGCACAGTTACTTCTCCATGCACATCTTCAAGAGAGAGGGAAGAGCAGCAGAGAAAACAACTGGCTGCAGATGGCTGCCCCTCCTCGAGCTAGGTTCTTCTGGAGATTTCTTCCAGTTAAAAGGAAGTTTTTCCTTCCCACTGTCACCAAAGCCCTTACTCATTGGGAGTCATATGATTGGGGTTTTCTCTCTGCTTTGTATTAGTAAAGGGTCTTTACCTTACAATAGTGCCTTGAGGCAACTGTTGTTGTGTTTTGGTGCTTTATAAATAAATAAAATTTAAGTGAATTGACTTGAATGAGAAACCACCTGCATGCTCGCACAGCAACTGTCTAAATTATAAAACAATAAAAATAAAAAACCAGAGGAGGTCAGGAGAGAGGTGTGTGTTTATAGCCATGGATAAAATATTGTGGATGTATTGGAGATTTTCTCAAAATCAATGGAATTATGAATGCAGAAGAGGATTTTGATCCACCTTACCTGTAGCATCTGTAAAGCGTCTGATTGGCAGTGGCTTCATTTTTCAGCCTGAAAATAATCCCAAACACACTGCCAAATAACTAAAAACATACCCGGGTAAAAAACACACACACACACACACAAAGGAACCATATCAGTCATGGATTGGCCTCCGCCTGTTAGATTTGAACATTATGGAAGCAGTTGGGATCATCTCAACAAAGAACAGAACAAAAGGAGACAAAATCGGAGAAAAGCTTTAAAAGTCCTTCCTGGAAAAAAACTTTTTTCAAGAAAACAGACCAGTTAATTTCTCAGTTTATCTGGAACAAAAAGACACCCAGAATAAAAAAGATATTTCTCCAAAGAGCCAAGATTACAGGAGGAATGGGGTTGCCTTGTTTTCAGTTTTATTATTGGGCCTGTAATATACGTTGTATGTCATTCTGGGGCGGGGAACATAGACCTGATTGGGAACGGATGGAAAGTATGACTTTTTTCTCCAATACGCTTAAATCTTTGGTTCATTCAAACTCAGATCTGGGTAAGCATAAATGTAAAAATCCGGTAGTGTCTGGCTCACTAAAAATTTGGTCTCAAATTAGAAAGCATTTTCATTGGCATCAATGTTCAATCTTTACACCATTAATTCATAATCAAGCATACACATTGCTCTCAGGATCAACATTCCAGCTATGGACTTCCAAAGGGATACACACAATCAAGGATCTGTTTATTGATAATCTTTTTCCTTCGTTTTCACAACTTCAACAAAAATTTTCCATAGAAAACAGAGATTTTTTCAAGTATTTACAAATACGTCATTTTATTAAAGAAACGTTTCCATCCTTTCCCAATGAACCACAAAAGCTAGTTTCAGATGATCTATTCTTAATGAACCCGCTAAAGAAAGGAGCTATTTCTAGGATCTACAACCAACTTTTGCAAATAGACAGTACAACTACATTGGACCACTTGAGAAATGCTTGGAGTGAAGAACTGGCTACTAACATCACTAAAGATCAATGGACTAAGGCACAAGAACTGGTTCACTCCACTTCTGTCTGCTGCAGGCACGGACTGCTACAATTTAAGGTCTTGCATAGGCTCCATCTGTCTAAATTGAAGGTTTCAAGGATGTTTCCAGGGGCCGATTCAAGATGTGATCGATGTGGCCAGAATTCTGCCTCATTGTCACATATGTTTTGGACATGTCCTAATATCGCTACCTACTGGTCTAAAATATTTATAACTTTGTCTGATATTTTTAAAAAACAGCTCCCCCCAGACCCAGTAATGGCACTATTTGGTGTAGCTACAGTTAAAAACTTAAATAATAAACAAATTCGTGCTCTGAGTTTTATAACATTGCTTGCAAGACGCCTTATACTTCTAAATTGGAAAAATAAAGCCCCCCCAACTCATTCTGCTTTATTAAGAGACACAATATATCATTTACAGTTGGAGAAAATTACATTTTCATTAAGAGATAATGTTAAACAGTTTTACCTAATTTGGCAACCCTTTATAGATTACTTTAATAAGTAAAACTGAGAGGTTTGGCCTCCTCTCATATCTGCCCCAAGATTATATATATGGGTCTACGCAGGTGGTTTTTTTTTTTTGTTGTTGTTGTTGTTTTTTTTGGGGGGGGGGGGGGGTTCGTTTTTTTTTTTTTTTTTGTTTTTTTCCCTCTCTCCCTCCTTTGAATATACTTATTTAGGATAATAAATATGTATGTATAGACATAGATATGATTGTTTATATAATGATAATTATATTTTATGTAAAAAGGATGAGGAGAGGAAGGAAGGGAAGGGGAAAAAGAGGGGAGGGGAAAAAAAAAAAAGTCCTTCCTGGAAAGCCTGGAGAATTGTTCCTGAAGATCACAGAAATTACTATAGAGCTTGCCTAAGAGAGTTCTGGCTCCATTGAGGAATAAAGGAAGTAATTCCAGACACTGACTTCCAAGTTCATTTGAATTTATGTATCTTTGCATCTTTCAGTAAATTGCTGCACCTATTTTAAATGAAACGTTTAAGGGGGGCACAAGACTTTTGCACAATACCGTATTCTATGTTCTCCATGTTCATTTTCTGTTTATCCACATTTATGGTCATCAGCTCTTGTGAGTTGAGCGTTTCCGGGCTGCGATGGCGGCAGTTGGAGTCCAGCAGACGAGGGTCGCAGACTGTGTGACCAAGGTGTCGCTGAGCATCTCCTGTGACCATCTGCTCGACATGGATGCATTCTCAAAGTCCGACCCTCTATGCGTGCTTTTCATGAACTCCTCTGGAAACCACTGGTTTGAGGTAAGTAGGTTTTTGTTGTGTGGATTTGAAAGGCCTTACTCTTAAAAAAATTAGAGTTATCAATTTCCAGTTTTAGGGCAACAGCTCAACTTTAAAAGTTCCTAAAAGAAAATCCCTGACTGTGAAACGTGTTTGTGTTAGGTTGGTCGCACGGAGAAAATCGAGAACTGCCTCAGTCCCAAGTTTTCCAAGCCTATTGTCCTCGACTACTATTTTGAGATGGTGCAGAAGTTGAGGTTTGAAGTGCACGATATTGACACTGAAAACTGCAGTCTGCAAGAGGCTGACTTCCTGGGACAGCTGGAGTGTACCTTGGGACAGGTTTGCCATCTTTGATTTTCATTACAAGCCATTTGTCTATATATATATATACTGAAAGAGCTATAAGTGGTGGGAAGTGGTATTGGCGTTGTTTAGTGATGACTAAGATGTGTCTTTCTGTTCAGATCGTGTCCTCAAGAAAACTAACAAAACCACTTGTTAAGAAGGACAAGATGCCTGCAGGAAAGGGAACCATTACTGTGAGTTTCTTTGAGTGAGGGACGCAGTGATTTGGTGAAATCTGAGTGAACTTATTTCACATTTTTAATGCAAAACTGCTTCTTGTTCTCTAGATATGTGCAGAAGAAATGACTGACAACAGAGTGGTGGCATTTGAAGTCGCAGCAAGAAAACTGGACAAGAAGGTGTCTTAGACTAGAAGGAATTATGTTCCTGTAATCAGAAATCTTTACGCGGATGATTTGACTGAAGTTACTGACTCTTACTGGTCACAGTTTATGATTAGAAAAACATTTAACACCACTCATCAAAAGTTTGTGCCACTTTGAAAGGTTATGTTTTTATATTTAGAGAAAAGCACTTAAATCAGTGGTCATAGGCACACATTTGCAGTGTTTCCAATGAAAAGCTTTGTTTCAGTGACACATTTTTTGGATTACACAACCAACAATTTAGTTAGTTAAGAGTTGAAATCATAGTAATTGGGAAGTTGAAGTCATAGGGAAGCATGTACCAGTTTCCTCACAAACCACCATAATCTGTTGTACTGGGAAACTTTTCATGAAGCTGCAAGTGTATTGTGTTAAAAGGCCAGAAAATTAGCCAGACTGTTCTTCCTTTTAAAACAAGGATTGCCACTCCATGCAGGCATTTCTCAATGATTTCACACAATGGTGAGAGTTTGCAGAGAACAATGCTTTTCCCAGAATAAAAGGAGAGATATGGTAAATGGACTGATTCTTATATAGCACTTTTCTACTCCCCCAGAGCACTCAAAGGGCTTTATACAACATGCCACATTCACCTCCAACCATCCTTTGAAGTGCTTTCTATTCATACTGTGACAGATGCATCAGAGAGCAACTTAGAATTAGTATCTTGCCCCCAGATGCATCACAGACTGGGGGAGACAGGGATCGAACCACCAACCTTCCCACCAGCACATGACCTCATGAGCTACAGTCACCCTAGAATAGGAACCAGAGTACAATTTAGCAAGTGGGGGGAAAAGAGACCTTACAGACCGTTGGTCGGCCTCTGGATTCTGAGAGACAGATTGTCCGGGTTCAGATGTGTTTGATCCGTTAGGTGTGCATTAGGTAACACAATGTGCACCTACAGAATGTGGATCTTTTCAAAATGATTTCTGATGAATGTCTCCATTAACCTTTAATTGTCACTGATAGCATTTCTGATCAATTCAAAGTTCTATTAAATGCAAAAATATAAATGTCTTTCTTTCCCAAACGAAGACATTTCCACGTGAAGCCAAACTTTTTAAGTGTCAGGGATGTGACAGCTAAGATTATTGAATCTGAAAATTCTCTGAAATGTGATTGGACAACTCGAGCTGTGCCTGTGTAGTAAGTTTAGTTTAGTAATGACTCTTGGACACAGTTAGCTGGATGTAACTCCAGGTGAAAAAGGGTAAAGGCAGCTGATGAGCAGTGATCGATATCGTGTTATGGTGGTCTAAAACATGTCATCACTTTATCCTCACTTTAGAATTTACAGTGTAATCTGTGTTTGCCTGCTTTTTCCTCCCTTTTATCTCCAGGATTTTTTTGGCAAATCCGACCCTTTCTTGGAATTCTACAAGCAGACAGAAACTGGATGG
Organism: Simochromis diagramma; assembly: GCF_900408965.1. Classification (NCBI taxonomy): domain Eukaryota; kingdom Metazoa; phylum Chordata; class Actinopteri; order Cichliformes; family Cichlidae; genus Simochromis; species Simochromis diagramma. The sequence continues at coordinate 2,751,205 of NW_024387503.1, read as the reverse complement.
CAGCTGGCTCACAGGACAGAGGTAAACCTGCACTCATTGTGTTTGAGGCTTTCTGGCGCACGGGGAAAAGTGTTTTACGTTTGTACAGTTACATCTCCCAACAGAGGAAGTCTTTCTGTATCCGTGTTGTTGTGCAGGTGGTGAAAAATAACCTAAATCCTGTTTGGAGACCATTCCAAATCCCAATTCAGTCACTTTGTGCAGGCGATGTTGAGAAACCTATCAAGGTAAGGACACTCATACACACATAAAGTATGCTGGTTTCTTTTTTGTCCTAACTGTCTGCAGAGCTGAATGATGTGAAGCAGCCAGTAAAACTGGAAAGTTGTTATGCACTAATTGTGAAATTCTGGAGTGGTGCTGATGTTTAAAACACCACACTGGCTGATAGCCAGTGTAGCAGGGAGACAACATAGGCATCGTTAGAAAGTTTGGTTTTTTTTTTTACACATATATCCTAAAAACAAACATTATGACTACTGAAGCTTTTATTTTCACCGTTTTTCATCTCGAAAGATTTGAACCGTAAACGTCCTCTGTTGTCTCCCTCTTGCATAACTTGCATATCCTTGATCTTACTGCCACTAAAGATTTGTTGTGAGTATTCGTTTATGTTGTTTCCATCCTCTAACTCTTATTAAGGCAAACTTATCAGGAAGAGATGCTTTCCAGTCAGCAGTACACGTGAGGTAACTGTCGACAGTGTCAACATGGAATGCTGTTAATGTGAAGGATGCAGGGTCTGTGACAGGACCGGCTCAAGTCCTGGATGCATCTACATCTATCTTAAAGGAACGCACACTTTCAAGGAGTTTGGCCCATTGGTTAAATTTACCTGATCGTTTACTGACACAGTCTGGGAGCGCCTTTAATCAAATGTAATTAACAACACTTTATGTCCAAAAATGATCTCTGATTACAAAAACAGCTGACAAAAGCATCTTTTTGAACCTTCAAATATTCCTGTTAAACAGGATATGAAGCTTATTTATGAAGTTTACTGGTGATTGTATTTGGTGGCTCCACACACTATATCCCATTTTGATCCTGGGAGGAGACACAAAGCCGTTGAGGGTTGTGTCAGGAAGAGCAAAAAATTAGCCAAATCAAACATACAGAGCTGTCTGCTTTGGCGACCCCTGTGAATAAGGGAGAAGCTCAAAGTAGCCCACTGATTCTATTTAATTTGATATAAAGGTTTAGGTAAGCTAACCAAGGGGTCAGTTTTCCAAATGGGACAAGTTTTCCATTAAGATGGATCCATTTTTTTACTTACCCATTAGCTTTCATAGCTGTTGAAGAGTCACCAGTGTGAAATTAGTTGTAAAGAGGAATACGGTGCTGCATAACAATCCTTGCGATCGCTTTGGTTGCTAGCGGGTTGCTGCAGTTGCCACTTCACTGAATGGAAGATGCAGATGTGTCTGCAAACACACTGTTCTCTAAACGGCAGTGGAATATGCAAACTGGAAACAGGGACTGTTCACCTTCAAAGTGAAAGTTGTGCCGATTGAAGAGTGTCAGTGCAGTGCTAAAGCACAACGTTAGCTTTGGGAGTGACAATCCGCGTTTCCTTTTTCAAATGTTCAATGAAGCTTTTTCAAGTTTCACTACAGATTGGAGAACAAATAGCACGTGTTTGCAGACAAATTTGCATCTTCCACACCAACTGCTTGCCACAGACGGGGAGGTTTTTGGTGTAGCTCCATCTTTGCAACTGATTTTACGTAGCGACATCCAGCAACCTTCAGTAACCACTTGCCACCCGGTCTGGGAATTTAGATTTTTCGTAGTCAACAGAGGTTACTGAGGGGTCACCGACAGACTGGTTTATAGGCCCGTGTGACTGAGGCCTAAGATGTCCATGCTGTGTATGGAGCTGTTTGTGTTTTCTGTGTTCTCTCAATGCCGAAAGTGTTACAGAATCTACTGTGTGTGGCTGTGAGCAGGTCCTGCAATCGCTCTAAAGGAGGAACTCTGTCACCCCATTTGCCAGCTTAGATGGCCTCTGTGTGTGTGTGTGTGTGTGTGTTTGTTTCTGGTTGACGTTTTAGTATCATGAAGTCGCCTTACATTTGAAGCTTCACACCCACCATGCTTTTGCCTCACCTACTTTGATTTCCAAGCGCCGCTGATCATTTTGGTGCAAAATTTGGTGATTCCAAGTCTCACCTCTCCTCACTGTCTCTGTTCGCTAGATTGACTGTTATGACCACAACAACAGTGGCGATCACGACTTCATTGGAACATTTCAGACCTCGCTCAGTCAAATCCAGCAGGCAACAGAAACATTTGCGGTGAGTTCATGTGTGTGTGTGTGTGTGTGTGTGTGTGTGTGTGTGTGTGTGTGTGTGTGTGTGTGTGTTTGCCAGTTTGAACATTTTGCTTAAGAATAAGCAGAGGGGGGGAAGTACATCCTGACACCTGTATGCTGTGTTTCTCTTCTTCACAGGCGGAATTTGAGTGCATCAACAGCAAAAAAAAAGAGAAGAAGAAAGGATATAAAAACTCTGGCATCATCATCATAAAAAAAAGCAAGGTACTCTGGTTTTATATTTTTTTAATATGTGTTTGATATGTTTTCTTATGTTTTTAGATATATCATTCGTCCTGTTGTTTATCTGCTGGAGCACAAGAAACAACATTGTTTACCCTTCTTAATAGATAAGTACTGCTGCACAGTAACTCTTGTGCTGTTTACAGATAGTGAGGCAGTACACGTTTCTGGATTACATAATGGGAGGCTGTCAGATTAACTTCACTGTGAGTTTCACATTTATTTGTTAATCCTAATCCTTCCAGTTATCATTTGGAGACACACCTGAAATATTTAACTGACGTTGACATTTTATGATTCATTCATAATTAACTGACGTTTATTAAAAAAATGCAACACATCCCTCTGGGGGCGGCGCAGATCGCAATTGACTTCACAGGCTCCAATGGGGATCCCAAATTCCCCCAGTCACTCCACTACATCAACCCTCAGGGCTACAATGAGTACCTGGCAGCCATCTGGGCAGTTGGTAATGTCATCCAGGACTACGACAGGTAAATACATACATAAAGGATTATGCAGGTGCAGAAAGTAAGTCTGTTTTCCTTCATTCAGAAAAATTATAAGTCAGACCGATTTAAAAACAAGCTCCACCGTAACTTTTTCTTTTCTAGTCTTAAAGGTTTCTGTGCACTTCATCAGTTCATCTACAGTAATTTCAATGCAATTTAACATGTCGTTTGTAAGTCTTAATATGCACCTCGCCTTTGGCAAACTCACAATCATTCTTACAAGCCTTGAAAGACCTAATATATCACAGTACTAGTTGCCCACATTCAACAAGTTTCAAATAATGAGGTCAGTGTGTGGGCATGTAATCCCTTGTGAGCCAAAAGCTCCAGCTTCAGACTGTTTTACTCGTGGCTGTGTGAACACTACCAACTCAGCACAGGGACCCACCTTCCTCCTGTTCAAGTTAATGAGAGAGTCAGTCAGGAGAAAGGTGGCTCAAACAGAGGGGAGGGGGCTAGCAGCAAAGGTGGCCCATGGTGAATATGCTGCTGGGAATGAATATAATAGATCTCTGCTCTCACCATGATAGTAGCAGCAAAATACTAATAATCTGACCAGTACTTATCTGTTATTTTGAGCGTTCATTCCTAATGCATGGATAACCGAATTCCCAGCAAACCACTTAATGCAGCATGTCAGCTGACAGGCATTAAGCCAGAGCACCAGCTTATCATCCTGATATTCACTAGTTTTCTTGCACTACAGGAAAATAAATGATTAACAAAGTGAAAACATAACAGCGTGAGAAGCAAGGCCAGGATGTCTTGTTTAAATAGAACCATGAAGAACATTAATGTAAAGAGTCTGACAAAAAGACTTAATTTTAAATGTTCACTGGTCTTTACAAACTGACATTAACAGTCTTTATTTTTGTATTGCTTCCTTTTGCACAGTGATAAGATGTTCCCTGCTTTTGGTTTTGGAGCACAGATTCCTCCTGCATGGCAGGTGATTGTTGCACTTTTGATGTTTGCGTACATGTGACACGCGGCAGAAAGATTGTTTGTGTTGTAGGTAAGTGTAAGCCATTGCAGATACGATCATTTGGGATCTGGGTTGTTTATGTGTGCAGGTCAACCACGAGTTTCCCATCAACTTCAACCCATCCAATCCATTCTGTGCAGGTAATAACAGACTGAATGTAATGTGAGATTTGTTTCACACTGCCATGTGTTTGTATAAACATTAGCAGTTATTTAGCACAGTGGAGGTCAGTCTATATTCAGATTTGCCAGTGTGCAGAACAGCTGCAACACGGGGAAAACAATTATATGTTTTACACTAAATAAGAGATATTTTAATTTTAACATATTAGTAGATTTATTTTTGCATCTTGTTCTTCTCATAATTTAATTTCTATGTTGTGACCTATTGCTTTATAAACATGGACGTACCTTTGGGTATAAAATTCAATTCAATACAGTTTTATGTATACAGTGCCAAATCACAACAACAGTTGCCTTAAGGTGCTTTGTATTGTAAGGTAAAGACCCTGCAGTGTTCAAGAGAAAAGTCCAACAATCAGATGACCCTCTTTTGAGCAAGCACTTGGCGACAGTGGGAAGGAAAAACTCCCTTTTAACAGGAAGAAACCTCCAGCAGAACCAGGCTCAGTGAGTGGTAGTGATCTGCCCTGAGCAGCTGGGGCTGAGGGGAAGAAGACAAGACAAAGACACGATGTGGATGAGAGCTAGAGATGAATTATAACTAATGATTAAATGCAGAGTGGTGAATTAACACATGGAGAGTCTAAAAAGGTGCGTGAAGAAGAAACACAGTGCATCATGGGAAGCCCTCAGCGGCCTGTTCCAGTGTAAATAAGGGAGGATTCAGGTTCACCTGATCCAGCTGTAACTTTATTAAAAGACATCATTTTAAGGCTAATTTTAAAAGAAGAAAGGTTTTCTGTCTCCTGAATCCAAACTGGGAGCTGTTTGCACATAAAACAGACCTGAAAGCTGAAGGCTCTGCCTCCTGTTCTACTTTTAAATATCCTAGAAACCACAACTACAGTAAACCTGCAGTCTGAGCAACTTGCTTTAGTGCGGTGATACGGTACATTTCATCCACCTTCATGTAACTGTGACCCATGACTTTATGATGGTTTTTTGTGTGTGTTTCAGGTGTAGAGGGTGTGGTTGCTGCCTACCAGCAGTGTCTGCCCCAGGTGAAGCTTTACGGCCCAACAAACTTTTCCCCAATCATCAACCACGTCGCCCAATTTGGAAGACAGGCGCTGCAGCAGCAAACTGCATCTGTGAGTCACAGAAAGTTTGGAATCAATCAAAGCAGTCCTAATGTCAACTGACTGCTCCACTCTGCTGCTTTTTTTGTTCCTGTTGTCCTGATGATTCACAGCAATACTTTGTTCTCCTGATCATCACTGATGGAGTAATCACGGACATGGACGAGACGCGCAACGCCATCGTCAACGCCTCTCGTCTGCCCATGTCTATCATCATCGTCGGGGTCGGAGGGGCGGACTTCAGTGCCATGGAGTTCCTGGATGGAGACGATGGAGTTTTGCGTTCGACAACAGGAGAGAACGCCATGCGGGACATCGTGCAGTTTGTGCCATTCCGGAAGTTCCAAAATGTAAGCCGTGGCAAGCTATAAAGCACACTCTTTGTCCAGATGCACCAACACCACCAACATTTGAATGTTTGCACATCTTATTCCAGGCGGGCAGTGCAGCCCTTGCACAAAGTGTACTGGCAGAGTTGCCTGACCAACTGGCCTCCTTCTTCAAGTTATTTGAGCTGAAGCCCCCCACTGAACCGAGTCCTACCTAAAATGTGCAGGAGTACCCCAACCAACACGCTGATCGTGCCCCTCATCCTTCCCTTCATTTGATCCGAGCTGCAATCAGGATTTATAAATATCATAGTAACCTTGCTTTTTCAAGGTTATGTCATGCCTTGATTGTTCACAGTACGTGGTGCATTAAGTCATCATATACTGTAGGTTTGTATGAGCACAAAACGGTAACTTAATGATGCACGACTCTGTCGAAGCCATGTGAAGTTTTCTAGCTTTTCTAGCTCTGGTTGGCTGTAAGAACATGTGACTAGCTTAAACTTTAAACACCTTCTCTTGGGTGCTCTTCTCAAATTACAGCTGCAGCTCTCCAACCTCCCTGCTTTCTTTTCTAACTGCATGTTTCTGTGTGTGTGATTGGCACACTTTCACTGTTGCTCTGTCTCTGCCCTTTGTCTCAGTGTCCTAAAGAACTGCTTGCTCAGAGCGTCCTGGCAGAAATCCCAGATCAGGTGTCTGGCTTCTTCAACACCTTGAATTTGAAGCCGCTTGAGAGCTGCACACCTACTTCTGACCTCTCAGCATCTGCGCCACCCCTTCTGTGATTTATTCTGAAAACTATCTTTCCTTCTTAATGTCTTACCTACAAATGTCTTGTGATTCCTCACCTGGAATTTTTTAGGAAAACTTCCTGCAGCTACAGGGTAAAGCCATACTGCATTAATGTTATCAAAGATTTCCTAATATTTGCTAATATGTGGAAATTTATGTCAGTTAAGTGCCAGATATAAATGTTGCTTTTATTTTATTACCTTTATTAAAGGATTTATTGTAACTGTGTTGTATTGGGTGAGCTGTTATTGACTGTTAGTCACATGACAGGGTCTGGAGTATTTAACTGGGTACTGATATCATCTCCTCTGTATTACAGCCATAACTTCTTTGTTGGTTTTCACATTTCATGTTGTAATGGAAAATATACATTTCAGTTTAATACATTTCAATTTAATATTTCCAGCAGATTTCAGGTGTGATGCAGTAAGTTTTACAAAATGAATCCATATGTACTGATCCCGATGTTCAAAATAATGCATTTGTTGTTCTGTTTTTATAGACTTTTTTACAGTTATGTGATTTTGATTAAAAATACTAAATGTGCTTGCATGTCTTAACCAAAAAGAATCAAAGTGATTAAGAACATCCTTTTTTTACACAGTATACTTTTTTGATTTTTACTTTGTCTTAAGAGGAAGTAGCAAAAAATGTACTTCAACATTTATTAGATCCCCCGATACATTTCCCTTGGTGTATGTGTAAATTCATTGTTGATATTTGGAGCTGTTTACACTGATGACTGTGGCGTTGCCTTATGCACTATACATGTCTTTGTAATGGACGCTAACTTCGTCAGTATTTTACTTTGATATAAAACACAGTGGAAGGAAAAATACCAGGAGTTATCCTTCTGCATTCTTGTCATGGTGAAAAATACTGCAACAGCCAGTTTCGCATGTTGTTCTTTGTGTCTGTGTGTAACCCAGTTCAATAAATATTTCTTAGCTTTACAGGTGAGACTTCAACTCACTGGTGCAACTAAAGCAAAATCTCTTCCCTGTCAGTTTTGGTATAAATCTATATTTTAAAAAAATGAATTTTTGGTGTTTTTTTTAATTTTTTTATTCAATGCTATTTATATTCCTTATTATTCTGTTTTATTTTCTCTTTATATATATTTTTGCAGGTAATACAATAAAAGTAACAATAATAAATATAAATATATTGAAGTGTGTCTCGTATGCTTTTATTTTCCAGTAATACCTACAAAATAAATCATTAGATACTGCGACAGAATGAAATGCCATGACTGCAAACTTGGAAGAACGCTGACCTAGACAGAGCAATGATATATGTTAAGGCAGCATCATTTTCAAAAGTCCGGAGGCAGAAATGACTCAATGATGTGATAATGCGACTGGGCTTGAGTACTGTTATTTTTCATTAACATGAGATTAGAGCAAGCGTTTAACCAGTAGGAATGTCACTAATTACATTTACTACTTTAATCCACTATTACTTCATTTAGGTATTTCTATATTGTGCTCATTTGTGTTGCACCCGTGTTGTAGAGTGCTGCTTTTAAAATACTTGCTTGTTTGTCCAAAAGCCTCTTATACCCTTTAAGTTAAATTTTAATTCACTAAAATTAAATAATTGTAAATATAATCTTAGGTCTCTGAAAAACATCAAATGCTCACGCGATGGTCTGCAACGCAGCGGAGTGAAGCCACTGAGCAGCCCAACTTTCTCCAGGTGAAATCAGTTTCTCCTGGTGATGTTTTAACACAAAACGTTTAAGACAAGTAAGTTTGTAATGAATTAAATTTCTGCTGAAGGTTTAGTACATACATTAATCACATGCAGTAGTGTGGCCACATTTAAAAATATTACCCAAAACACTTCACCGAGCAACAAAAACAAGTTTCCTCAGTGAGTGGTAGAAATGGTACAAACAGTAAGTTATTTTAAATCAAAATTATATTCAAACTGACTGAAATTTTGCTTTTGACAGCCACTCAAAACATTTCTGAACATGGCCATGATGAAACAGAAACCCCACAAAACCAGAGAAATGTCCTTAAGATCTTAGATCTAATAAGCAAACATGATGCATTAGTGAAAAGACGACCATCACAAGGTCCCACAAACGCAAAAATATATCAGCAAAAGCACTCAAAAGGAGATTCTGGGATGTTTGGCTGAAGTGGTGAGTGAGGAAATCCTCAAGAATGTTAAAGAAAGTTAACATTTTTCTATTTTGACACATGAGACAAAGGACATAAAAAACAAAAACTGAGCAGTCGTCTCTAGTTGTAAGATATTATTATGATGGTGCGACTCAGGAGAGCTTCCTTGAATACCAAAGAGCAGAACAATTGGATGCTTCCAGTTTAAGAGAGAAGATCATTTGATGTCTGGAGAAGTAAGAGATGTAATATAAAGAGAACGTGGTGCTGACTCTGTGAAAGATGTCGCAGAAGCTGCATGTTTTTTCACTGCTGGAAAGACTGTATACATTCATGTCAGGCTCACATCACAATAATCAGATTAATATTCAAAAAGAAATGTTCGGTATGCCTGCACAAGAATGACCAAAACTGAGTGACCCTAGGTGGTCCTGTTGCTTTGCTACGCATAAAACCCTTCCTGGCAGGTTGTCTGCAGTAATGAGAGCGCTGGAGGAAAATCCACAAAATGCTATAGATGCAAGAGGATTACGCTCTCAGACTGACTCCACGGGACTCCTTATGGTCTTCAGAAAATTTCTACGTGAAACAAAGATTTTGTCTGAGAAGCTCCAGTCAATAAATGTGGACCCTGCCAAAGCAGCTGACCTTAATGAAGCCTCCGACAGACGTTTGAAGACTGCCTCAAAGAGGAGAGCTTTGATGAGCTGTGGCGTATAGCCACTGAAACATGCAGTAGTTGCCATCTTTCTACCATTGCCAAATCAAAAAGACCAAAACAAACATCTAGCAGACTGTCTGATAGTCTTAGTCTTATCTACATTTGGACAGAAAACAAATGTCAACAGCAAAGATGCCTTTACAGTCTCTATATTCCTTCCCATTATAGATAGGTGAGATCATTTCTCCATATATGACTCTGAATTGCAAGACTTACAAACTGAGATGTGCCATACAATACGACTTCTTGAAAGAAACAAAGCAAATGGCAGAGAGTGCCCATCCAGTTTGTGACATTCCTGGAACCTTGGAAGGAGGTCTTCTTGGAATTATTTTGCTTGTGCAATTGTCTGTGTTTCCTTAGAAGAGGTAATGATGCAATTAATATTTTTAAAGCATTTTTGTGGATATTTTGTTGACTCCATTTACACATACATCACTGAAGATGTGCCACCCTGCCGAGACCTCTTGCCCCTCCTTTGCCACCCCCAATGTAAAATTTTCTAGATCCGCCACTGCTGAAGTAAAAAGTGAGAGTTTTTTTCCCCATATTTTGCAAAACCATTATCCAACACTAAAGTATGTTTAAACTCTTGTGCAGCTCCACTTTTCACGTAATAGATCATTAGCAGGACAAAATACTGCATATGAGTTTGAAAACTGTACCCAGTGTTTTGTTTTTTGGCTTTACTCGAGTTTAAAGTAGTTTACACTGGTTTTATATCAGATTGATCATATATCCCCCTCTTGCCCTTAGCCCCCCACCCAGCCACCCGCACACACAGATTCCTGGTGACGCCCCTATTCGTTTAAACTGGTGGGCGTGGTTTCGTGCTTTCGAAGCGGACGGGAGCTACTTTTCCTTACAAGAGCACTGTGCCAAGGGAGTGTTACCAGTGTCGGTTATAGTAGCCAATATTTTCTTTCCTTGAGTCCCATAACGCGTCTCACACTTTCAAAGGTAAGCCTGAATTTAAACTAGCTATTACTAATTTTGCGGAAGTTGACGTGGTATACCAGCTAACCTAGTTAGTTGTCAGTTTATTAGCCCTGTGAGCCTACGAGCAGTCTTTTTTTTTAAAGTGCTCTTTAGCTTTTCTGCTCCACACCCACTGCACGGCATTAATGGTTGTCACATTTTCCAAGACACTGTGCAGCAGAGAAGCATTGTACATAAGTGAATTCATTGGCTACCTTAGTCATAACGGGATAGTGTAACGTTAGCACCCCTAATGTAGTGTAACATTAGACCGCTAATAGTTAAACGTAATGTCGAAGCAAAAAAATCCTCCCGAAAACAAAAAACAAAACAAACCCGTCTGTGTGTTAGAACAACATCACTGCCTAGCTGCACGAATGGTTTCGTTTAGAGGGAGGCTGGGAGGGCTAACAGTAGCGTCACAATTGTATACCTACGTAAACAAACGCAAAAATGTCAGTATTTCAGGACGATCTTCACTAAACATTACCACAGCCACTTACTGTTAAATCAGGGCTCATAGTACTGCGTAGTGCAATGTGTGTGTTTTTTAACATCTCTATGTTGTTGTCTTCCCAGTTTATTACCAGTCAGACATGGCTGCCCAGTGTGTAACCAAGGTGGAGCTGACTGTGTCCTGTGAGAACCTCCTGGACAAAGACGTCGGCTCAAAGTCAGACCCCCTGTGTGTCCTGTTAATGAACAGCTCTGATTCTCAGTGGTATGAGGTCAGTGTGTTTAGCAGGTCTAAATGATTTGAGTGTCAAACCCACCATCATGAGCCTGTATTCCATACTAACTTTGAAAGGAACAGATAGATTCCTAAAAGTCTCTCCCTACACTGTAAAGTTGATAAGACAGGATATTGGAAAGCCCACATGTTCTCTAGGTGCAATCGGTTATATCACTGTAGTAGGAGAAAAGCTACAGTTCAGTGTTAATTGTTAACAGTGTTAAAAGCCCCCTGAAGGGATAGTTTCCATTTCCTGTTTCCTCACTGTGTGTCTCAATACAAACTACTGCTTTGTGAAGAGTTCACAGCACTAATTTCTCTCTGACTAACTGATGCAATCTTTTCTAACAGGTGGGTCGCACAGAGAAAGTCCAGAATTGTCTCAGCCCAAAGTTTGCAAAGAAGTTTGTCGTTGACTACTACTTTGAAATAGTGCAAAAGCTGAAGTTTGGAGTTTATGACATTGACAACAAGACAATTGACCTGACTGACGATGACTTCCTGGGTGAACTAGAATGCACCCTGGGCCAAGTAAGGTTTCCTTCTCTTTTCCTCTTTCTGTAAGGCTGAAGGTTTTCAGTGTTCAAAATTTCAGAATTCATTTCTGTTAAATGAAGTAAACAAGATTTTGCAGATGCAAAACTGGTAGGACTTATACTTTGCTGTAAGAGGACACTACAGTGTTACCATGTTGCAGATGAAGCATTAACATCCCTGATAAGCAGTTGCTGGTTCGACTCTTATCAGTGTAATGTGACCTCATGTGTTCATTATGCCCGATTTGTCATTTGCTTAATGGTCTGCAGGCTGCTGTGTATTACTCATTTATTCTCTTGTCTTATTTATCTTGTCTCTTTTTTGCTTGCTTTTAGGTTGTATCTAGTAAGAAACTGACCCGACCGCTTGTGTTGAAGAACAAATCGCCAGCAGGGAAAGGGACCATCACAGTGAGTGATGCAGAAAGCTGCAGATAAACAGTTGGATGGTGTTGTTTTGCTTTTGTCTCAGTCATTTATCTTTAATTGTGTTATAGATCAATGCAGAGGAAATAAAAGACAATAGGGTGGTGAATTTTGAAGTGGCAGCAAGAAAACTAGACAACAAGGTATGGCTGATACAGTGTCAAAACTTAAATTCATTCTTTCATTTTTAGGTATTATTGACCTCATTCCCTTTATTCATTTTCGTACACAGGATTTGTTTGGAAAGTCCGACCCCTACCTGGAGTTCTACAAACAGACAGAAACAGGCTGGCAGCTGGCTCACAGAACAGAGGTGAACACAAAGCTTTTACACTGCTCCTGCCTATCCAAAAGATACCAAATAACAGAACTAAAAGTTGTAACTAGATACACAGTTGTTGCTAACCATAACGCATAAAAACAGGCGCTTGTCTGTCCATAGTGTAGTTATATTAAGAGAAAGAGAGAACTTTAAGGAATTAATATAGCCACTACAGTGACCATCAAAACGATGAAACAATATTGCCGTAAACAGTTTATTTTGCGACACCACGAAACAAACGATAGCGTAAAATGAAACGATAGACGTTTTTATATCGTCATCTGATATATATCGTTATATCGAACAGCCCTACTTCTAAAGAAAACTAATATATTTAGAAGACACATTATTTCTATTTGCGCACAATAACAAAATTACTCCAGAAAAATGACCGGGGTCAATATTATTAGTACCCTGATAAACGGACCTTTTCATTGAGCTGTAGCACAGACCATTGCTGTGCAATGATGTGATTTAGCTATTTAATGTTCAGAGGTTGTAAAATGAAGAGGGGAAGACTATCTTTAAATTTACACATACTATAAAAACATCAGGAGAGGTTTGAGCTGTCACTGGAGAAAGCGTCATGCCAAAAATGAAAGCAATCAGTTTAGACTTGAGAAAAGAATTGTTGATGCTCACAGAGGAGGAGATGGATGTGCAAAGTTATCACAGCATTTCTGAGTGTCAAGAGCTACAGCGAGAAGTATCAATTCAATATTCTTATGATTGGAGAAAGAATGGAGAGGCGTACAACCCAAAGATCATCATCATCTCCACAGTGAAACATGGTGGTGGGAATATTATGCTGGCGGATGCTTCAGTGTGTCTGAAACTGGGAATCTCATCAAGGTGGATGAAATCATGAAGAACGATATGGGAAGTAAAGCAATGACCCATCAATTATGGCAGTCATGGCGAAAAACTATCTGCAGAAGACCAAAGTTTCTCCTTATCTCTAACTTTTCTCTGATGGAGGAACAGTGATTTTTCTCTTCACCCTCAATATTCAGGGTGAAAAGAGGAACTTCTGATAGTGTAACTGTTAAACACAGCTTTTGCACAATTATTATTAGCTAACACTAGCTTAGTTAGCAACTGCTCAGACACACATAGCTGCTAATTATCAGTGAATTACATACATCTCTCTCTTGGCAGTGTGTACCTCACAACAGGATGTATTATTTATCTGATAATACAATTACAATGTTCCATAAGGCGCTAACAGCAGAACACTCTAGTTTAGTGACTGGATTTGGTGGAGGTGAGGCGTAGCAGATGGCTTTAGGCTGTCTCTTCTCATCTACCTGTCAAAGAGGCCACACCCTAACTTTAAGTCTTAACCAAACAGGTGAGTGATTATAAAAGCTAGAGAGCCTGATACAAACAGTTTTCCATACCAGGTTGTAAACCTGTTAATTTAAATTTTGAAGTTTGGCATTTTGAGAAGGGGGTTGACTCTGTTTTAGAGTCAGGCTCCAGACTCTATATTGTTGTTGTTCAGTGAGTCATGGCATTAACTTAAGCCTGTGCTTTGTTTCTCAAATACTGAAAACCGGTTTTGATCCAAGTGTGAGGGTGTATTTATAGCTTTTCTTTCTTGGAAGGACTGGGCTCCTGTTTGAGACCAAATAAGCTCCAGAGGGGAAAAAACATTTTTTCTCCTCCATGTGGTGCTCCCCAGCACCTGATCAAGAACTCTCTGTATGTCTGATACTAAAATTTCCTTTGTTGGATGACAAACTGTAGCTGTAGTTTTTGCGTTGTTGTTATTAGGTGGGCCGCCTACCAGTTGGTGACACAGCATCAACAAACCACAGATGAGATAAAAGGAGCATATTTGACATTTTCTCCAGTGACATGTTGACTAAACCAGACCGACTGGACTTGTAGTATTCTGCAGTATCTGATTGTGATGAACTGTTTTTCTCAGGTGGTGAAGAACAACTTGAATCCAACATGGAGGCCGTTTCGAATCCCTCTGCAGTCTCTCTGTGGAGGAGACATGGAGAAGCCAATAAAAGTAAGTAAATGATTTCAATCCACTGGGCACCTACAATCACTCCGATTTTTCTTGTTGAGTTCAAATTCACTGTTCTGCTTTAGAGCTGTCGGAGTAAGTGGTACTTCAAAACATACAAAGTAACTAGCGTGTTACAAATTAGCTTGATGATATTTTTTTTTAACCTCTGAAGCAAACATGTCAGGAAGGAAGCACTTTCCCACCATAGAGGACAAGTGAGTTATTTGTGAATCAAAGTATTTGTATTTTTACATCTCTCCATCGTTTCCTGTGTGATGTGTGCGTGAAAGGAGCAGATTGGGAACAAGGCGGGGTCTCTGCAAGGTGCTCGCCACTTTTATCAAGTTTACCATTCGTGAAAAGCAACACATACAAGTCCAGTCATTTTACTGTCCGCCTCTCTTCAAGAACACGTGGAGTACAAAGTGTTCATTTGAGTGTTACCTTTGCATGTTGTTTGTTTCTTCTGTTTTGTTTGTCTGCAGAGAGGAACTTCACCAAACCTTTTCTCATTTGTCTATAATGGCATCCAACACTGTGGATATTTTTAGTTTTTATTCGGAGCCCTCCTAGTTACTGAGAATAATCCCATTTCCATAGAGAAAGTATTCTTAGCAAAGTCTGGTTATTTATTACTTTTCCCCTCCAGTTTAACTCGATCACGACCAAATGTTTTTGCCCGTTTTCAGGTTGAGTGTTACGACTACGACAATGACGGGTCACATGATCTTATTGGAGTCTTTGAGACGACAATGAAACGCTTCCAAGAAGCCTCACACACTTCTCCGGTATGAGAGTACTGCAATATGTGGGCAGCTCAAACATTTCTGCACTGTGTTTGAGTTGATGGCTAAAACTGCCCTTTGGTCTCTGACATTGCAACAGAATGTGGCCTTTACTGTGGTTTTATTCTTGCAGGCAGAGTTTGAATGCATCAACAGTAAAAAGAAACAGAAGAAGAAAGGCTACAAGAACTCTGGTGTTGTGAGCGTAAAGCTTTGCCAGGTGTGATACTGATTTTTGTTGTTGTTTTGTTTTTGCTTTTTGCTATTTAAACTGACTTGATGACCAGTATACTTGTTCCAGGTGGTGAAGGAGTATACCTTCTTGGATTATATTATGGGAGGCTGTCAGATTAACTTCACTGTGAGTCTCGTCTTCTCTGTTTCTTTCCCGTTTTCATTCATTCATCTTTGCAGTAAGGTTTTCTATAGCTTCACCTGTATGTTTGCCAATAGGTGGCCGTTGACTTCACAGGTTCCAACGGGGATCCTCGGTCACCCCAGTCTCTGCATTACATTAGTCCCCAGGGTGTTAATGAGTATCTCACTGCAATCTGGTCAGTGGGTAATGTCATCCAGGACTATGACAGGTAGGAATATATTTCACATACCTGGTATTATTAGTGTAAACTATGAGATATTTAAAGCTACTTAAGTAGAGTTGTATGATAGGGACTCATTTAACTTGGCTGATAACTGTATCAACTTATTGGCAATGCAATCTATGGCTCATAATTCAAATAAGCTTTTGGTTTGTCTTTCATGTTTAGTGATAAGATGTTTCCTGCATTTGGCTTTGGAGCCCAGATTCCACCCACATGGCAGGTAAAGCTTCTGTTTATATGAAATGAGACATTTCCACACCACATAAGACAGTTTTTTGTTTGTTACCATACTGTAGATTGTGCTTTGACATTGTTAGATCACACTGTGAACCTGTGATGTTTGCTCTAATTTGCTGATTTTTCTCTGTTATAATCTATTGTGTTACAGGTTTCCCATGAGTTTCCGCTCAATTTCAACCCATCAAATCCATTTTGTGCAGGTGTGTTTACAGATAAATGCACTGGAGCTGATGTTTCATTACTTACTATACACATGCACCCTAGTACACTGTAGTTCTCAGTTTGTAGTGTGTTTAATCAATGGTGTCTGTATGGGTGTGTGTAGGTGTTGAAGGTGTGGTTGAAGCCTACAGAAGCTGCCTGCCTCAAGTCAAACTGTACGGCCCCACCAATTTCTCCCCGATTATCAACCACGTGGCCTGCTTTGCAAAGCAAGCCCTCCAGCAGACCACTGCAGCTGTGAGTATTTCACCTCTTCAGCTCACTCACTGTAGGCAAGGGCTTTCAGTTTCATATTTGAAATTTAATTTAATGCTTTAACACGTGGATCCTCTACAATTGACAAAATAAGAGATTGATGCATGCTTAGCATACAACCCCACCCAGTGGATGAACTGAGGGACTGCACCAAGGGCTGGTATAAGATAAATAGGGGTTGTTCTATGCTGTGAATAATGCAAAGCGACTCTGGCAAAGTCCAAGAATAACATTATGGAGTAGAAGGATATGAGCCTAGTAAGTTACCTTTTACTCTACATCTCTGTGAACATTTGCAATATTCCACATGGGATATGAGCCTGCACTGAAGAGTAAGAGATATTAGTAATGTCATGAGTAGTGCAGTCTACAAATTCATATGTTTAGTCATCGGTTCTAGTAAGATCATAGTGTGTTAAAGTCTTAGCACTCAACTTGAAAACCTTGCAAAAACATTTGCTTTTGGAGCGAGCAAACTCAAAAATGTTTTTTGTACATCCCAAATCCAAAACTAAAAAACTGCAAGTGTTTGCAATATCTCTTGGAATTTGTGAGCCATTATTGGATACTGTATTTGGGAAAATAATTAATCTTACATCATGGCCACATATGCTGTCCTGTTAATAAGAAAAAAGTGGGTTATGAATTCACTACCTCATTTATACTCTCAGTAAACATTTGGTTCGGGCAGTCCTGTCAGTGTATGGTTGTATAATCTTCACATTGAAGCAGGTGATTTGATAATAGCTTAATCAAAGCTACAGGATAACAGGGGATGGGGCTTTCTGATGCTCGAGGGGCACTAAGCAGTAGAACTGAGCAAATATCAGAGTTTTGATGAGGATTCAAAAGCTTCTTGCTTACATGTTGCTGTAATAGTTGTGTTTTTGTTGTTGTTGTCTTCTTGTAGCAATATTTTGTTCTGCTGATCATCACTGATGGAGTGATCACGGACATGGACGAGACGCGCAACGCTATCGTCAACGCATCTCGCCTGCCCATGTCTATCATCATCGTCGGGGTCGGAGGGGCGGACTTCAGTGCCATGGAGTTCCTGGATGGAGACGATGGTCGTTTGCGCTCTCTCACTGGCGAGGCTGCCATGAGAGACATTGTCCAGTTTGTACCATTCAGGCAGTTTCAAAATGTAAGTGACAGTAAAAACATCAAGTTTTTGTTATATATCTATATGTACCAGGTTTCTGGATGCTGTTAGCTTTGGGTGCCCCCCTGATTTTTCTGTCCACATTGCATGTACTTTGTTTTTTTTGTTTTTTTCTAAGCTGACATTAAAATTACAAACTAAACGGAGCAGAGTGTTTCTCGAGCCAATACCAGTTAATCATATATATCCAAAGTGAGGGATTGCCTGCGCCTCAGCCTAAAAATCATCTAAGCTGTTTTCACACATGAAATGTTGCGGGAAACATGTTAGGACAACCAGAGAATGTCCCTTCTCACATTTTCCACATCCCAAGAACAATGCCCATGTGGGCCCACAGTGGGAAAGTGTGAGTGAACTGTGGGGTTGTGTAGGCGGGGCAAACCCACACTTACACCATGTAAGTCCCAACTTGGGTGTGCTAATGCTGGGTCTCTGCTTCGTGTAGTCCACTCTATGGGCTGCCTCACTGGAGCCTTACATTTCATGCCAGTGAAATATGCTGTTTGGTGTAGGAGAGGAGGTTTCATGGGCTCTTCCCACATGAGTGCGTTGTTAAAAGAGAGCTGGGAGGCTGACGGCCGTTTAATGTCCAGTCTGACTGAGACTGACAGATGCATTACCACAACCTGTGTAATGTCTGGAAACATGCAGAGCTACAGTGCATGTGTGGAAACAGCTTTAGCTTATCTCTTTGCTTTGTTTTTATCCATTTCTTTTCAGGCGCCCAGCCAGGCTCTTGCCCAAAGCGTATTGGCCGAGTTACCTCAGCAAGTGACCTCCTTCTTCAGTTCATTGAAACTGAAGCCTCCCCAAGATCCTAGTCCTTCATAGGGGTACCTCAGAAATATTAAGTCATAAACCCTGCTTTCATCTAACTTCTCCTTCACCTGCACGAAAAACTGCAGCAATGAATCACTGCATGCGATTCATCATCAGTCTGGTACAACAAAGTCTGTCGTACTGTCTGACTGAGGATCTGTGGCTCTGGTTAAAGGCACTGGTGGCACTCTGACTTATATTAAAGGAAAATTCCTCTATTTACGTAACGCTGTTAAAGCGGCACTTTGTTGTTAAAGTGATAAGCAGTTGAGCACATCTTTGATCGGTCCAGGAGTTTTGATTAATGTTAGCCTACCACCGGCCTCAAAAGTATAATCATCTCTGCTGGAGTTTGACATAATTACAGCCTCAGAAAGTGTCAAGATAACATCTGAAATCCAATGTTTATTAAAGTGTGTGGAATTTTCCTTTAAGCTCTCTTCATTTCCATCACTCTCTCCTTGCTGTGTTCAATACTCGTGCAAGGAATCAGTTAAAAACATGTAGAATTATTTTCCTCTTCACTGTTTTTGACTTGACTCTTTTTGCTCTTCAGGCACCGAAGGAAGCGCTGGCAAAGACCGTGCTGGCTGAAGTACCAGGTCAGCTGGTGGATTTTTTTAATACCATGAAACTGAGTCCACCCAACTCCAACCCTGCAACCAACCCTGCAGGCACTGTGTAGCAGACTCATCTCATCTCCAGCAACTATAGATCACCTCATAGCTTCCTCACATTATGCAATCACCACACTGAGATAATAGAAAACACATCCTACACAATCACTCTCCTCGGTTAATAATCTGTTATTGCTTTTAGATGCTAAAACAGGCTTGGTGCTTTTGAGATTACAGTGAATTCTAAAGCAACTGCAAGATAACCCACACTAGGATTTAGGGCTTTAGTGTTAATGTAATATTTACTGAATAACAGGATATTCAGATTTACAAGATAAAACACTGCAAAGCAGTGTGATTAATTTTTTTTAATGCGTGTTTGTTGGCTCCAGAAGCAAATTATAAAAATTAGGTAAAATGTAGAATAGGGAGTTCTGGGCTTCTCTGCTTAGGCTGCTGCCCCCACGAGCCGGCCCCAGATAAGCGGGGAAAAAATGGATGGATGGAGGTAAAATGTAAAATAATAAAGATTATCTTTTGATAGCATCATACCACATGTTTATTCTTGTTGTTTTTGGCACGTGGAGCTTCTTCTAAAAGCTGTGGCATTATTGCACATTTATAGCAAAACATTATATTATTCTGTTTAGTTAGAATGAAATGCCAAACCCAGAGTATTATTCTGAAATGATGTTGTGATAACTGGAATGTATAATGCCAGTTTCTAGTTTTGTGTCAGCTACATTTAGGATACTTTATCACTTGGATGAAGATTAGCAAAGTTACCACGGGATCATTTCTTCAACTGGACCAACAACTAAGAGGAACATAAATCAGTATTAAACATGCTGGCACAGTAGAAACCAAACTCAGGACTGATCGTTAGTCATATATGGAGTCTGACTGATACAGTAGTTTTTAAGATCGATAACGATATTTGGTGAGTTTAATAATCTGATACTTTGATATATAGGCAGACTCTTTTGTTTTTTCTTCTCTTACCTTGTTTACTCTGCCCACCTTTGCTTGTTTTGTGGCTTTCCAAACATACGTGCTGCCAACAGGGGAGCTGCATGTTTCAAGGGCATATCTACCGTAACTTCTTTACCTGATACTGAAGGATTGGCAAACAGCTAACATTGTTCGGGTGATAAATGGGTCAGGTCCTAGTCATGTACATGTATGTTTTTTTTCGTTTGTTTTTACCTTTTTGTTTTTATATGGTTTTACAATGAAACAAATGTATCACGTTTCATCTGCTTTGTGGTCTGAAAGAAGTGGGAACTGTGCCTTCATTGTGCATTAAGCATGCAAATAAAGCCTATTTTATTCAAACAAATTAAATCAGAACGTCATTTAACCCTTGCAAAGAACTAGAAACTGTTTATTTCTCATGCACACAGTAAAGTTGAAGCCATTTCTGTTGCTACTAATGTTAATGTTATGTTAATTCCACAGCTTAGTTTAGGATGTTGATCCACTCTGCTGGTCTTGAGTGTAAGGATTTGTGGATACAGTCATGTACGGTATTTAAAAGACAGACGAGGCTTTCAACTCTGCAAACTAAAGCCAGTGCGGAAGTGCCCTGAAAATGCATTCTTTCTAATGCCCACAGTATACATGTGTATACTGAAGAAATATGTTCATAAATGCAGGGTGTGTGCGTGTGCACAGGCACATATGTATGTTTATATTTGAGAATGTATTCATGTATATACATATAAATGCAAATGTGTCCGTGTTTCTGTTTGTTTGCAGCTGAACATCTATATCAGGATAAAGTTTATTGCTATCAATTTTCCATTGATTGCACGTCAGTACCTAGCTGTCGATGCCCCATCTATTCTGTCCTTTACAGCTTTACAGTCCTGTCTTTCTTGTTATGTCTCATGTGAATGTTCCTCTGTACAAAAACAAAACTTAGAAAAACCATTCAAGCCAAGACATCGTGCTATTCAGCTTGAGTTTATTTTCAATATCTTTTATCATTTTTCTTCAGTTCCAGTTTAAGATTCATGCTTTTCCCCCCACCCAATTTAGAGCTTATAATGAGTGTCTGTATGGCCTTTGTGACGCTGGTGCAGAGTTGCTCAGACTCTAGGAGGCCATGCTCAAGAGAGGGCGAGGAGGAAGCTCCAGCTGCAGGATGCAGGGAACTACCTCTGTCACCACTTCCTGTGTGGTGAGGATTTCGGAGCTATGCGTTACCTGCTGCTTCTCTTTAAGAGTTTGAATGTAACTTCTCACCATGCGGAGGAGTTTAGGTGTTTTGTAGAATAAAGTTATAAGAATCATCTTTTAAGCCTATTTAAAGAATCACAGAAATATTGAGTGATGCTACATTAGACTGTTTTTTTGCTGCTCTTTGAGTTCAGCAGGAGGAGGTGAACCTACAGCTGGGAGCGATTCCCTGGTGGGTGGGTGGGAGGATCGTATTTCCGTTATTCCTGGTCTGTACCTCAGACAAGAACTGAGTCAGCTTTTTGAAGTTTTCCTACAGAAAGAGGACTAAGATGGCAACACACTCCTAATGATTTGTCTTCTCAGTGTTGCCATAATGTTTTCAGTTGTTAAATACTAAACTAAAAGCAGATAATTCAGTGTTGAAATATTCCACAAAAGTTCCACATTAAGAAAAGTGACCCCAGACAGTCTACGAAGGTGTTTTTCTGTCCACAAAGTAAATATGATTCAAGAATCACCAATTACAAGATTTCAGCTAAAAAAAAAAAAATTCACATATCAACTTTCTCTAGATTTAAGTCTTAATGAATAATATGTTCATTTTGTGAGTTACATTCCCCCCGTGAGGCAAAGAAACGATAAAGCAAAGTATACTTAACCCTTGTATGGTGTTCGGGTCTGTGAGACCCGTTTTCAGTTTTCCTCAAAAGAAAAATTAAACAATTAATTATTTTTTCAACCTGAAATTCATTGGCTTTGGCTTATTTTCTGTGAAGAACATAAATCCGAACTAATTTTCAATGACCTCATACTGTACCTCCCCCCACGCATTTACATTACATACAAGGTGTTCGGGTCCACTGGACCCAGGTCTAATAAAAGTGTTGAAAGTGCAGGTCCTGTGTTCCCACACTCTGTCTTCCTCCTTTCTGGTGCTGCTGATAGTGTTTTCTTCCCCTCCTGCTCGCGCACAAAGTTGCAACATTGTTGAAAATTCAACTACCAACACCGTCTGCTCTTACATTCCCACACATTTTACCCTCTTTCTTGAGGGATCCAAATTTTATTTTCTTATACCGTGTCCCACCTGCAAATTAGGGGCATAATACTATAAAAAAGACTTTGCCAGTGTGGTTCTTTATCACAACTGATCAAGATGGCAAAAGATTATCTGCTGCGAAGGCCATCCAATTGATTTTGGAGGAGAGAGGAGCTTCGGATGATGATGTTGACAAAGAGGTTTCAGAATATTTCACATTTCTGAAAATTCAGAGTCTGACAGTGACTTTGAAGAAGAGGATGAGGTTGAGCACCATTTAGTAACAAAACGAAGACGAGTACCCCATCTGCTGCCAGCTCCAGGACCAGAACAAGCCCACCAGACAGCAAGTGAAGAAATATGGATGTCAATAACTGGTGAAATTGAATGGTCTTCTTGCCCAAGAAATGAGCCACCCTACAGAGCTGTTACTGTGATAAGCCAGGGCCAACACGGCTGACAGTTACTCATGTGCAGGACATCAAGTCTTCATTTGAGCTTTTCATCCCAGATTCCATCCAGAAAATTATTCTGGATTGCAGTAATCTAGAAGGACGGTGTGTTTTTGGAGAGAGGTGGAAGGAGATAGACCAAATTCATCTAAGAACCCCAAAGGCCTACTTTGGGGTTCTTATCCTTGCAGGAGTTTTCAGGTTCAAAGGGGAATCCACAGAATCCCTGTGGCATGCAGAAACCGGCAAGAACCTTTCAGTGAATCAATGTCTCTGGAAAACTTCCACAAAATTTCCAGGATTATCCGTTTTGATAACCGAGACGACAGACCAGCTCAACGGCAGTGAGACAAGCTAGCTGCCATCAGGACAGTGTGGGATAAGTGTGTGCACCACCTGCCCCTGTTTTACATCCCTGGGCCTAATGTCACCATTGATGAGCAGCTGATCCCATTTAGTTGTGAAACATATTGCTTCACGTGTAAATGTGTTGTGTCTTTCCACTCACTCCACTTGATTACAACTGATTTATTTTTTTTATAACATTTTATAAAAAAAACCCAAAAAATAAAACGAGAAGCACATTAATTCATAAATGTGATCTAACAAAGGTAAAGGGAAAAAATTAACCATGTTTGCTGTTCATATGGTTTGTAATTGGGATGAAGTAAACATCTGTTGAGTAATTTAACATAAAATTGTTTGATAGTGTTAATTTGGAAAGCCAAAACTCTAGCGGGTCCACCAGACCCATGAACACTGGCTGAGTAACAAAAATATGAACACCACACAAGGGTTAAGGGCAGACCTCCCATGATATTGCCAAATCACCACCGTATAATCTCTCGCTTGGCCTCTCAGTTGAGGTCTGGTTTCAAAAAGCTTGACTTGATATAAGATGTACAACTTACCGAAATTATTACCACAAAAATCAAGGTATTATTCAGCTATTAGTGAATCAATTGAATCTAAAATTCAAAAATAAATGCTCGTGCAAAGTTCACACAAATACTTTATTGTGTAAAAGTGTACAAAGATACAGCTTGTTCACTGATGTCACTGTCAACAATGCAGAGTGATAGCAGTTGTGACTTAGAGATACTAATCCCCTCAGGCTAACGACCTATAATCAGGCACTTCACATTATTATATAAAAATAGGTTGCTGCCTTTGTGGAGCTGTTCTTATTTAGTGTCACATTTCCTGCTAACATCACCTTCTGCTCAGGCTGTGAACCCAGCTTATCCGAACTACTGCCTGAAAGATGACACGTGAGCACTACAGCAAACGTCTGATCTACAGTGAAGATGGATGCATCTCAGTGCTACAAACCTACATAAATCACCTTATAGATCACATGACTAAGACATTCTTTACTTTGCGTTACAGTGCTGAAGCTCTACACCTTCTCCAAAGTAGCTAGTGGAAACCTCACATCTTGAGTGGAGGTTTATTTTCAGTTCTCCAGCAGCTCAGCCGACTGTATTTTTATGTCAGTTATGCATAAATCAAAGAGCTTAAAATGCTGAAAGAGGAGCCGGATCCTGGATAGAATTACATGCGGTGGATTTTGTGGTGATCCATGAACTGTTTGAGGTTCTGCAGGTTGTCCCACCACGTGAAGAGAAAGGTCTCGGCAATGAGACTGAACCAGGGCGTGATCTCCAGTTCTTTGCGCTTGGCCTTCTCCAACATCTCCTTCAGCTCCTCTTTGCTCACATAACAGTGGCTTTTGATCTCATTGGGGTCTGGATTCAAGTCCACGTCCTGTGGAGAGGCATAAGAAAGTCATGCATCAAAGACAATCCTAATAGACAAAAGGCAGACTCGCAGACAAATGAAATCCAGATACACGCTACATCAAGATAAATGAAAACAGCTGTCTGTGAAGTTAATTTGCTCAGGAGTAATCATGTTTTTTGCTCCATTCCTGCTTCCTCTAAGCCGGTACTCTCTCATATTGTCTGCACCTTGTAAACATGAGGCCTCTGTGCTCATACCCAGAGCTGTATGCCTTTGAGACCACATTAGGGATGCTCTCTATATGATACAGAGTCATGAGCCATTACTTGCACATACGCTGACCTCATTATAGGAAAAACTGGACATGTTTAATGTGGGCTTAACTTTAAATCATCATGGAATTGTAACTGTATCTGTAGAACACCTTAATATTTAAGGTGATAATATTCAGTTGTATGATTGTGGTCAGTGACTCACTGAGCTAACATGCACCTAATATATGCGCATTTTAATTTTTGCATGCCAGTCACAAACACACTCATTAGAGCAGTTTCACCTGAGGCAGGTCCACCTCACATCAGTGTCCTGCAGAGTGACCACAAGTTAGTTTGAAGAGCTTAATGATTACATCCTGTGTACATGAAGCATATTCCTAAATGAAGCTATTCTTTTAAATCCACAGAACTCATGTACTCAGAGGTAAACTCGGGCCAAGGCTTGTTATTTACACGGGTGAAGTGAAGCTGTCACATCAAGCCTGCACACTGTGTAAGGTAGATTTAGCCTTTCAGGTTAAAACAAGAATCACTGAGTACAGTGGATATAAAAGTGTACACATCCCTGTTAAAATGCCAGGTTATTATGATGTTAAAAAAAACAAGACCACAAAAAATTATTTAAAATCTTTTCCCACGATTAACATGAACTTTGACCTCTGCACAATTCATCTGAAAAACAAACAGATCTGTTGTGGGGAAAAATATGAATAATTAAAAACGTACAATAAGGGAGGCTGCCAAGATACCTACAGCAATACTGAAGGATGTGCAGGTATATTCGGCATGTACTGGTTGTGTGCTACATATGACAACACACAGGATGTTGTCATATGTGTGGACTATGGGGCAGGGTTTCAAGACGGAAGCCTTCTCTGACAAAGAAAGACATCCAAGCCCAGGCACAATTTGCAAAAAAAAAAAAAAAAATGCTAAAGTCTCTCAAAAGCATGTTACCATCCCCATGGTGAGCCATGGTGGTGGCGGTATCATGCTTTGAAGTTGAATTTTATCAGCTGGAACTGGAGCTTTAGTCGAGGTGGAGGGAATTATGAACACCAGTCGCTTATGGCTCAAAACCTTCAGTCATCTGCTTGAAAGCTGAAGATGAAGAGGAATTTCACCTCCAATGACCCCAAGCATATATCCAGATCAAGATAGGAAATATTTTCTTTTAGTGAAAGTTTTGCACAGGAGATGACCTCACAATCTGACAGCTGGAGCACTTTTACAAGGAAGAGTGAGCAAATGTATCCAAGTCAAGATGTGCCATGCTGATGGATTTTTACCCAAAAAGGGTAAATGCTGTAATTAAATAAAAAGTTGCTTCAACAAAGTTTTAGTTTAAATGTGTGCATGCTTATGCAAGCAGCCTATTGTCCATTTTTTGTCTTTTAGATTTTTCCCATAACAGATTTGAATGTTTTTCAACTGAACTGTGCAGGTTGTAACACAAGGGAAAAGCTTTGAGGGTCATGCACACCATTTATATCCACTGCATACACTTGTATCTAACAGATACTACAGCACTACCTTCTGCACAAAAAGGATGTAGTCAATCTCATGTTCTCCCCAAACCCCATCGGACTGGGCCTTGTAATGGATTCTTGTTAGGTATGTCATTTCATCTGGAGTCACCTGAGGAGAAACAGGAAAGCCGAGATCACACACACAAGCGAAGATTTGCCACAATCCTTAGTAATCCTCTTCCAGTGTGGGTAGAAGTCGGAACTGAAACACACACCTGCTCCATGGGAATACCCAGCTCTGCGCCGAGTCTCCTCTGAGCAGCTCTCCTCACCCCCAACGCATCCTTCTCCTCCAGCTCACTGTCTGTGTGTAGAGGATGACTACAGCATGTGTTTGTGAAGCAGCCTGCACAAAAAACACACACAGAGACACAGAGGATTGTTAAAACCTATAAATACTGCTTAGCCTCGATAAAGCAGCCTCTGAGGGGACCGCAGGAGAATTTAAAAGTAGTGAGACTGACCTGGAAAAGTGATTTTGGCGTCAGACCTCTGCTGTAAAAGCAGCTTCTCCTCGCTGTTGAAAATAAAGACGCTGAAGGCTCTGTGCAGCAAACCTGTTGGCAAGAACAAACAACATGCATAGAAATGAGTGATGCAGAACAATACCTGTGTGGATCTGTGTGGATCCTAATGTGGAAGACAGGCACCTTTGTCGATGTTGGAGTTGAGGTGGCAGTTTTTCTTCGTGTCCGCTCCGATCTTGAGGTCGTTCTCGTCGATGAGGATGCACATCTCGGACAGAAGCTGCACCTGCTTCTCATCCAGGTGATCGGTGGTTACTTCGGGCATTCTGGCTGCAGACTGCAGGTGTCTGACTTCACTGCAGCGCACAGGGTAGCAAACAGTTCATGATTCACCAATTTATCAGTGTTGGCTTTTAAATGGCACTTTTCATTTGAATGACAGGCTTCACCGTTGTATTTTTTTCTGTAGTTTTACAGTAGATGAAAAAATGATTATTGTGAGGTGCTTCTGAAAGCTCTAGAAAGTGGACCTTGCGTTTTATTCCAAGTTTAGGATTCAATATTCACACTCAAGGAATATTGTATAGCAATAACACTGAAAATCCAAAATCAAGAGACTCCGTGAAATGATCAAGAAACCCTCTTTGAAACAGTGAAACACATGAAACGTTGGTATCTTGCTAGTTCTGTGTAGCTTTTATATTAAGACAAAAGTTTACTAAATACACCTGCTACAACATATAAAGCATGCCGTACTGGCGACAATATACTGAGGATTTGAGCCACGACCATAACAGTGTGTTCTTTAACCCTTATGTAAAGCTATGTCAAGAGCAAGACTTTGTTTTAGACAGAATTTGGCCTGAGTTTTGTTGGTAGCTGTGATAACCCGGAGGATACAAACAAACGCGCTGCGGCACTCAGCTATCAATAGCCCAAAAAACAGCGTTACTTCCTGTTTACGGCTAATAAGCTTAACCGTTAGCTGGCTTTTAAACTCAGTATTTTGGGCCTGTTTCAGAAACCTACGTCCTTCCATCTTACCTGGATATCGCTCTGCCGCAGGTAGTAACAGCTGCGCACGCAGGTCTGGATCGCCGTAAAGCTCCTGTGGTGGCACAAGGTGCGTTTGACTTCAGCACAGCGGCTCCCTCCCTGGATAGCATCCGGAGGACCGCCCACACAGCCCGCGCCATGGCCTGAGAGAAACAGAAAACCAATCACGGGGACCGGGGGTGTGGCTGTCGGTAAAAAAACGGCCAGGATCGCAGTGGGTCGGGATCGGAAGGTTAAATCACGCTTCTTGACAAGGTTATTCTGCCAGATTACCACCACTCTATAATTCAGATATATTTAATTTACAATGACACAAGAGAGAGAGAGAGAGAGCTCGGCTATCGAGTGCTGTTCAAACACTCGATTTTTTTTTAGCATTAAGGTTCCTGTTTTAGATCAAGTGCAGTTCATGTTACATCCATATAGGAAAGCCATAGAACTTAATACAGGGTGCAGGCTCGCTTATCAAGCCCACTATGTCCCTTCAACTGAATTCTACTGATCTGTTTTGACTGTAAGTTACACTAATTCATACAATTCGGTAGTGAAACTCTCAAACACCTATATTTCCGGTAAGTTAATGCAGTTCAAGCTCCATTAATCATTCACATGATTGCTTCTGCAACAATCACGGTAACCAGGAGGACACTGATCCGATACGGTCAGATTTTGGGAAGCATCTTTCATGTCTCTTTGAAACCAGTGATTCACCAAGGTGATTCACCAGGTGTACAGCTAGCTTTAAAGCATGGCACTCAACAATGGCAAAACAAATAAAATGAAAATGTGATGAGGCTATTGTGCTAGTGATCCACTTCTACACCCAGGAAAATGCCTCTCTTGTTTTGCCTCTGCAATCTAACAGAGACATTTTTGCACTTTTATAACTGTGGCTACACCTCTCCATAAGTGTACTATGCATATATGCTAATAAATATGCAGACAGCCATCTTTAAAAGGCAACCCGAAGAACTTGAGGAGGACATATTTCGATGATGCAACTTTGATTAAAAAATAAATAAATAAATTAAAAAAAAAAAAAAAAAAAAAAAAAAAAAATTATATATATATATATATATATATATATATATATATATATATTAGGAACATTGTATAGGAATAAACTACTCCAAAGTTTACGCAAACACAAGTATAATTACGTTATATTAATCAAGTGTAGTTATGTATTAATAAAACATTAAAGCTACTTATTTTAAATTTTCATCGTCAAAACCTTCCTTACCTGTTTACTAAAGCTATCTAGAGAAGGTGAAGAAAGGAGGGCAATACCAAGTTGTACCACAAGATGGTGCAATGAATCCATCTAACATTTATTCTACCTGGTAACTCATATTTTTAATAGTGGCCACACAAAATAAAAGGAATAAGGGAGCAAACAAGAAGTGAAGTACAAATCCCCAAACACTCCAAGTTAAAATGCAATTGCATAAAACAACTTTAAGGTCTAAGCTGAAAATGGTAACGACCCAACAGCTCCGTTCCCGTAGACTCTGCTTCATGTTTTCCTCCAAGCCCCGACTGTCAACACGCCATCAGACCACACTGCACAGCACATCTGCGCCACCCAGGCTTCTGTCAACTGAACATAAGTATGGACCTGCTGTTGTATATACACGCTACGGAGAAAGCGACAAAGCATTCAATTACTCACGAAAGCTGTACTTTCTTTACGGTTTGCAAATCACGTCTTTTACCGTGTTTCAACGGTGTTTTAGGGCGCAGTCTGTCGGAACGACTAGCGCTTCCAGTTACTAACCTCACGGTTTTTCATTCGTTGTCCTCCCAGCCGCGTGACAGCTCATTGGCTAACAAAGTGCAAACACGGTCTACGTTACACGGAAGTAGAGTGCACAAATAATATACGTCATGTGTCAAAATTTTCTAATAAAATTCTGATACTTTTTGTAATAAAACTATAATTTATCACCCATTTTCCAAACTAATGAGTCACAGCCTTGTCAAAAAATGCAAACTTGTTAGCGTACACGAGCTCGTGCGACGTTAGAGATGATATAACCCGTCGTGTCCTTTAGCTGCTGTGCGCTGTTTGGTCTAAGATGCCGCGAGGAAGCTGATATGTGGCAGTTAGCTCGTGCTAGCGTTTAGCTCTAGTAATTTCTCGGGCTGCTTGGCGTGTATAGATTCAGTCAGGTAATGACAGTGGTGAGTGTCGTCTTGTTTCGTGTACCTGTATATCAAAATGCTGTCAAATTACCTTTTAATTTTTCATAGGTAGTTAATAGACGTACTGTTTTATGAATCGACGCGTTCAGGCGTTTTTACTGTTTCCAGTCTCAGTTTCACGCTCATATATATAACGAGCGAGCTAATATTTATTACACATCATTGCCTGCCCTATAAAATTTCTGTTGGCTTATATTTATTACCCGTTGTCCTCTGGCTTACTATCATACTGCGCTATAATAACGGAAGCAGCGGACATACAGCGCTGCAGAACTTCAATAACATCCTGTAATTAATGTGGTAATGTCTGCTGGCAAAGAAATGTACGATTTAGAAGATGATCGGGTCTTTCAGGCTTTACTGGCTGTCTATTGTAAATTCAGGCGACACCATTTACCTCGGGACTCTTTATTAATTGGACAAAAGGTCTAAATGCACTGTCTATATCTATTATTTCCCCGTGTAAAAGAATAACGTGAACACATAGTTTAATTGTTGGGATTTTTGAATGGATTTAGAATTTAAGTTGTTTTACCTTAAAGAATTCATGTAATGGGGCTAAACCTGCATTTTCCTTTCTTTTCACTGACAGACAGGTGGCAATAACTGAAAGCCTGAACCAGCCAACCAGAAAGTCCAGCCAGTGTTTACCTGTTTCTCAGGTAGGGTGTGAACAGGGGGCAGGGCCACCCACGAGGTAGGAGGGATGCCTGTGGAGGGCGGAAGCAGCAGCGGCTCTGCTTCAGCTGCCCGTCACCCCAAGCAGAAGCGCAAGGCTCACAGTTTGTCTATCAGGCGCACCAACAGCACGGAGGAGAGGCCGGGAGGCATCCAAAGAGGAGACATGCTGGATGGACAGGTGAGGGGGAAATACACAAAGACATGGATCCATGGGTTTTCTCATTTACACACAAGCAAATCGACAACAGCAGACAAGTAATCTATGTTAACTTGAAGTTTTGAACACAGCGTAATAACATATGTTAGGTGTAAAACACACAGAGTTTCACTTTAAAACACAGAGCAGGCTGTTCTCGCATAAGTAGCATTTTTATTGTTAGGCTGTTTTGGTGCGAGGCTGGTTCTTTCATTCACAAGAGTACAGTATGAGCCAGTTAAGCAGCATTTCTTTTATTTTGTACTTGCAACATCAACAACGCCACGCTTTCACATGTTTATGAGTTTCTTCCTCTTTGTGAAACAGTAGCTGCAGTTTCTTAGTTTTGGGCAGATATTTCTTAGTCAAAAAGTTAATGCTGTCTCTGTCCTCTGTGGGTTTAGACTTTGGTTACTCATTTCTTTGTTTTAAAACAAAGTACTCGCCTGTGTCTCTGTTATCAAGTTGGTTATTAACTTACTCCAAACACGGTTCTCTAAATTAGTTCTACAATT
Organism: Simochromis diagramma; assembly: GCF_900408965.1. Taxonomy (NCBI): domain Eukaryota; kingdom Metazoa; phylum Chordata; class Actinopteri; order Cichliformes; family Cichlidae; genus Simochromis; species Simochromis diagramma. The sequence goes on along the minus strand of NW_024387503.1, from coordinate 2,719,848 downwards.
GATTTATTTCTTCCAGAAAAGGGAAGACTGAGAACCTGTTCACGAGCAGCCATTTCCTGGTGCAGACCAGTTGCTTCTTCCCTTCTGAGATAATAAAAACTGTTTCTGTTTGATCAGGAATATCTTGGTTGTTAACTTTTGGGAGTTGGCTTTACAGCAACCTTATTGAAAGTCATCTCCCAGATAAGACCAACAGATGGTTTGTGAGTGTTTCACATTGTATTGACAGGTTTCTCGTATCGGGGGAGATGATAGACAACGTGTAGGGTTAAAATGAAAAACACGTTGGATGACCTACTTATCAGTCGCTCTCAAAAATGGGATGGTTGAATTTGTCAGTTTGCCAGACCATGGAAATCCTTTGCCTTTTACTTTCTGCGCTTTGTCAGCCACTAAAACTAGAGCTCAGCTTGCACTCGCCTGTTGTCTCATCAAGTTTTAATATGGGCCGCTTGTTCAGGTCTGATTAGTCTTTTCAACAGTCCTTTTTTGTTTATTGCCAAGACTGGCTGGCGCTGTGGATGTACCTCCTCTATTCCCTGCAGCACTGGCTACACATACACAGACAGTTTTATGGACCCATATTTTACACAGAACAGATATTCTTCCTCACTTTTAACACTGCTGGCTTTGGCCTGAGTAAGCTGCAGGTTTAAGTGCCACTACTAAAGCAGCTTTAAATTCACAAGGCCTGCCTGTTATTTCTTAAATGACCTTTATTTATTTGTTTGGGCTTTTTTTTGATAAAGTGTGTGAACGTGGTGATGACAGAATGGTCATGCGGCTAACGTCATTGTGCCAAGCGGTAGGTTTTTTTAACACGTGCCTCAGCTGAAGGGTGACAAGTGAAGTGTTTGGTATCGTTGTCTTTTGGACGGCTGAAGGACTGAGCAGCAGCGCTCAGGGAGCTGTGAGACGCAGCCTTCTGAATCTAGTGTTTTCATGGCAGCTTTTATGTGTCTTCACATGCTAGTCTGGTGGAGATTGGCGGTCAGCTGGTAACTGGGTACATCTAGGACTGCACTATGGAGGTAAGTTAGTAGAGGCTGGTTGGACACTCCTGTTGTGTAGTAATTTGTTTTTAGCTTGTAGCTCTGTAGCTCAAACTGTGGCCAAGAGTTCGCACAAGTTCATCTGCTGCCCGATTAAATCGCGTAAACACGTGTGTTCAGTTAAACGTTTTACCTTTAAGAGTCACAAACTTCACTTCCGACTGTAATAACAGAACATGTTGTTGTTATACAGTTCTGCATTTTTGGCATAGCATTATGCTACATTATGTTACGCCACACTTGAGGAGGATGTGGAGCGAATTCCTGCTCTACATTCCTGACCTTGAAGCGTGCCGTGTGTATGACCTTACTGTGTGTTTGGTTCTGTTTTCTGTCTGTCCAGGACTCCAAGCTGCCTCTCACTTTGCGGAGCAATCTTCTTGACCTGTTTGGTCAGATTGAACGGGAGTTTGAGAATCTCTACATAGAAAACCTTGAATGTGAGTAACTGACAGTGTACGCATCAGTGCTCATTTACTGAGTGGACGTTTTCAGTGTTTAAATACTGACACGTCATGGCTGTCTTACGTTGCAGTACGTCGGGAAATTGAATCACTGAATGAGCGGCTGACTGGAGATGGACAGGCTGTTGAGGGAGGAGACCCCACCAAGGGAGCCTTGAAAACAAAAGGTCCGTAATTTCCAACACAAATCTATTTAAGTCTGTAATTTACACTGAGTACAGTTAATAGAAGTCTTTGGAAATTGAAATGGAAAATATTGATTGTGTTTAAAGTGGATATCTCATCCCATGGTGGCTGAAGTAATCTCCCTGGGAGCTGATAAACATAAAGATTTAAATTGGCATGTTACTTATGTGTCATCTTTGTGACAGACTGTCGTAAAACAGTTGTACACATATGAGCAGTTGTTTTTATTTTTACCTTTGGGAAGCCAAACTGTGTTTGTTCTTTGAGTTACTGTGGTTTAGTCACGATGCAGATAGATAAATGGTGACTTGTAGGGCGTTCGTAAATGATTAAACTGCTGATTAAAACTCGAGGAAGTTGTTGATCACAGTCCACACAGTGTTATTGCCACAGGCTGAAGACAGAGGAGTCGCCAGCATCACAAAGGCGGTGAATTTCGCCGGCTGAGTGGCACCGTAACACCCACAAAGGGGTGTGGGACTTTTCAGTAAACTGATTTCTCCTGCATTGATCTGAGAGATATTACAAACAGTGGCATTCCCACTCTGTCTCTAGCCAGCTTTTCGTGTTCTGCATCACATCCATGTCATGACATTTCTCAAAAAGTATCACAAAAAACATTTTGGACCCAAACTACCAGGAGTCCAGGAACATAAATTGAAGGGAAATGTGCCCCCAAATCACTCAAACATACGATAGCATTCGAAAAGAAGAGAAGTACAAAGATACAAGCAACTAAATGTTTACAAAATTATAGATAATACCAAAATAACTTTAAAATATTCAAGATAAAATAGCGAAGGACACGGATATTTTCTACCTTTAAAAAATGCTGTAATGAATAAGAATTAAAGTGAAGGTTAATGAAAGCAACAAAGTTTAATTTGAGATGTTTTATCGGCTCTCTCAGACAGGCAGACTCTACCTGCACAGCCTAAAAAGACAATTTATCATTTCTTTTTTTTTTTTAAAACTTCTTTTTATGGCAGATGTTTGTACCAGCTGTGTTTGTTTATGTTGTGTCTATATGCTGACCAGGCTGCTATATGGCATGGCTACACATTTGCATGAGCCACCTGTTTTTTCTTTGTATGATGGTACAGGGTGAGTGAACATTTTCTAGGAGCTAATGTTTACTTGGATTTTACTATTTGGGCATCCAGCAGCCTCCATAAGGTGAAAATACTCTCCAGTAACCCTCCGCCTGGCTGTGTATCATTGTTTTCATTAAATGTGTTTTCAATGCCAACAGTTGCCTCGATTTTCACTGCAGCATCCATAGTTTTCATTTGACTTCAGAGCTCGAGGCACATGCCCACCTGGAGGCCAAAAACAGTATGGCGGCCCTTTGAAAGTCTATAAGTTTAACTTATCGAAAATACCAGAAGGTTCCTGTGCTATCAGATGCACTAATAAGCTTTAACTAACCCTGCCTTACAGGCCAAACGTACCAGCCCCTGTTTCTCCTCAGCAGCCCCGGCTGTCAGTGGTGTCTCAGTTAAACTGTTGGAACAATTTACCTGACATTAGATGTATGACAAATGTGACAAATTCATGTTATTGGAACTTTTCTGACCCTACACTGTAAATTTCCACAAGACATGAGATTGGAATACATATGAAAATACATGTAGCTGTAAGCTTCCAACCTGGCAGCAGTGCAAGGTGAGAAAACCCCCCCAAACACTTTAGTCCTGCAGTACTACTGAGTGTCCACGATCGGCTGTCACGATGGAGTAACGTTTTGTAATCGTTTTTGCCCACCAGGTTAGCAAGTTAGCAAGTGACTGAAATCTGTGAATCACTATAAGATGCCATATAAAAATTGTACAAACAATGATGTAAACTGTAAACTGATCGATGTTCATGCTTGGGGTGAGACACTCACATAGGTCAGACTTATGCAAACCCTCTGTTATGACACCTAATATCCTTAAAGCCAGCCTGGATTTCTAAAATAAGCTCAGTTTAACTGGTGATCACACTTTGTGAAGCTGAGCTCTCGACAGTATTTTCACAGCTCCGTCCTTGCTGGACACGGGGACATTTACACTGCATAAATGTTCAGTGTAGATAGTATAACTAGAAACGCTCAACAAGGCTTTGTATTGTCGAGGTGTGTGCTATTTTAAAATCTTGACACTTTACGAGGCCGTTACTGCAGCAGTGAATAAAAGCAAGCAAGAGTTCTGTCACTGGGTAATGAATTTCATTCATTGTTCTTTGTGTCTCTGTCACACAGCCAGCCACAGCACCAGTCAACTGTCACAGAAGCTGAAGACGACCTACAAAGCCTCTACCAGCAAGGTACCTGGCACAAGCCACGTTAGCCCGTTCAATAGAGCTCGTAAGACGTGTCATGTGTGTAAATATTTGAGCTTTTGGGATTCAGGCCTGTGTGAAGTAACTGACTGTGGAAAGCCCCTGTAATGCTGAGTGAGAGGAAGGAAGAATCTTCCTCTGAGGAGATCATAATCTGTTTAAAAAATGTGGGTAAACAAATAATTCACTGATATGATTGAAGATTTTAATCACAGGGGTAAAAGAAATCGTGTGTTTACTACAGCATTTACCACAAAATGTCATCTCCCCTTTGTCCTTTGTAATCTCTTGACTCTCTGACACAGTGCTTGTACACTTTCCAGGGCAAATTAGGTGGACCTCGCAACTTCAGTGTGGCAACATGGGAGTTGTGGGGCGGAGATTCATGGGTAACTTCCTGAATGCTCTGTTTGCCACTAAGCATCATGGGGGAGGCGGTGGTGGCTTGAATGTCTCTTTAACTGCAGTCTGAACTTGACTCCTTCTCTGCTCTGCACTCATACTCAAGTCATTTGGGCAAAGCTGCATTTGTTAGATGTAAAAAGTGTTACTTTTTATTTTATTTGTTTATCCTTTTTTGTATCGCCTTTCATTACTTTGGCGATTCTTTGAGTCACTTTTCATCAGCTATTTCAAACACCGTGTCAGTTGGCTACACTTACCTTCTTGCTAGATGAGAAGATCAAAAGCAGTCCCAATTTTGGGGGGAGCTGACGTTAGTAGCTGGATAGCTTAGCTAAGCACAAAGACTAGGCCTAAAGACTTGTAATGAGGAAGCAACATTGTATTGCCCGAAAGGTAACATAATACATCTATCAACAATGATTTCTGTGGAACTTTTGTGCTTGTAATTTCAAGTTTCTGCTGGTCGCCTTAAAAAAATAGTCCGGCACACGATCCCTGCCTTCATAAAGTTTTGTTGTTTTTACAGTTAAGTTTTTGCACAGTTCAAACAATTGATATAAAAGATTTTGTCTGCACATTATGCCTTGTTTTGACTGGGCCAGCTAGCTGCTTTTCCTGTTTTCAGATTTTATGTTATCCACAGTTAACTGGCAACTTGACCAGTGATTAGTGTTTTGTGGTTTGGTTTTTTTGTTTTTTTTTTTTGTGGGGGGGGTGTTGTTTATTTGTTTTTTTTGTTTTTGTTTTGATAAGTGTTCCCCCGAATTGGCTTATGTTGGACAGGTCTGCTTTCAGCTTCTTTTTGTTGTCTTTCCCATACAGATGTTGTTAGTAATGATTACTATTATTCTGCCTTTGAAATTAACAGATAGTTTTTGTAAAACTATTTCAGATTTTGAAAAAAAATAACATCAGGTTTTTCATTAATCTGAAAAATTGCTGCCTTTCGTCTTATAAAGCTAGATGAAGTGTTTCCTCTCTAATTGGTAAAAACCTGTATCTGTACTTGCCATCAGGTTACAGATGAAACATCAGCAGCACAGCTGATGCCCTCAAGCTAGCATCCCTGCCACTAGCAGTATAGCTTCTAGCATCTTTACATCTGGTTAAAACGTTCAGGGCTGATCTCTGTCTGATCGAAATCTGTTAGAATATGGTAGCTTTTTCATTACATCTTCACTTTACCTACTTTGCTCTGCTCCTGTCCACATTCATGCACACACAGTGAGAGCAGAGGAGAGGAAACTGGTGTGAGCTAAACATTACACGAGTGCAGATAAAATTAGTAAAATAGAAAAATACCTAAAATAAATATTTATCTTTTTTCCATTGCTATATTTACAGTAATAGGAGAATCATTTTTCTCTTCTTTTGTGTTCTATGTAAAATGCTGTTCTGCTTTTTTTTAATGCAGAGAAACACCTTGAATATAGCCACAGTGAAAAGAGCATTGAGGGAATCAAGAAAAGGCTTCTTTAATTAACCCCATGACAGAAGTAGCAGCTATGTACAATACCACTAACCTCTCAGCTGGCTAAGAAACATGACCAAAAACTAATTTTGGAAAGATGGAGGGGACTTGAAACTAATGATCCTCACTAACTATAGCTTCAGTGTTGTACGGGGTTGACATTGACTGGGCTATTCACTCATCTTGTCTGCTATTTTGCTCTAACAACAGGAGGTGTATAGTAAGGTTGCATCAGAGCGCAAGGTGAATATAAACACTCTGGACAGGATAAGAGTTTATATTAACACAGTCTGGCACTCATGAACCAAATACTTTGCTGCTGCTGCATCTAATGTCTAGCAATGTTGTTAGCTTGTTGCTGTGGTCAGCTGTCTGCAGCAGCATGTAAAGTACTGGCTGTGACAGCTCTGTGACAAGTGAAACTGCACTTTAGTTTGTTTATCTGGTAGCCTGCAGTGACGGGTCCATGTGCAATCAGACCACTAGTTATTTTTAGAGGTTGCACCGGTCGTTTACAAGGACAATCACAATCTGTCCTCTCGATAATTTGATACTCTAGTGACATGCAGTGTGGCGCAATCTGAAATCACAAATATGGAAAACACAAAAGTGTCGCAGTGTACAAACACACTTGGGGTCTGTATCACAAAGCCAGTTTAAATTATTCTGATAAGCTGACATTTAACAATGAAAACGTATAACTTTAAATAGAGGAACACAGTATAGAGATATTCAAATAACTTCCCGATAATATAACTAATGTGTTTAGACAAACAGAATTACCACAAAGTGAAGTCTTTTTAATGTGTTTGGCATTTTCAACACGAGCGGTTATAAACTGATAAACATTAAAAACAGTTAAAAGTTAAGGAAGGCTCGACCTGCCAATGCAGAGGGTGACCAGCACAGATAGTCTGTGCTGAAAAATAAAACAGGTACGCGATAAAGCTGTAATGTTGCTTTTGTAATTAACTGAATTCATAAACAGCATGCACAATTAATATTCCATTGTAATTGGTTATCGAACTTCAGTTTGTAGTAAAACCTTTTTTTATCTCTGACATAATTATCACCAAAAGTAAAAACGACTTATTATTCTTATTGCTCATCTCTTTAATGAAAACCTTTGCCGTCATTATGATCATGTGAGAGAAATGTCAGGCTGGCTTTGTTCCCATGTCCTTAAGTTAAATTGCTTTGGAGCCATTTAGCTGTACAGTTAGGATTAATGACACCTCAAAGAGACTTAACCTATTTCCTAAGAAGACGCCTTTCCAGGTGACCTTGTTTTGTGATACACACCCTTGATCTAATCTGGCAAGCAACACATTAGCTTTTACTGTGTTTGACAACGAGTAACAGTTAACTGGCAATACCTGTATGTAGCCAGGTGTTGGCTAGGAGTTATATCAGTATTTACGGAGCCTAAATGAAGCTGTGCAGTAAGACAGGAGAACTACAAGTTAAACTCTACATATTCTTATATTTTGTAATCAGTGTAATTACATTTACATTTTTTAATAATTTAACTGAGTGCTGTTAAACCGTTTTACTTTTCTCTCCCTCACACTCGCTTCAGATCGTGTCCAGTTTCAAAGCCACCACCGGCTCCCGGGCTTTGTGCCAGCTGCTCAAGGAGTATGTGGGCCATCGCGATGGGATCTGGGACCTCAGTGTCACCCGAACTCAGCCAGTGGTGCTGGGCACTGCCTCTGCAGGTAGAAAAAAAAAGTCCCTTCACAGACTATATAAATCAATCATGATAGCTTTGTTGTACACACAGGCAGCATGTGGCACCCTAGTTTTAAATAAGAATAAATAGCAAAGACTAAAGGTGCTGCAAGCAATATTTGCATCATTATATCTTTGTCAAATTAATTGTGATGCCTCGGTGCAATTAGCAGAAAATGAGAACATACTTAAGATGATTGATTACATCTGGTGATGCAGCGCAAGTAGTGTTTTAGTATCAATATTTATCCAAACCAGTCCTTCAGAAACAACATGTTGGCCTCGTTTTATCTTTAAGGAAGCTCGTTAAACAATCCAGAAATTTCTTACCACATCCACTCAGACTATACAGCCCATTACATAAATGCAGGATCATACAGCGTGAAACCATTAGCTGGTTACTGTAAAAATGGAAATGGCTGCATGTTGTTTATACCTGCTCTCTCTTAACAGACCACTCAGCGCTGCTGTGGAGTATAGAGACGGGCAAATGTCTGCTGAGGTATGCTGGCCATGCAGGATCAGGTAATCACAGCCAAAAGCTTTATTTGTCTACAGACATTCACAAAGTCCATACACAAAAATTATTCTAAATCGTTTATATTTTTTCTAATAGAATGTTTTAATAGCCTGTCTGAGTGCTTATAACAATATTTAGTGTGACGTACAGCCTGTCGTGCGACATCTCTTGTTAATAAACACTGGCTCATGGCAGAAGCATTTCGAAGCGTATTCTTAGATGTAACACTGTCTGTCAACATTTGCTTACACGGCTTGTTAGATGACGTCTCTTCATTGTTCCCTTTGCACAGTCAACTCCATCAAATTCCACCCCACAGAGCAGATGGCACTCACAGGTAAGCATTTGAATGCATGTTTGACTTGTCAAGTCGACTACGTTAAATATAGCATCTGTTTCAACAGGTTTGTTCTCCTTGTTGTCGTTTCAACCGTTTTCTGCTGCATCTGTTGCCTCCAGCAGTCACTCGTGTGTAGATGTGAGTTGTGCTCTTTGTTGATTTGTACTTTCCACAGCCTCTGGGGACCAGACGGCTCACATCTGGCGGTACATGGTGCAGCTTCCAGCCCCACAGCCACCACCAGATGTCAGTGTGAGTAGCTTTGAACTTGTTCTCTTCCCAGTGTTTCTACAATAGGTCACTTTACTCTCAAATGAATCAAACCAAAACAAGACAGGAGCTCGACTGAGCTTTTGTTTTGCGTCTTTCACAGGCTCCGTGCGATGAAGACCAGGATTCTTCGGACAGAGAGGAAGGCGAGGTGGATGGCGAGGGCCCTTGTGAAGTGCCCACGGTCCGGGTTGCTACTGCAACACTCAAGAGCCACCAGGGCGTCGTAATAGCAGCTGATTGGTTAGTGGGAGGCCGACAAGTGGTGACAGCTTCCTGGGATCGTGCTGCCAACCTGTACGAGGTTGAGACTTCTGAACTGGTTCACACTCTCACTGGTATGTAATGGCAGAGGAGTCGTAAACAGAAGTCAGGGTTTTTGTTATTTTTCTTCCTCATTAGTGTACTTTGTATGACACTCTACAGTTTAACCAGACTGTTATTAAAGGTCAAATATGAAACTACAGACATTTTATCTTGATGCATGCTCACTCATCCAGATAAGGAAATCCCAAAAAGTTGATTCTGTTCATCTGGACGTAGCGTTTTCAGTGGGAAAAACCACTCATCCAAGTGACTTCTTCAGTCTCAGCTGGCTGCAGGTTTTCCCAACCTTATAAACTGTACATTTGCACAATGACTGAAACTAGCACCACTGATGAATGATGGGCTGTGAGGTCAGTCATTAATGTGCAAAATCTCATAACCACTGATCAACAAGCACTGATCAATGACCATGAGTACCATTCACAGAGAGTTGGGGAGTGGCTGCAATCACAGCATTGTAGGATGGTAAAAGATGTATCCTTAGGCCCCCTCCTTGATTCAGAGATGGTCTTTCCCTTTTCCTTGACTCCTCGCTCGAACCAGCGTTCCTCCCTGTCCAGGATGTGTACATCCTCATCACTGAAAGAGTGTCCACTCGCCTGTAGGTGTAAATAGACTGCAGAGTCCTGGCCTGACGAGGTAGCTCTTCTGTGTTGTTCCATCTGCTTAGCCAGAGGTTGTTTGGTTTCCCCGATGTATAAATTATGGCAATCCTCCTGGCACTTAACAGCGTACACTGTGTTACTCTGTTCCGATCCTTGGGGTTGACCTGTTTTTGGTGCAGCGTGTTTTGGGGTTTGAAAGCCACAGAGACAGGGTGTTTAGAGAAAATGTGTTTCAGCTGTTCCAGTACTGCTGACACATACGGGATCACTACAGGTTTTTGCTCAGGCAGCAGTTGTCCTTTTCTCCTGGATCGGCTGGAGTGATAGAGCAGTGACAAAATGTTCTCATGATAGTCTTTCTGGTTTAGCAAAACCGTGCACCTACCCTTGTCTGCTGGACAGGTGATAATGTTGTCATCACTAAGCAATGTGAGTGCCTTCCTCTCCTCCATGCTGATGTTTGATTTTGGGTACAGACATTATAAAATCCATGTAGTTTGTGGAGCCAGCTTGCTTCTTTCAGTGTTTCTCAAACTCTTTTTTAAAACCTGCCAACTTACAACTTTTAAAAAGTCATTATTAATACTAAACAATCCAGGTTGAATTTTACTAAAAAGGTCAGTGCAATAGCACCAACAAGCTTTCTTCTTTTCCATGAAATCACATTCAGCCTCATATTTTTCACCTTCTTGTCCACGCTCCACCTACACTGGTTTAATCCAAAGAAAATCTGACGTGTAAAGATCACACGCTGTTGTTTTTGTTGTTTTTTTTATGTTGAGATTACTTAGAAAGGTGTGAATTTATGCAACACAATGTGCTGTGTGTGTGTGTGTGTGTGTTCAGGCCATGACCAGGAGCTGACTCACTGCTGTACCCACCCAACCCAGCGGCTGGTGGTCACTTCATCCAGAGACACCACCTTCAGACTGTGGGACTTCAGAGACCCATCCATCCACTCTGTCAACGTCTTCCAGGGACACACTGAGTGAGTCTTTCTCTCTCTCACCCGCGCTCCTCCTTCCTGGTTCCCTGACAGATACTTAAATGTGGGTGCAGTCTTTAATTTGCCCACAGGGTGGTGCTGTAGCATCTCACCTCTCCATAAATCCCTCCAACATTTTCTTTTTCCTTTTACATTAATTTACAGACCCTGTTGCTCTAAGCCAAATCCTCCACTTGCCTCTCATTCATTACGGAGCACTTCTCCTCACTTCAACAGTTTGCTTCTCTTTCTCCTCTCTGCTCTTCGACTCTCGTTCTCCCTCCCTCTCCCGTTCATTTATCTGTCCGTTTCTGCGTTAATCCCCCCACTCTGTGTAATTTGGCACTTCGCTCGCTGTTAACACTCAATTGCAGCCGCTCATTTCAAAACGATGACTGTCAGGCTTGTCTGTGGCTTTCAATGGCAGTGCTCTTTAAAAGGCACAAGAAGTGTGTGTGTGTGTGTGTGTGTGTGTGTGTGTGTGTGCCGGCTGGCTGGCAGCCTTTGATTGCAAGTGGGGGGATTATGGCAGAGCTCATTATGTACGACCCCAACATGTATAATTCCCGCAGATCCCACTCTAATTCTCTCCCATAGACAATTGCTGTAATGAGATTAAGCACCAGTGTTTCACAGTTAACAACAGCCCTCCTCCCCTCCTTTCCTTCCCTCCATCCTTATTTCCTTCACAAATGGCCACTTTCTTTGTGGTGCTGCATTTAAAGCAACAAGTAGACCTTCAGGCAGACATAATGATTCCCCAAACTTCTGCAGGCTCATTACAGGACTGCAAAAAGCCTAGTCTGTAATAGTATTTCTACCACTTGACACACGCAGTGTAAATAAGAATGCAGCTGAGCTGTTTTTCAAGTTGCTGATTAATAGTTTAGTTTTGTAAATATGTATAAATGGAAGACGATGCCCATCTCAGAAGAACACAACTTTAAAGTCTTCAGATGTCATGTTTTCACTCATGTGGTGTGCATCAGTGAGTTGAAAACCCAACAATACTAATTTAGCTGAGATGTAAACAAGTAACACAATGTAGACTTCAAAGATGAATTAATTGGTTTAGTTTGTTAAATGCTTGCAAATCCATTCTCGGCCTTTTTGCTCAGTAATTATTAAATATATTTAGTCCTGTTGTTTACTTTATAAAGAACACGGTGACACTGCTGCCAAGTGCCTGGAAACATAATAAGACAGAATCTGATTAGATCTCAGTGTTGATATCTTGGTGATTTCGGTCCAACAAATATGCTAAAAAGTCCTAAATACTCGCTTTAATGGTTTGGAGGAGTAGTAAGCAGAAGAGGAGTTGAGACAGGCGTACTCTGTTTATCAACTCATGGCTTTTGCTGTATGTTCGGGCGAGTAGGAGAGCATAATGGACAGGACGCTGGAAAGAAGTTCATTGACTCTGTGTGTGTTTTTACAGTTTCCCCACTTTACTACTTGTGAGGTATCCTTGTTTTAACAGTGTCTTAGAGCACTAACAGGTTGCCATTCCTCCTACTAATTTCCCAGGATCTCCAACATGACATAATGGTGTGGCATAAATGGCATAATCTCCGCGTCCCTCCTGTGGAAACATCAGAGAGAGTAGAGTGTGAATAGTTTAATAGGCAGACGAGGTTGAGAGCTAGAGGGGAGACAGCCTCTCGTTTTCACCGTCTTCACTGGCAATTACAGCTAACGCTCCCTGACAGCGAACCTTGGCAGCTAAAAGTGCCGCGCGCCCCCTCTGTCCTGCCACCCCCGCCGTAATTGCAGTGTAATGACAACTGCGCGTGAGCTAACAAAACGACCGAGAGCAAACGAGAAATGACAGCGGACTTGCTCTACAGACGGACTGCCATGTCACGTTTGTCTCTGCTGCCGTCGACAGCTTTCGGTGACATCTGATTGCAGTTTTGGAGAAATGCAACTCTGTACGTATGTGTGCTCGTGTGTGTCTGCATGCAGATGTGACATCCTGTCTCTGGAGGAATACAACAGCACTTACCGGGTTCTCAGCGACTGTCAGATCTGCAGCATGGCAAAATAACAGAGTGCTCTTAAACCTCTTAGTCGTCGCTACCTGAATATTTTCATTAACATTTTAGGCTTATGCTCTCACCCACTCAACAATGAGCACATGTTAAGGTTCTTTGAGATTTCCATACATTTAAATGCAGTCGTTTAGACCAAAGCCTCAGTGCCAGAACAGAAATCCAGTCCACTTAACAGTTTTACGTAAGAAAAATTAACATGCAGTTTGGTATCAATGTCAATAATACAAAGGAGTCTTACAAACTGTTATAATAAGTCTAGCCAGATCATTTTACACACTGCTTTCATGTGATATTTGCATTTATAATGCACAAAAAAATTTTAACCCAGCAACACAAAGGCATTCAGAGTGCTGTTAAAAATGTCTTATATTTCGGGGAAGTATTTTCATTTGAAGATTGAGCCGAAGCTTCACGTGAAGACTAGCTGTAACTGTCCAAAGGGCTTTCTTTGTAGATGTTGAAGCTACAGGTGTGTCCTGGGCTGTGATGTCCCTTAAACGTATCACATGAGGCTGTCATAAAGTTTCTGTTTTGAAAAAGCACATCCCCAAGAAAACACTCACCGAGTGGCTGTGCACCAGCAGATTGTAGCTTTCTGCCTTCTCGAGATTCACTCTTTCACACGAGTGAGTGACAGCGAGATAAAACGATGTATTGTAGGGTCTTTACCTTATAATGGAACGCACCGTGAAGTGACTGTTGTTGTGATTTGTTGCTGTAGAAATCAAATTGAAATGATCTGTTTTCTTTGTGAGAACAAGTTTGAGTTTCAGATCATCACAGTCGGTCAAAAGTTGGAAGTTTTGCATTGTTCTCATTTTCTTCACATCTTATATGAGTCATGACACCTATTGTTCAGGAGAATACTGCAGCCTGTACTCGCACGCTCAGTGCTGGTGTAAATCCTACCGAACCGTGGCAACGTCAGTATTTGTGTGCATGAACGGCCATCTCTCGCTTCTTCTCCAGCACCCAAAGTCTCACAAAGAGTCTCGACCTTGGCTTTCAGAGACACTGCAAAGCATTAAGTACTACTGAACACTCCCCTCCTTCCTCACACCCATTCTAAAAACCCTTTAACCTTAATCAACCTTTTAATCAATTATCTCGTCTGATTACACTCCCCTCACACCTCCCACCTAACACACCTCCTATCTTTCCTCTTCGCTATCTCTCCCTGCTCTCCGTTTATTCCCAGGTGGGCTGTACCCTGCAATGTCAGAAGGTGCCTGTAACGATAGAGCAGTTTCTTTGAGCCGCAACCTCCCTAATAGCACAAAGTTTAGTCCGCTAATTAGCCCTTAATGCCATGTCGATTTAAATTAAGCAGGAAGCCAGTTTTACCTAAAAAGATGGGATGTAGAACCCAAGATAGTGCTGTGTGTGTGTGTGTGTGTGTGTGTAAAGGCAACACGAACCTTAATAAAGAACGAGGAAGCCTATTCAGGCCTCCATGAATGAGTAGGAACAAAAGAGAACGCAACTGATGTGTCGTCATATTAAATAGATTCAAAATGCTGAAGATCTGTTAAATGTACGGATAGGCCTGACCTTAGTCCTAACGTGGGGAAAGAGGAATCATGCCTGGCTGAATATAGGGGGGCGGAGGAAGGGATGGGTGTATGCACTGCTGCCTCCAGTGTGCACAACATTCCTGTCAACAGGATCAACTAAATAAAGTACTGCCTGAATTTGAGCACACATTTGTTTTTGTTAACAATATGACAAAAGAACATTTAAGTTTCCGAACACATGGAGTTTTCCACTATAAAGTTAACACTGGTATCAAATGTTAGCGAGTTATCGCGGATCTATATATATACTGTATTGGTGTGGCTCCGTTGTATTGGCTCTGAGACTAATAAAAAACCATAACAATAAAACACTTGTGTATAGTTTAGGGGTGCCCAAGCATACATCGAAAGTGCTGCAAGTAATGGGTACTTGAGGTTACCTCAAAAGGCTCTGAGAGGACGCGGTAAACGGACTGGTTCTTATATAGTGCTCGTGCACTCTACTTGAGTACTCAAAGAGCTTTATACATTCATACAAGCACTTTGCTCTACATTTCTAAGTGCTTCTGTCTAATGTTCACGCTCTGATGAATGCATCAGGAGTAACGGTGTATTACACTTGTATGTATTATGTTATATGTATAATGTTCCCAAACTTCGGAGCATGTGTTTCATCACATTTAATCGTAAACTGAAAGAAAGAAAATGTGACTAAATGCCAATGCATCGAGAGGAAATCATCGTTCACAGCATCCTGATGGCTCAAACACGTTTGCTGGTGTGAATGTTTTCAAGCCATTATTTATCTCTTCACTTTGTCCCGACTGCCGCATCTCTGTGACATCCTCTGTGCACGAGTGAGATCCTGCCAACTTCAAGTGGCAAAATGACACTTTGTAAGGTTTTAACAATGCAGAGTCGCATCATAAACGAAAAAGCACACAGTGTCAGCTTTACAGTGTTGTACCTGACACACCCTCTGTGGCTCCAAGTGTCTTTGCACATCACCGTGACGCATGTGTGCGGCTCGTGTCATCTTTTATGTATTAACAATAATAGCACTGCCCTGTGGGAGGGGGTGACTAATAACTTGTCACTCAGAAAACTTTCTTCTTTCCGTGACTGGTAGAGATGTGCAACTATGATCTCTGAAATAGAAAACCATACAGTAGCTCATTACCACCTCCGTTTGCTGCTTGCACGCTTTCGTGCGTAACAAGTGTGTAACGCTGTTGTGTGTGTTTGTCTTGCAGCACGGTGACGTCTGCGGTGTTCACAGTGGGTGACAATGTGGTTTCAGGAAGTGATGACCGTACTGTCAAGGTGTGGGATCTGAAGAACATGAGGTCGCCTATAGCAACCATCCGCACTGACTCAGCTGTGAACAGGTAGGTGACAGGAGGAGAGAAACTGTAGCATGCGGTGCTGCACGTTACAAACTATGGTGTTAAACTGATATGTTGGCTGGTTGAGCGCTCTGTCAGTGGTTGTCAACACTATAAATTAATTTAAAGTCATAGATTGCTTTGAGGTTTATTTATTCAATATAAAGTATAAATTGAATTAAAATTTTACAAGTAATTAAATTAGGCTGATGTAGTTAAAGTCAGCATTTTGGGCATCAAATTTTCTTTGTGTATTATACTTTTCTTTATACTTTATGCTTAACAAATGTATTGGAAAACCACCCGATGTACGGTTTATGCAACCGCTGCTCTAAATTAGAAGTGATGGTAACTACCAATACTTGTAATTACCAGCATGCGCAAGCTCTTTAGTCAAAATGATATTTTTAATGCTAAAATGTAATTACTGTTGTTATCCATGAAATTTTAAATTCACTGGGTTTCTTTTTTTAAAGCTGAAAAAAATAATATAGCACACTGTTATTTTTGATTAAATGTCAAATTACAGTTATTCACTTGCATTCCTGAATAGAAAAATAAATTTTAGTTATTGAATGTTCTTGAGTGAGGTCGCAGATGCAAGTGGTGGAAATTAGTTTGATTCAAAGGGTGGCTGGGCTCTCCCTTACAGATCATTTGAGAAGGACTTATAGTAGAGGTGCTGCTCCTCCACATCGAATAGCGCCAGTTGAGGTGGTTTAAGCAGGATGGTTCCAGATGCATCCTTGGCACGTTGTTTCGGGCATGTCCTGCTGGTAGGAGACCTCTGGTCTGAGCTGGAAGAGAGGGTGAGGGAATTCTGAACTTCCCTGCTTAGACCGCTGTGACCTGAACCTGGATAAGCGGCAGAATGGATAGATGGATGAATGTTACACTTAATTAATTTTGGACTTCTCAGAGGAGTCCAGTGTTAGGTTTATATTGTTGGATTGTCATTTATGCTTAGAAATATATACTCATATATGCTTAGTTATATAATTGATTGCATATTGATTGGATGTCTGATCCTTAGCAGTCTGCAAAGACTGTGTGCCTTCCAGAGGGTTCTGGCATACATTTTTTTTTTTTTTTAAATACTTGTGTTTTCTATTAGTGACTGGGGATCTAAAACAGTGTTTCCCAACCTTTTGGAGCCACGGCACATATTTCACATTAGAAAAATCACACCGCACACGACCAAACAAAAATGCCACAAAAAGCATATTGATCATTTTTCCCCACGCACCAGATATAGTGGAATTGGCTCGGTTTGTCCCCAGTGTACCTTTTTGTGCTTTCTTCTACTCATGCTTTTCTCCAGGAACCAGGTCAGACTGACTACTTTTTCTTTTCAAATAACTATCTATTGCAGTAGTTCTTAACCTTGTTGGAGGTACCGAACCCCACCAGTTTCATACGCGCATTCACTGAACCCCTCTTTAGTGAAGAATAAAATAGGATTTTTTTTCAAATTCAAGACATACATACAGTGGGGCAAAAAAGTATTTAGTCAGCCACCGATTGTGCAAGTTCCCCCACTTAAAATGATGACAGAGGTCAGTAATTTGCACCAGAGGTACACTTCAACTGTGAGAGACAGAATGTGAAAAAAAAAAAAAAATCCATGAATCCACATGGTAGGATTTGTAAAGAATTTATTCGTAAATCAGGGTGGAAAATAAGTATTTGGTCAATAACAAAAATACAACTCAATACTTTGTAACATAACCTTTGTTGGCAATAACAGAGGTCAAACGTTTACTATAGGTCTTTACCAGGTTTGCACACACAGTAGCTGGTATTTTGGCCCATTCCTCCATGCAGATCTTCTCGAGAGCAGTGATGTTTTGGGGCTGTCGCCGAGCAACACGGACTTTCAACTCCCGCCACAGATTTTCTATGGGGTTGAGGTCTGGAGACTGGCTAGGCCACTCCAGGACTTTCAAATGCTTCTTACGGAGCCACTCCTTTGTTGCCCGGGCGGTGTGTTTTGGATCATTGTCATGTTGGAAGACCCAGCCTCGTTTCATCTTCAAAGTTCTCACTGATGGAAGGAGGTTTTGGCTCAAAATCTCACGATACATGGCCCCATTCATTCTGTCCTTAACACGGATCAGTCGTCCTGTCCCCTTGGCAGAAAAACAGCCCCATAGGATGATGTTTCCACCCCCATGCTTCACAGTAGGTATGGTGTTCTTGGGATGCAACTCAGTATTCTTCTTCCTCCAAACACGACGAGTTGAGTTTCTACCAAAAAGTTCTACTTTGGTTTCATCTGACCACATGACATTCTCCCAATCCTCTGCTGTATCATCCATGTGCTCTCTGGCAAACTTCAGACGGGCCTGGACATGCACTGGCTTCAGCAGCGGAACACGTCTGGCACTGCGGGATTTGATTCCCTGCCGTTGTAGTGTGTTACTGATGGTGACCTTTGTTACTTTGGTCCCAGCTCTCTGCAGGTCATTCACCAGGTCCCCCCGTGTGGTTCTGGGATCTTTGCTCACCGTTCTCATGATCATTTTGACCCCACGGGATGAGATCTTGCGTGGAGCCCCAGATCGAGGGAGATTATCAGTGGTCTTGTATGTCTTCCATTTTCTGATGATTGCTCCCACAGTTGATTTTTTCACACCAAGCTGCTTGCCTATTGTAGATTCACTCTTCCCAGTCTGGTGCAGGTCTACAATACTTTTCCTGGTGTCCTTCGAAAGCTCTTTGGTCTTGGCCATGGCGGAGTTTGGAGTCTGACTGTTTGAGGCTGTGGACAGGTGTCTTTTATACAGATGATGAGTTCAAACAGGTGCCATTCATACAGGTAACGAGTGGGGGACAGAAAAGCTTCTTACAGAAGATGTTACAGGTCTGTGACAGCCAGAGATTTTCCTTGTTTGAGGTGACCAAATACTTATTTTCCACCCTGATTTATGAATAAATTCTTTACAAATCCTACCATGTGGATTCATGGATTTTTTTTTTTCACATTCTGTCTCTCACAGTTGAAGTGTACCTCTGGTGCAAATTACTGACCTCTGTCATCATTTTAAGTGGGGGAACTTGCACAATCGGTGGCTGACTAAATACTTTTTTGCCCCACTGTATGTGTTTTTTACTGGTGCACAAAATGAGGCGTGCATATCACGGCGGAGGCTCTGCCGAACCCCTGAGACCGACTCACCAAACCCCTGGGGTTCGATCAAACCCAGGAACCACTGATCTATTGCTATTACGCGCTGTGTTGTCTCACAGCATGACTATTTTGTAATTGTTTTTCTTCATCTTCATCTTCTTCAGCAGGTAGTTGTAGTGCCCTCTAGTGGAAGAGAATGTAATTGTTAGAGTGCTAATCAGGTGGAACCAGATAATCTTCCGTGCTTTCCGTGCTGCAGGACAGTGGTGGGGAAACACTGGTCTAATAAACTTGTTAAGCATTGTATGTACAGTTAAGGCAGTTAGATGTTCGTATTAACATGGTTATTGTTCCTTATCTTCATCTTCCTTTAAAGTGCACCACACCACCATTTACCAGACAAGATTGTAAGTGTCATCGTTGTGCTGCAAACAGAAAGTGAAAATGTGCTTCAGACGTGGCTAGATTTAAATTCTATTCTTTCAGTAAATCACTGACATAGAGTCGGTCCAGTCAATCAGGAGAACTCGGGTCAGCAGATAAACTCTGGCTCCAGTTTAAAGTGCGACTACATCTGATCTTTCAGGATCAGCGTCTCTGCCAACCAGAAGATCATTGCTCTGCCACACGACAATCGACAAGTACGCCTGTTTGACATGAGCGGGGTGAGGCTGGCCAGACTTCCACGCAGCAACAGAATGGTAAGAGCAGAATAACCTGGACGGGAAGGCGGTTGTTAGCTCAGCATCAGTTACCATCAACTAAAACCTGCGTGTGTGTGTGTGCGTGTGTGTGTGTGTGTGTGTGTGTGTGCGTGTGTGTGCGTGTGTGTGCGTGTGTGTGTGCGCAGGGTCACAGGCGAATGGTGTGCTGCACGGCGTGGAATGAAGAAAACCAGTCGTGCAACCTGTTCACGTGCGGCTTCGACCGGCAGGCTATCGGCTGGAACATCAACATCCCCGCCCTGCTGCAGGAGAAGTGATCAGAGTCCCTCCGTGTATAGACGGCGCAGCACACGTCTGCACTGTAACCCGTGGCCTCGCACACGCGTGTTTCCTCTGTCGAGCAGTTTGGTTGTCGTGTGCTTCGCAGCTTTCCAGCAGTGAGCTCCAAGTTCAGACAGTAATTGCTCCTCAGTTACTCTCACATAAAAGCCTTTTCATGTCATCTGAACACGCGTGTACGAGGCCACACAGCCGACCTTCTGCGTCTGACCCTTCACTTATTTAGCATGGATCGTGAATTGTGACAAGGCTCGTCCGATCTGTCCGCCCCCAGCCTCCTCTATATATTTCTGACCCGTGTGCCGCGGGGCTGCCGATCACGGCACTGTTGTTTAGTTACTGCTGAATCGTCGCTCTTGCATGTAGATAAACTCAGTTTGCAAATGTTACTTGTAAAGTCACAAGAGAATAGAACCGTTTGTAGAATACGATGTGTAAATAATATATTGTGGCCTGTTTAAAGTGACCTGTGTTGCAGGTTGTTGTTGTTAGCTAATGTGTCTTACAGTTTGGCAGAGACAGTTCTGTGATTCTTTTATTTTATTTTATCCTTTTGGTCAAATATTTGGAAGATTTCTTATCGGAACATATCACAAATCTCCATCATATCACCTGTGCAGCGAGCGGGCTGCCGGGCCAGTCGGTGAGCGCTTCAAACGGCGTCTGAGGCGTTGTGGGAAACCTTTGACAGATTGAGATTCGCTCCCTTGCCTGTTACCTTTGATGCTTTCAGTTTCACAGCCAGCCTCCATATTTCCAGTATAGTTGAAACTGTAACTCTGCCTTGTTCTGTGTTTACAGTGGATTTTTATTTTTTTTAAACATGTTGCTTTTTTCTGCCTTTTCTGTGAGGATGTAAAGTGTCAAGAGCATAGCAATAATGACTCTCTGTGAACAGGAATGTGTTGTGCATTATCATATTCCAGTATTCCCTACGTGCTGCTGGTGTCCATAAGCTCAGTATCGACTCGTCCTCTTTAGCTTGCTGCCAGCTCCTGAGCCCTGCGTTGCTGTACTGTGTGATCCTTAAGTGAACTTGTCAGGTCATTTCTGTGCTTCAGTAGCGCTCCTGTCAACATGCTCTCGCAGTTTGTGTTGAGCCCTCAGTCTTCTATAACTTCCTGCATCTTTGTCGCTGGCGGCGCTTTTACTCTCTGCACGGAGCGCTCTTTATCCAAAAACAGAAGCAATAACCCAGCTTGACTTGATGTTTCTGGTGCTCGGAGTGAAGTCCGGGTCTTTCTTTTTTGTTTTCTTCCATTTTGAAATCAGTGACTATAACTTGAAATACACACTGAATCTCAGTTTGAGTTCTGACTTGCCTAGAAATAGGCTTAACTGGATTCCAGGAAGCTTCAATTGTTACACTTGTGCAATATTTTAAACATGAAGTCATGCTGTAGTTTCTCACACGTTTAATCGACTTCAGTGCTGTAAAACCCACACAAAAGACTCTGTGTACCTGTGTGACTGCTGTAGCTGTAGCTCGGTGTATAAAGGTGACTTGCTGAAAAATCTGGCTTCAGACTTCACTGCTGTTTCTACCCACAACACAAACGGGATGCATTCTGAAGTAGCATGAATCTGAAAGTGTAATAATCTTATTGAAATGCCTTACATTGCATTGAGGAGAAAAAACCCGGTGCATGGGCCTTATCCATCCAAGCATCAGTGCACTTTTCCAAATGCTTGTTAAAGAACTAATTGTGTTCCCGAGCACAGCAAAGATAGGATTTTTATTCCTGTTTCATTCAGGGAACTCAATTTGGCGCCCACCGGTATCAATGTCATTTTAATCTGCAGGTAGAACGGCACGGCCCGATTCGTGCCCCGCTTATGAATTTCAACCTGGAGGAAATATGATTTTGGATTGATACATTAAATTATTGCGTGCCAGGCTGTAGGGGTAAAAAAAAAAAAAAAAAGAGTGGATGGGCTTTGCTTCACTGTAGCGAATCATATTCACCTCAAACTTCATTATGTGATCTACTTTGCATACTTTATTGTGACGGGTACGTGCTCTCTTGACACTTTCCAATAAAACGTGTGATTCCCTTTTTCCAGTCTCACATCTCTTTTTCATCCTATTCAAACACAAGTCCCTTGTTCCCTTTTGTTCACTTCAGATGTGTTTTTGAAAGGCGCACTTTATTCATCAGGTAGCTTCGAAAAACAATGTAAAACTGGTGTTGATGAGAACAGATTTAAGAGGTGTGTGGATTTAATGAGACTTTTAATTTGCTTGTTAACTCATTCTTAAAGGAAGCCACAGCGATGCACAGAGCAGGCATGCAGCTACTTTATTTCTTAGTGTTCAACAACTTCTTCTATTTCTCTTTTTCACTAATGTCCAAGAACATAAAAAGGATCCGTCTGCTTCTTTTGCTTCCCCAGCTCAACAAGGGGCTTGGCTCAGGATACCCAGACACCACCTCCTTAACTATATAAAGAAAGAACCAATCAGGAGGCTAATGGAAATCACAAAATGTTATCAGTGATAACACCAAAGCAAAAAAGCTTGGGATTTGATTAAAAATTCAACAAGTTATAATGATTTAAGTTAAGATTATATCTCCAACCAGTAACAATGTGGCAGCCTCTCTGAAGCACACAGTTCGTAAATAAATATGTTTTCATCTACTGAGTTAAGACAACGTTCACCTTAACAAAGTAAATAATATTGGAAACCCGGAAAAGAGCATTTTTATGCTTGTGGGTCCCTCATCTTGAAATCAGTGATTTTCTGATTTGATCCCTGAAATAAAGTCTGTGGATAACACAAACTAAAAAATTTTCATATGAAGCTTTCATGTTTTTGTAGAAATTAAAGGTTGGGAATACTGAGGTCGCGAGGCTGGTTTAGTAAGTCTGGGCAATAACACGTACACTTGAAAAATTAAAATAAAAGTGGCATCATTTTGTGAAGATTGTTTTTCTGAACTAAACAGGCAAGTGCGAAAAACTGGTTTCCCACATAGCTCGCAGACATTCATATCTGCAGTAGACTAAACTACTATGAGACACAGTTAGCTTAAAACTCTGCCACACCTCTGATCACTTATTATGGTCTAGTGTTCAACTTGAAGAAATTAAGTTTGCACGGTTTCCACTGCTCACAAGTTCAGTTTCCTCTGTAATATTTGTTTCTTCATAAACAACGTTTCAGTGGATGATATTACCGTTAGCTTTCGGCCTCCGATGGAGGCGTAATGTCCCTCCAAACTAGTTCATCATGTTTTTCCCCAGATTTAACGAGTTCACATGTTCCTGCTAATCTTGAGCCTCTTGTCCCTACTTAGTTTTGACATATTGTAACCATCTGTCAGAAACTGAGAACGTCTTTGTCCCAGTGCATTTTTAATATTTACCTTCTACCTGAATAGAATTAAGGATTTATTACATGTTTTATTTCTATTTTAAACAAAATCTTTTTTTTTTTTAATCTGAAACTGTTGTAGACCATACCCCACTGGTGTAACCCTACATGATGACACAATATCATGTGTTCTGGTTCCTAGATTTCACTGAGAAGCAGCATGAAACTGGGAGTCAGAATACGCTGTGGAGCTTCACCTCTCCGTCCTCGTCCATTAGATTAGAGCTGGCTGGCTGTGACCAGCCGCTGGAGCAAATTGTCAATTACGATGTATATTGTTGAGCACACAGCCGACTCCGTGGCCTTAGGGGAAGGGGTGGAAGCTACTGAGGAGACATGCCTTAAACTCCCTGCGCCTCCCCCCTCTTCGTCCTCACTCGATTCTTCCTCCAGGCTAATTTTTGGTGGCTGGTCTGTGTGACACCTGCCACTGAGCTTAACAGAGATTAACCATTTCCCCATGGATTTCCCCTGGGAGATGCAGGAGAAGGGAGGCCTCTTTAATAATAGTCTGGATGCTCCGAGCCTCAGAATATGATGGCACAAAAAGGTGGCCATGAGAAAATGTGAACAGGCCAATATCAGTGCTCAGTATAGACCAAATATTCTCCATCTACCGGGTCAAACGTTCTCTTTCACCCTGCAATCAAACTGACAGTAAATGTGACGAGAAAAAAACTTCAAAGACCAAAATAAAATTACAAGATTTTGAGGTTTTATTCACATATACAGTACAAACATTCACTTTGTATTTGTTACTGAAGTGCAATTTACAGACCTTAGCAGCAATTCTTCATAGACTTTAATTTACATCTTAATTAGACATTTTAGAATCTCTTTCACATCTTTGTCAACTTTGTCTTTTATACTTTTTCTATTTTTTTTTTTTTTACATATGTACACTGTTTGTAGAATATTGCCATTCAGACACAGCCTATATTTATTATATCTCTGAAAAATAAATGTGTGAAAATCTGTGTGATGGCTGATGAAGCCACTATCGAACATGGTGCAGAAATGATGACAAACGTCGACAAAGCAAGTCTGAATATGTGGCTTCTCAGACAATTCAAATGTGCAGCGCGATGCGATGAAGGACCAACTCTGTGTTCTGACACACAGACGGCGTTTACACAAAATCCGAGATTTGAGTCTGCTGCATTTTTTAGCACAGGTAAGGTCTAACAACTGGAGTGCTCTCACTGAAACTGCCATTAGCCTAGCTTGGATTAACAATGTTGCATTAGCTACATTAAATGTGAGCACATCGAAGAGGACCTCTTATGCTTTTCTGTAATGGATGTGGATACTTTTCTAGTGGTTGATGGTTGTATTAAACGTGGCCAAAGTTTTAAATACCAGGGTAAATAATCCCCGTGAGCCAAAAACCCAGGCTTCACACAGAGGCTCAATATCCTGAACATCGCTTTGTATAAAACTGTTTCAAACCTTCCAAATTGAACTTAAGACGAGACATCAAATGGAGTCGAACTAGGGCCGAGCTGTACCGTAGTGTGATACTGATTTGTACCACAAGAAGGCGTCATGAGTAAATGTAGCCTTCATTTTACACGTTCTTCTTACCCCGCAGCTGTAAAAGGCTGATGACTGAGTATTGTTGTCACCCCATTGGCCGACATGGACCCCCAACTTTGTGAAGACAAGATGTCACCTACGATTTTCACTTGCTACCCGACCGTATCTGCTGAAATTCTTGGACAAGTTCGAATCTCAGTCCGATCTTTAAGTCTGACGTCATTAGCCGTGTCTGGGCCCAAACTCTGCTGCAGGTCCCGAAGTCAAACGATCACTGCAGCATCACTCAGAGTTGAAAAACTGTCTAAATTCTTTCATCTCTAATAAAATGATCAGCGTTCCTGCTCTACCAGGCGTAACAATTAAGTTTAACATCCAGGCATCCATGAAAACAGAATTTATGAAGTTTAATGGAGTTCAAAGTTAGCAGGAAGTTAGCTAGTTTCCATCTAAACATAATATAACATGTTCTGACAGAACATTCTGAACATTTCTGAAACAAATTAAGACGTACAGCTCTGCTATCACTTCCCACATAAATGAAGACAGGAAAGCAAACAGCAGTGATGTTTGTAGGGTTGTGCTAGCTGGTATATAATGATATGCTACGTGATCGCTAGCGACACAGCTATGTTAGCAGAATACAAACAGGGAATCTGGAGGATGAACGCTAACGAACGGAGGACTTTTTTCCACTCGATAAAAGTTAACGTGAGTGTTCACAGTGGTTAGGGACAAATGCAATCACATGACAGGATGCTGCAAACAGGATGCTGCAAACGGACCAAACGTCAGTCAGGAGAACCACCGAGATAATCCATCAATAGGAGGTTAGTCATTCATAAACTGCTGCATGGGCTGGGCTGTAGTTGCATCATAAGGTTTTGAAAACTGCGCTTTAAAATGATTAGCAGTAATAAAAAACCGAGAGAGGAACAACAGCCTTATTAAATGCAGAGTAGTTTGGGCCCAGAAGCAGGGTTCATCACGCCATCACTTAAAGACTGGATGACCTCGACCTCAACGTCAAGGTCAGAGGTCAAGTGATAACTTGAGAAGGAAGTTACCTATGATTGGAGCATTTTGAGGATATGGGTGTAGCCAGAAGGACAAGCTAAACATCAGCATGCATCTGAAACACCTCAGCACAGCCTGGGGGAAATCGCTGCCCCCTGGGGGTGAAAATTCAGCTTCAATTCTGCAGAGGGTATTTCCAAAAAGGAGCTTTAACGGGAGAGGAGGTAGAATGGCTTATTTCAGATAACAACGGGCTGCACTTAGTCCCAGTTTAAGATAAAGATAGAATGGTGTGGCTAATGCAAAGCAAGAATAAAAATACAGAAATGAGCGTAACAGGTCCATATGAAGTTGAATCTATTAAAACTGCCATTACTAAAGCTGGATTTATACACAATGACACAGTTTCCACTCATATTAAGACTTAAAATTTGTCAAGAAACTTTTTTAAAAAACCCGGTGCATTCGTCTAGCTTACGGTAACTTTGCCTTCTCTAACATGTAAACACACATCTGGGGCCTCACGGGGACTGCAGGAAGCGCGACTGACGGTCTGCGTTTTCTCACCGTTTGGACAACAGCAAGGATGAATGGCCTCCTTCTTAAACATCTAACAAGGCGATTACGCTGCTCACAACAACGGCTGCCAGCATGAATGAAAGAATGTGAATACAGTGACTCCACAGAGGTGGTGGTCACTAAGAGTCACCTATAGACGGCAGCTCCAGTGCTATTAATCTTCATCACAAAGTCCAATCACAACAACACCCAGTCACTCAGTGCTGCACAGGTGATCATAATGTCATTATGGATACGAGCATAATAAATCCAGCTTTAGGGAGCAACATAAACCCTGAGGCCTGGTCTCTCAGGCAGGGGTGCATAATTAGGTAAAAGGGGATGTCACACAGTGTGTTTGAGTGCAAACTGCCCAGTTTTTAAGCATTTTGTTAAACACATTTTTATGTGGAGAATCACTTCTGCAGCTTTTTAAAATTTCAAATGTAAGAAGAAACTCTTCCACATGCAGTTTTTGTGTAAAGCCGCCCGTGTGTCCAGTCGTCTGATCTCCAGTAAAGGCTTAGCTCTCCAGCTGTGACACTGTAATGCTGCCTGGACAGGGGCTCACAGCAGGGGCAGGACAAAACACAAGAGCGACCACTAGATGTCACTCTCACTACTCTGAACTGGGCCGCACCGCTACCTTGACTAGAGACAAAAACGGCAATGACAGAGCAATACGAAGACTATAAACATTTAACTGATTTAAAAGGACAAAAAAGGGAAAAAAATCACGTAAAATGCTGCGTTCATGAAATATGCAAAGACATAAAATAGTGTGAGGTGCAAATTTACAAAAAGAAACAAAACAAACTTCACTCCAAGGTGGTCATGACCACAGAATGACAGCTTGCTCGGGGCATCAAGGCTGATGACTCGCCTCCATAAGCAGCTGCTATTGGTGGCGACAAGATTAGCGATTAAGATGCGTGGAAACGGGCATGAAACCAGGTGGAAAAAAACGAAACAAAACAAAAACTCAGGTCAGGCAGGTCAAAAGACAAAAGGAGGAGAGTAAATACACCACTCCCCCTTCTCCTCCATCACTCCACGCACTCAGGGCGAGCTGTAATGGCTGCGTTTATGTACCTCGCTTTCTCTTTTTACCCAGAGGGGTGAAGATGAGAGGAAGGGAGGGATGGGGGAAAAAAAGGGTGGTGTATTAACCTGTCCTCGTGTCATGTTAAACTCCAAGCGTGGCGGGGAGAGGTGAGGAGAGGAGGACGAGGAGGTGGAGGCAAGGGAGGAGACAGAAAAGAGGGCAAAGGAGGGAGCGACGGAGAGTCAAAGGGTGAGTTAAGAGGAGGAGGACAGAGATAGAACGAGAAAGAGAGAGAAAGGTGAGCTCTGAAGCGACGCTCCGTCCTTCTTTTTCCTCACTCGTTCTTCCCTTCCTCTTTCTCTATCACCCGTCACTCTGACAGGGCCGGTAATTGGACGAGGACCTCTCCCTCTCTTTTTTCCCTCTGCTTCTGTCTGTCTCGCTCTCTCCCCCGTGGCTCTACTCCTCAGCGGGAGCCTTGGGGCCCGGAAATAGCTGATGACAAGATAGTGGCTGCCTTTCATTCCCGCTCAAGGTTACCCCACCCTTCCCTGACAGCCACAGAAGAGCTTGGGGGTGGTGGTGGTGGTGGTGGAAGGGGGGGTCACATTTAGGTGGGTGTTTGCTTAAACTCGTGTGTTTGTGTGCTTAAAGAACACCAACTCCACCCTCGTGTCCCGTTTCTTTTCAGACGTCCAGTCAACCTTCCGCCTGCCGTCCTGGGTGTACGTGGAGAATGAAATGCAGACACACACACACATGCTGGGCTGACAGCCTTGAGTTTAGAGGTTAAACTGGGTTGTGAAACATAGACTCATTGGACCCTAAAATAAAAGAGATGCTTAAACAAACACACCCTCACACACTCTCTCTCTCTCACTCAGTCCGACAGCAGGAACTGCTCCTGCTCTGGGGGTTTTTTGACCCAGGTGCCGAGGCCCATTTCCTGCAGAGACCTGAACCACTGCTGCTTCGCTGTCTGGTAAGGGCGCGCCGCCATCTTGGCCTCGCCGTACATGAGCTGGCGGTCCGCCGAGCTGGACGCGTGGATCCCCAACTGAAGAGGGCGAGGATGACCGGGAGAGAAAGTGATGGGTGGAGAGGGGAAACAAACACAAGAAGAGAGAAATTGAGAGTCAGATAAGAGCGGAGTCAGACGTGAAGACGGGGATGGAGAACAGAAAGAGAGAGAGAAATAAAGCCGGGGCAGAGGGGCGAAAGGTTTAGCGAGCAAAACAAAGCGAATGAGCCGGCACAAATGCATTTGGGTGGGGGCTGGGAGCAGGCGCAGGGTGGAGGGGGGCTTCAACAGCTGTGTAATCTCCCCATTTAAATTTCACAAGCAATTGAACATTCTCTGTGCTTTTTGTGCATTCCTATTGTCACGAGGAAGGGGGGGCGGGGGGGGCCAATGAAGATCGGCAGGGAGACAAGTGGGGAGAGAGAGAGGGAGAGAGCAAAAGTTTGTTTTGGAGATTAGTGCGACTGCTCTTGCGTGGCCCCTTATATGCGGCGCGCAGGGAGCACTTAGGGTGGGGGCCTCCTCGAGTACTTCTCCAAATAATTATGGTTTCATAGTCATTATGCTTTAACGGCCGCCATTTGGCGATGCAGGCAGTGTCTGTTACGTAAAGTTTCAGAATGGAAATGAGAGTGCGGCGGGTAAAGATCCGAGCTGTCAGTTTTTTGATAAGCCGCACAGACAGCAGATGTTGCCAGGCAGACAAATGTATCTACGGCAGAGAGGAGATTCCACATTTCCACTGCACACAGCTCTCTGCTTCTACGCGTGTCTGTGCCTTTTGACTGCTGGCATGCATCACTGTAGTTAATGCTTGTGTGTAGCGGCTGTGCGCACGGGATTCCTAATAGCAGTGGATTCCATATTGTTTCCAGCAATAACTGAGCGATGCCTTTGGCTTTGCTGCACGAGAGCACTTGCAGGGCACAGAGCGCTGAAACTTGTAAGATGTGATTATTGTTCAGCCTTATATTAATTAAATAGGACATCGTAATATTTTTCTGGGAACTAAAAGATACAATGTGGGCAGTGTTTTGTTTATTTTTAATTCACTTTTCAATTGGTGGAACTTTATCCACAGCAGACATTTCTGCACATCATAGCAAACAAAAGAACGGTGTAATTATTAGTGTGACGGGCGCCGCGTTCCGTTTAGGTGTTTTCTCTAAAACATCGAGTCTAAATGTTTGCTGTGAGAAAGTCCTGCAGAAGGAGTCAGTGATTCTGATGAATCGAATAAAACTGGAGTTAACTAAGCTCATCTGGAGGTCACTGCAGTTCCTCAAATGCCCACTTGAGGCTCGAGCTGAGAGTGAACGCTCAACTTTACAAAAGGAAATAAACAGGTTTCAAACTGAAACAAGAAAAATTATTTTTGTGTTTATTGCTAATTTATGTCTTCATAGCAACCCTGAGGTAGCTTATATATATCTCATTGTATTAACTGTATCAAGGCTCAAAGAAATACTTTATTGCACTGCAGGAGCTGTCTGCTAGGCAGATGATCTGACACTGATCTGGACTGATGTGGTGTTTGTCAAGTAGTTAACGAGCCCGTCATAACTTAAAGACCTTCTAGTACCTTATTATGCTAGTAGAGCACTTCACTCTCTGACTGCAGTCTTACTTGTGGTTCCTCTGGTATTTAAACGTAGAATGGGAGGCAGAGCCTTCGTCTTTCAGGCTCCTCCTCTGTGAAACCAGCTCCCAGTTTGGATTTAGGAGACAGACAGCCTCTCTACTTTTAAGATCAGGCTTGAAACTTTCCTTGTAGATAAAGCTTATAGTTAGGGCTGGCTCAGGTGACCCTGAATCCCCCTTAGTTATGCTGCGATGGGCCCAGGCTCATGCAAGTATTTCTTCTTTGCATTTGGTTACAGCAGATGGCCCCGCCCCTCCCTGATCCTGGTCCCTCTGTGGAGGTTTCTTCCTGTTATAAGGGAGTTTTTCCTTCCTACGGTTGCTAAGCGCTTGGTCATAGGGGGTTTGTCTGATTGTTGTTGTTTTTTTTAATATTATATTGTATTTTGTAGGGCATTTACTATATAAAGGGCCTCGAGGTGACTGTTGTTGTGAATTGGTGTCATAAGGTCTCAGCCACTTGACCTTCGCCACAGGTGCCTCCCCTCACCTTGCGGTACAGTCTGTTCCAGCGGGTGAACAGGGCGTGCTTGCAGAGACGTGAGGGTGTCCCTGAGTCTCGTCTCCGTCCAGTTGCGGTGTTGACCACCTCCAACTGTGCGTCACCCAACGTCCAGTTGACGCTCACACACGACGCCTTCCCCGGCTGCTGATAATCGGCACTGCTCAAGCCTATGTGGAAGACAAGAAAATACAAATGACATCATGACATGTCACATGGTTTTGTGAGTGAAATTTTGCATCTGTATGTTTTCTGAACCTCTGCTTTGTTATTTGGTTTAACCTTCTGCCACCCTCGCCTCACTCTTGCCCTGAGGCTGGAAGACATACAGGTTTGCAGGGATGCACAAAAACGATACGATGGCTATGTAAGTATTATGGTTTTGATACACCTTTAGAGAGCAGGTTGGAAAAGGAATGAAGCACATAAGCAATGTCTTTTTATGCTGTAAATATCATCTCCACACTCTAAGATCGACTGCTGCCTACACTGGACTGTCACTCTGTTCTCCACTCTCTACATTTCTTTTTGAAATAATTAGCCTCGCAGCAAAGCACACAAAGTGATCAGCAGAGGAAAGTGAAAGAGAGACAGCGGTAGATGGAAAGTGGAGGTGAGCGGCGATCACACGGCCTCCGTGGAGAGAATTAGCCGCCTGCACTGAGAACACAGGCGCTGGCAGAGGTGCTGGGCCTGTGGCGGGAACAGAGCTGACAGCAGGGTGAGGAGCAAATGAGGGCTCAAGGCAAAATGTTCCTGAGAGGCCAGCGTGGGCGTTTCATAGAAGCTGCATAGGAGTTTGGATTCGCACCCGATTGTACAGCCTGAAGCAGGAGAAAATGTTGAATCTAAGCGGCACTTTCTGGGGCAGAAAATGTAACAAATATGGAGTGCCAAACTCTGCGTTTCTTCAAAAGGCCACTTGAGGCTGGATACAAAAAGCAAGTCAATCCCCAGAGACTTCCAAGTTAAAATGCCAATTTTTACTGCAGAAATAACTATATTTAAATCCTGGTACAAGAAAAATTTTTGATCTCTATTGCTAATATGCCTTTCACACAGTACGGGTGTGGATTGCTTTACAACTTAACCATTAAATTATCTCATGTATTAAAGATATGCACTATTAAAGTTTGCAGAGTTTCAAATTTTCACCACTGGATGTCAGTAGATTGCAGATTGCGGTTAACTTAGTTCTGTTTTTGTACCCCTCCCAATTCAAGTACATAATCCTAGCTGCTATGTTTCAGTCAGCCAAAAGAGATCAAAACTATATTTAGATTATATCACATAATAGTTGTGGCCAGTCGGTATATATCTACCAGCCTACCGATCAAATCCAGTTCTAAGGAACACTTCCAGCCTGCTGTTTACCTCAGCTGTCAATGCAGAGTGAGAAGTGTCCACCTTTATTTACTCTGGAAGAGGCTGTAAAACTTTCTGAAAGGATCCGATACAGGTCAATGAGCCGGAGAAGCTCTCTTTTGATCGATGACAGTCATACTGAAGTGAGTTGTTAGGTAGCAGTGTTGTTTTTGCTGCCGTTGGCTGCAGTTCGTTCATGAAACTTTCTCAGAAGTAGATGTAACAGTTTGACTGAGGCATTTAGCAAATAAATCCTCCTACAATGTGACAATATAAACAAAATGTTTATCAGAAGGAAAGAAAAGGAAAGGACACTCAAGTCTAATGTGAGCTGGCATAATGTTAGCTTATAACCAGCTGTTGTTGTAGCCTGCTCTTCCCATTTAACTCTTCCCAAGAGTTGGGAGTTCGCCTTGTAATCGGAAGGTTGCTGGTTCGAGCCCCAGCTTGGACAGTCTCGGCCGTTGTGTCCTTGGGCAAGACACTTCACCTGTTGCCTACTGGTGGTGGTCAGAGGGCCCGGTAGCGGCACTGTCTGGCAGCTTCGCCTCCGTCAGTACGCCCCAGGGCGGCTGTGGCTACAGTGTAGCTTGCCATCACCTGTGTGTGAATGGGTGGGTGACTGGATGTGTAAAGCGCTTTGGGGTCCTTAGGGGACTAGTAAAGCGCTATACAAATACAGGCCATTTACCATTTTAATTAGCACTTATCCATGTCTGACCGACGCACCCACACAGTTCACAGATGTGAACCAAACTAATTTGTAGTAGCTGATAAATTTGTACTCCAAACATTCTGCCTCTAAAAACCGACATGACAAAGGCCAACATGCCAAATGCGAGACCTCACATTGTTGGTCCACAAACAAATGGGTGCCTCAGCCATCTGTCATACGCAGTCTGTGGTTAAATCACATAGGACAAATGCCTCCTAGAACTAAATTTTGATTGTATATTTGTATGTACACTAATTGAGATCATGTGTTATCCATTGATAACTGCTGTATTTTATGTAAAGCTACCTTTAAAGAACTGGAAGGCTTTTCTGGACTACTACAGAAGCATACTGGGCCCACTCCCTATGTAGATAGAAGAGATGTACTTAGAGGCGATTATATGCTAATGAAAAATAAAATCAATGCTGTATTACTTTTCTAGGAATAGAGCCCTGTAAATTCTGCACACTGGAGCATTAATAATCACAGCTATAAGAATCGCTGTCTTTGATTCCAGCTTGAGTTATTTATTACATCATGCAACATTAAAGGCTCCCCTTATAGAAAATCAACGGGCAGAGTCTCTGTGACGGCTGAATAACAGTTGCTTCTGATCTCATCGCCTGACAGACAGCTTGTTATATTACAATACCAGATCTACAATACCACAATACATGCCTGCAGATCATTTCCTCCTTTTCCACACTGATTTTCCTGTCTTCACTCTTCCATTTACCAATCTCACCTCTCCTTTTCTGTTGCTCCTTGGAGCTGGAATGAATCGCCTGCCACGGTAACAATCCTCCGTGTCTCTTATGTATTACCCATCTCTTCTCTCTTGTGCAGACGCACCTCTTTGAACAAAAGACCCTCCTATCCATCCTGCTTTTTTCCACTCCTCTCGCTCCATTCATGGCTCATTTCTTCCCTTCAATGGGCTTGACTCCTCTGTTTCTGTAATAGCCAATTTGATGTTTCCTCCATTGAGGACTTGATCAATTTCTCTTCTGGGAAGTGTTTGGCAGACATGAAAAAGGCAGAATTAAAGCCTTTGGTTATGGGATTCAGAACTGTACAGTACACACAGGAGCAGCTTAATATCTGAGGCTGCTGTGCGTTCATGTGTACACAGTGCATCTATCCTGCATTATTGTAGTACTGCAGGGCTGTAAATGTGTGCCTTGTTGGGTGGAGAAGAAGTGGAGGAGAAGTGAAGCAACAGGTATGTGAAAAGAGGAACTTACTCATTTTCTGTGTCAACGACTGGATTATAAATGAACAGTTGCTGGCTCAAATCCTTTAAAACACTTTCTATAAACATATTTTAAAGACCAGATTTTAAAGAAAGGTAAGCCAAGAAAAGGGAAAATGCAGATTTTAAATTGATTTCATTCATTAAGGAAAAAAAAGCTATCAAACTCTATTTGCCCCTATGTGAAAAAGTAACAGACCCCCTTGTTAACTTATGAATTCACTGTGATTAACCACATTTTTTGGAAAGCTGAGTTCAGTTTACTAGCCACACCCAGGCCTGAGCACTCGCTGACCTGTTGGATCAGGAAATCCTTTAAATAGAAAGTCTTCGTCAAAGCGAAGTAGACTCAAATATCTCAAAAGACAACACAACATGCCAAAATCTAAAGCAACTCAAGAACAGCAGCGTCAGTCTGGAAAGGGTTACAAAGGCATTTTAGGCCTTTGGAACTCCAGCAAATCAAGGCTGGAGGAAAACTGGGGAAACCTACGAACAGCTGGAGTGGCCTAGTCAAAGTTTGGACATAAATCCAATTGAGATACTTATGCATGACCTTAAACAGGGATTCATGCTCGAAACCCCTCCAGTGTGGTTAAAGACCTGCAAAAAGACCAACCATGGTACATGCCCACCTTCATTGGCGTCTTAGTGTGGTAAAGTTTGCAAAAAAATCAGCCCCAAAGCATTATGTTTCCACCTCCCTGCTTGACTGTGGGGACGGTGCTCTTTGGGTCACACACAGCATTTCCCTTCCTCTAAAAATGAGACATCAAGTTGATGTCAAAGAGCTTGATTTTGTTTTATTTGATCCCTGCAATTTCTCCTAAGCCTTCTCATTTAGATGTTTACTGGCAAACTTAAGACAGGCATGTACATTTGCCTACTTAAGCAGGGGGACCTTGTAGGCACTGCAAAATTTCAGTCCATTATGGTGCAGTAGGTTACCAATGTGGTTCGTGGTGATTGGGGTCTCAGCTGAGGATCTGTCACCTTTCTTATGATCATCCCATGAACCATCATCTTTCAATTTCTTCCATTGCCGAATGAACACACCAGGAGTTGTCACCTTGTTACCAAACTTCTTGCTGATGGTCTTGTAGCTCAGTCCAGCCTGCGCAGATCTGCAGTCATGTTTTTCGACAGCTCTTTGGTCTTGTCCATGGTGGTGGAGAAGATGGAATGGAAGAAATTGATACTGTAGACAGCTGAGCTTTATGCAAATAATGAGCTGAGATCAGGAGCATCTGTAATTGATTGATTGATTGATTGACTGTGCGCCACATGGACATATAGCCAATCTGTGGAAGTCAGAATAGTAGCTGGGTTGTCAGAAATCAAATACTTATTTGACTCAATGACATGCAGATTAATTTATAATTTTTATGTAATGTTTCTTTCTTTTTTTTAAATAAACAGATTTTAGGTTGATATTCTGTCTCTTAATTTCTTCTCCCAAAAAATAATAATAAAAAATAGTAACTGATCATTTTATTGTAAGTGAGCAAACTTATAAATTCAGCAGAGGATCAAATGTTTAACAGCACCACTGATGGACTGCCGATGATTACTTGATGTTAATATGTAATGAGTAACTGATTACATTTTTCAAGTAACTTTCCTCACAGTGACATCATCTTAATGCAAATATGTATCAGACCTCAGAACAGCAAAAGCTAAAATACGAATTTCAACACGTGGAGAAAAGAGGGTGTAGCTGTAAAACATGCATGTGCACGGATCTATCTGCAAAGCTCCAAAAGTGGAGCACGAACATTATTAATGTTTCCTTTATCTGCTGTTGTTCCGATTCCTCTTATCCCGAAACAACAAAGCCCCGCCACAGTTTGCGTTCGCTCAACAGCAGGACGAGGAGTGAAGGACAAGTCGGTCCATCGATGCGTTTGGCCCTCAGGGTTCAGGTGGAGCCGCTTTGGCTGTGTGTGATAAGAACGGGCCCTGCGATCCTCAGGAATTTCTTCTGGGGGTGTCGCTTTTAAATAACCCTGGACTCACAATAGCCTGGGAGCTCATCAGAGGCAATGAAAGGCTGGCGGAGGAGATGAGAGGAATGGGAGGGGGCGATACACGTGCAGTCATCTGAATGCGAGCGAAGCTCTGCGTTTCTTTATTCCCGCCCTGCCTTGCTGTCTCCCCTTGTTTTCCTCAGCCTGTCTCTCTCTCGGTACGAGCTCCCTCTCAGATTGAATGGCTGTCCGATAAGGGCTGTGATTACATTGATTTGGCGTAGGGCCATCTCCACTCTCTGTCCATCTCTCTCCCTGCCTTCACCCTTCAATAAACTACTCATAGTACTGCAGGTGCAAAGATCTGACAGTCTGAGACACACACACACAGAAAACACACAATCGCTGTTAGAGAGGACGACAGAGCATGTGCAGGACACCTCAAGAAATGGCGTAAAGGACATTCGACAGCATTAGTGTGGCTTTAACTGGTGGGAAAAAGAACCTATAACAGTCATTAAACACTCTTTGCAGCAATGATAAAAAACGGGATAAGGAAGAACGATGAACAAAAAGATCAAACCTGACCACAATTTTCCAAATATTAACCGCAGCTTGTAATATCTAAAAGCAAAGACTCAAATGACTCCATTTAAAAAGCCAAATCATGAGAAATGCTCGCTGAGGCTGCGGTCTGAGGGTTCAGTGATAAATTCATCCCAGCAACCATCACCAGAGGACATTTCAGCACAATTATCAATCTCGATAAGGACGGGCCTCAGAAAATCTTCGCCACCAAGGCAACCAGAGAGCCCCTGCGCCCTTCAAGAAGAGCATGCAAAGCCATGTATAGTAGATATGGAGATGTTAGCCACAGAGAGCTGTTGATATGATATAATGTGTTTCCCTGTAAGTGACTGTGATTCTCTTTGTTTATATCAGTGATCCCTAACAACCAAATGTGTCCTACATCTCTGTGCGTGCCTGTCGCTCAGCGGCTCTGCCTGGCCTAGATCTGAAGTGATGGCTGATGCAGTTTCTACCAGTTGGGTGTCATTCACATCCTCTTCCAGCATTCATCCTCACTACAAACACAAGCCTCGAGTCTCAGCGGAGCCCTGGAAGCAGACGCGCCAAACAACTTCTTAGGTTTTGCTTGTCTGACTGGCAAAATGTAAGTGTAGAGAAGAAGTGGTGTACGAGTTTGCTAAGAGTGCGAGAATGTGTGTTTGTGTGTGCGTGAGAAGGGGGTGTAACATATGATCTGTTATGATGCATCGCGCCTGTAGCTGACATTCCTTAAAAAGAATACGTGAAAACAGAGTACTGTACACGAGGACATTTATGTAGTGCAGATCTCTAAGCATGTGTGGGTAAGTCGCTATATGAAGGCAGGGTGAGAATAGAAAGCAGACTGTAAGCTGAAAAGAGGAAATGCAGAAAAGGCTGAAAGTGATCCAAGCACAGAATTCATGTTTAGTGGGTTTTAACAGTTTTGCTGAGTAGGCTACAGGCTGGTGCTTGTGTTTAAGGATATTTTAGGGGTATTCCCAAGAACAACCTGTTGTTTCCGAAAGTGAGTTAATCCACATTGAAGATCACTTTACAGGAGACTCAAACATGTACTTTTAGTATCCAAAGTAATATCAGAATAACTTGGGAGCTATGAATGTACTTTGCTAATCAAGCTAGCTAGCTTCTGCTCTTACACTTGAAAGAGGAACCTACATGTTTATCCTACCTTAGACTTTAAAGTTATCAATAAAGTTAATGGACTATTATTTTGAAGCCTTGGTTTTGTCATTTTGGCCCACAAAACACTGGATTTTGAAACACGATCTGACTGTATATGGATGACAGGGTGTAGGTGGAGAGGACTACAGGGATAACCCAAGAACACTAGGCTGAATATAGCCCACCTAACAGGACAGTCAGTTTATCCAATTTAAATCCCACTCTTCAAGTCTCTATCCTGTTTCTGCTGGCGTGCCCCAGGGTTCAGTATTAGGGCCTCTTTTATTCATTATCTACATGCTCGCTCTTTGCCAAATATTTTGAAAATATAATATCAATTTTCATTGTTATGCTGATGACACCCAGCTCTACATTTCCTCCAAACCTAATTCATCCCTTCCACCTTCTCCCTCTTGAACTGTCTTATGGAGATCAGATCTTGGTTCTCCTCCAATTTTCTCAAACTTAACAGTAATAAAACAGAAGTGTTACTTGTTGGCACAGCCTCTACCTTAACCAAATCTCACAGTTTCTCCATTAAAATTGAAAATCCCCCATCCTTCCTTCCCCGCAGGTAAAGAGTTTGGGTGTCATACTTGACAGTACTCTCTCATTTCAGTCTCACATTAATTACATAGCCCGGTCTGCATACTTTCACTTACATAACATTAACCGACTTCGTCCCTTCCTTATTCCCCATGCTGCTGCCATCCTTGTCCATAGTCTTATTACTTCCCGGATCGATTATTGCAACTCCCTCCTATTTGGTCTCCCCAGTAAGTCCCTCCATAAACTTCAACTTCTTCAGAATTCTGCAGCTCGGGTCATAACTCGTAACTCCCCTAAGAGACTATATAACTCCAATTCTTCAACAGCTTCACTGGTTGCCCATAGAAGCCAGGATAAACTTTAAAATATTAGTTCTCATGTTTAAGTATATTCATAACCTCGCCCCTCCTTATCTCTGTGATCTGCTTCATATCACTACAGTTTCCCGCTCTCTCAGATCTTCATCTGCCACTCATCTTCAAGGTTCAAGGTTCAAGGTTCTTTATTTGTCACATGCATAGTTATACAAGTATAACACACAGTGAAATGTAGCCTGACACGCTCCTCGACATGTGCAAAAAATTGGTGGGGGGGAGGGGGGTGTAGAGGAAAAACATACATACATACACACATATATATATATATATATATATATATATATATATATATATATATATATATATATATATATATATACATATATATATATATATATATATACACACACACAACCTGTGCACTGCCTGGATTGATTACAAGAAGGCCTATGACTCAATGCCCCACAGCTGGATACTGGAATGCCTAGAATTGTACAAGATCAATGGGACCCTAAGAGCCTTCATCAGGAACTCAATGGGGATGTGGCGTACAACACTAGAGGCCAACTCCAAGCCCATAGCACAAGTCACCATCAAGTGCGGGATCTACCAAGGAGATGCTCTGTCCCCACTGCTGTTCTGCATAGGCCTGAACCCCCTCAGTGAGATCATTAACAAGACTGGCTACGGATACCGACTACGGAACGGAGCAGTTGTCAGCCACCTCCTGTACATGGATGACATCAAGCTGTATGCCAAGAGTGAACGAGACATCGATTCACTGATCCACACTACCAGGCTATACAGCAATGACATTGGAATGTCGTTCGGACTGGAGAAGTGTAGTCGGATGGTAACAAAGAGAGGGAAGGTAGTCAGAACTGAGGGGATTGAACTACCAGAAGGCAACATTGCAGACATAGAGGACAGTTACAAGTACCTGGGGATCCCGCAGGCAAATGGGAACCATGAAGAGGCCGCTAGAAAGGCTGCAACCACCAAGTACCTGCAGAGGGTCAGGCAAGTCCTGAGGAGTCAGCTGAATGGTAAGAACAAGATCCGGGCCATCAACACGTACGCCCTGCCCGTGATCAGGTACCCTGCTGGGGTAATAGGCTGGCCAAAGGAGGAGATAGAAGCCACTGACATAAAGACAAGAAAGCTCCTTACCATGCATGGAGGGTTTCACCCCAAGTCCAGCACCCTGAGGCTGTACGCTAAGCGGAAGGAAGGGGGCCGGGGACTGGTGAGTGTCAGCACCACAGTCCAGGATGAGACAACGAACATCCAAGAATACATTGGGAAGATGGCCCCAACTGACCGAGTGCTCAGTGAATACCTCAGGCAGCAGAAACCCAAGAAAGAGGAGGGAGACGAGGAACCATCATGGAAGGACAGGCCCCTGCACGGTATGTACCACCGGCAGATAGAGGAGGTGGCTGATATCCAGAAATCCTACCAGTGGCTGGACAAAGCTGGAGTGAAAGACAGCACAGAGGCACTAATCATGGCAGCACAAGAACAAGCTCTGAGTACAAGATCCATAGAGGCTGGGGTCTATCACACCAGGCAAGACCCCAGGTGCAGGCTGTGTAAAGATGCCCCAGAGACAATCCAGCACATAACAGCAGGGTGCAAGATGCTAGCAGGCAAGGCATACATGGAACGCCATAACCAAGTGGCCGGCATAGTGTACAGGAACATCTGTGCCGAGTATAACCTGGAAGTCCCGAGGTCAAAATGGGAGATGCCCCCAAGGGTGGTGGAGAATGACCGAGCTAAGATCCTGTGGGACTTCCAGATACAGACGGACAAAATGGTGGTGGCTAACCAACTGGACATAGTGGTGGTAGACAAACAGAAGAAGACGGCCGTAGTGATCGATGTAGCGGTTCCGAATGACAGCAATATCAGGAAGAAGGAACACGAGAAGCTGGAGAAATACCAAGGGCTCAGAGAAGAGCTCGAGAGGATGTGGAGGGTGAAGGTAATGGTGGTCCCCATGGTAATCGGAGCACTAGGTGCGGTGACTCCCAAGCTAGGCGAGTGGCTCCAGCAGATCCCGGGAATAACATCGGAGATCTCTGTCCAGAAGAGCGCAGTCCTGGGAACAGCTAAGATACTGCGCAGGACCCTCAAGCTCCCAGGCCTCTGGTAGAGGACCCGAGCTTGAAGGATAAACCGCCCGCAGGGGCGTGCTGGGTGTTTGTTTTTTTTTCTACATATAGTATATACATTGGGTGAATGTGCAGTAGTAGCAGCAAGCAGGTGAATTCTGTACATTAATATGAATAGACATCTGACTATTTTACAGGATAGACAATATAAACATATTTAAAATTAAAGATATTGAAATGTACATTGTGCCTTGGTTTAGTGTCTGGAAGAGTCCTGACTCAGTCAATTATAGATGATGTGAGAGGGCGGGTGTGTGTGTTTAGGGCACGGATGGCTTGGGGATAGAAGCTCCTCTTGAGTCTCTCTGTCCTTGCCCGGAAGATGCGGAACCTTCTACCAGATTGCAGAAGTTGGAACAGTTTGTTGCCAGGATGGGACGGGTCCTTCAGTATCTGCGCTGCTCTAGTCCGGCATCTCCTGGTGTAGGTGTCCTGAAGCGGGGGGAGAGCAATCCTGCAGCAGCGTTCTGCTGTACGGATCACTCTCTGGAGAGCTTTTTGGTCCTTCACACAGCTGTTCCCAAACCACGATGTCATGTTCTGTGTGAGGATGCTCTCCACAGCGCCTGTATAGAAAATCCTGAGGATCTTTGGAGAGACCCTGAACTTCCTCAGTTGTCGTAGGTGATACAGGCGCTGCCTAGCCTTTTTGGTCTGGACCTGAATGTGGGCAGCCCATGTCAGGTCTGAGGAGATGTGGACACCAAGATACTTGAAGGACTGCACCCTCTCCACTGGAGCTCCATTGATGATAATGGGCTTGTAGTCTCTGTGCTGACCCCTTCTGAAGTCCACCACCAGCTCCTTGGTCTTGCTGACGTTCAGCTGGAGGTGGTTGTCCTGGCACCACGATGCCAGATTCTTCACTTCATCCATGTAGGCCGCCTCATCGTTGTTGGAGATGGCACCCAACACCACTGTGTCGTCAGCAAACTTCACAATGGTGTTGGAGCCGTGGGTGGCCACACAGTCTGAAGTGTAGAGGGAGTAGAGCAGTGGCGAGAGGACACATCCCTGAGGTGCTCCTGTGTTGATGGTGATGCTGTTGGAGAAGCACCTGCCCACCCTCACCACCTGAGTTCTGCCAGTGAGGAAGTCCAACACCCATGCACACAGACGGCTGTTAAGTCCCAGATCCCTCAGCTTTGTGAACAGTCTGCAGGGCACTATTGTGTTAAACACTGA
Source organism: Simochromis diagramma (assembly GCF_900408965.1). NCBI lineage: Eukaryota > Metazoa > Chordata > Actinopteri > Cichliformes > Cichlidae > Simochromis > Simochromis diagramma. The sequence continues at coordinate 2,678,126 of NW_024387503.1, read as the reverse complement.
ACTGTAATCAACAAACAGCATTCGCACATAGTTACCCTGTTTCTTGTCCACATGGCTGAGAGTGGTGTGTAGGACGTGGGCGATGGCATCCTCTGTGGATCTGTTGGATCTGTAGGCGAACTGCAGCGGATCTGTGGTGTCTGGGATGGAGGAGGAGATGATGTTCTTCAGCAGCCTCTCAAACACCTTCATTACTACTGAGGTCAGTGCAACTGGCCGGTAATCGTTCAGGGATGAGGGTTTGCTGTTCTTGGGCACAGGGATGATGGTGGATCTTTTGAAGATCTTGTTGTTCCTTCTGCTCATCTTATCACTATGGGTCACAGAGGAACTCACTTCCTTCAGCCTTAAGAAATATAGATTCCCTTATTTAAGTCACAACTCAAAGCCTACTTGTTTAAACTGGCTTACTCTCTTTAATACAGATTTTACTTGCTGGCAAATAGTAGTTTTTTTGTGTGTGTTTTTAATTTTGTTGTTTGTGGCTGTATTTTGCTGGTTTCTGTATTTTAATTTATTTGAATCTATTTTAATCAAGTGTTTTATTGATATGTCTTTTTCTCTTTGTAAGGTGACCTTGGGTTTTAGAAAGGCGCCCTCAAATAAAATGTTTTATTATTATTATCATTATTATTATAATGCTAACACTGAAATTTTAAAATGCAAAGTCCAAATCCAGTGGGCTACATTGGATTAGATCCCCCACATCAGGTATTTTTTTCCATGTAGTTTTCAATTATAATGAACATCACAATCTTGACATTTGGGACCTGTTTAAAGCAATGCCACCCAAGGAAGCTCCAAACTTAAAGCAGACAAAAAAAAAAAACCCTCAGACCTTTATGTGCTACATCAGAAGCAAAAAGTAAAAGTATATTGAAAAGATTTTTTTACTGTGTCACTTTCTATTGTGTGGAGACTTCCCAAAGTGCATAGAGTGTATTTTACAGCTACTGCCCAGAATTGCTGTGTGGCTGATTATGTTGTGGTCATACCGCTGAGCAGGGGCTGGTTGCGTCTGTATGTGGCAGGCAGTGGGCCCAGGCGCTCCTGACGCTGGTTCAGAACTCTGCCCAGATGGCCCGTGTGACGCAGGCTGCCAACGGTCATGCTATGCAGGTACACTGGTTCCACAAAATGGCTCAGCAATGCCCCCTGCAGGCCAAGGATGTTCCATCTAGGGGTAGGGAGGAGGTAGGAGGAAGAAAAGAGAGAAGAAGTTAAGGAGGGAAGAGAGGAGAAAGGATGGAAGGAACAGCATTCGTGAAAACGTCGGCGAAGGTGTGAGTGTAGGATGAGGTGTGTGGGTGAAAGGAGAAACGAAACGCAACAGTTGGCCAAAGATACGAAATAGAAGGAGGAGATGGAGGGGTGGAGCGGTGGATAGAGAGAGGCAAAGTGGGGAAAACGAGACAACAAGGCAGGTGTGAGAGCTTTGATGACAGGTGGAGACAATTTGATCATTATCTCGATGTGGGACGTGATGAATAGCAGCAAGTGACCACACACGCTCTTCACGCATAAACGTCCTCTTCCCCCAGAAACACAAACCGTCATCACCAACAACAACACCGCCAAAGGTCAGTACATCAGCATTCATTACCTGGAACAACACATTACCACGTGTGCATTCATCAGTGCCACGGAGGTTAATACACTGCAGGGCTGCAGGAGAGCCTCAGTCGACTGCTCGCTGCACGCGGATCTCCTTGTGGTTTGTTTAGCGAGCCACAAGTGACACAAAATCACTGTGGGGCTAATCCCGCAGGCCACGTGGGCACCTCAAAGTGTAGCCATCAGCAGATGCTAATTTATACATATAGAATGATAATTAGCGTGTTTATTATAATCCCTGCCCTTCGTAAATGAAGAGGAATCCTGCTGTTTACCTGAGCTGTGCACCAGACTTTCATTGGAGGCTTCTAATTTTTACATCACTGTTCTTTTTGTTAATCAATGTCTCCTTATCATGGATGCAATTACACCCCGCATCCCCCCACCACCCCTTCCCAGCTTAATAATCACTCATTACAGCTTCCTTTGCTTCCCCAAGCAGTCAATTAACATCACCGGCTTTCTGGGAATCACTTAAATGGGCTCACAAAGCAGCAGCCCGCCCGCCTCTGCTTTACCTGCAATCTGTCACCAAGATCTGTCCTTCCTTCCCAAACAGAGAGGAGGAATTTTGTTCAAAAAGCAACGCGCGCACGCCCAAACAGAAAATACTTTAGCCTGAAATATTAATTTACCCAGAAAGCGACACCGTGAATCAGAAACATCTTCTAATCTCATGCAAGAAAAGACAGCCATCTGGCTTGGGCGTGTGAATCTAGAGAGAGGAGAGGGGAGAGGACCTCCTCTTTCTCTCTCTCTCCCACCCTCAGTAAACGCCGACCATTAAAGTAATGTGTTCATCTGCATAAAACTGCGGTGGAATGGAGAACATCATCGTTATATGAAAGCCATTTAGGCCCCTCAATTAAATCCAGCTGTCGGCTTCGAATCAAATATTAGTGAAGAATCTTCACCGAGGCCCCGGCCTTAAGAAAACACGACGACAATCGGCGGGCGATGCAACGGCCACTGTTATCAGCTGTGTTTATGATAAGAGCAAAGATCCTAATATCCCCTCTGGTCAAAAGCTGAACTAACGATAATAAAGTGCAGGAAGTGGGAGGAAGTGGAGGGGAATAAAAAAGTAATGGGAGGTTGCAAAATGAGCGTGACAGAGGACAAAAAGAGTATCCAGGGGATTGCTTTAAGATTGCAGTGTGTGCTGGTGTGTGTGTGTGTTCACTCTGTAGCTCTAAGCTCCTCTCACTTCCACCTTCCACTCCTGACCTTGATAAACTGGCCCTCTGTGACCCACTCAGTTTAACGATGGCCACCGATCATTTACAGCGATATAAAAAAAGAGGAAAGAGGAAGCTGCGGAGCAGTGAGAGCGCGTCTGCTGTCTGGCCGGGCAGGATGTGGTGAAGAAGGTGGTGAGCGGGTGGGCGGTGGGGGAGGAAAGCAGGGTTGTCCCTTCTCCCTCCCCCGTCACTCTATTTTTTTGTAAAGTAATTGCTTTCACCCCTGTTGGTGACCTGGGTAGATTTAATCACACCATCTCCACCCCTGGCCAACTGAATCAAATTGGTCAAATTAACAGCGGCTACACAGGAGAAGGGTTCACCTCTCGCTCGTGCGCTCTCTCTTTCTCTCTGTGTCTGTGACACGCGCGCGCGCAGCAGCGGCTCAGCTGTAGTCCTGTACGGCTCGGCTGGCACAGCGTGGTGCTTACTAAGCTAAATTCACGGGTTCGGCTCCTGTTGAGGCAGAATCGTGGCAGAACAACTGAGACTATATTAAAAATTGATTTCAGATATTTCAGAGAACGTCAGGTGTAGAAGAGAAGAATTACAATTGTTGAATTTCTTTACTCGGTACAGCGGTGAATGTTTTTAGCCGTGCTAGCAAATCTGGAGTATTTCAGTGGGAAGGAATGGCTTTACTGGAGACAATCAACTGTTTGTGACATGCCGTTATAAGGGCTAAATTGCTTAAAGAGTAAAGAAATTTGTGTTTGAGCGATTATTACTTTGTTGTAACGATGCTTCTTGGCAATAAATCTTATCATGTGTGAAAGTTTATTTTTCCTTAAATGGTGCCACATTTGTAAGGGAAATGCATTTGTTGGTTGCTCCCATGAAAAACTTGCCAAATTTCTCTGCCAATGCCAAACAGCTTATTCGGCTACCAAAAGCCTCTTCATGGCCTAGGTTCAGTAAGATGCTGGAAACATTCCTCAGAGATTTTGGTTCATGTTGACATGACAGCATCACACAGGTGCTTGCAGATTCTTCAGCTGCACATGCATTTAGCAAATCTCCTGCTCCCCCACATCCAAAAGGCGCTCTGCTGGACTGAGATCTGGTGACTGTGATCTCAATGAACTGCCTGTCATGTTCAAGAACATTTGAGCTTTGTGACACAGCATTTTATCCTGCTGCAAGCACAAAGGAAATTTCTGGCACAACTTCACCTGCTTCCAAGGTGCACTAGGGAAGAGCAATAATCTAAAGAGGCCGAAGCTCCACCAACACTAGTGGTATGAAAAATGACTTTATTACCCGATCAACGTGTTTTAGCCTGTGGCCTCTGCCAGGCCATCCAGGTGGTGTATAAAGGAGGCAAATATCCCCACACTACTGCACCACCATCAGCACAGGATGGCTCCATGCTTTCATGATGTTTATGCAAAATTCTGACCCCACCATCTGAATGTTGCAGCAGAAACTGAGCACAGCCATAATAATAACAGATTTATTTACTATTAGAATCATTATAATCACTTATCACCTCTAATACCACCTCACCACTTTAAATTTGCAATGTATTTGGAAATATATTTAACATTATTACGTTTTTTGAATATGTGTAGCAGCCTCCAGTGTGACCACACTCTTCACACAAGGACAGCGTGAAGCTGGAGGCAGAAGAGTAAAGCTGTCCTGATGTATCGTGGCCATCTGTCCTAAACTGGCCTGACAACATGTGGACATGGGTTCTATAGTAGTTTTGCTCTCTCATCATATATTACTGAGTCACTGAGTCTGTTTTAATCTAACACTGTTGTGCCAGGAATAAAAGAAATCAATGAATTAGAAATAAGTGATTAAAACCACAGTTTTCAACTGTAAACTGCTGCCCTCTAGTGGGCTGTGACGGCACTACAGGTCAGAGGTGGGCAGTACCGGTATTGGTATCGATACTGATATTGATATCAGATCGATACTGCGAAAGCATCAATATTTTGTTTCTATCCTTTAACTTAGGTACATAGCCCAATAAATTGTATTAAATATTTTTTTAGAAAAGAAAAAATTTACATCAAACATGTTTAATGAAACGTGTCAGTGTTGACTGACGATTGATGTCTATTTTATTTATAGGCTATAGCATGATAAACAACAAAATCTGACCAAAAGCTTATTTACATCCTAGGTCTCAAATACACATAAAAAGCCTAAAAGTGTGTTTTATTGTTTTAACTTATTATTACGGAAAGTAAAAATCATCACAGCCATTTTGTGCTCAAATTGAAAATTACACATCTCATAAATCATAACTTGGTCTTGGAATTGGGCATTTTAAAGTATCGGTACTGGTATCGGTATCGGCAGTAGTAGCCCTGTATTTACTTGGCATCAGATCAATGCTAAAATTTGCAGTCCAGAACCAACACTTCAGGTGGGCTAGGTGAGTAATCTAATATTTACAATGAAGAACATTTTAATTGTGCATTAATTTGCATTTATTTGACCAGTTTTTGACATGAGGTCTATTTTCTATTTCACTTAATTGTTTGGAAATTGTAACTGACAGAAGAATTCATCAGTTTTAGAGAAATGGTACTGAAAAGGTGGCAAAAGAAAAGTCTTTCATGGCTAATTATCATCAACAAGCAGCTCACAGCAACAGCAAAATTAATCTATGAAAACGAAGAGAAGTAGCAACAAAAAGCGAGCACCTATTGTTGGTTTTTACAAGTGTGAGAACAGAAGACGGGTAATTACGGGTTTGGGCAGACCACAGAGGTTTCTCTGTCCCTAAAGTGGGCTGCAGAAGCCTTGAGTTTGGAATATTAGTCATAGCAGCCTTTACCAACTATACACCACAGAGTGTAAAGGATTGTATGACTAATACGTTAGCTAAATAACAGGCAGCACTGCAGATCTAAACAAAGCCGCGATTAATACACTAATTCATTAGTATGGGATTAGCTATTCAAGTCACATATGGGAAATCAATAGTCACCCCCCCCGGACTACAAAAGATTTCTCACTGTGCACAGCTCATGTTAACACACCATCCCACACACACACACACTGATGCATTAGGTAAATATCAGAGAACCCTCTCCTTACATCACATCTAAAAGTGCTTTATTTAAACAGAGATCTTTCCTTCTCATAAGGAAGCTAATCTCCTAATAAGGTTAACCTTTCCACCAATCACTTTAGCTTTCATTTCTTAAGTAGACCAGACATCTCGCGGGTGAAGGGGGTGAGCTGTTTTTTTTAATCTTTTCTTTTCTCTTTTAAACGAGCACAATCCATGCAGTAATAACTGCAGTGCTCACTCATATAATTCGATTATGATTTCAATAAATGAGGCATAAAAACAAATTATGAGTCAAAGCTGCGAACCGAACAAAAGTAGCAATTTTTGAAAAGTGTATCTATCACCAAAAGTCAAAACTAAAACCTGTGAGACAAAACCTACTTAATCTCAACAAGAGTGGGCGAGGGCAGCGAGGGAAAGCTCTGCCAAGGAAGCTCACTCTCTGGCCAGAATGGACTTTTAAGGCAACAGTATTGTATTTTGTATATATTAATTGTTTTCTTTGTTCTTTCGAAACATACTTGAACAAGTTTGTAATGCAGGTAAAAATCAGATAAGAACAGCATGGCAGCTATTTACAGTGATTACACAAACATTATGTATGTATAATAACTGGAAATGAATTCCTTGAGCTCATTAAATTATATAATACTACAGAATATTTCTAACTAATTAATCAGCTTATTCTCTTTTTCTTGAGAATACTTGGAGCCAAGTAGAAAGAAAAAAATGAGGTCAGAGGTCAAATGTGACCCACTTGTAAGAATCATAGTTTCTAAGTTATAAGGCTTTTTGTTGACAAATAAATCATTAAGTTGATCTTGAAGACTTTGGTGGATATAAACCAAATTTGATTGGCTTGTTAACATGACACCACTTGACATGCCTACAAGGTTTTACAGGAATTGATTCAAAACTTTTCAATCTATCGTGTTTACAGACAGAATGATGGCGCGCATGCAAACACAACCAAAACCACAACCTCCTTGGTGGATGTAAAAAAAGAATGGATGCAGGATATGTGTGTGTTATTCTGGACACGCACAAGAAAATGCGACTTTAAGCGCAGGAAATGTTGGGAACACGTGAGCGCACTGACCTGGTGAGCTTGTCTGTGCAGGACATGGTGATGAGATGTTCACCCTGAAGGACACCGTCCCAGGTCTGGGCGGGTCCCCGGCAACGCACCGGCACCGTCCCCTCGCCTGACTCGATTTTAGTCCGCAGGTGACTCCGATGCTTCCTCATTAAGTGTCTGCTGCTGTGCACTGAAAGAATAATGCGCACGATCGCAGTTTTACTACTTTACAAAATCATTTCTTACTACACAACACCAGCCAGCGTCATGCAGTCTGCCAGTACTGAAGTCGCAGATCTCATCTCTCAGCAGTCAAGAGGGTTTTCCAATATGTCTTTAAATACATTACATGCAAATATACAGCACGTCTTAAGTAGGAGTTGAATTGTTTGCATGAGTTGCAAAGCTCTCAGCTGTTACAGTCTGTGTGTATGAAGCTGTGTACTTTCAAAAGGTATAACAGAAAAAGCAGATAAACAAGAAAACATTACTGATATGCAAGTTTAAAGTTTGGAGTAGGGAATTAAACGTATTAGTTTGCAACTGCCTGCTTCCTTACTGCTAATGAAGCAAACACGTGACTGGACTGTTTATGAATGCGTGGGCTGTGATTTTTGGGAGGGAGGAGGTAGCCTTCTCCCTGGAGCGATGCCCTTTTAAAAGTTTCTATTTTATTTTATTCAGACTGACAGAGAAATCCTTGCTTTATTGACACTGTTAGCAAGAGCGCAAGTTCCTTGATCCATTTAAGACAATTTCACGTAGTTTAGCGTGGGCGTGCAGTGTAGCATGACCTCCACAGGTGCTGACAGTGGTAGTTAAAGTCAAATGTTTCTTACTGTTTGGATCATGCCTGAGTGCAGTTTGCATGTTCTCCCCGTACCGCTGTAGCTCTCGCTGCGTGTCATCCCTGTGACACTCTATAGCAATATATACGCCTTCGTTGCACTCTGACCAAATGTACATATGCAATCGCTGTTTTGGTTTCCTTTCTTGAACTTTAAACCCCACAGTGACACGCTCTTCCTTTTCCTCTCTCCTCCACAGCTGATCTGACAGCAGCTAAAACTTAAGCGCCGACTTCCAACTCAGAAATGTTTAAGAACTGTCAGGAAAAGGTGCTCGGTAATTTTGTAATCTGTGAGAGCGCACAGAATTACATTTAAAAGGTTTAATGTCTAAAAAGTATAAAAGCTCTCTCTAATGACAGCCTTTCTCCTTCTTTCTTTCCGTCAGTGCTGGTTTCATGAAAATTTCACTGCGCTGTAGCATGTACTCGCAGAGCTTAAAAAAGCAGCGTCAGTCAGCGAAGGACCAGATTACATTTCTGAACTCGTAGGCCACCAGAAAACTGCTGGGCAAGCCATCTAAATGAATATACAATTTATATTCAGTAGGTAAGCAATAAAATGTCATCTAGTCAGCCCGGTGCAACTGAAAAGAGGCCAAAGACAGAATGTGACATGAAAAGGATGGCAGCTTCTTGTGAAATAATACAAGGAGAGCGGTGGCTTTCAGAAAGTCTGCCAGAGAAAATGATCTCTTTATAACGTAAGACACTGTCTGAGAAACTGAGAGAATGGCAGCAGTAAAATGGATTATATGTGTATTAAAATAGCTGCGTTTTATTCATTGAATGATGTCGACTTTATGGAAAACAAGGAAACAGAAAGGGAGGGTTTCTTACGGTCAGCGGTGATTTCGTATGGAGAGTTGAGCCTCCCGTCTCCACACGGCGAGGTGCTGATGTACATGTGGAAATGGATGTTGTCTCTCAACCTGTAGCCGCACTCTTTGTGGTGCACAAATATCGACTCCTCCCAGTCCTCCGGCCTTTTACTTTGGCAGCATAAAAGGGAAAAGACAACAAGAAGGAGGGAGATTGATGAGAAGGGTAGAAGCATTTATCACAGCAAAGGACACAGATCTGCACTTTTCTTTTCCAATGATGAAGTGAGTTGACATGGACAGAGATGGACACTGGCCCTCTCTCTGACCACAGACAATTCTCCTCTGTCAGACGGAGTCCTGGACATTACTCTTGCTGCCCATAATAGTCAGAACAAACAGGGGAATGAGTTTAACCTGTTGGCAAGTACACACCTTTGAGTCACGACATTGCCATTGTGAAGGCCAAACGAAGTAAATATCATTTCATATAAAACAAATGTACAGAAAATGAAAAAAAGTACAGCATGGGTTTGAGTCCATTAACAGGAAGTTGTTAGATAGGCACTGATTATATGTACTCAGACAAGATTCAACCGTGTAACATGAAAAACACGAGTGGGCTAAAAAAGATAGACGAACTAAAAAATCCCAGGAGTGGAGCCCACAAAGCAAACTGCAAAACTGTGTTCAGCAGCAGCAGCTCAACATGGCCACAGCAGCCACTGTGGACCGCTATATTTGGGGAATTATACAACAAACATCCATTGACTGGAGCTTTCTTTATCACGTGACTTTAGCACTTCCTGTTTCAAATCACAAAATTAGTTGCTCTGTGTAATATGTGCTAACTGTCCCAGGTATCTGGTGGACTGTTTGGCTAACATTAGTAGAAGTCGTGTATAGCTAACAAGCTATGATCATAACCAATTCTGATTGTGAAAGGTTGATGTGTAGTCCATATGTTCTAGTGTCTGCACTCTATGCTTCAGTAGCTTGTAGGACCACCTTTAGCACCAATAACTTGTAGTAATGATAATCGGAGTTTATCAGATCCTCACATTACTGTGCAGGAATTTCTGCCAGTTCTTCTTTACACTTTATTTACACTGTTGCTTCAGTTTATTGAGGTTTGTTCTCTTAAGTTTGTCATACACATATTCAAAAATTTAAGTCTTTTGTTTTTCAGCTATTCTGTTGTAGATTTGCTGGTTTGCGCGAGGTCGTTATCGTGTATGACATCGATTTCAGCCAAGCTGTAGTTGCTGGACAAACAGCCTCACATTTGTCTCATGTGAATACAACTGAATACTCTGGCATAGAGAAGAGTTTATGGCCATCTTAATCAGCGGTCCCCAACCCCCAGGCCATGGACCGGCGGCGGTCCGTGAGTCGTTTGGTACCAGGCCGCAAGAGTCACATTCTTTTTAAATTACATTTCACATAAAGTTTTAAAAAGGCTTTTCTTATTTTTTTAATTGTTGAGTTATATTATTTGGATGCCTCAGTATCATTAAAATGTATATTAAATATCCATATGTCCAAATGTATTTTAAAATTTACAGGCTTTCATAGGGTGTCCTAATTTTCTCACATGACTGTATTTCCAAAGAAATATTTACAAGTTACCATAGCGACCAGAGAGCATTAAGGGGCAGAGAAGAGGATGTTCCTCTCAATGTTTTTGGCGCATTTCAGGAGGACGCTGCTAATAAAGTTACACAATTACACACTGAATTCACGTTTATTATTATATTTGCAAAATACCACATTTTTGTCTTGGTGGTATCATTTTATTTTGTTGTGTTTATCCGTGACACCTTAAAGGCCGTTCTGTGAAAATATTGTCCGACATTAAACTGGTTGGGGACCGCTGATCTTAATGACTGCAAGGTGCCCAAGTCCCATTGCTAAAATAAACACAAATCATTACCCCTCCACCGCCGTGCTTGACAGTTGCTGATGATGAACTAATTGAGTAGATTTGATTATCAGCATCTGGCTAGCAAGTATAAAGTAGCATCAAATAGAAATAATCTAGTATTTCTAAAATACTTGATCCATAAGAAAAGATGGCAGCATTTTCTAAATGAAAACAGATTAGTGATAAAACAGCAGGTTCCAATATTGTTTTAGGACAGTTTATGTTTATAAAACACCTTCTGTCAGGTAAATGCTTATAAACAGGAAATAATTATCTATTTTTTTTTCTTGTGTGTAGGAATAAAGCTGTCATCACTCACATACAGTACTATATAAAAACTATCCCTCATAATGCAAAGCACGACCGCACTCTTTATATAACCTCTCCTCTGTTTCTGATGTCCTTTCACTGAGTGTAAATATGGCAGTTCTGGCATTTTGTTTGGTCGTTTCATTATGAGTTATCTTCCCCATTAGCCATTTTGCTCAGCTGCAAAGTCTCCCTACCTGCCATCCAGCATTGTGCTAAGACAAAAAGTCAGTGCTGTGTATGCAAATATGACATTCAGCCATCTAGACTTCTATCCACTAATCTGATACATCAGCCTTGCAATCGAGCTCCTGGGGGAGCACAAAAACATAATATATGCTCATGCACTGGAGGCAGTTAGGAGTCAAAACTCGTCAGGGCTGTCTCGTGATACTGGTGAAAAGCTTGGTGAGTTTGTGTGCACCAGCGCGCGCTGTACAGGTAGCAAATGCCCACAAAGTAGATAAAACAGCACTAAAAACAAACAGGCCACTGAGACACGGAGCTGAACCGGTTGAGTGTGTGATAGTATGCTTAGTTAGCTGAAGAGAACAGCGCACATATGGCTCGTTGATTATTGAAAAGTCTCAAAGCGGTGCTGTTTCCATGGAGCTTATTGCAGAGGAGAGAGCATGCTTTGGCACTGCAGGGGGAGGTCATAACAAAAACATGTAATGCTGTTAAGCATACTGTAATGAGTAATGCCATGTAATGCATGTTATAGCTGTTAGAGGAGCCTTGGAAAAGTTTGTGAAGCCTACGCAGCATGCTGGCAAGAGTTTAAATTAGCGATTAAAGTGAAGTCACTGCGAGAATGTAAGATATTTCCTCGTGCACTTTGCAGAGACGTTGCTACTACTTTATACTCGATGAAGCATATAAATTCTTCATAAAGAATTCAGGCTTTGTTTTATTTTGGTTTGTTGTAGATGCAGTTTTAAATGGATAAAACCTGTAAATCAGTCTTTGTCTAAAATCCCACAATTACAAAGTGATTTTAGACATTCAGACCCTTTTTTGTGCCACTCAATATTATCCTCTAGATGAGTCTCGAAAGGCTTGGATACATTTTAGAAACCCTTATATATGCTGTTCCTGCATTCAGACTGCATGGCAGGAAAAATAAAAAGTCCTGAAACTTCTGTAAATGCCCAGTATGAAGTTATCAAGGCATAAACTGGGGCAAAGATGTAAAAACACTTGTAAAGCTCTGGGTGTTGAGTTCCAAGGAGGTTTCAATAACTGTGAAACTAGGTGTGGAAAAGAAGTTGTGAAATAGTTACTGTGGTTCTTGACTCAAAGTTTCCCATTCGGTGAAATTGTGTAACCAGGAGTCTCAGAAGAAGGAATTTTGAACACTTGTTTGTCTTTTTTGCATTTCTACTTTTCACTCGAGTACACTCAAGAAAGTGAAATTGGACAGTTGCTACATTTACATTTATTCTGCTTTCAAAGTAATTTTATGTTTCTACACTATGTACACTCTGCATGACATTTAACATCTTAACACTAGTTAAATTTATTCTAGTGAGATCATGTGATGCAATCTAGTAGGAGTTGTTAGGTGCCTGGACTCGTGAGATCATGTGACATTTCAAACCACAGGAGAATCAAACATACACACACCAGGTGCATGCTATTGCTCTTTATTGTGGCCTAACCTGTCAAGGACCAAAACATGAGGAAAATTCTGTATAAAACCCTGTAATCATAGCTTTCCTACTGATTTTTACGTATGGAGTGACAGCTTGTTGGTGTGGTGGTTAGCACCACCTAGTCCTGAGTTCAAATCCACAAACTGGCCACGGCCTTCTGGGTGGAGTTTGCATGTTATCCCTGTATTCGTGTCTCTCTGGGTACATGCAGTTAGTGAGGTTAGGTTAATGATTCTAAATTGCCCATAGATGTGAGTGTTAATAGTTGTACTATATACTTTCTCTCTGCAATAGACTGGTGACCAGTCCAGGTTGTGCCCCACTTCCTGCACCCCCGCGACCCTGATAAGGACAAGTGGAAAAGGGTGGATGGAGTGAGAGCTGTGTCCCAAATCCATTAAATTGGATTTATTGCATCAAATACCTTTGTTGGACTAATGTATTTTGCATGGGTTGAATCAATTAAATTAAATTAAGTTGGACTCCACTGCATTAAATACGTTTATTCATCATTAATTAATTTAGCTGATCCAACTCAGTTAAGCGGGAATATCGGAATTACATAATGCTAAAATAAAGCAATTTAATCACGTGGAAATTCTTTCCATGATTTTTTTATGTTCATCCAAATAGTTAAAGTGTACTTATTGCACCACTGTGTTAAATGCGCTGCAGCCTCCATGAACTCAGCTCTGCAGCTGCATTTAAAAGCACACTAACATCGACTTTGATTTATGATAAAACTTTGAATAATTCAAGTCTCGCTCGAACCGTTCGGTTTAATCACCTGGATCTAGAGAGATGAATTTCACAGGCTGATTGTCATTTTACATTCAGCAATCAGTGGGTCAAACTCCTACAAAGGTAAAAATTCAACTTTCAAGATGAAACAGAAGTTTTCTCTAAGTCGGTGTAATGATCAGCAAAAAAGCTAAAGTTGAAGGCAAGTGACTGGTCAAAAACAGGCCTCGCAGATAACCAACTAACTAGTGACAGCAAGTGTTATCTGGCCGTGTCAGGTGCTGAAAGATTTCAAAGCTGTAGCATGTGCACATGCGGTGCTCAGGAAATGTCTGTGTGCTTTAAAGATACAGCAGAAGATAAAGCTTTTACCTCACGAAGAGTTCAAGTTGGGAGTAGAGGAAGCGTAGCAAGGCTCGTCGGGCTGTGACTTCAGCGTGACAGTCATTGACTACTTGTCCCTGATCACTCAGATACTCTCCGTTGATGCACTTGGTGCCAGTAGATAACGCCACCACCTGGGCGTGTCTCAGGTCCAGGCCTGTTGAACAAATACAGACAAATGCTCACATTATTGCGGTTGTCATACGTTCCATTGACTACATTGATTCCTCAATCAATAAGCTTAATAGTAACCCTTAATATCAACAGCATGTCCTTTCTCACCTTTCGATCCGTAGGAGGCATTTTATCATTATTAAGAAAAAATGGTCGAACATGCACTTCTCTGCTTTGATCTGACAAAGCAAAAGAGTGCCCTGCATGGTTTCCTTTAATCGCCCAATGATTATCAATTAAAAAAGCAAAAAAAGAATAGAAAAATAAATCCTATTTGCCCTGAAAGATGACAAATGACGAGACTAAATAATAGAGTTCCTCTGTGGCAATTTGCCAGCAAAGAAAACCAATCACAAAGGACACATCCACATCCACAGAGCCTACAAGGCTCCTACAGACGAAATCAAGGAAGACTAGTCACTACAGAAACTATTAACAACAAAGTTTTAATCTTTACATACCCACCCTTAAGAAATCTGCACTGTAAAAAGGGCATAAAGCACGGCATCCTCCCTGGTTAACAAGCTGCAAACTGAAAAAGACATTTCAGTCTTATCATTCCTGTTTCCTACTCATTTGCATTGATGTTAAGCTATCATTGGGTCACTGCAACAACATTAGCTTGTTGTGCAAGTCATCATGTTGACAGAGAACAAAACAGAGTAGGTGTGCTTCCCGTACATGCCCTCTTATTTACTGATAAACCAGTAACAGCAATGATATGGCCAATTCAGATGTTTCACTGCTGCATCCCTATGCTGTCTAGCATGATGATACCACTTGTAAATATGTAGCGGCTAAAAACTTTAAAATCTACCTAGCTAGCAAGTACATTTTCAAAACAAGCAGCTACATCTGTCAGTGTTTTTATAGAAATGGAGTTTGCAGGTTAGCAGTCCAGACAGCAAGGAAGTCTGGTTTTAAAAGTGCTAAAAAGCGACTGCATGGTCTTATCTAAAATTAACAATATGGTGGAAGATTCATATTCTAACTCACTCTGTTTGGGATAATATGGCACAAAAGAGAGGTCACCCAAACAGAATTCCCAATAGCCACAAGAGAGATCAAAAAGCCATCCTGTCTCATGTTGGTTTTCCTTGAACAAAAAGGAGCCTTTTCCTAAGTAAGGATTCAGGCCAGTGCAGGGCCATGTGACTGACTGACAGATAGACAGAGGTGGTGCAGAGGAATGGGGGAGGAGGGCAAGTGGGGGTGGGGGGCGCTGGATCAGCACGTTCACGGCTTGCCATTCCTTCCTTTCTGCCACAAATCTCTCCCATCGCCTCTGAAAGTCAGGCTTCGCTGGCTTCTGGCAGACCTGCAGGCATCGCCGGACCGGCACATGAGCTTTTATCAGCCTCGGCCCAGATGGCACTGCAGCGTTAGAGTCCTGACACCTTCAGTGATGAGGAGAAGGAAGGAGGGCAGGGGAGGAAAAAAGAAAGGCTGAACGGGAGAGGAGGGTGCATGACTGTGTGTGTGTGTGTGTGTGTGTGTGTGGGGGGGGCAGTTATAGAAAAAATAGACCAGTAAAGACGAAAGGAAAAGTCTAGGGTAAAATTAAACTTTTACTCTTGAAAGTAGAATACCTGAAAATAAGTATTTGGCTTAAAAACTGAATGCATTAAAAAAATGTATCTAAATATCGTTAAATGTGCTTTTTTTTATTAGTATCTACTATCTGTGGCAGTAGCCACAGTTTTCAATATATTTATAACATTTTCTTGGAAGCAAAACAAGTTCTAAAGTCATTGTTGACATATTATCACATTTTAGGTTAGCACATTTGAGGTCTTAGGTAAACAGCTGTTTATTTATGCAACTAACAGATACTTAGCAGCATTATTCACTGGGCCATGTGAATAAGTCCAATATTTACTCTGTTTATTGCTTATTTTTTGGTCTCCACCAGCTTCTACAGAATATATGGCTCTTTGGGAGCTAAATATTTCACTAGGCTTAACACACTGGTTAGTTTAAGTAAGGACCTGTTCAACATCACAAAGAACTCTTTAAACTGAGTTCGTTATGGGAGCTTCTGTTTCCTCGACTCTTATGGTGAGTCATTTTTTATTACGATTGCATTTGGGCCAGTGATGGTCATATATACACTGAGAAGGCATAAGATTACGATCACTGACAGGTGAAGTGAATAACACTGATTATCTCTTCATGATGCCACCTGTTAGTGGGTGGGATATCGGGTTGCTGACCCCGTCCCCTGCGGAACAATGCCAAGAATGGACATGTGAGAACTGGACATGAGCAACAGAGGAAGTTTTCCTGGCTTGACAAATTACCTGGGGAACACCTGGCACCAAGATGCCAGACTATGGGAAGATGGCAACTCAGCAGAGGTGTGATGCTTTGGGCAATGTTCTGCTGGAAAACCTTGGGTCCTGCCAACCATGTTGATGTTACTTTGACACGCACCACCTACCTAAGTATTGCTGCAAACCGTGCACACCCTTTCATGGAAACGGTATTCTCTGATGGCTGTGGCGTCTTTCAGCAGGATAATGCACCCTGCCTCGAAGCAAAAATGGTTCAGGAATGGTTTGAGGAGCACAACGAGTCTGAGGTGTTGGCTTGGCCTACAAATTCCCCAGATCTCAAACCAGTCAAGCATCTGTGGGATGATACTTTAAGTCCACTTCCATAACTTAAAAATTAGATTCCACAATACACTTTTAGGGTTGCATTGGAGTCCATGCCTCGATGGATCAGGGCTGTTTTGGTGACAAAAGGGGGACCAGCACAAAAAGTTATGCCTGATCAGTGTATATTTCAGCTGCTCAGAGATAAAAAGACAATGACGCCTGTTCAGTTTAATGCTCACAAAAAACAAGCTCTTTTGTGTAAACTGGTCATTAACATAATTTGGTGTGTGTAGTTTCAGAAACACATAATCCTGTGCAATTTGATGTAATCATATCTCAGTTTTCCTTGAAAAAAAGTAGGTTTAAAATTCTGCACTATTACAGTACAGTATGAAGACTGTACAATCCTAAGAAAAACAGTATTGTGAGTTCAGCCATTGACATTCCCTGTAAGCAATGCAGTCCAACCCTTTCTCAGTGATAAAGCAAGTTCAAAAAGGTAACAGACTCTCCCAATTTCATTCTCTTGCTTTTCCTTGCCGTTCCACTTTGCGATTGTTTAGATCAATTTTGCAGTGGATAATTTCTGCAGCGCTGCTTGCTACCCTCCCATGAAATTGGCACTGAGGTTGCCTTCAGTTTGCAGGAGAAAGAAGAGGAGGGGGAGGACGAGAAATGAATGAAAGAGAGGGAGAGAGAAAGTGGGAGAGGCAGGCAGAGAGCCCACAGGCAGTATGCTGTTTTTAAACCAGGAATAATCAGCTGCATCTCACAAGTACAAAAAGAGATGGTCGAAAGGATCGAGGTAGAGTAGAGTCAAAGGCCTGAGGCTTCACACAAATACATCTGTTGATTACTGGGGATTCAAAGATGTCACACCTCGGGATAACAGCACTTTCAAAAAGCATGTACATCAGAGCGAGACCTGGAACTGCTCATTATAGCAGCTGCACTACACTAGTCAGTGCCTGTCAGAGCCCTTTAACTGGAAAACAAAGCTCACACCGCCTCACTATAGCAACCCAGAAGGTAAACACACTTTTTGACGCCACATAGAGCTAAGACTCCCCCCCTCCCTTCTGCAAAGCCCTCGGTACATACAGGTATGTTTTTTTAATGGTATTTTGATTACTGCTCCTGAACTTGACTTAGCCTACATGGAGGAAAAAGTGAGGTAGGAGGAGTGGTAATAATCAAGCAAAGCAGTGCAATTTCCCTGTCAAGAATTAAAGGGAATGTGCGCAGGCCTGCCAGGTCAAAGTGCGGGAAAATTGCACTCATATTCAAGTGATTGGCACCCAGACAAATCATATTCACGATTATTACTGGCGTCATTTGAGGTCAAGTTGGGCAGTTTAACTTATTTGACTGAACACTGTGGTCAGCTGTGTGGCATATGACTGCTTCGTGTGTCACAAAATGGCTCGAGTGCTGTTAAAGTGAGTTAATTTCATTGGTCTTGATTGGTGTCAGTACCCGCGACTAAAATGTTCCTTTTCCTAATGACCTCGTGACTTCGAGTGTGCCACAAAACTGTCCTGCACATGCAAATTGTGCACCATTAACTGCTTGTTTGGGCCACTTTGGAGCTCTTTAGCCACAAAAAGAAATCAAAAGTGAGGCACTTTTTTATGCTGAACCAGGTTGTTTTATTCTTACATCTCAAAGTAAGTCAACACATTTATCAAAAAGCTACTGTATGCACTTCCTGAGTGTTTATGCTTAATGCTGCATTACTTTCAACCTACAATATGGTCCATTCCACTTGGGTCTGTCTCCATGTTGGAAAAATGGCCCCTCACCACCAGGCTGCATCACACTACATTACACAGCACTGCGGCAGACTGCGGGGCAGTTGTTTAGGCTCTTAGATGGCACATCTTCACTAAATTCCTATTTTGCTTTACGAGGGCAGGACTGTGTTTAAAAGAGACTGGGAAACAGCGTGGTTCAGTCAGGTCATCGGCGCCAACAGTGACACACACGGGGAAAAAAACAAGCTTGCAGTTTCACTCAGCGTATAGGTGCAGAGCTGCGATATAGACTTTTCCATACACCAAAGTGTTTTCTGCCAGCTGAAAATCCAGAGTGTGTTGGAGGCAAAGCGTTTTTGTTTTTTTAGCTTTGGCACTTTTGTTGCTATGAGGCGGAATAAGTAGCATGTGCCTGACTCCAGTTGAGTCCAGCTTGATTGGCAGACCATCAATGAAGAAAATATTCCTTTAAGCATCATTTTTTTCCATCAACATTGTGATTTTGGAGATTTCATTTGGTATGGGCTCGAATACTCAGGGAGCTGCTGTACTGTAGCTAATAACACCAGGAGAAGTAAGATGTGACAGGTGGTTAGCGTAATGTTTGATCATTGTTTTAGAGGAGTTTAAAAGTACACAGCTCTGATGGTATGATTACCCCCTGCAGTATTCTCCTAAACGATACAGACAAACGCCCACATCAGCGCTGGTTCAGGAGTAGAAGCCATTGAAATTGGGTCAACGAAAAGTTCTTCTACCAAAGAAAATAATTAAAGATAAAACAAATAAAGACAAAAACTAAAAATTCAATCACACTCCACTTTTAAATGTGTTAACCACCTGATTTGAAAACTTTTATTTTAAAAGTACATTGAATGAGTTAAACGTTCTGACTTCCTCCTCACATCTATTACACTGGTTCTGTCATGGGCTGTTTCTTTTCATCCAGCATTTTGAGTTTCATGCCTTTTTGTATTATGACGTTCTTGTTTGTATACTTTAGGCTTCAGTCAGTTCTGTTGATCTTGAGTTCTGTTTCCCTATTTAGTTCTTGTCTGTCTAGGTTCCTCCCATGTCTGTTTTCCCCACTATGTTAGTTATAGTGTCGTGTCTTCAGTGTGCAAGTGTGTAATGTCCCCGGTGTTAGTCTCCCTCGCCCCCTTGTGTGTTTCACGATGTCTTTGTCCTCTTTGTGTCTGTGTTTCTGTGCATGTGTCTCTTCCCAGTTTATGTCTCCATGTTTTCTGTTTTATTTTGAAAGTCTTGTGTTCCGTGTTCAGTGTGTTTAGTTTTGCTTCCCATGTGGCGTCATGTTAATTTGCATCAGCTGTGTTCCCCGTGTGTTTCCACTTCCTAATCAA
The DNA here is from genome assembly GCF_900408965.1 of Simochromis diagramma. Lineage (NCBI taxonomy): Eukaryota > Metazoa > Chordata > Actinopteri > Cichliformes > Cichlidae > Simochromis > Simochromis diagramma. Next base: position 2,658,589 of record NW_024387503.1, on the reverse strand, counting down.
TGTTGTGCGTATTTATGTGGTCTGCTGTCATTCATTCTTTGTCAGGTTGTCTTTTATGCATCCAGTTTAAACATTTTTAGGCACATAGTTTAATGGATAGTCCTTCTTTCAGTTCACAATATTCAGATCATTTTAATTCTTAATTCTTTTAAACTGGGCAAGTGTAGCAAAAACAATGTCCAATGTGCAAAACGACAATAGGAAAATGACCCTACTTCCTGTTTCATCTTTGACCTCAATAATACTTTTAAAACTAATAATTAAGACCATTCAATCTCATTTAAAGTAGTATGATGTTAACTTTGTAAGTTAGCTTGAAACAGGTGTTAAAGCAGGACATGATTTATTGCAGCCATTCCCAGAATTTAAAATGCTATCATCTAATTTGAAATCTAAAAATCTTTTACATTCATCAACACCTCTAATTGCACAACAGAGAGTTTTAAAGTTTGTGCTTTCACTCTAACCGATGAACCATCGAGGCCAGATTAACCCTTCTTTAAACGTTAATATGATAGTTTAATGAATTAAGAAGCTAATTTGCGGATATCCTGCAGCTAAAATAAATGGCTCTTCCAAACTGTTCTAACTAATTTATTTGTAAAAGAAATGTTCTTATTACACCTTGTCCCAATCCTAATGCAAGTTCTGGTCTGAGGCCGGTGCTTTTTGATAAACCAGTAATCAGGAGTGTTTATTGCACACTTAATAGGTAGTTTAAGGAAGTACGTACAGAAATGTGGTGATTTAAATACTGTCCCTATACTGGTTTATTCTCCCCTACAATGACTGAGCAGATTTCTTGTTGGATGAATGGATTAAAGTAAAGCCAAGTTGATTTCAGTGGAAAAATGTTCTTATCCTAGAGAGTTGACTAATCAATAATCGCTTTGTAAGAAATGCAAGTAAGCAAAAGTGACAATGAAATATAATGAAAACTTTGTCATCACCAGAAAGTATCAAAAAACAATCTGTACTTTTAGTTCAATTAAAACATTTAAAGGAAAAACTTCACTTTCTCTGTAACAGAGGGTTTGTAAAGTGCTGTAGTGTTATTTTTGGAGTACAGGATCTGAATACTCGTCTGCTGGAGTTCCTAAATAAACCTGCTGAAACCTAAACCGACTGTCAGCGAGCTGCTGTGAATTATTCCCGAAAATATAAGACTTCAACAAAGAAAGCTATTACATGTTTGAAGTGAAAAGTGAGCACAAATTGCTGAGGATACTTTACAGGCAATAACTGTAAGAAACCACAGGGAGTGACATGACCGTGAACTTTGCAATGATCCATTATTATACATGCCAGCTGCAACTCAAAGACACTGGAAAGCGATTATCAGAATCCCTTTATTCTCTATGGTTATAAAACAGGGAAAATGTTTCTTAATAAGCCACCCATTATCTCTGAGCACCATAACGCAGACGTTAAAACATTTTTTTCTGAAGCAGACTAAGCTCTCAAGGTCAACTTTTAGTCAACTCATTTATATGCCATTTAGGTTGTGCTTCATGAATCCTATCTTTCATGTGTTCTTTCATCACAAGATGTTGGGTGATTACGCTGAATGTCATCCAAACCGTGTCGTCTGAATCGCAGCAAATCTCTGAAAATGCTCAGCAGCAGGGGAGAGGAAAAGGAAAAAACACGCACACACACAACTTGGCAAGAGTAGAGAACGCACCCTGTTGAATCTTTATTAGCTTTAACAGGAAATCGCTCTCAACATATAAGGCTGTCTTTGTGGAACGTTGCTGGAGCTCTCAAATTCTCGCTGCCGCAACAAATCCCGCGTGCATCTCTGCTCTGTTGTCGGACGTGATTGTTAAATGTTAAAATGTGCAACATCCATAAAACCGCATCCATTTTCAAATCCTTATTTGAAAATGGATGCAGAGACTTCGAACCATAGCTTAACTTACACTTGTAATTAACTTGCTTGAAACCCTTTGTTATCGTCTCTTCTCTCGGTCCCTGGGGTAAGCCTTGGAGGACGGCTTTCTCACTCCATCCCAACAAACAAATTTGAAGAAAGAAGAAAGGAGGAAAAGGGTGTGCTTCTTTTTTAGCATCTTTCTATGAGCGCTGTTTACCATCACCAGACAGCTGATGCGATTCAGATTGATTCAAATGAGATTTTCCACACTTTCTGACGATGCGTTCTGGCACTTTACTTTGGTAGTCGTCTCACAACTCTCAGCCTGGTGGTGAGGCTAATCTCACTCAGGTTGAAGCTCAAATGTCTCGGTGGGACTCCTGCAAGGGCGGGGGAGGAGGGTTCGCTCTCTGTCTATGGTTAAAAGACGGACCCTGATTAATATTCTCGAGGCAAAAGCCACGGAGACATGGAGAGAGGCAGAAAAGGAGGGCGGGGTGCAGAACAGGACTCCCCAGTGTTCCTGTCAAGTTTGGTGTCTGACTGCACGGATTCTGGCCACCACACTGCTGCCGCCGCCGCCTTACTGCGAATACTCGGCAGCCCTATGTCTGGATCTTTGAAGATAATGTGTGCTATTAATAAACAAACAGAAGCAATTACTGGGAGGGAGAGGAGAGGGTTTGGATTAGGTCAGGACGAGCGCCGGCCTGACTTTAGTCTAAACTGATGAGCTGCTGCACTCCAAAGACAGTTGAGATACCAATCCCTTCTCGCTGACCCCTGCACCCCCACAGCCTGCAGCCACAGAGCCAGATAAGACACCTGTGTGTGTCTGTGTGTGTGTGTGTGTGGTCATTTTTTATATTACAGTAGATCCCAGAGAGAGCGAAGGCCCTGTGTTTCGTACCATGACTTTTACTATATATCTTCTCATATAGCATTGCTGCTTAAGTTATTTATCTCAATTTACGTGTGCCTTTCATTTCTTGGGGTGGAGGTTATTGTTTTATTTACTGATATGTGAAGAAAATATGTCAAAATTTGGCTCATTCTTTTTTTTTTTTAAAGTTAATAATTGATCCATTACTTTTTTTTTAATGATTTTTTATCTTTAAATGATAAAAAAACACCCCAAAACAAAACAGAAAACAGAGTCTGTTACAGGTTAGGTTAGGTCAGAGGTCGGCAAACCTGGGCACGCGCGCCACAGTTGGCACGCAAAGGGTTAACTGATGGCATGACCATAGCTGGACTGGCCATCGGGCATTTGCTTGATGGGCCGATGATTTTTATTTTTATTTTTGTAACGGTATAAACAATGAAAGGTGGTGGATTGGCCAGATGCTGGCTGATGTGTAAAAATAACTCAGTTGTTTGGCGGTGGCTATGGCGGAGCTTCCACAGATTCAGTAAAATTAACAAGTGGTGGAGGCCAGCAGGTGGATGAGGGAGAGGGGAGGCAGGACGAGGAGAGACCCGAGGCAGCCGCCGGTCCGAGTGTCAGGTGAACTGAACTTCAGGTAAGAAGTTATGACCTGCAGTCTATCTGGGTCAGATATAAACCAAATTTAGGTGGAGTTTATTTTCGTTGTGCTGACTATTTACAGTCAGTTACAATAACTCGTACTGCGTGCTAGCTAGCATGACGGAGTTTCTATACAGCTGGGTGGGTGCTATGATGTTACTGATAGTGAACTTTTTATTCATAAGGTTAGTTAGTAGAGTTGCCAACCGTCCTGTAAAAAGACGGAATGGTACCTTATTCAGAGAAAATATTACGCGTTTCGTGTTGAGCTGAGAGGGGACGCAGTTTGTCCGTACTTCAGCTAGAATGGAAAAAGACACAAAGCTGGAGTTATTCTGTCGTTACGCTGCACAGCTGCTTCTTCTTCTCTCATTCTCTCCCCCTCCCTCTCCAGTTGCTACTTTAATCATGAAACTGATCAATGATCAGCTGATCGGCTTTTCTCTTTTGTTTGTTTATCGCCCACTTTGCGCCAGAAAGAGGAAACCGGCGGATGTTGCACTAAACAACAGCAGCACATTTAAGCTTGATCAGCTGTTGTTAGAATTTATTTAATATTAATTTCTAGTGTCAGCTGAGGTTTGCTGGAGCCACAGCTGTAAAAGCTGCTGGTCAGGATGTCAGTTTGTATACCTGGTGAGAGGGAAACATGAAGATGAAACCAGGAGATGTCCTTACTGAATCATCAGAGCTGAACAGGTGATGGAGAAACAGGTTTACCTTTTAGGTGACATAAATGAGTTGAAGGGAAGTTATGAACTGTTTCTGAGAGATAAATAACACCAGGATCCTTTTCTATGTAGCTGACAGCTGGTAACTGTGCAGGGGCGGGTCTAGCAAAGTTTTGCCAGGGGGCCAGGTAGGGCATTAACAGGGAAAGGGGGGCACAAAGAAATACTTTCTTATTCTCATTTAAAATGTCTCGCTGTTATTAAATAATTATCTGAAGCTTACAACCAAAGTTTTTATCTGACATACAATGTATAGAAATCATACATATACCAACAAGATTGTACATCACTGTCAGAACAGCATTTGGCTAAAAATAACTTAGCCTACTGTAAGAGGGACGTTGTTAGCTTTCCACATTCCGACACTTCAAAAGCTTCAGGAGCTTTCCGCTCAGCACAGCATCAGCACCACGGAGATACACGGATACATCCGTAGACTTGAGACACAGTGCATTTTTGGGACTTTCAGGAGTATGGACCAATGTTTTATTTTCTGAACACACCAGAAATCTTTAATGAGCAGCTAGATTTGTCTTGCATTAACTGGCTGAGTTAATGCCAGTTAATGCAACATCGAAGCAGCTGGAATCCATAGCTGTGCGGGTTCATGGAGCTGCATTTTCACCTGCTGGACATCACTGCCTGACAAGTTTAACTGTCTTCAGAACATTGCAGAGGCCTTATTGACAGTATTTGGCTCTACATATCTGTGTGAGCAGATTTTCTCTCACATGAGTCCTCAGGTAGCCGTCTGAATGCTGGACACTTGGAGACCTGTGTTTCTGAATGGGAGACCAGAGATCCCATTAACATGTGTATCTCTGTATTAACAAACATGCCATATTGGCCCAGTTTACTTTTCTTATCATTGTTGTGAGGAGACCATAAATAGCATTTGTATTTTCTGTTGTACAGTTCATTTGCTGTTCTTGTTATGGATAAAAAGTGTCTTTTTTTGTTTCAAAATAGCTGATAACTATTCACTGATAGCTGCCTACATCTGCAAACAAATATAATTCTACAAAGTGGTTCTATATATTGTGTAACTGTTCATATAGAGCGTTATTAAATCTTTTGCTAATGCAATCATATGGCACACTGACTTCTGAGGAAATTTTAAATGGCACTCGCCATCAGAAAGGTTGCCGACCCCTGGGTTAGGTTGTCTTACCCTGCTCTCAGACTGTATAATGGAAATTCAGAATTTTCCACCTTTAAATAAAAAAGGTTAACAAAGTTTAAATTGAATTGTTACACAAAGGTTGTTTAACAATCTTGTGTGTGTGTTTGGAATGATAACGGATGAAAAGGTTAGCTGTACAGACACTGTCCTGTGTGCAGAAAAAAGCTAACCAAAAGCCTTTCAGCCTTCATCTTATCTATTGTGAGGTCTTTCTAGGGTACCAATGAACAAAAGGTCTCAGTGATAAACTTCCCTGGTGTTTCAAAATCTCCTGTCTGACTGAAAAAACACCAGCTAGCTACCTAGCTAGCAAGCCAGCTAGCTACTGACATTAAATTTACATCACATCTGTGGTCAAAAGCAATGTTCCCTCTAATGTGTCTGAGCGAACACACAAACTCCCTGCACTGTGGTCACGCCAGCATCGAATCCATCCAAGTTACATGGTTTATTAAAATAATCAAATTACAGCATTTAGGTTAGACTACTTTTAATTAACTGCTTTAGCCCACTTACAGTGAAAATTTAAATAAATATTGTTCGTGACCTGTGTAGTATGTTAACACTACTGGAAGTAAAAATAACTCGAACTCCAATTTTGAAAACACAACTTTCTTTTTTTTCTTTTTCTTTTATAAAGCTCTGACCTGTATTATGAGTCTGAGTCTGTGGTCTGGGAGAGAGTCTGTAACGCTCTGTCTGCAAAATACAGTATATAAAGACCAATGTTGGGCAATTAATTATATAATTACTTCTTCAAAAAAGTTACTGAGTTTTGCAAACAACAAACAGTTTTTTGCAGCTGCTTACCTAAAAATGCAGCCGAGGCGTTTTTTAAATAAACATTTCAAACTATTTACAGAACAATCAGCTGTTCTGCATCAAATCTGATGCCACACAAATTATTTGTGCCACTCCAAAAAATAATTTCTGTCCACTATGAGATGAAGGAGAACAACAGCCTGATACCTGCAGGCCTGAGAACAGGAGATGTATCACTGCTGTAACACCTGTAACATTCAGCAGTCGCCTCATTGTTCTGACACACACAACAAAACTATTGACTACACTACACACTAACTACACAAGATTTGCGCTAAACGTCGCAAATCTCTCACATCTCAAAACACGCCGTCACTCCTAAAACTTCCTCCTGTTTCTTAACAACTAAATGCCATGTTTTGATTGGTCGACATGGTACATTTTTCGACCAATGGGAAAGGGTGGGGGTGTTTTGGTTTCATCTTTGCTCACAGGCTTTCGAGCGTTTTTTTCTTATAAAACGCTGTTTTTACCGTTTCTCCCCGCAGTAAATATAAACAACGACAGTATTGAGGAAGAAAAACAAACACTGCATATATTTTATCACAAATCTGGTTTTACGTGGCCTATCAACACAATTTAAGAACTGGTATGAAGTCCACACTTTTTCCGTCAATTGTTCCGTCTGTCCTGCTCACATCTCCAATGGTTGTCCACATTGTCATTAACGTGGCTTCACTCCACATCAGCCACGCCGCTTTGCTAGCTAAAACACCGGTGTTGGCACATAAGGACGCTGTCATAGCCTGTCAACGACGTGGATTAGCTGCGCATATGCGTGAATGTGAATCACGTGATTGGCTGGACTATGGGATAAAGTGGCATCGTTCTAATCCCACACTGGAGCAGCCAGTCAATCACTGACTAACACTGCAAAACAGAATTGTTAACGTATTTACTTTAATTTCAATTCAGGTTAGAACTTTTTTTTGTGCGCAACGCAGATTTTTTCTGCGCAGAGACCGTGCCAGCAGTGCGCACGAACGCAGCTTAGAGGGAACATTGGTCACAAGCCACAGGTGGTAGTTATTGTGCTGCTGCTGAGTTTTGACGGGTTTTAACGACTTCTCCTCCTGTGTGGAGGATGTGGAGGTTTAGTCTGAGTGGAGACACCTACTGTTCAGGAGAATACTAACCTTGTAAGAATAATGCTAACAAGGTTAGCATAAATGAAACGGGGCCTTAACAGCAACAGCTAACAGCTAAAGCTAGCATATCCCAACAACAATTTTCAGTAACAGACAATGACACACAAGCTAACAGCAGAAATGCACACCATCAGATAACAGCTAGGAACGTTCAACACAAAGTTCTTTGGTGCGATTAACCTTACATTTATGTAACGCAGTTATAGTTTCTCTTATAAACAGGGGTGCACATAAGTGGTCCGCAGGTGCGCATTTGCTGTTAAAATAAAAGACATGCGCCAGATATGAAGTTGCAACGTGCGTTTGCGTACATATAAAAGGCAGTGTTTTTGTCCGCTAGAGTGGGATTTTCACGGCATATTCTGCACCACATCTCTGTGCGTTCATCATTTGTTTGAAGCCAGCTCACTTCCTGCAACCACTTTTCCGAGAACACGCGCTTCTTTTGCGGTTCGGACTTCTTCTGACATTTCTTTGGAGGTGGAGGAACACCAAAGTAATTGCTTAAAGGAGCTTGCTTCTTCGAAATCTTTAAGTTCTAAACAAATGTCTGTCCTCCTCCAGAGAATCTTATGTACGCAAACGCGCGTTGCAACTTCTTATGTGGTGAGCATCTTTTATTTTGACAGTGAATGCGCACCTGCGGACCACTTTTGTGCACCCCTGCTTATAAAAAACAGATTTAGAAACCTGACAGCTTACTTCGTATAAACTTAATGCGAGATCATCCTGGTGTGGATGTGTGCCATGCAACTCTACAGAATTATTATAAGTGATGTGGAGTGCGTGTGGAAAATGTTGAAGCAGAAATAACACACGTCTGTGTGTGGGAGGCCCCGATCGACTACAACAAACAGCACTCCTGTAAGACAAAGATGTAGTCATGTAAATGTCTAGAAGTGGAACTCATTGTTTCACACTTTAGGAGAAAAGCAGATTGAAGCCTCCTCCTACTTACTGTTCCTTCACTGAGTCACTCCGTCAGGTTTCAGATTAAGGTGATCTAGTTAAAATTCCCACTGTGACATCTGGAACTCCTGTCAAAGCTCCATGAGCACTGAAAGTCCAGTATGCAGTGAGGATGACTGACACTCACTACCATGTCTCATTCTCCTCAGAGATTCTAAGCAGTCAATAATTCATCAGGAAGGTATACTCTCATGTAAGGGTGCAAGGTACAGCATGGAGTGGAAACTTTCTCCCTCTTCCCACCCTCAGTTTGTCATTTCTTTCTCAACCTACAGACAGTCCCTTCCCCATCTCTTCCTTGTTCTCCCTCCTTCACTCACTCACTCCCCCCCCCACCTTACTGTCTCAATTTATATTGCACCACTTCAATAATTCAAAGTGATATATAAAAGTCAATGAAATTTGCCATACCTCGGGTCATTACGATGCCTGCCAGGGATTTGTGCCGAGCGTGCACAGGACTGCAGCCGCCCACCAGCGACCGGTACTTCTCCCTCACCAAGTGGAATATTGAATCAGCAAAGTCCTGAAAAACACAATCGCTCCCTTAATTTCTACTGGACACAATCTGTGGAGACCGACTACCCGGGTTTAAATTTGCTGCACTTGGTTAACCTGTTCAGGTAAACAGAGTGAGGTTTAGGGAGATTATCCTAAAAGCCAACTTACCTGTTTAGCTATGAGTGCATAGAGATCATCGAAATGCTCGAGGCATCGGTATAAAAAACACACAGCAACTTGATTATTATTGAAAGGTTTCAGCTGGAAAGCTCTACACACAGTATTATTAATTCAATGATACCTGATAGCCATGAGTGTTTTAGATCTTAGATGATGCATTTAATCTGTATATCCTCATCTGGTTGTTAAAGAGACACAACATGCACATTTTGTTAAGCTCTTCCCTACTTAACCTTCCTGCTTACATGATCTGACCAAGCAGTGTTGCAATTGTGATGCAAATGTAAAGTTTTCATTGAGTAGTCGTTAACTTTAAGAGCAGAATGAGTCATGTACTCATTATCGTTTCTGCCAGCATATCCCAAAATAAAAGCCACTTGTCCCAGACCCCATTGTTTCCTGTCTGACTTCACTGGAGTGCACGATCGTGCTGGACACCATTTTTCAGTTCTCATTTCCTCCACCATCTGCCATTTGGAGCGCCTCTAAAAACTTGCTGGTTTTGCTTCTCGGTCTGACCGACATTACACATGCTGATTTACTGGAGATAAAATGCAAAGTATGAAATAAAACTGTGCTCTCTATGTACATTTACCCCTCCACCTCCGACTCAACACTTCTCACCAGACATCCACTAAATCCACACTGTTCACCAGATGTTTGCCGAGACATGGGCACGGTTTTCGCACCCTTTGGAATTTTTAATGCTCTTTACTCGAGTAGTAATTAAGGGCTTAGTCTCCAAGCAGTCTACACGCCAACTGTAGAGCGCAAACGGATCACTGGGAGATGGCAACAGAGTGGCAGTGGAGTGGGCCTTTTGGACAGATTGAAGCCCGCAGTGGCTAAAAGGACATCAACAGATGCCACAGTAACAGACGTACAGAGTGAGAGAGGAGCAGAGAGATTAAGGGCAAACAGAAAAAAAGGCGAGGAGAGCAAATGAATGAGCATATTGCACATTATAGCCCTCGTCAAGGCTGTGAAATACTCTCACAGTAGGAACTGGCGGTGGAGGTGCTCACAGCTTGTGCTGCGGTGGGTGGCGTGTGGGTGTGTATGTATGGACACGGGCATATTGGTGCTTTGACACCGGTGTCAGCCCGAAGCTTTTTCGGCGAGTAGAACAGGAAGGAGCAGTGAAAAGTCATCACGGTCAATAACTTAGCACAGAGGTTCTCAGCTAACGGTTGGGTGACAGGTCAAAACTGAGGCGAGTCTCCTTATTTTTAACAACAGGCAACGAAGACAAGAAAAGACACATTTCCTCTACCGCTATTTACGTGATGCTTGGCTAACACTTCACTGTTACTCGGCATTGCTGCCAGTTTTCGGTTTTACAGTCGGCGGCAATGATCAGTAAACATCCTCATTCCAGATTCACCTCTGAAATATAGTTATCAGGCATATTTTGCTTTGTCATGCCAAACATTTTAAAGCCAAGAAACTCTTCACGAGACAGCTCAAAACCAAATAAACAGTTTGGGACATGGACTATGACGATAATGTTTTACATGTGTCAGAAGTGAATAAACAGGTACCGTATACAAAAATGCCTCTTTTTTTCAAGACAGTTTTAAAGGTGCAGTAAGTAGAATATGTGGGGTGGCTGTAGGTAAGGAGGTACAGCCGGTCATCTACCTATCCAAAGGTTGGTGCTTGGATCCCTGGCGGCTCCTGCATGTATCCTAAGTATCCTTAGGCAAGATACTAACCCCAAATTGGTCTCTGATGCATTCATTGGAGTATGAACACATGTGTATGTTAGATAGAAGACACTTGAATAAGACATGCTGTATAAAGAGCTTTGAGTGCTCAAGTAGAAAAGTGCCAGTGCATTTACAATTCATCTTATATTACTCTAGACAGTCTGCACTGCCAAATATTGCACTCAGTCAACCCTCATGATGATCTACTGGAACAACTGCACAACATTTTGGACTGTGCCTCCAGTCCAAAAGAAAACTGGCATCTTCTGGACTCCATCATGGCCGTTTGCCAAGAGTTTCAGCCAACACAACTGCTTGGTTTACAACACGAGCAGCAGAAGGTCAGAATTATAGAGTCGTTAAAAAGAAGAATAACATCTCTGGCCTTTCTTTCATGTTGGACAAACACATAGTAAGGGTAGCATCCACATTCTGATAGATATCCAACCATTTTCTGTTGCTTATCCGGGTCTGATCTACAGAGCAGCCCTTCTTCTCCCCAGCCACACACCCCAGCTGATGAGGGGACACCAATCCATTCCCAAGTCAGCTGAGAGATGTAATCCCTTCAGTGTGTCCTGGGTTTGCATGTCCTCCTCCCATTAGGACATGCTGGAAACACCTCACCTAGGAGGCATCCTACCCAGATACTTGAACCACCTCAGCTGGCTCCTGATGTGGAGGAGTAGTGGCTCTAGTCTGGGATCTTAGGCTGCAATTCCGATTTTTTGATCAAATCCGATTTTTTTGTCTGCTTGTTCATACTACAGAATCTGCAGATTATATAGTACAAATAAAATGTTCACGTTCCTCCAACGTTGTCTTCCCAACAGTTTCACTAACATCTACACGGGATGGCCAGGAAGCATTCACGATGTCTTACGTCACTGCCTTGTGTCAGTGACGTAAAAGACGGATTTAATGCGACATATATATATAAAGCAGTCGCTTTCTGAAACATCAGATATGTATTGGATTCAGTACCACATATGAAAGTGACCCAGGTCGGATTTGAAAATATCGGATTTGTGCTGTTCACACTGTCATACCATGATCGGATATATTGTCGCATAGGGTCAAAAAAGTCGGATTTGATGCACTTTCGCCTGCAGTGTGAACGTAGCCTTATTCTTGAGGTCACTATCCAGAGCCTGCGGCCATAAATAACAGGAATACAGACTGACCAGAACAACAGCTTTGTTCTGGTACAAGCAGCTTTGCCGTAACCCAGCTTCAGTTCATCTCTCTACAACAGCGCTCCCCAACCGCGAGAGTTGAGGCTCGGGGGTGAAATTTATGGTTTTCAGGGTTTTTATCGGTTTTTATCGTTATTTTTTTTAATCGTTTTTATTGTTAACTCGGTTTCCCTGGGTCTTTTCCTGTGTGTTATGAATAAATCTTCTTCTTTTTCGGTACCGGTACTAGTTTTATTTTGTTGTATTTATCCGTGACACCTTAAAAGCCGGTTCGTGAAAATATTGTCAGACATAAACCGGTCCGTGGTGCAAAAAAGGTTGAGGACAGCTGCTCTACATCACAGCATAAAGCTATAGAGGAGATTTCTTCACTTTCTTCATTTTATCAGTCGCTTCAGATCATTTTTCAAGGTCTTAAATAGACACATTTACTGTAAGTAGCTTTAATCCATTTTTAAACTAACAGTCTGCACCTTTAATACGCACAGCCCTACTCAGTGACCTGCAGCATGTGTGGAATAACAGTAATTAGTTTCCCTGTTAAAAAAATCCAACCTTTTGTGCTGTTGTTAATAGGAAACAGCTGATACTCACTAATGTATTTTTATGTCAGCACAGCAGATGGACTTGGACACTCAGTCTTTTTCTTTCACTTTATCGTTAATATGAAAAACTATAACCATATAGTTACATAGTTACGAATATCTACAATTATAACTATATTAACTGTACAACAATATTAACAGCTGTTGCTGTAAAACCATCAAAGTTTACAAAGGAGGGACGAATGAATGACTCCATTAAAACCTGTTAGATGTTACGCGGTGACAGTGAAATTCTGTTTTTAGTTTACTCTTCCACCACTTTTGCAAAAGACATAATAATGTGTAACAACTGACAAACACATCATTTGTGTAAATTTATTAATCGCCCGTAAAGATAATCGCACCTACGAGCGTTATTTGGGAGTGCCGCTAACAAGCTATTTTGTCCTGTTTAGTAAACCTGACACTGACAGTCTAAATTTGATACCTGTAATGGGTGGAACACCTGTTGTGTAGTGAATGACCTGTAGAGGGTGTAAAATAAAAAGCATAAATCTCACATGTCAGAATAACAAGTTTCTACAGCAATAAAGAAATAAAGAACAACCTGGTAACAATGTGTTGGTTTGTTTTTTTTAATAATATGCTTGAAAAATGAACTAAACATATAATTTCATATGAACACAAAGAGCCTCAATTGTTTTTGTTACACAGTCATTTGCTTTGCCTTCTATAAAATGTGGATGTTGTCCTTTAAAAAACACAAAGTTAGAGCAAAGTGTGGATAGTTGTTATTCATTAAATGTCGAGTAAAACCAGCAAAAATATACATCACATAGATTTTTGCCAAAAGACAAGGAAATTTAATGATAATTTTGTAATATTTGGCAACATTTCTGTCAATTTATTCTGAGTTTATAATTAAAATTCCACAGTTAAAATAATCCCTAGTATGTAGAAGATTACCAAGAGAAAACCATCCTCGCTCTGCCACGAGTCCTGCAAAATGTTCTGATTCTACACGCAGTAACAAAACCTGTGGGGAAAAAAACCCTGCCTTGGTTCTTGCTCCTGAAAGTGACATCCAATTAATTTGAACAGAATCCTGCTTGGCTTGGCAGCGTCAGCTGGTGTCGGGCACATTCTGAACCCAGAGTCAAGTCCTCCATCCCTCCTAAAGGCCTTTTCATTGATGACATTACAGAGGTGAGAGAACGTGGCAGCTCGGAAAGGCCCGGGGAGCAAAGGTGGAATAGACCCTGGCAACCAGCCCAGCTTTTTGTCCCTCCCTCCTGCTTCTTCCTCCTCCTCCAACTCTCCTTTAACTCTCTCTCCTCTCATCTCTGTCACTCTCTCTCTCTCTGTCGAGTCGTCTTTCCTCATTCTCGTCTCATCTTTTTACCTCCTTGTCTTTTCATTCCTTTCCTCTCTTCCTTTTTCCTCCTCCTGCTAACTCTGTCTCTCAGGTTGGTTTGTGATAGAGGGCAGTGATGTGCCGACTGTGATTCAGAACCTATAATTTCCACATGGAAACAGCATAATCATGAACCTAATCTGCATCACCCGACTGAAAAGAAAAAAAGGCCTCAGCTCCCTTCCTGCATTCTCTTTTCTCTGTTTATATTATCAAATATCTAAATACATACCTCTGTCTGTACGGTGTCCCCCTATCATTTTCCTCACATTGACACACACATACACACACTCATATACACACACTCATTCCTCAGTGGGGGAGTTGAGTGCCACCTTTAGTGTGGGCCTAATGTGGCAGAAAAACGGGGCCAAGGATCTCACTCCTCGGTCAGGGAGAACATCGGCCTGCCGCACAGCGAGAAGGAGGACCGGCTGGCTTGCTTTCGGATCAACATCAAGGTTAGCGCCGCTCCTCTACAGCTACGTTTGGGAATTTGGTATTCAAACTCTGTCTCAGGTAACTGATATAAACTGCACTCTGAATGCACCTCAGGAAACTGCTGTAGTGGCTGTTGTGTTGCTCAGCCCACCTGGTGTCTTTGCCGCATTAGTTCTGACCAATTTACTTGGCAATTCCTCCGGGCATCCCGAGGGTGGAGAAAACAAGCAACGGCGGTTATTTAGTAACATCTGCAGCTGCGCACGATGAAATTTACTGCCGTAATATCACAATCAGCTCGAATCAGGGGGAGCTGAAATTAGCAAAATTAAAGCAAAATTAGAAAGAAACAGTGACCTCTGACTCTGTCTGGTCTGACTGAAATCCAAGTCGCACTCAAGCATGTTTGTAACTACATCAGTTAGCAACATTTGGCAACCCTCTAGCAACCAGTCAAGCACTGACATGCTTAAATACATGTGATTCTACATATTTGTAGGTGGTTATGTACAAAAATGTAGTTCTGCCTCTACTGTTTAAAGCAATTATTCTGGTCAGAACTGAGAATATTTAACATATTATTCATCAAACTTGAAACTCATCAAAAAGGGCCATGGACAGTGCAAAAGATGGATGTGGTCTGAAAAGTGCACCCAGTGCAAAAGTGCCTAAACCTATTTTCTTTTAATAGCCACCAGGGGGCGATAGTTGTGGTTGGAAAGACTTAAAAAGACTGTTTAAGTCCTACCTTGGACTTGTTCTCTGTATAGACTTTCCTTATGAGTTTATAGGCTCAGACACACATTTCAGGTAAAACGTTGAGCCTCTGTTGTAAATATAACTAATAAGTTTCATGCTCATTTGCTAACAACCACCGATTGATAAGTTGCTGTTTTCAAAACATCAAGAGTGAAATGGTGAAAATGTTCATGTTGAGGCATCAAAATAGATTTGATGCTGTCTATGTGGGAGATATGGGAGCATCCGTTTGGGAGTTAGGGTCCAGTGATGGGTGTTTTTGAATGGGCTAAAGAAAAAACAACAACACATGTGATAACACATGGAACAACACAATCATTTCAACTTTACTTGTTTCCATAAAAAAATCTGCTTTTGGAAATCAGATTTTAAAGCAAGAAGTAATTAGCTGCCATCTCCTCTTAGCATGGATCCCTGTAAAAATACTGTAGCCAGATATACGACCAACTGTGGTGCATGTACCTCATGACTACAACATCAGCATTCAAGCAACCAATCGTCCCTTCAGTTAGAATCTAGCAGCTAAAGATAAAAGTACCCCTCTGCTAACTAGCTAGCTGCTGTTTGGTTGGAAACAAGAAGCATGCTACAGATAAAGCATAAACAGTAACATAACGGTGTAATAATACAGTGCAATATAGTGCTACATCATTTGAAGTGAATGCATTTAAACTCTTACTGTCAAAAGATTATTTATCACAGCTTTCTTAAGTCACACAACCAAAACAAAGACACTGAGACAACAGTAAGAAGCATATCTGCAGGTTTCTGGTCTTCAAATTATTTGTGCGTGGGATAAAGAATGAAGTTAAATGTAGGTAAGGATTTTCAATACACTGCTGTCATATTTTTTATCTGTCCATCCAACCATTCACCCCTCACCGCCCCCCGTCTGTTCGTGCACGTAAACAGTTTGGCGTCTTCCTCCAAGGTAATGTGGAAATTCACCAACAGTCCTCCTGCTGCCTTTCCTCTGAAGTCAATATTGTGCCAGAAACACAAAATGTCAACAGGAAATTTTTCTCCACTGCTGCTTGACCTAGAAGTCTGCGCGTGCTGGCAGGGGCGATGGCGTGTGTGCCTGTGTGTGCGCGACAGGAAAAAAAAAGTTCAACTGTGTCATTTATTGTTTAGCACTACGGCCCCCAAATGGAAATACTGACAGGAAACTCCAGCTTCATCAGTGATTGTGTTTAAGGCCCTCGGTAACGCTGCCCGTATGTTTCTGCACATCCTCAGTTAATCTGGTGAAACTGAAGCAGCCATGATGTGTGTGTGTGTGTCCATGTGTGTCACTCCTCCATGAAGATCACTGCATGATTTTTACCCCACCCTCGGGGTAACACACACACACACACACACACACACACACACACACACACACACACACACACTTCAACCCACCACCCTCACACCTTATCACCCGCCTGCAGAGCAGCCCAGGCTGCATAAAAATGGGGCCATGTCTTATATTTCTTTATAGAGGTATTTAACAATTCATTCTCCTGAGTTTTAATAGTGTCTGCCCTCTGCCTAGATATCCCCCCCGCCCACCTCCACCACCACCCACACACCCTGTGCCTCCACCATCAGCCCTGCCTCCCTTCTCCCCATCCCTCGCCTGCCGCCGAGCATGAGGCTTTTGAAAATGGATATCTATTCATTTGGCGGAAACGCTGCCTCTGGGGGCTTTTTAGGTTCTCAAAAAAGCCCGACTCCTCACGGTGAGACAGATTTCCCTCTTGTTTGTTCTCCATATGATGTAAAGCATCGCTCTCGCTCCTAAATCTTTCTGCTCCTTCTCTTGCTGGCCTCTCGATCTGTATCATAAGAGGAAAATCAAAACAAAACTCATATGTCACTTCTCAGATCTCCTTTCAGCGGTCGCTCTGCTGTCTTGCCTTTTGATGACAGTGAGAGATGTGGTTGTGCCACGTGACAGCGACAAAGTGCAACCTGCAGGACTTGAACTGTGTAAAATTTGGGGAACGCTGTGAAACACTTTTGCACCTCGCCTCTAACCAGATCTAACCTTTTCCTGCGCTATGGCCAGATGGCCCTGCAGCCCATGGAACAGATTTCACTTTGTGTGTGTGTCAAACTTTCTGCCTGAACAGCGGGGCCTTGTCAGTCAGATCAGGCAGCCGGGCTGCACCATGCGGCCGTCGTCATCATAACAAGAGGCTTTTTCCCTTTCAAACCACATGCTTGATGTTAGCAAGAGAGAACAAAGGCAGATGAAGGAGCACCAGAGAGAGTGAGAGAGAATGACAGAGATGGTGCATTTGATCTGTCTTTGCCACAGCGCTCCTCTCCGTCTTTCCCTGGTGTGGGTGAGAGATAGGGGGAAGATGCAATGCTGCACCACAGGTTTCCAGCAGCAAAGCAGAGCTCAAGCAGAGATTCCTCATTAGGCTTGAAAAGGTGGGAACCACGACGACGAGCTTGGTGCATGTGGTAAGGATCAGAGTCAAGGATGAGCTACCACAAAAATGATAACCTCATCCAAAAAAACAAGGGCACCGCTTTCTAGAAATGATGCTAAACATAGAAGTGTTTCATTATGGCTTTGATGTTCTCCACTTGGGGCTGCAATCAATCCCTGTGTTACAGTGTAACGATCCATCCCTCCTGTACAGCCAAATTCACGACAAGGGCAAGCGACCACTTAGAATATATGTACAATGGGATTTTTAGCCACAGACCCGGCGTGTCTCTGAGGACGATAACGTAAGCCTGTGGATTCACTGGATGGTCCGCCACTTTGGATGCCGACAGATCACTGGATGAAACAAATGTCCATGTAGATCCAGTCTTAAAGGGACAGTTCATTCCACCAAAAAAACCCCAACAAATTTGATCTGGCCTACAGCGCTCTTCATTTACCTGGCTAGGTTGGGAGGTATTGGTTGTAGAGATCTCTGCAGAAATCATGCACACACCCTGTGAAGAGCATCAATGAGTAACTGTTTTATTTCTACTGAACTACAACAATAAACCTTATCACTGTGCAGGAATAAGTGCCTTTTAATAAAGAGACACTGTTGCAGCATTTTTTATGTATTAGGAAAGTGCCATCTGGTTCCACTGTAGATAAAAGAAGGCTAGATGCTAGATCCAGATGCATTAACAGCACTGCTGCCCAGAGGAAAATGTGTACAGTTGATGTACAGTTTGATGTGAACGGTGTCTTTTTTTTGGCTTTTCGGGATTTTTTAAAGTTTCTCATGGTCCCTAAGGTTTATATCCTAATGACTTTAGTTAACCCTGCCAAGCACCACCACACACACATATCAAACAATTATTTATATATTTTAAAAACATACTCGTGAGCCTCAGGGAAGTTATCCTGCTGACTCCCTCTGATATTCAGAGTGAAGTATTCTGACAGCTACTGGATGGATTGCCATTAAATTTGGTACAAACATTCAATGTCCTGATGAATCCTAATGACCTTGAGCTCCACAAGGAGGTCATCTTCATATGTTCTTCAAACGATCTCACCATCTTCTGGTCCCCAGAGACTAAATCCCACTATGAAAATATAAAATATATTTCAGTCCAAGCAGAGACACAATCGCCCATCTCAGGCCACGCGCCAATAAGCAACCCGATTTTGACACTCAGGAACTTGAATCATCTTAGAGTCACAGCTACAGCAGCTTGTCACTTGGTCATTTCTGGACAGCATTTCAAGCACTGTCATCGTTTTAAAACACTGCATGTCAGAACAAGGCTTTTCCTGCTTCTAAAAGAATATCCTCATCTACAAGGTCCTCAAGCACCTGTTGTTGTGATTTAGTGCTATATAAATAAAGCTGAATTGAGCTGAATGCACATGTTCACCCTTCAAACTCCCAACAAGTTTGTCATGTTGTCATAAAATTAAATAGTGTTTTCCAACCTTTGGTAAAAGCTAAACTTCATATGTCTCCTGATTGGTTACATCTGTTCAAAGTTACTAATGCACTTAAGCCTAAATCCAAACATTAATTTGGGAAATGAAACCCCAGCATTCAAGCCAGATCGAGCTGAAGCTACTGAATCATAACCAACAAGGGCAGATGCTACGCACGACTGTCTCTGAAACTCATTATCAATCTTAATTCTCTTCATCTGATCAAACAAGCTCAGCCAGATACAACATAGATGCTATCAGGGCTCGGCCCATCTGTGGCTCTATGTTTTGTGTGGTTGTAATCTGGAAACCATGGTTGCCAGGTCCCTCAATAAGCTTTGTTTTTTTTTAAACCAGCACTTTCTAAATAGTTATTTCCTCTTCTGTGCAACCAAAGAGTGAGATGATGCTGTTACCTTTACTGCATCAGCTTATAGAAATGTCTTTATGTAAAGGATAATCACGAAATCAGACTCAAGACTTGAGAAAATTCAACATACACTTGATTATAATGCATGTGCATGTACTGAACATATTATTTATTTAGTTTTTAAATAAGAAATTCCTTCTTTTTTTCATCCTATAAATCTTTGTCTTTCTGCCCCTGAAATGCCACAATTTGGTATGAATATTAACCGCTTTGTATCAGTTTATTCATTATCTTCCACTTATCCATCCAGTTAACCTGACATACATGTCCTTGGACTGTGGACAGGTAGTGGGAGAACATGCACCGTCTCATTTTGTATCCAGTTATTAGTAATTACTGATGAAGAGAAGGAAGAGGGCAGGTGAAAGTTGACAAAACAAATCTGCAGTCTGTGGTGATTTTACAGTTCAGCGATGGTCATGGAGAATTGTTTCTCTCCTGTCATTTAAATTACCCTATGTGGTGAGCAGAGAGGTACAAGCAGCAACAAATAATGAATAAACAGCAGCAGAGTGTGCCTGATAAAAAAAACGAAAGCCTAAGTCTTGAAAATGTGGGTTAGCATCTGCCACAATCTAAAACCTTTCTATATAATAATTCACATCACAGCTTAATTACATTAATTACGCTTATTCATTTGGTTAGATTACAGTAATAAACCTCAGAAGAAAACTTTACATGCAATTATGTCGCATTTTCAGAGTCTTAATGCCTCAAAAAGACCTTTGTGGTGTTTGACAGATATTTTATGGCACTTCTGTTTCACCTTACAGCTCACAGACGAGTTAACATGCTCTTCCTGAATTTGTCTTTAAAATATGCACAGGGCAGAGGAGATCACAGGGAGCAAGAGAAAAAAATAAATAAATAAAAGGTTCACGGTGACAACAGATGGAGCGCGCCTAAGTCGTCTCGGTATAAATCCCCTCTGATTAACCTCCACGCTGGAGATAAAAGCAGCGATATGCCTAAAACGACTTAATAATGTCAGGCACAGTGTAAAACACACACCAGCGGCTTTATACATTATGCACCAAAGGCCAGCAGAGGGACTCCTGTGAAAAGATAACACGACACACCCCCGAGAGAGATGGAGGGAAGGGTGGAGAGAGAGGGGAAAAGATTCTGTATGGAGACGGAGGAGGAAATGAGAGGGTCAGCCATGAGGATTTAACAAGAGTCTATCATCTACAGTACATTGTTGACTAAGGGAGGATGGAGGAGGAGGAAGCCACTCCAGAGGCCCCCGAGGGCTGTTCACACAACTCCCATTAATTTGCCCATGATTTAA
Source organism: Simochromis diagramma (assembly GCF_900408965.1). Classification (NCBI taxonomy): domain Eukaryota; kingdom Metazoa; phylum Chordata; class Actinopteri; order Cichliformes; family Cichlidae; genus Simochromis; species Simochromis diagramma. Next base: position 2,637,968 of record NW_024387503.1, on the reverse strand, counting down.
CAGAGAGACGGAGAGAGAGACGGAGAGAGAGCGACCTCTTTGCTCCAAGTTTTATATGTGTGTAGTAACGAATAACGGAAGCAGCAGTGGACAGTCTACTGCCCCAGAGACACTTTGCAGTCACAATCTCAATTAAGCGCTTACCAATTGCAACTGTCACTTAAAAAAATCAATAGTTATTAATCCTGAGGGACTTCATGTGTAAGAGACTTCTGGGTTAATTGCTGCTGTGTTTCGACTGAGAGAATGAATCAGAAAGATCTGTACAACAACTAGGGCTAAATGTTGGGAGCTAAAATTACAGGATTCCTTTCCTAGCATTGAAAAGCTTTTAACATATTCAAATAAGACGTCATATTCCACAATATGGATACTTCCATTATTAAACCTACATGTAGTACGCGATACATTTAATTCACATGTAATGTGTGAAGTTTGACACAGTCCCATTACCTCAAATCACCAGAAAAAACGATTCAACATTAGACTTTTGCACATACCACTGCATTATGTGACCATTTATAAACTTTTATACTAAAGATGCAAATTTTTTTTTTACACATAAACACCAAACAACATCCACAATGTCAGTACTTGATGAAAACCTGGTGTTGTTAGCTAGCTTGCTAGCATCGACCTTTCCATACTCTTTTGCTAGCTGAAGCTTATTTGTGCTCTTTCCTCTTCTGATACTAGCCAAGAGGCTGACCACTGAGGGTGAAAAAATTACTCTCTTCCACGTTTAACTGTGGACTAAAATGCACAAACTATAGGAAGTATATTTACAGAACAATGCCGTTTGAGGCGCTGGTTACACACCACAGGTGACGTAATGCTATAAAGCTAAGCTAGACTATGTTGTTGTTCCTGTTGGGAAAAGTATTCAAATTTCTTCTGTATCAAGTATTCAGCTCTTATCTTTGTTTTCAGAACTGAAGTGACGTCGACTCAGAGCACCAGGAGGAAAACTTTATACTCAACTTTGTTGGGGGAAGTGTCAAGTGGCGACGTGGCGACTCCAGACCTTTGAATGTCACTGAAATCCAGAGACTTCAGGTGATGATGGGAGCAATACCCACTGGCAAATTTTGCTGAAAAATTGAGTTTAGCAGTTAAAGCAACTAAGTGGTAAATACATTTGAGGGTTACCTTGGCAATCATATGCTGGAATGTCTGCTAACAATCAGACATCAGCAACAATGCAGTTCGAAAATATACATGCAGACGGCGGAGCCACGTGATGGTTTTACCGTCACTGCTGCTAACGAAAGTACGCGTAAAAGTGTGGCTATTTTAAATATAAGAGAAAGAGAGAACTTTAAGAAATTAATACAGCCACTACAGTGACCATCAAAACGATGAAAAAATATTGCCGTAAACAGTTTATTTTGTAACGCGAAACGATAGCATATAATATGAAACGATAGATGTTTTCATATCGTCATCCGATATATCGTCATATCGAACAGCCCTACCTCTTAATGCTCCCTGATGCTGTTTGTATCTACAACCTATTTTTTGTTAAATTTAAGGGACAATACAGATTTATTTCAGTCTAGCATATTTCACTGATGCACCTTTGTTTGGCTCTAAGAGCCACTCTCCAATCAGTGCAAAAGCTCAATGCAGCTCTTCAGCTAAGGAAAAAGCAAATCACAGCCTCAGACACATAACAAACTGGCATGGATATTTATGTCAGCTGACCTGCTGCAGGGTGATTATGTCAAATGCAACAAATACACCTGGCTGGAAACCTGGAGGGAGATCCTTGATGAAGTCAGCAAAATGGCCGTTCTCTTCATGCCTTTGTGAATCAGCATTTAGACAAATGTGGATTAAAAACCAGGCTGAGGAGCAGTGCAGGCTTCACTCTCTGTTAATATGACCTTCGCCCACTAGGAGCATCTCTGAAGCCACATATCTGATAGAAGAAAATAATCACAGCAAAATAATATTCACCTGCTGTGGTCAGAGATGGACTCTATCGTAACAGAGGTGTGGGACACTGACTTTTTTAATAAAAGTCATATATTGATATGACGTGTCAGCTCATGGATTTATCAGTCCAACTCTATTCTCCATCTCCCAACAGAGCTTTTCTGTCTGGAATCAGTAATATTTTATGCCAGACAGAGCGAAGCCACAGAAATAATAAATCCAGGAAAACTGTTTGCTTTTTAGACAGGTGGAGAGACTGCAGCAACGGCGTTAAAACGTTTCAGAGGGAAGGGAGACTCTAGAATTGGCTTTCATGTCTTAAAAGAGTGGAATGGCTCCTCTGAAGCACTGCGATGGCTCCCTCCAAAGGGTGGCCGATTGTGTCGGCCTCAGCCCAGACGCAGCGGCCGCGCCTCCATCTCTGCTGCTCTTGAAGATACCGCTGTGGCTTTTTTTGGTGGTCTCGACCCTGGCAATCAGCGAGACTTCAAACCTCAGCGCCACCCTTTGAACGGTGCCCGTGAACATCTGTTGCCAAGCGCTGCTTTTCCTCTTGGCTTGGAGATTAGAGGCAAAGACGAGGGGAAACACTGGTGCTTTCAGAGGCTTGTCTGTCCCCTCTGTCAAGCAATGTCTAACATAATGTTCTGTCAAGGGTACAATGTGCTGCTAATAGCAATACAAAACTTACTAATTTACATGAATACAACAACATGCTGACTCGAGTGACGAAAAACATCACGTGCTTCTGCGCAGCAACGCTGAACCATTGAATGGAGTGTAGCAGGGCACGCACTGGAAATAAATATCAGCTCCCTTTGTCTGCCTTTGTTTGTGTCTGAAGCAGAACAAGTTTGATGACTGAGAGCAAGACTGTTTAACTTATGCAGCTGTATTTTCTTTTGCATTGTGGCGAGTCCATTTGCTTCTGAAGGAGTCATTTATCCAGAGGCCTTCCCTCTGCTGGTGATGACTAAGTGTGGACCAGACTCTGCATCATGGCTGTGGGTGCTGCTGTGGCCAAAAGGGCCCTAGAGCCAGCCATACATCATCAGATATTGATACGCTTCCACCACAGCGCCACGGCTGACATTTGATTCATAGCTCTGGGTGCTCTTTCTGAATCCCTAACAGTCAACAAGGGATCATGGGTAAATGTCAGTGTTGTGTTGGTTTGGGGCGCCTCACTGACATGAGAGAAATTGGTAAAAAATAATGGAACTGGTTAGGACAGGTAACTTTGTCTTGACTTAATGGGCCTTGTGTGTGTGCTGCACCGGCTAGAATTTCATGACAGCAAAAATGGAAAAATAAGTTAATAATGGTGCATGACTCTGCAAATTCTGGACTGTAATGCTTTACTTATTTTACAACTACTTGATATTTATTTTTGCATTAGCCTGCAGACGCCCACATATCAGCACAACCGTTTCTAACAAGGATGACATACTCAATATCTTTCTGTAAAAATATTTAGATATTGCACAAAGCTGAGGAAAGTGGGTGAAAAAATGACGCCTACTGCATCTCCTCTATACTACAACCCTCTCAATCTGTCCATGTGTTATCTTCAAGTTCTGGCTGTTTAGTAAGGATCAACATACACTCATCTTGAGCTTCACTCTGGGTCTGTGGGGTCTTTTAGCAGCTTTGCGTCACGATGTGGTCTTTGAAAGTACTTAAAGAGATTTGATAGTGTTCTCGCAACATTTGCTGACTTTGCGCTGTACTTAAGTTTGTAACTGGTAAATCTCCACTTCTTATAAATGGTAAACCATTTTTTTGTCTGAGGTCAAATAACAGTTTGTCCTCGTTAGTTCATCTGGTTTTGAAAATGAAGTATTTGAAAAATACTTCATTTTCTGAGTGATGGGTTACACTGTAACACTGATGGAAATACAGCATGGTTGATTATGACTGTGGCAGAAACTATGGGTTAGTCTAGTTTGCCTCTGAGTACGAACAACTGGGAGGAGACCCTGGTGCAGAACCTGCGATACAGATTATATATGTCAACTAGCCTGGGAACACCCAGGGATCCCTGTGGAGGAGCTAAAATGTAGTGCTGCTGTGTGTAAGGATGTCTGCTTATGGTTGCCTCATGTGACATCGCAACTGCTGAAATACCTTCACACCTTGCTTTTTTAGTCTGTGATTGATTTTTGTGCGTGGCATAGTCAGGCTGAACACATGAGTGCACGAGTGGGCCTGTTTTTTACCATTTCAATCAGTACAGGAGCTCACAGATTCCCAGTTTATACAGAGGGAGACACTGCAACTGCTTGAAGACCAGAACTTCCAGAAAAAATATGTAAACAACAACAGCAACCCCTACACACCTACACAACCAGTGCAGAAGTACAAACTAATCTTTACCCGACTTTGGATAAGCACAATTTTAATGCATGCATGGATGTTTTGAGTTAGTTAAACTATTTGGATTTGTGACTGGTTTGCCAATTTTTCACGAATTAGATCAGCGGTCCCTAACCCCCGGGCCTTGGACCGGTACCGGTCCGTGAGTCGTTTGGTACCGGGCTGCGAGAGTTGAGGCTCAGGTGTGAAATGTATAGTTTTCAGGGTTTTTATCGGTTTTCAGCGTTATTTTGTTATCGTTTTTATCGTTTACTCGGTTTTCCTTGGACTTTTCACGTGTGTTATGAATACATTTTCTTTTTTTCGGCACCGGTACTAGTTTTATTTTGTTTTGTTGACACCTTAAAGGCCGGTCCATGAAAATATTGTCAGGCATAAACCGGTCCGTGGCGCAAAAAAGGTTGGGGACTGCTGAATTAGATTACAAATGAGGATAAAAACAAACGAACATGTCATGCAAGGCCTATTTTCTTTTTGCCGGACATGGTTTTGCTTAGATTTTATTTCCCCCATGGTAGTTTTTTTTCTTCTATTAATTACACGTTTAACACAATTTCTATTAAACAGCTTGAACCCATCATGCTGAAGTTATATAAAAGCTGTGGCTGTAGAAATAGGACAAGAAATTTAAAACACAGAGGTGAACTAATTTTTCTAGAAGAATGCAAGGTTTATACATAATGTGAGAAGAGGCCCAGATAAAAGCAAATGTTGGTCTAAAACATTGATCAAGATTGTGACTGACACAAAATAAATACATAAACCATTGAAAACCTTTGAGACTGTCCTTAGATCCGAGCTGGTCAGCTTCCCTCTGAATGCAGGGTTGTGCACGGCGACCCTGTGCGCTGTCTGGTGCATTGTGTGAGAGCACATCAAACAAAAATTCACTGATTGTCCGTTTCAGCAGGGACCGAACCATTCCTCTGTGGAGGACCTACTTTCAGCAGACTGAATGCATGTATGTCAAACAGAGCTGTTCAGCTGACATTTCAGAGATGTGAGGTTTTCACCCAGCAGTGATACAGTATGTTTATCCTCAAGACAGTGGCTATATGTTTACACCTGCCCTTTGGAGAAAACAGCGCTGCTCTTTTCTGCACTGATGAATGTGGGTTCTAACAAACATCCTCTGACAGAAGAGGCTTAAACAGTGCATGATCCTTCTCACCGCCAAGCGCTACGTTCGCGCACACACACAAACACAGAGCTGGGGCGACACAATATAATATGCACTTCACTGCCTGCGGATGAAATGAATGCAAATAACCGCATGAGAAAGCCTTTTGAGCGTGCCAGAGAAATCAGTCTGTGGCCCCTGCTCTTTTAACATTTACTAAAAATCCATCAGGTGGCGTTTGCAGAGTAAGCAGAACACCAGATAGACTGTAACAAATGCACATGCTCTCTTTTGTCACCTTTTCTTTCCTTTCCACCAGACCTTTCAAGTGCACGCACACACACACACACACACGAGTCGTGTGCATACACAGCGTTCATAAGCTCCTGCAGAAGGCCAACAGAGAGAGCGGGAAAGGCATGACAATAGACTGAAAGGAGAGTCAATATCGAACTGAGGAGGAAAAAAAACAGCAAAGAACATTGAAGTGCTATACCTATTGTGTGTGTTTTACTTTTAAGCCTATGCTTCCTTTTGAAAGTGTTAAATTACACACTACCGCTCTGAACTCTGATGCATTAGACACTCTTTCTAATGAATGCGTGTCAAGCTTCCAGATGCTGCACAGGAGAGTTAACAAGCTATTTTCTTTATTCCTCGATTTAAATGCTCTTTGTCCTCCCTGCAGCTTATGCAACTTGTGTTGTTGATGTGTAAGGGAGTCAAGGTGAAGCTTGAGCATGAAAAGAAATGGAGTCAAATGAGCGTTTCACCTTTAGACGGCGAGATCACCGTTTCTCTACCTTCACAAAACGTAAAAGCTTCAAGCTCAACCGGCGGTTATGTTAACAGTACTGAGAGAAAGCACCGAATGTCAGCTATGCTGGAGAGTCGGGCTCTTTGTGGGAAGTAGCTGCCACATCTAAACAAGCCAAAGCTGTAACTGTGTTTCTATAAAGTGGTTCAGAGGAGACGGTGCTTGACACGGGGGGTTGTTGTAAGGGAAGCAAAACAAGAAAGAAGGTGGGAGAAACGAGTAAGGGGTGCAGAGGATGTATAGTGCATATATACGTGTCCCTGGATGACAGCAAAGCAATAGTGGGGGAAAATGTAAAATGTCTATTAAAAGTTAGAGGAAATATAACACAGTGGAGGGCAACACTGAAACACAAAAAAAGGGAAACATTTAAATTTTTTGAAGGTATTTTTCATTTTTTTTATGCCCATATTGGTTAAATTATCACATTAGAATATATTTAACAGTCAGAATGAGCTTTTCTCAGATAAGCAAGTCATGTTGCTGTGTTGGTCTCTGTTGCAATTCTCTGACATGTATTTATTACTACAACATAACATAATGAGATGTGCCGGGTGGCCCTTGTGCTGTGTTTCTAACCAAGTGCAGTAGCTTTACTATTTCTTAGGAAAAACAGATTTCTATTTCTATGTTGTAGCATGTGACAACTTTATTAATAACGTTGCTTCTTTTTAAACTCTACAGTGAAAGGCTCTGAGCACTGCTAAAACATTAGCCTACACTATATTTTAAATAAATAAATAGTTTTCTTTTTATTCACATACAGGGGTGCACATAAGTGGTCCGCAGGTGCGCATTCGCTGTCAAAATAAAAGACGCGCACCAGATAAGAAGTTGCAAAGCGTGTTTGCTTACATAAGATTCTCTGGAGGAGGACAGACATTTGTTTAGAGCGCTTAAAGATGTTGAAGAAGCAAGCTCCTGTAAGCAGTTACTTTGGTGTTCCTCCACCTCCAAAGAAATGTCAGAAGGAGTCCGAACCACAAAAGAAGCGCGTATTCTCAGAAAAGTGGTTGCAGGAGGTGAGCTGGCTTCAAACAAATGGTGCAGAATATGCCATGAAAATCCACAGGGCCACAGTGGCACAAGCTCTGTCACCCTTAGTTCTCATCTTAGTTTGTTTCATAACAAGTAAGCCCTGCTCAGATGACCTCAGGGACCTGCTAGGGCAATGGGCTGTAGCATACCAGAGATGTAGGCTGGTGCCAGTCCATGCAAAGCTCTATAAGTCAAGACCAGGATCTTAAAATGGACTCTGAATTCAATAGGAAGCCAGTGTAGCTGAGATAGCAACGGTGTAACACATATTATTTTATTTGGAACAATGTGCAGGAGTGTTCAAGCACAAGCATGCTAAAATCCATCCAGTCCTTCATATTATTTCCCTTTTATCCATTTTTCTCCCTTTGTGTCGGTGCTTTTACTGTTTTTAACAAGTTCGCTGTTATAGCCTGTCTGGTGTACGGCTACCAGCAAGATTCTGCCGGGCAAGCAAGGCGATCATTGCTTCTCCAGTGAAATAAATATCGACATCAATATAAACTAAAATTAAACCGATCCCTCTCTTTGTATTTCAGTGTTGTTATGTCACTGAAGCTTTTCTTAGTGCCTGTTGCGCTATTCTTCAAATTACTGCCATCTTGTGGCCACAGCTGGCTATTGTTTCTTGAAGCTTGCCTCTGAATCCACTGCCATCTGTAGCGTCTCTCAGTTTCAGGGACGAGTCCACGTCCTGTTAGCAATGGCTTGAGCTGGACAAGTTAAGAGGTCGGCAGCCTTTTTTCTTTCTTTTCTTTTTTAATGCATAGGCCCATTGTTCTGAGCTCATTACAAATATATATTTGAAGCGATCTCCACAGGACAGCCAGACTACAGACTTATGCTACTAAATATGATGCATTACTGTAGATCTAACAGAATTTAATATTTCAGATGATCTCAGCCTTAAATATCTGTATTAATTCTGACCCATATAACATTTTTCTGCACAATAACACCTCTTGGTATATAGTAGCTGACAGAGACTCCATCTGCAACCCTGATAAGGATAAACGGAAGAGGATGGATGGTGTAGTGGGTTTTTTTTCATATTGTGGTATTACTACTTTTTCTTAAAGGGTTCTAAAAAATGTGTCCAGAACTCATCATTGATGATAAAAAGAGAAGTAATAATATTTTACAATTCTTAAAGCAGGAGGGAGTGCAGAAAAGTGATAATAAAGGTGATAAAGCAAGATGCAGGAAGCTGTCAGCATGCATGCCTCTTCAAGCATGTGAGCTGAGGTGAATCATTCTCAAAAAGAAGGATGTCACATCATATGGCACCGCTGCTTTAAGCTAAGCCATTTTTTTGTTTATCGCTTTTGTGCTAAAAGCTCTCCGAGTCAAACCATATGCATCTGCCGGCAACCGTGGCGTTTCATTTCTCCATCAGCAGGAGTGGTGCGTGTTCATCATCCTGCAATAGAGGCCCTGAAATACAGCCAGGATGCAGAGACAAGAGACAGGGCAACGAGAATGGATTTGTTATGTACCTGCTGACGTACTACCAGGTGCTAAAGGGTAGGAAAGTATTAAAAGTCAGAGTGTGCGCTTTCTTAAAGTTTTATGCAACTTGAGGACAAGTATGCGAGTGCTATTAGTTTTTCATCCTTTTTTAGCCAATGTGATGGATAAGTGCAGCAAAGGCAAAGTTTTTCTCAGACTAAAAGCTTTAAACTTTCCCTTTCAGCTCCTGACTAAAGTATATGATAACTATTCATGCTGTGAGCCATGGATTTTGTTTCTGTATAACGCAATCTGTCAAAGCTTTATCACTCTACTGTGCAGCCAATCGAATGGCTGATCAGCCCATCTAGCCAGAAGACTTTGTTCGAAAGTTCACACCGCTGAGATATGTTGAAGCTGTACAATCCACCTCTGTGATAGTGCGAATGATTGGTACAAATGTTGTAAGGGCATGATTTGCTCTAGCCTCCAGAATGGCTCGTATTTGATCTGCTAAGTGCTTTACGGGGAGATGAATCGGGCAAAGATGTTATGACTCACGGCAACCCTGTCTGTCATCTGTATGCAGAGTTCAGCGCTTCCTGTATCGGAGGGGAGGAAGTGCCATCAAAGGTCGCCCCCGAAACATCCCTCTGTGACAATGACAATGGAAGCTGGTATTAACAGGCCGCCTCACAAATTTAGAGGTGACGTCTGTGACTCGAATCAGCAGTTCAGCATTTCTAAAAGCAATTGTTATGAAAAAAGGGAGGAAGAAAAGAGCCATTTGATGATAGCAGAGAAAGTATGAAGTTCAGTAAGAGTTCAGCCGCCTTTATTTTGCGTATTCATACTTTGCTAATCTGGCAGGGCTCAGCTATCGCAAAGGGGCAGAAAGAAATGCTGCTATATGGAGTGAATAATGCTTCACCTTTCCCCCTGCAATTTCACACGCGCACACATGCACACCTGGTTACATTTAAAATATCCACACATTCTAACACGGGGCTGTGCAACCCATCATGTAAACATTATGAGGAACATATATGACCTCTGTGTTTCCTCTTATTGCCCAGGGGGATAACATAAAAATACATGAAGATGGAGCAGGGGCTCCATCCATAACTCAGTGGACAGTGGTTCCAGGCACAGCGCAGGCCTTAACTAGCTGGCTGTTGTATACTCGTGGGCAGACAGGCTGAAATATGAGGTCTGAGGACATGAGGTCTTCCCAGAATGCTAAACTCTTTCTTTCTCCCCCCCCATCTCTCACCCACTCTCTCCCTTTCTCCCCCCACTGTGCCCTGCAACCAATCTGACGCCTAATTAATCCTGAAGGTCTTTTGTTCCGCTGAGGTTTTTCTCTCTTTCCCCCCACTGCACTCCATCCATTCTCACCTCCCACACCCCCACTGCCTCCCTCTCATCCTTTCCCCCTGCCAGCTCGGTTTTTACCCCTCCTTCACCACATACACGCATTGTCATACCTCATTCCAGCCTCTCCTATTTTGTCTTCCCCATGAGAGGCACATTACAGTCCCAAAGAGCAGGGCACAGGTAACAGATGTTTTGCTTTTGCTCCCTCCCCGCACACACTTTTAGTCAAGAAAAACAAATGCATGACTCTTTCTACACTTTTTGACAGTATTCTACTAATTATGCTCTTCCCAAACTCTTTTATGGCCTTATTTATTAATTATGAAGGTGTAGCAGCAGACTAATACTAATGCAAAGTTATATGTTTACAATAGTAATCGAAATGGTTGGGGACTTCTGGAAATGATGATCAAAACATTGACCAGAACCACTCGAGCTGTTTTACCATCTTTATGCTAAGATAATCTAACTGACTCCTACCTTTGGTCTTATATGTTGCATAAAATCATAAGCAAATAGTCATAATAATGAACCATTTAGGATTAAGTGAGAGAATGACGACATGTGAACATGTAAATACAATGGACAGCATAAAAGATGGTCGCTGCCACCAGTACCTTGTTTTGTGGGAACCAAAAGTGGACAAGGTGGATTGGACAGTTATCATATGGTCAGGAAGTTGTGTCCATAAACTGCACAGGTATGGTACACAGGCACAGAAATCAGCCGCTGTTTGCCAACTGATTAATGAAACGCTAGAATTTCACTCACTGAAACTGGATTACAGCCTTCTTGGATGGTCTGTACCGCACAGCGAGCTATAACACATGTCAGATAATTCATTTAAAAATGCTCTGAAAGGCACCAACAGCCCAAACACAGTGGAGTCTGGTTTATTAACTCAGGGTCTGACAGAAGCCAGAACACCTGTCAAACAAATCAGCCAAATACAAAGTCCAGGATAAACACTTTTTTTTTAAAGGTTGTTATTAAGAGGAAAACTGTGCATAGAGGCCAAAACCACTTTGTACCTGCTGCATAGATGCTTTGTAAAGCTGTAAAGTTGGGGGTTTTAAAATGGGAGTGCATGTGGATTGACTCACCTTTGACAGCAGCCTCAAGTGGCCACTAGAGGAACTGCAATGTTTGGCACTTCTGCTTTGGCTTCATCATTAGCCCTGGAGGTTGCAGTTTGGCGAATAGTGTGTTTATTATTATTATATTGCTGTTTAATTACATTTTCATTACACTTTATCGTTGAGTCGAAGCATTCAAAATCTATTGCACAGCTGAGCATGTTAACATAACAGGAGGTGCATCCACCGTAAACTCAAGCAGACCACGGCAACAGCACGAGTAAACTATGGAACAGAGTTTGGAAAACCACTCGGGAAAACATCTACGGAGATTTAGGAGGCCCAGAGGGTCCCAGTGACCATCCAGGCGTGTGAGTAGTCGACGAGGGACAATCACTGTCAAGGGATGTCTGTCATTTTCTGCAGCAACAATATTTTGGACATTTTGTTTTGGTCCCAGGGCTGATTCTATTATTTGAACAAACACACACATGTCACACTCAAGACTATTTTCTAGACAATATCTAGATTATTATGGTGCAGAAGGTAAGCTGATATGATGTTAAAAACTATGACACACATAGCTGCAAATAGATTATAGTAACGGGTTAATAGCTCTGTGAAAAAAAACAGCTCCCTGCGTTTTTCCGATTATATTTTTTTCCTCTTGTTCAATTCTCTATTTGTGTCAGACTGACAGATATTGTAGCATGTACTACAGATTATTAAAGTTTAACGGCGGTCTCTCCCACATGTGCTGAATCCTGCATCCCACAGTCTGTCTGAACTTCCCTTCCAGTTCGAGCTGCTTTTTTCTCTTCTTTATATTCAAATAATAAAAATACATTCAAATTGACATTATTCCAGGACAATTATTCCAGGATGATCCTGTACCAACGAATAATCAGTTGCTTGTTTGTCTGTAAGTAACTGTTTCCCTAGAGCTCACTATCACATGACAGTACAAACCTCAAACTTTAAGAAGAAAAAAAAGAAAGAAAACTGACACATTTTAAATGTTTTTTTAATGATTTACACATGAAAAAATAAACGTAACAATTTTACAGCAGCAGCTACACTTTGCTCCTATACGTTTAGGTAGTTTAACATGGAATAAAGCATAATATTTTAGAAACTGTGCATTTTATTTGCAAAATCAGTAACGTTCTCACATAAATGTGGTGCAACATTTTTCCCAGCAGAAAGTAAAAATAGATCACAGACAGACTGGACTATAAGAAGTGTCAAGTCTCTGATACGAACGAGGTGTTTGTGCTCTACAACAATGATTCATTGCTTTTTCCCTCCCTCTCCTCATTCACTCCTCTAGCTTGCTCGACCATCACGGCTCTTTGAGTCATGAAGGAAGGGTCAAGTCTGAACACTGTATTTACAGCAGCAGTTTAGCAGTTCTTCCACTGCTTAGCTTTACCCTGAGAACGAGCTGAGAGCAAGCGCCTCAGAAAAAACAACAACAGCTGTTCTCGAGTCCCCGTGTTCACAACAATGTATTTGCAGTGTTATTGTTCGCCATCTTGTTTTCGAGAAACAACTAATAAAGTAAGTGCACAAGTGGGTACTGAGTAAGACAAAGATGTCCTGGTGATTTCTGCAATACACATGTTAGGAATAGTAGTGATGTTTGTAACCAATCAGAAACATCCTCGCTACACAGTCTCTGGGTCTTAAAATAATGAGCGCACCGTCCCAGCTAAACCTGCTAATGCACAGTCACTCTGATTATGGCCGAGGCCCGAGGACGTGGAAGTTAGTATACTGTAGATTATTAGATGTCACACATCACCATCCACGCCAGCTCAGATTGACACGAATCACTCAGTGTCGGGGAGTTTTTACACGATCCTTTGATGCTGCATCTGTTGATCTCCTCACTGTACGTTACCCCACTGGCTTCATGAGAAATTACATCTCCCAGCCGCCATGCATGCTAATGTTGGCCGTTCACGTGTCGCCGTTCAGCGCGTATGACAGAACGGTCCACTGCTCCAAGCTGGAAGGTCATTTAAAGGCCAGACATACAGACCCCTCACCTCCTCCCTCCTCTACCCGTCTCCCCCTGCCTGAGAACCAGAGATAAACCTACACATGCCAGCCACACAGGACCAATAGTCGTGATTTATCAGAAGCCATTTGCTACCTGAACGCCTATGAAATTGTAATGAACTTGATTATGCTTTTAATGAAGTGTGAGAGGTTCCTCAGAAATGATTATAGCCGTGCTCTGGCTCACAGCTATGGGCTGTGCAGGGAAAAGGAGGAGGGAGAATGGAGGAAAGCGAGGACTGGAGGATTGTCACAAAGAATGAAGACTTGGTAGCAGCGACTCAGGATACTGTAGGGCAAGCGGAGGTGCACACAGCAGCGCCACGCTTCTTTGGAATAGATTACAGGGGTGTTTTACTGTATGTGCGAGGTGACTTGACCCGACCAACCCCATTTCAATTCTTCCCTGCTAAGGGATTTTCCCTCAAAGCTGCATGCTGACGCGGTACATTAGATTGAACAGCCTGCAGCCTCATAGGTCATATTTTGCATACATATTAGGCAGATTGGGATGATTCTAACCTTTCCACGTACAGGGGCTCACATTCAGATGGGGGAACATTATTGTTTGGTAATTTCACACACAAATCTCCACTCTCCCTTGCTGCTTTTTCTTTAAATACCAAATGATGAGCTAAGTGGTTGGTAAAAGGGCACGCAGACAGTCTAAAAGCAGAAAGCAGCTTTTTGCACTCATATGACAAATTGTAATGAGACACCTTGTGGAAGTGCATAGGGTCAGATCTGCTTTACAGCAGTTTAAGCTCAAATTTGGTTTAAAACACAACAAGAACTACTGCTCCATGGAGTTCATGGCAATGTGCATAGTTTATGCCCTGACAGTATTATACTCAGGTTATTGCCATATGATCTACATATGTAGAGTTTAAAAGAAATGATTTCTAATGATACATACAACAGAAATTAATGCTTTATGTGAGAGCAAAATAATAAGAGCAACAGAGACAAACAATACTTGATCCTCTGTAACCAGAACTCTTCATGAGGTGTCTTTAAAATGTGTTTTTAAAGACTTACAGTTATCTGTGAGGTTCTAGAAAACAGTAACAGTAACAGCATCTAGCAAGTTTTCTCTTCTATAAATGTTTCAGTAGAGTAGAATAGAAAAGGTTTTATTCTGTTGTCTGTGGAATTTCTGAGGTATCCCGTCCATGGTAGTCTAAGACAGTGTTTCCCAACCTTTTGGAGCCACGGCACATATTTCACATTAGAAAAATCACCAAACAAAAATGTCACAAAAACCACACTGATAATTTTTCCCTGCGCACCAGATATAGTGGAATTGACTCGGTTTGTCCCCAGTGTACCTTTTTTGCTTTCTTCTGACCACTACTCTTGCTAGGACCTTTACCTGGGTTAGACTCAGGACTCAGCTCAGACTGACTTCTTTTTTCTTTTCAGATATTTATCTGTAGCTATTACCTGTTGTCTCATAGCATGACTATTATGTAATTTCTTCTGTTTTACTGGCAGTTGGCAACCCATTTAGTTAGAGCAGGTAGTTGTACTGCCCTCTAGTGGAAGAGAATGTAATTGTTCTGCTCGTTACTTACGCAGATCGCTGAGAGTGCTAATCAGGTCCAGATAATCTTCCACGGCATGCCTGATCATTTCTCACGGCACACCTATGTGCCACGGGACAGTGGTTGGGAAACACTGGTCTACGTGACTGGACTCCTTTAAATTTAAGCTTCTTTCTATTCTGTAGTTTCTCGATGTTCAGAGATCAGTTTAAAACTTTCTTAAACTTTTATTTTGTAAAAAATGTCTCTACGTCAGTCTAATGATGGTGATTCTACGAGTACTGTGACTTTTTCGTCATATTATTTCAAATATCATCAGGATTTGCACATTTAATAAAATGGGTCTTTTAGCATCTGAATAGGCTTTTCGATTGCAGCCTCAAGACGTGCATAAAAGCAAATCCTTAGAGAAGTCTGAAGTTAACACACTCTTCATGTGCATGAAGATTGTGGTAATTTAGGCTTTTAATTATTTCTTTAAATTGTTGTTTTTCCCAGGTGGAATGATCATACAGGAAACATCTTTAACGACTTTAAAAAACAAGAATTTGGTCCACAGGTTTGAATTTATTTGGGATTTTCTTTAATCAAAGGTATACAACATACATATTATTCACATACATTTCACAACTCAGTGAAGATCTAAGAAGGAGAAGGTGTAGGGGGTGCATGTGTACTTTTAACCCTTTGTGAATTAGAGAAAATCCAAAGTAATATCAAACGTGTGCACAAAGTTGTTAAAGATGTTGTACAATCATTCCACCCTGGAAAAAGGAGATTTCAAGGAAATCAAAAAAACCCTAAACTAGCATGACATTCAAAGCCCACGATAGCTGCATGGTATCATGCATTCAGCTCTGACAATAGAGGTAAAACCTTAAAACCGCCTTATGAGCCATCACTACATGACAAAACTGTGTGCACAGAGTCACAGTGAGCACATAGTTTAAAGCTAAATTAGGAAACTCAGATGAACGTGACAGTTTGGGTACTAGCTTCATCATTTCTTCTATATACTTCTCCTTTAAACCTCTATGACCTCTTTCGTTTTCTTGCTGGAGGTGGAAGAGTTAAAGATGCTAAGATTTTTAATTTGGATCGACTTGGACGGACAGGATTAGAAATGAGTAAATCAGAGGGACAAGCTCAGGTTGAGCAGTTTGCAGACAAAGCTAGAGAGGCAACGATGAGATGGTTTGGACATGTGGAGAGGATGGAAGATAGAAGGAAGCTAGGCTGAGGCAGCTGAGGCAGTGTGACGACTCCAAAAGGGAGCAGAAGTAGCAGCAAAACAAGAGAAGCATTGGATTAGATAGAAGCAGTCCATTTGTTATTTTTACCACATTTTGAAATAGCTGCAACTAACGTGATATGGACAATAGTCCAATATATCAGAAAATATTGGTATTGCCTTGTGGACGGCCATCATCCTGTTGAAAACTCACTCATCTGTTTTTCTGCACTGGCTAAATATCATCATAAAGATCATAAATGAGTTATTTTTATGATAAAATAATGTTTGCTTGTCTTTAAAGTACAGCAAAAATAAAATCACCAAAAACTCGAAAAAACAAATGACATTAAGCTGGTATTTTTCACCCTTTGTCTGAGCCTTCATACTGCAGATTAGCTCATTTTGATAAACTTAAACGAAACATTTGCTGGACGACGCCTGATGACGCTTGTACACTTTCTCGAATAAACACCCTGCAACTGTGAAAGACATCTAATCTGAATCAGTAGGCAGTGATAAATGCAGATGTTTTATCAGGCTGTTTGCACTGTGCCACTTGTGGCGATAATCACAGAGCGAGTACAGTCTGCTGCTGTGGCTGTCACTACGCTGTCCACATGCTGAGGCAGTAACACTATCTGCAAGGTCCCCAAAGCTGTTAATCAACTCCTCTCTAATGTGTTGTTCACACCTTCTCCCTCTCCCCCCCTCCTCTCTGCACAAATCGGTGGATTTCTATCTTAGACGGGGTGTTTGGCCGGGCGATCGCTGTCGCTAATTTGTTGTGGCAATATTAATTAATGATCAGCCTGTCACAGCTGTTTATATTGAGACAGATTAGAAGTGGGAGAGATTAGACAAAGAAAACAATCTGCGAGAGGCTCAACGGCTGACAGGGGTCACCTTCACGTGTCTGAAATCATATTCAATTTGCCGTGGGGGAGGCGGGGAAATGACTCCACTTGACCAGTCTGTATCCTTCCCTATCTGTGGTGCTCCACACTTACAGATAACTAAATCAAATCAAGCTGAAAAGCAAGAAAATAAAAGACAAACTGCAGTCACATTTGATCTCGGCTAATGCGACGAGCAATTAAAATATCCTGTTACGCTATTTGCAGTCAAAAGAGAGAAGAACTTAATTTTTGAAAAGCTGCAGGCTTTTCATGCCTCAGCTCATCCATTAACCCAAATTTTCAGCCGCTCCTGCCACTAAACAGATTTCTCTATTCAAATGGAGCTTAATCCGAGGTGGCAGAGCGCAGCATCCTGACCACTGACCTCCCTACTGTCCTTCCCGTACGCGGACCTGCTGACTCCCAGCCTTCCCGCGGCTGCACACAAATCTCGGGCTCAGTTGACTTGGCAACACCGCAGTGCGTTGTGACGGCGAGTGGAGATTAAGTGGCCAATCAAGGCCTGAACAGTGGGGTAATCATTCCACTTGGTAAAATGGGTGTCAGAATTATTCTAGCACTTTCTCACTTCACTCTGCAGGCTGTAATAAGGCAAAGACATTTTCCTGTAACTCGAGCACGGCGGATAGGATTCAAGAACAACTTCCTGCTGATTGATTAATAATGAAGATGAACAATTATGTTCCTAGAAGCTGATGTAACCTTGAGTTCAGGGACTGTATAGAAAATCTATGAGGAGAGAAGAGAGTTCAGTGAAAAGACAACAAGTCTTATTTCTCTTGTTTCTTCATATTTCTCTTTTATTATTATTATATTTATGGTTGGGTTTAGGGTCCACCCTTTATAAAAACACACTCCCTAAAGATAACCAGAGCAACTGCTATTGTTACCACAGCACAACTGATTAAAAAATATTGCTATTTGAATATAAAATGATGAGAAAACACTGCAGTGCACAAGCCCTTTTGTACAGGGTTATAGAAATCATATATTTCGCGACATTTTATTAAAAATATAGAGTCGGTTTAGTTACTTTCTGTTGCTTTTCTCACATATTCGAAGGAAATGCCGTATGTAATTCTGCAACCCTCTTGTGCAGCTCCTTAAATTGAGACAAGAAGACTACTATGTTTAAATCCTTAAACTGTTAAGGATACCCCCATTCCCTAAACTGCGACCGTGAATGTGCTGTTGAGCAAGGCGGCTAGCTCTCAACCCGAGCCTGCGATGGTACCGAGTCTCTGAGCGCTGAGTAAGAGGAGCGAAGCGAATATAAGGCGAGATATCTCGGCAGAATACATTCTCGTTTGATTTCCCTCGATAAATAAAGGTTAAATGAAGGAACGGAAAATGAAAGTCCTCGCTGGAAGATAAATAGCTCTTTAATGCCAAGCAGACAGTGGCCCGATGCCTCATTTCTGCTGTGATTGTTAAAGTGAGTTCCCAGACACGTGAGTGTGGGAGGGATGGAGGACGGTGCAGGCTGTTACTGCAAGAGAATCTGTTGTATGTGGTTCTGCACTCAGATTCGGGCCTTGTCAGTCTCCCTCTTATATCCCTTAGTACATTTACGTGAAGACGGAAAGGTCTGAGAGGAATACAGAACCATGTGGTTCTGGTGCGTTTAAATATTTCATTTAGACGCATTCTGGAGTTACCAGCTCAGTTTCAGCTCAGTTTCAGCTCGTTTCACTGCCAAAATCATTGTATTTAAGTGTTGTCACTTCTTTGTGTTCCCAAATTCATTTTTCAAAAAGAAAAAGGGGACGTCTCTTACTGTTCCTTTCACTCAGTGCTAGACATTAGTTGTTATAAGATGTCTTTCAAAACACAAAAGTCTTTGCTACCATGAAGATGACCCACTGCTTTTAAGTAGAGGCAATACTATGACCAGTAATTGGGCACTTGGGTTAGGTTCCTGATGTAGCACAGCTTTAAAAACTTGATGCTATACCCCGTCCTCCTGAGTTATATGATGCTGACTCTTAAAAGAGCTTCTCAGGTTAGCTTCAGTCTGAAACAGGTTAGCTTTAGTTCCCGTGGGTTTCAGGTCTAGGGTCTGAAACATGACGCCAGTGGAGAAGCGCTTCATGCTGCATACTGTGCATGTTTCTGTTCAGACAGTGAGCATAGAAGGGCTTTCACCCACCAGAGATGTGCTTCTATGCAGTCCTCCAGAATCCCAACTGTGTGTGGCTGGACGCCAAATGCTGACTGTTTGACAAGTGGGCGGGAACAAAGAGTAGAACAACAGAAAGTTCACTGGGAACAGGCAAACAGTGAAACAAACACTAAAGATTAAAAATATAGCAGATAGCACAGATAGTTCACTTTCTGTTGTTTTTAACACTCGGTTTCACTTTGCTCTGTGTGAACTTCACTCTGACTGACCAACAATAGCACGAGCAAGAGTGGGCCACAGTGGGCTACCGTCACTAAACAACAAATTCCCCTTTAGACCTGTGCTTTTTCTATTGGCCAGCAGGAAGCATGTACTGCACTCTGGTTACAAAGAGAAGTATACAAAGAAGACAGTTTCCTAACAAGCTGCTTCTCTTAAGGCTAGTTTCAAGTCTTATTTAAAACAAACCAATGCTGATTGTGTAAATTACCATCATATTTAGATTAGAATGGATGCCAAATGGTGCAACTGACAAGTTATCATATGATATCAGTCATGTAGTCAGACGGCAGCGGCCAAAAATACAGAACTCGACAAACTGGAGCTATGTCCATCTTTTATATACAGTCAGGCAGACTTCCACTGGCTGCACTTGTTCTCATCTATGCATGTCAAGTTTGACCTTATCTAAAAATATACACGTGCAACTGGATGCAACAACTCTGAGAAGAAGGTTACCAACAACAACTAAGTCACCACAGTCCTGTTTCGGGTTAGGGTTAGGCAGTAAACTTAGTTAAGGGTTATGAACCATGACTAGGTTTTCTGACGCTTTTCTAAAGTCTGGATGAGGGTTAATGATACACAGAAAACATCTATGCATCAAAGCTGTGTTCTGCAACAGGTAGCTAAAGGGAATTCTGAAGAAAGAGAACAGCCTGAGCTGGCACAACATAATTTGGCATACCACCACAACGTTTGCTCTACCCTCAGGCTACAGCTGGCAACCACCCCCACATTACGTGTCACATCTGCAGTGTAGTCAACCACTGCCCGTGCAATCAGTGTTTGGCAAGAAGACTGACTCAAATGTGAACATAGTGAGAGCGTATAAGAGCCGGAGGGCTTTGCATTAAGGTTACGCAACATGTAACACATTATATATCCATGAACACACGCCTGGCCACATGTTTATTCACGCACGCATGAATATTATATTAACGCCTTTGTCCTTCAACGCCAATGAAAATAAAACGTTTCTCGAGCCTGGCAGACGGCACAGCTGACTTTCAAGAAATTCCACAAGCGAGTGCTTTCTGGAACTAAACGGGTGCGGCAAATCCTCTTAAAATCCTTTTAGACACCGTGGCAGTGGGGAGAAAAAGAAAGTTTCTCCCAGGCAAACATGTGCAGGTTTGTTGGGTTGATGTTGGGCTCTGGGGAAGGACACTTTTGCCAGTTTATTTCTTCAAGGCTAGGGAAGAATATTAACACAACACATACCCTACAGGGCGCGTTGTGTGTCGACACAAAAGTCTTCAAGGGAAGACTTTAGGGAGACGACGCTTTGGATGTGAACAGCTTAATTTTTTCAATTCAAGACCTCGAGACGGTGGTTTTACATGTTCTTTCTGCTGGGGTGACCTGGACAGCTTGGCTGCAGAGTTCCTCGCTATGCAAACAATAGTAAACAATGAAAATCAGTGTGACTATCTACTCAGGGCAGTTTTACTTGAGATAAAGTCCTGCAGCTGCAATGGAGTTTTAAATGGCTGTCAACAAGTGCCAGCCGATCCAGCCACCGTGTCTTTAGGCTCTCCAATTTCCTCAAGTTTCTCACAAACTAGTTTCCTCGCTCTGATTGCTATTTACATATTTGGGTAAATGAGCATGGGATTGGTCTCAGTGGTTTGTTTGTCGATTTGCTCTTTGCTTTTCTATTTCCTTTGGGCAACAGATTGAATTAATGTTTGTAGACACTGTGATGCCACACATGAGGAAACAGGAGATTTTGCAAAATTACAAAACTCACCCAATTACAGCTCTGCAAACACATAAGACTGACGAAAAAAAGGAGAAAAAAACCTCATTTGGGTTTGTGACAAAGATTTCTCATGTGTCAGAGGCACGGGGACAATAATTAGCTTCATTTACATGCTTTTCTATTAAACAGGCCAACAAACAGATATTTGTTTACCCTAGATGAAGGCTTCGCAGAGCACACACCCATGAGCAGATGTGCAAAAAAAAATGACGCATCTTTAGCTTTTGCTGTAAGACCTATTTTGGACAACAGATAAATGTCAGCTTGCTCACACATTTCTTTATTTCTGCTTGAATCGGGCTCTCTTTAGCTCCTATCTCCTTTCCTCCTTAATTACTTGTTGGAAGGTGTTTGGATTTTCACCGCACGCCTGCTGTTTTGGTCATTACAGGCCCCTGTCGGAAGTGGAGTGTCTGCCAAAGAAGCTTAGCAAAAGACAGGCGCTGGGGATGTGTCTGCACTCACCTGGGGTAAATGAGGACAACTCTGCCTGCTGGCTTTGAGACCTGTTCTCCCCTCGGGGGCCGTCCTGATGTTGAAGAGGGCCTGAAGAGCATACTGGGCTGCCTGATTCTTGGCCAGCTTCTTGCTGCGGCCGTAGCCCTCAAAAATCCTCCCGTCCACACGCACAGCCATCACAAAGCTGCGCAATCGTCGGCCTTCGGCTCGCTCCGAAAGACAGGCGTAGCGCAAGCCCGGCCGCAGCTCATTGAGCACAGCCATGGGGCTCTTAGGGGCCTCGGACTCTTGGACAATTCCACCGAGCCTCTGCTGCGCCTGCACCATCAGGTCCAAGGTGTGGCGCAGCAACCGCCCGTGTCTGAGCAGCTCGCTGGAAAGCAACTCGCTTTCGGTTTCCGAGTTGCAGAGCGAGAGGCGGTCGGAGCACGACGAAGACTCAAACTCCTTAAAGAGCGTGTCGGGGAAGTCGGCCTGGTCTGAGGTGAAGTCGGCTGAAGGGTTTGAAATGTTTCCCATGGCTAGGTGGGCCTGAGGAGCATTGGGGAACTGGATGAAGGACTTGAGGGCCAGCTCTGCGGCCCTCATCTTGGCTTTCTTCTTCGTGGGGCCTGTGCCCTCAAAGGTCAGCCCGTTGACTTCCACAGCGATGGAGAAGACGGGAGCGTGGACAGGGCCCGTCTGAGACACCATCCGGTACTGCAGGCCGGGCCGCAGCTCATTCAGCTGCACCAGCGCGTTCTTTGGAGCCTCAGACCAGGACAGTTTCTTATAGATCAGACGGAGTTGACACAGGTGCCCGTTATTGTCTTCCTCCAGTGGCCGTTTCCTCTTCAGACCAGAACTCCCGCTTCTTGTTGACTGACACTCCCCGGGCCCTATGGAGCGATCCTCTAAGTTACCAATATTGCGGTTTTCCTTCACCTCTGCACTGCTGGTGCCTGCGATAAAAGGAAAAACAATGTCATTGCAAGTGATAAGAAAATAGTCAAAACACAAGAGTGAAAAGAGGCACGTTTATCCTGACTGAACAAGACGAATCAAGAAAAATCTCTCAAGGCAGATTGAGCCACTCGATACACAATGAAATGGTAATGAACACGTCTGCAATCGTCTCCCTGAGCCGAGCCCACTTCATACCACGGGGCTCTATCATATTTAAGTATTTTAAAACCCCAAATACAAATCCCCTAAAATGGCGATGTTATCTGCCAAATCATCCTGTAATCTGCCTCCAAATTAGTTCTGAATCTGTGTCGCAAGTGGGGAAACACTGGTCCCCGTGGCCAATGCAAAGCATCAATCCTATTTGTAATAGGGGGTGGGGATCTCGTCGAGTGGCAGGCATTCCGAGAAAAGGATGAGAGAAATGTCTGCAGCCCGCTTTATTTCACACTTCTTATCCTCTGTGAGAGCAAAGTCTGAACAGCTGTGATACGCTCTTCAAACCTAGTTACAGGGGTAGTGGTGGCGTATTGCATTTCTGATGGGAAATGAACAAAAACAGGGTGTTCAGATCCTGCCAGAAGAATGTTAATGGTGGCATGGGAGCCATTCATTGGTGGGCAGATTGTAGGTCTAGATGATAGCGTATGCAGGCATGCATTTACCTATCTAATGACTTAATTATCATGAACACTCGGATTTAATATTTAATCGCTCGCTTTTAAAGGAATACAGAATTTTAACGTGCAAGCTGACACCAGTGTGTAACCAAAGAGCTCATCTGCCAAATAATTAATTATGCGGGGCGACAGAGAGATCATTTCCATATTAGGCCTGCCACTGAGAGAGGTAGCGTGTGCGCTGACAGAGAGAAGGAAAAAGACGCAGCAGCTTACTTAAACTGTCCTCGTCCTCTGTGCTGCTGGTCCCAGGGCTTATGTACTTGAAGGGAGCGATCAATGCCGACAGCATACTGACTTTCTCTGGAGGGGAGACAAGAGACACGCAGAGTCAACAACAGGGCAGCGGAGGAGATGTTTTGATAGTTTTATCGATTAAAGCCGCGGATCATCATCGGCCCCAACACGGGGCCAGAGATGAAGCATAAGCGAGCAGAACTATGCACACAAGCCTGTCACCCATGCATGGAGCGCAGTGCGCACACACGCACGTGGTCAAGTAAAAATCCACACATTCGTCCACTGTGACTCACACTACAACGTTTGCTGTTTTGTGGACTGTCCTATTTTGCTGCTTCATTCACAAAAGTCACCATGGAGCTTAAAGGAAAATATTCAGCGGCGTCGCCAGAGAAAATGCAACATTAGACGCAACAAAGCAGCTTTCTAAATCAAAGTGGTCCGTTCAGATTTTAGACAGGACAATATCACAGCTGTGGGCAGGAAAGGACTTCTTGAGCCGTTACTCTAATAATATGTGTAAGCTGTTGTGTCCAAATATGCCAAAAAAAGTTATGCAATCTACTCTCTCATCCACACATCTAAAATCATTAGGCTTAATTATGAACGCTGTTTCGGGCCACTGTAATCAGACCCAGATCGATATATTGGATTTGTCAGTATTAGTATATCCAACAGACCGTTTAGCAAAAAGAAAATAATGCAAGTTATAATTAAATATTTGCTCATGATATAGTTCAGCAAAGCTCTTTTGTTTCCAGTACTGTCAACATTATGCAGCACATATAGCATATATAATATTTTGGGGTTTTTTAGTAATAATTTTAAGTAATAATTCAAATCCAAAGGACCCCGCCTTTTTGTCCAGTGGCCCTAATCCTCGTCCATACCCGCTTAACAAGTGGGCCAGTCAGAAGGACTATATGCACACATACAAACACGCATACAGCAATAACTAACATGTATATGCTTATGTATTATAAATCCCCATTCTTTTGATTTTCATACACATTATGCTCATTTCCCCATCCCTCTGTGAACGCCATGTTACAGTCTCCATTTATAAACAACCAAGTTTTTGTCATCTGACTATAATCAGTGATACAACGAAGATTTTAAGACTAGCAAGACAAATTAACCACTCGTGTCTGCGCCATACAAAACCTGCCCGCAGGTTTTTTTTTTCCATATCAGTAGTAGTCGTAGCAGTCGCAATAATTGTGTCAGCACTGCTCAGAATCGCAGAACTGTGACTAGGCATTTGATTTTTCTCGCGCGCCCTCATGAGGGATAATAACAAGATTTTTTTTATCTAATATTGTCAGGTTTGCTACTGTCTGCTGGATCACACCGATAAGCAATCTTCACTTTGCTGTCAGTGCTACAATTTTCATGTAATGTGGCATGTGAGATTCAAGTCACAGTGAAAAACGGCTCAATTAATTAAACCAAAATGCAAAATAACCAACGTCTCTTCTTTGATTCTTCTTTCATTTTCAGGCATTTTAACCATTTGAAATCTTCCACACTCATGCGCCACACCTATGATGATAAACTCTCTTTATCTACCACAGCGCTCTCCTGTTCCTCCCTGGGGCCCGCTGCTGTCCAGGTGTGCGTGTTGTTTACTGTATGAAGCCCTATTAGAGCCATTGCTTGGTCTAGTGCACTCCATGCAGCGCTGAGCAGAATTGACAGACCAGTCTGGCTCCTTAATTAAACCTCCCCTCTCTTCTCAACACCACCTAATGATCAATAGAAGACAAATGTAAGGGAGAGGCATCAGGACGGGAGGAAAGACAGGGCTGTACAAAAAGTACAATGAGGTGATGAAGAGGGAGAAATAAAGGCAGAATGAATGGATGTCAGTGTGTGCAGGGTTAGAGGGTGAGCCAGAGGTCACGATGCATCCCAGGCCCTTTGTGTCTCCGCCCCAGCATTCAGGCCCGGGGCCGCAACAGTTTAACGTTGCTAAATGCTGCCTAAATGGGACGCAGCATTACAGTGCAGTAAACACATTTTGATAAGAGCACAAGGTTGTGAATGAGCTCGGCCCCCAGTGCTCTTTCTCTTCTCGCAGCTCAACAGCACTAGCGGGGCTCAATGAGTCACTCTGACACACATGGTTACACTCTAAACACTGAGGCTGGAGCTGTGCTAGTCCTCGTGGGCCAACATCACAATACACGCATTTGCATTCTGACCTAATTACGGACCGAAGCCCAACACAGGCAGCAATTTGGGCCTAAATGACTCCCTTGGCCAGTGTCATTATACAGGCCATTTTCAAATCAGTCTATATTGTTTTTAAACCCCCTAAAGCCCCATTTACAGTAAGAAAACACACACACACACACACACACATACGACTGTCTGCTGTATTTATAAATGTGGAAAAATTAGTGTTTTTAAGGGTCTGTTGGCTGGTACAGCATATCTTAGCTCATTCTTGCATTTATACACAAATGTCTCCGGCGCCTTTGTAGCGTGAAAGACAAATGTTCACTTCAAGCATGAAATTGGAGAGCACAGCGAGGCCAGCAATTAACACTCAGGAGCCCGAGCTTTCACACTGGGGCCCCAAACGCCTGTAATCTATATTTGATAATCCTGTTCCACCAAGGGGTCTTAACAACCCACTCATCAGCTATTGCCAAGTGAAAAGCCCCACTGGGCAATGAGACACCAAGGCTTTGCATAAACAGACTGAAAATCGAGAGCCGCTCTGACATACGAAAGTGCATCCTCCTTTAGAAATACGAGGCTAACATTCGGAGCGCTCAAATCTGGAGGTTTACAATGGAGAGGAGACGGCAGCTGTTAATACTGTGCTGTGATTGTAGGATCCAGGTCTGCCAGTGATAAATGCACTAACCCAGCATTCTTTAGGAGGAAAATCTTTGGCTTGTAAAATGAAGTCTGACTAAAGAGAAAATGCTTATTATGGCTTAGTTGATTGATGACCTGCATATATGTTTTCCTAATTAGTTTATGTTTACAATTAGCAGTTTGAAATCTTCCTTAATACAGCGTGATGTTCACTTTGTAAACTGTGGGTTCACTTAAATAGGCAATAAAGCAGGATATGCTTTAATCACTGTCACTGACAAGTGGCTACAATACAGGTATCACAGTTTGATTACATTTCCTAAAATGAAATCCACAGTTCAGTTGTTCTTACATGTAGATAGGGTTTTAACCCTCTCGAGGCAGGCGTTGCAGATTTGCAACAGTTACAAACTAACAACCTGATTACCCCACATACATATTTTATTAGTTTTTATTACTCAGAAGTGCCACTGCAGGACTTGGTTGTGCATTAGCAACAAAAAGTTTAATTTGAGCCTGAGAGGGTTAAAGGCCATTGCAACCCAATTTTACCATCATAGTTGTTATTAGTTTTATTAAGGGACAAACTTTTTTTGAGTCACATTTATAGATGGTTCAAAGGACTGATAAAGCAACTGTGACCTCACCCGCTGGGACGTGAAATCCTGTCATTAAGTCAGGAGATGAGGTGTTTGAAACCGGATGTACCAGGTGAGGGATGTGTCAGACTGTGAAACCACGTGATCTTGGCTAACAACTTGTGATGGGCAAGTTGTTAACGTTCTCATGCCAAAGTGTAACAGATCATGTCATGTGACAAATTGAAGGTATGTTACGCTTTCGGCCACCCAACACATTTCTAGGTTATGTGTTCGGAAACGTCAGGAAACATGAGAACCGTTTGGAATGAATCTACACATGTACATTTCTTTTACTTTCTCAACATGAATCGCTTTGGATAACACCATGTAATATGATTAAGACTGTACTTAAGGTTAGGAATAAGGTTAGGGAAACGTGTGTTACCACTGGGAGCGTCAATCCGGCACGTATCATAGAGAAGGTAACCTTCCGCGCTCTTATGGGTTGCCTCGGAACATGACAAATCGTCCGTATTTTATGTGTCGGGAATGAGATCGGTATCCTCATTATGTTAGTTTAATTGAACTAAAATGTTAAAATGGACTTAGCGTTTTATACAGTCAGAATTGCAATGAATACCTGACTGTTTATAAAAGCCAACGCTGAGGGTTGGAGCTACAGGTATCGCCCCCTGGTGAACATTCATAATAATGCAAGTTTAAGGCACTTTCCATTGGCTTTATTTTACAGACCCGGGAGATCTTTTATACTGCCTGTGACCACCCCAATCTTCTTCTCCAGATATTTAAAACGCTAGCCAACCAACCAGTGGGTGAAATCTTTTCTTCTTTTTCTCTTGTTCTTCACCCTCTGCATGTTCTCCTTCCATACATCCATGAATCTTCTCTCTGGACTTCCTTTTTCCCTCCTGCCTGGCAGCTCACTTCCATCCCTTTCCTTATTCCCCCTAACCTGCTGCACATCCTTTCTAACTCAACCTTTTTGTCTAGCCAACCAATAACCAATAAATAGGGCATCTTTTACTTACAGTGTAAATCTTTATTTTCTTCAGCTGCAGTCATGTTGATAAAAAAGCAAGAAAATATATTTTATTTTTCCCCTCCAAACAAATCAGGGAAAAACCTGCTAGTTTATTTCCAATTAATGCTAATGTGATGCAATAGCATTATCATCCAAAGAGTAAATGAGACCTAACGGCATGTAAGTAAAATTAAAATTCTATCTATAATGACCTGATGATGGCACTCGATGAAATGTTAGGTAATCACATCTCGATTGGCTTTATCCTCTGGCCATCGCGATGTTGAAATATTTGTGTGTTGACTAAAACGCTAAAAGCACACACACTGACAGATGAAATATCATCCCTATGCAGTTAATGATGTAAGGAGGAAGCAGATTCAATGCACTGTCCTCCCTGCTTCCTAATGTGCTGGACTTATCACCAGGCTTTATGAAAGCCTGCACAGACCCTTTTATTCTGCATTCAAAGGCTTTTTATTTGAACATTCACAGTCAGAATAGAGGTTTTTGTCTATAGAGCTCCTCCAGTCTGTATAATTTCACACAACCTTCCAAAATAATTCTTTTCACTTTCAGTGGAGCACTGTTCACTTCAAATGTCTCAGGAAGTAGCTATTGAGTAGAAAATATCACTGTGGTTTCAATAACTCTGATGTTGAATCAACTGTGCAGCAGTAAGCAGCACAGTTTAGAGGTCATCTCTGAAATGCCACCTCTGACTGTGTTTTCAAAGGTTCATGAAGCGCCAGCACAAGTGCACTATTCTCTGATTTATAAGTGAGCTCCGTGTAACATAAGAGGCATTTTTTTCCCTCAGTGATTTACAGCTTGTAGTGCTACTGATTTTCCCAGAAATATAGCAGATTTTCACTGCTGATAACAAATTAATTTGCGCAGTTTTAAGTTAATGCTTCAGGAAGTCCATATGGAGGCCAGATTGCCGAGACCACCTGAAAGCTTCTTTAACCGAAATCGCTCTTAAAGCAGCATAAATACTCTTCTTCTGTTAGTTAGCACTGATATGAGATTGAGGCTGACTGTGAGGCCAGCTTCATGTTTCCAAATTATACACCGATTATACCCGTCCAGTATATCGGGGCAAATAAGGTGAATGTGCAACCTTCCCTGTCAAAGCTTCACCTCAAAGCTAAGAGGAAAAATCCCATCTGCTGCGAAGTTCATCAAACGTATCACCGATCACCTCCGCAGATGTGAACCCCGTTACCTTACATGCCCTTCACGGTATCTTTCATCCATCCCTTCTTATTCAGCAGTGAGCCTGAATGAATGAGACAATGCATGCCAATAGTCTCAGCTCACTACGTCCATCCCCCACTGCACCAGGACACAGCGAGAGGAGACGACACTCATTTGTTTCCACCGCGGAAAGGCTGGGAGGTGGAGGAGAGCCAGGTTAGATAGGGAGAGCCTTGGCAGATGGCCAGACGTTCCTGATAGTGACAACCCTGATGATGGTTTCCATTCACAATGAGCTGCCGAACAGGCCCTCTCTTTCTCTCCTCGCACTTCCTGAATCAGTTCTGAGGAGAGGGTAATGAGCCCAATCAGATTTCCCCATGGCTCAGCATAACGAATGGGTCAGATGAGCGACAGGAGACACTAGTGAAACAGGTGCTGGGGGAAATCATTGACTCTCACTCTCTGTTTGACTTTCTCTCTTTCTCTTTCTGTATTTTTCTCTCAAACTCTTCTTAATACTGAATCCACTGAGCCAATAAATGAGAGGCTGTATTGTTTCTTTACAAGCTTGTCTCTAAAGAAGTTTGGACGCAGTGTTAAACGTAAATCAAAGCAGAAACTGACAATCTGTAAATCATGCAGAATCTGTGTTTGACTGAAAACAACACAAAGAAACGCAACTGAGAAATTTGATTTGAAAACGAAAGCTTTGAATTTGATGTCACAAAGAGCTTCAAAAAAACTGGGACAGGGGCATCTTTACCACTGTGTTGCATCACCACTTCTTTTGCCACCGAATGTGTTTCAGGACTGAGGAGCCCAGTGGATGAAGTGTTGGAAGCAGAATTATTCTTATGTTTGCTTAATAAAAGCAATATAAGCTCTTTCATAGGTTTGGCCCCTCCAAATGAATTTTATCCTGCATTTACCGGTGGCTAAAAGGTCTGGAATAGAGGCAACATCTAATAAAGGATGTCACAGATCTCTCCTGATTGGAGGAGTAATTCACCAGAAAGTGTTACGGTCTATTTCATATCTGCTGATTTGGCTTCGCTTCTCCTTTCCCCGCCTTTCTGCCATCATGTACAGTGTTACTCTTCATAGCAACTCAAAGCTCGGACTCAGCAAAAACGCTGAAAACACAGTTCAAGTCCAAAGGCAGTATACTGAGCAGCTGCTCAGGTAACCACTCTATTGGCACATACAGATGCATAGTATAAGTTTTATAGCCAAGGTTAATGGAACGCAGCAATATTATAATAATATAGTGTAGTACAATAATGTTGCCCCTTGTTGTCATGTCTCAGCTGCTTTTTGTTGTAACTTCCTGTTTTACTTTGAAAGCTGGTTTTCTCACATGCTTTCGTCCTTTCCCTCGTCCCGTCCTGCACTCCTTGTTTGTCTGAATGTTTCCACCTGTGTCTTTCCCTTCATCTTTGTCAGGTCATCTCTTTGCCTCCCTGCTTGTTTTTATTTTTCTGACTGATTTCAGGTTGTATATCCTGGAATCTACCTACATTTTTCTTTATGTCTTCAATTAAAAATGATTTGCTCCCTGCCCGTACGCGTGATTTGAGTCCACTAACAGAAAGTTTTCATTATTTGAAACTCAGTCCTTCTTAAATTCATACTTCTAGAGGTTATTGCGGCTGAGTCTACTTTTTGTGTAATTTGGTGTACTTCAGCCTTTTTCCCTGTTTCCTTTCCATAATAATAGATTCTTGACAGCCACCCTTCCACTGACACCGTTTCCGATAAGAAATCAGTACAGCCAGACACATCTCTCAGGTCTTTGCTGGATGTTTTCTTATTTCTGAAGGACATGGCTTTTATCTGCCGAAGACAACTTTTTTGTCCATCTTTCGTCCTCCACTTGTCCAGTTTTCTTACATTTTTAAGGCCAAATCATGCTGACATGTGCCAAGTTTTCAGCTAATGCCTCTTTGGGAAACACCTTGTTGGTGCAAAGCATATAATTTTATACCTGTCAAACTTTGTCACTTTTTCATAGAGTCAGCTAAAGAAATGGAAACAGGATGCTGGTAACAAAGTGCCAAAAATACAATTGAAAATGTGAAAGTTGTCTTTTAAGTGTAGGCAAAACACTGATTCACGCTTTAGTTAGGTATCATTTTCTGCTTGGATGAGTCAAAAGGTTAGTGTTAAGTGGCTTGACAAGGAAACGAACCAAAATAACATCCCTCTGAAAATGGTCTGGCACAAGGACTGGAATGGAAATGAGAGAAAAAGCAGCCAATGTCCAAAGAAAAACTTTGAAAGAGATTCAGAAAGCCTGGGGAACTATTGCTCAATGCCACTTAAAAAAAATAAAAATAAAATCTGGCTCAATGAAGCAAAAGAAAACCTTTGCATAGTATTGCATGAGTTTTACCAGGTCAAACTGTTGGTGTTTCCATTCAGTCACAGGCAATGTTGAAAATCTATATGCGCTGGACATAAATTATAATTTGACTGTATTTTCTGCTAATTATGGAACTTTAATCACAACCTGTAATATTAAACATAAAAAATCTATCAAAAAATTTACAATTAAAAAAACACCAGAATATTATTAAAAACGTCCTTTCTGAGTGTTAGTGATGTCTCATGACACACTCACAAAATGCTGACTTTAAGTGAACTGATTCAATGTAAAATGTCCTTTTAATGTTGGCACGTTAGTAAAATGTGAAATGTAATGTAATGCACTTGATTGGTTTACATTCAGTTTACACCAAGCACATTTTCTTTAATGATCAATTATTTGAATAAATAAACCTTTGATTTTCATTTCTGTTACATTTTACTCAAAACGACTGCTTCACGTTCGCCGAATATGAAGAGTCATTTATAGCGTAATGACACAATACACGAGTGTGCCTGTGTTGTCCACACATGCGGGAAAGGCTTTGTGCTATGCGTCTGCGGGCCTCTGTACACACATCAGTCAAACATCTAAGGGGAAACATGCAGAGGCTGCTTTCATATTGTGTTTTTGCTGTTTGACAGACATAAAAAATGGGCTTTAGCAACATACAGTAACTCCAACAGCACAATCATAAATAACACCAACACTGCTGTGGTCCCCACCCACAGTAGATTTTCTGAATAATCAAACAGCTGTAATGTGGCTGGATGTGTTATTTAGCCTCTGTGCTCAGTGTCTACATTCCTCATATGATTTCTCTCGCGTTGAGCTCCGCGCTTATTTCCTGTGGAGTAAAAACACTCGGCTGTAGAAAGCCCCTCGCATCGACCACTCACAGGATATGGGCTTTTTTTCTTCACGCTCAGGTATCACCGACCTGTCAACACAAATGTGCGTGAACTTCTGTGTTAGAAAGAGGTGTTTTAATCGCTGGTGATGTTCAGTGAGTTGAGAGTGGAGGACAAAAAAGAAAAAAAGGCATGTACAGTATGCTATGAAAATGGGAGTAAAAAATAAAAAGAGTAGGGGGACACTTTAGCACACACTGATGGATATTTAGCACCTGATTAGCAGCAATGAGGACAAAGTAGCCAGGCCATCTGCTTTACATTTGCTCCCCTGGACATGCATGCATGCCAAGGGCAGGCTTCACTGTAGACACCCTTTGCTACACGCTACGTGTCATTTTGTTGTCTTTTTGAGCAGATGTTATGCCGTTTTACAGATTAATGTGACCTTTATCACCTATAGACCTTCATGATCATCAAAGATACATGGTCACCGGTTGTTTTGCAGCTACGCTATGTTCAGTTTGAACAACTTGAACAATGCGCTGCTAGTGGGAATTATCACTTTGTGTTTTAGGCAGATGTATCACGTTCTGTTTTGTTAACTCCAATTTCTGGTTCTCATTAGTGACTGAGGTTGGCAGGTATTACTTTTCATTTAATCATGTTAAAAGCTGCGTGTGCGCGAGACAACCTTTGAGACTTAGACTGATTAAACTTGTGTGGAATTCTTCATAATCTTGCACTTTTCTCATTTGATTTGTTTGCAATTAGTGTCTAACTTCGCCTCCTATGATAATTACAACAAGTAAGAAGATAAAAAATAGAATTAATTAGGAGGGAACAAACTTGAAATATCTGCAAGATGACTCCTTATAAGGATCTAGCAGATAAATCTGCATCAGTAGGCCAGCAAATGATACACCTGTTCCCAAGTCTCCTGAGTTTGCTTCTTTTTAAGGAAGGAGCCTCCACCTTTGGGCTTTAAGCTGTTCTTATTAACTCTCAGTGTCCCTGGACACCAAATTTTAGCACTTCAGAAAAGAATCGTCCCCTGGCTGACTAAGATTTCAGTGCGGACGTTAAGCTTAGGATCAAATCTTCATCCAGGCATGTAATCCAAACCACACAGCCTCATATTAAAAGGCTAACCTCCATGTTGTGGACGAACTCATTTCAGATGTTACCTCAGGTGAGTTCTTGTCATTTTTGGCATCTTTTTCCAGTCATGTGCTCCTGATCTCCGTCCAGTGTATTTTCACTCTTTGTTTCCATCCAAAGTATATATCACAGTTTTGTTTTTAGAACATCAGCTAGCTGGTGCAGCTTATTGGTCCAGGATCAACATTGGCGCTAATCAGTTATGTTGTTATGACTCTTTGGATAATTAACTCTTGTTAATGTATTTTCTTTACTAACTTGTAAAATATAATAACTATCAAGTTATCAAGTTGGGTTTGCTGTTAGCCCAATTTAGCTTATCATGTTGGTTTATTAGTGAGTTTTTAAAAGCACTGGCTAACTTCTTGGCTAATGCTAACTGAATGCTCAGATAATGTCACTGGTCAGTTGCTGATCTTGGAGAATAACAATGTTATTACAATGATGTCCTAACAGCATCAACATGAGATACTTTGCCAACTACCCAACTTAACATTGACTATTAGCTCCACTCGTCAATTTAATGAAGCTGAAAGAATCTGGGCTGATTTTAGCTTTAAATGGCGCCTCTGAGCTTGTTTGTTTCTTGGGCGCTAACAGCATTTGAACCTAGAAATGGCTAAAAACCTCATTCTTAACAAGCAAATGAGGCATTAGCAGGTTGGTCGTTTCACCACGTCTCCTGCCTTTATGCTATGTTTAGCAATTAGCTCATCTTATAGTAAGTAAGAGTATTTCAGAAAAAATCAAAACACAGTCTACTAATTTCTGGTGTACCAACATGCATTTCTTTGGTTTTAGCTCTAATGACTTGGAATCAAACCCCCATAAACACTTTACAGCTTTCTGTCATATAGTCATGGTCACAGCTCTTGCTTTGCAAAGCTTGCTTGAGAGAATAATTTAGAAATCTAGACAGTGAGGAAAGCTAACAGAAGCTAAACACAATTGTCTCCAGTCTGTTTTTGTCACATTTCTTATAACACGAGGAAGAGAGCAGTGCTTTCCTTTTACTGCTTGATCAGAGAGAACAGAAACTGAAATGTGCCTTTTCTGGTCTTCCATCTTCTTATGTAGCTTCTTAATGGGTGCAAATACTTAAACAGTGGGGGCCTGCTGACCAACACTTCTGTGCATGTAAGAAAAGATAAGATTCGGCTGAACCTGAAAATTCATGATCAGCGCTGGCAGGTTGAAACTAAGGTGGCGCAGAATACAACACTGTGGAGAAGAACTCCAGCGGACTGTTTAATCATATTGTGGCACATGGCAAAATCTGATGCCGTTATCTCTTTCTCTCACTTTTTAAATTTTTTTACATTTGCTCTTCCATTTTGACAGCGAGACACAGAACACACTCCTCTGCTCCTCAGAGGCGACTCGCCACGCTCGAGTGTCATTGCAGGAGCCTGCTCAGAGTGTGTGACGGCTGTCGTAGAGACCCGGCAGACGGTGGAATGGTACGGCGTGGGGGGAAGGCTTATGATCACGCCACCGCCTAACACTCACGCTCACAGCTCCTCAAGCACTCACCTCTGAGAGCCGTGCTTGCTTTCAGTGCTTGGATACAGCTGGAGAGCACCCTCCTGATAAAAGCCTTTTAATGTCATTTCTCAAATGCGAACTGTGTGAAGTGTGCATTTTCGATGTAAGAAAAAATATATAAATTTTTCACTTTGGATCCCGCGCTGTGAAGACCAAGTACGCTGCTTTTGGATGCCATTCAGTTTGACTGCAAAAGCTTTTAGCGCTAAAATAGCAACATCGTAACAATAGTAACTTAGAGTGCTGGAAAGGCCTTTATGAAAACAGCCAAGTGTATAAAACACGCGAGCAACAAATCATCCTAAAAATGAACTTGGCTCCAGCTGAAATGTCAGTGTGGCCTTGAGATCGAGCAGTGGCAGCAAGAAGCTGAATGAATCCTACAAGTCAAGAGTCTGTTCCTGTGAATACATCTCGGCAATTAAAAGCAAACAGGCAAATCTTTTTTTTTCGCTTAAAAACTTCTACACGGATCACGATCGCCACCTGATAAGTGTCGGATTTAATGCGCACTCGCTTCCTTCCATAACTGAATATTAATGTAGGCTGTCATCCATGAGAATGACTCATTTACGAGCGAGCGGAGAGAGCCGGAGACTCAAACCTGGATGAGGTTTGTCGCCCCGCTCGTTTGATAACAAGCACTCAAGTGTATTTACAAGGCAGAGCAGGCGAGATAAGTCTGCGGCGTAATGACACTAAGCAGGTCAGGAATGTCTCTGCCTCTCAGTGTGCTGGTGCTCATCTCCCTCCTACAGTTATCCTTCTTTCTGTCAGCGAGCCGCGCGGGCTCGCTGTCATCGGCGCCGATGCAAAGCATTCTCCAGCTCGACTTGAGAAGCCTTGTCTCTCCGCTTTCATCACATTCGTTTACTCAGAGCCGAAACTCTGGCCTGTCGCCGCGCTCGGGAGAGAGAGCAAAAACGTGTTGCACTGACACGGCACTCAAGACGGTGATGTGACCCCCGCATGTGGTCTCCAATCTCAGGGTGTGTGGGTGTCAATAGGTAGGTGTGAGGTTAGATACAAATTGGCCTGCTCGTGTCAAACCCCTGCAGTCACCAGCTCAAGCCTGGACGGCAGCTGGAGCCGAAAAGCAACACTCTGAGCGGAGGGAAGGTGTGAGGGAGAAAAATAGCTGAAAGGAGTCTGACTTTTGGTTGCAACTTCATATGAAACACAATTTATCTGTATGGAGATCTAAAATAAATTTGTTTTTCCTGCTTCTATTCGCTTTCCCTTCTTCCCTCACCTGTCCCCTCCGCGTCCTGTTTAGTCACCTGCACCCTGTCCCGTCCTCTCCGGCGCTCATACAAATCTGCGAGCGCCTGTGTGATCCTCCCCCGCCACTGTTTTTATGCCTCACATTATGACACATATAATCAGGCTGGCTGTTTGCACTACTTTGTTCAGCACAAATTGCTGCACCGATGGTCGCGGCAAAGCACAGATGGGACGTGGACAGTTTTTCATCGGCTGTTCCATACCACAGAGCCCAACACATCTGGTATGCAGCGAGAAGCATCTTTGCACTAATTTGTTTGTCACTATATATTGAAGGGACTATCTGTCATCCTGCCATGCTTTGGTTGCGGCATGATGTTTGAAGAACATGGCTAGTCAGAAGTTTCAGGCAGCCTGGCTGGTTGGCCACTCGGGACTCTCTCACACACACACACACGCACGCACACACACACCAACGCACACACACACACACTCCCTCTGAGTGCAAGGAGGAGAAGGGGAAATAGAAAAGGTACGGAGAGTCTGCAAGTTTTTGCTTTAAAGCAGATCTCAGTACCCATAAAAAAGAGAATTTGAAGAGCTCAGAAGTGCTAACTGTGGGTGTGACTACAGGAAGACCAATCTGAGTGATAATTGACTGAGATGCTGTTGTCATGTCTGGCGAGTTTTCCTTTCTCCAATGGCAAGTACTCAGTTGTGCAGGTGCAAATTTTAGTGGGGACGCAGGGGACGTGCTGCTTCCAATATTTAGAGCATGCAGGAAGTTTTGAACAGGAAAAGAAACTTTTTAAGACATGTCTGTGTTAATAAAGTCCAGGGTTTAAAATGCGTTAAGGTATAACTTAATGGAACAGTTGCTACATGCATATTCTGGTGGTTAAAGATGCAATTTCATGTGTATAGCACTAAATCACAATAACAGTGACCTATAGACACTTTACATTGTAAGGCAAAGACCCCACAATAATACAGAGATGACCCCCTATCAGCAAGCACTTGGTAACAGTGGGAAAGAAAAAAAAAAGCTTTTTTAATAAGAAGAAACCTCTGGCAGAACCAGGCTCAGGGAGGGGCAACTACAGGCCTAACACGCCTTACTAACATGGGGCTACTAAGCCATGATTGGGCAATAGCTGTTCAGTGAAGGCACTTGGCGAAAGGTCAACTTCATGTCACACAAAATTTGAGACACTGAAATCTCAGATTTCTTAAAGTCCCTTCTTTCTCTCTCCAAGTTTTCTTTCCATTTCTAAACTTCATTTTTTCAACAGAAACTCAGAAGGTCTGGACTAAATTCATATCTTGACATTCTTTAGCTGGATGCCGATATAAGATATATACCTCGATATTATTTTTAAAGCCATAAAGTAAGAACAAAAAGAGAGTTCTTAGTCAAAGCTGTGTCCCAAATCTCTCACAGGCACTTTTATTAACATACAGCTTAGATGCACATGAAGAAATTACTCAGAAATAAATTAGCAGCATTTATTAAAATCATGCTCCATAAATAAAATAAAACAATGTTGTATTTCGGCATAACAAAAAGCTCACAACTGTGCAGTCAAAATGTAAACTAAAAGACGCTGAGCACAATAACAAAGACAGATTTCACAGCTGCTCTGTTCCCGAGTTCTACTGACTGAGTTTGAAATCCTCTTTGTAACCACGTCTCTTACAGGTGCCATTTGTGGTCCTTATACACACACAGTACGGTAATATTACGTTGAAGCACAGTACAATGTTTTCTTTTTACCGACCAGCTCCTCTTTGATAGCTGCCGTGTACATCTTGTCGTTGCCTGCAGGTGAAGCGATGGGCGAGGGGGAGTTGTGTTCAGTGAAGGAGAGGCGAGGCAGAGTAAGGTTTGCATAGAGACACAAGTGGACGAAAGAGAGGCAAACTTGCGGCCCCACAAGCATAATTAGTACTTATAATTAACGTAACATAGACTATATCAATATAAACAATATTGTCACATATCATCTCGTATAAAAATATATCGATATAGTTAAAAACTCGATATATCGCCCAGCCCTAGTCTGGACCGATGTTTTTTACAGCTCACTTTCTCATTCTATGCTCTACATTCAGTGTTGTTCTAAGTCAGTTAAACAGCTGTTTGATGCTGATGTATTCAGGCTTGAAAATTAGCCTCAGACTGGTCATTTGTTAGTTGGTCCCTGTTAACGTCAAGTGACGTCATAGTCACCTAGCACTGATCTACTGGATGCTATTGGAAAGAGTGCACACAGTCCATATTTAGTTCCTGGAGAACTCGAAATATGGAAGGTAGCGTTGGCGCACAGTTTTGGTGATGTTTTTACACCAAATAGGATAAACGCAGAAATGAAGACTGGAGAAGAGGCTGGACATGTTGGAGCTTTTGAATGAAATGTAAATGGAAATCTATTTTTCAGGGAGAAGAAGAAAAAACACTGTTATCTGACGACAAGCACTTTCCTTGGCTACTTCTGAATGACATTAATGTTGCAGGGGAGGATGAAGCGGTGGCAATGCTGCCTGCAAAGGGATTTATAAAATTTTAGGGCACTCAGTATCTTAGAAATATCACTTTTATATGTACATAAATTGGAAAGGGAAAAGCTCCGTCTTCTTCCTTTAAGGCTTGGGTTAGCTCAATCTAGGTCTGGGTAACTTAAAAATATTTTCCAATTTGCCAAAATTCATGTAGAGAAGGCTGAAAATGACATGAGCAGGCAGAGTAGGGAAATGTGATTTCCTGTAATTCAAAGGACTGAAATGTAGGGGTTTTTATGAATCGGCACAACCCGAAGAGATTGTAAGCTTTGTAGACGGAGGAAGCGTACGAGATTACTCGCATTCGTAGTGTTGTAAAATCTAAATTGAGACATTAAGGTAAAAATCCCCCATACACTGTAAAAACGCACATTGTTCACTGTTTGGAGCATTTAGAGGCTCTGGAGAGAAAACACGCTTAATTCCAACAAATGATTTGTGTGTGGCATTCATGCAAACATCATTGTGCAGCTGGTTTAATGCACAGCTGGTTTAAAAAGAAAAGAAATGAAAGCCTTCACATGAAATGGATGTACAGTCAAGCAGAAATGAAGAGAACAAGGGGAGCTATATTCAGTTCTTGAACTGAGACCAGTTCTTGGGAAGCGTGCTGAATAATGGAGTGGTGTAATGTGGCACGCAGACATGCTAAAAGGTTTTTGCTGTCTTTCTTTGATTTGGTGCCATTGAGATGTATGTACTTGTGTCGTCATGAAACATAATCCTTAGTGCTCTCTGTCCTCATGTACTGAAGCCGAGTATCTTCAGCATCGCCGGGCTTTAAAACCGTAACTCTCTCTCAGATTTACAGTGATGTTCTCCAGACGTGAAGCAAAGGTCACGAGCCACAGAGGAGAGGTTCTTTGGTTCGCTTTCTGAGCTAAGCTGCGACAGGAAATACTTAACAGCTTCAAAAGCTGCGTCTTTATTTACATAACAAAACAATTACTGCAACT
The DNA here is from genome assembly GCF_900408965.1 of Simochromis diagramma. Classification (NCBI taxonomy): domain Eukaryota; kingdom Metazoa; phylum Chordata; class Actinopteri; order Cichliformes; family Cichlidae; genus Simochromis; species Simochromis diagramma. The sequence goes on along the minus strand of NW_024387503.1, from coordinate 2,598,212 downwards.
TATATTATCAATTAATCAGCCAATAATTATGTAAATTTAACATCACAGTAAATTACCAAGAAAGCGCACTGAAACTCGAGGCAATGTCTTCTAATAGCTTCTTTTGCTGACCAACAGCTGAAACAGAGACATCCAGTTTTCTGTAGCAGAAGGTTAAAGAACAACATACTGTATATAAAAGATGGACGTGGCTCATTTGAAGCCTCTGCGTCAGATTTTTGACAGCTGGACATATTTGAATGAGATCGGGAAGTGCTGAAGTTACCAAATATTACAAGCATGCATTAGGGATGACTCACCTAAGTTGAAAGACAGATTTGTTGGATACACTGTTAGTGAAATAAACCCCACAGCATGCTAGTTTTAATATTTAAATCAACAAATATCTGCATCAGTCTCAAAAATCCTGTATCCATCGAGCTCTACAGATATACAGATTCCACTGTGCTGTTGTGCTGCAAATTTAATATCACCAACAATTAAGCTTTTCTCAAGGAGACTTCGCTACAACAAACCTGGGACCAGAATGGAGGGGCTGTAGCTCAGAAGGCAGAGCAGGTGGATGGTGGTTTGAATCCTGGCTGCTACAATCTGCATGCCAAAGATCCTTGGGCAAGAGACCAACCTCAAGTTCTTAATGTTGGATAGGAAGCATAAGTGCTTGAAGTGGGTGTAAATGGGAGAATGAGGGATGTTACATAAAGTGCAATTAGAGTATAAAATCAGTATATAAGAACCAGTCCATTTACCATTTACCAGTATGTTGCTAAAAATAAATAATTATTAAAATAAAAATATTCACAAGGGGTTACCACAGCAGGTAGCACCGGGCTCAAACCATGGAGCCACTCAATCCAGAAAAGGGGCAACAAACGTTTAAATCTAATCAATCATGTTGGTCTGTCTTTGAAAAGGCAAGATCCAGTTTAGCTTTTGTATTTTACCAGTCATCTTTCTAAATAATAGCCACATTGGTTGTTTACTTATTATAAATAATGTACCAGCAAACATGCCTGTGCGGGCCCATGGTGGGTAGGTGTTGATGGACTGTGAGACTGTGTAGGCAGGGCAAACCCACACCTATCCTACACAGGGCCCACAGCAGTTTTGCCCTTTGCTTTTCCTATATGGGGTTTCTACAGGCAAGCCTACCATCATGACAATAACCAGCATGGGTCCAATAAGGGTTCTCTGTTGGCAAACCAACCATGAGTGCCCCACAAAAAACCCAGAAAAGCAAAACTTCTATGGACACCACATGGCCTAGCATATTTAGAGTCCACGTGAGTTTTCTTAGAGGTAGCCTAGAGTGGGCTTGCCAACAGAAACCCCATATAGGGGCAACAAAGGGCAAAACTGCTGTGGGGCCTGTGTGGTCATATCCAGTGGTAAGTGTAGGGTTGCCCTGCCCACACAACCCCACAGTTCACCAACACCTACCCACTGTGTGGCTGCATGGGTGTTTTTACTGGGTCCCCCCTCCCCTGCACTGTTCACAAAGGGATAGTTTGTGACACTTTGAGGAACCTGTGATTGTCGGCTTCACAGTCTTTAAACCACCATTAACTGATGGAAATCAGTTAAATCTGTGAGTGTTTACAGGAAAATAACATCTTCTTTTAATTTTTTTAATGCAGTGCTTCTGATTGACATCGGGAGATCAGACCAGAAGCTTTCTCATCGATATCGATTGTTTCCAGAAGAGTTCACAGATAGCTTAAACTAAATGAAAACTCACAAACCTGCTATGTGAAAATTCTCAATGATCCACCTGCTTTTGGTCTGCAAACTAACAGCTAGTCGTGCATAGAAACAGGCTAAGACCTTGCTTTTGACTAAATTTGTCCATTTATTCATGGTTATATATGCATAGTTAGATCTTAAAAAAGAGCTTATCATCTTTGCAGGCTGAGATGAAGCATTGAGACTGAAAATCTGTGCTTGAGTAACACCAAACTGAAGTCTCGAGCCGCAATCACAGTATATTTAGGTTAAATATGAAAAGAGCTCCTTAAGGCAAACAGAGAAGAGAGGCAAACGTCACAAGAAAATAAAAGAGATTATTAAGTTGTATTCAAATTGCTCCCAATTGCTTTTAACTCACGCGGCGCTCCCGCCCCCCATCACCTTCTGCCAGCCTTGAATCCACCAGCCAGCGCTACCTTCCCACCTCAGCCGGAGCTCAATGAATGATGAGTAATGGTGTAGGAGAGTGAGGTCATTATCGAGATGTGGAAGTTTGAATCGGCGTACCGGAGGCTTCATTTGTGCCGCATTCACGACTCCCTTTGACTTTGAAGTGTGCAGCACACCTGACTCGTGGTGGGGAGACTGGTGTTTCTGCTCATTTCCGTTTCATCTTTTTGATGCTACAGCAGGCTGATCTATTTTCAGAAGGGCCTCCACAATAGTTCCCTAAATGCTGGATAGCGGGAATGCGGGAAGCTGCAGTGAAATGTAATGTGTAATGTTTGTGTGAGTGTAGGTAGATTTCCTGCCCACAGTCTCTCGTTACAAGAGAAAGGTCAAAAAACAAAACAAAAAACAGAATGACGGCATCATTGTCAATATTTAATTAAGCCAGAACAGATGCAAGACTCAAATGTATGTGTCTGAATTACATATTTGAAGATGATCATTGTTATTCCCCTATATACACTGAGCTTTTGGCATTTCAAGGTCTTTGCAAGGTGGGTCTTGTGGGTGGTATTGTGGGAACATCAGAGACAAGGCTGATTTTTCCCTTTTTGGGAAGGGAGACTGATGCTGTTGGGGAGTGCCACCGCCACTGAGCATGTGCTTCGGCTGCAGAAATAGTGGTGGTGTCAAAGTAATATCTACAAGAATCTCACGACCTAATATCTCCCAGGAGCATGCTGCCTCGTGGTGTCAATGTTTACTTGTCAGCAGTTGTAATAGCCCACTTAGACAGAAGACATGATGCGACGATACAGTGAGTTAAACAGCGCGCCAACACCTCCGAGGGCCGAGTGAAGCCAAAAGTCAGTGTTGATGAGCGTACAGCGTGCATACACATCCTTAAACCCCCCCCAAAAACCACTATGAACGTAATGAAGTTCAGCTCAAGTCATGATCTGATCAGCTGGTCCTGATTATTAAACAAGAAAAGGACGAACTGGAAATTATGGGAAATTTCATGGTTTGATAAAAGAGCTGCAGCTTTATTATGACTGCTTTCGCACATATTTGAGGATGTCATTGGGGCAGTTTGAACTCTTGTTGGCAGAGTTGGGACAACATCTTAGGAGGCACAGAAATCACCTCAGAGAGATTATTAACCTGGAGCAGCATCTAACTGTGTGTCTGAGGTAAACCAGTACTGTTTTACTATTTCCATTTCAGTATACATTCAGTACCAGTGCACGTTTTCAGCTACAACACACTAGTGGAAGAAAACAAGTTCACATTCGTCCAGCGGTCGTTGTGAACAGCCTTGAAAATGATTCAAATCTTGGCACAAATTTTACACATCTGTTTAAAGACCTTTAGATACTAAACTATATATTTTTTGCACTGATGCTTTAAGCTTGAATGACGCTACATTTCAAAAACATTCTGCTGCCTTACGTTGGTTTATTTTATTTGCTTGTGTGGTTCAACTGACCTATACCTTCACTGAAAATATATCTTCATGTACCTGACTTTTACTTCTGCAGCTATTACTCATTATTATTGTCCACAGATGGACCTCCTTGACACCAAGCAAGGTTGCTAGGAGACCGTGACTCCAAAGCCTCTAATAAAATTAAAAAAAAGAAGGTATTTTTGTGCATGAGAAGTCATCAAACTCGCATTTCTTTCTCCCCTGAAATGTCTACTGTGAAACACCTCTGTGATTTCCACGTTCTTTAAAAAGTGGAAATCTGCTATTTCTGGGAGATGCCGCACATTTAATCATTCCAAGACTGTGCTTGTTTTGTGACTACTAGAAAGAGACTCTGGCAATAATTCTGCCTCGTGTAACCAGCTTTAAGCGGTTTTCCCAAAAGAAAAAGCCAGGGAATGTGTAAGTCCTCAACAGAGTAAATAATGGGATCAGAGATGTTATCCGCTCTCTGTGTAGGCAAAGCATTTCGCTTCTGGTCCATGACCCAAAACAGACAAGCCCATGAAATGGAACACCAGCTTAGTATTGCTGCAGTAGACTCTGATGGGTGGAAACAAATGGAGTTTTGCACTGCTACCCAACATAGCTTTGCATGATACAGTGTGCACCAAATCCTCCCTGACAGTAATACAAGCCTTTGTCTGTTTACATCCACACAGCAACAGGGATCAAAGAGAGGAGAGTGCTGTATCCTCCCAGCCTGTACTTGCATCTATGCATCGTTTTAGTCACATTTTGCCTTCATCCCTCGATATAAGCATAGCTGACCTTTTGCTACAACCTGTCCCCCATCAGTGATTATTCAATATTTAATGTCTTATAATTCTGAAGCGCTTTTATTTTTATGACTCTGTCATTTTTAAATTGACATTTTACAGTCTCGCTCTAATCTTTATGTTATGTGCTTTTTTTTATGCCATGTACGTTCTGTTGCTAATGTTTTCTTATCTTTTATATAGTTATGCTATTTATAACTACTCTAACTATTTAATGTTACATTCTGCAACATTGTTTTTTGTTTGCTTGTTTTCTGGTGTTCCACTAACTTGATGTGCGTTATGATGGATGTTTTTAGTGTTTGTGCAGTTCTCTGGCTAAGCAGAGAGAAGGCCTGTAGTATTTTAACAAAAACAGAGGCGTGCAGAACTCTGAAAGTTAGAGTTTTACTCAGTTTCAATCCGCTGCAAACACGTTCTTTACATATCAAGACTTGCGTGCCTTCTCCCAGCACGGGGCAGATCTATGGCACGAACATGAACAAGAGCAGAAACACTGCAGCGTGTTCCACGTCCTTCTTTTAAAAAAGGAAAAAAGCAGTTAAAAAATCTTACCCACCCCATTTGCAGCTCTGCACAGCTTTATTGAATTTGAAGAATCGTAAACCTCTGCAACAGAAGCAACTAGTACATGACATTCAGGTGTTTCTGTTCATCTTTAATTCCAAGTGGGCATGTGGTGGACAGCTAGTAAGTATGCTGACTTTTCCGGAAGTGTGCAGGTCTGGCCTTGGGCTGTTACTCATCAGTAACACTATAATATGTCCATCTGATAGAAAACATTTTCCAATAACTCCTGGACTTCATTTGGATCAAGTGAAACCAGCAGCCACCAGAGACTAACCGCAACATTTTAGTGTATGTCTGAAATCCAAACTCCAGTAAACCTGCCATCAGGATGGAGGAACAAATAAAAAACCTTTACATCAGCTCTCAGGAACAGCAGTAGGATGGCTGCTGTTTCCTCCTAAGTGGCCAAACTGCTGCATGAACCACGTGATGAACACCAGCCCTGTGTATAATCACTGGAAATGGAGCAGAATGTGTGAAATAGCTTTAGTAGAATAATATTTGGAAGGTTTAGAAAAGCCCTGTGATTATTGTATTTCATCTCACCCATGAGGAAGAAGCCAACAGAACATCTGATGGGGATCTTAGTGGCATATTCTCCCCACAGGCTCACCTGCAAAGCATGGAGCTGCTTTACAGCCCCAAATTACCAGTTACCTCGTGGGTGAATACCTTACCAGTTGAGGAACGCAACTGAGGAACTCTTACTTGTTTTTGATTTGAGCAGCTCCTGGAATTGTTTTAAAGGTTTAAAAAAACTGAACTGGTTGTAGGCTGTATTTGTGTTAGCTGTAGTTAAAGGTTATGATGGAAAACATTTTAAAATGAGAATCAGTAACTCAGAATCAAGTCTGAGATTTGTGATCAGTATTGATGCCTTTGCTCTCCCTCTGCCTGCCTCCACCCTGTGCGCCCTGCTTCTGTAAGCTTCTCCACCTGGCTGCCTGTCGCCCTGCCTGTCAGACCGACTATCTGCCTATCAATCTGTGAGTGTGTCCACCTGCGCGTGGTGATAAGGAGCCGTGGGTGTCTGTAGCCCTGACACCAGCTGATTTATGCCGGCCTCTTTCCCTTTAGGGGGCCGATTTGTGAGAAAATCCCCAACGACTCATGCTGACTTTGTGTGCATAAATGTGTATCTGTTTGTCCGCCTGTTTGTATGTGCCGGTGTGTTCTGTGCCAGCCTCGTCTGTCAAAACAAAGATGACAGGGAGCTGTAACTCTGTTATTGCCATATTTCAACTGCAGTAAATCAGTCAAAGCTGATTTCATATGCGAGTTGCCCTTTGATGAAGAAAATGGGCCTACAGGAAATGTACTTGTTTACAGAAACACGCTGGAGTGTCTTCCACCCAATAGAAAGGCAAAATCAATAAGCAATAAAAGAAAATGAGTAGGAGCGCAGCGTATTGCTAACTCGACTTAAAAGTTGATGACTTCCATTCTGTTTGATTTGGAGTTAAAAATTCATGTGAGAAGCATCCTGAAATATCTTTCCCAGTGTGCGAGAGGGAGCATCTTTCGATTTATAAATATATATATATATATATATATATATATATATATATGTTTATCAATTTAGACGAGTCTAGTCAAGCTTTATTCCTTTGCTCCAAATCAAACCTAAAAATACCATGTAGATAAAAAACATCCATTTTCTTTCACCTGTTTATTTAAGGTTGCATCACAGGGGGAACACCTGGACAAGTCACCAGTCTACCACAGGGCTAACACAGAGCCACAGACAACCATTTAAACCTACACCCAATTTTTGAGTTACCTATTAACAGTGTATGCCTTTGGAAGTCGGAGAACCCATGCAGCCACACACAGAACATGTGCACAGAAAGGCCAAAGCTAGCCAGTGGATTCAAAAGCAGGATGTTGTTGCTGTGAGGCAACTAACCACCGCACTATAGTATACCCCATTTACATAAACACAAATCAAAATAAGACTTGTGAACCTGGCAACCTTGCTCATCTCATGCACCACCATACTGAGATACAGCTTGCAAAACTTGCATTATATCGGCTCAAAGCTGGACACACCTAGCTTAAAAAAGCTTCCTCCTAAGTCAATGCAAGTCAATAGCTCAGTCCTACTATTAAAAGTAGGACAGCAACTTGCTTGCTGCCTGGTGATTTACACATTGTGCGACCTCTGCAGCTTGCGGTGACTAAATGGTTGCTCAGAGCTTGGAGGTTTCCCACAGTCTCTTCTGATCGCAAAGTGATAGCACAACCTTTCTGCAAAACGGCTGCCAGCTGATTGTATTCTGGTTACTTTCCTATAAAACAGGAAGGTTGCTGAGAGCAAATGTAATAGTTTCTCAGAATTTCCCTTTAATGTGAATTTTCATCTATGTAGACAGCAACAGTATATTCAACAACTGTTCAAAACTGATTGTGTTATTATCACAAACAGATTGCATCAAATTGCCAGCGTCACCTCATTCAGTTGCAGAGCGATATCAGACTGATATCAGACTGACTCCATCTATGGCAGGTTTTAGTGACAGTGTTGGTTTGCTGGACAATTTTATTTTACTGCAAAAAATAACTGAAGTGAGAAAACTGTATCTTATTGGATGAAACAGATACTAACACAGTTTAACTTTCAAGACATTGTTTGCTGTTGAAATAGGTGGCAAATAGCAATAAATGTCCTTGCAATACCTAGCATATCACAAAATGTTAAAAATCGCAGTAATATCATATGATGGGGTATCTGTTGAGTCTCACCTCTAATGTATACGTACTTATTAGTTGTGCAAAACAGACTTAACACTCACAACTGCTTTTTAGAAACAAAAACAGAACAAAACACAGTGACAGTAATCAATGCAGAGTCCACAAGCCAATGTGTAACATCGCTGTAGCTAGGTCCATCTTTTAAATACAGTTTATAACATGTAGTGATGTTCCACTGTTTTTAATCCGACCCGGTTCCTTTAGACTTAAAGCTTATTAAGCATCACTTTAATGGAATTTAAGATCTTATATTTACAAAATGTAAAAGTCTCATGTCAGATTGCCAAACAGCCCAAAAATCAAACATGCACACCTGGTAGCTGAAGCAATTTACCTTATCCCAGCATGATCAGTCCATTATTCTAAGATATATAAATACCTTCAAAGCCTCGGCTCTGACAGCAAAGATAGCAACGGCAGTGTTCTCCTTTCTGAATGTCAACTGACGAGCCGTGCTAGGGTCAAGGCAGGTCAGCCCTGGCTGTCACCGTGTGATCACTGGTGTGTATCCGTCTGTCATTTATCACAGGGTGACTGTCATGTAAGTGGGTTTGCTCCCATTTTTCAAAAGCTCTCAAAAAAGCTTCCCAAAAATCCCGAGCACCAACGCTTCTGGACCGACTTGGATCAACCGTGCTAACAGGGACACTCGAATCTTCTCGAATAGACGGCCCTGCTGGGTGGCTTTCACAGTCTGCCTCTGCAATACGCTCAATACTATTATCACTGCTACATCTGTTCTTTTCTTTTTAAAGTTTCGTCTCCATGTTTGCGGCAAGCAGACGCCTGGAATGACACGGGAGGAGGCGTAGAGAGTCAGAATGAAACAACATGTCTGTATGCTGCACTGGCTCCAGTACAACTCCGCCGATAGAATGTATATTCAACACTCCCAGAGCCTGTTTGCTGAGATAATTAAATTCTCAAAAGATGCAAGGAGACGCAACACGTAAATTAATTTGAGCTGCAGCAACAGACAGGATTTATGCCGCTTTGGCGGGAGCGCTCACTTCCAGAACAAATAAATGGGATGTTTTTGAAATTAATTACTGTTCCAGTGCGCCATTAAAGAGTATCAGTTATCAGATGACTTTGAAATACACACTTGGCTCTTTTGATGTGTTAATGATGACAAAGTAAATCATCTTCCCTGCCATGGACCGGTTGAAGAGACAGGCAGGGAGAATGAAGAGAGAGGGGAAAAAAACGAAAAGGCATCAATGAAAAAAACCAACAACTAAAGAATAAAGAAGATTTGTAGAGAAATTAATGGCAGAAGTCCAAATTCCTAAGTTTGATATAACACAGAGTAATAACATATATCAAACCTTTTCATCTGAGGGGAGCGGCCTTTATAATTTAGGCACTAACACAATCCTGTTCCTGTTTTATTCCCCACTCACCGTCCCTGAGAAGGTTTCAAGAGGAGGTTCATTTCCTGCCTCAGGCTTCTTTAGTCTACTCTAGAAATACAAACTTCATTCTATTCAAATGCGTCAAAATGTAGGCCAGAATTACAGCAGATATGACTGATTGTGTTATAAAGTAGGGCTGGATTTAATAGCCTGGCTCTTAATCCATGTCAAGGAAGGCAGAAAAGGCCCATTTGACATGGGCTAACTTCCCTCTGTAATTAGAAAACCTCATTAAGTTCATTAAGTCATTTCTTGTGTTGGGGGATTTGTTTTACATGCGCCGCCAACAGACTCAGCAGCTAGTAGAATGTAGGCGAAAAGGGCAGAAGGACGTAAACACAGACTTTTGGATGTTACAGTAAAAGCTCAGAATCTATTTACTTAAAAACAACAACATTTAGATGGTCATAGATTCCTTTAAAGTGACCATTTTCTTCACTTCGAAAGGGCCTTGGACACATAACAATCCAACAACTAAACAGAAGGGAGATGGTGCCACCCTTTCGATGCGGAAGGATATCAGCATGACACATTTCTGAAAGGTTCTTTGTCTTTTCTATTTATTGAAGGCCTTGAGCACACAGAGGGGAGGGGAATACCTGGTGCGGCCTCAAGGAGCGACACGGTAACAGATGACTAGACGCCGCTGCCAGAGGCCCTCTGTTTTTTGTCTGTTTTTCCCCCAGTTTTGGCTCCCGGACCCAATGATTCCAATTTGGGTGTCAGTGAGAGCAGCAATTCATCATTGGCTGGATTACTTAGTGGGCTGAGAGCAGAGGGTTATTCATCTCTGTGGCTGACACCCACCCGGCCGGAGAGACGCCGTGCTGCCAGCACTACCACTCCCGCTGATGCAGTCAGAGCAAAACCAAGTCCTGGAGACTGACTCACATGCACACAAACCCATTTCCTGAAGCAGCTGCAAGTGTGCAGTGCCATAGGTTAGTGGTCATACTTGAGAAAGTGAAGTTGTAACAGCACACTGCAATGAGCAAGGTCACATTAACATCACCATTCAGGGCCAGGTTCTTTTTTTTTTTTTTTAAATTCAATTTAAAGAAATCGTTGCCTCACCTACATTGGGGCCCTACACGGGCTCCCGAGGGCTCAGCAGCCCCGAGTGCACGCACCCGTGCCACATGCGGGTCGGGTGGCTGCTGGCAGCGGCTGCGGGCAGCACGGTGGTGCGGTGATTAGCACTGTTGCCTCACAGCAGGAAGGTCCTGAGTTTGATTCCACCATCAGCCCAGGGTGCAATTTGCATGTTCTCCCCATGTTTGTGTGGGTTCTCTCTGGGTACTCCAGCTTCCTCCCACAGTCCAAAAACATCCAGTTAGTGGGATCAGATTCCCCATAGGTGTGAATGTGAGTGCGAATGGTTGTCTGTCTCTATGTGTTAACCTTGTAACATACTGGTGAACTGTCCAGGGTGTACCCCGCCTCTCGCCCTATGGTAGCTGGGATAAGCTCGAGCCCCCCCTGCGACCCTCACATGGTATGAGTAGAAGAGGATAGATGGAAAGAAATAGTGGTGCATATTAGTAAATATGACTATTTACAACTGCTGGTTAGACTGAATGAACATATGTGTGAGTAGTAACAAACAGTAAAGTTTAAATAGCACAAAATATCAAAGACTGATAAAATGCTCAGGTTAAATATACTATATGGACAAAAGTACTGGACCACCTGACCCACATCATGCTCACAGGACCTGCTCGGCAGTAGAAAGCACTGCTATGAAGCTCTCAGCACACACAGCCTCTGCTGATGTTAATGTGAGAGGAGTCTGAACTCTGACTGAGGTTATGTACTTGGTGAACCCGCTCTGTACGGGGTGTGAGCCACTGTGGTTCCTAAACACTCGCACTTTACAATCACACTTACAGCTGATTGTGGAATATCTAGGACACTGCACTGGAATTCAGTGAGCTGTCTATGAAGCTTGGAAGGAAAAGCGTCTGCATGTCTTTAGACTACGATGACCTGGAAGACTGAGAACCTTCACAGACAATTCAGTGAGCTCTTTAGAACCAGCCGTTCTTTCACAACCACTTGTAAAGGCAGACTGCACGGCGAGGAGCTGGATTTTATACACAATGGGACTGAAAACACCCAAATTTAAACATTAAGAGCTACAAACAAATACTTTTGTCCATATAGTGTATTTAGTAATAGCAACCAGATGAGATGCCAGAACGTTAATGCTACCAATCTTTAAAAAAATATCTGATGCATGAACATTTTAGCACTTAATTAACTTGTTAACTTTTAAAAACTTTACCCTCAATTTTTTTTTCTACACACAGACCATAGTATTAGTTGTTATTCTGACAATTTTGAATCATTATCAATTTGCTTTTTATCTGATATCATATCCCACATGAAATCAGCCACATTCAAACTGATGAATTCCCTCTGACAGATGTTTCAGCATTTTAATGAGTTGTAATGGCTGTGCCATTTTCTCAAAATGCCCTTTTAAGTGAAAAAAAAAATCCTGATACAACTGTTCTTTGTTTTATAAACTCACATTTTCCCCACATTTTTTTTTTAAAGAAGTCACATTTTGGATCTTTAAACGTCACAAAAACTGCCCTCAAGGTAACCGCAAACGTCCTTTCAGCAGCTAATAAGAGAGCGAGCTCTGCAGTACACATTTTAGACCAAATCACAGCTTTTGACAAAGCAGATTCACACTATTTAAGTTAGCCTTGAAACGTGTTGACATCAAGGATGCTACTTTTGTTCGTTTTTCTCTCCTTTACTTTTAAAATCTCTCTTAAAACAACACTATTTAGTTCCTACCCGTTTTAGCTCACATTGCCTGAGATGTAATACGAGGTTCAAAATCCTAGTTACTGTTATTTTATCAGTGATATTTATCAACTGTTAGAGACAAAAAATTCCAATCAAGGCAACAGCTCTGAATCAGAAATCTAATTATTCAGACCAACAAAACACATCAATGAGAGTTCGCTCGGTCTCTTATAAAGCTGAAGCTTGTTGCAAAAGAGAAGGGAAGCAAAACAAGTCTCTTTGGCAGCCATCTTGGATCGGATCTGAGCAGTTGCTTTGAAGCCTCTGTCTAAATGAAGAAGACAGAGGCCATTAGTAAAAGTTCAACAGTAACTGGGACATAAAAACTGAATATACTGCTTCTGCAGTCAAATGAAGTAAAAACTCTTCACAGCTTTGGGAAAAATCAGCAAGTCACTTACCAAACATGTGCTCAGTTTCACAACATGACAGCTTCTGAAACAGTTGTGCATATGTCAGTGCAACAACATGACAGGTTATTGTGTTTCCAATTTTGGGTGTTAATTGGCTCTTAGGGGGAAAAGGGGGAGGAGCAGGACCACCACTATCTTTATCTTCACACATTTCTCCTCTAGATCTCCATTCAGGAGTCAGGAAGCAAAGTCTCTCACATTCCAACCCGGAAAAAGTTGTTCATGCATTTATTTCCTCAACTCCCACCTTTTATTAGCATTAGCAAAAAAGTCACCGCCTCACTAAACTTAGCCAGTTCACAACGCAGCTGCTCAGCTTCTTACTGGTTTCAGCAGACGGTCTCACATCGCCCAAATCCCGGCTTCCCTCCACTGGCTCCCTGTATGATTTAAAATTGATTTTAAGATTCTACTGATCGCTTTAAAAGCATGTTGGGGTTTGGCCCCAAGCTACATAGCAGAAATGTTGCCCCCTAATGAGCCAGTTCAAAGCCTCAGATCCTCAGGTGGGGCTGTTCCAAAGCCGAGGCTTAAATCTAAAGGTGATCATGCTTTTGCCATCAGGGACCCTTGGCTCTGGAGCGACCTGCCTGAGGAGATAAGGCAGAATCCGTGACTTCCTTCAAATCACTTCTGAAAGCACATTTTTATATACTTATTTTTATCTGATGTAGTCTCTTATTTATTCTTTCATATATTACTGTCTATATGCTTTCATTGCGAAGTCCTTAGCAAGGTGTTTTTAAAGTGATGTATAAATAAAGCTTATTATTGTGAGAGTGGAATCCACCTTCTATTCTAAACAGCAAAGGAGCAAATATGTTAAAATGTGGAACTATCATAAATAAACCAACATGTTTTTGATGCAATGGATTTGCATTTAAAATGAATCTAAATTAAGTTAAAATAATATAATTTTTACAAAATAAAGTACAAAAAATATGCATTTGTCTGTAACTATACAGAGAACCCTTACTTCACTCGCTCACACACACAAACACGCTCATCAACACCCCCTGCCAGGCCTAAACACCACCATGCGCTGATAAGATAGAGCAACCGCTAGCTTCCCTGCAGGTGAAAAACAAGGTGGGCATCCACACACTGAGCCTCACACGGCTGCATTTACAATGCACCTCTGTGGCATCAACATAAATCTGCAGCGTGTGCTCGTCCAGGATACGCATGATTTACAGGCTGGGAACGAGTGTCAAAGCCTATATTCATTTTTAGGGGCCAACAATGGAATGAAAAGCATATGCACAGGGGGAATAAAAGGGTTAGTTCAAAATGGTAAATGGAGCACCACGAGGTGAAATGGAACATTTCTCCATCACGTAGCGGCACACTTTCACTTTGGCCAGGAGTTAGATAACAAAGGAAAAGCACAAAAGGCAAAGGGCACTTTCTTTTTGAGCCATTCAAAAAATGAGTGTGTGTATGGGCCTCCGTACAAAAGACCTTTTTTTCTTCTACTTGCCTTGTTTTGTTTCTTTTTATTGCATTTTTCTTTCCTGTGACACCATGCACAGAGACACAAAAGCACAAAAGTGTTTCCTCCGGCTTCATTTAGATGCTTTTTTTTTTCCACCGCAGGGCCAACAAAGCTGCCTATGTCACCAAACCTGCCCTGTGAGCAGCGTAGTCAATAAGCTGCATTACAGCTCGGGGAAATGGACTTCAGAGTCATGGCCAGGCATCTGAAATGCCACAACTAAATTATCAGTTATCACTGAGGAAGGAGAGAGAGACACACACACACACGGATGGATAAAAGAGAGATTCCATCTATAGTCCGCTTATTCTTGTGAGCTGCATCAAAAGGAAAAGTAATTAAGTCGTCTGAGGATGTTATTGGAAACGAGAATTCTGTCAGTGAGGCTGCGGGCTTGTGATGCCTGCAGCTTATCCAGCATATGTGTGTGTTTGTGCGTGTGTGTGTGTATATGCATGCGAGTACTTCTGTGACTGACGCGCCGCCGTGCAGTGGAAGATGAGACCTCTGTTGTGCGTTTGTAACAAGCGCAGCCAGCCGCTCCTCATTAACCTTTTGGGAGATAAGCCTGTTTTAAGTCCATGTTTGAACAGCCTGTGTGAAGTATCTCCCACTGATACGTGGCTAGCCAACCACCCAAACCGTCCTTCCCTCCTCCCCCTTTCCCATTCAATATTCCTCTTCCTTCACCTCTGCCAGATTACCAGAATTAAATTTCAATTTTAATCACAGGCCTGCAAATCTCCATAAATCTAGCACCTGAGCCACCCTTAATTACGGAACAAGCATTCTGGGGCGGCGTGCTGCCGTGGCCCGCTAACAAGGTTAAAAGGTGCAAAGTGTGTGTAATGGGAAGCAGAGGAACTCACTGAGCAATTGTTAACACCGTGTTAGCTACTCTACTTCTTTGTCTCTTGCCGTGTTCTCTTTCTGTTTTCCCAGCTAGCGAAATACACAGAGCACCTTGTTAGAGGCGCTAGGCTAGAAGTAATGTAATTTAGCTAAGTGGTGAATGCGGAGGTGCCAGATGCGCGCTTTGCAGTGGATAGTGTCGGCAGTGGTGATGGAGCAGGAATACAGAGGCAAAGCTGTTACATTATCTGCTGCTCGCTCGAGTGCTGGAGACAGGATCAGATAATTGGCATAGAGGTGGAGTCTGCTTTCTTGGGGGACTTTTTTTTTCTTTTCTGTCAGCATCCAAAACAGCCTAAAAGTAACTCGGAAAGAATTCCAACAAGGATGTTTAATCTACTTTCTTTTGCATAAAAAACCCCCCAAAACAACCCAAATGTCATTCCATGTAGGAGCGTGGAAAATCTAAGCTGCAGCTAGATTTTCTATCTGGAGTACAATTAAAAAGGAGTTCCTTTGATCTTCTAGTAAATTATCATCTTAAAGTTGTAATCCATGAAAGTTTAACAAAACCGAGCACAAATACATATTAAAGCCGTTCAGCATTGTTACAAGCAGGGTCCACCATTTCTGCAAATTATTAAATATTAGGAAGAAAACTTTGATCAGTTTGACGTTTGAGCAATCAAAGTCCACACAGCTCTGTTTCCTCTAGTTTCAGAATGAAGTGCTGTTACAAAATGTTCAATTCAAAAAGCACAGCACAGCTTTGTCCTCTGAAGGGACTTGCATGATTTCCAGATCTACAGTTTAGGCTTCGCCTCCTGACTTTTGATGTACGAGTCGATGGGATGAGTTTCAGCCTATCGAGGAAATAATCACCGAGTCTGCGCCGTCATAAAGCAAAACTCAGAAAGCGGCGAGCTCCCGTGCAATCGAGTCTTTGTTTTGCAATTTGTAAGCCGTGGGCGGCGAATTAAAGCGGGACAATGTAACGCATTCCATAATACAATTATGCGTGAGAGGACTGCATGTAGGAATGGTGAAAAGGGTTTTGTGACAGGATTTCATGAGTGCGAAAAGCGACTTTAATTAAGCAGTGGTGCATAATAGGAGTCTTTGAGCTTTCCACTGTGTGAAATTGTATGCCAATTAGATAATCATCTGTGAAAACATTGGACATGAAAGACAATGCCATGATAACAGTATGATTATACACACATGCAACACTGCAGTAATTATACGTAGTATTCATTTTGTGCAAAGTCTGTGTGATTATTATATTATCATTGCACAAAAAGTGCTCCCCGTCGCCCACGCCGCGTCCCAGCACAGGGTATAAAAACGACCATTAAATCTGCTCTCTGTTTAGTGTATTGTTAATATGCCTTCCGCTGTCTGACAAATAAATAAATAAATGGAAATGGCAAGAAAGAGACTAATTTACACAAGTTTCATCTTGACAGCTGGCCAGCTAATACTGCATAGCCGCCTTGTTTTGTTTACACATTGGCTTGATTTTGATCACTGGTCTGCTTAGCTTTCCAGATGTCTCGCCCACATGTGTGTCTGCCATTTTCGCATGGAGAGTCCACGGTCATCCTCAAACACGCTTCACATTGCAGATGACTCCGAGCACCTGTCTGTCTGAAAGCTACATTTGAGCACATATGTATTATTTTTAACACACAAGCAAAGCGTGTGTAGTTTTGTGTGCGAGCTGTCAGCTTGCAGAGGGGGATGGTGGGAGCGGGCGTGGGCAGCTGTTCTCCCTCACCTCCCATGCTACTGCTTTAACATATGGCTAACCTTTTGGAGATAGCGCTGCTGTTTACTCTCCTGCTCTGCGCTGATAACGTCCCAAATCGTTACTCCAAACCGACGTCACACTCAGCTTTTAGAAAACGTGAAATCGTTACTACGCTCGGGCTTGAGGGAGAAAGCAAACAAAGGGGGAACAAAAAGAAAAGAAACCTGATATGAATTTTTCATGCATTTTGGTTGAAAATCCACAGAGAGGCAGATTTTTGTTTTGGTCACTGAGAAATTAAGTGTCAATATCTTATCTGAGTCGAACAAATATAAACTTAATAAACTATAACAAAATATTTATTCAAATACTTTATTTTAACAAATACCAAGAAATCTGTATTGATTTATAAAGCTCAAAAAAGTGTCATATATTGATGCCGCAATCATCTGGTAACCACGGTAACAAGTATGGCTGCATGAGTGTAGCCACACAGCAACAACTTCTTGTCACAGTAAAATTCAAGATTTACTTTCTACCTTTTTGTCACATTACTTTATGGCTGTAGTGGCACACGGCATTTACAGTACCTACAGAGGCAGAAAATCAATGAGTCATCAAATCAATGGTGTGCTGGTGTGTATAACAGGTATTTGGATATGTAGGTGAGGAAGCAGGGACCAGCAACCAAACTTCAACCAGCAGAAGGATGCCGCATTTGGCGCAGGGAGCGATGCTAGTTGCATCACTAGTTAGCTAAAATAACTTGTTTAGTTGTGTATTATTAACATTACATGTGTTGGGACTTTTGGTGCGCATCTACTTAAAACTTTCTTCTTCAATAAAGATGATTTTTGACTAAATTGTTAAAAAAAAATCACACATTATGCAAATTTCTACATAATATTACATGATCGAATGAAGATTGTCAAGGAGGTAGCAATACAAAGTTAACAGACAGCTGTGAACTGTTTTCCCCTTTAGTGTTGGCGAGGCTCTCTGTGAGCACTAATATAAGTTGGATAAAAATAGGTAAGTACTAGGGCTGCACGATTAATCGTTAGAAAATCGCGATCTCGATTCATACTTATGTGTGATCTCATTTCCAAATGACAACGATTAAAGAAAAGAAAAAAAAAGACGACGACAACGATTGTACCGCATTTTGATCCGGGACGTAATCTGCATGAAAACAAGCGCGCACTCTTTCTGCTCAACAAATGACAAGGGCGGAGCCTTATACCACGTGGTACAGAAGCTGTGCCGTGTGATGCTAAAATTAGCAGGGAAAAAACAACGGAGAGCACGTCAGGGATGAGGAGAAAGTGACAGGAGAAAATCCGTCCCGGTCAACCACCCAAACATCAATAACAGGAACCTTATACAGCGCTTCCCTATACACGTCGAACTCCCGCAGGCACAAAGAAATTACGGAGGCTATCACTTATCACCTGACCAAAGATATGGCTCCCATCAACACTGTGCAAAACGAGGGATTTAGGAAAATGATCAACACCCTAGACAAACGCTACACAGTGCCGTCCCGCAACTATTTTTCTATTGTTGCACTACCTGCTCTATACACGCAGTGTCGAGCAACGGTGGAGACGGAATTTCAAGCAGTACAACATTTTGCAGCAACCACAAAACGTGAGACATTTGTTGTTTTTATGTTTATTTATTGTTTTTATGTTCAGTCTCAACTGTTACGAAGTTGATGTGCAGTTAATAAGTGCAATAAATATTTATACTGGAAAAGAAAATCGTGAGAGAATCGTGATCTCAATTCTAAGCCAAAAAATCGTGATTCTCATTTTATGCAAAATCGTGCAGCCCTAGTAAGTACCACAGTTACTAAGGCTAATCCTGCTAGCACACTACAGGTAACAACGGATGAGCTACCAACAATTCTGCTTCAAGCAGAGTAAATACGAGATGAGTTCTGAAAGCAGCTGTATGGATAATAAACTAAATGTCCACTATGCAACGGTTCAGGGTGAATACAGTCTGAACTATGAAATCTCCACCATCAGGCCGGGGTCTTTCTGTGAGGAGTTTGCATGTTCTCCTCATGTTTGCGTCGGTTCTCCAAGGTACTCCGGCGTCCTCCCACAGTCCAAAGAAATGTAGTTAATGGAGTTAGGTTAACTGATAACTCAAAATTGCCCATAGGTGTGAATGTGAGTGTGAATGGTTGTCTGTGTCTCTATGTGTTAGCCCTGCGACAGACTGGTGACCTGTCCAGGGTGTACCCCACCTCCCACCCTAAGACAGCTGGGATAGGCTCCAGCCCTCCACCCCATGACCCTGAATTGGATAAGCGGAAGAGAATGGATGGATTTTCTAAATTTGGCATTTCTGTGCAATTTATTGCATTTTTTGGGGTTATGAAAAAAAAAATCACATTGATAATGTAGAGGCCTAAAAATGCAAATATGTTACATTTGACAATCAAACCCTAACATCTCACCCCAACCGGTCGCCGCAGATGGCCCCGCCCCTCCCTGAGCCTGGTTCTGCCGGAGGTTTCTCCTGTTAGAAGGGATTTTTTCCTTCCCACTGTCACCAAGGTGCTTGCTCATAGGGGGTCATATGATTGCTGGGTTTTTCTCTGTATGTATTATTGTAGGGTCTACCTTACAATAAAAAGTGCCATGAAGGGACTGCTGTTATGATTTGGCGTTGTATAAAAAAACTGAATTGAATTGAATGTTGTAAACAAGATCTGGCTGAATTTAAGTCTCAGTGAAAAAAGCTAATATTGATCGTTTTCATAATTGACAGAGTGAAAGAAAATTAGGATACATCAACAAGTGATTGGATTTAAAACACACACGCTTTGCTCATTTGAGTTATTAGATCAGTGGGAAAAGCAACAAGGGGAAATTTAAAAAACAGTTACATACAGCATCTCTGTGGAAAGTTGTCTTTATTAGCATCGTTTTGTTGTTGTTTTTTCACCGTGAACGCTCGTAAAACTGAACCGTAATCCAGTAACTGTCTGCTGTGACGAAGCTTCTTTGGAGTTACATACATCGCTAATGCCGAGGGACTCTTGCCTCTCTGCCTCCTAACAATGTTAAATGAATGGTCCACTTAGAATTAATGACTTCCTCACTGTGGACAAATTTGATTGTGTTACGTTAAAGACCAATCCTCAGCGAGAGGCAGGCCAGCGCTTAAGCAGAGCTACGATCGGTTCTGCTGCTGTTTGAGACCTTTATTGACGGAGCCACGCACACGCACACACACACACACACACACACACACACACACACACACACACTGAAATCAACACCTTCCCTCTGCTTCACAGTCAGGCAGGGGCAGCAAATCGTACGACTCCCCAGACAATATTATCTCATACGCACAGACAAATTACCTCTTTGTTTTAAGGACATGAGTATTCCTCAAAAAGAAAAAAAAACACACTCACACATTATGAAAATCCCTCCATAAATAGGAAGAAGAAAGCACTCAAAGGGAAGCCAAAGTGGCACTTATGGATACTGTTAACGCTTTGCTCAGGCAAAAGACATTTTCCTATTAAATGGGTCTCTCTCTCTCTCTCCCTCACTCTCGCTGGCTCGCCGCAGAACAGATCAAATGAAGGTTACGCTGTCCTCTCTCATGGCCTACATCCTGATGCCAGAGCTAATTGCATAATTTGTTTCAGAATTAACGGCTAATAGCGGTCTCTTCTAGGCTCAGCCAGTCCCCTCCCTCCACATACTCACTATTTTTTGTTTCATCCCATTATATCTGTATTTGCAGAAGCTTTAGACAATATAGCAAAAAAAAAAGACACAAAAAACCCCACGCTGGTGTAAATTACACTCACTCCAAGAAGGCAATGTGGTAATGAATTAGAAGCTAATTCTCTTACATGCCGCTCCTTGTCTTTTGAATCTGAGCAAGCTGTTAAAATCTACAGAGGAAACCCAAAACAAGTGGTGAACTAGAGAGAGAGAAAAAAG
Source organism: Simochromis diagramma (assembly GCF_900408965.1). Lineage (NCBI taxonomy): Eukaryota > Metazoa > Chordata > Actinopteri > Cichliformes > Cichlidae > Simochromis > Simochromis diagramma. The sequence goes on along the minus strand of NW_024387503.1, from coordinate 2,577,765 downwards.
AGTTAGGTAAGGAAAAGCACACGAATTCCCTGCGTCATGTTGATATTGTGCTCATTCCGATCAGCTGACGTTAGTAACCACAGAGGGACCTGCAGGAGACAACCCCGAGTCTTCATGCGAGTGTGCAGAGGTTGTAAGACTGGGGATGCGAGAAGTCTCGAGAGAGAGACAGACGAGCTGCTCCAAAGGTGGCCACTATTAACTCAACGCACCCCACCCCTCCCCTCACACCAGGCAATAACCTTCTCTCCTCTTCGTGTAATAACCAGCCTGAATTTCAAACTCAAACAAACAGGAAGGGGAGCGAGCGAGGAGGAAGTGGATGCAGGAGACAGACACAAAGAGAGGGGAGGGGGGCTGCAAAATAAAGAGACTCTGGATTCAATCAATGCTGTGATCCAGCTGTCAGTCACTGGCTATATTAACCTGCAGTTGTGGAGGGTGTGAATGTTTTGCCCTGGACACAACAGCAAAACCACAGCGCCCAGTAGGCCCGCCATGCGAACATGAAAATGAGCTTGGCAGGAAGTGAGGCAAAACTCTCCGCTCGGGCTGTGGTCAAGCGATCACGGCAAAAACAAACATTTCTCTGAGAAGTTCAATCAATAAATATGTGAGGTTTTTTTCTCCTCTGTTGGCACCTTTTATACAAAAACAAACACGTCCACGTCACTGAAAGGCTACAACGCGACCTCTTCGCATTTTTCAAATTAAAGGTCACTCCAAGCTAAAAGCTCAGCGACGCTGCGGCTGGCGTCGAATTACTTCGCTCGCCTCCGTCTGTCTCCGAGAAATTTGATTGCTAAGTCAAAAGGGTGGCCGTGGTGAAAATGTTAGTGTTTTCTGCTAATCATGTGACTTGACCCGGATAGCCAGTGATCTGTATCTGGCTCTCCCCGCGTTCTCCGTGTACTACAGCTTGCAAAAAGAGCCCCAGGCAACGAAATCTTAATTAAGGTCCTTCTCAGTGCACAACCTTCAGACAACTTCGCCAAAACAAAGGCTACAAAATAATACAGAAATGCTTTTTTCCCCCTCCCCCCTTTTTTTCTCTGTCTTTACCATTTAGGAAATAGCAGCCACTCATTTAAAACTCTTCGCCTGCATGTGGAATTTGATTGTAACCTCAGGTTGCCTTTTCTATTATGGTGGGGAATAATGTTACAACACAGAGAACCAGTTTTTAAATTGAAATTTGACAGCTCCACAAAGCAGGCATGTGGGGGAAAAAAGAAAAAAAAATGAGGAGGGGGGAGGACACACACACTCAATATTGCATATTCACAGAACGCCTCTCGCTCCTTTTCCTTCCTCTGCTTTTCATGTGAAAAGGACTATTGTTGCACCTTTCCCACTGTGGAATGCAGTCTTAATCTTTTTTTCCCCTTCACCTGCTTCATCTCGTGTCACTAATATTATACCAGCTAATATATAAAATTATATACAGTATGAACAATATAAAAAGACTTGGTGAGGTGACTGGGCTCTGTGCTTATCTTATAACCATAGTTTGAGGACTTTGGAGGGGATGGAGGGAGGGGGTGGACGCATTGTACACAGTAATAAAGAAGAAATAATATAAGAACTGATATTACATTTATTACAACAGAGAAATGAGTTTTCACAGTGCTGCTTTAATCAGGACGCAGCTGTGCAGTATTTTCCTTTTAGCTGACTTCTGCATCCAGAAAAATTCAAGCATAAACATTCAGCAGCGATATTAATATTTAGGATGACTGCCGTGTCATTTTATGGTAAAAATGATGAACAGTAAGAATATCTTAAATTCCCTAAGGTATCTATCAGTGTCTCGGTTGATGACGATTTTTTAAAAAATATAAAAACTACTTTTAGCTGCTCTCTTGTCACAAGGGGGCGCCACAGCGAGTAGCCCCCACATGCTTGATTTGGCAGTTTTTACATTGGATGACCGACCTGATGTAACCTTAAAGGCAATGTGTGTTTCCATATATTTTGTTTATATATATATTTCTACATTCTGTCACCTGTTTAATTTATCCAGTTGTTAAGAGATGACGTATGAACCCTGCTTCCGGGTCCAAACTACTCTTCATTTATTAAAGCTGTTTGTGTTTTTAACATGTTTTAATGCTTTGTATCTTGAACAAGCCCCTAAAAACAGTCAGGGATCACTGTTGGTCTCTCTCCGTTTTTATTATCGCTATTCATCGGCAGCATGTTTTAAAGCTCAGTTTGTAAAACCTTACGATGTAACTACAGCCCAGCCCATGCAGCAGTAAATTAATGACTAACCTTGTATTGTGGATGGATTATGTCAGTTGTTCTCCTGACTGAAGTTTGGTCCGTTTACAGCATCCAGCCATGCGATTGCATTGGTCCCTAACCATCGGGAACCCTCACGTTAACTTTTATCGCGTGGAAACAAGTTAGCGTTCATCCTCCAGCTTCACTGTGTTTATATTATGTTAACATAGCTGTGTAGCGAGCCACCATGTAACATCATTAGATAGCCCAACTTTAGTAACCCTACACATGTCACTGCTTTTAGTGTTCTGTCTTCATTTATGTTGGAAGTCATAATAGAGCTGTACATTTTAATGTTTTAGAAATCCCTCATGGAACATGGTGTATCATATTTAGGTGGAAACTAGCGAGCTAATTCCCTGCTAACTTCCAACCACTAAACTTAATAAATTCTGTTTTCATGGATGCCTGGATGTTAAACGTAATTGTTACGCCTGGTAGAGCAACAACACTGATCATTTTATTACAGATGAAAGAATTTAGACTGTTTGTAACTCTCTCTGCCACAGTGTTCGTTTGACTTTGGGACCTAAAGCAGAGTTTGGACCCGGAAACTGCTGATGACGTCAAACTTAAAGACCAGATTTAAAGTGTCCTTGAACAGAAAGATCTGAAACCATAGAACACAGCCGTCCGGCTATAACAAAGCTATTTATGATGCAAATGTCATATGACATAGTTTTAAAATGATGGCTCGGAGGTGAAGTAGTTTCTTTTTGCTAAATGTCTTTTCCCTCTACTGCTCTCTTCTACTTCTTTATCTCTGGTGTGAAGGACTAAGACGTGAGAAGAAGAGTCAAGCATGTGCAACTGGGAAAGACTGCAATGACCAAAGGGGTGAGACTGCACTGGCAAAAGACATGGTTGACAAATGAGTGACATCACAGGGGCTATGGTAACAAAAAGCTGAGCTTAACTATCAATTAATTTCAGCTGTAAAAGTATTACAGTAATTAAAACTGTTTAATATTAATATAAAGGATTTTGACTGATGTTTAGTATGTGGACTAAATAAAATCATTTGTTTATTGACTATCTCATCTGTTGGATTTTTTTCTCTAATGTCATTATGGAAAGATGAGAAGCGATGGAACAAATTCTCCCATTGGTTTTCCAACGACAACTGGGCAGGAAAGTTAGAGTGATTATATGTTTTACAATAGCAGGTTTTAAGAGGGTAATTATTGCAAAGACACTGGTCAAATCTGGTCAGGCTTAGCTCTAGTAACAAGTCTGTCAGACCACCACCCCACTTGCACTAAGCTACAGTACGTTACACGGGAATCATCCAGTTGTAACTCCTCAACAGCGGGTGTGCCGATCAGCATCTGCTACTGGATGTGTGTGTCTGGTGTGTGCGTCACAATTCTTTCACTTGCAAGCATTGCCCCCTGTAAGCCCCCCACAGCCAGAGCAATATCAGCTCCACCAGAGACAGCATGTGACCTAGCTTTACTCATCTCAGCTAAACCCATCTCTGCCACACACACAAGGAAATGTACATGCACTTGCACACCTACACAGGCATATGAATGTACTATATACTGGGGGGCGGGGGGGGGAGCAGAAAGGAGAGAGCGTAATAACAATCTTACCTGCTTCACCGAGTCGGCAGCAGCAAAGACAAAGAGAGAGAGGAGAAACAAAAGAAGTTGACATGAATGGCAGCATGAAAAAAACTATGCTTTATGAGACACTGTTGTGATAGATTAAAACAGGTTATAAGTCCATGAAAAGAACAGATAACATTACCAGCAGGAAATTACTTTGAATACATATAAGTAGCGGTGGGCTTTATAAGCATATTCGTGTGTCATTAACCACTGGCCAATTAACATGGTTTAATTAGTGTAAACAAATCAAACCATACTGATATGTGTATATAGCCTTTATCTTGTGTCAGTGATACTGTCAGAATTGCTTTTGACAAATTAAGAACAAAACTAGAGCCTCCTTTTAATTACATTTTAGATTTTTTTTTAGATTTTTACTTCAAAGCTAGTGTGCTGTTAGCTAAGAAGTGAGACTGGAATTGAAAACAGCTGTCCAAACTACAAGCACATTTAAAACTCAGTACTTTAGACACAATACCTCACTAACATACACAAATTGCACTTAATTAATTAATGTAAAACACTAAAGTTTTGAGTGTATACATATTGGAAAGATTTCCTTGCTCAGAGCTGTGCTAATATTAGCTTAGAGGCTGTAATACGGCTAACCCTGGACATGTTGAAGCACCTGGAAATGGTCAAACAGTAATCTGTCATGAAAATGTTAAAACTAAATGTTCAGTTTTTGTATTTTTGTTATATGTTTCTAAATAAGCTTTATACGATGATTCCAAAGGTATTTCTTTTTATTTTGTTGGCAGAGCCAAGCTAGCAAAGCTAAAGTTAAGCTAAGTTGATGCTATAGGTTCATAGTTACTGTTCAGACATGGATGGTTTTCTTTTTCTTGTCTGACTTAGAGCAAAGCAGCACATGATATTTAACAACTAGTCCTCTGTATGCAATTATACTAATGCTTCGAATGCATGCTCTTCATACAGTACGTTCATTATTGATGATAATGATCTTGCATTAGTATGCTTATATGATGCTAATGAGCCTTCAAAGGTTTCATTATGCTTCATTACAGGATCTTTTGACAAACTAATGAAAACTGCAGAGGTTACACTCTCCTTACATCTCTATGACCATTACAGTCAACACAACACTGTTTTATGCCTGCTATACACATGCTCCAAAACAAATATCCATACCCTAAAAAGCAAGCACTAGAAAAGGGAGAATAGATCTAAGATGTTAGGAAAACATAGGCATGCTGATTGGCTTTTTAGAGCAGGCAAAAGCGGGAGATTTCAATCAAGATTTCTGACAGTCTATTAGGATTGGCATAGGTTATCATTACCTTGTGTGTCGGCATCCTAATGCATGTTTTCCTTATCAACGTTTAGCACATTGATAACGCCAGAGAACAGCAAAATGTCATTCTCTGGCTAAAAGTAGGCCTATATGTCTCTGGCAAACAATGTGGCTGTCTATGAAATAATGAGGTTTATCTCATGGAGACCCAGTGGCTGAAGGCTGCGGTCATTTCATGATTTTTCTTGCTGTAAACATCCCTGTACCTGTCAAACTTCGATACTTGGGAGAAACGCTAAAGGTAAAGTAAGGTCTGTCAGGCAACCTCTAAACAACCCTGAGCATCCCTGGATATCAAGGACAGTTGTACGATTGTAGCCAATAAAATGTGTTAATCTTTTCTTTTTAAATTGCTTCTTTGTTACTATTAACTTGTCCAACTACCACAAACTGCAACTGCCAACGATTAAACCCCACAGGCCTCTTGTTGAGGCTTTTAAGAACCTTTAAATTATCTTTTTACATTTTGATACTTGGTCAACTGGGACTTAAATATTTAAACTTAAAAAACAAACTATTATCATTCATCATCATAATTAACATTTAGTTCACTCATCAAGCAGTAATCTTATAGAACCATGCCAGAGGCTTTATGAAGCTATAAAAGCATGCAAGTATTTGTACAGTGAATATCAAGTTCAAACTCTTAGTTATGCTAAAAGATTTTATGCTAAACAAACTAAATTACTGGAAAAATTTAAAGATCTGCTGTGCTTTCTTTTACTAAAATCAATTACAGATTTCATAGCAGGTGCGGGTTGAGCAGAAAACCATAAGAAGACATTCACAGAACGTTGGATTGATGAAATAAGCTTTGGTACATTCAAAGTCTGTTATATACCGTATGTACACGGCGATTCACGGCTAATACTGCATGAGCTTTATAAAGTTAAGGTGTGAACCAGTTCTTATACTAGTTGAGGTGAGGAAGAGAGTGGAAGAGAGTTATCTGAGACACGATTGGCTTTTTTAAATGTCTTCTAAAAAGTTTGTTTGTTTTGGTCCATGGCTATTTCTGCATTTGCATTGGGAGATGGTGCACAGTGGATACGGTCAATTCAGGACTTTTTTAAAACTTGAACTTGATTTTTTAGTCCTTTATGAATTAAACATAAACACACCTAAAGTAAAAAAAATAATTCAGGTGATTACCATGAAAAATTGCCATTAATTTTGTGTATCAAAAGCGACATGACACTGAACTGGCTAAAAATCGACTGCCACTTAAAGCACAAAGTCTGTCATATATCTACAGACGTTCTCTTCACAATGCTAACCTAACCTGAAACTTTTAATATCCAGTTATGACATGTCTCCCAAGCCTTCCAGCCTCTGGGTGAAAAGAGCTACTTAGCATTCAACCTCACAAAGGACGGTACTCAAGGAACATAAGCCAGCAGAATAAGAGATGACAAGATACTAGACTCAGAGATGATCTAAAGATGCAGACCTAAAGATATGCAAATAAAGATAAGAGGGAAACAGGAGGGACTGACACACAGACAAATTGAGAGAAGGCAAGAACATGCCACAAGGCACTGACAGACAAAGGTTTCTTGGCTAAAAACACACGCACACAGGCACAAGCAGAAGTGTGCACTGCAAAGATGAACAGCCTTCTCTAATGCTTGCCATACAGATCATACAGCCCTGGCCAGATGTCGTTTACATCTGTAGTAACATTGCAGCCTTGGACCTCACTTGTTTGGTGATAGATGTGGTACCGCAGGCCAAGAATGAGATTTTTCCCCATTCTTACACATCAATTAATTAAAACTATAACAAGGTTTCTCAAACTCTGATATACAAATCTATGCCACCATCTGTGAAACAAACCTGACACGAGAACCAATGAATGACCAAAGTAATCAAAAGCTTTTTAGAAAAACAGGATTAAAATGAAACTATGCTATTAGTGCAGAATATGACATGTTTTGTTGGTACTGGTGGGGTTTATAATGAATGTGGAGACTTAAAATGAGGAGATGAATAAACATGTTACCTTACCAGAAGAGAAATAATATTCATTATTATATACAGTCCTCTATTTTCAGTGCCCAAAAGGGAGTTGGACAATAATAATAATAAATTTAATAAAGTAAATAAAATGCTATTCATAATACTCCGACTGCCTAAACTGTAGAAGCAAATGAGACACCAAATCTGTCTTCCTGCTTTGAGTTTTATGTTTAGCAAGCAGTCCACCAAGCTGGCATGAAGCGACTGGCTTTTTTCCACTTCCTTCAACAATTCCTGTGTTGCTTTTGCAGAATGTTGTGGGTCACTATCTGACTGTACTGGGAAGCACTGCTCAGTCAACTTGACTACACGTGAGCAGAAAGTATCTCTATACAGTTCTTCTAGGACATCACCAACAAATGCTACTGACCCTGTGCGACTGGAAACAATGCATACTTATCCATCACACTGCTTTACGGATGATGATATAAGCGTTTGGGTTTCAGATAGGAGCTGTTCTAAACTTACTCCAGTCTTGAGCTTAGTTTCATCTGTCCAAAGTTTTTCCTTAATCATGGAAAGGATCCCACAATCATCCACCAGTGCCGTCATTTATGTACATAAGGGCCTTTTTAAGTTACTGACCTTAACCATGTTTCTTTTTCCCCCCACTCCAAAAGTTTCTGCTAACTCACTGATAGATGGCCTAAGGATGACCCATTCAACTTACACTAAAAGCTCCTTTGACCACATGTTCACACAACGACAGCTTCCCAGTAATGCAACATTTATCTCGACCCTCTCCAATTAAAGCTGAAATTCTGTATTTGAAGCCCATATTCATCGTCCAATAGAAACTTCAATATATTTTGGTGCACACCTAAAATAACAAAAATTGTGTCACCGTCCAAAAATATATGGACCTAATTGTGTGTTGTCAAAAAGAACAGTTATGCTATTGTCCTCATTCTGCTGACATAGTTGCCAGCTTATTTCTGTGGCGAAATTGGAGCTCCTGGAATCCGTACTAAGAGTCAGATACATAGACCGCTGCCACGCAGATGTTGCAGCGTTGCAGTACATAACTCTCTCATGATTTGATTGGCAGGCCAAGCCAGATAGCGACACAGTGCTATAATTACTGATGGCGAGGCTGCACGCGCAAAACAAACACAAGTCGACACAGAAATCTACACTGAGCCGAGCTGCGCCATTCATCTCGACAGAGGCAACATCCTCAGAGTTGTGCTAACATCATTCAATCATTGAGGTAATTGATGTATTTTTTTGCAGCTACGAGCAAGCTCGGGGGAAGGAGCTTTTGTCAGTGAGCTTTCTTTCGTCTTCACGGTTGCTTTTTCCTCTCACCACCTGCCACATGTTGCTCCGGCAGACAATCGACTGCACAGACGAGCGGGAGGAAAGCGAACGGAGAAAAGTAAGAGAAATGTAGAGATGCGCTGAGAGAAACCAGCACGGGGAAACACAGATAGGGAACGACTGAAGGCAGAGGAACTCGGAGTAAGTGAGGGATGAGGAAGACAAGAGAAAGAGTAAATAATACACCTCCACTCAGAGAAAAACATGAGGGTGAATATGTGACAGAGTCATGCTGGCATCCATCCATCCACCACTGTGAGGCTGACACCATCACGCATGTTAAGCAATTAAGACCTACCTCTGGTAGAAGGGCCATAAATCATCAGCGGACATATAAAACACTCCTCTACTTCATTATGCAATATTCATGTGGATTGACAACAGAGTCTACAGAATAGTCCAAGATAGAAAAATATTACATTTAACATGAATTCATATGAATTTATATCAGCCTAAGAAAACTCGGTTAATATCTAAGCAGAAGTTAATCTGCAGTAATACCCAACAATTTCTTTTAATCAGTTTTCTTCCACTGGAGGTAGTATCAATATCAGATACTACAATCTGGGAGTTATGTTACTGCAATGTGAAACAGCCTAACTCTGTTACTCTAAAAATAGCCCGAATACACCTGTAAGTGGTCTAATTAATCCCAGTGACCCCTGCAATTAATTTAACTTCTCTAGGGCTACAGCAGGAATCACTCACTTCTCACTATAGTGACCTACAAAGTGAATTCACCATTTTGCAGTACTACCCTAATATAAAGAATTACTCACATAGCGTGCACCAACTATTCTGCAATACTTTTCAGAAAGGAGTGCACAGCTACCCCGGGGTGCTTACCCGAGCTTAAGATTGTTCCAGAGGAAAAATGACAGACTGATGAGAGGACAAACCACAGTGCACCATAGCAAAAACTCTTACTAATTTGGGAACGTGCTCTCGGAATAATACGTGCTACTTTAAACAAGATGCAAGCTGGAAATGGGAAAATAGGTTTCAGTCAACTTTTGCATTTTTTACTACTACTGTATAGTTCTCTATGTAGAAGTCCCTGAATAGAGAGGAAGGAGTTGTGAATGAATGAAAGATGTTGGACACTACCTGGGTATGCTTCAGCTGGATAGGAATAAAGACTGATTATAAATAAATCATAAGTTCTACAGAAATACTATAGCGTGCACAGCATACCACAGACATTTGACACAACTTCCTGCTAAATGTAGTACTCGCCAGTCCTCCTTTGAACAAGTAGTTCAACCATTTCCCAGGAGTTAGATGACAAGATGTATTTTACAAAACATGTAGCCATATCTGGGAGGCAAATAGCTTAGCTTACAATGAGGGCTATATATAAAGTCATTAGCACACTGTAGCTTGGCCAGGATAGTCTTTTTCCATTATATATACCTTACTATATCGCCAGACATGGAGACAGACAGCTGGATAATTGAAAAAAATAAAAAATAAATTTCTCATATATCGTTAGCTTCATAGCATAAGTGCCTAAGTCATTTTTTTGTGTTTTCGGAAAACAGACGGACAGGATGATGCAGCAGTGGTAGGGGAGTAAAGTTAGGCAAAAATCTCAATTTGACCAAAAAATGACTTAGGCACTTATGCTATGAAGCTAACGATATCTATTTTTTGACTTAGCTTAGCTTAGCATAAAGACTGGAACCTGTAGAAATACTCGAAATACTGAAAAAGAATCACTTTATTATAATTAGATTATAATATGTACATTTTACTGAGTTTACTTCATCCTAAACTGCAGTCAGTGTGGCTGTAGCTGCTTTGAGCCCCCCTCTCAGAATCTTTGGATTGTATTTGTTGGTATTATTTGGCTATGATACTCACTATACTACATCAAGAGGACTTGACACCAGCTGTCACTGTTTGTATTTCAAGTATTTATCACGCAATTTGTCATCCAACTCAAGATCTGAGGAAAACATGCTTATAGAGACCGTTTCTCCCCCGTGGCACAACCCCACTGAGCCGCTGGCTTCATGATATTATGTGACCAGCGATGAGAGCTGACCCATTTGTATGTAACCGAGCGTGCCACAGTAGGAGGAAGGGCCATTCTTCTGCCATCTGCTCCACACAGAGCCACAGTTGCCCACTGCTCCCATTGATTTCAACTGGCTAGAGGGGCAACTGCCGAGCCAGTCGACACACAAGGAGCCACATTCAGGTTGTGCCAGCTCTGACTCTCGGCTTGCTTACACAAGCTCGCTTGTACAAATTAGAGAGCTAAAAAAGTAGGTAGATGACGGTTAAAAAAAAAAACAAATGAAGGAATAATGAGGTGTTCAGAATGCACGATAATTGGCAATACATCTGTTTGTCATTTTGCTGAACTTTCTGCCATCATAAAAAAAACAAAACAAAACCCAACTGACTAATTAGAAATAGGTTAGACGGTTAAATGTAAATGTGTCATTATTTTGTGAAGCCAGCGCGTTCGCTGTTGAGGGCAAGCATTTCGGTGGTGGCGCCTAATTAAATCTGGGTTTGTCTGCACACAGCCAATGAACCTTGATGTGTTGATGCCATCTCATTAAATAACAGTGATGAAGAGATGGATGGATGAATAGATGGCTGCTCGGATGGATGGAGGCAAAGAGTTTGGAAACACGCGAGTGTTCGATGTCACTGTCAAAACAACTATGACACATAGACACACTCTAGCAAACAGCTGGCTACTGACAGCATGTCAGCCTTCCCCGCATTGTATCTCTTTATTGGACACTTCATGCGCGACCGCCATGAGACTGCTAAGTTTGGAGCACCCACAGACAAACAACAGGAGGAAGAAAGTTGTGAGTCAGAGGCAGGCAGAGGGAGGCAGGACTGAGATGCTCTCCGCTGCCCCTGACAAAGACACGGCTGCAGGTGAAGAAGCACAACCGAAAGCGTACGCTCAGCCATCAGCGTGACTTTAAGTGTAAGGAAGGCCTGGACTGACTGTGGGGCACAAGCAAAAGGAATAAAACCCATTTAACTTAGCGCGTACTGGTGAGCTTCTTTATGAATTCATTTATAAGTATGACAACATAAAGTGCGGCTGCCAGTGCCTTCCAGCACTCACACAATGTTGGCACAGGCAGGCTTTTTGCAGGGTATTTTCAGACTTCTTTTTCGGTACGCGATCTGTCTTTAAGGCTAAATATGCAACTAAGAGTAGGCGCATGGCACCCGTTCAGATGTGACTCAAGATGTAGCAACTAATTGGCCGTCTATGACTAAAAAACAATTTTTAATATCACTTCTTGGAGCCGTACCTCGTTCTAAATCTGGATCGTTGAGTCTCACCCAAAGATAAGCAGGCCATCCCACAGTTCTCCCCCCTACCTCCCCTCCACCATCATTGTTAGCTTTCTTCCTGGCAGGAGTCTTCCTTTCTAATATGTTTTTATAGCCTCTTGCCTGCAGCTACACAACATGTTCATGTGTCCTGTACTTCACACACATCTTTTTACTGTATCCATGCTCATGTGTGCGCACCAACCTGACAAATATACTTTTACAGCCACCCCTGTTGCTGCGGTTGCGCGTGCACACGCACGTGTAGAACACTGTGTACTCGGCTAATAAGCGTTATTAGCTCTCCCAGGTAATCCTGGTGCTGAGACACGAGCGCAGCGGTCCTAAAGCGCCAAAGGGTTCCTCGCCAGCGCCGCCACTGATAATGCAACCGGTAATACACAGAGGAGCGTGTTGTTTAATGCCTTCCCTACCATTAACTAACTCTCAGGGCGAGCGCTTGTGTGTAAAAGCACGCATACGTGTGTCTGATTGTGTTTGTGTGCGAAAGAGGGAAGCGTTTCCTCTGAGGGCCCTCTGGAAGACAGCAAACACTTCAAAGGATTCCTCCATGATACCGAGCATGATATCTGCCCGAAGACACGAGGTTTAAGTGCTGATCTGCCACTGTTTTCTTTACGATTAGCCAGGCGGCAAAGCAAAATGTCATTTAGTCTAAAACTGTTCTGGTGGATTTGCAGCACTGTTTGTCTTCTTAAATCTACAACAGAGGACTTGGCAAATGAACCCTGAGCCCCATGAATAAAACAACAGGGGAAGAGAAAGGTGGCGAGAGAAAAGCCTCGCTCGGTTTGAGCGTTTGAGGAACAGCGTGGCGCAGACGGCAACGTGATTGGAGCCGACAGCGGCAGCCGGCAGTCACCTGCGCGAGAGAAAAAGCCCCCCGTCTGGCTTTCCTCAGAAGAGCTTTTAGCGTTCCATCAGTGACGGACTGTTTTGTCAGGTGTATTAACACGAACGGCCTGTGTGGCTTTTACCCCTCCGCAGTGGTGTCGGCAAGGACAAGTTGTTGCCATGTTGCATTCTGTTCTACTCTGACCGCTTTTCACTGCCGTGACCCAGAACACACGCGTGATCATTAGAGTTATTCATCACGGCTCCTGACACTTCATAACCCGGACTATTTGCAAAAGCTGTTTCCAACGCGTAGCCGGGGCTCCTGGAGGACCAGCAGTGCTTCTCTCCAGCTTTAACTTCACAAATTCTTCACATCACTGAATTAAGTTGACATTCTTAAACAAATTACAGCTGTCCTCTTAGAATGTAATCCATGATGTTATTCACTAAAAATACCAGCTGCTACCTGGGAAATCGTTCAGGTCAGCCTTTATGTGGTAATTACAAGTGGGACGTGTGGGTGTCTTTCGCAGGAATCTGTAATCTCCCACTTGAAATAAACTGTCCGAAAACAGGTGGCAGATCCTCGACTGTTATTTTTGGCTCCAAGTCATGCTTATTTTCATCAGTGTGTGTTTGTTTATTTAATTTCTCTTTGACTAATTGCAGCAAATGCTCACAGTAGAAGCTGGAAGACATGAAAGTTTAGAATTTCTCTCCAATATATCATCAGGTTACTTAAGGACGCTGTTATCAACAAGAAAGCTGCTAGCATCGACGCTACATAGTATCTTCAGAGTGTTTGTTCTCTGCACCGCTCTGCTTGGTTAACCTCTCAACCCATATACATGCAGTGAAACAGAGAGCAAAGGAGAAGAGATAAACTAGAGCTCTTCACTCACAGAGAAAAGAAACAAGTGTAAGGTTCTTCACAGGGACAGGTGTCTTTGAGAAAGTGGTAGGAAAATCTTCAATTTAGCGGTCATTTGATGAGGAAAGCCAAAAATCTTCAGGGTGTTACAACTCTATGCAGACGTTAGAGTGCCATTAGTCCTGGGAGACTTTTGGCCCAGTGACATTTCAACCAGCCCAGTCAGTCATTCCTCACTAATGAATATGTTAGTGTCTGGTCTAGCCTGTGTAATTTTTCCCTCGTTTTATCACAAGGATGCAGGCGGACACAGCCGTGGCATCCGTTCAACACTCTGCAGGGACAGACAAACAAGCTCTGCCAACAAGATGGAGACTTTATGGATTTCCCACCTCTGTTAATACTCAAACGCTTGTGCCCACTGGCACTGTGTGTGAACCTGTGGGTACGCGAAGCACTGCTGTAGCACGATATCCTAACTCATGGGTATTGATAACAAGTCAAAGAGCCCTCTTGACCCTCTGGTTCTAATCACCATCATGATCCACCCACGCACTACTGCTCACCTCCTCCATAACAGAGCGCTGGTGGCTGCGTCACCAGTGGGCTCATTAGCTGGTGGTGTCAGGGGAAGCCTATTTGATGGTGGAGGAAGGTTGGTGGACATTAATTAGTCCAACACTTGTCCATATGCATTATTCAGTTGTGTAGGAGGTATATTGGCCAAGCAAAGCCAGAAAGAAAAATGTGATTGCTTCACTCTTCGCCTCCATATGAAGTGATTTTCTGCTAATCACAAATATTTACATATTCATATCTGAAAGCTCCTTTGTTTTGTGGTAGATGCACAGAGCTCTACTTACTATATTAACAACAGCCGTTTGGTTTCAGGATGATTGGAGTAAATAAAACTTGTTTTGCCAGTTACACGATGAGCGGCACTAAAATAAAGGCGAGAGTTGGTGAAGAAACACATCCAAGATTTAATGGCTCATTAGAGGCAAATTTTGGCTGATAAAAATGTCTTGGATGACATCTTGATGTAATAAACTGCCCCGGCGAGGTTTGAGATGAAGCTCGGAGGCCGACTGCCAGCAGCGATAGAACGCTGGCACATTGAGGCTAAACCAAAATATTTAAAATATTCAAATATTCCAGCTCAACTAATCATCGAGTTAGGATAAAGATTTGTTATCGAGCAAATATTAGTGACCAGAATCCCAACGAGAAGATGTTGCTTGTAGACCGTAGTTGTTTGAATGTCCTTGAGGCTTCTTTTCTAGCTACACACAGTTGATTTGAATCTCTTGGCAGCAGTTTTCATGTTTCTTTGTAGCTGCTTTGCATCAATGCTTCTCAAAAATGCCTGTCCACAAAGATAATGGATCAATCAAATCACAAATACCACCACTGTCAGGTTTTTTTTTTAAAATGTTACTCGTTTGAAGAACAGCAATGTGTCACTAAGGAAATGCAATTGTACAGAAATACTCTGCTTTGAGTAATAATTACCCTGATATTACAAGAAAGTTTACATTTATTGCAAAAGTTCACTTACAGCATGGAAGAGATGGTTAAAAATAGGTTTTTTATTCATAAGATAAACAAGCAGGACTCAGAGAGCAAACCTCCACCAAGGCAGCTCCTTCTCAGGGCAGCATTTACTTTTAAGGGAACAATATTATATATTCTTTTTGTTTTCTTTGTGTCTTTGAGAGGTTTGTAGTACACTGAAAACAAGTGTAGGCTTTATTTGCCCTGTAGAAACTTATTTTATTATACTAGACACAATCCATTTATCCATCTTCTTCTGCTTATCCGGGGCCGGGTCATGGGGGCAGCAGCCTAAGCAGAGAAGCCCAGACCTCCCTCTCCCCAACCACCTCCTCCAGCTTGTCTGGGGGAACAACAAGGCGTTCCCAGGCCACCCGAGAGATATAATCTCTCCAGCGTGTCCTAGGTCTCCCCCGGGGCCTCCTCCCGGTGGGACATGCCCGGAACACCTAAACCAGGAGGCACCCAGGGGGCATCCTTGTCAGAGGCCGAACCACCTCAACTGGCTCCTTTCGATGTGGAGGAGCAGCGGCTCTACTCTCCCGAATGGCTGAACTTCTCACCCTATCTCTAAGGGAGAGACCAGCCACCCTTCGGAGGAAGCTCATTTCTGCCGCTTCTATCCGCGATCTCGTTCTTTCGGTCACTACCCACAGCTCGTGACCATAGGTGAGGGGCCGGTAAATTGAGAGCTTTGCTTTTACGCTCAGCTCTGTCTTCACCACGACGGACCGGTACAGCGTCTGCATCACTGCAGCCGCAGCAGCAATCTGTCTGTCGATCTCTGTCATTTTGAATACAATTATATTTTACTTATGTGGATATAGTACATGTGTAGCATTCATTTCACTGTGCAGCAATAAATATATCGCATAAATAAACTCAAAGTGGTATTTAAATGGTTATAACCTGCTACTGTAACATATAAAACGTTTCCCATGCCAACATGGTCTTGTCACACTTTAACCTTTAACTTGTAAATCTTTATACAGTGCTTTCTATATGTTGACAACACACACCACACTTATAAGAATCATAGTCCCTATATTATAAAGCTTTTTGTTAAATTTTAACCAATAAATAAAAGTTGACCCTGAAGGTGGATATAAGCCAAATTGTAATGGATTATTAATCAGCCGTACTCAGGGTTTCGAGCTGTAGTGTTTACACACAGAATGCTAAAAAACCCAAATCCCTGTTGGTGGAGGTGAAAATCATATAGAAGATCTCGCCTACGGTTAATGATGCATGTACACCACCCTTGTGGTAGCTACTTGTTTGTCCGCGCTTGGCTTCCAAAGAGACTTTCAACCTAAATGCAGCTTACAGCGTCAAACTCTGAACAAAGCCATCCAGTGAAGGTCAACATCCAAGAGTAGTAGTCTTGACTAAAGCACATCCGAAAATGTAAGGCAGCGATAAAGTTTTTCTTTTGGTAATTACAAACTCGACCAAATGAGTGCAAGTCAGGACAGAATTTTAATCTCAGTTTATCATTACCATTTAGGCCCAGTTTGAGAGTTAGCTCAAATCCTACGTTCGCCCTGTACCAGCCGTCTGCCAAACCAGAAATGTGGGGGACGTGAAAGGCAATCATTGCTACATTTTATTAACAACTCTATTTAAATGGCTTGGTGGCAGCGGCAATCTGCAGAGGGCACCTTCAGCAATCAACAGCATTTGAGCACAGCTGCCATGTGAGGTGCACTATGGGGAGCGGGGAGAGCCGAACAATACGATTAATCCCACAGGATAAGAGAAAAAGAAGAAATTCCACAGACAATCACAGTCCTGCAACCTATTTGCTATGCACAGGTCTGTTTGAATAAGTGCTTCATTTAATAATAATTGATTGAGGTGAATTCTAAGCGGTGGATGTGAGGTAGTGCACTGGTGACACACTCCCTTTTCCTGTCTTTCTCCCTTCTGCCCGCTTTTTCCTCCTCTCTCCAGAATTGTATTTTGTGCTTGAGTGAATTAGGTGATCATTTTTTATCTTACATGCCGTGCTGGCTTCTGGAGTTTCTAGCTCCAAGGAAATTGGAGGGGAAGAAGAAGTCGAACATTTATCGCATGCCGAGGTTAATCTCCTGAAATGGTGGGATTTGGTCAGAGAGGAAGTAGAAAATCCACGCTTGCACTCGCGAGCTGCATTACAGTCACATTTCCAGTGTTATTTTTTTTCCCTCACTCTCCCTGCCTCGCTCTCAGCCTCACTCCTCCCCGCCTTCCTCGAGGTGGAAGTAAAATCCTTGGAGCTGAACAGCGGTGACAAGACGAAGTAGCAACACATAAATTAAGGCAGTGACTGGACTCATCACTCACTGTCTGGCGCGCTAATAATAATGCGCACTGTGTGATCATCTCTCGTTGCTGTTGTTAATGCCTCGAATGGGAGCATGCACCTGCACTCTCGTATTTTGTCTAGCCGCACGTCAGATGTTTACTACAACATGACTGCAGACGGCTAACGATTTCAACACGAGCGCTGCCAATTGCTTAACTGCGGGCGAGAGAAGAAAAACTTAGCGACAAACGAATGAATGCAGGTGTCTTTTCCATAGCGCTGATGATGATGAGTGCTAGAAAAACTAACTGTAATCAGTGCTGAGTGGGGATTTCTCTACTTCTTAAACAATGGCATACCCAAGTCCAACTCAAGCCACTTTATAACAAAACTGAAAGACTGTCTCTTACACTGATAAAATCACACGATTAATGAAGTTCAAGACTTCTTTACCTTCAGTGAGAGTGTAGACAGGGACAACAAAGAGAGAGCCTATTTGTCCCATTTCGGCGTCTCTCCTCATTGGCTCACTGTTAAGTCCAGAACGAATTTAAAGTCCTCATCTTATCTTAAGGACCTCATAGCACATATCAAAGAGCACTTCCCTCTCAGACCTCGAACATTTAAAAGTAGAATGGGAGGCAGAGCCTTCAGCTTTCAGGCCGCTCTTCTGTGGAACCAGTTCCCAGTTTGGATTAGGGTTAAACTTTCCACTTTGATAAAGCTTATAGTTAGGGCTGGATCAGGTGACCCTGAATCCTCCCTTAGTTATGATGCAATCCGGTATTGAAGTCTGACGTCATTAGCTGTGACTGGACCCAAACTTTGCTGCAGGTCCCAAAGTCAAACAAACACTGCGGCATCACTGAGAGTTACAAACTGTCTAAATTCTTTCATCTCTAATAAAATGATCAGCGTTGTTGCTCTACCAGGTGTATTAATTAAGTTTAGTATCCAGGCATCCATGAAAACAGAATTTATGAAGTTTAATGGAGTTAGAAGTTAGCAGGAAGTTAGCTCGCTAGTTTCCATCTAAATATAATATAGCATGTCCTGACTGAGAGATTTCTGAAACAAATTAAGACGTACAGCTTTCTTATCACTTCCAATATAAATGAAGACAGAAAACTAAACAGCAGTGACGTTTGTAGGGTTACTGAAGTTGGGCTAGCTGGTATATAATGATGTGCTATGTGATCGCTAGCGACACAGCTATGTTAGCATAATATAAACAGTGAAGCTGGAGGATGAACGCTAACTTTTTTCCACTCAATAAAAGTTAAAGTGAGGGTTCCCGATGGTTAGAGACAAATGCAATCGCATGGCAGGATGCTGTAAACAAACCAAACTTCAGTCAGGAGAACAACTGAGATAATCCATCCACAATACAAGGCTAGTCATTAATATACTGCTGCATGGGCTGGGCTGTAGTTACACCGTAAGGTTTTAAAAACTGAGCTTTAAAATGAGTAGCGGTAACAAAAGCCGAGAGAGGCCGACAGTGATCACTGACTGTTTTTAGGGGCTGTTTGAGATTAAATAGAACAAGATACAAAGCATTAAAACATGTTAAAAACACAACAGCCTTATTAAACGCAGGGTAGTTTGGACCTGGAAGCAGGATTCATCACGTTATCACTTAAAGACCGGATAGATCTAAGCTGCTGGGGCCTTCCATGATGCACTGTTTCTTTTTCACTCACCTCTTTTCACTCTCCTTGTGTTTATGCACCATTCTGCATTTAATCATTTGTTATTATTTATCTCTTACACAGGGAATATTTTGTTCTTTCTCCCTCCCCTCACAGTACCTCTCCCTGGGCCTGGATCACCTGGAGTTCTCTTACTGTTAAGAAGGGAGTTTTTCCTTCCCGTTGTCGCCAAGTGCTTGCTCATAGGGCGTCATCTGATGGTTGGGATATTCTCTGCATTATTGTAGGTACCTTACAATATCAAGTACCTTGAGGTAACTGTTGTGATTTGGCGCTATAAAAATAAAATTGAATTGAAGTGCTCTGTCATATCATTTGGAAGTTATACATAAGAGCTTTGAAATGGGAAGTGTGTCTGTATTACAGCTCTGCTCTTTGAATATAACTGTCTATCCTTACCTTCTCCTGCCTTTCTCCCTAAGAGCTGAAGATGCTCTTAGGAGCCTCCTCTGGGTGCGTGAATAGTCCTTGCATTGATTGCTGGAGATCTGTCAGCATCATTTCGTGGCCTCCAAAGCTTTCGACTTATTTTCAGTATCAACAGAAAGCATTAGTCACCACAGTGTACCAGCCGCTTCCATCACTACTGTACAATACTTTTTAAAATATGAGAACTGAGAAGGCTTCTGCTGTGAACACATGACTACATGGCTGCCACCGAAGAGCCCAGAAGTCAGAGATTAAGTGGATCCGGGTAGGAGATTTATACCTGCACTTTATGGCATTTGCAAATGACTGCCTCCGTAGTGGCAGAGTAATTCCACCCTGTCATATTTGTCTTTAGAAATTGTAACAAATTACTGTGAGTTTGCAGCAGAAGAAACTCTTCTCAACCATTTTTTTCTTGCCTCCTTCTCTTCTTTTTGCCCACCTTTTTTCCCCCTCCAGGCCGCAGAGATAAGTCGCTGATTGCAAGATTGCGGGCCCATCCATTTCCAGTGTGTGGCAGGTGACAGGGAGACATGTTTCATTCTGCCTCATGCCGCGTGACGCCCCCACCCCCACCTTCTGTCTATTCTCTCGCCTCTGTTCTCCTCCCCTTTCTGAACTCCCCCAGCTTTCACTCCTCCATCACTTTTCCCCTTCTCCTGTCCTGCCTGCCCTCCCTCTCTTTTTGACTTTCTCCCCCTACTTTCTAGAGGGGTGCCTGTCAGCATAACTCAGTCCGTCAGCTCGAGGGACAAGATAGGGGTAATTGGGGTAGAAGTGTCTGTGTGCGAGCGTGTCTGTGTTTATGTGTGTGTGAGACGGTGCTTTCATGGCAGACATAACTGCTGTTCTCTTTTCCACTACCTCCTAATGAGGTGTGACTTGTGTCTTGTGGAGAGTTGGACAGACGATTGTACCCCCCTTCCACACACACACCTCTCGGTGACCCTCTTTTTCCCTCCTCTCTGCTTTTCCAGTCAATAAACGCAGGAGGTGCATCACTCACCCACACAACGCCTGACGCCTGACCGGAGCTCAGTGAGCAGGATGTCAACACGCTGTACATGACTGCAACAACCATGTGCTAAGGCTTCACTGGAACATCACTGCAATTCTCACACTTATGGAAAGAGACCTACAGAGATTTAAAGAGGACCTATTTATGCTCTGTGGTGTGAATGAGACACGACGGGTCCAGGGATCATAATTTTAAGCCATTTTATTGACTTGCATCACACCACGACACCCACCCACCCCTGAGTCCCTGTGTTTTAAGGATGATTAAGGATTAAGGATTAAGGATGCCGTGCAGGGAGGGTGGACGCACCTGCACGGCATCCTCCGCGGACCACGCCCCACCACTTGCTCATATTCACCTCTGCATTTTCATTCCTGAACCAAGCTAAATGAGCAAGACTCACATCTCAAAATAAACCCTATGCATCTTATGCATTAAAAGCAGATTTTTCAGGTTTCACAAGACTTTAAAGTTACAGTCGTAAAACTTTTACCACTACATGACAGTAGAGTGCAGACTGTGGTCAACTGAGTTCTGTTTTTTTACCGCTCCCAGTTCAAGTGCATGATTCTAGCTACAGTGGCTGCTATAGGACAAACATGTTTTAGTCAACCAAAAGAGATTTAAAAAATAAGTTTAGACCTACAGCACTTAATTATTTCTTTTGATAAGTTCTTCTGTTTTTGTTGTTGTTAGCTGCTGTTAGCCTCCTGTAGTTATTGTCATACAAATATGTTTATGCACATTTTAGTGTGTTAGAGTCCCAACTTTAGGTCAGGAGACGAAGCTTAAGGTGACGTTTTATTAAGATCCTGGTCTTTCCTTAATGTTTTTGTTTCTTCGCTGAACGGGACCCCGTCTCCTGTGATAAAACATAGATATGAACCTTCATATGTTGAGCGTGAGGGTGCAGGCACGAATTTAAATGTCCCTCCACAGCACGCAAGCATCTGAGAGTGCTACGTATGTCACCGGTCTCTACCCATAGAATTTACATAAAATGCAGTTAATGAAAGGAAGACATCCTTCCTGGCCAATGTATTCAAATATGGAGGGGGAACATGGCAGGTTCCACACACCGGCGCCTGCTCCGATCCTTTTTTAATGGATTCATTCTGAGTTTATGAGAACTCATCAAATTGTTGGAAGATGTAATTACACACTAATGTGTGTAATCAATGTATAAATTTATGAGTACAATAAACTTTAAGGATTTTCCCTTTTTTTAAATAACCTCAAAAAATTACTAACTGTACCTTTAAGACATCCAGTGGTTCATGACAGAAAGGCCGGTTTAATTCATCTCCTTGTAAACTTTTTTCTGATTGAGACGACCATATGAGAAATGTTCCCTTTCGCTGACATCAAAATAGGCCATGAAAAGAAAAAAACAGTCTAAAACTAGGCGCTTAGTGCAGATTGAAGCCTGATATTACTTAAACTGTAGCCATTACATGCTTAACAAGAAGGAAAGGCACAACAGGCCGATTTTAAAATCTCTGTCATTTGCCACTGAATGTATTTTTGTTTTTTTATAATAAAGTATAAAATAATACACATGGCATTTAATTGATGAGTAGTTCCTCTTTATCTGCGTCTTCATTGAGCATCTTGTCTTGCAGACATACTTCACCTCCACAGTCTTGGGACTGCAGTTGGCAACGGCTGCGCTTGTTCTTCTCCGAGCTCACCGGGGCTCGGTGAGCTCGGTGTAGCGACGCATGAACCACTTCTTCGCCTGCTGTAGGTTCTGGTTAGAGCGGTGCTCTAGGTCACGGCAGATCTCCAGAGCAGAAATAGATGTGTTGTTGCCAGCTACTGCCTAAGACAGTCGAGTTGGAGTCTGTCCAACCGTGGGGCATGAGGCGATCTGGAGAGGTAACTGAATAATATCAAGGCACCCAGTCATCGCGCCAGGGCTAGATGGCAAGCAGAAACTTAACTTTTTTAAAGTAAGGGAGATTTGCTCTCTAAATAAAGTCAGCGTGTAAGAAACACAGAGTTTTATCTGTTTTGTAGCAGCTGAAGTGGCTGCTGGTATATAAAGAAAGTACAAGTACAGCACCACAGCACAAAAATCTGGACCCACTCATAAGGATGAGTGTGTCTATGCACTCATCCTTACCAGATCACCCCTTGAGTGCTGATGACTGTGACCACATTTATGGCTATTAACTTTTAAATTGTTGTATATTTTAAAAACCCACCCGAAATTAAATTTAAAAAAGCTACATGTCGTTTTGAGTAAACAAAATAAAATGACAGCCCATAAATTAAATCTGAACAAGAGCCCTGTAATTAATAATGATAATCTAATTCTTTTTCACTGATTGGGATGTTTTCAGTATCAGCGCTCAGACTTTCTTTTTTCTTTAGCTTCAGTTCTAACACGGAGCATCACAGCACTGCAAACCTACTGACCAAGCTACTGCTGGATGTACAGATCAACAACAGAAGTGATCAATCTTAAATGATCTCTGCTCCCTTCCTTATATTATCCAGTTTTAAAACTGTTTATGAGATGAAAAGACACTAAACGTCACACAATACAGGGAGTGCAGAATTATTAGGCAAATGAGTATTTTGTCCACATCATCCTCTTCATGCATGTTGTCTTACTCCAAGCTGTATAGGCTCGAAAGCCTACTACCAATTAAGCATATTAGGTGATGTGCATCTCTGTAATGAGAAGGGGTGTGGTCTAATGACATCAACACCCTATATCAGGTGTGCATAATTATTAGGCAACTTCCTTTCCTTTGGCAAAATGGGTCAAAAGAAGGACTTGACAGGCTCAGAAAAGTCAAAAATAGTGAGATATCTTGCAGAGGGATGCAGCAGTCTCAAAATTGCAAAGCTTCTGAAGCGTGATCATCGAACAATCAAGCGTTTCATTCAAAATAGTCAACAGGGTCGCAAGAAGCGTGTGGAAAAACCAAGGCGCCAAATAACTGCCCATGAACTGAGAAAAGTCAAGCGTGCAGCTGCCAAGATGCCACTTGCCACCAGTTTGGCCATATTTCAGAGCTGCAACATCACTGGAGTGCCCAAAAGCACAAGGTGTGCAATACTCAGAGACATGGCCAAGGTAAGAAAGGCTGAAAGACGACCACCACTGAACAAGACACACAAGCTGAAACGTCAAGACTGGGCCAAGAAATATCTCAAGACTGGTTTTTCTAAGGTTTTATGGACTGATGAAATGAGAGTGAGTCTTGATGGGCCAGATGGATGGGCCCGTGGCTGGATTGGTAAAGGGCAGAGAGCTCCAGTCCGACTCAGACGCCAGCAAGGTGGAGGTGGAGTACTGGTTTGGGCTGGTATCATCAAAGATGAGCTTGTGGGGCCTTTTCGGGTTGAGGATGGAGTCAAGCTCAACTCCCAGTCCTACTGCCAGTTTCTGGAAGACACCTTCTTCAAGCAGTGGTACAGGAAGAAGTCTGCATCCTTCAAGAAAAACATGATTTTCATGCAGGACAATGCTCCATCACACGCGTCCAAGTACTCCACAGCGTGGCTGGCAAGAAAGGGTATAAAAGAAGAAAAACTAATGACATGGCCTCCTTGTTCACCTGATCTGAACCCCATTGAGAACCTGTGGTCCATCATCAAATGTGAGATTTACAAGGAGGGAAAACAGTACACCTCTCTGAACAGTGTCTGGGAGGCTGTGGTTGCTGCTGCACGCAATGTTGATGGTGAACAGATCAAAACACTGACAGAATCCATGGATGGCAGGCTTTTGAGTGTCCTTGCAAAGAAAGGTGGCTATATTGGTCGCTGACTTGTTTTTGTTTTGTTTTTGAATGTCAGAAATGTATATTTGTGAATGTGGAGATGTTATATTGGTGTCACTGGTAAAAATAAATAATTGAAATGGGTATATATTTGTTTTTTGTTAAGTTGCCTAATAATTATGCACAGTAATAGTCACCTGCACACACAGATATCCCCCTAAAATAGCTAAAACTAAAAACAAACTAAAAACTACTTCCAAAAACATTCAGCTTTGATATTAATGAGTTTTTTGTGTTCATTGAGAACATGGTTGTTGTTCAATAATAAAATTATTCCTCAAAAATACAACTTGCCTAATAATTCTGCACTCCCTCAATCACTAGACTCTTTAGAGGGCACGCCATGTTATTTACATCTTCTATGTGCATGCATGACCTACAACATGCAGGTATTTATAGAGTAAAATGTTTGAGCTTTATACCCACTCCTAAAAAGTGATCTTAATTAGTACTTAAAGACAACAGTTCTCATATCTTGCAATACTGATTTCTAGTTTAGCCTGGCCCTTTCATTCTTTTCTGGGTTAAGCGTGCTATGCAAAAGTTTTAGGCAGTAAACAAAAGGGAAGATACTTTGGAAATAATTCCACAAATCTTTGTTATTTAATAACGAACTGCATAAAAAGTTCAATAAAAAATAAAAAATGAATAGTTGTGTAGGCATGCTGGGTTCTCCAGAAACGCTAGGGCAAGGTAGAAATGTGAAGCACTTGACAGCGTAGTACTGTCAATTTAGGTTAGGCCTCACCACATTGGCAGGGCCTTAAAAAAAGTAACGAAGCAATGGAAGAAACACCCTTCATCCATGTTATGACTGCTGGTTTTGCATAGTTTTCCCACCAGGGGGCACTCTGCAACTTCCCTGTTGGCACCATATCATTGGAATGTTACCAACAACAGTTATAATCAGGGATGCACATAAGTGGTCTGCAGGTGCACATTCGCTGTCCAAATAAAAGACGTGCACCAGATAAGAAGTTGCAATCTCTTTTGCGTACATAAAATGTTCTGGGGGAGGACAGACATTTGTTTAGTAGATGTCTTAAAGATGTCGAAGAAGCAAGCTCCTTTAAGCAATTACTTTGGTGTTCCTCCACCTCCAAAGAAATGTCAGAAGGAGTCTGAACCGCAAAAGAAGCGCGTATTCACAGAAAAGTGGTTGCAGGAGGTGAGCTGGGTTCAAACAAATGATGAACGCACAGAGATGTGGTGCAGAATATGCCGTGAAAATCCCACTCTAGCGGACAAAAACACTGCCTTTTATATGTATGCAAACGCACGTTGCAACTTCTTATCTGGTGGGCGTCTTTTATTTTGACAGCGAATGCGCACCTGCGGACCACTTATGTGCACCCCTGGTTATAATCCATGGCTATAACGATAAAGCAAGATCAGTTTTAAACAGCATTTCCATGTTAACTTAATAAAGTCTAATACATGTATACAGATAATAAATGTTTGGTAAAAAATCAGCCAATATATCAACTTCTTAAATCACCAAATATCGATAACAGCCAACATTCTTTGGGTTAGGGCCTAGATTTAGGCTGCCTTAATGTCTTTTACCCTGATTATGATGAGATCTGAGTTCTCTTCTGGGCACAGACAAGTCACTTAAGACAGATATTTATGAATCTGACTGTTTTCAGGTCTCAGATCTTACAACCTGCACCCGCACCACAGTCTCAGCAATGAGCATTTATCCAGCGCTCTCCCCGTAGCTCAGCCTGTCAGGCCCGTTAACAAACCACTTGCTCGCTGCGGCGGCTTGTACCTCAGCAGCAAGGCTGGCGGTCTCATTGCTCAACTACAAAAGTGCCTGTGTACAATATCTCCTCTCATTAAGTCAGCTGTAATGTTTCCCCCAGGCAGGAGTCACACGTAATGCGAAGCCTTCTCATTAGCGCCGTCACGTCACTTTCATTTAGGAGCTATCCGACAGCATTACGCGCCTCTTTAAGCGCTCGGGCCCTCCCGGCCTAGTTCAGCATGTCCAATGACTTATTCCTGCTTAGCGCTTCCCATTTCCTTAACTTTCACTCATTATGGGAGTACTATAAAAACATATTCCCTGTAGAGGCCTGCCAATTTAATCTTTTGTTAAACGTGTGAGGTAGAGTTGTAATCTAATAGACCTCATTAGTTGGAAATAAGGCTTGATGAAGACAAGGGGATTTACGAGAGCCCTGCTAACCAGCCCGCTTTGGCCCCGAAAGAAATTACTAATCAATGACCAACTCACAACTAATTGCTCAAATAGCTTGGGCCGACATTTCCGAAAAGGATTATGGGAATACAACTCAAAAACAAAGAAAGTGCCTACTGTGCACTGGAAACTAAGTGTTACAATGCACTCACAGTTTGTCTTTGCCGAGGAGGTTTACAGTAATCGAACACAGTAGTTTAAGCAAATTAGCTTGAATTGCCTTTAGAAAGCTGTAAAATGAATTAAAACAATTTAACTATTGAGCTAAAGCGATTAGAAGAGCAATATTGCACCATCAGAAGCAGAAGATACCCCCAGGCATGAATAGTAATATGAGCCTTTGCTGCAGTGCGCTTGGTTCTATTCAATCTGACGTTTAGCTGCTCATTCAGACAGATGCTGGTCTCTTTGCATACTTCAAATGAAACGCTTGAAAAAAACGACTTCAAGGAAGCCGCCGCCGGTTCTGACGATTTGTTGGGGAGGAAGGCAGAGAGAAACCAGAGGAACAGAGAAGAGGCCCTTAGCGGCCAGTTGGAGCCTTTCATCCAAAACAGAGACGGAAATTTCTGATGAAAATGGTCACCTGGGCGGCAACGGCGGGCCTGTTATTGATTCAGTCATTGAGACAAAGCAAGAGAGGACTTCCTGGAGGTGATCATTACAGCGGCACGCATGTCAGCGGGCCCATTAGGGAGCACAGCTGCCCCTGGACTAGGAGGAAGTAGAGGGACAATCCTCAGGGGAGGAAACAGTGCAATGCTGGAGACGTCCACAAATAAATCACCGATCACTCACGAAGCTGAGCAGCGTTATAGAGCAGGTACAATCGAGTCTAGTAGTCAGTATTAACATTTATGCACAGATATGTGATTGTGGTCTCATTGCGTGTGGGTAATTTTATAGCCCCCAACCTGGTAATAATACTGACACGATCACTTACCTTTTCAGATCTTTGTATTTAACAGTGAAAGAACTGCTCATCCCTTTTCTGACTCTTTATATTAAAGTGTAGCAAGACACAAAGTATTTTAGTTAGTTATCATGACGTCCACATATGTTACGCATGTTTTTGGTTGCTGTTGAGAACCAGTAGAGTACAGGAAGTCATAAACCT
Organism: Simochromis diagramma; assembly: GCF_900408965.1. Lineage (NCBI taxonomy): Eukaryota > Metazoa > Chordata > Actinopteri > Cichliformes > Cichlidae > Simochromis > Simochromis diagramma. The sequence continues at coordinate 2,550,048 of NW_024387503.1, read as the reverse complement.
AATGGTGGATCAAAAAGCGACTGTTATATTAGCTACAGTTACGGATTCACCTAAGCTTGTATTTGTTTACATTTTTAAAAAGCTGACCCTATTGTTGAATCATCTATCGGCGTTCTACCTGCAGAGTATCCAAGGACGCATCTGCAAGCAACGCTTTAAGAAAACTTTAAGAAAACTTTAAGAAAATACGGGGATTCTCAAACAAGTCGTGCAGAGTATTTTCCCCCTTAGATTTCTGAGATGATTTGTGGATGTTTGTACATTTCGTGTCTGTGTGCTCGGCATTGACTGAGTTCTGACTCGTGAAGGCTAAAGGTTGTGAATACTTCAGAGTAGTTTCACTTTGTTTGAACACGTGAATACGTGCGTGCAAAATCCACACGCCATGGGACCGTTTGTAATATCTGGAGTACAAATAGCGAGTTACTGCTGAGAATTCTTGTGAGCTCTTTTTAAACGCATTATTTGCAGGTCTCTTAACATCACTTTTGACTGACAACAAGCCAGCAGGCTGAGCGATACTGCTGACGATACTAAACCTACCGGCACGCTTGCCAAGCTGGGCACTTTTTCAGCTACCTCACTCCTTCCCCTCAATCCCTGCCATCCTATACCTCATTTAATCCCCACCATCTCTCCCTCTTCCCCTTCTGCTTCTCTCTCCAAAGCAGGAGAAAATTAAACAAGCCCCCGCCCCCCCACACACACCATGATGGTGGAAACAAATGCTTCTGGCAGGCCTCTATTAGCCAGGCTGCTTATTTGTTAACTGACTGGATTAATGTGCTGTACTTGGTATGGGAGGCCACCTGCACAGGCACTGAAGGATATTCACAGGCTCACCGGTCCGCTCACTAATCTGCCTCTAAGGATGATTGCAGGTTTCTGTGGCATGATAAGGCAAGCTAACTCCTTCCCCCCCTCTCTCTCTCTGTCTGTCTGTCTCGCTCTCTAGGAACATTAGCGAATGGTTAATTTCATCACTCGAGGGACTCTTGACCCCAGAGGTGCTTTGACTCCTCTGGTCTGGCAGGCTGGCCAGAATGCTAATGGAGCAAACTTTCCCCTACACCACACCAAGTACAAAACACCGAAAAGGGAATACGGATAGGTAAGAGTGGGCTGTTTACTCTGGAGTAGTGTTTTACAATGCTTTATAGTAGAGGTTCTCATAGGTCCATTAAATAGAAGTTGTATTTAGACAAGCTCTCCGTTTGGGTTTGTTCAGTCATTCATATTCTGGATTCAGCTTAATTGTCCTTCAGTGATTTCTAACAGCCCCAACAAAGTGAACACCGAGGGAGACAACAGAATCGCTGATTAGAACACAGCAAACACAACTACATCTTAAATCGGTAATTTGAAATATTAGATTTTATATTTTAGATCACCAAATATCAGAATCGGTCTAAAAAAATCTTATACCAGCCAGGCTCTAGCATTTACATGTGAAATAAATCATTATTTGTACCTGCTTTTGGAAAAAACATTATTTCAGAGTTAAATGAAAACAAAGTCCTAGAATTCTCCTAATGTATTGTGACTGGCTAGTTGAGAATATAGGGCAATAATAACTCTAATGATGACAACTAGGAGCTAGTGGTCGACGGTGACTGTTGCTAGAAATTCTCTCCTGCTGTTTGTATGATGCACGAAATGAAAATGACAAACACTGCATCATGGTGTGGTGCTGTGATGAAGCTAAAAAAAGGTATTTTATAACAATCAAAATCCAGTAAAAAGAAAAGAAAGAAACATAATGTCAAAAACATAATGAAGAAAAAAAGAAATGTTTACCCCGTAAATGTTAGAGTTTTGTACCATAGCTCTGTAGGGCCAAATCACATCTACACTAGCTCACAACTGATAGAGTCCAGAGTGTGGACTCTATCAGTTCTCAGCTAGTTTGAAATTCTTTGGTCTGTCATGTTGAACATTTATGCTTACTCACACAGATTCAACACTGACTGACACCAATTCAGAGAAGCCGTCCATATAGCTGCATTTGTTCAAGCAAACAAAGAAGAGCCTAAACTTTGCAAAAAGCTATTTGCATTTATGATTCTGTCAACCTTCATATTTAACGCTTTCAGCTTTGAGTGCGAACGTCAGAATTGCCATGCTTCAATATATTTATGCTTTTACACGAACAAGTCCAGTGACAGCTGACTACAGCCTTTGAAATCCTGCACTCTTATTTAAAATAAACAAATAGAAAAGAGAAATCACAAGGATAACTGTGGAATTTAGTGCTAAGAAAAATGGTCCTTCTAGCATTATTCCCGATTATTCTTAAGCTGGAATCCCCTCTAAACTCCCCTCCATTCCCATGTGTCCCTATGTTTGAACAACACTAAATTCAGGAAAGTGAACATTGTAAAAGAACTCCTACAAGACAGGGCCACAATATTAGCTAATAATTAAGCCTTTCTTAATTTGCCCATAACACATTTGAAATGAATTCATGCACCATAAGCAAATAACACAGAGTGAGTCTACATTTATTGCAATCATCTCCTGTGAATAAGATTATTTTTGCTTCAGAAAACACCAACAAGACTGGCGCTCTTTGCGAAACTCGCATGTACGGGCTTTCATGACTCACTACTGTATTCTATCAATCACAGATAACACGGCACAAAAACAGCTGTTTATTACTGTTTAGGTTCGACAACGAGGGGAAAACACTCAAAGCTTGTAATGAAACAACAGCGCGCGGTTGACAGATTGACTACTTTAAAGAATGAGATTTCCAGCAGGAAGCAGCAGCACCAGAAAGCTGAAAGGTACTGAAGCAAACAGGGATGGATTTCTAGTTATTTAATAGATTGATTACTTTTAAATGAATTTGAATAAACAGCAAACAGTGTTGGGAAAGTGAACTGCCTTTCACTGGGATTTAATTGTCTGGCCGAACATAAAACAACGAGTCGTTGTTGTTCTGTACTGACGTACAATCGACATCGCTGTGGGATAATAAGATAAGGTCCTGAAGCTGATTCAGTTGATGGTGTCCAAGGCAACCTTGTGGAGATGTAGTTTGTGTTTATCTGCAGTATCATACAGCCTGTTAACAAAGAGAGGCAGTCAACTTGAATGGCGGGGGGCCCTGAGGGTTTGCAGTCTGCAGGAGGTGCTGATGGGTGGAGGTTTGGGCCTCGGTGCAACACGCAGACACACACATACACACACACACACAATGTCACGCACTGTCAGGCACCCCTTGGCAGTGCTGCATGTACCATGTCAGGGAAGAGAAATGATCTGTGAATCCTGGGGGAGCAGTCAACTAATGTGCACTGAGCTCTGTGTCCCTGTACAACCTGGATAAGTGACATAAAAGGTTCCCCTCCTCACGTCTCTCTTTTTCTTCCTCGACAGTCTCATTGGCCAATGAAGTCAGACATGTCATGTTTTTCTTTTTTCCCCCTCTGATGATACCTTAAAAACAGCTCAAATGTCAAAAGGATAATAGTATTGTCTATTTGCTACTTTTATCCCAGCATGAGATTAAATCCTCGCTACAGCATGTCTAAAAGCCACACCAACAGCAGCACTATGATTATATATGATTGTATAGTTAGCAACGTTACACAGTGCTGCTGTAGGTTACATTAGAAAAAGTCTCCTTTAGCAACCTTTCCCATCTTTCATTATATTCAAGTAAGCTAACATGGCAACTAAAGTCACATTTCCTTCTGCCTATAAATTGTTTTTTCCTGTAACATTTAATGCACCAATGTTAATATGTGGTTGTTAAGGTGGTGCTATCCACCCACTATAAGATGTCCCGTGTGACCCAAACAGGGCTCCCTCGCTCACCTGTGCTGTGTTTATGTCCCACTTCTAGCAAGAAGAGAAGGAACACATATCACAGCAGTAGGAGACGCTCTATTTCACCAACAAGAAACAACAGAAGTGAACAAATATAAGCTAAGCAGCTAAAATGGGAAGAAGCCATAAGATCAGAGAGGCTCTTTTGTACTTTTTCTCTCAATCTGAGATGACAATGGCTCCATGCAGCTTCTCTCCACACCCACATTCATTTCAGTACAGAGATGAGGTCATAAGCAGTAACACAAAGAGACTAAATTTAATGTGAAACTAATAATAGTGATTGATATTTAATAGAAAAACGAGCTGAACTTTGACACAAGATTGGCAAACTTTTGCCCATCCACTGTCTCCAAGCTCATCGCGTCTTGGGTACACTAATCATGAGCTTTCAGCCTAGGACGTTTTGCCCTTAGCTTCAGTCTTAAGCCAGATGGATCATTAATCCAAGGTGTTACTCCAGTATATAAAAACTTTACCAAGTGAAGCGACATCTAACATCTATGTGAGTAACTGTGCAACATCTGCACTGGTGGCATCACCTATAAGAGGAGCGGATCTATTTAGAAATCTAAAGAATCGAGCTTTCTTACATGTGTTTAACTTGTATTTACCATGATCGTTTCCCAACCTTTATAGGTTGTTTAATATCTAAGTGGTCAGAGATAAGATTTGAAACTCCAGTCACCGTGTAGCTATCGGATGTCTTCATGCCACCCCAACCCTAGCAGCTCCTAATGAAGACTATCTTTTACTTAAGGTAGCCTTCAAATTATGCTTCAGACGTAATTCTACGCTGTATCTTCCACGTAACCTGACGTGAGAAATGTAACTACACGTTGGGTCGATGCACCTCTACAATGACTGATGTGGAAGGTTATGGCATGGGGTTACATCGGTTACATCAAGTGTTAAGGCCCCAAAAACGTGACCAATACCTTTTTTCAGTCAACTTGTATTAATTTTGTAAGATTGATGTATTGAATGACAGACCTTTAAGGGCCATATTGGAAGAAGAAGAAATCTTGGCGATAACAGTTGACAGTGAAGCCTGCATCACATGTGTCAACACAGATTCATGAACTAATAATCATGGCTGTCACCATTAACAGCGAGGTTTGGCTAACAGTCGGTTATTACAGAAGAATACTATGGAGTTCAGAGACAAGAACCAAACATCTTTAACATTTGACATCCACCAAGCAACCGTGTCTTTCTTCCGCATATTAAACAAAGCTTTTTCATACCTCCATTAATTTGAGGCCAAAAAAGAACACGGGGACCGAAAGCAAGAAGCACAAGAGAAGAGGTTCAAAGATGCAAAAGCATCACAGAGAAATGAGAAAAGAGAGACGAATATGATGAGAGACACACACGGGTGCCACCACTCTCTGTGTAGTCGGGTGACAAAGCGCCCCGCCCGAGGCTGCAGCCGTCATAAAAGCAGTAATAGAGTGAACACACATTTTCATTAGCTATTGATTCATTTCCAATTCTCCATTAATTTCGGGGGGCCATCACTGCACAGTGGCCTTTCTCCTCCCCAGGCTACGTTCCTCAGCTTCGCCTGACATAACCGTGGTAATTACTGCGCTCCCGCCCTGCAAGCTGTTCACAGTCTCATACCGCAGTAAAAATTGAATGAGTATTCTGGAGGAAAATAAAGCAGACGAAAGGAAGAGAGGAAGAAAAAAAACATTGACTGAAAGTGAGAAATCAAAGACAGCAAGGCTCTCACCTAAAGGCGTGCAGTTTGACGAAACAGAATTACAATGGGTGTGAGCAATTGCCATTGTGCTATTTCAGCCTTAATTGTCAAAGTGCTCGCTCTGTTTAAAGCTCCGGGTGTGCGCGCCGCAGCTGCAGCCGCTACACTCGGCACAAACTTTTTTCTCAGAAAGTGAGGTGAGAGAAGAGGCGTGCGGTAATAAGTGCCGGTGACTGAGACGATGGTTCAACGTCAAGTGAGACCAACCTTGAGGATGATGCTCGAGTCAGAAAGCGCACGCTAACTGAAGCATTATACACGTCTCTCGGACGGATACATGGATACTTTATGGGTTCATCACTCTAAAGAGCTGACAAATGCACGAGGATGCAGGTGTTGTGAGACAACATGAGGCAGAGGTTATGAGTCAGGTGTCTGGGCATTTCAGTGGAAGGTCAGTAACAAGCACGAGATGCGATAAAAAGCATAATAAAATGTGTAGAGCATGTACGGAATGATAAAAAAGTCTTACCTGAGCCAGGTTAACATCAGGAAAAGCATGAAAAACATTAAGAAAAGCAGGAAAACAGTTATTAGCACTCTTATTTGACATGCTATAATACTTATTTGCTCCACTAGCAAGTATCATAACATCTTATCAGTTACATTTTTCAGATTACCCAATGCAATCCCTGCTCAGTTCTTTTTGAAATGCTGTACATTACTACATCAGGTTTGGGTGACTCACAGTTCATTTTAGCTCCCTTCCACCTCCCTTTACATCAACTTTTGTCTGATTTGTTGACTCCAGAGGGTTTTAATGTAACTCTGTTCACGGCCTGAGCAGCGTGCCTAAGTTGACCATCTCAGGGATAACCCAACTCACTGATATCAGTCTGAAACCTGAGCTCTTGGCACTTGCTCTACACTGACTACATCTTCTTCCGCTTATCCCAGCCCGAACCACCTCAACTGGCTCCTTTCGATGTGGAGAAGCAGCGGCTCTACTCTGAGCCCCTCCTGGATGGCCGAACATCTCATTCTATCTCTAAGGGAGAGGCCAGCCACCCTTCGGAGGAAGCCCATTTCCGCTGTTTGTATCCGCAACCTCGTTCTTTCTGTCACTACCCACAGCTCGTGACCATATGTGAGGGTAGGGGCGTAGATCGACCGGTAAATTGAGAGCTTCGCTTTTATACTTAGCTGTCTCTTCATCACAACAGACCGGTACAGCACCAATCCATCTGTCGATCTCCCGCTCCCTTCTCCCGTCACTTGTGAACAAGACCCCGTACATATTAAAAATTTAACATTTGCCACTAATACCACCTCACCGTGCAGTGAGCAAAGGCAGATATACAGTCGGCTTCTCTCTAGGCAAAAATTTACACCAGGAATTGAAAAGCGAATTTACGGTACTGTAGCACTAAAGTGTTCTGCTGTGTTACTTTCTCATAAGGTAACGCTGCAGTCTAAAAGACAATAACTACAATGTAACAAGTTTCTCTTTAAGTAACTTTCCTCAGTGTTGACAATAAAAGGTGACATAAATGAATACAGTCAAACTCGTAAGACCATTTTCTATTTCCATACCTGCATCATCTTTTGGGGAAGAAAAAAGCATGCAAAGTGGAAATCCACATAGATTTATAGACATGTTATAGTAAGTGGCAAACATTACTACGCTGCCATAACCTGCACAGCAGAGCACCACTGTTCGATGCACTGGAGGCTACACGGCGGTGCGCAGGGGGAAAAAATGAACTCTCCCAGGTCCATCTATCACACTCGCTGCCTCCCATGTTCCACAAAAGATGAAAAAATGGGGAAACAAATGGCAAAGCAAATCAATTACACGAAAAGGAATCATGTCACCTGTCAAATACACTCTGTTCTGTGCCATTCTGTCCCCCTCCCACTTCCAACTGCGCACATTTTCGTGATTGATTTTTTTAAAAACCTTATACATTATTAACACCCTTCATGCTTCATCAATTTACTGAGGTGGATTCTACCCCCTCCTCCTCTTTCTCTTCCAATTTCAATGAGACAAAATCCAATAAACATTGTGTTTGTTCCTGGCATCTACAATTGTTTTAATCCAACATATTAACAGCCAGTGCCCCATATGAAATTCAACAGGGAGCCCCTTCAAGCTCACAATAAGAGGAAGAGTGAGTAAGAGGAAAATCAAGCATCGAGCACCCTGCCCATCTAAGTCACTCATAAAAGAACCCCATGGAGTGGGCTTGAGAGGTCGAACAGACAGCGCTAGTGTGGCTAACTGGGGTGCTGGGGGGGGAGAAGCACAAGAGTTTTCATATCCGCTCAGATTTACGGTACTTGGAAGGGTGAAATAACGACAGTGTTGTCAAGGAAACAAGTGCCACGGCGACACCTTAATCTGGAGAAATATAATTGGAAAAGGAGTGATAAACATCTTCCTATCTGAGTGTGTGATGTAGTGAACGGTATTCGAAAAGGAAGCCGCCTGAGCACTCATTACTGGAGTTATTGTAAGAATAACACTAATGAATGCATATGGAAAGGCGTCCTCAGGGGCTAAAAGAAGGAACTCTGATGTTGAAACAGCCTTAAAGGGCTTTCTTCGAGGATAAAGTAAGGCTTAAAAGGCTTGCTGCATGATCATGCGTTGCATATAAATATGATGAGAGGCTGTGTAAATAGCACTTGTGCAGAAAATGACTTCACAAAAACAAATATCGGATCTCGCGAGTGTACAGGTGCACGCCACACATGCTGTTTTACTTCCCTCTTTGGCTGCACGCACCCAGTTTGAATCCGCAACGCGAGCGAGTCACGCAGTAGGACACAGTATCATTAGCGACTCACCCTTCACAGATGAAAAAAGAAGTCATAAAGAACTCTGCGCAAAATGACATGCAAATAAGGAAGAACTCAAGAAATCTTTGCCATCTCTCACCAATTATCTTGTTAATTACAAGCCATTGTGAAGGGCTCCCACTGTCGACGGGCTCTATGATTATACAGTGCATTTGTCCCCACTTTCCACAGCCTAATCAGTAATTACTACCTGCAGCTGCAGCTCAGTACAGAACGGGTTCGGCCATCTTGGGACAACAGGGAACACTGGGCAATTTACGAGATCCTGGGCCTGCCAGTGTCAAACGTATTTACTTCGCTCAGCAGGGCTGAAGAAGTGAGGTCTTCGGCGGTCACACACATTAACAGTCAACAATTTTCACACCTCTCAGCTTCTGTGTGGAGGGTTTTAGTCACTACTGTATTTAATTTGGTCGTTAAGTTGACCGCTGTTACAAACTATTTCTAAATTGCATTTTTACGCAATGCAGTGGAATAAGCAGGAAGACGGATTGTGACTATTAAGTTTCTATCATTTGTTTTTTATATCAAACTGATTTTGAATGGAGATCATTTCCATGTGACAGAATCTGATTAAAGAGAAGAACTCAAAAGTCAGTCTTAAAGACAGATAATGCCTATCCAAGCAAGTCCAATCAAGTTCTGTCTTTTTACTGTGAGTGACATGGGTTAAAAAGAGCTGAAAAGATCACAAATTTACATTAAATTGCCATTCACTATTTTTTAAAAATGTTATTGTGAATTTCAGAAATGGACATTACAATAAACAAAAACAAATTGGAGCTAATTTGATTTGTTTGTCTGCTAAAGCAGTTAGCAACCGTTTAGCAGTTAGCAAGATATCTGGGTATTAGATATCTTGCTAATTTTATTAAGCCAGATCATGTTTATTAGCAAACAATAAAAAGTTGTTAGTTATTGTGGACTATTTCCACTAATTTAGAGATTACATGGCTCAAAATTAATCTAAATAATCTAAAACGAATTGAACTTTTATGCTAAATAGCTTTTTTGCTATCTGATGCTAATGCTACATACAAGGTTTTTAAAAACTGTTCATCTTGTGTAGTTCTGGAGTGGCACAGTGTTATAGTCTTAACTCATCAACTCACAGCGATTGCTGCCTTGTCAAGGCAAAAGCACCAAAAACAAAACAAAGCCTCACACATAAAAAACAAAGAAAAAACGTAATTTAGAACGGATAAGCATGGCAAAAATAGCATCCCATGTACTCAGATCTTAATTTAATGATAGTCTTGCATATTAAAAAAGCTAAAATTATACTACTTTTTAAAATTTTTTATAACATTTGATTGATATGGTTTATAGATGTGAAGCAATTTACTGAAACATTTTATTGAAATTTTACTAGATATTTTCTCTTAAAAGGGATGAAGATAATTGCCTTAGTCTGACTACTGAATGAATATTCAGAATATTTGGGGGGTTGAAGGTTTTAAATACAGCATGCTTATTTCTGTGGCTTATTCTCTGCGGTTTGAGGGTTTTAAAATGCTGATATAACGCAGCCGTAGAAGACCAGTCATGCTCTCACTGTGCTTATGACAGCAACTCTGCCTTTTGCCTCCGCTGCACATAAAGTAGTGCAACTTCGGTATGATCCCTCTAGGCGTCTGCACATAGGGAGGCCCTTAGGCTGTATTAAACTGCCATCTCTGTGTCTATATCCCTTAGGGCAAACTATAATCTGCCACTGACTGCTTTGTATTTAACATGCACTGTAGATATATTGCTGACATTTACAGGGTTAGGGACCCTTTTCAAAGCGACTCTGAATAGAACTTAATCTTTACCACTGTAGCGCCAGTTTTTTGTTGTTGTTTGTTTGAGAGAAGTTCTTGTGACTGGGATGCCAACAAACTACCACATTAAAAATACTCAAAAACCAATACTGGATCGGAATTAAAGCAAATACAGTTATCTGAGCCTCCAGCTCATGTAGTAAAACACACTTCTCAGGGAGATAGCATAACCATCTTTCCCATTCTGTTCCCGGCTTTGCAGGTCACGACCCATCCCACTCCACCCACAAACACCTTAGAGAGGAAGACTCGCTCTCTAGTGGAAGGCAATGCATATTAATGGAGCTTCTCCTTTAAAGAGGCAGTAAGGAAGAAGATCACCTTTGATATCAAAGGTATGTGGGGGGTGGGGTCTATTTGGCTGCCAACAAAGGCAGGAAGGCTTGAGGAAAGTGTTGGATATGATCACTCAGACCAGAAGGCTCCAGTCATATGAGTTATGGAAGAAGAGTCTGGCCTTCATCGTACCCATCTTCTCTAAGCAGAAAAGATGCGCCTGTCTTTGAAATACGGTACAGTTTCAGTTCCAAGTAGGCTATGTCATGCCATTTAGCCGGGACCGTATTATGACGCTGTGACATGCTAGTGAAAGTCAACGTAAAACCGAGGCTCTCAAACACTTCAAACTCTTGAGGTGCCAGTAAATAAAATAATATTGTCTGAGCGGAGCTGATGCACAGGCATTGATGCATTCAGCAGTTTATGTGTGCGCGTATCTGGTTATGAATAAGCGTGCCATGTGGCTAGTCAAACAGGAAACAACCTTGCAACCTTCAGAGGTCAGAGCTACACTGTCAGCCTATTAATCACTGCTGTGTCTTGCTCCTCAGGACAGACTGGCTGGGCTCAGTGTGTTTAGTGATCCCTGTCAGATTAGACATCTACCAAACAAGCTCACTGCCTACATATCTGCTCCATCGGAGGTGAAATCCCTAAAAAGATAATTAAGTCACCCCAAGATGAGCTGCTGGGTGTCTGTTTAAGCCAAAATCTATGGATGATCAGTGGGGAAGTCAATTTAGTTCTACCTGACATTTGTGTTCAATCATTTGATGTATCCTGGGCAAACTTGTTACACATCTGACTAAACTGGCCAAACTTTAATGCAACCAACTTAGTAGGTATCGAGTAATACAAGTTGTACAAGTTGAAGCACTCTGAAAGTGCTTGCATCTTTCACTCTGTGCCGCATTAATACATCAAAACCAATGCCATTCATCACATCAAGTCCTAAATTCTTGGGAGAATTAGCAATGAGGATTCCTGTGCCATGGTGCACTACCATAACCTCCTGAACGCTCTAAAGGCGAAGGCGGTGATATGAAACCGACTAGTTTGTATAAATCTCCGTCCCCCCTTTCATGTCTAAAGGGAGAAAAGTTTTCTGAAAGAAAAATCTCATTCATGGTGGTAACAAGACTCTGTTTCAGACAGTCTCATGCAGAAGATTTTGTGATGTTACACTCGCCTGGGCGTATGAAAAGCGACAGAAGTGTGAAGATTGCATGCAGGCAGTTGCACACTGGCCTGAGCAAAGTGAGTGTTCAGTGAGTTTACTGTAAAGTCAAGCATGTGGTGAGGAGGTTTTAGTTGCTTTTTAATGATTTGGTGTGTGGTTTTTAAAAAATATGCATACTTCACGCAATGTCTATTTAAACTGACTTTTTAAAAACATAAACTAGTTTTAGGTCCAGTGAATACTCCTAAAAAGTGACCTTTTCTCTCTTTGAGTGAAACTAATCCAGAGTTTTATTATAATGAGGCTGTAACAATTCTCTGCTATCTGATCTACCACAACATGCAATAAATGATCAACAGCTTAGTAGAACCAGCAGGAGGCTCGTCCTGTTTCCTGTTAGTTCAGTGGTCTTGTCCTGCTCCGGTATATATGTGTCACACGCTTACAGGGTGTGAACCTGTACAACCCTTTAAGTCCTTTGGCACAAATCTTCTAGTTGTTCCAAAGTGCAGAAAAATAACCTGTAGGGAAACAGCTTTTAGCTTTTCTGCTCTGACTGACAGAGGACATGAGAGCAGCTGCATGTGTCGAAATCTTTGAAAACAAATGTAAAACTTGCGTCTTTAGATTGGCTTTCGATTAACGATCCGCAATAGGTATGTATTTGTTTATTTTACTTTTTTCATATCATGAATATCATGAATGTAAATACAGTTATAGTTATTGTAATTGTAGTCATGATGTCAAAACATACCTCGATTCTTCCTCTTATAGAAACAGTGGGTTCTGTCCACTGTTTAAAGCTGTTTCTATTTCCTCATGAGCTGATTTGTGCTCCTTTTCCTGGAGTATCACACTACCTGCTTTACTTATCTAGCATTTATTGACTGATCATAGTAAGTTGAATAGTATTCTTTTAAAAAAATATATATAGCAGTTTTGTTTTTTTTGTTTCTTTCAGCTCAGTTGGACAACATAACAGGCCTTTAAAGCACAGAGATGCTTTCTTCATGTGCTTGTGTGCAAAGGTGGAGATCTGGGCAGAGTGGAAGATGAAGTAATGGGAGAAGGATGGATAGAGGGATGGATAGATGAAGAGGAATGACAAAGGGGAGGGAGATCATACACTATACCTGCAGCCTTTATGGGTGTGCAGGTATAGCATGCGGGGGGTGGGGGGAGGCACAGAAGTGTGGCGGGAAGAGGAACGCTGGATGGTGAGATGGGGGGATGACTGGATGGATAGATGGAAGTGGAGAGGAGAGGAGCGTGAATGCTTCAGTGGCTCCACTTGACAGCTGAGTGAGAGGGGAAGCGGAGTGGCTACTCTATCTAATTTGTTAGCGGGTTCATGATGCATGCAGGCATGATACCACACCATGCCTGGCGAACACAGCACAGACTAGAGAGAGAGGGAGAGCGAGACCGACAGACAGCAGAGAGGAAGGAGGGAGGAAAGGGTTTGACAGATCAGGGTACATCAAGGAAAAGATCAGGTGTGGAAAGAAGAGTGGCTAAATATGGAGAACTGCACCCAGCCTCAGTGTTTTCAGCCTCTGTCAGCTGGGTGAGACTGACCGGCATCCCTGTCTTCTGTCTTAGGCAGGGCTTGCTTTTGCATAACGCCATCTCTATCTTTGCAACAATGTTTGAAATCATTGTCTCTGCGCTATCTCAGCAGCAGCTCCTTCTCCCGTGTTGCAAGGCAGGTGCATCTCGTCTCTGCACGAGCCTCTCCGGATGCTTCGCAGACACAATTTTCCTGGGCTTATCTGTGACTCTGAATAAAATGACACAAATCTGGGCATCAGCCCGCTAATAATGACGCCACGTTGATGTGGGACCTATTTTGTGCGTGTTTGTGTGTGCGCACGCATCAGAGTGTGTTTGCGGCTTGTTGACGTGGGACTGATCCAGGATGCCATGGCAGCTGTCTGCTATAATTACCTGGGAGCACGATCACACATAGACAAACGCACCCATACGCACACACACACAGGTATATCTCTGCTGATTACCTCATAAGGCGAGGTTTGTCTGATTAGCTTCCCTATTTACACCAAAGACTTGTTATTAATGAACATGTGCTCTGCGTTTCGCTCCACTATACTTTGTTACTCTGAACATTTGGAAGGCAATCTTTGACAATGTTTGAGGAGCATCACTGATTAGACTACAAAGCCCTGTTTTGATTGAGAAAAACTGTTTGCTGCATGTTTATCATTTTCAATTTGAGTATGAGGCTTTATGGCTGTTTGTCATACAGGAAAATGGGGAGTGAACGGAGGGCGCCTGGCATGCCACCGCAGACACCTCGGACGAACACTGACATTAGCAGACATTATTTCTGGGGGCATGTCTATGAGACTGAATGGCTCCATCAAGCGAACACGGTCTGCAGTCTGACACACGGACACACGAACACAAGGTGCAATCCCACCCACGGTTCCTAGCCCACACCTTTTTTCTGCCCGATATTTGCATAATGAAATGCACTGTTATTTATGTGTCATCAGAGATTGCAGGATATGAAAATGAATGCTCGTTAGCTGCGTAGATCTCTAAATAGATCATCAGGTGCCCACTATAATGGCTGGCATACTACAATGACACCTTTTCTCCATTCACCTCCCTTGAATTCTATCCATTTGGGAGGGGAAAAAAAACACATCACATTGTGCATTTAATAGTACTGCAGCACCATTTGTTTCATAAGAGAATGACAAAAGAGCCGGGACGACACAGTTCCGGGATACAGATTGGAAAAATTGACATTAAAAGAAGAGACGGGAGGTGGACGAATTCAGGGAACAAAGTTCTTAAAAAGAAAAAAAGAGGGCAAAGTGCAACAGAGCAAGACGGAAAGGAGCTGAGCGGCGTAAAATGTTGCCCGGGGCGGTGGCATGGGGGGACGGTGGCTAGCAAGGCAGAGGTGATGGGACTGCTCTGTTTTCTCCAGTCATGCCTGTCCACATTCCCTGGAAAGCCTGTTTTCCAAATCACAGCGGGGTCAGGTGTGGAATGCAAATGGCAGGCTGCCGGTACCGGCGTGTACACCGAGACCTCGAGTGCCACCGTTTAATGAGCTCACTTTAAAGTGTTAATGTGATAGGGACACACGATGGCTGAGTGATTAGTCACAGCCCGTCTGATGGGTGCTGCTTAGCAAGAACTGCACTCAAGTTGCCAGCAATTTGTTAACAATCTGACGAGTTGATACACAGAAATAAATGCAGTGAATGCATAACGTAAGATTTAGGTTTCGCTGAGTCTGAACCTACGCCGGCCCTGTCCCAAATAAATGGACAGACTTGCTTTAAACCAATGTTAGAATCCATAAATAATCACAAGGATATCTAATCAAACATGACAATACTGCCAATCGGATTTGTCATTTCAATTCATCATCTGGTGATCATGGATTCAAAAAACAACAATGTTCTCACAGTAGCAGATGGAAAATAAGGAATATTTATTCTCTGTGTCCACTGAAGGTCTGCACAAAATTTTATCAATTCTGTTTTGATGAAAGGGTCGCATCAACTGCCCTACCTACCCAGTAACCAGAGCCATGCTGCTGGATAAAAACAACTAAGGTACAGTATATTCCACCCAGAATGAGATGGAATGAGCAGCTCATCTCCTAGTGTTCGCTCCAACTACGCTCGGCTGATCACAAAGCAGACCCAGGGTTGGAGGGCTATACGTGCAGAAAAAGAGTGTAAACACCGGGCTTTGTCTCTGTGGGTACGCCTACACAAGGAGAGGAGGATTTCTTTCCCTCTAATCCTCCCGTTTACAAGAGCAGCTACTTTCCAGGGCCATTGTGGATGGCCGTCTCCCTCCATTTACTCCCTGCATGGCACTCATTTCAGCTAGTTTAACGCTGCCTGGGTTCCAGGGGGAAGGATTAGGACGTGACGCGAGCCGGCGAGTGTGGAAACAACATTGACTCCGGACTCTTCTGTCACTCCTCTCTCCTCCCTGAAGGGCACCCTTGTGGACTTTGTGAAATTTTTCCACATGGGTTTATGCTTATTATCTGTGCAAGCGTGTATTCTTAAACCAATCAGGAGGGCTTCATCTGCAGCAAGAGGGGAGCAATGCTGCACTTTACTACATTCAGAGGACTCGCCTTATTCTGTTTACTCCTATTAGCTTCCCCCCCCCTTTCCATGTAGAGACCTGAATGCAAATTTGGGGAATTAATTTTCCCTTGTTTGTCTGGTAAAACCCAGACTTTTCTATGAAGGAATGAAGGAATCCAGACTGTAATTAGCTGCATTTGCTGGCAGCATGAAATGCCAGTTCCTTTGACTTCAAAAATGCAAAGACATTTAGTTCAGTCAGCCTTTTCAATGTGTGATGAGCTCAACAGGACACAACTAAAGTCATATAAATTCAATAAAGTGTGCATAGTTTCCTTAGAAGTAGGCCTTCTTGCAAATCTTGAGTAAATGGTATTTCCCAAATATTTAAGGATTTTATGCTAAGGGGAAGTAATTTCTGTTTTATCTGCACATCCTGTGATGTATTTGTGCTTTCTGTTAGAATACAGGCACACAGAATAAATGCCTTACCGACACCAGAAGAAGCAGAATCATGTAGTGCTAACCATAAGCTGCACTACTAAAATGGAGTAAGCACAGGACAGAGAGTAGAAGTGTGAAAGGGTCCAGAGACCGTGGAATATCAGGGAAATTCTGCAACTTATTGTGGTTATTTCATCTGACGTCTACGATGCCAGCAATTGAGATGACTAACACCAGGAAATGAGATTAGACTAGAAACATGGAGAAAAGGTAAACAGGCTACAAAAAAAAGAAAAGTTTCGTGCAGAAGTAGGCTAGACATTTCTCTCTGAGTCCAATAGCTATGCTGGTGGTAGCTCTATATTTACCGTAACGCCACGAGGACATGAAGGACATGTTGGAAATTAATCTTCTCATCTATCTCTGCTCAAAGAATTATGTATATTCTCCTAAATGTCAAGTTTTCATTTTAAATCATAGATTAATTAGCTGCAAGTCCAGGATTTAATTCTCGCATAAAAGTCCAAACAAGCTAAATATCTCAGCTTCTTTTGTTTCGACCGTCTCCCGAAATGTTTACACCAATTTGCAATAAGTCAAACTTGTCCCTCTGGCGCAGCTATATATGTATAATGATGGAAGCAAATCATAATGGGCTGACTCCATGTCCAGAGACGGATAGATGAACTTGATCTTCCCCCTCCTAAACTCTCCAAGCTCTTCAACCATATGGTGGCAAGGAGTCATGTTGAGACAATGGTGATGCAGTGTTTAACGGGGAAATCCCCTCCCCCAGCGCTCGCTGATGTGCAGCAAAATGAGTCAGTGGATTAGCCGGCTTCACGGAGTTCGCAGTGGAGGGTGAGGCTAATGGCACGTCACTTATTGAAACGGAGCAGCATAGGTTAACCCCACACATTGGTCGACATCTTTTCATTTACTTTGCACAGCTAACCAAAAAGGCGATTACCACGGGGAGGAAAGCCATTAAAATGCTGACCTTTTCCCTTTGTGAAGATAGCTGTGCAAATGTGTGTGTGTGTGTATATATATACACGTGTGTGTGTGTGTGCATGTGTTAGCTAAATGCCATAAAAGCTTGCATTACCTTAGTTAGCATGATTGAGTATTTGCAGTTTGATGAGGTAAAGGGCAATCTGTCATTTTAGGGAATGAGTACAAGTATGTGCAAGCACGTGTGCACAGTATCAATCATTTCACTGTTTACTGTATGATCCTGCAGAGGAAATAAACCTGTGTGACTCCATGCAACCTTTTCTTTGTCCCTCTTGTCGGTTCTGCAAAGTCTACTTTCCCATAAAGTTCAGGCTTCATTAGTCGATAATGCATTTTGGAAAACCAGAAAGACGCAAACCAACAGGTTTCACTACAGCTGGAATTCATTCTGATATATCACTGCCCAGCAGCTTGATTGCTTATTTTTCATAAATTGCCATTAGCAATTTCTGGCTGGCATTGTCCACTTCTATTCAAAACGAGCTGGTCAAAGGTACAGCCAGTGTCCTTTTGTGAATAAATCACTCAGAAATGTCCTAATTAAGTCTGCCACGCACAAGGGGAGAAAAACCCACTGAGAAAAAAAAAATCCAATTGCTTCTCTAAAAAGCGGAACAATGACAGAGATGGCCGGGCCCTGACTGACAAAAGGAGAATTCACAACAGCTGAGGCGCAAAGGCATTCTTTTTGACTTCCTATTATGTTTGTACCTTGGAGATGTTGGGATCTGATTTTCCAGCACGCTGTTCTGTTCCAATCTCCCTCCATTCACTCGCACATCAGTCCATTATCGTTAAATATGCGTTTGATTTCCTCACAATACACTCGCGCCGCACAATGAACGCAGATGTGGAGAGTGAAAGGAGAGAGAGAGAAAACACATTAAATAAATGGCCTATGAGTGAATGACAACAATAAACATATTTGCTTGGAGCAATGAGCAATGTTTATAGTGATAAATGATGTGTAGAGGTGGATCGGCCTAGATGCACTGCAGGATTCCCTGACGGCTAGAAATGGAACCGGGCAGGGAGAGGGCGGAGGCGAGCGAAGGGTAAAACAGGTGACGAAAAAGACAAAAACCAGTGGGGCGATGCTTGTCAATATTAAATTATGAACGTTGTGCACGGTTTTAAGCAAATATCTCAAATGTATATGATTCAGTGACTGTCTGCTACCTTTTTGTAATGATGTAATCGAAATACTGGAATGATGGTATTTTATTACCTCCACCTGCATTCATGTTTTTTATGTGTTTTTGAAGCATTTGTCTGAATACTACAGATGAAAAAGTACAAACAGCTACAGCACCATCAATGCCAACCAAGACTAAAGAGATACACAATTAGAGGCTAGAAACAACAAGGGAATATCGATAAAATGTAACATGTAGCAATAACTGGCACAACAGCCATTTTGACTAATCCGGTCTTTAAGTTTGACGTCATCAGCCGTTTCGGGGTCCAAACTCCGCTTTAGGTCCCAAAGTCAACACGAACACTGTGGCATCACTGAGAGTTACAAACTGTCTAAATTCTTTCATCTTTAATAAAAGGATCGGTGCGGCTGCTCTACCAGGTGTAACAATTAAGTTTAACATCCAGGCATCCATGAAAACAGAATTTATGAAATTTAACGGAGTTAGACTTTAGCAGGAAGTTAGCTCGCTAGTTTCCAGCTAAACATGATATACCATGTTCTGACTGAGAGATTTCTGAAAAAATTAAAATGTATAGCTCTGCTATCACTTCCAACATAAATGAAGACAGAAAACTGAAATTTGGCTAGCTGGTATATAATGATGTGCTACGTGATCGCTAGCAACACAGCTATGTTAGCATAATTAAAACAGTGAAGCTGGAGGATGAACGCTAACTTTTTTCCACTCTATAGAGGTTAACGTGAGGGTTCCTGATGGTTAGGGACAAATGCAATCGCATGGAAGGATGCTGTAAATGGATCAAACTTCAGTCAGGAGAACAACTGAGATAATCCATCCACAATACGAGGCTAGTCATTAATATACTGCTGCCTGGGCTGGGCTGTAGTTACATTGTAAGGTTTTAAAAACTGAGTTTTAAAACGTGCTGCCGATGAATAGCTGTAATAAAAACCGAGAGAGGCCGACAGTGATCCCTGACTGTTTTTAGGGGCTTACTGAGATTAAATAGAACAAGATACAAAGCATTAAAACATGTTAAACACACAACAGCCTTATTAAACGCAGAGTAGTTTGGACCCGGAAGCAGGGTTCATCACTTCATCACTTAAAGACCGGATTGACACAAGAGTAAAAACAGGATGATAACCTCCTTACCACAAGAGAAAAAAAAGGTGGTTTCCCTTCAGTGATTAAATTCCATGTTTTGTTTTGTTTTTGCATTAAGCGACTGATTGGGAGAAAATGCAGCGACCAACTTATCATCCAGTGGTTGAGCAACACCCTCAACCTCTGGATAACCACTTTTAAATCGCAAGGTGATTGCACAGGTTGCCTTGTGGAAGGCAATCTATCTCAAAACAACTGTGGTCAGACTCAGACTGACTGTAATCACTCTCAGACAGATTGGTGAATGTTTGCAAGTAAACACCCAACTAATTCAACCAACAACCAATTCAATCAACTGAGATCAGTCCACACCAACAAACACACCTCGTCTGTGATGCGTCTCTTTGTAGCAGGGGGACTTGACTCAACTGGTTGAAACAAAGTTTTGGAGCGCCTACCTCATTTTACAGTTAATTCACTGCCTTGCAGCAACTACTTCACTATTTGTAGAAGAGGTTCTGGCAGGACTGTGAATGTAGTAGTCAATCTGTATTTCTGTTTAATGTTAACTTCTGTGTTCTGTGTAACAGATTTTCAACAGGCAGCAGCAGATATGTTATTTTCACCTATTTGTCACAGGGAATTGTCCTGTTATCATAAACGGTTTGGATGTAAGAACACTGACTCCATCTTATTGCCACTTGCACCAGAATAGTTTTGAAGACTGACTGAAAGCGGTTGCAAACCTGGTCCCTGTCTTTGAAGAAAACAAGATCATTACACACACTTGCTATAATTTTGATTGCGCCGTGGCCTCCAACAAATGCTCCGTACTGTAATTGTTGCGTTAGTGAAGCGGACAGGTACGGAGTTAAATTTACCTCAGCTCTGACCTCTGAAGCAACCAGAGCCAGGAGTCTCTACTTGTGACCAACGAATAGAGAGTTTCTTAGGTGTCTACAGTCACACTTGCATCTTTACCCTATTTAGAGCCAAATGCTAACATTAGCATGGACGCCTAAAGAAAACAATAACATGCACAGTTGAGCAGTATTTACTGTGTAACCTATTATCACAACTCACACTCATCCAAAGGACTCTGTCCGATTGGGTAAAGACAGACACCTTCTGAATGAGGTAACTATTACTCTGAATTCAAACCCAAACTTTACCCAGTAATGGCACTTGTGCTTTTTAATCAATGAGCCAGACATATTTTTATTATTTGGGCTTTCAGATAAAGTGGAAGCATGAACTTGAAGTTTTATCTGTAGAGCAGAAGAGGCAGGCTTTAGAAATATCTTCCTATCTTTGCCTATCTTCCCCTCTCTTTACTGATATGTCACCTTTTCCACTTCAACCCGGCATAAAAAATATACTCTCTTTTGTACGTTTCTTCCATTTCCACTCAGGATTTTGTATGTGTGAAAATGATGGTACTGGTGGATGAAAGCCAAAGGTGTACATTCAACAGCAACCGCTTTCCTTTCTGTTTGTCTGCAAATGTTTGGTTGAGCCCAGAAAACAGGGCACATGTCGAATACAAACACGGTAACGGAGAATGATCTCACAAAATGTTTTAGGGATCATAACACGTCAGACTTGATTGCCACATACTGATGTCAGTCCCTTGAAATCAAAGAGCAAGGGTTTCCTCCTACTCCACTGTTTAGCACTGACAAACAATGACAATGGGAACAATATATTATAGAAGAGGATGTCAAGTTTCCTGGTGACAGCAGCCTCTATAGACTTCAATTCAGCGCAGCTCGAAGACAGAAAAAAACTCGTGACATCCTTTTACGCTTTACCTCTTACTTTTGAAAAACAGACACTTGAACGAGTCCTCCGAGGCTGCTGAAAAGAACCCTGGGAAACGTAGGAAAATGCTAAATACAGAATGAGTAAACAAGGCACGTCGAAAGAAGGTTATTACAAACGAGAAAACATGTTCCTGCTCGCTCGGTTTCACTTCTGATTCCCTCCCGGTCGCAAAAAGTCCTGTGTTACTCTAACCTCCGGTGAACCACGGGTCCATTAAACCCATTCAGAGACACGCACTGTGGGAGAACAGATCGACGCGTGCTGCGGCGCTGGGTCACTTACCCAGATTAGAAAGTAATGCCTGTCTGTTACTGCAAGATACTCAGGACCTCTGGGACTTGTATGTTTGTGTGTGGAAGAGAAAGCAGATATGATATACAGGTAGAAATTCAAGGAAGAAACGTTCATATGTTAAATATAGGAACCAGAGACCACACACTTCAAACACACTTCTACACACCGCCCGACATGGCTCTGGATCAAGAGGGGAGGCTCATCATCACCCCCGCACCGTGAGATAACTGTGCAGAAAAGCCAGGGCACTATGGGTAATGCTGCTGATTAATAGCATTCAGCAGACATTAAGGCGCTATGATTATCTCTCCCGCACTGCGCCTCTCTCACCCGCTATGCTAATTATTGTGGTGTCGCTCTGAGGGGTACTTCTTTTTCTTTTTCCCCCCGCCAACATCTTTCCTCGGCACGGGTCGCTCTCCCTCCCTCTCCCCCCGCATCCGATATCATTTGTTATCAAATCATCAAAACTTGCTTTTATCAGCCAAATCACTGATGATTAAGTGAAGCAATGGCTGATGACTGACAAAACACTACTAGATGAAGATACTATTAGCCGGATTGTCAAATCTCTGTTTAGATATTTTCCCTCGAAACAAATCTCCCTCTGTCTCTCTCTTTCTTTGATTTTGCTACTCCATCTTTTTTCATTACATAAAAATTAATTGGACTTGCTTATACTAATGCGGTAAATGGCCAGCTGAGAGCCTGTCAAACAGGTGTCGGATCTGCTGGGAGGTACGGCAGCTTGAGCGAGTTTAAATCACAACATATTGATTCTTCCCTGACAAAGCTGGAATGGCACAAAATATTTGAGTGTACCAGCAATTAGACAGGCTGCTCTTATTGTTGCGTTGCTGAGACTGTTGTCCAGAAATGCGTCTGGCAGCGCTCAGTTGCTGTAACAAATCCCAACAAACTTATAACAAGCACGTCGTACCTGTAGCGACAGTATAAGGGACATTACTTATTCTAAAATAACACTGAAACATCTGTATTTATGCACAACAAACACATTTGCAGCCTGACTTCCATCATTTTCACCTGTCAAATTAACGGGGATAAGTTATGTTTTTGCAATATTTATACTGACACTTTGAATTTGAGCAATTTCAAATAAACTCTTTACATTCGTAGTAACAAGCAGCTAGCTATATATCAGGCAGAACTGTCAACGTGGTGCACAACAGCTGCGGCTGATATTGGATCCAGTCCTACTGATCTACAAGGGAGGGGATGCCCCACACAGTCCACACCGATTGACGTACTGGTTTTTGGAGAGGTATGAAATAAGAACAGTTCAGCGTGTTTTTCTGTGCAGCCATGCTTTTCAGAGAGGCCAAAAAAACCTAGTTAAAATACACATGGAGCTGACTGGCTATTCATCACAAGTTACTGGATCCAGGACTATTGTCTCTGGCTTAGCTTAGCAATATTTTCATTTACAACAGCGCTCCCCAACCCCCGGGCCATGGACCGGTATCGGCCCGTGAGTCGTTTGGTACCGGGCCACGAGAGTTGAGTGTGAAATTTATAGTTTCTCAGGGTTTCATTTTTTTATCGTTTGTATCATTTACTCGGTTTCCCTGGGTCTTTTCCCATGTGTTATGAATAAATCTTCCTTTTTTTGGTACCAGTACTGGTTTTATTTTGTTGTATTTATCCGTGACACCTTACAGGCCAGTCCGTGAAAATATTGTTGGACATAAACCGGTCCGTGGCGCAAAAAAGGTTTTGGACTGCTGATTTACAGAATCATAGGAATAAAGGCTTTTAAGGAAAGCATGAGTGATGTGTCTGGCAGAAATTTTACTTGGCAAATGTGAGAAAACATTTAAATTACTTTAAATTACCATAACTGCACATAATTTAACTTCATAATGCTGCCTTGCTTTTGCAGTAATACTTGGGTTTAGATTTAAGCTTGTTAGCTCGCCATGCTAACATGTGCAGATTAGATTAGAAAGCCAAGAAAAGACCGGATTTCCTCCTGCACAAGCAACAACAATCCCATACATAGTGCTTCAGCATAATAATTACTTGGCTTATAATAAAATCCATCGAGTCTTTAGAACAGGTGAGAACATCATTCACAGAAAAGCTGTGGATCCAATAAAAGACACAGCTGAAGAGTTACTGAATTGGAGAAGTGAAAACCTTGGACACAAGGAGGTGGCTGTACATGTGTGTGAAAATTGGATGCCAGACATTGCAGATCTCCATGTTGCGATAACACATACTCGCTGCACACATCACAGACACATGCTCACAAGTCGTGATAGTTCAAAATGAGAAAACACTGAACTCTAACTTAGATCAAAACAAACCTGCCAAATCAGAAAGCGATTTGGATTTAAAGCTAAAAAAGAAAGCTCGCTGCTCAAATCTGATGACTGGCAGGGCCTGTGAAAAACTCGACAGTCTTATTGACTTTCTCCCGAGTCTGCTTGTGACAACGCTGCTGTCACTGTGAGACAAGGCAACATTTTATATTTCACCAGAGGCGAGCCTGATCTGTGGCGCTAACTCAGAATGCCAAATGTCTTGAAATGAGCTCAGGCGACAAGCGAGCACACCCCCTGGTTGTTTCAATCACCGTTCCAGGCACAGTCTCGTCTCTCTCGGGGTCTCTTCTTCCTTGGTGTTTGAAAATAAAGACGATTTACGGGTAGGCTACTGGGGCTGCTCTCTGAGAGGAAAGAGGTAAATGCGCTATGGTGGTGGCTGGAGCCCTGGCAGGGATTTCTTTTCCTGGCCCGAGTACGGTAGTTCTGATCCAGCCTTGAGGGAGCTGACGCTGAAGGCGGGATGACATAGGAGAGCTGACACTTAACATGGACAGGGGCAGGAGAGGGGAGACAGGGAAGGTCACCAGGTCCCCCTGGAAGTATTTATATGTGCGCGTGTTTGTCTGCATGAAAGTCTATGATACTACAAGGATTGAAGCAAAGCTATAAATGCCACTGGCATGAAGCCTTGGGAGATAGAGCATGTTTTTTAGTGTGTTAATGTGAAGCATATATTGTATGTGCATGCTCTGAGGATAGTGTGTGTGAGAGAGTGATGTGTTTTCAAAGAGGTAATAGAAGCTGACAATAGCGAGGTGCGTCCCCTAACTCTGAGTGGACAGAGAAGGACATGTGACAGCATCCAGGCCAGCTCAACTGTCACCGCCACTCACCGAAGGGCCACAGTGATGACAGCAGACGCCAGACAAACACCGACGCTCATGGAAGCGCTGAGCACACGCCATGTTTTTATATTCACAGCCTTCTATTGGAAAATGAGAATCAGTTTTTTTATGTACACAAACCGTCCATTTGCTACCTGTAATCCTAAAGTGCCTCAGACACAGCGAGATTAAACGCTTATCAGCACGCCTTGGCTCAGGGAGCAACATCCCGAGAAACACCTTCTGACAACCAGTGTTTAATAGACCCATGTCAGACACAGAAAGAACAGAGAGAACAACAAACTGGCAACAGATGACAAACTGAATGTTACCAAATTAACTGTTTAGCAGATTTCATATTTTAACTGTTTTGCTTTCTCAGTACTAGATTTATAAAAGTGTTATTAAAAAAATTATTAATTCTGAATCTTTTCGTGAAAATGAAAAAATACTGTGACAATTCTGGATCCCAGTATTCAATCTAGTGCAGAACGATGGTTCTGTGTTAGCACGGTCGCGTCACAGCGAGAGCATAGTCGCTCGAATGGTTGCTGTGTAGAGTTTGCATGTTCACCCATGCCTGCAAAGGTTTTCTATTCTGTCTGTGGGTGTGAATGTGCGCGTCAACGATTGTCCGACTCTCTGTGTTAGCTCTGCGACAGAATCCAGGGTGTGTCCCGCTCTTTCACTCTGTGGCAGCTGGAGAGGCTCGAGCCCCAACATGACCGTGAATTGGGTAAGCAGATGTCTGACCAATCTATTTTTCACTTTTTTGAAACCGATGTCACAATTCATGACGGTGGTTGCTAAGAAACCAAGGATCCTGTGTGCTTTAACAATAGTAACGTCACAGAGAAGACCCGCCCTAAACCAAAACCTGATTTGTTATCTATATGCTATACTGAATAATAATAAGTTATTAAATAAGTGAGGGGATATTTTCTGTCAGACTTAACTAAATCCAAATTCTTGGCATCCAAAGGTATTGCCCCCTGGTGGCCATTAGAATTAATGCACTGCACATGATTTCTTTCTACTTTTAAAAATTATAGCGTGGCTTTAATTTTTCATAAACCCACAAAAATCTCTTCGAAGAGTCAATGAGCTGAAAATCACCATTAAACCACTTGGTTCCCCCACAGAGAGGCATTTAAATTAGAGGACAAACAATGAGAGCAGCCAAAGCTCTCTGAGAGAAGCTGTTTCATACACAAGTCTTTTCCTTTTTACATTTTTACCTTTGATGCTGTTGGCATTCTCTTTCCCCCAAAAGGGGGGTGGGAGTGCAAGCCTCAGTATGTGTGCGTGTGTGTGTGTATGTGTGGCGAACGGGGACCAGCCGCTGGGTCCTGTTCTGTATTGTGGGGTCAATACACATCCTGACAGTCAGTAATTGTACCAGAGGGAGGTGTGGGAGGGCGCCATAATGCAGGTTGACATCTCGCAAGACTTTTAGTCGGCCAAATGCTGGGAGGAAGGAGAGGGGGAACAGAGCGCGGTACTTCAAAACCATCACTGGTAAATATGAGAAGTCATGACCTGAGAGCTGACCCTTATGTTTCTACTTCACTCATCAACTTAGGGCTAATCTGTGAGCTAGATACTGCAAGAAACTGTAGGTGTCTTAGCTAAAAAGCAATCCACTTCCACCTCAGAATCTGAAAATATTAATGTATTTAACAGTCTCCTGTGTATGCATGTACCAGAAATCTGTTTATTTCACATCCCCCCAACCCTCCTCCTCTTGAGAAAAAAAAATCAGTTTAGCTGCCACTTTGTTATGATTGCATTTTCCAATCTGATGGGATTCTTAACGAAAGGAAAGCCAGCTTTTTTCCCCCTCCCAGCGTTTCCAGGCACTCAGCAGGGAAGCCTGTTGAGAGATATCTGATGGCATGACAAACACACAGATGTGTCCACAGACACACATGTTCACGCGTGCAGTCTGCATGTAGAAATGTAGGCACGTCCGTGCAAAGAAACCACTAGGAGTGGTAATCAAGGCTAGAATAACAGAGGCTTTTCTGGGGTCTTTCAGCGATGCAGGGTTAATTTTGCCACTGCCACTTGAAAGTCAGCAGGTTGCTGTGCTAATTAATGGAGCATGACTGCTGTCCTCAGGCAAATCCTCACACACACCCACATAAACGCGTGTGCTCGCACCCACGCACTCACAGCCACTTTACACACAAATGTAGGCTAACAAATTCTGTCACAAAAACAGGCACAGACACAACTTTTAGAGTGTGTGTTTGTTTGGGTGGGTAATCAAGTGACATGCAGCTGCACACTCAATCAGACCAGCCTCAAATGAAACGCAACCACACACACACACACACACACACACACACACACACACACACACACACACCCACATGAGCAGAGATGCACTGTAGCAATTCCTATTAGCACAGATGCACATCCAGAGCTTTACATCCCTACTTCACTTTAGTTCTCATATTATCTGTTTGATTACTTCTATTTATGCTAACATGCTAGCCAGTTTTAAAGTTTTTTTTAATGGCACCATAGTCTTTAAAGCTACATTAACAGAGTAAATATAAATTATATACCTTTCTTGATCCAGATACTTCAGATCTTAAAAGGTGTTGAGTTATACCCGGTCTTTAAGTCTGACATCATTAGCCGTGCCTGGACCCAAACTCCGCTGCAGGTCGCTAAGTCACACGATCGCTGCCGCATCACTGAGAGTTAAAAATTCACTAAATTCTTTCATTTGTAATAAAATGATCAGCGGTGTAACAATTAAGTTTAACATCCAGGCATCCATGAAAACAGAATTTATGAAATTTAACAGAGAAGTTAGCAGGGAGTTAGCTCGCTAACTTCCATCTAAATATAATATACCATGTTCCATGAGGGATTTACAAAACAAGTTAAGACGTACAGCTCTGCTGCCACTTCAGACATAAATGAAGACAGGAAAGTAAACAGCAGTGGCATTTGTAGGGTTACTGAAGTTTGGCTAGCTGGTATATAATGATGTGCTATGTGATCGCTAGCGACACAGCTATGTTAGCATAATATAAACAGTGAAGCTGGAGGATGAACGCTAACTTTTTCCCACAAGATAAAGGTTAATGTGAGGGGTTACTGATGGTTAGGGACAAATGCAAACACATGGCAGGATGCTGTAAACGGACCAAACTTCAGTCAGGAGAACAACTGAGATAATCAATCCACAATACGAGGCTAGTCATTCATATACTGCTGCTGCATGGGCTGGGCTGTAGTTACATGATAAGGTTTTAAAAACTGAGCTTTAAAATAAAACAAGATACAAAGCATTAAAACATGTTAAATACACAACAGCCTTAATAAACGTAGAGTAATTTGCACCTGGAAGCAGGATTCGTCACATCATCACTTAAAGACCGGATAGAATTGTAGGGATACCCATACATTTTCTGACTTCTGTAAACACCTTCCTGGTGACCCTATCATCATTATCACTGGTTTTCTTTCATACTGAATATAGTATGACGTTCATACTGTAACTGAAATCCCACAAACTCGTAGTAACTAAAGTTTATCATCTTGTCCACATCCGTCTGCAGCTCTTTACATCCTCAGCTCTGCTTTTCCAGTCTCAAACTTGTCTGATTCGGCTGCTCTGCTCTGGATTTCCCTCCTTATTTGCTCCACTTGGACTCTCGCCTCAGTTCAGTTATGTTTCCCCCCCATTGCTCTGCACAGCCAGTGACCTGCCCAGTTCTGAATGTGTCCAAAATGGACTCACTCTATCAACGCTGTTGTTATTATATTTATTTCAGCATTAATATCTGAGTATCGATTTTCTTGACAACCCTAATACTGATTAAGGATAAAGAGGTTCAAGATGTTTTGACGCTCTCTCACTGGTACACAATGTTTAACTCCGTTTAACCCCTCTCTCCTTCTGCAGCCTGAGTGGATAGTGCCACATGAATAAAATGCAACATTACATTGTATCAATTCACCCCCACGTAGTCTGCCAGCCACCAGCACAAACCTGCTACAACGGCTGCTGTACTAACACTAACCAGCTGAAATCAGATCTTCTGGTTGAAGCCCCCACAATGCCAATGATAAGAGCGTGTGCACATCTCCCCTGCAAGATCATCTGAGGCATCACTGGGCTCCACAGACCTTGAACCAGGTCCCCTTTGGTCATCTGTGAGACTTTTGTAATAGTAAGGCCACTGCTTTAATTCCACATCCATTACTGTATAATAACCCTGATAGTGTGAGTGTTTGTGTGTGGAGATGGAGGGAAGGGTAGCGGTGACGGGCACGGGGGATGCTCAATGTCAAAGGCTGCTATCCTTGTGCCGTGATGAGCGGGCAAGCTGCTGACATAACCGTGATTATACAGCACCAGCTTGACCTGGAACCACAACCGTACACACAGGCCACACAAACAATGACACACACAAACACATTGGTGCTCCACTGTGAGGGGGACTAAAATGGGACAAATAGCAGGTTGGGAATTATACCAAGGCCAGATGGGACAAGGCAGAGCATACACCTGTTCAAAATCACACAGGTTGTCAGCAGACAAAAGCCTGCGGTGCCTAACATGAATCGTACCCTTGTTTTCCATCACGAGGACCTCGCACACTGTCATCATGATTCGCAGCAAATGGGTATTAAACACAAAAGTCTTTGTCACTAATGTCAGCCCGATATCTGAGATTTAATGTGCGAGGAACTCTAAGAAAAGCAGTTCACTGCTAAACGTCACTTCAGCAGTTCCAGTTTTGGGGCACACGGCGCCACGTACAAAAGTGGCCCATTCATTCTGCATGTTCTGAAACGAAGATAAATTTGTCTTTTAAAACGGTTTCAAGAAACCTCACGGGTGTGTGGCGGAGTTAAGGGGGCTTTCCCTCTAGCGAAGTGACTCTGACGCCAACCTAGTTTCCAAATGACTATAATTTCACTTTTAAGCTGAATCTTTGCCCAGAATCATAATTCATTATCAGCGACGCCGAGAGAGAATGAATCGGGGAGTCCGAAAAATTACTTATAAAAGCCATCAGTGGTCTGACAAGGGTAGTAAATCTTGGCTTGCACTCAGGTGTGACTGCATTGTGTGAATCAGGTGTTAAATTTGGAATTAGCTGCTTGCTGGCTAACAACACATACATCACACTAATGCAGTTCTGTCATTGCTGTGCTCGCCCTTAATCAGGGCGCATCTGTGTTCTGATGAGGCACCCCAGCTCTGTATGATGATAACACACACACACAAACACACACACCTACAGTGGAAGTCCCCAGAAAGCTAATGTTTGCACTGTGTTTAAAGCATGCCAGGTAGCAGATCTGTTCAACACTCATTTTCTTTGTTGCCATGCAGATTGTTGATGAGCCACATGATCAGAGTGAGATCTGTGGGTATTTAGTAACATCTGTTGTGAAGAGCGCAGAGAAAGTGTCATTTTTTGGAAGATATAGGAGATCCTGTAAAGCTGTTAAAGCTTTTGGCAGAGATTCAGAACAGTGATCTTTACCTCGTTCTTTAATTGCTTAAACTGTTTTGCAGTAAAACTGATCTTTGCAGTTTGTAGTGATCAAGATAATCTGCTATGTTGCACTCACTGTCTACTTATACAGCAAAGAGGATGATTTTTGCTACTTTATAGAGAAATAGCAACCGTCCTCAACCATTGTACCTGGTTATTCACATTAAATTAACCTTTGATTAATGAACATGCATGAACATCATGCAGCAACTATTAAAATCTTACCATACGTTTAACTTTTTCCCTTTTTATCATGTTTGTTTTATCCCCTGTGAATGTGATGCTATGTTCTCAGTTTGCTTTGTGTCGCGTCACGTTAAACGAACGTTGCTCATGCGTGACTTAACGGTCTACAACCGAATTTTGTTTGAGTCACCAATAAATACGCAATGATGAATTTCAAAACACAATGCAGGCCTGGCAATAACAAATGCTGTTTCCTGCGTGCTACCCTTTCCATTATGAAAAAATGTAAATAACATTTAGCACCACTGTTCCAGCTATTCATATTCTCTTATTAATATGCAGAATCTGTAAGAAAGCTGTCAGCTTGTCTGATTTCTACTGACCAGTTACACATGTGCAGACTATGGTTACATGCACGTGAACAGTCCGAGTAAATGCATTTGCTTTAACACCATTGCAAAACCATTAGTCATTATCTAATTTTATTAACGTCTTCTTTTTTAATTACCTGCATTTGTTAACAGCAATGCATAAATGCAACACAAGTTGTTATCCACTCGCTACAGCAGAAGCCCTAAAATATTAGCGTTTGTCCTCAGGGACTAAGTCAGCAGACTAGCCTTTGATTTCTCAGACTGTTACTACTGTAGCTCATTAATTCAGCAAGCCAAAGAAAAGCAATGTTCCTTCTAGAAACAAGAAAATAAAGCCCTCTTACACAGGTCTAACTGTGGCCTTTAACAGCTCAGGAAAGCACTTGTATGATGCAAAACGTCTTACTACCCACACTCAAAAAACCCTTACCTCATCCCTGCTCCCGACTGGATTTCACTTATTGCTACCGCACTTCTTATTCCAAATGTATTTCTATAGCTATTACTTACATGTGTTAGCCTGTCAATACAATGCGCCTTGCAGAAATGTCAATTCAATACAACTTAATTCCCCATAGATGACCCCTGTTGTGAATGTTAGAGATAAAAAAATGCATTTAAATGAAATATAGAAAGAGTTGCTTTTACAAGTGAAGATACTTGACATTTTATTACCTTATTTCGTGTGGCATTTAGTTGCACACCATCGCTTCTGTCTGCTATAACATGCCAGTCAAAATCTTCCAGAGTTATTTGAAAATTTCATTTACATGTGAGCAGAAAAATGAGCACACTAGTCATGAATATTAGCCTTCACAAAAAGTCACCTCATAGTTTGGGGCGTCCCTAAGTAAGTCTTTTTCTATTTATCACAGGTGTTAGTGTTTGATGTGGTGTTGAAACAGTTTTTATCACAAGTACCTCTCCTAAATGACATTTTCTATCGATGTTTGGTGCTCGATTTTTCTCTTAAGAACAGCTTTTTGATTCATGTCTGGGGGAAAAAACATCAATGAACACAACGTTTTATTTTGCTGCTTCAGGCAGTGTGACACAGAATTTATTCTGACTAAAGCATGTTGCTTCCTTTGCTCAAGAGACATCAGGTTTGCACACCAAAAGTATGATTTGTCAGAAGTGTATCTGGTGAAGCAATTCCTGGACCCATGTTCTTTTCAAAGGTAATGAAAAGGTCAAAAAGGCGTCTACTTCCTGCTAATGGAAACATGGATCCTTCTGTTTCTTTATTCCAAAGCGCCTCCTGCTCTATAGATACAAACATGCCTCAGCATAGCACCAAATCAGATTGAGATGCAGCCACTTTTTTCATCTTTCCCCCGGTGGCAGACTGTCAGCTGTGACCTGGATATCTTTCATTTTCACTGACAGAAGGTGGTCACATTGTGCAATGCCACTGACAATTTTGCAAGCAGAAACACTGTCAAATCTGAAACACGCTCAGCAAAGTCTGTCCCAGCTGAATGTTGGACGGTCAGGTAGTATCTGAAACAACCTCCTCCAGCACCCTCCGCATCAGACACCAATCAACATTTTGTCAGTCAGATTGAAGAATCAGAGTCAAGTCTGGGATCTTCAACTGAAGATGGACGCACTGACTTTTAGGGATCGGGCTTAGAGTTGACCACTATCTGTAACTTATCAAACCAACAATCAAGAAG
Source organism: Simochromis diagramma (assembly GCF_900408965.1). Lineage (NCBI taxonomy): Eukaryota > Metazoa > Chordata > Actinopteri > Cichliformes > Cichlidae > Simochromis > Simochromis diagramma. The sequence goes on along the minus strand of NW_024387503.1, from coordinate 2,517,480 downwards.
TCACACCAAGACTAGTCTCCTCATTAGATGTTCTCTTTTGTCACTATTTGACAGTTTTCGCATGTAAAGCTGAATGCAACCTGATCAACGTCTCCATTCATAGATAATCTGAAACTGTGCACAGTTATCGTCTTTTCTCTTCTTTTTAATGCTATTGTGCAGGTACACTACAAGCCAGCACTTCCCTACATTATCTTAGAAGTGATCACAATGAACAATGATGTAGCATTTGGCATTTCAGTTTCATCACATCCCCTGAGTTTACTACAGTCCTACGAGGAAGGTTTTTTTTTTACCTTCAGCACTATGGAGCATTGTTTTGAACAAGTGAGTCTCTATTCTTATGTGCTTCATACAGCTACAACGAGACTCCCAATGGAATACATAGAGGGGGTGGTAATAAGTCAACAAGCTCAGTAATGCTCCATTAATAGCAGTTAAGAAGACTGAAAACAAACAGCGTGGATGGTAACAATACAGAACGTAAAGTACTTTGATCGTCACCTCTGAAAGAAAGAAATTCACTTCAAAACCTTGGCCCGAGCTTGTGCGAGTCAAGGAGACACTTAGTACAGTTAGATGAGACACTTACAAAGGGACACAAACATAAGTTTTGTCCCTTTGTAAACCCTGCGTTGCAGCGATACATGTATGCAAACTTCTCCTGTTCCAAAAGTTCCAAAACTCTCATCCTCAACTGTTCACAATGACTGGTTCCAACATAGATCCCGTCAAAGGGGAGTTTTTCCTTCCCGCCGTTCCTGAGAGCTTGCTCGAAAGTGGGTCATCATCATATTATTCTAGGGTTACAGTATAAAGTGCCTTAAGGTGACTGCTGTTACAATTTGGAGGAATATAAATAAAACTGAACTGAACTGAATTAGAAAGTTATCATATGTTTAACCTGTGAACACTTCAGCACGTTGGACAGTGGTCCACCCAACTTTATGGATTTATGGTCCTTAGTTAGCATTTCTTTGGCTATGCAGAGAAATGGAGAATTTAACCAACGCACAAGCTACAAGTATGCACCTGAGGGATGCTGAATGTTTGAGTGATTAGGTTGAACAGGAAAAGACACAGAGTTTGAGTCCACTACAATTAAGTTCTTTGTGAATTACTGCCATCTTCACAAACGCGAGGAGTAACGTACAAACCAGTTGTTCCACATATTTTGCGGAACATCTGGTGCCACTGCGTAGCTACAAGATGAAGAAGTGGGTCAGCAAAGTGCGGTCCATCGCATACATAATATCAGGGCATTGTGAAGGATCCTTTAGCCACAGTAACGCCACCTTCTCCTCTTCGTACCCAACAAGAATCTTCAACAATTGTTGCATTTTCATGCTGCACTGTTATTTGGTGCATCGCTGCCAGCAGTCACTGTCACACCTGACTATGGGACGGCGCCATCTGTGACCAGATTGTCCCCGGTCCATCCCGGGGATTATCAGCTATCTGCGGCTGACTTTTCCGACGGGACTGGCTCTCAGCTCATCTGCTCCTGAGCATCGCTCCACTGCCCGTCATAATTGAGCCCGATACCATTCCCCCATGGCTGCCATCTTATAGTGCCCCCCCCCCAACACACACACACACACACACATACACACACCTTTTTGCATCCCTGTATCTTCATCTACTAATCCCCAAAACTATTTGCTCTTTGCTCTTTTTTTATTTACCTGAAGCTTCAGCTCAGAGTTTAAAACACCAAATGTCTGTGATGGCCAACATAAAAAATACCTAAATGCACTAGAGGATGCTAATAACAACATCGACTCACTTTTTTGAAGTTAAATAACTGCAGGGAAATAAAAGCGATCCGAATGTAAGCAGATAAAGGAAGATGGTGTGGGTAGGGATGACAGCGTGGTCTAAATTGCTCAATGTGGTTAACAATGTTATTTAATTAGTGAGGCTTTTCTGTTAAGATAGAGCAAAACTCAAAATCAAAGTCATCGTCTTCTGTCAGAAGGCAAAGGAAAAGGATTTGAACGTTCAAAGGCTCACACTGCCGGTTGACAGTGTTTGATCGGCGGCAATGTCAGACAGAAAATTCGTTCTTTGAGGTGCCAGTGAAGGTAAAAGCAGTTCAAGAGCTGGAACAACATCTCTGCTCTTAACTATTAATGAAACCCTATCCCTATCCACTAATGATACATCCTCCACGTTAATGCACATGGGCAAGATCAGATGGAAAACGCTTTGGGCTTTGGTGCCCGCTCACTGGAGTCAACAAACAGAGCTGAAGATCTGAGGAAAAATAGGTTTTCACTGAGAAAAACAGATAAGGAGAGTTAAAGTATGAGCATTCACTTTCCTTTTATTCAAAGGAGCTGATAAAACACATGAGCCCCTACCTGTGGCTTTTTTACTTTTGTGCCCTTACAGCATATTACGTCCATGCGTCAGTGCGACCTTCACATTCAGAACTGTGTGCTTTCAGGGGTAAAAAGGCAACTAGGTCATCTGTGCAGAACAGGCCTCTATTCAAATGTTAAATTCACCTTGCAAAAGGAATGAGCCATTTCTGCACGCACTGCCGAGAAGACTGTAGCAATAATACCTGGCGCTTCAAATGAACCATCTGAATGAGACAATGTGACCCAGAATTTTCAGCCGAGATGAACCATCACAAAAGAAAAAGACACAACTGGAATCATGGCAGACTTTCTTCTTTTAAATCAAACATATTACACATTCATGTAAATTTAATAAAGTTGAGGCAGTACACGCCCAGAGAGAGTGGCTCACAACACAGACGCACTGACTGTTGCCACTGACGCTTTTTATTGACCCAATTCTTCAACATGTAATTCAATGTCATCTTCCTGGCAGGGGAATACAGCTTAGTCTGCTCGTAACAATACCCCGACTAAGTAATGATGTTCGCCCTGCAAACTAACAAAGCCATAAGGCTCAGCCAACTTCTTAGTCGAGACAACATCATTATGTACAAATCAGCCATGAAATGTGATCTAAGAGCACTCGAGACTTGAGGGAATGGAGTTCAGGGTCAGTGGTTAAGATCTCAGTGAGAAAAAGAAGAAGAGGAAAGTCTAATAGTCTTTGTATTTAGTATTTTCACAGTATTTCAAAGGGCCAATATGTTGTCATATCAGTGTTGTTTTCGGTACTACTTCCTCTGGTCTCCATTAAATTTGCTCAAAACTCAGTCGTCAAACAGTTAATGTGGATTTCTTGATAATAAAACACTGACTTTGAATGTATGTAAAGTTTATAGGTACGTACAGTCCTTTCTTTATCTAATAGGCAAAAGTGACTATCATTGATTCATACAGTTCTTTATAGAGTTTCTATAAAGAACAATCAAGCACTTAAACATAGATCACTCATCTATCAAATTCTAAATGAGCAATTATACAGCTCCCATATGTTCTGTTTCCTGCAAAGATTAGCACTGCTCTTTTTGTTTTGTGCTAGACTTTTGTGAATTGAGCTGGATTAAGTACACGATGGTGACGAGACAGAACGTCGCAGCACCCAGCCAAAACCCCTCGTAAAACCATAACGGATCATTGCAGTTCTGCTAATGGCCACTTGAGGCTGTCTCGAAAAGTTTAGCAATCACAGCCGACTCCTTAGCTACATGAAAAGCATTTTTACAGACTAGTAGTGGGGATAGGTTAAGTGGAAACTCTAAATTGCCCATAGGTGTGAATGTGGGAGTGAATGTGAGCGTGAATGGTTGTCTATGTCTATGTGTTAGCCCTGCGACAGACTGGCGACCTGTCCAGGGTATACTCCGCCTCTCACCCTAAGACAGCTGGGATAGGCTCCTGTGCCCTCCGCGACCCTGAAAAAGGATAAGCCGAAGCGAATGGATGGATGGATGGATAGTACAAAAAAGGAATTTGTTCTCTACAGCTTATTCCCCCTCCATAAAGTTAGCGGTGCAAAGTGCTAACATTGAATTTTCAAAATGTTGACTTCAGAAATCAGTGGGTTAGGTCACGGCAGATTGCAGTTTGTGCCAAGCTAAGCTAACCTCGTGCTGTTGGCCAGGAGAGATTATATATTCTCACCTAACTCTTGAGGAAGACAACCAATGAGCCCATCCGACTACTTACTCCATTGCGGGGCGATTGTGACTCAAGAGTTGGGAGTTCGCCTTGTAATCAGAAGGTTGCCGGTTTGAGCCCTGGCTCCGACAGTCTCGGTCGCTGTGTCCTTGGGCAAGACACTTCACCCGTTGCCTACTGGTGGTGGTCAGAGGGCCCGGTGGTGCCAGTGTCCGGCAGCCTCGCCTCTGTCAGTGGTCTGTGGTGGTTGTGGCTTCAATGTAGCTTGCCATCACCAGTGTGTGAATGGGTGACTGGATGTGTAAAGTGCTTTGGGGTCCTTAGGGACTAGTAAAAGCGCTATACAAATACAGGCCATTTACCATACTGAATTCAGTAAACCCAGAGTCTGGTTTGAGTAGAGATTTGTTTTTTCAAGGTGAATTAATCCACAAATCCATCAACTGTACATTGTTTAAAAAAGGCCCAAGAAATAGCAGCTGCTTTTTTAAACCTGAATACCCAGGTTCCTTAGATCAGTCACAAAAAACCTTTAAAAACAAGAACGAAAATCAATGCACGTCTCCTTTTCCAAATTCAGTTTTCTTTCCACAACCACAGGAGATTTGGTAACTGCTGAACTGTATCGACTGGCTGTGGAGAGTAGCAAAAAGTTCTTGCATTAGCCTAAAAGTAGAAGAGATTATCACTTTATTATGCAAAAAGAAAGCAGTAACTCACATGAACGGTAAGTGTACGTAGCTACATCACTGAGGATTCTAACTCTGTTCATATAAAACATCATCCGAGTGCTAACATGCTTTTAGGAGAATTGGTTTCAAGAAGGTCAGGGATCACATAGTGTAACAGAGATTGCGAGGTCTCGCTGTGCCCCAAAGAGGTACAAGAAGTATCAGACGGAAGTTTTGGGTGGGAGGTAGAAGGCTGATCCTCCACCAGAATGCTTCGCCGCATCTCAGTGCCATCAGCACGGCAGTCAGTGGGTGCGGGGGAAGACAAATTACCAGAGGAATGACTGGAGAGTAAGGCGAGCTCGCCTTCCCAGCCTCCTCCAGATGGACATAATTAAACCATTAGCTGGCGAGTGGGGGCTGATGACTCCATCAGGACCCATTTTGGGCTTAAATAAACGGAGGAAAATAAAGCTGCGTTCAAAATTGCAGCCCGCTTGTTCACGCGCTGTTTACCAGCAGTGTGCTAAGAACCGAGGGCAAAAAAAGAAGGGATGGGTTGTTTTTCCCCTATTCATCTGTTGTTGTTTTGTGTTTTCTGCCTACCTTTCTTTTTTATTTTATGACAGAGGAGGCTTCTTTTTTTTATCTTTGAGGAACTTGAAGAGCACTTCTAGTGCTGGGCTGTAAGAAAGGATCCAACTGTAGGATCCCAAACAAGAGCAACGATTGAAACTGAAACATGCAGGGACGAGATCTCCTCTCCCTCTCAGGGTACGGTTTATCTGCCTTCACCTCAGCTGTCCCATATATACAAGCACAGAGGCTGGTGGTGTGAATCAGACCTGCCATCATTCACTCTGTCTGAGCCTCTGAGAGTGACTCTGACTTTGACACAAGTGCCACAGCAAGCAATCATGGCCACAATGGCACCACATTTACTCCTTCGAGCTGTTACTTTTAGTGGCCGTTGGAGTGATAAGACATCGATCAACGGCAGATGTTTTTTTTTTCCAACTGAAGACCTCGGTTCGGCCCAGACGACGAAAAGGCGAGATTTCCCCACAGAGGCTACGGGGGAAAGCCAGTTTTGCTGAGTTGTTGGACTCTTGCTATCCTCGCTATCTGACTTTGGGGGCATTACTCAGCCACTTCACCTTGACAGATAACTCAGTGCAAAATAAACATGAAATAGCTAACATGAAAAGGGCCTGACCCCTCAGCGACTTCAGCCACAGGAATTTATCACCCTATTTATCACCCTGTGAGGATGAAATAATGGCTGATCGTAAATTCTTACAGATCTCAGCGGGTGTTATATAACTCAAAAGGGCCATTTATTGTGAGGTGGCAAGCAAAACTGTCAAGCCGATCTTAAAGATGTCAGCACCGCTCCTATCGAGCAGCGGCTGAATCATGGGAAATGTTGTTTTCGTCTCTGGAGTTTAAATGACAGGGTGCAGCCGCCGGGTCACCCCGCAATTGAACCAGGCATCAGTTCTCCCCGTGTGAAGAGGAGGTGGCTCTGTTTACCTGCCCCCCGACTGCCAACACAAGCCTCTTTTTTTCTTGCCTCTATTCTGCACCATCAGGCAATATAAGAGCAGCTGCTCCAGGGTCTGTCTCACTTTTTTACTTTAATTTTTTTTCTGCCTCCTCCAGATCCTCCTCCTCTGTCTGCACATCACAGCGTCTCTAGTGTTTCGCTCCCCGTCTTCTCCCTGACAATGAAATACAGTGACACCAATCTCGGGGGGTCCCTCGACGCCAAAACACAGCTGTGTAGCTGTCCCACTTTCCTGCCATCGAACATCCCGCCTGCCAACACTTCTTCCACTTAGTTCTACCAACAGCGCCGCTTTTCCCTTTCACTCCGCGTTGTTTCCTTTCACCCCCGCACTCCCTTTATTCTCTTCTCTTCCGTCACTCGCTTTACCGGAGGATGGCAGCGTCAAAGATAAGGGCCAAACAAAAAGTCAACATTCCTTGCAAACATCTGCTCTGTATCGCCGCTCACTCGCTCCGGTGCTCCATTTTACGTTTGATTTCTCTGTCAGCGTCAGGGGAACGCCACTGCGAGCTGCTAGCGTGTGACATGCTACAAGGCTTCCAAACCGCCCTTGTTGAATTAAAAATACAGCATATGCAGCAGACAGCACTTTGTTATGTTACAAAGAGGAGACATACCCTCTCTTTAGGAAGTGGAGCACACACCTGACATGAACAGCACGGTGTTTACTGATATAACAGCTTACTTAGATAGCAGAGGAAGGGCAGAGCAGTGCTACGGCTCTACATGGGGGGGCCATGACTGCATTCTGCTTGGAAATAAAAGATGGCAGGGATTTGTTCTTGATGCCTGAAGGGGAAGCTTCAGCAGGGAGGTTAGAGGTTGGCATCAACCGCAGAACAGCATCCTCGGAGAAGTGTTTAATGATGCAACAGTCACATGACAAAATATCAGTCCAATGATGAGCCAATCCAACGTTTAGATCTTTTAGAATGAGGGGAAGAGCACTGTGTTAAACAGTGAGCCCAACTCTGACTCCCTCTGTCTCGCCATGGTAAAAAGTCACAAACTTTAATTACTAATGTAATGAACTGTCTGATGTAGTAGCCATGTGAAAAGACAAAGCCATAGTGTAAAGTCAATGTAAAGACCCGCTTGGTTAGGTATAAGGTAACTGCAAATCTAGGCTAGTCTGAAAGTTGTCAGTGAAACTGCTGTGGACTGGCTGGGGTCTTGGTTAGCTACCAAAATTATGGGGCTACTCGCGAGGATTCTTGTAATTTGCATTCATGTCAGAGTTAATACAAAATTTCTTATTACAGGTCTTAGCAATATCAGCTTAATACGTCAAGCAAAAAGAATAATGTCCTTTTCCCCCTTTTTCTTAAATGGCAGCATACACACGGTGGTTCATCTCCTTTATCAGGTGTGGAGTAAGAGAAATACCTCAGACTTTCGGTCTATTAGTGATCAACGCTTAATGGATAGATCTTTTGAAGGTGTGGCCAACTTTGGTCTTCCTCATCATGCCCTGGATACGATCCTGTTTCACAAAGTGTGTTGGTGTTTTTATAGTTTTCTGTTTATTTCCAGATTGATGTGGATGTGTCTGCGCACGTGTCCGTGTCTTGAGTATCAATTTTGAAATCATTTAGTTATTCATGTCACACTTTAGAAGATTTAAGAAGTCTATGATTGTTTCCCACTCAAACTGTAGACACTAACTGGGTTGGCTGCCCAAGCATAAAACAATAGTTTTATAGTAATAATAGCTACTAAGTATTTTCAGTAACAAGTAAAGTATTTTTTAATTGTTTGAAAAAAACATTTACAAGTGGATAATCCATGTGCCAGTGTTTCTCTCACAGCACCATTACTTCACTTCTTGATATCCTTCAGCTGACTTTTAAATACTGTAGCTGCAGAGCAGAACGAGGCATACCTTCACTAACTGCACTCAAAGATGCTAGACTTGGAATTCGACCACCAAATTAGACGATACAGGAGAAGACACTGCTTATTCCTCTATTCTTTTTTTTGTTACAAAGCAGGCCAACTCATATTTGCACAGAAGCATAAGATATTACATTTATTTGATATTATTTAATAATTCTCTCATAAAAACACCTGCATATGCAGACTCCTCACTCGTGCCACAAATAGAATTCATATCTGTGGGGAAACACTGGATAATGTTCAGGAAACTAGTTCGACTCCTGTCAGTCACTATAATATGAGTTTCTGCATGTAGCGCGGATGATCCACGATGAGTCACTCGGTTATCTGTCAGTCTGTCGTAATGCTTACTGCTCTTGCTTCAACTGTAATAATTTGTGAGTGTGAACATGAACCTGGATCTTTTCTTTTTTGTGCTTCGAGTTGAACTAAGCAGAGGATTAAAGCTACGGCGTGTAAAATCTCACCACTAGATGTCAGTAGATTGCAGATTAGGGGTCAGTTGGATTCTGTTGTCTTACTCCTCTAAATTCAAGTGCATAATCACAGCTACTGATGCTGTAAGACAAAAGAGTTTTAGCCAAGAAAGATTAAAAAAAATTACATTTAAAATATACCCCATAATGGTCATCGCTAGCTGGTGTGTTTCTACTACTGGTTATATTAAAAAACCGTTTTGTACACATTATTTTTTTTAACATATTTGAATTATAGAAACCCTTAGACTTAAGTGTTGATAACAGAAATAAAAAAACAGATATGTGTCAACTGAAAATTTTGCAGCATTTTACGTTTTTACCCCCACACTCTGGCCTGCTGTTTGTCTGTAGTGAGTCTACCCAGACACCAATCAGATCAGCCCCAGACCTTTCTTGCTAATTGGGTAAGCTGTGAGTCGACTGTTTACCTCTTACCTGAAAAGACACGCCTATGTGCGGAGGAAGCTGGAAAACGTAGCGAATGGACTTCCATATGGGTCGCTGAGTCAGAGAAGCTAACTTCTGACCGATAACAGCAATACTGAGGTGAATTCTTGAGCATATCTTGAACCTGTTAGCTGCTTTAAGCTGCTGCTAGTCCGCATTAGTGAAACTTCACAATGTTTATCAGAGGGAAAGTGTGACTTTTAGGACAGTCAAGCCTAGCATTAGCTGGTATAATTAGCTTATTACCAGTTAGCTTATTACCAGATGAAGTTTGAGGTGAGGAGCAAAGGGGTCGTGTTTTATTTCCTTCCTGTTCTCGTTTCTTTGGTGAAGCGGACCCATTCTGAGAGGATAGGTACAAATACAAATTAAAATCTGCCTCCTCTGCACATTAACGCCTACAGCTCCTCTTCTAAGTACTACATATCGTTAGCTTCATAGCATAAGTGCCTAAGTCATTTTTTTGTGTTTTCGGAAAACAAGAAAAAACTAATTTTCTAAAATTTAGAAAATTAGTTTTTTCTTGTTTTCCGAAAACACAAAAAAATGACTTAGGCACTTATGCTATGAAGCTAACGATATATGGCCGGTCTCTAGTCATATCCATAAAATGCTGATGTCCATCTTAACTTGACTTCAAGATGGCAGGCAACATGCCAGCTTCCACAAACTGGCACCTGCTTTTCTTTATTTTTAAAAGATTAATTCTGAGTTATGAGAATATTTTACTTTGTTGCAAGATAATTGCACACTGATCAGTATATAAGTACAATGTTGTTTTTCTATATTAAATAAAATAAAAAAAAACAAGGTTAGTTTGATTTTCTCAAACCCAAAACTAAAATGTCTATTATAACACCTTACAAGTTATTCAGATTAGCCACATCTAATGAGTCTTCAAAGCCCTATTCTGCTGAAACAGAGACTTGCCAACACACACAGCACACTGCAGATTTCTGAGCTATACTCTATAACAAAAAATTACCAGAGCTGACAGTAGGCCAGAGAGCAATAAATAGCAGTGAGTTCAATGCTTTGTGCTTTCAACATGTTCAGCAGTTACAGCTGTGGCTGTGAGTGTTAATTTTGACACACTGTCACAACAACAGCAGCCACAGCAGACTTTCAGAGGGGGACCACAGGCATTGCCAAAGACCCATAACACCCAGCCCAGCCGCCAGGCCGAGCACGTGTGGGAGAGATTGTGTCTGTCGCATTCAAGCTGCGACGCAGCAAGGAGGCACTTTAGTCTTCTCCCTCTATTGCCCTCCCAACCCTCTAATAATCACTGATGCTCGCATCTCTTTGACATCCACTCCTCCTTGTTCATCTGATGCTTAGGCAAAACCAGCAATTGGCCTCAAATCAGGCAAACATAATCTCGCCGTCCCCTTCTGGTTTCTGGCCACAGCATCGACTCATATGAGAGAGACGACAGGGAAGAACAAAGAAGCCGGCCGAGGCTTCTCATCTCGATCCGGCTCAGCCACTCCACCTCCTCGTGTCGGTAAAGGGGCGTGTTTAGCACAGTCAGCTCGCACCCATGCTGTCTTTATTGTTCTGTGTAACTGCACTCCACGGACCTCGAGAAGCACACGTGATCCTGCCGTTCTTCCTCTCATGACTGCCGTCTTCATGGATCCGGAGTTTAAAACGTGTCAAAACCAAACGATATCTTAACTGAGTTAAGAAGAAAACACAGTCACCTGCCCATCCAAACAATCAGTGCTACACAACTTGACTGTTTCCTTAGCTTCAGTTCCTCTCCTCCAGCCCCCTCATTCATCCATCAAATTGTCACTCTCTAAACTGGGAGAGCTCGTCACCCCGGTGCTTAACCCCTCTACTCTCCCTCAGCTCAATCATCCATCCTCGCCCGCCTTTCACCGTCTCTCCATTTCTTTCCCTCACACCTGCTACTTCAGCATTTACCCTCTGGTTGCTCAGGTGTGACACCTGCTGCTGACCTCCAAGTTGGGGACACCAGCCCTGGCAGCTGTCCTGCCTCATCATAGACACATAAAACGTCCACGTGCTCATTTCATTTACTCCCGCCTGTTATTTCCCACACATGAACGGAAACACACACATTTCTCTGGGAATCACCCTCATTTTCCAATCTATCATCTGGTCTCAGCTCCCCCTTTCGCCATCTCCATGTGTGACCCAGCTCTGCTCCACTTTCCTCCTGCCTCCCGGTAGACCCTCTCTGGACTCTGTCTTTTTTTTCTTTGCAGTATACTTCGACATGGAGGTAGCACACCCAGGTACCCAGTGCTGGAGTGGGATACATGCTCACAGACATGGATGGCTAAGCACTTGAAAGGCAGGTGGGATTCTCAGGACAATGGCTTTGCTTTATGGGACATTTGTGCGCTTTCTGGCTGCTGTGGTGGAAAGTAGTGAGATCCAAGCTCCAACAGCCATGCTGGCACGCGCCCTTGAACAAAACATTCCATCAGTGGCAAGTCTGGGGCTGTAGTTCTTTAGCTGATAGCGACCTCTGACCTCCCACCGGTGGTGGTGAAAGGAACGTTTTCTTGTAAGATTGCGGTCTGATTGTAACTGAAAGAAGCATGCAGTGTGCTGCTTTGGAAAGGACTTAAACCTCAATCAGTGTTTCCCATAGATTTAAATTATATTTGGTGCAGCAGCGAGGGGCAGGGACAGGCTGGGGCAGGGCTGGGCAGGATGGCTGTAACCACAGCGAGCACCGTGAAAGGAGCATTTGGGGTTTACAAGTTATGTACACTGAGATGAATAAATAGCTGAGCAATATAATCAGCGGCCTCTCGAATGAGTCCCATCCTGCTGATAAACTCCTGCTCTGCAGCTTTGGTGAGGTCGGCAGCACCACACACGAACCATTTCTCCACCAGCTGCAGGCTCTGGTTAGAGCTTGAAGCAGTTCTCCACAGCAGAATAAAGATTACAGCAGCCAGCTGCAGACTAAGATGGTAGAGTTAGAGAATGCCTGAGATGACAAGATGTTTTTCTGGGAGAAGCAGCAATTGATATTGAGGACTGCCAGAATAACAACCTGTCCAGCAAGGCAGCGAATGGGGAAACACAAGAAGGGAACAGCTGGGGCTAGCTAGTTAGCTGTGACTAAACTGTCAAAATAAGAGCAAGTGGACTGCCCATCAGTCAATCCTCACTGGTGTTGTTCTCTCAGAGAAATGAAAAAAAAAAATTACATTTATGTACATATATTATATACATAATAGATACATAATGCATAATTAAATGCCTGTTAAGTTAATGGGAAATATTGTTAAGAAAATCATTCAGAAATAGCACGGTAACAACTGGAAGAGCGACAGGACTTAGTGTTGCTGAATCTTTAGTTTTATTTGTTTTCTGCTATGTTTTACTTGCATCTATTTGAAAGAGTGAGTGTAAACACAAAAACTTTTATTTTATATGCTGGAATCTGCAGAAAATAGGTTTAAATGTTAAAGAATTTCTTCAAGTCAAAGACTGTTGCATATAATGTCATTTTTGTTTAATGCAATGTGCATAAAATCAAAACAATTTTTAAAAAGAGGCTTTCCATTTGATTCAGTTTGGATTGTGCATGAAAAATAGAATTGGGCTGAAAGGTGTATTGCTTCATTACCTATTCAGGTTGTGCATCATGTTTTTAAAAAGTAACTAAGTAATAAGTAACTAATTACTTTTGAAAATAAGTAATGAGTAATGTAACGGGATTACTATTGAAAATGAGTAATCACTAATAAGTAACTAACTACTTTTCCCAAGTAGCTTGCACAACACTAGTCAAGAGAAGCTGAAGTGTGCAACAGGTGAAAGAAGAAGGAAGGAAAAACATCAAAACCTGTTAAGAACTAATTATGCAAATTAGCTGTGCAGTGATTTAGCCTTACCCCTTGACAATGACAAAGGTTCCTCACTTTTATTTTCTCCAAAACACGATCGGTTATTTCAAAAAACAGACTTTTATTAAATTGTTTTTTTCTGACTAGCCTGAAGTGGGAAGAGCTCAGTGGGGATGCTTCCCAGCACCAGTCAGAGTTGAGCAATCTTTGGATCTAAATGTGTTGAAATATGCTGTTTTGTTGTTTTTGTTGTTTTGCTCGTGGTGTTTATTGTCAATCAAATCAAACCGCACCCACACGCTGTAAGGGAGAGTGTTAAAAAGTTTCAAAAACAAGTTGATCCTCATTTAGTCATAAATATTTAAAGTCACCTGAGATTCACAGCCAAGGCTTTACCGTTTGTTTGACACTTGTAAAAATCAATGCAGCATTCCTTGTTCACCTCATGTGAACGCTTTATGGTTTTTTCTTTTCCTACCTAAGACTGAAGAGAGAATAAACAACCCTGAACAGCGACCTTAGTGAAGATAATATCGGATCATCGCTATCATGATCACTGAGATGATGGCAATAAAGACAGGATAACGACTCGGGGGGAGGAAGGGGGGGACTGTGAGGTGGGGTTGAGGGGGTAGAGGGTGGGCTTGGAGCAAAACAACGCCGGCTCCCATTTCCTCAACTTCAATTAAATGGCTTGTGACAGCGCGCATGTGAGGGCATATCTGCCGCGCGCCACTTGACTCCCGTCATTAGTGGGTGATGGTGCCAGGCTACACCAGTTTTATAAGCGTATTTTTAGTAATAATAACCAGCTGGTGAACAACGACGGCTGTGAAAACGCTAGGGGGCGCGTCAAGTTGAGACTGAGTCTCCAGGGTACGAGGAGTGACGTGTAGTCTTTGTTAGAGTGATTAGGCCTTTCAGTAAAAGAAGAGCAAATGAGGAGTGATGCTGTTCGTTCACATGTTATACACCTGATACAATATAGATAAAACCATCATTTATAGAGGAGAGCTTAATTCGTTTTAACAGAGAGGGTAGAAAAGTAAACAAGTCAAAGTAACAGCCAGATGCCGCTGGGATATAAAGAGCGCTAATTATAACGTGTGCTCCGCCCATGGCTCTCAGGTATAACGCCCTGGCTGCCGGGCGTAAACAACGCTCACAGTTACACGGGAAGGAAAATCAATCGACATCTGTTAATTCATCCCAGGCAGGAGACCAAATTGAAAAATGGATTACTCCACGTGCGCTCTGCGCAGATCTACATTGTGATCAAGGAGCGATGCGTCTCAGCACCTGCTTAGTGCAAGATAATGGGTAGCGCTGCAGTTTGGCCAAGAGCACAGCCAACAAGGATCGGATTACGGGGCTGGCAGGAGAGTGGGTCAGCGACGAGCAGGTGTGTGGAGGACTTCAGGCCTCAGCCGGAGCTGTTTGAGGAGAAGCTCGCATTATTACAGCCAAATACATGACCTATAGCCAAGTGATAACAATAAGTGCCACTTTTTTGTGTGTTTGTGCATACTTTTAAGGATAATAATTACATTAAAATGTAGCCACACAGAGACATTAGAACCTTTTATCAATAAATATCTCAGGATTATAAATCTCTTTCTACAGTATCCAAAAACTGGAGTACAGAGACATTATTATAAACCTGCTGTACACGTTCTCAAGCTAAATGATACAACGTTTCATATGTCACGTTAATATATTCATAAAGTTTTAGATCTGAGAATTAGAAACATCTCTAGATAATAAATGCTGGTCAGCGAAATGCATTTCTTAAAATAAACCTGTTTACCATTCATGCAGATGTTTGCAATGTAAAGAGTAGCTTTTTTTACGATCTTTGCTAAATTTCCTCTACCATGCAGCGCTTTCTTTTTGGTGTGATTCAGCGAGCGGTTGTTGTTTTTTTCCTCCCCATTATAATGCAATAATTAAAAGTGTGCTCTTGTTGTTGTAATATGTGCCAATTGAACATGTTTAATATTGAGATTGCTGGTCTGGGCTCATTTAATTTTCCCCACTCTGCTGTATTCACATGATAATTCTATTTTCCTTCAGTGTCTCCATTATTACCAGCTGCAGCTGTAACACTCCCATTTCCCCACAGGGATCATTAAAGTTTCATGTTATTCCGTCTTATCTAAACAGGTGATGTCAGTGGCTGAGAAAAGAGTCTCCTGTTAAAAAGGTAAATTCTTGCTAGCAGCAAACCAGTCTTTATTACAGGAGACTAATGAGTGGAAATGAAAGACAATGGATCTATTCAGGGTTGGCTGGTTCTTTACTGTAGACACACTAATGATAATGCATTCTCTAGTTTTAACAGAGATCCAATCCATATGCCCTCTGACTCATTACATAACACCACTCCAACCCCAGCCACAAGGTCTGAGGGTGACGGTGAAAGCTAATCTGTTTCGCGTGATTATGTTTTGGAAATTTCTGCTGGAGCACATTTTCATTTACTACAGTGGAATATACCACAGTGTCGGTGCTGTTGTTATTACACATTTAAAAGGACTGCACTCTAACGGTCATTTTAAAAAGCGCTGGTTTAATTTGAGGCTCTCTGTGACTGAGCAGTGAATGAGTTTTCAATTAGCACAAAATATGTGAAATAACAACGACAAAAAGACACCAGTGGCTGCATAGCTTACCTACATACCTTACAAACTGACTCAGAGAGGTGGAGATTACTAGACTGTGTTTTAGATCCAGGCAAGCTGATTTTGTCTGAACTTTCCAATTATATAATTATCTCATACAGTTAAGTTGCTAGTATTTGTAGATACTGATGGATTGTTTTGCTTTCGTTGCTGTGAGTTACTCAAATACTGATAAATGTAAAGCTACAGCCAGCAGCTCATTAGCCTAGCGTGTACTGGAGCTCTAACTCATGTCATATTCAGCGCAAAATACACTCAGGAAAACTTTTCAAATTGCCAATAATATATAGAACTGGGAGACTGCAAACTGGGTATGCTAACTTTGCTAAATCTGTCAGCCTGCGCTTCTGAAGCTTATCACATTTTATTCATTCAATTTGTATATAACAGGGTTTTAAATATCAAAGTGAAGTTTAGGGCATCTAATTCTGTTTTTAATTTCTCTGTTTCAATTACTCACTAAGCTACCAGCTGGGAGCAGGCAACAATATATTCAGTAACAATACATTTACTGAATAAGAGAGTCCTATCAATTTTCTCACATAGGTCCCTGAAAGTGGGGAACCACGTCAACTAATAACTAAATTCCTCAAAATATGTTTCAAAATTAAGGTGACATGGTGACCTGTTCGGGTGCACCTGCCTCAAACCTTTCACAGCTTGGAAAATGGATGGATGGGCCTGAGTATTTCTCATGAACAAAGATAATATAAATCTAAATGCAGTTGTGAAATTTGCCAGATTTTACTAATTTTAGTACGTTTTTACTACAATGGTGTGCATCTGCAGTTGCACTTTCATATTTAGCTTGTTGACACAATAATGCTCATCCACCTCCCAGCAAAATATATAAACAAATGATTATACATATTGCAACACAGAATTTTTCTTTAAATGCAAATCCCCAGATTATTCATTAGTAAGTAATCATAAAGTAGTGAGCAAAATAAAAAATATCATTTAAAAAATAAATAAATAAATTCCCAGGTAAGTGATTGTAGCTGTGAATAGAAGCATATGTGTGTGTGTGTGTGTGTGTTTGCATGCACCAGAAAGGCATACTTGCCTGAAGACAAATGGTCCTTTGACCTTTGTATGAACCAGCAGCCCCTGGTGAGTGATAACTCATGACCTGGTGGACGGGTAGGGCATCCATCTCTCACCCTGCTAAGGATGAATGTGATGATGAACGCGCCCGCTTGCTGCTATTTAGATAGCCCTGAAGTCACAGCTATGACAAACTACCCACACAGAGAGCCAGGGCTGAGCCTTGTTTATACTGTCTGCCCATTCACCACCAGGCTACGACTGTACAAACTCTAACAGTGCCACAGGGAACTTGTACAAACTCAGGGTCAAATAAGAAGAGCAATCTGTCTCAGTGACTCTGCCGGCTTACAGTTTTACTGCTCACACTCGTGCATACAGCACATACAGCGCGTGCATCTCCAATACAGCAGCTGAGAGCATTAATGTAGAATAAAGCTACGATCAACCCAAAAATCCAGCAAAGTCTTATTAGCATCTGACTGAAGTAAAATGATCAGACTACAGTAGCGAGTCCAGGCCTCCAGCGCGCCCGCTCCTCTCCTCTTGGTTGACCCTGTGCTCACAAGCTGCTCTCTTCTTTTTAAGTCACATGCCTACAAAGTGAGGTCACACTTCACAGTGTTGACTAAAATTATGAACTGTGTCCAGATTGCCTCCAGCAGATAATCCTTTAGTCATCAGGGAGTCCTACGAGCTGTAATACAAATAGATGATTCAAGCTCACTTCTGTCTGATGACAACGACACTGTGGCGATTCCGTCAGTAAGCGCTGACGTGTTTGGTGGTGTTAGCTGCTGTTAGTCAGTGTTTCTAAACATGTCTTCACAGTGGGTCTAATGCTTTTGAGCTCAGACACTCTCATATGATGTGGGAATGTAATGTGGGGATGAATGTGATTTTTAGGACGCTAAAGACTAACATTAATTGCCATAGCTTTAGCTTTTAATTGACCCTTAAGCTATATGTTAATCAGATTTTGCCTTTCTTTCAGAATTCTCAGGAATCTAGAACATTCTAATAGAAGTTCTCTGGGTTCTTCTGTAATGTGCATCAGCGGTCCCCAACCTTTGTTGCGCCACGGACCGGTTCAATGTCAGACAATCTTTTCACGGACCGGCCTTTAAGGTGTCATGGATAAATACAACAAAATAAAATGATAGGACCAAGACAGAAACTGTGGTGTTTTGTAAATATAATAAAAAAACGCAATTCACTGTGTAATATTAGCAGCGTCCTCCTGAAATGCGCCAACAACATTGAGAGTAACAATGGTCGATATGGTAATGCATGAATATTACTTTCAAAATAAGACACAACTACACGGGAAAAGACCCAGCGAAATCGAGTTAACGATGAAAACCCTGAAAACCATAAATTTCACACCCGAGCCTCAACTCTTGCGGCTCGCTACCAAACGACTCACGGACTGGTACCGGTCTGTGGCCCGGGGGTTGGGGACCGCTGGTGTACATGACAACAAACCTAGAATCACACATCAGTTCCCCTATATATAATAACATGCGAAAAAATATAAACAGCTGATTAGTCTTTACCTGATTATTTAATGCACTCTTTTTTTAGCTCTGCTGGGTTTTTTTTTTACATCTAAAATATTGAGAAATACTGCTTTAAACACAGAACACCAATAAATATATGTATGCTTATACATGTAAAATAGTTCCCCTTGAAATCTCTCACTAAATTATTTAAAGAACTGTGCTAAAAATGTGTCGAACATGTACAGTTTCCTTTCAGCATCTATAAAAAGCAGCATAAGAAATATAATGTTTCTGCTCACTCCAGCCTTTGCCTGCCATCTTAGTGTTTCAAGCCTCAGCTGTGGCAGACAGTGAGGAAGAACTCTCCCGGAACAGGTGCCAGGAAGATAATAGCACCTGCAGCCCAGCAAGGTCGCCACACTGACCCGCGGGTCCTTCTCTATTATTGCGTCTTTGTTTGACAGCGCACACTGTGTGTACATACATGCATGTGCCTGCATTCTATCGTGTGCACATATTTCTCTCCATGCTCGATTTCTCTTACACACAAGTCTGCACTCACACATGGGCGAGCGATTCTACCGTTATCCAACTGATGGTCCATTCAAATTAAAATGAACCTCCATCACGCTAATAGGGTGAGCGGAGAACAAAGCGCGGGCTCTCTGCAGTCAGCAAGAATAGCAGGAGGATTATCACCGCTATCGTCAGAGCTATTATCATTAAACCAAGTTGCCACTCTCCCTTTCCGCTGCAAACCAACAGGCCGCCTGAGTTTACTGCTGCACCAGTTTGAATCGGTGCAGAGCCTGTCGCTTTAGTGACAAGGACATGACTGTGATGTGAAAGCACAACAGATGACGAGTCTGATTTCAAGAATTATATCTGGACATTTAGGCAATTATGTGTATTCCTGAAAGCACAGGGCCTAATTTGAACTTAATGATACGTTTAACTCACTGTTGGAGGCATGCAGTATGTGCTGTTCAGAGTTCAAAAGCAATGCTGCAGTTCCAATGCCTCTGTTGACTCATCATCTGATCTGCTTCGTGCTGCAAATTATTTTCAACCCTGTCATCATCTGTATCCGCAGGTATTAATAGGGAGCATACTGAACTTCAATACCGCGGTGCATTTGAAGTAAACGTATATTGAAACCCGACTCATTAGCCTAACGGTGCCATTGTAAGAAATGTAGGTTAGTTTGTTCCCCTTTGGAGTGCTCATCACAAAAGAAACTGTTTGTAAGGATTGTTACCATCTGGTGGTAGCTAGGCTAATTACCAAAGATAAAATTTCTGGCTGTGGAAGAAGCTTTAACAGGCAAGGTGAAGATATGAAGGAAAGAGGTATTCTTTATAGTTACAGCAGCTGATGAGTCAAGCACTGACAAAGCCACTGCCTCATCTACAAGCTCAAAGTAAAGAAGAGGCTTCTATCGCTAGATAGCTAGCTACCTTAGCTATCTTAGCTCTCTTAGCTTAGGAGTTCTCAAACATTTTTGTCACGAGGTATGCTATTTATGAAAAAGCATCATACACAGACATTACTGCTTCAGAGCCACATCTTTTAACCCTCTGAGGCTCACTTTTTTAAATTATCTATCGATCTATCGATCTATCGATCGATAGATATACAGGGTGGGCCATTTCTATGGATACACCGTAATAACATGGGAATGGTTGGTGATATTAAAGTCCTGTTTGTGGCACATTAGTATATGTGAGGGGGCAAACTCCTCAAGATGGGTGGTGACCATGGTGGCCATTTAGAAATTGGCCATCTTGGATACAACTTTTGTTTTTTCAATAGGAAGAGGGCCATGTGACACATCAAACTTATTGGTAATGTCCCAAGAAAAGCAATGGTGTGCTTGGTTTCAACGTAACTTTATTCTTTAATGAGTTATTTACAAGTTTCTGACCACTTATAAAATGTGTTCAATGTGCAGCCCATTGTGTTGGATTGTCAATGCAACCCTCTTCTCCCACTCTTCACACTCTGATAGCAACACCGCAGGAGAAATGCCAGCACAGGCATCCAGTATCCGTAGTTTCAGGTGCTGCACATCTCGTATCTTCACACCATAGACAATTGCCTTCAGATGACCCCAAAGATAAAAGTCTAAGGGGGTCAGATCGGGAGACCTTGGGGGCCATTCAACTGGCCCACGACGACCAATCCACTTTCCAGGAAACTGTTCATCTAGAAATGCTCGGACCTGGCACCCATAATGTGGTGGTGCACCATCTTGCTGGAAAAACTCAGGGAACGTGCCAGCTTCAGTGCATAAAGAGGGAAACACATCATCATGTAGCAATTTCAAATATCCAGTGGCCTTGAGGTTTCCATTGATGAAGAATGGACCCACTATCGTTGTACCCCATATACCACACCCAACCATCACTTCTGTTGTTCCAACAGTCTTGGAGGGATCCATCCAATGTGGGTTAGTGCCAGACCAATAGCGGTGGTTTTGTTTGTTAACTTCACCATTCACATAAAAGTTTGCCTCATCACTGAACAAAATCTTCTGCGTGAACTGAGGGTCCTGTTCCAATTTTTGTTTTGCCTATTCTGCAAATTCAGTGCGCTGATCTGGGTCATCCTCGTTGAGATGCTGCAGTAGCTGGAGTTTGTAAGGGTGCCATTTGTGAGCAGCTAATATCTGCCAAAGGGATGTTTGACTAATGCCACTCTCCAGTGACATGCAGCGAGTGCTACGCTGTGGGCTCTTGCTGAATGAAGCTAGGACAGCCACTGATGTTTCTTCATTAGTGACAGTTTTCTTGCATCCACATTTTGGCAAATCCAACACTGAACCAGTTTCACAAAACTTAGCAAGCAGTTTGCTAACTGTAGCATGGGAGATGGGTGGTCTCGTAGGGTGTCTTGCATTGAAATCTGCTGCAATGACCCGGTTACTGCGTTTACCAGATATCAACACGATTTCGATCCACTCCTCACGTGTTAACCTCTTTGACATGTCAATGGCTGTGAACAAAGAGAAACTTGTAAATAACTCACGAAAGAATAAAGTTACGTTGAAACCAAGCACACCATTGTTTTTCTTGTGACATTACCAATAAGTTTGATGTGTCACATGGCCCTCTTCCTATTGAAAAAACAAAAGCTGTATCCAAGATGGCCGACTTCTAAATGGCCACCATGGTCACCACCCATCTTGAGGAGTTTGCCCCCTCACATATACTAATGTGCCACAAACAGGACTTTAATATCACCAACCATTCCCATGTTATTACGGTGTATCCATATAAATGGCCCACCATGTATATATATACACACACACACAGTAATGATGCTGCTGACATCTTCAAATGTATATTCATTTTTTCTTTAATTCACTGGAAATTCTTTTGAGTGGCGTATTTGGAAAAAAAAAAAGAAATACTCAGAATTTATAATGTTGTCTCAAATGTCTTTAATGCTTGGAAACTAATAGCCTTTTCTGATGGCAGCAAATCAATTGATTATCTCACTCCTTGAGATACCAGCGAGTAATAGATTTTAAGTGGTTCCATATTTGTCTTTGGTAATTAGGCCTTAACTAAAGTACATTTACAAATATCTAATTATATATTGGCCAATGACAACTATACTATATGTTCTTTGTTACGCACTGATAAAATAAACTGTTTTCTTGATCATATCTGAAAAATGATGCGTCAAGTGATTTAGAAATGGTGTAATCGCCACAGTCTTTTGAGCACAGTGGCTCCATACAGCAGAGCAGCTCCAAACATGCACCAATAAGACAATTAAATACGATTCTTCATTTTCAGCTGTGGATGCGGGTATTAAAGGGTGTCTGAATCTTGGTGTTAGATCTGTAATGGAGTGGGAGGGAGCTGTTTAGGGTCTACCTCGCCTCTTGCATGACGTCAGTTGGGTTTGATTCTGGCCCCACCGCAACCCTGCTCGGATAAGACGTCAAAAACATGGATGGAAAAAGATGAATAAAGAACATCAGCAGATATATAGATCAGAATTTTTTGCTCTCCTAAAATGGGCTTCAGCCCCATCGGTCTAATTTGTTTTCCCCTGAAGCATCTCTGCAACGGATTTGGCGAATCAAACATGTATTCCACAGAGAGAGACAGAGAGAGCAAGAGGAAAAGAAAACCTGAAAGAGAAACAAGAGCAACAGAGGAAGGGATGAGAGTGTAAAGATAGATGCTATCAGACGGAGATATCATAGAATCCACTGATTACACTGCAGTAAATAATAAACAGCGATCGCATCCTGATTGATGTACATCTGTTGTTGCACTGAATATTTGCCCAGCAAGCATCCGATAGAGTTGCAGACTGTGTTGTGTGACTGTTTAGCCTATATGGAATAATGATGATGACTATTTAGCCTTTTAAGAAAGCATTCATATTTAACTTTTACCTAATCTATGTCTCTTGATCGTGTTCTGAGAATAAATCAATAAACAGTACTATGAACAGCAGGCATGGGGCTCAGGTGAATGAGAGAATGAAGAGAACACGAGGAGTGCGACACACACACATGAGACACCAAACAAGCAACTGGCGAGATGAAGAAGAGGAGAGGATCAGGTAGGTGCAGAGTTATCACAGTTTATCCCAGCTCCAGTGTGTCACAGTTCAATAGCAGGTATGAGACCAGGTGGAACAAAGCATGGATGGCATACAATCCAGCATATGGCAGGTTCATCAACATCGAGCTTCTCACTTTTCTAGTTGTTTTACACCGGTTGTAAGTGTTTCTGGTTTGATGATGAGGGACCCAGTCTACATAACCAGTACCTTTTGATAGATCACAGTGTTTCACTTTATATTCCTTTAACTTTAAAATGGGGCAATCTGCACAGAAACAACACAACCACACTGTATAAGTGAGTCTAAAAAGGAAGACAGCGTTTTTTTCCACTACTGTTATTTTAGTAAATATTTTTTCTGGTATAGTTTAAAAAAATCTTATTTCTAATCATATTACATAAATGATTACAGATTAAGCAATTTATTACTTTACCTCACCTAGATCAGCGGTCCCCAACCTCCGGGCCATGGACTGGTACCGGTCCGTGAGTCGTTTGGTACCAGGCTGCGAGAGTTGAGGCTCAGGTATGAAATTTATGGTTTTCAGGGTTTTTATTGCTATTTTTTAAAAATAATTTTTATTGTTATCTCGGTTTCCCTGGGTCTTTTCCTCAGTGTTATGAATAAATTGTCTTTCTTTTGGTACCAGTACTGGTTTTATTTTGTTGTATTTATCCACGACACCTTAAAAGCTGGTCCGTGAAAATATTGTTGGACATAAACCGACCCAACCAAAAAAGGTTGGGGACCGCTGATGCACGACTATTTGAACATGCCATGGTTTTAAAAAGAGACAAATAAGTACAGGACTAAAAGACTTTTAATAAATGAACTGTTTCTTTTCATCATTAATTCGAGAAAAAGACTGGAAAAGCAGCTGTACAATAAAGGCGTTTTTACTGGTTTTACTGCTGCTTTCAGTGACTTACAGAGTATACCTTATGTCTATTATGTCTAAATATAGAATGGTGGGTATGTAGGTCCATGTGGGCCAGCATTTGAGGCACTCTTAACCCGCAGATATCCTCTCTTTTTGTCCTTTACGCAAGGCAACATTTGTAGCCTGAGGTGCCACACACCCTTCACCAACAGCTCCGGCCCCAAAGCGCCACTGTCAGTGAGGTAGCGGAGGGGGTGGGGATGAAATTCTCCATCACGCCAAAGCCCATCCAAGCAGACCAATGCCAAAGCGCCGTGTGTGTACAAACAATTCAACTGAATCTGACTGGATGTATACTCAGGCCTTATCTGGGCAAAGCCAAATACTCTCTGAGCTATCAAAGGTAATGGATGAGTGATTGGAACTCTAAGTTTTTCGGGCAAATGCAAACACATCTATTACGCTCCACCACTTCAAGCTGTACAAATCAAAATCGGGGCAGCAAGAAGGAAAAATAAACTACACAGCATGTGACTGTTAGGAAACTTGGAAAAAACATCATTTTGCATATCGCACCGATCAGCCTGCAGGTCTAAAACTCTAACTCGGCCAACCCTGCGGCGATGCAACATCAGACACACTTAATGCAGGGAAAGATTTTTTTCTAAATACCTTTTAAAGGATTTGCAAGATAAGCTTGTCGGTCTCTCCTAGAAGGGGCCCCTAAAGGATCCTGGAATCGATGGATGGGAGAGGGATTTACTGTAGGGCAAAGAGGGGGAAAAATGTTATTTAATGCTTGCATGTGAGCAGAATAATGAAGCGGCGAGCATATTCGCATATGCGCTCATCATTATCAGTGCTCCTAATCTGCCATTAAGCAATTCCATCAGCTACAGGGATCTAATATTCGCTGCAAAAAGAGCGTATTTATCATTTACTATGAATCAACTGCTATCAGATGTATTTACATAGTGAGGAAGGAGTGTAAAAACACTCTTGACCCCTCATGCAGAGAGAAGTAAAAAATATCAGTGGTAGAAAATATTCTGTACACAGGCACAGTGACTGAGCTAATCATTCAGGCCTCGCTACTACAGCATTTCCCATAATGCTTACCACTTATCATATAATGCACTAATCCAATAAGGATGTATGGCATCATCCTCGGGTTATTACAAAAACAGATAAAGGAACAAAAAAACCAACCATGATCGTATTAAAGGGATCACACTGTTTAAGTTTAAAAATGCTCATCCAGATTAGCAGCTTACTACATCCAAGGTCCAGGCTAAAACTGCACTTTTTCTTAAGTTATCATCTTGGACTAGTTTTAAATGAATTACAGACTGTTTGCAGTTCTGCGCTATCGGCCACATTCATCATCCAAGATGGCGTCAGCTACCTTTAAATCCTGCAGTGTATAAATAATAAAGCTCGAGCGTAACCGTGCGTTAAAGTAAAGTAGTTTGCTTCTACACAGCTATAAATTCCAACAGTCTCCTGTTTCAGCTAGCATGGCTACAACTACTGACCACCTATTAGCTTTAGATTCAGTGTTTTAGCACAACACTGTGTACAAGGTCAGCAAGTGTGTTTTTGACATCTTTCTTACAGCCCTTCATTCTTTGCACCCATTAACATTAAAACCTGACAGTCTAACATTTTTTCAGCCACATCATGAAGTTAATGCTAGTTAGCTTAGCTAGCTACAGCAAAACCGATAAATACAAACTAGAATCAAGAAGCTAGCTTTGTTTATTGATATCTAAAATCAGCAATTTCAAGTGGTAAATCATACAGTGGTCAAGAGCAGAAGAACTGGAAAATATTTCATGCTAGCTCTCTAAGAAAATTCAGACTTTGCCTTCCCAAGCTGCTAACACCCACAACAAAAACCTACAAATGATGAAAAGCAGTGATTGTGGTCACCACCTCAGCCCAAATTGGTGAAGCAAGGTTAGGACAAGTTTCTTAGAGAACAGGCCGTGCAACAACATCTCTCCGCACACGGAGAACTCTTTTGGAGGTTGTTAAAAGGTGTAGCTTTCTCTCCGACCTCCGGAGAGAGCCCTCAGGAGAGGTTCTCTTGTAAAACGCTCCATCTTATTAATGGAAATAAATGCCGTTAGTGCCCCACCCCTCTTCCCCCATCCCCCCACCACTCCAGCAGTAAGACGTGTCTATTCTTGGCTAAAGTCTCCTTCATTAACGTTATCTCAAATAGGCACCGAGTCTGATGGCTAGAGGAGGGACGGCAAGCGGCTAAGCTGCTTCATCCAATTTCATTATTCCATATGAGGCGGGGTATCAGTGTTAACTTTGCTATGTCAGCAAAGCACACGAGGCAGTTGTGCTGTTGTGTGGCTGAAGCATGACATAAGGCGAGAGGTGCCAGCAGCGCACGCTTTGCCAGCTGATCAGATGCTGACAAAGGCCATTCACGTGTTTGTGAGTTTTAATTTCCAAATGCACTCGAATGGCGAGCGAACACATTTCAAGGCTGACTTGCTGTATTTTGGACCGAGTTGGTAAAACAGCACAAAGCTTTTTTTGGAGCCCATATCCTAGCACCTTCTTCAGCTATTTTCTGCTTATGAAATATTTCCCTTTTCATAGCAGCAGCTACCGTGCTGTGAATACGCACATGAAGCTGGAGGACAACAATAACAGTGTGTGTGCTTCAGGGAAGAGGGAGAGAGAGAGGGAGACAGAAACTGAAAGGAAAAGACATGAAAGAAAGGAAGAAAGGGAGAGGAGGGATGAAGAAAGCGTGAAACTGTGGACCGTCAAATGATCTGGCCTCTCTCCAGGCATGATGACTCAGGGATGATGGCACAGTTAGAGCTAATTAGGATCATAAACTGGAGAAATGTTTTGCCACCATGATGTGTGGGGTGCTTCCACACTATTGGCAGGACTTCGCATTAGATGTGAGAGCTAGTCTTGATGGCATGATAAAATAATAATAACAGCGATGATAAGACACAAAAAATCCACTGCCATGAATTAAAAACTTGAAATTTTTAGGTGAGCGAATCTAGTTCAGAATTACCAGACTCAGTTTAGTGAAACGTAACCACACTAGAGCTCTGTTTCTGTTTGACTTTGGCAGTCACAATGTAAGAACAAGCATGAAAAGTGCATTTTGGTTGACATTTGGAGTAAATCGAGTGCGTAATTTTGCTATTAGAAATGCAATTTCTTTGCATTTTACAGCTCTGTCTTCACACTAAAACCCTTCTATACAAAGTCCAGCTGCCACAATCCAGATAAGATGAGAGGAGGTGATAAAAACAGCTTTCCATATAACTGTGAAGGTTGTTAGAGATACCAGCTGCATGAAGAATACACCTCATCTACATGTTGTATTGGATGAAAAAGCTAATGTTAGTTATTGTTCCTCTAAAACCTTAAGTAGGAAAGATGAGATAGTATTCTTTATCTTAAATATCAATGCAACAAAAATGCTAAATATTTTTTAAAAACCAAATTATTACCATGTAAACAAGCTGAAAATTAAATATATTTATATATATGTGGTTTTGGTTCATGATATAAATGAAACTGGTATCAGGATGATTTCAAAGGTAGGAAGGTCAATAAAATTTCCCCCTTTTTCATTTTTCTTTTTTTTGTCTTGTTCTCAGCTGCAAACGCTACAAGGTCCATCTGAAGACAGAAAAATAAGACCTGCCGTCATGTTAACAGCAAAGAAACGGAAACTGCCTGAAAGCAGAGACAGAAAACAAACGATCAAATGTTTAAAACGGTGACCCTTTTTTCATTCTGCATTATTGTACGATCTAAATGCGTTCGGTTTTTGGATTTCTGGTTAGGAAAAACAAGATGCTTAACAATATCGCGCTGTGCCTTGGGAAACCGTGGCAGTGTTTTGTCTTTAGTTTGCAGCCAAAATGAATATTGACTCAACAAAAAAAAAAAAAAAACATTCAAAGCACACATACACACACACAGTGAAAAAAAAAAGATGTCTGAATTGTTCCTTAAATTGTAATCCCTACTCTTACTGGATAAACAAATCACCAGCTTGTTGCTCCCAAAGCATCGCACATGTTCCCTTGTTAAAAACTCTCTCATCGATCTAACGTGCTTCTCAAAAGATACACAATAGTTACACTATTGCTCGGCTGTTGCTCACATCTGGCATCACCCCAACAGCAGCAGCAGCAACAACAACAACAAAAACTTGCTTGACAGTTGCTACGAGACATCCAAACTCTCTTTTACACAACAGGCTCTCTCATGTTGCGTTGTTTTGTGGACTGCAGACGCACACACACTGACGGGAAGCGATAATGCCGCCGAGTTGCCGTGCCACATCTGTGTTTATGAAGACTGACAGCTCCCCGCGAACGGCGACATGTACCGGGCACACAGGCGACAAGAACACACACACACACACGCGTGCACGCAAACAAATTAACACACACAGAGGCATCACTCTGGAGCGCAATTTCCATCAAAGCGGCACACGTGCATTAGTGGCATGCAGTGTAACCAGCTCTCAAATGTCTCCACCAAAGTAGTCATTGTTGTGAAAGCTCTTGTGGACAGGCTGATGAAGCGTAACACATGACTAACTCAATTAAACTGTGTTTTTGTTGTCATAGCAACAAGTGCAACAAGGTATTTGCAATGAGTAATACCCTTATCTTTCCAACTGTGGGAGTCATCAAACAACAGGCTAATTAACTTAAGTGTCACCTTCTGCATTTTTTAAATCTGCATCTGTGCTTTTGATACTTGTTCTGATTCATTCTCTCCGCAGCCTGACTGAGGCAGCTCTTGCACTCCGCGTGTTATTGAGACATTTCGCCATGAAATTTGTTTTCTGGCCCTGAACTTTAAGTACAATTTCTCACTGCCGAGCTCCAAAAAAGCCAAGAGGGACTATTACCAGATAATTACTAATTATGCTAATGTGCTAAAGTTGTGCTATTCCTTTTCCTTGGTCATTTTATCAGCCGTCCTCAAGAGACCACAATGAGTAGTAATAACCTTTTTTTTCCCCAGCCCCCTCCTCCGCCCACCAGCTAAACGCTCAGTCAGCTAGAGGACGCCGTGTCCTAAACCGCAGACTCCTCCGCCGCTACCCTTAATCAGGAAGTGCCTGTAAATTCGCAGAGCCATGCGTGCGCACACCGCGGAACACGGCGCCGCTTCCATCGGCACTGACCTTCATTAACCTCATAAATGCCAGCGGTGTTTCTGTTGCAGCTCTTAATGCGGTTATCAGCACAAACACAAACAAATGTGACAGAAGTGTTTCAGGAATAAAACTAGTGCTTTTCATCTGTGAAACAAACCTCTCTCTCTTTCACACACACACACACACGCACACACACACACACACTGTGTGACATTGGGCTATCCCAACATGGAAACCAAGCACCAATAACTGCATTCCTCAACCAGAAACCTTCCCACTCCTGATGACAATGACTGGTGCAAGGTGTGCATTGGCTCAGGTCCTCTCTGTGTTACCGCAGAGTGAATTTATTTATCAGTGGATTCTGCATGTGAATGTAGGCCAATGCAGAGACCATACTGCAACTGTTACAATGCATGTGTGCATGACGGGGACAGTTACGCTAACATTAAACAATGATCTGAATGAATGCTGAATAAAACACTGTCATCGTCCTTAAAGGTCTCTCACACTTCACTGCAGACTCTGCTTGCTTGGACCACTTTCACTATTCCAACTTAAATGTAATCATTTTTTTTAGCCAGATTTACTATTGGGCATTATGACTGTTTTTTCTTTTTCTTCTATTATTACTCACATTGAGCTTTTTTATTTTTTATTCTCAAAGACAGCATGAGCATCCTGGATTCTATTTAAAAGGAACCTTCGATTTATATATACTTGCTTTTTCTATAATTTATATGCTGCTTAAAAAAGAAAAAACTTGCAGTTTTGTTATGGGTGGGGGTGGAAGGGGTGGGGCTTATTTGACAGATGTTGGCAGGGAGGCAAACAGCAAATGACAGGAGAAAAATGGACATGACATTCAACACGTGTCCGTGCAGCTGGAATTAGCGGCAAGATGTAAACAACGCATAAAAAATGAAGAGTTGCAAACAGAGTCTCCAAAGTATATGAAGTTCAAAGCCAAATCTGGAAGATTTGCAAGGTGTAAGAGGTTTAGCATGAACACAAGTCAACAAAAAAGCTCCAAGTGATCAGTCATAAGCAGTAAAGACCTTAAAGGACAGTGCAGCAAATAACAGCTACGAAGAATCGTGTTTCCTACAAAGCAATAAAGGCAAAACAGGTAAAGGTACTATATCTAAGACAAACAACACTGACAGACAGTGGGCTAGTGTGGTTACGTAATTCAATTAAAGCAAAGGCTGTTTTGTGTGCGTTTTGTATACCGTCTATGAATTTTCAAATACTGCTAACGCTTCTATCACAACTGTGAAAACACAGCTTGTTCTCTCCGACAGGCTGCAACACATCTTCTTTAATCTCAGAGCTATTTTGGTCATTCCGAAATACATTCCAATACAAGAATGTTTGGTTTTCTTCCAGTAGCATCAGTGACTAGCACTAGCAGGCAGTAATATTACTGGTCTGCACAGATACCTGGCTGATTAAACCAGTGCAGATGCAAAGTTCTTCAAATTTGTGAAATCGTAAAGGACAGTCTGCTCTGAGTCTGTGCCCCCTCTTCTTGACCTCTGCCCCTCAACTCAGCGGCGCCTCTATCACCACCGTTAGCGCTGAGAGGGAAGCGGGGAAGCGGGATGATACGGTACAGCCAGGAATTCCACTCACTCTTCCCTCCCTCTGCTTGGTGAGATGTCAGATAGTCACAGAGGATCACTGGGTGGGTGGGAGAGTGGGGGGAGAGGGTGTTTTATGTTGATTGACCCAGCCGCCGAGCTAATGTTTACTTGCGCCTCTCCAGAACAGAGATGTTCAAATGCGTGTAAACCCTCGCATCCCTCCACCTCAACTTTCACCGCCGCCACGGCAGCCCACACTCGACCCGTCTGTCGCCGTCGCCAGCTCACCAGGAAGGAGAGCGTAAGCAGTAATTGCTATATAAATTATGTTACACTCTGTGTTTTTCACATTTCCCCCCTCGGCGCTCTTGATGATACGCTGATATACTGTACTGAGAGTGCAGGGTGATAAGTGTGGCTGTAAAAAAAAATAATGTTGGCCAATAAATCTCGGCGGTGCTTATTTTTGTCTGTAAGAAAGGCACACTGTGGATAAAAGAGCAGGAATATGCTGCACATATGCCGCGGTTTAACAAGGTCACGTCGTACAGATGACTGACAGGCGGGAATCTACAGGCAGATTTGTCAAAAATCAGGGGAGTGCATCATTCACCCAGATGTGCACGACTGTATTTGTGCAACTGACGTCCCTTTAGGGACACAGAGCTCACGGCTGTGACTAATTAAGAGGCAGATCCTCTGTGTGTCCACGAGTCCATCTGAGGGGGATAACTCTGCTCACACTGTGCTTAAAGAACAGCAAAAAAAAAAAAAAAAAAAACAGCGAGTGAGGTGTACATCTGCACAACACCGAGCTGACAGGAGTGCTGGAACCAGAACAATCTGAGGAGGCGGCGGCTGTCAAACAGCAGCTGAAAAAGCAGCTGATGGATTCAGTAAGGTGTGTGATTTTTAGGAAATCTGAGCAGGAGCAGTGAGGGCCGCCTGCTAAAAAGATGTTAGCAAATACATCCCCAGGCTGTAATCTTCACTCTTTACTTATTTATCCTGCCCATCCAAAAGAAATGAGCAAACACACCCAAAAAAGAAAAACAAAAAAAGGAGTCTGGTGGAAAAAGAAATTAATCGAAGTTGCTGAATCTGCTTAGAACCTTTTGAATACACACGCAGGTTTTAGTCCATCTACAAATAATCTGCAGCCTTTTCAAGGGATTAAGCCACAAATGCCACCAAATAATCCCTCAGTGATTTATTGATTTATTTATTTATTTTCCTTAAAGTCTATACACATAATTGTGTGGAAATCTCGAGATGATGCTCGGCTGGCATTTGAGATGAAAGATGACAATGATCGGTTAAAAAAAAAATGGAAGCTGGAACCCTTCAGTCTGAAACTGGGCTTTTATTTTGACAGTTTTATGAAACGTTTAAATTTGAATACAAGCGTCAAGACAGGAAGAGCAGAAGAGTCAGCGGCCATCAGCGCGTCCCGAAGCCACAGTTCATTTACAGCCGGCCCCTGAACTGGCCCCTAATGTCCCGTGTTATCAGAATGAATCAGCAGAGCTGATAAATTAGCTGCTCGGAAATACACGCAGCGAGGGCCTGTCAGCTAATGTGCGCGCGCGCTTGTGTGATACTCATATGCAATGCTTAATGTTGTGGAACCAATTCTGTCGTTTTCCATTATGTAAATACATTTGCCTCAGCACTATATTTTATGTATTGTCTCCCTTGTCTCAATTACTTGGGCTATTAAAAATCAAGAGGTTATGGAAATGAGATGCAGTTGTCTGTTTTGTAGTTTGATGACAAGTGCAAAGTGTTTATGAAAGCTCGTTATGCATTCAATTGCAGTCGGATACGTCAACACGCTCCGAGCGTTCATCCATATTCCACAATGCAATGGGGTGGCACGTCAGTGTCTTCAAGCATAAACAACACAAACGGTCGTGTTATCATCTGTTATGCGTATAAATAAATAAAAATAAATATTGCTTAAATCTTCCTCCTCCTTTTTTATGGAGATGGCAGAAAAAGAGGAGGTGAACAAAAAGCAAAGAGTTTGAGGCCTGTGCCAGAGCAAACAAGTGCTCGGTGATTCAGTTCAGTATTAATTAGCCAAATAAGAATACCTGAGGAAATAACCGGCGAGGTTTTTATTTTTCTTCTTCTAAAATCAAAGCATTCCCTGACATATCAATAATAGCTCCTTTCTTGATCTTTCAAAATGTCACTTTGCAGCTCTTTTCCCTCTGTGAAGTGCAGCACGAAGGAAGTTGGGATAAAATTACTCAGCAATCACGGATTAATTTTAACAGCGAGCAATGCTGCGTTTTCACTTGTGACCACTTTTCTTGTTTTTTTCTTTTTTTAAAATAGCAGGAATGCAAAGTCTCAAAGTGAGAGGTGCTGAGGTGGAAATGTTTCATCAGCCAGAGTGCTGTGAATTGTATTATTTTTATTTATTTAATTTTTTTGCATCATATACATAATATTTCACAAAGGTAAGAGTGTCACTGGCAGAGAGGATGCAGGGCATTTAAAACACACAAGGGATTTGTTTACCATGAACCCCCGTCAGCATCCATTACAGCACGGCTGCAGGGACAGGCGCTGAGCCTTAGGAAAAAAAATCCTCACTGTTATTATGTTTCAGTCACTGGAAATCAGCATGCTTTTCTGTTTTCATTACACATATAATTGGCTGTTTTACAGTTTGTCTCCAATTGTTAATCCACTGATTTCTTCATTAGAAGCTCCATAAAAGGAGGCTGAAAGCTTGGAATTAGAAACAGGCACAAATAAAAAATATCAAGACAAAAAAACAAAGAAATATTATTTTGAAGGGCCAGATAAAATAATTGTAGGTCCCTGCTCCTTTTGTCTCTCTGTTGCAGGCCCATAACTGAGTCCTAAACTTGAGGCTTCTCTGTGTAGCAGTACAGCAGTGCAGTTTTAGCCTCTAATGGGTGAAAATTCTGTTTAGATGAGACAACAGGAAAAAAAAGGAAAAGGACAAAAAAAATGTGAATTATTGGGATTTTGCAGTGTTTTCCAGCGTGGAGGAGGATGCTCTTTAATTATGCTACATTTTGAATATTTAAACTTACTGACAAGAACTGATGTGGCAATCTAACTGAAATTATGGAAGAAATCAGTGAGGAAGTTAAACAGGATTCGTGTGTATGCGCTGCTTAAAAAAACAAACAAATGAAGAAATCAGTGTTAAATATTGACAGCAGCCGTTCTGTCTACCGGAGAGCACGTTTAAAGCTCCATAAGAGCGAAATAATACTTTCATTCTCCGCTGTCCCGTTAGGTATAAGACACAACGAAGGCTCTGCGAGGACGACGCACGCAGCGGCAACTAAACTTTACACGAGAAAGGCGATTTAAAGCCGCCGTCTCCTCCTAAACAGAGATCACGTTTTGTTTTGTTTTTCTTCAGTCACATTTCAAATATGCACTATTATCCAAAGCCGCCGTTATCGGAGCAGGAGCAGCAGCGAGGTGCAGGCTCCACCGGGCTGCCGCCTGTGCGCTCCGATGCTCCGCCAAGGTGCGCACGACCTCTGGAGAGAAAAGCCAAAAAAAGAAGAAAAAAGAAAAAAGGAAACAAGTGGTCTAAAGTTTCTTTTCCTTTCTTTCTGTTTGCTTTTACCTTTTCTCTTGGATCGCCTCCTCCTCCTCCTTCTCAGCTTGCATTTCACCTGGCCGCCCTGAGCCCCCGACGCGCGGCTGTTGTTTCCAAGTACGGATGCCATCAGCGCAGACCTTTGGAGCGAGGCGCAGGGATAACTTGAACTCGGCGGCTCGATTCTCCTTTGTACTTGTCTGGCGTCAGCCTCCGTTGCTCAATGATAGCGCTGCGTCCTCGGCTTTGACGAACACTCGGACTATATTTTCGGCTCTTCTTCTTTTTTATCCCTTCAAACCAGGGAGAGGAGCTTCGCGTCTCGCTGTTCCTGTATCACCTCAGAAACTCCAGCTCGCCTCCAGCTCATAGAGAGACTGTGTTCGCAGCGCAGCGTGGCAGCTCTCAGCAGCACTGATCCCGGCTGCTTCGCTCCTCTCAGCCAGTTTTTGCCGCGCCTCTGCAGAAATTTTGGCATCAGCCACTTTGAATTCAATCATGCAGGACGCCTATCTATTTGCTGCCGAGCTTTCTAATTAGGGTCCAATCCTGGCTGTCTGGGAGGTGTGACATCACCAGCGACACCCACCAGCTCACACCCCTTCTTCACCCAGTGCTGTTTTAAAAACGTTTCGTCTCATTCCGCGCACTTTTTTACTTCACTTTTTTTTTACATGGCAGGGGAACTGTGTTCTTCTCAGGGAGGGGAAGGGGTCAAAGGTCAGGCAAGGATAGGACGTTTACCATCACCAAAGTACCAAATGTGGTCTTCTGCTTCATATACTGCCTGCTGCAAACCCAGTCACCACTAACTTGAGGCTCAAAGGAGAGACAGGGATGCAGAATGAGATGAGTGCTTCTCCTTTCTCTCCTTGTACAGTTGTGTTTGTCTTGCAGGATTTAGGATTTGCAATCTTCTTGTGGGATTAATGTTCTGAAATAAATTCCCTCTCTGTGGTCTGAAGTCATAGATGTCCATGGAGGAAGATTATTCTCAGACGCATTGCTCAGCTGTCCTTTCAAAGGCATCTTTAACGGACTTTTTTTTCACGTAGGTCTTACAAAACGTATTTTATTCTGAAAATCCTGTTTTGACTTTTGCAGGTGACCTTCATCACACATGGCAAAAACTCTTAACGGTGTGTTGTATTCGTAAAGTTTGAAGATTGTGACATTTTGGCATTTTTGTGTGAAAGCGTGGTGTGAAGGCTTTCACAAAGCATTTGTGGTTTACCTAGCTGCAGGTAATTGTTTTATTCCCCCGGCCTCTGCAGCAGAAGGTCAGGTGTGCGTTGGGAGGAGGCGCTATGGTACTGCCGGACACATTCAGGAGCTTGGAATAAATGCAGGTTTGTTAAGCCCTAATCAAGAATGCATTAAGCTTGTACAGCTGTTTCTTTTTTCTTTTCTTTTTTTTTTTTACAGTTGGTGAATAAAGGAAAGAGAGTGATATTTAATACCTAACAAAACAAGGCCTGCTGTTGCCTTGATTTTTTTCCCCCAAAAGACCCCCTTTACCTTCACAGGGCCCCAGCCGCTTTAGTTTTTATGATAAGAAAAAGAAAAAGCAGTGCTTTTGCTGAAGAACCAGCATGACACGTTTGCTGATGTCAGATTGAAAAGTCACTTTGAGGCTTTGTTGTTGGGTGGAAACATTTCCTCCCAGCCTCAGGGGCAGGGAGAAAGAGAGAGAGAGAAAGAATGAGAGCGAGGGTGCCGGGGCCGTCCGCCAGGCTGCAGTCTGCCCTCAGGACGCCCACAAATATCCATGTAAATTGCAGTTTAAGAGAAATCAATATAAGTGACAAGTTGCCAATGCCACTATCTGGGGCAGTAATGAAGGTGTGCTGGCGGGGGGGCCGGAAAATACACAGATAACAGCAAACTGGCTGAGTGGGGTGGGGGTACAGGTTAGAGGAAAGTGTGTGTGCACAGACACACATGCACAGCAAGGTCAGTAAGTGATGGATGCAAAGAACCACTAACTAACCTGGTTATCTTTATGTTCAACAGTACCTATGGCTGTACTACCTCAGTGCTCTACAAACACTATATAGCAACATGTTTCTTTGACTGTAGTCTACTTGATTGGTGAGAATTGAGCCCGGTAGATTGTAAAAAAATAAAAACTGTTAGATATCAGTAACAATTACTTTTTTAAAGGTTGTATCTATTGTTGTATCTATGACATAAATGTTAAAATACAAGCAGCAGGAGACAATATTATTAAATTTATCTGATTATTTATCTCCATTAATTGACTGTTCTGTATCTATAAAACTGTTTACACTGTTCTATTGAAACACGCACACACATACACAAAAGAAGCACTGCACGTTCCCAGATATTCAGGAGAAATTTTAAAGGTACAGGAATTCCTTCTTTTAAGGGTATTTAATTTCCTACTCACCTTAAGCATCGCCTCTTGAACTGAAGTCAGTCTCTAACACACAAAAACACGCAAAAACATATTTATTTATTCTTAATATTTCAAGAATTACTTATTGTCAGTGACCTCTCCATCTCTGAAAAACTGACAGCAATCCAGCTAAAGAACCACAACAGTTGGTTATAAGCTAATATTATCTCACCTAATGTTGGGCTTGAGTGTCCTAAAAATCACACTTTCTCTCTGATAGGTTAATTAAATAGGTTAATTACATACTCATATGAGTTTATTCACCAAGTATCTGAGTTCAGCAATGTTAGATCCACTTTACAGTTTCACAAACAATGGCTAACAGAGGCTAACACTGGCAAAAACAGCAGCTACAAGGGGCTAACATGAACAAAAACAGCAGCTAAAAGAGGCTAACATGAACATAAACAGCATCTAAAAGAGGCTAACATGAACAAAAATAGCAGCTAACAGAGGCTAACATGAACAAAAACATCAGCTAAAATAGGCTAACATGAACAAAAACAGCAGCTAACAGAGGCTAACATGAACATAAACAGCAGCTAACAGAGGCTAACGTGAACATAAACAGCATCTAAAAGAGGCTAACGTGAACAAAAATAGCAGCTAAAAGAGGCTAACATGAACATAAACAGCATCTAAAAGAGGCTAACGTGAACAAAAACAGCAGCTAACAGAGGCTAACATGAACATAAACAGCATCTAAAAGAGGCTAACGTGAACAAAAATAGCAGCTAACAGAGGCTAACATGAACAAAAACAGCAGCTAAAAGAGGCTAACATGAACAAAAACAGCAGCTAAAAGAGGCTAACATGAACAAAAACAGCAGCTAACAGAGGCTAACATGAACAAAAACAGCAGCTAAAAGAGGCTAACATGAACATAAACAGCAGCTAAAATAGGCTAACATGAACAAAAACAGCAGCTAACAGAGGCTAACATGAACATAAACAGCAGCTAACAGAGGCTAACATGAACATAAACAGCAGCTAACAGAGGCTAACATGAACAAAAACAGCAGCTAAAAGAGGCTAACATGAACAAAAACAGCAGCTAAAAGAGGCTAACATGAACAAAAACAACAGCTAACATAGGCTAACTCTGTTAACACTGCAACTAACAGTTGCTAACAGCAGCTTAAAAAGCCTAACAGTTCCTAATTTTGGCAAGGTTATCCTTTAAAAATCACCTCAGTTTTGCTATCGAAAAGAAGTGTTCTTCACTGAGTTTTCAACTGGTATCAGAGTCCTTTCACAAAGATTTACAGCCTCGTTCAGAGCAAATGGGCGTGGAAACATACTTACAGCTGATGTTAACATCGAACTGACAGCTTACACTCACTAAAGATGAATGGAGCCCAGAGTTGTTTGTTCTGCAGTAGGCACAATAACTAGGATTATGCACTTGAATTGGGAGGGGTACACAGCTCAGTTGACTGCAATCTACAATCTACTGGCATCTAGTCGTGAGATTTTACAGACTGTACCTTTTGCTTAAAAGTGAACTTAAAAGTAAAGCTAAATTTATAGTATTATAAAACACGGTTCTTTTAAAAGAAGCTACTAGCAAGAAATATTTGTTTCTGTCAACTAAGCCATTAATTAATTTTAAACTTAAGTGGAAATAAGCTGAGAAAATGTTTAATTAATTACCTCAGATTTACTCATATCAATCTCAAGAGCTAGCCTAATAAGGTTTATAAAAACATTCTATGTAATAACTATAATTCACTCAAAGGGGCACTCACAATGGTTTTGAGATTAAACTTCCTCTCTTAGACAATTTTTTAAAAGATGGGGGAAGTAGAGGAAGCTTAGATATCTTGATATTTTTTTTGGTAGACGAATTATCCAAAATACATTTCCCATAATGCATCTTAGATCACCCTCCATGCCTGGAGAACATCCAGTTTTTCTAAATGTTAATTTAGTTCAATTCAGTTTTATAATTGCTATATATCCAAAATACAGGAAACTTAAGACTGACTACGGCAAAGGAAAACAAAAACATTCATGACATGTAAGTCAAGGTTAAATCAGGGCACAAAAAAATATCTGCTTACGTAAAAAAAATCACACCAAACATATAATGGAATGTTCCAGTATTTCTGTGTTTACTTATGAGACGTACTTGGCATTAGTTTGATGTCATATCTATGGATTAAAGAGTTAGATTTAAATTGTGATTACAGCAAACACGTGGCAACGGCTCCTCTTTTTTCCATCATCAAATCAGGCACCTGCAATCTAAGATAAGGAGGCCAATCAGTACATTGCTCAGACACATTCATTTTCTGCACTTTTGATTTGTGTGTATAGATATATATATATATATATATATATATATATATATATATATATATATATATATATATATATATATGAATATTTGCTGGAATATGACTGTCTTACAATTAAGAGACAGTTGAGTTCTTCTCATCCACCACCTGTGATTGCCCGCTCTCTCTTTTTTTGTAGCTGTATTCATTATTAGAATAATTAATATAGCACACTCGCTCGGTGTTCAGGTAAGGTTGTCTCCATGGTGATACATGTGTTGTGCTCTAATCAAAATGCTGTAATTACCAGTTGTTTTTCTTAACTCTCAGTTGAGAAACAGTTTGTGTCAACATTGAGGAGTGTTTTAGCCTTGAGACATCTCTGCAGGAGAAATGAAAGCTGCTACGGCTCTCAGGAAGTCTTCAGCCCACGGTACAACAGCCCTGTCTGAAAAATATGTGCTGTTTTTTTCAGTGCATGCTTTTATATGTTACCAGTTTTTTGAGCATTGTTTGGAGCGTTCACTTTGCGTTGTTGCCTTCAAGTTGTGACATGTTTTGCCTCAATCTCACACCCTTCGACGGCTTTTCAAAAAGAGGAAACAAACAGGACCCAGAATATTGTGGTTTTAAATGTGTCGCATTAAACAATGATGCTGCTTGATGGAAATAGCAGGAATTTAGTGAGACCAAGTTAACCAGCTTATCAACCCTCCCAGTTGACATAGTGGAACTGGAAGCCTAGGGAGGCCTATCATCAGTCTCAGGGAGAGTATTGACTTTAAGCTTTACTGATGTTTTTTACAGGCATGGGATGGTAGTAGTGAAGGTGGGGAGGATTAGGTGGCTGTGGCCTTATCAGGTGCTCAGGCTCCTCACAAGGCGAGCGACTGGGAGACTCACACACACCTTCATCTCCCTTCCACAGCCGGTTTGCTCCTCTGACTCTAATCCAGCAGCACTTATAAGTCAGGCTGCACTCGCGTACTGTGTGTCGCATCCGCACTGTGCAAATAATGAGCATGTGAGAGCGTGTAAACAGGCTGTAATGTGTAAGATATGCATTTCTGCTTTTATGTTGCAAATGCAAAGTAGGTTTGCTGTGATAGAGAATCGCAGTACCTCTTATCTTTTCTAACTTTTAGATCTACAGATAAATTTGTCAATTTAGGGACAAACTTTATGACATCTGTATTTTACAGCATTAAGAAAATACAACTGCTTAGCTTCCATATTTATCCTGCAATGTGTTCTGTTGCAGGGAGCTTTACACACTCTTTAGTTTCATTACTCTGCATGTAGTTTTACAGGCCTGTGGCACTTATTCACTTTGCTCATCTATGAAAACAGACATGTATGTAAATTTACCTTGTTATTCTTTTCATCTTCATTATATCACTTTATATAGTCAGCTGCCAGAAATAGCTGTTCATATACACATATATATGTGTATATATATTACACATATATTTTTTTCTACATCTTTGCAAGCTACATATTTATTGTATAAGACAAAGGAAGGATTACAGGATTCACTATTAGCGTCACTGTTTGTTGAACAGTTATTAGAGATGCATGACACATATTCTAGTCACCCCAACAGTAACGGTACTCAATTTTTTAATAAGAGATGCTATGCAAACCATGAAACATAAACATTTTATTGCTTTTGCCATTTTGATTACAACAAGAAAAAGAAAAACAAAGCAAATCCTGTATCCAGATTCATACCTTGTGAGCAGTGTTGGTCAAGTTACTTGAAAAAAGTAATCAGTAACTAATTACTGATTACTTCCCCTAAAAAGTAATCCCGTTACTTTACTGATTACTTATTTTCAAAAGTAATTTATTACTTAGTTACTTAGTTACTTTTTAAAAACACGATTTACAACCTGAATAGGTGATAAAGCGATAGATCTGTCAGCCCAATTCTACTTTTTCTGCATAATCCATCATACAAAATGTAATCAAATGGAAAAGTCTCTTTTTTTTAAACTTGTATTATTAGTTTTAATCTTTTAACTTTATGCATCAAGCAAAAATTAAATTATATGCACCATTCTCTGACTTTAAGAAATTAGTTTAACATTTAAACCTATTTTCTGCACATTCTAGCACATAAAATAAAATATGTTTTGTGTTTACACTCAGTCTTTCAAATAGATGCAAGTAAAACACAGCAGAAAATAAATAAAATCAAACACTAGCGGTCCTGTTGCTCTATTTTCACCTGTAAAGCAGGAGTGGGTTAGGCGGAGGTTTACCCTGGTGCAGGTGTGCCGCAGCGGTCAGTGGAAGAATCCACGAGTTTCTCTGTGAGTTTCCCATTACGTCGTTGCTCACGAGCTTGTTTAGGGTTTTTTTCGGTGTAAAAAGAAGTTTTCTTCCCACGCACAACGGACACTAATGTTTTTGTCACTTTTTATGGAATCAAACTTAAAGTAAGGTCAGTACTTCCACGCTTTAAACGCTGCACGCTCATACTCTCACCGCACTCGATATATGGTCCATTGTTGATCTGCACACAGCTGTTGTCACGAACGTCGCACTCGCTTACGTCACTGTCATGAGACATTCTTGCAAAAAAATCACGGTTTTAGTAACGCAGCGTTCCTATGGGAAAGTAACGGTAATCTAATTACCGTTTTTGCAATAGTAATCCCTTACTTTACTCGTTACTTGAAAAAAGTAATCAGATTACAGTAACTGTACAGTACAGTTACTGCCCATCTCTGCTTGTGAGACAGCTCCACCCGCAAACTGCAAAAGCTGCCTGAACTGCCATGTGATCACTGTGTACAGTGCAATTGCTGTGCCAAGCCTGTGTGTGCAATTGTTGTCTGTTATTTTCCTTGGAAACATGCATGGTGATTAAGCAGCGTTATCAGTGAAATCAATAACAAATACAAGTTCACACATTCTTGACAAATTATAAATCTTTGGTCGTTGTAAAACATAACGTGAGCTAAAAGCATGTACGTTAAACGGACATTAAATGCGAAGATAACTGACAGATTCGCAGGAATGCACGGGTGAATTTCAGGTACTACACATAATATAATTTGTAAGGATCTGAATGCTGGAAAAATAATTCTCAAATCTCATAGATGTTGACAATCATGGTGGCAGTTTTAGTTTTTTTTTGTGTCTAGTAGGGAATAGACACACATACATATGCTACGACCATTACAGTAAGATTATTAAAGCCTCGAAACATGTTTTAAAATTCAAAGTTTCTTAAAAGATGCTCACAAATATGTGAGACCAGCCCTCCAAAACTGGAAGGTGATACCAACCCCAACAAGGTGATTCAGCACATTTAACCATGTGTTAAGTTACCCGAATTGTTCTTTCATCTACATAATAGCATTAACATCCAAGAATTGCCACAATGAAGATTTTAAAAAGCGCATATAATGGTGGGAAGGACATTTCAGGAGTAACAATGCCAATGATATTAAATTTCTAAGCTTCCACAAAGACCAAAAACACAAGAGTGCAAACACAAGAAAAGGATAGCAACCAATTAAATGTCAAATCAACAGGGCACTCCAAGAAATCTGAATAGAAATCTGTATGAGAATGCTTAAATCTGAAAGATGGAGTAGTAGTACTGCCCCCAAAGAGCCAATCAGCATTAAAAAAGGGGAATATATTAGCCCATCTTGTTGTTGTGTTGACACATGTGCACAGTAAGTGGTTCCTAACTGTTTCAGCAGTTCACAAGTTGTTAAAGTGCTTGCATCATCTGAATCTAACAAGTAAAATCCCTTTTTGAAACATATTCTGTGGCAAAGCAACAATTCTTAAAATTCTTTGAACTGTGTTTTTAGGTTCTAGTGAACACTGACCAAAAATCCAGTGATCAAATGTTGCATCAAAATTCTGGGCAGTTAGCTTGCAGTACTGTGATCACAGTTAGGTTACATCAAGTGTAGCAAAGATTAAGTTCAGCCTTTATACCGACTTTATTGTGTCTAGTATAAAGACAGTATAATATACTGTCAGTGTAGGGGATGAAAATCAGCCAAGGTATCGTGTGAAACATCTGCTTACATGTTGTTGAATTCAGCTGTGTAAATCCAGAAAGACGGAGCTCACATTAGAAAATATTGTTGTGATACTTTCTCTATGCTGAGCTATTGCAACTGGGTCTCACTTTAACCCTTGACTATTTTCATTATTCTGTTTAGGTGTGGAGACAAAGTCACCCACTACAATGTTATTATTTTTACTGCATGTGTCCTAAATAACAGATTCAAGAGATTCAAGGTAAGAATTACAATTTAGATTGGAAGGACAATTGTACTAACTCATGTACAGGGTGGGCCATTTATATGGATACACCGTAATAACATGGGAATGGTTGGTTGGTAAAGTCCTGTTTGTGGCACATTAGTATATGTGAGGGGGCAAACTCCTCAACATGGGTGGTGACCATGGTG
The DNA here is from genome assembly GCF_900408965.1 of Simochromis diagramma. Classification (NCBI taxonomy): domain Eukaryota; kingdom Metazoa; phylum Chordata; class Actinopteri; order Cichliformes; family Cichlidae; genus Simochromis; species Simochromis diagramma. The sequence goes on along the minus strand of NW_024387503.1, from coordinate 2,474,335 downwards.
GCCATTTAAAAGTCGGCCATCTTGGATACAACTTTTGTTTTTTCAATAGGAAGAGGGCCATGTGACACATCAAACTTATTGGTAATGTCACAAGAAAAACAATGGTATGCTCGGTTTCAACGTAACTTTATTCTTTCGTGAGTTATTTACTAGTTTCTCTTTGTTCACAGCCATTGACATGTCAAAGAGGTTAACACGTGAGGAGCGGATCGAAATCGTGTTGATATCTGGTAAACGCAGTAACCGGGTCATTGGAGCAGATTTCAATGCAAGACACCCTACGAGACCACCCATCTCCCATGCTACAGTTAGCAAACTGATTGCTAAGTTTTGTGAAACGGGTTCAGTGTTGGATTTGCGAAAATGTGGATGCAAGAAAACTGTCACTAATGAAGAAACATCAGTGGCTGTCCTAGCTTCATTCAGCAAGAGCCCACAGCGTAGCACTCCCCGCATGTCACTGGAGAGTGGCATTAGTCAAACATCCCTTCGGTGGATATTAGCTACTCACAAATGGCTCCCTTACAAACTCCAGCTACTGCAGCATCTCAACGAGGATGACCCAGATCAGCGCACAGAATTTGCAGAATGGGCAAAACAAAAATTGGAACAGGACCCTCAGTTCACGCAGAAGATTTTGTTCAGTGATGAGGCAAACTTTTATGTGAATGGTGAAGTTAACAAGCAAAACCACCGCTGACACTAACCCACATTGGATGGATCCTTCCAAGACTGTTGGAACAACAGAAGTGATGGTTGGGTGTGGTTTAAGGGGTACAACGATAGTGGGTCCATTCTTCATCAATGGAAACCTCAAGGCCACTGAATATTTGAAATTGCTACATGATGATGTGTTTCCCTCTTTATGCACTGAAGCTGGCACTTTCCCTGAGTTTTTCCAGCAAGATGGTGCACCACCACATTATGGGTGCCAGGTCCGAGCATTCCTAGATGAACAGTTTCCTGGAAAGTGGATTGGTCATCGTGGGCCAGTTGAATGGCCCCCAAGGTCTCCCGATCTGACCCCCTTAGACTTTTATCTTTGGGGTCATCTGAAGGCAATTGTCTATGGTGTGAAGATATAAGATGTGCAGCACCTGAAACTACGGATACTGGATGCCTGTGCTGGTATTTCTCCTGCGGTGTTGCTATCAGTGTGTGAAGAGTGGGGGAAGAGGGTTGCATTGACAATCCAACACAATGGGCTGCACATTGAACACATTTTATAAGTGGTCAGAAACTTGTAAATAACTCATGAAAGAATAAAGTTACGTTGAAACCAAGCACACCATTGCTTTTCTTGTGACATTACCAATAAGTTTGATGTGTCACATGGTCCTCTTCTTATTGAAAAAACAAAAGTTGTATCCAAGATGGCTGACTTCTAACTGGCCACCATGGTCACCACCCATCTTGAGGAGTTTGCCCCCTCACATATACTAATGTGCCACAAACAGGACTTTAATATCACCAACCATTCCCACGTTATTATGATGTGTCCATATAAATGGCCCACCCTGTACTAGTATTACATTATATCAGGTATCAATAGTGTTCCCTTTTTCATTTGAATGCGACAGAACACTCATCTGAAACTAAATACGAAACAATTCTTTGGCATAGGAAAGCTTGCCTATGCTGAAAAATGGCTCTGACTGATATTAACATGCACTAAGTAACACCCCGATTCATATTCAAGAATCTGCATTGAAGACCAGTCGCATCTGATGTTTTTATCTCCACAAAAGATCTGCCTAAGCACACATAAGCTTCTGCATGCAGATCCCACCAAAAAACAGATGCATGAAACAGGTGGGCATTTTGATAAGCTACATACTTCAGAAAACAAGTTTCAAGTGTTGACAACAGGAGGAGAGGAACTGACATTTGTCACAAGCTGCTTTTTTTAAACAACTGACTAAGAAATCCAGCTCCAGCTGTGAATATGATCTGACTTTATGTAGAAACGAGATAAACAAATGCTTAACAGCATGTGTCAAGCAGGCCTTTGGATGTCCCACTTTACACTTTCAGTTTCCAGAGACGTTAATGGAAAAGTCAGCAGAATGAACGAGGAGCACGAGGACAGGTAGCAGTCACAGGAAACTGACTCCACAGCTTTTACAAGTCTTCCCACCGGCTTCAAGCACACCAGCAAATGCAGGTAACACATTGCACAAGAATGCATGCGACCAGGTAAATACTGTCAAACATGCCTATCGCTCGTGGCAAACTGTTAGGCCACACCTCGTTTCAAGGTTATTTTAAACAACTATATTAAACATCTGAAAGTGACATTGAACATTTCGTTTAACAGCACACGGCTACAGCCAGGGGGGCTAAATTCTCGCTGATGAACTGCCGGCACTGCACCTTTTCTTCAGCAACAATCTCTTTTGAATTACTTTCTTCCCCCCCAAACCTCACCCCACCCTTCTTAAGTGACACCCATTAATCACATTAGGTCTTTGGAAGAATTGTCTGCAGAGCGTCAAGTCTTGGCTGACCCCAGCATTTGGAGAGTGAAGATAAAGACATTGCACTGACAGCTCTGAAATGGCCCCTTTTTCGTGGGTCAGCGTTCGGGGGAATATGAATATTATTATACATAAAAAGAGGGAGAAAACAATTGAGTTTTTACTTCAGAGGAAGTAAATGACATTGGGAATTCTCAGACTTTCTGCTGCTATAGATAGATTGCCGGGGTAGGATTCAAATTAGCAAAGTTTTCAGAAAGCTCCGCGTATTGATTTAATATGTGCTCCCCAAATATATGAGCGCAAAGAGCTCATCATTAAAGGAGTCCTCTCTAATGTTACGGCTGTATTACTTAGTCTCTATTTTTGCTATCTGGAAACCAAACATATCCTGACATATAGGCTAATAAAATACTCTGGGAGTCAGTGGCGATTGTCTTTAATATTGGATTCCTTAATTTCTGAAAGCATTGAATATTATGGCGCTCTTTGTGAGTCTACATTCCAATCAAAACGTCTCTCTGAATAAGAACTAAAATCATTGCCCTTAATGTCACGAAACATTATCAGCTCTGTGGTTTGGTACAATGGAGCCATTGTGTTCAGCGGTGAGGGGAGCTTATCAGTGAAAGACAGCAAAGGAGAAAGGGACGGAGGAAATGAACGGAATAAAAGTAAATTTGATCTCTGATTTGCAATGGAGAGTTACTTACAGTGCGGGATTAGGACACCTTGTTCAACCAAAATTAAAATAATTTTCTTGCAAAGATATTTGTACATGTGTCGCTGGTTGCTCTGACTTTTCTAAGCGTGGTGTCGTGCATTTTTTATTGTCATGCAAAGTTTAAATTCATCACATCGATTTACTTAGATTAGATCCACAAAGGACTCAGTTTATTTGTTCGCCACTGTGAAACATCCATTATTAATCTAGATGTGAGAGACTGAGCCTGCACAACTTATTCACACTTTAATTATTCATTGTTTGATGTTGCTTTTAATAAGAATATTGAATAAAATAATTAAAAAAATATATCTTCTCAGGGTAGCTACCTATCATTATTGGCTGTAAGGTAAGAAAGTTCATTTTCTACCTCTGCTTAGTGTTTCAACTGACAGTTTAACTTTGTACTCATAAGAAGCTGCTTTTCTCATCTCTTGGTTTGTAGGACTTTAGTGCTGCTGCACTGCATTTACAATATGGATGTGGTTTCTGGGTCTGAAAAGTGAAGGCAAATGAGGAAGTCCCTCATGGGAATGAATGTGCATTCTTTCTAACAGCCAGCAAACAGTCAAAAAGCTCCAAGCACATAGAAATAATCAAGAAAATGACCATCCTCTACACTTGATATATAACCACAGCAAAGGCTTTCCTTATGAGTTCAGTTTAGTCTTCTTCAATACAGTGTGATGTTATTTTTTTAATCATGCTTTTATAAATTTGCAGTGTCCACACTTTTTTAGTCAGAGCCAACCGGCACCAATAATCTTTGGTTAAAATAAATAAATAGAAAAAACAATACTGAGAGTGAAACGCTAAACCTGAGGCTTAAAAACTGGAGTTTGGAAACCACTCGTTAGATTTTAATAATAACATCATAATTAATACAAGTAATAAAATAAAACCCTGATTTTGCCTACTTCTTTATTCACAAGGGAGGGGTCACCACAACAGATTGCATGAAGACTTTCTCCTGGTCGTAATTCAGGAATTTTGTTCTGTATGAGGCAAATGTGTTAACCACTACACTATGGAACAACAGCAATAATAATAATAGCACAGTACACGCCCACAAAGTGACAAATCCCCCAAATTTGCTACTTATAATAATAATAATAATAATAATAACTCACTATGTGTTAATAGACCTCTCTGCACTGAATCATACTTGTTATTAATCTCTGGCTCTTCCACAGCATGTCTTTATCCTGTCTTCCTTTTCTCACCCCAACCGGTTGCAGCAGATGGCCCCGCCCCTCCCTGAGCCTGGTTCTGCTGGAGTTTTCTTCCTGTTTAAAGGGAGTTTTTCCTTCCCACTGTCACCAGAGCGCTTGCTCATAGGAGGTCGTATGATTGTTGGGTTTTTCTCTGTATGCATTATTGTAGGGTCTACCTTACAAAATAAAGCGCCTTGAGGCGACTGTTGTTGTGATTTGTCACTATATAAATAAAACTAAATTGAATAAATGGAATGAACCATTCATATGTTTCTCAATTTTCTTACTTTTTCCGTTAGTCATTCATCCAGTTTGACTAGTTTCCTTTTTCCTGCCTCTAACTCTTTAATTTCAGACAACATCACTTAAACCTGACTACATTTCTTGTAAGCAGTATCTCTGAGTAGTGTCTCCATAAACCTGTTCCCACTTAGCTAAAGTGTATTTCCAGTGTTTAGTTGACTGTAGGCCTTTTATTAATTTTGCCTGTATTTTCAAATTTTTGCCTCAGTTAATTGCAAATGAGCTATATTTGCAATTAACACTTTGCAAATGTGTTAGCCCTTGGAAGTGTTTCCATAGATATGCTGCAGGATTTTATTGTCTGATTTCAGTCTCATTAAAATGAATACATTTAGAGTGTTGTTTTGTTTAAAAACAATATTATTGTTCTTATTGAGACAAGAAAAACAAGTTTAAGCTCAAGCTACATATTTTCATGTTTGTTCCTGTTGTCACTGGTGTTTTCAGGCAGATGGAGAGTGATATCTGCACAGACAGATGGAGAAAGCTGCTGTAGAGTTCCTGAAGGTAAAGATGCTTGTTGTGCCAGGTCTGATCAGGCTGAATTCTGCAGCCAGAAGGGAAATGATGTACAGCTACATTTGTTTTTGTTGTTTCTTTTTGTTTCTTTTTTTTTTGCTCATTGGCATCAGGCAGGTAAATTTCTGGAAACTCCCCTGACCTCCCTGACGGCAGATTTCAAGTACAGACCACAATCTGTGAAATTAAAAAAACAGCCCTCTAAAGCTCTGTTGTGGACATGCGTAGCACAGTTTTCCTGGCACTGTGTTTGTTTAACACCTCATGCAGACATTATGAGGTGTTCTGGCTTTGACCTGACAACCAAGAGGGGGACAGGGATGTATGTTTGGGGAAAAAAAAATCAAATGTCAGCAGAGCTTAGTTCTGATCAAACATCCTGTTCAAACTGATAGCAGCCTGGATGCTGCAGCCGCTCGGGAACTGGCTGTAACTGAAAATGAGCAAAAGAAAATCAAACAAACACCGATGCTCTCATGCATGTCTGATTTTAAAAATGATTCACTAAACCTGCTTTTAACTAACTCACAATTGCACACTTGCACATGCACAGTTGGATATCTGCCGCAGAGTTGCACAAAGCATCGACATCACCGCAAGGGAAAATTAGTAAACAGAGGCTTATCGTTTTCCAAGAGATCCTAAAGGCCTTGAAGCTCAGCTGTATTCCATTTTGAAGACAGAGATTAATTGCCTCTTTTCCACCCCGACAGTAATCCTTGAAACTGCCTCTGCTCGGTGCAACAGCGTCTCGGCCTAACTTGGTGCTTCTCACACAGACCAAGGATGCCACCAGAAAAAGTCAAACAAACCCTCCCTTAAAATTGCAAACAGATTTTCACTACATCACTAATATCCGCCTCATTAGCACTTTAAAGCTAGCATTCAGAATTACTTAAAGTCTTGCATGCGTTTGTAGTATCGCAGAGTCGCAGTTGTGAGAGTGGTAGGAGGTTTGGTAAGTGACGATCACGCTTTGCTCACATTATTTGGCAAGGAATTGAGTTTGTTAATCTCACAATGCAAGCAGAATTAGAAGCTCGGGTACAGCAAGTCTAAGCACTTGAGGATGGCCAACTCTAATACCTCCTGGAATAAAAACCGAGATCAGGCAGGGCACATTTGTTGTTTTCCTGTGATATTTGCAGGTCTTAAAAAAATCCCACCAGCAAAGCGCAGTTTTAATTAATTCCCCCCTCCCGTCTTTGTTCGCGAGACCGTGCTTGTGCACAATGGCAGCATATGGTGCGCTCTGTTTCGCAAATCCTTGAAAATCCAGATCATTGTGGGATTTATGAATGTAACAGATGAGGTTTTGATGATTATGAGGTTGCTGATGGTCATCAGCAGCGGAGAGGTTGTGACTTCGACTCGACAGCGCAGCATATGCTGGGTGTGGTTGGTGAGAGGTCATCCAGATCTTCTGCCAGCGCCGGCCATTTCATTACTCCAACAGATGGCTGCAGGGATTTTACCATTAAAATATCCTCCTGCTGAATCTTTTTCATATTGTCAAAGTTATCAGGCTCGCAGCGCTTCGTCACCGCTGACATTAAACACATTGTCACTTTCGAGTCTCTGCTTTCATGAAAATAAGACTTTAAGTAGTCAAATGAAATCAGTGAGTTTTTGACTAAATGAGCATCGATCTTGTGGCGTGCACATGAAATATTATGTGTTTTAAGATTAATGAGGATTAGGGTTATGGGATGCTTTTCACTGCATTTGCAAGAGATGAATCAAAGGCTGATTGGAAGTCACAAAAAGCTCTCAGAAACCAAATCCTCCCTCGGCAATTAACTTTGTATGCGCTGAGGACGTGGCAGATTTTGATCTTGACTTTGCGGGAAACAGCTGAGTGATTTTTTTTTCCCATTTTCAACCACAACGGCATCATGTTATCGCTGCATTGGCACTGATTACAAGGCCCCATTGACCAGGGGTGCATGCGTTTCTGTCCTCCAACGATGCCGGTGCATGAATAGGATGTAATCAATCTTTGATCCAATCAGAGGTCGGTGTCTGGGTGACTGACAGAGAGGTCTCTGTGGGACTCTGATGAGGCCAGAGTTAAAGGGCTCTCAGGGGACGGGAGGCCATGACAAAGAGATCCTCTGAGCAGCAGTGACTCACTGAAATGAATATAGTGAGTGCTGCTGAGCATCTATCTGCTCTGTCTGTCCAGCTCCCAAAAACCTTTTAGAATATTTTTAAATTAATTAATTCAATTTTGCAACACATTTGTTTCAAATAAAAAAAATTACTTTTAGTGAATGCAACTGCACAATAACACATAAAAAAGTCTTTCTAGTAAGAAAATACTACTAACCTCACAATTCCTGCTACAAAGATCATTTAAAGTGCTGCATTTGCTATCTTTTGTGCAAGCTTGCAGCTTTCTGCATTCTATATACAGTAAGAGAACATGGTGATTAAAAACAGCAAGCAGCCAATGAAGCCTCAACAGCACGGTTTCTACATCTGCTGGATGCTACAAATAGCACCTTTAAATAACACACCCTCCGTGCAGGATCCAAAGTGTGTCTGCCTAAACTTTTAAGAACAGCACTTTATAAGGCGCTGTTGTAATGGACTAACTATTTACTTTGTCTTTAAATGATGAGAACTTTCTGAGCGGATGCTCCTGGAAAATAGCATCCACTCCCTGCAGACAGCTCTGTAACCGGTCCTGCTCTATCACGGCACCAAGTCACTGCAAAGCACCAAGCTGGAGTCGACTGAAAGAAAACAATTTAAATGCAGGATTCTGGGTAATGGTGCAAACATTCAAACCATACAGGGCTTGTCCTTTGAAACAATTTTGACTATAAATATTGAGTTAAAAGTAGAAAATGCTGAGGACTCCATTTTAACTGTGTACTGTTGTGTTACTTTGTGTGTTTAGTGAATTCATTTTGGATCTAATGTTTTTTTCCCGCTCTGAACATAATGTTGTGCCCTCAATCAAAGTTCATATTCCTGGTTGAGCCACATGGATGCGGTGGTTGAAAGTCAGCTCCTCCATGTGAACAGTAGATGGTGGTAGTAAACACTTTTATATGTAGCTCAGATGGGGACAGCAGACACCTCTTTCACATTGTACAGCAGAATCGACTTTTTATTTAGTTCGTGTTTTATTCATTTATTTATTTACTGAAAGCATTCTTTGGTAATCTAATGAGGTTTAAATAAATGTTTCCACTTCTAACTCACCTTTATTCACATCTGCATTAACGTTTTCCACTGATCAAAGACAAGTGTCATTACTTTCCCTCAACAATCAGGCGTGAAGTCTACACCGTGTTCGACAAAACGCAGGAAGTGAGAGACAGAGCTGCTAAATCCCCCAAGTTAAGCTCCTCACCTCCTCCTTCTCTGAAGTGCTACTCTTTCATCAGCCTGGTTTTATCGCTGCGTCAGAGACGGGCAGTGTTTGAAGTTTCAAGCTTTTCCTCTTCGCTAAAACCGCACATCGAGGTGAGCGCCAGCAAAGACTAGATCCCTGTCAAAACGGACCAACGGGCTCAGGAAAAGCAGGGTGGGAATTCAGCTGGGCTGTCGTTTGACATGCCAGACATGCGTGAACATTGCTGGGGTTTGTTTTTTGTCTGTGAAGGTGGGGAAAGAGAGGAAAACTAAATGCATGTGATGAAGCACAGTGATGAAGAGAGTCCGTGTAGTTTGACAATGGAAGGGGAGGAAAGCACCGCCGATGGAAAGTGAAGCTGGCAGATCAATAACTGTGGGAACCAAAGCCCTGTCAGAGACAACAGAGTACAAGTAGCAGACTAACAGTGTGATGTAGACTTCAAACAAAAATGCCATTTTTTAATGCAGCTGTCCAATTAATGCTGTCCTGCCCGGAGATACTGTTTTGGCAGTTGTTTGAATTCAGGACCACCAATATTAATTAATCATTTAATGAGAAAATCTAACCTTAAAGCTGCTGAAATCTGTATTCTGCAAATAAAAATGACTTTAATTGTAACTTTTATCCAGTCTTCCTCCAGTCACCCCCAACTGGTTGCAGCAGATGGCCGCTATTGTGATTTGGTGCTGTATAAACAAAACTGAATTGAATTAAACTGAGATTAAGTTGAAACTGAATGTAAAACATGAGAGACTCAGCTGACTCATAACGATTCATTATTATCGTCTTTTAACTCTTTCATGAGAACTGCTTTATTATTGTGGTTTACATTTATTATTGTGACTTTTACTCCCAAAATAAGACGTCTTTATTTGCGCTTCACAATAAAATACAGATGCATCCGGAGAACTAGGGCTACGTCTACACTAATCCGGATAAATTTGAAAACAGCGTTTTCATCTAAAAACGCTCGGCGTCCACACTATTGTTTTCAATCGTTTCCGAGCAGTTGTTCATCCACAGTGAAACGACTGAAACCGCTTACGTTCCTGTACTGCGCATGCGTGAAACGTAGGACGATTCGACCTGCGTCATTTCTGTCTGCCGTTTATTTATTTTCCGGCGCTTCACGGAAAAGCACCGAGTTTTTAAAATGGACTGACAATGAGGTGGAGTTGTTGCTGCGAGTAACACAAAAGTACAAAGTTGCAGAAGTGAGTGAGAGTTAGAGAATTTGAAGTAAAGCTATCTGGAGCATGTACAAACTGATATAAATCTTTAATAGGGCTGTCAAAATTGAGAGCAAACAAAACAACTGCTGTTTGATGCCCTCTGCTATCTTAGTTTAATTGGTCACATGACTGCATCATATGGCTAAAATGCGTCATTATTTTCGAAAGGCTCCAGGTTCGCCGTCCACACTGCGACGCAAAAACGGCGTTTTTAAATGTATCCACTTTGGAGAGCGTTTTCAAAACGCTGAGTTTTCCTTGGCCAAAAACGTCATCTCAGTGTGGACGGAAGGCCAAAACGGAGAGAAAAAGATGCGTTTTCAAACGAAAACATAATAGTGTGGACATGGCCTAGCCTACTTCAGCTAAATGGCCTGTATTTGTATAGCGCTTTTCTACATCTAGCAAGGTCTGGCTTGCAACCACAAGCAGTGTTGCCAACTCCCCAGTAAGGAAAATCGCTATTGGTTGTCCTGAAAGTCGCTAAATGACGTCATCGCCTAATTTGCATAATTGGTCATGCTAATCTAATTGTAACCTATGTTGTTGGAGAGAGAAATAACATCGTGGAAGAGACATAAAGTGAGTAAAAAACGTCCTAAATGCATTTAGAGTTTATTTAGAACTACAAATTAAATTTCTTTTAGCAATTATTGTTTTTTTAATGTCACAATTCCAACCCTGCTCCTTTACCCGGGCCTGGACCGGCAAAAGTGACCCGAAATAGGCACTCTGGTGGAGTTACTTTGTGTGTGTGTTTATAAGTAGTTTTAAACCTTGTGATCCACAAAACAGCATAAGAGTAAAAGAGTAAAAGAAGAACTGACTGCGTTACAGCACCCGCTGCTTGTTGAGAGTAAAAGCGATACGCGCTTTCACGTCTTTTTTTAGCGACTTTTTTTTAGAAAAAAAGTCGCTAAGGGGTCTGAAAACTCGCTAAATATAGCGACAAAGTCGCTAAGTTGGCAACACTGACCACAAGTCAGCAGAATCTTTTGCGTTCGGTGTCCCGCCCATTGTACCACCCCCTTCAACTGTCCTGCCCCTGGTCTTCCCCACCTCAGCACTATAAATAAGTTTAAACCTTGCTCTCTAATCTACTATATCTACAATGAAAATATATAAAATCATGGGTACACAATCAGCATGTCACACAAGCACCCCTTCCCACAACGTTTAAATTGAATAAGGGCTTGCTGCAATGATGTTTTTCTGTGCTTTTCAGTGTGGTGGTTAACATGTTACACTCTTACATGCAAAAGAACCCCAGTTTGAAACCAGGAGGACATATAAACCCAAACTCAGTGGGTCACTATGTCCTCTTAGTGCTGGTCCCAAGCTCACATGACAAGGATAGTTGCATCAGGAAGGGTTTTGTTTGCAGGGATGTAGGGAGGTCTGGACCTGCCCCTTCATTTGGAGAGTGCTCCATCTACATGTGTTTTCCACAGCCTCCCACTCTTGCTTTGATTTCCTCTCAGTGCATGTTGGCTGATGCCACAAATTCCTAGTTGACTGGAAGAAAACCAGCTGGCTTTCGGCAAATGTTCACTGACGCATCTCAGCCATTGGTAATCATTTTCCTGTTCCCTTACTTTGTACTTCTGTCTTCTCTTCTCCTCTCTTTGTTGGTGGGCTAAGCTTGTACAGTCATCACTTTTTTAAGGCTTGTGCCACCATATCTTCGCAACGCTGACAGCAGCGGCGCTCTTTCTTATTGTTTATGAGTCATGACCAATTAGATGAAACTGTAGATGCACCAGGCAGAATGTATGAATTTAATTGACATGTGAATAACTTAACGCATTGTATGTTGCTGAAGAAACCAGAAATCCATTTAACAGACAGTTGCATACAGACATGCAGATGTTGTGGTGGAAGAAGGATTGCTTAAAACTCTTAAAACTGTTCTGCTTTTTCTGTACTTGTTTCATGAAAAGCTAAAGTTGGCTTAACTTTAAATTCTCACGAGGGATATCATCAAAATAGTCCCAGTAAACAAGGCTAATGCCGAGGCAGGATGTTCTCTTTAATCTGTAATATATGGATACAAAAGAAGGGCCCAAACGCATCTCGATGCGTGTCTTTGAATTGACGGCGCAGAGGGATAGTGCTCTGGCTGGGGAATTCTTTTTTTTTTTGCCTCTTTAGTTGGAATTGATTTCTTCAAAGGCGACTGTTGTTTTTTAATTAAACACTGAACTGGCTAATTGTGAAATTGATTCAGGTTGTGTTTTTCACTGTGTAGAGCAATATACGGGTACGTATATCTATATTTATCAGGGAAAGTAAAGCAGCTTGCACTCCCTGCCTGTCTTGCTCTTCCTAATTCCCGTGGCACACACAGATCCAGGAACACACACAGGCAGTTTAGGCCGTTTAATGCTGTAATCCCGCAACTCTTCAAAATGTTTTGGAAGTTTCTCAGTAAGCTATACATATAACTGACAGTATGAGAGTCTTTTACTCACAGCAAACCCTGTAAGCTCATCCTCAAAGTATCCTGAAAGTCTGTATCAACAACAGGATTATACATCGGACCGATCCGAACTTCAGAAGTGATTTGCACTTAGTTTACGTGTTGCTCCTTGGGTGCGTGGACAATTGAGCTATAATTGTGTGTTATGCAGACGCATCACGATAAACCCTTTTCTTTTCCCTTGCCAATAAGATTTATGTCGTGGGTGAGGTTAAATTTGCCTTACAAAATCACATAAACCTCCATATCTGCCTTTCCCAAAGGCTAACGTTACCTTCAGAGGTTCTATATTTCAGCAGGGCATTTTGCCACTGGATTAATCATCAGTCTTTAAATTATTCATTGCTTATCCAATCTTGAAAAACTGTCCTTAGTTCAATGTAATTCCATAATTTTGCCAAGAAAAATGGCCCAGTATGACACTGCCTACGGCATCCTGGCAATGGTCCACTGGCTCCCCTTGATCTCTGCACAGCACTTCTTCTCCTTTTCAGAAAGACTGCTTAATTCCCCAAAATATGCAAACAGTGCTGTCCAATAAACAAAGTTTGGTATTGATCCGGCCCCAAGTAAGTACATGGCCAGTATTGGGTTTTTATGAGACCTGGAATGTAAATGTGTCTAAAGCACTTTGGATAAGCCTTTGTCATTTAAATTCACTCTGTGCTACAAATAAAATAGTTGTGACAGTCAACACAAAAAAAGTTCAAACATTTTTCACCACGAAAAACAATTCAGTGGGCTACATACTGAACTTAGAGAATAGAAACGAATACCGATAAGAGCGCTGGTATTGATCCTATCGATATATGGGTCGATTCACTCGCCCCTATGTGCAAATGCTTCAGCTGTCCAGTGTCTCCAGCTGAGGTGGGCTTAAAGCAGAAATAATATCAGTGGCTGTTTCGAGTTCAAAAGGCCCATTTCAAACAACTAAGCAATAACTGAAGGAACTAGAGCCCAGCAGATATCAATTTTCTGAGAGTAAATAAACTCTACCACTGGTATGAGGGCCAGTATTTTCTATATATACTGTATACATACAGTATGTTGGAGAAAGTGATGTTATCTCCATAGCAGTGTATCTTACAAGCTAGTTAATAACTTAATGTGAACACACTGAGTGTCTGGACAGTGTGATGTTATTCTCTTACATGTGTTGCAGATAGTGCTGAGGGTATTGTAAACCATGTAAGAGAACCTGAAGGATAAACTATTATTACACTGTTATTATCAAGCAACTTAAAAACAAACAAAAAACAAACATAAAATTATTTTTAATAGGAATAATTTAAATTTTCCCTGCTCAACTCTGTGCAAAACTCACAGCACAACACTGTATATAGATGGTGCGACACTAACCTAGTGTGACATTTGTATGTTAAATGTCATAAGTTTGCTGTCAGTTGACAAAAAACATGCACAAACCAGTGCGTAATGTCTTAAATCCGCGGTCCCCAATGGACCGATTTATGTCCGACAACATTTTCACGGCCTTTAAGGTGTCGCGGATAAATACAACAAAATAAAATGATACGACCAAGACGAAAACGGTGGTATTTTGTAAATATAAGAATAAACGCGATTTCATTGTGTAATTGTGTAACTTTATTAGCAGCGTCCTGCTGAAATGCGCCGACAACATTAGAGGTGTCCAAATTCATGGGCTGCATCCTCCTGAGGCCGCATTTGTAGGCTGATTACGTCACAGCGACGCGACGAAGGCTGTCCAGATTCATAGACTCCAAATGCAGCTGACAAATGCGCCCTCCTTTTCCACCCGATTTGAAGGATGGGTCGGGTGTGTCCTTTGTGGCCTACCATATCCCAGAATTCATAGCGCGGCCCAGCCAAACTCCAGTTTCCAACAATGGCGGCCGCTACTAAGTTTCAATATTACTCTTATTACTCTTTTTGGGTCACAAAATAAAGTTTTAAGATATTTTCATGCGAGATTGTAGCTGTGTAAACTTCAAATATCTGCTTGGTTTATCAAGACATCGCATATTTGCAAAAGTGCTTCGACGTTTTCTGAGATCTCTGTTACCCACCAGCTAACAGCTAACTCACACAGCGTTTTCAAACCCCCGCAGTCTTTCGCTACTCAGGTTACACCTGATGTATAAGTCACTTAGATAAATTAAAAATGTTATTGTTGGGCTTTTTTCACTGTTTTATTTGTTTGTGAGTAAATTGGTTTGGCTGAGATTAAAGTTCTTAGATTAGATAAAATAAAACTCTATTAATCCCTCGGGTGGGTTCCCCCATGGTTTTCACACAGCTGAATAAACATCAAACGGAAAACTGATTAAACAGAAGTGTGAGATGATCAAAAATTCACCGCAGTGTCCTGTTATATTGTAGATAGCAAGGAGGCCCAGCTGAGTTTATTAAACTGCACCGAGACAGCTCGTGACGTACTTCTGAAGGCTGGACCATCCAACATCCGCTCTGGTCGCTATGATAACGCGTAAATATTTCTTTCAAAATAAAACACACAACTACAACACCCAGGGAAACCGAGTTAACGATAAAAACCCTGAAAACCATAAATTTCACACCCGAGCCTCAACTCTCAGGGCACGGTACCAAACGACTCTGGAGTTGGGGAGTGCTGTCTTAAATGATCGATTCACTTGTGGGCCAGAGTCTTGAATGCACCTCCATCCATCCTGCTAGGCCGCACAAGGACACAAATTTTTATGTGTGACTGGATCCTCAAGAGGAAAAAGCAGTTGAAGCAGAATTCCCATCAGTAAGCTAATGCCCCGTCTATTATTTTTATTATCCTTTCCCATGTCATGCAAGAATGAAGTAAGAAACCATGAGGGATTCATTTTAACCACTTTAATTTCAGCGTGAGGCAAATGAACCGGCATTCCTTCCGTCTGATGTTTTGACTGGGTCAGATCTCTCGTAGCCGCTGACCTGTTCCTTTGAGAAAGCGCAGTGAGACACCATAGGGTTTACAGTCTGGAGACAGACATGACAGCGCTGTGTTAATGCTTGCGCTGTTAAATCTGTGGGGAAATAATCCCTCGTTTGTTGGCTGCACACTTTCCTCCAATTAATCACAGCCCCTCTCAGCGCTCGGTTAAATGGTTGGAATTTAAAATAATGTCAAGGAGTCAAGCTTATTTATTCTCGACAAACATTTTAAGACTTCAATCAACTGTCCTCTCAGCTGCTCTCCCGTGGCGAGAGGCGCACACGTACAAGCGGAGATGATTTAGTCCTTCCAGTGAAGCATCGTAAATCACCCTTCTGAGCCAATAAACGTCTCTGTTTGGTCATGTCTGAACTTTTCAGATTCACCGTTAGCCTTGCTGTCATGTTATTGCGGCGGAGTAATTAGCCAGATGTTCCTGCAGGGAGAAAAAAGTGCCACTGGTGCACATTGAGATCAGTGAGTGATCATTTTTGCAGTGCACAGTGCTGATTTCACATCACTTAAAAAACAAAACTCTTACACATTTAGACTCTAGCTCGGCTGCTGTTAGCTCCGTATTTAACTTCAGGTGACTGCGCAGATTTTCTGGCACTTTGATATACCCAAAATTCCTGCTGCGAAGCATGTGAAGAATGATTGAGTAAACACTGAGATTTCATCCCAAACAAAGAGCGAGCAACCACAAATCTCACTGCTGAGAGGAAATCATTCTCACCTAAATCCCACCGAGACTAAAAAGGATTCAAGGATTACAGCGAGCGCCCACTTAGCTTTAATCAAAGTGCAAAGCTGTGCAGGCTACCGTTGTCCCTGTTAGACGTTAAAGAAACGAACCGAGTCCCCACGTGTGCTACTTTAGCAAAGGAAACATCTTCAGATGTATTTCGGCTCGTCCTACATTTCTCAAAACGTTCACCTTTTCTCATCTTTCCCTTGTGAGTCATTTATATGTGAAACCAGGGCAGGCAAGAATACTCTCCGCTGATCACTCTCCACCCTCAATTTTCTAAGCTTGTGTTTGCGTGTTTTTGCTTTTGGTTGTTTAAAGAGTTTCTGACGTTGTTATCCCGCAGCGTTGTGTACGCGTGTGATCTCCGCACAGAAGGATGTGCATCTAGGCTTGTTTTTTATCAAACGATGAAACACGGTGTATTTATGCACACGTCTCTTCTAGCTGCGGCATATGTTTTCACGTTGGATCTTACTCTACTACTTCTTACCCCGACATCATTACTCTCTGCTTTAATCCCTCCCTACCTCTCTTTTTACCCACTGTTTCCTCCAGGGATGTGACTTATGCTGCACCGACTCTTTGTACATACAGCACAGGTATCTCTGAGAATAGACGGCAGTGTCTTTCTTGGTTCTTCAGGGAGCGGGGAAAGGCAAAGGGAGCCCTGAAGCTGTCTCACAGGCACAAAACCAGAAGAGGAAAAAAGGTAAATATGGATTATTGCGCGGCATGAGCACAAATAGGCAGCAGGTAAAAGAATAACACTCATAAAACTCAAAATGAAAATTAAAGGTTCACTTTCTAATAACTTGAAATTGTAAATAAGATACAGAGAATGCAAATCTATTCTAAAACATTAAACTGAGGCCAAAACCAGAACTTTTTTGTGCGGATTTTTTGTTTAATTGACTGTGTTTTAAACTTACCAAAGGCATAAATCTGGGGTTTGGAAATTGTACGCACAATTACTTTTTAAATTTATTTTCATTGTATTTGAAGGACGTTTGGCATCAGCAACCACTGATTGCAAAAGATGATCCATCACGTTCATCATGGTCTTATAGGATATATCATATCACACATCTGTGATAATATCTATATAGAGACTAATGGCTAGTGAAGCCGTCTTTTGAAATCTCAGCAATAAAATCTGTGCTAAGTTATCAGCTAAAGCTAGCAAGCATGGTTGCAAAGTTGCCTCTGCAGACTGGACACATGCATGGCACAAACACAGATGCTTGCTAATCACAGATACGTAACAGTAACAAAATGAGATCTGGAGCACAGACTTCTCGGGTGGTTTGTTTGTATATGTAAAGGGATGTAATGTATGTAATGGGAAATCAAGCAATGCTGTTTGTCAGATAATAGCATTAAGAACGCTGCAGTACAAAGAGAGTTGACAGGTACAGATCTGTGACTTGAATTAGCAGAGCCGTGCTGCCGTGGTCTCTACCTGCTAGTGTCAAAAAGTGAACTGGAGATGCTGGTTCATGTTTTCTTCTCCTCCTGCTTAGACTATTGTAAGGCTTTATTTTTTGTCTGTCTAAAGCATCGAATAATCAAAATATTGCTTCAAGCCTTTCAACGCACTTTCACAAATTCACCCCAGCGTTAAAGCGTCTGCTTCCAGTTAGGCTTGGGTATCAGTTTAAATTTTCAATTCTTACTTTCATGGGCTTATTTCTAGGGTCGATCAACTCCAAATATTCTCCAAACGGGATCCTTACGTCCACAGATAGAGGTCTTCTTCACATGCCCATCTTCAAACTAATGAGTTACTGTGCATTCAAACCTGAGTACCATATCTTTGGAATAATATCACCACTGCTGACTCTGGAATATTTAGTAATGAGGAAATTTCACGACTGGATTTTATGGACAGCTGGCATTCTTTCACGGTACCACGCTGGTACCTGGCTCCTGATAGCGACCTGTACTTTCACAAACATTCGTAGAAGCAATCTGGCCCATGGAAGTGACCGGAACACCTGAATTCAGTGCTTTGGATGGGTGACTAATCCTTTTGGCAATATAGTGCAGGTGAGTCATTTTTGTGTTTTCAGGTGCAGCCATATTGAGCAGCAGTTCAGTGTGGCTGGAACTCAAAGCCAAGATCAGATTAATTAAAAACAACCCAGTTTGAAACAATGGGGTAATCAGGGCTACAGCCATGCAAGGTAGACTAAATGATCTCTGCAATGTTTCATGACTTAACTTTTAAAGACAAATGTTGGCGATGTGTCTTTAAAAGTTGTGACTTAATAACTAAGAATAGCCTATAAAAGCCACCCATTTAATTCAGTGTATTTAATACATGCACTTGTGTAAAAGCTAAACAGGTTAAAAGGTTAAGTTCAACTATATTAGCACCATAAATAAATAAATTCTTTAATGCAGAGTCTCCTGAGTCATTTGAAGACTTTAAAAAAAGACTCTTAAAAGTTACATGTGGGTAAATCAACTCTCAGTGTTCCCGAGCCTACCATCACCTCTTGGACTCCAGGACATCTCAATGGAGAGAACTTTCTTGCGATCTCTCTCTCATTAGCAATAACCCATGACAACGTTTCAGCCCTGAGATTAAGCCCACCTCTTCAAAGGAAGCTGCAGTGGATAGCTGTGCTGAAAGTGATCAGGCTGTAGTGGACAAGAGGATCACTTTTAATGAGCCTCCCCTCTGTTCCCACTAACCAGGCAGCTCCGCCTGAAGACTGCCTCCCGGTCCGCTGGGATGAAGCCTGATGTCCAGCCTGCTGGGATGGGTTTGTAGCAGCTGAGGTTTCCTACATATATCGCTTTTTTCTCCCAGAGTGGGTGCAGGAGTTCTCAGTGGATCTCGGAAACTTGTACAATATGTACTCATAGCTTCGTGTACACCTGCAGCTGACCCCCCACAATTTTGCAGGTCATCGCACCAACTTTCTCTGGCATAACTGTAATTATACAGTCATTTATCAGGGAACAGGTGGTTAAAGACTAAACTATGACTATAAGTTATTTTTATCTTATGTCACTGCTGAAATGCACCAGCACAAAAGCAGATGAGTAATTAGAGTCATTAAAAGATGATGCATTAGGAACCTGATACAGTCTTAAAAATGTAATCTTCTTTTTGTGAGTGTAACATTGAAACAAATGTGCAAATACTCAAATGAGAGATTAAAGTTTAATTTATTACATATGACTTTTTAAATTATATTATTACTTATTTATTCCCCGTAGAAACTCTTTTATTACTCATTAAATTATTTGGTGTTACTTGATAACATCCTGAGGTGCTAACTACCAGTTAAAAATATAAACCTTGTGCTTTACACCCAAACACTGACACTGGGGTTGGAGGTTTGCTTCATAATCCAGTCATTCGCTCTTCCCGTGGCATCACCAATGACTGATATCATGGTCAGGTGGAAGAGGAGCCTACCATTATGGAAGAATATCCACCCCTGTCACATACAATTTGTCGCCCTTCTATTACAAATTTCTAGAATTCCAGATATTAAGTTATTAGAGTGACTCTGAAGCGGCAACAGACACACCAGCATTCCCTCATTCACCACAAGGTAACAGTTCCTGTATTAACCGAGGCCCTCGACTGGAGTTCCTGAGAGATGCTACATAAATCTAATTAAAATCTAAGATATTATCCCTCTTTGTGAGGTTGCTACAGTTAACTAACACTAAAATACAGTGGTCCCTCATTTATCGCAGGAGTTACTTTCCAAAAATAACCTGTGATAGGTGAAATCAGCGAAGTAGCCAACTTTTTTTTTTACAGTTATTATAGATGTTGTAAGGCTGTAAAACACTACACACTTTATACAGTTTTGTCAGACAGGCATGGACATTTTCACACTTTTCTCTCTTGTTTAAACACTCTCAAAGTTCAAACCTTCGTAAAAAAAATAAGTCCAGTATTATAGAAGGAAACCAAAGATTAAACCCTGTTTTCAGGTCCAGAACATGGGAATAGAGCAGCTGCCAGAAAACTCAACATTAATGAATCGATGGCACGGACGTGGAGGAAGCAAGAAGAATGAGTTGAGTAAAGTTTGACTTATCTGATTGTTTTGTTTCACTTAATGTGCCTTATAATCCGGAAAATACGGTAACTTCTACTTTCCTTTAGCATGTCCAGAAGTCCAACTTTCTGTGTGATGGTTAGCATCTTTCTCTGCCTTTTGCTACCTCAGGTGCCTTTGATGGTGCGAAACGTCGACGTTGTTGTGTTTGTTGAGGAGAAAACTTACAAACATACAGTGCAGCACTTCAGAGTCACACGAGCGATCAAAGATTAATGTAAATTTGACAAGCTGAACGCAATCTGTACTGTACAGGAGACACGGCATAAGATTGATTGACAATGGTCTACAGCCAATCAGGAGACAGAACACAATGCTCTGTAACAAAAAAAAAAAAAAACAATCATGAAAAATTGCACAAAAATATCCGTGAAACAGCGAGGCCGTGAAAGGTGAACCGCGTTATAGCGAGGGATCACTGTAACTAAAACTAGCTGTAACTGAAATATATAACATAGACTTACAGAGACAATAACAGTTTTGTGAACTTGGAAAATTAACAAAAATGTAAAAAAAAACAAACAGCTGTGCTCATCAGTTTTCTGTGTTCAAAAATAGTGCAACAACTTAGCTGTACTTGTCTGTGGTATTCAGCTTTCTTTTGACTTTTGTCTCATATTCACAATTGTTCCATGAGCAGTCAGGCGATGAATCGTGGGCCCTGCAAAAAGTAAAGGTCCCAAAAAAGCTAATATAATGTATGAAGTAATTTAAGGGTCCCGCAACTACATTAAAACCCCGAATTTTTAGCTACACTTCAGACGAACGCACCATTATCCCGTTATATTTGGTTGTTCACTGGAACCAGCCATTGTGGGAAGCTCACCTCGGTCCTCTTGTTCACCATAACCCTCGACAGACTTCAGCGTGACCTCTGAGGAGTCCTTTTTGGTTTTTTTGCACTGGTTTATTCCCATTCCCACTCTCTTTGCTAAGAATCTTACTGAGAGAAAATATGGCGTCAGCTTGCTCCAAATCTTTGAGCCTTTTAGCCTCTTCTCTAATGCTTACACAGGGAAATTGAACAAGTGGACAGACTGTGCTGCTCCACGAAATTATACACTGTAGAGCAGAAATTCTATTCTCTTAAGCCTCTGCACTGAGGCTGTTATCACCAGGAAGCAGTTTATCAGTCTGCTTTCATCAAAAGTTTTGCTGAATTGAGTTTTGGTATTTTCTGATCAACTGAAAACCAAATAGTGTATGTATACAGGGCTGTAGCAAAAAAAAGGGTCATATTGTACAATTTAGACCACTGTGAAAATCATTGCTATTGAAACTAGTTTTCATAACTCTCCCTCTGGCAAATTTTATCCCTCTGGCTTTACTCACTAATTGCGCTTTCCTTTCATTTTATTCATCCCGAATTAAATTATGTGAACAGGAGCCCTGAGTGGATAATAGGGACCCAAAGTCTACCACACAGGCTGCTTCAAATGCATTCCCTATGTATACAAATGACTGGCCTGGAACAGCTACAACTCTTTGAAAGCCACATGGCTGTGAAAGCATGGGATGTGTTGTCCTTACATCATGCAAGAAGAGATCAAAGTAAACGACCAAAACGTGTGTTTTCTGGGTTTGGGGTGACTTTGTAATTAGTTTTAGGGGCAACAAAACAGCATCATCATCCACATAATGCTATAATTAGCCCATTCTGAGTCCGGGGGGCTCCTTTGGGCAGCTGATGACGGTGACGCTGAATCTGCCCTCTTGTTTCATGTTGGCTAACATCAAGCAATTTGCCACCTTATTCGTCTTTTCCTCCTTTCTCATTCTTTGATGCTGTGTCAAATGTCTTCCTCTTCAAAGTCTTCAACGATATGGACCGCTGTACCAAAATTGGTCGCATCCATACACCGCAGCCCTGTTTTTACGAGTCTGCCGAATAGTG
The DNA here is from genome assembly GCF_900408965.1 of Simochromis diagramma. Classification (NCBI taxonomy): domain Eukaryota; kingdom Metazoa; phylum Chordata; class Actinopteri; order Cichliformes; family Cichlidae; genus Simochromis; species Simochromis diagramma. The sequence goes on along the minus strand of NW_024387503.1, from coordinate 2,452,355 downwards.
AGGGCCGTGATGGAGTAGTAAGCCCGACGCAAGGTTGTTTGTTTTATCAGGTCTCAAAACTGCGAGCGCGTGGCCTGATTTTTAATCTGAGAAGAGAAAAACCGTCAGGTGCTCTGTGAGTACGCTTCATACTTCCTCCTTCAAACAGCATATCTCAAAGTTCTCAAAAATGGCGTCCGTTCACTTTATTTAATCTTTTTGCATTGCTGCCTCTTCTCTTCCCTGCTATTGATTTTGCCCATCATAAGCTGTACTGTAGATAATGATCGGCGTCTATTTGGCTGCATTATCAGCATGCACTTCCCTCTCAGTGCTCCTATCACCTCAGGCTGTCCAGTCAAATGTTGTTCCGGTCCACAGATAGATGGCAGACAAACAAACCTTGCTATGATGTGCCAAACTCTTTTCCTGCCTGCCTTATATGCTTTTTTCTTTTTCTTCTTTCTAAATTATTCTTTGTGCACATTTAGTTAAATACATACTTTTAAACTATGTTGGTTCCAATTTTAATACATAACTGACAAGACTGCAGTGGAGCAACAACTACTAAGTTATTTGCAAAGACACTTTTTCCAAACTATTCCACTCTTTGGCCTCTTGGCTTTTCCTTGTGTAGTACTTTGAGGCTTTAGAAATTTGTCTTGACAGCTAAAGGATGGATTATAACTTGATTGATAGGAGATTTTTGAAGCTGATACTGGTGTTGATCAAACACGAGTTACGTGATAGCTCCGCAGATCTGAAGCCAGAATATTCTGGCAGCGCTTTCATCAAAATGTGGTGAAAAGCCACAGGATAAAATGCAAATGACTTCACATTTCCACCCATTCCATTAAGAGATGGCTCACCGAGATAAACAGCAGGTAGCATTAATCTGTTGATTTCATGTAGTCATTTGAGGAAGGTTACAGTCTCCTCATTGCTCCACAGAGGTCCGACGATTCCATCTACTATTTTTCATCACTTTTGTGGAAGCGTCTTTGACCATTTAAATCACGCTCGCGTACATTTTGCTTTTATGACTATGCAAACTTTTCCACCTCAGCCAAACATAAAAGAAGTTTTTATTTTCATTTAAATCTTAATAGTAAGATCAGAGTTTTTGTTCATATACAGCCAAATACAATTAGATCTGTAGGCTTTTGGACTAAAACATAACGTAAACACAACCACACTGGTTTTTAATCAAGTCGTGATTGAAGTGCAGCTTTAAGCTTTAGTTTGGGGATTTAACAGAAGTTTTGCATTAACTGTTTAGGAACTGCAGCTACTTTTATTCATAGTCCCCCATTTTCAAATGCTCAAAAGTAATTGGACGAAAAATGAATATAATTTTAAATATTCTTTTAAATAGTTGGATTAAAATGGTTTGCAGTCAGTGACTGTTTGAGGCCTGGGACCCATGGACATTAAAAATACTATGATTCCTCCATTTAAACGCTCTGCCAGGCATTTACTGCATCCACCTTCAGCTGCTAATGGTTGTTGGGACTCTCTGTCTTCAGTTTGTCAGTCTTGTACACTTCAGACTCCATGGTGCTACTTCGATGAGCTTTCATATCATCATTAAACAGTAGGGACCTAGTTAAACCAAGAGCTCTACAGGCTAGATGTTATGAAGGGCTTTTTCTTATTCAAGGAAAGTATTCTGTGATCATCCACTTTAGTTGTCTACTGTGGTTTTGAGGTTGCTTGGAGATGGGCTAACCACTGCATCCAATGCCTTTAAAAAATTATACCAGATTATTTGGGATTTTCAGCCTAATGGTGACCTCATTCACTTCCAACAGTATCAGGCCACGCCAGCGATTGTCAGTTATCAGTCCAATTACTTTTGAGCCTCTTAAAATGAGGGACTGTGCATAAAAATGTCAGCAATTCTTAAAAATTAATGCAACACTTTTGTTAAATTAAAGCTGAAAGTGTGCATTTCAATTACATTTGAATTTTTTCTTGTAAAATTCTCTCTGGTGGTGTACAGAGGCAAAATAAGAAAAAAATATGTGACTCTGCAAAAGCCTACAGACTTAACTTTAGTGTAGAGGGGAACCAAGTTGTGATTTTTACAGTGAAATATCTCAACATCTACTGCACAGATGATCTCTGGCACGCTGCGTTGATGAATCCTAATAACTTTGGGAATGGCTCGTCTTTTCGAGAGTATCACTGGAATCCTGTGGAATCTGGCAGACACATTATTCCACCACAGGATAAACAGTGCAAGGATCAGATCAGAATTCCTATTTGCTTTCTTGACTGCAGACTCTCAGTCTTCAGTCCCACATACAGTTTCAATATCTTCACTGATTGATTCGTGACTGCTTCCAGGAAGTCTGTGTCCCCTATCAGTGATAACTCTTTTATCCATGTCACTTTGCAAGATGCATTATTTCTGTTGCTACTACTTAGAATTTATTATTTAAGTGAGAAGCTATCAGCGAAGAGGCAAGCAATTTGCTTGTCAAAATACATTGCAATGTGTGGCTTGAAATATGACTGGAGGGGTCGCTCTGGCCTGGAGCCATCTGCTAAATTATGAATATCTTCCATCCTTTCTTTTAAGGTTACTTTGGATCCTTTCAGCAACACTCCCCGTTGCCCTGCTTGCCTTTTCAGAAACGTAAACGTAATAATCACTCTTTTCATTTGGCAGAACGACGTTTTCTTTGATGGGTACTTATGCAGGTATACCTGCCATTAGCGACAAATCCAGAAGTGGCTGTGATTCACGGGGAAGATTACTGCCAACGCCTAAGAAACTTTTTTTTCCTTCTGCATCTGTCAAGAATTTAATGCTAATCTACCTCTTCTTGTTACATCAGCTATTCCCTCCTCGAGACTTCTCTTATTTTCGCTGAAGCGGCTTTGATCCCCCACAGACCCAGGTGATCTTCTTCTCCGCACCATTTTGGTTAAGTGCTTAGGCTGGATTAGGAGGAATGGATAAGGAAAGGAGGTAAGAAGCCCCCATCTGTGCTCTATTTACCCTTACCCCTATAGGGAAAAGGCAACATCCAGCTGTGCAGATTGACAGCTTGCACGATAGCACCCCGCCACCAAAGATTAATCTTGTCTGCTACCTGGTACAGGATCTACCCATCCCCTATTTTTCTCCCCTCTGTCATCTGCCTCTTTAGTTTGTGCTTCCTCATCTGCCACCTCAGCCTCCTGCGACCCTCACTTTAGAGGATTAAAGGCACTCTAATTTGATTCATGAGATACATCTAACCCTTCTCTGCTGGTTAGAGGAAAAAAACACACTCCCCAAAGAGTCGATGAGAGAGAGAAAAAATTACCTAATGGAGTTTTTGTTTCTGTGTTGCTAAATGGCTGGCCTGCTTGGTGCCTAAGTCTAAATGAGGACTGTCGTTTAGTCCCTGGTGGGGTTATCTTTTTCCTCTCTACCCACGCGCATCGCCCAGGCTCTGTTGGCTGCTACCCACTTGAGAGAGCAGGCTAGATGATCCGCTGCTGCATCGCTCGCAGCAAATCTAACACAAACCAAAGAACCTTTCAAAGTTAAACAAATCACCCTTGGGCGTTGTGTCCTTCCACATTTGGCTCCAACTGTTAGAGCACAGTAATGTTTGCAGACTGCATAAACAGCTGGACGGCACAGAAAGCTAGAGACAATAATGGACAATAAGGTGGCATTATTCATCTGAAAGTATTGCTCAGTGCTGAATACTGGCTGTAAAAAGCATTTATTGTTATTAATGGCTGCTGCCTCAAACTTTGGCAAAAAAAACAACAACCTTACATTACTGACATTAAGGTTAAATTCAGTGTTTGGTTTTACAATTTGGCTCTTATATTTGGAGCTGATATCATGTTAGAGTTGAAAACAGGACAGTAATAAAATCAAAGCTCACAAATGTTTGAAGTCAACATCTTCTGCAGTTTAAAGAGCCAACTTGTGCCAACTTTGACCACACACGTCTGATCCTGTCCATGAGCGTGAATGTTTGACAATGACATCAGAGGTTTTACACAAATCTTTTATTTAATCCTCTGCTGGATCATCAGCTATCCTGAAAGCTCCATCTCTCCGGTCACTTAGTGTCTCAGATTTGGATCTTTGTCCCTGAGAATACTTGAACTTTCTCCCTTTTTTGTGCAAGTAGTGTCCTTCTCTCATGCTTTTTATATGAAAGTTGTAACTGATTCTTTGCTCTGAGTGAAGTGTTCTTGTGTTTGAATATGTCTGTGAAGGTTCTCAGTCATCCAGGTCATCATAGTCTAAGGAGCTTGGAAAGAAAAGCGTCTGGACTTCTTTAGGTTGCTGGTTTCAAGCAACCTAAAGAAGTCCAGACTATTGTGTTTGAATAGTGTCATGGTCTCCTTCGCTCTGTGTGCATATATGTATCTATACCTGTATATGTATCTGTGGAGGTAACAGTGGCCCCAGTGGTAATCGGAGCACTGGGTTCAGTAACTCCCAAGCTATGTGAGTGGCTCCAGCAGATCCCAGGAACAACATCCGAGATCTCTCTCCAGAAGCGTGCAGTCCTAGGAACAGCAAAGATACTGTGCAGGACCCTCAAGCTCCCAGGCCTCTGGTAGAGGACCCGAGCTTGAGGGGTAAAGACTACCCGCAGGGGCGAGAGGGAATTTCTTTTTTTAAAATTTCATCCTTGTCTCCTACACTTTGGATGACCAGTGTCATGGCCTCTATCCATTTCTGCCCTTGTTTCCTTCCCTGTTTGCACAGTATCCTTGTCTTCTTCTCTTTGTGTGTACAGTATCTTTATATCCTTCCCTCTTTGAAAAACGTGTCCCTGTCTAGTTTCCTCTGTGTGAATGGTGTCCTTGCTTCCTTATCTTTGGAGGAAATGTGTCCTTGTCTCCTTCAGCCTCTTTGTGAAAAGTTTCCTGAAGTTCTTCCATTTGTGTAAATTGTTCCTTTGTCCTTCCTTCTGATCAAAATGTGTCCTTGTCTCTTTCTTTCTGTGTCACTAGTGTCCTAGTCACTATCCATATGCATATTTTTTCCTTGTGTCCTTCCCTCTGTGTCAGAAGTGTCCTTGTCTCCTTCCATGTTTGTGAAAAGTGCTCGTGTTTTTGTGTGAATGGTGTGATCGACATGGCAACTCTGTGCTCTGGAGTGTGCAACAAAGAAACAATGACAACATTTTTCTCAGTGCAATTTCGTGTCACTGTCAAATGTGGAAATGGCATCACTCAGGCTTGGGCTCTAATATTTCTTATTTAGTACTGCCTTAAACCTACCTCTAAAATCTATGGCCTAGCACCTTCCACATAACAGTGGTGCGCACATGAACAACTGTGGTACTACTGTTTAGTTGCAGCATGCATTGCTGTATCACCAGGATAATGCCTCTGTGAAACAAAGTGTAACTGTAATGTAATTGTATCTAGCTTGCTCACTGTGCTGCACATTCTGCCAGTGTACCATTTTCTTTCATTATTAAAGCATTTGTGTGGGATTTAATGCAGTTGATCACAGTTGATCTTCTTTCTAAACTAAAGACTTTTAGCTCCCTTTACTATCCCTGTAAGTCAGCTTTCTTCTGATTGGCTGCACTTCCCATACAATAGATTTTGAACAAGCAGGTGTGTGAGCCTGACCATCTGGAAGGGTCACATGTGCACACATGCTGTTTTTATTTTTAATGGCATACTAGCAAATCTAAGCACATTTGCACTTTATGTGCAACTTTAATTCCCAAGCATAGCACTCACTCACCTGTCCTTCCTTTGCTTTTGGACAAATGTGGTTGTAAGGGTTTCCATGGATGGGATAGAGATGTTTAACTGGGTTTTTAGCATTACATTACTTCAGTGTAAATGCCACAGCTAGCTGTGTAGCCATACAAAATTTAAAAAGTGAAAATAGTTTAAATGCCATTCTGTAAATATGGACCCTTTATGAAGTGACAGCAAAGTGAAGCTCATCAGCAGCTGTATAAAGAGTGTGTGTCTGTGTGCTACCACATGACATCCATCCAGTCCTATCCGAGCTACCACAGAGTGAGAGGCAGTCTGTCACAATGCTAACACATAGAGACAGACAACTATTTAAACCTACGGGCAATTTAGATTCACTAATTAACCTATATCAAACTAACTGCACGTGTTTGGATTGTGGGTAGAAGCCAGAGTACCCAAAGTCTACATCCACACTAGCCCGGATAGATTTGAAAACGGTGTTTTCAGTCGTTTTCACAGAGTTGCGCATCCACATTGAAACGACCGAAAACGTTTACGTTCCAGTCCTGCGCATGCGTGAAGCGCAAGAAGACTAGGCCTGCCTCATTTCTGTCTGCCGTTTATTTGCTTTCCGGCTCTTTGAAACGTCGCGGCAAAATGTCGAGGAAAAGCACCGAGTTTTTTAAATGGACTAACAATGAAGTGGAGTTGTTGCTGCGAGTAACACAAAAGTTCAAAGTTGCAAAAGCGAGTGAGAATTAAAGAATTTGAAGTACAGCTATCTGGAGCATGTACAGACTGATATTAATCTTTAATAAGGCTGTCAATATTGAGAGCAAACAAAACAACTGCTGTATAATGCCCTCCGCTATCTTAGTTTAATTGGTCACATGACTGCATCACATGACTAAAATGCGTCATTGTTTTCGAAAGTCTCCGTTTTCACAGTCCACACTGCGACGCGAACGCACAGTTTTCAAATGTATTCGTTTTCGAGAGCGTTTTCAAAACGCTGTGTTTTTCCTTGGGGAAAACGCCGTCTCAGCGTGGGCGTGAGGCCAAACGATGCGTTTTCAAACAAAACTGAATTAGTGTGGACGTAGCCTAAAAGAGAACTCATGCAAACTCCACACAGGTGAACTCGGGACTTTCTTGCTGTGAGGCAACAGTGCTAACCACTCCACCACCGTGCTGCCTGCTGCATCAAATAGTTACAGCTAATATTTAACAGCAGCTGGCCTGCACCACACTTTCTCTTTACTTTCATGATTATAACCTTGAAAAGCTGTGGTCATTTACCACAGACTGAAATGAAGGAAAAATGTAATCAGTCAACTTTAATCATTATTGAAAGTATAAAAGTCATATCTAAGAAGACCAAATTAGCTTTCTTTTTCACACAGGGCCAGGTTTAAAAACATCATTTAAAAAGCATATTTTGCATTTACTCTTAGGCTGATATAAAATTTGTTTCGTGATTTGAAACATGCATTACAAATATAAAAATAAATTGACTTTAGGAAGATCAAAGCATTGTATAATCTCTCTCTCTTTTTTTTTTTTTTTCGCCTGTCCCGTTTGGTTCTTTTGCCATCAGAATTATTGTCTGAAGACAAAGAAAGATGCAGTGACGTGCCTGTGAGCTCCGCATTGTATAATCTCACTATCTCTCATTATTTGGGAGGTCCCTTTTGAGAAAACCACTGACAGTATGAAGGGAAACCCCATTAAATATTTGATATTCACAAGTTGCTATGATTTATATTCTCTTTTTATAGAGCTATTAGATCCAATATAACATGTACAGATATATTTTATAAATATACATAATGAAGCTCAGCTCCAGGCTGCCCAGGACCAGATTAATCCATCTCCCTACCTAATATCCTAATATTGTTTGTTAACAAGACAATTATAAGATATAATTTCATCCCTCTCCTAGAAGAGGAATCCTTTCACGATACAAGCCAAGTAAGCCGAATGATATGAAATGTATGAAATGTAATAGCCTGTTTGGACTGCAAATCTCTGTGAGGCACATTTTTGACAGGTGATTCTGGTGATGCAAATCCCAAATAATATTATCAAATTAAATAAGTTTAAGCCACAGGCTACAAATCTTTAACACAATATCGACATATTTAGTTAATTCACAAAAGACCGAAGAGAACTGCAGTGTTTTCTACATGTGTTCGTTTCTCGCTCTATGCTCTCCCCTTGAAAAACTACCATCATTTAGTGAAAAGGCTACAGTTGAGATATCATACAAACATCACGGTCATCAGCAGAGGCCATCTGCCTCTTCATTATGAATCTCCAAATGTGTCACTGGTGGGTTTTTTGCAGTTTGCCAGCAGTAGGTAGGTGGAAGTGAGTCAACTGCACCAAACCAACAAAGATACCAAAGTACTCCTTACAAATCCTTAATACAACAAATAATAAGCTAAGAGAGAAGATGCAATGTAAAATGTTATCAAACGCCTATTGTTCTATAAATTCTGTGAAATTACTATTTTTGTCTTGCTTTTGAAAGAAAGGAAGAAGATATTAAAGTTAATAGAAAGCACATTTATAGGAGTGATTGCCGTGTCTATGCACAAAGGATCATTATGCTGGGTACAAATACTTGTGTCTTCACAGCATCATACTCAAAGGCTCTAAGAGCTCGGCGATTACAGTTATTTCTGACGGGAACGACGCGTGGTAGAACTCACAGTGAGACTCTTAAACACTATTATCTGACAGCTATTCTTCAAGCTGGGCAGCGCCAAATGTGTCACGTCTGAAAAGGGTAGACGTATTATCTTAATCACAGTCAGACGGTATGGCACAAAAAAATACGCGGTTGATGCACGTCATAAGATGCTTTGACTAATAGTTCATGAACCGTACACTGGATGTGTGGGTTGTGTGTTTTATTTATGCAGTGAGATCCATGAAACTCAGCTTGGTAGTTTTTTATTTTCATGGTGACAGACGGTACTGAAAAAGTCTTGCCAGAGTGGCAGTAAAGTCTACACCGTCTATCCACGTAACGGTAAAAGAAGTCAACTCATGTCTGGATTGTTCATAATCTGCTTCTACTTTATTTGCCCTCTGGAAGCTCCAGTTTTTAACTGCAGTGTTATCACCCATCCTCTGAGGATACTATCAACCTCAGCTCCTGAAATGGATACTTATGCACTGTTACAGTAAGAGCATCACATCACAAATGTTGATACAGAACCAACATGCCAAAAAATGTTTTTCATTTTACTTAAACTATCAGCTGTTACAAAATAATACCTGTAGAAGTCTTTTGAGGTTAGGTTTATGTGCTAAAGGTATGTGGGTAAAGCTTATAAAACATAGCTGCTGTTAAAGAGGTATCTCCCTGCATGAATTCACAATAGCTGCATGCAGGACTTAAAGTCGGGTAAAATGTAAATTAAATTAGCAGTAAATCTGCTGCATGTAAATCAAAGCCCTCAAATTTATTTCACTGTACAGACTCATTCAAAAGGTCATAAGTTAAGAGTGTTTCCTGCAGCATACATTTATGTTTCTAGGTCAGGAACCACTTATTTTTAAAATCTTAGTAAACTTTTAACCACATCAGTTCGTCAGTCAAAGATGTGCAAATGCTGCCGTTTCTTGTATGACTTCCTGTATGTATTTCCAAACGTCATAAATCTTTTGAGCAAACTTGCCATGAAACTAAACTATACTTGAAAAATTGGGTTCCAGTAAAATGAATTGTTACATACTTGCTTTTTTTTAATAGAGTATGTTATCAGATATCTATGGGACTGTTTAACTTAAGCCTGGAGCGAGTTTCTGTTAAAATACCCTGAGGTATAAAACCGCGTTACAGTGAGCAGAACTATTTACCTTTGAAAGGAAAGGAGACCAAAGCGACTCTTTTTCGCCTCGTTCTGTTTCGCCCTCTTTCTCTCAGTGTAAGAATGATTGATCTCTCCATCGGTGATAAGAAGCTCTTCTCCATCATGCGCCTGCTGCCACCTCCGTCCCACTTTCCCTGAGCTATCATAGCGGGCCTGTCTGAGAGGCCCATGATAACGACAGGCCTGGGACACAAAGGTAAATCAATCTCAGCGAGGGGAAGCAGATGGAGGACTGTGCATGTGTGTGTGTGTCTGTGTGTGTGTACATCAGTGTATCCTGCCTTTTCAACAGCTGATATGTAGATGTTACCAATCCACAAATCTGCACAAACATTTCCATGCGATAAGAAACATAAATCGCAGCGCCAGTTACATCTGAATAAATACTCTATATTGCAATGTGCTGCAGTATTAAATTTTCTTTAGAAACTAAAGAAATCATGCCTATAAGTAGAAACTGTCTCAGCATTAATGGAAAAGCCAAATAAATCCAGCGAATTTACCCAATAGGATCACTTTTAATTATAATTATGACCAACTTAGAGTTAATTATGGTGTGGCGTGGTTTCTCAGCAGTTTAGTTCCAGTGAAAGGAGCTCCTAATGCTTCAGTATACCAAGACATTTTGGACAATTTCATGGTCCCAACTTTGCAGGAACAGTTTGAGGATGACCCCTTCATACTCTAGCATAACCGCGCTAACCAGTGCACAAGCATGGTCCATAAAGACATGGATGAACGAGTTTGGTGTGGAAGAACTTGACTGGCCTGCACAGAGTCCTGATCTCAACAAGATAGAACACCTCTGAGAAGCATTAGAGCAGAGACTCAGAGACTGAGCCAGGCCTTCAGATCCAACATTAGCTACATATCTCAAAAATGCCCTTCTGGAAGAATGGTCAAAAATTCCCATAAACACTCCTAAACAATGTGCAAAATCTTCCTAGAAGAGCAGCAAAGGGTCAGCGTACATTATATTAAACCCTTTGGATTAAGAGTAGGATGGCACTTTAGTACATGTGAGTGTGAAAGTAGACGAGTGAATACTTTTGGCAACATACAGTAGTGTGTATGTGTGCTTCAGTGTGTAGCCCAGGTGCTGTCAGAGTGAGTACTGCCCCTGACAGAGACAGGTCACCATGAACACTGTAATTCAGGAGCAGTGATGTGATCTGTGAGATTTCAGGGGGTGGAGGATGAATAATTAGACCCTGTCCTTGTGCTTGATTACGGTCTTGTTTCGACATAAACTACATCTACCCAGGGAGGCCATGTTAACATTCCCCCAGTGCTGCCTGCTTATGTGAGCGAAGTGCTAAAAGCGGCACTTGTTTTTATTCACCTCCCTGTGCTCTTGACAGCTAAAATATTCTAAACATATTATATGTACACTGTTATTCACACGTTAGTATAACAGGAGCTGAGAACAGCACTGAAATCTTGAGTCATACAAGAAAGTTTAAGCTTAGAAAACACTCTCTGAGGTTTAACCCCCTTTTTTTTTTACAGTTCATATTAAATATGTTGCAGGGTGTTCCCATGAAACACTGCATATTATGATTTAAAATGCAGAAACTGCCTCTGCAATCAGTTTCCAAGCTGTTTCATTATTAGGTAAAGATTTACAATTCCAGACGATTCCTTGTACATCATTTTCTATCCTTTGCAAACAGCAGCAATTAGTTTCGTCTTTCAAGCTACAGGCTGATTTGCAGAGTGAAAATTCAACATTTGTTTTGTTTAATCATAGTTTTTTTAAATTTTCAACTTCTTCTGTCTAAAGGTTGGAAAACTCCACAGGTTGGAAAACTGGAAATGTGAAAACTCCGGGTTTAACATCTAAGACAGAAGAGAGAGGTCAAAACCAAGAACCAGCAGGTTAATTAACAACTATGCAAATAAACTAGCACAGACAGTGCTTCATTAGTCTGATTTCTAAGTGCCAAAAAACCAGAAATGTCAGGTTTTCTGAAATAAAGGGGGAAAAATGCAGATATAGGCTAAAGCAACTAAAGCCAAACACTGCCCTGTATTATTGTTAATCCCTCCCACAAGACCTTTGCCAAATACAAATTCTATTAAGCTAATGTCCTGGTTGATCAATCAGCATTTCACACATTCATCAGTACATTGATTTGTTCAGTAAACAGGACACCAAGTGCCTGCTGCTGCCTGGCAAATTATTAGTATTAATTATTATCACCTAAAATCATTTGTTCTAATACTTCCCTTTAAATCCAGCTCCCCAGCTGCTTCCCAATTGTAGAAAAATATGAGTCTCTGCTGTCCCCAAAGTCAATTTGATGTCACACACTTGAAAACGAGGTAGAAAAAAAATCAATATTTGATTATAAAATGTATATTTCTTATCTATGTTGTGACTATCAGAACAGAATCTTGTTATCTTCAAAAGCTCGACCTTGACAAGGTTATATGGGATTTAGAAATGGTCACTGCAAAAGCTGTACTGTTTGACAGGCACCAGTTTGAGGGTTCAGAATATGGTGGGGAAACCGAAAGCACAATAGATGCTACTTCTTAAATGAGAAGCCCTTTTGGATTGTTCTGGATGTGTATGTTTTTATGGGTGGAGTTAGTCTTTAAATCGATAAAGAGTTGTGAACAAAATGTGGTTCAAGTGCTACTGAAGAAAACTATTAGCTGCGTTTTCAAAAGAGAATAATTATGAAGGCTGGTAATGGTCCCGTGAATGTTTTGCTCCTTACTACTAATACACCTTTGTTGTTATTGTAATGATTTTGATACAGGACTATGGTTTCTGGGCATGGTGAAGCAATATGGCGGTATAATAATGTTAGTACTCTACTTAGGCTTAATCAGAGGCGGAGCCAGACATTTGAAACACCCGGGGCTTAGCCCTAAAGGGTGGTATGCGTGTGGGATTTTTTTTTTTTCCCTTGGGGGGGGGGGGTAGAAATGACTGAAAGATTAATTGGCTCTGTTTTGAGTTTTGTTCAAAAAAGAATGACTTCATATAGGGAAAAATATATATCACATGTGCAGGACACCTTAAACTAGTTTTTTAATTAAGCAGCAAGGCAGAACAAAATCAAGGCTGTATCAAGACACGAGGACTAAACCCCAATTCAACCAGACCCAGAACTGATCCGGAATTAAAACAGGACTACAACAGTTCAAAATCAGGACTACTGAGGACTTAACCAAGACAGAACCAGAATCAGAACTAGATGATAGTAGCACTAAAAATCATCATAGACCTGCACTACACTTATTTTTTTAATTCTACCAAAGTCCACTATTTAGATTGAGAAAAGTTTATATAATTATTTAGCCTTGTTGTGCAAACAAGCCTACATAACTTAATAAATATAGAATTTGAAAAATAGCAAACCTAAAAAGAAACACTAGGTACGAGATACATGAGGACCTATGATACGGTGATACTTTTGGTAAACAACCATTTGACTAACATGTGTGTCTCACCTGCTCTTGTTCATCTCTGTTCTGTCCTCATTCTCTCTCTCCCTCTCTGTTCCTCTCTCTCCCTCTTTGTGCTGACAATCATCAAATATACAGTTGAAACCAGATATTTACACACTCTTCAGATCAAAACACAAACACTTTTTTAATTGTAACATCAAATCAGACTAAATGTTTATTTTTTTAGATTGATAAATATAAAAAACATATTTGTTAACTTTAAGAGTAAAGAGAGAAACTATCTGTATTTCTAAATTGTAAATGGCACCAAATTGTATTCAAACTGAGCCACACTTATGGAGCTCCACAGTTCTTTTCCTGGTGTTTTGGTTGACATCTCTTGATTTTCCCATGTCAAAGAAACAGGCTCTGTGTTTTGCCTTATATGCATCCACAGCTGTGCCACCAGTTTACTCACATGGACTCTACTAACCTATCAGAAGCTTCTTCAGCTCAGGATGGAATCGTCTGGAGTTTTCTTATTAATTAAAAAACTTAGTGTATATGTATTCCTAAATTTGATCAAAGTGATAAAAAATAGACAGCTCTGTCTCTCTTTATTCTGACATTTAACTAATTCAAAATATATTTCAATATTTATCTAAAACAAAAGTTTACTCTAAATTGATGTTGTACAGTAAAAATGTTTTATATTTTCTCCCTAAAGTGTATGTAAATATCTGGTTACAAATGTGAATATCCTGCTGTGTACTGAAGTTCCTCTTGTTTTGCATAGAAATATACTGAACAACATACAAAGCATAATATATAAAATAACATTTACCTGATTTTTTTCTTTGAAAGAAGCCTCTAATGTCCATTCTTATATTTCAGTACATAACTGAAACCGATTTAGTCGGGGAGGGTAAGAACTGAAAATATGAAATAAACACACGTAAGATAAGACTCTCTAAAAACATAGCATTTGTTCGGCTTTTCATTTCGCCATTTGTTGATTCACTTGAAGAGCAAGTAACGTAATATTGGTCAAGTGATCAGTTTGATATCAATATTTCGTGATTCACCGTCATATTTACATTATTTGTACAGTACGAATGATTTGCTTTGGTACCTGGTCGAACTTAAGCTCTCCTTAGTATGGCTGGCTCCGTTTCTCCAACAGCGGACTCACAGGCGGCAGCTGCCCCGCCCCCTCGCTCAGTCGCTTAGTGCCCGAGCTCGGATCATACCAATATCAGGGGGGATTCACGCACAGTCGTAAATTCCCACAGTGTGCACTATGTGCTTCGAATATTGTGTGTACTTTTTGTTTTATACAGTTGTCAGCCAGGCATCTAACTATGAAAAGATTACACTCCAAAAGACCCCGGGCTTCTGACAAAACAACCCGGGCTTAAGCCCAGTAAGCCACCCCCACGCTCCGCCCCTGGGCTTAATGTCTTAAATGAGTAGTTGCACCATTCGGACAGTGATACAGATTATTATATAAGATGATTATTACTTTTACCAGGTATGTTACACTGAACTGATAAACAGCTACAGATGCAGACAGCTTTTAGATGTGCTTGTGGCTCTGGAAAGAGTAAGATCCACAATTTTGACCAAATTAAAATGTCTCAACATAAACTTGGGAGGACTATTGAAATGGACAGTGAAATCTTGTTCCATTAACAAATCAGTTACTTAATTAACCCAGTGAATCAGATAGCTGCCCATCAGCCATCTGGTATTCTAGAAAATATTAACATGCTAACTTGTTCAGGTAAGCTAGCAAACATTAAGATTGTAAGCAGCTTTATCAATGGCTAGCAGCAAAAAAAGTACAAAAGCACAGCCTAAGAGAGCAGCTAGCACAGCTGCAGTGTTACCTAAAATGACATTTTGACTGTAAGACTGCATCAAGTCTCGTTTTTCGCTTTCACAAATTACTACGATCTAATGTGTATGAAACTACCTAACTAAGCTAGGCTAGCTAAAACAAAAAGTGTATTTACATAGAATAGAATAGAATAGAATTCAACTTTATTGTCATTGCACATGCACAGGTACAGGGCAACGAAATGCAGTTTGCATCCATCCAGAAGTGCTTTAGTGATATAGATATATTACAATATATATTAGCAATAATATAGATATGTGAGTATATTACAGAAATGGGTCTATTATGGTATGTTATAATGTACACGGTATGAAGTATGTTGTGAATATTCTATAACTATAAGTATGTACAGGCTGTAGTGAGTACAAGCTATGTACAGGCTATGAACAGGATATAAATATGAAAAACTATACAGAATATGAAATAAATAACTTTACAGAATCTGAGATATACAGCTATACAGAAATGGGAACTATGCAAGTTGTAAACAGTTGTAGGATTAAAGATTATCGAATGTACAGAATGATTATTTACAGAGCTATACAGTAGTGCAGTTAAGATAAGTGAGGGTGTAGATAGTTTCTACAGAGGCTATATAAAGTGCTAGTGGTTGTGAGTGGTGGTTCAGTCCATGTTATTATTGTGTGTTTGAGGGTACAGTTGTCCATTGTGGGTGTGTGTATGTTCAGTCCATGAGTTTAACGTGGGTCAGATGTCAGGAGGCAGAGTTCAGGAGTCTGACAGCTGTGGGGAAGAAGCTGTTCCGGTACCTGGTGGTCTTAGTCCGGAGGCTCCTGTGGCGCCTCCCAGAGGGCAGGAGGGTGAAGAGTCCATGTGATGGGTGACTGGGGTCTTTGATGATTTTCCCAGCCCTTTTCAGACACCGCTTCCTGTAGATGTCTTTTATGGCAGGAAGTGGTGCTCCGGCGATGCGCTGGGCAGTTTTCACGACCCTCTGCAACGCCTTCCGGTCCGAGGCAGAGCAGTTCCCATACCAGACTGTTATACAGTTGGTCAGGATGCTCTCGATGGTGCAGCGATAGAAGTTCACCAGGATGTCTGAGGACAGGTGGTTCTTCCTCAGAGTCCTCAAGAAGAAGAGGCGCTGGTGAGCCTTCTTGACCAGCTTGGAGCAGTTGGTCGTCCAGGTGAGATCTCGGAGATGTGGACTCCCAGGAACTTGAAGCTGCTCACACGCTCCACAGCCGTCCCCTTAATGTGGATGGGTGGATGTGGGTCAGCATTCCTCCTGTAGTCCACGATGAGCTCCTTGGTCTTCTCGGTGTTAAGCAGCAGGTTGTTTCTGTCGCACCACTCAGCCAGACGATCCACCTCCTCCCTGTAGGCGGCCTCATCGTTGTCACTGATGAGGCCAATCACCGTGGTGTCATCTGCAAACTTAATGATGGTGTTGGAACCATCAGCAGGTCTGCAGTCGTGGGTGAAGAGGGAGTAGAGGAAAGGGCTCATCACACAGCCTTGTGGTACACCGGTGTTCATCGTGATTGTAGATGAGCAGCGGTTATCCAGCTGGACATGTTGGGGGCGGTTGGTCAGGAAGTCCAGTAACCATTTGCAGATGAGGGAACTGATGCCCAGGTCTGTCAGTTTCCTGATGAGTTGTGAGGGGTGGATTGTATTGAATGCTGAACTGAAGTCTATAAACAGCATTCTGGCGTAGGTGTTGTTGTTGTCCAGGTGTGAGAGGACAGAGTGCAGTGCGATGGAGACTGCATCCTCTGTGCTCCTGTTCTGGCGGTATGCAAATTGGTGGGGGTCCAGGGTGGGGGGGAGACAGGATTTGAAGTGTGCTAGGACCAGCTGCTCTAAGCACTTAGTGATGATGGGGGTGAGTGCTACTGGGCGGTAATCATTGAGGCAAGATGGGTTGGAGTTTTTGGGTATCGGGACGATGGAGGTGGATTTGAAGCAGGCCGGTACCACAGCGTGGGCCAAGGACAGATTGAATATGTCTGTGAGCACTCCTGCAAGCTCCCCAGAACACGCTCTGAGAACACGCCCGGGGATGCCATCAGGGCCTGCAGCCTTGTGGACATTGATCCTGCTCAGCACCGCTCCTACATAGATAATGTGGCTGCAGTAAACATGCTAAACTACACCCCTTGTAAGATAGCCATTAAACTTCTTATTTATGCCACAATGCACAGAAATTTGTTGCAATTCAGCTGCGGCCACAAAAGGGTGGTGTTTGTAACACAGGCTTCCAAGATAGTACTCGATGAATATGAGTGAATAAGCTAAGATATTCGCACATGCTTCCAGGTAAAGTGATGAGCATATGTGTGAACAGAAGTTTATGTTTTTATGTGTTTTTACACTAAATTAAATTTACGCATTTATGAGCTGGTTATGATGGCCAAAGGCTGCTGATGTAAATTCTGTACTGCTGCTTAATTCATGCCTGAAATCAGAATGTTGGATGCTGAACGGAGGGTTATGTATTTCCCTACAAGTGACACCTGCTAAATATCTAAAAGCTAATCTGTATTTTACAAAAACAAAATATTACCAATTCATTCTGAGCTATTAAAGCTATTAGAATGAATCCCACAGTGGGATTTCTTGACTATATAGAAACTTAAGGCTTCAGAGTGATAGCAAAGGCAACCTAGTTAAAAGAAAGTGATAGACACTGAAAACTGACCTGTTTCAGGTTGTCGAGCAAAAACTTTAACAAGATGTCAGACTTGTAATTCCAGGAGCATTTATTAAGGTCAGAGCTGGTAATGAAGTTGTATGTGGTTGTTTTTATCTACACACGGAAAATCTAACTTTTAGTAATAGAAAAAAGAAAACAGCAAAAAGCAGCAATTTCCCATCCCCATTGTCCTTTTTCTCCCTCTGGCTACATAAAAGTGAAGACAGAGGTTCTTGATTTCAAACTTCTTTGATGATAATCCATAAAAAGAACAACAATGGGCGACATCAAAGTGGCTGCAGCGTACATAGTATAAAAGACAGATGGTCTGAAAAGTGAAGCAAAGACAGAAATGGATAAAACCTGCATTTTCTCCCCCTCATGTCCACCCAAGGGGTGACCCTTGTGCTTGCAAAAAGACTTCCGGTTGTATAGAAGTCTGTGGGGGAAATGGCCCTCATCTCCCTTGCTCTGTTAAACACATTCCTGATGACTTTATGGGCTCTTTCACTAGTTTAAGATCCTATAGGATAGTCCATTAGGTCCATTTTGTAAATTATGGTCATTAGAGGAGTCAGAAAGGGGGATTATCCAGGATACGGGTCACTGGCTAACGACTTGTCAGTCACAAGTTGTTAGTCAATGAGCATTTCGTTTCATCTGGGCGCCAATGGTAAAAACGCTCAGCTCAAGGTTTCATGATGAGACTTAACAAACAGCTTGTGACTACATCCGTCTCTCATATGGCGTCTATGGCATTCACGGGATCCAGTAATCCACAGTACTGACTGTCATTGATGTTTTAGCAGTACTTACTGTCTCATACAAAAATCACTGCTGTTGTATAGTTCGAGTCGCAGTTCTGTGCATCAAGCAGAAGCTCTTACAGTTGTATTGATTAAAAGAAGAGCACATCTACTCTGTCAGACGTGTGAGACAGATGACTGAAAAAGCCTCTTAAGAAGACACTATTAGTCTTGTGTGTTCACCTGAGTCCTGACAGGAAATGTAAGAAAGAGACAAAGCTGTTTTCACTGCTCTGGTATGCCATATCAAACTCTATGGGTAGCATACGTTAGGCTATCCGGTTGTTCAGTGATGACGCGACGAATCCTACTTCCGGGCCTAGAGTAGTCTGCGTTTAATATGGCTTTTGTGTTGTTAACATGTTTAATGTTATGTATTTTCTTCTATTTAATCTCAAAAAGCTCCTAAAACAGTCAGTGATCACTGTTGACCTCCCTCGGCTTTTATTACCACTAATCATTTATTTAAGCTCAGTTTTTAAAACCTTAGGATGTAACTACAGCCCAGCCCATGCAGCAGTATATGAATGACTAACCTCGTATTGTGGATGGATTATCTCAGTTGTTCTCCTGGCTGAAGTTTGGTCCTTTTACAGCATCCTGCCATGCGATTACATTTGTTCCTGACCACCGAGAACACTCACGTTAACTTTTATCGAGTGGAAAAAAAGTTAGCTTGTTTATATTATGCTAACATAGCTGTGTCGCTAGCGGTCACGTAGCACATCATTATATACCAGCTAGCCCAACTTCAGTAACCTTACAAACGTCACTGCTTTTTAGTTTTCTGTCTTCATTTATGTTGGAAGTGATAGCAGAGCTGTACGTTTTAATTTGTTTCCAAAACCCCGCAGTCAGGACATGCTATATTGTATTTAGATAGAAGCTAGCGAGCTAACTTCCTGCTAACTTCTAACTCCGTTAAATGTCATAAATTCCGTTTTCATGGATGCCTGGATGCTAAACTCAATTGTTACACCTGGTAGAGCAGAACGCTGATCATTTTATTAAAGATGAAAGACTTTAGACAGTTTTTCAACTCTCAGTAATGCCATAGTGATCGTTTGATATATGGACCTGCAGCGGAGTTTAGGTCCAGACACGGCTAGTGACGTCAGACTGAACAACCGGATAATGTGCCTGAAACAAGCCAAATCTCATTCAGAGGAAGAATTCAATAACGTGGGCTTTCTGCAGATTATTCAATTTCCAGGCTACTCGGCCACCATAGCATTAAGTCATACGTGCAGTTTAAGGTTGACGGCCACTGCTGGACCTCGCCGCCTTTTGTTTCCAGCACAACCGCTCCCCTCCCTCCTCTCGTCACAATGTAACCCCTCTGATATCAGGTCTGCGCTGCAGTATCAGTATTCCTCACCTCCGAAAATTAAGAATACAATTACAGTGGCACAAAAGAGGAGGCGATGGCTTGTTCTCCTCTGCACAGCTTTATGATAATTAAGCGACAGGAGGTCAAAGACAGTATGTGTAAAAGTAATCATCGAGTCACACTTTATGAATTTTAAATGACCAGATAAAAGGTGAGGTTTGGGGAGTGTTAATGCTGAGGGGAGAGGAGGGGGGAGGAAAGAACCTGCTCCTCTCATTTGCACAGAGGAAATCTAGCAGAGGGATTTCAAACATTTTGCAGTTTTCGGAGGGACGTCTGTTTGCCAAAGATACCGGGAAGTTCACAACCGGGTCGGAGCATCCGCATGAGGCTGGTATTCATGTTGAAAGAGCTTTGTGATGCCATTTCCATCCATGATGAGCCACCCGCTCTCCTGATTAGCAACAGACGCCAACTCAGCCTGCCCACAATTTACACCGCTGTCTTTGTTCCTGAATAATGTCTCAAATTGGTACCCGAGAAAATAATAATGGCGAATTTTGTTTGGTGTAATGTGTCCGGCTTGATAAAGTCAACTTAAATTATTTGCTTAAACCCAACACAGGAAATAATGAGTAAATATTTGGGCCTGTGGCAGCAATGATGCAGTTCATCAATTATTAATTTCATTTTACATTTACACCATCCTGGAGGGGACACGTCTTCATTATTCAGCACAGGGAATGTCATTATCTTTGGAAGTAGACTCATTTTTATATAAAGGGAAATCTTTTTCGGTTTGCTCGTGTACTCGCGCCTGAAAGTCTCAAACGCTGCACAAACTCTACAAATGTTCCGCTGTACCTGCTGTTCTGTTTATAGATGTTTTATTGACCACGTTCTTGAAGTTGGTTAACACAAATGAGCTTTTTCATATTTAAATCGTAATTAAGTGGGAAAATAAAACAAGCTGGAACATTTACTGGCAGCATAACGCATTGGTTGAAACGACTTCTGGCCGCCTGCCTGCCTGCAAATACAAATTTCTCTCATAACCATTGCAAGTTTAATGCCTACCTTGGCTGCTTTGCATCGCCACCAGCGATTTTAGTATGCAAGCAGGAAAAAAGAGCTAAGTCCGACTAATTTGTTACTCTGCTTAGATTTACATTCCCTGGCCCTGGGAACAGCCGCTCGCCTGCTCCGGCCCATTTGTTCAGCACTTAATAAATTGCATAGCAAGTTCAGAGAGGTGATATGATTGATCACTGGATATGGAGCTCCCTAGCAGCAATATTTGTCTGAGGACGCAGGGAGAATTAGCAATAACTATGTATTTGGGAAATTTGACTTTCACAGATGGCATAACTAGGGCGATGAAAGTGCTTTTTATTAAATGCAATGAGGCTTTGCTGTGTTTCAGTAAAATAGTTTAAGAGGACCAAGGAGTCACGGAGTGCAGAGGAAGTAACGCTCACTCATCAAATACGGTAGAATAAATGAGTCTGGATGGCAGTAACGTTTAGTTTAGTCGATCATATTCAGATTGTCCTGCGTTACTTCATCAAATGGATTAAATTTAGGCCTCGTTCACTGACTGTTTAATGAACACCCAACTCGGTTTGGTAGTAATATGAGGAATAAATGAATTTCACCTTAGTCATTCAAATCAAGGGCTTGGTAATCAGGGTAATTGCAGATAATAACCCCGGCCTTCACAGTGGGGTCTTGGATTTGAGTCTTCCCCTCCCTTCGCATCCCCCCGTTTTCACTGCTGTTGCCATTAACGGAGAGGGGCTCTGAGGCATCTCCCACTGTTCAGCATGATTAAGACAGCCTCTGACTTTTAACACACCACCCAGGGAGGCATGTTAAGTGTCTGCCGTGAATTTTAACTCCATCACTTTATTGATTAATGTTGTTTTTAAGTTACAAAAATACAATTTTTGACGATACTGTAAGGATTGTATGTATCACCGTAGCCCTGCCATGGCTCATCATCTTCTCAGTGTGTTCTTTCTAGCTGACTTTAAACTGAAACGTATATGAAATATATCAGAAGTAGTCATAATATGTTTGTTGGCTCAAGTTTGCAATCATACTATTAGTGTTCATCCTCTGCTTTAACCTCACCATTCGAGCAATTTACCCATTACTTTCAGCAGTTTATATAATCCATTTATCCATTAATACATTATCCATTAAGGGCTGACGATAATTGTTAAACGCTTAGATTTAGCTCTCTGTTTTTACCATCTGTCCAGCATTTTCAGCTGTTAAATAATTCATCCATTGCCTCAAGTCAAATATTCAAACCCTTAATCCAACAGTTTCAACCATTTATCCACTGACTTTATCTTTAATGTGTCCATTTGTTTCAATTTTGATCATTTATTAAATAACTAATAGCCATCAAAATAAGTCATTTATCCAAAATCCAACTACAGCATCTGTTTTTCCAGCTTTAGCTATATCAGTAAAAACATCTGTTAATTATTTCAGCAATTTATTTGTTTTAGTAGGTATTTATTACCCATATCAATCTATTTTATCTGTTTTTCTCTTACTTGAAAGTATAGCTCTCCATTATCTTTATCTAAATATTTGTCGACTTGTTTTATCTTCAAACTAAATGTGCACTTTCTTTTTTAAGGAAGAATTTCGGCATTTTTAGCCTTTAGTATGACACCAAAGTAAATCAGGGATAGAGTGGAAGGAATAAAACTAGTGAAAGGGACAGATTCAAACCTAAGACCCTGCAGTAGAAATCAAAAGAAAAGAAGTAGAGATCAAAAGAAAGATGGCTCCCACTCTTAGCTTGTCAGATATGGATACTTTGTAACTCAATTAGAACAATTCCCAGTAGAGTCTTGAAAAAGATTTCATCTTCAGTTATTTATATTTGGAGATATGGTTCTGTTCTTGGATCTGCGCACCCTTCCATATGCATGAATGGAAAGATAATGAGAGGACCTCTTGTACAGAATGGAGTTAACATCAGTGACAACAGACATGACAATCAGACACATGAGACGAGGCATTGGGTTGGAGGTGGGCTGCAAAGCTGCTTGCAGATTGCAGGAACTGTGGATAGATTAAATATATGAGATTTTCCAACTGACTTTATAGAGCAGTAAGCTAAACGACCAGGATTTAGCAGCGCTTGACTAAATTGCCTGCTTGAATTAATACTATACTCTATATTTCATATACTGCACGCTGCTATAAATACACAGTACATCACCTTGACTTAACCACTGACAGGCATTCCAGTAAAAACACGAAAGCAATACACTTATTTGCTCATATATGTAATTTCCTTTCATCTAACTCGTAGGCAGCACATCAAATTATTCCTTTAAGCAATTATGTGAGCTGTCACACAGCACTCTACAATTCAGAATCACTTGTCTGTTCTTGCCATTTAAGACATCAGCCCACCGGATGATATTTGTCTGGCGTCTTAATGTTCAGATCGCTGTCTCTTAATTGATGTTATTCTGCAGACAGGAATATTGATGGTGCAGATCAGCCAGATTGGCAGCTGCATGAATCGTTATTAGCCAAGGCAGTTGGACACCCCGGTGGGCTGGGAGGAAGTTCAATAGGCTGGCCTCTGATACAGCGTCATGCTGCTGAACCCCGGGGGAGGTGATCACGGCTCAGACAAGAGATAATTAACCATCTGAGGCTGGCAGCCCACAGGCCAGCAGCCAGGTGAGGAGGTGAGATGGATAAAGCCACAGGACAACACAGAGAGGAAAGCAACCCTCTAGTGTACTAACAGCACGCAGGCAGGCGGTGGACATCAGGCTGGAATAGAGACCGACTGTATAGGCATCAGACAGGATAATATTGGATGAAACTGTAATTAGACCTTGGGGGAACTCAGCTGTTGCTGCAGCAAATAAAGACAAAACGCTAAAAAACAACAACACAAGAATATTTTTTCTCGAAATAGTGACAGCATAGAGGATGTGGAAAAAAAGGAAATGTTCAAACCTTTATACGTGTTTATAACAAAATGAAAAGCAAAAGAGAGCAGTGTGTAAAAAGTAAAACGCTGCTTTATTTAATGTTTTTGATTCATAATAGTGAATATTGTATTATATATAATCTTTGTCCCTATTGTCAAAGTCAGAGATAGAGAACTGTAGCTTTGACTGTAGATACTGGTCATGACTACTGTCTACTATTTATATCCCAACAATGATATATACAGTATTACAAAAAATTTTACATTTTCTGTAAATTCTGTGAATTTGGCAGCTCGACTTGCGTGAAGTCATCTAATGTATATATTATACATATAATGCTCTTCCTCTATTCCCCCCATTTTTGGGGTCGAGGATCGTGTCAGGTTACATTTCACTGTGTGTTATACTTGTATAACTATGCATGTGACAAATAAAGAACCTTGAACCTTGAAGTGTTTTCAGCTGGGCGTCGTGTACCTGGAGTCGAGTGTTTTGACCGGTGCATGAAGCTATACATTTTTAGACATGAGTTGCTGCAGTTTTCTTTGTGAGTATTTATTACACGGTGTGCTGCGGGGAAAAGCCTGTTCTAACGTTTATTCTTTAGCACGCAACGGCTCTTTTTATCTTCTCATCCGTAAACACTCCGCATACTATTTCACGTAATTCAGTTTATTTTGGAAAACCTCAACAGGATCTTCAGCTTTATTGTGAAAGGTTTATGTGGAAAATAAACAAGCGGACGGCGGAGCAATGGTTTTACCGTCGTTGTTGCTAACGACAACGCATAAAAACTGTTGCTAACGACAACGCATAAAAACAGTCGCTCGACCGTCCGTAGTGTGGTTATATTAAATATAAGAGAAAGTGAGAACTTTAAGAAATAAATTACACAGTGACCATCAAAATGATGAAAAAACATTGCCGTAAACAGTTTATTTTGCGACACCACGAAGCAGACAGTAGCGTAATATGACACGATAGACGTTTTCATATCGTCATCCGATATATATCATTATATCGAACAGCCCTAGGGTAGTATAATATAAAAAAATCTATCTAATACTCGTTGAGGGAAAACCTACCTTAATGCTGCTTTACTTGAGAATGCTCTTTATTTTTTCAATAAATACAGTTACTGGTTAATTTACAGGTTTTGTCCTTGTTATGGATTAAAACTACACAGTAAGAAAAAGTAACTTACAGTGTGTGTTATGAAGATTTATTTTGGATGTTTAATGCTGATATTTCTTTATGCTCAAATAATAGAATTAAATACATTTAAATAAAATGCAGTACAGCATCTTTATAGAGGGGGAGTCTTATCTTTTCACTTTTGGCTTTTCAAATTTCCAACTGTATAATCTAATTTTTTAAGAGCAGTATTGCAAAGCCCTGCAAAACTTTCCCACTGCCTCAACCAGCTCCCATCCATTCATATCTACGACATAATTTATCATTTTCACAGGATATTTCTATTAATATTCCATCTACTAGCACAAAGTAAAAGCGAACTACTTCTCAGAACCCAGATGACAGGTAATTATTAACCTGCTGCACTCCATGCTGATGAACCATGCACCAAACCTGCATACCACTGGAGAAGTGAAAAATGTAATCTTTTCCTCATCTGTACTGTACTTCTCTGGTCAGGGAGCTGACTGCAGCATGCACATGAAGATGAAAGACCTGAACGTACGCTGCTTAGCTCAGGTCCCATACCATCCCGCTGTCGATTAACATAAACACCCGGGATCTAGCTCTAGGACTCAATTTGTCCTATTTTTGCCAAAGATTGTCAAAACCTCGCTAATCCCAACTTTACATAATAGCTGCTTTTTAATCGCATTTGTCAGGGAAGTGAGACGACGATCATCAGACCAACTCACCGTAAGAGCTGTCACGTTTCCCACTACTTCTGCCAATTTTAGCTCTTTGAAAACAAGTCTAGGAATGGCTCTTGCTTGGTCTAATCCATATAGCTTTTGATTACATGTTCTCTCTCACGCGAGCACACCAAAGCACACGCGGGCTGAGTCTAATAAACCCATATTCGTTTTGCAGGTGCCTCGAGGCTCAGAGTGGAAGGTAAATTGAACAGAGGCTCGGGCAAAGCAATGTGATGGAGCAGACAATTGTTGTGGACACAGGATTAAACACCGTGTTCATTTTGTGCTCAACACAGATATTGACTTTCTGTTGTCCTACAGTCCAGTTCATCCCCTCTCCACACAGCTGACACGTTGACTCACAGTTTGACGCGTTACAGTGACACTAATGTGGTGGCGAGCCAGCACCAAACGTCTGGCACCCTCCGCAGTGTGTCCAGTCTAATTACTGAAATTACCATTTGGGCCCATTCATATTCATTAGCCATACTATTGTGGTTAAAAGGCTCTTTGATGGTAAAACGAACACCATCATCCTTGGTGTTGGGTCCACTATTGTGTAAATGTTAGCATTTAATCAATAAGTGGAAATAAAGGTCAATCAGACACTGGTGAATACGCACAAGCTTAGAGGGCATCCGTCTACACCTGATGTCAGACAGGTAACTTCAAGTCAACACTGATTTGCAAGAGAAGCACTGCTATCTCTGGTCACACAAAACAGGGCGTCTGCTTATGATCAGCTTCTTCTTCTTGCACACACACCAAAATGCACTCAAAATGAAGGTTTGGATACCCACAGCTGTTATTTTTAAAACGGTTCAAACCTAAGCGCCACGTCGACACGCACCAAACAGAGCGGCAGCATTTCAGGCCGGAGTGAGCAACACCTGCTGCTCGGCCCTCTCCAGCTCAGGCCAGTGGGACTTGATTAATCATACCATGACAGCCCCTCCACCAAGATACCAAATTTAATTATGAAAGCGATAAATAACCTTTTCTAGGAGTGTATAGATCATCTGCTGCTTGAGATCCACAACAGGTGAATTATCTTCCAGCGGGGAGCGTCCCATCTTTGGGAGTGGGGTGACAGATTACCGACACAAGGCTTCTGAGGCTGAAAAATGTATTTACAGCCGTAGTAAAATGCTGTCATTATTAATGCGCCGCGTCTTCAAGTAAAATTATGATCATTCCGACTTTACTCATTAAAAGAGCGGGAATAAATGAGCGCCGGATGCTTGATGGTATTTTGCTAAACTTTTGAAAAGCAGTAAGCATATTTGTTTAAATGTAACAAGGAGTCTCTATGAGAGGGTGCATTTACTCGCAATTGTGGCTATAAACAAATTGGCATTTGATTTATTTAAACCATTTCCTTTTCATTTTACCATCTGCGATTTCAGAAATGATAACGAGCGTGGACTGTATTTCATTGCCCACACAAACACGCGCGCACAATTTGGCTCTATTTTTAGGACTTTTAGAAAGCTTTTCCAACTTTTATGATTGTGCTGTTTAACTTATGAAAGCCATCGTTTCATTGTTTCCTCGTAGTTAAGCTTCTTCTCGCTCCTCTTCTGCGTTCTCAAGTTATTCAACGATGACAGCGGCTGTTTGTGGTGCGCATACACAGATTGTTCCTGGCAGTCTGAAGGTTATAAACAGCAATACAGGCAGAGTGAATTTACTCTGGATACTTCAGAGTGTCAAGATACATCAGTGACGATCACGGGCGAAGGGAGGACGGGGAGGGGAAGAGGGAAGAAAAAGAAAATCAAATAAATTCAAAGGCAGGCTGGCAGACATTACGTCCATTTGTCACCTCGTGCCGCGCGCAGAATAAAAGGCCTGTATGAATGGAGTCTATTATGGGAAGAGAGAGCCGCTAAGCTGCTTGCCACTGTTGATTTCTTGCAGCAGTCGATAAATTGAGCAAGGCCTAAGCAGGCCGCGCATGTCCTGTTAAACAGCGAGCGCCGCTTGGCGTGTCGCACTTTTCCCCAACGCTCCAGCAGTTTCTCATGATTGCTATTCTCTGTATTGATTTGCTGTATTCATGTACTCGCCATGCAGAAAATGCAGAGGAGACAGATGCTGTCTTTTTGGGAGACATAATGGTCCTAATAATACCTCTGGTGCTACAGTCCTGCACATTAAACCAACATTAGTACTGAGAGCTGCGGCGCACATTGAATTCCTGTTAGGCAGACATTTATAGATCTACGATGAGCGCTGAAGGTCTCGTATCGGCATTATAGCAGACCTTATATTGGCTTCATATAAACGCTTCAGCTTAACACAATCAAATCATGTCACAGTGCGTAAATGCTGCGTGATGAACTATCATCACATTTGATAAAGAGCTGAACAATATTCTCAAAGGTATAATGAGAAAGTCACGTTCAAACCTCTTCGTGCCGTCATTTTTAAATGCTTTTAATTAAATGCTTTTTAATGAGACAGAGTACCGGGCAGTGGTCGACTCCTTTGTCACGTGGTGTGAGCAGAATCATCTGCAGCTCAACGTGGCAAAGACCAAGGAATTGATAGTGGACTTCAGGAAGACCAGGAAACACTTGGCCCCTGTTTCAATCCAGGGGGCCATAGTCATCTCTATTTTTTGAGGTGACTGAGGTCCTTCAACATCTGCCAGAAAATGCTCAGGATTTTCTATGAGTCTGTTGTGGCCAGCGCGATCCTCTATGCTGTTGCATGCTGGGGGAGCAGGCTGAGGGTCGCAGATGCCAACAGACTTAATAAACTAATCCGTAAGGCCAGTAATGTTGTGGGGATGGAGCTGGACTCCCTCAAGGTGGTGTCGGAGAGGCGGATGTTGTCCAAGATAAAGACAATGTTGGATAACACCTCCCACCCACTCCATGACATGCTGGCCAGTCACAGGAGCACGTTCAGTGAAAGACTGAGATTACCGAAAAGCACCACTGAACGACACAGGAAATCATTCCTGCCTGTTTCTTGTTGATCAGTATGCTCTTGTTTTTGATTATTAACTGCCTTTGCATGAGTCTGGTCCTACCAGAGATTTCTTCCTGTGTCACCGTCCGGCTGTGTGGCAGGCAGGAATTGGACCCAAAGTGCAGGACTCTCGGGCAGAACATGAATTTGAACAAAGTTTTATTGCAGGAAAGGGAGTGATACAAAACTAAACTGGGTGTGTAAAACCTAGAAGAACACGGGGAGATGCACACGCAGCATGCAGGGAAGAGACGCTGAAGACGAGACAACACGTACTGACTGACAGGGACTAGAATACACAGGCAGGAATATGAGGAACAGGTGGACACGCAGCTGGAACTTTTTAGGCAAGACAAGGAAGTAAAACAGAATACACTAACATGAGACGAGACCTTCAAAGTAAAACGGGAAACACACACTGACAGAACTCAGAGACACAACACCGACAGAGAACGGAGGGAACATCTACAGGGACCAGAGTGACACGAGACATGACTGACTGGGGAACAAGAGAATAAACACAAGGCCAGAACGAAACCTAAAAGCTAGAAATCACAATCAAAAGAGCACAACTATGGACTCAGAACAAAAACCATAATATAAAATAATACCAAAACACAAGAACTCAAAATGCTGGGTCACAAAGACCCAGAACCGTGACATCCTGTTGAAAGGGAGCTCTTTCTTTCCACAGTTGCCAAGTGCTGGCTTGGAGTTCTTCTATATCATCGTAGGCCCTTTACCTTACAATATAAAATAAATCATAGAGGATTCTTATTGTGAAATCATGAGAATTATTAACACAGTTGGCCCTCCTCAAACCAATCCTCTATTTGGCATTTTCTTTTCCTTTTAAGGTTAACAGACAACGATCATATCTCATAAGCTGTTTCACTACATATGAAGTCAACCGCCTCAGACTGCCACCTGGCTTTTCACTCAAAACCAGAATGCACCACCCAAACTCGTAGTGTATTAGCGTCGTGTTAATACTCCAACTCTCCTTCTAAGGCCTCAAGTATACTTTCCTCTCTCTCCTTCAACAAGAAAACTACAGCGCCTTCTGACCTTTAGCGAGACGCCTACTTTGTAACTCAAAGACTGCATGTAAATATGCGGCTCGTGCATTACCCGTTCTATTTCTGTGTATTAAATAAATCTACTCTGGCCTGGTTTAGTCACACAAAGGCAGTTTATTAAGAGTGGGGGGCTGGGAGGGGGGGTGAAAACAGAATTTACCTGCAGAGTAGCCGTCCGCTCATTACTGCTGCTGCTCTTATATCACAGCGATAGAACTGTGCCATACGTGGCACAACATTTCTCCTACAGGTTCCATTTAGTGACCTGTCTCGTAATTACCAAACTGTGATCTTTCCACCATCTTTCTCCCTGCCGCTAGATTGCAGGCACCCTCCTCATTATTCACCCTCAATTATGCGAATAGTTTGTCCTGCACTGCTTAATTACTTCATCCAGGAAAATGATAAGTTAATTTTGTGATTAACCCTCTGGCATCTGAGCAGACAAGAATATCGCGAGGCGATTATCTTTTTAGTTTGTGTTTGACATTGGGACAGCAATTTGCAATTTGTAGGTGAATGTCAAAGATTTCAGGCTGCCACAATTAAACGCTGCAATTTTTTACCATGTTATTGTGTTTTAGCATTAGTTATAAGTCTGATAAGTAGGTGGAATCCAACACTAAATAAATCGGTTTAATCAAAACCTCTTTCTGTGGCACAGAAATGAATTCACCTCGCAGCCTTGGCGGTATTGTCATGTAGAGAAGATGGCAGGAAACAAGTAGCAGGTACGGTTTAATTAGCGCTCAGGCTCGCTGCTGGCTCCCCTTCATTTCTCTCTCTCTCTCCACTGTACCAGCTCCTCTGATTGCTGGCATTACAGCAAATTCACAGTTGATAATCAGCCTCAAATTCCTGCTAAATTTCTCATTACGCTGCTGGAGATGTCACTTGGGCTTTGAGTTTGCATTAATAGGATTTAATCTGAAAGTGTTTGTGAGCGCGTGCATATCTGGGTGCGCATCCAAGCTAACGCGACGCCTGGTACACATCACAAACGTCAGGTACAATCTTGTAAGGATTCCCAGGAGGGCACTTGTTTAACAATTACCCTTCATACTTCATTATTTCATATTGGTGGAGAATGATTACATTCAACCCTTAGAGCGCAGAGCCCGACAGTCTCTGCAGTAAGAAAAGTGCTCATTAACAACACCATCCAGTCTTGGCAACATAACTCCAATGCCGTGTTACATTGTCTAAATTCTGACACTAAACTGTGGAGGCAAATTAAGGCCATAATAATGTCAGTCAGAGGTAACTGTATATGTAATCATGGATAATTAATTTTAAATTTAACACAACAGATCACGTTTTACTTCAAGTGTGCAGTCTTCAAAAAACTTTGCTTAAATGCAAGTTTTTTCAAACAGCTTTTCTTGAATAAATAAGATACAAGATTTCATGTTATAGGCTACATTTTGATCCCAATGTCTGGCATAACAAGGGCATAAACAGCTATCAAATAGAATCTGCAGCTAAACTAAAAGAAAATGCAAGAAAAACGCTGCAAGATGTCAGATACTCAGCAGTTATTTACTCGTGTAGGGGGCTAGCTAGTTAGTTCTACTAGTATGCTAACACAAGGTGTGAAGTTTTCAACTTTAGATAGCACAGAACAAATGTTAACACTATTCAAGTCCAGTGAGTATTTGATTATTGTATGGTCAGGTTGTGTTTGCACTGTGGCCTGCACTACGAGGCAGAATATTTGCTCTTATCCAGGTACTTTCAGGGTAAACTTGGGTCTTTCTGCACTACGAAGGCAGTTCCCTTCTCATTGGGGTAAATCGCCATGGTAACTTATGCTGCAGACCTAACTTGCTCTGGAGCAGGTTACGATCAATATTAATGATCACCACGTACAAAACGACTGCCTACTGACCAGTTTGGGTCTCCAGAAAATAGAGTTAGCATTCCTGGGAGATCCCTCGGAGTTCTGTGCGCCAACAATAGGAGGATCTGATGTTTATCAAAAGTCTTCGTGTTTGCCCGATGAACATCGGTAATAAACATCAATTCTTAGATGCAACTTTGTTCCTTAATTTTATCCTGCTGGCTCCAAAACAATTTTCCACCAGCTTTCATTCTTTCTCTCAGATCATAAGATCTCACAGAGGCTGCAGCTGGAAGAATAAAAACTAAGACAGTTTTTTTAAGCCTTTAATGAAATACTTGTTAATATCCATTATGACAGAGTTGTAATAATAATGGATTGCATTTATATAGCGCTTTTCGCGGCACCCAAAGCGCTTTACAATTCCACTATTCGTTCATTCTCACGTTCACACACTGGTGCAGGCAAACCATAGTTGTAGCCACAGCCATCCTGGGGCAGACTGACAGAAGCGAGGCTGCCATATCGCACCATCGCCCCCTCTGGCCAACACCAGTAGGCGGTAGGGTAAAGTGTCTTGCCCAAAGACACAACGACCAGAACAGAGAGAGCTGGGGGATCGAACCGGCAACCTTCCGGTTACAGATGAGCTTCCAACCCCCTGAACCATGGTTCACTGTGTTAACTTACACAGGGGACATTTTACCAGCTTCTCTATCTGTCATCAAATAAGCAAAAACATATCAAAGGTCTTCTTCAGTGTTACTGGCCAAAGTACTTTAATACATTTACATAATGCTTGTAATACTAAATACTACTGCACAGTCCCTTTCCTCCCTAACACATTATAAACTGCTGCTTTGTGTGCAGTGGCTTTGTTGCTTTAAGCCTGCTCTGTTATCAACATATTTATATTTTTCCCTGCAGTATAATTTTATCTTTCATTATAAAATCTGTTCCTCTCCTGCCAGTGTGCTTAGCCTGGTGAATGGTCAGGTGCTGCCAACTCCCCACGTTTCATGTAAA
The DNA here is from genome assembly GCF_900408965.1 of Simochromis diagramma. Taxonomy (NCBI): domain Eukaryota; kingdom Metazoa; phylum Chordata; class Actinopteri; order Cichliformes; family Cichlidae; genus Simochromis; species Simochromis diagramma. The sequence continues at coordinate 2,419,914 of NW_024387503.1, read as the reverse complement.
GTGCAGGGGAACTCTGTGGAGTTGATAGCCAGTCGATGTTAAGGTAAGTGCATCCAGATAATGCAAAGATATCCTGCATATGATGAACTAGCTTCATTGCACATAGACATGGTCTAGCATGCAGAAGCTGCAGTACAAGCAGGCGGAGGCAATATATTTAAAGCCAAGAAGTCACTAGCGACCAAGGAAGTCCATTCCAAGATCCTTCTATGTCACAAACGACTAAGCTAGGTGGCTAATATAGAGCTATCAGCGTTAATATCATTAAAATGACGTTGACGTATAACCGCATTAACATGGCAAATCTCAGTTAGCGCAGTTAGCCCGTTAACGCGTTAGCAGCCCCACGCACGGGGCGATCCGCATCAACTCGCTAACGGAGATTTGCCGCGTTAATGCGGTTATGGTGTTAACGTCGTTTTAACGAGATTAACGCTGACAGCACTAATTTACATGTAAATGTTTTAAATGCTTTCCCATTAATATTTTTTGTTGGCTTGAAATAAAATATCTCTCTCTGCTGGTACTTTGGAGAGGCAAACCGTGAAAAGGACATGGTGGACTGGCTCATTAGATAACAAAAAATAACTTTGCTCCACAGCTTTCATGCTAACTTGACCTACATTACCTAGCGTATTCAAAACAGCATAAAAAATAGGGAATTCTTAAGATTTAGGTTACAATCTTACAGATGTTACATCAATGCAAAAAGACTGAATCCTTCATACTGATAAAGTCTATGTCATCTTCTAGAAGAGGTATCTGCTGACTGTGATTTACCAAACACCAATGCATCCACTGCCTGTTTCGTATAACTAACATCATCAATGTTGGATTCAGTTTTTTCCACTTGAAATGTTGAAATATTTCGTTTTCTCCATTTGAAAAACACCTTTTGAATACAAAGCAAAGCAAAAAGATAATCTACCAAACAAGGCAATGATAAACGCTAACCTAGCCATCACTGCCGGAGCAAACGTGAAACTGCACCCATTAACTTTCTGTTCTTGATTAAACTGTGAAGCGTCACACTGTGCTCGGCAGAAGTGACTTGTAATCAACTTCCAATCATTAATGGCCCCGTTATCTGCACCTGGCTCGTGAATAAACAAAAATCTCATTGCCCCCCTCAATCACTTCAAAGTTATCCCACTGAGTGGCACTTTCGACATCATCAGCGACACAACTGGCTGATTCTGGGACCCGAGAGGCAGAAAACTCCCTCAGAAGAAAGCCTGATCAGTTTCCTTCGGGCTAAACATCGCTATTCTTTGAATCACGCTGTTCAGTGAATCATAATCACAGCTCAGCTCAATTGGAGTCATTGTTGCCGGCCCTGCGAGCCTGTTTTGTTTGCTGATTGGTTCATGTCATGTGAGAGCAAGATACTAAAAAGGGCCTGTCATCATTCATTTGCACTGGTTTCTGTTTATAGGCCACTCTGTATTGATGATTACTATATCAAAAGATCTTTAATTAGTGGCTTTTGTGTGGAAGACAAATGGAAAACAAAAGGCATGCTGCGTGTAGTGGGATCAAAATGAGAAAACGCTTGATGAGTAAACATTTTAATTATGGTGTTAGATATAAAATGAAAGGTAGCTCTTCTGAGAAAATTAGTCTAAAGGTCACTTTTGTTTGAAAGTGCTCTGCAAGACTATTTTTTCTCTGTTTTTCTTTTTTAAATACAGGAATCTTAGCTCTAAATGTGCTCTAGTGGTAAATGTACCAAGGATCTGATAAGCTCGATAAGAATGAACCGCAGCGGTATTTCAGCCACTGTGAATCACTATGGTTCAGGAGAACTTTGACAGAACTCGCCCTCATGTGTTATGCCAGCGCGCTAACTCCGTGTGCTCTGTTTTTCCTGTAGTTACTCCATTTCACCTCTTTCCTCTTAAGTACTCATTGTTAGTCGCGTGATGTGTCTGCAGTTTGTTTCCATGTGAAACAAGATGTTCATGGATTAAAGCTAAAAAGATTTTAGCATGCACAAAATAATTACTACCTGTAAAAGCTGGAAGAAATGATACAGTTGCCTTGTTTTTAACAGAAGTCTCAATTAAAATCATTTTTATGCGTATGCAGATTTCTAATTTTTTTCTATATTATTTGTGTAATTTATTTATACAAATAAGCACTTCATGTATAAAATAAAGGCCATTCTTTTCACTGGTGATAATTATTGCACTACCATAGGCTGTAAAACGCAGATTAAAACTTTACTGATTACAGCAGTTATTGCTGCTGTTGTTCTAAAATAGTTTAAATGATATGGGTGTGAAAAATGCCAAAGTAAATAATGCAGAGTTCCACATAAATTAAAAAATGCATGTTTTAGAAAATAAGAAGTAAACTGAATTATTATTTTAGATTTCTACAGTTTCACTCATCAGCTTTTAGTTTGCTTCTTCATGTCTTTCTTTCCATCCATTTACTCCAGCTGGGTCACTGGAGCTGTAATAGGGCGAGAGGTGGGGTACATCCTGGACAGGTCGCCAGTCTGTCACAGGGCTAACAACCATTCGCACTCACACCTATGGGCAATTTATTAATTGTCCATAAATTAATCAATTAACCTATTCCTACAAACTGCATCTTTTTGAACTGTGGAAGGAAGCCAGAGTACGCCGGCATAATGGTGGAATTGAACTCAGGACCTTCGTGATGTGCAGCAACAGTGCTAACCACCGTGCTACTGTACTGCCCCAACCAGGCTCAGGGAGGGGCGGGGCCATCTTTAAACAGATCTTTAAAGGTTGAAGGTAAGAGATCAATCAGTCACTCGGAGTTACTGCAAGTAGTTTATAGAAAGTTAGTACAGCTAGTTTGTATCATGGCAGTTTCGTTGGAATTGCTTCCTTCTGGTTGTGAATTTGTTCTGCTGCAGAAATTAACCGATTAAAACAAAAAGCTTAACTAAAAGCCAATTAATGGAAAATTATATGGATCTGATATCATTCATTTAAGTGTTTTTGCTTCATTGTATCTTTTAAATTGCTGCAATGCATTTATATGAATTGTCTGTATAAAATTGTATACATTTACAAAAACATTTTTATATGCTATACATTTTTTTACCTCTATAAATTAAGAAGTTAATATTTGTGGATGAAGAATTCCAGTTTTAGTGCATTTTTCAAACACACATTTTATTAGTTTTAAAGAGGAAAATAATTTTTAAAAGTGTAAGACCAATTAATTTATTTATGTGCCACTTGTTTGTTTATATCACTGTGTTTCCTACCTGATCAGGTAAAGCTGTTTTTTATATAAGTTATCATGTTGTTGGTGTATAAGGCCACACCTCAGACACGTGCAGTTTCCTGTGTCTCTGTTACTCACAGGGGAGGAGCTGAACCCTTAAAGCGCCCACTAAGGCACACGCCCACCGTTATGCTCTCAGACACATTTAACTCTGCTGCTGATCCCATGCTGCACATGCCCCTTTAATGACTTTAATCGTCACCTCCCAGTAATCTCGGACTTTTGTAATGGCTGTGATTGCAGTGTATTACCTTTTTAAGCTCTCCCAGATTGTTTTCATTGCATACTGAAATGTCTTAATCACTGTTGAAAACGGCTCGCATATGTAGCCCCATTGTGTCCAAGTGTGCAGGCTGCATCCGACTGAGGTTGCTGTTTTTCATCCTGTCTATTATATAAACTGATCTGGTCGGAGACCTTCGCCTTGCTGGGAGCCAAGCGTGACGAGATGCTGGCTGACACATCATGACGTTCCTCCCCTTTGCTGACTGCGGGCGCTCTGGTGGAGCCTGGTGCTCTACCTCACAGCCTGGAGTCAGCCAAATATCACCTCACCGTTTTTGTTTTTTTTAAATTTTTGACAGAGAGAAGAAGAGCATGAGATGTGAAACGCAGAAACACGGTTGTCTGCCGTCAGGCCTCGTACCAAAAGAACTCCACCACTGCAGGTTAGCAGAGGATAGGAATAAAATGTTACACGGTGTCACGCGTGTGCTCTCACAGGAACAAACACATCATTTGCTATCAAAGATAACAAACAGCACGAGAGACGTGAGTGAAGCGGTTTCAAAATAGCTTTCGTTTTAGAAAAATAAAAGTTTGAACTCTTACAGAGCTGCTTGAGACTGACTATCACAAGTCAAAATGACTGTTTGAGAGAACAAGTTCATGTTTCCCATTGTTTTCTCTGCTCTTACAACTTAGTTCAATCTTTGGTAGACAACCAAACTAGAACTCTCTTTAACCTACAGGAAACTCTTCACGGTTGTGTTTTTACTCATCAGAATGACCTTGGCTGGCATCAGAAGAGGCGCTTTACAGATAAGCTACACCACAGAGACTTAAACAGTATGAAGTAATGCAGAATTTCTGCCTCCTGGTCCCACACTGCGCTGCACCCCGGGAGCATGGAGGCCTTAACCAAAGGCACACACGTATATAAATAAATAAGTTGGTATGAGATGTGCTCTTGAAGCTGTATTACTGGGCTGACGGCTTAAGCTTAGGGAAAGGGAATGAGGGACAAATTTAGCAGCAGATCTTAGAATAACTAGGTAGGGATAAAGCTTATAAAATGTGCAAATGGCTGCACTTCTGGACGCTGTGCTTAAGGCCCCGAGACGAAGTGCTGACTGTAATGTTTGCAGTTTTGAGGAAGGAAGAGAAAATCCACTAATTTATGCATTTCAAACCTCAAAAAACTTGAAGAGGGATTACTGGACTCTTCATTCCCGTGAAGTATGCAGTGTTGAAGTGATCCAGTTTGTAGACAACAGAAAGACATAAAAACAGGATTAGTGCTAATATTCAACTCTCTTTAGTTAAGCTATACATTTCTGGTAACATCAACCAAAGAAAGGGGTTAGATTTTACTTTTAAAGCAAAATATTGATATTTTATTCTTAGCGGGCAAGATTGATGCTAGTCAGTACACTCAATATGAGACTACAGATTAGTTTAGCAACACTATCTGAAACAGCAGAAAGCTAGCCTAGCTCTGTCTAGAGCTAACAAACCTCTCCTCCATAGAAATGCTTCTGTGTTTCTAGCTTGTACAAATGAATCACAAACACAGTGGGTTCACAACGGCAACATTACTTACTTTGAGTTGTTTTAAACCGAAACTGCTGTTCAGCCTTTTTTAATCAAACTAAACATAACCATTTAATCAAACACATTTGAACTAAGTGCCGTCCTTTAGCCAGGCACGGTTTGCTCTCTGCGTTAAAAGAATCCAAACCAGCAGAAAAACAAAAAATTTACAAACTCATCAGCTGATTCAGACCAGAATAAACAAACTGTAATGTGAAAACGCAATAAAGCCACATCAGTTTATTAGTAAAGAGGCAGACTGCACTGAGCAGACCGACTCACCACCTGTGCACTGTCAGCAGTATCCAGTCACCCAAGAACCAGAGTCTCAGGGCTCTTTAACCTCTAAAACACGCAGTGCTTAACACATTTATTAAAGACCACCTGTCATTTAAAAAAATGTAGAAACTGATCAAAAGCTGTTTAAAACTTAAAATGATATTCTTATTTTTTAGGCCAATAATAAAATTATATAAAAAAATTCACGTTTATAGACAAATTTGAGGCGGCACACTGGACATCTGTGAGAAATCCCAGTTTAATCAAGTGTAACATTAAACCACTAAAGCTAATTTTTCTATTCAGTAGTGCAAGTAAATAATTGTAAGTTGACATCCTAATCAAAAGTCAATAAAAAAATCAATCAATAATAATTTTTTTTTCGGGGGGTGGAAAAATGGAAAATTCATGGATAACAACAATAATTATAAAAATTAAAAATATTTTTGATTCAAGCGTTTTTGCACATTGAAACATAAAATGTTCAATATTTAGTATTTACTGTTATATTCACATAGATCATCATGATGATGTTGTTTATTAAATTACTCTCTTTTTTTGCTTGTTTTCTCTTTTTTCTTTCTCAACAGGTGATCCAGGTGATCGATATCTGTATCTTATGTCTGTTTGTTTTGTTGATTTTTGTTTTTTGCCCTTTATCACCGTTCCTCATCTCCGCTGTTTTTCTTTCCCTCTTTCTTTCTCCCTTTTCTTTTCTCCAGTCACGTCTGTCCCGTGTGTAGCAAGTGAAAACAAAATAAACAATAAAAGGTGAATCAAATAGACCAATACGGCAAGGCTGGGATGGTCAATTTGGTAAAGTAAATCCGTTGGGCATCTTTCTTTGCCTTTAGACAATAATTCTGATGGCAAAAGAACCAAATGGGACAGGTGGAACATTAAGACCGCTGTGACACCAGTTTTACATCAGGCAGTTGTTTAATAAAATAGTTAAGTGCTGTATTTCACTTCATTACTTAAATCACGCTGCTGTTATTGTGTATATATTTATTTATATTTCTTCATACATTCTTATATAGTTCTATATTGTGTATTTTGTTGTACAGTTATTTTATTTTCAACTTTAATTTATATATTTTATCTTATTCTTTCCCAGTTAAATTTACCCTTCATTCTAATTTGTGTTGTACAGTTATTTCCTTTTTAACCTTAATTTATATTTTATTCCTTCCTAGTAAAATTTACCCTTTTTAATTTTTCATATTTATTTCCTATCTTATTCATAGCCTTTTCCTTTTTTGTTTTCTTTAGGTCATGAGCAGTTGTCCAAGCATTTCACTGCATATCGTACTGTGTATGACTGTGTATGTGACAAATAAAATTTGAATTTTTGAATTTGAATTATTTGTTATAAAAATGTAACCAAATATGTTATACTATGGTATATGTGCGAAACAAAAGAAACTGGTGAAGACGAGGAGCTCAAAACCAACAACATGCAGCCTGGCTTTAAACTTCTCATACATTTTCATAGACAAGGTTAAAAAAAAGAATTGGCATACTTTACACAGTACACTGAAAAAAAGGGACTGGCCATCTCTTGGATTTATGTAAGCATCTTGCATGTATTTAACACAATTACCTCATGTTTTAAAGATAAATGTAACTATATAGTGTAAAAACTACATGATATGCAGAAAGGGTGTATTAAATTGTTCATATCATGTTCAGGTAAAGTAAGTCAATAAGATAGCAACGTTAAATCTCGTGAAACTACGCGTGATTTCATCTCGCAGGCTTTGGATCGTGGTTCAAAAAAGGCATCCATCTCAGTCAAGTCAAGCAGCAAACTCTACGTTTTTGGTATGTCTTGATTTTTTGAATTAATATTTACCATATTTCAGCCAAATGTAGTTAAACGTCTAGAGTGTCACCATGTAACATGCTAAAAAAGAGCCGTTAGCTTATTTGCTGTTTTATCTGTTGTCAAAGAATTGGCGCTTTTTCATTTGAATTTGTCTTTGGCACAAGAGCCGTAATATCACATTAAACCTAATTACGAGGCACTCATAACATAATTTGGTTTTCTGTGTGAATAGATTTGCCAACTGACTCTTCAGTTACATTGTGTATTTACTGCACCGTGGTGTTAGTGAGATTTTGGACATTGAACAGCTTTAGCTAATATCATTAGCGGCATTATGCTAGCTTACATCCCTACCCCTCCTGCCCTCACCTGCTGTCCTTTTCTTTTTGTTTTTTTTGCTGCACATTGAGAGACCACATCTATTCTGCATTTCACCAGGAGTCAGCTGATGGATTGTGGGTTCAAGGTGTTATGGTAAGAAAGTATATTCTATTTTTGCTTAAGGTTTCTGTAACTTAATTATAATAGGTTTTGTATAATTATTAGGTGCATGCATACACAAATAGACCACCCTATTAAAACAACTGAGAAATCCAAAATCTGCCATAGGTTTAACTTACCGTATTTACCGCACTATAAGGCTCACCAGATTATAAGGCGCACTGTTGAAGACTGGCTCTGTTTTCATACATAAGGCGCATCATATTATAAGGCGCATTAAGACAAACAAAAAATAACTCGACCTTTATTAAGCTCATTCACAGTAACTCTTAACGCTGTTAAGCTGTAACACATTAAATATTGAAAAATACACTTACATTTCCAGTACGGTACATTCAACTTCCACAATTCCCTCAAACTCTTCACCTTCCGTGTCTGAGTTACGGTAAACAGCTTGGCAATTTCGGCATCAAGCATGCCCGGATCCCTCTCACACCGGATTAAAAGGCGTTTAAAGTGCATTCATCAGAATAAAACAATCGGATGAGTTAAAATTTAACCAACTCATTCACAGTAACTATTAACATTGTTAAGCTGTTAAACATCAAATATTGAACAATACACTTACATTTCCAGTTCATTCAACTTCCACAAATCCATCAAACTCTTCACCTTCAGTGTCTGAGTTAAACAGCTGGGCAATTTCGGCATCAAGCATGCCCTGATCCCTCTCATCATTATCCGAATCAGTCTCGTTGCTGTTACTTAGCTGTTCAGTGATTATTCCAGCCTTCGTGAAAGCTCGGACGACACTTGAGACTGATACCTTAGCCCAAGCAGCCACGATCTATTGGCAGATAGTGGCGTAACTCGCTCGGCGTTGCCTCCCTGTCTTGGTGAATGTGTGTTCGCCTTCTGTCATCCAATGCTCCCACGCAGCTCGTAATTTAACTTTGAACGACCTGTTGATACCAATATCTAGTGGTTGGAGTTCTTTGGTTAATCCACCTGGAATGACGGCAAGCTCCGAATTAGTTTGCTTCACTTGGGTTTTGACAGCCTCGGTGAGATGGGCGCGCATGGAGTCGTAGATCAAAAGAGACGGAGATTTGTGGAAAAAGCCATCCGGTCTCTTGACATAAACTTCCCTCAGCCACTCGCTCATTTTCTCTCTCTCGTTCCCTGTGGTGCGTATAGATACCGTACTGGTCCCTGTTTTCTCGACAGTACGGTTCATGGGGATGTCAAAGGTGAGGGGGACCTCGTCCATGTTAGTGATGTGTTCTGGCCGGATCTTCTTTTCAGTGATCTTATTCTGGCAGTACGTGCGGAAAATGGCCAACTTTTCTTTGTAATCCGTTGGCAGTTGCTGTGAGACAGTAGTTCTTGTGCGGATTGAGAGATTATGCCTTTTCATAAAACGGAAGCACCAAGAATGTCCCCCTCGAAAGTCGTTGATCTGCATGTCACGTGCTACCGCTGTTGCCTTGAGTCAAATAGAGATTGTAGAGACACTTCTACCTGCTGTTCTCTGTTCAATAACCCACTGTTCAATTTTGTCCTCTAACTGCGGCCATCGCGCCTTGTTCCCTCGGAAACTCCTTTTGGTCTTCTTTACTTGTTTTAGGTCATCTTTTTGCTTCCTCCACTTGCGCACCATGGACTCATTAATGCCGAATTGTCTGGCAGCTGCTCTATTTCCATTCTCTTCTGCATAACTAATTGCTCGAAGTTTAAAATCAGCTTCGTAAGCGTGTCTCTTCGCGGGTGCCATTTTGGAGTCGTTATACACACACAACACGGTAATGTTGTGTTGAAGCACAGTACGTATTACTCCGCGAGGCTCCTGGCAACGGTAACCGTAATGCTCCAAAAAGTGGCACTAAAAATCTTTTTTTGACAGATTTTTGAGCATAGTGTGCCACATAAAACCGGTTCGAGGTCAGTAAGCACAAACCAAAATTCATACATAAGGCGCACCAGATTATAAGGCGCACTGTCGATTTTTGTGAAGATTTAAGGATTTTACGTGCGCCTTATAGTGCGGTAAATACGGTATACCTGTATGTATTGTCAGAAAGGTGATTACTGGACTCACATTAATGCACACTTGAACTAAAATGAGGTTGTAACTTGTGGGTTCTTGGGTTGCAAATCAGAAACAAACATCTTTGGATTTTTTTTAATCCCATAAGATCTGGAAACACAGTTTTTATTCAACAAAACATTACTGATTAACCAAGCACAGTGCCTGCTGTTATTTCAAAATTTCAAAATGTTATTTCAGATAAAATGCAGCATTCCAGCGCATCCCAACCATGCCTTTACAGTTAAGGTTTCTGACGGAGCTGAGTTTCTCTCTGACAGTCTGCTGAAAGTGTTTGCAAAGTGATCGGGGGAACAGGACACAAAGCTAAAGGATGTAGCTGCCATGATGACAGTAAGAACTTTAAAATTCTTTAACTACAAAGTGTATATGTATTGCATTAGGTCAGTAAAAGATTTTTATGCTACATCCATTGAAACAGTCAACTATTACCTGTGAATAATGATTCCACTGAAAGGATGCCATTCTTTTTTGTCATGCATTTACTGGCCCACTGAGAAAAAATTATCTTTTTTTAAAAATTATATGTTCTGGAAACTGTATATCCATAAAGTTGATGTCAAACCGGAACTTTTGATATTGCTTTGTAGATGCTGGTGTTGCATGTTGACTGGTTTAAAAAGTCAAGAGTTTTTGTCTGGGATCATTTTCTTCTGTGCTACTGAAAAGTTCACAAATCTTTGTTTTCTTTGTTATAATACTTTAGGATGACATTAATGCTCGAAGGGAGTCTCATCAAAGTGCTCCGCATCTGTGTGAAAGACAATTGCAACATCTTGGTGCAGGAGTTCATGGTGAGTGTTTTATGAGTAGATTGTGGCTTTGCAACATTTAAAAATGCATTTAGTTATCCACTTGATCCTCATTGGACTGGTTAGGACCAGTAGTCCTCTTTAATAATTTGAAGTTCACATGAGGCCTAATAGTGAACTCGGCCGCCGGCCCTTGAGGCCCCACCCCTACCCCTGTATTAGGGGTCACATCAGTGTGAAAAAACTTTAAATTTGTCATTCTAGTGAACAAAGAAAAATCCCCCCAATATTTACATTAGCTTTTGTTTGAAAAAAAAAAAAAAAAGACCAACTGACCAACAGCTAACCAAATTGTGGGGCTGAAAGTCTAAATTCTAACATCTTCTGAGTGACATAACCTGGATTTCTGATGGGCTGGTGTCTTTCTAACAAAAACTAATGTAAAGCATTTGAAATTATTATGTTTTTCACTCTCTCTTAGAAACTCTGTTAGACCATGAATGGCAGCATGGCAGGCCACTCTTTGGCTATAGCTATTTACTATGTTGCTTGCATTGGTTTAAATTACTCTAACATTAGAACTGGTAGATTCAAAAGAGATGAGTTTAAAAGGGAATCTTAAAAAAATGTTTTGTGTTTAACCAGGACTTGAATGAGGCCACTGCACAGATTGAGAAAACCACAATGAACATCTGTCTCCAGAGATGCGCCAGGCAATGACTTTTCTGATGTTGGCATCATCATCGAGGGTATAGTAGTTCTTCAAGATCTGGATAATGTGACCTTTGCAGTAGCCATGCTGTTTGGACCTTTTTTATTCCTTCAATATGAGTTACCCATCACAGCTCTGCTACACTTTTGAGGTGATTCAATGGGTGGTAATGGAGTTGGATGCAACTCAGCTCTCAAGAAAAGCTCACAACTAAGACAAAACTGCTCCTGCAAGGAAAGCTCACTGTTATGCATGTGAGGTGACCAGCTCTAGGTGAGAGGACATTTAAATCTCACACTTGTTTTGCTGCATTTTTGAAGCTCAATTCCAGGAACAGATCGCAGGGTTCATTTTTATATACTCTGCAACTGCCATGAGGACAAGCCGTTTTTGTTGTTTGTTTTTCCTTTTGCTCTGTACAAGTTCTCTGTCTGTTTGGCAGCATTTTTAAATTTCTGTTTGTATTTTTTTTTCTTTCTTTTACTAGTGAAGAGATGTAGCGTGAACAGTTATACAGTCTAAATATCCCATATGGGTCGTGTGAAATGGTATTTTCAGTTTCATTCAGTTGAAGTAAAGAACGTTGAATATTTCTAAGTGTGCTGTTTTGAACCAAGATGTCACAGTATGATCAGTGCTGTAATTTTTGACAGTCACTGTATCAATGTTATTTTTGCGTCTCTTGAATAAAGTTTTTGACCTGCAAGTGCTAATTTCTTTAGTTATTGGGGTAAAATGGGTAATGTTAATAGGAAGGTGTTTGCCAATTCAGTAACCTAATTTAATGTTAATGGAAACTAACATTTCCTCAAATTGTTTAGTTATAATTGTTGTTTAACTGAATCTTGACGTCAGAGGCCTTAAATAGAATGTTTTGTATTGTTCTTTCCCAACATTTTTCAAAAGAAACAGTCTTAATTTCTTTGCTGTGATTGATTCCAGAGAACACGGAAGAACTGACATTATTTAACTGTTGATTTATGTAGATTCAGTGGAGGAGTAATGTCAGTTTAATTCTTTACCTACTGTCAATGCAGTGAAATTAGACATTTTGTTTTGAAAGGTTACTGGTGGATGCCAGCAACCATCTTGGAAGAGAACAATACAATCTGTTATAAGGCCTCCATTTGAAAATTGTGTATTTGATACTAGAATATAATAGCAAAATGTAATTTGAAGATAACATGTAGTATTTAAGTGACCAAGTAGTATTGGGTAAAAGTTATTGAATGGTGTTGGGATAAAGTGAAAAAATTGTGAAGGATTAAAATATTCCAAGAGCTCAAATTACTTCATCAAAACATGTTTAAGTCACATTTTATCAACACAAATTGCACAGGTTTATTGAACATGAATAAAGTGTGTTAATTTAACTCAATTGTTTAAGTTGCTGCCAAAGCAAAACATCTGTGTGCAACAAATGTCCACCATTGAATTAAGTAAATCCAACAACATATTTTTTTCAGTGTAGAGAGAAAAAGAGAGAGACAGCGCCATGTCTCTGAGAAGTTTTTGCAACTTTTATTAAGCACTGTGACACTGCATAAATTCAGATGTAGTTTTTATTTTATTATGACACCTTTTTTTTTTTTACATTTTTTTTTTATTTCACGCTGAGAGGATATAGAGCTATTTCTGGTCAACAAAGAATCAATCAATCGAGGTTCACAGCTAAAAACAAAAGTGACACTATCCTTTCTGGATAATACTCACAGGGTATGACGTCAACCCAATCTACTCCAAACCATGTCTACTATCAAATCAAACGCGCTTCTTTGTGATTAACAGAATGGAATAGAATCTATTTTCATTTCACTAAATCTGAGGGTGTGTATGGAGTGACGGTTGGCCTGCGTGATACGATCCGACAAATACACGCGCCTTCTGAAAATCTCATGATCACTCAAGAACAAGGTGATGTAGGATTCTCACATTCGACCCTTATGTGCAGCCACTAAAAAAAAAAATCTCAGATGAGTTCAAATTGCAGCTTTTCTGAAAATTAAAGTCTAGGATTTTGAGATTTAACTCATAGGTGCAGCTACTAGTAGACTGAGGGGCAGCACTGGCAGCTGCCAGTCCTTTTTATCTTTTGGTTTCCATTTGAGCCTCTCTGAGGCCAAAGAAGACCAAAAGGCCTTAAAAGCTGATTGCATGCTTATCTTACTCTGTCCAAGCTGCTTTCAGACAACGAGCCTGGTTATAAAACCAAACATGTCTGCTCAACTAGCTGCAAATCATGATGTTTCTTTTTATCTTCCAACACGACAGCATAAACTTGAAATGAACAGGAGCTCAATCTCCACCCACCCAACAGCCTCCACCTTCCCAAGCAGGAGTGAAAAGCACCCTCAGCCTCTGTGACTGGGACATCTGTTCCACGGCAGATACTCCTCCCTGCAGACCTGCACTCTTCCAGAGCTGGGCGTCACCCTCTTCAGATTGCCCACAGAAACCTTTCCTTTCTCCCTGCTCCTCCATCTCCTCAACTAGAGTCAATACACATGCTGCTCCTGGAGCTATTACCGATATGCTCCGGCCAAGTGTAAAACCTCTATCTGCCACTTATCAGCACACCGGCTCTCCTCTATAAAAACTTCCCATTATGCCACAGCGCTGCTCCTCCACTTGGAGTGGGTGATAGTGGAGCTATTTTGGGTTTCTAGGAGGAACTTTGATCGGTTAGTAAAGTAGCACCTGCACTAAGGGTCACTGCATGGCCTCCATGCTCCTTTTTTTTAGACTTGCGAAAACAACAATGTCAACAACAAACACAGAACAGCATTTCTTTCATTCCTTTTATCAATAACTATAAACTCTTTGTGACTGAACATGCCTGTGTCCTTATAATGAGGGTGCTGGAAGATTGGAGAAGGGAGATAAATCATATTTAGTTAATTAAACTGCGCAAATGTTCCCATGTGAATAAAACATCACACTCAATTGGAGCAGGTTTTCTTTGAAATAGCAAAGTTATGGAGATTCATGAGCTTTGTAAGAAAGCAGAATTTCATTAATTTACATCTCTATTATGATCTTTATAAGCATACATAATAAAAGGGTCTATTAAAGATTTAATAAATGAACTTCTGTGTGAAGTCAAATGGATTTGGCAAAGGCTGTGGGGTAACGGCTCTCTCTCCCTCTCTGGTACTCTCGCACAACACACACACATGCACGCACACACACAGGCGCACACACACATAAAAGCGAGGGACTCGGGGCCCTATTATGCTGGAAGAATGAGCAGAGCCGTCAGAAATGGATTAGACTTGTAAAACAAATTTGGTTTCAGTTTTGAAATAATGGAGACGTGTTCCACTCAGGGACTATTGGTAAAACAAGGCATGAAAGGCTTCAGTGAAAAGAACCAGTGTGATTTGATAAGTTAAGTCTGTTTGTGCAAAACGAGTAAAAGCATGAATAAAGCAAAAGCATCACTGAAATCACACAAAGAGAAAAATACACAAACGATTTAATAAAAAGCCTAATAAAAAAAGTGGATCTATTATGATCAAGATTCATATTTCCAAACAGTATTTACTCATACTGGGCGTCAGTGCAGCTCCTCAGCTCTTCCACTGTCTCAGTCAGTGCTCACTATAAGCAGCTTTGTTCTGATTGGCTGCCACTTGCAAACAGAAGGTTTGAACAGCATGGGGCTGGAGCTCATAGTCAGGGTAGCGTGCCTGAGAAGTCCATATGCTGAATGACTCAGCTCGACATCACAACAAAGGGAAGGAAATAAAGTTTGTTTAGAGCAGTCTGAAGTTTTTTAATTATCAGGAGTGTTTGTACATCCATTCAAATCATCATCTGACCTTCAGCTCTGAGCATGAATCAGTGGAACAATCTATACAGTGCTTTACATTTATTAGACCGCCACACAGTGTAAGGTTTATGTCAATTTAGTTTCTATTCAATAATAATTACCAAAATAACTTTTTATGTTTCTGTAATGGTTAATCCACCAGTATGATTGATCCAAATTATAATTGTTGCTTTTATCCATGAATTTTCACATTTGTTGTTTTACCAAAAAGCAGAAAAACAATACAGTAAAGCATATTATTATTATTGGATGGTTGTATGCCTAATTATACTATTCCCTTTTAAAACAAGTGATTTTCAGGCTCCTTCTTTCACAGATGTTTGTAGAAGCATGCGTAGTTTCTTGGTTTTATACACCTGTGCCCATGGAAGTGACTGAATACTTTTGGCCCAAGGCCTAAATCTTGAAGCTCTTAACCAGGGACAAAAAAAGGACAAAGCTTCTATAGCACAGAGTATTTTGTTGTCAAATAGAGTGATGAATGGCTACACAAAGCTCATGTTTGTTGAAGTTTAAACTCTTTCTAGGATTCTAACAAGGAAACATAGTTTCAAAGGGCCGTGGTGCTTTGAATTAGAAGCTCAAATCTTTTTCCAGCTGAGGTAAAAATGCTGGGATGCTAAATAAACATGAAGCCTATTGGAAAGGAAATGAATGGTTCTCAAACTGGCCTTTGATTTTAGTGAACGATAATGAGAAGAAACAGAAGGACATTGGTGTATTTGTTTTATCACAGTTTTACACGGTGAAGATAATTAAATGGAAAAGTGGGAAAAAATAACACAAATAATTTAAAAATGTTATTGCTCTTATTCAGTCCTGTGTCTATCAATATATTGGATCCGAGATCTGTACAAGGACAATATGTTTTACCTTCAAAACAAACAAGTGGCAGATTCTGAACATCTATGTTAAAAGCTATTTATGGGCTGGCAGAATGATGGGCTCACTCCCCTCTGTGCCACTTGTTTCCCACTCTGGTGTGCAAGCAAGAGGCCCGGAGCCTAGGGCGGAGACCACAGCTCAACAGATATCCGTCTGTGGAGAAGGTTTATATGTGCTTGGACTCTTGACAGCAAGTTAGGCCTTTACTAAACTCGTTAAACACATACAGTATAGTATTTAATATAGATGATGTGATTATTGAAACATAAAAAAAGTATATGATTTTGAAACTTGCAGAATTGCTCCCGGGTCATTAAAACATGACCAGATGATGCTCTCGTCCAGCTACAGGACTGTTTTGATCTTGGAACAGAAGGACCTGGAGACCCGTTTAAATGCTGTGCAGAGAAGGTGACAGGGTCCAAAACATCCAGGATTTTCCTAACCAAACTCCTTGATGAGTATTTGAGCATCTTTTATTCTCAGTTTAAGGTCAGTGCGAGAGATATTCACATAGTTAGGATTATGTCGAGCCATCCAATTGTCAGATAGAATCATTGGATCATCAACCCATAGGCAACATTTCTGACAACTAAAACAACCCACCAAGTTCTGTTTATGATGATCAATGCACAGTATTGTATAAATAGCAGCAGAGGGCTGTGAAAAAGTTTGGCTTCCATGGTGGCTCTCTTTTACTACACCAAGTGTATGTGTCCTGTAATCAATCACATTGATAATTGCCTTGCAGGCACACGCATTCTCGCATGTACTTGCATACACACACACACACACACACACACACATTTATACATTCATTTAAGTCAGCTATATGTGCCAAGTAATTAAAGCCTGAATCATGATATGTCAGAGCCCTCCCTCGTGCCCCGCGGCTCCTGGAAGGTGTCCTGGCTTATCAGAGGCGTATTGATCTGAGCCGGAGGAGAAGCTAGTCTGAGGGAATTTGTGTTCATTTTGGAAGAGGACACAGCTGTCAGTGGGTCAAAGATTAGTCCGTCTAAAGAGCTTTTCTGACAGCATTGCTAAACAGTGTCTGGCTCGCCTGCGGACGGGGAGAATCAAACCTCGGCTCCAGCACGTGAAACAAATCATATACGTATCGTTTGTCTATGAGCACAAAGAGGCTGAAGATGGAGCTTCACCAAAAGACACCGGGCTCATTAGCTCATCATTAAGAAACCACGCAGAAATACAAATCAGAGCAACAGACCTGTAGCATTAGTCCAGGCAGGTGCTCTCGGTTAGTAGCTCTCAATCCTTTTGTGGCTGACAAACATGATTTATAGTAAGTTGTGATTAATCGAAGAAGAAGTAACGTTAGCTGTAGGGATGTCTGTGTCAGTGGGTTTGAAAACAGCATCTCAGAACTGAAGGCTAACAATATATCAGGTTAAATGACTACGATGAACGTGTAAACCAGAGCTAAAAGGAGTATATGAGACCTAGCTTGTGTGGGCCGGAAAATTGGGTCAAAATAACGGGTAAGATGTCTCAGCGACAGCACCATATTTAAATAAGCCACCGTTTCCTATCATAGTCACTACATCAGCTTTTTGAGAGAATGAAATAAGCTTTGTTTTTACTTTAAATGAAATAGTGAAAGAGGATTTGCAGTAAAAGAGCATTAAAAATAGATGTTCTTAGACTGGATTTTTGGTTCAAAAGACAAATAAGGTTTTTATTACGTTTTATTAGCTAGCTTTACATCTGCAGCTATTTTCAATGACATTTAGTCTACACCACAATACTTGAGACATTTTTCAAATTCACTGCCATTATGAAATACTGGTTATAAGAAACCACAAAATATAAACAAAATTAGTTCTTATTCATTTAAAAAAAATGTGTTTGTAAAAATCTTTCTTACTGAATTAATTTTTTCTTCTTCGTGGGTTTATTTGTTATCTCAGAAATAAACTATGATGGAAAAACATTTTAGCTTAGACAAGCTAGAAGCTAACCTTGCACCATCACTTTAGCTTTTTAGATTTATATGGTACAGCTTTTTTATTGAAGAGTTGCATGAATATAAATATAGCACAGTGACACTCAGCAGGTAGCACTGAAGCTATTACTCCTCTGTCTACAGGGTGTACTTGGTGACAACTGGTTAGCTAAAAAGGTGCAACTAGAACTCGCAAGCTATACATGACATAAGGATTTCACCGCTGTGACACACAATAGATTTTGGAGGTTTTTGGATATTTTAGTCCTTAAATGATTAAGACAGGAATCGATTAACATATTTTTATTAAAAATCTGAAACTATCGAAGAATAGTGACATGAAGCCATAACTGACTGTAATATTAAAAGAGGTAGAGATAAAGAAAATGCAGCCTACTTACCACAGATCCAAAACAGCTCAACTATTTTTTGTGCAACTAAAAGCTAATGCTACAAGTAGAAACGCAACCACTCGGCTCCGACTATGGCTAAGACTTTAAGCCAGGGGTCGGCAACTCTAGGCACGCGTGAACATGCACATCTATGGATTCCAGCTGCTTCGATGTCGCATTAACTGGCATTAACTCAGCCAGTTAATGCGAGACAAATCTAGCTGCTCATTAAAGATTTCTGGTTTGATCAGAAAACAAAACATTGGTCTAAAGACCTGAAAGTCCCAAAAATGCACTGTGTCTTGAGTCTACGGATGTATCCATGTATTTCTGTGGTGCTGATGCTGTGCTGAGCGGAAAGCTCCTGAAGCATTTGAAGTGTTGGAATGTGGAAAGCTAACAACGTCCCTCTTACCAGTAGGCTAGTAGTAGTAGTAAGTTATTTTTAGCCAATTACAAGTTGAATCTGGTAGTTGGGGTTGTTAGCTAAGATACCGTCAATAAGAAGAGGCACAACTAATGTGTCTCTGCCAGCTGATTTGCGATGTGCACCGCTGGCGTGGCCATTTATTTTTTGATGCACCTTCTCAGATTAATTCACTGCGTGTCGTGCCCAGGGCTGGACTGGGATTAAAAAAAAAAAAAACAACAGCCCGGCTTGACTAAAGACCGGCCCACCAGGTATTAAAGCCATAAAGCCTTTGAATAAAAACAAACGCTGTTGTGACAGTGATGTACAGTCTTGTTGGTATATGTATGATTTCTATACATTTTACATCAGATAAAAACTTTGGTTGTAAGATTCAGATAATTATTTAATAACAGCGAGACATTTTAAATGAGAATAAGAAAGTATTTCTTTGTGCCCCCCTTTCCCTGTTAATGCCCTACCTGCCCCCCTGGCAAAACTTTGCTAGAGCCGCCCCTGCACAGTTACCAGCTGTCAGCTACATAGAAAAGGATCCTGGTGTTATTTGTCTCTCAGAAACAGTTCATAACTTCCCTTCAACTCATTCATGTCACCTAAAAGGTAAACCTGTTTCTCCATCACCTGTTCAGCTCTGATGATTCAGTAAGGACATCTCCTGGTTTCATCTTCATGTTTCCCTCTCACCAGGTATACAAACCGATATCCTGACCAGCAGCTTTTACAGCTGTGGCTCCAGCAAACCTCAGCTGACACTAGAAATTAATATTAAATAAATTCTAACAACAGCTGATCAAGCTTAAATGTGCTGCTGTTGTTTAGCGCAACATCCGGCGGTTTCCTCTTTCTGGCGCAAAGTGGGCGATAAACAAACAAGAGAGAAAAGCCGATCAGCTGATCATTGATCAGTTTCATAATTAAAGTAGCAACAGGAGAGGGAGGGGGAGAGAATGAGAGAAGAAGAGGCAGCTGTGCAGCTCCAGCTTTGTGTCTTTTTTCATTCTAGCTGAAGTCCTGGACAAATGCGTCCCCTCTCAGCTCAACACGAAACGCGTAATATTTTCTCTGAATACCGGACGATTCCGTCTTTTTACGGGACGGTTGGCAACTCTACTAACTAACCATATGAATAAAATAAAGTTCACTATCAGTAACATCAAAGCACCCACCCAGCTGTATAGAAACTCCGTCATGCTAGCTCACGCAGTACGAGTTATTGTAACTGACTATCTGACCCAGATAGACTGCAGGTCATAACGTCTTCCTGAAGTTCAGTTCACCTGACACTCGGACTGGCGACCGCCTCGGGTCTCTGCTCCTCCTGCCTCCCCTTTCCCTCATCCACCTGCTGGCCTCTGTGGAAGCTCCGCCATAGCCACCACCAAACAACTGAGTTATTTTTACACACCGGCCAGCATCTGGCCAATCCACCACCTTTCATTGTTTATACCGTTGCAAAAAAAAAAAAAATAATAATAATTATCGGGCCACCGAGCAAATGCCCGGTATGCCATAGCTGGCCAGTCCAGCTATGGATCGTGCCATCAGTTAACGCGTGCCTATGGTTGCCGACCCCTGGGTTAAATGCAGAGAGGAATTTCCCCACTGGGATTAATAAAGTATCATTATGGAGAAACTGCGGGCAAGGCAGAAGATTTTTGTTGTACCTTTGTAGATCACTTGGAGTTTGCATGGAGGCAAATATTCTGTGTGAAGAGCAAAAAAAGGGGATACATTTAATACAATGTTACCTCAAACTATGACTGCTGTCTAACCACCGTTTGGCTGGATTTAATTTGATAACCAGATAAAAAACCCCAGATTCAACCTCAGCAGACCAGCCCGTATTGTCAAACCGTTAACTCTGCAGATTATAAGGTTTCTTAACAAACTATAAATAACGGTACATTTTTTATACATCACATTATACTTTTTTTTACTACTACTACTCACTGTACTGTATAAAATACTTTATGTATAAAGTACAATCAGTGAAAAATATAAAATAATGAGAATTCTTTAATGTTTTATGGGTTCCATAAGTTTTTTCCCCCAAGTTGAAATCTTTTGCCGTAGACGTGTGCAGCAAACTTAGTGTTCCTCTCACACCTCCTCCCAATCTGAACTCTATCCCCTTTGATGGATTCCTGTGTGTTCATTTATTGAACCCAGGTAAGTGCATCCAATTAGTGTTTCTGTGTCTCTCGCGTAAGACTATGCTAAATCTGCCTCCAAAAAGCCGGGGATCCTATTAGCTCGCAGTAACGCCTCTGCATTTTATACTACGGCTTTTATGGGCTCTCCAATGTCACTGCATCAAAGGAGCCTTGTCTGTACATGAATCTCGCCATGCCAGAATCCTTCAACCCCATTATCTGGGTGAAGTGCCCTTCCTCGGCTATTTGTATCCCGCCACGCCTCGCGCCATTACCTTCCACTGGGTAATAGCTCCTTAGACTTCTTGTCTTTCTGTCCTGCTTTTGTTAGCAGGCAAAGAGCTTCTTTCTGAAGCATTTACACAATTGTTTATACGTGCAATAAAGCTTCAGATTAAGATATAATTGCCATATTATTAAACTTTTTAGAGCACGCGTCGAAGCTAGCGCCATCTATGTCCGTAACATAGGCACATAAGCACCGTAACACCTGGGCCTTGACATAACCGAACAGAGGCCCACTTAGCTTGAGAAAAACTCCAGACACCACTTCCCTCTTTTTACTGCTTCCCCCATTAAACTCACATCAGATGATTATTTACTCTGCATGTATCTGGATCTGCTCAGTCTTGCATAGCCGATCTCTTAAGTCCCCTCCACAACTGTTGGATGGATATAAAAAAAAAAGCCCTCAAGGATAATGGAAAATTGATTTTTATCTCCTCATATCTGTTTAAATATGATTAACAGTGAGCTTGACACAGCACGTCGAATTAATAATGACGTGAGGGAAAACGGCAATCAATAATTGACAAGATAAATACAGATAAGGGTCCATAATGCTCTCCGACGCGGGTCACACTGATAACAAATGAAGCATTAGCATGTGAATGATAATCAGGAGTCATTAGATAGGTGTGAATGACGGCGCAATAGCACGGCAGCGACCACATTTTGACACCACCTCCAGAACTCGGAGGGCAGTCGGAGGAATTAAAGGCGGCCGTATCTCTCTGTTAATCTGTCCTGCAGCGCGATAGGAACCTAGAGGTCATTTGGCAGAGCACCGCGTTACTCCTTCCTCCCCCCTCGTTCCTCCCACACGGCTCCGCACGTTCCCCCGAATCAAAAGTGAAGTGGTGGCTAATGAAAACGAATAGCACATTTGTACGTCGTTAGCGCAGGAGCGGGTCTCCGCAGAGGGAGGGGGGGCGAGGGTGGAGGTGAGGTGGAGAGCTGGGCGTGTGAACATAGTTCAACAGTCATTACGCAGAGGTTAACGGCCGGCCCGACATAAGTGTTAGACTCCTCGTATTATGTCGATTCACTGAGCTGTTGAACCATTACCGCTCTCTCCCCCCCACGCTCAGATAAAGGTATTTGCCCACGGCTAGACAGATGTACTTTGCATTTATGAGAGCATACATTATGTCTGACATCAAACATTTGCTTAACACTGCCCCCGAATCTCATTTCACTTCGGTCGTGTCACAGTTTTATCCCAGATTTGTACCAGATACTACTTCCTGTGTGATGCATGCGGCAGCCGGAGCCGCAGAGATCCGTGCAAAGTCCCAGCCTTAACTTATCATCCGCCTGCTCAAAACTATAGGTTTTAGATGACAGGGCTCGTAAATGGGTTATCTAAAATCCAATATATATTGGAAGAGAGATCGCAGGGGGAAAGGCACGCTTGACTGTATCATCCTGATCCATAACTTTCCCTCCAACCGGGGGCCCATTTATTGTCGATTCCATCCGAAAGATGGGTCTGTCAGTTGGGTGGGAGTCTCGCTGCTGTTTATTTTCAAATCAATACTCAATTACTATAAGGAAGATCCACTCCCTCTGCCCATTTTCGAGATGAAATTATGGACTGCAGCAATAACACTTATTCAAGGCAAAAGCTGGTGTCATTAACTCACAACTGGGCAGGATAAGTACCGGGATTTTTATAACAACTGGATTTCTAAACCTCCCATGCACCCCTCACACACTTTTACCCTTTTAGTTTCTAATTAATCAATATGAAAAAGACCCTTCACGACGTGATGGATGACCAGAGAAAACAATTTTCACCCTAAGAGCCTTTTAATTTTAAACTCTGAGAGCTCATTGACTGCAACTCCCAACAACCCATCAATGCTAGTTTTTAATGCACTTCCTCTTTTGTTATTGAGAAGAATGGAGAGGCAGCAAGGCCCCGGCTCCTCTTCATAACTCATGTCATCGATTTGCTAAATGCCAGACATTTGCCAGAGGAGAGAGTCCTATCAATGGCTTTGGCAGGGTGTGTGTAAATTACTCCATTAGGGAGAGTTTGGGGGCATTAACAGTTGAAAGAAATAGAGGTTAGCCCACGTAGGGTGCATGCACGAGCGTGGGTTGTGTGCTGCGAGTTAAATACACCCCTTGTCTGGCCCTGTCACGGGAAAAGAGACTTTAAGTTGGAGGGGGGAAAAAGCTCTCCCAATATTGCGGCACAAAAACAGATAAGCCATCATTCACCGTAACGCATTATGACAGACGGGCTTTGCTCTTGTGAAAGTAGGCTAGACAGGTCCGAGGGCAAAATCCAGCCCTGGCGGACACTGTGACAAGCGGTTCTGTTGTAGTTATTGTTAGCATCTGCACCAGTTGGACGGGTCAGTCAAAACAGTGCTGTGACATTGAAGGACGCTGGAAAAGATGCTGTGTTTTGTGGAATGAAAGCACAAAAACAAAGTTTAGCGGGAACAGACCCGGACTTAAACGGGTCACAGCTGAAAGAGCGCATGTCCTGCCGATCGTCAGTCTTCTTATCGGATCATGACAGACGGAAACAAGTCGCCCCTTAATTCAGCTTTACTTTTTATGGAAAAAAAAAAGAAAATGCCTCATTGTTGTGCTGAAAGTAGTGGAGAGAATGTGCTGCTGACATATGTCATCAACTCACCGAGAATAATAAGAAGAAAACAGACAGATGTTTAGTTCACTTGTCAAAATGAGTGCTGCTCACCCCGTGAGACTGCTGTACAATGTACTTTTTTGGAAAAATAACCCTGATGATGCTACGGTTATGTCATCAGGGTTCCACACAACTTTCCCGTTACACAGTAGGTGGAGGTTACTACTGTTCAGCACGCTATCTGGTAAATTTGATTAGGGTTTATCTTTTCAGAGGCTCCACTCAGCTTCTAAATCATCGCTTCCTAACACAGCGTTGCCCCTTAGAAACATATCTCCCTGGTAACCCAAACATTTTCGAAAGGGAAAAAACTTCTATAGTCAAAAAGTTAAATTAAAGCATTATTGACATAGCTGCCTTGGTTACTGTAGCGACTGCACTGGAATATTAGCGTCCTCTGCTTGCTTATTAGCCCTGGAAATAGCTTGGTGTACTATTGTGTACTAAGGTTTTATACCTGCTATTTTAAATGGTCCCATTTTGGTTTGGGATCCAGAACCAAACCAGCTCTCCTGAATTGGCAATCCCTCACAAAAGACCAGATAATTAATATCATAATTCTATCAGCTTTTGTCTTCTTTTTGTGTTTGTTAGAGTGATTCTCTGAGTGAATATGGTGAATCAGTACATCTGATCAGCTATTTGTTAATACAAATGCAAGTTAAGTCAATCGGATGGTTGCAACTCAATGCATTCAGGCATGCAAACGTGATTAAAACGACCTGGTGAAGTTCAAAGTGAGCATCAGAATGGGGAAGAAAGGTGATTTTGGAACATGTGAGGACTGCTGGTACCAAACAGACAAGACAGAAATTATTTGACCAACCTAACGTGTTTATAGAGAAATTATCCAGGGAGCAACAATTCAGAGAGTAAGATGTCAGAGTCAGGTCATAGATGGCAACAGTTGAAAACATAAGTAATAATACAAGATGTGCAGATATAGTTCAGTAGTGTAGTGCAGCGGTCCCCAACCCCCGGTACTGGTCCGTGAGTCGTTTGGTAGCAGGCCCAGGAGTTGCGGCTCGGGTGTGAAATTTTTGTTTTTTTGGGGTTTTTATCGTTAACTCAGTTTCCCTGGGTCTTTTCCTGTGTTGTAGTTGTGTGTCTTATTTTGAAAGTAATATTTATGCATTACCATAGCGACCAGAGAGCATTAAGGGGCAGAGAGAAGGATGTTACTCCCAATGTTGTTGGTGCATTTCAGGAAGATGCTCAATGTTCCCTCTAAGCTGCGCACGTGCGCAATTGCGCACTGCTGGCACGGTCTCTGCGCACAGAAAATCTGCGTTGCGCACAAAAAAAAATCTAACCTGAATTGAAATTAAAATTAAAACTTTAACAATTCTGTTTTGCAGTGTTAGTCAGTAAGTGACTGGCTGCTCCAGTATGGGATTAGAACGATGCCACCTTATCCCATAGTCCAGCCAGTAATGCGATTCACATTCGTATGAACGTACGCAGCTAATCCACGTCGTTGACAGGCTATGACAGCGTCCTTATGTGCCGACACCGGTGTTTTAGCTAGCAAAGCGGCGTGGCTGATGTGGAGTGAAGCCACGTTAATGACAACGTGGAAAAATTGACGGAAAAAGTTTTTAAATTGTGTTGATCAGCCACGTAAAACCAGAGTTATGATAAAAATATCTGCAATGTTTGGTTTTCTTCCTGAATACTGTCGTTGTTTATATTTACTGCGGGAAGAAACAGTAAAAACTGCGTTTTATAAGGAAAACGCTCGAAAGCACTCTTCACCTGTGAGCAAAAACAAAACCAAAAAAACAACACCCTTTCCTATTGGTGGAAAAATGTACCATGTTGACCAATCAAAAAATGATATGGCAACATGGCCTTTAGTTGTTTAGGACGGGGGAGGTTTTAGGAGTGACGGCGGTGTTTTGAGATGTGAGAGACTTGAGACGTTTAGCGCAAATCTTGTGTAGTTAGTGTGTAGTGTAGTCAATACTTTGGTTGTGTGTGTCAGAACAATGAGGCGACTGCTGAATGTTACAGGTGTTACAGCAGTGATACATCTCCTGTTCTCAGGCCTGCAGGTATCAGGCTGTTGTTCTCCTTTATCTCATAGTGGACAGAAATTATTTTTTGTTGTGGCACAAATAATTTGTGTGGCATCAAATTTGATGCAGAACAGCTGATTGTTCTGTAAATAGTTTGAAATGTTTATTTAAAAAGACGCCTCGGCTGCACTTTTAGGTAAACAGCTGCAAAAAACTTTGTTGTTTGCATAACTCAGTTACTTTTTTGAAGAAGTAACTATGTCATTAATTGCCCAACATTGGTCATTATATACTGTATTTTGCAGACAGCGAGTTACAGGACTCTCTCCTAGACCACAGACTCAGACTCATAATACAGGTCAGAGCTTTATATGAAAAAAAGAAAAAAAGAAAGTTGTGTTTTCAAAATTGGAGTTCAAGTTATTTTTTTACTTCTAATAGTGTTAACATACTACACAGGTCATGAACAAGATTTCTTTTAATTTGCATTGTAAGTGGGCTAAAGCAGTTAATTAAAAGTAGTCTAATATAAATGTAAATTCTATAATTTGATAATTTTAATAAACCATGTAACTTGGATGACTTGGATAACTCGTGAAAATATTGTCTGATATTAAACCGGTCCGTGGTGCAAAAAAGGGACTGCTGGGGTAGTGGTTTACACATTTGCCTCACAAGCAGAAGATTCAGGTTTGATCCCAGGAGGGGGACCACGATCAAATACCTGCTTAAAAAAAAGATGACAGCTGCACCTGTAAATAAGGAAGCAGCCAAAAGTACAATTCTAAAATGTAAAGTTAGACCTGGAAGACTCTTAGGCTCATAGTACAATTATTGCTAAGGTTTTAGCCTCTTTTGCAAAAGAGACAAAGGAATAATAGCTTAGAGTAATTCAAAAATATTCACATGTGAGCCATTAAATTATGAGGTGAGTGATTGTGCATTCTTGTTGAGTGCAGTCAACGTTATTATCAATCATGGCCATAATTTGAAAACCCGGTAGCTGTGCAAGAAAAACTAAAAAAGAATGAAGAAGAAATACCACAATGTAGCATTAAAGAGAAAGAAAGTCTTGTTCGTGCCCTATTGAGTGAGCAACTTTGGCCACAATCAGAAGGTTATTGTCTGAGCTTTCCTCTCTAATCACAACATGGTCGGTTGCAAAATAGTTCAGCATCGGGGCATGCCTTTAAAATACGTCTCAGGGAGGAAACGTTTTGGGGTGATTGCCAACGAGGATGGATTCAAGGTGCTTTTCTGCACCGGTGTCAAGACCCGCTGGTCTATAAGATACCGGGGAGGATTCCCATAGACCTCAGTATTTCTTCATCTCTGCAGTTTGTTTTCAATCACAGAAAAATTACATGGTGCACGATAAACCAATAGCGAGCACCACAGGAAGCACAGCGATTCAATATCACAACCTCAGGAGACAGACTATCAGATGATTCTAGATATTTTTACTACGATGACTTTTTGAGTAATTGCAAGTGATTAAATGGGAATAATTAAATCATGCAGGGCTTCCATTTGAAATTTCTCCCATCATATATTTGACGAAATGCTGAAACGCGATCCGTTTGCCGTATTTATCGCTCTATTTATATGCAGCGGGCCTTATTTTTATGCCACCATGTGTGTTGCTCTTGAATATGAGCAAAGTAAATTCACAGCTGCCACACAAACCTTTTCACTCATTCAGCAGTGCCAGCATGCTGCGTTTACTAGGATAAAAGCTAAATGGAGAGTGACAAAGTGCCCCTGAAGGGTAGGATATTTTTTGCCTTGACTCTTCTATGACACCTTGATAAAGCAATTACAGAGTAATTACCTTAACAAGTGGCATTAGAGAAAATTATCCTCATTTTTCTGCTAAAATAACACCAAATCAGTAGTGAGTGAATTTCAGAATCTCTAATCAGCAGCTCATTAGGTGTTGCAACTGCCTGATTTAGGCAGCCGTCAATGACAAATGCAATTAGTGACACAAAACAACCAAAAAAAAAAAAAAAAGTGACAACATTGTGCTAAACAAGCCAGAGAAATCCGTCACATCCTTCAGAGAATTCACGTGTTTATTCAATTCATAATGGCTAATTGTATTTGGAGATTCTGTGTGCACGATTCGAGCAGCCCCAGAGATGCTATCCGTGGCCTGGGTAAAAAAAACAAAAGGTTCAAAGTCAATGGGAGCCACACCGGCGGTGAGTGTTGGAGAATCTTCCTCTTTCAGCGAATTGAACAGATAAGCGGAAACGTTTTCTTCCTCTCTTTTCCCAAGTTAGCTGGTGCAGCAAGGTCAGGTGAATGTGATCAGCCAGTGTGTCTAAGCGTATTATCAGGTGAAATCTGTGGAGTGACGTGAGCGCGCCGGGCCACTCAGCTGTCTGGAAAAATCATTACACAGAGCCGGACATTTTGGATAACTTTGGAGGCAATCGGCCGCCTGGGACACAGCACGGATGACTCCGTGACCAAAACGCCCTTGAATGAAACACTTTCTCATCAGGCCGGTCAGGAGCCTAATAGAGAGATGACTGTTTTTAGGGAAACAGGCGAAGATGAGCTTCTGACTTTTCAGTAAATGTACGTGCAGTGTTTGAAAGCTGCAGCAGCTACAGGCACAAAGGTGTCTTCTGGTATTTAGAAGCATTTAGGCCCAAGTGCAGACATGTAATGCTGATTCAGCAGGTAGGTTCCTGTGTAGAATTTTATGACACTATCATCAGTCTCATCACATGAGAAAACGAAAGAATCTGTTCTGGCCCTGTGAATACGGGATTCAAAACGTAAAATAACAGATTTTTGTGCCACTTTGGGATAACAAATGTTTGTGCTTGATATGGTAAACTAGCTAGCAAACTTTTTATTTACACATTAAAGCAACAGCTAGCAACATTAGCATTCATCTGGAGTAGGCTAGTTTTTTAGGTTAAAAAGTCCAACATTCATTGTCTGATTCTGTGAACATTCTTGTTCTTTTAAAGCCATGCTAGTGTCTACCAACTGTTTTGAAAAGTATTTGCTACTTTAGCTGCTAATGCTACTATAAGCTACAAACATTTGTACTTAATATGGTGAACTGGCTAGCAAACCGTTCTTTATTTACGCATTACGGCAGGGGTGTCAACCTCAAATACACAGTGGGTGTCAGGGCTCGGTGTGCGGGCAGGCAGAGATGAGGATCCAAATGCAGGACTCGGAAACGGAATGCAACTCAAAAACCTCAGCTTTATTGCTGGCAAGAAAACAAAACATGAAGTGAGGACTGAACACTGAGACCAAAAAACACACAGGTATAATCTGATGGTACAACGCGACACCAAGCATGGGAAAACACAGGGCTTAAATACACAGGGTAGTAATGAGGGAATGGGCAACAGAAGGGAGACACAGCTGGGGGAGATCAGGGCTAACGAGACGGGGGAGCTAAGCTGCACACACTAACATAAGACAGACTTTCATAATAAGACAGGAAACAAGAATTACTAAACCAGATGCAGACATGACACTGAGAGACAGACTAGACACTGAACAGAAACTGCAACACACATGAGAACCCAAAACCTAAGAACTGATCCCTCACCAAGAATAACAGAAACAGATCTATAATGATAATAATAAACAAAGCACCAGAACATCAGAAAACAATCCATAATGCAAAAATAAACCAAAACATAATAAACTCAAAATACTGGGTCCAACGGACCCAGAACCGTGACAGTGGGCCAAAATTCAAAACTGGAACAAAGTCGCAGGCTAACATTAATATTTATTGAAAAAAAAAAATCTTCCTCTAGATATAAGAATGAATCTTTTCTTATGGACTCAAACACGTTTTGCTGAAAAACTGAATATGGAACAAGCAAAGCTTAATGCTAAACAATATATACATTAGCTGTATAATACCAGTAGGCCAGCTCTAATAGTAATTTGGTATGGCTTCGCGGGCCAAATATAATTAGGCTGCGGGCCAAATTTGACACCTATGCATTAAGGCAACTGCTAGCAACATGTAATACAACCAAAAACTGATTTTCAAACAACCAATGATGCTCACTGTTTCACAGTTTTTAATATAGTTATTATTTTATATATATATGTACTAGAAAATATTGATCTGTGAGGACAGATGCAAAGGAAGGTTGATCCCTTACTTAAAACGTCACAATAGTATTTGATCTACGAGCTACAAACAGACGAGCTCTTTTTCTTAAAAAGTCACCAAAGTCAGCTTCTTCAATTTATTTCCGTAATATTTTACCATCATGCAACGTTACACGTGGAATTCATAATTAGTCTCATAATCACAGCTCATTATTATAAGCTATAATTAGTCAGAGATCAGCCTAATGATAAGACACAATTATGTCTCCAGATGCATTGTTCCTAATCAAGCCCGGATATTCAAAACACAGCCCAGTGAGTGTAAGACGTAAACTGTCATCATAAAGTAAATGCTTGCTTTTGTGACCCCCGTCTTTAAATGCATTTTACCCCCGTCTGCTTTCGTGCATGATGCGTGTTCGACTCAGTGCCAGCATCAGTGCGTGCATGTTAAGTGTGATGAGGTATAGTTATTACCATACCAAACTGGACGTTTGAAGTAAAATAGCATTTAATGACTCAATTGAAGTATCTGAATTGCAAAGGAAATGAAACATCTCTTTGAAGGAGGAAATGCCATATTCCAATCAAACATTTCACTGTAGCGAAGGTTAATGAATGCCATTAGCCCAGCGCCTGTAAATTCCGACTTGTACTTTCACGAGATGCATAAATTAGATAAAGACCCAGAATCGAAAGCTTCGTACGGGGGGGGGGGGAGAGGGAATGTATGACAGAAACACAATTACATGCCTGTGGATGGAATGGCTGCTAAATGGAGGCAATTTGACAAGCTTCGACAACTGGAAGTTAGTCCTTCCATCACCTTCTGTTTGTTTGCGAAGCACACTTCCTTGTACACAAGCTAATCCGTCAATACGCTGTATTACTGTTTGTCTGCTAAAATATTTATCAGCTTAAAAATCTGTTTCATTTACATATATTTACAAAATCCACTCCTAATTAGAGCTAATCTGCATGCATATTAGGAAGATTCATTATCCAGCTGAACATACCAAAATATTACCAACACCACTGATCGGTTTGTTGCATGACTGAATGGGTGACAATATTTATTTTCAAAGATGTCCCAATAATTATTCACCAATTTGCTCTTTAAGTTTCTTTTGAGATGCTAATTAGCTGTTCATTTAGTTGTATCCTTTTGGCTAATGGCTCATCACTTCTTAAAGTGTCCTGCTTGGCACTAATAAGGTCTGACGTAGGCGTTTTCTATACTTCATTACTCCTTTCAAATGATCATTGGCCTCCTTAATTAGATAATAGTTGAATTATAGCTCTACTGTAGACTACGACCTTGAAAAGAAGTTGCGTCTGACAAATTGCATCCCTCGATACAAGGCTAACGGCTTAGGCAGGATAACACCTGGTTTTTGGTGGGTCTCTTTGTACTTTGGCCACTTTTAAGTAATTTTCACTTCCATTGCACAAAGTGACTTTGCAGATGCGTGTGAAAGTGATTACATGCAATCTCTTGTATCTAAATGTCTGAGTCAGAATCTGCTCCTCAAGCAGTTTACTTGAATTCATGAAGGGAAGGCCAGAGATTTGGAGGAGGAGGCCGGGTTGATGTTGACTTCATGCACAGTGGGGTGGGATATTGGAAATCTCCACATTCAGTTTTGCTGTCTCTCCAGGTTGAACGGTATTATGTGGAATTCTCCAATTGACAGTGAGCTGATGAATCAGATGATAAAAAGTATTTGTATTTATTTATTTATTACTCATATTGCTTGCATGTATAAACCGCCATTGCCAAGTCGGTAAAGTCTGGGTAAAGCTGAAACTACTTAAAATATTGCCATTCACAGCTGCCATTCAAAACTTTAGTGCAGATGATTTTTAAAAACACCTTTCGGGTTGGGAATTACTTTTCCCCCAATAAAACCTCTGCAGAAAATCTTCTGGTTCAGATTTTCTCTCAGCTCAGAAAACAGAGAAATCTTTTTGCTATATTTAAAGTGTCCTTCACATGCAGGGGGAGATTATTTAGAGCAAGGCACTGAAAACTTAAAGACTAGAAGCAACTGAGTGTTTCACATATTTTAAGTTAAGAGGGAACTCTTAATATTTTATTTTACACCTTTAATGTACCATCTGCGCTACCATCGGTAAACTACTAGATGAAAGGAAGAAGACACCACCGATTCATGTAGATGACAACACTGCATTATCTGTATGATTCAAATCAAATTAATTTCATCTCTTTTATCTCGACTTTTTGAAAACCGATCAGTCTCGAGTCGTTCAGGTCGCTGCATTCACATATTCAATAGTTTGTAACCCAGTCCAAATTCCTACCTTGGGTTACTGCGTCATCATTATCACCCAAGTTGTGTATTCATGAATGTTTGGTTCGAATGAAGTGACTTGAATTACTTCCTGGCATAATTCCCAAAATGCCTGTCTTTCCAAAGTCATTAGACTACTTCCTGAAACGATCAAACTAAGAGCTTAAGGTTAAGCAAGTTCAAGAGTAAAGGCGAAATGTAGATCAGATGAAAGGACTTTAAGTTAATTAAAAAAATAAAATAACTCTAAATAATTAGTGTGCAAAATCTTAAAATATCAAGAATTTTAAATTTGAAGTTTGGTTCCTAAAGACTCGTGTCTATGACTAATTTATATCACGTGACCGTGTTTCCATTCTGACTGTACAGTCAGAGTCATTGATTCAAGAAAGTCTTTTTTTTAATAAGGTATCTGTGGATTTAGGACACTTCTTTGCATATCTCTAGTACATACTTACTGTTGTGAGGAGCTCATTTGTTATTTCAAATGTTAAAATTAAACTCGACTTGTCAGAAAACACCTTTGCTAGATAATGACATCATTAAATTATATGATGAATCTGTAGCCCCTGGTTGTGTCTGAACCATGCAGCTGAGCTATAGCCAATCTTTTTTGGTCTGGTAAATATGCATGGCAGTCTATAAATAAGAGGCTACGGCAGCATTAGCAGGGGATGTTAGGGCCGTAGCACAACATTTATCATGCTTTTGATCTAAGCTTAGCATCTTAACATGCTACCATTGCAAATTAGGATTAAAACTACATCTGAAACAGGTGGGAAGACTATTATTAAGTTAGAGTTGGTAGAAATGCATCCTGGGTAGAACATTTATATCTGTATTCAAATGTACTGGTGACAAATGTTGAGAAATCTAGTGAAAGCTGCAAAACTCAACCTCATAGTGGTACTTCAGGAAACGTCAGTCTTCAGGAGTCCTCCTCCAGGCTGCATACGATTTATAGATGCTCAACTGATATTGGTGGACCTATCTACCAGCAGTGAAACAAACAGAGCCCTACCTAAAACTAGACTCTATAAAATTTAAAATATGCTCATGCACATGTGCATTGCGCAGTTAACCAAAATGAGCAGTTTCCAAACAGCTCCAGACATAGAAAGCACATTTAGATCAACACGGGGTCTCCAATGATTCTGATGTGGGAACACTTGGTGTACTAATGAGCAAACAGTATGAAATGGGACTGTAACCTAAGAAGTCACGTGTGCAGTACTTGTATTTTGAAGAGACATCATCAACTAGTGGATTCAAGCAACATCCTATGCTTCAGGTGAGTTCGGGGCTCCTAGTTAACCAGACTCTGTGCAGATCCCGCTCCATCACCGAGGCAATGCTATCACTCTTGATGTGCACCAGCACATCACTCGAGTAAGCAAAATCCCCCGAGACGGGTCTTTTTTCAGCGCTAACATGTGAAATATTGCTTTCCTGGGTGTTCACTCAGGCGAGCAAAAATCATTGCCTCTCTCTGGGTAAGGTTGACAGATGGCCATCCACACTGTGAGAAAAACAAAGGCTTGGATGGCAGAGTGAACAACCAGGTCGGCCCATGTTTTATCCTCCTTCAGTCTGTAAAACGGCCTCCAAGGTTAACCCCAGCTGGCTTTCTTTGGTTTTGTTTAAGAGGAAAAGCAGCAAAAACAGCAGGTTGGCCGGACATACTTTTAGTCTTTAGATTAAAGCTCTCTTCCCCGAAGGAAGATAAAAATATTAAACTTTTCTTTCATGTTTCTCATTTAAAAATCCACATGAATACCTTGAAAGATATCTCTGACAGATTCTTACTCTTAATCAGCACGCTTAGAAATTAACAACTTCAAAATGAAATGCAATTTGCATGTGTTTGCTTGTGCAGAATAATCAAATCATGCGGTATTAGGCCACGCATCAAGCACTGGAGACAGTGGTTTTGTTCAGTCTGAGTTAATTGAGCCCCTCTGCCATCTTTTTTAGAACAGTGCCCGACATAACCACTGGTTGTCGACACTTTGACAAGTATCAGATGAATAATTTTAATGCTAATTACAGAGTAGCAGAAATACATTACAAAATCCTTTCATGACAGGCAATGAAGGAAGTTAAAGACGTCTATAAATGTGGTTCGATGGGATATTTTTAAAAGAGGACATGGGAGCAAGTGGATGTGATATATAATGTGTAATCAAGATGAAACTTTCTTTCTTTTAAAAAAAAATTATAATACGTTACAGTTTCTTCTTTAACCCTGAAAGTGTCACTAGTTCTTGGGTACCTGTTGTTTATTGCCTATAACCATTATGGGTCAACGCAACTCCTTAAAAGCGGAATCAGGAATGATTTAAAATGACATGAAAAATCATACAATCGGCCAAATAATGGGAAAGAAAAAAGCTTAAAAAGGCCATTTATAGATGAGAGGCTGCCTCTCATTTTTTCATTGTTTCCTCAAGTGCAGAAATGTAATCTTGGCTGCAATGATGCTGGGATGCTGATATTATTTTTCATGGACATGATTCATGCTTAGTTTCAGGAATATAAGTTATCGATTTGCTAATCTGCCTGCTGTGATCTCGTCTACATAACTGCAGATGATCTCATTTTCAAACGCTGTGACATGCTGAAGTCTCGAAATGAAATGGAAGATTGATTTAGAGGATGTGATGAAAATCTTGGGCTGATGACTGGAACGTTTCTTCACGTTTTTGTTCTGCCTTGCTCAGTTTTACCACGACCCCGGTGGCATCAGTAGCATACAGCAGTGCATGACAGTGTTTTGTTATGTTTCTTTGCATTACTTTAAAATAAGACAGCTTTTCTGTCAGCAGCTACAATGTATCTGACAATACTGATCATCTTGCCTTGAACACAATTTATAAATTACTTATATAGAAAGCCCCAGTGAATGATTTGTTTACAGTGACTTCACCAACTAACTATTAGAAATTCATAAATGAATTTCACTTGTGATAACTGCTGCAGTGCAGTGTTTTCTGTAAAGATCCACAAGACAGTGTTTCACAACCTTTTGGAGCCCGGCACATATTTCACATTAGAAAAATCACACGGCACCACATAACAAAAGTGTCACAAGAAGCATATTGATCATTTTTCCCCTGTGCACCAGATATAGTGGAATTGGCTCGGTTTGTCCCCAGTATACCTTTTTTGCTTTCTTCTCACCACTACTCAATCTAGAGCCTTCATGTGGGTTGCAATTTTCTCCAGGACTCAGGTCAGACTGACTACTTTTTCTTTTTAAATATTTATCTTTTGCTATTACGCGCTGTTGTCTCACACTTAGACTATTATAATTTCTTCTTCGTCTTCTTCTGTTTTACTGGCATTTGACGTCCCATTTAATTAGAGCAGGTAGTTGTACTGCCCTCTAGTGGAAGATAATATAATTGTTCTGCCTGTTACTCACGCTTAGAGTACTAATCAGGTGGAACCAGATAATCAAATGCCCAGATACCCTTGAATAAGCAAATCTTGATAAACTAAATAACTAAATATCCACCCTGAAATGTTCACTGTGCTGTTTGTACAAACAACGTTAAAAACATTTTTATTCACATAGTGTAGATCAGATCTAGGCATTGAATGGCTTACGGACCACAATCCCTGTGCAGCCCGTGTGAAGTCAAAGGAAAATTAGGCTCCAAGTTAAATAAGTGTATATGATGCAATTTTCCCATTTCATCCACTAAACATTCAAATAAACTCTCCATCAGAGAATGGCTTACTGTTTTTGATTTGCAATTCTGTGAATTTCTTTCACTTTGGCCCAGCAGCATCAGCCAAACATTCAGTAAAAGATTGATCGCGAGTTCTGGTGGCTGCATAAAGATGACCAACTCTGGCTTGGCAGTGATGGAGACGCTTGGTCGCTTTGATGTGACTCGCAATATGGTGTCAGCAAAATGGACTGGATGGCTGTAAACGGCGGTGTCAGGCTGTAAGTCTGCATATAGACAGGGTCACTTCACCTGGTTACCGAGGGCGAGAAGCTGCTCAGTCAAGCCTGAAAGCGTGTGCGCGCAGGGTGATTCGATCTGCTGAGGCTGCACAGAAGAGGAAAAATTCATTCAGCTGGATAGCTGAAACTTGGAGAATGAGGTGCTCGAAACTCATTCAGGATTAAAAATAACATCGCGGGCTGCCGCAGCGCAGAGGTATCACTGTCCCGCTGGGCGCTTGCATTCACTGCTAACCTCATGTATCTTTTATTCTCGTCGTTGTGCTTCAGTGTCCATCACTCACAGCGGTTTTTCTGGGTGGTCATAACTCATGTAAAGTTTTGTCACAGAAGAAGCCTCCAGTCCTCTGGGATCAAGCTCCATGTTATCCCCCTCAGCATTGATTAGCACTGTGTTACAGTGACACAGACAGAGACAGATAAGAGTCTCCTGGATCTGTCCACCCAATAATACCCACTGCCAAATGAGGGGAGGATGCTAAACCAAACAGGCACAACGTGTTCCGACATCTCTGCGGCTAATGTCAGGAGAAGGCGTTTCGACGACGAGGAAATGAGGAGGTGACCCCGCGAGGCTACGATGCATATTGCTTTGACCCTCCCTTTCGGCCCCGCCATTGTTTTTCAATTAATCGCAGCCACTTTGCGGCGAACGACACTGACAGATGGCAAGGTCTTTGTCTGGGTTCATGAGGGTGCGAGACAGATAGTGCTTACTGGTGGGGAAAAGTGAATTTTGGGGCCAAATGATGCACGCCCCCGAGCAGAGCCGCTGAGGCAGATTTCTAAGTGCTGATCTATTCAAAGTGCAGGGAACCAGGAAATAAGGTGGAGGTGTCTCTACAGGTCTGGAGGATATTACACCACCATGTCAAGGGAGAGTTTTGCATGATGAAGTATCATAGTTAGTCAGTTAGTCTTTTGAACTTTTACTGCAGCACACAGCCATTTGTCAGCATCGCACAATGTCACAAGCCGTGCACACTTCTTAATTTATAAAGCTTGTTCATGCTGACATCAAAATGACCACAGTTACTGTTACTGTAATTACTCTAAACAAGTAAGGTTTCCTCTCAGTGCTGTTTTGCTGCCAACAAGCACTGCTTCCCAATTTTGCCTTCTAACCGTGCAAGCCTCATACTCTATGTCTGTGATTTAAAAAATAGAAAGTAAATAAGGACGACAAGCTTTTTAAACTCAATACATATAAATAAGGAAATGTCAATGTCATTTTGCATCGTGAGCCACATGCAGCTTACTTGAGTGGGCCGGGGCAGTGAAACTCCCCTTTCCTCTCAGTGTGCAGATGTTTAACTACACATTTAATCCCTGAGATATGTTAATATGAGGAAGAGAAGTGAACAGCATGTCTCGGTTTTTCGACATAATAATAAGAAATGCTGCTGTGGTAACTGACAGAAATCTGCCAGCATTATAAATGATAAACTCCGGCTTCCTCCCACAGTCCAAAGACGTGTTAGGCTACGTCTACACTAATCTGGATAAATTGAAAACGGCGTTTTTGTCTAAAAACGCACAGACTGATATTAATCTTTAATAGGGCTGTCAAAATTGAGAGCAAACAAAACAACTGCTGTATAATGCCCTCCGCTATCTTAGTTTAATTGGTCACATGACTGCATCATATGACTAAAATGCATCATCGTTTCCGAAAGCCTCCGTTTACGCAGTCTACACTATTACGCAAAAATGGCGTTTTCAAATGTATCCGCTTTGGAGAGCGTTTTCAAAAAGCTCAGTTACCCTTGGCCAAAAACGGCGTCTCAGTGTGGACGGAAGACCAAAACGGAGAGAAAAAGATGCGTTTTCATTAGTGTGGACATGGCCTTAGTGGGGATACGCTAATTGGAAACTCTAAATTTCCCATAGGTGTGAATGCGTGAGTCAATGTCAGCGCGAATGGTTGTCTATGTCTATGTGTTAGCCCTCCGACAGACTGGCGACCTGTCCAGGGTGTACCTCGCCTCTCGCCCTAAGACAGCTGTGATAGGTGCCCCCTGCGACCCTGAAAAAGGATAAACAGAAGCGAAAATAAAAAGATTTTATAAATGTTTCCTTTAACTGTAAAACCACTGTAAAAATCAGATATTTCTTTAGTATACTGAGAAAAAACAGGAACTTTTCTGTCTTTTACTTAATTACTTAACTTAATTAATTGTTACTTAATTACTTTGGTGTGGTATGAATGGTAACTGTTGAGGAAAAGTTTTAAAACATGCAGTTAATAGTCCAAACTTATTCTCTCTGCCACACTTTTCAAAGACATTCAGTGGGCCGGATTGGAGTCTTTGCCAGGATGATTTCAGTCCCCGGGCCTTATGTTTGACACCCCTCAGCAGAACCATGACTTGCAGTAAATGAAATCCTTTATTTTTAGCTGTTTTTAAAGTTCTCAGTTACCATTAGTCAAATCAAGAGTGAGTGAGCAGTGAAGCTGCTACCATTCATTTAAAACAACAGGTCATCTAAATTTAATGTCCAGACCTCTATAGCAACCAAAAAAGTCATAATATGTCTCTGTTGAGGTCAAAGCTTGTTTCTGCTTCCTTCGAGTATCTAAACAGCAATAAAAAAAACCAGTTATTATATCCATGTTAAAGGATTGTTAGACGTAAGAGATGAACGCAGCCACCCCTCTGCCGTGTGAGGACACCACACTCCAACACCACCGCTGAGGCCAGTCCACGACAATCCCTCTCCTTTATGGCCCACTAAAGCGCTGGCAGATGTGCCGTTAAGTAGCTCTCAGCGATTGTTAGTCGAGCCCTAACTTCTCCCTGGTGCTGAGCTATTGATTTTGCATTAGATAAACATGAATCTTGTAAATAAGAGGTGAGTGTGGATCCATTGACCTTAACCATTGTACTGTGTGCGAGAAAAGAGGGAGCTTTGAACATTAGCCAACACAATGAAGGGAGCTTCATTTGAAGCGTAATTATCTTTCCCACTGAAGTGCAGTGAGGGGACAAATGGGAGTGCCAGAGGTGACATAGACTCTCTACTGGTGTGCTGCAGAGGTCAAAGCTTTGAGTGGGGTTAAGACTAGTGGGGTAAAAAATCGAGAGTTATGACTAACAAATCAACTATTTGGATGGAATCAAAGTTACTTTTAAGATGAAGGTACTGATGAATACAAAGAGTCAGTGTGATTGACCTTTACAGTTCAAGAGGCAGGAATTAGCGCTGCGTATGAACATTTTCAATGCATGACAGAACAGTGGTGTTTACCGTTTGCTATTGTCTATAAGCAGAAAGTGGAGCCTGAGCTTTGTTGTAT
Organism: Simochromis diagramma; assembly: GCF_900408965.1. Lineage (NCBI taxonomy): Eukaryota > Metazoa > Chordata > Actinopteri > Cichliformes > Cichlidae > Simochromis > Simochromis diagramma. The sequence continues at coordinate 2,380,400 of NW_024387503.1, read as the reverse complement.
AAATTGTAAATCAATGTCTTTCAGGGACTGGAGCCTCATCGCAAAGTCAATACAAACTGGTAGGGATCCAGTACTTTAAATCTACTGTATGGACATGAAAACAATAGCCAGGTTTCATGGCTCTTGGCTTACTACCACAGATTTTCAACAGCGCTTTAATGATAGCAATAATGTTCTTAACACTGCCAGGACAGGAATTCATTTCAGAAAAGCAGAAAAAATAAAAGTAAAAGCCTCGACGGCGTTTGATCCATCGGTTAGAGCTACTTTCTTCTATAGTGAGGAATTTATGAAAAAGTCTATAACAAGCCTGATTTATGTTTATAGGCTTCTAAACAGACAGGTAGTCAGTGGAGCCCGGGGAGTGCTAAACAGAGGTACATAAAAACAATGGAGAAGGGATTGGATCAGCTCAGCTGAAACACATTTGTCCTGAGGGAAAAAGCCTCTTCGGCAGCGCCGAGCCGGCAGAGACAGTATATCTGGGAAATGGAATCCTTTGACCGTTTATTAATCAATAAACACATTGGGTTGCATCAAAGCGTGACGCATTTTGGTCTGTTTTTTAATGTCACTGATTAATTTTCGCAGGGTCCTTTGGCGCTGCAGAGGGCTGACAGCTAACAAATTGTGTGCGAGCCCGTGTGTGGTTAAATCTGATGCAGTAAATACTTCACTGCTGTACAGAACAAGCATCAGTGGGCATCGCATTATCAGCTTTTCTATCACTTTCCTCATTACAACGAACAGTTATAACTTTCATTCTGTCTGTGTGGACGATATGCGACACTACCGTACTAGTTTACTCTCCTACGAGCTTCTGGAGCTTGTGGGCTGGTGATATATACATATAAGCATTGTGTTTCTGCCTGAGCCTGTTCACGTTCTACTTAATACACAGACTTTGTTTACGTTGTTTGTACTTTCTATATCTGTGGTATTATGTGGGGTGACTGGTCTGCGTATCTCTAAAAGTTAGTTTAGGTTATTCAGATGCCCACATGCAGTGTGTTGTCTCTGCGCATTGACATCCAAAGGCCCTCTATCTCCCAGTCTTTCGGCCGAGGCATGTAAGTTGGAGGCTGGATGAGATTGAAAGTGAAAGCCTTCCAGTTTTATTTAACCCTGTCCCTCTGATTCAATATGAAGCCTGCCTGTGTGCAGATGATAACTGAGAGCAAAAGGTTGACATCAATAGGTCTGACTGACTGTCTGTGCCTGTGTGCGTATGGGCGTACCGCTCTGTCTACATGGATGTTTGGGGGTGTCCGTGACTGTAATTATACATGAGCGTCCGAGTGTGGCCTCGTGGGTGCGCGTGTGCGTGCCAGCTAGCTTGTCTGTCACTGAATGATTAGTGAAACCTGCTACACTAATAATCCTCCTGTAATAGTTTTCTCCGAAGATGGCCCATTTGATTATTGGAATTCATTGGGGCCTTTAATTACATGCACTGAGCATTTCCAGGCTAATTTGTACCTCCGTCTCGTTTAGCATTTCAAAGAGGCAAACTGTTCACAGCAGCTTATTCAACGGCTACTGATGCAACATTCTCGCTGCGGCGATAAATAAAGTTGAAATTCAACAACTGACACTGAGGCAACACATTCAGGGCGCATCAGCGAACACAAATCTTTCTCCTGTTAAACTACGTCCTGATTGAACTGCTGGGTCATTTTTAACCCTCACAGTAGCATTTTATGTTCATAAGTCTGTTTTTTAATTATCCGCCAGTCTCCAACTCCTGAAATATTTTGGCATTAATGTCATAGTCACACCTTCACTGCACTATAAACGCTGCTTTAGTCCACATGTTAGTTGTGGCTATTTTCTGGGAAAAAAAAGAGAAGAATTTTGGTTGTGAACTGTACCTTTTTATGATTTTACTTTTTTACCAGTTATTTTGCCCTGTTGCTTATTTTTGGATGGGTAATATTTATGTATTTATTTTATCAGCAAAAAGAGAAGCATTCTAGTTTTAAGTCTACATTTTAGAGACGTAAATGAGGACCTTTTCACAAATGTTCTTGTTTTCCAATCAAACTGTTGCACTGACTTCTGTTTTAATAAATGTTTTCTTTTGTAATCATTTTATTATTTTTCTGTACAATTCTAACACTCTTTCCTTTTAGGTATTTCTCGCATGCATTATGTTAAGATAGGTGGGGATTATGTGTGTGTGTGTCCCACCGTCTCTATCGTTAATGGTTTAGTCCAGTATTTACTTGAGCTGTGACTTAACTAATTAGCCTATTAACCAATACCAACCTGTTATAATTCAGCTGGTTTGCCTATGAAGATGTGATTGGTGAATCTGAATTTTTTTTCTCTTTCCTGTCCTTTATTTAAGCATAAATTGTATTATGTGTTACTATGACCCTGATGAAGGCCAGTTAATAAAGTTTTTCCTCTTTACTTTTAAGTGTTGCTGGAGTTCCTGCGTTGTTAGTTTCGGCAACTTTCCCAGATTTTTCACTGGATTTGAATGAAATTTGCCACAATATTCTAGTTCCCAAAAGGTTGATTCTGTTCATCTGGACGTTTTCAGTGGGAGAAATGTTTCATCGCTCATCCAAGTGTCTTCTTCAGTCTCAGCTTATAGTTGCTAATCTCAGACTTGAGTTTTTCCCCTCTGGCAGAACACAGCAAATGTTTTCAATGGTGGTAACAAAATAAAACGTGGTGTTCCACAAGAAAGATATTTAGGACTGCTTTTATTTTCAGTATCTACTATATGCTGTTAAAATGACAAAATATTCATGTATGCTGTGGATTCCACTTTGGTTTCATGGATCAATTAGTAGTAGCGTACATAGCATTACCGAATGGGTGAAAATGATTGAAATTTAATGCACTTGGATAGCATGGGTGTTCTTGCTAATGCCTCTGCACTCACCTGTCTGTAAATGTGAGGTTATAGGAGGTCACTAAAACTAAATTACTGGCTTTTAAATTCCTGTCTTGCACCGATCATCTTAATTTAATTGTCTCCAAGATTGGAAACATCATTGCTATGTCAAGGAAATTTTCTTCCCATTTCTGTTACAATTGTTCTGTCACATCTGGATTACCGGTTATCTGTAAGGAAGTGTTTGCTGTAAAGCATCAAACAGCAAACTCAGAGCAGTGCAGCCATATTGATGCTTCTTTCATCGCCATGTGAGATGCACGAACTGCTATCCTGGCTAACTGTGGCTGGTATGTGAATGTGGCTTTAAAGGCTTCTGCCGTTCACAGAAGGATACGTCACACTTGTTTGGTGATAAAGTATTATAAACTGATTTTTGTAATGAATGAACAGTAGGATGGATTACTCGTTTTATGACAACAACTGTGCTTTCTTGAACAAGTTACACAAAAAGCTACGCAGAATAAAAAAAGAGGTAAATTCAAGAAGTCACTAAAAGCCTGAGATAAGAAGTAGAGATGGCACGATACCACTTTTTTATGTCCGATACCGATACCGATATCATAAATTTGGATATCTGCCGATACCGATATGAATCCGATATAGTGTTTTTTAATCAACAAAACTGTTTTTTAAATATCTTGCTGCATTTTGTATAAGTTCATACTCAAGTTTAAAACAACAACTACACTAAAGCTATTCTGTTATACCTGTATGCAAAAAAAAATATTTCATAGTTCAGCAATACTGATCAATCTAATAAACTTAAACCTACACCATCCTCCCTATTCTGGTATTTTAAAGAGTACTTAGCGTAAATATTAAGCAACCTAACTAATAGGGTTCCAACTCCCAGCAACAACAAAAATAAATAAATAAAAAATAGGGAACCACCCCTCACGCTCCACCTCATGATGCTTAGTCGACGTAATCAACCTTAATTTGATGCAGTGTGAAAAAAAATGCACAGAAATCAATTATTTTTCAAGAAATATTAAATAGATTCAACATCTTTCTTCAACAAAATTGCAGACTGCACAGATGGTACCTTCCCAAAGGAAAAAGTACTATAGCTTACTAGGGTATATATATTAGACTTAATAGTCACTATATACAGTAATTGACTTCTATTCATTTTACATCAAATTAAAAGAAAGAAAAGTATGTCTTTGTGCCCCCTTTTCCCTGTTAATGCCCTATCGGCCCCCCTGGCTAAACTTTGCTAGATCCGCCCCTGCACAGTTACCAGCCGTCAGCTACGTAGAAAAAGATCCTCGAGTAGAAAGTAATATTAAATAAATTCTAACAACAGCTGATCAAGCTTAAACGTGCTGCTGTTGTTCAGCCGCTGGTTTCCACTTTCTGGTGCAAAGTGGGCAATAAACAAACAAGAGAGACGGACTAGCGACAGAAAAGCTGATCAGCTGATCATTAAGCAGTTTCATGATTGAAGTAGCAGCAAGAAGAGGCAGTCGCTTAACGCAGGAATGCTTTACAAACATTCAGATATGGACTTACACACTTGCTTTACTTCTGAAATGCCGGGTTGGTAGCGAAGCTCCAAATGCTATCCAGACCATTCAGGTCCCGCATGCCACAGCCGCTCTATCACGTGATGCATACTGCTCCGACGTGCTAACGTTCTGAGGTGAGTTACGGCGTGTTGCAAGTTTTGTGAGGTGCTTTCGTGATATTTAATGGATCGGATTACATTTTTTATTTTTCTCCGATATCCGATCCAGTAATTTAGGTCAGTATCGGACCGATACCGATACGTAATATCGGATCGGTCCATCTCTAATAAGAAGGTCATTCTTGGGTGAGATGCAACCAAAGCAAACTTACTGGGATCTGATGGGGTCTAATTAGGATTACCACACTGTGCCAGCTAAGAAAAACATCGAGGTGGAGGCTGGTGTGACATGGGATTGACTAATGGCCCCATGAAAAACTTGGCAGAAGAAGAATTTTCTAACATGACAGGGACACTGCAACAATTTTAAATAAGAAGCAAGTAAAATCCATAACTTGGTCAACTACGTCCCTGAGTTTTCTAAAGGGACACATCTGAAGTATCCTAATGTGTAAGGAAGAGCAAGAAAACCCCTCCAGCAAAGAGCAACTCAAAAGAGCCAAGTATGTGAAAAGCATCTCTCCAAAAATACTGATTTACAGAATATTAGCAAATAAACATTTTCTAGCCTTTTCATTTAATGAGAAAAAAGTGCATTAAATGGAAAGGCTTTGTGACATTTTAGTGATATTGACTGGTTTTGTAGCACATTGGGAGCATGCATAATTGCGTGTGTGTGTATGTGTGTGAGGAAAAAATGTTGTACTACTTTGTGTTTAGTCATCTGAGCTTTTATATTTTGGCAGAAAGCAACATATGTATTAACATCTTTTTCAGGTCGCCAGTTACATAAACATGTATTTATAATGCGTATAGGAAACTGCTGGTGGGCTGGGATTATGCTCTAGGATAAAGTAGCACGGTCTCACAGCAGAAATGTGTTCATTAACTTGGTCTTGTTGTTGACTGTTTTCTGTATGTTTTCTGTATTTTTTGACATATACATTATTTATGTATATTTATGTGGGCAGTTCGTGCTCATCAGAATATGTCTTGTGGTTTTTATTTCTTTAGTTTTTTCAATCAGGGAACAAAACCAAAGAAATTGTCACTGTCTCATTTTTCATTTTCATTCTCTTTACTTCAGTTTTCAGTTACTACCTGTCAGCTTTAGGCATCAATACGTATTTGTTCTAAGCAGCTACTTGGTTGGAGTAGAGGCGATTTTAAACATAATCATCATATGACCAAGTGATCACCAGGTGATGACATTTGCTATGCATGTTTGCTTTGTCCCTACCAAAGATGGGCAGTAACGCGTTACTGTAATCCGATTACTTTTTTCAAGTAACGAGTAAAGTAAGGGATTACTATTGCAAAAACGGTAATTAGATTACCGTTACTTTCCCGTAGGAACGCTGCGTTACTGCGTTACTAAAACCGTGATTTTTTTGCGAGAATGTCTCATGACAGTGACGTAGGCAAGTGCGAAGTTCGTGAAAACAGCTGTGTGCAGATCAACAATGGATCACATATCAATTGTGGGAGAGAGTATGAGCGTGCAGCGTTTAAAGCGTGGAAGTACTGACCTTACTTTGAGTTTGATTCCATAAAAAGTGACAAAAACATTAGTGTCCGTTGTGCGTGGGAAGAAAACTTCTTTTTACAGCGAAAAAAACCCCTAAACTTCCGAGCAAGCACCGAGTGCGCTATGACGTAATGGGAAACTCACAGAGAAACTCGTGGATTCTTCCACTGACCGCTGCAGCACACCTGCACCAGGGTAAACCTCCGCCTACCCTACTCCTGCTTTACAGGTGAAAATAGAGCAAAAGGGCCGCCGAGTCTTTGACTTTATTTATTTTCTGCTGTGTTTTACTTGCATTTATTTGAAAGAGTGAGTGTAAACACACAAAAAAACAATTATTTTATGTGCTGGAATGTGCAGAAAATAGGTTTAAATATTAAACAACTTTCTTTCAGTCAGAGAATGTTGCATATAATTAAATTTTTGCTTGATGCATAAAGTTAAAAGATTAAAACTAATAAAACAAGTTTTAAAAAAGGAGACTTTTCCATTTGATTACATTTTGTATGATGGATTACGTAGAAAAAGTAGAATTGGGCTGAAAGATCTATCGCTTTATCACCTCTTCAGGTTGTAAATCGTGTTTTTAAAAAGTAACTAAGTAACTAAGTAATTTATTACTTTTGAAAATAAGTAATCAGTAAAGTAATGGGATTACTTTTGGGGGAAGTAATCAGTAATTAGTTACTGATTACTTTTTTCAAGTAACTTGACCAACACTGGTCCCTACCCTTATCTGTAATGGGCTTGGTAGCACTGGCATAGTTCTTGCATATTGTTTCAATAGACTCACAATGGGTCATTTAAAGTGACACTGGAAAGAAGTCTTCTAAAAAATATCCCCAATATTACTGCCTCATCACCACTGCCAAGGAACGCTGACTGCAATGCTTTTTCCCTCAGGACAAACATATCATTGTTAAATATTTGTGGCTTCAAACAGAAGAAAGTCCTGAACCGCTGTTCGGTGGAGCATATTGCACAATTAGGTGATGAGCTTTTAGGTGTGGATGTGCAGAACACTACCAATAACATCTCCTCCTGAACATGCTGGCATTAAAGATTTTATCTTTGGAGGTGTTGACGTGGTAAGTGCACTTCTTGACCATCTTGTGCCCCTCAAGCGTTGCTGTGACATTTCTGATCTTACAGTGGAGTTTGAAAAGATGCAAGGCTGGCTTTTCCACCTCGTACTCCCATGCTCCATCATTACTGCTTAGCACACAAGTACAACTCTGGTGTACTCAGTATATTGGGTCTGTGTTGTTGGGCATACACATACACTCGTGTTTTGTTGGTCACCCAACAAAACATGAGAGTGAATTAATTCAAGTCAATTTTATTTATGCAGCACCTAATCACAACAACAGTTGCCTCAAGGCACTTTATATTGTAATATATACAGAGAAAAACCCAACAATCATATGACCCCCCCCTAGCCCTTTGGTGACAGTGGGAAGGAAAACCTCCCTTTTAGCAGGAAGAAACCTCCGGCAGAACCAGGCTCAGGGAGGGGCGGGGCCATCTGCTGCGACCGGTTGGGGTGAGAGAAGGAAGACAGGATAAAGACATGCTGTGGAAGTGAGACAGAGATTAATAACAAGTCTGATTCAATGCAGAGAGGTCTATTAATGCATAGTTAGTGAGAAAGGTGAAAAAGACAATGCATCAATGCATCATGGGAATCCCCAGCAGCCTAGACCTGTTGCAGCATAACTAAGAGAGGATTCAGGGTCACCTGATCCAGACCCAACTATATGCTAAACTTATTAAATTAAACTTGTTGAAACAATTTTAAAAACTCTGAGATACCAAAGTAGACCTTTTTATGTTTTAAAAACACCAGTATTTACATGATTTGTTTTTAAACTCATGATAAAATACCACAAATCAAGGTTTCATTATAAATTCATTATAGCTGATATCAATGCAATGAAAATAAATCTAGTTGCAGTACCTTTTAGTCGGATAAAAGGGAATAAAAAAAAAAATCTAATAATATTCATCTTTAAACAGACTTACTGAATTTTAATGTTCTCCTGACGAGGACCATGTAACTTAGAAAGAGCTCAAATCAAAAGCTTTTGGACAATCCGAGGAATCAAACAGTCTTTCAAGGGCTTATCCCCTTCATCTGCTCTTGAAGTCTTTCCTTGTTTCTTCATTTCCTCTTTTGCCTTTTTTTACCAATCACAAAAGCCTCCAAGGTGTATTTTTGTTATTTTTTCCCCACTTTTTTTCTCTAATTGTTGAGCCTCTGCTATTACAGCCATGAATTACTCTTTTTCCTCCCTCCTGAAATGATTCCTCTGCCTTCCTACACTGATAAGGTGTGGGAGCCTATCTGATGTTGCTTGCTGAGGAAGCATGATTAGATCTAAGCTATAAAGTCACTTTAGTCTTTTCTAAAATAGCCACAAGGCAGAAAGTTCTCTGGGTAGAAAAATGTAATCTGCAGGACAAAACGGTCAAACATTGTTGAGTCTGCCATGATCACTAAAAACGTGGCGATGGCTTTTCTTGAAAAAAACATACATGAATTAGAAAATCAAATCACAGTATACCTTTGATTTTTTTAGATGACAACAGAGGGAACACTGTGGGGAGGGACGCCTGTTTCGATTGGAGGCATAAAGAGACAGGTATTTTTTCTGTAACAGAAAAACTGTAGAGCATGATTCTGAAAAGTGCCTCTCATTATTATTAAGTCTGATTTGCTCCGAAGCACGTCCCTAAACTGTAGGTGTGAAGTTATAATGGAAGGGCCCATGAGAGACCTAAAAAAGTGAAATTTGGTTGACATGCCATGCTTTTGAATGTGTTCCTTTTACCGCTGGTTTTCATGTAGAATTACGTTTTTTATTTAACAAAGCAGTGGATTGTCTTGTAACAGTTCAAGAACTCTAGTGAGACTCAAAAAAAGACGATTTCAAGTCATGTTGAGTATATGCAACCTGAAGAATACGAGAATACAAAATAAAAACATTGTGGTTGAGGGTTGAACACAAAATTCTGCCTCCATATATTTATCCAGAAATATTTACCAGGAAAACTTTCTCAGAGCTCAAAGTTCAGCACAAAGTGTGAACGCTCTTTGCCTCGCAGTGCTTGAGTGTGAAAACACAGGCTTGGCTCCAAATAAACTGTTCTCACATGTAAGAGAAAATATTCAGTGTTTGTTGTCTTGTTGATGCCAAAGGTCACAGGAGAATGGCCAGGCTGTTTTGAGCTGATATGAAGACAACAGTAACTCGAGGTTTGCACAAGAACATACTTGAAGAAAAACCTTGAAGAAGATGAGCTCCAGCAGCAGAAGACCACACTGGGTGACACTCCTGTAACTACAAACAGGAAATTTGGGCCGCAGTTTAAGTTGGCACGCCAAAATTGGACAATAAGGGATTGGAACAACTTTCGTCTGGTCTGAGGAGTCTTAATTTCTGCTCCGATATTCAGATGTTAGGATCACATGTGGTGTAAACAAGCAAGGAAACCTTGGAACCATCCTGCCTTGTATCAGCAAATCAGGCTGCTGGTGGTGGTGCAATGGTGTGGGGCTCCAACTGAGGAATGCCCCAGTCTATGCGAGTGACCATCCCTTTATGACCACAGTGTATTAATCTTCTGATGACTGCTTTGAGCAGGGTGGTTTGTTGGTGTGTACTCTAATGGCCTCTACAATCACCATATCTCGAGCCAATCGTGCACCTTTGAGATCTGGTGGAGTCCCATCATGGATGTAGTGGGTGTGAGGCTATCATATCAACATGAATCAAAATCTCTGAGGAGTTTTTTCCAGCACTTTGTTGAATCTTTGTCAGGCTGTTCCAAAGGCCAAAGGAGGTCCAACCCGGTCATAGCAAGATGTACCTAATGAAGAGTCCGTGAGTGTAGCGAGTGTAAAAACAGGTTTGTGTAGCACTGGTGTTTTTTGTTCTTCACATTAACTTTGGCTAAGTTCCAGCTTGTATTTCTGCGAGTGGACACAATGCTTGCTGTCTTGTGGCCGTGGGGGCAGAGCAGCCAGACTCTGACTCCTGGTTCAAGGTTAATGCCTGTTGGCTCACCTCTGGACACACACTGCTGTGATTGATGCATGCTCAGTCGCTATGCCCGAGGGATTAACACTACCCGAATAACAGCAGCGTTTACATTCAATGACCTCTTGCATCACCTTCCCACTCCGGCATGGATTACTGTCACAAACGTTGCCATTGGTGTTTCGTGTCTACCTTTGTTTTTCCTGCAGAATACAAATTTTTAAGAAGATGAGAGAGCTGTAGTACAGATTGTTTTATTGCTAAAAAGAAACAAGAGAGCCTCCTACCTTATAAATAATAATTAGATGTATGCAACTTTTTGTATGAGTAAATTATTTTACTTTGGAACTTCCTGGATTAGGGATTCATGGATTCTATGAAATTACATAGTTAGCTTATTTACCAAGGGAAATGCTCCAGACACAGTTACCCACAAGCTACTGTGTTATTTTGCCTTATAATGCATGTGAAAAGTAAACTGGACCCTTGGGCGATGGACGCGTGTGTATTGCACCACACGAGAGTCGATCACAGGCCATCTGGTCAGGCCCGGCAACAGCTCTGCCCTAGGCAAACTATACAAGCAAGTCATTTATAAGTGTCGCAGGTGGTCCCCCGCGTCCTCAAACACTGTAATGAGTAATGAGGGCTCCACCATTGAGGATCTGTCTTCCAGCAGGAGCTGCAAATGCAAGGACACCAAATTCACCAGCAGGTAGGAGTGAGATACTGCAATTTGTGAATATGACCAGCAGGCTATGCATTAATGGACTCTGTGACCTTCATTTATGTGATTTATAATGCATGTCCCAGCAGTTGTTTCTTATTTTATGACAGTGAAAATGTAATATTAAAGAATTGCAGCATTTCGTATGATTTAGTCTTCAACCGTGGCGCCCTTGTGGTTTTTCCTTGGTACCCCCTCATTCACACACGAATGTTTCAGCTAAAATAACACCGTAAATGAATTATGTAATACAGTTGATATGATTATTAATAGTGACAGATAGCCTCCTCTGTAGCAGCCACAAAACCGATCTGTTTAAAAAATCCCCCCAAAAACTCCAAAACAAAAAACTAAAGATTCTTCACCCTCATAAACATGAAGCAATCGTTTTTAACAAAAAGCAGTTGACTTATATATTCAAAGATGTATTTATAAAAAATTAAACGTAATTTAATTAATAATAAATTACATTATTTAATCACTCTACAAGACTAACAGTACAACTGTACAAAAGTCTTTATTGTTAGTCAGGAAAATTGGAAATGCGTTAGATGATTGCTTGAAACATACAAACATACATGGAAATACAATATAATAAGGCAAAAAAAAGAAAAGAAAAATAGTTTGTAAAATTCGAAGAAGCTTGAAAGTGAGTATTTGGTTTGACCACATTTTTTACTTCAACACAGCCTGGCCTCTTATGCAAGTAGTCTTCGGGAATAGTTCTCCAGGCTTGCTGAAGGACATTCAAAGCTCTTCTTTGAATGTTGGTTGGCTTTTCTTCTGTTCTTTGTCGAGATGATCACACATTCCCTCGATACTGTTAAAGTCCCGGCTCTGGGGAGGCCAACCATTGACTGATAGTCTTCTGTTGTTGAAATATGCTGAAAAAATGAAGCCTTTGCCAATTAGATGCTTTCCAAAGTGTGTTGAAATGTGATGGTGCTTTTTCAACATGCAAAAACACAATTTTATGTCTGTCAAAATGTGTTACTTTTGGTTTTCTTTGGAATTTTTCTGCAGCTTCAGCTGCAGAAATGGAAGCAAATTACATTTTTGTGACAGGCTGCTCGTAAGAAAGTGCCTAAAGATAGGAAGTAAAATGGGTTCTTTGCTAAGTTTTCTGTTAGTTGTTCTTCCTTTGGGTTAAGTGCCTTTTTTATTCTTGAATGATTCATGGGTCAGGTACAAGGATTGGATAGACAATGAGTAAAAGATGCAGTTTCAAGAACTTCACAAAGACCGAAGAGCTATTGCTCAAGATCACTTTTAAAAAATCCAAGAAGCTTCTTGCAAGCAAAGTATCATAAACTAATTTAACCATACCCTAACCTGCCCTCACAAAGCCCTATTATTCATTCTATACTCTTCCTCTTAAGTCTTGGGGACTTGAATCATAGCAGACAGAATGAAAACAGCATGAAAAACTCCAATCTGCCTATTACATGATAAAAAAAAACCAGCCAGAACTTGTTTCCTCTGACCTTGAATTCACACCATAGAGGCAGACAAATGTGCAGTTCAATTTAAATAGAACTCCAGTAATTATATCAAGCCAAGCTGTGCACTTGCACTGCAAATAACAAACTTGTTCTGCTCGATGTCACACTTTGTGCATGTGGTGTGAACGCAGGTGACTGCCATGAGTAGAAGAAGGTTACAGTATGAATATAATGGCATGTCACCTTGTGAACACTCTCAACAGAGCTGTTAATAGAAAGTTGGAAGCATTTGGAATAGATGGGTAAAGAAGTGAACAGTTAAAACAGCACAGATGAACAGAGAGGGGGGTAAAAAAAAAAAGGTGCCACTCAACAGAATCCAAGGAAAAGAGGTCACAGTGCCACCCACGCTGTTTGACTGACAGCTGTGCAGAAACTCCACAGCATCTTCGGCTGCTTAACTCAGAAGACTGAGCCAAACAACGCGGAAAAAGCCACACAGACATAAAAGCAAATGACTACTTCACTGCTAAATTACCACTCCTAAACTACAGATAAAAGCCCCTTTGTGCCACCGTTGCCACGCAGTGAAGAAAGTTCTGCAGCATAGATCAGAGTAGAGTATGTAACCGGGCAGTGTCCTTCCCTTCTCTGCCACAGTCTCCCACTCTTCTATATCTGAGGACCTAAAGACTGCTGTCCCCGGCCAATAATTGCTGACACACCAAAGCCAACATAGCCCAGTGAGCCTTTAATAGTTTTCATTTTTCTTCCTTACAGGATGGCCTCTAAGGTGCCATCATGAATGATCAGCACACAGCCGCCACTGCAGCTCCCTGTGCAGGCTGCAGTGCACGCACACACACCCACACACGTATGTGCGCTCCTTCATCTCTCTGATCCTATAGCCATTGCAGGCATCTCTCAGCTCTCTGCCCATTACTCCCTCTGTTTCCTGCTCACCTCTCATCTCCGCCCCGTACAGACAATTTATATAAAAGATTCTCCTGCCCACATCTTTGATCACAGGGCATATTTTCATCACAGGGCCCATTTCGCAACATTAATACTCTCCCTCTTACCAAAACCATCAAAACATTAGTTCATAAACTTTCCAGGCCAGTCCCTAACAGAGAATTTTGGACAAACGTGACGACAGCATGGTGGCTGCTATATCACACTGAGCTGAGCTCCAAAGAATCGACTCTTATTTAATCCAAAGACATCTAATGATGACAAATAATGACTAGAATGAATCACTGGAAATCTGTAAGAACCTACAAGGGTAAAACGATCAATGTGAGGGGGAGTGTCTGCGAGGAATAGAGCGCTGGTATGTTTGGCCTTGCAGGTCATTAGCAGGGTGGTATGCATGGGTGGTGAACAAGCAGAGCACGAAGTCTCAGCAGAGGCTGACATTTCCCACATCACTGCTCAGTGTCCAGTGTGCAGGCAACCTGCAGCACTTCTGATGTTACTCCTAATATTACTGCAATTCTGAGCCCTTTTATTAGAGTTAGTGCACATGCAGCACGATAAGGGCTTTGAAATACAGCTCAAAATAGAACATGTTAAGTCCAACAGTTTAGTCCAAGTAATTCTTGGACTGAATGTTGAACTTTTTAAATTTTGTCCAACAGGCATGTGCTGCTTCTCCCCTGCTCGTTTCCATCGCCAGTTCAAAATCTGAAAATCGCCACATTCAGTCACATTCTGTGGGTCTCCGCAGCTTCTCAGTGTATTTTATCAGGTCAAAATCAAAGCCATAAATATCTGCATGAAAACTGAAGAGGCAGTCTACTCAAAATGCCCCTTTCATAGGAGATGTCGATGACAGGTGGATGCCATTAGCAAAAAGTTCAAACTTGCCATTTCCTTCTGCACAGTGGTAACGATGGAGGGATGCAGGCTGCACCCTGTAGACGCCGAGCCGCTCCACCTGGCCTCCACCGCCCACTCACTGGCCACCAGATAGCGATAGCTGTGGTTGCAAAAAGTCTTCCAATCCTATAGAAATCTATGAGAAAATTGCTTTCTGTGTTCACCAATGTAAAGACTTTCCTGCTGAGTTTATGAGCTCAGTCACTCTGTTGTTGCTCAAACTGAAAAAAAAAAGAAAAATATTCTGTTCTAGAAATCTTGACTGGAGGATTATCTTTGGTATTAAACTTTACCCTTATTAGCTAATGAGCTGTCAGCCACAAGTCTTTTATCATCTCATCCGATTGTCTACAACCAGGATGGGAACGGCCAAAATGGTTATCTCGACATTCCAAAACAGGACTTCCTAAGCCAGTGGGTGACGTTACAGTAGCTACATCCATCTTTTACATTGTCTGTGGTTCCAGCCAACATGCTCTGTAAGTTTCTTTTTCAAAGTTTCCGTTATTTTCTTGGCATGTATTGTGTAGTTTCCATCACACTTCTTTCCCACTGCATTTTTTGAACATTCCCACCACTAATGAAGCATTCCTGCCAACAAGAGTTACATAATGATAAAAAATAAGTGAAACAAAAAAAGCGAGGTTAGTTTGAACCGCCAAAATGACCACGACACTTAAATTAGACATAAATTAATCATCGAAAAACTCACCAGATCCCAAATGTACTCACTTCCCAAATTTTAATGTGAACATATCTAATCAAAACGTGTTGCTCATATGATCGTCTGCCGTTTTGTTTTGCTTCATCAGCTTCACTTTGTCTGTTTGTTTCTTTCCTCTGTTGTTATTCGAATCAGAAGAGCTACATGTCGCAGCTTCAGACTCTTAATACCTCTGGCTCACTATCAATCAAACATTCCCAACTGTCAGCTGTGACAAACATTTGATTATTTATGGTGACAATTTGCATCTTGTTTGTCATGATTGCTTTGCATCAATATTTTCCCCTCCAACCCTCCCGGAACACCATTCCTCTCCACCCCTCCACCATCAGCTCCACTTCTTCGCCTTTCCGGGGCTTCCTGATCTCGTCCCGCTGCCGCTCCCGGCTCTGCCTGCTCGTGCTCTGGGGCTCTGGCTGTCACACACGGGGAGGCTGGGAGATAAAACTCCAATCTTTTTTTAGCACTCGATGCTGTTTGTTGCTGGTAGGTTTCATGTCTGACTGGACACAACAGGATGTGCTGTGAGTAAGAATCAACACAAATAGGGTGTGTGTGTGTGGGGGGGGGGGAGTGGACACGTTTGAGACAAAAATGACAGATTACTTTCACATCCTGTGTTTACCTGCTGCAGAAAGAGCTTAAAAAAATCCACAATGGCAGATCATGAAAGCGTCTCATGTTATCTGTCTGGGAATAACGTGGGGAACGTGCTCCATCTGGTTGAACTAATAGGACAGGAAGTGACTCTGCGTTCTTTCATCAGGGAGAATACTGGGGCGTTTCATGCTGGAGCACATACTCCTCCGTGATTGATCACTCTGCTTATAATTTCCTAATTTCCAATCCACTGGGGGACTTAACTGGAAGTAGCCATTTTTCCTGAGCACCGACCAGCTTCCTTTTATTTCCGCACAGGGCTAAATGGGAAGAATCTTCCAGCCCATTAAGCAGACTTTCTGTGTCATAAAAGTTTGGTGGCAGAGTCTCTCTCTCTCTCTCTCTCTCTCTGTCGTGCTCTCTCTCTCAGCAGCAGCATGGAACAGTCTGTTTGATCTGCAGGCTGCAGGTTAATAGAAATCAGCTTGTTCATCAGCAATAGTGGATTGAACTTAACCACCCACCTCCGCCCTGTCAATTCACATTTGGAAAAAACCCACTAACACTGGCCCTAGTCTCATTTCCCTCTGTCAGGTACTAAGTATCTCACTAAAATGCTTTTCATGAAGAAAATTACAATGACTTGCACTTGATTCTTACAGAACAGAGAGCTGAAATCTTGGAAACACCACCCAGGTGGTTTAAACCCTGAAAACACGCTGTGATGCTCATATGCTGAGATTACATTGCCATCACAATAATTCTCACTTTAGAAAACCCCCAAAAGAAGTGCAAAGTTGTTACATGCATGCCTAAATGCTAACAACATGACACTTCCTGTTGTGTTTATTATTATGGATTTTCACTTTGTGAAACATCCTGCAAAAACAAACTAAGCTATGCTATTTTTGTTTTATTCAAATTTGAAATGAAAATACTGTTCAGTAGTTATGTGCAGAATAAACAGGTTAGCTTGCGTTAATGTGGTGAATTCAGAGTAAAGGACTGATACAGAGTGGCTGTGGTGGTCAGTGTTAGGTTACATCAAGTGTAGCAGAGATTAATTATACTGTTAGTGTCGTGTTAGCTGTGAAACATCTGCTGAAATCCACAAAAAGTAGCAGGTCAGCTGATCACAGCATGTACACTAACCTACAGAAGCTCACATTACAAATGATTGTGAGCTGTTAGTATTTTCCTCACGTTAAGCCACTACAACAGATCTTCGTGTTCCCCCACTTGCCGCATTTCACTTTAACCCCTGACTCTTCTCATTTTTCTGTTTAGGTGTGGAGGTAAAGTCGCCCTCTGCCATGTAGGCAACACAAAATCATTATTTTTAAATTCTCTTTTACTGCATGTGTCCTAAATGAAAGGTTCAAGGTGAGCACATTCATTGCAATTAGAATTTAGACGTGAATAACATGTGTATTCTCATGTACTGATATTATTTTTGTTTTATATTAATATAGTAGACGGTCCAGTTACCTGTGCATAAAAATAGATGGAAGAATTGTCCTTCAAGGAGATACTCTTTACTTTCTTGCTTTGAGTACATTTAATAGTCTGTACTTTTTCACTTTTACTTACTAAGAAGTTGATTCAGATTCAATTTTTGCTGGAGTATTTTTTGTATCCTTACTTCTGCTTAACTACAGTTGTCTGTACTTTTGCCACCTCTGTGTGTTACAAGCACAAACAATGGGCAAGTTCGAGTGTTGATAAGGCCCTCGTTGTGATGCCTAGATAACTGTGTCAGGGCATCTCCAAAACTGCAGCTCTTGTGCGGTGTTCCTGGTCTGCAGCGGTTAGTATCTATCAAACGTGGTCCAAGGTGGGAACAGTGATGAAGCAGTGACAGGATCGAGGCTCACTGATGCACGTGGGGGAGTAAAGGCTGCTGTGTGGTTCAATCCAACAAACAAGTTCCTGTTAATAACAAGTTAACATAGTGACGGACAATAACAACTTAATCCTGGTTCTGATAGAAAGTTGTCAGAATCAGAGTTACCCATTAGACACAAAAGCTCCTCTTTAATCTTGGGCTGCAGCACCACCAAAGAGTAACATAAACTGAGGTGTTGACTTGGCCTCCAAATTCCCCAGATATCAATCCAATCAAGCATCTGTGGGATGTGCTGGACAAACACGTCCAATCCATGGAGGCCCCACCTCACAACTTACAAGATTTAAAGGATCTGTTGCTAACATCTTGGTGCAGATACCCCAGCACACCTTCAGGGGTGTAGTGGAGTCCATGCCTCAGTGTATCAGGTCTGCAAAAGTGGGAGCAACACAACATTAGGCAGGTGATCACAATGTTATTCCTGATCGGTGTAAACCTTTGGTTCTATCCGTACCTTTGGTTCTTGGAGAAGAAGCTGGAATGGTGGCAGCTCAGGTGGTTCTCTGTATATTGTGACAATCTTTCACTATATTAACTGCAGCTCGAACTGCACAGGCTGGATTTCTGCCCATTTTTGCGGTCCAACAGTTTGACAGTTATTTTACTCCTCACAACAAACACAACACACAACAGCTGGCAAGCTTGAAGGAAAACATGAATCTGCTCCACTGAGCTCTGTGGACGCGTTTTCTTCTGCTCCTTCAGTCTCTTTAAATACTAACTGGTCACTTGGACTGAGGGTGTCTGTTTGTTTGATGATCTTATCACCAAGGTACACCAGAAACAGAATTTGCATTGGAAATCTATTAAGTGGTGACTGTTTTTTTAACAGAGGAAGTCAGTATCACAAAATACTTTATTTAGAATTAGGCTGCTCAATCTGACTTTGTGTTTATATTGCGGTAACATTAAGGTTGTTTTGCACAGTATTTTATATAATCCTCACATAAAGCTGAAGTCTAATTTGCTGTTTTCCTTTGAGTGATGCTGATTTTACTGTCAGCACTTATTGTCGAACCTTGTCTTTGTACGGCACACAAATAACTGCAGGAGTATTTTTGCTGCAGGATTTTCATTAAGCTCCAGGTGGTGACGGTCAGGAGGTTTAGCTCGTGGGTTAGTATTTTTAACACACCGTGTCAATCACATGTCGGAATTTGGACTTTAGGAAATGTTTTATCAAGAATGGTTGAAATAAAACTCAAGAAAGAAACCAAAACAATGTAAATCTTGCATGAGTGTCATGATGCAACAGGTGCAACAGCCCCTCACAGATTTAACTTAACTAACAGCATGATTCTTTTAATCAATAACAAGCACTCCAGTGTGTTTTCACTGCAATAGCCATTATTGTTACCTGGAGATACAGCTGCAAAATGCCGTTTTTGTGACCAAATTAAATCAACTCGTGAGTAAAAAAAGATAATTAAAAAAAACTCCAGGCTGCTGATAGTTTCAGCTTTCTTACATTATCTTTGTTGGTGTTTTAAGAACTCAAAATGACCAATATGAGTGTTTAGTTAAAGGTCTTGTTGGTACAGGCCAATATGCTATCTTATCTTTGCAGCACTTCAAGGTCCTGAATTGAGCTTTAGGATTACTGTTAATTGGATGAAGCCAGGCTAGCTGTTTCCTAATGCTAATCCTTCTTGGTTCAAGCTTCTTGAGAACTGTATCAATCTTTTCCTCTAACTCTGTCAAGACACCAAACAATTGTCTATCCAAAAAATACGCTTAGATTTGATGTATACTTACACAAGCAGACAACGATACCCAAAAAGCTCCGTGTACAGAGCCAGTAGTAACACGTGTCATCCCTGATTTATGTAGCTACGCTTCTTCTGCTTGTTTAAAGACTCTTGAATCACTATTGTACTCACAGCATTTGCAGGTAGCAGTCAGGTCTTCTGCTTCCCTGTTTGACATTAAACACAAACTTGATGTCACTAATTTGAATGTCCCAGAATCTAATCTGTGCAGCTAGTCATGGAAATACCTTTTTTTTAAACCCATCTTGGATGCAGTTTCACTTTATCTGGGTGTTTTACAGCTCTCACTGCTCCTAAACGTCACCATTAGTCAGAGACAAAACATGATGGCAAAGAGACCAGACTTTAACTTATTGCTTTAATCTGTCTGTTGATGGAGGGATGGAGCAATGATGGGTTGGTTCAGGCTCTAAGGACAAAAAGGGAGTCGAAAGAATGGGAGGATACAATAGGTAGAACAGTTGCCAACCTTAACACCATTAGCTGATTAAATGAAATAAATGGAGAGATGATTTTTAGGATGTGGGGGGGGGTCCCACTGTATGTTTGCATGTTATAATCAGGTGTTGATTACAGACTTAGCTACTGATTGAGAGACTTCAATCAGCAGACTAAATACATCACCATACGCAGTCAGGTGAGGGATCTTTCAATCATCATTTAATCATTAATTAATGGTGATGAGAAAAAGATGCGACTCCACAAAATCCTCTTTTAGTTACCGGGTGAAAACAAAAGGACTGTGAACTTTTAACAAGGTTAAAATACATACAGCCAGGGTTTGGGATTTGTTATTCAGCAGCCTTCATTTTTCTGTTTAAGGTGTGTATTTTTGAGTACATACGCAAGCTCCTAAATCAAACATGGCCAAATTGGTGAAGGAGGGGGAACGTGTTTGTTTAACAGTGTAAATTCACTTTGAATCGAACTGGGATCGTGAAGAATCCCGAGGCCACAGAATGAACTGCTTTGTAGGAAAGTGAGTACATCTCTTACCTCAGATATTTCCTTATGTACCATCCTGTCCTTTCTAAGCTTGTATCACAGCTTAGAAAGGACGGGGTGTTGTCTCTGAGGACAAGTAGCCCATTGTAACTGGGCTCCTGCACAGTGGAAGGAATTCATAATCAAAGTCTTAAATCTTTCATTTTCACTGACCCGAGGGTCACAGGAGCGTCACCTCACAGGCCTCATACAGGTCTACACACCGCCATGTCACATGATTTCACCTTTAATAGCGTATCATGTTTATGTTTAGTGGTAATCAGTTAAGTATACAGTTGGTTCAAGCAGGCAACAGTCCCATCAGATCAGCTGATCTCAGGCAGTGGCTCAGCTCTACAACATTCATTTGACTGTCTCACATAAACTGTTTAAGCCGTTTGAGCCTGCCTGCTGTCGCTGTGCAACTCCAAGCCACTTTGCAACCCGCCTCCTTTTGTCTTGAATCTGATTTCATCAGTGTTGTGTTTGTTGGGATTGGTAGGTGCTCTGTTTTGTGCTGGTCCCACCTTACACAACCCAAGAGTCCGGTCCTGGGACACAGCCGCTGTGTCAAACATAAATTAGTGCACATGGAAACATCAGTCTGCTTTTGAATATGATTGTCCTGATTGTCCGGTCAAAATTTTATTGGATAAGTAATTTACTTCTGCATACTTATTTATTTAATTTTGTTTAAAGAACTTATGTTGGTTAGGTGGGCTGCTGGGGCACTTCTGGAAGTCCATGTCACTGTCCAATCCGTACAGGAAGAGCCAATTGTTTTATGAATGTTCAGAAAATGTGGCTAATTCCTTTAGTTTTTTTAATCAAAATGATGTATTTAATCCTAAAAAAATATAATTTTCAGATGTGGGTATAAAAGCAAGAAGGGTTCAGGGAATTCAGTACATCTGAGGTTTAAACAAGTTTTTTTTTTTTTTTAAAGATTTCTAGATTATTTGTGTTTTCTTGTTTTTAATACATTTTTTAAGCAGTGGTTATTATAACAATACTAAGAAATGTTTATAGCATTGTATTCAAACCCTAACAAGCAATGGAAATATCCTAATTCTATCAGCATAATATCCAGACTGCTTTGAGAGGATGAGAGGCAACTGTAACTCAGATAATCATGTGTTCCAACCAAAGCATGCAGAAGAGCATCTCTGAACACCCCACATGTTAAACTTTTGTGAAAAGAAACCGTGTGGTCCAATCATCTCAATATGAACCAGCAGTGTTTCCAGCAGCTCGTTAAATCTGTGCCATGAAGAATTAAGGCACTTCTGAAGCCAAAGGAGGGTCCAGCCTAGTACTTGCAGGTGTACTTATTAAAGTGTCTGATGAATGCATGTTTTTATCATGAAAGTTATGGAATTAGATTCAACTGTGAAGCTCAAACTTAAATTGAACCTACCATTTTTCAAATTTGATTGGTACTTGCTGCACTTGAAGCGTAACTGTTGTAAAGATAAAATGTAAAAACTTATTTAATGTGGAAATCATGATACAGATTAAAAAAACAACACATGAAGATAATAAATTGGTTAAGGACTTTACACACCTGTAAATTATAAGAGTTTCCTGCAGCAGTAAACTTTTTTCGGCTTTTGCCAACAACAGAACTCTTGCACTGATGAAATTTATTCATATAATAACGTCCTGGAAAGTCTGAAGCGTAAAATAATAGCCAGAAAATTTAAATCTTTTGAAACAAAGAGTTTATTGAACCTTGTGAAAAATTAAAGAAAGGAAATTACATTTGTACAATTTTGCTACATGTATTTCAAAGAACAGCACTGATAGCACAGCTGATTTCACATTTACTCACTAACCCTGTAATCAAGCCCAGATGCTTTGAGGTTACTGTATCATATTTTTGAGAAACAATTGAAAACGTCTGCCGTCTGAAGTGCTGAGAACCAAACAAACACAAAAGCTCCTCTTTAATCTTAGGCTGCAGCACCACCAAAGAGTAACATAAGCTGTGAAAGAAGCATATTTTCTATATGTGCACACGTTTGATACAATCAACCACACAAACACAAGAGGCACACTGTGGAGCTGACAAATGGTCCATATGCTTTCTGGGTCAGTGCGAAACACCGAGGCATATGCTTGTGAATACTCTTGTTGGATTGCATTTGAGAAATTAGATTTTGTTAAATAACATTATACAGCTGGAAAATTCCACTACAGCAGAACTTCAAACATGAAATCTAGTCTTAAATGATACCAGTAACCAGCTGTGTAAATATGATTTTCAAAAAGGCACTAATTGATACAGGAGTGTCTGCGGTTACAGTGAGAGGTGCACGACAATAGCATGCTTGTTTGGTTCGTGGATATGAGCGGTGAAATGCGTGCGGTTGGGTGACAGTGACATGTTGCAGGGAAGCAGACAGGAACACCAGGTGCTGACAACCAGAGAACTGTGATTGTTCCAGAAGCTTCTCCAACAAGAAGTCACGGCAGATGCTAGTGATGACAGAGCGCTCCTGGAGCGCAGTGACAGACTTCAGCGCACGTCAAGACCCAGCTGCAGCACACTGCACTCGACATTGTGTCTGCAAGCTGTGCTGCTCCGCGCCACGCAAGCATAAATCTGTGCTGATCGACCCGGCTCGGTCCTCAGGGAGAACTTTTTTTGTACTTTAAGATCTCTTACAGAAATGTTTCAGCATATAGGCAATGCTCTTATTTTAAATGTTAGTCTTTTTTTTTATCATGTAGGCAAAACCCTTTATTTCTATCCATTCCTTCTCTATGACCATGCAAGCATGCAACTGTCTAATGTTAAACTTTGTACACAGATCACTTTCCGTAGGCCATAAACATTCAAGTTATACAAATATAAGGAATATAGTTCAGCTGCATTCATTTTTAATAAGTTTGTTCTCTGTGTTGGGTATTTTTATATAATATTTTTAAGCGTGTTGTATTTAAGAAGGATAAGTTACATGAACTTAACATATTGTAGTGCGCCAAACTTATGACAGAAACACATAATTTTAAGAAAAACCACACAACACCACAGGTTAGTAAATATTATTGATTCGATTCAGTTCAGTTTTATTTCTAAAGTGTGAAATCACAACTCAAGCAAAGTCTGTCCAGCACAACACAACAGAGAAGGAAACTTAATGTCAGCTTTTGCCTCTTTTTCAATGTCACATTGACATGGTTTGTTTGAATTGTAAGAAAAATAACCACACTGTACTTAAGATGCTAAGACTGCAGTTCTCGATAAAGCAGATTTGATGTCGTCGTTCCAGTTTGGTCTATTTCTTGAAACAAGATGATTCATCTTTTACAAATAACACAGGAGCTTAAAAACAAATGCATGAAAACTAGAAAATGTTTGTTTTGTGTGAGATATGACTCAAAACAATATGTTTTCAAGACTTTTTCACTTCCTACACCGCACTGAAATGTTACTGTGTAGCTGATTGTGTCCCTTTTTCAAGTGTGATGATATTTTGACTAGAATTTAGAAAAATATGCTTTATTTAGGCAAAATTTTGAGGTTTTGCATCTACATTAATAGAGAGAAAATCTCAACAACTCATCAGACAACTCTCTATGTGCAGCATTTGGTGAGAGTGGGAAGGAAAAACATCCTTTTAACGAGAAGAAGCTTCTGGCAGAATTAGGCTCAGGGAGGGGCGGCCATGTTTCGGCTGTATGTTGTTCATCTCACATATAAACATACCCTCGAGAACCAAAGTCTAAACACAACATGACTGAAATAATGATCACAGTCTTGAGTCAAATACGTGTGATAAAAAGTAAAAAGGCAAAAGGATTATATTTCGTATGGATAGCTCAAGTTTAAAAACTTCAGAAACTAGTATAAGTTAATCAAATCCACAAATTTAAATAAAGTAATTATATTCTTTGCATGTGCAGAGCAATTTCATGTTAGAGACCAAACCAACCTCTGAGAATCAGTGCCATCTATTACCTTTTCAGCAGGGATGTACTACTCTCTAGTGGCTGCCTAGCATCATTGCAGCCATGCAGAAGCATGTAGGCACTCGAACAGTCACAGCTGCTGTGCTTTTTTGTATACTTTCCCTTCATTTGTCAAATCTCTCAAGCTTTAATGCCAAAACTATATTTTCAAATATTTCTTTGAGCTCTACAGACAAGTGTGTCCAGCTCTAATTTCAGTTTTTCTTGCCAGTACAACGGAAATATTGAGATTTTCTTAAAATAGAGGGAAACACAGAATGAGCTTTGTGCGTATTTTGCTTCAGCTGGATTCGAAGGAAACGACCTCACACTCGGCACCAGGCTGCTCTGTCCATTATGTGTCCTAATAGCTTGCTCAATGGTGCAGTCCGTTATGTGGGTTGACTGGTCAACCAAGACACACGCCATTAGCCCGAGCAAATGTTGCCTTGCAATGCTACACAAACCATACCTTATTTGTATCACATTAGCTCTTTGATGTGGCATGGCGCATTATATCAACAGCTGCAATTTATCAAACAATTTTGGCACTGGATTTGCCTCACTAGCGGCAGCAGCAACTGTAGCCGCTACACCACCACCAGCAGCCATCTTCAATTCTTTCCCCTCTTTCCTCTATGAGAAGCTGCTGCAGCAAATAAATTAAACATGTGTCATTGAGCATGCTAAATGGCTTGCAACACATAATCATCTAAATAATTATGAGGCTGCCATTAAAGTGAGCTAGATGGATGACACATGAGGCGTTATGGAAAAACTGGAGGTAATGGTGCAAGATTTGATACGGCAGAAAGAGGAGATGGTGGGAGGATTTGGGGGGAAAAGAAAAAAGGAAATGCAGTTTTCTGTGCGATTCCTTCAGTCGCTCTTTTTCTTCTTGCCCTTAAAAATCCCAGACTCGGAGCTCTGGGGGACAATGGGGTGATTAGCCCAATCAGAAAAAGCAGTGAGGGATTGTGGGTAGGCGCCGCTCACAGTCGTCTTTTTGTCCTCCCACATTTCATTAATCAGCAACCTGAGGCCCCCCGAAATCAGTTCAGCAGATTGGCAGCTCACTCATTTGTTCCCATGTGGCAATCAGAAAGGGAAAGAAATCAGTTCACCACCTTTAC
Source organism: Simochromis diagramma (assembly GCF_900408965.1). Classification (NCBI taxonomy): domain Eukaryota; kingdom Metazoa; phylum Chordata; class Actinopteri; order Cichliformes; family Cichlidae; genus Simochromis; species Simochromis diagramma. The sequence continues at coordinate 2,355,171 of NW_024387503.1, read as the reverse complement.
GCTATTACCTAACATTATAAACCATCTCTTTGTATTCTTTTTGTTACTTTCACGTCTTCTTCTTTTTTTATGCTGCTGCAAATGTGTGCTGATGCCAAACGTGACCTCTATTAACCCCAGATCAGGTATTTTTTTAATACGTGTGGTGGTAACAATATTGTCAATTGATTTCTTTTTAGAAGAAGAAATAATCAGCATGGTTAAGTACTGCTCGTATACTGTATGTTACTCTGCGTTGGAAAATCAGCTGTGAAATAGGCTGCCATTAGGCATCTCAGTACAATATCTTAATGAGTCTCATGCATCAACCTAAATGATGCATCACGTCACCAGACAAGGACGACAAGCACAATCATATTCCCCTCTTAGAGGATATCGTTCATGGCTCTCTACTTTCAACAGACCATTAGCTCACAATGTCTGTCCGGTGTGCTTTACATGATCCTGTTTTAAAGTAGAAACAAGCCTTTCAAACGAAGAAGAGAAGAAACACAAACAGCATCCGTGTTGCATGTGTCTGTTAAAGGCATCCTTGCCACATCATAAAAGCAGGAAGTGCATGACTGCTTTATATAGGGATGCAATAAGCTGAATTCATTAGTGGCAGAACTGTTTTAACACTTTCAATTTCAACCCGTATTATGTCATTTGCTGATGTACTGCATACGGTAAAAGCTTTGGTGTCGACCAAGCACAAATTAGAACCAAATCAACCAGATTAGTTTTGCATATTACTATTACTACTACTGTAACTATTACTATTACTATGTAAATAATGTAAATAAAGCAAGAAAACAATTCTGGGAACTTGGACAGTCACTAGCTTCTCTCCCCAGACGAATGTCTAAGGAGGGACCTAACCATGACTTTTTAGTGCCAATGACAGGATCCAATAATATTTAAATAAGAAAAAAAGTCCAGCAAATGGTTTAAACCAGCGGTCCCCAACCCCCGGGCCACGGACCGGCACCAGTCCGTGAGCTGTTTGGCACCGGGCCACGAGAGTTGAGGCTCGGGTTTGAAATTTATGGTTTTCAGGGTTTTTATCGTTAACTCAGTTTTCCTGGGTCTTTTCCTGTGTTGTAGTCGTGTGTCTTATTTTGAAAGAAATATTTACGCGTTACCATAGCAACCAGAGAGCATTAAGGGGCCGAGAGGAGGACGTTACTCTTAATGTTGTTGGAACATTTCAGGAAGACGCTGCTAATAAAGTTACACAATTACACAGTGAATGTGTGTTTATTATTATATTTACAAAACACCACAGTTTCTGTCTTGGTCCTATCGTTTTATTTTGTTGTATTTATCCGCGACACCTTAAAGGCCGGTCCGTGAAAATATTGTCTGACATTAAACCGGTCTGTGGTGCAAAAAAGGTTGGGGACTGCTAATTAAAACGGTTTAATGAAGTGAATTTTGCAGTGAAACTAATCGTATATTTTTAAATTTTTTAAATTAAAAAAAACAACAATGAACTCTTTCCATGGAGGCAGTGCAGGTTTGGAGACTGCAGTTCGCCTCTTGGGATGGAAATAGATTGAGCTCTGTCTCTTTGGGTCACAACATCTGCTAAAACCTCATTCCAACAAAAAGGACCAATCTGAATGACAACCTGCAGCCAATATACAAACAATCAATGCGAGCCTATATTGCACAAACCTGTTCTAAATTGGCACTGGATTTCCCTGGGGATCCGTGTGGCAATAAGGGATGAGGTTTGTGGTGTAAAATTACAAGGAGGAAATGTAATTTGACAGAGAGTGAGTTTCTGTGTGAGGGACAGACGACTGCTGAGTAGGTGTAGTGGTGTCATGAGTGACTGCTGCTGGGGGGGATTACCGGATAGTCCCGTTAAATTGTATATTATTGCACATTTTAATTGGTCCAGACTGGAAACATCTCAGACACCAGTAGACATTTCACAGTGATTTGTCAAAGTGATATTCATGGTCTCCTGAAGATGACACCACGTACTGTCTGTAATGTTTATGGTAGCTTTATGCTAATAAAGAGAAACAGAATATCATCCAAAAATTCTGAAAAAAGTTATAAATATATATTATAAATGTAAATATAAAGTTACAAGACTGCAAGAGGCTTGGTGAGAAGGTGACAACTGCTGGTGCGATTGTTCAGAAATGAAAGAAATGAGCATCAGTTGCCTCCTGGGGTGAGGATGATCTTAGGAAAGCTAGTGGATCAGCCCAAAACTACATGGGAGGAGCCTGGGATCATGGTAACGCTATGTCATAACAAATTCCTCTGCTCAATAAGGCACATGTACAGGCCTGCCTTAAGTTTTCCAGTGAACTTTAAAATGATTCAGAGAAAGTGCTGTGATCAGAGGAAACTAAAGTTGAGCTTTGCGCCAGTAACTCGACCCACCGTGTTTGGAAGAAGAGGAATTCTGAGTATGACCAAAGAACACATTCCACATAGTCAAGCATGTGGGTGGAAACATTATGCTTTAAGGCTTTAAGGGTACACTGTGTGCTTGCGTGTGTGTAACAGTCTACATCGACTCTACAGCAACTGCTTTTTGTACCATGTAGCATGGTTGCCAATCTAAAGTGGCCACTTGCAGCTTTTTGTATGGTGGGCATTTTCCAGCTGTGGGTGTCTGCCTGGTTTTCAGCGATTTAGAAATTCTACAGTTATACGAGCTATAATCTGATCAGCAAGAAGAAATGTGGAGGATCAGCATTAGTTGTGATGGAAAAGTGCTGTCTTCTTGAACCTGTTAGTGCAAGGGAACCCTTCTGTGGCCTGAATACTGTAGTGCTAGCTGATGAAAAGCATCCATATTACTCAGTGAGGCAGCGTGTCACTGAATCTGTCTGAATCAACACACTGTAAAATTCCTCTATCAGCTGATGCAGAGGTCAATAAAATGACTGGGCTGAGCTGAATGGATGTGGATAATTAATGGATCCAGAGCTGAACACTTTCTCTAACATCTGTTTGAACTCTACCAACACAAGGACAGGTGCAAAATACATTTGACCTCAAAACACAATACGTTTATTTACGTTACATGTAATCTCACTATTGTATCGAATTAGATTATAGACTGAGTTCTTGACTTGTTATCTTATCTTATCATTCTGAGCATAACATGTTACCATCAAGTTCAATTGGGCCAAGATCATTAGCGTGTCATGTTTCCGACAATTTCTTGTCTATGAATTTAGTTTTTAAACATCTCTGTGTTCCACACCCAAATAAATAGCGCATTTTTACATTTCTGTGTTATGTTTATTAATATGCAAAAATAAAATATGTCTTTTGGCTCTCTCTCCCCGTGCCCATGCAGGAAATAAATAAGTCAATCAAGAGTAAATCTGTGGTTAACCACAACTTCCTCTTTGGTGTCGTAACCCCCCGGAGTCTGGTTGCTGCTCTTGGAAGTAGAAAATGAACTGGCAATACAAGAATCACTTTTTTTCAGCACAGAATACACAGAAGTGTAATACCCCAGAGGAAAAACACCCCGGCAATGGCTGCTACGCAACAATGATAAGAAAACACAAGAAACTACAAATAGATGTAAAATTCTACATTTTAAAAAGAAAAATAAAAAATCCAACTTCTTTCAATTCTTTCATTTCTCTTGCTTTTCTACAAGTCCCGTCTCCCAACACTTGCAGTGACGTTTTAAAAGCAGTCTTTTCCTACAGTCTGAGGAGTTTTACCTGCAGGCTGCCTCTGACAAACCAGACGTGGACACATTTACGTCTCTTCGGCTCAGTTTACTCAACCATTCTCTTTCCATTCACTATCAGTTCACTTACATGCTTCTGGGATGAAGCTAACAGACTTTAATGGACAGCCCCGGTTTTCCTGTGGGAGTGAGTAACTTAAGTCCGCACATGTATTTATTATACAGGTACGGTGAGAAAACAACACCGATGGCAGCTTGCCTGCCAGCAGGCCTTTCTTTAGGCTGCTCACATGCACGACTGATAATGATGGTGTTTCTCACGCTTTTCCAAGAGATTAGCGTAATTGAAATCTTGGAAACTCTACATGTCACTTAACGCCCTAATGGATACTTACAGTAGGCTGTACTCATGTTACCTCGCACACAATATGATGTGCTGGAGAAATGAAAACAACAACATTTGTTGTGTGTAAGAGTTGCACTTATTTGTCACACAAATTAAGCTCTTTGTCGTCGTCTGCTTCATGCTACAGCTGAGGCCTGACGATAAACCAATACTGTAGCAGATGACATAATTTGACGGATACAGAGCTTTCGTTGTTATGTGAAGCAAAAAGCTGACGGCAAAGAATGATGAGTTCAGATAAAGGATCCACATCGGGCCTCCAGCTGGCAGTCATCTCAACAGTATACACCAAAGTCGTCTCGACAGCACGTGGAGTGAGACCATATGATGGCTGTAAGTGCCTGAGGGCAGAGAGGCTTGGTAATGTAAAGGAAGCCATTCGCTCCACTTGAAGGTTTAAAAAAAGGAAGATAAATGAGAAAAGTGAGAGCTTGTTATTTGTGCTTTTTCACTGGGATACTTTTACTGTAACATGTACAGATGGTATTTTTAGCACAAATAAACTGTGTTTGGCAATTATGCCATGATGAGACCCAACAGAATGACTACTCAGATGCATAATTGATGCCTAGAGACTTTCTTTATACTTTAAGTCACTGATCTGCAGTTCCACGGGAGCACCCTTTTGGTTTTCAGCTCACTTGTAAATGAAACTGACAGTTCCAAAATGTGCTGTTTCTTGAATGGCCAATTAGACTGTTGCCAGTCATCACACAAGACTGTGTTTAGTCTCAGAGTTATGCATGATTTTGGGCACATCAGCTATAAATGGTTAGTTTGTGCTGATTTTGATTTATTTTAGTGTTAATGAGTTATGTAATGCTCCCCAAGGATCTTGGAAGTGAGCCCTTCCTTTCATGATGTAGCATGAAAGGAGGGGCTGAAATGGAGGTGGGTTGCTAAGTGGCTTGCAGATGTGCAGCAGCTGAAAAAGAGTCCTTTACAGGAAATTTGCAAATTGGATGTGTAGATGGGTATCAGCTAATGTACACTGGCACTGAGATGAGCTGATCAGGAGAGATTGCATCTGAGTTTGGCTTTGTGGCCTGTCTGAACTAACACTATGCTGGATTTGTTTGAATATACCTGCAGATGCAATTTAAGTTTAATAAACTAAATGGTTTTTTTTTCTATCTAAAGACTATTTAACTCAGTATTTTCTTTACTTTTATTTGACTTTTCAGGACAGTGAGTGTGATCAAATTGAGACAGTTCTCATAACTGACTGGAACTAACACAAAAGCGAACAGCGTCTTCTCCAGGGAAGCTGTAGGAGTGTGTAAGGGGACTGGGGGGACACATGTGAGGCAAGAAGGTGCACAACTATCAGTGATGTCACTAGCAGGATCACTTTCTATATCCTTGTATGTAGTTCCTGAAGCGTGAGGGCTGTCATTCATGCATATCAGAATGTTATTTTCTTCTGAATCGATTTTGAGTTTGCAGGAAAAACAGTTCTTCTGATAATAGGGTGATTCTGGACTAAAAGCACAGTAGCCTCATTTGCTTGTTCTAAATCATATTGCAAAGTACTCTATAATTGAATTAGGTCATTCAGCGGTGTCTGCTGTGTCATGAAAATAATTCAAAATAACTGATTTCTTTTTCTTTCTGCTGATGACTCAGGTTTTGTTGTTATATCTTACTAAACAGACCTTTACTCACACTTTTTGTTTGAGACCAATACAGAGCATGCGCAGTACTTCCGTTTTATAGCTTTCCACTTGTAGTTTGGCCTTAAGGCCACATGATGGAGACAACGATCCAAAGTGGAACCTTCCTCATTGCGTGTTTCATAGTTTTACATTCTTGTGTTTATCTGTGAAAAATCTTAAATAGTCAACGCTAACTTACTCTGTGTAGTGTTAGGAGTCCCATACACATAAAGGTAGTAACAAAAATCAGTGGCTCATAAAAAACGACCTTGAACGGAAGTCATAGCTCCAGTGCAAAAGGATTTCGGCCTGAAGGAAAGCGCACAGTTTCAGTGATGCAAATGTAAAGATGATATTTAAGCAGTGATCAAAACACAATAATACACTTCACAAAAGAGTCAGCCTGGGCCGTAAACGATGCATTTTACGAAGAATGGCATAAGGTAGCGCATCTGTGGAAGGTTTGTTTTACCTTACACAGTTGGGCAAATACATCAGCAACAGTGAAAGAATATAGATTTAGAATACTATAAAACATACACAGTTGAAACACAAGGATTACCAAAATGTTGATGATCGAGCAAACCAGTTACTGCAATAAAAACATCTAGGCCTAGAAATAGAAATAAAAATATTTATATTGCTATTACTACTCATAGTATTAATTTAAAAATAATAGATTTATTCGTCTTTACACTGTATGATTCAGGTGTTTCTGTGTGTAACTTTCGTAGCCTGTTGCTTCCTCCTCACTAAGGTTCACTGAAACCTCGCCTGCATCCTCTAATGATAGACCCGCCCACACATCTCTTATTAGTTTGCAAGCGAACGGATGCTGCTGGAACTATGATTTGATTGGCCCGAGCTTCTGCCAATAACTGTCCTCGCGCTCGGCCTATGCAAATCAGCGACCAGATACGGAACAGGCAGGAGAAGGAGACCAAAGCGGGCATACTGTACATAGGTAGAGGGCATAGATTGTTGCCCTTCATCATTTCAGTACAGTTCCGTACTGTCGGTGTTCTTTTTTATCGGCTTGTGCCAGGAAACACATATTTATTTATATTTATATAGTGAGTTGCAGTGAAAATGGCGCAGCCGGACAGCAAGAAGATATTTTTTGAGAACCTGTCGGGAGCGGGCAAAGCCATTGCAGTGCTGACGAGCGGAGGGGATGCTCAAGGTAGAGTATCGAGTTACACTTTTTGTGGATACTTGTGTGAAGCATCGTATCAGTGAGGAAAGGCCCGCAAAGGGCGAAGATACACAGCCGTGTCATAGTGAACTGCCTGTCAAGTCGGCCTGGCTTTTATTTAAAAACGCGGTGGGGCGGGGTGGTACAGTAAGGCTGTGATGTTATGTGCCATTTACACGGTTAGCCGGCATGCTAACACCGCGCACCCTGCTAAGTCGCTAACAGCATCATCCTGTCATTGATTCAGAGGCATGTGTGACATTACCCAGCGGCTCAGACAGATGCGTCAAGGTCGAGCCGCGCGGTTTGCTTTCCTCCTCACAGTTTATTATTGCATTATAACTGACGGGCTTGTGTTAGCATTTAATTAGCGCAGATTCCCAATTAATTTAGGTTGTGCAGAAGCCAGATACGCAGGAGTGCAGGGCGCTGTGTAACCATTAAAAGCTGGTTCTGGTGGATGCGTAGGCCACTAGCGCACAGGTTGGAAATTCTTACACAGCGTTTCTGTCGTGTTCAGTTTTAGCGAGACTAGAGACTTTGGATTTTTATTAGCACAGTGGAGGCCAGCGGTTGTGGGATGCCGGCATCCTGTGTACGTGATGAGCAGCATATAACTCATCTACGTCTCTTCCAGTCAACTATACGTCACAGAGGAAACCCGGGTCATGTGCTCACCGGCTCATCTCGTAATTTCGCTTAAGCACATGTACATCTACTACTGCCGTGTAACGCCACATTGTAATGGCAGCCGGCTGATCCGAATGAGTTACATCATCTTATAATTAAACAACAAAAGTCGAAACTTTATGATTTTATTTAAAGACAGGATGTGATTATTTTTACCTGTTATGTAACTTATTATTAGGCCTACACGTGACCAGTGTAGTAGAGGAAACATAAAGAGAGAGTGAATCCATCCTGATAGCTTTCAAGCTGTAGAAAGTGAAATATGAGCAAAACATGAATAAATATGGATATTTTAAAACACTTTTTCTTCTTATTGTTTTCATGCTGCATGGAAAGTTATTAACAAACCAACTGTAAATTGTAATTTGACAAAAATAGCAAGAAGCTTTGTATCTTTGTGGGGAAAAAACTTCTTTATCCTGCTTTAAAAATAGTCAGAAAGCACTTCAGCTTTTTTTTTGGCTTATTGATCCAGATATTCTTCCAATATTACCCTGAGAAGCCATGGTCAGATCAAAGTTGTGTCCACTTTTAGCATTGGATTGTGATACAAAGGGCAGCAGCACTAACACTGCTCTACAGCATTAAAGAAGCTTCTTTATTTTCTAATGTTGTTTATGTTAAAATCTTCTGCTAAATAACCACCCTGTTTTAAACTTTTCAATACATAATTTAGACAAATGTTGACCTTTTCTCAGAAACCACCTGTTGTTGTTATGTAAGTGCATTTGTGAACAATTATTAATAATGTATTATTATTAATTATACCAGGTGTTCTATAGTGTAACCTCCATCCTTCAGGAGCTCAAAGAGTGAATGTGGTTATTCAGAAGCAGTGAATTGATCCACTTAATTGCAGAACAAACACGCAGCGCTGGCCCCAGAGTTAAGCAGTGAGTCTGCAGCATGCTAGCTGAGACCGTGCATCAATGTCAGAGTACATTGTGTAGCCTTGGCTGAGTGCTTTCAGTCAGTCAGCAGGAGAAAGAGTCAGTCACGCAGAAGAAGAGATGTTCTGCTTTGATAGAGACTTTGAAACCTTCAGCTGAGATATCTACGCGAACATCTTTTCATATATTCTGCCTCTGTTTTCACCACACTCTGATGTCTGATGCCCCTGTGATTGTAGTTATGTAACAAGGACAGCGTGCCATGGATTATACAGTGGGTTGTATTGTTGGTCCTTTTCTAATAATTCTGGATGCTTTGCCGGCTTCATGAGCAGATCACATTGCAGAGGCCTCCTCCTAATTTGTTCCCTTCCCTCACTGCTGTGTCCTCTGCTTCACGAGTGGGCTGAGCCTTTGTGTTGCAGAGTAACAGTACTGCTTGGTTCACAAGGAAACCCAGTCCTTTCTTCCCTTTGTTTACAACTCTTCCAGTTAGCCAAGTTCCCCTTCCCCTCCTTCCTGTGGGTAAAGCTTTACGTTTTTATCCCATCTGTGTTGAAGCCACAGAGCATGGTCTTACTGGTTAGTATTTTCACTCAGACTCACAGAACCTGTAGGAGGAGCTAGGAAAGCCTTTTGACCAAACATGGCAGGGCTTTCTGATGGGGCAAAAAAATCCACAAGTGACACACAGACACTATAAACACGCAAAGGCTGGGCTTACACACATTATCTCCCACATCCAGGACATAGAAATACTCATAAAAAAATAAATAAAGGTTTACAGCTGCACCCAGACTAAATAAATATCCATGTAGCTTAAGCCCTGGGAGACCCATGCAAATTGGGGTTTTACAATGACTTGGTGCAGTTGAGACACATGTGTTTTCCCTCTCTATAGTTTAAAGTTTGACCTTGTAAAACAAGTTGTTTTGTGATTAAGATTTCTTCTTTTAACTCTTTCTCTTTCAGGAATGAATGGTGCTGTGCGTGCTGTGGTTCGAATGGGGTTGTACGTGGGGGCAAAGGTTTATTTCATTCATGAGGTGAGCCATAAATTTATCTTTAGGACTATAGTAGCATTTTCAAGGAAAATCACTATAAAGTATTTGGAAGACATTTAAGCCCAACTTTAATGGTTGGATTTGTGTACAGTACTAGCCAGGGGTCCGGTATCAATACAGGGATGTTTATTTTGTTTTCATGAAGCAGATGTTAAAAGAGCTTTGGGAAGAGCCATGCTCTGTCTGCTCATCCTGTGATCCCAGCACATCTGTGTACGTGTGGCTTCTGCTCACACACAGTCTGATGTTACATAACTGAGGCTTTAGATGCCTCATATAAATACCCTGCACCCAGCTAAGGTAGCACAGTATGATGATGCACCAGTCTTATAGTTAATGATGTAAATTTCATTGGTTTTGAATTATGTGGAAATATTTTGATTATTTCAAGTCATGATGACAATAGGATGTCGTTGCGTTGTATTTTGGGCCGTTAGCCAGAGGTTATTTGGAGTGTGTGTTTGTTTGCTTAGCTCGTGCAACACTCAGAAAGATGATTCTTTGCCCTCATAACCATGAAGCAATATTTTGAAATAAATTGCAGCAGAAATCAAATGGTCATGTATTCAAATAAATAATTAGTAAGGAAAATAAACTGAATGTATACTACTTGAGTAAATTTTATTTGCCCAGATTCCATTAAATGTAACATTTCATGCTGTACTTATGTAACAGAGTTACATGGGCAATTTATATGTTTATTACATGTAATTTATATCTAATTAAATTAGTTAAAGCCACAATTTTAGGCATAAATGTTAAATGTATATTCTTTTTTTTCTCTGTAATCAGGGATATCAGGGTATGGTGGATGGTGGGGATAACATAAAGGAAGCCACATGGGAAAGTGTGTCCAGCATGCTGCAGTTGGTGAGTAATTATCATGGTCTATATTAGACACATGTAACATACACAGAGTGAGGTTTTTATAAGCAGGTGTTCTCTCTCCTTTGGGCTCCCGGCTTATATCGGAAACATTCGAAAGTAATAAGTCCTTTTGCAGTTCTTGGACTGCAGTGTGCAGTGTTTCCCACATGGAAACATTTCTTGGATGGGCTGGCAGGTGTTTTAATAACTGTCCAAAAACTCATTTAGCTTTTTATTTGTGTGGAGGAACGCCTTGATGTGTGATTGATTTATGATCTTCTCACTCTGCAAGTTCATCATCTTCCAGTAAGCTAACTCTGGCCCTTCCTGTATCGTTTTTCTTCCTGGCTCTCTGACCAGGCTACTGTTGTGATGGTAATCAGCGTTATTCAGCTGCTTTCTCTAGAGAGGATCACGTCCATTTAGATGTACTCCAGTTCCACTGTTTTGAACTGCAGCTGGGGATAGTATCCTTGTGCTCCTCCGGTTGTCCTCTGTGAGTTTGAGGAACCATTCTAACTAGAACCTGGAGCAAGTGGAGACCCGTTTGATGTATTGGTTTGAAGTCCACCGAGGCGACTTTGGAGTATTGTCACCAGCTGCAGTTCAAGACAGTGCAGTTAGAGTTCATCTTAATAGATAAGCAGCTTATTTTACTCAAAGCACTTTGCAGAGGAACAATCTTCATATCGACGTGTTTAATAATTAATAAATAACCTAACCTCACATCAGATTTATTTCTTGAGATGTTTATTATAAATTGGAATTATTATCCTTTTTATTATGGCGTGACTAATGCATCCACATGCCCTCTTTACCCACCATAAATAAAATATAAAAGTGTGGAAAAACACTGAAATATGTATTTATCAAAGTTAGGTTTATCTTGCAGGAAGCAATGCACAAAGGAGGAACATGTAAGTCATGTGACACAGACGATAAGGCTGTTTAGTGGTGAAACATTACAACCTCTAACATCGCACTAGGCGGTGTGTTATCAGTAGTGCTTTTCCTGTTGAAGAACAAACGCAGGAGTTCAAACCAAAAGAATAACCATGTGATATGGGCCGGAGACACTTTTAAAACGTTCCCATTATCGTCACCAGGGAGGGACCGTTATCGGCAGCGCTCGCTGCAAAGAGTTTCGCACTCACGAGGGGCGCCTGAAGGCTGCCCACAACCTGGTGCAGCACGGCATCACCAACCTGTGTGTGATCGGTGGAGACGGCAGTCTGACGGGAGCCAACCTCTTCAAGGAGGAATGGAGCGGGCTGCTGAATGAGTTGGTGGAACAAGGTAGTGGAGGCTTTATGGCTCTGTGTTTCCTATTTCCAGTCAAGACAAAATGCAGTTTATATATTCTGAGGACATGGTTACACTGTTGAAAACAATTCTGCACAGCATGTGGAGCTGGGAGTCATTTGGTGCCATACTGAGAAACCGTATCTCCTGCCAGTAATATCAGAGATTTGTGTTTGTAGGAACAGCTGTGACTCAGAGTGGTTACTCAGACAAAAGCCCAGTCCTGCTCTAAGCTTCTTTTCCTTTCAGGTTTGATTGAGGCCGATGCCGTCCAGAAGTACTCTGCCCTTCACATTGTGGGGATGGTCGGCTCTATCGATAACGACTTCTGTGGAACTGACATGACAATTGGCACTGACTCGGCTTTGCACAGAATCATCGAGGTGGTGGACGCAATTATGACAACTGCACAGAGGTGAGCAGTCAACATAAGCACCTTTAGCAGCTTTACGTGTGAAAGTTTGCTGCATATGTGACAAGTCAGTCGCTAGTTCAGGCTTTAATTATCAGGGTACATTTCAAATATAATAATCCTTCACTCTTACCAGCAGCTGTTTCAATCACTCACCTTGAAGTTGAGAAAAGTTTAACGCAGGAAAAAACTATCATGGTATCTTCTACACCTGCTCTCGGGTACATCAGCGTTCCTACATCATATTTCCTCTCCTTATCTTTCAGTCACCAGAGGACATTTGTTTTGGAGGTCATGGGCAGACACTGTGGGTAAGAATAGATAAACCTTAGCAGATCCAGAACCATCAACTCTCAGTCAGAGACACAGGCCTTTATCACCCGTGTGTGTTTCCCAGCTACCTGGCCCTGGTGAGCGGCCTGGCTTGCGGGGCAGACTGGGTGCTGATCCCTGAAATGCCTCCAGAGGATGGCTGGGAGGAGAAGATGTGTCAGAAACTATCCGCGGTAACACAGTCAGACTTACTCAGTGAAGTGTAGTATTACTGGGTTGTTCTATGAGATGTAATGTTATATTTACTCTGATAACATGTTGTTCCAAACCTTTCTTTGTTTTTCTACACAGACTTTAAATCACGAAAGACTTTTGTGAGATTTTGTTTTTTCTGCTTTGAAAAAAAATGCCAATGTTCTATGATTTAGACCCGTTCCAGGGGAACAAGGCTGAACATAATCATAGTTGCAGAGGGAGCCATTGACAGGCACGGGAAGCCTATAACCTCTAGTTTTGTCAAGGATGTGAGTACCTGAGTGTTAAGAAAGGGGAAGCCAGAAGCACGGAGACCTGACTGATGCAAGCCAGCCATCTGAGCTACACACCGCCAAAATCTTTGGTTACAGTTTTCTTACAGTATCCACATTCAGTCCCGTAATAACAAAGTGTGGACAAGCAGCAATAAAGACAGGATACACCTGATAACTAAGTGTGAACACAAGCCGTGGTGACACCAGGCTTTTATTGTGAACAAATCTGTCCTCGGCTCCCAGGCTGCCGTCGTCGTCCGGCTCCCTCCCCGTGCTTCTGAAAGCCCACGTCACAGCCACAGTCTCAGTTTTTCTGTCATGTTGTTTCTCCACCACGCCCTCCTTGTAGAACCGAGCAGGGATGAAAAGGCTGAATATCATAATTGTAGCCGAAGGGGCGATTGATCGTAACAACAAACCCATTACCACTGAATATGTTAAGAATGTAAGTACAGAGTGTACCCAGTTCCAGCTTTGACTCCCTCCTGAATGACCTCTACTACTGTACTGCTGCCCTGGTGTGGCTTTGTTGCTGTGTTTCTGGAATGCTCTGTAAAGCACACTTGCTAGATTGGTAAGAGGGCTTTCACCACACTGTACTGCCAAAGCACTGCAAGACACCTTTTCTAAACCTCACAGCTATTATAGGTCTTATAGCATTTACTTATAGCTGCTTCACACATAGCCTTCTTTTTCCTTACAAATTGGCTTTTTAACTGTAAATTGTGAATCATGATGATATTATTATGTAATTATTACTAACATTTTTATTTGGAGATTCTGTTTTTATTTAAAGTAGCAGAGTAATTATTTTTGATTTCAAATTAAAAGCTCCTTTCTAACATGACTGAAAAATTAGAACGGCTTGCTTGTGCTTTGTTGTTTCCCCTTCTCTTCAGCTTCAGATCGTGTTGATGTTCAAGTTTGTGATGTGCCAGTTTGTTTACATGTGTTTTTGCATATACCTTTGTTTTGTATATATTAGTGACACAGTTATACCTTTATTAGTGTACATATAATATGCATTAGATGAATTTAGACAACAGTAAAGCAACACTTCACCCATAAATCACATAAACATCCTTTTCTCTGGTCCTATTTATCTTGTGCTGTTTATCCATCTAGATGACTTTGCCGTCTGCCTTCTCTTCAGTCGATTTGTGGTGCTCAAAATCCATTTAAAAAGCTCAGCAGGAATGCTTATTTAAAAAAACAAACACTGAACCCCCCCAACACACACGCACATTTTTTAATTTATTTTGTTTAACCGACTAACAGTTGTATCGTTATGTGGAAGGAAGCCTGCATGTACCTGTGAGGTTTATTTTATATGCATGTATTTATTTAATTTTTGCTTCTCTGATCAGCACTAGGCAAACATCATCTGATTGCATTATATTCAAGAGAAAACAGACTTACCAATTGGAGCTGAGCGACTCACACCAAAGCAAATATAGGTGATAAACAGCAGCACAGGCCTGAGGAAAGTACAGACATTTGATTTTAGGGTGAACTGCCTCTTTAAGGATCCATTACCTAAATGAACAGCTGTTATTTTCATGAGAATGTTGATGATGTGATGCCAGGCCATCTGCTCAAACTTGTTTTTCTTTTCCTCGCAGCTCGTGGTCAAGTGCTTGGGTTTCGACACACGAGTGACAATTTTGGGACACGTGCAGAGAGGAGGAACCCCATCTGCCTTTGACCGTATCTTGGTAGGTCCACCCTCCTGAGTTATGAGCCAGTGCTCTGATGTTTTTTTGCTAAATGTTGAATTACTTTAGGGGCCAAAATATCAAACATTTGTTGGGTTCACGTGCTCAAAAAGCAGGATTAATTTTTCTCTGTCAAACTACTTTGCCTCTGGCCTGTTGGTTAAATAAAACTTGTTTTAAAAATAAGGAATGAAATGATGCCAGATCATTTGATGGAAATGAACTTCAACCTCCAGAAGACACCCTAAAAATCAAATTACTGCAGGCTAGTAGTTAAAAATGGTTCTCAGTAGTTTGTGTGACCCCCACAATCTCGTCAGCATTCCTGACAACGGGGCACGCTCCTCATGAGACAAAGGATGATGTCCTGGGGAATCTACTCCCAGAGCTGGACCAGAGCGCCACTGAACTCCTGGACAGTCTGAGCGTCTGTCCAAGGATTTCATCCTGATACCTAATGGCAGTCAGGGTGCAGTTGCCTAAGCTGTTGAGGTCTGTGTGTCCTTCCATTGGATATGCCTCCCCAGCCCATCACTGTCCCACCAACAAACCAGTCATGCTGAACGATTTTGTGGCTTCTCCAGATCCTTTCATGTCTGTCGCATTTGCACAGGCTGAACGTGTCCTCATTTGTAAGAAGCACAGGGCAGCGGTGCCCTGCCACGGTGCCAGGCAGTGAACACAGAGGGGAAGCCAGAGGACATCAGGCCCTCAGGCCCCCATGAAGTCTGTTTCTGTGTTTGGTCACAGACATCCACACAGGTGTTCTCCTGGAGGTCATTTTGTAGCTCTGGCAGTGCTCATCCTGTTCCTCCTCGCACAAAGGAGTAGACAGCGCTCCTGCTGATGGATTAAGGACCTTCTACGCCCCCGTCCAGCTCTCCTAGAGTAACCAAGCTTCTCCTGGGATCTCCTCCATGCTCTTGCACCTGTTCTTAATTTGATCAACACCGAAGCAGCTGAAACTGATCAGCAACCTCCTCTGCTACTTAACTGACCAGATCAGTGCCCACAACTTTAACTGACTTGATGCTTTACTCTGATTAAAAAGGATTCCTTTCATTTTTTTTCCAAGCAGTATCTTTTGCTTTTGGCCTGTCAAATAAACCATGTTTTTAAATTTATCACGTGAGGTTGTTGCAACTGACATTTTTGACTATTTTGGCAGTTTATAGGCACATTTATGTTTTTGAGCAGCATATTTATTAGTGTTTAAAGTGTTATTCCTAATTTTAAAAGCCATTATATTATCAGAAATGATTTCATTTTCACAATTTCAATAGATGGTCTTTTGAGAATTTATAGTAAATGTTCCCTGTCCGCAGTATTGTTTTGAGGAGTTGTCCAAAACATTTCCTGTTCAATCCCGTGTGTGTCTGAGGAGCGTTGCCCTCAGGTTTTACGTTAAGCATATTAACAGATTTGTGGCTCTGCACACGAGCAAGTGTATCCCAGGAACCCTTCCCGTTTACTACAAAACGTCTACAGATGAAAACAAAAAAATGATGGATGTTTAAGAGGAGAATTAAAACCAATTTTAGATTTAAAGTAAATAAAACTTAAAAGAACAAAAGAAACCCTGAGCAGGGGAAGAATGTGTTGGCATAGAAACGATGAGTGAGGAAGATGCAGTTTAATCTGTGCGTCTCACATTGCAGGCCAGCCGCATGGGTGTCGAGGCTGTTCTCGCGCTTCTGGAGACCACGGCCAACACGCCGGCCTGTGTGGTGTCTCTGTGTGGGAACACATCGGTGCGCGTGCCTCTGATGGAGTGTGTGCAGATGGTAAGTGCTGCTCTGTGCTGGAAACAGTCCAAGACCTTCACGTATTCAATAGGCATGCACGCACACATATTTACAAAACCAGAGAAGCCGAGGAGAGACAGACACAGAGTCCATAAAGACAAAGAGCTTAAGTAATGATTTCAGACAGCACAGAGTCTGGAGTGGCAATAGTGTCCACAAGAGAAGTGCATTGTTTGAGATGGAGCCACTGGTTAATCATTATCTGTTTATGATGATGTGTACCGCCATAGAAATGCACAAAAAAGCTTTGTTGTCGTTCTCGCTCCTTGTTTGGGTTTAACAGAGCTCACAGTGAAGACCTCACTGACGTCATGTAGCAGGAAATGTTAGAGGTGAGAAGCAGGTTACGTATTAGTCACCTTTTTTGCCCAAACACACGTTATTTTTTCCTCTGTCCACACTTCAGGGCAGTTTCTCCTCCATGCAGCAGTTGTGACACTTCAAAGATCACAGACCTTGCATGCAGATGTTTATTCCCAAATCGTGTAGATTAAACAAATTGAAAAGTACTTTTGAGCTGCCGTGTCGAAATGCAGATTTCAAGCAATGAAACAATCTCCTTTCTTTTTTTTGCCCCAGACTCAAGAGGTCCAGAAAGCTATGGACCAGAAACGCTTTGAGGAGGCCGTTAAGCTTCGGGGCAGGTATGACCGACAGACCTGAACTTCACTCAGTCCGGTGTTTCTAAGTGCACACAGGGAAAGTGGATCAAGGTGCTATTTTAGAACACCATCAGTCTGTTGTTTACACTCAGTGTTCAGCAGGATGAGGAAAGAGGGAAAGAATCAGGATCATGGACTTCATTTTCAAATACACCTCCCTTAGTTTTGAAGTGTTTACTGTGTATTGAAGTGTTGGAACAGATGAACTCACTGCACTTGGTTTTTCTGCAGGAGCTTTGAAAACAACCTGAAGACATACAAACTGCTGGCTCATCGTAAACCAGAATCCGAGCTGCCGACTGTAAGTGATGGTGTCAGCTTTGCTTGCTCACACTTAACACACACACAGAAATCAAAAAGGACAGAGCCCCCCCCCACAGAATACCTGTAGAGCAGGTTGTTTTTAGGGAGCCAAGTCAGCCTAAGGTTCTGCCCAACAAATAATGACTCAGCTGTGCCTTACTGCTGCTGCTATTTTAAGAGCTGTCTTTGACAAAACAAAGCCATATACTTTATTTATCTAGAGGTGGAGGCAAAAACAAATAAAAAAGTATTGTCCAGGTATCAGGCCCCAGCGAGGATTGAACTCGCGACCCCTGGTTTACAAGACCAGTGCTCTAACCACTGAGCTATGGAGCCTGCGCTACACACCTTCTGAGGGAGTAACCTTATTACCATTGTTCTGTAGACAGGTGTGTGACATCAGGCTGAGGGCATTAGTATTCAGCAGTCATATGCGTCAGTGGTTCCCTGCTGTTCATTATAAAAAGATGAAAAGTGCACATAATAAGAACAAGTATTGACTTCTAACCATGTTGTTCTTATTTACTGTGAAGCCTTAAGGTTTAGTGAGCGTGGGCTTCATATGGGGCCCGGGTGGCCACTGTTGCTGTGCAGTGATATTAGATCACACCTGGCTCCCCTCTGAGGGTTGGACTTGATCATCCCTGCCAGGAGCTGCAGCTCCACAGGAGGTAGCTTACACTGAAAATCAGCGAAGTGTAGAGGCAGCCTGACAGACTCCATGCTGTGGAGCTTGCCTTAGGGTCTGACTCCACCCTCTGCCTCTGTGATAATGACCACTGTAGGCTCAGCATGTGGCTGAGAGTACCCCAGAAAGCATTTATTGATTTCTTCTGTAGAGCGTGATCATCCATGTTCAAAAACACACTTTATCATTTGGTGGGATTATTCCAGAGCCAGAATGTATGATAACCTGTTGCTGTGCATTTTATGTCTTCAGAGCAACTTCAATGTGGCAGTGCTGAATGTCGGGGCCCCTGCAGCGGGCATGAATGCTGCTGTCCGTTCAGCTGTAAGGGTGGGCATCTCTGAGGGGCACAAGATGTTTGCCGTCAGTGATGGCTTCGAGGGATTCTACAAAGGACAGGTGAGACTTGTAGCACTGCTGCTGCACTACTGCATGTCATTATAATCGGCCTGAAACTAATGAGATTTCATGTTATTTAAATGCATTCATAATTTCCAAGCTTAATAAAAATCTTCTGTGTGTGTGACTCCAATTTTTTCATCAATATCTCAGACAGAATTGGCTTAGCTTGATGAGAGTCAGACAGTGCACAGTCACACTAAAGCATAATCAGGGAAACCCGGGGGATAATCTGTCCAGATTAATGTAAACCAATTTCCTCACGCTCACTCGCCCTGCTCTGCTCGGCTCAGTCGAAACGATGCAGTACCACAACTATCCAGTGGGGGGAAACAGACTGTTCTCCCTGGGCTGAGAAACACAGCTCTGTACTGATAAGTCAAAGAGTTTCTCACATTACCTATCACCACAATGTCACAGGATTTATGAATACAGGGTAAAAGCAAGCAGCACCTGTGTGACTTTTAACAATGAAAACCTGTACTGATATGTAATCTGAGGTGATACCGTTTCTTTGTTGCATGACTGGTATAACTAGTTTCTGTCCTCTAGCCTCCTTTGACGAAACCGCTCAGAGTGTGGGGTCGGCTCAGTGAACAGCACTTAAGAAACAATCGGATCATTTATCTCTATCAGAATGTCTCCACTGTCACTGCTTAGTTAAACATCCTCTGTGAGACCTGGATTCAGACTGTGCCTACTGACCCCAAGAAGATTAGACCAGAGGGAATAATGGATTTCTGTTATTCAGGACTCAAGCACTCTCTGCTACACGCTTTGTTAGTTTCCGCTGCGACATGAAAGAGATTGTCCAGCAAATTAACTCTGGTGTTTGCAATGTCTGCCCTGAGAACCGGGAGGATAGGACAGAAACTACACAACTGTGAGAGAGATGCAAACTTAAGAAAATAAATTGGGGAGAAAACAGCTTCCACACTGGGACTCATTAGTCTCTGTGCAACTCTTAACACAACAAAGAAAGAAAAAGACCAGCTTTTGGAGCTTTTCAGCTCATTGCAGGTTAGAAGAGCACTAAATTAGAACATTTAAAACAAAACAAAATAAATAAAAGCATCCTGTGAACGACTCCACTCATCAGTAATAGCTAACATATCTGTCTCATCCATCTACCCTTCAGATTAAGGAGGTGAAATGGGGTGATGTCGGAGGTTGGACGGGACAGGGTGGCTCCCTGTTGGGGACAAAAAGGTAAAGAGTCTTCAGTATTTCTTATAAAATAATGATTAAATTGAGATATCTACAAAGGTGATGGAGTCTGTATCAGCACTGTACCAGTATATCCAGAGAATTTCCTCATAGACGGCTTTAAGAAACTAAATTTCCAGCCATACACTTTGTATTTCAATGATTTTGCATATTTCCATAATGTTTTTTTTTCATAATACTCATTTTGTAATCCTCAGAACACTTCCTGCAAAACACGTGGAGAAAATTGCTGAGCAAATGCGAAAGCACAATATAAATGCTTTGCTGATTATCGGTGGATTCGAGGTAAGTTTCACACTCAGTTTTTGTCTCTGCTCGTTTTGCTTTTAACTTGTTGAATCTGTCAGTAGATGCTTCTCATCTTTAAGTCTGTGTACAAGCTTAAAAGCTTTTAAATGATGAATATTTATGACATGTTACAGTAAACAGTATAATGTTTCCATCAGCCTTATCCCGCTTCATTTCAACACACCTCTGTATGGTTCCATGCATAGCTGTGTACAAAACTATGCTTTAAATTCAGTTCTCTGCCTAAAAGCAGAGCTGCAGAGCTGCAGAACTGCAACATTGGAAGCTAATATTTAGCATTACATGTTAAATGGTATATGATATATATGTATAGCTATATAGTGAGAAAGAAGACTCCTTAACATGATGTTTTTGGATTATTTAACTGAAGTTGACTCGATTTGATCTGATTTGGAAACAGAGAACACCTGCTTTTCTTCAGCCATTTCACGCACTCCTGTATAGATGCTCACCAGCTTTACTTTTCCTTTGATGAATGCAAGTAAATGAGTTATCTTGTGTATGATGTACGTGTGTGTGTTTTTGAGGGTGAATGTGGAGTGGTACCTGTCTGTTTCGCTGCTGTCCGTTGTGATAGACCTGGCTCCTCCCCTTGGCACCCTCCACTTATGTCTTACCCTTTCCTTTGTGGCAAGTAGCACCTCTCTTCCAGACCAACCTTCCAAACCCCTCGCAGACACTAAAGCACTTGGCTCTGCCCTGCAGGCCTTCCTGTCACTGCTGGAATTGTTAACGGCTCGTGGGAAATATGAGGAGTTCTGTGTGCCCATGGTTATGGTCCCGGCCACCGTCTCCAACAATGTGCCGGGCTCTGACCTCAGCATTGGCGCTGACACGGCTCTGAACGCCATCACTACTGTAAGTGATGGGGCCTGCCAACAGGAATAGACAGACATGACACAGACACACAAACACATCCGCTCACTTTACAAGCCAGCCAGCTGTGTTTCAACAAGGGGGAAAAACCCACAGTGTTGTGTTTTACCAGTCACCAGCCTGTCAGGGGATCATTCGGAAGAAATCCTTGTAACGGTGGCATCTGTCAGCCACACGTGGCACAAAAAGCCTCCCTAAAAACTAGAAATTCAGACAGACAAAGTGAGTCATGTCAGCACCGTGAGGCGTGACTGGTAAACGTAAAGCTCCCTTCAGGTAAGTAAGTGAGTGTCAACATGGAGGCATGCTGTGAGGTGCACACGTGTTGTGGCCGCCATGTTTTGCTCTGCTTGCCCTTCTCCCTGTCTGTGTGTTTGTGATAGTGTCCTCTGACACGTCATGACGAGTGGCTGGCTGCATGCAGGTTTTGACGTCTACACATCGCCAGAACACAAGCTTAACAGCCTGTAGTTCAGGTAACGTGTGCTGTTTCAAACTGGAATCGCAGCTTGGCCATCTTCATGTCCTCCTGCTGTGTATGCAGACTCGACTGGCCCTGCTTGTCCTGCTGAATATAAGCAGATCTGGCTGTCATGTGGTTGTTATATGCCGCGTCACCGTGGAGCAGATTCTGAGGCCAACAAACACACATCTCTCTGTCCTGTCTCTTCATCTGTTCTTTGTCTGTCCCTGTTTATCATCCTTCCCTCTGCTTTCTCTCTCTGCACATCAACTTCCTGTTCTGATTACACGTTCCCCTCTCTGCTCTGCCACTCTTTTTACACGTTCCCCTCTCTGCTCTGCCACTCTTTCTGTTCTTATTTTCTTTTCTCCACCACTCTGTTCACAATCCCATCCTCCCGTCCTTTCTGCCAAAGGGAAGCCATAGCCGCTATCACACGGAACATGCCGGAATGGCGGGATACTCTCTTGCAAACTGAGAGAGATTCACCCCTCTCTCTCTCTCTAAGTGACCGGTCGTCTAACGCGTTTTCTGTATACTGCTGCTTCAGGCGTTTGAGAGTCTGCTGCAGCTGTATGAGGCTCGCGCCAACTATGAGGAGTTTTGCATCCCGATGTGCATATTGCCTGCCACCATTAGTAACAATGTACCCGGCACCGATCTAAGTATCGGGGCAGACACAGCCCTCAATGCCATTGTGGAGGTAAGGCAGTCAAACCGCCGCCAGCAGAGCTTTGAGCGCTTTGTTCAAGATGCTTGTGCAAAGACACTGAATGTGAGGCATGATATGAAAGTGCAAGAGAGAAAACTGTGGTCCAGTGCTAATACTCAGCAAACTGTCCGCTTACAGAAGGTGCTACACTACTATTTTCTCTGGATTTAGGTTACAGTAAAGGCAACAAAAGTCAATGAACTAAACTTAGCCCGAACACTAACTCAAACATAAACTGTGCATTCATGTGCTGCTGCGAAAAATTGGAAAAAAGTGTTTTCCTACTGATCCCCCTCACATCATCAAAACAACTGAGAAAGATGGAAAAGTTTGGTGCACAACTTTCTCAGTTCTTTTAAATCATACACAAAAGCATGAAGTAAAATTGTGCACATTTAAGTACATCAGTGTTGTTTTCTAACATTAAATATATGATATGCTGAAGCACTTTGAGGGCTCCAGGATAGTGATTTACAAAATTGTTAGCTTGTGTCCATGCAGAGAAACAGATTTGTTACAAATGTTACTTCTTAGAGCTAACCCTGTTAAAAGCTAAAGCAACAGTTTATTTATTGGAAGCAGCTATAAAAATGGTAAATGGCCTGTATTTGTTTAGCGCTTTACTAGTCCCTAAAGACCTCAAAGCGCTTTACACATCCAGTCACCCACCGGTGATGGCAGTTACATTGTAGCCACAGCCACCCTGGGGCGCACTGATAGAGGCGAGGCTGCTGGACACTGGGCCCTCTGATCACCACCAGTAGGCAATGGGTGAAGCGTCTTGCCCAAGGACACAATGACCGAGACTGTCCAAGCTGGGGCTCGAACCGACAACCTTCCGATTACAAGGCGAACTCCCAACTTATAAGCCACGATCGCCCTGTGCTGTTTCAACACATTCTCATTTAAAAGCACAAGGATACACTATAGCACGATTTCCCATTTTTGGGAGACGGGCTCTCTGCAGAGCACGTGAATTCACAGTAACACATATTTTATATATTTTTACCACTGCTGCAACTTCTAAACTGACGCTAGATTATCTCATATTTATCTGATTGTCAGCACTGGGCTATCAAAATAAAAATTTAGCACAGGAAGAAAAATGTTTCCACATAGAATTTAACCAAGTGTTTGCATATGAATTGTGAATTTAATGTTACCATCTGACGTGTTCTGTCGTCTTTCGCAGGATCCAGTCTGTCTGGTGAAAGCAGCATTTAGATGAATCTGTTGTTGAAATGTAGCTATTCGCTAAATAAGCATGCTGTTGTTCTACTGTGTGGAAAGTCTTAAGTTAACACTAATCTTTATGTTTACCTTGATGGGCAAATATGAGCTCAGGGTTACAGAGGTTAGCTTTGACACATTGGTGCTGAATGTGTACTGACTTTGTGAGCTCATGTGCGTGTGTCAGACCTGTGACCGCATCAAGCAATCAGCCAGTGGGACCAAGAGACGTGTGTTCATTATTGAGACTATGGGAGGCTACTGTGGCTATCTGGCCACGGTGGGGGGCCTGGCTTCAGGGGCCGATGCTGCTTACATCTACGAGGAGCCGTTTGACATCAAAGAACTGCAGGTATGACGCAACCACAGAACCAGTATGCATTCATTATTTAAAGTAGACCTGTGATGGTCATTTCAGCACCAGCTTTTTATTCTTGGACTGAAGTAGCTTTGCATGAGTCACAGTTCCAAAATAAACAAACAAACAGTTTTGGCTCCTCTCTCTCCAAGGACATTCTCCCTTTATTACAGTTATTTTCGTATTGTCCAATGAACAACAAACAGTGTTATATAAATGCTCAGAAATAAACACTGAAGTAAGCAAGCAAATAAAACATTCTAACAAAACAAACAGCAGCAAAAAGAAAACTATCCTGTATGAAAACAAAAACATTCAATAATAACTTTAATAATGATGGAATCTGTTATATTTATAGTGTATATACACTTAATGCCCACTTTTGTAGGTACACCAGTTTAAATTCCTTTTAATCCAAATATCTAATCAGCCAATCACATGACAATTACTCAGTGCATCCGGCATGCAGACACTGCTGATCTACTGGGATTTGAACCCACAACCATCTCTAGGATCGATCAAAGAATAAGGAAGCATCCAGACAAACTGCAGTCCTCTTGGTGAAAGGGCCTCGTTGATGCCAGACGTCTGAGGTGAATAGTCAGACAGCTCTGAGCTAATAGGAAGACAGCAGTGACTCAAATAACCACTCGTTACCACTGTGGTTTACAGAAGAACACCTCTGAATGCACAACAAGTCAAACTACAGCAGCAGGGGACCACAGCAGGTTCCACTCCTGTCAGCTTACAACTGCAAGCTGAAGCAACAGTTAATGTTTCCTGGGCTGTCGAGCCTATTTCTGCTACAGCTTTGGGACTGCAGGGTGAGAATTTGACATAAACGGCATAAAACCATGGCTCCATTCTGCCTTGCATTAACTGCTGGTGGTGTAATGGTGTCGGGGATTTTCTTGGAAAACTTTAGGCCCCTTATTACCAGCACTGAAGGCAAAAGAGGTGTACCTAAAAAAGTGGCCGTTAGTGTATATGGCAGTAAATAAGGTAAAGCAACATAGGTCCCCTTTAAGTTTCAGGCTCAGTTCTTTACATGTCATTCCTGGTTTTATCCACTAGATGTCACCCTACTCTAGTTCTAAGGCAGACCTTACAGAGCCACCTATGTGTTAACATCAGCCACATGCACTACTTCGTCCCACAGGCCAATGTTGAACATCTGACAGAGAAAATGAAGACGAGCATTCAGAGAGGTCTGGTCCTCAGGTAAGAAAATGACAGTCACCTTAAATTTCCAGCCAGCATCTCTTTGTAATGAGCTGCAGTGTAAACATGCATTTCCATCCCTCAGTGTTTGAAGCTCCTTGTATAGTAAACAAATGTTGTGGTGAAGCCGACAGTTTTGACAGTGCTGACATTTTACGATCCGGCTCCCACTGATGACGTCCAGCTAGCGTGAGCGTCAACCAAACACATCGTGAGTGTGCCTCTGCTAACACTTTCACTGTGTGTCTGTTAGAAATGAGAACTGCAATGAGAACTACACAACAGACTTCATCTATCAGCTGTACTCTGAAGAAGGCAGGGGGGTGTTTGACTGCAGGAAGAATGTGCTGGGACACATGCAGCAGGTGGGCTGATTTCCCATTGTATAAATAATCAGTGGTAACGTCTCCTCCAGAGTACAGAAGTGCCAATTTTCCATATTTGTATCATGAATATGCATGTTCTCAGTTTACATGGCTGGTCTTTGTTGTATTTTGGATTTGTGTATCTTGAGATTAGCACATAAAAAAACTGGAACACACAAAACTTTGATGATCTCTGAGGAAAATCTAGTTTGTAATGAAAAGATAGCACAGCTAGCAAACCACATCAGCAAACATGTGTTCAATTAAGAAGAAAGGGGGGAAAGATCTGGTGGATGAGTGAAAACTCTTAATTTTTTCCAAAGGGAGGAGCGCCGTCTCCATTTGACCGGAACTTTGGGACCAAGATCTCAGCCAAGGCCATGCAGTGGGTCTCCAAAAAGCTGGTTGAGACATTCAGACAAGGTAAGGTTAATGTTCCCTGCAGCCTGTAATTAGACCCGCGGTAGCCGATCCTCCCTCCCTGCAGAGGCGTGGCTGTTGTGAAGCAGATCTGTCATGGAGTCACTCTGTCTGACATTTTGATGTATGTTTATCCTCACAAAGAAAATGAATTATTGATCATTTACACTCATCAATGTAGCATTTTAATGAGGACCGACACACTTCCTCATCTGATACGACACAACCGACCTGTACACTGTTTGTGTAATAAGGCCGCCATTAAAGTTAAAACTCCTCTTTTTGTTTTGTTTTTTTGTGTCCATTTCTCTTACACTCGGATGACATAAGATGAAGGTAAATCCTTTTCTTCATGCTGGCTCCATGACCATCTACATATTTAGCTCCTATCCTGTGTTTTCATTTTAGCGCCATACTCCCAGTGTGCGTGTGTGTTTCTGTGTGTGTCATTTTCACTGTTGTGTTACACACATGTAGGATGCAATCTGCCCATGCCTTCCAAATTTACCGGCAGCCACCATGCAGTGCTGTTTCCAGGTCCTTTCTGAAATGGAAATGTGCAAGCATGGGCTGTGTGAGCCACACGCACATTTCTTTTTCCTGCTTTTCCAACATTTTCTTGGTAGCGTGCGGTGCTTTATCTCAATTCAGCTGCTTTTTTTTCATGGCTTCCATATCAACACCTCTTTGTGCTTCAGTTTTCTCATCCTCTTAAACCACACTGCAGCTGTTTCATTTATGATGATGTTTCAGATAGCCACTAGCTGGTAGAAAGAAATCACTGTGAACCACCCCCACCTCCCCAAATACCTCTCAATGTGAAAGCCACTGGGAATTTAGCCAAAAATCATAACAATTACAAATGGTATCAAAGTTGAGAGTTTAGGTGAGCCCTCGGCCTTTTTGAGGAGACAAAAAAGTCCAAAAACATTAAAAACTGAGCTCAGTCACTGGGATTACACTTTAACAAAAAAAGGACTGTAATTAAAAAACAGAAATTATTTGTGAATTGAAAAGCTATCAAGCAGGTCAGGATGGACCCTTTGGTTGTCTGGTTCTGGCCATCGGGTCGTATGTTTGCTGATCCTTGTTCTGCTGTGATTGATCTTCTTTAAAGCTACCGATCACAGAGAGAGGCAGGGTGGGGTGCTGCTGCCATCTGCTGGTAAGGCAGCTGTGGCTGTTGGTGGTTGGCTACATAGACGCAGCTTCAAATCTACAGTTAACTCACTTTATACATTAACAAAATATTAATAATGAAACGACTAGTTTTTCTGGTGCCAACTAACAAAATCACGACTTTAAGAAGGGAAGCAGTTATCCTTATCCACCTCCACGTTCGTACATTCTGGGGGGGATGTGAGGGTAACCCTGATCACCAGAGTAGTCCACTCTTTCTCCAACAAAAACAATGACACTAGTCATTTTCACCAATGGGCTTTTAAATCACTGACACACAGAGGTGTAGGAAGTTAAACCTAGCGATCAAAAAGTTCCAAAATAACGGCACTGCATAGACCCTAAAAGGTACAGCTGGAACGCTGTTGTAGGTTTGGGTTTCCAGTGGCTTTAATTCCACCCTAATGCATGTTTGTAAGATCAGGGACTTCCTGTGTTTGCACCTTTGATTGATTCAGTGTTTGTGTGCAGGTCGAGTGTTTGCTAACACCGAGGACTCCTGCTGTCTGCTGGGAATGCGCCGCAGGACTCTGGTCTTCCAGCCTGTGGTCCAACTCAAGGATGAGACTGACTTTGTGTATGTATCACAGTAGCTCGCTGGCACACAGGGAGATTAGTCCAGAAGAGAACTCGGGAGTCCAAAATGAGAAAGAAATGCCGAAATAAACGCTGACACTGACGTTTCTTCATCTGTGTGCAGTCACAGGATCCCCAAGGAGCAGTGGTGGCTGAAGCTGCGTCCTTTGATGAAGATCTTGGCTAAGTACAAGACGAGCTACGACGTCTCCGACTCCGGACAGCTCGAGCACGTCGTACACAATCGACCAAAAGACTCGGACGCTTCGGTGGCCATGTGAAGGCTGTATGACGGTCTGAGTTCAGTCTTTGTGTATGATGGAAATTTTGTGAGGTGTCAGTCTTTGTGTTGTAAATGAGCTCCTGTTACAACATGAACACTTTTTTTTCTGGCCACATGCTGTGTTCATGTTCTGTTACTGTCATTCCTTTTAGTGGCGCTCCTCTCAGTTTTGTTTTAAAAAACTCACCAACTGTAGTCTAGCCTCTCTCCTCCTCTTATCAAATGCACACACACACAGCTGTCCTGCCATGCATCTGTGTGTCCTCGTCGCCCTGGATCTTTTTAGTGTTTTTAAATTGCACTTTCTGTGTCTTGAGTTGCTTCGACATTCTCTGACTGCAGAGCTGCAGAGTAGGCACTTTATCTGCAGCACAAACCAGTGCGTATCTTCTTAGAACGAGTGTGAGGTTAAGCATATTTATATGAGACTGATGCAATATAGTTTTGCTGCAAGCCAAGAGAACTCCATTCTGTGCTTTAACAAGGAAACTAATATTTATCTTTTAAAAATTATTTTTGCTTGTAAATGTGGATATATTAAAAATGTAGGCACTGCTGTACTGAGTAGCTGTCTGTTATATTGCACCAACAGAGTTAGATGTATATGAGACCCACAGAATAAAATCATACTTGAGATGTGCCTGAGTCACGATTGTCACTTTCCATCAAACGATGTCCTTTTATTTCATCTGGGATTATTACAGTTCTTCCAGTCATTTAATTGACATTTTTGGGGTTTAACTAGAGCTTGTTTAATCAAAATCGCTTTCAGTTGACTGACTCTTGGTGAAGCCTGAAGATTAGTGAAGCCAGTTAGCAGGCTCGTGGCCCCGAGTGTCAGATTAATGAGCCATTCATTAGCTGTGTAAATATTTGTTGTTGCAAAGTTAACCTAATGACAAACTACTTATCCAATTCATGGTCATGGAGGGGCTGAAGGGTGAGAGGCAGGACACACCCTGGACAGGACACCAGTGTGTTGAGTTAACACAGAGACACAAAGCCATCACGGCCACATTAAGCCTTTATGTCCAATTTAGATAAGCAGTTCCCCTCACCCCACTACCTGCATGTGTTTGGACTGTGAGAGGAAGCCAGAGCACCTGGACAGAAAGGCCCCAGGAGGTCCTGGGGCCTTTCCTGTGAGGCAATAGTGTCGACTGTATTAACTAACTAAATTAACACGATGTATGCATCTACTTCTCAGTCACCCAGTCGCCTTAACGCCCACTCACATCCTGGGCCATTTGACCTCAGGAAATCACATGATAGGGTGGGGCTAGGTTTCACTATGGGCTCACCCGAAACCTTGGCTGATTGTGACCTACACCCGTTTTCACACCCTGGGGTGTGTGATTAGGTAGAGGATCAATAGGGGGTCCATGTCCCTCTCGGGAGACACTCCCACAGGGTTTAAATCTGGGACTCTCCACCATTTGACCCTAGAACTGAAGAAGCTTCTCGGATGAAGGTGAAACGTCTTCAAGCAACTCAAAGAAGTCCAGACGCTTTTCTTTCCAAGCTCCTTAGACTAAATTACACAAAATAAACAAACAATACATAATAAAATCAGCACAAATAGAAAAACAAGATAAAAAAAGAGGCAAACTGTAAAGAGAAGCAAAATGTTCAAACACAATAAAGGATGCAAAGTAACAACAAACTACAAAGAAATACGAAGAAAAGGAAAAATCCACCATAATGTACAGAGAAGCAAATATAAGCATGAAGAGAAGCACAACAAGGGAGACACAAAAAGAGCCAAAGTAATTCGAAACGATAGTGCACACGTGTGGTTGCACCATACATACAGCATCTTCAGAGAGACTGAAAACAGTTACAAGGTGCCAACTAACGGACCAATCGTTGTTATGCACTTTTTCTCTTCAGTAAATGCAGGGATGGCAAGCATGGAGGAGGTAAACAGAAACTCCTAAAAGCCCTCTGTGCTGCACCAACCATGATATACGTTACAGCCAGCAGATGGCAGCAGAGGACCGTCAGGCCTGCGCTGTGCCCCGGTTCATTGAGTCCACTATGACACGGATTCCCTCCATCAGCTGCTGTCCACTTCTCTCTTCACTATTTCAGTGTACACTAGCTTATTACTAAAGTAGATTAGCTGTGTGAGGCCTTGTGTGAGTGTGCACGTGTGTGTGCGTGTGTGTGAGGCCATAATTAGGAATTAATCTTATCATTTGAAAGAAAATTTCAATTTCCCATGGGTGTATTAATTGTGTATACATGTAATTGGGCTTCTTTTTCCAGCCTAAACGGACCTTTTTTCCTCCAACTTAACGGCAAGTAATTACATACATATATGGCTGTGCTGAGGCCATCGCTTAGCGACAGTGCCGTGACGTGAAATGCAATTTGAAGAAAAAGCTACCTGAATCACCTTTACTCCCAACAGACCCTCCCAGAATAATTATCATCCATAACTTAAAAGCGGCGCGTTTAATTCAGGTTCACGCCCACGCCTCTGCACAAAAAGACGCCTTGTTTCTCTTCACTATAATTTGCTCAGACCCCAATGGGCGCATGGTTCATTGTGGAGGCAGTTTCATGTTGCCGGCTACTTCTCTCTGAGCATGAAATTAGAAAATTCAATAATTTGGGTTGATTTAAGAATGCAAGAGGAGACTAAAGGGTCATATGCACATAGGTAATCAATACTCATTACCATTTCATTTCTCTCCCCTCCTTTCTTTTCTCCTACAATCACACGTGAATCTGATCTCACTGGACTGATTAAAGGCTGCAAATGAAGGGTCCTCACTCCCCGATTCTCATCAAAGGCCAACCACACGCTCGGTAACTTTGTCTTCATTTAATTCCAAGTTGTCTTCAGACAGGCCTCCAATTATAAGCTCGCAGTGAATCTCCAAAATAGCTCATGCACATTGACCTTTTTAGATTAAAAGTGCATTCTCCGTCTCTCATGGAGTCCCCCCCCTGCACTCCGGTTTCACTACTAATGAACCGCAGCGGTTGGAATTTCTACTGCTGTAATAACTAACATTAGAGGTGCGATGCTAAAATAGCTTGCTATAAAGGTGCCTCGGTAACAGTAGCGACAAGAGCCAACAAATCCAAGCTGGCTGGTGCCGAAAAAGCCATATTTTTGCTTTCAGATAAATCACCTATTTGACGTTGCGGGGATGAATATTTATGAACCAGAGGAGCCATGCAAAAAATAGATGAGCTCACAATACATTCGCTGCGAGATGAAAAAGCACAGAAGAGCAGAAGTTATAGATTTTTGATATGAGCCTACTGCAGTCCCCATTGGCTGCATGGGAAGCTCACACTGTGCCGGCGCTGGCTGCAAAATAAACAGGAGTGAATCACAGGAACCGTTTCCAGACATAGGATAAGGGATTTGATCCGCCTCGCACACACCAGAGAAGCTCTGCCTTAAAACAAGTCCAGTCAGTCGCACTCCAATTTAGGCTTCCCACAATCCAGCGGGCGAGGGCTGAAATGCTCATCTGAGAATCTCCTCTTTTTGACAATTAAGACACCCATGGAGGCATGGAAAGCTCTCAGTTCCATTAGCCTCTGTGCCGTGTTTCACTCTATCTGTCCACTGAGCCTTAACTTACTTATTAGTACAAGTCTGCCGTATTTTGTTAGGGAAGCGATTAGTGAAATCTACATGAAAAGGCAATTCCCCCCCTCTTTTCTTTCCCCTCACTCTCTCACACTTCATTGAGATCAGACAGATCTAAAGAATGGCATTTGCGCA
Source organism: Simochromis diagramma (assembly GCF_900408965.1). NCBI lineage: Eukaryota > Metazoa > Chordata > Actinopteri > Cichliformes > Cichlidae > Simochromis > Simochromis diagramma. Next base: position 2,323,687 of record NW_024387503.1, on the reverse strand, counting down.
CTAATGAAATTCGCTCTGCATCATTTCGGATGTTAATCTGTGGACGGAAGTGACTTGTGTCTTTATTTACTCGTTTCTGTGTGACAAACGGTCAGAGCTGGCAAAAATTACATCGGCGCTGGTGTGTGTGGTGCACCCCCCCCCCCCTCCCTATTTAACCAAAAAGGCTGGGAGCATCGGCTGGCAGTCAGCTCAGAGACCGCAGCTCCTCTTTGATGTATTGGAGTTAATATCTTCCTGACATTTCTCAGGACAGATTTTCATCACTGGATTCATCTGTACTTTTGGGGCTATGTGATAAATGAGTCAGGACATTCATTTTCTTCTTCTCTGTTGCTTCTGTGGAGAAAAAGGCGTGCGCTGGATACAACCGTGTGTATCCAGCGTTGAGTTGAGTGCACGAGGTTGTACTGTGGGTGTGTGTGGGGTGTGCCTGGGCCCGGACGTGCTCGTGACGTGAAATAGACGGCGGCATTAATGGAAGTGACATAAATTTGAGAGAGAGCGCTCACTAACATGCGAAGTCACTCGCAGTTCATAAGAATAATATTAACTCGGCATTAACATGCAAGGCTGTCTGTTGCACCAGATGCCGAGCGTTTTGGAGGGCGGGTGCTGCAAGCCTGTCTTTCTAGGCCACGAGTGGATCGTGGCTCTGGAGCGTGCACAACGAGAAAAGCCTCATTCTTATTGAGGCGGTGCTGACACACTGACACTGCTGCGGCGGGGAGATGCTTTGCAGTCCAGAACACTATCCAGCAGCATTCTCAAAATAGCTAGAAGCAACCTGATGGTGTAAGTTTAGGGTTCAGGCACAGACATAAAACCTGTTCGTCGATGCAGAGCAGATATAGCTTTGTCAACCTGATGAACTGCCAGCATGTCCTTGAGCTGAGCTACAACACACAGACACACAACACGCACACACATTTACGCGAATAACAAGCATAGCTGCTGGAAAAGCTGAACGCTATTTAGTCCCGGCCATTAACACTAATCAAAAACCACTTTACCTGATAAGAACTACAGGGGTCTTCTACCTGCTGCCGGCATCCGCATTTCTCTTTGCTGATACTGACTGGGTTTAAACAAGGTGCCACTAGCAGGAGCCATGAAGGTGATGAAGAGACACAGGTGAGAGTGCTAATTCGCAACAAAGCGATTGAGAGATCATTATTTGCTGACCTGAACGATTACTCTATGATAGACTGCACAGTTCTGTCCCGCATTAATGCTTTTGTGTCTGTCCATGTAGCGCATGTGAGTCTTCACTTTATGGGTCAGAGCGAGGCAAAATATGTAGCGCGTGACCAGGAGAGAACGTGCAGGCGTTCACCTGAACACACACACTCCCATACAGTATGGATTAGGCATTGACCAGAGCTCATGAAAGATGCAGTTATGCAGATGGACTTGGGGTGAGTGAACACAGGCCAAAAGGGGGCTGATGTGGAGCAGCCCAAAGCTTCCCAGTCTGCTGAATGGGCAGCTCTTTCAGGCAACATAAACTTCCTGATATCACACTGGGTCACACTAAAATACAATAATGCCTAGTGCTCATTTCTAAGAAATAATGACACTGTACACAAGTCCCAAAAATCAAATAATTACGATAGCTATAGATCTAGATCTAGATATATATTGCAGTGCCTACAATAAATATAATATGTGCAAAACAGTTGGTGATGGCGGGGAGGAAGAACTTCCTGTTAAAATATATTTTTGAAATATCTTCTAACTGCTTTCATAGGTCAGTGATAAGGCTCTTAAAACCCACTGTGCACTCGATACCCAAAATCAGACATCTGGTAGACAACTTTAGCATGTAGCTAATTGGAAAATTTGAGAATTTAGCAGTTAAAAGTCCAAATATTTCCCTCAGTACTTAACAAAGGCTTAAAATTAAGCTAACGCCTGGCAGACAGAACTTAAACTCAAAAAACAAAGGCATAAAAAGTTAGCTGCTTCCTTATGTTTCAGTTAGCTCTATGCAAACGCAATCATGCTAAGTGCTAACTGCGTTAGCAAAAAGATGGTTTTTCATAAAAAAAAAAAAAGGTAGAATGATGCTGCTCTTACACAACAGGACAAAATCAGAGCTACTTTATATATATATATATATATATATATATATATATATATTATAAAATCAGAAAAATTTAACATCTCTTTCTCTTTTTAAAAAAAAAAAAAAAACTTTTAAAGGCTGCTAGCTTTTTTAGACAAATCCAAGCTAGGCTAATCAGCTGCTGGCTTAACCCTTCACAAATAAAACTGTAACAGTATCCTCAACAAATCAAAGCGTAGCTCCTGGTTTCACGCAGCCTAAATTATCTATTTTTTGACTGAGTGAAGCCATTTTCTTTTCATACTGTCACTAAAACGAGAGCGTAGTTTTCCTCAACTAATACCAGAATAAAATATCAAGATGATCTCACTACAGCAGCACATCAGTAAACACTGCAGCATCTTCCATAAGAAAACCCAGACTTCCTTTTCACTGCTGTGTACTGTTTCTTAAAGCGGTTCTTGTTTTATCCTTCAACTTGTGTTGGCTTCACCTCCTACACAGCCTGCTCAACCAGGCTGTTTGTGTCTGCAACGCTTTTGATGTTCTCACTGTTGTGCGCACTCTTTACCGAGGAATACTGTAATTTACCGTGCAGCAGAACAGACACCAGCGCATCAGCACCCACATACGTGCTGGAGTCTGGAGGACGAGAGAGCGCATCACAAGCAGAAACGAGGGGCGGTTTGCCGAGATGATCATGTTTAAAAAAAAACAAAAAAAACAGACAGCACAAAAACTGCAGTGTCCTACTGCAGATTTCCATTACTTCATACATGCATAATTCAGTGTAATATTTTCCCATTTTATGGCCCTTAATATTCATGAGTGATAAGAGCTCGGGGCAAACTTTTCCAAAACTTGGCCAATCTGAGAAAACTCCCTTCTTGGTACGTGTGTTTTTGGCCAAAGCTGGGGGATTTTTTTTGTTTTGTTTTGTTTTTTTACGTCCCCCCCGCCTCACTTTAACAAGATCAATATCGCGACGCCGCTTCACCCTCCGCTCCAGCACGTTGCGTTAAGTTACGAACTGTCACCGGCAAATGAAATAATGAATTCACGGCTTGACACAAAGGCAGATGAAGGCATATTTGAACATTCAAAGAGAGAGCGAGGGGAGAAAGAGGCAGAGAACATTCCCAAAATTAATTTTCATCTCCAGGGTTCATGCATATTTAATAGAGAGCGCTTGAATATCATAGGGTAATACTAGCCCGGCATGCATACAGAGGCTGGGCTGCGGAGAGAAAATAAACGACCGTGATCGTTGTCATGAGCAATAACTCTCTGTAGAGCTGGGAAACAAAATAGCCAGAAATGCTTTGATGAAGGAGAGGATGACGAGGAGGTGGAGGGGGAGATAGTACAAGCAAAGGAAAGCAAGTGAGACAGAGAGAAGCTGTAGCAGAGGTTAAACACTGGTGGAGCGATGGTCCCTTTGGATCAAGCTGCTGTGGCTGCCTGTCTCTGTTTTGCATTTGGGGGGGGGGGGGGCTTGTGATGGCTGAGTGACAGTAGTTGACAAGCCCTGTGGACGGGATCCCAGGAGGCTTTGTGTCACCCCCCCCCTCCACTCAATGAGTAAACATCACAGAATCAGCACATGCAAGCATGCAACTGTGCATGCTGGTGTCACACCTACACACACACAAACATATACGAGCTGTCAGTGAGGAACACACTGCACTCAAAAGCTACAGCCACTGCTTTTCCCTCCCTTTTTCATCTTTTTTAAGCACACTTTAAATACAACAGCCTCTGCCATTACCGAACGGCGCGCGCGCTGGTGCCGCTGATAATAAGCTCACGCGGTTCGCGTCTGTTCTCCACCTGTGCGCTCGAGGTAGCGCCGCACGCGGTATAAGCGCATACCAGCAGTGTGTATTTACCTATTAAAAACAGTCTCGGCGCTTATCCGGTATTCATCCCACGCGTGGGGAGGGGGAAAAATGAGGCATGAAACAGCGTTGTCATGCTGAACAGAATTTTAATTACCGACACTCTGCTCCTGTCCGTGTGTGTGTGCGCGCGCGCGTGCTCCCAATTGGTCTGAAATAACAGCGGTGGGAAAAAAACAGAAGATAGGTGAATGAAAGAAGGCGAGGCCTTTCTGAGGGGCAGACAGCGCCATTAACACATGGCGCTATCATAGCGTGTGGGAAACAGTCACTATCAGAGGGCAATATTAACAGCATACTGCAAAGAAAGTAAAAAGCTAAAGAAAAGAAAATATATACGTCATTCATTATGTTTGAAGGTCCACAGCCCGTCTTATTCTACTTGGGAATGAAAACCATGGAGAATTTGATGAAAAAGAGGAGGAAAAGCCACAAAATATGCTAATTTTCCATGCAGAATTCATGCTAAATAACTCAGAAGCTAAGCGAAGCCTTCGCTTCTTTGAAACGAATCCCTGGTTTCCTCAGCTAACCGCTCAGGCTTCAACTTGCTGAGATGTGAAGCGAAGCTAAAGACTGACGTTGATCTGAATAAACTTGCTTGATTAGGACGGCTCTGCCCCCCACCCCTCCCTCATCTCTCCCCCATCCCTCCCTCTGATCCCCACCAACCCCCTCGCCGATACAGCGAGCTCTCTGACAGCTCGGGGAGCACCCACTAACTCATCTCAGCTCCCCCTCCTCCCCTTCCCGGAGATCCGACACCCTGCTTGTTTTATTTCCCCACCCGCTAAATTGAGTCGTAAAGACTTGTGAAAATAACGACGGGCCGCGTTCTGTTTTGTACACTCCCCTCCCATTTCGCCCTTCCCTTTCCCACGAGTCCCAGGTGGGCTGTTTGCAGAGCCCCTTAAAAAGCCGTGACACGTTAACAAGAGCGCCAGGATATTTTACAAAACGCCGGCCTCCGGTGCGGCTGAATTCCTCAAATTTGACGCAGGTGTGCGTTAAAATCATCCCTCCCTCTCTCTACCTCAGTCAGTTGCAGGGAGGAGGTCAAGGTGCAGACAGATGTGTTTGCATCCACTGGTTCTCCTGGGCTACAGGCCGAACATGTGGATACAGTAACATGAACCCAGACCTCGTGGGCTTAATCCTCAGGCCTAGCGTGAGAACACACACCATAAATCCCACTTAGGACAAGAGCAAATCAATCTTTCATATTCTCTCATTAACCATTTCAGCATCGATTGCTTTTCTTGTGGCAGTTAACCCGTGTTAAACAAAGGCAGTAAAATAAAGGGGGGGGGGGGGGGGGGGTTAAATTCAGTCAGGAGCAATACAATTCATTAGGTGTAATTTGGCGAGTGTGTACCTCATAAATCATTCTCTGCTGGGTGGTAGCTCTGCACCACTGTACTGTATGGGTGGGTGGGTGGGTGGGGGTGAGACACAAGCAGAATAATGTAACCCAGTCTGCAAAAACCGTTCTCCCTGAAGCATGCTATTGCTCTCAGAGACTAAAGTACATCAGAGCCACAAAAGGAGGAGGATGTAAGTTATACAAGTCGGTTAACATGCATAAAAAATGTATGCATTAAAAAATGCATAAGTCCTGCAGCATTTAATGGCACCCTTACTGAAAATCTTTCACATGGCTGTGAGTTCTCCACTTGGAGGGAGATACAGTCCGATGGAAAAAAATGAGCATGCCTTAAACTTCCAGTTGTGGGAGAAGAAACTGCAACAGAGCAGCCAGACAACTTTGTACTGAGAGTAAAGACGACCGCTTTTTCACCACATGTCCTCTTGTGGACTGATGGCGTGCTCTCTCTGCTGTTAAGATGTCCAAACGCCGAGCTCTCTTCTGTCATTAATTCCCCACATTCTTGTGTGTGTGTGTGAGTGTGTCTGCAAATATGTGTCCTTGTACATGTGAACCTGCCTACCCCCGCTCAGGTGACGCGCAGCCTCGTCTCCTTCAGGACTCAGCCATGTGTGAAGGAGGGACACACTCAGGCGGCTTCTGTTAAAAGCTTTCTGTGCTACCAGTGTCACTGTGGATCTCTTGTCACTCGTCCTCTCCGAGCAAAAGTGATGAAGAGATGACGTATAGTTGCTATACGGATGGTCAGCTGTGGATATGGATAAATACTGATCAGCCACGGCATGTTACTATGGCAACTGTCAATAGGTGGGATATTTGAAGACAGCTTTTTAACATAGCTTTTCAAAACAAACTACTTGTCCTGAGAAGGTATAAATATTTCTATTTGCACATATTAATGGAATTATTTCAGAAAAATAAAAAATGATCAGCGTCAATGTTATTAGCTCTCTGACCTAAAAACTGACCTTTTTATTAAGCCATAGCACAAGCCTCTACTGTGCAATGATGTTAACTCACAAAGCAGGAGATGGATATACAAAGAACTGGAGGGAGAAGTGTCATCAGGAAACGCGCTGAAAGCTGCACAGTGCAGAGAACGACTGGCAGAGGCAGGAAGTGAAAGATACCAAGGACTCAAAGACAACAGCCAACACACAAGCGAATGACTAAGAATTGTAGTCTCAAAGAAGACAATCACCCTAGGACCCTGCACGGGAATGGACTGCGAGACTGCAGACCAAGAGAAACTCCACTTCTGCAGAAGAGACAGTTTCAAGTAAGACTCAAGTATGTTAAGGACAACCTGGAGGAAGATTCTGCACACTGGAAGTGTTTCCTTTGGTCAGATGAGACAAAACTCTTTGTAAACAGAGACTCTTCTTATTTTTGGAGAAAGAAAGAAGACCGTCCCCAAAGTGAAACAGGATGGTGGGGAGTAACAGGGGAATCCCGTCATGGTGGAAGGAATCACGAAGAATGATGAATATGTGAAAATGATTAGCAGCAAAACTGGGCGCTTTATCTTCCAACACAACAATAACCCAAAACATGCCTCCAAAGACCAAAATGACTGTTCCTGATTGGTCGGTATAAACCTCTGAATTGAGTCCCCTTGAAATCCTCAAAGGTGAACTGAGGACCAAGGTCCATGACAGAAAACCATGAAATCTGGAGGAGCTTGAGAGTCAGCAAAGAAGAATGGGCTGGGATTGTTCAGGGGACGTACGTGAGACTGAGTCAGAAAGCTTGTGGTTTTCTTCCACAGCATGTCTTTATCCTGTCTTCCTTCTCTCACCCTAACCGGTCGCAGCAGATGGCCCCGCCCCTCCCTGAGCCTGGTTCTGTTGGAGGTTTCTTCCTGTTAAAAGGGAGTTTTTCCTTCCCACTGTCTCCAAGTGCTTGCTCATAGGGGGTCATATGATTGTTGGGTTTTTCTCTGTATGTATTAGTGTAGGGTCTACCTTACAATATAAAGCTCCTTGAGGTGACTGTTGTTGTGATTTGGTGCTGTATAAATAAAACTGAATTGAATTGATTTCCAGCTCCAAGTTCAATCCTGGGTCCAGAGCCTCCTCCAGGCCACATGTTCAGGTATCTTTGGGCAAAGGAGGTCTTGGGTCTCAAGAACCTTGTGAGTTTCTGACATGTAGTTGATAGTATCTACTAGTGTTAGTCTAAGAAAGGAACATCAGAATGGCAACAGGTTTATGGGCACTCAAAGTCTCTTTGCTTGATCATGAAAAATTGTTGCAACAAAAATACTCCGGCCACTGGCACAATAGAAGAAAATGGCCATGTCTCTCTTTTTTTGAAGGTCATGTGGACTGTTGGGGCTGTGAGCTAGGGAGTGTATGGTATGCATGATCCTTCTTTAAAGACTGACAGCAATTATTCAAAATCGTATTATTTATTTGAATATTCAGGAAAAGAAATCTGAAATATGATTGTGAAAAAAGTAGAAAAGTAAAATAATAACAGCAGTACAAGCTACTGTGTTTCCACCAGGCTGCCCCTGTGCTACCAAAGCACTATCAGCTAGCAGTACCGCACACTGTGTGACACTGTCAGTAAAGCTGATAGTGGTGTTGGTGCAACTTGGAAAGAAAACGGCTTCAGACTTCAGATACTCTGAGAGCATGTGCACATGAGAGAATCATGTAAGTGGGGAACTTAAGTGGATTGATATCATTTGAGCAACTAAAAGAAGTCGGGTCCGTTCTTAATAAACCTTTTTCAAGCATCCCTTGTGGTAGTAGCTCGTTTGAACTGCATTTAGGTTTGTAAAAAACTGTGAAGAGTAACATAGGGTTCAGTTTAGGTGAAATAAATGGCAGAGAGTTCCCAATCCAACTGTAGTAAAGAAAGCGTCAGCTGCACTGAGTTCAGTCGACTTCAGACTTTTCTCTGCTCTGACTTAATAGCTACAGCACAGGCCCTACGAATATACTAATGGGAAAACCCCTTTCATGTTGAGGAAAAGATAATTATTGTTCCATGTCTTCCAGAGCTGAGCTCACTCAGAACATTGAATGACCCAACTATTACGTTTGTTTATTTTGTAATCTCTATGCATGTAACCTTAAAAGAAAATATGTATATGCAAAAAAATAAGCACCTGTACTTATGCGTCTTTTTGTATTGGTTTGCTTCCTGTAGGCTGTAATGTGCCATTTGAATGTTTCGAACCTTTATTACGTATCAGCATGTATATATCACACTTGTTTAATGTGGGACATTAGACAAAAATCCTACCACAGTTACCTCTTTTGCATTTACTTAAGGATCACATAATTGTAACACGTAACAGTAACGCTTTATAATAGCGCCTGAAATTAAGGACACAATTCCACTGTAACTAAATGGCATTTCAAAGGATTTTATTTGAAAATACAACGTAATTACTTTTAACTAGAAATACTTAAAGGTAGGTACACTAGAAGAGGATAACAGGTCGGATTTTTATACAAAACAAAGAAATATTTATACTTTAAGTAAATTTAAGTAATGAACAAGTAATCTTAGGTAGTAGATGAATAAGTATTTTAAGTATTGCATAATTTCATGTATTTTACAGGAAAACGAGACACAAATTATCCTGTAATACAAAGGCTGTGATTTGCACTGTATGTAGGACACAGCGCAGGCATTCCTTAACCTAACCGGGAATGCCTAAACCATTACACTGCAAGGAATTACTTATATTGCCCTATATGTCCCTGATCCTTAACCCAAACCCAACCACGTGTTCTGCAGAGACCTCTACCTGTGCTGTTAAGATCACCACCAATGCAAAAAAGGCCACTGTTTATTTAAGCTAAGCAAGCCAAAGCTTCCATTCACACAATGGGGATCAGGATAAAAGAGACGACAGTTAAAAACAACACAGTCTATTGTCAAGGTAACCTGCATCATGTCACAGTAACCTATTGTGTGTTTAGAGACAGAGCAACCTTATTAATCTGTAGTGTCCTACTGAAACATCGCAGGATTTGTTCGTTTTCCAGCCCACACACTCAATTATGCATGAAATTTCTCCTCTGGACCACCTCGATGGCAGCTGACAGACTGGTTAAACAGATTTGCGGGACACCTACAAAGCCTTGAAACACAGAAAAGAGAGGAGAAGAAAAAAAAGCCCAGGAAGAAAGCGAAACTGTCAACTCACAAGCTATTCATTGGTCCCACAGAGACACACGAGTGTAGTTTGCATCAGTGAGCGAATAAGCTGTGCAGCTCGGCCTTTTTTTCCTCACTGCGAAGGCAGGGGCACGCATGCCGTATCTGGAAGGAGAAAATAGAGTATCATCCTGAACTCGAGGAAAACGACTCAAAAGCTTGTAATATTTTCGCCACCTCGAAATCTTTGATTTAATCTAGAAGTAACTCTTTTTATTCAGCGTTTCCATGGAAACAACTGAAGTTGGGGCAAGGGAGAATAAGCAGGGGGGCCTGATAAGGGGGAGGAAGAGAGCAGAGTAAAAGAGGAGGAGTGATGAGGGAGGGGTAGTTTCATTTAGGAAGCGAGGAGAGGGATGAAGGGATGAGGATTAGCTGTCATGATGAAGAAAAGGTGCCTGTCCTGTAGCTTTCTCTTCGTCTCTCCCTCTCTTCCTCCCGTCACCTCCTTGTCCTTGACAAGCCTGCTCACAAAGGTATTTATCGGCCTCCATTCCATTAATTACCATCCAATTAGCTACTCCCACAGTGGAACTGCAGCAATACAGCACAGTGTCAAGCCAGTCCACTTAGCGAGCCCTGACACCGTCATGTTTCCTGCTTTCCTCAAACTCGCAGTGATAGAGCGGAGCAAGTTTTCACAAAGAATCCCTCGGCGTGCTAATGCGTCCATTAAAACTGTATTCATCTCCTCACTTGTACATTAGCCGTGGATTCATGCGCCGGTTAGACGATTTGTCACTAAATAGCTATTTTAGCTAATTGGCAAGGCAGCTTAGGCTTGTGTATTTGATGTTTCTTGCTAGGCGTCTTTCATGCCAGCGATACAGGCTTATTAATGCACAGACCCTTTACTCTCCTCGCGGACCTACTTCATTCAAAAGCCTCCAAGAGAGGAGTGGAGGGAGGGGGGGAGTTTAGAATGATTTTTCAAGGCGGGGGGGGGGTTGACAGAGCCTGAGTGAGGCTGGCTAATTGGTTTGCTTTGAGACTGGCCCACTGGGCTGTGGGCAAGGACAAGCATGTGGCATCACTGACTTGTTAGCATGGAATTAGCCTCCGAGAGTGAATTAGACCGTCCGCCTCCAGCCACTAGCCATCACATAAGTGTATTACACTTGGAGAGAGCTCCAGCCTTTGACAGCTGCAAAACAAACAGGCATTTGCACTTGCACAAACAGTGACGCGCACACGTGCACCGCACACACAACTGTAACGCGGCACATACTGCATGCACACACAAGCTCATTAAGCCTATAGCCAGAGACTAAATACCCCAAGAGCTTTTTCGCTGTGTGCTTTGCATTCACAGCAAATCAAATTCTAGTTTCTCATAACAAGCTCCTGCACTCCAGATTCTTAACCCCCATTAAAAAATGCCCGTCCTCGTGGGGAACAAGCACATTTGCCGAATGAATGCAGACAGTAAGCATGTTAATGTGTGTACAGACGGGTCCGTGATGAAGATGATGTGTTTGTGTGTGCACTGGGTGGGGGGGTTTCTGGGCTGAGAGGCTGAGTCTGCAGCGCATCATCCCACACACCAAGCACAGCGCCTGGGGTTGTTGATGAGTTCTTTAGCCATGCTGTGTGCCCCCCTACACCCACCCCATCCCCTCTTGGACTGGGAGTATGCTGACAGAGCAGCTACTGAGATGGACTCTCACACGCACACACACACTGAAGTTTGCTAGTTTGCTTTGATCAGACAGTCGTACTACAGCCTGTGAGCTCAGAAAAGTTAAGATGTTGATGTTTAAGGTGATTATGCATGTGTGTGTGTGTGTGTGTGTCCATGCGGGTGTGAGCGAGGAAGCAGTCTGTCAGCTTTCATTCAGATATAGGTCACTGCTGGAGAGTGTGTCAGTTGGATTACACTTCAAATAAGTATATCAGGCTGATTAGCCTCAGCCCTATAACATAAAATGAACTTTACCTTAGGTTCTGTCTTAAATAACCAAAGTGTGAAATTGTCTTGGAGTCAAATGCATCACTTTGATTAGAAGTGTATCTGGCATTCTTTTTATTGAAGCTTGTAGAAAAAGGCTTGTGACTTAAAGGTCGTCAGTTTGAATCCACAAACTGACTGATAATGTGGCTGAGTGACTGGATACATTCAAAAGATGTTAGAGGACCTTGTTAGTTCATCCTGTGTGGAGCATGAATGTTTGAAGCATGGATATCTGTCCAAGACAGGGGTGGGGAACTCCAGGCCTCGAGGGCCGGTGACCTGCAGGTTTTAGATGTGTCCTTGATCCAACAAAGCTAATTTAATGGCTAAATTACTCCCCAACATGTCTTGAAGTTCTCCAGAGGCCTGGAAATGAACTAATCATCAGATTCAGGTGTTGTGACCCAGGGTGATATCTGAAACCTGCAGGACACCGGCCTTTGAGGCCTGGAGTTCCCCACCCCTGGTCTAAGAAAAGACGTAATACATAACTATAGAAGCTGTAGTGACACCTTATTCACCTTTAATTATTTATCAGCATACCTGATCTGTGAGTTTTCAAGGTATATTTCTTGCCTGCATGGTTAGCCTGCTGAAAACCTAGTGGGAATACATTCACGGCACATACAGATGTACAAAGCTACACACACAAAACCTTCCTAACAGAGAATGAGATATAGAGTGAGCTCAAAACTTCAACTGAATCTTTTTACATTCAAGCACCAAGTAAATGTATATTAACAAATTAACAAATCAATCAAAATTGAAGGACAATACAAATAGGTATTTGCTTCTTTCTTTTTTTTTGTGCTAATATTTATGAGTGACCCCGCACCTTTTAGTTAACTTTCAGCATTTAGCCCCACCCTTTTTAATAAAAAATTATCTTCCAATCGTTACGTCAGGTACCTTGTTAAACTTTATCTGACCACTTGGAAAATCCCAGGTGCTCCTGACCTGCCACTGCCTTCAAAGGATTATTTTTTCTTTTCCAGTCACCAAGAGTCTCAGTTACTGTGGTCCTGTTCTTTCGAACGAGCTGCCGCTGACCCAGGATCAATTAGAAATGAGTCAAAAACAAACTTACAGAATTTCTTAATAACACTTGATAATACACTGTGTGTGTGTGTTTGTGTGTGTATGTTAAATTAACCAGTTTGTAAAGTTTTTGTTTTTATGACCTTAAACGATACTAGACCTAAATAGGTTTTCATGTTTTTATCTTTATTGTGAAATGAAATGTGCTGTACAAATAAAACTGCCATTGCCACCAATATGGAAGGGACATAGAAATAACAGGTGGGTAATTCGTATATGAGTCAGTTTCATGTTTTAGGAATTTTTGAGGTTGACTTTAATAGCAAGTTAATAACTACAGAGATGTAGTCGATGCACGCGAGCGTGCCTGGACCGACCAACGTACATTTATCACTCAAAGGTTCCTCAACGACTGGAAAATGTTTTTTACCCTGAGGTAGGTACTAAAAAATAATAACGGTCATTCCAAGAATTTCTCAGTTCCAACAACAACAAAAAAAAGGGGATGGGATCTCCATCAGTAGATGGGAGAAATTAAGTCTCAGAGCTTCTAATAGCTCATCAAAGTTATTAGGGTTCAACCTCTGGGGAACGTCGAAATTTCATGGAAGTCCATTTAACAGTAAAAACTTAAAGGTTCACATGCATCACTGGGAACACGGATACCTGAACAAAGCCACAAAAGTAATTCATTCAGTAGTTCTTGTTGCAGTCTGATCAAGGAGTCTGATCATTCATAAAGGATAAGAAAAATGTGGCATGCAGTTATTTAAGTGTGCCTAATAGCGGGTAGAGTACACACGGTAAACAGCCGTCACATGTCCACCTACATTCACCTTAGCATAGAGCACTGACATGAGCTGGAATATTGCATATTAAGCTTCAATCAGTTCAATCCCTTTGCAAAATTTATGAGAAAGAATTAAATCAGGAAGGAAGGTTTTAATAAATAAAGCATCACATGAAGAGTGCGGGAGTGAAGCCTGGCCAATATCTGCATTTCTGCTGATTCTGTACCAACTATTAAGGCCTCACAGCCAAAGACATTTGTTGCTGTGGATACTGCATTAGTTTAAAAAAAATGCAGGCGTTCGAGTCGCAGTCACAAAATGGAAAGGCGAGGTCATTAGCCATCCTTGGATGTAAAGCCAGGGCCCAGTGGAAGGCGTTCAGAGAAAAACATGTTCTTAAAGGACTGATTACGGTTGTGACCTTTTATCTGATGGCTCACTAATTGAATCATGTAGTAAATAGATGATGATGGTGGTGGCAGTGATGACGACGGTAATGAAGAAAATAGCTTTTTTTCCCCTTCCTTTTTTTCTGGAGGAGTGTCGAAGAGGTAATAGTAGTAATTGCAGTTTAAATGGAGGGCGCTGTAGGAAAAGTCAAAGACACAGCGATGACATGAATAATACAAGAAGTAGCAAGATAAAACTAGAAGCCCTGAGCTTGCACTAAAATAGAACTAACCTCGCAATTATTACTGACACAGAGTGAAAATGATCATTATGGGGACCATATACAGGCCGTTAGTAATTTAGAATGAGCTACCAAGCTCAAAGGTAATAGTGCTAGAGGCGGGCAGAGCATGAATTTTTAAAAAGTTTTTCTACTGTAAAAAGAGAGAATATACCTCAGCCATCAGACACATGAGGAGGAACGAAGAAGGGAGCAATGTGAGCTGCTGCGAGTCGATGCCACGTGGAGCAGAGAGTGAAATGATTGACATAATCAAAATCGTAATAATTGCCACGGAAATAACGCTGCCAATCAAGCAATCATGTTGGTGTGCAGGCTATGGTAATTGGAAAACATGGTGACTGACAGTATCAGTGTGAGCCATCCCCACCAAACACCTGCTAAATTGCAACTGGCACAACACAGGCATAGTATGAGCTGAGTCACGCAATGCTAACGGACTAGCCTTTTGATATTAATGTGGAGGGAAAGTACTGCCCGTGACTGAAGAAGGGGAATATGGGGCAGATCGGACTGTGTACAGAGCACTGAGTCAGAACAGACACATGCTGTCTTTCTATATTAACCCTCTCTTCTCGCAAAATGTCTCATGTTGGTTTAGATTTCATCGCTGCTCAGATAAGTCATGGTAAAAAGTACGAGCAGCATTTAAAGCACAACTTTAAGTTTTACAACACCTGCCCGTTTCCACCTCTGCATTTAACTTTCCTGTCCTTTAACTTTTGGTCCCGTCTATGGGTACGCGGTGTACTGTCTGTTTATTGTGCTAATTCAGCATTAGCATGAGTCTCAGTAGCAGGCTAACGAGACTCATGCTTATTCAGCATTAGCATGAGTCTCGGTAGCTAGCTAACCCAGACAGAATTTTTCATCCATAATCACACAGTGTGATTAGGAACGTTTCTGCAGCCAGCACAGGCAGTTAAGAGACACATCTATAACCCGGCGTATCTCATTGCATCCAGGTACTGCAGCAAAACCCGCCAAATACCTCATGCTTTGGAAATTCTTCATCTTAGCATTGCATGCCTCACCTCTCCTAGCATGTGTTCAGCTAGAACATTTGGAAAATGACATATATGTATACATATTCTGTAATTTTGCATCTGTACACTGCAATGGTTATTTTTAAATCAACCAATCAAGATTTGATTGAAGTGCACACTGGTTTCCAGTTTTTAGAGGCAATGTGATACATAACAACCAAAAGGCCTTGTGCCAGGTCACTAGTGCTTACTGATGATATGACTGCTAATAGAAGTAGTTCTCAGATTTATTCAAATGCTACTAAACCGACTGGATGAGTTTTTGCATCCAGTCAGATACAAGATAGAAAACCAAAAGACAAAGAAAATGATGTTCTTTGATGGCTAAGTCAGCCAGCTGAAGGTGGCTGCAGTAAAGGTCTGGCAGAGTGTCTCAAGGGAAGATGTGCAGTGGTTGGTGATGTCCACGGGTTCTAAACTTTAGGCAGTGAATGCAAAGAATTTTCAGACCAGTAGTAAAAACAATCCTGATCTTTAAAATTATGTTAGCTTGTCAAATTACGTTTGAGCCGCTGAAAACGGCGACTATGTACAAAAACACAAGCTGCGTCTGCACTTCAATCACACCTCGACTAAAGATCCTCTGTTGAGGGAAAATTACCAAAAAAACTTTCTTGGTCCAAAAACATGCATGTTAGGTGCACCGACTGGAAGTGATGAGTGTGGCATCAATGCCTGCTTAAGCATGTCGTTATAGCCTAAGATATGTAACATAATACTTCATAGTTTTTGTGATACGTTTTCAAACTTTGAAGTTTTAAGACTTGCAATGACCAACAAACAGCAACTTTTATGTCGACTTGTCTACTTGATGTAACGTTGGCATTAGAATTTAATGTAACCGTCATTAAGCTGTTTAAAAAACAAATGCAGCTTTTTGATTGCTAGCTAGCTTCAGCTAACCATACTAACACTGCCTGTGTGACTTAAAAGTGAAACTTTGTGGCTGGAACATTCACTTCACATGGATTTGAACAGGCTCTAAAGTTACTGACCTTATTAAAGGAAATGTTGTGTGTGCAGTTTTTTATATTGTTTGCATTGCGTGGCCCTTTTTCAAGGTGACTTTTTTGTGCTTTGCTCAATTCTATGACTTTTAATAATGTATCTCTATTTTCTCAACTAAATTGCACAAAATGATCCCTCTCTCTGCCTCTCACTTGTCACCACCCCTCCACGCTAAAAGCCTTGCTGGAAATTGTCTCTCCACAACAGCCCATTGTGGCCTCAGGTTGACTCAACCTTAAGTTCACCCCTCTTACACACACCCCGATTTCCTCGCCACGCTAATCTCCCGGGTGCATTTTGCTGCACACGGCTCGCTGTTTGTCTCAGGCTTCAACTTCCAACCCCGGGGCAGGTAGCAGTAATGGGCTATACAGGAAACAACATTGAAGCAGCGCCCTGTACTCTAGATCCTAATGAGAACAGGAACGAACAGACACACGGGCGCACACACAGACGTGCACGCATGCACGCAAACATATTTCTTTCTCAAGCCACAGGGGAATTTGATTATTAAAAATGGTTCTTGTGCAACAACATGCCAGTCACTTGAGTCTCAGGGCTTTTATGTAAAGTGTTACTCGCAGCCCACCCATCACAGAGGAATATTCAGTCGACAGCCCAAGGTGTCTAAATATAAACATAGAGATGTGCTTTTATTTTTCATCTAAAATTAAAGTAATAGCCTGCAAAGGTGCTGATAAATATGCCTACTGTAAAAGACAGTAATCCAATAAATAATGGCCGTGCAGAAACACATTTGTGCAGGATGCTTATGGCTTCGGCATTCGTGTAAAAAGCACTACCTCTGTTTTTATAACCGCAGTATAATCTGAGGATACAGTTACTCTACAAAACACCTACGCTGGCTACAAGATGGTATCGCAGATTTCAAACAGGTCTCATATTCCAGGCAGGTACTTGTAACAAAATTTAAGTGTCTCCATCTGCTGTGACAGCCTTTATTGCATTTGTGAGTGTGAATGCGTCTTCGTGTGCGCGTGCGCGAGTGTGCGTGTGTGCACGTGGGCGGGCATGTGTGCCCACATCAGTGATGGAGTGTGTTCACCAGACTCTGTCATCACACGCTTTCATGGCTTTGTGAGCTCTTGAAGAAACCCCACATTTTCCCAGTCAGCACTTTCCTGCACACACACACAGTTTACGTGCACGCTCACACGCCCGCTTTGTTTCGGTTTTGTCTCCTCCACCGGTGGCTGGCAGACTTTCTCACTACCTCACCGAGTCCACAGAAAAGATCTGGCACTTTTTTTTTCGTCCTTTTTAACATTTTCTCAAACATATTGGCTTTTGCTTTCCCATGTTGCCATGACGATGCGACACACTGCACGAAAATGCCCCCGTGCTCTTGTATCCCGGCGAGCCGAAATGATATGAAAGAGACGTGTAGGTCTGTTTCGGTTATAAAAGCAGTCATCACTCTGTTCACAGTCACGAATCACGACATGTCATGAATTATAACTGTATTAATGCTTTTTTACGCCCTCAATTTAACACTGCATGAGAATTGATAGTAATAAAAATATCATTTGGTATTTAAGCTGTCAGGTCCTCACACTTCTTTGTAATTGCCCAAGCTGCACATATTCAGCAGCAACGTCGTGGCTCTGGAAGATAATGTTATATAAAAAATATTGTTAATAGACGAGCAAGAGAAAGTTTGAGAGGAGTTTTGTAAACTCCTCAGTGAAAGTGAAATGTGGGAAATGAATATTAATGCTGGCTTTGTTTGGGGGGGGCGTTCTTCTTAACGGGACAGTCAAATTAGAGCAGGAAAAATACACCACGGAAACTTCTCCTTTTTTTCTTCTTCAGTGGCCTAAATGTAATTTATGTGAATAATTAGGGATAATTGTATTAAATTATGCACTTAATGCTAATACGACTAATAATACAATTTAATGAAGACAGCCTTGACAATTTATAATTTACCAAAGTAGACTGCTTTGCTTTAATTGAAAATCTGCTTTGGCAGTAAATGTGTGGAAAAATATTTAATCCTCCTGCTATCCAATTCCCCCAACTGCATTCACTCTAGTTGTTGACAGCACACTAAAAAATACAGGTGGTCTGTTCCAGATGAAGAGGGTAATAACATGCTTAGCTGTTATTATCATAAATATTGATGTTGTAATATAACCCTGACCCAGCACACATACATTATCAGGCTCTTTAAAGGTCGTAGCATGTCACGCTATCAAATCCTTCATGAAACTGATTATCACCATCACCTCACCGCGCACCGATCACATCATTATTTGTGAGATGGGCCACATACTACGTAGTGTATTTTGATCTTTTCGGGGGGGTTCTTTCGGTCGGTCGCCAGCGGGCAGACGGTTAATCCAATGAACGGCGATTGGTTGAAATGTAGAATGTGACCTTTGCTAAGGAGCGCCAGCACCATTAACTAAAGGTCAAACCAGACGACACATTTAACATTTGCCACGGCGCTGACATGTAGCCACACAGGACCACAAACTCACCACTGGTCATGGTCAAAGCGGATTGATCCGCTTGCAAAGCTCATGTGGTTTGCTTCAGTCAATCTGTTTAGCCTGTGCCCATAAGACATGAGAGACTGCTGTATACAGCGTTACGAAAAGCATTCCTCCCTTTCCAAAAATGTTATCTTTTGCATATTTTCACTTTTAAATGTTTCAGGTCATCAAAAACATTTTAACATTAGCCAAGGATGACCCGATGAAGTACAAAATGCTGTGGCCTGATTATTGCCTGTTGAATCAAGATATCACTTAAATAGAGACACTCTGACAAAGTGAAGTGGGCTAAAAGATCTCACAATCTAAAGAAACTCAAGAACAGCTGAGAGTCATTGAAATCTGTCACTTTGGAAAGGGTTACAAAGACATTTCTATGGCTTTGGGACTCCAGTGAAACACGGTGAGGCAATAAAACATTGAACAGTGGTGAACTTTCCCAGGAGCCGGCCTACCAAAAATACTCCCGGAGCTCATTGATGACTCATCTAAGAAGTTACAGAAAAGCCCCAAACCATCCAAACAAATGCAGGCCTCACTTGGCTCAGTTTCGGTCAGTGTTCATGATTCAACAACAAGAAAGAGAATGAACAAAAATGGCATCCGTGGGAGAGTTCAAGATAAAAACTACTGACCAAGAAGAACACAAAGACTCATCAAACATTAAAACATGGGGAGCCCTGTTACATCTGGCAAAACAGCACCACATGGAAAAAGAACCTGATAATAACAGTTAAACATGGTGGTGGTAGTGTGATGATCTGGGGCTGCTGTGCTGCTTCAGGAGCAGGATGATTTGCCATAATTGACAAATTCTGAGGACTTTCTGGTACAGTCCTCTGTCCTGCCATTGATTTGTGCCCCGAAGCTCAAGTACTCTTGGGTTCTGCAGCAGAACAATAATACAAAACACAAAAAAATCCACCTCTGAATGGTTGAAAAAGACAAACAAAATCAAAAACAAATGTTTTGCAGTTGGCTTTTCAAAATCCAGACTCAAATCAGAGTGAGATGCTTTGGCGTAACCTTAAACGTGCGGTTCACGTTTAAAAAAAAATGTCCAATGTGGTTGAATTCAAAGAATTCTGCAAAAGGAAAGAAGACCAAAATACCTACACAGCACCATCAACGACTCACTGCTAGTTATTACAAATACTTGGCGGCAGTTCTTGCTGCCAAGGATGGAACAATTATTAATTGCTAAATGTATTAGTAATTAAAATAAATAGTGGACAAATGGTTCAAATAGCAGGTCAACAGTTTTGTATGAATGTTTAAGATGATTGGTTGACCATAAATAAACTAAAAGTAGAAGCTATGCTGAAAGAAGCCTAGATCACTTTATTTGTCACATGCAAAGTTATGCATTACACGTTGGGTGTTACACACAAAGTTACTTCAAATGAACAAATGTGAGCATAATGCTGATGAGTCTGCCTGAGCTTTAGATATGTTTTGGAGGCCAAACAGTTCAAAGGTTGACCAAAACAGTGTGTCTGAGCTCATATGCACCGCAACCTGACTCGCCATGCAGCTAGCACCTGGGACCTCAAGCTGTTGGAGCTTGACTGGATGTCTTGTTGGATCAAGGTTTTGAGTTGTTTGGCATGTCATAGTACATTGGATTAAAATGTTTAGGAACCACTGGTTTGGCATCTGTAACCAGGGTCAGGTTGAGAGCAGTAACTAGATACGAGAATAACTGGGGAGACCTTTAGCCCAGCCCTAAAGGTCTCCTAAGTTATTTTTAAACTGAGCTAATGGAACGTCAAACAGGTCTATGCATCATTTCAGACAGAAAAAAAACCTACTTTGTTGTTCTTCACTGTGAAACCAGCAAAAATAACACAGCAAGCATAAATGTTCCCCTCTGCTACCAAACCAAAGGCAAAACCTCTCTGATGTTCATATTTTTTAAGTTACAGAAGGTAGGGTGTAAAAATAAAAATCATCTCCAATAACACCTCACTAGACTAAAGTGACTATCAGACCAACGGGAGCCTAATAGTGCATACTTACAGTATTACTTATATATTCCTTGCCATTCATCCTTCACTTCTTTCACTCTCAGCTTCACTCGTTGAAGCCTGAAAATGTCCTCCAGTGAAATAAGAAAATATTATAAAAAAAACATTAATATTTTTGATCAGTAACTTAAGATGCACAAAAGATGAACTGCATATTTTATTCTCTTGTATCAGCTCCTGACACCTCTGCTCTCATATCCTCCTCTGTTCTTCTTCTTTTTTAATTCTGAAGACATTTTCAAGTCTTGTCCCTGTTCTTCTCAACAGGTTTTCAAATCTCATTTCCTATTTTCTCCTCTTTTGCTCTTTAAATTCAGTCTATCACACTCACGTCTGTCCCCTTCTCATATATCATAGCTTGCTAGGTAGCAAGCCTGCTCACTGAGGTGAAATATCATAGGAAGAGAACAAAACCTTTAACTAACAAAATGTTGTAGATTCACATTTAATATAAAACATTTTGTCCACTAGACCCAGTTGCTAGCTAGGCTACTTGGTACAATACAGCTCCAAGCTAATTGCTCCTTCTTTAGCCTTCAGTTAGCTAGCTAGCGCTAAATGACACTTTAGTAAAACCTTCAATTAAAGGTTAATTCAGACTCCTTACTACTCTCAGAATTTTCAAATAATAAAATTTCACACTCTTAATTATACACATATGGCTTCCACTGCTTCTGACAATGAGTTGAATCCTGTGAAGTGTCTGTATAGCTCTCTGTCTGGGTGGCGTTTGACCCGGGGGGCCTGTTAACACTCATGGCATTGGCATGCTTAGACTGGTGTGGATAATGGAGCAAAGGGACGACCTTTATGATGAATTAATAATTGATAGAGTAATTGCGTTGGCCTCTTACTGGGCCGAAGGAGTCGAAGGTTTTGCCTCGCGCCGCTCAAAGAGGGCCATTATTCTGCACTGTGTGGCCAGCAAAGGGCAAACAGCAGATCAAATATTCACCACGGAGAACACACACACAATTATCCCTGACTTAATGGGGCTGACTTCACAAAAAGTCTTTGCTAAATGCGGCCAACTGGAGCTGACCACAGTTATTGGCGGTCACCTTGGTGGAGTTGGTCAACATTGGCGCTAATACGGCCCGGCAGAAGACCCGGCGGTGGAAATGATGTTCATCAGGCTTTGTCAACAGAATAGCAGGATATGATTAAATATAAAAAAGGGTTGGTAGGGGTGAAGGGTGGATATTTGCACTGCAATTAGACTAGATAGCACTAACACACAATTGCTTGATGGGAGAAGATCTTACAGCGGGTGGTGCAATCCACATCCTGGTGTGTCACTCCTCTAGCTGTCCTCCCCTCTCTCTCGGTTCCTCTTTGACGTGGAGATAAATGTGCTCTGCCATCTCGTCTTAAATGCACCAAGGCCTGCATATCAATTTTTGACAGCGTGGCTTCAGCGTCCATTAAAGCGTAATTATGTTAAAGATCTTTTATCTATTATTTGGTGCTTAGCTGTGCACACAAATCGCAGCGAGGTCAGGCTCCAATCGAAGTCTGCCGTTTAGTGACTAGGAGTGGCTTGTAGGTTTTTGTAATTGGCCTTTTGAACACTAATGGTATGTCATGACTGATGAGCTGCTCAGTTTTGAGGCCCAACGTATGCCTTTTTTCCCCTGTCAAGGCCAGACATTAAAGAAAGCGGACAGGGAAAGAGGCTTGCTGACTGTGAGCACATTCCTGCACATTACTGACAAGTTGGTATTCTAGTGATAAAACAGCGTTCGCATCAATTTATTGTGAGCGCAGGACGTCGGGGGTAGGGGCAGGGAGGAAGTCGGAAAGCTAAAGAAGGAGGTGGGTTCACAGGGTTCCTGCTAGAAGCAAGGGTGAGTTACCCTGCCTGACTTATGGAAAACACTGCATATTAACTGAGGTGAGCTCACTTGCTCACTCACACAAACTGAGCGAATACTGCATATATAATGAGTAATTCGTGTTTGTGTTCGCTGCGGTGCGCTCCCCCTTTGCTGGCCCCTCATACATTATTTGTTGCTTTATTGTTTTCCAGCTGTGAGTGAGAACTCCACTCTTCACCTCTCCAAACACCAGGACGGAGAGGAGTTTTGACTGTTTACAGCTAAGCGAGAGGTGACTTGACTCGATGCTTTTGTTGAAATTATTTACATATGCATATATTTATCCTTTCTGTGGTAAGATAGCCCCCCACCGCCACCCCCTCGATGCTTTCGCATTAACAAAACCTGGAACAATAGCTAAAAATGGATTGCTTTTAACAAAAGTGTAACCAAAGAGCCTCGCAGCAGAGATGCGTTCTTTGAAGTGCACTTCCTGCGGCTCAAAGCGCCGGAGTTGCAGCGCATCACCTCCCGAATGCTCTCGCAACAACATGACAACCAGTTTAAACGTGTTAGCTGAGAAAGACGAGTCCACCGTTTACAAAAAAACCTCCCGAAATGAAAAGACTTTAAAAAAAATATATATTGCACAGTCCACCCCTCCCCCCATCCCCCTTCCCTGGGTGGGACTGCGGTTGAAAAGCATGCGGTGCGACGTGCACAGCAGGTGTTTCCAAACTCCTCTGAAACTCTGTTAAACAAACCATAACTGCTCGTCTCTCTCTTCTGCCTGCGTGGATGCAGGATCAAACAGGAGAATGCTGACACATAAAAAAACAGCAAAGCACGACGACGAGATCAAGTGGAATTTTTTCTGTGTCGGCTCGGTGTGAGTGTCCCGTGCTGGATGGTTGAAAGCGGCCCTGCCTAATTAGCTATTCCAGACCATCTCCGAGACAGTGCTCGGGGCAGGTGGGCTGCACGGAGCACGTCTGGTTTCCCGCTGTGATGAAAGGCGTCTGGTTGTCAAGCAAATTTGATTGGATGCTGTTTAATTGCCGCGCTCTGGTTGGATGGCGCACTGGTTAATTGTAACCAAAGCTGGCCTGCAAGCTTGGTTTTGAGCGCATATATCAGAGTAAAAGCATGTGGACATGTAACATATGGCACGGGAGCAATAAATGAGATTTGTGCGGGTTGTGCTGGTGGGTTACGGCGTCGGGATGAGCATCCCCTGTTTATCCGGACATGGAGACTGTTTCATAGCCTGGTTGGCAGAGTGGCTTCAAATCGAGTCGAAAAGCTGAGAGGCACGAACAGTCAGAAAACAAAATCATAAAAAGAGTGTGTGTGTGTGTGTGTGTGGGGGGGGGGCAGAGACAATTGACTAATCCGGTGCAAACCCAAGATCTGGGTCTTATTGACTTACTGTCAGTGTAATCCATATCATAACCATCTGCTCCAGTGCTGTGAAACACCAAGGGCATATAAGCTGTATGTCTCCTGTGAGGGTTTCTGCTGACAGTAGCCTGAAGGGCTCCATGGAGTCATTTGGAAGAGTACCTGTAAAGCCAACACTATATGAATCCTAATTCTACTATTGTGCCTTTCTGCTGCTCAACATTCATCTTTCCCAGGTTAACATGGGAACCGTTCTCAGCCTGCAGATGAAAGTCTTTCGGAGGCAGATTTCCATCTCCCGGAATACTTTTATGAGCGACGGTACAGAATAATGCATAAAATCATCTTCTGAAAGCTTATCCTGTTGCCTGTGATAGTCACCCATGCATTATTTTTTATTATTTTAAATGGCAGCTGTCCATTTGGCTTCTCAGCCTCTGGATATTTCTGGTTACATCAACCTAGTTCGTAATAAACAGCTTGACCAAGCTGTAGCTCAGGCCAGCCTTTTGTGAGCCCTCAGTGCAACAACATATAATAACCTCTGCGGGCCAAAACACACTAGTTCATTTTATCTCAGTCACCTCCAGTAACCCTCCATCTATTCAGTGCTTTCCCAGAATCTGCACACTAACCAGCCTGCTGAACAACTCACTCTGGGGGCTTTAATGAAACCTGCTGAGTTCTCCCATTCCACTGTGACGCGACCTGGAATAATAACCGATGTAACGAATCTGTCCGTCTCCCTCTCTGGCCTCTCTGACAATATCTTAACTCTCACCTGATGCCTCCAGGAGCTTTCACTAGCTCCCAGCAGGAGCAGGTTTCCGTGTGACTGCTTGTGCACCGCTGGGTTGATTGGGGACAGCAGCGATAGGCAGGCAGCCCTAATCTAGTCTTTGTCACTAAATATCAAGCAGACCGCTGGTATAACAGAGCGTGACAATGCAGGATGAAGCGCTCTGGAGGGGTGTTCATTTCACGTCTATTCCTGTTCCCCTGTCTTACTCCGTCTGCCTCTGTCTCGTACCTCTCTGTTCTCTCTTGCTCCCGCTCGCTACCTCTTTCTTGTTACACTGTGTTATCCCGGCTCTGATCCTTGTTCTTAGTTTTAATATCTTTCTCTCCACCAGGTGAATCTCAGAAAATGAAACGCTGTGAGCAACTGAGGACTATGTGTGTGCCTGTGTGTGTGGACGGATGTGCCTCCCTGGGCCGCGGTCTGAACTGCCCGACTGATGAGTCAATACAGGCAGCGCAATCCGTAGCTTTTAGCAGAAAACCAATATGGTCCCTTATCGACTTGTCTAAAGATAAAACAACGCTATAATTTGGTGGCTTGAGCATCTGAAAAGCTGTAAATAGTTTTAGGTCTGGGGAGAGAGGGGGATGAAAAAGAATTAGGGTGTAAAAAGAGAAGGAAGACGTTTCAGGTTTTTTGGGGTTTTTTGCTGGCACTTTTAGGCCAAGGTTTCCTGATGATTTATAGACTCAGCAAGGCCTGGTTTCATTGTATTTAGAGCTACAGCGACATAAGGATGTCATTGACACTGTTATTTAGGGGTTTTTTTGCTATTGAAGCAGATAGCTAATTCTATTCAAAGCCCAATAACAGAAAGCTGGCAGTCGCCTGGCCCCTGAATCAAGAGCAGGAAGCTCATCACCTTTAAAGTTGCGGGGTCCAGGGCTTAAGCCTCAGAGGGGAATTAATTTGTTTCTGTTAAGGGGGCCGGGGGGAAAGAGGAGCCCGCAGAGGTAAAGAGAGATGATCATCGAGCTGTCCAAAAACATATGGAGACGGACCCTGAGAGACGCGGAGAATGAAGATAAAGCTGTTTTCCAGCTGCCGTGAGGACTTATCGGGTTAGCTAGACCGACGTACAACACCTCTGGCAAGTGGTGAGAAGCACCCCCCCCCTTCTCACTCCATGCCTTATAAATAAAAGCTAAGAGGGATCCTCCTTGTTGTGAATCATTATACACAGGCTCAATCAGCAACCCAGCCCCCACCCTATCAATCTCCCCACCTCTCCATAAATGCCAGGAGCCAATAATTAATGATAGATTGGCGGTTAATGAACGCGGCGTAAAGGATGCTCGGCAATATTGTAGCATGTTGGAGGCTTTTGAGCTTTGACAGCTAAAGGCACATCAATTGCGCCCTGGAGACGAGCGCCTGCGTAATGGCCCGACAGCCGTGACAGTTGTAGGTGAGGTTAGGGGAAGCTGGGGGGTGGGGCTGGAGGTAGCAGTCAGGCGCCCCTTGGTCACAAGTTGAGACGCACGGCAGAAGACGGCTCAGAGTGTCCTTGTGACAACGCAGACAACCATTTAACCTCCAACCCTCCTCAGGCACATCGCAGAGGGGCGGAGGGAGGCCTGGGTGGGACATCAGAGTCGCGCGCTCTCGACAAAATATTTAATTCCGACTTAAAAGGTTATTTCACAACAGCACCCGGTCCCCCTTGCCTCTTTTTCCTCCCCTCCCGTCTCCCTCCGTCTTCTTCCCCTCCACAGCATTCAATTTATTTCCTTCAGACGCATGCTTCACCGGGTACTGTAGTTGACTCCCTCTCTCACTACAACTGCCGGCTTATTAAGTTTCCATGGCAACTTGCCGCATCCACTCGTGTTTTATTCCAGCCTGTTGGGACCCCACAGGGTAAAGCTTTAAGCCGGAACACCAGGAAGTGATGGGTTTGGAGGGGGAAGAACAACCCAAGGAGAGGGATTGTTGGAGAATTGCTCATCGCCCTCCGCTCCATTTAACCTGTTATGAAGCAGTGGAGCTGAAGCATCGCGTTTTTATGTCACTGTGTCTCCTTGCATCAGGCCAAATATTAAAATATATTGACAAAGCCACCAGAATTGAAAAGTCCCTGCAGGGGCCAAAGCCGTCTTGGTTTTACAGCAAAACAAATGTTAATCATCTTTCATTTTTGATAGCGCTGTGCAAGCAAGTGTTTTGCTGCATGGCTGAGGGCACGCAGTGAGCCTTCTGTACTGACTGAAATATCTCAGTAACCAGTGACAGTTGTGAAGTTTTGCACAGAGGATGAATCCTTGTCCTAAGCCTCACCTTAACCTTCTTCTTGTTGTACCTCTGGCAGAGCAGCATTTTCCAGATTTTCCAACTGAAATGAAAGAAAACCCCAAAATGAATTGAGATGACACTGTGCAAACACATTCATGTTCCTTGAAAGAATAGCTCCGGCTGACTAACAACAATAAATAAATAATAAATACGTATATTTTTCCTTCTTCTTTGCAAACTATATTATAAATCATCAATTGTTAGCACTGTTAGCAGCACTGTTTGATGAACACTTATTTAAAGGTTTAAAGATGCATGGCAACACATTCTGCTGACCCCAGAGTGCCACTGCACTAAAAATAGTTTTACAAAATCTTTTTACAAACAACTGCTATGGATGATGGGCAGTATAAATGGTATACAGTAGAAATTATATGAATTTGGCCAACGGTAGCGATTTTGGGGCAGCACGGTGGCACGGTGGTTAGCGCTGTTGCTGCACAGCAAGAAAGTCCTGAGTTCAATTCCACCATCAGGCCGGGGTCTTTCTGTGTGGAGTTTGCATGTTGTTGTGTTTGCATGGGTTCCTCCCACCGTCCAAAGACATGCAGTTGGTGGGGAAAGGTTAATTGATTAATAGGTGTGAATATGAGAGCGAATGGTTGTCTGTGTCTCTATGTGTTAGCCCTGTGACAGACTGTACCCCGCCTCTCGCCCTATGACAGCTGGGATAGGCTCCAGCACCCCCCGCAAACCTGAAAAGGATAAGCAGAAGCGAATGGATGGACAGCGATTGTGACTATACCACTCTACCACGATAGCCCATATTGATGATATCGTCAAGCTGCGCCTGTTTTGGTCGAAAGCATTGCAGCGGCTGCAATCATGGAGCTTACACATGGAGGAGGTGCTCATAAAGCAGACCAGTGCGACGTCGGTCATATGCACCTGGTTTGGGTTTAAGCAGTCGGATGTTAACCAGAAAAATATCATCTGCAAATTATGCGGGGCGACAGTAATAGCGAAGAGACGAAGCACGTTTTCAATATGAGGAAAGCCAAAAACTCGCCCTCCACAAACGCCCAGTCAGTCAAGTGGAAAGAAAAAAGGTGGCCCCACACACCAGCAGACTGATCTTTTCCAAAGGCACATTTTGCACTTTATTGTAAAAAACTTAGAATTTAATGTTTTACTGATATTTTACTTGTATTTACTTTATTCAAAACTTTTTTATTTGTTATTTAAGAATTTGGTGTTTCATTGTCTGGAAACAGATCTGTTACATCTTAAAAATGATTTGAAAAGCTTTGTAAGTTGAAAAATTAAAAAAACAACAACTTTTGCACAATAAATAATAATAATGGATTGGATTTATATAGCGCTTTTCAAGGCACCCAAAGTGCTTTACAATGCCACTATTCATTCACTCTGACATTCACACACTGGGGGAGGCAAGCTACGGTTGTAGCCACAGCTGCCCTGGGGCAGACTGACAGAAGCGAGGCTGCCATTTCGCGCCATCGGCCCCTCTGGCCATCACCAGTAGGCGGTAGGTGAAGTGTCTTGCCCAAGGACACAACGACCAGGACAGAGAGCCCAGGGGATCGAACCGGCGACCTTCCGGTTACAGATGAGCTTCCCAACCACCATATATCTATATATGTGTGTGTGTGTGTGTGTGTGTGTGTGTGTGTGTGTGTGTGTGTGTGTGTGTGTGTGTGTGTGTGTGTGTGTGTGTGTGTGTGTGTGTGTGTGTGTGTGTGTGTGTGTGTGTGTGTGTGTGTGTAGCAGAAGAAAAGAATATATCGCAATATATATCGTTACTGCACATGCTTCAAATATAGATTTTAGGCCATATCACCCAGCCCTATGTGCACGTAATGCTAAGAGACTACAGGTGCACGTAATCTTACCATTCGTTTGAGATCTGCTACTACAGATAATATATACAATTTGTAAGTTGTTATAAAAATCATACCTGAAAGGTATCGATACCAACTTTGTAATCGGTATCTGATCAATAAGTAAGTTTTCCTTTACTTTAATACACAAAGACACCATGAAGTTGGAGCTGATACAGAATTAAAACAACAACAATAAATAAGTGTTGTTCAAACACTAACAGTAAATATCTATTTATATGAGAAATTCAAACATTTTAAGATTTCAAATTAAGTGACTTTTTTATACAGATAAATTAATTGTTGTGGCTTTCATGCATAATGCATAAAACCGACTTAAAAATGTATTAAAATAGTATTTTTGTTTTTAAATTTTGAATACAGTTATTGCTATAGCTGGTCACTGCATGTGGGTAATTGTTGCACCAAATAACATATCACGAGAAATCCTTTTAAAGAGATTAATAAGCAACAAATTCCGTACAAAAAAGGATTAAACCAGATATATTAAAATGCTCATGAATTTTCATGAGCTGAGATTTCAAATGTTCACAGATTTGTTTTGAACACATATATTAATAATAAATATGCAGGCGAGCATGTTAGCATCCAATACTCCAATTAAGAACAGAGCATTTAAACTCCCTGCCTCACACAGTGTGGGTCCAACACGTCCTGCTAAAACGCCTCGACCCGGTGAGGCACAAACGCCACAAGAGCGCTGAAGGTGTCCTGTGGTATCAGACACCAAGGTGCTAGCAGCAGCTCCTGGTGGCATCCTGAGAGTCATCTGAAGATTTTAAAAAGAAAAGTAAAGAGAAAAAAAATGTATGTATTTCATTGGGACAGAAAATTTAGGGATCATGACAATGGCAATGTAATACAGAACACCAGGGGGCAGAGTAAAATCCCAAATCCAGTCTTTAATCCAGGCATGGGTCATACAAAGAAAGGCTGCCAGCAAAACCAAACAATGTAGGCACAACGCAGGAAAAAAGGCAACAGGTCATGCATAAGATAGCCGTGAACACCAGGAAAAACAACAAGGAACACTGGGAGGCTTTGCTACAGAGCAAAAGACAATCGGGCACGTGGCAGGTGAAAGAAGAGAGGTGGACGTGGGAAATCTGATTGGTTAGCTGGGCAAAGATATGAGCAAAGCTGATTGGGTGTCCAGTGTTTTTCCGTTACTTAACATTAGCACTGTTGGATGAAGTGAGACGATTTAAAAAATATATGAAGTCAGTGATGTTAGACAAGACGCCTGGGTGTAGAAAAAACTGGGTGTGTGAAGTTTGTTTCTGCCACTGAAAGAGACGTCTGACGTTATCTTGAATTCAGTAACGGCTCAATTTCAAGAAAATAACTGTACAAACGGGATCCAGTCTGCGTGTCCACACTGGATATCTGCAATTGATGCCCACACTGGATGCCAGCACACTTTCCTGTGTGCATGTCCACTTCATACCTTTTCTGCAGCCATTCACAGCTGAAGAACCTGGAGCTTTCTGACTGACAGCGCTAACTCTCAGAAATTCTAAAAAGTCATTTAAAATTCACAATTTTTTTCTTGACGTTTTGACTTATCAACTCAAAATTTTGAGATACGTAATGCAAAACGTAACATTTTGATTTATTAACTTGAAATTTCGGGCAATGTGTGGCCCTTTTTTATTTTTTTTCCGTGGTGGAAACGAGCTTCCATGAATGAGGCTTGTAGTAAAAGGCACTTGGAGTAGAAAAGCACTATATGAATACCATTCAATTATCCAAGAGGAGTAAAAAAGCTTCATTATAGATCCATGATAATTATTAGTCATATTGCAACCTAATTCTTCAGGGCTTCTGCCAGCTTTAGGCAGGCCCCTCAGCCCCTTATTATTACTACTGCTGAGCTAATACAGACTGCCATTGATTAGATCATACATTTTCATTTCATTACTTAATTATCAATTCAACTCCATGGGACCTTTTAAAAAGCAAATAGATGTAATCTAAAACACTATAAGTTAATAATGTCAATTTGATTTTACAATTCAGAATTTTATATGCATACTAAGCAGGCCTGTTAAGATTTGGATCAAAGAGATAATTAATTATTTCACGTGCCAAACGAGAAATTGTCTTATCTTTAAATTACTCTTCGAGGTATTACACCAGATTTAGAGTTTCAGCTCTAATTTACGCCGTTCTTTCAAGGCGTCTGTGCCCAATTTATAGTCTTCATTAAGTGTCATTTCTATGAAAGACCACAGATTTCATTAATAGGCTCCGCACAATCAAGGCCCCTTTGAAAACGATTCCTCTTGTAATGTATGCTCAGGGCAGAGAGGGGGGGATCTTTACAAGACGTGAGCACGTTCTGAGTCGTTTCATAGACAGATTCCTATTAAATGCATTTTTGAGCACACTTTGAGCCACAGTCAGTGCCCTGTCAGTGGACTCAGTGTGAGGTCAAGTTCATTGGAAAATGGCTATAAAAGGCAATCGGATGAGGCCCCAAGTTTCCCCAGTTAAACGATATTGATGAGTCTCGCTCACAGCACAGTGTGACTTGATAACAACAGCAGCTAAGTGATTTTGTTTTGGATTGTGGACAGATGTAATGCCCATATATTGAGAGGATTTGGCTCGTTAGAGCCAGACTTATGAAAACATTTAATCTGCGTGCAGAAAGGATAATTAGAGACTATGAATACATCTCCCTCTAATTGTTTATCCCTCGGCCAGCATAAAACCATTAACACACACAACTCGGAGCCATCAATTTCTCTTCTCCATGACAGGGGTATTAAACATGACCTCGCCACTTTGGCACAGTTTTTGGACAGAAATGAGAAGGCTCTAATGCGTGGGAGGAGAAAGATGACAGAAAATATCAAACACTATTAAAACAGTAATTTTTCTTTTTTTTTTTTTGCTGTGGATTTGGGTGCGAAAACAAAACCCAGCAGGGATCTGAGGGCTCTGATTTAAGAGCGAGAAGGCCGCTGGGGGCCAGATAGTAGATCATGAATGGTTCCACTGTGTCTCCACCGAGCTACAGAGCAGAACCCGCGTGCGTGCATATACACACCCTGGCACCGGCTCCGCACTCCACTGGTCCAATCTTTTCATTGCCTTGGTGTCACTATGGAAACCCCCCTTCACCCCAGCTACCCCTGCACAGTCACTCCCACAGCCGTCCTCTCCTCAGTAATCCTCGGGGCTGTAAGGAAACGATGCTGAAGCATGACTGAAAGGAATGGATTGTCGGGGTGGCTGGCGTGTAAAAAACAAAACAAAAAACCTTTAAAGAACTCAGACAAGTGTGTCATGCCTCTAGTTATCGGTGCACACCTGGGCAAAGGTGTGCGTCTGTGTGTGAGGGTGGCAGACAGAGCACAATCAATACCCAGTGAGGGAAGAAACCAGTTCCACTTGGTGCTATTAAGGAGATGCGCTGGTGCGTTTGTGCATGACTGGCCTGCGTGCACCTTTTAAGAAAATTGCCTGTGATTAGTTTATCAGAGGCCACGGCGTAAATACCACATGCGACGCATTCACTGCCAACCACTGGGCTCAGACACAAAGGGATCATTCTGTTAGCGCAGTGATCTCATCGCTAAGCTATCTCTCTCACAGTTAGCGTCACGGCCTTGGTAGGACACTGGCCTTCAGAAATAGAGGACTCTCCTCCTCTTGTCAAGTCTTTATTTTTTCCTTCTCTATCGTTGTACTGCTCCGCTCAGGATTCAATATTTCCTTTGTTAAATTACCTGATAAGTGATCTCCTTTTCGCTCACTACCTCGTCTGTCCCAAACAGAGCCTTATATGGAGTTTCCACAACTGTTTTTGTTAGCTATGCCAAGGGGAGGTGCAGATGCAAGATATGATATGTGACTGACAGAACAGGGGAGGGCAGGGTAAGGAGGAACAGGGAGTAACAAAACTCTGAGAGTGCAAGGGGGAGGAAAGGAAGTAAAAGATGGGACGGCAGGGAGAGTACGATAAAGGAGAGGGAGGGAAGGACGAAGAGGGACAGAGGATGATCATGGGGGGTTGAAAGACAGAGAGGGGAGGTAATAAGTCCCTCCTTCAATCTGGTGTTGTTGATCAGGGCTAGTAGCAGAGCACACATTCCATTAGGCAGTAAATATTGACTCAGCAGCGAACAACTAGTTTCTATTGCATAGCAAACAAAGCTATTGTGTGCCTGGCAGCCCTGAAAGGCCTCTGTTTGCACATCACGCATCACAGCTGATAAGTAGGCAGTCTCATTCACCGTGGGGATCTTACACGTCTTCCTTTTCCTCTGTGCTCTCTCTGCAATTCTCTATCTGTCTGCCACTCTTGGCCTCCAGCCACCAGGCCAATAACCTTGACTGTAATCCTCCTCCACATGGTGATTCCAAGTAGCCGGCTGAATTAATCACGGGCGTTCCCATCCCAAACAATGGGCTGAGACATGCTGTACAGCAATAACCGCTGGCCCGCTCATCGCCTGGCAGCTCATCAACATTTATGAAATGTACATTTAGGCCATGAGAGGCTAGGGCGAGACAAATGAGTGCAGCAATATTTACCTGGGTGACTGTACAGTGGGCTGGGCTGTTTGTCTGCAGATTACTTTGTGCTATTAAACGCTGACCTGTGAACCTGTGCAGCTCTCAGGATCTGTGGTGTAGGAGTGGACTCGAGCTTATCGCCTTCCTGGGACTGTAAATATGGGCCCGCACCCTCTTCCTGTCTGTTTCAACCAATACGCAACAATACGTTCCACTATTGCACCATGTGCGCTGACTGTGCATTGGGTTGTGCAACATTAGCTAACATCTTTTGTGTTTTGTCACAGGTGTGTGCAACACTGATGCGTGATGTGAACTGCAGCCGTAAAACAAGAGCGCAGTATTAGTACATATGGGATGGTTCAACAGGAAGAGGTGTGACTATGGGTTTTAAAGCAGGCCTGTTATACCTACTATACTTATTTAAAATAATCCTCATTTACCTCCTACTTGGCCTTGGTGCAGGCCCAGAGTTCATCCAGTGTCTGAGTGGGTACTCCGGCTTCCTCCCACAGTCCAAAGACATGTAGTTTGTGGGTTAATTAATTAATGTAACTTGCCCATAGGTGTGAATACAGGGAGTGCAGAATTATTAGGCAAGTTGTATTTTTGAGGAATAATTTTATTATTGAACAACAACCATGTTCTCAATGAACCCAAAAAACTCATTAATATCAAAGCTGAATGTTTTTGGAAGTAGTTTTTAGTTTGTTTTTAGTTTTAGTTATTTTAGGGGGATATATGTGTGTGCAGGTGACTATTACTGTGCATAATTATTAGGCAACTTAACAAAAAACAAATATATACCCATTTCAATTATTTATTTTTACCAGTGAAACCAATATAACATCTCCACATTCACAAATATACATTTCTGACATTCAAAAACAAAACAAAAACAAATCAGCGACCAATATAGCCACCTTTCTTTGCAAGGACACTCAAAAGCCTGCCATCCATGGATTCTGTCAGTGTTTTGATCTGTTCACCATCAACATTGCGTGCAGCAGCAACCACAGCCTCCCAGACACTGTTCAGAGAGGTGTACTGTTTTCCCTCCTTGTAAATCTCACATTTGATGATGGACCACAGGTTCTCAATGGGGTTCAGATCAGGTGAACAAGGTAGGCCATGTCATTAGTTTTTCTTCTTTTATACCCTTTCTTGCCAGCCACGCTGTGGAGTACTTGGACGTGTGTGATGGAGCATTGTCCTGCATGGAAATCATGTTTTTCTTGAAGGATGCAGACTTCTTCCTGTACCACTGCTTGAAGAAGGTGTCTTCCAGAAACTGGCAGTAGGACTGGGAGTTGAGCTTGACTCCATCCTCAACCCGAAAAGGCCCCACAAGCTCATCTTTGATGATACCAGCCCAAACCAGTACTCCACCTCCACCTTGCTGGCGTCTGAGTCGGACTGGAGCTCTCTGCCCTTTACCAATCCAGCCACGGGCCCATCCATCTGGCCCATCAAGACTCACTCTCATTTCATCAGTCCATAAAACCTTAGAAAAACCAGTCTTGAGATATTTCTTGGCCCAGTCTTGACGTTTCAGCTTGTGTGTCTTGTTCAGTGGTGGTCGTCTTTCAGCCTTTCTTACCTTGGCCATGTCTCTGAGTATTGCACACCTTGTGCTTTTGGGCACTCCAGTGATGTTGCAGCTCTGAAATATGGCCAAACTGGTGGCAAGTGGCATCTTGGCAGCTGCACGCTTGACTTTTCTCAGTTCATGGGCAGTTATTTTGCGCCTTGGTTTTTCCACACGCTTCTTGCGACCCTGTTGACTATTTTGAATGAAACGCTTGATTGTTCGATGATCACGCTTCAGAAGCTTTGCAATTTTGAGACTGCTGCATCCCTCTGCAAGATATCTCACTATTTTTGACTTGACTTTGAGCCTGTCAAGTCCTTCTTTTGACCCATTTTGCCAAAGGAAAGGACGTTGCCTAATAATTATGCACACCTGATATAGGGTGTTGATGTCATTAGACCACACCCCTTCTCATTACAGAGATGCACATCACCTAATATGCTTAATTGGTAGTAGGCTTTCGAGCCTATACAGCTTGGAGTAAGACAACATGCATGAAGAGGATGATGTGGACAAAATACGCATTTGCCTAATAATTCTGCACTCCCTGTATGAGAGCGAATAGTTGTCTGTGTCTCTATGTGTTAGCCCTGCGACAGACTGGCGACCTGTCCAGGCTGTACCCCGCCTCTCGCTCTATGACAGCTGGGATAGGCTCCAGCGCCCCCCGCGACCCTGAAAAGGATAAGCGGATAGATGGATGGATACCTGAATAGCTCTAGCTTGCTAAGAATCAAACCAAATTATCCTGTTTTTTTCTGGAATGTGCTAACTCAGCAGTGATGTCATTTTCAAGTTTCAACATACTGATTTCCAAGATATCTGGAAGGCGTTACAAACACAGCAGACAGGGAGGAGGTCGTGGAGCACAGTGTGCCTGCATGAAAGGAGTCTGCACAGACACGTCCACTTTCTGATGAACAGAAGCAACGTGCCAAATATACAGAAGAGAAGCAAGCCAAACTATCGATAAATACCAATATTACTGATATTAGTGATATCTAAAGGGAAGTAGGAAGTAGTTGCTTGGCTGACCTTCAAAAACTGAAGGACATGACCATGGCTACATGGGCAATATAGCCATGCTCAAATGTAGAAGTGCTGCATGCTATGTCCTATACAACATTATATATATATATATATATACGACAGTAGAAAGCCTCATACTAAGCATTTTCACATGTTACACTTTGGGGAGTGCTATGTGTGCGATCCTCAAACTGAGGCCCTCTAATAGAGGTCTAGGACAGTGAGGGGTTCTGTGGAGTATCTTAGCTGTTCCTCGGACTGCGCTCTTATCAACAGAGACCTCTGATGTTGTTCCAGGAACCTGCTGGAGGCACTCTTCCAGTTTCGAGGTTACAGCTAATTCTCTAATTAACCACTGAGACCACTTTGAACCTTACCTTTAACACACACACACGCATATATATAAACCTGCCAAGGTTTGCAAACTAAAATTCCTGTGTGGTACAGTGTGTACAACAACACTGAGTACAGCTGTTGAAACCTGTCCCATTGTGTAACACGGCCCCACGTACCTGTAAACATGACTCAGCAGACTTGAATACTTGAACATCAGCACTGTAATTCTATGGTGCAACATGAAAAACCACACCTGCAGTCACTTGTTATTTTCCAAGCGCCGGAAAACACAGACACAGCTATGTGCATCCACCCACGAGCCAGCCAGCTCTCCCACTCCCCCTTCCAGGCTGACTGTTCGTCTGCCAGAGCGACACCTACTTTAAAGAACCGCACCAAGTCCTGTGCGGTAGGCAGGTTTAGGTGGTGCATTATAATTACACTGCTTTTGTCGCCGTGTGACGCTTCAACAGATGTTCAGAGAGGAAGTGCCCAGGAAGGCGCAGTGCTGTTTATCACAATCTGCCGTGAGTCCTGTAATATCAACTAGAGATTGAAGACTTTAATGCTGCGCTGCCACACTGAAGAAAAACAGCAGTAAAAATGAAAGCCGACCCATCAAAGCACAATATGTCGCCCCCCCCCCCCGCACGCCATTCCCTTCTCCCCCATCTCCGTCTCGTGTCGTCCTCTCGCTGCTCTTTCAGTCCCATAGTACCAGCAGCAACAGTGTCTGGGCCCAGCAGTCTGCGAGTGGACGGTCTCTCTCAGATAAGCCGGATTCACCGTTACCTTTCTATTGTCTGGGTGGCATTTGGAAATACGCTGGACAGCAGACCTTCCAAATCAAATATTTGATTCATAAACAGCAGGGCCCCTGAGTCGAGCATGGCCAAGGTGCGTGTAATTCTGCCAGAGGACTCTGGGACCTTTGGCGCTTGCGAGCCAAAGACGAGGAGGGGGGTGGGTAACACTCACGAACTGCCTCAGCTCTTCCTGTCTCACCGAGACTCAAATGGTAGGATTTAGTTTGTAAAAAAAGAGAAAGCAAAAGCACAGGAGATCATTTGAATAATGTTTCTGTCAGCTTCTCAGCCACTACCCCCCCCCCCCCTCCTCAAACCCCCCTTCTGTCGATCCTTCACCCTCCCCACGGTTCATCTTCACGTCCCCCTGGGAGGAATCTGCTACGATTTACTGCAACATGCAGCATGCTCGACATACACAAACCACGCTTACACACCACCGTGCAGCGTAGACACACACACATCAGATCACGCTTTGTGAAAAGCGAAATAGAAGAAATTTTGCTAGGGTGGATTTCAAAGTGAGCATTGATTGAATTCTCCAGTGTTTCCCT
This sequence comes from Simochromis diagramma, assembly GCF_900408965.1. Taxonomy (NCBI): domain Eukaryota; kingdom Metazoa; phylum Chordata; class Actinopteri; order Cichliformes; family Cichlidae; genus Simochromis; species Simochromis diagramma. The sequence continues at coordinate 2,286,067 of NW_024387503.1, read as the reverse complement.
CTGTGATATAGTATGTCCTAATGTAGCTGCATTTGGAACAAAAATGGATGGTCTTGCATGGAAAAGATTGTTTCAAAGGCCACTACTGCTATACTACTGCTATTTTGCCTGAATATCAATGCGACTCTCAGATTTTGATCGCATACAGCACGATTGTATGGGGTTTGATATCAGAGAACAAAGGTTATAGCCCAAGGCGAGGTTTCATACTAGCCTTTATTCCCCCGGTGCAGCAAAAGGGACATCTACAACATATGCTACTTTTGCAGCACGGATTTTGCACAAAAGTGAAAGTTTTTCCTTTTTTTTGTTTTAACTGTTCTAATCTGTATGGAAAAATATTAATAAGTTAAACTGAAATCAATTGGGAATTGAACCTTATAAACAGAGGTGGGCACATCGATCCAAATATAGTAAAGCTGTGGTCCCTCGTTTATTGCGGGAGTTACGTTCTAAAAATAACCCGCGATAGGTGAAATCCGCAAAGTAGCAACTTGTTTTTTTTACAGTTATTATAGATGTTGTAAGGCTGTAAAACACTACATCAGACAGGCATGAACATTTTCACACTTTTCTCTCTTGTTTAAACACTCTCAAAGTTCAAACCTTCGTAGAAAAATAAGTCCAGTATTATAGAAGGAAACCAAAGATTAAACCCTGTTTTCAGGTCCAGAACATGGGAATAGAGCAGCTGCCAGAAAACTCAACATTAATGAATCGATGGTACGGACGTGGAGGAAGCAAGAAGAATGAGTTGAGTAAAGTTTGACTTATCTGACTGTTTTGTTTCACTTAACGCGCCTTATAATCCAAAAAATACGGTAACTTCTACCTTCCTTTAGCATGTCCAGAAGTCCAACTATTTGTGTGATGGTTAGCATCTTCCTCTGCCTTTTGGGTGCTCCTGCAGGTGCCCTTGACGGTGCAAAACGTTTGGTCGACGTTGTGTTTGTTGGGGAGAAAACTTACAAACATACACTGCCAGCGATTGAAGATTAATGTAAATTTGACAAGCTGAAGCATTCTGTACTGAGCAGGAGACACTGCATGGAGGAGATTGATTGACAATGGTCTACAGCCAATCAGGACGCAGAACACAATGCGCTGTAAAAAAGAAAGCACGTAAAATTGCACAAAAAATCAGCGAAACAGCGAGGTCGCAAAAGGTGAACCGCGTCATAGCGAGGGACCACTGTACTGGTATCTGACCGATATGAGTGTGATGGCATCGATACTTTGATTCCATCCTCTAAGTTCAACGTAGCCCACTGAACAGCATGTGCTGGAAGGTTTGAGGGCTTTTTTGTGCACGTTAACTCATAATCACGCACAGTCAAAATCACAGTGATTTAGTGGCCATCATGTGACTCATCTTTATACGCTTATTGGTATTGGATCGATACCAAAATTTGCAGGATCGCACAGCACTGCTCAACTAATTCAAACGAAAAACTCTAATCATTCAATTTTATTCATTTTTATTTAGCTCTACGCCTCCGTGTTACATTTAGAGCCTAATAAACCTCACACGAGCGTGAGAAAGAACAGAGTCGAATCCCCGCTGTAAAACTAACAAGATTGTCATAAAAAGAGTTATAAAACTCTACAAGCAGCATTTGCATAAACTTTAATATTATGCATTCAAAGTAGCCTCAATAAATGAGAGTCAACATGACTCAGTCACAGCAGCAGCACTGTGTGTGTGTGTTGACTAAACACACGAGCAGCTGAGTGTTGCTTCACAGTCAGTTTCTGAGGTTAAACTTCAGGTACTACACGTGATGGAGTATATTGTACGTTTGATTGGTTATCCTTACTCCTACCTCTTAAATGAATGGTAAATGGGTTACATTTATATGTTTGCCCAATCAGCCACTTAAGTGCTGTAAACTACATGGCACAATCACCCATTTACACAACACACTGATTCTGTGTCGCACAGACGCAGTCTCACACTGAATAAATATCGGGTGACGTTTCCTGTGGTTCGGTATCTCGCCCGAGGAAACCGGTTGGTCAACAATCCGTTCGAGTTCCCGAGCCACAGGAGCACTTGGCATAACAGCTTGCTTGTTAACCGTGAGACCCCCGCTGTTTAGTGCTTGTAGCAATGTAGGCGGCAATATCAAAAGTAAAAACTACTTGTGTGTTCTTCAAAAGAACGGTGAATTTATTTGGGGATTAATAGCAAACTCTAATGACTACAGTACAAGCTAAAAAGGCTCTGTTACAAAAGTGTTTAACACAGTTGTGCTTATAGTCTAGTCCTGGATTAGCGGAGTAGTCCAAAGCTTTTACGTGGCTTATAACAAACCATTCAAACTATTTTAAGGCTTTGATGCGACAGAGTTGAAGAATCTGTTTGATGGAGGAGAAAAGTTGGTGAAAGAAAATTCTCTGTGAATATTTTAGTCATTAGCTAAGTTACAGCCTTAGGTGCTGAGACATGAAGCCAGTGATTAAGTGCCAAAAACATCAAACCCTCTAAGAGCCACGTGAGGCCATGTTAACACTTGTGCAGGGCGATATTTTAAGAATAACTTAGCGCGTTTTTATTTTAAATTTATGTTTAAATTAGGTGTCCTGCCAGGCTTTACCTCAATTTAATCCATGTTCCTAAACTGCACCTTTCCACCTGCAGTAGGTATCTGACAAATAATATAACCTACTTTGAGCTGAAACCTATGCAAGAAGGCTACGATTTAGCTTTAGCAAGGGAAACTCAGGTGCTTTATTAGTCTTTTACTCGCCGATAACTTGATAAATGTGATCAGCTCTGTCTCAAGAAAGCTAAAATTTAAAGTAACTTAGATATTTTAAAATGTGGTGTTTTTTAAATAAACCATTTGTGATTTCCATCTTTTATTTACAGAGTGTGACTGAACTGGCTAGTGCTATAATGTGTATTTAAAACCAGCAGATATAGCTTTTAAGCTAAGTTATGATTCTGATTACACTTGCATGTTTGTTTGTTATTTTTATTTGATATTAAAGGGGATTTTAAGGATATATAAATATTGGGGGATGGCGCACTAAAATCATGGCTTTCCTTTATTCACTCTTTAATAAATCAAGTCAAATCAGGTCAAATAAAATGAGTGACAGGATAAGTTTATGTAGCTGCCAGAAAACTAAAGACAGAGGCCATTATCGAGATACTGCATGGTTAGAAGAAAAGGTCATAAAAGCCAGGTGTGGAATCAAATCATCTGAGAAGACGTGAGAGGATTTAAGTGTCTGTTAAAGGAAAATACCAGCAATGACTGCTGCTTCTTGCCTCATTCACTTCACCACATTTCTTCCTTTTTATTACCCCATCACATGGATGAATGCTAGAGTTTGGGGCACGATCTGCAGACGGACATATTATAGCAAGTGTAATTTCCTGAAGTGACTGCTGATTTCTGTTGGTGTGAAACTCTGAGTTTTCCTCTTCCTGCCTGGAACTTAAATTGGGATTTGATTGGATTTAATTATCGTTTTTTAATGTTAATTTCAAGCAAAAAGATGCCAAAAAATCCAACTATGTTTTGTAAGGTGAACTCCACCTCTGGAGCGTGCAAGGGAATCATACTGTAGTTCAAATAAATAAATAAATATTCACTAACCTAGATAGGGACTACAAAAATGAAGAACCTGATTGGACGCTCCAAGGACTCATGAGGACAGTGAGACATGAACAACCTTTAACTTCCTGTTTGGAGTCATACATGCTATAAATGATGTAAGTACGTAACCATGTACTTCCCCTTATGTCTGTTATGCGACTTGCTTTAAATCGTTGCTGTGAGGCACAGCTACACCGATCCTCCTTGTGTCATCATTACGGACAGCCAAGAGTGTCTACACCACAGGCTGCCGTGACATTTACAACTACAGTATGTCACTGTGGCTGTAAAATGATAATTTAACATCTATCACAAATTTTAAGCTCAACATGTGCTGTATATATGTGTCATCACCTTTATTAGTTTAATTAATTTCAACATAAACCCTGACATATGAAGATATATTACAAGTTATCACCATCTCCTCCAGAAGCTACAAAAAAAACATCTTACATTTTGTTTTATACATTAAAGTTGGGGGACTCAAAATGCAGGGAAAAGAACCAGAGACGTGACTTTTAGTCTACATGCACTGAGCGCTTCTTCTTCACTCCCCTTTTTTCACTCACTGTGTGTTTATACAGCGCTCTGCATTTAATTATTAGTTATGATTCATCTCTGGCTCTCTTTCACAGGGTGTCTTTGTCCTGTCGTCCTCCTCTAACCCACATGGCAGATGGCTGCCCCTCAGCCTGGCTCTACAGGAGGTTTCCTGCTGTTACAGGGAGTTTTTCCTTCCCACTCTTGCCAAAGCGCTTGCTTACAGGAGGACATGTATCTGTTGGGATTTTCTCAGTATTGTCGTAGGGTCTTTGCTTTGCACCTTGAGGCAACTGTTGTTGTTATTTGAATGAATATGTCACGTTCCAATTTAATAATACTGTTTATTTTCAATCTAAATGAATAGAAGAGTTCACTGCCTGCTAACAAACACACATCGAGCTGCACGCCTGACTTTAAAGCCTTTACACACCGGATCTGTAAAAATATTTAAAAATGTGCTTTCTTTTTTTGGGTCAAGCTCGATCGTTCCAATTTTGCACATGTGAAAAAACAGATCTGACCAATCAGACAGCTGTATTTGATAACAACTGACCTATGGCGTTATTTTTGTGCCTCTATTCTGAGCACACATAGAAATGTTGCCTTTTTCGGTTAGTATGTTTGATTATTTTATTTTAAAATATGTAATTTTTTAAGACCATTATTGGTTTTAATCTACAGGGTGGGCCTTGTAAATAACTCATGAAAGAATAAAGTTACGTTGAAACCAAGCACACCATTGTTTTTCTTGTGACATTACCAATAAGTTTGATGTGTCACATGGCCCTCTTCCTATTGAAAAAACAAAAGCTGTATCCAAGATGGCCGACTTCTAAATGGCCACCATGGTCACCGCCCATCTTGAGGAGTTTGCCCCCTCACATATACTAATGTGCCACAAACAGGACTTTAATATCACCAACCGTTCCCATGTTATTACTGTGTATCCATATAAATGGCCCACCCTGTAGTTTAAATTAAACCACTCTCTTGGATTTAGCTACATTTTGGACGATGTTTCCAGTAGCTAGCGAGCTGAATTGAGACCAAAACAGCCAATCAGAATTTTTGCATCCAAGTCTGTGACTGGTTGGTTTTGTGGCACATTTTTATCGGTGTACAGAAAGAGTTGAGCGTGCAGAGAGCAGGGATGTTGAGAGTGGGAGCGACACACTGAGAGCAGATCCGCAGATGTCTGTCAGCACACAGAGCAAATATCAACAACTGAGCGAGAGGGATAATAGCAAACACTGAAATACATTTCTTGCACACAGCAATGAATTTTAGTTCGCTCAAATTAAGCTTTTCTTCACTCAAAATAATTTTCTCCTCAAAAGGCAACATTTGTACTTGCAAAAATTATTTGCGTGTGCTCAAAAATAACACCATGCTGGCCTCCTAGTTTAAAACGTACACTGAGCAAGTGCTAAAACCAGCAAAATGCCAACAAATCCATGCAAACATACACAACTCAGACAATGTGTCAGCATATTACTGTTGCCAGAAATATAATAGTACGGATGTAGAGCTATACTAAAGAGGTAAAACTACTTAATGCTGCATGTCTGGTCACATGAACTTCCATCAGAGACGACCCCCAGATACTATTAATGCAATTAATTTTAGCTACTTCTATTTCATATCTCCCAATAGTCCCTCTTATACAAGTGTTTTAGCAAGCTATGCAACTGATGCACTATTGCACAGAAAAGCAGTGAGGTAATGTATTCAAGCGCTACATACACTGTAGCATCTTCGTCTTTAGTGTGCCGGCTTTGGTCAGCAGTTCGTGCACTGGAGGAAGGTAAAACCAACTCTTTGTGTTAAGCGGCGCAGTGCGGGAAGAGAGGAAACGATTACTATTCAAAGCCTTTAAATGAATTTAAAAAACAGTGACTTTAGTGCATTTGCAATTCAATCACCGTGTCTCGGATTAATGCAGAAAATGCCATTTGCATTCCTACTTCGAGCCGAGCTGTGCGCACCGATGCACACAAGGATCACAATGGCGGCTAATTTATGTGGTAGTTTTTGCTGCATTATCATTCGTGATCACCTGTAAAGCTGCTTAATGCGCACGATCTTTCAGACAAACCTGACAGAGCAACGTATGCGGCGTGCGTCTTGGATTGTTCCTTAAAAAAACAGCGAGAACACTGTATGGAACAGCGGGGTGCGTGGTTTGATGCTGTTCATATCCCTCCCTGCTGTTCAGCACTTTCCTCTGAGGCTTTAGTGTGTTTTCATGATGCAACATGCTTGGCAGCTGGCAGAGTTGCAGAGCCTTGTCAGCTCCGAGTAAAAGACCCGGCATAAGCCCTAATGTTTTGTGACTGGAATTTTGATCATTTTAAAATCTTTTTTTTTCCACACTTGTTTTCTCTGCTCTCCCTCGCTTTCCTCTCCAGTTCTCTCTGCTTCAGACTCTCTCTGCAAGTCCCAGAATAATGAGTTCCTCATCCTGCCGCCGTGTACCGTGCTCACTGTTGCAACCCAGAGCTTCTTTGATATGGATTCTGCTTAAATCAGCCATCCCAGTTATTGTTGGGCTTCTTTGAAAGGTCACACTCTCATTAAAACCAATCACCGATGGCCGTTTTCACATCACCTTTGCCCTTTTGAAAGGCTGCTGAGAGATGATTTCTGCCTGTGGAACAGATTATCCTTTTCAAATAAAAATCTGAACACAGAAATGGAAGATCCCGGGAGATCAAAGACACTGAGGTGGATGATCCATATCTCACACCGATTTCATTCCTGAAATTCAATTAGCTGGCAGCGCTGTCACAAACGAAACGCGATGCTACCATATGAAATGGATTTCATTAAATGGAAACAAGCAAATCTGCGATTGCAGAAGATGTGATATTTGGGCCCGGAGCCACATCGTACAAATGACCACGTGTCTTTAAACCTCTGTGTTCTACTGCCATAGTAACAGGGATTAAATTAGCACTGCAGTGAAATGAAGGTATGAAGTCTGGTATGCAGGCTACAATATCCTGTTTACCCACTGGTACCAGCTCTGCTTTCACATGCATCTGGAGAAAAGAGAAAATCTCCGCCCCAACTTCTCTGGCAATGTGACACTTTGTGCTTCGTCTGATAACGTGCATAAGAATAATATCTGGAATCTAAAGAGTCCGCACATTCTCATCCACGAAATCAAAATGCGATAGGAAAACTAAGAAATGGATTACAAAGAGTACAGAGTGACTGAATAAAAGAAGCATATAAATTAACATCTATTGCACTGTTGCGTGGAGTTAGAGGTTACATTAGCCACAGACTCTTGTGTGAAGTTTTAGTAGTTAAAAGGCTGCAGGGAGGCTGTGTTGGCAGGCACTGAAATACAATCTAGGAGTTATAGTTTGAGACATTTACAGGCCCAGATGCCGAGCATTGCAGGGTCTGCAATATGAAGAAATCTGCAGCTCTCGAAACGTTAGAGTAGCAACAGTTTTATCTCAATTTTTTGTAGTAGTAGCTGCCTGGCGAGCTCCCTGTAAAGGAAATTTGGTATCAGTTTGGTATAAGTCAAAGATGGGGGTGTTTTAACTGTGAGGTAGATGCTGAACTGTTCAGCATTTATTTGTACTGAAAGACTCGCCAAAGCTTGATTTAGACTCCTGCTGGGAATCTTAACCGCTGCCAGCATTTAGGCTTGAGTGTGGTGCACAAAGTGTTAATTACCGCATGGTCTTGTCCAAGTGTTTCACATGCAGTACCAGCCAATGGAAACAAATAAAATGCTGGAATTTTTCTCCCTCCTAAATCCCCACTTATTGTTGTGGTCAGTTTTTTCCTGGTGCAATAGCTTCTTTGCACATTCCCTCATGTCCACTCTTATGGTTTTAGCAATCTCGCCCCAGGAATTCGCTGACAATTGTGCATCCTGATATTGAGTCAATCATTATTCTCTACACATTTTAAAACTGCAATGAAATGCACAGGAGGAATCGATGTTGCTAAACAGGCCAGTCACAGTAGTTTTGGGCTTTTTCAGCCTGATGTTTAGTTACATTTCAAGTGTGTGTCGAGTTGTGAAGTTTTAGAGGGGTTTGCAAAAAATCTGTCTCAAAAAACCAAATAGACATGCGGACATCTCACGCTCGCTGACTGTTGATGAAATTTATGTCACTCAGACCCAGACACGCCCCCTGTGGACGTGGAAAGTATAATTCTGGTTTAAGCAGTTGGCTGTTCATTAAATTTAAGTTTTTAAGTTCATTTTGTTTCTGCTTTTTGCCAAAATTAGCATTAACGTGACATACTTTGCTAACCACAGCCATTTGCTACCCTGTCACAAAGCTGTCTGCCAATTGGCACAACTAATCGTTTAGCCTTTATTCTCTTTCTTGGGTATAACTGTCAATGAAAATGTGGCCAACAAAACTAACGTCTGAGATCTTTGTTTCCTGTTCAAACTTATCAAATCATTAGGTTAAACTACTCATCTAGTTTTTAAGAACTGAATCCCGTGGTTATGTCATCAGAAATGATTTGCTCCTAACAAAGTCTCATGTGAGCTTGCTGTTACCACTGCAACCTGATTGGATGCAAAGTTTGACACATGCAGCAACAGTAACTAAGAGCAGCAGAGCTTACAATGTGCCAATTACGTGCTATCTAATCAGAAGAGGCATAAATTTCCAAATGCATCTGATGCTGGTGAGTTGCCAGATGGCTGAGCTGTCCCACCTTTTAAGCTGATAACAGTGTGACTTTTGTATGGGTGCGTGGAGAGAGAAATACTCCCACGCACTGCTCGATCTCTGGGTTTATCTTGAGATGAAGGCCAGACAGTCCGTGGTTCATCAGTGACTTAGTGACCATAAAAACATGTAAAAAAAATAAAGAAATGAGTAATATAAGCTTATCCTGCATATGATAGCAGGGGCTGATAAAGTGTGAGTCCTCAGGGTGGACAGGAAGGCAGGTAGAGACTGGGAATGAGACGACAAACTAATTATGAAATCAAGATGTATCTCTCTGCCACAGAAGTAGAAACACAGGAGGAAGCCAAGAGCTCAGGATGGAGAGATTTGATTAAAAAAATGGAGGCTCTAGCTAACAGACAGCAGTGTTTACAGTCACTGCTTGAACTCACTGAACTTTGTGCAGATTCTATAGCGGATAAACATAAACCCAGAGCTGAACTTAAAGGGAATAACCACCATTTTCACGTTAACTGTCATCATCACGAAATGCCCGCAACAACTGTAACAGCTCACGTTTGAATTATTTATGTGCAATATATTCAGGTGGCACAGCAAATTATACACCAGCTCGCCTCCTTAACAGCGAACAGGAAAAATATTTGCAGCAGTTCTGCCAGTGATGAATGATGCCGTTCCGTCGAGTTTCCAAAATAAAGGAGTGAAACAACATGGGTGTGTGAGGAACTCTGTGTGAATGAATTGTTTTGGCTGCGATCCAGAGAGTTCCTCCAGCAGAGCCAGTTAAAACACAGATAGCGGCGCGGCTCATTGTTGTGTAGGGATCCGCCCAGAGCTGGGATTTGCGCGTGGAGTACAAAAGCAGGGAAATGGAATCTCAACACAAACTGAAAACGGGATGGGATGATGTGACAGTGGGGTTGTGCAGGGTTGAGGAGATGCCCTTGGGGAGAGGTGGAGAAACTCAACAAAGGTCTTCACAAGCTCAGACAAGTGCAGGAAACTGTGCTGAAGGCTTAAACAAAAAAACTGCTGCTGTAACCTACCGTGATGCCGTAAAAATACCCCGTGGCTGCGAAGATGAGAAGGAATGTGTAGGAGCATGCAGCAAGGTGCTGCAAAATAAAAGTTTGCAACTCAACTTGCAGAGTTGCTTTGCTTTAAAGTAAGTGCTAGATGAGAAAATGACGTGTAGTGGATCACTAGCTTAGTTGTTTCCAGTCGTTCTGGTTCATTCATCGTTTTAAATCCTCTAAAACTCATGTGTCAAGTCGATAATACGAGTGCTGCAAAATGCCTACGCCAGCATCCAGGATGCTTATGCATTTCACATGCTGACAAAGCGAGGCTTTATCTCTTTGCTTCATCGAGGTGTAAATGCACTGTAGAACACATGCCGTCTCCGTAAAAGATCCATTCAGCAATGGAGCCCCCCGTCCCGTGTCTAGCCGTTTCACAGTGAGCCCTCCAGAGATAAGCCTGTCCTTCATGCACTGTGTCTAAGAGGAGAGCCCAGATTACACGGCCATGCAGGATTCCCTACTGGTAGCCTGCTCTTCTACCACATCCCCTGGACATAAACAAGGAGGATGCTGCAGGGAGTGAACAGGCTTCTGCTGCGCTCTGCGTCTTTGTAATCTTGTATGGGCCGTGCATCTTTGTAATCCCATACACTGCAACAGCAGATAGAATAGCCCCGGTGCTGCGATGGATCCGTGAATACGGAGTCTGAGGAGTGTGTAAGCAAACAAGAGGAGGTACTTTATGAAGAGCTTAAATCTCTGTTATCAGTTTATAGAACTGCCTGCAAAGCAAAACCACACTGTTATCTTCAATCTAGCAATTTATAAAACCAAAGTAAGCAAATGTGAACAAACTGAAAAGCCAAAAAATGCATAAACCTGAGCACAAAGTTTGTAGTATCAGTAGAAGGAAGGCATCAGCAGGAATGTGCCCCACTCTATCAGAATATGTAGTGTTGCATTTAACTGGTTTGTTTCCAGTATATTTTGATTACATGTAAATGTCACGTTTGAGCAGCCGGTTGTTGTAAGCAGGTAAAAACTCTGAATATGAAAACTGGATTAGCAACGATTATTAGCCAATGTAAGCTGAGCTTGTTATTAGCCTTTTAAAAATCTAAGCTCATTCGTAAACAATGACCGGCAGACATTAAAATGAAAATCTTTTCTTTTGATTAGTTTTTTGTAAACAAAAGCTGAAATCCAGGCTTGAATTGAAGTTAATTATTTTTCAGTGTAGTTTACAATCGGTGAAAACAATGGTCTGAGGCGCTGCACCGGCTTGTGACAAGAACGCTTTTCTACAAATAAACTTTTCTTTAGTCGTGGGAAAATGTCAGCAACCAGTACAGGATGCAGCAAAGCACAAGCTTGGGAAGGGAAGTCTTCTTCTATCTCATGGATGGTTGCAGAGTCCTTCTTGTTTTTTTGCTTTTATAGATATAACGAGCTGAAACAGGTTTATTTAGACTAAAAGAGTGTCTGTGCTGGTTAAACAAAATACACTACATTGCCAAAGGTTTCACTCGTCTGTCTTTACACACATGAACTTCAGTGACCTCCCATTATTAATCCATAGGGTTTAATATGATGCTGATCCACCCTTTGCAGCCATAACAGCTTCAGCTTTTCTGGGTAGGCTTCCCACAAACTTTAGGAGTGTTTATTGTAATTTTTTGACCTTTCTTACACAAGTGCATCAGGTCTAACACTGATGTTGGATGAGAAGGGCCTGGCTCGCAGTGTCCTCTCTAATTCATCCCAAAGGTGTTCTGTCAGGTCGAGGTCAGGACTGTCAAGTTCTTCCACACCAGACTCGCTCATCCATGTCTTTATGGAGCTTGCTTTGTGCACTGGTGTGCAGTCAAGTTGGAACATGAAGGGCCCATCCCCAAACTGTTCCTGCAAAATTGGGACCATGAAAATTGTCCAAAATTTCTTGGTATGCTGAAGCATTAGGAGCTCCTTTCACTGGAACTAAGGGGCCGGGCCAAAGTCCTGAAAAACAACCCCACACCATAATCCCTTCCACCCCCAACAAACTTTACACTTGGCACAGTGCAGTCAGACAAGGACCGTTCTCATGGCAACCTCCAAACCCAGACTCATCCGTCAGATTGCCAGGTCAGTCTCAGTCTCCACTGCTCTAGAGACCCAGAGCACTGTTCCTGAGCTAAGGCCACATGAAGCTTGGAGGTCTGTAGTGACTGACTGCAGAAAAGTTGAGAGCTTCTGCACACTATGTGCTTCAGCTGCCCCCACTGTTGATTTATGTGGCCTACCACTTCATAGCTGAGTTGCTGTCATTCCCCAATCACTTCCACTTTTGTGGTAAATGGTAAATGGCCTGTATTTGTATAGTGCTTTACTAGTCCCTAAGGACCCCAAAGCACTTTACACAACCAGTCAACCGATGATGCAGATCATCATCGGTTGCACAGGTAGCATCCTATCATAGTACTAAGCAGGAATTCACTGAGCTCCTGTGAGCCATGCATTCTTTCCCAAATGTTTGCAGAAGCAGTCTGCATGCATAGATGCTTGTGCCAATGGAAGTGATTGGAATACCTGAATTCAGTGATTTTGATGTGTAAGTGAATATTTTTTTGCAATATCTGTGCAGTGAAAAACCAGCAAGGCAACAACCAGGAGTCATAAAGAAGGGCAGGTGGGAGTGGCTTATCTGAAATGACAAAAAAGAAATTGGGTCTTTGCATTGAACATTGATCCAGATAGGGCTTGTTGCCAAATGTAGAGTGCTGATGAAGCAATTTTTTATCCAAAACATTGAAACGTGTTCTTCAGCATCTTCTTTAGAATTTGGAAGCAGGATCACGCCTCCTTGTCACGGGCAGAATACAGAAACACGACTTATCTGCTGAGCAAATTCTCTGAGGATTAGTCGAAATTATCCACAGTCTTGTCAGAGGTGGTAATTTTACACGTTACCATGCATACTTTTCGACATGCATAGATTTCGTCTTGGCTTGTTGTGGCAGCATGGAGGCAATACTGTGGTGAAAAAAAACCCTCCTGTCTTCCCTCCCCCCTTCTTGTTCTGCTCGTCCTCAGATAACTGCCTCCAGCAGAAGATGTCCTGTCGGCACCTGGCACCCAGGGGAAGGGAGGCCCGCTATTCCCCACCTAACAGGCACACATGCATACACACACGCACACACACACACACCAAATGGTTGTCTGTGTGCCTGTGAGAGAGTGGAATATGGAGCTGCACGTGCACACACAGCTACTCTGCATGGCTCTCTATGGATGTGCCGGTGCGCTGCACGATGTGTTTGTGCTGCATTATTATTGTGTGCCTGTGAGCTGGTGTTGTCTGTCAATCTCCCCCTGGTCCCAGTCTGCTCTGGCTGGTTTTATTGAAGCAACAGACAGCGTGGGCACACACACACACACACACACACACACACACACACACACACACTCGCACAAGCTCGGAGCAGCCCTGATCCCAGGCTGATAGAGACAGACAGAGACTTGGTGAAGTTGAGAGAACAGCCTGGGGTTGTCTGCAGACCAGGGGGAATACGCCCCCAAGTCACAGAAATAGTGGAGTAGAAGCCAAAAACTCCAACCCCCCCTTCTGCCATTCAGCTCTGTCTGCCTCCTGTCTGTCATTCGGCCCATCAGCTGCTTAATCGTTCAAGCTTTTTCCTTTTTTTGTTTTTACCTTTGCATTTATTTAACAATCTTTACGTGCTTTTTTTTTGTTCTTGGATTCATCAGCGCCATCAATCTTGTATTGACAAAACCAATGCATCAGCAGTGTAATTTTGTAATCAGCACAGTGAGGCATACAAATCAGATCGGAAGCAGGGCTGTAATGCATGTAATCCATCAGAATGGAAGTGCTGGAGACAAATGATAAACATGCATTTTTGAGGTGATTAATTGTCTGACTAACGGATTGATCCCCGCGTGTGCTCACAGATCTGGAGTTTATTTCCGTCTTTTCTGGCGATGAAGTTGTGAAAACGCCGACTTTGAAGCCATATTTCCTGCCTGTTGTGTAAGCAATGCGGGAGTGAGGCATTTTTGCTTTTGCTATAGTGCTGCAGGCATTACAATATGTGTCTGACTGCGACGATTCATTTTATTTATTTCATTGCTTTCTATTGGTGGCTGTTAGAAATTCTGACAGCGTCACAGAACTCATCAAAACCCACTCCCACCCTGCTTTAGCTGTGGCCTGTACTTGACAGAAACAGTGTACAAGGCAAGGGGGCTGGCTAATTAGAGAAACATGCAGTAAATTGGTAATATATCACACGAGTAAATACTGCAGTAATTATACAACTTTGGCATTTGCTTTCATTCGCTTTTCATGCGAGGCTTATTAGTCTTCATAAGGCCGGTTTCTAGCTCCTAGCAGCCCCCCCCCCCCCCCCTCACACACACCCTGTAGCAGACAAAAATGTCAATGCACATTGTAGAGAAGTGGTGGTGGTGGGGGGGTGTCTTTGCAAACACCTGCCAAAACGATCATTGATTCATGGGCATTGATCCCCGATCGGCTTCTGCAGATATATGACGGTCGTTTTGTGCAGCACGGCAGAGAGAATAATCTTACTGATTGCTTTGATCCCAGAGATGTTTATTTTGTTTTATTTTTTCTTTACTTCTGCATAAGCAGCGGTGGAGAGGCAGAGTGATTGACATCGTTCCCCCCCTCTCAGCGGTCAAAATATTGGACCGGCGTTGCCTCGGCCCCGGCTGTGGCTATCTCAATGAAAGATTGATGAGGCTCTTCAGGTAGATACAAAGCTAAGTGTCTTGTTTATTAATGTGCTGTGATTGGATCCATTAGCTGCCTTGTGTAAACTAATCGCCGTATAATGCGTGTTGTCATTTCAGCCTAACTGCTGATAATGTATTCCTCCCCCGTCTTTGCAAATGCTGTTATTTTCTAATAGACTCGTGGAAATAATGTTGTGTCAGGAGTAAGGATTTTTCTTTCCATTCGGTCTGCTGAACAGTAAGCATGTTTCACATTGATTGCTGAATATGCTGTATACTTCAGCCTGCTGTTATCTGATATGAGAAGTTATATTTGGAGGGGGGGGGGGGGGATTCGGTGCAGAATGCATTTGGGCGACTCGAGTCGTGATAGGAGAAACTTTTCCTTTTTTTAAAATCTAATTCTACCTGGTATAAAGTGAAGATTTACTGCCAATACAGGCAGGAGTGTTTAGCTTGAAAACAAATTGGGTCAAATCTCAGCTGCATCCTGGAATATAAGTGCAGACAACCTTTCCCTTCTGCATGACATGACATCCACAAACACATCAGCGCAGCGGCAACACCGGGGACGAAGATTATTGACTCGTAATAGCAGATCTAATAGTATCGCTTTCACAAAAGGATAAAAAAAACAGCCTGGCAGAACCATAACAGTATCATAACCACGCTGGCTGACATCCAGCTTGCCATCCTCGGGGATCAATTTCTTCAAAGCATAATGTATCTCTTTTATTCTCCATCTGAGATGCAGAGTTGGTGATCTCAAGGTGCACAGAGACACTTTGAAGTGCAAAAGAGTCAGTCGGAGCATGAGATGGAAGATTCACAGCCCCGGTTTCTCCCCACTGAGATCCTCTGACCTCAAGTGTGCAGAGTGAAACTAAGCAAATTGAAAATAAGTTTAGTAGGGCACGCTGCAGTTCAATGTACACACAGGAAAATAAACATGGTGAAACTACCTGTCAGAATCGATTTGAAACGCTGAGGAATTTAAAAGAGTTATCTCCAGCTCTTGAAATGTGCCCTCCTTCCCTACCCTAATGCTGCTTTAAGTGCATTTGCTCTAGATAGTCCTCCCTTTTTTATTATAGTACTACCCACCCAGCAAAACCGCAATGAAAAGACATTTAACATGACAGTGCTATATATTAGAATAGCGCTGAGATTTGGTCTAAAGGTCCATCAATCCATCCATTCATTTTGTTGACTGTTTAATTTAGTTTTGTTGGGGGGCTAGAGTTTATCCCAGCTCACACTAACAAGCGCAGGGGTACACCCTGGATAGGTCACCAGTCCATCACTGTGCTAACAGCAGACAACCATCCATTGCTCACATTCATGCCTACAGCAAATTTGGAGTCACCAGCTAACCCAAAATGCATATCTTTGGACAAGGCCAGATTTGCACCTTGCTATTAACTGGCGGTGCTAACAAAAGAAGGTCTGGAAAAAAAGAGTGGCTTAAAAAAATTAAAGGACCTCAAAAACTGCAAACAGACGACCAACATACCAACATACATACATTAGGATCGGGCAGTGCATTGTGGGAAACACTAGCCAACAACTCAAATGTTTGCTGGACTTTTGTTGATTAGAGAACTTAAAGTTTAAATGATACATAGCCATCAGGGTCAAAATTAAGTTAAACTTAATTCCAAAGTGGAAGTTTGGGAATTGCACCTAAATGTCCATCCATCCATTTTCTTCCACTTATCCGGGGTTTAGCCGCTGGAGCAGTCGCCTAAGCAGCAAAGACCAGATCTCCCTCTTCCCAGCCCCCTCCTCTAGCTCATTTGCAGGAAAACCAAGATGTTCCCAGGCCAGCCGAGCAATATGAACTCTCCAGTACATCCAGTGTCCTGGATCAACCTCCCGGGGCTCCTCCTGTAAGGACAAGCTCGGAATATCTCATCCAGGAGTTACTCACTTACTAGTTTACCCTGCCTGGGATAGGGTTACTGGGACTGTGGAGGGAGCTCCAGGGAGAGCATCTGGTGGCTGGACCTTAGCCCACAGAGCCTGGCTGGGCACAGCTCTTTGAACCCTCACCTCCTGTGGGCCCATCACCCACAGGAAGCGTGGAACAATGTCAACATCGGCTGGGCTATGATGCAGTTTTTGCTCTCACACCGCGCTCAGCTTGGACTGATAACTTCAGCGTTTCGACTGTGTTTGGATGGGAAATCAAGGCGAACTTGAGCCTTTTGCATTAACTGGCGCAGACGACTTTCAGCTTTCACTTTCAGCTAAAGTTATTTGTAAAAGCGACGTGTTTTACGGCGCTTCCACCTTCTTCCCAGTATCATGCAGAAAGTGACAGGTGTGCTTTGCATCTCGGCAGCATATTCACCAGACAGCCGTGGCCTCGTCTATAAATAACGCAGTGGCCTGTTCTTATTTTTACAGCAGGTTCACGCCAAGACGTCTGCCAGTCGCATGGGAACACCACTTCACAAGGAACAGCACAACAAATAATGTGCACGGAGAGAACGAGGGAACAAAAGAGAGAAATGGTGTCAGTCTGTTGTTGTTTTGTACCACATGCTGTGGCGCTACAATAGCTGTTTGGAAGTTGAAGCTAATGGACAGGCCTGCACGTTCATTAAGAGAGCCTTTGAAATTATGGATGTTTCAGTGTGGGGGGTGGGGGCAGGGACGACGGCGCTGCAGATATAAACAGCCTGGTTGGGAGCCGCAATAACACAATAGGTTTAATAGGCAGTTAATGAGGCTGGACGCATGTGACCTCTCGCCTTTGATTGTGTTCACACTCTAAACTGCACTGGCTGTTTTTTTTCAGTTGCTCATTTGAAAATACTCGCCTGAGCACAGCAAGATATAATGTTGGGTGATATCATAGGCGGCAGCTCTGGGAAAAAAACCACATGCAAATAATTGCAGCAAACACTTCTCCGTGTGGACCGAAAGCAGAGCAGAGAGTATGTGCACAGTCCCTTTGCCTACTCTATTCTCCTAATTATGAACGCACCTGCAAGTCCTTCCTTCCTGCACCGAGGTTCCCACACAACCAATCGGACAGCCTGAAAAGAAGAGCTGCGGTGATGTAATTACTTCTCCAGGTTCCCAGGATACACAGAAAGGAAAACAGAAGGGTGGGCAGGCGAGCGGCGGGGAGGGTTTTGGTGCAGGACCGTGGCTAAGCAGCAAAGCCAGTTTCAGTGCCTTTTAAAGGGTGTAAAGCGATTCCGGATTACCTTGATGCATGATTTAATGGTACATTCTCCATTGGTTCAGCCCACTAGAGCACTCAGCACAAAGTTATGTGGCAGTGTGGGGGTGTGTTGTCTAGGAAGTAAATCTCAGGGTTGTTTTGTCTTCCTTTGGTTTGTTCTTTTGTTTGATTAAAGGAGTTTGAGAAAAGATTCAAGTCCAGCACTGCTTTCTGGCTAAAAATAAGACCGTAGGATGAATTAAATGCATGAATATGGAAAAAAAGAGCAGCAGTTTTTGAAGATGAAGAGATGTCAGTAAGACCAAGCTGGCTGTTTAAATGTATACCACCCTTTGATTTTCACTCCATTACACTCTATTTACACAGTTCTGAGCTTATTTTCTGTGAACTGTGAAATTCACAAGTCAATAGCGCAGCAATCACTTCCACACACATACACAAGTCTGCATTTGAATCAATAAGATATAGCAGTGAATGTTAAAACATTCTGACTCTGTGCCTGTTACATAACTTAACATACCATCGCAGAAGACTCCCCTCTCACTGAAGTCATGGCACGGGTATTACATTTCAGCTATCAGTCTGGGTGAGAGTGCCGGCCCTTTAAATATCCCAGAAAGAGTTTCTTAAAGGTTTGGATGAACTCTACGGTCACTAATACAAATCCATGCAAAATGCAGAAAATACAAAAAAAACCCAACAACTATAGAATAGAAAAATATTTTTGACTCTTGCAAACACGTCACCATTAGCTCCTGACCAATCCCGCCATGGTGTTGGGAGTAATTAATAGCTATGAATAATAAATCGAGTTACAAATTTTGTGCCACTCTCGTCAATGCATGCAACTCTTTTGGTGCTAAAATGTGGGAAAACCCTCAGACCTACATGTATAAAAAAAAAAAAAGCCTGTTTAACCTGTTTTTGTCTTTTTGCAAAACGTCTTATTTTGCATGAGATTTGATTTCAGCGGCGTGAGAACAGAGGTGAGAGCCATGCTGGAAATGTGAGAGTGTGCAACCCAGTTAATTAGCACACACAATTCTAGGAAATACTAAGGTATATATTTAGCATAACGTTAAAAGATATACTGAACATAATATAACATGTGTTGCTGTTATGCATGACATTCCCGCTCATTGCCACAAGTTGAGGTCATAGTAAGCTCTCAGTGAGGTCTTGGTGTACAATACAACACTGCTGCTATATATAAACCAGTCCCTGACAGAAGCTTAGATGCTAATAGCCAAATCTGCATTCTGAGCAGCAAGGGAGGTTTTTGTTTTTGTGATATTGACCCTTCCATTACGTTTGCAATTTATTCAGTTTGTGGTAAAACGCCTCAGTAATTCTCTTTTGCTTTTGAGCTCCCGCTTTATGCACACACATCTCGCTACAATGCTCGGACACTCGTTTACATTTTCACAGCGTGCTCTTTCTTAGCGCTTCAAATTAGCTAGTTTTTCGACCGCGTTCACAATATTTACCTCCTCTGTGGAGGACTTTTGTGCTTCCAGTGCTGCTTGCCATCAGAGAGACGCCTGTATAACTAGCTATATTTAAATTGCGACTGTTTGTAGTTGTCCTTGTGGCTGCTATGGCACTTGAGAAAAAGAAAAGCTCTCTCGAGAGGACGCGGATGAGGGGCGAACTCTTTCACCGCTTCTGAACTTGGAGTGCTTTTCATAAATGACCTTCACTGACTTTGTTTTCAAGCCAGCTGAAGTGTCTCGAGAATTGATTGCGAGCAAAATAACACGACTTTTAACGCGTCGCAGTCGAAAACGTGGCACATTTAATGAAGAAGAACGGGGGATTAGGCTGGAAAGTTTTTGCTTGCGTTCGTGAAGCTCCGGCTGTACTTCTACCTGCTTGAACGGCTTCACTGGAGAGGATTTGGAGTGCCGAAAGAGGCACATTTAAAAAAAGAAGCGGAAGCTGTTTGGCATGCTAAGATTTCCATTTTAAACCAAAATTGCTATAAATTAACAGGTGAAAGAGAATATAATTAATTGATCAACCACACTGACTCTCAGATGTGCAGACGGTTGTGGTGCTGGTAGCGGTGATGGGGAGGGGGGCTCTGTTTTTGATTCAGTGCCATATTCTCTGAAGCTGAAAAACAGCCCCATCAGTAACTCATTTCATATGGATGTGCTCTGATGTGGCACCAGCTTTAGTCTCTCCTCAGCACGGCGCTTCACTGTCGGCGCTTTGTATCAGCGTCCCGTGTTATTCCTTCTCTTCTTGATCATACGATGGGAGTGAAAGCAGGAGAGAGAAAGGAAGCCGGAGCTAATTCTAATTGTTCACTTATTGGTGTTTCTCCGCGACGAAGGCTCGGAGTCTGTCTGCTTCTTCTTCTTTTCAGCTGCATGATAAGCACAAGGCGGCGTTTGACATTTTGACCCATGCTCCGTGGCTCTAAGTGGCTGTCAAAGCAGAGCTGTCACGTCCCATCTTAGGTGCTGATGTTCTCCTATTGACCATGTTCAAGTGAGCAGAGAGTTTTCTTGTATGGGTAAAGGGAGGGGTTGGGGGTGGGGTTCCTTCGGGTGTAATCTAATGAAAAAGCCCGACTATAAATACAAACAGGAAACGGGAAACAGTACGGCCAATTAGAGTCTAGAAAAACTTGGATGTATAAGCAAAGTGGGCTCTCTCTGCTTCGTTCTCGCTGTACTTTTTTTTTTTTTGTAAAATATTTTTAAAAGCTCTTTGTGTGGTTGCCTATTAGTGCCTAATTGAGAGAGTCCTGGGATAAGCTGTGGAAGAATGTGAGCACTGTCCAAGTCGTGGCACAGTCCCAATAGTCGGGTTGGGGGGGTTAGGAGCACGGGAGGCCATGGATTCACCCGCCACCCCCCTCCATATAACAGCAATGCTGTAAAGTCCGCCAAGCTGCATATTTAATTTGTGTGACGAGCCGAGGAAAATTGTTTGCTGTTCAGTTCCCCCCCCCTCCTCTTTCTCTCTCCTCCCAGCACTGCTACGTCTTTGTTCCAGTCCCTCGACGGCTTGTTCACTTACTTTCCGTTTGACGTTCATTTGTAACAACTTCAAAACACGCTGGCACAGAATACACAGACAGATGTTAGCGATGAAATATTTATCCCATAAATTGTAACCTGGATTCCTCACTTGCCTTGTGAGCTTAGCCAGCCCGTCTATTATTAATGATGAATGAGCTTCTCTTTTTCCTCCTTTATTTTTTTGTCAGCTCTTTGTTGATTTGTAAAATAGCTGTATGAGAACTTTTCAGCTTCGTTTTTTTTTCTCCCCACTATTTATTTCCGTGTAAGCATGTAGCAGATGATGCGTGATGAGTGATGAGGGCCAAAAACAGCAAGCTCAGGTCTGTTTTCGCCCGATGAATCTTCATCTGAAATCCATCTTTATCTGCTCTCCGATGGCGATGACTGGCCATTTAAAGATACTCGGGCTGTCTGTTGAGACAGAGCCAAGAGCGTTTGAGCCTAAGCTGTGATCCAGGTTCCTCCCACTGCTTTGACACATAAATAAAAGAGAATAATAATGTTCAGCGGCTGCCTGAGCAGCATGCTAATACAGCTGAAAGTGCCCTTTAACCAATGCACCATATCAAAAGGTGGAAAATATGATCTTCAGAGGCATCTAACAGTCTGTGGAAAGCTGTAATCCTACACAACTGGGACTCCTGCTGCCTTATTTTATCTGCAGCTAAATAAAACCATTACACTCTAATGTCCATATCTGAAGCAAGCAAGCAGAGTGAATTCAGCAAAATCAATCTGTGTTGAACTATAAAACCTCCAGACAAAGTCTGTGCCATGCACATAAATTCAACACCAATTGTTTTGATGACCATTTGTTCAAAAGCAACCCTCAGAGTTTTCTTTTTTCTTTTTTCCCATCAAGCAGCGGATAAAAACGGCGACGGTGGGAAATTCAGGGGCTGAGATTAATTGGCATGCAAGCAGAGTAACTGTCCACAGTCTGCCGATCACAGGGCCAGCCAAGCATGACAAGCATAGCCTATCTTCTACTTTTCATTAGGCCACGGACGGGGGCCAGCCACAAGCTTTATGCTAAACAGGGTTGATACGGCTTTCTCAGTCTCCCAAAGACCTTTACACCCTCAAAACAAAACAACAGGATATGTACCAACAAAAGCAAACAATGTCAGAGAGGGGGGGAAAAAGAAAAAAGAGGATGGTTCTTGCATGAAGCCTGTCTCGCAAATAAAAGGAATGAATAGCTGGCGGGGGAATAAGAAGGAAGTGTGATATCAGAAGTCGAGTTGATGCGAAGAATCAATGAATAAGTGTCCGCGTATGATTAACTGGCCTTTATTCTGGAAGCGTGCCTGCTCAATTTTCAAAATGTACATTTCATTTATTGGGATCCATTAATGGTGGTGTGTTGGCAGAATTATGATTTGTGTATGCAACAGTGGCAAACTAATTAAAACATAAACTAGGATGTTGTTTTTGTTGTATGTGCCATCCATGACTGAAAACAAACAGCAGATTAATAGGTTCAGGATACCTTGGAGTACTGATAGACTCTTTATTTGTGTTTGTGTTTTCCTTTTTAAAATTCATGACAAAAAACCATCTACGTCTATGTTTCTTAACAAGCACAACACACAAAATATTGCATCACTTCCAAATCGTAATTTAACAAGTTCGACATGAACTTTTGGATGCATTTTGAACTTTGGCTGCTTTGCTGCAGTTCTATTTCAGTTTTACCAAAACTTTGGGTTTTTGCAGCCATTGGACAGCTGAATACTATCGGCAATACGCTAAAAAGACAAAGTAGAGCTTCCAAGTTGAGTCTGTTCCCTCGTTACCACAGACTATGTGCTTTGTGATACCGTCCATTGGTTAGTAAACTCAATCTGAGCTGCCATCTTGGTGTTTTGAAACCCGATGTTATGAGCCGTGGGTAGATCTGATTGGGAAGCCGAGCGATGCAGCACAGCACACGCATACCCAGTTCATATGAATGCTCATCAGCATGCGTTGCAGTGAAAGATTATATCTGAGTAAAAATGCTGTTAACAAAACCAGTTTGGTTAGTTTGGAGTTTGTAACCTAGTTTGCAGCAAGATAAAATGTGCCAAAATCAACTAGTCCCTAAAGAAAAGGGCACAGTTATCTTTAGACAACAGAATAAAATGTTCAGAATGTACAGCAACATAAAACTGTGTGACTAACTAAATGTGAAAGTGAAAACAGCTGCAAAATGATGCAGTGTGAGAAATCCATTGACTCATTATGTGTATAAATCACATCTGTCCACAGAATCGGTTTCTTCATTCCAACCTGTCCACCAGCTGTCACAGGACAGGACTGCAAACCTGCACAGAGCTGGGATGGGCTACAAGACCATCAGAAGATTGGCGGGAAGGTGACAACTGTTGATCTGATTTTGTTGGAAATGGAAGAAATATTAGATGACCATAGATCACCCTTACTCTGGAACTCCATGCAAGATCAGCCCAAAACTACATGGGAGGAGCTTGTTAATGATCTGAAGGAAGTTGGGACCACAGTCACCAAGAACACCACTGTTAATACACCATAACGTACTGGGTTGACATCTTGTGGGGCTCAGAGGTCCCCCTGCTCAAGCTCACAAGTGCAGGCCATTCTTAAGTTTGCCAGTGAACATCTAAATCAGGGGTGTCCAACTCCAGGTCTCAAGGGCTGGTGTCAACTTCAAGACATGTTGAGGAGGTCATTTAGACTTTTAAATCAGCTGTGTTGGATCAAGGACACATCTAGAACCTGCAGGACACCAGGCCGCAAGGCCTGGAGTTGGAGACCTGTGATCTAAATGATTCAGAGAAGGCTTGGGAGGAAGTGCTGTGGTCATATGAAATGAAAACAAGCTCTTCAGCATCAACTCAAGACGTCGTGTTTGGAGGAAGATAAACGCTGAGTATGGCCCAAAGAACATCATCCCCACAGTCAAGCAACGAGGTGGAAACATTATGATTTGGGGCTACTTCTGCTAAGGGTTCAGGACAACTTCACTACATTGCCATATATGATAAATTCTTGAAAACCTCTTGATGAAAACCTCCTTCCCTCAGCTGGAACACTGATAATGTGTCTTGGATTTGTTTTCCAGCATAACAGTGATCCAAAACATACCATGGCAACAAAGGATTGGCTGAAGAAGAAGCACATTAAAGTCATGGAGTGACCTCGCCAGTCTCCAGACCTCAGTCCGATATCTGTGGAGGGAACTGAAGCTTTGAGTTGCCCAGCAGCAGCCGAGCAACCTAAAGGAGTTCCTGTAAAGACGAGTGGGACAAAATCTCTGACCAGCTGCAAGAAACATCTTACCGCTGTTCTTGCCAAAAAGGGTTTCTCCATCAAATACTAAGTCGTGTTTTCTGTTAGGATGAAATCCTTTTTTCACTCAGTGAATTTTTGATTGACTGTCCACTAAAATGAAACTACCAGAAAATTAGAGACTTAGATATTTAGCAGAGGATTAAATAATTACTTCTCCAACTGTAAAGCCTTTTGTGGCTCTGAAATGAGAAGGAAATCCAAACCAAACCAATAAAAAAAACCTTATTCTTAACTGCATGCTTGCACAAACCGGGTTTTTGTGTTGGTACCACAAGGAAAGCGCAAGTGACAGACACTGCCACGCTGCATTCTGGGAAATGACTCATTGTTTTTAGCTTGATTACAATCAAGCATTAATGCTCTTCCGAGTTCACAACTGAATTAGTCTCAGTTAGTCTCGTGGGTTTAAAACACACGCTCAGATTTAGTTTGAGAACGTTTCTATAGTTTAGATGAGACAAATGCTTTTGTTACTTTATGAGGAAACCATGGAAACGTTTGATTATGCATCATCTGGAAATGACCGATGCAAAGACCCAACTTCAATCTCATCTTTACCTCTGCAGCAGGCCCGCCTACAGATTAAAACTCTTCTTTACCCGTCCACAGCAGAGTGACCAGAGGTCGGCCGAGGGACGAAACAATAATACCCCCTCATGGTAAAGTGGATATGAGTGATCACAGTCCTAACCACCATTGGACTTGACCTGGTTTATGGAAATCACCTCTCCACTGAGCGGACGCCTCTAGCTCATCATAGGGAAATTTTCCAAGGGCTCTCAAAGGCCAAGAGTAATATCAGCAGAGGAGCAGGGGGTAAAGATGTCGTCACCTTGGCTGTTTGTCCTCTCTGGTGTCTGTTCAAAAATACTAGAGGATGCTTACGGCTGTGGATTGAGAGTGGATCTGGAGGGCTATATTGAAAAACACCATTACAGGCATGATGACAGTGGATTATTGTCATTCAAAGTGCCGCTGTCTAAAACGACATAATTGGGGCCTGAGCCAAAGAGCGGGGCCGCCCCTAGGCTACGGCAGGTTATTGCTCTTTCTGTTTTGCTCTGGGCGGACATTGGGTGGGCAACCATTTCCTAAAGGGTGGGTGTGAGTGCTTTATTTTGGTAGTGGCCCCTCCCTTTTAGCTTAAATGAGATAAACCTCCAATTTCTGCTGGAGTGTATTCTCAAGCCAACCATAGGAGGGTGAAGCATTCACAGCCACTGAGTGTTAATAATGTGCCAAACAATTATGTCACAGTCTTTGGCCTCCCATGTGAGAAAGTTAGCCCTCCCTCCCCTGCTGCGTTACAGTATGCAAATGAGAAAAAGGCTAAAGTCTGAGAACTAGATCCTGTGAAGCAGAGCCAGACTACTGTTATGAAGTGAATGGCATCCATAAGCCTTTAGGGGGAAGGGGGTGTAAATTAGAGCAGTAATCCATGGGAAATAAATGGGAACTAAAAGAGCAACCGTTTTTGTTATCTGGCGGGGCTGGAGGGTGCTGGTTTGCACCCATCGAGCATTTTTAGAATTTCTCAAGCTGCAGAATGCAATCTATGCTCTCTGTGTAGTTCTTCATCCCCATGCATGTGTGTGTGCTGGCCCTCAAAATAGCTCAGTGAGAATAAATAATGGGAACCGCAGTGAAGTCTGCTGGGTGACAGAAAGTAGAAACAGCACAAGAACTTTCAACTGCAGGTTTACTGTGGGAAATGTGCTACCTGGTCATTGATGTTTCCTGTTTCCTTTGGCGAGAACACCAGTTAAAAAACACACAAAGCACTTCAAGATAAAAAAAGAAAAAAGCCTGGATTTTTGAAGAAGCAGAACAAAAATGAAATTGCCTCAACATGTATCATAGATTCCCCCCCTCCTCTAAGAGCTTTTAATCTTTCTGCTATAAATTACTGTCTTTATTTACATAGCACCAACAAAGACATGCGAGAGACTGTAAAAATTTCGATGGGGTCAAAGCGTCCTCTGTGCTCTATAAATTATGCGTCCGGTGCATGTTTAATCACATGAAACACAAGACTGGTGAACAAAACCTGGCCTGACCTTCTCATAATTAAAATGCAAAATAACCTGTTGCCCGTCTGCTGCAGTTATCGGACGTGACGAGGTGCAGTCAGTCAGCCTCGCTGCCTCTTGCTTATTCACTTGCATATCTCGGCTGATCTAGTATCACTGTAGCTTTAGAGTTGCTTCCTACCCTATAAATCCTGACACATGAAGGCTGAACTTCAGTGCACAACTGTCTAAAACACACAAACCAAAAAGCAAACACAGATCCCATGTGAGCTTTTTGTGTTAGTTTAGTATCTTTTGGTTTTATAGCTTTCTGAGCGGCGATTTATGAAGTTGAGAGCGATTGACTTGTTCAAGTAACCACACGTACACTGTGCACTTTAATAGTTCAGTTAACTGAAAAAACGTTTTTATGTAGTCATTTCCAAACTCTTATTTTTTCTTATTTTTCCAAACACTTTTTATGCCAGCCTGTGGTGTCCTCTCACAAAACTTCTACAATTTTAAAACCTTATTTTTTAGCATCTTTTTTTTAAAAACCATAAATAGTCAGAAACTGACAAATAAGAGTTACATGAAGATTTATTTACTCAAAAATGTAATTGCAAGCCAATAACATTAACACTGATAAATGGTAAATTGACTGACATAGTGCTTTTCTACTCTACTGGACCACTTACAGTGCTATATGACTCATTCACTCATGGTTCTTTAATTTAAACTGGTTTAAATTTTTTATTATTATCATGTTTAGGATTAAAAAAACAGGTAATCCATTAATAAAATGAAGATAAACTGTAAATAAAAATATAGAAATGATTTAAAATTCCAACAAACCCGGTTATTTTTTTTTTTAAAAACAATTTATTTATTTTGTAAAAATACCACTTTAAAATGTCACAAAGAAAAAAAAAGTGTACGAATCACCAATGTAAGAGGCATGGAGATTTCATATAACCAATGAATGGTTTTCCTTCTTCTATAACCTTTTTCTGAGTGGACTTTGGCACTAAAAAGCTACTCGCTTCCCAGAGAGTCGCCACCATTAGCTTCAATGTCGCTCCAGGGTTACGGAACCTTTTAACATTCCCAAGTGTCGTCTCTGAAGCATTATGCACCAGCATGCAAGAGAGCCAGAGTCATTTATATTTTACTACAGCACCCCTTGACCCCAAGAATAAGCCGGCAAAACAAAACAATCACTTTAATAATTGGACGACAGATGTCTTTTTCCACAAGGAGTAGCAATTAATCTTTGAAATATGCTAGAGAGCATGTCAGCTGAAAATAGAAAGTGCTTGCCCTTTCTCCCTCTTCTGTTGTTTATTTTTTTTCCATGGCTATGAGGACCATTTGCATATGTGTATCCTACAGTAACAAAAAAAAGCTCTTCTTTGGTAAGCAATTTAAAACGAACATTTTACACACTATATTAAAAGTTCAGCAAGTTTAAGCTTTGCAGACAGATAGGACTTTAACAACATTCAGTCATACTGTCACACAATTTAGCATGTAGACACCTCAAGCAATTTTTTTTAATCTCCCCTCTTTCCTTGTTAAACGTTACAGTATTTCCTATACGCTCTTCACATTTTTTCTGTCGATAATTAATTAGTGTGACCAGAAATTAATTAGGGTCTAGTGCAAAGAATGCTGGTGTGCATAGCAAAATTAATTCCTGAGATGGAGGTGGAGAGAGGAGGATTAATATTCTGCGTGAGCATTCTTGTTCGTTTGTGGCCTTTTAGGTTTAAATGAGAGATTATGGAGTGAAGTGTAAATAACTCGTAAAACTTGATGACTGGCTTAACATGGCTAAATTTAGTGCACCTATTATAAAATGAAAGAAGGGCAATTATTTAGCAAAGTTAATTCTTGTGCAGCTAATAATGACGTTGAGACTTAGCCTATCAAACCACACGTGCTCACTCAGTGTACTGTGAGGAAACACGTGGTAGCTAATAGTTCGGAGCTTACCGGAAGCGAGGTTGATTAGTTTTGCGCTGGCGCATTAAGTTGGTGCCACCGTGTTTGCTTGATGGAGAGTTAGTCTCACTTCTCATAGGAGAAATGGATTCCTCACATTCCAAAGTGGTGCCCACCTTTTCTTTCCTGCCAGGAACTCACAGCTAGCTTCTAGCAATCTAAGCTAACAATGGCTGCTGATGGTCAACACCAAAAGCTAAGTATGGGATGCTGCTTTTTAAAGCTCAATGCATCATCTGTTTTTTGACGTATGACGTTTTTTGACCATAATGTGGCTGTAGCTCAGGTGGCAGAGTAGGTCCGCCACTAACCAGAAGGTCGGTGGTTCGATCCTAGGCTGCTCCAGTCTGCATGCCAAATATCCTTGGGCAAGATACTAACTACTACTAACCCCATGTTGCTCTCCAATGCATCCATCGGAGTGTGAATGTGTATGAATGGTAGACTACTTAGCACTTAGGTCAGAAAAAAGTGCTTGTGTGATTGGGTGAATGAATTAGTTGTATAAAGCGCTTTGAGTGATCAGACAGAGTAGAAAAGCGCTATATAAGAACAAGTCCATTTACCATCCCCCCCCCCGCTGGTAAACGCTACAGGTCCATCAGGTCAAAGACCAACAGACTCAATAAAAGTTTCTACCCACAGGCTGTCAAACACGCCCCACCTCCACCCTGATTGAAGGTTAACTGTGCTGTTAACATTTATGGACATTTACACTGTATTTATAAACCGTCCATCCATTCATTCGCTTCCACTTATCCTTTTCAGGGTCGCGGGGGGCGCTGGAGCCTATCCCAGCTGTCGTAGGGCGAGAGGCGGGGTACACCCTGGACAGGTCGCCAGTCTGTCACAGGGCCAACACACAGGGACAGACAACCATTCGCACTCACATTCATTCACACATAGTGACAATTTGGATTATCCAATCAACCTATCCCCACTAGCTGCATGTCTTTGGACGGTGGGAGGAAGCCGGAGTACCCGGAGGGAACCCACGCAAACACGGGGAGAACATGCAAACTCCACACAAAAGACTGATGTTGGAATTGAACTCAGGACCTTCTTGCTGTGCGGCAACGGTGCTAACCACCGTGCCACCATGCTGCCCTAAACCGCATTTATTATAATAGCAACCAGCATTCCTACCTCTACTCCTACCTCTTACTCAATGTGCACTACCACTGATTACATTGCAGCTTATATTGCACCTGCGCCTTTACTTGGCAAATATAACTTGTACATATCTGTATAGATGCTTACGTTATTACAAGTTCCCTCTATAACTTCAAGTCTATTTTTTTCTCTTATTCTAAAGGAATTTTAATGTAAAAATGTACATGCTGCTAACAGAGATGGCAGACTGTCTTTCATTGTTCTTGTAACAGTGACAATAAAGATCTGTTCTATTCCAATATCATTAAGTTCCTGTAACTGCTCTGCCTTTACCCCGATACACTAAAGCGGCACATGATAAGTTTAAATGGATAAATGGAAAAAGAAAAAACCCTCCTTAGACTGGATTTCTGAAACCGAGATGAAGTGGACGTTTATGGATTGAAAAAGGAACACAACCAGTGTGGTGTGACCTCATCTTTTCACACAATAATTGCAATTTGAGCAAAGCCGAATGCATATCAGCACAAGTTTGAAGTGAAAATATTCACATAGTGTGAAATTCAAATACATCTTGTCACGAGGCTATCGCCATCTCTCTCTGCTGCTTTCTTCTTTCTCTGCCAGGCATAACACGCAGTCAGGAGGCAGTTGTCATGGTGATTAATGCAAATGCACACTGTTAACCTGTAGAAGAGAGAAGAGGACTTTTCAAAGCATCTCAGACCTTGACTTCAAGTAATAAGTGTCTCTGCTCACTACCAATATAATGGCAAGAGAAATTGAAAATCATACCAGCTTTTATAAAGCTTGACATCTCGTTTAGTTGCTGTAAATGAAATCCCCGCACTTCAGATAGTGCTTTGGCTGCACGGTTCGAGGAAAATACTTTGTCAGCGGTGGCAAAGTGTGGGCTGAAAACAGAGCCTTTCAGAAGCAAGAAGTGACAATGCAGTTATTTTGGTCAGTGTGCTTACGTGCGGCAACATAGCAACGAGTTGTTTGGAATGACATCCAATGCCATGATGGCACCATAACAACTGGGATCATTAGTGTACATAAACCGACAAAGCTTCGCATCTAGAGTTCTGAAGCAACGCGACCCACCAAGAATGCCTTAATGAGAGTGGAAAAGGGCATGGACGAAAACACCATTACACCAGAGACCATTATATGTGAATGTGCACTATCCTGTCCTCACCCCTTCTTGACCGCTCGACCCCTGGCTCCAGAGGCTAACAGTGTATTTTGGTCCATCCCCCCTGGGTAGACTGCTGCTGTCTGCCGGACTGACACAAGCCAGAGACTCAGAGACTGAATCTAATTACAGAGACAATTATGATTGCGACCCAGTTTGACCCGGATTTGTATTCAAATGGACTGATTTACCTCGTGTGCTGGAGATGCATCTTCTGAGGACTGAGCGTGAACCCAGAGACTCCTCCGTCACTTAGCCTGTGTGCCTCTCTATTAAAGCAACTCACGCATGCATTGACAACCAGACACGTACACGCGCTGTGGCCAATTTACAGTGATGTGCATGTTTATTTATCAACCGACTGCTTTGTGGTTTTCCTTTGTTCTCATATAAACTGTTCCATATGATGTAGCTGTAAGGTTTTATTCAGAGCTGGGTGATAACTCAGTATTATAGCTTTAGTTGTCAAGAGAATTATATTGTAATGCCATCTTATTGAGCTTTAAACTTTATTTGGCCAGACAGCCAATGGAATAGTACTTAAATAGCACTTCCTGCCTCTTAACTGAGTACTCACAGCACTTTTTACCACAAGCCTCTTTCACCAAAAATCACACGTTTGTGTATGCGCTTGGATGGATGCATCGGGAACAACTCGTTTAGTATCGTGCCCAAGGATACCGCATAGGCCTGCAAACCAACAACCTTCCAACCGACCGGCAACCTGCTCTATCTCCTGAGTCACAGCTCCCCACAAACAGTCCACCTTGTTGTACTGGTAGGTGAAGTAGTTTTTTAAATCAATGCAATGGAGATATTGACAGTTACAGCTGTCGCTCTAACTTCAAGCAGAGGCTTTGTCAAAATCCACGGACATCAGGAATATATCTGCAGGCTAACAGGCTGGCAGATTGTACCGGTAAGCCCTAAAGCCTCTGAGTGGGCTCTTCAATATCTGTTGAAATTTTGGCCACACTTGGGCAAGAACGGGGAGCACCGAAGGCAACAAGTGTGTACAAGAGCTGGAGTCAAGTCAGGTCAAGTCAATTATAGGGCTTTGTATGGGTTTGTAGTACTGAAGAGTCACAGCAGTGAGCACACGCGGCAACGGTAAGTCCAGAGGGGACAACATGCCAGTCACTCTCCACCCATACTGCTGGAAGCAAACTAAACTTTGTCACACAGCTGTTAAGTGAGTTCTTCCATTTATGTAGCCAGTGGCTGAATTGGTAACACATAAAAGCCACAGAGGTGAAGGATATGGTCCTGTGATGTGTCCATCTAGAAGTGGCTGAGACTCAACATGAGAGTGACTCTTTTTTTCTCTCAAGCCCAGGCAGCTTGGGAGAAATTGATGATATTTGTTGAGCTTATTTGACAACTTGTGAACAGGATTTACAGGAGCTGAGGTTAGTTTCACAATGAACAAAGGCCAGCAAAAAGGCAGCTCAGGAAAACCTATCTATAATACAAAACGTTAGCAACACAGCAGCTTCATGTGTAGCCAAAAGAAAAGGGAGATGAGTGAATCCTGTGCCAGTAATAGCTACCATCTTGTCTCCTTTTGTAGTGGAGTGTCAGATTGGCGACCTGTCAAAGGTGTGTACCTGCCTGTTGCGCTATGATAGCTTGGATAGGCTCCAGCCCCTCTGTAAGGATAAGTGGAAGAGAAAGGATGGATGAAGCAGACGAAATAGTGATAAATCCATCTATTCTCTTCTAGTTCTCCAGGAGGGGCTAGAGTTATTTTCCAATTCAACAGTTTAGGGCCTCCTTTTTTATTGTTTGTCATATTTAATGCAACAGATGTTTCAGAAAAGGCTGCTGGTGATAGCAGCATATGTGGCACCAAATACATAATAATATATGAATCCTTCAGAAATCATGATGCCCCTGAGGATGTGCAAATTACCCATGTCGCGTGCACTAATGCACCCCCATACCAGCATGAATGCTGGGTTTTGAATTCTGTGCTGGTAACAAGCAGAGAATGCTTCTTCTCCTTTTTAGCCT
This sequence comes from Simochromis diagramma, assembly GCF_900408965.1. Taxonomy (NCBI): domain Eukaryota; kingdom Metazoa; phylum Chordata; class Actinopteri; order Cichliformes; family Cichlidae; genus Simochromis; species Simochromis diagramma. The sequence goes on along the minus strand of NW_024387503.1, from coordinate 2,253,574 downwards.
GGATGAGGGGAAATCATCCACGATTTCCTAAATTTAATAATCAGTCAATCAATCCTTTGATCAGAGCACAGGGCCATCTACCACTTTGCCTCAGTCCATATTAGATGAGCTTGAGCCAAGAGTGGTGTTTTTGGATCTTGTCCCAAGTCAGTGTGGCGACTTCCACAATTCTCACAGTATTTGAAGGATATAATGTACCACAGGATGCTGACCTCCCTGCCTTAACTTCTCAAAGGCTCGGTGTATCCGGGATACCATCTTTTGTTTTTGCTCAAATTGTGTTACCGGCCTGTTGACAATTAACCTAATTAATTGTGGGTTATTCCACCAGGTGTTTCTTTATAGCATGACACAACTTTTCCACTGTTTTTATTGGCTGTTTTGAAAATTCTTTTGGTCATTATGTGGCTGGCATCAAATCGAAAATGAGAATTGATTTATTCCAAAACGAAAACAAAACAATAAAATAGCTCACAAACACAGCAACACCGTTTGATATGTTCTTTCTGTATTCTGGAGTTGTACACAGTATTCATCAAAGCAGTCTTTTAGAGTTACACCACCCTGTGTGACTTAACAGTTCCTGAATACGGATTTGATCCATTTTACCCAAAGACCCATTAGGTACTTTTTGTCAGATTATTATTATTATTTTCACCATCCACCCCCTGCTGTACTAGTTCAGGGAGCTAAAGGGGAGTGAGAAGCGAAAGGCTTAGAGTCTTCTTCCCAAATTTCCGTTTTGTCCCATATAAATAGTTCCTTCCCATTAGAAACTCTTTCTGATGCCTGAAAATTATGATGAGCAAAATTATGACGTGTACTATATGTGGTGGCCGTGGGAGGTCAAATGCATTGCAACTTAAGGAAACACTAGCAAATACAATCATGCTGCAAAACTGCAGAAAACACTGTTTTCTACATCCGTAAAAGAAGCAAGGATTCATCTGATTGCTGTGAGGGCGAACACAAATCTGTCTTAATCACACAATCCAAGTAATACCGTGGATACATGTTTGCTATTAGCTAAACGGCTAATAGCGTGTCACCTCTGCAGCTGCTCCGGCATGACTTTTATTTTTGTAAGCTTTTGCAGTGTTTGATTCTGTTGTGTTTCGTGTGCTTTTGTGGACTTTTCTTAAAGTTGTACTGAGTTTGACCGCTCAGGGCCACCGTACCTACAGCTAATTCATGCCGACTAGCAAGTAAATCTGCACACCTAACTGCAGTTAGTGTTTACTAATCATATTGCTGATATAAATTCACTTAAAGAAGCAAAATACAATTTAAATCAGTCAGGGTTAATCCTACCAGTGGCTTCTGTAAATAATTTTTATTAGTCAGACACTAATCCACCCGCTAAAAACTTGTACTAATGAAGTTACCCATGCTATTTTGCATAAGACTCAGACGTGTTCGCTGGTTCACCCCGGGTTCTGCCACAAGGTCACACTTAGTTACATCAGCAGGCGGAGGTTTTGCTACACTGTGTCTCTGTCAGATTTCTTGAGAGGCTGTTGCTTCTTTCGGGGCAAGCCGGGCTCTCTCTGAGGATTGCATCTCAATTTTCAAAAGAACTGATAGCTTTAGACGGAAATTAATCTGTGTTAAAAGCGGTAAAAAGCTTTAGCTCTTCATATTTCTGGGGCTTAAATACAAAACAAAACAGAGGAGGAAGAAAAAAAAACAAAAAAAATCTAATCTGGTACATTTTGTTGTGGGCAATGTTCTTAGATCCTCTCTCATTTCTTTTTGCTAATTGCAAGACGGTAATTAAGTGCAGAATCTAATTTACTATGGGGGGTTCGTTTAAGGAAGTATGCATTATTTAAGGAGGGGGATCCAAGGAGGAGGATTAATATTAGGGCGCATTAGAGTAAGAAAAGCAGAGAGGCACTTTTGACGACAACAGTGACATTGAGGATTGAAAAGGGAACGACAATGTTAGCGAGGCAGACGCCATCAATGATGATGATGGGGCTGGTGATGATGGCGATTATGGCACAGCGGTGGCGACTGCTGTTGTGGTTCTCTCAAGCCAAGGCACATAAAGGAGGGTCGCTGACCTCTGATTTCACTCCTATTTCCCATACAAGCCAAGTCCTAATAGAGTCTATTAACAGAAAGAGAGGGAGAGAAAGCCCTGACGCTCGAGTAAAGTCTGCATATGTGATGACTTGCAGTCTGGCAGGCTGAATGAACCAGGCTCAGAGCCTGATAACCTCCTCTTTCCTTATTATTTCCCCTCATTTAACTCACTGTGTACCTCCATCACAGTCCATTTTGTGTGTGCGTGCTTGAGAGAAACTCAGCCAGAGCAATCTCTCACTCCTGCAGCACGTCTGTTATTTCACAGCAATTTTGGATAATGATTTATTTTACTATCCACAATTGGAAGGCCTTCCGCTTGAAAGGGAATGATAAAATAGTAATCCCGCTGCAATTATGTAGTGAGAGATAGTCACATTCATCGAGATCCACTGATACAGCTGACATGGACCTGAGAAAGCTTTGAATTGATGGCGACTAACGTGCCCAATCTTTTCTAGCATTACCAGGTCGGGTAAGGGTGTAAAATTAGAAAAGCCTTTAGAGTACACTCTTTTTGTAAATGATTTGTCAACCGCTTCAGAGATTGGTTGCTCAACCAAATAACTGTTATTTCACTTTATATTAATATTAAATATTCCACCAGGTTCAGCAGAAACACTCTTAACAGTGCAATACCATAACGTAAGCGGTATGTTAAAATTAGCACATTTTTAACCACTAAATTAAGGTTTTGGTATCTTTTTCAGCCACAACACGATGATTTAATTTTGCATTTAACATTTTTGTCTGTTATGTAAACTAGCTTAGATTGCTAGCTTAAATTGCTAATAGGTAAAAAAGGCAACACCAAAGCTTTGTTGCCTGTTTGTGGTTTAGCCTTGGTGATGACGATATAAATTAGTTTTAGAAGCCAGCGCTAAAGAACTGCTGTCTTAGTTTAATGTAAGTCTTTATTTTGGAGACTAGAGAATGTGAGGGCTCTTTGTTGTGTGCAGTCTACATGGTCGGCGGAGGGGTTATTTAGCCGTCATGAGGTTAGTGAAAAAAGGGGAAGCTTATTTGATCTGGAACATATTTCTAAACCTCTGACTGAACAGAACTGCTTTTTTATTGTTTCAAAGTTCACTGTAACCATTGTCACCACAGCTACGATAGAGAAGAGGACAATCCTTCAGAAGCTAGACTTACTCGCTTGTTCACTGAAAAATTTGGCCACTGTGTAGTTTTCATTTAGTAAGACTTTAGTAAACTAGAGGAGGACTTTGTTGACTGACTTTGATGCTGGATTTTGACATTAAAAAATGTTAGCAGCAACAGGAAAACAAGCTAACTCAAGGTAAACTTCATGCTATTCATGCTAGTGTTTGATTCGATTAGCCTTTTTTTTTTAAAACTTTATCTTTAATACATTTACCTTTCATTGCTGACTGAAAAAGTGGTGGAAGATATTTCTTATTAATAATAATGAAAACTCAAGCATCTAAATCAAATTCTGGACTAGAGATATTTTTTGCATCAGAGGAAACTGAGGTCAAGAGATAAGCTAACTGCAGGTTTGTTAAAGCATGATTCTGCAGATTGCATGCAAGTTATTCGCTAGGACTTTGCCATACTTGTGCTTTCAGTGTTGCCATGCTATTATCTAAATAGTTGCAAGAGTTAAAGGATACTCCACAGGTGTAAAAGAATTTTACTCAGAGGCACCATTTTAAATAGTACCTGAAAATAATGGGAGTCCTTTGGATCCTAAAGAAAAACAATGGAAATTCACCTAGGAAAAATCAAATGAAGGGTTGTAGCCTGTTGAAAGCTCAGGTTCGAATCCTACTGAAATATCGTGGGGGGGTTAAAGCAGGCAGTATATACAGGGAAACGTTCAAACGTCTTACAACTGAAGGAATAAAGACATTTCAGCAAGCCAATCTCAGAAACTCGTGAATAACAATTATGTAAAACGCCTACAAGAAGTTATTTCTGTTGAAGGGAGGAGCAGTAGCTTCTGTGGCAACAGGAGGATATTAAATGTATGGATATTTTTGCAGGTGTCGTGGTATATCTTCTTTATCTGTACACGACATCAACAAGAATCAAGCGTTTGTTTGACAAAATCTATAAAAGGCATTGCTCTCGGTGGGATTTCACTTTTTCCACATGGCTGTATACTTTGCTTAAGCTAGTTTTTCAATGTTTATTTTTTATACTCTTTTACTTACAATGAAAAAAAAGGTCAAAAGATATTTTTCAGAGGGCACCACAATTTTTTTTTTTGGCAGAGATGCCGGCAGACTTTTTTGGAAGTGCATGCAGGGTCATATTTTTCTCCTCACGCCTAGTATATGTGTTCTACTCCAGGCTTTCTTTGGAAGACCTTTAATAGTTAAACACTTTCACTTGCACTATGTTGAACTTGCAAAAGCAACACCTCTCTATTACGTTTTCATTAAAGTGGTGCACATTAAGAGTTCCACTTAATGTAAATGGAGACCTATTATGTTGATATCGAGCTCCACATATTTATTCTTTCTTTCTACAAAAGTAGCTTTGCATGACTCACAATAATCACAATAATCCCTATTTGTCTTATACTTTAGCTCTCTTCCACCTCCATTTAAGCCAAATTTCCTCTGATTGGTTGCCCCTCAGGGAGTGGGTGGGCCTCTGTTCACATGGACAGAGCTTTGTGCTTGAGATTACCATAGTGGGGATATCAGCTCAATGAGAGAGCCAAAACTGCAGCTATAGGCTCATGGAAGTGACGTGCACATATCCTGTCCTCATTATTTAACACTTTAGCCATGCTTAATGTAAGCATCCAGCATTGTAACAATAAATATGACATAAAATAGGTCCTCTTTAAGGTCTAAATTGGAGTAAACCAATGACAAATGTTTTACAGAGGGTGTTTTAACTAAATCAAACATAGTGGAGGGAATAACTTTTGAAACAAAGTTTAGCCAACCCCAATATTTTATTTTATATTTTGCAAAAGTCTCAAAAATAAAACTACTAGCTTGGAGACAAAATGTCCCCTGTGACTTACACTATATATCTTTAATGTCCAGTCTCATTCTGAGAGATGGCTTTTAGCTGTTGGTCACTTTCCACCACTGCTTGGTCATTTATTACATGCCCTTATGACAAAACCGCATTTCCAGCGCTTCACGTTGTCAGGAAACGCGAGCCTTGGGCTGCACTGTCCGCTGAGACATTAAAAGACGTACGAGATTGAAAAGTGATGGATTGTTTCCAGTAATCCTTTGGGTTTCAGCATCAATGTGGGAAAGCACGTGGAGCTCTGAACACATCAAAGGCAATACGCGGTCTCGATGCCACAGTCATGAGAAGCTTTATCCAATATGGTCCACTTCACAAGAGGTACAGCGAGGATGTGAGTCAGCAGCAGTGGAAAGTGAATTCAACATCTGCCTGGCTCCCAGCTGCAGAGGTTAAAGAACACAGAACTGGGATTTTCTCTCCGAGCGGGTCAAGCGAGTGGCTCGGACTGGCTTGGAATGTTTTCCCCCTTTTTTTAATGCTCAATAATGGTGCATTTTGCATGCTTGGTAGATGTGAAGTTGACAAACCAAGCAGGGCAGCAGTTTTGAGAGATCAAGGAACTCCAGGATTTAAGTGGGGGAAAAAAAACAACGTTCTTCACCACTCCAAAGCCGGGAGGCTCTCCGGAGCGAGCTTAATTACCAACTGCAGGCAAAGCTTCATTTAGAAACCACAGGGCTTTTACTGAAAATCAGAGGTGCTAATAAGTTGCCTGCCCATTCGAGGTCATCAGCACGGGAAGCAGAGAAGAAGGGTGTTGTTTTATCTAACTCTTATTTTCCTGTTAGTTTGTAGCTTAAACTAGACTCTTTGCTTTATACACTGCTGTTTTGTATCATTATCTGTGTCAAGTAGAGTAATTATCTAACAAATGTATAAAAGCGGCTCTCTAATTAAATGCCACGGGCTGTAGGAGACGGAGATAAATTATTTATTCTGCTTTGATGAGAGCTAGCTAGCTCTGAGCAGTCAGTCGTTTTTAGACTTGAAACCGCTGTAGCGGGATTTTACTGAAACTTTTCTGGGGGTGGGAAGAAAAAACAAAAAAAACCAAGCAAAAATTTGAATGTTTGCCACCAAGGTTTCTGTGTTTGAGAGCCAGCTTCTCCAAAGATGGTCATTCAAGAGACAAAGGTATGTACGAGTCAGGAAGAGGCGAGGTTGTTCAGAAACAAAGTATGCAGTGTTTCAACCACAGCTCTGATCTAATGTGATCTGTGTAGCTGCAGGGCAAGTTAAAAATATATTCCTCCAGCCAAAAGAAGAAATGGAAAATTTTTTACAAAAAACCCCAAAAAAATGAAAAAAAAAAAAAAAAAAAAGGGTTTCACAGTAGTAAAGCATAACTCACGAGGAGAATCAACAAATGAGACAAAGGAGGCGAGCCAAGGTCAGATAAGAATTTCTTATTCCAATAAAAAATACATTCATACAGAAATATAACAATTTTGCAAAACAATTTCAAATAAAAATTTCATAAAGCATAAACATAACAATTTTACAAAAGTTTTTTTTTTCCTTTTTTTTAATACAAAGATTTGAGAGAACAAAGAGCTCTGTGTGTGTGTGTGTGAGACAGAGTAGTTTGGGTAGTGGAGATGAAAGTGATGATGGAGATGTGAAAAAAAAAAAAAGAAATGCGAGCAAAGACAAGAAGGAAAGAAAAAAAAGCATGAGGCTGAATCAAGGCTCAATTATCACTTGGAACAGTATCGGCTGCTGTTTTCGCAGAATGGATGCTCCTGCTCTTTGCCTGCCAAAGGCCTTGCCAGCGCTCCCAAAATCTATCGCAGCAAGCACTTTCAAGTTTGTACTCATCCCCGTCTCCAGTGCCCGCTCATCTGAAATCCATATGTCGGAGCATGCCGCTCTGCAACTTGCTGCGACATTGGATTCCTGCAGCCGGGTCGCTGACCTAGAGACAGTGCCGCACAAAGATTTATCCTAAAGCAGTAATCGGTAGAAGCCCGAGCGGTTTGGGAGTCGGGGGGTTGGGCTCTACTTTGTCGTTGAGGGTCCTTCTCGCTCCACCTCCAAACAGAAACTTTGATGAGCTTTTTTTGTGGCCAAATTTCCCAGATCCTGAGAGCCTCCATTCACCCCACCCGGCTCACTCCTGTGGTTTTCATAATACTGTTGCAGCTTGGCTAAAACAAAGCTCTCCAGACAGGTCAATAACCAACCTACACAGTCAGCAGTCTGTGACAGATTCCATGCCAACAAAGCCTTTAGCAATTCATTACTGTGAGGCGGTACAAGGCGAGGCCTGTCCGACTGCAGCCTGTTAATTACAATAAATCTTTAGCTTTTTTCCCCCCTTCAGTCCCACTCGAAGGGATGCAGGGACAAGGAAAGGGGGGTGGTCAAACCGGGGTGGGGTGGGGAAGGACACCGGTGAATGAGAGGAGCAGCACTGTGTGTGATGGACTTCAGTACATACTACACAGTAGTTAACATCTTTAATAAATGAATTTAAGTGCTCTAAACATACAGCATTTGTCCTATGTACAAGTTCAAACTTAAATTAATGGCATTTACATCGACTAAACTGATGCTCCGACTCAAAAAGAGACGGGGAAAAAAAAAAAAAAAAAAGGCAGTTGACTCAGAAAAGGTACTTTTGTGAACATTTACATTTAAACAACAAATTAACTGCCAGAAAAAACGAGTTTAAACACAAAGTAGGTGCAATTTCATTTGTAATTGAGCCTTGATTAAGCTTTTCGCAAATCACCCAGACAACAAATGTGACACCCCAAAGGGAGCAAAACCACGGCTACCCCAGAGGGCCGAGTCACTTGCATAAGGCACCATTAAAAGGTCAACAGTGCATTATTAGAAAGAAAGTACAAAAAAAACCCCAAAATGACTCCTCAAGGCAAAGAATGAATGAGAACGTTAGCAAGCAGGGGTGATCTGACAAACCAGAATGAAGGCAATGGATTTAAGTGTTAAAATATATATTTAAAAAAAAAAAAAAAAAAAAAAAAAGGAAATCGTCAAGGCTTTATGTACAATATTGTAACATTTAACTGTTTGCCGTTTAGCTGCACTTTTATTGAAACTATCTGGAGTCCTGATTACAGTGGAAACAGGAAATGAAGAAACCCTAGAACCATGCAACACCTGTCTATGATACTGAAGTTATAGTATAGTTGTGTTATACCTCTAAGCACACAGCTTATACAATTGGACTACAAATGAGCTTTGTAGCTTGTAAAAAAAATAATAAACCAGGCTACATAACACATTGCACATTTAGTAGCTGCACCAAAAACACCAAAAAAAGCTCCTGTCATACAGTGACCAAGAGAGGGGAGGGGTGTAGGGGGGTGTTTTGGTCCCTAGGTTACACAGACCAGAAGGTGACATGTCAGCACCTCTCTCTCTCTCTTTGTCACTGGCTCTGGTCAAACCCAAGGCCTCGCTAGCTTCAGAGAAGCAGGGCGCCCCCCCCTCCCTCACCCAAGTCTGGTTACCACACAAGACAGGCAGGCAGGCAGGAGCTTCCTCCCTGCCTCATCCTCACACCGCCACCAGGGAAACACAAGCGGAATGCTTCTCCCAGAATGCTCAGTCCACAGCAACATCGGTACCAGCCCATCCGCCAATCCCATCTCTTCTACCCCCCAAAATTCTCCTCTTCCTCTCCTCTCTCTTCCAGATGGGGAGGAGGGGGGTCTGGTAGCCAATCGCAGACATTCACAGTGCACACATGCTTGCCTCAGACAGTTTAGTAAAGTACCAGTGTATCTGCTGTCTGGGAGATGTCCCCAAAACATCATGCACCATACGTACAAATCATTCACTCTTTAATTGTCTTTTCTTTTTATTTCTTCTGTTTTTTTTGTTTAGTTTTTTGTCTTTTTGTGTGTGTCTGTGTGTGTTTTAAGTCCTTCTCAATCCAAAAAAAACAAAAAGAAAAAACCGACAAAAAAACAAAAAAACAAAAAAAAACAAAACTTGCCCATCCATGATTTTGTCCTCTTGTTGCAACAGACGACCTTCAGAGCGCCTTTCTCCGAAGAGAGGTCCCGGAGGCACTGGGTTTCAGTATGGTGCAAAACGGCATGCTTTGGCTGGAACACTCTCCCGCCACCCTGCTCTGGGACAGTTCAACCAAGAGACTGGTCGGGAGGCGGCGTTTGTTTACATTTTTTTTCCTTCCTCTCCCCTTTTCAAAACTTTTTTTTCCCCCCACTTTGTGGCGTCGCTCGGCGCTCACCCCGCTCTAGATGTGCCTCTTCATGTGAAGAGCCAGATGGTCAGACCTGGAGAAACATCTGTGGATAGATTGGGGGGAGGCGAGAGAGAAAGTCAGTAAGATGCTGGATGAGGCACGCTGTAGGGCATGAAGATAGTCGTTGCAATCTGCAGACCTAAACTGAGAAATTCGTAATATGAAGAAGCCAGTTGCTTCATTTTTCCTGCAGCCTGGCTTTTCCTGATTTTTGTGTCAAAGACTCTAAAAATTAGAGTCCAAACATCAACGCAGACAAGCAATCTTGACATCTGACTCATAAGCTTCTGTTGGGCCTGAAATATGCTATGTCACATTTTTACTGGACAAACTGGCCAAAAATATCAACATGTGTATACTGAGTTAGCATTACCCGATATATCAGAGCGATCCATTCATTAGTCGAGTACTAGTTTTTTGGGCTACACGAATGTGCTTTCAGTCTAAAGACAAGCATCACTGCTAGGATGATGCATGGGAAGTGAAAATAATAAATTAAAAATCAGATCCCATGAGAACAAAAGCAGTCTTATCAGAAGCCCGGTGACGATGCTCGGAGATAAACAGCCCAGCTTACCTGTCACAGTGACTGCATTTAAATGGCTTTGCCCCGGTGTGCTTCCTGAAGTGTCTGGTCAGCTCGTCGCTTCGTGCAAAACGCCACTCGCAGCCCTCCCACGAACACCTGTATGGTTTCTCACCTGCGGGAGCAAACAAGAAGACTGGTTAAAACCCGCGCTAACATTTCCTCCTGGTGTGATGACATGCTTGTTTCTTTCATTCAAATCAATCAGGAAGACGGGCTGACAAAGCTGTCTGAAACCTGGGATACCACTGAACCTGTTGGCTCACAGGCTCTCCGTGCATGCAGCTCGAAACATGCCAAGAATGTCAACAGTGCTGCAGTGTGGCTGAATGTGTGGGATATTTAAAATGCAAAACAGAGGGAGGGGAAAAAAAGAAGAAGCCGCAAGTGCAATTTCACACTGCTGATCAAACACAAGGGACATTGGAATGACCAGTCAAAGCACCTCCCAGTTCAGTCCCCCCGGCTCCTCAGCCAGTCTCCCCTTTCCCATGGTGAAACCCAATCTGTTTTGAAGTCCTTTTATCTCCTACGTGCAACCCCTCCCCCTTGTAAAACCCCCCCTCCTCGCTCTCTCTCTGGCTCAGTCAGTCACATTCCAGATAGATTAGGTCACAGTTTAGCTATCCAGCCATGCAGAGCTAATACTCAGCGCTCCAGCTGAGGACATCATGCACTGTGGACCTTTAATTACATGACACAATGGGCAGACGATGCCATTAAGGTGGAAGAGTGAATTAACAGCACTCCTGGCATCGACTCAATAAAATCTGAGATTTTATTTTTTTAAAGAAAGTACTGCCTTTCCTTGTATCCCCCTTTTCTGTTTTTATTCTGGGGCAGATAGAGCCAGGACTCACCTGTGTGTGTGCGCTGGTGTGCTTTTAGGTGGGAGCTCTTTGTGTAAACCTTGCGACACCCGTTGAAATGGCACCTGTGCACACGCCTCCTGCCGTCCGGAGATGCGTCTCCGCATGCAAGTCCCGTCTTTTCCGAGCTCTTTGCCACGCCGCCGCTCCTGATTTTGACCGGCAAGTGCAACTCGGTGTGCGTGCTCACCCAGCTGCTCATCGCGCCGCTGGCCTCCGAGTTGGCCTCGGGAGAGGATGGAGGTGTGCTAATGACAGAGGGGCTAAAAGGTCCAGAGCCAACCAAGACAGAGCCCAGAGGGTTGGAGGTAAAGCTGTGAGTGGGCGAGAGCTCCTCAGAACTGTCTGAAGCCTCGCTGCTGGCGTCTGAATTCACACTGTTGGTTTCCAAGATTTGGCTGTCCTGATTGTCCTCCTCGTGGGCCTTTGGGTCAGACTCGGCCTTGGCCTTATCCCCGCAGGCCAAGATCAGCTTGCTCCAGAGGTCCTCTTGGCTGTCGAACTTGAGGTCGGATGTGGAGACGTAAGGCTCGCTCTGCAGGTAGCGCTCCAGCTCCAAGCATGTCTGGATGAATGCAAAAGAAAAAGACACAGTAAGAACAGATGAGTCACAGCACATTCACTCACAGCAGCAAAATGCTTCTGCGAGCGGGGAAATCCTTTTAAATCATGCATGCGCACATCCCCAGTATGCTTTTGGCTGGTGGAATATTTGCTAAACGCTTACAGCGGGAAACCAGCAAATTTCTGCTATTTCTGCATGTGCAGTAATGAGGCTGCACTGATTAAGCAATGAACGGAAAATTAAAGAAAAAACAACCAATATTTGCTGCTTCTTTGTATCACATGACGCACGCTGATATACGTCTTAAAAGCTAAGCCCCGATTTTCAAAACTTTAAACTTTTGATGGCCAATTTGGTGAAAAAATAAAGACACATGCTTCTAGAAACCGCCATTATTTGCATTTCCTGATGCCAGCGTCACTAATCATGTGTCTCCTTTGCTCAGCTCAGCCCCCTCCACCTCTGATTGGGCATCATAACACGACGCGACCACATGGAGTTCATTGAGCAGCCTCAGCTCTGAGCTCTCCTGCAGCCAAACGTGCAGTGTCATTTCAGCACTCCACAATGACTCACTCAACAAATATAGAGTCCTTTTAAGGAAGCCGCTCAACTTCCCCCTCCAACATTTCAGCTGCTTGTCCTCATGCAGGACCGCTGTCACGCAATCAGTCCTTCCCCTCACTGTCAGCCCCTCCAAGCCCCAGCTGTGAAAAGATTCACTGACTCTAAATTTACTAACTTATACAGGGCCCTTAAAGTTAAAAAGCAAAAAAGGAGGAGGAGGGGGTCATTAGAAGAGTTCTGAGACAGCAGCTTTTATAAATATTCTCCTCTAGGCCTCTGCAGCTTTTACACTACATTTTTCCAGCTGTGCTGGTGTCTACTCATGCGAGGAGGAGGAGTAATTGGCCGAGGCTTGACATTTTGATATCGTTATGCCGTGGAGCCCATTCAAATCCCAAGAATGATACAAACATCTGTTTCGTAAAGGAAAGCAAATGCTCTGAAGCACAGAGACGTATAACGCAGATCCCACAACAGACTTATAACCATGTGATTTGAAAAGCACCGACAACGACATCTTCTACTCTCATGCTGATTTCAAACTGCACTTCCTTCCCACAACCGCTGTCATTCGCCAGCATGTGTCAGCAGTTGACAGAAGCACCCCAGTGCCCTGAAAGCATCGGCCGAAAAACAAGCAGAAGCCGTGCTCCAAACAGAGCAGTGGCAGTGAACGCAGCAGCACGCCGATTCTGCTCGAGTTACTCTCTCCCCATTCATCTCGGACTCCAGCTGTCAGACTGACACACTGATCCACTTCAGCCGGCCACAAACTTCAGAACCAAACAGAAAATGAAACGGGATCCGTCTAAGCACCGGGAGCCTGTTTTTGTACAACCGTTATCAGAGTACATACACGGACATAGTACATATAAATACATTTGAAGTTGTCCGCCGTGTCATGTGTTACAGCAAGAAGAGCATGAAATCTGCTCAGTTCCGCTTTGCCTTACAGGCTCAAATTGAGACTTAGTAGTGGAAAAAAAGAGCTGCTAGCGGATACATTAACTTATATTCACCTGCTGCCAGTACTCCTCCAGTGACGGTAAGGCTGAGAAATAGCCCGTGTCGTGAACTATTTGAAGTTCTTGAAAGATGCTGCACATGGGTAGAACATCCATTTTTCCCCGAGCTTGTGATTTTTTTATTATTTAAATTTGTTTTAGCTGCACTTAAATATATTTTTCTCAGGCAGAAAACCCAGTGAAAGACACAGCAGCGATCCCTCCGCGATGCAAACGACTTGTACTCAGCAGCAGCAGAAGAAGACTCCGCGCGTCAGTCAGCCAGTCAATCCCCCCCTTTCCTTCTTCTCTCGCTCTCGTTCAAGGTATTTGCAAACACTGCACCACACTGGATGGGGAACAACTGCGCTCTGCAAACTTCCCTCTTCAAACCTCGATGCCCCCTCCCCTCCTTCCCTCTTCTCCTCTGCCGCCCCCTCGTCGTCACCAGTTACGCCCGCCTCCCTTTCCACCAATCAGCGACGAGAAGAGCAAGGGCCCGCGAATGATATCACAGCCGACCAATCGCGTCGGTCCGCTAACTCATCTCCGCTTTTAAGTGGTTCGTTTAACTCTCAGTGGCTCGTCTCTGATTGGCTGGTATTTATAGCCTCATATATATAACTAGCGACGGGCTCTTTTCGCCGTAGTCTTTTTTTCTGTCGACGGTGTTTCGCCACAGACAGCGCATGTGAGCCGAAACAGTTTCTCTTCTGTGGCGAAACCTCTTGTGTACATGTGTGCAACTTTTGTCACAAGTAGCAGTTGCAACAGTGTTGTTTGAAGGGGGTTGTCTTCAAGGCCGTAACTGTGGCGAAGTGCTTGTGTTGACAAGAGCCATTGAAAGTTCCACTCGGTGAAGACGTGTCTTGGGACACGGTGACTAATGGATGGCAGGATATTATGTTATCACGACACACGCTGTCATTAGAGGAAACATTAGTCCTCAGTTCTCCTCTATGACTACATTCATGTAGACTTCTGCTTTATCGCTGATTTACTGAAGGAAGATCAAAGTTGCACTCTGTGGTTGAGGTTTGACAAGTGCAGCCCTTACTGGGTTTTTTTTTAAAAGTATCTTTTTAAACCCTAATTTGCACTTAAAAGAGCACAACGCAGAATTAATATTCAACAGTAGTTCCCCAAAGTTAAAGAGTTTGTTTTACCCCAATTTAATTATTATGATACATGGAGAAAATCCTGTATAAATTAACACTCAATTATTCCCAAGATCATTCTAGACCATGTTTAGGCGGGAATTTAACCAAATCTTTGAGCCTAGCTTTGCACTGCTGTGCCCTGTGTTTGTGTAGACAGGAAGTGAGGAAAACACACTTTTAGAATAGTTCCACTACTTGTCTTCATCTTTTGTTTTAATATGAGAAGTGAGAAGTACTAGTGCTGTGCCATACTGCACATTTTGATATGCCCCAAGTATTGCCGATACCGATACTTTCAACTTATAAAGGCAGCTTTTGTAGGGGAGAGGAGTGCGTCATGATTTATACGATGAATTCTGAATGCATCTTAATGACTCTAAGTCACCGCGATTTTTACTTCCACAGTAATTAGTTAACATGAAAGCAAACTTTTTGTCTTTGTAAACTTTTTTTTTTTCTTTTACTTGAGACTTAAAACTTAAATGTGCCTGTCTTTGGGTCAGCTTCTGTTGTTTAAATGTGCTATAGGCTATAAAAAAAATTAAAAAAGGGCATGACAGTCAACACTATCAGACAAGACTAACATTTTTCATAGTCTGGATGTTTCTTTTCACATACCTATACTTTAGTGTAGGCAGACTCTAACAGTACGCATAGTTGTGTTTATCAAAGGAGAAACGTGACAGTTTACACCAACACAAAATTCCTTCCTGTCATCTCGCGGATGACGTTTCATTCCAGTAGCATTCCATCACATATCTGGCCATTACTCTACGTCACCCAGCTTTATTCTTATCATTTCCTCTTTGGAGAATTACTCGCGTGCCACAGAGGCATCTCCTTCCTGCAGCTATTGCATAAGTTCACAGCACTGAGTTGCTGCACAGCCTGGCACAGCTGGTCCTCATGAGATAAACAACACCACAACACAGGACTTGCATTGTGTTCTAAGTGGCACTATTTTTCTGTCGCTGGCCCGAATAGACAACTGAGCGCCCTTTGTGCTGCTCTCAGCTGTGAGGTCACGTTGGTCACCCAGAGCATCTGATTTGGTCATATGGCAATGGGATGTCTTGTGAAGCCTGGAGCTGGCCTCAGTAGCCCTGCAAAAGAATTCCACTCTGCTTTGATGTTACTAATGGGGCTATTCATTGTGGCCCCTCCAGGACTCAGCAGACATGTCCATTCTATAAGAGCTTTTAAAACTTCTTTTGTCACCGAGTGAAATGTAACAGAATGTGCGGCTTATCATCGTACAATAATATGCCCGGCTTCATTATTCACGCATTTCCGAAGTTGCCAGAGCTTACACCGTTTGATGAATAACAGAGTACGCCGCCGGGTCCCGTCGGAGCAATAGTGGGCAGCTCCGCAGTAATCACTTCCTTCAGAAGACCTCTTAGATGAAGCATTTAGAGAATGCACGGGGTCCTGCATGGCAGCTTTTATCTCAGAAGGCCAGGTCCGGAGCTTTATCATCGTTATGTAATCCCAGCCCAGCCAGTAGCCACAGGAAAGAGCAATTACAGGATGACCCATTTCAATGAATCATTGTCAACCCAATCAGTGAGTTGTTCTATGGGGTTTTCTGAATATCCTGGGTGCAGTGGAGACCTACTGATGTGTTTTAAAAGTGGGTTTGGGAAGAGAGATTAGGCTGATCTCCAGTTTTTTTTATCAGCTTCCTGTAAGTTATGACTGGACGTGAGTATCTGATTAACATAGATTACATCTAAAAAGTTTGATGCTTAGTTCTTACAAAACATCTAATGATGTCACTTTTGCCTTGTGATGGACATTTAACTATTTATAGACTGAGGATTAACCGATAAATTGGGTATGATATCAAGAACAGCCAAACATGAACATTTTTATTAGTTGCAGCCACAGACTGTATACAAAAGTCAGATGTGGCCACCATGACATCGGCCACTGCTTAGAGAAGTCCCAGCCTGAAGCCTCGAGTTGAACATGTTGGTTGTGTTTCATAAACTCAGAGCAAGTGAGCCAAACGGTTGTTTTCCCTCAGATTTCTGCACAACCACACGACTATGAAACCAAGGAGTTGCTCCCTGCTGGAAATGACAAAGAATACGAGGCAGTTCTTCACTGCCTTTTTTAAGCTGCAATCAATGCAGCAATGATATTACGTTTTGTTCCAGTTTAATGTGACACAATGTACAATTTTAAAGAGTGATAGATTTATTTTTTTAAGGGACATGACTTGTGTCTTTGACAGGTGAAGCAGTCATTTTTGGCACAAAGTGGGCCAATCACGAGAAAGCTTCGAGACGAGTAATTGAAGCATTTACCAATGGGAGCTGATGATGGTGAATCCATTCGTGTGTTGCCTTTGCAATGAACACCTGGAATGTCCAACCAGCTACAAAAAAGTATGAAATGAGAAAATCACTTTATGTGTGAATTATATATAAAGTAGATTGGGAGCTTTCAGGCCCGCTCCCACTTTGGATCCAGGAACCAGACACCCTCTCTACTGTAAAAAAGCTTACAGTTGGGCTGAAAGGGTTTAGACCCTGAATCCTCCCATAGTTACACCGCAATAGGCCTAGGCTGCAAACTAAGGGCTTCCCATGATGTGAAGTGTTTCTTCTTCACGCACCTTTTTTCATTCACATGTGTTTATACACCACTCTATATTTAATCATTAGTTATTATTAATCTCTGTCTGTCTTCCACAGTGTGTCCTTTGTCCTGTCTCCTTCCCTTCGATCCCAGCTTGTCACGTCTGGATGTTTCTTCCTGTTAAAAGGGAATTTTTCCTTCCCGCTGTCGCCAAGTGCTTGCCTAAAGCGGGACATTTGATTGGTCCGGTTTTATTGTAGAGTTTTTACCTTACAATATATAAAGTGCCTTGAGGTGACTGCAGTTGTGATTTGGTGCTATATAAATCAAACTGAATGGAATGTGATCGGGCAAATGACCAAATGAGAAGTTAAATTTATGAGCAATTAAATACACAAACACACCTCTTGTGTGTAAAGTTAAAGCCACAGCACCAATGACACAATTATAGTTAAACTACCTGCAGAATAATGAATTTTAGAAAATGAACCACCAATAGTAGCCTTTTCTTTAGCTCCACATGCAAACACACTAGACATTTATATACAACAGATAAACAAGATAAATGAGCTGATGTTATAATTTACTTTAAGTGTCAGTGTCAAACGCTGTTGGGTAACAAATTTGTGTCCGCGGCATCTTGGAGCAGACGTGGCTGACTCGAGAAATAAACTCATTATTTGCCTGCTTACAATCAGAAGGCCAGTTAGTAATGAGGCACAGAGCTATTGATAGAGATGCATTGCTCTCCTCTGGGGCCACGGAAAATTTGTCCAAGCTTAAATAAAATGAGAATAAAAATAACTGATTGGAAATCAATGCACATACATCATTCACTCTTTTGCTAAAAGGAGAAATGGAAGGAAAGAGAGAAGGAATCGGGGGTGGGGGGGAGCTCCTGGAAAATCAATATTCATTCGAATCATAAATCAGAATTGAGTCAGTGCTCGTGTGGGGAGGGGGAGATAATCATTGGCCTGGTTTTGGATTACACACTCCACGTGGCTGAGGCTCGTCCAGCCTGCAAATGTGTTTAGTGTTGTTGCAGTCCCCTGCTTGCTACATTACCTGCCCCCTCCTGCCACACACACACACACACACACACACACACACACACACACACACACACACACAGACATGTTGAGATCCTCTCATTGAAATGCATTGATGGTTTAGGGCGACGCCTGCCTTACGTGCAGCTGTCAGGCAACGCTTGGGACAGATCAACACGTGCGCACAATGGGTCATGCGGTGTCAACCCCATCAGGTCGTCAGTGAGGAGCCCCTGGCCCCCCAGCAGCTCTTGACCTTGAGGATGAAGAGTGGGCCCCATGAGTGCGTGGATGTGTGTGTTTTAGCTGAGCGGACATGAGACACAGCAATCAGTCACAATGCTCATGTGATGTTTGGCGATAGAGGGTCGTGAATTGCTTTGTGTGCTCGCATTCAGAACAGGCTGATATATCAGTTTGCTGATATACTGGGGTGGAAATCAATATCGTCCACCTCCAGTACGATGGAGGGTCGTCCCCGATCAAAGCTGCACTCAGAGGGCAAAATAGATCTTTCTTTGTTTTCGGTAAGCAGGCCTGGGTTGGTCATCCCGAGCGTTTGAGATTTTCATTTTTAGTTTGTGTCTTTATACACACGCGATAGAGCATTTTAATTCCATATTTATCATCACTGACCTTTAAAGTACATCAATTTAAGTATGCTGAGCTCAGCTCTGCGGCTAATTTGCAATCAACAGCTCTGCCATAATTAAAGACAAAAACAGTTCCTCAGAATGTCTTGGCCTTAGGAAAGGTGCCATTATTGTCCATTTATACCTTCTATTTAATTTTATTGCCAGATTTCTTACTCAACAGAAAAATGAAATGATGCTGATGAGGTTTTTCTTTTTTCAGCTCATTCATTGTTATGTCAGTGGATGAGATTTCTCAGGGGAGAACAACAAGATATTATGCAGCACTGCTGCCTGATTCTGCCAGGCGCATCCAACTAAATACTGGAACCAGTTATTTTCAGATTTGAAAAAAAATTGAATTATTGTTGATATTTGTTCATTTGGATTAAAAAACCCCCAAAGAAACAAAAACAACATCAAGGATCAAACATGTATGGCAATGTCACTCATTCTGTGGTTACTCGTGGTCCCCGGAGAATATATCCTGCAGTCTGTGGAGATTCATTGAACTTTTCTAGGTAAAATTTTCAGTAAAATGTTTCCATTCAGTGAAAGATTCACATTTACGTAAATGAGCACCATAATTCCTAGAAGATGAACCTCACAGACATCGTATTGCATCGCTACTTTTGTAGATCTGCTTAGGTTTGCTTAGTTTTATGGGTGATTCACAAAATTTGAACTGTTTTCCAAACAGTGCGACGTGCAATGTGTTAGTAAATCTGGCCTTATTAGTATTCTTGGATAGACATGTCGTGAAATTGGGTCCAAATTCATGACACTGTGGGGATAAACTGTGACAACTTTCCAATCACATTTATTTCAGCGCCACAAAAGTCAGCACGACCAATCATTTATAACTAAATACCAACAAAACTGAAAAAGTGGGGTCAGTTCTGGACTGTGTTTAGTGCTAGTTAGCAAATGTTACCCACAAATGTAGTCACATAAACGTAAGATGGTGAAAATTGCACAGTGAATGTGATAAATATCTTACAGCAAGACATTATAAGAGACATTATAAGAGCTCTGAATAGACATGCGTGACAAAATTACAAAATGGGGAAAAAACTATTGTTTTCATCCAGTCTCACTTACTTTTTTTGGTCCCTTTAACGATTGTAATTAAAGTTAATTTGGAGACTTCATAATTAAAGTGTTACCATGCCAAGAAGCAAGATTTTTAGAAATAATTACCATTGCATTGCCTCGCTTCAGCATGCAAATTCTTAGTCTTTATGTGTTGTATATACCCAGCTCACACAAGCAAGCAATATGTGAGGATTAACCAAACCATTTAAACCTTAAGGTTATATTATTTTAAACATAAATCATTAAAATATTGAAATAAAAGACTCAATAAATGAGAGATTTTAAACTGTGGTTGCTGTGCGACTTTTATTTCTGCCTTGAAATCCGTTCGCAAAGAGCAAAAAAGTGTCCGTGTCAAATCACAAAGGACCGTAACGTAGCAGGAGTTTGGAAGCGTATAAACTTACGTATGCTGGGGGTGTTTTGACAACAGCAAATTACCACTGACCGTGCAGGCTGTGTCATACAGCCTTAAGGTTATCACTCGAGTGAGTAGCAACAGTGAGTCTGTTTCTGTGATTCACAGACATGCTCTCGTAGCCCTCGGGAGTCTCGCTGCTCAAATGAAACAAACAGTCTCCAGCTACATTTCTGGAACATAGAAAAAAACAAACAGTGAAAGGACCACACATACCCCCTACAAGCTGAGCTTCATTCACTTCTACCAATACATATTGTGCCAGCCAAAGATTTCAAGTAGCGCTTTGTTTGAATGCCGCTGTCACACGGGGAGCGATTTCAGCAGTAGATCTTAAAAAGTGCTGGAAAATCTGCGGGACAGTTCAATGGTCATTGTCTCACACGGGGTGGTGCATTCAGTGGCTGCAACTTGTTTTTTTCCCTCTAGTGATGCCAACACTGCACTAAAGGCTGCTACCATTATACGGGGTGGAAGAATGTTAAGCATTTTATTATTTTCTGCCAACCTCTGTGGGAACCAGCACTCTCTGGCTCTTTCGGGGGCTGGCCACTTTATAAACACTGGTCCAACCCACTGATTAGAAAGCTGGGATGTACACTCACTGTACACTTTAGGGTGTGAGATAGGAGAAAGAAGAGTGTTTAGCTGTGTGTGTGTGGGGGGGGGTTATCAGGTTAACATGACCGTGAGCACAGTGAGCTGAATGTGGTATTCCCAGCTTCTTGTACAGGATCAACTATCACCCAGTTGCAGAAAACAGGCCAGCGAATTCCTCGTGCATGAATAACACTCACAGTGACTCACAGTTTCGTGATATCTGTAATCTACAATCTCTCTCATGTGGAAGTGACTGTTGTTTTGCTACTTTAATTAAATATCTGCTTAAACATCGCTTTTGCAAGGCCTGTTCTCGTTTATTTTCTGCACATTACAGCCACCAACATCTCGGACGGTTTGGCTCGTGGTCGATTCAGGTTGTCGGTATAAACTGGGATAAACGATAGCCACTCGCCGCTTTTTTTTTCATTACAAAGGTTAATGGGTTGTTTCGGAAAAGCGGATTATTTTTATGATATTTCCAGAGATGGGTTTGCTTATGGCGAAGCAGACCAACATCTGCTCCAGTGCACCGCGTTTGTAAAACAGTCTGTTGTTACAAATTTCGCGAAGCTGGGAATAAAAAATGTCTCAACTTCTTTTGTTTTCGCTGTCTGTGCAGATATAGTCTTTAGCCTCCACCGCTCTTTTTCTATTCTTAGACTTCCTTTTATCCCCATGCACAAAACTAATCCCTGTGTCAATCTTTAATCCTCAAGCCACAACTCACCTGGCGTCATGTTACTTGGGAGGAACTTCCTTATTTGGTAAAGCCATTTGACATAGAGAAGGGGAACTACACAGCCTGCAGCTGTTTCACACTGTATTGTGGATTTAATATGTCATTTTGAGTTGATTCCAAAAATCCAATAAGTATAACGAGCTTTGTACCCTTTTTTCCTTCTCATCTTTTACCAAATCTGCGTTTACAGTCACCTCCCACCCTATGCTGAGTTCACATCTCAATATAAGTCACTGACCTAGGATACAGTCTTCTGCCGAGGGGGTCTTTGTCCTCACACAGCTGTGAACAATGTGTGCTTGCTTATCGTGCTCACCTGATCTGTGATCTGTCACAGATCTGGGTCACAAATGAGTTTCGGATGAAACTTTATGATAAAGGCAGAAGTGAAAAGGAAACAAAACAAGCAAAAACGTGGAGAAATGGCTTTGTTTTCATCCACTGGGTCAAACAAAGTGGGACTTTTCCTCCCCCCCCCTGGTTTGTGTTGTAACAAACAACCATTTAAAGTCAAACTTGGAGCAGCAAGAGCACTGCAGTATGAGTAAGCCTTTAAGAGCCTGCTTCCTTGTATCAATCCAAGTGCAGGGTAAGACTCATCCAAGCAAAGTTTATGGCACTGTAAGCAATGAACTTTGGAAAATCTTTATTGTGAGCTGCGCTTTATCATAATTGCGTTTTCGTCAGGATAGCTGATCAGCAGCAGCTAATGCAGAGTGTGAACTTTAGGTGTCCGTGCTGTATAGGAAACACATCAGCTCTGCTGCACCTTTCACTAAGGTCGTGACTTTTAAAGGTTGACTCCAAACAGGCTTTGTTGACTCAGCGCCTGTCTGTACATTAGGACACACGGAGTCGGCTGCTAACCGCTGGCCGTTGCCAAAGTAACAAATCCTACCCAGTATGACCTCACCTACCAGTGAACGCTGCTGAACTTTGAACGGTTATGTCATTTATTTGATCTGTGTGTCATCGGCATTTCCTTTTACAAGTTCCTCCCCTATGTCAGCCTCTCTCTGTCCCTTAACTTTGCTTGTTTTCTTTCCCTATCAAAAGGAAATCCTATCCTGAAACCCCTTGTTTCCCTTCATAACCTTTTATGCCGTGGCTTTTGTCAGGCTCCATTGTGAATTTTCTTTAGCCTAATCGTTTCCACGATAGCCCCTTTCTGAGGCCATTTTCCCAAGATTACATAATAGGTGAATGCTTGAGTGAACACTTTGATCTATGGTGACCCACACAGTGTAGGTTTCAGTTCCAATTAGAGGTAACATATATACTGGTGACAAATTAAAGGAAAAACCAACATCAGCTGTCTCAGTGAAGTGTTGGACCACTACAACCCAGCAGAGATGCTTCAACGTGTCTTGCTTGCACGAGTCACTTCACTTTTATTGCACATTCTTTTACTTATATTTCCCCATTTGGAGTTTTTTGATGGAGGTGACATTTGAACATTGATAAGACACACCACAGAGCATGACCGGTGACTAAACTGCTTCATCCCACCACAGAAAGCAGCGGTGTTAAAAAGCCTCCACTCCACAGGCACGTTCAGGTTTTTTCCTTTAATTTGTCATTCGGCTGTAGCTAGTGTGTCCGAAAGAGGAAAACAAACTATGCAGCGACTCTGTGTAATAGGCTTGGTGTGACAGCGAAAGGCAGATTTAATAAATAATCATTAAGGTTGCCATAAAAACAACTCTGCTCACTGTCATCATCTGGTTGCCGAAGCAATCAGATGATAATCATCAAGATTCTGTCTCTCTCACTCCTCCCCTCCTCCTCTCTCTTCAGCAGATACCTTTGCCCAGCTGAGAGTGACTCATTCATATCTCATGACTGCTTTCCAATGAAACTTGTTGTTCCAAGCGGCGGTTTCCGGGAAGCAGGCGGAGTGGTGAATTATACCATCACACCACCACCGGCTCCAGGGAGTAAGACTGACATAAACAAATACACCGAGTACAAACTGTACATACTAATGGCCTCAATTGCTTGTCAAACAGATGCTGATGCAGACTGACGCCTGACTTGTTCCCGACTGAATCTGCAAGTAGTCTCTTAGAGATAGAGAAGGCAGGTAATGAGCTAGCTCTAATCCAGCTACTGTTATCACCACTGATACTTAGAACCACTGCTGACACTATTAACAGATTGCCTGCTACAGCTACCACTTTGCATAGTTTTACTTCTGCTTTGATCATATATGCAGCTAATAATACAACCACTTCGTCTTTAGACTTAAATAGTTCGTCTTCTTGGAAAACGTGTCACATCGTTATGAGATCAACAACTCGATAAGTCGCATCTCAGATTTCGCTGACTTTCCCTGTTCATGTGGTATTCATGTGATCTGTCATGTCTCTGTGCTAAATGTGAAGCTACAGCTAACAGTTACTCAGCAGTTAAAGCAAACCTGACTAACTGCACATCACGTCAGCTTCAACAATCAAGCCAGTGAATTACTAACAGAGCTTAGCTTCATATTTAGCACAGAGACACGACAGCATGCGTTAATCTTATCTAACTGTTATAAATAAAGTGTTTATTTACACACTCACTATATATATATAAAATTAAGTTAAAATAAATGTTTCTTCCTGTTCTGGGTTGTTTTGTGACCATCTGGATGAGTCATGGTGGATAATGGCTATGACTGTGGTTCAGTGGAGTCCCAGAGCCTTAAACTTTCCATTCTGACAGATGTCAATGACTTTCTTTGTCAGCTGTTTCTTTAGATTCTTTATGATTTCTGATAGATTGTTTAAAAATATTAATTCTGATTATCTGTGTGCAAAAAAGGGTACTTTTTCAAAACACTATGAAAAAAATGAGTCCCCGAAACAGTCTGAGAATAGACACCCTGGTAGCCTAAAACCAAAATATTGAGAGCATTCAAGCCTCCTGCTGAGCACAACATGCAGTTCTTTAAAAACTAAATAAGCCTGTTTTAATGGTCAGTGCTCTGTGAGCACTTAGTTGAACTGTTTTCACACATGAAATTTTCTCAACACTACCTGATGGAGTTGCGTTTGAGAACACCACACTTTAACCCGCGTTTAGCTGTCACGCAACATTGTGATGTCAGTATAATGCTACATTACTGGTGCTCGTTTGTGCTTGTGCTCATTTCTAATGAGGGGATCATGAAGCCTCCAGCACTGGATGTGTGTCTATGCAGGCCATTAAACAAGACTCACCTGCATGTTGATGTGAGACAGTTCTCCTCGTCTATGTGGCAAAATGATCAGCAATTACAGTGTTTACTTAGCTCTACCAATGCGGCTCTTTCTGGAAACAAGGTGAGCTGTTAAAAGATTTTGTGAGGTGTTTTTTAACACGTCTTCCAAATATGTACAGTGTGCACCATTGGTGGCAATTCAACAACTGGTGACCTGTACGTGTCTCTCGCCCTATGGCTCAAGCCCTGTGACCTTGAATTGGATAATCAGAAGAAAACGGATGGATGTTTAGGTTTAGTTATTAAAAACTACTTTGTTGTGTTAAGTAAAAGATTACGGTTTGGGACAAAATGTACCGCTTCGTGTCAGTCACCCCGCACGTTAAAAAAAAGCGATGAGTTGTGATTGGCCAAGCCTTGCTGTGTGACAAAGAGCGACCGCGGACACTATGCTTCCAACAGTGTCTGAAATTCATGTGTGAAAGCCGCTCAGCCGTTTCTCTGCACAAACATGTTGACATGTGCAGGCGCACAACATGTCGTTAATATTAAAGAATGTGTGAAAGCGTCTCTGCAATGATCTCCCAACCAGTGTCATTTTGAAGCCTGGCTAAAAGGACAGACACCGCCAGGCCTGCCACGCCACGGCAGCAAGGTGACACAAGAAGACGGACGAGACTAGATGGCAGACTAAGCGAAAGGTAAACAGACAGGCAAACAGGGCAGGGGCAATGCCCCAGAGAGCAATGACACGAGCTAGTGCCTCCCAACCGCGACACACAGACCCAGACTGAGCAGGGGAGCGGGCGGGCAGACGGGAGGGGTGGCTTTCAAATGACTGAAGAGCCGAGCGTAGACACACAGCACCCTGCTCACCTCAAACGCACCGCCTGTAATGACTGGAGACATGCTTGCCTTCCCTAAGGAGAAAAACAAGAGGATGTGGGGGGGTTCACACACACACACACACACTAACACGCACGCACGCTCAACACCACCTCTTCCCCAAGAAACCCTAATGGCTGAGGCTCAATAAACAACAGCAGTGGCAACAACAACCCAAATAAGCCATGACAGCATGCGCGGTACCTGAGCGAGTTTCTAATTGATCATTGTCGGCTGGAGACTCCACACTTCTTGCTTTCATTGTAAGACATGTCTCATGCGTGGCGCAGTCACACTTTTGCATCATGGCTATTCTTGGCTCAGAGCTGTGCATTCGAAACCTCTGGAATTCGAAATTGTGAGCTCATCTTGTTTTAGCTGTAAACATATTCCAGAAAGATTTATTCATAGAGAGCGTGCTCTTTTTTTTCTTTTAAATTTCATCTGATAATACACAAGAACTATTCCCTGCCGCACAGCTCCAAACTGTCAGCTAATCCAGACGTGCAGTCAAAGCATGTCCAACATGACCGAGCAGCTGGCTGACCTATTGTGAGAATTAATTAGCAGCCACGGCAGATTTTAGCACAGTTATTTGGGACTTTCTGTACGTAGGTGTGATATGTGGGTTAGTGGTGAGGGGGGCGACGTGGCTGGGCATCGTGTCATCTCGGGCTATCGGGTGGTGACGGCCACTCAGAACAGCCTCAATAAGCGTGCTGATCCCAGCCGAGCCTGCTGACCACCACAGTTAGCGTTCCCTCCCTTTACAGCCGCCTAATCCGGGAATTTAACAATACGCCTGGCCTTCCAAACCAGGGATCAAATTCTCCCGGTTGACTCTGCATTAGCCCAGCCAGCACATGCACCCCAGGCCCTGTGCCCACCCACAAAGCCAGCAAGCAAAAATTCACACGCTGACACCCTTGGTTCATTCTGCAGCTACACACACACAGAGAACACTCAGTAACAGAGGGATGTTAATAGGAGTTTTTTTTACCTTCAGTTCCCATTTATTTCCCTGCTCTTGCTCCTCTGTGTCCTGACACAGCTACCCCTTAAAAATAAATTTAAAACCAATTGAGATGCTGTGTTATGCTTCCCGACATTGACAAAAAGGTGAGGATTGTAGGCTGTGTTTGCGCAGCGGCAATAGGATTAGATCCAGGGAGAAAAGAGATGGGAAAACTGGACACATCCTGACATGTAATTAGGGTACACTGCACTTTGGGAGCATTGCAATTAGTGAGTGTCATTTCCTAGTTTTATTTTGTTTCTCCGTGTAGTCACCCTTCCAGCATTTCAGTTCATGTGGACGCAAGGTCAGATAGAAGAGATACCCCAGCCTGTGTCGGAACCTCTCAGCTGTACGCGGTAATTACTGGTGTCCTTGATATTTGATGTGAAATGGTGGATGGTAACCTTTAGTGTTTGCCTGTTAGCTCACCCCTCCTCCTCTCAGTGCTCCTGCCCTCAATTGCTGCCACCACCGCCGCCCTCCCCTCTGCTCCCGGGAGCGCGGATGGAAAACAGGAGGCTCACTTTGGAGGGAAATGTGAAGTGTGCTTGAGTGCCAGCTGGTGTCTTGGGATTGGTTAAACATCCACTGGCCAAATGGTGACCTGTCATCGCTGTGAAGCGGGATGACACTGTTTGATGGGACCTGCTGTCCAGGAGAGGATGGGTGAAAGGACAAAAGGACATGGGATTTCAATCTTTGCTTCATATTCCATTCATAAGTCTGCAGAATGCAGCAAAAGTTTGATTTGACAGCAGAAAACAAACCCCTGATTTGGATGAGAACACAGAAAGTTGTTAAGATTACTATGATACTACTTTAAAGATCCTAAAGTGAGTTCGGCCCCTTTCAGACTGGGCAAAAACCCACTTTTGTCACTAATCACACTGTTCGTTCCCAGGCTCAATAGCATTGCGGTATTCCTGGGTATTTATCAGCGCAATCTCGTTTTTTGCTCCTTCTCTGCTGCAGTGCCACGATGACTGTTTGTAACTGCCGCCTCCTGTGACTTTTTGTCCATCTGTTTCATTCAAGCAGCTCAGACACCGTTCAGCGGACACTGACATTGAAGAGACTGAAGTACAAAATAAAAAGTCCCCGTCCAGTGTGAATATGATGTCAAAGGCCCACTAAACCAAACTAAGATTTAAAGAAAACAAGCTTTGTGGGGGCATGAGGGTTTCCAACACTCAGATTACTTGTTTGGCAGGAGTTGTACTTCTGGGAAATCCCAGAAACCTGTCATCAGCTTAGATGATGTGTTGCTGTTACTAATCTATTTTTGTTGGCAGAATGGATCTCTTTACCATGAGGAGCGCTGCTCATAGTTCTAATAACTGAAAGCACATCTGTTTCTCGGTTTGATGAGTGTTTCTCTTGTCTGATCGTCCTTGGGACAGGGCTGTCCTGTTCACTGTGAGCGGCACTCATTTCTGGAATGACTGTTTGAGCACAGTTGGAAGTGAAATGACAAATAAGCAATTAGAATGTATAATCCAAATCAACAATACACACATCATGCACAACATTATGGACACCTGCCTAATATTATCTTGGTCCCCTTTTGCTGCTATAACAGCCCTGACCCATCGAGGCATGGACTCCACTAGACCCCTGGAGGTGTGCTGTGGTATCTGCACCAAGATGTTAGCAACAGATCCTTAAAGTCTGGTTATTTGTGATGCGGGGCCTCCATGGATGAGGCTTGTTTGTCTACTACATCCCACACATGCTTGATTGGATTGAGATCTGGGGAATTTGGAGGCCAATCCAACACCTCAATCTCGGTTTTGTGTTCTTCAAACCATTCCTGAACCTTTTTTGCTTTGAGGCAGGTTGCATTATCCTGCTGAAAGAGGCCACAGCCATTAGGGAGTACCGTTTCCATGACAGGGTTACATGGCCGTCCACAATGTTTAGGTAGGTGACACGTGTCAAAGTAACATCCACATGGATGACAGGACCCAAGGTTTCCCAGGAGAACATTATCCAAAGCATCAGAATTTTGCCCGGCTTGCCTTCTTCCCATAGTGCATCCTGGTTCAGGTGTTCTCCAGGTAACTGATGCACACGCACACTGGGCCAAACATGAGCTGCAAAAGGAAACGTCATTCATCAGACCAGGACACCTTCTTCATTGCAATGTGGTCCAGTTCTGATGCTCACATGCCCATTGTTGGTGCTTTTGGAGGTGGACGGGGTCAGCTCAACAAACTGTGCTACCCTGTGTATTCTGACATCTTTCAGTTACAGTAGCTTGTTCCCACGTGCATAAGGGAGCCTTGCAGACCAGTCAGGGTAACGCTCCATCAGAATAAGCACTAACTTTTGGTAGATACTGACCACTGTAGACCAGGAGCGGTCCATCAGAGCTGCAGTTTTGGAGCCGCTCTTACCCAGTCATTCGTTTAGCCATCACAGTTAGGTCCTTGTCAAACTCTCTCAAATCCTTACACTTGCCCATTTTTTCCTGCTTCTAACACATCGAGTTTGAGAACAAAATGTTCACTTCCTCAATAATATCACTCACCCACTAACAGGTGCCATGATGAATCACTGTGCTGTTCACTTCACCTGTCAGTGATCGGAATGTTATGCCTTATCTGTGTATGTCTATATTTAATAACTGAGATTTCAGCTTGTTTGAATTTACCCTTAAGCAGATAAATGTGAAAAAAGCACCTTCCAGCACATCGTTCTGCACTGTCAAGATCAAACATCAGCAAAACACCTTTTTGAAAAGAGGGGAGGCTTTAACCTAAGCCCCTAAATCCTTGTACTAATACATTCGTAAAGGTGCTAAAATGATGAGCATCAGAACATTAAGGATCCATAAAACAACCTGCATTGCTGTTTGCCAGGTAAAGAAACATTCTTGAGGGGATTTGTGGGCTGGACTTGTGATTGCTTGCTCATATAAAAGCTTCTGCTATAGCCAGAGCACTGTGACTCCAACGTAGCCTATGGCCACTAATTAGACTAACAACAGTCCCACCGACAGTCTCTGATGAGCTGCTTTAATTGGCAGAACAACAACTGAAGAAAGTCTCCTGGCCATTACTGCAAGCTACACCTGAGATGGTGAAACTGCTGCATCAGTCTGATCATACAAACTCATCTTAATAAAAGAGCTCCGGTGTTTTCATAGCGGACATCTGTCATTGCTGCAAGTGCTTTAAACAGCATCCTATAGAAACCCCATGTGAAGACATGGAAAAGCAGCTTGTTGCAACACGCCAGGTGTTTTGACAGTCGGGTGATGTTACACACCTCTCCAAAGCACCTACGTGAAGTGTGTTGTACCAACCTCAAAACACGCCCCCCTCCCCAGCTGAATAGCAGTGGCTGATATAACACAAAATCACACCCATCAGTCAGAGTGCGCCATGTTTACATTCGGCCCCTCACTGTTTTTCTTTGGAGGTCCCATTGAGAGGTAAGCGCTGATGGAAGAGGTGAGGCGCTTGTGCACAAATATACACAAACACCTGCATATTTGAGATGCCTTGTAGAAGTTATCTTCCCAGTCCACTGTAAACACGCACACACTAATCTCAGGGTACATCCTTTATAAAAGCCGAGGAACTCCTGCCTTATCTTCTTCAAACAAAAAATGGCAGCCGGGAAACGCTGCCTGGATCGACTGGAATGAACTGTGACGTGGCCGTCAGCTGGGTCTTGTCCCAGGAAGAAAGTGGGCAAGTGGGGGAAAAAACAAAACTAACCAAACCAAAAAACCTGGCTTTTCTTACACATGGGTTTGTTCTAAAACACATTCCGAACCAGGAAGCAATCTCCATAAACAAGGCAAGATTGGGAATATTTCCCAGGTCACTCCTCTGATAGGAAATATAGATGAACATCAATAAAAAATACCACAACTGTACTGCAATAGGCTATAATATTGCAATTACAATTGGTTAGAGAATTCAGCACTGAAATGATAATGGCTTTCTATTACAGGCGTGGCAATAAAGTCATTCGGAGCCACATTATCTACACATATTGATATTTTTTTGGTCATTACTTTTCCAGCTAGTTTCAAGTCAGCCATTCTATAGGGCTCCTATTGATTTGGTGTGAAACTGGCGTCCGGTGATATGAAAGTGGAAGGAGCAGTGAATGTGGCAGAGTGACTGAGGTCAGCTGCGCTGTCCAGTCGCATTCACCGTCCTCATCCCATTGTCTACCCGTGAGTGAAGAGCTGAATGCACACTTTTCTTTCTCTTCGATAAACTTTTGACCTTTCAGTATCTCCTTCTTCTGCTTTCTTTGGCCCGTGAGTCCGTGTCATGGAGGCCGTAGGTGATTTATTCTGATAGCGTATGCAGCTGAGTCGCAGGGGAGGAAAAGTTTGCTAAACTCGACCCGGTGAATACTCCACTTGCGTCGCGTTTAATGGCTCTATTTTGAGAAACCAGGTCAATGCTTCTCGTGTCGGGAGAGCATCCTTCACTCCCAACCTGAAACACAACCTCTGCCGCTTGCTCCAGGTAAGCATCGTTACGCCGAAGCCGAGCCATCGTCGGGGCACGCCGCCGAGCATTTGTCACAGATTGCACGAGCGCTGGCTGGTTATTATTTCTGGAGCCTTGTTACAGAGCCTCATTGTTGATGCTCACTCCAGGCGCTCGCATGCATTTTCGTCACGTGCGCTCATCTCCCGACCTTTCATCAGATGTCATTAGCATCAGGTTGTGACCGATGTTCCTAAAAGCTCTGTGCACTGAGATCCTATCGGTGCGTTTTTTTTAAATTTTTTTATTTCAATAAAACGAGAGCCATGAAGAGAGAGCGAGATGAAGGGAGCTCGAGGGGAGTGATTGCCACCTGCCACTTCATTCAACTGCATTTTAATCTGGGGTGTCTGGAGGAATCTCATTCCGCAAATGACTCCACCGGAGGAGTGGCGGAGCGCTGAAGGAAGGGAGTAGAGATTTGAGCTCCTGATACCTCATAACAAATCACCTGGATATGAACTATTCGCTTCCTAATGGGAATCCATATTCATCTTTCTCTGCTAAAGCTCTCCTGTGGGGATGCAGATGTGCGCTGCTTTTATATCTTCTTCTTATCCACTTCTCCATCCGTGTACCCTAATCAAAACCCACACATATTTTAAGGCCCTACACCATCCGCTTACTCATATTGAATTTTCCATTGCTTCGCCATTGAGTTTATGGCCCATCTTTGGGATTATTAATGACACGGCACAGAGTTATACATATGAATATGGAGATCAGCCACACTGTGCATACGTTTTCCTATATAACGGGAATTGATCTAAATCTCTCACGTCTCTTTTGACTGATGGCGCCACCCTTCCGCTCTGTGCATTTTCTTAATAACGTGCCTTCCTCACTCCCATCATCTGTGTATTTAAAACCGGCTAAAAAAAAGCATCTGGGAATGATAAGTCTCCTCAATACTAACTCCTCCAAGTTATTCAATCAGTGGCAGAGATACAGGGGGTCAACTTCACGCTACAAGGGATCAAATTGAGACAATAACAGGTTTAGTTCTGGTGGTCTCTTTCAATGTACAGAATTTGCGTTTTTTTTATTTTTTATTCAAGCATCTTGAAGGGCACCTTCACGCACGTTGCCTTTTCAAGACCGTGCTGCTATATGTGTGCGATACCCAGACAAGATATGTAGGATGAATTATTACAGTAAAGGGATTTTATTTATTAACTGGAAGGTGGACGTTGGGAGCGTGCCAACTGTTGCTGTTCCATTCAGGGGCCTATCATCTGTACTGTGGAAGGGCAGATAAATACTGTATGGCTGTTTCATGGTTAGAGATAATATATAGCCACACAGTTTGAATTTACATTAGCAGAGAATTAGCCTGAAGATTGCTGGTGAAGGGCCAGCGTGACGAGGCTAAAAAAAATAACCACACCATGACTCTGTGAAGATATGGAGAATTTGTTAGAGGGGTGCTACCAATTTTACATGTATTGATGGGTGCATTTGTGTATATATACTCATGATATATCAGCCATGCTATGGCTCTCCATGGAGGGTAATGACCTTGGGCAGCCAATCCTTTCCTTTGCCATTTGGTGAGCATCTCGGCTTCATGCTCACATTTCTGTTCCTGCATATAAAGTTGCATAACTGTAATCCATAAACCTAATTATTAGATTTCAAAGTAACTATGTGTACCAATATGTACAATTATGTTCCTCAAAAGTAAAAGGTACATATTTGCACTAGCCTTAACTCTTTTCTCCCATGAAGACAACATTTCACAACCTTCCCTTGTATCCTTAATGACATGTTTTAACACCTTAGTGTACATCTGTAAAGACATGGTTTGAGGTCCATTAAAATAGCAAGAGTTTTTCCAAGGCTAGCACTAGTAAGTGGCATAGGCAGACATCACTGTCATCACTTCTTCACAGAAACCTGTTCAGAAACAAGAGTTACCCCTAGTAGGTGTCCGTGGGGGAACATTTTTGCTTTTTTCATACTGTTTCCAGTATGAAAAAATTACACATCTTTAGTACATAAATGCCACATAGCAAGCAAGCAGGTCTGGCCCGGATCTGGTATCAAGTCGGCACTGCTGGCTGATTTCTGGCATGATAAGACGTATGTCATCCAGATATGGGCCAGGCCTGGCATAGATGGCTGTGATGGCATGCCACACATGGTAAGCTCCACACCTCACCACCTGTTGATTCACTTTAGTTTAATTTACAGTCACTACTTTAAAATATTCTATTTATTGTTCAATATTGTTTCTTTATTAAATGCATTCATTTTTCCATCACACCTTCCAATGTTTATATGGCGTGCACACATATTAACCTTGCAAGGTCAAAGTTCTGTTTTATGTTATATTAATACATCTTTCTTTGTTTGAGTTACCTGGGGGTTGGTGTCTCCTCCTGTCTGGCAAAAGGTGTGGCAAAGGGCTGGGAGACCTGAAGTACTACTGACAGCCTAATTGGATTGCACCACATGCTTCATTGCCTGGGGGGTGTTTCATGTTTGTTTAAATGTTTTGTATTAGTTGGTTATATGGCAGCCATCTTGTTTTCCCCTGTGTGTGTCATTTGGTTTAGCTAAACCGGTATTTAAGTCCCCCTGTGTGTCATTTCAGCAGGTCAGTTTATCATATGTTTGTTTGAGGTTTTGTTAATTATTCTCTTGAGTTTAGTCTATTGAGTTGACTTCTTTTATTGGTCTGCCTGTTTAAGTTTTGGCTTTGTTAAATATGTTTTCATATTTTTGGGTCAATAAAACCCCTTTTTTGAATTAAAACCACCTGTGTCCTTTATGCTTTACTGCTTGGTCCCTGACAATGGCACTGTCTATGTGATGGCATGTCATATCTGGCTCGATTGTGGTTGGGTTATGTGACCCAGGCTCATAGAAAACAGGTCTGGCACTTCTGACATCAAGCTGGCACTGACTGACCGGTGTCATGGCAGAGTGTATGTCAACCAGATGTGGGCCAGGTCTGGCAATGATGGCATTATTTATGTTCCTATTTTCCTAATTTAGTAAGAACACCCAAATGACTTGCCAGCAAAGAACCAGCAGTGTGTATGCAACTGGCCTTGTGCTGGCCCATGTGTGGGCCACCTCTGGCAAACCAGGTCTGGGCCACCAAAGGGTCGTCATGATGATTGAAAACAATGTGCTGAGAGTTCACTATTCTCGCCCCGGCTAGCTATCGAGCTAGTGGGTAACAGACGTCTCCGAAAACGTCAAAGCATTTTTGCAAATATGAGCAGATATTTGAAGTTTACACAGCTACATTCCTAAAATATCTTAAATGTTTATTTTGTGACCCAGAAAGAGTAATAACAGTAATATTAAAACTAAGTAGCTGCCGCCACTGTTGGAAACTGGATTGGAAACATGGCTGGGCCACGCTATGAATTCTGGGATATGGTGGGCCACGAAGGATACACCCGACCCATCCTTCAAATCTGGGGAAAAGAAGGATACATTTGTTGGCTGCATTTGGAGGGGTCTATGAATCTGGACAGCCTTCGTGGCTTCGCTGTGACGTAATCGGTCTACAAATGCGGCCTCAGGAGGATGCAGCTCATGAATTTGGACACCCCTACATGGTTCGGACTTATCCGGGGTCTGAAGCGTTCCAGAATGTCTTCTCTAAGTGCACTGGTTTCCTCCCAAGAGCCAAAGACACAGGTGTAAATGTCAGATTGATAGATCATTGAGTGGCTGTAACCCCGTTAAACCCAATTCTGAAACTTCTTTAAAAATATCCATTTTCGAACCATTACATTAAGGCACAAAATTGTCGCCAGAGGTTCAAGAGGGATCTCAGTAAAGTGCGAAGTTGAATGATAACAAAATGTTGTGATATACCATAAAAAACATGACAAGAAACTTTATTTTACAGATTTAAGTAAGTTATAAATGGACAGTTCTACTTACTGTACCCGTAAGAAGCGGCACTTCTAACAAATAAAGTATGACCACATTACCGCCACATGGCAAACAGTCATTCTACTCACCTCAGCTGAAGCACACACAACAGACAAATCCAAGCATTTGTTTCCTGTTTCCTGTGGTCTCTGGACAATAGAAACACATGCACTCTATAGAATTATTCGTTATGTTCAGCACTGTACGTGACCAGACTACACACTGCAGCATCAGTCTCATAGACCAATTACACAGAACAATGGGTAAGGTGAGTACCTTTACCCTGATGTCAGGCAAATCAACAAAAACATGAGCGAGAGGGCAAAGTGGTATATGCTTTACATAAACAATGCCTTACAGTCGCTTAGACATGCACGCTATCAGGTATACAGTGTTGGTCTCACTGACCTTTCAAGTCAGTTATTCGCATAAGCCCAAGTCTTGGCCAGTTCAGCAGATGACCAGCTTATTGAGGATCGATTTTTCATATAAAGCATATGGGAGTCAGTACGAGACGTGCGGTATATTAACAGCACCGAGGCAACCACTGTAAACATCTGTCCCGGCAGAGCCCCTGGAGTTATTTCGCTCGCTGTTACATCATCATTCAAAGGAATATTGTACAACAGCGAGTGTAATATTGACGTGCGTTATTAGAGGAATAAAAAACTGGAGGACACCACAGGAAATTAGCAGCGGTAGAGCTATGAATGTTTTGCATCTTCAGCTTGCCGCATATTGTTTGCTGCCTCGCGCACGTTCTCATTTCCATCCCCTCCGGTCGCCGTTGTTATTGTCATTTTTCATTGTTTGTTTACGCTTTGCCTGGATTCCAACTTTCTCTGGGGTGGAGGAGGGGGGTGGGGAGAGAGAGCAAATTGTTATTTCAATCAAGCATAACGAAGCCAGAGAGGTGTTGTTGTGAAACTGCCGCCGCTGTATCTTCCTGACCTGCGCTGGTAATGAGTGTCATCTGCTCATGCTTGTGGGACCTCTGCAATATCAGCTGATAGTCATGTTTGTTCAGGGTTGTTATCCTGGGTTGAGAAACAGCTCGGGATAAACAAGAGGAAACAGAGCGCCTACACATGAGACTGGCCTCTCAGCAAATGACATGAAATTGCTCTCTCTTTATTTTTCTCTCTCTCTCCCACACTCTCTATTAGTTTTACAGTAAAGTGATGCTGCATCATCCAACCAACAATTTCTGGGGAAATGCTTCGACTGCAGCAGAAAACAGCAGCTCGGAGCAGCGAGATAAATGCGCGCTATTCAGCACGCGAGCAAAGCCTTTCACTCAGGGGCCTCGGACGTGTTTTTATTTTGCAAGCAGCGATTTCATCTCGCAGTCTTCACACCAGTCTCAGAAATCCAATAAAGATGACTGACTACATTTTATCACCGCAGGGTTTATCTTTCACGAAGATTTACAAGTCCAGCCCGATAATACGGAGAAAGAAAGAGAGAAAGAAAGAAAAAAAATAGGAGAAATATGTAGAACTATAAACCCGGTGTGATGTGTTTTACTCAAACTGAGATACAGCGTGGAGCAGCTGAAAACAGTAAATTCACTGGTGCTGTTACCGCTTCATAAAAGAATTAGGCAGCTGATTTGTATTACCGCTCATATATACAGTAATTTGTCTTCTTTTTGCGTTCGCTGCTGCTCTGCCAGCTCGAGATGTTGTTATCCGAGTCAACAGGCTGGCAG
The DNA here is from genome assembly GCF_900408965.1 of Simochromis diagramma. Taxonomy (NCBI): domain Eukaryota; kingdom Metazoa; phylum Chordata; class Actinopteri; order Cichliformes; family Cichlidae; genus Simochromis; species Simochromis diagramma. The sequence goes on along the minus strand of NW_024387503.1, from coordinate 2,217,137 downwards.
CGGGTCCTTGCCGCCACCCCAGCAGCCTCCAGTGACACAGGAAAAACCTGTTTCACCCTCGACCTTTGTCATTACCCAACGCCAGCCTCGCAGGGCAATCGAGGGATCAAGGCCGGCCAGGAGAAATCCTGTCCCCACACATAAAAAAAGGATGCTAGTCGTGATCTCTCTCCCTCATTGCCAGGAATTCAATTTCACTCAGCTAACATCTGCCAGAGATAAGTGAAACATAAACAATGTCACTCACAGCGAGGTGGGGGTGGCTCGCTGATTCGTCCTGCACAGAAGCAGCCGTGCAAACACATCCCTTAATTAGAGCCACAGCATTCGTGCTCTTCTTCCCCGCTTTTTATGAATTTGTGACAAAAACAAGGACAAAACTAAAAGAGATACTGACAACCTGAAAAGAAACGTCATCAGGGGTGAGCGCAGATTATATTCAGACACTTTCTCTCTCCAAACAAAAACTTTAAAGTTCCTGTTACTTCCTGTGTCATGCCACTTTCTTTTTACTTTAGTTCAGACCTCCACCCGTGGGTCAGCATCCACGCAGCCTTTGCTTCCATCCTGCTCTAGCTCAAGTTAAAGGCTCCATTATGGTTGAGATGACGCAGATATCCAGAGTCCCGGTGTAACCCCTTGAGACCTGACTCAGCCCGTCTCCAGCAAACAGGGTTTTGAGAAAGCGGTGCTAACACGTGTCAGTGAAACAGTATATCCACGCTGTTTCAGACACACGTTAAAATTCTAGAGGTGGTGCACTGCTAGCAGCGAGCTGGGGAATCATTAAAAAGGCTCTGATCTGACAAGGCTCTGTTTTTCAGACTGTGGAAAATGGCAACTCTGTTTTTCCCATTATCCGTTTTCATGCAGTTTACTCAAATTTTCCTCGCTGCTCGAGCAGCAAAAACTGATCAAAATTTCCTAATTACATCCACTCAGAGGAGATAAATCACCACTTAGTGTTCCTCAACTTTTGGGCAATGTGTGAAAATTGCTATTAAGCAAAGAGAGTCTGAATCTCCTTACTGTGTACTCTTGATTTGAATAGAAAGAAAAATCCAAAAATATAAATTAATTTGAATACTTATTTTGAATACAGAGATTTTAATTACATTGTTAGGGTAATCACCCCACCCAAAAAAGTAAGATTGCATCTGTATTATCAGCTCGCTCTGATAATAGTAGCCATTTTTCGAATATTCTTAGAAAAAAAGAAATCTCCCAATAAAAGCCTATAATAAAAGTGAGAAACAAATTGAAAGACCTCCTGCTCTTGGAAAATAAAAAAAAGATAATAATATTTTTCGTCTCCCTCTAGCAAAAATAAAATTTACCTAACCGTCCTCCTTTTCTGACCCGCTAATCGTTTTGCACGGTCCCTGGTTCGAGACGCTCATCTGCTCCCTTAACAACCGGGCTTCACTGTCAGATCGCGTCACAACCGTCATCAATAAAACAAACATGTGCTCTACCTATGTGTGGCGTTCCTGGTGGCCTGCGTTAAGATTTATTGCTTATTGAAGTACATAAGGAACACATAATGCAATAACCTTATGCTGATGGAATAATATAATTTTCTCTTTGCTGCCTCAAAGGAAAATGTAGCTCACTATTATCACTAAGTATTCTCTGGAGGGAGGGGGGAAACCATAAAGATAGTATTTATATCTGTGTGCCAGTTGCATTTGGAAACATACACAGATTCAGTATTCATACAGACTTTTGCTTATTTGGTGTGCAGACCTCATTATATTAGCATACCAGGAGGTAAATGACAAATAAATGCAGCACTCATCGCCGTCTCTATTTCTACTTGACAATGCATGTTCTGCATGAATGAATATTGATGCACTGCTTTCCCTGGATGCTTCATTTTCAAGTTAACATCCCCCTCCCACCACCTTTTTTTGGGAGAGGGGATGAGGTTAAAAAAAAGCAGCAGCAGCAGCAAGGAGACTTGTAAGTAGCGCACATTGTTAGCATTGAAAGCGTTTCCTGCTGGTAGTCAATAAACAGGATGCTTGCTGTGTCATCCCAGACGTTTGAAGACAGCTGTCGTATGGCAAAGAGAAACAGCTTGGAGTCTGCCACTTTGAGCCTAAATCTATTTCTGGGATTTATGCTTCAGGTTTTTTTTTCTTTTTGTTATTTTTTTGGGGGTGAAATGGATGTAAAAAGCAAACCCCCTTGCTTCCTATTCCCCTCGTCTGCCACCCCCTCCGCTTCTCTCTTCTAAGCTCCTTCCCCATGCAGCTAGCTTCACACACACCTGCTTTTTGTTCGACACAAAGCTGATTACACTTTTCAGCTATTCCTCGAAAAAAAAAAAAGAAGGAAAAAAAGGGGATTGTCAGGTAACTATGCAAATTACAGGAAAAGCAGCTTGGATATTTTTTAAGGAATATTTTCTGGGAATATTCTGGGAAATACAGTTGTTTGCTTTCTTGCCAAAAAGTTAGATGAGAAGATTGATGACATTCTCTGAGGCTACTGCTAGCTACCTAGCCTAGCCTAGCATAAACACCTGCAGTCCAAAAAACACAGAGTGGCAAATTAAATATGTGAAATGTATGTACTTTTTCTTTGAATATCAAACATCTTGATGTGGTCTATGCTACATGTCTACTGTCTTTGTCCAAGGAAAGCAGAGACTGCAGGAAATGACTGCTTCTGGTCAGGAAAAACAACAGCATGACCAGCTGTGAAATGAATTGTTGCTTTAAACTTTGTTTTCTCTTGTACAGATTAGAGAACCAGTGGAATTTCTAACTCTTTGTTGCATATGGTGAAGAAGTTGATTTCTTAATATATTTTATATTAGTGAGGCTGATATAGAAACCATAAACAAACAGAGACATGTTGACCTTTATGACATCTTTATAAGCAGTCTGAAGCTAATTTTTATAAACCAATATGTGGTTAAAGATTTTGTATTTTCAGACTTTCAGAAATTTTATTGACCATTCATGCTTGTACGGCAGCGGTCCCCAACCTTTTTTGCGCCACGGACCAGTTTATGGCCGGTTAAGGTGTTGCGGATAAATACAACAAAATAAAACTAGTACCGGATTTATTCATAACACACGTGAAAAGACCCAGGAAAATCGAGTTAACGATAAAAACGATAACAAAATAACGCTGAAAACCGATAAAAACCCTGAAAACCATACATTTCACACCTGAGCCTCAACTCTCGCGGCCCGGTACCAAACGACTCATGGACCGGTACCGGTACCGGTCCGAGGCCCGGGGGTTGGGGACCGCTGTTGTACAGGATGTTGTGGGCAAAAGAAGCATTCTGTTTGCTGATGACCCCCTATGAGCAAGCACTTGGCGAAAGTGGGAAGAAAAAACTCACTTTTAAGAGTAAGAAACCTCCAGCAGAGCCGGGCTTAGGGAGGGCCGGCCAATTGGAGGTAAAGGCAGGGAGACAGTCCAAAAGACGAGATGTGGAAGAGAGCCAGAGATTATTAAATGCGGAGTTGTGTATAAAGACATAGTAAGTGAAAACAGGTGAATGAAGTGCATCATGGGAAGCTCCAGCTTCTTGGGCTATTGTAGAGTAACTAAGGGAGGGTTCATGGTCACCTGATCCAGCCTTAACTATAAGTTTTATAAAAAAGGAAAATTTTAAGCCTGACCTTAAAAGTAGAGATAATGTTTGTCTTCTGAATCCAAACTGGGAGCTGGTTCCACAGAAGAGGGGCGTGAAAGCTGAAGGCTCTGCCTCCCACCTGAGGAAAGCCAGCCAGCAGATAGTGAAGTGCTCTATTGGGATGATATGGTACTATCTGGTCTTTAAGATAAGATGAGGCCTGATTATTCAAGACCGTGTATGTGAGGAAAAGGATTTTAAATTTGATTCTGACTTTAACAATGACAGTTGTTCAGCCCAGAAGTCATAAATGCATGAACATCTCTCTGAGACAGGATGTTTCTCATTTTGCAAATGCAAGAAAGCAGTCTTTATTAGCTTTTAACTGCATTTGTAAATGATCATCAGTTCATGGAACAGGAAGTCTTAAGCAGAGATCAGCTGTCCATCAAAGGTTATTTTGGTGTAACAAAACCCTTACCATGTGGAGAGAGGGACACAGACAAAATCAATGTCTAGAGCCAAACATAATAAAGTAAGTTTGTTGTTAAAATCATACATAACATATGCATTTTTTCCTCAAACTATCAAAAACTTATCAAAGTAACATCATATATACTTGGGCGATGTCTCTGCCTTACTTGAGCGTGTCAGTCTCCCACAGTTGCTTGCATAGATGCCCTCTGACTCTCTGTGACCCTCCCCGCTCACCTCATGTGGTTCCAGGCTGTGCATGCCCAGCCCAGCCGGTGGATAACCCCACTACCTCATCCTCCCCTCGGGACCGACTCACATCCTTCCTCCTCTGTCTGCACTCTTTACCATTCTCCTCATATCTTCACTGAGCTCCACTTCCCTCCTCAGTTAGAGAAGCACCATCTGCAAGGCCAAATCCCAAACCAGCCTCCACCCCCCCAACCCCTCTCTGCTTAAACCTCCCAGACTCCTTCTCCACACTCACATCTCCACAGCAGGAAGCAACACCTGCAGCCTTACGTCACTTCCTGTCAGAAATGCTCACCCTCCACCCGAATCGAATCCTTTTGCATGCATTTTTCTTGTTTTCGTGCAGAGATTTGTGTCTTTTATGTGTGTTGGAAAAAAGCTGTCGGCTTGCCATTTGCTTTCTGGCGTTGTTCCCGGCTCCCACAGTTGAGGCTGTATTTTCAGTGACAGGTTGTGTCTGGACACTTAATCTGGTCTCGCACACACAACCTTGGCCACTGTTTTCTCCCTGACCCAGTCCACCCTGTGAGCAGGTTCCTGGCATAAATCACACCTTTTCCTCCCCTCTGTTGGAATCTTATCATTTCATCCATAACGTCCTTTGGGGGGGTTGTCATCTGTACAGCAGGATAAACAAGGCAGTGTGTCAGCTTGACCTCTTATTTAAGATAAAAAATATGAATCTTCTACAATGAGTATAAAAGATGTTAGGCTACATTAACTTCAATTGCCATATTCTTCTGTCACAAGCCATTTCCTTGCGTTTCTTGCCATTACACAGCTTAGGAAATATTCTTATTGTTTATTGCGGCAGCAACTCTATTGAGTTAGGTAACACAAAACAGGATGTTTCACTGTGCAATTACCGCTCACAAGGAATGATGGAGGAACAAACAGAAGCTGAAGTCACAAGGAACAGTTACTTCTGTTTTTCACTGAGTGGAAGTCCATTGTTTTAGACTCTCTAGTTATTCTGTGCTCAGCCTGCTTCCTGTACTATCATTAGGCTCATACAGTAAGCTTTGCAATGAGTCAGGTCATCCTGCATCATGTGTGGCCTAGTTTGTCCTTTTCTTACAATGAGGATACACTCAAAACCCAACATCTCATTCGCTAACCCTTCTAATGCTGACTGTAACAAAGTCATAAAATCTTGCTCGCTGACAGTCAGTTTCATTCATTTCTGTGGTTAGCCAGTTAAAGCAAAAGTGGAACCACTACACTGGGGATCTAAAATAGGTTAGAAAAAGTTGCTAATTCAAACAGCAAATACATATAAGGTAGCATTAGTGTTCATCTTAAGTGATGTTTGTAGACAACTTGTAGTGCAGGAACATTAGTCACTCCACCTCAGCTCCTCAGCAATTCAATTGTTTTTTCAGTCACTGTTCCCCTGGCAGCTTGCTGCCTACACCGATCAGGCGTGACATCATGACCTTTTGCTGCCAAAACAGCCCTGACCCATCGAGGCATGGACTCCACTAGACCCCTGAGGGTGTGCTGTGGTATCTGTGCCAAGATGTTAGCAATAGATCCTTAAAGTCCTATGTTGCGAGGGGGATTCTCCATGGATGAGACTTGTTTGTCCAGCACATCCCACAGACGCTCAATTGGATCGAGATCTGGGGAATTTGGAGGCCAGTACCTCAAACTTGTTGTTGTGCTCCTCAAACCATTCCTGAAGCATTTTTCCTTCGTGATAGGATGTATTGTCCTGCTCAACGAGACCACAGCCATCAGGGAATACTTTTCTGGCAACATTACTTAGTTAGGTGGTTCATGTAAAACTAACATCCACATGGATGGCATGACCCAAGGTTTCCCAGTAGAACATTGCCCAAAGAATCACATTGCCTCCACTGGCTCACCTTCTTTCCATTGTGCACCTTGGTGCCAGGTGTTCCCCAGGTAAGCAATGCACATACACAAGACCATCCACGCAACATAAAAGAAAACATGATTCATCAGACCAGGCCACCTCCTTCCATTGCTCTATGGTCCGGTTCTGCCGGTTCTGATGGTCACATGCCCATTGTTGGCAATTTGAGCAGTGGATGGGGCACCCTGAGTGGTCTGAGGCTATGCACACCAGTCAGGGTGACACTCTGTCTAACTCACTCAAATCCTCACTCATTTTTCCTGCTTCTAACAAATCAACTCTGAAGCCAAAATGCTCCCTAATGTGTCCCACCCACTAACAGGTGCCATGATGAAGAGATAATCAGTGTTATTTACTTCACCTTCATCAGTGCTCATAATGGTATGACTGATCAGTGTATGCTTGTATTTGGTTTGGGCATCAACAGGCAATGTGCTGTCTAACCTAAAGAGCAAATAGTGATGCGCAAGTACCTCCAGCTTGCCTACTTAGCTACATCAATTGAGTGTGGTCATTTTCCACGTTACTGTATATCTAGCAAAATTAGCTGTACAGTGACAGGTTAATTCTCAGCATGTCAGATAAAACGCTATTAATCCCTCAGGTGGGTAACTCCGGGAAATTCTGCGAAAGATGCTGTGCTGCGATGGCCAGGATTCAAACCCGGGTCAACTGCTTGGAAGGGAGCTATGCTAACTACAACACGTTCTCACTCCCAAAGCGTAACATTTTACGCTAGGTGACAAATCGTCAACATATTACGTTTTCGGCTACCCACCACGTTCCTAAATGACGACCTCGGAAAAAAGAGGAAATATGAGAACCGTCTGGACTCCATCTACACATGTTCGCTCTTTTTCTTCAAATCGCTTAGAAACACGCTATTTAACATCATTATAGTCCTGGTTAAGATCAGGAATAAGGTTATGGTTAGGGCTAGGGATAAGGTTAGGTTTAGGGCTGGAATACAGGGCTGGAACGTCTATTACCGCGGGAGCGTCATTGCACTGGATTCCAGCCATAACCCGCCGCGTACCATAAGAACGCCGAAGGTCTCCTTTCGCGTTCCTCAGGAACGCCGCGGGACGTGACAAAACGTCGACATGTTACGCCTCGGGAGTGAGAACGGGCTGGCTAACTACTATACCACCATTGCTGAAGATCTTATCATGGCATTTGTGTTGATGCTAAGTAGGCGTGACAATCTACACAAACACATGTCAATGGGACTTTCTGATGGCAATAGCCTTCCGCATCACAAAAACTGCTCTGGGACAACTGGAGAAACATAACACACAGTGCCTTGACCCAGCCTCCTAGCTTCCCAGATCTCATTCCAATACAGCATACATGGAATGTCCTGGAACAAGCCCAATGCATTAAGTCCCACCCTGCAACTCACAGAACCCAAAGGATCTCCTGCCATCGCCCTGATGTCAGAAACCACAGGACACTCCCCGCTCCCCCGAGGGGTCGCAGCTGTTTTGGCATCCCAAAAAGGACCTGCCCAATATTATGAACGAGGGGGATTTTTAACGGGTGTATTCGTCCAGTATTTACCTTTAAACAGAAGAGTTCAAGAAAAGCAGACACAAAGATAAGATACTCCAGTAAAATAGGCAGGTTCCACCCTTTCATAAACAACCCTTGAAATCCTATCAAGGCATCTAGTGCAGCTCACATGCCTGATCCACGAGGGCCTGCATCTTACCATTAAAGAGCACTATGGTAAAATAATGTAATTATTTTAAGTTTCAGTGAATCCATTTAATGCTTTCTGGTTGTCAGTGTTGTTTTAGAGGCTTTTCATCCTGATAAAATACATCTGAACAAAGTGCTTGGTGCTAGTTTTTTTGGCATAGAATTCGACATTTTTTATTTACACTTAAAAAAGAGATTTTTATAATCCCACAAAACCTGCATTAAAAAGAAAAAATGAAAGAATCGTGACTTTTTGATGTTTCTCTTTATATAATTTTACTCATGTGCTTTTTGATTCCACGTATGGTGTCTCAAGCACACTTTTGCAGTAACAACAAAGGAATCACTCAATGCACTGTTGCTGTCTTATCCATACTTATATTCCCACCATAAAAACCAACCACTGGATGACTCTGAATCGATCTCTTCCCACTGATTTAAATGACTGTGTGAAACTGTTAATAGAACATCTCAGGGCTCGGGGCTGAACATTGATCCTATTCAATGTTTTTACTGGGTCTAGATAGAGAATATTGATACACAGTATGGATTCACTCTCTTAGACTTTCCACGGATGTGGAGAGTCTTGTCACTGAACAAACACTGGATCATGGAAGGCTTGTGTATCAGTGAGCTCTTGCTCGGCATATTTTTTTTTTTCTTTCAATAATTTGAAACTTAAGCAAAGATGCTGTGCGCATTTGTTGATGCAAATGCGATCGCGAAAGCCGACCGACGTCAAATATTCATGATTAATGAGCTTCGGGACTGATTGATTTCTCTGAGACTTCCATGACAGACAAAATGTTTCATTATATCAGTCAATAGGAGCGTCTGGCTTGAAAGCACAGTTTCATTATGAGTAAGGACTTAATCTAACATTTCATCTACAGTGTGTGATGAGGTTTATTAGGAAGCAGGGTTCAAGGATCAAAGCCACTCTCAGATGTTGTCCTCGTCGATGCCACTCTTGTGTTGCCAGGAAACCAAACAGAGGGGCTGATGACAGGAAATGATTTCATCGCCTCTTTTCCTTTAACTTACAACAGGAGCTGACATGCTGCGATGCTTGCATCAAATCAGATTTGATGAGAGATGTGGCTGAAAACAAGCGCTACAATATAGCTGCTTAATGGCACATGAGCGAGTGGTGGAAGACGCACATAAGAAGTCCAAAGTATATTCACAAAAAGTTCTTTTCTGAAAAATATTATATAGTTTAATTTATTTATTGCATTTGCATAAACTGCTTGACTGCATGAAGCCTGTTTGCTAGTTTGGGTAAATCACAACTAACAGTTTTTAATATGACCGCTAAGAGTTTAAATCCCCTTTAATTAAATGAACTTATTAGTAATTTTAGGTAGTCCATAATTTCATGTTTTTCCACGAAAGAACGCATTATTATTTTGTAAGTTCATGTAAGTAGTGCCTAAATTCTGGGCAAGGGAAAGAGACACAAATTACACTGTAAGTTATTTGAAATACTGCACAATTTACTGGTAATTGTGCGGAAAAACAAACACTATTTAGCCACCTTACATTGTAAGTAAGTACAGGAGTGTAAAGATGAGACTCCCTTTTTATGTTTGACCAGTGACTGTGAAAGAAAAAAAATTAAGCTACATTTTAAGTTAAGTTCTGCAGCAATGTGATTTTGAAAAGCTTCTAGGGATTCATCTGGGCACTTATTTTGAAAGGACTTTAATTTCATTTGTGTACAACAGCGAACCCCAACCCCTGGGCCACGGAGTCAGTTGGTACTGGGCTGCCAGAGCTGAGGCTCGGGTGTCAAATTTTCAGGGTTTTTATCGTTTTTTATCATTACTTTTTAAATAATTTTTATCATTAACTCGGTTTCCCTGGGTCTTTTCCCGTGTGTTATGAATAATTTTTTTTTTGTGGCACCGGCACTGGTTTTATTTTGTTGTATTCATCTGCAACAGTTTAAAGGCCAGTCCGTGAAAATATTGTCGGACATAAACCGGTCTGTGGCGCAAAAAAGGTTGGGGACCGCTGGCGTACAAGACATAAATACTGCATGTCAGTAACCACGTTAACCTTTGTAATCTGTTTGTTTTCAGAGCAGCAGTTAAGTCTGCTGTTCTAAAAACAAATATACATATTAAGACGGTATAAAAAAACCAATTTTTTTCTGTTTCTCTGTTCAAGTGCAGAGAAGCCTCCAGTGCAACTTGCCACACAATGAGCATGCGATCCACACACACACACACACTCACACACACAAGTACAAGATCATTCATGCTAGAAGACGTTAAAATGGTCTGTGGTTTTATGGACATAAATTTGAGCGACTGCTTCCTGTTGCCACACAGAAAGCTGCCTAATGTGTATTGGCACCATGTGAGTGCTCCTACCACTGATCTGCACTTCTGTCATTAGAGGCTGTGTGCTTTGTGTTGGAGCTGCCTGACGGTTGCCAGGTCAGAGCCAGCAGGGTTCATCTGTGGAGATAAGAGTGAACCGTACCAGAGCAGCCTCGGGCGGCCTCTCTGACATCGTCTCATGTCTGCCTGATAGAGCTGTGAGGAATGTAGTATCTCATACGCGTCCCCTCTTCTGAGTCCCCCCCTCCACGCCTCATTTTGGACTTGTGTATCCCCCACATAACGCACAGAGGAATTTCTTGTGTCAGAATCACCTCTGTGTGTTTTTTGTTTGGTTTTGAAATGATTTTGATCCAAAGTGATTGCGGCTCTTAATGAATATTCAACAATACGTGATGTCAAAACATAGCTGATGTAACAAGGCCCGCTCATGAAGGTGTGCACCTCTGAAACCCTCGCAATCCCTGCTGTGTCACACAGCTCTGTCTCTTCCATTAACATCTTGATAATAGCCCAGCAGTACCTGTCAGGGGTTAAAAGAAAGACTTCACTGTCTGCTCCCTCAATAATTTGTAGCGTTTTTGGCCCTGGTGAGGGGAGGCCTAGGTCTTCTCAGGGGAGGCACACAAAAGCCGAGCGCTACGTTCCCAGAAAACATGGCTGGAATTTGGCTCAGGGGCAGATGGGTATCCTTTCGACAAGAGGAGTGTGGAATGTGTTCTTTGTGGGAGGGAATGTATGTGTTGAAGGGAGGAGGTTGTGCGTCTGAGCTCGGGCCAAACTCTCTTCAACTCTTCAAGCCTGGCTGAGAGATTTATAAGTGATGTAAACATTTGGTGAACTGATGAAAACACCTCTCGCAAACAGAGATAGTGAAGCCGGGCTCAGCGGATCAGGGTGAGGGTGATGGAGGAAGTTATTAGAAGCCTGAGTTCAACCTTTCATACTGCGCTGTAGCTGCGCAGGCTTAAAATGATACAACTGCATCCAACATAAGGCTGTTTGTGTAATTTAATTTAATTTTTAAAGGCATTTCTAAGTGTTTTCAAACCTGTGTCACTTTAATATGCCTTGCTATATGAAACAAGGAATATTAAACTATAAAACTGTGTGCTACAAAACTATAAACTAAAAAAAGTAGTCTGTATTAAAAAACAGAGTCTGTAAATTCCTCTTCGCTTAAACGTTTTATAAAGAGATTGTAAAGGTAATTTTTTTTCTTATATTCTGTGGATTTTAATGTGTTTCATAATCTATCCTAGATCCAGCCTGCTTTCACCTTGTTGCATAAAAAAAAGTGCAAACATAGTGGCAATGATTAAAGATCGAAATTAACAGCAAGCCACAGTATTAAGCACAAGGTTTGTGTTTTCTACAAAAAGCAACACTTGTTAACACAAAACACAAATCTGTGTTTCTATTCTGACAGACTGATTATTGACATTTATCACTACTGGTGTTTTAATCTTAATCTAGTGAAAAGTTAGAAAACAATCAAATACTGGGAAGACATCTCATCAAGGGCTTTTCCGTGCTGCCACTGCCAGCGACAGCCCCAAAGATTAGGCTGTTCGACCAATTATATGTCACATGAAATTTGGATAACTTTTCACTTGGACTCAAATCCAAGATCAAGATAACACCCATGTCCCAAAACAGGATTTCTGCTATAACTGCCTCCATGGAAACGCCTTGAAGCTCCCGATGCACAGTTTTTGTGAAAGTCAGCACAGCATCGGTGACGTTTATAGAATATGTGTTCCAGCACTTGGCGACTCTGTAACTTTATGTGGTCTGCAACTCTGTGGCTGAAGACCTATGATTCCTAAAGTATCACTGATCGTGGAATATGTATCAGTGAACTGGTATAGTATCAGACTCAAATTCAGTTAGTTCAGTAAAAAGTTCAGTTTAAGTGTACTAGTAATAGTAGTTTACAAGTAATTTGTTTTAGTTCAACAAAACACTGTTTCGGGCAGGTTTGATGAGTCTGTTCAACATTTTAGAGAAAAACGTAATGAATTTCTCAGGACTTACATTACACAGTTGGGTGTGACACAACTACTTTCCACAGCAGGTCTTTTATCCTGTCTTCCTTCTCTCACCCCAACCGGTCGCAGCAGATGGCCCCGCCCCTCCCTGAGCCTGGTTCTGCTGGAGGTTTCTTCCTGTTAAAAGGGAGTTTTTCCTTCCCACTATCGCCAAAGTGCTCGCTCATAGGGGTCATATGATTGTTGGGTTTTTCTCTGCATGTGTTATTGTAGGGTCTACCTTACAATATAAAGCACCTTGAGGAGCCTGTTGTTGTGATTTGGCGCTGTATAAATAAAATTGAACTGAATTGAATTGCAACCACTTGAAATTACTTTTTGAAGTAAACTGAGTAAAAGTATTTGTTTGAGGCACAGTATTTCCTAGAAATAAAACAAGTGACTAAAGTGAACTCAAAATACTATTTTTTTTCATTAAATCTAACTAAAGGATTCTTTGAAACCAACAACAGTGAAATTTCATACTTTTATAAATGTTTGTAAAGGCAGACTATATGGTGAGGTGCTTTTTTTTTACACAACTGTGGAAACAGGACTTTAAAAACACCAGAATTAAAAGATTATGCATTTCATTATGACTGCATAAATATACATTATAAAAGTGTGGATAGAGATGGAGATAAAGTGCAACTTGATTTGTTGACAGTGGTATACAAATATGAACAAGTGCTTTATAGGGAACAAGCTAGCTCTGCTCTGCTATTCCATTATAGATTTTGTTTGGAAAGGTGAAGAAATCTCTAATGTGAAAATGTAAAAATCATCATAAATTTAATGACAGGAAGTGCCAGGAATTGTTTGCTTACTGAAACCAAAGCACACTGAATTAGCTCCGTTTAAGTATCTGAAAATATCTTTGAATGAGAATTCACAATGTTCGTTTCCCCACATCAGCACCGACACACGCTTGCCTACCAGGCAGTAATTAGAACACATTGTATTGGGAATCAAATGACCACAGGAAGCTTCTTCAACTCTTTTTTATACACACCTACACACACATGCACACACGCAAACCTCTAATAATGTGATTAAGACGAATGCTGTAAGATAAGAGGCAGTGATTTATGTAACTGTGAGGCATCTCATGGCCCAGATTAACTCTGCAGTAAAAGCTTGCAGAAAGTGTTGGAAATACAATGGAAGAAATGTATGTTTATTGTTATTATTATTATGATTAATATTTTTTTGTCTGCCTAAATTTACTCTATGATATGAGTATATATAAACTGTGTACTAGTCCTCCAGCTGATAAATGACTCTCTGATGCCTGCATGGGTTTGGTTCTAGTACTCCTTGACCTGATTACAGTATGTGACACAAATCTGTGTGTATCATATGCTGAGTGACAAAAGATAAAAAAAAAAAAAACCTTCTAAAGCTATGATTATTTTATCCAAAGACCAGCAGATTCTGTATCATTTTTATCATTTTGTCATTTTCTTCTTTCTGTTTGGAGTACCTCAAAGCTCTATTCTCACTCCCCTTCCATTCCTCCCATACGCTTATACTACCTTATGTTTAAAAAACAGTTTTAATTGAATTAAATTTTCTGTTATTCAGAATATTTATCCACAGTTTCTTTTTATCCCCACTTTAACCTCTCATACACAAGGCACCTTCCTGCCAGAACTGATTTCTTGGCTCACAGCGACACGCGTTTTATATGTCTTTAACCAGCAGCCACAGTTTGCTTAGAATAAACCAAAAAAATAGAGCTTGGCAGGACAAACGGTGATAAACAGAACGGCTGAGAGAGGATAGAGAAATAAGAGAAACTTGAAGAACCCTAACACAAACTGACAAAGCATGAGCCACTCACTCTGTTTGACTGACAGGTCATGTATGGGATGTGCTTTTTTTTTTTTTTTTTTTTGCAATTAGTAGCAGAGTTAGCAAACAAACACACACAATAAAGTATCGGCTCAGTTCTAATCCCTAAATATGCTGCTACAAGCATACTACACTGTCAGTTTTTAAGCTCTGGCACTGAGCAACAGCTCTCACATTAGAGAAGCTCAAGTGTTTACTGGACTTTGCTGAGCCTCTTTTACATCCTCCAGGGAGAATAGTCTTATCCCATTAACTCACCCAAGGTTGGCTGGGATTTTCATCTCCAAAGATATGCATTTCTAAACATTGTATAAGCATTGTGCATTATTCATTGTGCTTATTAGAGGAGGTGGACTTTGGGTTATTGCAAATCAGGGGAACAAATATTAACCCATAACATTTGCATGCGAATGAGTAGGATTTCTCATTGAATGGCTTACAAGGACTGGTTTCACAGAGCATACCCCAAAGGTAAGAACTGCTCCACACTAATACAAACAATATAGGCTGGAATTAAAATTGTATGACCACCCCCTCCCATACCATAAGTCCCATTTTATTTGTATTTGACAATATCCCATGTCTGTAATAGTAAATGTCGGTGGCATTTGCGAGAAAATAACATAATTAACCTCGCTAATAAGAGGCAGCGTACCATATTGCTGCTGTGCGGGAACAGTAGATTGACAAAGAACATTATGGATCCTTTGCGCATAATGTGTGGCGTTTTCATGCGGTGCACATGCCGGCACATGTGTTACCCTGTTTATGAGCTCTTTTAGCATCAATTCATTGATGAATATCAATGATCCTCCAGGACTGAGCAGCCTCAGTGTGGCCTGAGGATTTGTTTTGCTGAGATTGTAGCCTAATGAGGCATCGCGATCCCCATCTACACAGACTAAAATCCAATGCTACACCCCCACCCGGCCTTCTGGTCCACACTAAACATGCCCCGATGCAGGTGTCTTCAGAATGAGTTACTCATTAGCTACAGGGTGCGATTCCAGCTGTCATCCACTTTTTTTCCCTCCATTCATTACAAAGTAGAAATATGGGAATTATTAAAAATAATCAGAAAAACTGGTACTATGTTGAAAGTATGCTATTGCACATGTTTACCAAGGCTTAAAGAGCCACGTAAACAGTTTAATATCTCACTTAGGAGGAGGCCAACATACAACCTACAGTGTTTAAAATCCAGTGTTTAAGTGTCTCTCGTGTCAACAGTTAATGCATTCATTTTCAAAATGATATATATCTTCAGCTCATTTGTGTCAGTCATGTTCATCTTTACTAAATCCCCCTCATCTGTGTCCATCAGACGCTTGATGGGAATCATCAGACTTCAGTCTCAGCGTGCACCGACTTGTCGTCTTAGTGACGCGCGCGGCTCAACTTTACTTGACCTGGTTACATCACTTCACTGCCTCTCATCTTACTGCATTTGTCATAATTACATTATCATAGGAGCATGTGCATGTGTGAGTGTAGGTGTGAGTGAAGAAGCTTTCTGTGCCCATTTTGAGCTCCACCACAGTGTTTTTTAAATTATCATCTGGTACACTGTTCCAAAAAATACTAATGTCAAAGTGTTTTACTGTGTATTTTACAGTTTTGTACTGTCTATCTAGAATATCATGAAATTTACATAAGTAGACTGTGATTTTACATGTCAGAGGTAAAATAACATAACATCACTGTAAATATAGTAAAACACAATTTACATATGCATATTTAGATTGTAAAAATACATTCAGAAATGTACCATAATTTGACAAATATTTGTCAGTTATGTGAGAGAATGATCTGTTCAATCCAAATGTAATACTATGGAAAAATATATAAAATGATCAAAAATTAATGAGAATAATCAATAATTAAAGGAATATTTGAATTATAATTGCGCTGAAAATTTCATGTCATCTAGGTCTGATTCAATAATTCAGAGGCAACAAGTGAAAATATAATTAATAGGAATAAAAACTAAAAACATATAAAACATTGAACGGACACGCTGTGCTAATTATATATTTCAAAAAATAAATGTAGAGGTAGGAATTGCAATTAATATAAATCTCAAAGTATTCACAACATTCCTGAACAGAAATAGGCCTCTGCACCTGGGGTGAGGGTGTGGCCATGAAAACAATGTGACATGCCATTGGATGTTGGGACACATAATAACATGATGCTAAGCATCGGCCAATGAATGTGAACTAACAACCACAAGGTCGCGGGTATGGCTGCACTGTAGGAAAAAATCCCAATATAAAAGTATTTTACTGCATTTTACAGTTTTGTTCTGTTCTTCTAGAATATCCTTAAAGTTACGTAAATAGACGTTGATTTCACATTTCAAATGTAAATTAACGTTAAATCACTGTAATGTAATACAACATAATTGTCATGATTATTAAATGTATCTGTCTGTACATATGCATATTTAGATTGTTAAAATACATTCACAAATGTATCATGATTTCACAAATATCTGTCCGTTATTTGAAAGATTGAACTGTTGAATTCAAATGTAATGCTGTGGAAAAGTATATAACATGATTCCTATAAGCTTGTGTTACATCACATAAGTATTATTATCATTGCTCTTTAGGGCGAATGTGGCTCAAGAGTTGGCAGTTCGCCTTGTGATTCGAAGGTTGCTGGTTCGAGCCCCGGCTCGGACACTGTCCGTGGTCAAGACTCTTCGCCTACTGGTGATGGTGCGATATGGCGGCCTCGCCTCTGTCAGTCTGTCCCAGGGCATGCAATCCATTATTATTTAAACCAACTGTTAACTGTATATTTCTGTACATTTACGTATTATGATTCATATTCCCACATTCATTGACCTTGTTTATAGGTAATTTCATTGTTTGATCGCGTAAAAATGTTCCTAATTTAATGTCTAAAAGCACATGGAAAAGGCAGAATCCCATGTCAAATTAGCGCAACAAACTCTAAGTAGTTGAACAACTTCGAGCAGGAGCAATGATGATGAATATTGTAAATGCTCAAAGATCTTTTCAAAATGTGCCTGAGCTGTAAAAGCAAGCAAACTGTTCCTGGCAGGTCACTGAGGGACAGCAACCCCCCCCCCCGGCCTCCTCATTTACTAATGTTTATCTTCATACTTTTGGTCTACATGGATTTAGTGTGGCCAGGATAAAAAAGGAAAGGCTGCTTTAACCTGCTGCTGTTTTGAGAATGGCCGTTCTACCCCTCTTGGCTTGTTTTTTCCTCTGACACTCCTCATAAAGGTCACGTCTAATAACGGCCCCTCTGCTGCAATCCCGGGAGGTTCCTCCTCCTCCTCCGGCAGTCAGTGCCTGATTTCATGCGAAACACAACAAGGAACTGAGATCCTGACAAAATGTTCAGGGGTTTTTCTCAGTTTTCAGGTGAGTGGCTTTACGCAATCTAAACGCTCATTCCGACCGTTTTTAATACGACATGAAAACAGAAAACAGCGCTTGGAAAATTCATGATGTAATGATATTAATATGACGCCCTAGTGGTATTTGATCCAGCTGATATTAAGTTTTTCCATGGCTCATGCTCAATACGCTCCGTCTTCTTCTGGCCAGACAGGTCAGTAATGAGAAAAACTTGTTTTATTCTGAAAACATGGCTTTCTGAGGCTGGCTAGAAACCCACTTTATTTGGCTGTTATGACCAGATCCTAAGTGGGTCAGTCATAGTAATGGGCCGCTCCATCGTTCTTCGTCTGGTAATTCAGAGCATTGATTGAACTCAGCCTCAACTTTCTCTTAACCTGTGCAGAGAGGCAGAAGACACGGTATCACTCAGGAGGAAAGAAAAAAACAGGAGGGGTGATCGAAGGGAAAGATGATGTTCTCACATGCCTGACTTGGTCTGTGAAAGGAACACGTAATTCCAAATATAGCGATGTGACCGGAGGACGTGGTATTTAGATCTTTGTACCAAGAAATATAAAAACCTGGAAGAATAAGACTTTTTTCCTTACAATACTAAATGCTATGTTTTTAAGATATCTATCATTTTTTCTATATATTCAAGAAAAGATGCTAAAGGCGACTTTGTTAGATGTAGAAACAACATTTAGTTAAAACGTGAAGGTGAAAAGCAATCTTCTCAGATGTTTGGAAAGAGACCTGAAAACAGGTGCGAAAATAAACTTCTACTTCTTAAGACCAGTGAAAACGCCTCAGCGGCAGAGTCAAACTCAGAACCATCATGAGGAAGCGGTGCTGTTTTATATACAGCGCTGTGAAAAAGTATTTGCCCCCTTTTCCGATGTCTTATTTTTCTGGACAAACGCTACCCAAACCTACACGGCCCTAACAGAAGGAAGCACTGATGTGTATCAATCTCAAAGGGTTACAAAGACATTTCTCAGGCTTTAGGAATCCAGTGTACCACAGTGAGAGCCATTATCCACAAATGGAGAAAATCGGGAACAGTGGTGCGTCTTTTCAGGAGCGGCCTACCAAAATGACTCTAACAACGCATCGATGACTCATCCAAGAGCTCACACGAAGAACCCACAACAACATCTAAAGAACTGCAGGGCTCACTCGCCTCGGTTAAGGTCAGCGTTCACGACTGAACAATAAGGAAGAGACCGGGCAAAAATGGCATCCGTGGGAAAGTTCCAAGGAGAAAACCACTGCTGACCGAAAAGACACACAAAGGCTCATCTCACATTTGCCATAATATGACTTGATGACTTTTGGGAAAATATTCTGTGAACTGATGAGACAAAAGTCCTGCTACATCTCACATGAAGCCAAAATGGTAATTCATATAAAAAACAAACAAGAATGAGCCCACAAAATAATGAGCATCTTTCACTAATATCTGCATAGAAATATTCTTGAAATCTAGAGCCAATCTAGAGCCAATCTAGAGCCAAGCTGCTATTTATTTCATTCTAATTCTGAGCTTTTTGTTGCTTATGTTGTTTTGGAAATGTGTAGCTAATGATCAAAAGTAAACAGTAATAATAATCATTATTAATCGTCATTATTATTATTAGTAGTAGTGTTCATGTTTATGCATTTGTGTTTTTGCTCACAGGATTTGTGCATATGCACCGTTTGTAAATGGTCCAACGTCCATGGATACGTGGGACTGGCCATTTTCCTCACCACTGTTTCCATGTGGATTTGATCAATGTGATTCATGCTCTTTGTTTACAGATTGAAATGCAAGCAACTACCAGAATTCATTTACACATGCACACCTGTAGCCTGTTAGTCAAAAGTCTGTTTTCAGTCTTTGGAAGCGTAACCAGGACTCAGCACACGAGACTACTGAGTTGACTTACGCAACTGCCGTCCCCTTTCGCAGTCCCGGTTCATGCTTTGTGTTTAGGCGTAATATAGTGTACGTCGCTCTTCCGATACCAATAATCTAGTTTTAATAATCAATGACTCTCAGGGGACGTGTGATGGATTGTAAAGCCGTGTGAACGCAGGCTGTCGTTAACGATTCAAATTTACAACGCCAACCGGCGCCGTATTGTTTGTCCTTGCCACATTTCAGCACATCTATTTTGTATCGAATGCCATTCATCATTCCTCGGTCAAACATGCTTCATGTGAGCGCACGTAATGTGCTCGTAAAAAGACGGATGCTGTGGCGCATGAGAAGCAGTAGATAATGGGCCTTTTTGGACTTGAGGGTATTTGTCACTTTTGTTTGTACACCAAATAGCAAAGTACATCAGCAAGGACAACTGCGGTTTACACGAACCAGTGGCAGGCAGCCAAGCAAAGACTAATAACAGAGACGGGAAGAAAAAGGAGCTACCTTACATCATTCATTGCGCCTAAGACCGACAGGAGAGTGATGTACAGTTTATGTGTCACAAAGGAGTCTTTAAAGGGCTCGAATTCCAGCTCAGTCTACTGCAATTGCTGCTTGAAGAGCACAGATAGCTTCCCACCTTATTTGGCTATCTGTGCAGTTATTTTGTGTATGCATCTGACACTCGGCATAACATTCAGACAGAAGTCCTATTTTCTCTGCGTGAGAATAGCAGCCTGCTGTACTATAGCTCACGCAACAGGCTATATTCTGATTCTGTGATTTAATTTCAGACTAGTCAGTATATTTTCTTTGACAGTGTTCCCGCTTCCAGGAGGTGAACGCTTAGTTAGAAACATTCTAATTTGTTAGGAGTCCATTTCTAGCATCCTGAGGTCAATAGATACATGCTGCATGTACGCACACATTATCCCCCCTCCCCTCCGCTTCTGTCTCTGACAGGGCTTTCGCTGCCTGAGCCAGATGGCATTTCTCAACACAAATGAAGCCCGCCGACGAAAGCACGGCCGCAACACGACAGACAGAAAATAGTGACGGTCCGAGCGCGCCGTCTCTGAATAAATCATGGGCTGCAGAACAAAAGCTTCCCGCTGCTTGATCAACAAAGCTCATTTAAATCTCTTTTTAATGCGCTAAGACCTGCAAAATGTATCAACCTGGCTGCATTAAACTCAGCTTAACATTTACAACAACGGGGAACCTTGTCTGAAGGAGCTGTTAATTCCTCATTTATTCTGTGGAAAAGGACACTCTCTAAGGTGCAGTGAGTTAATCTCTATTAGCTGATGACGGTGTGGGTTTTTGCTTCCATTAATCCGACAAATTTCGTGACTACACACTAGCGGCGCAGGTAGTAACAGCCTTGCTTTCCCGCCCTCTTTTTCATCCTAAATGCTCCAAAGTGCCATAAAACAAAGGAAATACCTAAAGGGATTCATTCCACTGCCGTCTCAAAACACGAAATTAGAAAGCTGAAGCTTTCTAACCCTAACCTCTTTTAGCTGGGCTCTATTTGATACTAGCAGTGGTTCGGCTCCAAGGATAGCAGCGTTTGGTTGGTCCACCAGTTTGGACCAAGTACAGCTGAAACTGAGCCAAAGAGACCCAGGAACTGCACATCCTCTCTAAAATGTCATCGAGTCAGAAGGATGGGACTGACATCATGCTGTCAGTTAAATATCAACTGTCAGTTAAGTTGATCAAGTAATAAACAATGCTCTTTTAAAGTGCAATCTAAGTATATATATATATATATATATATATAATAATTAGAGGAGAAATTAGTTGTGATCAGACGACTAAAGATTCAGCACACGGACACAAAGACTCAAGATTTTCCTTCTATGCTTTTATGCATTTACTACGGCAGGAGTTGCAGTCTATAATGAAATGTCTTGAAACCCGTCTGACAGATTCTCCTTTAGCTGGATCATAAGGTCGGATTATCTATACTTGACAAGCAGTTACATAACCAAAAACATACCAAACTTCATCATGCTAACATGTTGATTTAAGCACATAGTAAACATTACACTAGCAGTCGTAGCAACGTTAGCGTTTAGCTTCCATCTGCATGCCGCCACCTTGTTATCTTATTGTATTCAATCACATAACCTCTGTAGGTTTGTGTTATTTCAAAAGAAATGAATACGACTTGAAACGCGGAGCCTTCCATTCTGCCGGCAGTCAGACGCATACAGGTGAAAGTTTTGCAGTAATGAGATTTATGGATTTGGCCTTCATCTCTTGAAAACCACGCTGTCTCATCAACTTTACCTTCTGTTTAATCAGCGCTTTTCTGACAAAGGTCATCAGGAGACATCCAAACTTGTACCACAAATATTTGCCCATTTGTGATCAGAAAGGCCTCATCCTAAACATTTTGCCTTGGTTTTTTGCGAGCGCAGCTATTAACCTTTTCAAAAATCGAATCTGGATCTGACAAACTGGGGCCTGGCATAATGTGCTTCATCCCTCAGTGTGGATTAAGAAAACCAGAGCCTTTTATCAAGCAAGATGAAATTCAGAGATAGTGTGGTGAGACAGTTTGAGGTAAATCTGGGTCAGGTCCGGTCCGCCAGACGGTCAGTGCCTAATATTGAACGCGCCATCCTCTCTCTCTCTCTCTGTCTTGTGTTCATCCAGCAGATCTCCTCTCATATTGACCGCATACATTACAGGGCTCGGGGAACATGGCTACAAAAGTCCCTCATTAGAAGTTTGGGTTTCTGTGAACATTATGGGAGGAGGTGGAGTATTGATCGCTGCAAGATAGCTAACTGGAAAACACTTCCCACCGGAGCCGGCTGAGGCTCATTTGGGAGGGATGCTGCGGGCAAGCTGGAGACTATTCCACATCTGGTTATTGGACCCGGGGCAGTAGTGAGTACAGTATGTTTCTTCTGCAATCAGGAGACACTGGGAAATCTATATGTGGTAATTACAAATTCATGCCACCACTGTGAAATTGAACACTTGGCATCATTATAAAGTAATGGGCACATTAGAGGGAAGTTTGCAGCAATGATTCCCTCTCGTATGAGAATCATCAGCAGTGATCCACACAAATGCAATATAATCCTGTCAAATTACTCAATGGGCGCTATAATGAGAACGCACCATTGGAATGTGGTTTTCTTCAAACAAAAAGCAAAATGGACTGTGGCTTAAAAACTAAAGCGCAGCACCCAGGATGGTTCGTTTGGTTCAAAGTAAATCATTTACTTTGTTTACCAAGCTCATTTGGAAACCATTACTTCAAGAAGGCTTTTCTTATTTCTAATACAATAGCCAATTTGTACATGAGAATGTAAAATGTGCTATGACTCACATCCATTCTCCCCATCTGTAATGCAATTACCTCACATGCTGTAACTCCCACTACGATTCCATAAATATTCATGCAAATCCAACAATTCATAGGAGGCACATATTCACTATCGAGTCTGAAGTGGCATGTGCTTTATGGCAAAAATATCCCTGACTCTGTATTTGATATAGGACATGAATAGCTGTGCTATTCCCACTGCTGACAGGGTAAGACAATAGATATAGGTCATGAAGAATGAGGTCCACTTAAAAAGTGCTCATCATATTGGAAGGCAGAGTCATTATTTTTCACAGAAACTCAGTAATGGGCACACGCAGATGCCAAGATGAAAGGCCACTGTCTGCTTTTATAGTCATCTTTCAAAGCCCCTTTTTTACAAATGTTGTCCAGCCTATTTTACCATCGACAGCCTTTAATCAGCGCATAAAGATCGTTCCTGACTCTGCCCTATGAAAGGCCCCATTGAAAGGAAACATTGTTTTTCATTCATCATTAAAGATATCGGTGCAGCCTTTGTTTTCCGAGCATCAAAGCATCCCAGATTCTTCTATTGCTCTTCGCAAGTAAATGCAGATAGTCTCAAATAAACAGACCCGCCCTTTTACAAAGTGTTTTAAATAACAATTCTCGCTGCACTTCACTATGGTTAAGATGTCACAACTCAATTATGAGTCCAACTTAACATGGCGAAGCTGTGATTTTTCTCCATGCAGCGCACTTCAAAGGGTTCTCGCGTTTCACCCTGTATGTTAAAGCGTTTATCACCGAACGGTGTGTACAGAGTCTTGAGACAATCCTCTTAATAATTACAGCCCTTCCCACCTCTTACTTTAGCTATTGGTCCTTAGTGTCCTCTGCAACGCTGAATAGGAATTTGGGCCCACTCATCTGGAAATGAGGAAGGAGGGAGGTGACTGGACGGTATTTGTTCTGGCCATGCTCGATGAAGCTGCTAATTGTCCTTGGCCATGTAATGCAAACCTACAAGTCCTACCCTTTTTTCTTTCTTTCTCCAGTATCACTAGCGTGCAGCCTTTTTATTCTCACAACCCATTTTCACAGTATGAAGCCACTGAAGAAAAGAGCCAAAGAGCAATTGGGTTTTTGTGCCTGACCTGAAAAATTAATGCGTCACTATTAGCAGTAATACGCAGTCAAAGCACCTCATTTTGCTCTTGACTATTTATTTAGCCAGAGTGATCTGAAGATTTTACTTAAACAGTACCGGTATAAAATAAATTGCGAATAGTAAGCTTAGTAAGTTTATAAAAAGTGTTTGTTGTTGCTTTTAATGGCAATGAAGGAACTCTGTAGAGTGACGTAGCCGCTAGGCTGCTACAGGTAGGTAGCATGACATCTGCTACAATGTAACGCTGTCAGTGGCATTCAATGTTTTTGAATTTTGATCCATACTGCTGACTAAAACAAGGATCTCTGCTTGTTACTATGATAAACTATCATCTTTTATATTACTTGTCAATGTAATACTTAATGACTGGAATAACCCATTACTTATGTCTCAGTCACACAAGAGTAAAAAACAGGATGACAAACTTCCAGTAACTAGGTAAAATGCACGGTTACCCAGTGATTATGTAGGGTTTTTATTTTGCCCCCACAGACCAAATGCAAGTAGCTGCAGTGACCACCTGGTTTCCCAGAGGTTGAGCGTGCAACATCCTCAAACTTTGGCTGACAGCTTTCAATAAAGGCAATTGCACTTTTAAGGAAATTACACAGTTTGTGGGAGGCAACCTGTCTCCAAACGATTGCAGTCTGACTTGGACTGATTGCAACAACTCTCAGAAAGACTGGCAAAGCTTTGCAAATAATTGGCATTGAATTTTTAAACAGAGACAGACACATTTCATCTCAAATGGTTGCCAGGTGTTTGCATTAACAGGTCTTAATTTATCTACATGAAAATGCTCTATGATAAGACTATCAATGCTGCTTTTTTTTTTTTTTTTAGCAGTGTCTTTAAAAAATGCAGAATTTGACACCCCTGGCATGCAGACGGGCTCACATAGCAGACCAGTCTACTGAATCCAGACGTAGCAGACTGAGAAACCATCCATCAAACTCCCAGTGAGACAGTGAACAAGCTCAAACTGTCAGGGTAACAGAGAATTACTGGGAATACTGAATTTCAAAATGTAATTGTGAAAAAGCAATGTCACACTCTGTCAATGGTATATGCCTAGCTGAAAATAACCGTTGGAAACATTTCTTATGTCTGATTTTTTTTAGCATTTCGAGTCCTATCTTAATCTTTAGCTTGATATTGTTGCTGCTTGGTTTCAAGATACCTGCAGAACATTTTGGATGCAGCAGACGATTAATGTCTATATGGGTTGCCACTTAGCACGACGTACACTAATGCATGGCATAAAGCAAAAGTATAAGTCTGATGGAATCACAGGCACCCTTCATTTTTCAGCCTAATGGCTGTAGCATTAACAGCTGCTAGTCGCTGTCTTATAGTCATTTATTACCACCCATGTTATTCTAGTCTGCCATTTTACTACCATAGCGCTATAAATCAGGGGGCAAGAAGGGGGCCAGCACCCCCATTTGTGCCTGTTTCTGGAGAGAAATATGGAGCAGTGTGAAGGCTGAGAACCGAGGTGGATAAAGCGTCTAAAACGTAGCGTTTAAAAGCAGCGTTTAAAAGCAGCGTTTAAAAGTCAATCATAGCTTCTCTTCTGGCTTCGGGTCAAATACTTTCATTGCACAACCGGCCTGTTTTGAATTACTCTGCTGTGATAGCGCTTACATCACTTCTACGATGCTGCATGATCAGTCATGTTGGCTGCTTGGCTGTTGATAGATTTAATATGTGTGTTGCTTTTTTTAACTGAGAGCAGTGTTGGCATAAAAAAGGGGTGTGGTGTGTTTAAAAAAACACACCAAAAGAACAAAAGTAGAAACGTAGCTTTTCTGGTTTTGGTTTCTGTAAACACTGGAGGGAGATGTATGAATGTTTCGGCCACAGCAGCACAGGCTGATATATCCCTGCTCGGCCTGTTGGCTCCCGTGTGGCATGGCAGCACACCGCATTTAATTTACTAGTGGCTCGACTAAATGTATCGGGGGAGGCTCTCCATAATTCATGAAGGAAGAGAAAGAAAGGGAGAAAAAAAACGTGATGAATCTGCGGTTGCTATTCGTGCATCCGCCCCCCTCTCCTGTACTTTCAGTTGAATGTTAATGGGCAGAGACAAAAGACAAAAAAAGGGATGAACACTGGAAACAGAGATAGAGATCTCAGGTTAAAACAGGGTAAAATGTGGGATTGCGTTTGTGTGTATATTTGTGCATATTTCCAAGCAGGAAGAAAACTCTTTGTAGACTTTGCATTAATCATTGCCAGTTTTGTCCCGGACCATATTCTTATCTCCATAATTAAGTAATTAACAGTTATTGGTGCCATTCGACCCGTGCTCGGACAGGCCACAGCAGGAAAACAATGCTAAATCAGTCAACCGTTACAGGATTTTGGAAAACAGCTGCATGGTAATCGGAGATTAAAGGTAACGAGTGAAGAAACAGATATTGGCTTGTGCAAAAAGCCAGGATGAAACGTTCTCACACTCAGGCATGCATACACATGCGCACGCTCTAACAAACACTACACTTACACTAACTAAGAGATGAAAAATGACCACGGGTGTTTTCACACACTCGACGTGCCGGCACATGCGCTTACGCAACAATTCACCCACCAATGCAGACCTGACCTGTAAATCAACACGTGACAGGATGGAATTTATCACAGATATTTGCACTTTTCGGTTCCTCATGGGAATCTGCACAAACACCATTGTGCAATCGTGATGTATAGCAGGGTTTCACCTAGCGCTCATGTCAAAGGTAGACTCAGGCGATGAGAAAATCAAAGTCTTAACGCAGAGCTGAAATTGATATTCAGTTTTCCTAAGAGATCAGCTTGTTTAGACTTGCGTTCTTGTTTCAAATTCTTTTTTCTCCCGTGGTGATTGTGACCCTTATTTTAGCAGTCTGTCCGCTGGGTGAATCGTTGGCTCACACTAACAATGCCAGTACTTGTCATTTGATGGATGCAATATTAATCTTCCACCTGAATTTGCAGAGTCTGCTGAGGCGGTCAGAAGCCTTCCGATTTCTGTTTGTAGTCCGAGCAGTGTTGACCAGTCATGTTTTAGGTGGCTTTAGCTTCATATTGGAACAGTCCCTCTGAAGCTCAAAAGAGGCAATGCATTTGAAATCGTACAGCTAAAGGCTAGATGGCTCTGATGATGATATTTAATTTGCTTTACAAGTAGTGGGGTTTTAAAAAAATCAATACTTGGATATTAATCGAAAAATGTAAAAATCAGTCGTTTGCAACAGTATCGATACCAACAGAGCTGTCTTTGCTGCTTATAACTGACGCACAAGTTCCGTAAAGCTCTTGTTTCAACAACGCTGAATTAGTAAGCAGTTAGCATAAATGCTAACCTGGCCAGCGCAAAAGTTAACGTTAGCCTTTTAACTATTAGCAATTAGCAACAACAACGTTAGCCACTTGCTGTCATTAACCTAGCAGCTAGCAGCAGTTGTTGGAGGCTGAACGGGTCACAGATGGAATATTGAGCTGTCACAGAGAGGATTACGGACACATGAAAAACCAGGCGGGTTGCTGGCTGGACAAAATGACCAAATTTAACTTTTCTGTTTTTATACAATAATTTATGAAAATGTGTCTCTGTTGTTGTTGTAGCCAGCTGTGAGGTTCTAAAACATAATTTACTTTCATGATCTGTAAGAAAATAATAATTTATATGATAAACCTTTTTTATTTTGTTAAATCTAACTAATAATTGGGTAAATTAGTTGAAAATTAGTTATGTTATTGCAGGATGGGGTTGAAATCCTCTCATTTTCCTGGGCATCGGTAGCAAATTTGAAATTCTAGTACCTTCAAACCCTAACAAGCAGTCAAAGTTGTCACTTCTGTAACTCACATGCTGTACATTTCCCTCTTACACTCTTCGGCCTATTCTAACTAGGAGTAAACATGTACATATGGTGTGCTGAAACAACAAGTAGGACTACTTCACCATAACTGAACCAACAAAAGGGCACCTAGCAGTCAGTCAGTCACTGTCGTGGGAAAGATCCTCACGTTCTAACGATTAGTCCACAATAATATTGTTTTACCCTCATTTAAATAATGAGGAAATATATGAGTTCTGTGTTTTACTGGTCTTTGTATACAAGTCACCTAAAAGGTTTGACCTTCCCTTTGCGCCGCTTCTATAAACAGTGACGTCTAGGAAAAAAAAAATCAAATAGTTTCCATGTAAGGCTCCGTTCACCTGATGGCATCTCAGTTTATCGCGATTTATTGGTTGTGATCTTACACACGTCTATAAAAGTTAACAAGCTCGCTGTTAAACCCAGGTTTGGACATTTATATGGGCTTTCTGCCTCTCTGTATTGTGCAGAGAGAGAGGACAGAGGGCATTTGTTGAAAGCCCCGCTGATCTATCGGTCATCCTCGGACTTCAATGAATACATCTTTTCTTTGATCTGCTAAAGTTGTTTATAATGATTCTTTATTAGTGGGACAGTCATTACCTTTTCCCACGGGAGTGATGCATCCCCACCTTTTAACACACACACACACACACACACACACACACACACACACACACACACACGCACGCACGCACGCACACACACACACACACACGCACACACACACACACACACACACACACGCGCGCGCACACACACACACACACGCACGCACGCACGCACACACACACACACACACACACACACACACACACACACATATGGACTATTTATTCCCATCCACAGCAGAATGTCCAGCAGATTAAAAAGAGAAAGGGGACATTTCTCAGAGAGCCCATACATCAATCCTCTGTGGTGCCACTGTAAAGGCTGGGGTGCTCTGCTGCTGCTTTATGTCATGTAACTCTTCTTCTTTTTTCTTAAAGGAAGAGATAGAGGAGCCTTTCATTGCTGTTGCTGTCGGAGATAGTTAATCTGGGGCCTGTAATAGACTCGCTTCAACTCTACAACGTAGCAGAGCATGTCCCTCTGATTTGAAGGCCTTGTTCCAATCTGGCTCCAATCAGCGCGTTGAGTTTCTGAGACTGCTGCTGATTTTCTCGCCTCAGATGAGTGATCGCTGGGAGACAGTCGGACATGCGATGCCAAGCCCTCTACTCCCACCCGGCTCCTCGCAATCACATGTTTTGAAAAATCACACAATCTTAACGCTGAAATGACCAACTGTATGTATTTGTGTGCGTGAGTGTCCTGCCAAGGCGCCGCGGTAAACCAAAATGCTCTGGCTGGCCTCCAGTTTGGGAGCTCTTTAACGCTCCATCTGCAGGGGAGCGCGCAGGTTGCACGGCACACCTCGGCACGCACACTTTCACATGCATTCCAAGTGCTGCGCTGTGATACTATGCTGTTTGCGTTTGATGTGGGAGACTGAAGAATAATTTTGTAACATGGCACAAAGCAAAGCCACAGTGGGGGGAACAACCTGCTGCTTCGATTGAAGCGCGCTCGTCGGTGGCGACCTACCGGATCAAAACAACCACGCAGAAAACCCCTGTGGCTTGCACACCTTTGTCACTTCCTTTAGAAGATGCAACGTTTAGAATTTAAAAAGGGACGAGGAAGAGGTTATTACTTTGTCAGAGGATTTTTCCAGATGACAAAAGATGACAAATTCTCCCCTCACCGTGACAGCCGGCGAACGAGCGCAAGAGAGACGGTAACCTTGGTGGTTGGTGATGCGCTGACCCGGGTCACTTTGCCTGATGTATGATGCAGCATCACGGGGCACACAGCACATTTGTTAGGCGGTGTAATGATAAAAAGATAGCGGAGGGGAATGGATGACGGTCGAATTGGAGCCCACACATGGAGACGAGGCCGCTGCTCGCAGTCTCCTGGCGGTAATATCATAAAGCAGGCGAGAGAAGACGCTCCTCAGGAATACAAATGCTGCCTTTAAGTTGGAAACGTGTGGTCTGAGATGTGCCACCATATTGGAGGTGGAGGGGGGGAGATTTAGCTCTTTAGCCGATTAATCTTTGTCATCATCTCAGCATTGTGGAGAAGCAATTTAGATGGTAAATACAGTTTGTGTTCCATATATCATCTGTTTGGGTGCCAAAGTTTAGGCGCACATTTAGGGGCTAAGCAGGATTTATGCTAAATAAATGGTCTCATGTGTCATTGAGATTTTTTATTTATTTACTTTTTATGTCTTTTGTGGCAACAAGAAGGAAATTTTGCCACTGCACATTTGAATTTCATCACCTATGGAAATAATATGGCTTGTGGGGCAAAATGTCAATATTGTCCACAGGAGGAGAAACGTATTCCACTGTATAACAATATCAACATGTAGCAGAAAAAAATTATAGCTGCTCCTTTAAAATTAATGTTAAAACTTGGGGGTTGGAAGCACATTAGGCGGTTGAGTTATGAAACGCCCTCTTCTGCTGGAGTTGGCTGTCAGACCGAAAAACAGCGCTGCCACACCCACTCTATGGTCTGGTGTGTTTGGAAGCCACCATGCTGGTTTATATCCAAGTTATGCATTGCAGTGAGCTGTTTTGACTTAGAAAAGGAAAAGGGAAAAATACCAACAGTTTCAGGTTAAAATAAAAAAGTACTTTTTAAGTTTAAGTTAACTTACATCTTGCTTATTGTCTGTGTAAGTTAAATAAGGTTGATTTTTAGGGGGAAATTGTTTTGCTTTGCTTTTAAGGAGACAGATGTTATGCATTGTCTTTTCTTTTTTCATACAGTAAGTGTCAGATTGATTCCCAGGAGTTTCAAAGTGGTCAGTTTTTAATCTTGCTAAGCTTACGTGAGTCACCCCATGTTTAAATCTGCCTGCAAACGTATAATTTATCCATGAAAAATAGCATTTTTTGCAACAAGAAGCTGAATCAACAGCTGTTTAAAATAAAAAATTTAAAAAATGAACGTAATTAAAAGATCAAAATAGCTGTATTTTAATGTGTTTATAGCAATATCATAGTTCCTGTTTATCCAGTTTCATATTCATCACAATAAGTCAAGCAGTCCTCTAAAATAGCAATGACTGGTAACAAATGTAACCGTTTCTCATAATTACCAGGTTTTTTATCATTTCGTTTGTAAATGCAGCACATTTTGGCTCACTCGAGGCCACAAATGCAAGCTGAGCCACTGCAGCCTATTAATATGACAACAATGAAAATGTGGTTATTAAAAAACTGGAATTGTATTGAAACTTTTTGGGCCAGATGGAAGATACCTGTAAAGTGTAACTTTACCAGTTATGTTGCTTTCCTCCAGAGCAGCTCTGCCTCTGCCAAGTGTTTGCATAACCAAACCTCAGCCTGCATGTGTCCACGATGCCTATTAGACTTTCAACATATGTCATAAACACCCTCACAGAATCAAACTGGGAGCATTTTTCTCTGTGCTGCTCTACTCCGTCTGGCTCTCCTCACGTCTTACTTTTAATGAGCAAAATATTTTTGGAGTCCGTCCAAGACTTTTGCTGCTCCCCGGCAGACCTATAGAATAAGATTATCTGCCCAGTAGCTGCTGAAAACTGTGGGAAAGAGAGAGAAAAGTGTGTATGGAAATTACACAACAGTCGCACCGCTCCCTTGACTGTAATGTATGAGATCTACTGCCTTAATATCTCTGTTTGAAGGCATAAAGTCTGTCTCTTTATAAGTCCCGAGAAAACTCCAGCGCGCCCGCTCCTCTCCACTGGCCCGGTGACAGAAGTGGCTTGATATGGAACGCATGTTTCATATTCAGTAGTCAATGGGGTGAGTAGTGAATTATGCTACAGTCTGCCAGCAAAGCATACAGATTGTCCCCTCTGTGTGCATAACAAATGCAAAACAATTTTACATATGGTATTCAGATGACATCTGGAGCTAATGGAAAAGATATAAAACACAGCTTCACCCTGAGTGATGGAATTTTAAATTGTATTCTACACATGAATGCCTCCCAGTGTGACCGTCGGATAGTCCTTCATGGCGACGAGGATTTTTGCAGCAAAGCCACGAGAGAAATGGGAAATGGAAGATGCAGAAATGAAGTTCCTTTGTGTTGTTTTCTTTCTGCGTGCACGTCTGCCAAAGGATTCCCTAGGAGGGTGATGTCACCCCGACGTTGCGCACGTTGACCTTACATCCCCGTAGCCGAGTGAAACCCATGTGAGCAAACTGGAAGCAGCTCAGCCTCGGATAATTGACAGAGGAGCGGCTTTGAAATGCTGATTAAGCACAACCTGCCCCGTAGCCTCCCAGACTGATGGCTCCTCATGTGGAGGATGGGGGCTTCTGACACAGGGAGAAATCCTTAAAGAGGAGCTCTCAGTGATGGAGTTACAGCATCAGAATTCAGGGCTGCTTCTCCAGAGATGCTCATGTAAAAACGGACGGGGGTGTGTGGGTATGACCAGCATTCATTAGGGCGTCAGAGCTTCATTAAAACCTCCTTTTCTGGGTTAATATTTCCTGGGTAGCTGCATGCGAATTCTGTCACATCGCCTCTGCTTCTTCGCCACTTCACTAGTGCTATCTGAGCCGCCTTACAGTGGGAGATAACGCCACTTGTCGAGATTAGGATCACATTTGGAATTAAAATTTCAAGGCTCATTAATTTTTAAATCAGCCTTTCCACGCCTGCGTATGTTAACACGGTTTGTATCATTTACAAATGTCATACTTTTTTTCTCTCTTTAACATAACTTTAACAACGTGGACATACGTTTTTAGGCGTGCTTCCAGGGAAAGTGGTAATGATCCAATTAAGCAGCAATGAGAGTTACATCTTTAATAGCTGGATGTAAAAAAATCAGAGCAGAAACTTGTCTCCTCCTGCCAATAACCACGGCGAGGTCAAAGCCGTGGAGGTCATTTGTCTCCCTCCCACCTGATGAGAAATATTGACCAAGAAGCTGTGAAGAACCAGGAAAGTGCCGTAGCGCAACTTTTTCATTCTGACATATAAGCGAGGCAGAACAGTGAGTGTGGATTAAAAGACTTGACACGGAGGAGAGAGCTATCACTCAGGATGAAGGATTGAGGGGTTACGCTGGGGCCATTTGCGCTCAACCTTTTTTTCCGGGTATATAGTCAGTGGCAACAGACTGGAAACCCATAGGTCGAGTTCTGCCCGACAGAAGCGATGGCTTACCCTCGTCTCGTCTCGCTCGGGAACCGGTCAAATTTGTCCCCTGGGAGTGGAAAGACCTTCTAACATAACTCAGCCCTTTGACCTTTCAACCCCAACGAGGCCTTTTGCCAACTGTGATGGATGGCTTTTTGTGCAAGTCTCATGATTTATAGAGAGCTGCAAACATCTTTTTTCCCCCCCGCCCGCTCTCTTTCTCAGCTTCGTGCCGATTTTTGATTAAATCAGGTCTCCCAGCTCACATGTTCATCTTTTCTTATCAATTAGCATCTCACCAGAAGATCCTGTGACACTATGTGAGGCGGACTAATGCAGGGTTACAGATGGATATGGTAATCGTGACAGAAGCTCCCTCTCTCTCTCTGACGTCTCTTCACTGGGGTAATTTTTCACTTTTTTAATATCCATGTGCCAGAATGTGTGCTTAATGGCTTCCTGGGGGCTATAGGCTCAAATGCATTTTGTGTCAAAGTGCTGTTTCCTAAGTGTTCTGGGAAACTCCCATGGTGAGGAAACCTTTCCATTAGAGGTATGAGAGGCTCCATATCAGTCTTAGTTTTGACCCAAACCCAGAACTCTGATTCTATAACGCTGGTTGTGTCTACTCAGAAACTTTAATAATGAATCTATAACCAATATGTAGTTATGGGGATTGCCTTAACTGGAATTGTATCTTTAGGCACTTTGTTATTAGCAGCCTGTCATATAAAAGTGATCATTTGTTCCTATTTCTTTAGTTTAGAATGAAAAATGCCAAAGATAACACAGTTTGACTTACACAAAATAGTATTATTGCACCAAAGAGCTATTAGCTGAAAACTTTGTTGGCATGGTGTGCAGTGGATCATTACAGAATTACAGTACAAAAGAAGAAGTGGGGGGCATAAAAACTTTCTGTGACAGATGAGCGATATCTGAAAGTCATATCTGTAAAAAGTCCAGCAAAGACCTGACACAGGACCTGAGAGACGCATCTGGCCCTTCAGTGGATCCACCTACTGTTTACTGAAGCCTCATCAGAAATGGCCTCAGTTCAAGGGTGGCTGTCAACAGACATTCCTAAGGAAGGAGCACATTGAGAAAAAGCTGAGATATGCCAAATTACACAAGAACTGGACTGAAAGTCAGTGTAGTTCTGCTCAGTTTGGGATTGCATTACAGCCAGTGGTATGGGCATCTTTTCAAAATGATGGAATTAAGAAAGGAGAAAAATATTATCACCATGCAATGGCATCTTGATTGGCACCTATGTTTTTTTTCAGCATGATAATGAGTCCGAACACACAGATATAGATTGGCCTCCCCAACGGGACTGTGCCTATGGGGGCGTCAAGATTCCTGTTTATTGTATGAAATGTCCTTCAAGAAGTCTGGAGAAGTATTCCTAAGACCACTGAAGGAAACGCCATGAAAGCCTTAGGACGTTCAGGCTGTATTGAACTAAAGGTGGTCAGACCAAATACTGACTTTAAGAACTGCACAAACGCAGTTTCAAGTTTTTCCATTTTCCCAGCAAAGTATGAATAAATGAAGGGTGGCTCAAGACTTTTGCACAGCACCGTGTTTCAGTCTTGTCATAAAGTTGGAAGCAACATATGAAAAAATCATTCATATGTGCGCAAAGTGTGCTGGTGTTCCAAGACATCCTAGTGGACATATTTTCCATCCATTCTCTTCCACGTCTCCTTTTTCAGGGTCATGGGGGGCCGGAGCCTATCCCAGCTATCTTAGGGCAGGAGGCAGGGTACACCTGTTTCTGGGCTAACACATAGACACAGACAACCATTCGCACTTACATTCACACCTATGGGCAATTTAGAATTTCCAATTAACCTATCCCCACTAACTGCATGTCTTTGGACTGTGGGAGGAAGCCGGAGAGAACCCACTCACACACGGGGAGAACATGCAAACTCCACACAGGAAGACCTCAGCCTGATGGTGGAATTGAGCTCAGGAAAAAAAAAATCTACAAATCACAAAAATGTGATTCAATAGCCCACGAAAAATTAGGTAATCAGAGTATGCATACATCAAGATTATTAAAAAGAAAAATAATTATACAACTGTTTAAATAATGTGCACCACAGCTCAGTATTCAACACATGATTAAAATTAATACCAAGTGCCATTTCCCTGCAGAGGAAGTTGTTTTGTCCTGTTACCTGTAACTGAGCGCTGCGTTTTTATCTTGTGGTTTTATCTTGTGTCAGAATGGAGACGAGTCAGAGCAAAGACATGCAGCACAAACTGCTTGTATCGGTGACAACGCGTGCACAGGAAACACAGGAAATCTCAAGACCTTAAACTCGGAGGCCTTTTATTTAGCGTGCTAATCACGCCTCATCTCTTTCATGTCACACGCTCATCATTTTGTACATCAGAGTCAGGCCATATAAGTTTCTCTACCTTTTCTTTCTTTTGATCTTGCACTCGCGAACAGGGTGTTAAATGTTAAGTTTGGCACTAGGGCCAAATTTAAACCAGAGAACTTTTTCATGTTCAATTTAGTTCTCTGAAAGTCACCGTCCGGAAATATGTTCAGCAAACGCTGACTTCTTCCACATCTGTCTCTGCACGAGTATCTAATCATTTGTGGTCATACCTCAAACAGGAACTACTCGAAGGCTCATGCAGAGCACCTCGCGGAGCAGATTTTTACAAAATGTGGTCGAAAATGAGACGACGCCAGCGCTGCAGCTAACGGACCGTCTCTGCAGCAGCGTCACACTTCCTGTTTATTGTTTGTAGATGATTATTGTTGCCTGGCAATGCAGTCCAAGAATTTATGAAGACGTATGCACTTGTGCCGAATCTGTATCTGTCTGATAAGTGCAGATTTCACGATTACGGTGATGGATTAAAATACCAGCAAATGCACTCTAACTACTTTTCCAACTAAACATGTCACTCTGTAAGCTGTGTTTGTTGGATATCTGCAGTATCAGTGAATCCTGCCAAACTACAGTTCAGTCCTTGTACTCTCAAAGCAGCCAGATGATCTGCAGCGAGGCCTGTTGGTAAAAAAAGATGAAGGGTGTTGAGAGTGTTGCTCTTCTCGATTACTTTTGACACTCGCGCTCTCTCGCTACTTTTTTTTTTTTTTTTTTTTGCTGGGCCTCATCTTTGTGTCCTCACTGTCAGCCGAGCTCCATCCACATACAATGATCTGCAAAGAAGCCCGATTTTTTTTTTTTTTTAAATGGCTGAAAGCTGAAAATGGAATGTGAGCAAGCTGAAACTGGATGGAGGCTTTAATAATGTTAGCTCTACTCTTCTCCACGCTGTTGCATCTACACCCCGGGCACTTTACCTGAGAAATTCATGCTTCAGGTCCTTGTCAGTCGCGCAGACAATCACAGCTAACCCATGTGATACATAGGCCGAGTGGAAAATCACAGACAGCCAGAATATATGGGGTAAACTGGGCCAATCTGTTACATAATAGGCCGACAGGTTAGAACAGTGCAAGCAGCTCCCTGTGCAGATAAGTGACCCAGAAATATCAGCTGCAGGTTTATGGCACATATATATTACATATAGTTCTCACTTTCACAGCGGCTGGCTGGTTCCCTGTGCTCACGACTGCATGTAATGTTCAAGCCAAGAATTAAAAACATCTTCATGTCAGGTACAGAGTAACACGTTTTTCCAAATCATACATCTTGTTCTGGTGTTTTGGCTTAAATAAATATACCGAAAATTTTACTGTCTATAAGGTTGCTTTAATAAGCTTTTTTTTTCACACCTACTTGTGTACACAAGCTGTGTGAATATATTGAAAACATTTTTTGATATTTGAGATGAATAATGGGTGCTTACCTTAAAACCCTTAAAAATAATTAAAAAAAAGAGTTTAATAGCAACTAATGATTAGATGCAG
Organism: Simochromis diagramma; assembly: GCF_900408965.1. Classification (NCBI taxonomy): domain Eukaryota; kingdom Metazoa; phylum Chordata; class Actinopteri; order Cichliformes; family Cichlidae; genus Simochromis; species Simochromis diagramma. The sequence goes on along the minus strand of NW_024387503.1, from coordinate 2,180,250 downwards.
AGTGGTGGATAAACACAGGGCGGGAAAAGAACTGAGTGAAGTTGCAGCAGACTACTTACTGCTTTATAAAGTCTAAAAAGAAAAAAGCCCATGCACGCATTTACCATGAGACAAGCTATGATTTCAAAGGATGGAATTTGCATCATTATTCTGATGATTGAATACACACAGCAGCAGTGATTTGGGCTAATACACTGGAAGCAGAGGCTTCAGCAGAAGCCTGCAGCTACAGCTCAGCACGCTAGGTTTCTTGGAGCCTAAAAGCACAGCAAAGACAAGTTTCATAACAGGGGGGCTGACTGTGTGGTGCTGCATGATCAGAGGTTTCTTATTGATTTATTTACTGAAAAATAAAGCTCTTAAATTCAGGCTTGTGAAGCAAGTTGGCTGTGTGGTAGCCTTCCTTCAGATGTAATAAGTATGAAATGTCTTTTTGAAATATTTAAACTTTGGTGCAAGTCAAACGATTAAACATGACATGAGTTTGATTAAATGAAAGCTTCAGACGTACCTGGTAAGCATCAAGATGCAAGCACAGTCACGGAGGCATCAGATGATGCTGTTCAGTAAAATCACTGTGTTCAATTTTCACTTATGCAGTAGCGAATACAATGAAAAATATCACTGGCACCTTTGCACATTAAGGTCAAGACCTACAGTAACAGTGCTGGAGAAAGAAACTCAGCAGCTGCTTTTGAGCAGCACTTGGCGAGAGTGGGAAGAATAAAAAAATGCTTTTCATTGGATGAAGCTTGCAGTAGAACCAAGCTGAGACAGGGCAGCCCTCTGCTTTGACCTACTGGGGTGAGAGATGAGCAGTGAGAAACAGCAAACCGCATAACAAGCGCTCGACAGATTGCGAGGCCAGAAACAGCAGATCCTTAAAAAAAGCCTGAACTTTAAAAGGAAATTAAAATATCTTGGCATTGTTTACCGGGCTACAAGAAAGCACCAGTAACAAAAACCATGTTCATTCACGTTTCTATACAATCAGCAGCTCCACGTGGGTGGATTTAACCCCCCACCCAGCCAGCAAATGTAGAGTGACAGCAACGTGCCCACCCCCTCCGAGCTTCAATCGACCACAGGCATGAGAATTTTGAGGGATATGTGTGTTTTTATTGGGAGAGATGTAAAAGGAAATAATACAAAATAGCTGTGGGCCAACTGGAATTAATTGAAATCTTGCACAAAAACATCACTGAATCACTTCCGAAATTCTTTTTCCCAACCAGCTGTGATGTTTACAACCTTGAGACCCACACACACATTGACACACAGATGTATTTCCAATGGAAGAAAGAAAGCGGCAATGAAAGAGGAGGGGAAGAAAAACAGAATAATTACACAGATCAGAGGAAGAGATCCCTCGCTAGAGGTCGTGTGGCTGATAAACGATAGGCTAGCTCGCGACGCATGCTAAGTGGGTATCGGTTTAATTATCCGGGCTGTGGCACCCGTAAGAATGTGTGTAATGTCACGGCCTTTCTTCCCTCACCCTCCTCAGGCGCTTTCCTTCCTTGTCAGACACTGCGCAGACAGGGAGTGAAGGTCACTTGACCACAAGAAGAAAGGTCGAGGGAGGGACCTGGCCCACGACGCACCGATCACCCCACCGCCACCGAACGGTCCATTTAATTAAGATGGAAAGTGACATTTTCCTTTCTCGTCTCCTCTTTCCCGACTTCCTGGTCTCCGAGGTTCTGATTATCAATTTTTCTGAAAGAATAAGCACTTCAATCAAATGAGGATAGAGCCTCCTAAGGGGATTAATGAAGGTTTAGTAGGCTTATTTTCTCATTCCCTCTTCTTCTTTCTTTCTTTTTTATTTCTTTTAGCCGAAACTTTTGGGGAAATCACATGCCAAAAATTCTCTTTTTACCTAATCTTGGAGGTTGACAAGTTCGTGCGTAACAAGATGGTCTCAGAAATGTGTGAAATATCTTCATTAAAACATCAAAAAAAAAGAGAAAAAAAACTTTGGGATCCAGGCAGCGGCTCATCCAAGGCAGACCTCCTTCCTCTAAATTGAGAGGAGCCGGTGCCACGACAATCTGTGCTTGCTTTGCAGATTCTTTGGAGCCATTTGGAGGGTGGTGGGGGGGACCCAGTGCAATAAAAGGAGTCCTTCCTGAAGGTTTGGCGGTATGTTTCTGTGGGCGACACGCAGGAGATCAAGGGAGCGAGAGAACTGACTGGGCAGGCCTAGAGCCGCCTCTCTCTCTCCGGGGACTCTTCTCTTTAATCACTGTGCAGCCAAGCAAAGTGATGGTGAACTCCACATGCCTTTGGTCTCCCTCTCCTCTCTCTGTCTTCATCTCTGTCTCTCCCATTCTGCTTCTCTTAGTTTTCTCTCGCTGTCCTCTACTCCACCGCTCATCTCCTCCTCTTGCTCATTCATCTTACCCCCTCGTCTTCTTCTTCTTCTATTTCCCCTCATGGATTTTTGTTGTAAATTTCAAACTACTGCCTGCATGCATCTTTTTTTTCTCTTTATATTGCACCACAAAGTAAATGCATACAGCCCTGCAGAGGTGTTAATCGTGTAAAAGAAGGCGCCTGTAAACAAACACGGGCTCTTTCCTGCAGCTCTAATTGAGGGCTGGACATGTCTCTGATCACGGGGCCTCAGGAGGCCAGCTGCCATAAAAGTAGTGCTAGGAGCGGTCATTACTGCACAGGGAAACATATGGTGTCAGGTATCTTTACTTAACTGTCCAGTGGCACAGTGAAGAATTGAATGCTGGGGACACGGGGAGCTGACCATTATGAGAAATCCTGAAGGTTGTCTTAGACAAGCATGTCATTTACCGCCTGTTGTCTCTGGCATGTTTTATTGAAACAGCTGCAAGCTGAGGATGTGCTGTCAGGCTGCAGATAGCATGTCGTCACCCCACCGTCCTGCAACCCAACCTGCTTACAAACGACTGCATGTGGTTTTCTCTTTATTCACTATTTTCATTATATTTCAAAAATAGACACAAAATGCAATTAAAGTTGCGCTGCTGTCAGTATTTGGAATATTTTATCTTGCTATATTATCATCTTCTTGTGATCTTCTTGTGATGCCTGAATTTTCCGGTTGGGTTTCCACCCTGGACAGCTTGCTACTCCATCACAACTACATATTAGTTGCAATAACAGCTTTTTTTCCCGTTTTTTGGGGGGAGGTTTAGTGGGAACAATTTGTGAACACTACATCTTTCATATTAATAATTTGAGGTGATTTCTTTTATTTACACATCCCGCACCAAAACTCAAACTTATTTGGAGTTGTCGTTTAGGGTGACTGAGGCTCAGTGGGTACAGTGGGTTATTTATCAATCAGAAGGATGTTGGTTTGATCCCTGGCTGCTCCACTGTAAGTCTATACTGAACCCGATGCTCCCGATCCATTTATCATCAGTGTGAATGTTAGCTAGAATTAATGTGTGTGTGTGTGTCTGTGTGTGTGTGAATAGGTAATATTGTATAAAGCTCTTTGAGTGCTTTAGTAGAGTATAAAGGTTATATACAAGAGCCAGTCCTGTCCAGTCCATTGTGCCCCTGATGAATATAAGCCCTTTCTGCCCAGCTGTTGGTGTTTACCTGTTTTTATTCTGGCCTTTCAGGTGAAGAATGCTCTACTTTGATCTCCTGCTAACTTTGTCTGTCTGCTATTTGATGGCGAACAGGAAGCACACAGCAGGTTTACCAGAGCTTCTGCCTGTGGGCTGGAAAAGCAAAGCACATGCTAAAAGCTCCGTAAAGAAGAAGGAAGACAATCCACTCTGGTTTTATAATGATGAACAGCTCTAACACGCTGCTCGTGTTCATTTGATTCTTCGGCGACATAAAAGTAATAATTATTGCTGCTTTTAAAAATTATTATCTAGTACTTTGTAGCTCCAAAATCTTTGAGAGGGAACTGTTGTTTTTCCCCCCTTAAGCTTCTTTTTTGCACAGATCATCACTTTTTTTGTTTACGGTATGATTTTTTTATGGGCTTGTCTAATCCTGCATGTTTAGCAATGTTAAAAAATTCATGCTGGAATTGCAACTCTGCATCACTTTATTAACATTATATCAAATTCAAATGATTTCTTCAACTCATTCAGCTCAGATCTTGACAGACCCCAGAAGCTGCGACGCGCACATATCCCTGAGCTGTACTTCACCTCTCCTGCACGCGGTCTCGTACAGCGGGTGCTGCAGCCGCCTTCCTGTCAAATTTGGCCCTCTGGCCTGTGACAGGATCTCCACATTCCCAGAATGCTTCTTTAGGCAAAATTGCAGAGAGCGAGCCGCATGTAACATACCGACACAACAGCCGGGAATTGGGTTAGCGTGCTTAAAGATACTTTCAGAATGCTCCGTTATTGCTTGCAGCAAGGAGCTGTGAGCCATTAGCATTTTAGCAGCACCCAGTCCTCCTGCTCTATGATGCAGGGTAGTAAAACTGTCAGCGAGTCCTTATCAAGTCAGTGACGTCTCTGTTGTTCGGCAGGCGTCAAAAACAAATGACGGTTGAAGCACAATCTTCGTTGTGAAACTCATTTCCTCTCGTGTGTTTGTGTGTGTGTGATGGTTCGGGGGGAGGAGGGGAAGAGAAATGTTATTGAGGTTACTATGGCGATTCAATTTCAGAACACCCCCCCCCCCTCCACACTTATACACAAACACACGCTTCCCTCCGCCTCACTCACCCCGATTCCCTCGCTAGAACAAAAAAGCAAATATTTCTGAGAGGAATTCCCTCGGTCGTGGAGGCTGCGTCGGGTTTCACCAACTGATCTGAGCGAGGTTTGGGTGAACGTGTTCCCCGCTGGGGATCCCTGCTCACATATGCATCCTCACAGATCTGCTGAGCACGGAAGTTACACAAAACAATGTTAATTTCTGGAATTTTAAGTGTTTTGTGAGGGGCGGGGGGGTGGAAGTCAGACTGGAAATCAGTAGAATGGAAATGAGGAAAGCTTGGAAAGACTGCGACAGTTAGGAGAGAAGACTGAGTTTGTGCGAGTAAATGTCACATCCTGCGCGTTCTTTATGCTCCAGTCAAAGGTGAACGATTAGCATGTGATTTCCAGGCCCCGCCAAGTCAAAATGTCACTCTGGTAGATGCAGATTTATGCTTCACATTAGGAAGCATTTGGTGAAACTCTGCACTGTGTTTTTATTTGAACTTCAAACAGGAAGGCTATTTTTGCCCCTGAATCTCCTCCCACATCTCAGCAGAGTCCGCTGAGGTTTTTATTTTTCCTCCCAAAAATAGACTGGCTGGTAACAGAGGGAGAATGCTTGTAATTCCCCAAACAAAAGATGAGCACTGGGGCTGCTCTATTTTGACATCTAACAGTCTGATAACAGCAATTTGTTTCTCCCTCATCACTCTAAATCGCCTCGGGTGGATGAGGAGCCGCAAGACGAGCAGCCCCGAATGTGTGAGCTTGTTAGAAGGGTGTTTTTATTTGATTTATACACTTTCCTATTGATGAAATGCTGCGGACTGTGATACAAGCCCCCCCCCCACACACACACACAGACACTCTGGCTTCCTCTTCAGCTTAAGCTCGGCTCTTCCTCTCCACTGACTGTCTCGCAGTCACCATCTGCCATGTTGGAAGTCTGCCCTCAGTCTGAGAGCTGGAGGCCGACTCGGGAGCTGTATATATAGCTCTCCATATTTCACCTCTTTAGAAGTGGGGTTTTATAATCTCGCCCGCCTGTAAATCACAAAAATCACAAACCATTAATAATTGAGGGCATTTTTCAACTCACAGCACAGCACCTCGGCCAGTTAGCGCGCTAAAAGCACAGAACCATACAACCCCATATTGTGGTTTTCCTGCACCGAGGCCTGCGTGGAGCGGTAATTAGAGCCGCCACATGTTCTGGTTGAGGAGTGTGCGCGTGTGCTTGTTGATGGGGGGGATTTACCGCCAAGCAGTTGGCGCAACTGAACAAGATGGGGGAAGCCCACAGTAATGCCAGGGAAAGGTTGACGGGAATCCGTGTGACTCTGCGGTCGTCACTAGGCTGAATAGGGAATCCCTTCCTGCCACCCCCTCCCTACTGTTGTCAGACTACTGCCATGGCGACCTGGTGTTTACTGTAGTGACGCGGCTGGCAACTAACTACACAGCAACAGGCAGATGACGGGCTCATATGGTAATGCCTATTTATAAGTTTCAACCGTAACCCTCTGCATGTGTGAATGCACCGCCTCAGCGGAAAACAACAGACGCTGATTACACGAGCGACCGGTCAGTTGCTGCAAAACAAAGGTTCAAATCAAAAGAGGGAAAAAAGACTTAGGTAATGTGGTAACTTAATCTCCATGGCAACCTACTGTATCATAAACAGATGATTGCTGTTAGATCTACTCATTTTCTTACGTTGCTTTAGAATTATTAGCTGATTTAGACTTTATCTTTCTCTTATGACATTGAAATTTTCTGGTTTGTGAAAGCTGAGTAGGATCTTTTTTTTTTAACATAAATTAATCTTTCCCATAAAAAAGAGGATATTATGCATGCCTTCTTCTTTTCTTTTTTTTCAACACAAATCCAAAATAATGAGAGAAATTCTGGAGAAAAGGACCACCAGATAGCAGCGCTCTGTAGAGCTCAATTAGGAGTCATCTCTATCATTAACTCAACCCATAAACTATTAATGGTCTCCAGCCATTTTTCATGATAAGGCTCCCACATTTGAAAAAATCTCTTTAGGGGCTAAATTAGGGAGCTCTGGTTGATCAAAATTGGTCTTATCTGGGGTTTTTTAAATTCCAAAATAAAGATTTAATGAAACATCGCTTCTGTTTTTTAACTTTATCGCCAGGCTTTCTCTTCTGCTCCTCTAACAGGGTATTTCCATGCATTATAAGCAGGTAAATGCCTAGAAAGGTGTATTTTAATGTGCAAATTCTTCCTCTACATTGTGAGATCCGCTCCTGTGCCGCATCTGTTTGTCACATCGTTTACCTCAGAATACCCAAATGACTTCCACACTCCACAAACACCCAACACCTTTGATTTTCTACCAAAAAACAAAAAAACGAGTGCGGATGTGACTTATAGAATAATACATCACCCCCTCCGCTCCACCCCCACCAACCCTTTGCGTGAAAAAAAGAGAATAAGTCTGAATTTTAAACAGCTCCATATGAATGAAAATGAAAGCCGTGTAAAAATTAATATTACATTTCCGTGACTTCCTATGCTGTTTAAAAAGTAATGAGACTGAATAAAAAAGCACTCAAGTTAATAGCCTTGAAATATTGTGCCCCTGACATTTCATCTGCACTTCCAGGAAGCAGACAGTGTTCAAATTGTTGGCAATAGAACCCGCCTTTTACATAATGGTTGTGTCCATTTGATAACTTAATTGTTCCCTGCATTAGGAGGAAGCTTTTACATGTATTCGCACAAATAGCTCAAGGATGACAGGGAACGTCGGAAAGTTGACAAGTATGAACAGAACGAGGCTCGACCGAGGAAGAATTTATAGAAGCAGAAGAACAGATATGCAGATAGTGGCTGGGTGTGGACTTTCTCTCCCTCTGCCTCACTCACACACACACCACTCCTCCATTTGTTCTGGTGTTAACCTGTGGAGGAGTGTGAGCGGGGATATCCCCTATGGTTTTCAAATAGGTCTGACTCGTTGCCAAGAACATTTTTTTTCCAAGGAGAACACTTTGTCCTATTTGCTCCAGAACAAGTTCCCTGTTCCCTGAGAAAGATCCACCTTCCAGCAGTGCAAATTTACAGTGAACCTTCTCAGGGTAATTCCAGGTCAGTGTAACCTTTGAGGCGAGCAGCGTAGACATGTTTCAGAGGAAAGAGTTATCACAAGTTGAAGTGACGAAACAGATTTTCTGCGGCTTTAATTTAAAACCACCGTGCTGTAACTTATACAGAGAGGAAGGAAAGAGAGAAAGCTAACATATTCGTGGGTACGGCCTTTAAAGAAAGCAAAATAAAAATATCCTGACAGCTGCGATGGAGCTCAGGGAGCAAACCTGCTTTGTGACAAATGATTCAGCAGTGTAAACCGTGACTCCGAGGAGTTGAAAAAGAACCTGATCAATCGTCTCTCAGTTAGCTATAATTTATAGTTGTGAATAACCAGGTTAAAGCCTGCGTGTTACACGTGTAAATACATGGAAGTCGTGGGTACTCATGGAGAGAGACTGGTGTTGTCTAAGGCTTCTGTAAATAACCATCGTCCATCTTCTTTACTCTCTGTCATTGTCACCTTTTTTCAGAAGCGTGATCTCTGTATTGGTGTTGTTCCATTATAATTAATGTTGATGTCATAGTTTGTGATGTGGAAAAACTTGCTGATATCTAAAGAGGCTAGGCTCAGGGTCAACAATGTGATTGGTCAGTTGCAATGTCCAACCTGGACCAATATTAATTCTGCTGATCCACGAACAACACCAACGCAGGGATTTCATGAAGATCATGCTTCTGAAAAGGTGATTTCTGGTAACAATGACAGAGAGTAAAGATGGTCATGGTTGAGATGGTTGGGTTGGATGGGCTGCTTTTTCTCAAGTCTTCTTTTGAAACGATTCTGCCGTCACCGTCTTGGCTACAAAAAACAGATGCGACCAGGAAGGATGACACACAGCACACTTGTTGGCTAACCACAAGACAAGTTCATACCACAAGCCATACTATTTTCAAACATGGTACCATCAAGATACACAAAATGAACTTAACTTGACCCAAAAATGAGCGACTGAGCCAGAAGCGGACTTGAAGCACAACCACGGCGATCACCACCTGGTGTGCGTCAAATTGAATTCAGGTTTTAGGCACTTCTGCAGTGGCTTCATTTTTCTGACCTGGAAGCTACAGTAGATTCAAAGTAACAACTTATAGCCAGAAAAGAGTGCAGTCAAAAACATAGCCTTGCCATTTCAGAAGAGTTCTATCAATAGGATGATGAGTCGCCTTGAAAGCTGCTTTCACAGTTGGTGAACCTGGGTTTGAGTCCCAGCCATTGCAGAGAGTAGCTTGAGATGAAGCACTTGCATGTGTCTTCAGTGTGAGTGCAGTTTAGGTCAAAAACACACGAAATGTACTTCACTCTCCCAGCAACTGCTTATATTCTGAAGCATCAGCAAATACTTTGGATCTTGTTCATCCAGGTTTACAAATGAGCGATTTGGCATCGCTGCTAATGTTGTCCACTGCTGTGGAAAGCATCTATTTACAAAGTCTCTTAGCTTTAATCACTGACACTACTACATAGCTACATAATAGGACGTTTTAATAAAAACACGCAGTAGTGCAGTCCCCAGAGTCCCTCTTTGAATATTGTGCTAAATGTTTTTTCTGTGGTTAAAATAGACTCTTTCACTAGCCTTATTCTTACTTTCCAAGTTCCATCTAATATGTAATTCCTAGACTGAGAAGCAGTGACAATGACGTCTTAAGAATAGAGTATACACAAAAAAAAACAAACCCTGCAGATATTCTTCATGCAGCAGTTTTACCTCCTTTGTTGAGGTCAGGTTGAACGGGATTGTTTCATTGCTCCGATGTCACACTGACAGAGGATACATCTCGGGTTCCTGAGAAATGTATCAAACATGGTTTTTATCCTCTGCATCATGTTGCAGAGCAGTTATAGTCCATAACTCAATACTCTATAATATTAAACGTGAGCTGTTAGCTTGACTAAGATTGACTCGTAATCCTGTTCATCAACCAGAGAATGCACAAGAGCACGTGGCTCAAGCTTTTTATAAATTAATTTAAAAAATTTTAAGAGGACTTTGTGAGGACTGGTAATATTGGTCCATCTCTGCAAGGCTAAAATGGTAATCTCCAGAAGAAAAGATGAGAATGGCCTCAAGCAGTGGAAAGCATTCTTTAGCATGCATTCAAAGAGGCCAAAAAGTTCTGCGGTTCTGTTGAGTGTTAACTAAATGTTAACTAAAATTGCACTGCGCGAAGCCTGTGTCCTTTTGAACACTGCATGTACACGGCTAAAAATGACTGAGTTTTCAGACCTGTCATCTACAGAGCCACGGCCCCTGCAGAACTATAAAAGAACGTTATTCTACACTGCTGACAGATCTCTGCACCAACTCGAGCTCTTACTGCAGCATGTAAATATTTCAGTCCCATTTAAATTTAGTGCCTGCAAACAGCCATCAGTCCCTGTGTGCTTTTTTTTTTTTTTTTTGGAGTGAGAGGCTTACGACCTTACTGTAGTAACACAAACAAACCAAAGGCTGGAGCTGCGTAATTAGGAACATCTGGATGTCATTTTGGTCTTTTCAGCCCCACAGTCATGATCGTTATAACATCTTATTTGGCCATTTGCAACGCTGCGGACTGACTCGCGGATGAAAACAAAACAAAACAACAACAATAAATTCCTGAAATAAACGTCCTTCTCTGGCAATCGGAGAGTACGACATGCATAAGTGATGTGAGAAAAAAAACCCTCCAAGACATATCGAACAGCACTCCTGCGCCTTTATCGTCACCATCGGATGATTATTATCTCGTTGTGGGTTATAGTGAAGTAATACCAGCATGTCACCTTGCTCTGACCCGTGCGTGCCACTGAGCATTTTTTTCACCATCACTGGTGTTTCCCACATGCTGTCTGCAGCAGATAAATGACAAAATTGTATATTAAAGCCGACAGCAAACAATGAGAAAAATGGAAATATGTGTTTGGGAACTGACAAATAAATACATAAAAATGAATCACCTGCAGGTCTTGAACCAGGGCCACCTTCTTAAAGATTGGATCTGACAAGTGGGTAGCCCAGCAAAAGCACTGCAGCTGGGGTTAGAAAATGAGAATGAATGAGCTTTTAAAGCCTAATGAAGGATTTAACCTAAATGAAGCACAGGTGGCTGGTAATAGTTGCTGCTGCCACATCTGCAGGTTTGAAAGATTTTGAGTCAACGCTCCACTGCTGCCCCCCCCAACACCCCTCCCTCGCCTTTGGTATTTACTCATGCTTTTTTCCTGAGGTCGCTGTGTCACCGAGCTTAGCTGATGGGAACGTGTCGTTTTCCAGTGTTTTCATTGGCTCTGGAGTATATGGGAAAAGAAGTCGGGCATCCTCTGTGGTCCCGCTCGGAGTGGAGGACCCTGCAACCTCCCACCCCACTTCCCCGCTCCTGCCGCATCCAACCCGTTCAAAACCAGCTCCAGCACATGTAAAACGTTCTGCTCCGGACATGCGAGGAAATAATGATGTCAGAAAGATGGGGCTTGACCTTTGCAGCCTCGTTTCATGGGAAGAACTTTAAACCAAAGTGACAAAATATCCTCTTGGGTAAGAGGAATTTCAACTCTCATATCCATGACACTTGGAGTTCACGAACTGCTTTTTTTTTTGGTGGTGTGGCAAACATGACTTTAATGGAAGAGGAGTAAATATATCAGCGTTTATGTGCTCTAAACAATAGCTTCAGATCCTCTTTTGATAGATTAAGTAAAGCACCAAAGGCCGTGTAAGAAAAATAGAGCTTATTTCATGATTAAACAGCTACATGATCAAAATTATCCAGATCAAAGAAACTCCTGGAGTTAAAACTGAATAAAAAATTACTCAGTGGAATTAATTTATTTTCTATTTTCTGTGTTAACATGTATTAGTTTGCATTTGGCATTAGGCAGCTTCAGCTTTCAACAAATTGGCTTTCTCCTTCCTTTTCTTTCTACTTACTTTATACATTTGTAATCAGATATTAGCAGCTGATGTTTCAGATATTACTCAAGCTGTGTGGAGGGATCCCTCGCTAATTTAAAGCTTGCGTGTTGACTGTCGCTTCCCATACACACGGAAGCTAGTCATTTTCCAGGGTGAGTGGCAGCCAACAAGGAAAAAAACACTCAAGCCTTTTGTTTAAGGGAGGTGCGTTCACTGAACTTTGAATCATGTAATGAGATTATACACAGTGTGTGGTCATGTTTTCCAGGAAGTACATTTTAAAAAAAAACCTAAATGTAATGCTGCTTTGGAAAGACTGTGGTGCATTATGAATGACTTGAAACTATAATTATTGCATGCTGTATATCAGTTGTATTTACTCTGTAATTGGTTTAAATTTATCTCTGGAAAAAAAACGCTCAACACCTCCATTTTTTTTAAACCCGCAATTCTATTCACTATCGAGTAAATCATCCAGCGAATCAATTATTTAAAACCCTCCTCATAATGAGGCAAAGAAAATAAACTGGCCGGCATATTACACCGAGAGGAGTTTGAGGGTCAAAGCAGAGTGATTAAAAAGTGGAAGAATCCATCTTGCACGTTTAAAAGTCGGCGTGCGTGTGCGATCACGCACCTGCACGTCATTAATCTGGGATGTAAACTCCAGCATTTTGGGTGTAACCTGTTTGCCTCCCTTTGACAGAGGGTGTTTTTCATTATGCTAACGTGTCGTCTCATTTCCTTCAGTCGCATCTTAACTCCTCCCAGCGAGGATGTGTGAGATAGATGTGAGGATGGAGGAGTTAAATGAGGAATGCTTGACTCCATAGTCTGACTCTTAAGTGACATCAGTTACAGGTGACGTGCTTTGTCTCTTTTATTCCTACAGTATATAAAAACTTGTTAACACAGTTGTTTGTAAGTGGTTGCATTAGTTGTCATGGATCAGTGTTGTTATTTGGATATTTAGTACTGTACTTTTAAAGGGTACAGCCTGAGCAAGCCGTCGGCAGCGATACAATCACTCATGATTAAACCTAGAAACACCAGTTAATCAGTTAACAATCATCTATTGGAGTTGGACTCCACCAGTGCACCAATGCTTATACATATCATTATGGAATCATCACTGTGTTGAATCCACATAATTTGGTATTTGGCGTTTATACTTGTAAGCACTGCAGTTTTTGCCACAGTTAGCCTCTGTTAGCTGCAGTTAGTGGGCGTTAGTAAAAGTTTGTTGGATTCCGACACTTAGTGTGTAAACTCTCGTGTGATGTTAGATCAAAGTGTTTATCAGAGTGTGATTTGTAACAATCACCTAACATTAGCTGGCATAAAGTTAGCCTGTCAATTCAGGAGAGGAGGCTTGAGTTGAGGAGGAAGAGGATAACATCTGCATTCATGTTTTCTCTTCTTTGTTGAAGGGGACCCCTCCTCAATCGTAGATCTGAACCTCCATATCTTGAGTCTGAACTTGCAGATACAAATTAAAATTTCCCTCCATAAAACACAAACGCCAACGAATTCATTTCTCCTGCAGTACATTTTTGTGTACTGCATATGTTCATCTAAACCGCTGTATTCAAGTTTCTTGGTCAACATGGCAGCTTCCACAAATTGGTGCCCACTCCTGTGTATTATGGAATATTACATCATCAATTACACACTAATCAATGTATAGTTATGAGTACAGCTTTCTTTTTTTCTATTAAGTGAACTTGAAAAGTGACTGATTCAGGTACAGTACTTTCTGCTTTATGCTCCGCCATCACAAAAACCCCAGATGTGAATGGCTCTCAGAAACATTGATGGTTTTAATATGAATCAGATTATAGCAGCTTGTTTAACGATGCAATCTCTATATTTGCTTAATGTTAATCCTCCTAGTGACTAATCTGTATGGGTTAATTTAACAGCAAAGTTGTGATGAATTTCGGTTAGTGTTAAAAGAGTGTACACATAACAACCTCTCACTGGATTAACCCATCGTCCATTCAGTCCATTAAAAACCAAGACAGATATCTATTTACTGTATGCTCTAGTCAGTGCAAACACATTTATGTGTACATGAGTAATAGAGAAAGTATCTCAAATTTGGATGTAATATTTCTCATTATGAGTTACTCTGTTACCAGTGCTACCAGTCGCAATGCCACTCTTTCCATTAATGAGCTAACCGTATTTATGTGAGTGCATTAAACACAATCTTATTCAGCTGTGCATTTTAAAACATTTTCAGTCGTCCTGTATAAAATAAAACAGCCCTTCAGGTAGGCAGTCAAATAGAGCGATCTTATTGGCACACATCATGTTAAATTCTTTGTGAAAAACAAACAAACATGAGATTTCCTTGAGTTGCAGCCTTCCATTGAAGTAGCCGTTTAGCAACACTTTAATTTTCTTTCGAATGACTCATCGGGGGTTTCTTGACGTAAATCCACTTGCTGCTATTGTTTGGCTGTTAAAAATACAGCTCTGCCTCACGTTTCCAGGAGAACGCTGTTTGATGAGAAGCTCGGTGGGAAAAATGACATCGGCCTCAAGTGAACATGTCAGAAATCAGATTGTTTTTGTGAGCAGAGAAGGGGTTTCTTACCACCGAATAATGGCAAGGCTGACGTTTTCTGAAGGGGGGGTAACACACAGGGATCTTTAAAAGATTTTAAGGTGTAGCCAAAGCACAATAAAAATGTACAAACATCAACAGGAGACCAATACAATGAGCCTGGCTCACTGGGGGATAGAGAATAAGTTCTTCGTACATACAAATATATTTAAGCCCAGGAGACGAACAAGCAGAGGTCCATCAAAAAAGAAGGTTTCTAGTACTGATTGGTGAGTGAGTGGTTTCTCTAAACCACTTTAGGGCTGAAAACCAGGTGAAAGGCTTGTGGTGAGATGGGGTGCCGTGTTGGAAGATACTCCCATTTAGTAATGAATCCACGCCTGAGGTTAGAGGCAGTAACAGAAGGGTGGAAGGACATGAAAAGCAGAACAGACTGTGGAGCATCACACATACAGAGAAACACAAAAGCAGAAGTCCACTCTACAGAGACCTGCCCCACCCTCTGCATCTTTGTGGAAAACAATTCTTACCGCAGCAAGCATAATGACCCCAAATACACCTCAAAGCTTTGCAACAACTACTCAGAGACCAAAGAGGAGACAGGAGTGCTGACTGTCATGGACTTTCCTCCACAGTCAGCTGACCTCAACCCCACTGAAAATTTATGGGGGGCACTGAAAGCCTGACCAAAGCTGAGCATTCCTGACATCAGAAGAAGCTCTTTGAAACATTGCCAGATCACGCAGGGGTTACGCGGGGTTATCGGGTTTTGCACAAACCTGTGGAGTTCAGGGAGCTTGAGGGCAGCTGTCAATAAAAGCGAAAAATGCGCAAACATTCTTGGACATTGTTCAGAAATTCAAGTTTTAATAACTTTAATAACAGCAATGCATTAAGCCCCAAACAAAACAGAGCAGTGGACTCGTTTTCAATATAAAACGTAAACGCAGACATGATGAAAGTCTAGAGTAAACGACTATGATTTGCTTCTATGATTTGCTTTTAATGTTTGTAATGAGTAACTAGAGCCAAATTTAATCTTAGAAAGCAATTGAGCACATGGCAGTGGTTGGTTAAACACCACAAGAAATTGTTATTGCACAATACAGATGAACATGTCTGATCCAGTTTGACCAAGACTATCAGACGATTTATATGGTTATTATTTTTATTTGACCACTGCTGTGACATTTATATATTTATTTTAAAGGTGTGAGATGTGAGCTACAAAAAAAATCTCTATCTCTATCTCTCTCAAAAAAGAGTTTGAGATTGTTTGCTGAATTTTATTAAAGTATAATGAGAAGAGGATGAATTTATGGCACGAATTCAATAAAAGTCACTTTCAGCTGAGAACACCAGAGGATAATTTTGCATAAAGTTATTTGGGAGAAAATCTCAAATGTGCATTTCTAATTACATCTGCAGAGAAAGTGAATCATCCAAAAAATGAAAAAAAAGGAGACTCTTGAAAATCAATTTTTTGCTCGCTGGCATGCTTCTTCTCAGCAATCCACTCAGGCCTAAAGCAACGGATGAAAAATTTGCACAGAGCAAACATTTCGAACCACAACAAACCACGCAGACACTGCACGGCCCTCCTCCTCTTCTGTCGAGTTCATCGTGGGTGTGGTGCCTGAAAAGTCCAGCTGCTGCATACTGACTGAGTGAATAATAAAATAAACTGTGTTTGAGGAGATTCACATTAAAGATTAGTCATTCATGAATCATGAATAGGAGGGGAGACAGCTCCTCTTTGCTTGCAGTTTTATCCCAGCCCTTTTATGGCTTACCACCAGCATTTTTAACCAAACCCAGGCCCCGGTGCTTGGACTGGGCTCGATCCCATTCTGACTCACGGCGTGCTTTGTTCTCTGCTCACAGAAGGCAGGGGGGAGAGCTGGGAGAACAACTGGTGAGCTGCTTTGGGCAAGTTCAACCCAGCTGGTGGCTGGAGCTCTCAGCATGCAGCCCGGTCATCTCTAAAACTAAAGGTTGGCCACACAGGGATATTAAAAGGGGTCCACAGGATAGCCATTGTAACAAGTCACCTTGGTTTACTTTTAATTTTTATGATGCTAAACATCTGGCAAGGATAGCAGGACGTTTTACAAGTTTCAGCTGTTTTCATCTTGGATCAAAGTGTCATTTACTCTTGTGTGAGTGTAGATGTGTTGGTTTTAATTTGGGAAAGGGGATATTAAACCTTCAGTTTGCATTCATTCTAACCTTAACTCAAAAAGTAAGGAAATTTGTTTCTTTTTTGTAACAATGCTTTATGGAAATAAGTCCTATCCTGTTTAGTTTTCCTTTAATTGTGTCAATATGTAACAAAAATGCATTTGTGGGTTGAGCAGCAGAGTTGAGTGTGTGGGTTGAGCAGCAGAGTTGAGTGTGTGGGTTGAGCAGCAGAGTTGAGTGTGTGGGTTGTGCCCATGAAACACTTGCCAGATCTTCTCTGCTAATGCCAAACACCTTATTCTGCTATTGACTCTTGTTTGGCATTGTGTATTTGATTGGATGATGCTCATGCTGGTCACCGGCTTGCTCATACACTGCTATTCGAAGGTAGTATCCATCGTCTCCATTGGTGACAAGCTTCGTTTTCCAGTGAAGGAGATTCTTCCACACACCATCACAAAGCCGTTACCCTGTTGGTGCTGCAAACAGCGTAGCGTTCTCCGCTTCTTCTCCACACTCGATCCAGCTATGATCCAGCTGCTGTTGGCAGAATCTCAACTCATCGCTGAACATAGCGTTCCTCCACATGTTCAGGTTCTATTGCACATGTTGGTGACACCAGCGCAAACAGGCCTGATGGAGAAGGGCAGTCTCCCTGTGAGATCGTCCTGCAAACACTGAGTCCAAATCTGTACAAGACTGCCTATGGTACCTACACGCTGACAGGGTGAGGAAACTTGTGGTGTTGTCTTTCTGGGATGCCCACTTCACCTGACATCCCCTGTTCTCTATAACTTGAGTTTGGACATGGTACCATCAGGGGTCACTCCTGCTGAAACTTGGTTTTGTGAAACATCAGCCTGATTTGCCCTATGGGACAGGCCATATCCAGATCAGTCAAATGTGGCATGTTTGGTGCAGACACCAATTGCACGATCCATGCTGCTAGTCTGGCGCTTGATGGGCATCAAAACAAAAACAAGAGTCAGTAGGAAAATGCTGACATACATACATTTCCTTACTTGTTGTGCTTAGTTTTCTATTTTTCATACAAATCTCTACAAATCTCTAGACTTCAAACGAAAGCCTCGTAATTTAGTCTGAACTCTATCATCAAAGCAAGCCCAGCTGGTTAACTGTATAACGTCTATGAAGCTGGAGCATTAACATGTTTAAAACTGCTGCCATATTCCTTAAAAAAAAAAAAAGAAATCATAATAATAAAGAACTCCTGTAAACATGGTGACTCACACTGGAAAATATTTAGCAACACACAGCAACATCAATTTGCTTTCAGACTAAATGATATGGCAAACCTTGAAGGATTTTTATGGCACATTTGCAAAAAAAGGGGAAGTTACTGTTCGGTTTAGAAAGGGCAGTTAACGTGCACTTTAGTGAACTTTGTTTTTTCACTCTAAATTTTATAAATTTGTCAACTTTGATGGAAGGAATGGAAGATCAGTCTAGCAAGCTTCTGCATTTTATTTATTTATTTTTTTCTCTTGCCATAAAGAGCACCATTGTTTGTACAGCCAAAGGGTTCTGTGGATCTCAGACGTTGTCCAAAAACAGATCACAAAAAGAAACATTAATGAGTCATCATTTTGTGACACATCACATGGACATGGCAGTGTTGTTGTTTTTTTTTTTTTTGTTGTTGTTTTTTGCGTCAATCCTGGATATGTCCATGAAAAATCATGTATTGATCTACGAATTAAAAATAGTGCTAAATAAAAGCTCTTTTTGCGTCTTTTTATGCACTCAAGTGCATGACACATAGGTTTAAACAAGGAAGAGGAAGCTTTACTGGCTGTTATTTAAAAAACAGAAAAGAAAAATCAAAACAGGAAACCACAAAAAGAGGCGCAAGTAATAAGGGTAAGACTCGCAACAGGAAGGACAGGATCATAACACTCAAATTCAAATTCAAATTCAAATTCAAATTTCATTTGTCACGTACACAGTCATACACAGTACGATATGTAGTGAAATGCTTGGACAACTGCTCGTGACCTAAAGAAAACAAAAAAAAGGAAAGGCTATGAATAAGATAGGAAATAAATATGAAAAATTAAAAAGGGTAAATTTAACTAGGAAGGAATAAAATATAAATTAAGGTTAAAAATGAAATAACTGTACAACACAAATTAGAATGAAGGGTAAATTTAACTGGGAAGAATAAGATAAAATATATAAATTAAAGTTGAAAATAAAATAACTGTACAACAAAATACACAATATAGAACTATATAAGAATGTATGAAGAAATCTAAATATAAATAATATATACACAATAACAGCAGCTGTACAAGTATTAACCGGAAATGAAGAATATAGTGACCAGTGTTGTGCAAAAACAAAGTCCAGAAAGTCCAGTGTGTGTGTAAGAACTGTATGTGTGGGTCAGTACTGTGTGGTGGTGTGATTGAGAGACCGTATCGCCTGCGGGAAGAAGCTCCTCCTCAGTCTCTCTGTGTTGGTCTTCAGGGAGCGGAATCGCTTTCCTGACCTCAACAGAGAGAACAGTCTGTTGTTGGGATGGCTGAGGTCCTTCACGATCTTCCTGGCCTTGGTCCAGCACCGCCTGCTGTAGATTGAGTGCAGGTCAGGGAGCTCGGAGCGGATGGTGCGCTCAGCTGACCGCACAACCCTCTGTAGAGCTCGTCTGTCCTGCATGGTGCTGTTCCCGAACCAGGTTAAGATGTTTCCCGCCAGGATGCTCTCTATGGTGCACGAGTAAAAGTTCCTGAGCACCTTGGAGGGCAGTTGGAAGTCTCTCAAGCGTCTGAGGTGGTAGAGACGCTGTCGGGCCTTTTTCACCACGGTGTTGATGTGACAGGACCATGACAGGTCCTGCGTGATGTGAACTCCGAGGTATTTGAAGCTGTCCACTCTCTCCACTGGGCACTCGTTGATGACGGGGGTCTGGTAGTTCCTCTCCTGCTTAGTGCTGAAGTCCACTATCAGCTCCTTTGTCTTACTGACGTTTAGAAGGAGGTTGTTCCTCTGGCACCAGTTCTCCAGATTCCTAATCTCCTTCAGGTAGGCCGTCTCGTTGTTATCAGAGATCAGGCCCACCACGACGGTGTCGTCAGCAAACTTGATGATGGTGGTGGAGCTGGTAGTGGCCACACAGTCATATGTGTACAAAGAGTACAGCAGGGGGCTCAGAACACACCCCTGGGGGGCTCCAGTGCTGAGAGTGGTGGAGGCTGAGACATGTCCGCCCATCCTTACTGCCTGTGGTCTGCCAGTTAGGAAGTTGGAGATCCACTGACACATAGATGAGCTGAGTCCCAGATGCTCCAGCTTGGTGGTGAGGGTGGAGGGAATTATGGTGTTAAATGCAGAGCTGTAGTCTATGAAGAGCATTTTAACATAATTCCCCCTTCTAGTGTCCAAGTGAGTGAGTGATGTGTGGAGGAGATGAGAGATGGCATCGTCTGTGGAACGATTTGGACGGTAAGCGAACTGTAGTGGGTCCAGTGTGTCTGGTAGTGAAGAAATGATGAAGTCTCTGACCAGGCGTTCAAAGCACTTCATCACTACTGAGGTGAGGGCTACAGGGCGATAGTCATTGAGAGAAGCAGGGTGGGGTTTCTTCGGGACAGGAACAATGATGGACTCTTTGAAGCATGTGGGGATCACCGACTGAGATAGAGAGATGTTGAATATCTCAGTGAACACAGGAGCTAGCTGGTATGCGCAGTCTCTTAGGATACGACCTGGGATGCCGTCTGGTCCTGCTGCTTTCCTGGTGTTCACTCTCTTGAAGGCAGAGGGATGATTAGTGGTTAGATAAAGGTCTAAACTGATAGATTATATGATGACCAGGCAGGGGAACACAGAAATCAGGGAAAGAAAATAAAACTAGGAATGACTAAAAATGAATGGAAATCAATGGAAAGCATAACAGTCTTAACTAAACTAACCAGCAACAAACCAGTTGTTGCGCACAGCTTCAGTTGGTTCATTAATCTATAATAACACTATTAATAAATTTCATTTCACTTTAATCCCTTGAGTAATATTAGCTACACCAAGTGTAACAACACACTCAGGTTTGCTATCTTAATGGCTATATTAGCCACATGTGGCGTTAGCCAAGCAAAAATCAACAAACCAAAAAAAAGAAGAAGCATATTTTCTTCTGTTTATCCCTTAAATAATAACCCGTTAAAAGATTTAGCGTCAGATGTTAATTGTTTATACCTGTGTTTCCTTTGTCCTTTGTCTAACCACCAATCATCCCTCTGAGTGTTTCATGCTAACAGCTAGCATACTGATTGACTCCCAGCTGCTTTAGCTAGCCTGTGGATACTGATCTTATTTTAAATGCTTGATTTAATTGTTATGAGTCTAAATAACTATAAGCTAGTCATTAAAACCATTAAGAGTTGGGCCTGGTTTTGTTATTTTAATGGGATTTTTCACAAATATTAACTATGAACTCAGTCACCTTTTATTTGCTTGTATTACATGCCAAAAAAAAAGATAAAGAAACAATAAGGACAGAATATGTCAGTGTGCTGCAGTTACACCTACTTGTTCCTTATACATGCACAACACACTCATATAGGCCTACACACACTCAAATTCAATTTCTTCATCTTGTACCAATCCTGTGGTTATTGACTGACATTTGAGAGTGAAATCACTCAACGTGGAAGACAAAAGAACAAACCTGCTTAGTTTCATCTTCCCTATGTCTTGGTTCTCCACTCCCTCTCTGGCCTCTGTCCCAGCCCTGTGCCCTGTGGGCAGGAAGCAGGGAGACTTTCACCTTATCCCCTATTGATTTCCCCTTCTCAGCAGTGTCATTTATTTGCAGGGAGATATAAGTGGGACTGATTAGAACAAGGGGCCTGATTGATTTGCGCACACAAGCAGCGCGACAACCGGGAGAAAATCAGGCCCGGCGGAGAGAGAGACCATTCATCTGAGGTTTGTCCAGCTCTGTCATGCCAGAAAACATTATCCTCTATATGTGTGTGTGTGTGCAGAGCCATGTGTATGTGTGAGTGATTGCAGGATGCACACAATGCTTTAAATCAGCCTGGAAAGCTTTGAGGTAAAAAAAAAAAGGGTAAAAAACCAAACAAATGCAATTTGCATTCCAATTTGTTTACAAAGAAAACCTTTGCACACCATCAGATGATAAGATAAATGATGGTGTGCGCCTTTTGTAAAGTGCTCCCTTGATTCTAACTCTTTTGATTGATTTGAGGCGGACGCTGACCCCGGCACTGAAGCTCCATTATAAACATCTCCAATGTCCTTGTTTGCGCATTATCTCTTGCTGAGTAACTCTAATAAGCATTTTTCACTTGTTGTGTTAGTGGGATGAACAGAACGAGATCTCCCCTCCCATCTTCGAATTGATTAAAACAACGGGCCTTAATAAAGAGCTTAAAGCTTCTCTCCGTCCACGTGGCAGCCGTATTTCTTCATCCGTCGACCTCAGGTGTCGTCGGTGCCTTGAAATGGACGAAAAAAATTTAATCGAACACTTTGCTGACTTAATGACTAATATGTGCTTCTTTTTAACCCCAAACAAATTCAGTTTCTGATGATTCACCCGCTTTGCCTGCTGGTGTTTTGAGTCAGCACAAACTCATCAGGCTCCACTTTAGTCTTTAGCTGGATGCTGTTTAATTAGGATGAATTCAAATGAGAGTCAAAAACCCGGATCTGGTCACGGCTGACAAGCGAGGCGTGTTCTTGTAAACATGATCATTTTTTCCATCCTCCCTGCATTGTGTCCTCCTTAGTGACAAAGAAGCAGGATGGGAAACATCTGTAAAATCACAAGAAGCTTCTCTCTCCGGAAGCCACGGGGCTCTAAACAAAAATCCTGCCAGGCTGCTTCAACGATGAAGTTAGTTATAGCGGCACCTTCCCGACACCGCTGACAAATCCGAACTGTAAATGCCACAGTGATATTTTCACACTGCAAATCTCCCCTTCTGCTATCTCCAGAGGAGCTCCGGTTTGAGACTGATCCTGGCCCTGCGGGGGACAGGCTCGTCGTCCATGAGGCGCTATTATCAGTAAATATCTGTTAATAACAACCAAATAAACCGCCGTCAGTCTGCATTCCACTGGTGCTGCATGACAGATGCATATTATGCAGCTAACCGTTGCTCTTTTTCTATACGTGGTATTTTTAAGGACATTTACTGGTGTCTGACATACTGTAATCATTAAATGTTGCAAAATTGGACTGTCTTTATTTACTTAATGATTATGTCTAATCTGGTTGATTTGCTTGTTTTAACTGATAACCCTTCAAGTCTGTTCCTGGGAGATGTGAAGCTACAAAGTTAGAGGAATTCATCTTTACAGTATTTATGTTCAGACTTTTATCCTCAGCTTTCAAAATGAACTTCTGGCTCTAAACAACATTCCACGGGCAAGTTGATAAATGTATAATAATTGTTGTTGCCGGTATGCTCTGTTTCTCTAGTGTTTACTGCAAGTCTGGTGTGTTTATACAGAACTTCGTCAAGGGTGCGTCTCCCAGCACTATGCAAACGTGACTAATGAATCTGCAGTTCTTCACACAAGTCAACAATGCGGTAAAATAAGTAGCCAATTAAAGCTAGGACACTAAATAACACTTTGGAACATCTGTACATGCAGTGGCTCCGTGGATTTTAGGTGATAAAAACTGGATTTAGCCATGTGATTTATAAACTAAATTAGAAAGAGTGGGCCCCTTTTGATACGTCATTTCTGATCAATAGTTAAAAAAAAGAAACAGAGGTTTGCTTCTTTTTTAAATAATAAACTCTAACCTTCTCCGCTCCGCTAGTTTAGCCCCCTCACCTGAAGTGCTGGACTAAACCATCGGGGAAATGGTCCTTGCTCACCGTTTGCCAAAAGGGTCAGTGCTTTCAAAATGAATTAACCATTTTTTGCTACAACCATCTAACTCTATTTGATTTAAACTAATCAGATCAATAAACTATTGAATCTAGAGAGCGCTGTAGAGGAAAACTGATCGGCAGCCTCAGAATCTTGAAACCTAGTAGCGTGTTGTTGGATGATTATTACTTTGTAAGAAAAAATCAGAAAGTGAAAAGCTCTCACACGCAGTCTCTTTTTAAAAAATCACGACATACGAGCTGTTATGTGACTGGATATTTCATCTATCACTTGTCACCTACACAGACAACTATAGCCTTGCCACCTTGTTCCCCAGTAGGTGCTTATAGGTTGCTGACTGGGCTGATTGAACTGGGGTTTGAGTAAAGCTATGTGTGCTCACTCAAGCTATTCCAATGACAGAAATCACACACGACCAAAGAAGCGTTTCAAGCACAGACCGCTGTTATAAAAGAGACCAGACCTCCCAAAGTTAAGCCGCGGAGGCTGCGTATCTGTAAAACTTTCCTCAAACCCAGATAAGAGTTTATTTGTGAGACGTCTGACATTAAATCTTTGGCCAAGTGAGAATGTATTTGTCAGGATGGCAGAGAGAAACTAAGACACATGTCATTTGGCAGAAAAGCGTGGAGGAAGATGATTTCTGAAGCCGATCGTCTAAGAAGGAGCATAACTGCAGCTGTATGGCTACCATTTTGGAGTTCACTGCCCAGTTCTCACCATACATCAAAAGTAAATAAATAAATAAACTTTGCCCTTAACTGCACTATCAGTAATATTGCTGTGTATCTACCAAATTCAAGGTCTGGCCAAGTAGTCTTAATTCTGCCTCCCTCACCGTAACGAAAGTACTTAGTCTGCATCTTCTCTCAGCAATTGATCTTGAATGTCCTTCTCTGTATGGAGACTTTAGCTTGTTCCCAGTCCCTAATGCTCATCTATCTGCCTTTCTTTCTACCTCTGTCTGTCTGCCCGCCTGCCTCGCTCCTCCTCACTTGTCCTCTTTGCATGCATATTAACGAAATGTGCCTGTCTGAAAGTCATTTATCCTAATGTGGGAGGAAGTTGCAGCTTTACCGGCCTGCTCATGACTTATTCAGGATAATGTGAGACTGTGACACTCTAATGGCATCCTGTTGGAGAGCCACTAACAAATGGGAGGCCTGGTAGTGTCCACCCAGAGTCTGATTAATAAGCGGTGGCAATCGATGGAGGTGGTGGCTTAACCCCTTGGGTGATCTGTGCGGAGGAAAGCAGACAGGACAACGGTACGGACAGAGCGTACATAATGGACCATATGTTTGACCAGCTGAATGCATGCAGGTCTCTGTGTACATGTCTGAAGTCCCCTGAGCCACTTGTGAGGAATGAACAGACAGGAGTTAAGTGTCTTGCTCAAGGACAGTTTCGCAGCTTATGTAGAAATCCATGGACATAATATCTGCCTCTTGAGTTTTCAGTCATGTATTATTTCTGCATTCATTTATTCTTGGATTCATACAGCGTGAAAAGCATGTCATGACCCTCGTTTTTGCAAAGTTCTTCATCTGAGCAACTTTTCTTGCTTTTTCCTAGGCAAACAGTTTTTTTAACTGCTTTGACACTGTGTGAAAAGCAAAATACACACAACTGAAGCGATTTGGTGGTCAGTCAAGACATGGAAAAACCATCAATAAAACTACAGCGGCATTACACAGAGGGAGCAAGGCACTTCCCAGGAGCATCCTTTTTTTTAAACAGCTACTGTTCCTTTTCCCAGGAAACTCTCAAACGATGACAAGCCAATTAACCTGCATCATTAGTTTGCGAGGAGGCTCTTTTAAATGAAACCACAAGGCAGAACTTTAAGGAGGTTTTGCATTATTGATCTAATGTCAGGGCCGGAAGCAACGGTTGTCATTGGGGAGTTGACGCAGGCTGGAGCGAATTACAGTAATGGCTATCTGTGCCATCTGAAAATCAGCTATCATTGTTAACCACTAATGGGCTGTAACATACTGTTAGTGTGCTTGCTAATGCATTGCAGATTAGCTGGATTTGGTTTCCTCCTCTTCATCTGTTTCTCACAGAACAGATTTGATGGGCAAGTTTCAGTGTGGATTGCGCATTAAAAATCCATTTTCACCTACAATACTCTCTTTAAACAAGCGGTTCTAGCTGGTAACTTATATAAATATATATATATAGCTTCTCACATAACACCTTCTCACTAGTGAGTAAGAAGAGGCACATAGTTTCTTTTTTGTATTGCCCCGTTTTCTTGTGCCATATCCTTGTGTTTTGGGACATGTTTAAATAAGCTAACCATGCTCATTTATGTTCCTTCAGGATTTTCCAGCATTTATCAAATGTAAAATGAATAAACAGATGATTTAAATGGTAAAGCAATTGGTGAAATTGGTTTAAAGCCAGCTTTGCCCACTTTTGTTCTTAGGGTTTCAAAGGTCAGACGCCACTAGGGGAAAAACGGTTGGAGACGACCAAAATTATCGTGACCGTGTGCATTGAACTTTTCCAATGTCCACTTGAAAGACAGCATCCAGCTCTGCGATCACTCACTGTCACTTTTTAGCCACAAATTGCCTTTCGTGCATTAAGATGGTGGTAAAATTGCAAATCTGTTGCCAACTACATAAGCAGAATTTCTACTACTACAACTACTAACATTCAGATTCCAGCCAAAATGTCACAGAGAAATCCAAAACTTCCTTCACAAATAGTCATGTAGTTGCTGCAGAGCTGTGATTTAACTGCAAAATGTCACACGGCCCTGGCGACTTTGTTTTAAATAAATAATTTAACCAGATGACAGTCAGCTGAGTTCAGTCCCCTGTTGCAGGCAGACCGACTCAGATTGCTAAAAACTTGTTGGCAATCTGTCTGCATTTGTGAATTAGGATTTGCATTTATTTGC
Organism: Simochromis diagramma; assembly: GCF_900408965.1. Classification (NCBI taxonomy): domain Eukaryota; kingdom Metazoa; phylum Chordata; class Actinopteri; order Cichliformes; family Cichlidae; genus Simochromis; species Simochromis diagramma. The sequence continues at coordinate 2,154,015 of NW_024387503.1, read as the reverse complement.
ATACGTTTGCAGAGCTGTAGCTGGAGACAATTTGCCTCCCACCAGGCAACCTGTGTAGTCACCTTTTGCTTGAAAGTGATTGCCCAGAGACTGAGATTGTTGCACGCACGACCTCTGAAAGACCGACTGAATGTGTAAAAAAAATCAGTGTAATCATTACGTAACGCACAATTTTTTTCATAGGTGCGAAAAAAAGACCTCGCACCTATTTTAACCCTAACCCCCTAACCCATGAGGCGACTGTTGTTGTGATTTGGCGCTATATAAATAAAACTGAATTGAATTTTTGAAAGCACTGACCCTTTTGGCAATTCACTGAAACATAAACTAGCTGTAATGTCAATAAATTATGCATAACATGTTTTTTCAAGTCATTGTAACTTAAACTTAGTTCTCACTCCAGACGCGTAATATACTGACGATTTGTCACGTCCCGAGGCGTTCCATGAGAATGCGAACGTGACCTTCCTCGTTCCTACGCGTCGGATTGTGGATGAAATCGAATACAATGACGCTCCCGCGGTAACACACGTTCCAGCCATGTATTCCAGCCTTACCCCGAACCTTATCCCTAATCGTAACCACTACCTTGTTACCTCGTGTTAGATAGTGTTTTCCAAAGCGATTAAAGTAAAATAAACGTGTATGTGTAGATTCATTCCAAACGGTTCTCATGTTTCCTAATTTTTCTGAACTCGAAATAGGGACGTGTTGGGTGGCTGGAAGCGTAATATACCGACGATTTGTCACCTAGCAGAAAATGTTACGCTTTGGGAGTGAGAATGTGTTGAAGTCAAACCATAGTGGGCATAAACAGTGGATGTAGCCTCTGTGATGTCACCCATTTGATCATGAAGTCACATGTGCAGGGCATTTGTCATATTGGTGCTTTAACCAAACGAAGGGAGGATCTCGATGTGAAACTGCACTCATTGGCTCACAACTTGTGTCTGACATGTTTAAACAAAGTTCAGTTTTTCGCTTTTTTGCGACCACAACAGTTGAGCCCTGCTGGCCATTAAAAAGAATACAGGTTGAAAGCATCAGCCACAAAGATCTGTTTTCCCTACAAATTTAATTCTTTACCTTTATGAGGAGCAAGGTTCGGTTTGCAAGACGAAAACCTTCGTTATTAAACCTTTTTACGAGTGTTTGAATAAAACCCTTTTTCTTTTTTCTTTCAAAACCCTCGCTACATCAGTTATGGTTTCACTATTGTGCTCGGGGTTAGTTCTGATGGAAATTCATAGTTCCCCAACCTATCCATTTACATAAATAAAAAAGATTGTTGAAGTTTGAAACTTTTTTTTTCCACATAAATTCTTCATGATGCCCATATTATCTTTTACTACCCAAAACCGGGCTAATAGCCACGCGCTTTACATTCTTCATCGTCACAATGTGAAAGGTTTTTGGAGAAACAATAAAAAAATGATTTTCTCTTGTACCTCACATGTATTATTAACAACCCGAGAGGAGATTCTCTCATATCTCATTACCCATAAAAAAGGCCAGTATAAGTTTAATACAACACCGATGCTCATTGCAGTGGATAGAGTGATGTACTTTTTAATAGGGCTAAGACTGATATCAGTTTTATCCTGGTGGAAAAATGTTAATTTCAATCAGTTTGAATTGTTACTTCCTTTAACTCCTCTACACACAAATGCCCTTAGCGTGGGTAGGGCGTGATCCTGCGCTTCATTAGAAATGTACTACACGTGCCTTACTAAAGTGATATGTAAGCAAAAAAGATCCCCAGATGAGAACGAGCTGCTTTGCTGTGGCCCTGCTCCTTGCTTCTGTGTGCCACAAGCATGCCTCATTACCTTCAAAGAGCATTTTCAAACAGCATTTTGGGAGGCTTGCCAACATTCCTTTTTCCTCAGGAAATTTTCAAAACAATTTGGTTTTGCCATCTTTATTTTTGTGATTTGAGCGTTGAATAATTAATGCTCTCTCTGTTTGTCTCATTGAGCACATCACACACTCTGCGCTCATCCGCAACCCCTCCTCCCTTGGCTTATTGTCAGCGATGAAAAGGCAGACAGTAAATATGAAGATATCATTCCACATATGTGTAATGTTTGAGGATGCGGGCTGCGAGTAATTACCAATAAAGGGCAAGACATTAGCCCCCCGAGTGGTCGCAAGTACAAGAAACACCATATTGAGTGTCATTGACCGGATTAATCAATTTTACAGCTTTTTGCTTGCTTTTTTTAATTTGGGTTTTGCAGGTGGGACGTTTTAGCATCCCTGAGCTGCAAGAAAGAGAGACGCATTCAGCACATTCTTTCAATACATAAAGCTCCGGGGGTTATGTCTCTCAAAGGAGTTGGGAAATGAACAGTGAGCCCGACGCTTCTGAAAACAGAGCCAGATTTATAGACAAACGTGCTCAACCAGACGTAAGTCAATTTGTTTAAATATCCTGTGACTTCGCAGCATTATCAGCGAGCTCAGGCCTCAAGTTATTTTTTCCCCCTGCTCTAAAGCCAAGATGCAATTATAGATCTTCTGTTATATGTTGAGGATGTATTTGTGTTTCCATGCATGCGTGCACACTTGAAACGGGTGGACAGACTTGATTTGTGTGCATGGTGGACTGAGCACACCGAGCCGTGGCGCTCGTCCCCTCTGCATGATGACAGATAGTTGGCCCGGAGGCAGGGCTCACCTGGCCTTTCCCTGCGACCCTTCACCTTTCCCACCTCACAATAAAACCTTGGCTCCGTGTAGCATTTTATTTCGAGGGTTAACTTAAAGGAGGCCACAAATGTCACATTTTGAAATTCGTCGACTCGTAAGCCGAAATGTCCCAGTTTCAGGGAAACGTCGAGTATGTTTTCAACATATTTCTGTCCAGAATAACACACTGGGACCGTCCACTGTGATTGCCAAAGTAGACAGTGTGCTTTCCAAGCAGACATGACATGAACCACAATAACGTTTGAGCAAGGCAAGCTTTTGTTCCATAACCTTACTCTGCATGTCTCTCGGGGAGCTTCCCTTCACGGAAGAGCCTTTTCCAATGGTAAAACATATTTTTCCCATTGCTGTGTTGAGTGTATCTGAAGGTCTGAGCCATAAAATTCAATGAGGCATAGATGACCGGCCTTGATCACACCACGAACTACAAATTTGGCCAGTCTGACAACGGGCAACGCTGTGATGAGAATCCAGCTTACAAAGCAATTTGCAACAATCCTCAAATTAAGCTGATCGGAAAAGAAGTGCATTCTCTGCTCTTTAATAAAAAAAGCGGGAACTTGCCACTCATATTGCAATCAGCAGATACTTTCACAAATGCACTTATGTTTTTTTTTTTACTCTCTATTTCACGTTAAGTGTTTGAGGTCAAATATTTTGACCTGGCCTGCAGTGATGGACCGATAGGTGATAGATGTTGACTACCTCCCTCCTTTCCCTGCTCTCTATCTGTCTGCTTCTGTCCCTCCAGCAGAGCAGAAGAGAGCTGTATCAGATCCCTATGGACCTAAATCAAACCAGACCCCTCTGTGGCTTAGTTTAAGGGGGGCTAAGAGGGGACACACAGGGGGAGTGGGCCTGCTTTAAGGTTTAAAGGCCTTGATCCCCTCCAGAAGCCGACCACTGTCAACTCCAGCAGAACCAACACCTTTGATTGCCTCCTTGTCCTTGTATCTACCAGAGGTTATCCACTTGGACTGACAGATGCTAAAGGCTGTTAGCTTTGATAGTGAAGCAGGGAAGAGGGGAAACTACTGAGCCCACGTGGCTGCTAGTCCTAAACGTTGCTAAATGCAGCCTTTTTGTGATTAACTGTGTCCTTCAGTGCGAGCGTGGCTATCGACGTTCGTCTTCTTCATACGTCTTTGCTAAAACTTGCCGACGCCACCTTTTCTTTTTGTCAGAGTTTGACTGAAACCCAGTGTAAATCAAATTAATGGCAGCGGGCTGCGATGGCATCTGATTTTCTCTGACAGTGCATCGCATTGCAGAGAGGCACATAGAATGTATTCCGAGGATGTCGGAGGAGGGCAACATGCCTCATTGGCTTTCCTGTGATGTCCTCGACCGCTTTGAAGATGTCCTCCAGCTCCATTCACCTTTGAATTCTTATCACGGCCCAATAGATCAGTAGTGAAATATACCCTCAAAAGTTATGAATTCATGAATTTTACACAGGAATATCTTTCACCGAGTCCATATCACCAAGGGGAAAGTTTCCCCGCTCAGAGGTAAAGTTGCAACCTGTAAAAAAGAAAAAAGAGGGAAGATAGCAGCATTGATATTCCATGCTAACACCTGCGTCATGTTGCCTGGAATTAGCTTCATGTAAGGGAGGGTCTGTGCTTATTTTATATAAAGGTCACCTTTTTATAAGCCTGATAAAGGTTGAGATCATGCATCCAGCGTGGAATAAAAATGATGTACTGCGCTGCTAATGCTGTGTGCTGGGAGTATAATTTCTCTCCGCGTTGCAGAGAAAAAACAGCCGCGCGGGAGTCTCGTGGGAGTGATCGGCATGATCAGCAATAAATGAAACCTGGCTATTATAATTGCAGCGGTGTGTCAACAGAATATCTTAATATGAAAGTTCAGACATGTGCCGGTGTGGGTGTGGGCCCACGTGTTCTGTACCGTACTGTCTGTTTCTTCTCTGGCCCTTATAATAGCTCCAGCAGTGTGTAATCGCTCCAGCAGTGACTCATCCTGTCTTTAGTTTGCACTTGCAAATAATCACAGGCGGACAAGTGCGAACGCTGGTGCCAACACACACACACACACACACACACACACACACACACACACACACACACACACACACACACACACACACAAAGGCATATCTCTTTCCATGCAAACATTGTCTGAGAGATGCAGATAAACAGCTGCGATTTACTTTACTTTTCCATTTCTGCTCATAACAAAGCGCCACATTGCAGCGGACTCACTCACAACCCTCCCGTTTGCCTACTTCAGAAGCTGCTGAGCGGCCTAGCTTGGCGCGACCCAGCGCAGTTCAGGTTCGTGGCTCCTAAGAGAGAGACAGAGAGAGAAACCTGAGATGATGGAATAAACAACTGTGATTTACCTCTCTGTTATCCAGTATGAAAGGTGTGTGTCGGGGGGGGGGGGGGGGGAACGTCGGTCGTAGTGGCCTCTGGTCTCTCTGAGAACAGCCGGCTGCTTGCGTTGCCCTGAGCAAATTGTCCCAGAGGTCGAAAGGAACAGGGAAGCAGCTGGAAGTGTGAGAACAATACACGGCATTTACAATAGGAAAACACACACATGCACGCGCGCGCACACACACACACACACACACACAACTGGCATGTATATTATCACATCCTCTCCCCTTATCAGACCACATCTGTTTCCTGGAGCTCACGGCGGCTGACCAGCGCTATTGAGCGACCCAGGAGGGAAGCGGCCCGCGCTGTTCGGCCGAGCTGCTATTCATAAATGCTCATCTTCCCCGAGTGAGTCACGCAGAAATCCAGGTCCACTCATTTATCTCTCCTCACTCCAGCAACTATAAACACTTAGAGGATGTTCGCCGTGTCCTCGATAGCCTCGGCGTCCTACAATAACAATAGCGTGGCCATTGTTGACAATGTTAACAGAGGCATAGAGCGGATGTTAAATACTCGAGCTATGAGTTAACCGGCTCGTTGCTTCTACGTGTTTATTTGGAATTCAACCAATGACGTGTTTTTTCCGAGGAAGGGTTTCCGTTTTTCCTTTTTTTTTTTTTTTAACAAATGCATTTAAAACGTTCCTTCTGAAGATGATCATTTCCTGCAGTTAAATCAAATCAGACCTTTGAAGTTTTACGATAGCTCGGAGGTTTACTAACTAATAAGTAATGAAATCTTCAGGCTATTTTAATTACTTTTACTCTTTCAGGACGTCAGAAATGTTTTAAACTATTGAGATCAATGCAGAAAAAGGGTTATTGTCTCTTTTTATTATAGACATTCTTCTTTCTTGTCAAAAGCTGCCTCCTACATTACCCACAATGCATTCAAACTAAGACAGGTCAGATTTACAGGTGTCATGTTAATGTAAGCTACTGTCGCCTGGAGCCTCAAGCAGAGATGAGTTTTGAATTTTTCCTCCCCACATATGAAATAGTGTGTAAAATAATGTGTAATTCCCCTTTCTCTTAATGCCTTCTTACATAATTTAGTTCCATGATTAGCCACTGACTCACAGCTTTGTGGTCTAAGCTCCTGGATTATATAACTGCCTCCTCCCAGGAGTCCAGACAGAAAAATGTATTTTAAAACTCACCTCAAAACCTCTTTTCCAAAGCATTTTATGAATGCTTTTCCTCCCAATGTGTTCCTTTTTAAAACATTTCCTGATCGTCTTTGTTTAAAATATCTGTTTGCATGTGTTACATAAATAAAATTCATTTGATGTTTTTCTCTAACACAGTGGAGGAAAAATTACTTGCTGAAATTTACTCATTTTCAAAGAAATAAACAGTCTCTAATTTATATGATAGTTTCATTTTAATGGAAAGAGACAGAACATCAACCAAAAACCAAGAAAAATTACATAAAAGCTATAAATTCATTTGGGTGTGACTGAGTAAAATAAGTATCTGATCAATTACAGATCTGATCTCGTAATGTGTATAAAGCACGCCTGAAAATGACACCAAACATACCACCAAGGCAACAAAGAAGTGGCTAATGGAGAAGGAAAATAAGGTCACAGTGGCCTCACCAGTCTCTAGTCCTCAGTGCAATAGATATAAAACTGAAGACAAAGAGTCCCACAAACAACCAGCAGCTGACAGTGGATCCAGTAAAGTCCTGCAGAGCGTCTCAGTGCATGAAACACAACAACTGGTGATGTCCAATTAGATTTGAGTCTCTGAAAATGGGGTACTACGTATAAAAACGACTTTCCTTCCTAAACAGTTAATGCAATAGTTAAACCCTGTTTCAGTGTTTCCTATAACCTCCAGTGTGTGAGCTGTAGTGAAATGAAGGGGTAGATAATGAAACAGAGACAAGGAGGAAGACAGAGAGAAGAGTGTAGGAGAGGGTAATAATTTGTTACACTGTGCTCCGAGCATTCTAAACACTATAGCAGACAGAGGCTGCAAAAGAAGCATCGTGTTTCGCGCTCAGCGTGAATGCGCTATGGGATGCAAATGAGACCTTGATTGCATTAGTAACCATTTTCTCTTTCGATGCACGGCACATACAGATGTTAGGGATCTGTAAACCATACACTCCCCTTGAACCGGCCTGTTGGGGTTAAGCTTAGTGAAACACTGCAGCTGGAAGAGGTTTGCATCTCCACCCTCATCCTTTTCCTCCTTCTCACTCTGTCCCTGTGTTGCTTCATCTTTCCATTCTGCACAATAGCATTGTCTGCCTCCAGCTGACCCAGGCCTCTCAGGTCCGAAGCAAAGGCCACTATCACTTCTGTTGCTCTAACCCCGCTGGACATGCTTGCCTGCACACGTGTGTGTTTGGTATATGTGTAAATGCCGTCATCATTCACTCCGTACACACAATATGGACCTGACCGGGGTGCTGGGTGGATGCGGGTGGGGGCTTTGTTTTGGTCTGGGCCCTTATCCACTTTCCTAAACCACACACACATGCACACACACAAACACAAATCCCTGCCATAGTCCCTCATGAAAGAGACGGCAGGATGGTTATGAATGAAAAGCAGGGAGGAGTCGGGGGGCTGAAAAACGGGCCATGCACAATGACACTTAACAAAATGTCTGAGTCAATTCAAACATATCTAAATCCTTCCTCTTCTCCCGGGTTCCCCACTGACGCTCCATTATCCCTGCTCCACACAAAATCCCTTTAAATGGAGAACCTCAGAATGGCAATGAGGATATGAAACAAAACTGTCTATTCATCTGCACATCTGACTAGACCCCTATTAAAACCCCACAGGGAAATATTTGCATGATGTGTTAAATCTGTCATAGTAAACAAAATGCTTTTTTTTGTTGTTGTTGCTTTATATATATATATATATATATATGTATATGTATCTGTGTGTGTATATCTATTATATAGCTCTAGCTCATCCAGTTTCCTTTGCTGCCCTTTCCCCTCTCTCTGACCCGCTTGTAAAAAAACAACATAAAAACAGGCTTGTTTTTGCCTACATCACTCAGTTTTCTCAGCTACAAAGTGATGCTAACTGCCCCGATGAGTCCATCCTCAAGCAATCTAAGCAAAACTGAGCCCGTCTCTGAAGTACCATCAAGAGGCCACTGAACATATGCATCTCTGAGCATGCTCCAGCGAATGACTCCTTGCCCCCCCACCCCAGCCTCCACTCCACTTCCATCTGTCTGCAGAGGCATCACAGCACTGAGAAGGCGAGGAAGATCAATGGCCTGCTGCTGCCAGTTCAAACCAAGGGATTGAGCTCTTCGCAGCAATCTATACTACACTGTGATATACAACAAAGACAGGTTCTCTGCAGGTCTGTAAACATGCGTTTCGCTTTATTTGTTCTGAACCCGTGCCTGGCTGCTTGCTTTGGGCACTTACTGTCTCGTACCGACGAGCAAATGATTCATTCCCGTGGCTTTAATGTTACAGTTTATGAGGTAGCACCACTACTGGAAGTCAACCTAAAGATGTTTGGCCCTTGAGCTATAGACCATTCAGAGGGAAAAATGTTCTTTTCCCTCACAGTGGAGAGCATAGTTATGTCAGCAAACTGGCAAATTGAACATTACACGGCAGCTCGGCTGTCACATATTAATGCAGGAACAAGAACGAACAGTTCGGTCAATTCTGCCTCGTACTCACGGCGTGCCAGCAGCCACTTCAGACCAGCAACTTGATTCCAATACTTGATCTGACCAAGCAATGGGTCTAATATGACAATTACACACTTGGAGCAGCCCGCTTGCCAAAAGCCCTTACAGTTAATGACAGGAGATGGCGGTTAATCACATCCTTATGCAGGGATCAGGGTGCGGCTCAGGGGAGCTAAAGCCTCTGAGTAACCTGCCAGCGCAATTACCTTTTTAGCAATTACAGCGAGCGTTGTTCAGGACACTTCAGCAAAACGCTTGCAACAAAGAGACGTCTGCCAGGCAGTGCAGCGGGACAGACTGCCATCAAAGGCTCCAGCCATTTCTAGGTCAAATGCAGGACAATGGATTTGCTTAAACATCCTTCCTCTCAAGTTACCCCCACTCACAAGATCAACAGTCATAGAAAACAAAGCTATTACAGCTATAAAGGTTCAATTTGCATTTAGAAAAAGAAGAAAAAAAGAGAAAAGGTACAAAACTGCTGAAGCCCATCAGCTTGGAATTGGGTTCATTATCCATTTCATAGTCCTTAAGAGGCTTAAGATGTTATCATTGGTCAGGGTATAGTTGCTACATGTGTTTAATTCATATGGAAGCCCGAGAAACACATGTTTGCGACTGCGTTTAGTTCACAGGATCAGCTGTCCTCTGTGACCAACATCTGTTAGCCTGACGGTGCCCCGAGCTGAAGTTCGGCACGAGAGGCAGATTTAGCGTGCAGATACACACATGCAGTATTTAAAAAAAACAACTAATGGCCATATGTCCACTGAATTGAAACATTTTGGTATACAGATGCTTTTTTTAATATAATTGCATATAAAATTAAAGTGGCAGGAAAAAAAGGTGCTCTCAAGCCTCGAATGTCTTCAGCTAAAAAAAACCTTCATGCCTAGTTTAATCCCATTGTGCAACCATAACAGCTTTTACCCCAGTTAATTATTTCCAAATCTTAAACAAATACATAAGGTACAGCCTTCAATTGGATTTCAATGTGCAAGTCAGGCCTCTGGAGGCTGAAACCGCTGCTGTTCTGTATCCACTTTTACTGGGTAATCAAATGACTGATAATGCTGGCTGTGTGTTCTCAGAGATGAGGGGAAATGCAGCATCTTAGAAAGATAAGAAATCAGTTCCTGCTTTTTTTTTCCTTTTTTTTTTTTTGATTGGATTACATCTTGGGGAGGGTAATCCTTCATAGTGCTCACTCTCTGGGAGTACATGCAGACCAGAAAGCAAATGTGGAAGTGAGGAGGGCGGAAAAATAATGAAATAAAGAGTGTCAGAAAGGGAGAGGATTTGGAGAGTCGAATCCCAAGACAAGCTGAGAAAATCTGGGTGGGGAGAGTGAATTAGTAACTCCATCCTGTATCCCTGAGTAATGGCTGATGAGTTGTTCTGGAACAGCCACTTCTCAGCAAAGCTCCCAGGTGTAAATTTATCTCCCTTAATGATGTTTACGATGCTCACCATTTTAGCTAGCCTGCTAACATTAGCTAATTATTACTTAACACAGAGGAGGGTTAAAGTTGATGGGAATGTGTAATTACAAATTAAAATTTGGACCTGATAGCGGTGATTAATGAAAGGTTAAATTAACGAGACCAAAACAGCAATGTGAGAAATGTTTTCTTTAACATTGAAACGTGGGCTCAAATAAGGGAACAGTTTTAATTCAGCTTTAGATTCAAGTTTTATTCATAATGACACATCCCATAGTAATGTTGATGTCATGCAGTGATTCTGTAATACTGGTTACAAGGGTTTAATCTACGATGCATCATGACATCTGTGTAAGTTAAAAAAACAAACAAACAAACAAACAAACAAAAGTTCAGTTAGCTAAAGCAGCGCTGAAAGCTCAAATGCACGTCAACCTAAGAAAATATCAGCAAATAAAAAAATGCCGCAAAAATACACAAATAACACCAAACTCACAAAACGCAACAATGTATTGTTGTGGAGACCATAACTCGAGGAGCAGTTGGGAAAGTAAATGGCTAATAGCAAACATGAATCATATGATTTAAACACATTACCTGCATCATTTTCTCCCTCAAAGCACCGATGAATCTTCTTTTAAGCACGACTGCGATCATTCACATGTTCTGGTTTCTTTCATAGTGACATCACTGTCTCCTCAAAAACCCTTCCCCTGTTACTGTGAGGTTTTGTTTTTTTCTACTTCCATTGGATTTTTCCCCCCTGTTTCCTGTTAGTTTTGTGTTTTTGAAGCACGAGATTTCTTTGCTGATTCTGTAGCAATCTGGGTTTCTCATCTGGGCTTTTCATCATCGCGAAATACATAATCTGGACTTTGCGGATGATATCGCCCTGCTGGGCTTGACTCAAGAAGACCTCCAAGAGTCGACCGCGGCTCTGCAAAGGGAGGCGACGAAAGTGGGATTAAGAATCAGTGCCAAGAAGACAAAGGTAGTCCGAGTTGGCTACGCACGTGCCCATGTTCCTGTCATGATCAACCAACAACGTGCTGAAGAGGTAGAGAATTTCACGTATCGGGGCAGCATCATCTCGAATGACGGGATCTCTGATCGACATGTCGATGTCAGAGTAGGGAAGGCGGCCGATGTCTTCGACATCTCCAACGTATTTGGAACTCGACCTCCCTGAATGCTAGGATCAAGATCAGACTATTGAACTCTATCATCATTCCAACTGCACTGTACGCAAATGAAACCTCAACAAATGCGATCACTCGACGCCTGAACGTGCTTCAACAACATGGCCTGCGCCAAATCCTGAGAATTTCCAACCGGGGCCAGATAACAAACGAAGAGGTCTTACGAAGAGCAAGCACCCGCCCCTTAGCTGATGTTGTTGCCGAAAAGTGCTTCCACTTTGCGGGCCATATTCTATGTCTACCCTCTCATCGCCTTGCCAAGATCGCCATTACATGGTTCCCGCGCACTGGCAAGCAAAAGCAAGGCTGACCAAAGATCACATGGTGTCGAACGTTTATGGATGATCAGAAAACCAACGACATAGCCTGGGACGAAGATGAAGCAGTCGCCGCCGTCGATGGAGATTGTTAGCTGGCCAATGCGCCACTCGGTGTAGGAGGAACTAGTGCTAAGTACAGTACATTTGACCTCCCATGGCCACCGTAGTTAATCTCTAATTTTCATTCCACCACTGTGTTCAGTTCTCGTTTCTTCATCTTTACTGCAAGTTCATTTTAGTTTAGTTTAGTCATGAAAGTGATAATATATTAGCTTACAGATATATTTTCTTTACTATTTTCAACAGTTGAATCAACTGAAATTAATCAGAATCTGAAGCTGAATCACTGCAAACCATGTCTCTGTTACAGATAGCTGCACACAATAAATTTTAGCACTGCATGTCAATACAATTTTAAACTAGAGATTGGATGATTCTTATCTATATGCACTTTGGACATTATCGCTAACTTCTTGTACCTTCAGGTTTTTTTTTTTTACGACCCATTTAGCTTTTCAGGACTGAACTTGTAGAGTTAATACCCAAGCTTTCGTGCTTCAACTGAGGCATAGATTTCACACAAGTACCCTGGTAATGTTTGGAGTATCATTGTCATGCACGGCCCATTTTTATAGAAAGCAGTTACATATAACACACATCTGAGAATCCTTAATCTGCTATCTGCATATGGTAGAATTTTCCTTTTTTCCTTTTTCCACCAGCCTTACAGAAGAAGCTCAACTAAAAAGGAAACACAACAACATACTGAAAAACTAAATCAAATCTAGATTGAGAATAGAAAACCATCACGTTACCAGTCTCACAGCAAGGATGCTGAATTAGAGCCTTTTTACCAACGTGGATAAATTCATTGTGTACTGATAAAATTCCTGCAGCTCCAAACACGAGCTTAATACTCCTCCTCTTTGATCTGCTCAGGCTCTTTCTAAAAGTCAGTGTAATCAGTTAGGCAACCTGGCTGAGCTCGTAGACACAGTCTTCTGTCCTGAGGTCTGAGCGGTGTTTAGAGCAGCTGTCTGGGTGACTGATTGACCTCTGGGGACATGAGTTTGACTACAGCCACTGGTCTGGACACCGTGAGAATGAAAGACATTAAAGTGCGCTGACAGATAGTCACCTCTCTTGTCTGCAGCGAGCACGATGACAATCACTTTCTCTAAATGCCCGAAAGGTCAGACTGGGTGCTGGAAGGAATATGATGAATTGCTTTTTGCATTGTTACCTTGTTTATTTCTTTCAGCGTCAAGCAGAGGCAGCCAACAAGTCAAACTAAACCAGGATGGGAATAGAATTTATTCAGATGTTATTCCAAGGCTGAAAATTGAAAGAAAAAAGAAGTCTTCATATGCTATTTAACCTGACATCAAATCAGAATTTTCCTCCTCCACAAAGTGATTTTGCTTTGTGCGCTTTTCTGTCAAGAAACAAACAGTTGTCAACAAGGCAAATCTTCAGCAGTCCTTAGATAATAGGCCAGATTTGCACAGACTGAAAACTTGTTTACATACTTTGAGCCCTTGTCACAATGTGCAAAGTTGCCCGAGGTGAAATGAGTCATTGACTCATATCAGGTCACATTATAGTAGGTACGTCTGTCTTCAGTACACCTTTGGTATGCAACCTGTGCAGACCTGTCTGATTCCCCGTCTGAGCACAGACATAAAATTAATGGAGGCTCATATTTTCAGCACATCATCATTACTTTGTAAGACAAACATTTAATCCCAGTGCAATACCAAACTGAACAAATTATCTCGGGTCTCATTCTATCAGCTGCTAAATGAGATGATATTGAATTAGATTATGCTGGAAAATGAGGTGTTCACACCAATTGAAAGTAATCAAGGTGGTTGAATCGAAGGGTAATGAAAGCCTCTAGAGCTAATCCAGGCCTGCAGAGCGTTCTTTGACTAATAGCTGCTGTTTGTCAAGTGAATAATGATGAAACCAGCAAATAATAAAGAAAAGCACAGGCGAGCTGCAAGGTACAGTAAAAAAAAAATGAAATTAGGTTAATGGTTAAACAAAATATTTGGGTTGAATGATGTGTTGACCAAATGTTTACTTATCCTTCAAAAGAGTGGAAAGTGCTACTTGGGTTAAAAAAAAAAAGGAAAAAAACAGCGACTGCAAGTAATCCAATTTCGTGCATGGATTTCTGCCAAGGTCGAACAACGGGGGTGCAATAGCGCAGGTTAGCCTGCGTAATCTGGAATTGCAGGTAAGCAAATAAATAATTAGTGTCAAACATCCTGTTTGCTGCAGTGTTACACTTCAATCCACATTATGTGAAACAAAGCTCAGCAGGAATCGCTAGCTCAGTGTTTCCTGGGCTTAAAGCGACAGCGCCGAAATTTGGCAAAACTGCCTTTTCTCTCCATCCAGATTTGATCAGAAAAGCTTAAATTAGCTTGGTGCTGCTCTTCTCGTTTTTGCCACATTACTGCAAGTATGGCAGTGCTGTTAGATATGCGATTCTAAACAGATGTTATCCTCAGATCATGACGTCTACTGACTTTGATAAGTTGATGACGTAATTTGCCTCCAGAGCCACCATAGTTTTGCATTTTTTGCAGTCTCCAAAACACATGTCCTTCTGGCTCTGATGATGACAGATGCAAAGATGAAAACAACATGTCCATAGCTTCAGCACTCAAGTATTTGGATTTTATCAAGGCTTAAGTCGAGATGTCGACACTTTGATTGATAGACTAGCAAATAGAAGGCTTGGACTCACCTTCACTGACCTGAACTGACTGTGCTTTGAGTTTTAAAGGAGTGTTTTTAATAAAATTATCTGACAAATAATTATACGGCTATGACACAGCCCTCCTCTAAGTATGGTAGAACAGTTTGTTATGATTTATGAGATGAGTTTTACTTTCCACAATCACTGGTTCATACAACAAAACAAACCGTTCAGCTTTTCATGTATTTTAGTTGTTTGTTTGTTTTGAACAGCTGGAATGTAAATATGCTCGTCTCTAATGCACTTGTGTAAATTTGCTGTCGGCTATAAATAAAATAGACGTGGCAAAGTTCAGACTTTTTCCATTTCCAAAAAATTGTATTCATTGAACAAAATTTAATGACCACAAATGGAACAAAATATCGATTCTATCACACAAGTATTGATGTAATAACAATAACATGTGGAAGACAGATTTGATCACAATAAACACCTTGAATGTTCTTGCTCTCCACTTGATAACAACAGTATATTCACAACTGTACAAACAAACTATACGGAGCCCTCAGGGAAAGAGGAAACGTTAATATCCTCGCTGCTTTGAAGTGACTCTTTATCTCAAGTAAGTCAGCAACGTAGATGTAAATAGCATACAATTAGACATAATATTAACAGTAAACAGATAGGAAAACTAAGTATTTCCATCGCCATGTAGAGTAAGTGGTAGGTGCCTGAAAATAAAAAGTGTCAGCGCTTGAAAGACGTTCTCGATAGCTGCGCTGTGCAGCCAAATTTACCTTTCACTTACAAGCCTATAAATCAGAGCACAGATGGAATTT
The DNA here is from genome assembly GCF_900408965.1 of Simochromis diagramma. Classification (NCBI taxonomy): domain Eukaryota; kingdom Metazoa; phylum Chordata; class Actinopteri; order Cichliformes; family Cichlidae; genus Simochromis; species Simochromis diagramma. The sequence continues at coordinate 2,138,696 of NW_024387503.1, read as the reverse complement.
TGCAGGCCCATACTATTACGCAAGACTAGCTATGTGTGAAGATAAATGCACAGTAAATGCTGCTTGCTTGCTCAGGGTGGAGCAGGAGTTCGGCGGCGTGACTAAAGTATGGCCCATTGACCGATAGCGTCTCTTTCTAAAAGCTGCTCGCAGAGGCAGCTGCTTTATGTCTGCTTCGCTGTCAAATAAGGCACGCCGTCCTGCACAGGGAAGGAGGATAAATCAAGCATGTAGACCACTCTTCGAACAAATTCTGGCCTCACTGACACTGGAATTCTTGCAAAACCGCAGAGTTAAATAGATACGTAAAAAAACAAATAAATAAATAAGAACTTGTTTGAATGTTTACCACCATCCACTTTAACATCCTATTTGGTTTTCTCCAAATTTGGCCTTTCTGTGCGAAATCTACCGCAACCATCTCAGCCATCCCAGGAATTTTACTCCAAACCATTGTTTTGCTTCTCCTCCTCTCGAGTGTGTGTTACATTATACATATGTGTGTGGGTGTGTGTGTGCATGTGTGGCTCCAGGCTAAGGAGTAGTGAGGGAGTTCCCCCACATCTGTTCACCATAAGAGCTTGTTGACAGCAGCTCTCTTCTCTCTCTCTCCTCCAGCTCCCTGTTCATCCCTTCTTTGGATTCTGTTCCCGCTGCTCCTCATCCAAGATTAAGTAGAACACAGCGTGTGTCCTGGTGTTTAGAGCCCCACCTGACTGGAAAGAGAGGTCAGCTCTGCAGCTTCAAGAGAGAATTGTTTGGCGTTTTTTTTCCCGTGTGCGCCCTATATTCTCAAATTCAATATTTCTCATCTTAGCCCGAATTACTCTTTATTAAAAGAAGTGTGCACGCAGCATATTAATCCTCATTTTGATCTAAATACTGATACAGCGACATCGAAGCCATAATGGCTCAAAACAAGATTTTCTTAATGGAATAGACGGAAAATACATGATTCGTTTCCCCAGCATCACAAAGGGAGCGTGTGTATTTCTGTGTTTTCGATACAATGCCAACAAGAAGGGATCGCACTCGAGCCACTAAGCAGTTATCTGACGTTAAGGCCGGAGTGTTTCTGCACAAGGATTGAAAGCCACCCAAGCCTGTAATTGGGAAAAGCGCCATTTGGACCATCAGAGTTGTCCATTTGTTTTTAAAAGGGAGAGACGATCGATGGGCAGCATTAAATAGATCTGTAAGAGATCTAAATGGCCCACAATCTTTACTTCCTACTCCAGAGATACTGGCCTCTAATGATTGGACAAGACCCAGAGATAGAAATGGAGCTGCGAAAACGGCCAATCAGATGGGGGCCGATAGTGCGCGACACCTACCTATCGACCCCAGCGTTTCCTCTTTGCTTTAAAGGTGCTCCAAGTTAAGATCTCACATCAGCCTCGGGCGCATATGCAGACAAATCAGCAATAAGCAGGTAGCTGAGTAACAACTCTGCTTGGTTCAGCTTTGATCGCACTGCTAATTAGCTTTGGTGTAATGACTTTTAGTAGAAAGGTGGAATCGGAGCGCTCGGATTCCATTATATCCTTCAGGGTTTTGCCGGCATGACGGACCTCATTTCGGATTGAGCAATTTCACATCTCTGTTCTCACTAACATACTCGCAGCTTTGCCGGTGCCTGAAAGTGTATCGATCCGCTCTCGCTCTGTACTTGCACGGTATTGGCAGGTTGTGCGGCAAGATGGTGTGAAGACCTCTGGGTGGGAACTGCTCAACGGGAAAATGAAATATAAGGCTCAGAAAGCCTCGAAATAAAAGAACTCATCTGTGCTTTTCTTTTACTTTTTTTTCTTTCTTTCCAGAATTAATTATTGTTGTTCTGAAAGTTGAATTAAGGTGAAGCCCACAAAGGACGCACACCTGCTACGGCATCAGAGACGGCAGCTTAAACTGCTGGAGCTGTACAAATGGGTCCTCGGAGGACTTCTCCATTTCTTTCTTCTCCTTCAGAGTGTAAAGTTTTCCAACAGCTGGTAGACAATAAAAAGTGAGTGCAATGGGGTTGTGATTGCAAAGCTTTCCAGAGGTTTTATTGAAGGGGGGGGGAAATAACTGTTGGGTTAAGACTGCTGCTGAGAGCTGTACAGTAAGTGACCCAGTTCATTTTTTTGGAATTCTCCTTTTTTGTTTCCACGCTACCTAATAATCATGTTTTAATACCTTGATTATATAGTTAAGATAGTCAGTGTTTTTAATGAAATCAAATCCTGTTTTTGTTACAGCTGATATTTTCCACACTAACCCTAAAAAGAAATCACAGATTTTCTCCTTAACAGAGACTTACTCTCATGTTTCCTCCACATCTCATTTTATTTCATTGTAATTTAAAGTTGTCAAATGGCGAAATACAGAGTGATGTTCATTACTGTGTGGATGATCACATCAAATTTGCAGGGTATGGCTCACTGCAGTTGCCACTCAAAAGTGCATCCACAGATAGATCATTTAAACTATTTTCCTTCCACACTGTTTGTGTGTTGTGGTGAAAAGCTGCTTGTCAAAGGAAATCTGATTGCGGTTGTCACAGTTATTACCACGGTGTCAAACACTGCAGTCTCATGCATGCACGCAATGTGACCTTTGGAGTTGGTACTGTGATGTGGTTACGTTAATGCATGTGCTAAAAAAACATGGTGGTTAGCACTGTTGCCTCACAGAAGAAGGTCCTGAGTTCAATTCCATTATTAGGCCGGGGTCTTTCTGTGTGGAGTTTGCATGTTTTCCAATGTTTGTGTGGGTTCTCTCCAGGTGTTCTGGCTTCCTCTCACAGTCCAACGACATGCAGTTAGGGTTAGAATGGTTGTCTGTGTCTATGTGTTAGCCCTGCGACAGACTGGTGACCTGCCCGGGGTGTACCCTGCCAAACTCTTTCCCTAAGACAGCTGGGATAGTCTTCAGGAAAAGTGGAAGAGAATGGATGGAATGGATGTACAACGGCACTTGACATACATTCAGCATATTTTCCTTTGTGATTTATTATTTGGATAAATAAACCTGATTTCATTTCTTGCGTTTTACTTCTTGCTTCATGTTGATGAGAGTGAAGAATCCTTGTCATTGAGTGTGCGTGACGCTCCCAACTCATCACATATGGGTGTTTGGGATCACATTCAAATGTACTGTGTAAGTGTAATTGTTCAAGGTCCAGGCTTAATGCTGTGGCATGTACAAGTCCAACAGTAGTCTTTACCTGAACCTTTTAATGCTTACATCTAACCAGCAAGTGAAAATCAAAGTGTCTAGTCTGTGATGTTCTCATGACACACACAGAGCAGAGCAGCCAAATACTGTACACACAAGGTGAAACAGAGAGCAGAGCAGCAAAAGCAGTAGAAATGGACTTTGTTGCACGCTGTAACAACCCTTATTGTGTTTTAGCACCGCTAGGGGGTGTTGCCCTACTAGTGTAGTAGTTGGGGGGAGTCTCCTAGTGTGTGTGAATATAGTGTGGCAGCAGTTACATGCTGCTCTGCCTGTGTGTCTGTTCCGAGAGAGACCTCACCATTGTAACGGGCTGGCACCGACGCCTACCCATCCCCGCACATGTATGTATGGACGGAGTAGAGCCGTGGAGACCTGGCTTGTATGGTCTTATGTTGCTAACAACCAATAAAGGTCTATTGTTCGATTTAACTGACTGGCTTCGAGTTATTCAGCTAACCTCCACACCACATGCCCGCTGGACCAGCTAGCCGCTCCTTCCTCGCCAGACTGCTGTTGCAACACCACCTCTGACTTGTTAACCAAATCCCACATGCTGACAGGTTGTCTCCTTACGGTCCGAATCTGTGTTTCTGCCTGAGATTGGTAAACACTGCAGTTCCAAGGTGAAAACGTCATGACAATGACTGCTTTGTTTAGTCTTTTGAGCTCATAGAAAACACCATACGGGCACGTTAACAAGGTTAAAGACTCGATTTTCTTATGCGGGGATCTTTTTTTTTTTCACATATGCATTACCACTCCCTAAGACCTGGCAATTAAAACCACACGTGATTATAGTATCACTTGGACTGGCTCAGTTCCCAGACTGCACAAGAATAGCAGGAGTGCAGATCTAACATGTTTTTAGTTGTTACAAAGAGTTGGAGCAAAATGGGGTGGAAAAAAAAATCCACTTGAATCCAAATTCGTTGTCAAACAAATTATTCTTATACAGCCAACGATATATTGAATGTGTGTTAGACTCAGTCTGAATTCTCCAAAATCTGCATGAGGTCAAACGGATCCTCTTTTAGTATTCATGCCCCTTTGCTATTCAGCCTCTCGGCCATCTCTCGTCTAGTAGACGAGTCCTGCTCTCCTCTCTCCAAGTCTCTTTGTTCTTTCTAAAAGTGCTCATCTTCCACTGAAGCCGCCACTGTTGCCGTGTCTTTGATGTGAGTCGGGGAGACGGCAGTGAGTTCTCACCTGTCAGCTTTCATGGCTCCCCGAAGGTTGACTTTCAGTCGGTGTCTGTTAAATTGGGATTGATCGCAACAACAGGAGCCACACATTACACACATACTCTGGGGAAGAAAAAAAAAAGGAACACCAGATGCATTTCCTGACAGTCGCACAGGGGTGCTCGGCGTCCGATGAAGAGTAACCGTTTTTCATGGCGGTCGAGGCAGTTTGACGTGACCGCTGAAGCCATTTGTTTGGGCTTTCTAACGTTTTTCCTGTGGAGGAAGCGAGATATGCAGGGAATACCTAATGTCTGTATCAGATATTGGAAAGAGCTGTTCTTCCAGGAGCATGTCTGATTCATAAAGCCAAGTGTTACGGTTAGAGAATGATAAGCACAACATGCCGACCGCAGCTAACCTCCTGAATGTGAAGCCAAGCTCAAATCTCCACTCCTTTTTTCTGTTATTGCCTTAACTGCACAGAGAGTGAATACCAGTTGTCAAACTTCTTGCTGGAACTGTCAAGCATCATGTGCAAGCCCCCAAACACCACCCACCACCACCGCAACCCCCCATGAAATTCATTCACCATGTGGTGAAGCAGCACCGTGCGTGTCATGGGAACGTCTTTGAAGATACAGTTTGCTTTTCTGATGGTTTGGCAGAAAACAATGAGTGAATGTGAACAATGCAAGCTTATTGGCTTACAGAGAACGGGACAAAAAAAAACATTGAAGGGAAAGTTTGTGAGCAAAGAGCTAAGGAACACCCGTCTCCCAGGCTTCCTCTCTAAAGCCATCATTGATCAGGAGAGAATTTTCTTTGGCTATGGAATTTCAATAAAGTTTCCCTCTCTGCAGTGATAAATGTGTAAGAGAGCAAGGGAGAGAGAATAGCGAGGTAGGGGAAAGAGAGAGAGAGACCATTAAAGGAGGAGAAGAAGAGGAGAGCCCCCCACGGATGCTACTGTCAGCTGTGGGAACCCAGATGAAAGTGGTGCAGCCAGATACCAGCGCTCTTTGATCGTGCCTTTGTGTGATAAACATCGGGCTATGCCAGCCATGCTCAATGCGTCGTGCCAGCCCGGCTGTGAAGGTGAAGGGCTTTGAGCAGGCTTCCAGCTCAGCTCTGCTCAGGACCAGCGAGCATTTGCAATGCCAGAGAGCTGTCTGCAACACACACACACACACACACACTCACACGCACACACACACGCACACACACACGCACACACACACGCACACACATACACACATTCTCCAGCCGATTGCTCTTACTTTCCCTCTCAGTGTCTCTTTCTCTCTCCTTATTTTTCTCTTTCATTCTGCCCCCCACTCATGAGATTTCTTTTTTTTTTTTTTAAGGGGGGGTAACTCGTTAAAAATGCAGCCTCGGTACCACAGGCAGCCGCTCCTGCTGTGGAGTGCGAGTCCTATTTGAACCAATAATCATCAAGTGTTCAAAATTAAAAGTGTGCAGGGAGAGCATGCACAGTTTTTTTCTCTCCTCCACCGCATGTTGTAATAGTAATACCACTGCTGAATATTTCATATCTGCCACTGCTTTGAAACGGTGCAGGTTTGCGATGTTAGGTGAAACAAGGGAGGTGTGAGGGAATTCTGCCAGTGCTGCCTGCATAAATCCTCACCCCTTCTTCTTCTCTTTTCTTTCTTTTCTGTTCACAAACCTGTGTGAGCAACACATTTTTTTCCTTCTTCTTCTTCTTTTTTTATGGTATAAGGCAATAGGAATCCGGCTCCCAGCTTTAGCTTGCGCGTCTAGTGTAACAAAGCCACATGGTGATTTTGATTCACTGAAAAGGGAACAGGATTACTGCTGCTCTCTGTGTCGCTGTGAAGCTAGAGCGTGTACGCGGGAGAAGGGGAAAGGGAGAGAGAGAGAGACGGGAGGAATGAATGCCATGCATGTGTGGGAAGTGGTTTTGGCAGGGTTTGAAATTAATGATCTCAACATGTGCTATAGTTAAGAATCATCAGAAAGAAAAGTGCAGACAAAAGCACTTGCAGTACAGCCATGCAGGGGCCACAGATGGAGAAACCACAAGGACTGCAAGACAGAAGCTGCAGAGAAAACTTTTGTTAAAACGAGGATCTTTTAATATGAAATGTCAACTTTGGTGCTGGAAAAGTCTCAAGCTCCGACTTTGCTTGAGATCTGAAGGCAGCTATGCGGGGACATCTCACAGAGTCCACTCCTTTAACCATCAGCCTGCCGTGGCAGCGCAATGGGGGAGTCTGACACATGGTAATGACACCTTGCAGCCACATTGCCTGACAATGCCTCCTTAAATAATGCACACTTCACGCAGATGGCTGCTTTATGAATATGTGGTGCTGGGGTTCATGTTGCGTGGTGGAGTAGCTATAAAATGAGTCTCTGCAAGATAAACACACGCAAATTGTATCGGCTTGGGGTGGGCATAGAGGGGGGAGGGGGGTCACTTAAATGTGATGTCAAAAAAAAGAAATGAAAGCTGTCACGTTAGGGTAAAACACCAGTCTATGTGTGTCTGTGTGTGCGCGTGTGCGTGTCCCGAGGCTCTGAGAAGTCACCAAAAATTTGAGCCTTTTGAAGTCACAAAAATCTCGTTACAACAATTTCTGCTATTTCCACTTTTCAACCTTGGCCGCGGAGATTGCACACTTCTCTTTCAACCCACAGAATTGAGCAACAGAACGCGTTTAATTGGAGAACCGTAGTTACACATGCCCCGACTTTTATTTGACATTTGGTGAACTCCCTTGTAAAGTGAAATTTCTACAGAGTGAAACAAAAGTAAGCCCCTTTCTGCATCACACAGAGATGGCCTTGATTAGATTCTGACTCATTTTACTGATAAAATGCCACAGATGTCAGCAGCGGAATCAAATAAATAGTTATGTAACTACGCACAGATGGATATTAGAGGATATTGAAGTTGTGATTGCTTTTTATCCCACAAGGAAAAAAGCTGCACACGAGAGTTTTTATACTACGAAGAAACATTATTTGATTTTCTTTTAAAAAGGGTTGTTTTTTTTTAGATCCAGTCCCAGAGTGAAAGTAAAGAATCTATATGCAGCCGAAATTTAACACGTGTCTCCCCGATATCTCTTTAAGACAATGGCAGTGAGTGAGATATCACCAAGTGTGTCAAAGTGTGAAGGGGGTTGTCAGAGCCCACGGAGCGTATCCAACGTTGTCATTGCCGCTCGCCTGTCTGCCTGTGGAGAACATCCACCGTTGACAAGAGGTGAGCGCCGGCTCCTCTCCGCATCAGTTTTGGATCACTACTCTCAATCAAAGCCAGGAGAGGAGGGCCCGCATAATGTGACAGAGCCTGTCTCTCTCTTTGCCTTTTGATGCCTGAGGAAGGCTCAACCAGAGCAACCCCTGTCAGAAACCTGCCCACAAGCCTAGACACAAAAGAGATCCAGGAATATGAGGAGGCAGATAAACAGACAGACAGAAAGTTGCAGACAAACAAGCGCGGGAAAAGTGAGGACGCGATAAACTGAGAGAGAGGCAGCGTGCAACGGTAAAGCAGGTAGATGCACCAAAGCTGTGTAATATCCAGCTTATACAAATGCTATCAGCATCGCGTGATAAGACTGCACTTTTCATTAAACGGCCCCTGTGGACCAGCTAAATGTATTTGCAAATAATGGCAGTCAGATTTAATGACATTATGAGCCATTAAAGAGGAAAAAAAAATAGTGACTGATCTTATCATCCCCTTGTTTCACATTGATTGCCATATCTGATATCTTGTTTCATATCTTTGCCAATCTAATGCTCTAACAGCTGTGGAAATCGGAGCTGATGTGCATTGTTAACTGTGTTTATTGTGGTTGTGTAATTACAAACTGTATAATGCGCAATCTAATTTATTAGATTAGTGAAAGGATTGGGAGACGGCGTGTTTGCTCTGCTGCTCCGTGCTGTTGTAAACAGTGCCATCTAGTGCGCTCCAGCTGGGCTCGGGTGTCATGACGGGGGCTTTGAAGATGGGAAAGGAGCTCAGGAGGCGTGAAGGAGAAACTGTACAGCTGGCAGCGCTGCGTGGAAGACACGAGCGTCTGCTAGTTGGAAGGAAGTAAGAAAATGTTGTGTGTTATTTTTCCCCAAAGCAGCATTCAGTCAGAAGGTCAGACGAGCTGTTTGTAACAGTGTAAGGCAAGATTGCTATTATAGCCTCTGTCTAGAGTACATCTAAGCGTATTTGTGTGTTTAGTGTTGTAAATAAATGCTGTAGTTGTTTTTTCTTGAACATAATGCTCTAAGATTTAAAAACAATGAATTAATTTTGAAAAGTTTCCACTGAGTGCAGATATGTCTTCAGCAGGCATACGAGGTCATCCGAGGATACGCTCGAGCAGGAGGATGCAGAAGAGTCGGAAACTACCGCTCATGTCACCGCAGCACATTCTTCAGCTTTTACACCACGGAAAAGAAATCACCGTACCAAAATTACCACCCAATCATACCACAATTGGTCCTGAGACACACATGCAGTCAGAATCTCAAAATAACCCCCGACCAGACCCAGACTGGACCTCTTTAAGCTATTTCTTATTCTGTTGTGGCAAAATATCAAGGAAAATATTAGTCAAAACTCGCCACTTGTGTGTAAATGAGCTCAAGATGGATTAGGAGGCTCTGGATTCTATTTGAGGCCGTACGAACCACAAGATTTCCACCCGCGGCTGAAAGCCAGCAGAGACCCAGATGTGTGGTGTGCAGCAACTTTGAATGTGATTTCCTCTCTTAAGCCTTTAGTGTAGGTAAAGGCATTATAGGCGATCAAACCTCTTAGCCCTCCTACTTGTGGGATTTGATGTGCATTACTGACAGTGAGAAATGGCCTGCCTGAAATACAATATCTCACTTCAGTGGAAGATGGAGAGGAGAGAGGAGGAGTGGAGAGGAAGCATGGAGAGTGATGCTGCCTGACAATAAGAAATACACACATACTACAGCAGTGTAGAGTTACCAGGGATTGCATGGATGCTGTAGAAAAGCTTAGCTAAATTAAAAAGAAGAGGTAAAAAAAAAAATGTAAACATCAAAAACTATCTTTAAGGTGAAAATTAACTTCAAAAACACACTTTTTGTGTAATTTCTCTTACACAGAATACACACCTTTACAGCCCAAAATATCACTTAAACTAGTCACTGTGGCAAGAAAAAAGCTAAGAGGGTTAAACTTGTAGCTAAAATGTATTATAAATAAATAAAGCTCTAAATGGTTAATTCTAAATAGTAAAAGGACTCGGCTTACAAAAAAATGGCTTGCTTAAAAAGTATTAGGTAAATGGTTAATCACTGTAAACGTTGATTTGTTAATTTAATCAAGGGATAATTACATTCAACTGCACTTATATCTGCTTTTCAGTTGATGTTGTAAAAATACCTAAATGTAGCGATTGAAATAGTTAGCTTACAGTTTTTAGCTTTTAGCTATATGGTATACTACTGAACTAGTTAGCTTAACCGGTTAAAAGAATTCCCTTCAATCAATGGTTGAAAAACACAGAATACACTAAAACAGTACGTAAAAGCAAAATGATTAGATAAAATTAGCTAGCCTATTTACTTTAGCCTATTTAAGTTAAAGCTAAATAGGCTAAAGTAGGCTAATGGGTGGTGTTACACTGTTAATACAGGCAAAGCAATTAGAAATAATTATTTGGCCACACAACAATAAACTTACTAAAGTTTAAAAATATTGACCCTACGTCAGGTTGGCGACATTTTCTAGAGTGTAGCCCACCTCTCGCCCTATGGTAGCTTGACAGGCTCCAACTCCCGCCGACCGTGATAAGGATAAACGAAAGCGAATGGATGGACACAAGTTCAAATATAATAATATATACATATTAATGGGTGTTGTAAAAATATCCATTAATATGTAGGGTTGCGTTTAGAATCATTAACTACCAGATAAAAAGTATGAAGAGTATGTTTGGATAGCTTGTAAGTTCTTTCGGTTTGGAAAATTAAAAGCGACAGCTGAGTCATCACTTGGTAGTTTCTACTTTAAAAACATGTTATAGTCTTTTTGTTTGACCCATGGTAAAGTCTCTGCCTTTTGATATATTTCTAAAGAGCCTTAAATAAAAAGTGAATGAAAAAATGATGTAACTCTACTGCCCGACATGCTCCGAGACAGGAAGGGAGAAAGGTGAAATAAAAACTATATTGAGGTGGCTCCTCCATAATAGACTTTTTCACCTTGCTGTATTCAGTCTTACCTTGGCTTATCTCTGCCCTTGCCAATGATATAATTGAGCTTTTCAAAGCGGCGGCACATTTAATGCCTCACATATGGATACGCATTTGAAAATGACTACAATTTAAATCTTTTATTAACAAAGTGGCTTAAATTTATATAACCTGGGTGAAGTTAGTGGAGCTGAAAGAAACCAGATGTTTCCCTTGACTTGCTTTCACCCTGCAAAGGACATATGGCTCTTCGGATATGGATACAGGCTCGCGTATAGAAAATGAATCTACTCTACTGTGTTGTGGTTTTAAAGTCAGCTGGACCCACAGTGTTACATCCACACCTCCTCCGCATATTTTCCCGTGCACTCACACACACACCAAACACACTTCCTTCCTCTGAGTAAAACTTCCTATAGGGACTTCCTGCGCTAAGTGTTGTTTACTTAGTGCCCACTCATCTCCCACCTCCCTGGCAAGCACTTCCTCTTCCTCCTGCTGTGTTCCTTTGTGTCTGTGTCTGTGTGCTCACATACTGTGAGCTTGTGTGTTTGTGTAACATTTTCCTATTTTTACTATTTTTGTGTAACTCCAGGAGTGTAAATATTGCTTCTCTGTATGTCAGTGTCTGCATGAGCCTGTGCATAACCCAGTGTGTGTGACATCCGGCCAGCTGTTCTGGGTAACCATTTCAGAAGAATCCCCTTCCCCAGCTATTCCTCTGACCGCTATTATTCTATAAATATCCTGAGACAGTAGAGATAGGACTCAGTGGGACTGCAGGACAGCTACCAGCTAAAATCAGAGTGTCAAAATGCCCTGAATCTGTCCTGAAGGTTAATCTATGCGTAGGTGCACTGTTTGGTGTAGGTGCTGATATAGATCCAAGTCAGCATGTGAAGACCTATCATATTCATCAGATGGTGCCAATCTGCAGAGGTGTACACGCACACTCGGAAGCCTATTCTTTTTTGGTTACAGTCCAAAAAAATAAATAAAAAATAGAAAATGCCACTTTCCCACACTTAAATAAAGATTTTACCCGGAGATGTTTTTATAGATCAAGCATGTCAGAACACTGTCACGCTTCCATGTGTGTCACATAAACACCTGCCCATCGGCTTCATCTGCGATCCTCTGGTAGTTTTTTGGCATTCATTTTGGAGAAGGGCAGAAGAGCTTATAAAAATGATCTCACACATTTTTCACATACGCTTAATGGTTGTAAAGTAGCTGTTATGCCTCAGAAAATACTCCATAGTATGGCGGTTGAGCTCATTGTAGCCTTTAATAGCTTTTAGTTAAACAAGAGTTTTAATATGATAGTAAATTCTACGTGTAGACTATTTTCACCAAATTAAAGGGAATAAAATATATTTTATGCTCAGATTATGGCATGAAATACACAAATTCTCCACTATCCATTGCTCTTTATTTATGTAAAGGTGGGCAGATCAATAAAATAAAATAAAAAATATAGAATAAGAATACGAAAAACGCTAATCTAAAATAATAAAAAAAATAAATTTAAAAAGCAAAATAAGAAAATCTACTTTTCATGTAATGCACAGAAACACAGTGCTACGTTACTTCAGATTTAACCCTGTTTACCAGCAGGGAGCATGCTCTGCTTTGAGGGCAGTATTTCTTTATGGTAGTTTGAGACCTTTTATTTGTCAGATACTGGTAATATTTTAGCTGTTGACATATTGTGTTGGCCTTACACCATTGCTGTAATGTGCAAAGCCTTGCATGTTAGATACATGTGAGCTTCCTTTTGACTCGTTTGAATCTTGTGTAGCAGAAACACATCTTGAAAATCCTCTCAGATCTGGAAAGCACATTTCAGTAAGTAGCTGAGGCTCCAAAGAAGAGACTCAGTGCCCAGTCCGGTTATCAGTGCACTGATTATGTTGGCTGCAATAGTTCCTTAGTTTATTACTTTATTGTTTTCACATATGCCAGTTTTTGTCTTCCACCTGTGAGCATGACTAATGGTAAATATGTAATGAGTAAGTGAGAGAGTGACATGATCTTTGCTTGAAAGGATCAGTTTTTTCGTGACCCCCGAGTCCAGAGGTTAATGACATCATTAGCATTCTGTTGGGGCTTGCCTGGCTTCTCTTTCCCAGCAGGGTTTGAGGCTGACTAAGCCAGGGAATGAACACAACACAAGTCTGTGAGCAGAGATTGTGAGTGCATTTGTGTGTGTGTGTGTGTGTGTGTGTGTGTGTGTGTGTGAGTGAGAGAGAGAGAGAGAGAGAGAGAGAGAGAGAATGAAAGAGTGAGATGGATGGGTGAGGGGTGCTTTTGTGGTCATCCTGAGAGTGTCACAGGATACTGGCAGTGTGAGTCATGAATCTGAGGATGAAGAGGGGGAGGACGTGAAAAGGGCTGGAGGGTGAGTGGGTGGAAGGGAGATAGGGTTTGGACACGGGGGTGGAGGTGGCCCAGCAGGACAGTGACTAGACCTGTGAGTCAGAGGGAGTGTCCATTGGCCAAGGGCACACACACACACACACACACACACACGCACAGTTTGTATTACTATAACTACTGTATGAAAGCCATCGTTGGAAAGTCAGTGGAAACTTATTACCTAATCCAGCATGCAACATTAATCAATTGCCTGGAAGGAATATTTTGATTTTTTTTTTAACAGAAGGTGCAATGAGATCATTTGTTACAAAAGCTGGAGATGAAGTCAGATAAAACAAATGTTAACATAAGAAAAAAATAGAAGCTATACTGAATTATCAAGGCTGCAGTAAACAAAACTTGAAGGAGTGATACATACACTCAGCTTTCAGATATTTACCATGGGCCAGGGGTCTGGCTCCATTGTGGGGGTGGACTCCATTACAGTACCGATTCCACTTTCTTAAACAAGCTCTTTTGACGCCCTTGCCCCTCCTACAGTCCAACATTTTTCTGATTGGCTGCCCCTCACAAAAAGAAGTGTGCTTTTAGAGCTTTCCGAAGCCTCAATAGTAACTGCAACAATGTCTACATCTATGCATACATGCCATGAAGTTCACAACTAACTTTTTCTTTCTGTGAAAAAGTGCAATTAGATGTTCTATGGTGCCATAAAACTGAGTGCAGTCAGCAAGATATCAGGTTTTGCCACCATTAGTGTCTTTTTCACATGACACATGCTTTATTGTTATTATAGAAATATTGATTGCAGCAGCTTTAAAAGTCTTGGTGTCTTTAACAGTGTTAGTGTTGCCTTGATGAACTAAATGTGAATCATTCAAGGGGGCTAAAGAGGTTAAATCTAAATCTTGTCCAAATATTTCACTAAATTACGGTCTCTGCTTCTATCAGCACTCAATTTTCAACCTCAATTTTCCTCAAGAATTATTAAGCATTACAAGAACGTATAAAGACACATTTTCCAGTGTGGTTTTCAGGTTCATTATAACTTAAATGAATGGCTACTTGCAGGCTAAGCGCTCTCTGAGGGACACTCTACTGACTCAGTGTTATTCTGTTGAGGTAGCTGTAGCTGCAGCCTCTGACTCTCTGTTATTTCCTTAGTCTTAATGGCTTTTGGTTGGCGTTTGTGTGTGTGTGAATGTGCATGTGCATGTGTATTTTCTTTTCCTTGCCAAGGGAACGGAGGGAAAACAGTTATGTAACCAAGGCTGCTGCCTTGTGGATCACTGTCCTCAGGGAAGCATCAGTGCTTACCTCCCCGACTTTTTCCTCTTCATTTCCATTTTCAATTAGATCCGATCATGCTCTCGCACAATACTCAGGAATCAGGAGATTTGGGCTTCACCGTGAGCACCTTAATGATTTATTCCCTTAAAGTATGAGGCAGGTTTTCAGTACGTTCATAAGTAAAGCTTCCCCACAACACTGAGGGAAGAGTAGCATTTAGCCAATGACCACTTTGATGATCATACCCTTCGGATGGCATTTATCTTCCAGCATGTAAGACAGGTGGAGCGAGCAATGGGAGAAATGCCAACCGCTGATGTCTTGGCACATCGTCATACGTCTGGAAAAAGAACTGGAGCAGTGACTCAGGAGATTCAGTTTTTTCCCTTCAGGTGACTCTGTGGGCCATGTCAACACACTAACTGACAGACAGAGAGAGCAGGAAGGAGGGGGTTTGTAGGGGAAGTGATTTTCCATGCGGGTGAATCGCACTTCAGACGTGGGCTGTAAATCGAGGTAGCAGAGTGCAGCTGAGGCGCTCACAGCAGCGTGCCAGTTCTGGTACAATGTGGGTATGTCACACCTCTGTGCCAGAGCACTGGACTGACCCAAATATAACCTGGTCACTGACTTTGCTGGGCGCTCCACTTCTCCACAGCTGAGTGTCAACACGGAAATAGCTTGACTGGGGGGAAATGGGGGTGTTAAACAAGAAAACCCAAATGAAAATGTTGAAGGCGTTCAAATTTGCTGGATGATTGTTTTCGACTCTTTGATGCTATAATCATAAGCACATCGCATAAAGGATTTTTCCAGTGCATCTGGATGAGAACACACCTGATATTTCTGTCAATCGTTGAAAGATCCTATAAAAACCTAGAATCATCCATATTTATCCAACAATATTAATAATGAAGCTACTATTCTACTGTACTAGTTTGCTAAAGTAATTATTCTCCTATTGAAAGATTTTTCCTGCAGACGTTACATTATTCCTTACATTGTAATTGGATTAAAATCCCGGCTTTGAGCAGGACATTCCCAAAACCATCATTTTGCTCTTACTTAGTGTTAAAATGAGAAGTATGTAGTTCTTCATTAACACATTATATCTGATGATAGCCGCTATGTTGCAAACTTAACTACATACTTGACTTTGTTGGATAATTTTCCAGACTTTACAAATGTAACCCACTTGTGTTACTGTCTTGTAATTGACTGTTCCAAAACATTAGCATCCCACTCTTTGTTGGAGTTATACCCCAGCAACTCCAGCCAAGCTTATTATCTGATATTGTATAATAATTGCCAAATGCACTGATTAGACCTTTTCCCAAAAATCTGTTTCTCTTTTTCCTTCTGAAAGTAACATGTGTTTTGCTCATGTTCACAAAAAAGCATAGATCACACCACCCACTTTGTCTATTTATGAAAGCTAATCATTCAAACAGAATAAAATACACGTCTGCAGCTCAAAAGAATAATCCTAGGGGAACTACGGTGATGTGGTGGTTAGCACTGTTGTCCTCACAGCAAGAAAGTCCTGGTTTCTTCTTGCATGTTCTCCCTGTGTCTTCATGGGTTCTTGCTGAGTACTCCAGCTTCCTGCCACAGTCAGCTGGGTTAGATTAAGTGGCGATTCTAAAGGGGTGTCCAAATTCATAGGCTGCATCCTCCTGAGGACCCGGCCTTCGCGGTCTATGTGGACGAAGGCCAGATAGGCCAGAAGTGAGCGGCCGTGAAATTGGACAGTCTAGCCTTGAGTTTTTATTCAGTTTTCCGTTTAACGTTTATTCAGCTGTAATCTCAGCCAAACTGATTTACTCACAAACGCGTTACTGTAATCCGATTACTTTTTTCAAGTAACGAGTAATGTAAGGGATTACTATTGCAAAAACGGTAATTAGATTACCGTTACTTTCCCGTAGGAACGCTGCGTTACTGCGTTACTAAAACCGTGATTTTTTTGCGAGAATGTCTCATGACAGTGACGTAAGCAAGTGCGCCGTTAGTGAAAACAGCTGTGTGCAGATCAACAATGGATAATATATCGATTGTGGGAGAGAGTATGAGCGTGCAGCGTTCAAAGCGTGGGAGTACTGACCTTATTTTGAGTTTGATTCCATAAAAAGTGACAAAAACATTAGTGTCCGTTGTGCGTGGGAAGAAAACTTCTTTTTACAGCGAAAAAAAACCCCTAAACTTCCGAGCAAGCACCGAGTGCGCAACGACATAATGGGAAATTCACAGAGAAACTCGTGGATTCTTCCACTGACCGCTGCAGCACACCTGCACCAGGGTAAACCTCCGCCTACCCAAGTCCTGCTTTACAGGTGAAAAGAGCAAAAGGACCGCTAGTCTTTGATGTTATTTATTTTCTGCTGTGTTTTACTTGCATCTATTTGAAAGACTGAGTGTAAACACAAAAAATATTTTATTTTATGTGCTGGAATGTGCAGAAAATAGGTTTAAATATTAAACAAATTTCTTCCAGTCAGAGAATGTTGCATATAATTAAATTTTTGCTTGATGCATAAAGTTAAAAGATTAAAACTAATAAAACAAGTTTTAAAAAGGGACGTTTCCATTTGATTACATTTTGTATGATGGACTATGTAGAAAAAGTAGAATTGGGCTGAAAGATCTATCGCTTTATCACCTATTCAGGTTGTAAATCGTGTTTTTAAAAAGTAACTAAGTAACTAAGTAATTAATTACTTTTGAAAATAAGTAATCAGTAAAATAATGGGATTACTTTTTGGGGGAAGTAATCAGTAATTAGTTACTGATTACTTTTTTCAAGTAACTTGACCAACACTGCTCACAAACAAATAAAATACTGAAAAAAGCCAAACAATATAATTTTCAAATCATCTAAGTGACTTATATATCATGTTTAACCTGGGTAGAAAAAGGCCGCGGGGGCGGGGGGTTGAAAATGATATGCCGTTGGGAGTTCGTTGTTCTCGCCCCAGATAGCTATCGAGCTGGTGGGTAACAGACGTCTCCGAAAACATCGGAGCACTTTTGCAAATATGCGATGTCTTGATAAACTGAGCAGATATTTGAAGTTTACACAGCTACATTCTCACCTCAAAATATCTTAAAAGCTTATTTTGTGACCCAGAAAGAGTAATAAGAGTAATATTAAAACTGCATTTGGAGGAGTCTACGAATTTGGACAGCCTTTGTCGCGTTGCTGTGATCAGCCCACAAATGCCGCCTCAGGAGGATGCAGCCAATGAATTTGGACACCCCTTAAATTTCCCATAGGTGTGATCATGAATTGTTGCCTGTCTAACTGTGTTAGCCCAGGGACTGATTGGTGACCTGAAGAAGATGTAGCTCACTCCCTACGGCAACTGGGATAACCCGCCCGGTTCCAAATTGGATACATGGAAGAAAAAGGATAGATGGATAGAAGAATAATTCCATTTATTTGATTGGTTATCAACTGCACTTTTCACATCAATGCTAGCAAAGAGACAAATTTGTTATTATAAAAGTTGCTGATTTTATTAAAAAAAAACAGTTTCTAAATTCATGAAAAAAGTGGATTAACACTTCAATCATCTCTCTCAACAATTCATCTTGAATTTCCCCTCAGCAAAGCCACTAAACCCAGAGATCCTCCAGAGAAGCAGAGACATGGAGCAATAATTAGGTACACTGTGCTCTGAGAATTTCCTGCACAAGAGAGAATCCGTTAATGTCCCAGAGATGGTGTATTCATTAAGATCTTTACTACTGTAATCACATGCAACCCCGGTGGCCGAGGATCAAATGCGTCCACAGTCCTCCCCTTGGTGCCTCTCCAATTCTTCATTGCTCCCAAATGCTCCCCGACACAAAACAAGTATAAAACAATGGGTTGTTGTGATGAGGAATCCAGCGATTCGTTTTGTTGGAGTGTCCATATGTGTGTACCTGCATGTGAACATTCCAATAATCCAAAAACACGACTGCATTGTGCACATTGAATGCACAGGCCTGGCTTCACTTTGGTCATTGTGCTCAATTTAAATGCCTCCAAGAAGCAACCTTATCACTCTGTTTTTTTTTCTGTCACACCGACACTGGCTGCTGAAAGAGGAAATCACCCTGATGCTGAAAGGAAATTGCATTGTTACAGCTGCACTAGCTCGCATACCAAATTATCCCCACCACGGCATACCTGTAAATAACAACCATTCCCTGCCTGTCAGTTGCTTTACGCATCACAATTAGAAAGTGGTTCAAAATTAAAAGCTCCCCAGTTATCTTAAAACAGAAGGTGGGGAGGCGACATAAGCACAACGCTCCTGTACTAATTGATTCAAGACACGCACCAAGAAAAAAGAAAGCGGCACGTGTTTGGGACAACAATTGCTGAAAAGACAGCAGCATATGTGGTCTTTAGGTTTATGTCTGGCTAAGGAAGGATTTACAAAACAACAACAGGGCACTCTGCCTTTTCTGGTAATTGCTTATGGCCAATGATGTCATGAAGGGGATGCTGGGGGAAGTGCTGTTGTCCTTTCATATGTAAAATAAAAAAGACATGAGGACAGTTTGCATGCTCTCAGCCCTTTGTCTGTGTGCCCTTTGTATACAATGACATACTACTTCTTGTAAGCTTGTGCTGCAGATGACTCAATTTTGTAGGTAACTGTTAAATGGGCCAAAAAAAAGGAAACTTAGAGGTACAGTTTGTAAAATCTCACTACTGATGGTAAGTAAATTGTACAGTGTAGGCAGCTGAGCTCTGTTTTCTTTCTCCTCCCAATTCAAGTAAATTCAAGTTCTAGCTACTGTGGGCACTTTTGCAGTGAGTGTAAGCTGTCACATCGCTGTTTACCTCAGCTGTCAGTGTGTGTGTTTTACTCTGGAGAAGGCTGCAAAACTCTGGGAAAGAAGTCCAGTACAAATCGATTAGACAGTGAAGCTAATTTCTGGTCGATGACAGGACACTGAGGTGAGTTGTCGAGGATATCCTAAACTTTTCTATTTCTAAGCGCTAATGTTTTTGCCACTGTTAGACTTTGTTAGCTGCTGTTAGCCTCTGTTAGTGAAACTTTCTTTGACGTGGATCTAACATTGTTGGACTTGGACACTTGAATAAACTCTCATATGGTCTGTTAATGTAATCAAGCTGTTTATCAGCGAGAAAGTGTGATTTTAGGACACTCAAGCCTAACTTTAGCTGGCATAACATTAGCTTATAACCGGCTGTTGCTGTTGTTTAGCCTCCTTGTTGTCAGCTGTCTGGAAGGGTTGCAAGCTAATGTCCTGACAATTAGTAATTTCAGCATTATCAATATGTCTCTAGCAATGTATAAAAACATGATTAGGCTGATGTCAATCTTGGCCACTGCATTCAAGATGGGTGGACCTTTTTCGCTGCTTCCACAAACAGGCACGCACTCCTGTGGGCTTTTAATTGATTCATTCTAAATTTCCAAGAATGCATCAATCCATTGGAAGACATGATTACACACTAAACAATGTATACTGAGTACAATATGCTTTTTTCTATTAAAAACAACAAAAAAAAGACTGACTGAATCTTTAAATAAGCACAGTAATTTTATCTAATATCATACCTCATGACTATTTTCTCATGCCCCCTTCGGATACCTTTCCCCATGAATAGCAGAAGGGCATCCTGACTGTTATATTCACTTTGTTTCCTTGACTTTGGCCAACCCTACAGCATCCTTGGCTGCCCAGGAAGCAGGGAGCCTTGTAAATTAGATTAAGATACTGTGTGAAACACTAGTTCATTCCATAATGCTGTATCAACATTGGCAGCTGCCAATAAAATTCATGACATCTACATCATCATCCAGAGTGGAATGAACAGCCCTGTCAGCTCGCACAGTGGGTGGGGTGGAGACAGCCACAAAGTAGAAGAAGAAAAAAAAAAAGTCGTGGATACAGGCACACATAGCTGATTCACATACATATTCAGTCAGCACACAATTAAAGCACCGTACATAGGTGTGGAATTACTAGCAGCCTTTTTTCCATATACTGGGAAATGGGAAGGGAGGCAGCGATGTGATACGTATTCGGAGGTAATGCTGCTTGCAGATGTGTCACCCTGAGAGAGAAGGCGAGTTCATGCCTGACCTCTCTCCTCTAACCCCGGGCCCTGGATCTGAGAATAGTTTTACATATCTAGTCGACCTGTCCATCTGACATGACCTCGGGGCAAGGCTGGGAGACACGGGCAGGCTTAACCGAATCTCACGCAGCCCGGCTGAAAAATGACTCTCCAGGTAATGTGGGCTTTTTTGCGCCCGCTCCCATCCCAGGTGAATTCCATGGATCTTAAAAGGACGCTTTGAATTCAGCAGAGGCTGCGCTGAGAACAATCAAGGAACATGGCTGGCTGATTATGTATGGTCAGTCTGGGGGACATTCTCATTCATGTATGCATCTCAGCGTGTGCAGTTCTTTATATTCATCTTATGAATCTGCAGCTCTGTTCAAGACACACTTCTGAGGAAAGTCACAGAGCTGCCCAACGCTAGCACATATCCATAACGCATTGGTTCATGTAGCTATGCTGAGTGCCATTTCATTCCCATTTCATGTGTTTCTCATGCATCCATGTGTACGTGCAGGTCCAGAGGCTGCATTTCTACACATAAATGGCATCTTCATAAGCAGATTGAAACTGTGATCAAAAGGATGTAAAACCTATTTTGTTTGTGCTTTTCAAGAGTCTATTACCCATAAATCCTGTAACTCTGAGAAAATTCATACATGCACAATAAAACCTTCAGTCCTGTGTCATAAATCAATATCCCTTTGTTTTCATGAAGCACTTTTATAAACAGTAACATGAAATAGTCATGTAATATACCGTATGTAAGGAAATAGAGGGTCATGAGCCATGACTAGACTCACATACACATACTATATTAGGCAGCACAGTGACAGCCTTGCTTTTATAGATTGTGTATTTTTGTTTTGTACAAGAGTTTGTGTAAATCCAAATAAATAGGTCAATAAATTATAGTTGGAAATATAGTATAGCTGAAAGTGGCAACAATGGGCATGTGAATGTCAGAACTGGACCATGTAGCAATGGGAGAACGTGGTCTAGTTCGATGAATCGCATTTTCTTTAAAATCACGTGGACGACTGGGTGCATCACTTAACTGGGGAACACCTGAGGAACACAAATGTACTAGCACTTTATTTGACAAGCTGGAAAAATCAGGTCTGAAAATTCATAATTTATCTTATTAGGTCTTTGTAGTAAACTGGGAGAGCACTCCAGTGTTGCACATTACCAAGAACACATGCACCACAAACTCAGAGTTTAACCCGGTTCAGTTTTACACCAACAGGGCCATGCAGGCACAGGTCTGTCTATCAGCAGACACAATCCAAGAAAGAGTTACAATTAACAGTGTCAGCTTTGATTATACGGTCGCTAAGACTACAGGAGGAATTGTTGTTTTTACCAAATCTTGATTTTTATTAAATATTATTCCAAAAATACTTGAAAAACTGATCAACATATTTACAGTGCTACACTCCCAGCATCTATTGTAGGCCACAAAACCCATCACAACTGTGCTGGACAAACATGTCCAACAAACAAGTGAGTAACTCATTCCCTACTTTATGACCGTTTCATGGGTGCAAGCCACGTTCTTCAGCCTCACCTTTGATAAATCAGACATACACGATCATCATGTGTCCAAATCCGTCACCAAAATTGCTCATAAGCACCCACGACCACATTAATCATATTCTTGAGAAGCTTCTGTGACTTCCATGCTTCTCCTCCCACCAACCTCCACTCTTTGGATGCCAAGATCATCTAACCATTCTGACTAAAGACAAGACCACACAGCATATTCTACAGCTCCCCTCCCTCTAGAGCTCCTACACAAACATTTCACACACACTTTCATATCTTAGTCAGGACATCTATTTGACATAATGCTTTCCCTAGCCGCTAACCCTAATCCTCAAAAATGAAAAAAATGAATGCCTAACCCTAAACCCTGAGCCTAAACCTAACCATAACCAAACTGTAACCCTGACATTTAAACCACATTTGGAGCTTCAAAAATGCCTTCAAAGTCCTGCAGATGGGCATTTTGTCCCCATAAGTGGTCCTCACAAGTAAAATAGCGTGCCAATTTTCTGTACTCACAAAGATGTCTAAACATGTACGCACACACACACGCACACATAGTTCAGTAAACCCTTAGCCTAAACCTAACCATAACCAAACTGTAACCCTGAAATTAAAACCACATTTGGAGCTTCAAAATGTTGGTCCCCACGAGTATAGTAAACTGTGTGTGTGTATAGTAAACTATACACACACACTCTGAAGTCACCTTTTGATGACAGCTCCAGCGTGTACTTGTTGTCTTATTACTTTGAGACTGTCGGGATTTAAAAACCCTTAATAGTGTTTGATCTAACTATCCATCAATCCCATCCAGTTCCACTTTTTACATCTGGAGCCGTGCCTGTTTCAGACTTCCTGTGCTTTTTCACTGTGAAAAGTCAAGCTGAATGAATTTTGGTATCAAAACATTTTGAATCCAGGCATGAAAAACACGAGGTGACTCTGACTGAGAAACAGGGCACATAAGGTAGGCCCTCACTGAAGCACATCCTGCTGTAGCCTCCTTTTGACTCTATTGTGGTACTTAATTTACAACATGTACAAAATAGGACTCGAAAGTCACAACTGAGACCATGAACTCAAGGAAAATGTTTACTGAGTTTACTAAGTGCCATAGATTTCTGTATTAACTGTCTAATCTACTCCACAGTGACTTCAATATTCAGATGCTATGTCTATCTTTAATATACAGTCTTTGAGAAGTAGCCAATCTGGGGGAATAAAGCAAGTGTTAAGTCTGACTCACACATGCTGACTTTGGACTTTTCATGGGACTCTTTTGAAACAAAATGTGTAGACACTTCATAATGAAACTAAAACCAGACATTAACCCAGTGTGAATGCTCACACAGCCTCCAAGGTGATCACAGAAATGCCCTAAAAACAAAAGTATCCATCCCTTTTTTCTCTGCGTTTAGAGTATAATAGCATTAGGTTATGTTAATTTGTTAACTTCTTGTCAAACCCTAATGTTACATCTTTATGCCAATCCACAAAACAGTTGAATCCCCATAATGTGTCGACACACATGTAAACGCAACATGAGTAAAACAAAGCAGACGTGCGCCAAACAGGCAGCTGTTAGAGAGGAATAAATCCACTGACAGTAAGAGAACATCACGTCACATTTTACATAGGTAGAAACCCCAGATCACGGCAAACACGGCATAAACAACAATAAAGGGTAAAATTATTCCAACACGCGAACTGAAAATAGAGTCTCATAGGACGAGGCTGCACTCAGCTCATAAACGAGTCCAGCACTTTGCCTTCCTCTGGCTGCACTCGTGCAGTACAGTCTGAACTACAGAGGTCAGAAGTTAATGAAATTCCTGTGTTCAGTTAAATAGTCATTTAGGTAATATACTATGCTCCATACTAACCAGCCATAAATCATCCTAATTTAATAAATGTAGGAATAATGATGAGATGTCCAGCGAAGACGTTTACTCACAGACCCCATCCTGCTTTAATAGTCACAGTGTAAAGCAGAACGACGTCAGATAGCATTTCAGTGGAAATGCATCAAAAACAATTGGGTCATATCCTACCTGAGGATTGTGCTCTGGATCACATCTCCGTCCTCTTTCCTCTCATTAGAGCCAATTTTTTTTCTCCACAAAAAACCAAAACATGATTATTCAGGCAACAGAACTGCAACGAGAACTCTTTCTTTCTTTCTTCTTCTCTTTTTTTGCCCTGAATATTCAACTCATTTCGCCCCATAAATCTGCCAAGTATCAATTTGGACACATTAGCACATAGCATGCATTAGCCAAGATATATATTTTACAAGCAACACTGTGCTTTCAGTAGGAGGCATAATGAAGTGTGAAGGAGAAAATCTGGTGTTGTACAAATCCCGGGTGGATATGATTTTTGTTTTGGGACTGAGTGGACACTGTTGTTCAGGAGAATTTATAACCTTTTCAAAATGGCTTTACACCTAACCAGCAGGGGTCTTTTTTCTTATTTCAGTTGTATATTTTCACAGGGAGGAGGGGGGACAGAGATGAAATGTTTCTGAATAACAGACTCCAGCCGACTGAGTTTCAAGGAGGAATAAGTGAAGGTCAGTGGAGGTGATAGAAAATTCTCCTTTATGTTTAGTTTCTGCATCTTTACAACAGCTTCTCTCTCTTTGTTATGTGTTAAGCATATATCTACGGGCATCTCTTCATCTACCTGAAGTGTTTCATTACAATCTAGTGCCCCCTAATGGATGCGAAGCCCCGGTGCCTCTCGGATGCTCTGGCGAGGTGCTGTGAATTTCATCGCAGCTTTGGAACCAACAAATTAGCCATTTTGGAGGCATTCACTGATACTTTCGTGGCCGTGCTCCGTTCACCAGGGCTCCTCTCAAAACTGAAAGCGGCTCCCCATTTCTGCTCCCATGAAACAGGCTGCCCACCCTCCCGCCCACTCGCCCATTCACCTCCTTTACAAAAAGCCCATTTTGGCAGAAGCAACAACAAGAATCACTATAGCAAGCGAGAGCGACCGGGGGAACATCCAGCATGAAGACAAATCAATGAAATCCATTTGACTTTCAAGCCTCAAAATGCCAAAATGCCAGAGAGTACAAAAAAAGCAACATTTCTCAGTGCCCTATCAAACCCCCCTAATTCTTTGTGACATTTCCTGGCAATTTCCTGCACTATGTAAATGTCTTCCAGCAATCTGATTTAAACAAATGTCATGAGTTAAACAACCGGACAGACAATTTTTGGGGGGTTGTTTTTTGTTTTCTTTATCTTGTCTCACGGAAAGACCATCTAATGGTCAAATAAGCCCTGGGGACAGGGGTGTGACTCCCCCTCCCCTCCTTCTCTCACTCCCGTTTTCTCACTTCTTGTTTTTTTTTTAAAGCAAAAAGGAGCTGGATGTTGCTGGTGTTCATGTTGGATATTGAACCCAGTGCACGTAAATATTACATTCTGCCTGCATGATGTTGCACCAAACTCTAATAAAAATCCAGCACACTGTACACCTTTTGTAAGCAAGCTCTTTCCTCTCCAGAGGAGACACTGTAAAAGTTCAAAGCCCAGGCTCCGAGCAGCATGTGGCCTGCTCAGCTCCGGTGCAACCTGTCTGCTTGTATGGCTGCTGGGGCACATCATTTTAGCTGGGCCAAGATCTGAGGCTGAGGGGAAGGGGGCTGGGGCAGGCACTGAAAGGATTTGGTCTCCTGCACAGGAACGTGGCGCCCGTTGTCCAGCGATGTGCCAAACTGGACTGTGTGGAAGCCTTGATGGAGCCTTCTGTGAATAACTGCACTGTCCTGGCACTGAAATCACCCTTGAGGGCTAATTAATTTTCCAATCTGACAAACTGACATTGTGCACTAGTAACCTTTCCAAATTGTGTAATATAGGAAGTGAGAGATACAAAGCAGCATGATGTTCACAAAACCATCCCACGTGACCTAATTGTTTATTGCAGTCATATTATTGCATCAAAATGTTCTTCATAGTAACTGAATCGCTAATGTAATGAAAGACTTGTAACAATACTTGCAGACTGTGGAGATGCTGTATCTGACGGTGTTACCCAAACCCAGCACTGCACTGTGCTCTGCTGCTTGTGCTAATGCTGAGCTTTATTTGTCCAACAGTGCCACCTAGTGAAGAGCTTCTGAAGTGTCGCAATATTGCAAAAGTTATTGAGTTTATTGCACATTTTAGAACAGTCGCTCTCAAAGTGGAGTGCTGGGATCCCCGGGATCTGTGACTTATATTCAAGTGTTCTGCACAATTGTTTTGCTATTTATTATGCATTTATGTAGCCATATTAAAACGTCTACAGAATAGCTGCTTTTATACCAACAAAATTAACATATGGTGTCCATTACTCTCGCACATGTTATCACGGGACCAAAGGAACGCCTAAAAGTGTTGTGATGATTTCATGAGGATCTGAAAGGTTTGGGCTGAACCATTAAGGATTAAGGAACATTTTCTCCTTTTTAAAGGATTCACTTCTCCCACAAAGTTTGAGAACATATGTTATAGGAAATAGAAAACTTAATTACAATCATACATCAAAAGTGACTGCTTTAAATAACTGAAAACAGATAGGTTTTCAGTTAGAGCTGTGATATCAGAGCTTTATATTAAGTGAAAGTTTGTAAACTTCAGAACAATTTCATGACGTTCCGAGTAGCTGACTTTAAAAGTTTGTGATATAATCATGGCTGGTGTTGTGTTATTTATATATTGGGGTATTTCTAGTGACTTTGCTTAATGCTGTAACATATTTTGGGAATTACATGAGAATTTAATGTGGATTATGTGATATTTGCGCCCCTATTTACATGTATAAGCTGTAAATAGCTTTTGGAGAAGTCCCCTTTCACAGGTAACTATTTTATATACTCTGTTGGAATTTGTATTTTAATTTTCAGTAGAAGTAAGGCCTAAGGACTGTTGCCTGACATCTGAAGCTTTAATGTATTGTTTAAAGAGGTTTATTATTTCTGTCTGATAAATGAGCTTCACCCTCACCAAACTGAGACACACTTAAACCTTTCACCAGTCTGTAAGCAATGATTTCCCCGGCTTGGTCAGCCAGAGTGAGGACCTCCTGTGCGTGAAGATTTATAATGTACTGTACCGCTCTAGGTTTGCAAACTTGCACTGTTCTGGCCTGCTGCATGAAAGCTATTTACACGATTCTCCTCCTTCCAAGTGGCTCTTGTAAGCCTGCTATAACTGGGGCTGATAATGTTTATGGATGTTTCATTGCTTTTGTTGGACAGTTAAACTGCTCTTTGTGGTTTATGGGGTCAGGCTGTTTACAAGTGTAGGCTGGGCTTTACGGAGCGCAGAGCGCGCCTTCAGCCACAGGCTTAAATCTCGGCTTATTAACCACACAAATACGAGTAACCATCGCTTGAATCTTTCTGTTTCTCGGCTGCACTGATCTTTTACTTGCTAATTAATTTTACTCCCATCTTCAAATGGTTTTATTTGTACATTTATGCACCCGGTGTTTAAGATGTCAGACGGATACAGCATGATCTCTAATTAGCAGAGATTAAAAACATCATACCTATAAGCTATGAAATGTTATTTTCCAATTGTATACAGACTGAAATCTCAGTGACGATTTGGACCAGATGTAAAATAAATAAATAAATAAATAAATAAATAAATAAATAAATAAATAAAATAAGAAGACAGATGGATTCACTTTTGTATAGGATCATTTGAAGAATCGCTTTTATCACCACTACCCGACCTCCACCCAGACAGTTCCAAAGGTGGTGACCAGTACAGAAATTTAAGCCTAATGAAGCTCTGGTGGTGCCATTTCAGATGAGAGCCCCCCCATTCCTTGCTCCTTCCTTTACCCATTTCTTGTCCTTTTTTTTCTCACATCAGTCGCATCTCAACGATCCTCTGTCATGTCTGAGAGATGTCCTCAAATTTGAGCCTGTGACCCCAAGAAATTCAGGATCCACTGGATAGATGTTCCTCTACCTTCTGATGGAGAAGTGAATACCCTGCACTGCAGAATATAACTACTGTGTATCCTCTACGCCTTTTCCCCATCAAATAAATTCATCCAAATCGATGTAAATGAAAACACAACTTCTGGCTGTAGGAAGGTTGCAGAGATGCCTTGAGGGAATGCCAGCTGGCGGTCAAACTCAACTCACCACTGAGTGTCAGGGTGAGCCACTTTCCCTGCTGCTGCTGTTCAGCCTCACCTCTCTTGTCTGACAAGCTGGATTAGCAGCTGTGATATTACAGGACTGGCACTCTTTGCTTCGAGTCTGACAGTTGCTACAAGTAAGTGGGGAAACATTACTAATCATGCTTATGGGATGAGAATGACCTCAGACAGCTTAAAATCAATGCTCAATCAATTTTAATATCAATCTGAAACCAAGTAAATATAAGGCGAATATTGGTAATACCAGTACTGACACCAACACTATTAACTTACAAAAGCAGCTTATGTAGGGGAGAGAAGTGTGTCATGACATACTGTATGAGTTAGAAACAGCTCATGCACCAACTGGCAGTAAATAAAAGCAGCTAAGGTGGAAAAGTTCTGCGTGTCGTCTTCTTTACCACGTGACCGTTTCTGCTACGTTCACAGCTTCCTTGCACTGTGAAGCAGTAGTGAGGTCCATTCATGTTTAACAGTTTATAGGAGGTGTAGAGGCTAGGTCCATGTGACATCTGGCTAGACAGGTCAGCGGCAGCAACAGTGAGAACATGACGAAGAAGAAGGGGACAAACTGAACCAAACCGAAGGCAGGGGAACAACAGGAGGGGTGAGGAGGCTTGTTCAGACAGCTGTGCCGGGGGAGCTAACACTAATGATCTCTAGGTATCTCTGTTAGCGGGGCCTGTCTCAGCAGGTGGAGGGAAACATGTCAGCCAGTAGCGAAGCAGCAATCAGGGAGTACCTAACAGCTACACACACTGCTGCCGTCTGGCAGTCACTTGCACTTCTTGCACACAGACACTTCTTGCAAACCAACCCAAAAGCAAGAAAAGACTGTTCTTTATCGAATGCTAACAACGCACTGCTATGTTTATTCATGTAATTAACCCCAACCCCGCTGACTCCCAGATCTGCACGGCTCTTCCTGCTCCTCAGGATGTAACTGCATGACTTTCCATTAGACCCTTCGGCATCTCTAGTCAGGAGCGACAACCTCCAAGAACCTCATTAGTGGCAGAGAGAGGCAGACACGGATACAACAGCACAGCAGCAAATTGCCGGGGAATTCATTTAAAATGCACGTGTGGTGTGGTGACAGTGGGGGTTAAGGTGGAATAGGTTAGCATTAGTGGTAGCGGCATGGGGTTGCAGGTTGGAGGCCAGGTCGCATGCTGCCACCGAGTATCACAGCAGCTCTGCGAGTGTGCACTTTTGTGGATTATGTGTGTGACAAGCTGTCAGAGTCGCCAGTCAGGCAGACTGGGCCTGCCTCAGCATGTCACTAAACACAACACTGACTGCTGAGGGGTAATTAGTGAGATGTGGGCCGGGATGGAGTCAGGGCGATAGTGAGGGACAGAAATGGACACGAGGAGTAGAGGGTGTCAAAGCCAGTGGGGAAGAAAAGGACTTTTAAAGATGCTTCATGTTACATTTTGCAAACCAAAGCAAGATTTTTCTGCAAGAATGTAACAGAGAGAAGTTGTGCTCGAGAATGAAGAGTTCTGCCAGCTTGCCCAAGCTGCATGCAGGCATGTGGTTGAATAATTTAAAATAATTACAACGTTTCCCAATTAGGGTGCTAAAGCATAAATCCCTGTGGAGGATTTAATTACTTTTCACAATGTAAAAAGCTGTGCAAAGACCTGCAGCACCTGCCTTTTTTTTTATGGCTGTTCCACAGATGCGTTGAAAATCAACTTGCTAACAATGTTGTTCCTGCTTGAAGTGGAGCGAGACTCTGAGCCAAATCTGTATGATGAGTGAAAAGGCTAATTAGATGCTGTGCCTTATTACCCTACTGCTCCGCTGACACATGACATATACAAGAATGATAAGACATTCTTTAACAGATAAGTTCATGAATATCAGGCAAATATTATCACTAAGTGCTGCTTCACCCGTTCAGTTAAATGGCATTTGGTGTCCTTGTGCTGATATATATATATATATATATATATATATATATATATATATATATATATATATATATATATATATATATATATATATATATATGGTTAGACTACACGCCTTTGGAGCAGAGGATCGCAAGTTCGATTCCTGCCTGGGGCGTCTGTATCCAGTAAGGGTCCTAAGGCTAGACCCCCTATGCTAAGCGAGCCTACCGCAGACATGAGCGAGACAGATAAATATGACGGCATGCCGGCTCGGACGTCGCCCGGATCAACAAGGTCCGCGTCAGGTGTTGAGGAACCAGGGCACCCTGACGAAAAGTGGGCTACTGGAACAAGAAGGCATCGGTGGGCAAGAGACGAAAACAGGGCGTTGTTGGAATGCTACTACGCAAGTACCCCCAGCGGAAGGGGCTACATGAATAGGATGATGGACCTATGGATTCTTCGATACCCAACATCCACAATGACGGCGAAACAACTAGTAGCTCAGTGTTCCAACATTCGAAAGAAGGGACTGCTCTCACAGCTAGAGATTGACGAGGTACAACACAAATGCTACGGCAAGGAGGAGTCAGGACGCCAGGTCAGGGGGGAGATATCATCACCCCCACCCGAGATTGGGTACATAGCCCCAAGTGCGATAGGAGAAGGATCGTTGAGTGCGAGAGGAACTGACCTGAAAAATAGGATAATGGCCAAGCTGGAAACCTGGATCCCCCGTAGCCGGTTACCAAGATTACGTGAAGTACCCTCAGAAGGTCTGCTAGATGATGTTAATGCAGCACTACGGACAATACCTACAACCACGATTACCGACACTAACAAGCTGATCTACAATACGGCAGCAGTGATCAGTGAGATGCTTGGCTACAAGTTGAACAGCCACAAGGGGCAGTACCCTCCATGGAGAAGGAGGCTAGAGGGCAAGATCAAAGTAGCACGGAGGGAGGTTAGCCAACTAACGGAGTTGCAGAAAGGTGCGACAAAGAAGGTGCATAAGAAATACAGCAAGCTGTCCATACCTGAGGCCTTGGAAACTGCCAAGCAAAGACTCACAGCCTTGGCCAGCCGCTTGAGGAGGTACACCAGAGAGATAGAAGGCAGGAGAATAAACCAGCTGTTCTCCACAGAACCAGCAAAGGTGTACTCTCAGTGGCAAGGGAACAATAATAAGAGAACAGCACCACCAAGGCTGGAGACGGAGCAATACTGGAAGAGCATATGGGAGAAGGACGCAACCCATAACGGCAATGCTCAGTGGCTAGTGGATCTGAGGGCAGACCACAGCGACCTCCCTGAACAGGGTCCAGTAACCATCACAGTGGCAGATATCCAAGAAAGGGTCTCCAGTATGAAGAGTTGGACAGCACCAGGGCCCGACATGGTTCACGCCTACTGGCTAAAGAAGCTGACTGCACTCCACGAGCGTCTGGCAGCACAAATGAACCAGCTGCTAGTTAACGAGAGACACCCGGAATGGCTAACCGAAGGTCGGACGGTCCTGATCCCCAAGGACCCCAAGAAGGGACCGGTCCCCTCCAACTACCGACCAATAACCTGCCTCAGTACTACATGGAAGCTCCTGTCAGGCATCATATCGGCTAAGATGAACAGACACATGGGTCAATACATGAGCGGGACACAGAAAGGAATTGGCAAGAATACCAGAGGCGCAAAACACCAGCTACTGGTAGACAGAACAGTTAGCCGAGACTGCAAGACCAGACTGACCAACCTGTGCACTGCCTGGATTGATTACAAGAAGGCCTATGACTCAATGCCCCACAGCTGGATACTGGAATGCCTAGAATTGTACAAGATCAATGGGACCCTAAGAGCCTTCATCAGGAACTCAATGGGGATGTGGCGTACAACACTAGAGGCCAACTCCAAGCCCATAGCACAAGTCACCATCAAGTGCGGGATCTACCAAGGAGATGCTCTGTCCCCACTGCTGTTCTGCATAGGCCTGAACCCCCTCAGTGAGATCATTAACAAGACTGGCTACGGATACCGACTACGGAACGGAGCAGTTGTCAGCCACCTCCTGTACATGGATGACATCAAGCTGTATGCCAAGAGTGAACGAGACATCGATTCACTGATCCACACTACCAGGCTATACAGCAATGACATTGGAATGTCGTTCGGACTGGAGAAGTGTAGTCGGATGGTAACAAAGAGAGGGAAGGTAGTCAGAACTGAGGGGATTGAACTACCAGAAGGCAACATTGCAGACATAGAGGACAGTTACAAGTACCTGGGGATCCCGCAGGCAAATGGGAACCATGAAGAGGCCGCTAGAAAGGCTGCAACCACCAAGTACCTGCAGAGGGTCAGGCAAGTCCTGAGGAGTCAGCTGAATGGTAAGAACAAGATCCGGGCCATCAACACGTACGCCCTGCCCGTGATCAGGTACCCTGCTGGGGTAATAGGCTGGCCAAAGGAGGAGATAGAAGCCACTGACATAAAGACAAGAAAGCTCCTTACCATGCATGGAGGGTTTCACCCCAAGTCCAGCACCCTGAGGCTGTACGCTAAGCGGAAGGAAGGGGGCCGGGGACTGGTGAGTGTCAGCACCACAGTCCAGGATGAGACAACGAACATCCAAGAATACATTGGGAAGATGGCCCCAACTGACCGAGTGCTCAGTGAATACCTCAGGCAGCAGAAACCCAAGAAAGAGGAGGGAGACGAGGAACCATCATGGAAGGACAGGCCCCTGCACGGTATGTACCACCGGCAGACAGAGGAGGTGGCTGATATCCAGAAATCCTACCAGTGGCTGGACAAAGCTGGACTGAAAGACAGCACAGAGGCACTAATCATGGCAGCACAAGAACAAGCTCTGAGTACAAGATCCATAGAGGCTGGGGTCTATCACACCAGGCAAGACCCCAGGTGCAGGCTGTGTAAAGATGCCCCAGAGACAATCCAGCACATAACAGCAGGGTGCAAGATGCTAGCAGGCAAGGCATACATGGAACGCCACAACCAAGTGGCCGGCATAGTGTACAGGAACATCTGTGCCGAGTATAACCTGGAAGTCCCGAGGTCAAAATGGGAGATGCCCCCAAGGGTGGTGGAGAATGACCGAGCTAAGATCCTGTGGGACTTCCAGATACAGACGGACAAAATGGTGGTGGCTAACCAACCGGACATAGTGGTGGTAGACAAACAGAAGAAGACGGCCGTAGTGATCGATGTAGCGGTTCCGAATGACAGCAATATCAGGAAGAAGGAACACGAGAAGCTGGAGAAATACCAAGGGCTCAGAGAAGAGCTCGAGAGGATGTGGAGGGTGAAGGTAACGGTGGTCCCCGTGGTAATCGGAGCACTAGGTGCGGTGACTCCCAAGCTAGGCGAGTGGCTCCAGCAGATCCCGGGAACAACATCGGAGATCTCTGTCCAGAAGAGCGCAGTCCTGGGAACAGCTAAGATACTGCGCAGGACCCTCAAGCTCCCAGGCCTCTGGTAGAGGACCCGAGCTTGAAGGATAAACCGCCCGCAGGGGCGTGCTGGGTGTTTTTTTTGTTTATATATATATATATATATATATATATATTGTAGATCAGCTTGTTAGTGTCGGTAATCGTGGTTGTAGGTATTGCCCGTAGTGCTGCATTAGCCGAGACTGCAAGACCAGACTGACCAACCTGTGCACTGCCTGGATTGATTACAAGAAGGCCTATGACTCAATGCCCCACAGCTGGATACTGGAATGCCTAGAATTGTACAAGATCAATGGGACCCTAAGAGCCTTCATCAGGAACTCAATGGGGATGTGGCGTACAACACTAGAGGCCAACTCCAAGCCCATAGCACAAGTCACCATCAAGTGCGGGATCTACCAAGGAGATGCTCTGTCCCCACTGCTGTTCTGCATAGGCCTGAACCCCCTCAGTGAGATCATTAACAAGACTGGCTACGGATACCGACTACGGAACGGAGCAGTTGTCAGCCACCTCCTGTACATGGATGACATCAAGCTGTATGCCAAGAGTGAACGAGACATCGATTCACTGATCCACACTACCAGGCTATACAGCAATGACATTGGAATGTCGTTCGGACTGGAGAAGTGTAGTCGGATGGTAACAAAGAGAGGGAAGGTAGTCAGAACTGAGGGGATTGAACTACCAGAAGGCAACATTGCAGACATAGAGGACAGTTACAAGTACCTGGGGATCCCGCAGGCAAATGGGAACCATGAAGAGGCCGCTAGAAAGGCTGCAACCACCAAGTACCTGCAGAGGGTCAGGCAAGTCCTGAGGAGTCAGCTGAATGGTAAGAACAAGATCCGGGCCATCAACACGTACGCCCTGCCCGTGATCAGGTACCCTGCTGGGGTAATAGGCTGGCCAAAGGAGGAGATAGAAGCCACTGACATAAAGACAAGAAAGCTCCTTACCATGCATGGAGGGTTTCACCCCAAGTCCAGCACCCTGAGGCTGTACGCTAAGCGGAAGGAAGGGGGCCGGGGACTGGTGAGTGTCAGCACCACAGTCCAGGATGAGACAACGAACATCCAAGAATACATTGGGAAGATGGCCCCAACTGACCGAGTGCTCAGTGAATACCTCAGGCAGCAGAAACCCAAGAAAGAGGAGGGAGACGAGGAACCATCATGGAAGGACAGGCCCCTGCATGGTATGTACCACCGGCAGACAGAGGAGGTGGCTGATATCCAGAAATCCTACCAGTGGCTAGACAAAGCTGGACTGAAAGACAGCACAGAGGCACTAATCATGGCAGCACAAGAACAAGCTCTGAGCACAAGATCCATAGAGGCTGGGGTCTATCACACCAGGCAAGACCCCAGGTGCAGGCTGTGTAAAGATGCCCCAGAGACAATCCAGCACATAACAGCAGGGTGCAAGATGCTAGCAGGCAAGGCATACATGGAACGCCATAACCAAGTGGCCAGCATAGTGTACAGGAACATCTGTGCCGAGTATAACCTGGAAGTCCCGAGGTCAAAATGGGAGATGCCCCCAAGGGTGGTGGAGAATGACCGAGCTAAGATCCTGTGGGACTTCCAGATACAGACGGACAAAATGGTGGTGGCTAACCAACCGGACATAGTGGTGATAGACAAACAGAAGAAGACGGCCGTAGTGATCGATGTAGCGGTTCCGAATGACAGCAATATCAGGAAGAAGGAACACGAGAAGCTGGAGAAATACCAAGGGCTCAGAGAAGAGCTCGAGAGGATGTGGAGGGTGAAGGTAACGGTGGTCCCCGTGGTAATCGGAGCACTAGGTGCGGTGACTCCCAAGCTAGGCGAGTGGCTTCAGCAGATCCCGGGAACAACATCGGAGATCTCTGTCCAGAAGAGCGCAGTCCTGGGAACAGCTAAGATACTGCACAGGACCCTCAAGCTCCCAGGCCTCTGGT
The DNA here is from genome assembly GCF_900408965.1 of Simochromis diagramma. Taxonomy (NCBI): domain Eukaryota; kingdom Metazoa; phylum Chordata; class Actinopteri; order Cichliformes; family Cichlidae; genus Simochromis; species Simochromis diagramma. Next base: position 2,103,261 of record NW_024387503.1, on the reverse strand, counting down.
AGAGGACCCGAGCTTGAAGGATAAACCGCCCGCAGGGGCGAGCTGGGTGTTTTTTTTATATATATACACGTGACTTTCAGCTAATGCTGCAGTGTGAAATAAACTCCCCAAGTATCTGTCTGCTTCTATCCTCTCCCTGTGTGCAGAGCTGCCTGCTGTCTGTAACACCACACAATTATTGATTGAAGTTATAAAGTGTTGTGAATAAGTATGTGTCCCATTCCTAATTGTTTTCATATTCGTCACACTTACATGTTTCTCATTAAACAAATTGTAATATTAGTCAGAGATGACCTGAGTAAATACAGACAGCAGTTTGTAAATGAGGATTTCATTTATTAAAGGAACAAAGTTCCAACCTGCTGAATCAAGAATTCACTTAACCAGATCCTGTCTGACAAAGTTAGTAGGATTAAACAGCGGTCTGCAATATTTTTTGTGCCATGGACCGGTTTATGTCCAACAATATTTTCACGGGCCTGCCTTTATTAAGGTGTCGTGGATAAATACGACAAAATAAAACCAGTACTGGTACGATAAAAAACGATTTAAAAAAATAACAATAAAAACCCTGAAAACCATAAATTTCACTCTCGCAGCCCAGTAGTGGGCTCACAGACTCACAGACCAGTACCGGTCCATGGCCCGGGGTTGGAGACCGCTGGGCTAAAATATCTGAAATGGAGTCACGCCATTATCTAAAAAACACCTGAGAAACACGGCCATTGACTTCTATCAGTCTGAAAAGGGATACAAAGCCATTTTTAAGGCTTTGGGACTCCATCCAACTGCCACAAGTGCCATAATTCACAAAGTGGTGAACTCCCAGGAGTGACCGGCCTACTAAAAGTACACGGGCGATCTTGGCTCAAGAGTTGGCAGTTCGTCTTGTAATCGGAAGGTTGCCGGTTCGAGCCCCGGCTCCGACAGTCTCGATCGTTGTGTCCTTGGGCAAGACACTTCACCCGTTGCCTACTGGTGGTGGTCAGAGGGCCCGGTGGCGTCAGTGTCCGGCAGCCTCGCCTCTGTCAGTGCGCCCCAGGGTGGCTGTGGCTACAATGTAGCTGCCATCACCAGTGTGTGTGAATGGGTGGATGACTGGATGTGTAAAGTGCTTTGGGGTCCTTAGGGACTAGTAAAGCGCTATACAAATACAGGCCATTTCTCATTTACACCAAAAGCTCATCAGCGACGCATCCAGGACGTCACAAAAGAACCCAGAACAACATCTAAAGAACTGCAGGAAAGATCAGTGATCATTCAAAAATGGCATCCAAGGGAGCGTTCCAAGAAGAACACAAATAATACATGGATGGATGGATGGATGTTATAAAAAGACACAGAGGATTTTGTGTTCTCTGCAGTTTTCTTTTGCAGTAGATTGTGGGCCACAAACCAGTAAATCACATTTTTGTGTCCATCCATTTGCTTCCGCTTAACCTTTTTAGGATAAACTGGAGCCTGTCCCAGCTGTCTTAGGGTGCAAAGCAGAGTACACCCTGGACAGATCACCAGTCTGTTGCAGGGCTAATACATAGACACCGACAACCATTCGCACTTATGGGCAGTTTAGATTTCCCAATTAACCTAACCCATAAGCATGTCTTTTGACTCTCTGGAGTGAACCCACACAGACACAGGGAGAACATGCAAACTCTTACAGAAAGACCAAGGCCTGATGGTGGATTGGAACTCACGACCTTCTTGCTGTGAGGTAACAGTGCTAACCACCATGCCAAGGTGTCGTTGCAGGTCTCAAAGTGAAACAGCCCTCTTTCACCTAAAGAGGTGAGCAATTTCAGAAATGGAAGCACCACCAGTCCATGCAGGACCCCTTCTGCAATATAATGGGAAAGGAAACACAGACCCACAAAAACACAAGAACTAGGCCTGCCACTTTCCTTACCACATGAGAAAGTGCAGGAAGAACCATCCCAAACACATTGTTTTGTTATTATTTTTTAAAAAGAAAGAAAAAAACTACTTTTTGATGTGACAATTTACATCCACATGTTTGTGGAAGCAAAAAAATACTTGTGTAAATGCTTAAAAGTAGTCATTCCACAGTTGAAGAGGTTAGGTTTTAACTGTGTTTGTCCACAACTGGACTCCCAGTCACAACATACTACAAATAATGTCTTTAAAAAGCTGCTTAGAAAACCTTTAAATCATTCAGTTACATGTGTCCATTGCCAAAATGTGGGAAAACAACTCATTAGAGTGTGATAGCAGGCAGCATCAACCCTTAATCTTCTCTGAGTGACGCATACTTCATTCACCAGACCTAATTGGATTGAATACAAGAAATCACAGTGATGTGACTGATAATAGGTTTATGCTGTTTATGCTGACGGCTGTGTTGCTTGCGGTGACATGTTGACATGATAAATGGATTAGTGCAAATTACATAAGAGTCCAAGATATTTAAGTAAAACATGCCAAAATGTTATGACTGCGGACAGAAATAGAAGGCAAAGGCTTCAACGAGCCAAGGACTGTAACATCTGATCACGCCAAGAAGCTTTTCCAAGTTCTGTGCAGAGGGGAAAAATTGAAAAGAACATTGAGAACAGAATACTTGTTTTTTATTAAAAAACCAAAAAGAGTAATCTGGTTTTTGTTGTGCAGGAAACTCTGTCAATATGTTTTCATTATCCAAACTACCACAATTCATCCCGTTATACTTGGCAGTGTTAGTACAGTCGCCGCTTTGGTCAAACTATTGGATTTGTTTTGCAAACATAGTCATCAGAGGGCCAAAGATTTATACCACTGTTCAATTTATTTTTGCAGTTCAAAAGATAAAAGGTAATATTTTATTAAATTTATTTTTTTTGTTCATTGTAACTCTGGAAATCCAATCATTCTGTCATTAAATAAGCCAGACAGATGATGTTGATGATGTCTCTCCCTGAGGATGGGATTGAGCCAGAGACAGCACCCCTGCCCCCGCCCCAGCTAAAAACAGGCTTCTGGCAACAAGTTGTGATGGATGACCTGTGTAAAATGCACAAAAGATGCACTTTTAGCTTCTAGAGGGACATAAATTCAAAATCAGTTGGCACATTTGCAACTGCGTGCTTGCGAGTGGATGCTTGGACAGTCTAAAGGCACACTGCGGGACTTCTTTAACCTTTCTTCTTCTCAATGCTGAATTTGTCAGACAAATCATCTGCTGATTATACTTTACATTTTTTGTTGATATACAGCAAATCTTGCGAGCATCAGTGTTAACTTTCCTGATGAAATTTTATCATCATCAGTCATTTAAGTCTTTTTTTATAACCCTTATGAGAAAATTTGACATTTTCTTAAATATCTTAAGACAAATCAGTTGTAATGAAAATTATCAGCATTGAACTTGCTGCATCAGATGTTTACTGCTGCCTCCAGTACTAAGCACTCCATCCATGGTAGCTCTAGCCACCCTATTCTATAGTGTGTCATATTGTAAAGATAGCTTTAGTTTTGGCAGATACAGGCCAATTTCAATTAGAGGAATTATCAAAAAGACAAAATTGCAGCATAGTGTGCATAAACCTAAACTGACCCATTTTAGTTTTGTTTTTAGCATGTGGAGAAAACAGAGGTAAACCCTCCAGGGTCCCTGCTGCCTTCAGTGTTAACCTCTCTATCCTCAGCAAGCTTCAAAACATCCACTACATGTGACTGACACACGTCTCAGTCAGTGGAGAGCCAGGAAAGTGTGTTTCTGTGTGTAGCAGCACACACACACCCACACCGATCCATCTCAGCCCCTCACTGTTGAGCGTTGAGAGCCAGACACTCTGCTATCTCTATTAAGCTGGTATCCCTGAAGAGCCCTTTGCCAAACCTGGAGCGCAGCTGATCCCCGAAGACCATCAATCTGAGCAGAACTGCTGCTGGAGCTCAGGCCGGGTAGTGCTACAAGTCTCCTCATATTTCCCCACCTTTTCCTCAGAAGTGAGGTGCAGACAGTAATAACACAGAGTATGAACAGTTGCATGTAATTTGCCCGTTTACCCATATTCAGTTTGTGCACTTGGATGCAAACATTTTTTGTGGCTAGCAGGTAGACGTGCAGTTGTTAAAAATCTTTTTGAAAGATGATGTATGCATATTATTTGCATAGCTCAAATAGTTTCTCATGAGAATATACAGTGAACAAAAGAGCATTTGCTTTCAAATATGGGAAATCAGGCTAAAATGATGCCTTCATACGGCCACTAGGTGATAGCAGAGCCCCATAGCTTGGGTTACTATGAAGAGTTTCCAGTGCACCACCTCCAATATCAATAAAAGTCAATTATATTGAGAAAAATATCCTGAAATGCCACATTATTATCTTACTAACAGCAGTGATTAGAGAATGTAGTCAAGCTTATTTATAACATCTGGACAAAAATAGCGTAGGCCGCATAGAAACATGTAGGCAATGTGAGTTTAGGTTTACCATGTACTGCATTCCTCACTGAGGGGAGCAAATAAGGACAAAAATACAGTTGGTCAAAACCTACTGGGGGAAATTACTCTTCTAAATTCCCTCAAAATATGAATCACTACCTTTTCTTGCCAAAAACTACACATCCCCTCAGCCTGCTCCTTTCTCTCAAACCATCTGTGGAAAATTGAGTTACTTGCCATTTGGAGGAGTGACACGCAAGGCCAGCGTATCACATGTTGCATGGACAGTGCCTTTTTATGACAGATGAGAGGAGAAAATCTGGACACTGGGGCAGCTGTCACTGGTGTGATTGAACATGTTATGGTCTGGACTGATCCTAGATAAGCACTGGGTGTGCACCACTTAGGGACTAGGCCACATGTATATGGGAAATAAGCTACTTTGGAATTGACAGTGAAGCTTTAACGTGGAGCAGTGCCTTTGGGGTTATTTTGATCTTGTTTATGCATACAACTTAAGCCCATGATCTATGTTTAGCTGTTGTCAGCACAGGAGTTATCGTGGGATTCATTGTGAATTAAGTTTTTAAGATCCCTTGTCCTATAGCCTTATGTCTTATGGTGCACTTTATACATAAGAAAAAAAACTTAGCCGAGAGTTAAATAAGATGTAGTCTATTCATATTTGGTCCATCCATCCATTTTCCTCCGCTTATTCAGGGCTGGATCAGGGGTGCAGCAGCCTAAGGAGAGAAGCCCAGACCTCCCTCTCCTTGGCCACCTCCTCAAGCTTGTCTGAGGGAACACCAAGCATGGTGGAGGGGTCTGTGTGTCCCAGGGATCCCAGGAGTTATGTTTGATGACATTTAATCAAAACCACAATCTTTCCCTTGCATTAACCAGTGTGCTTCTGTTGCGTACACCTAACCACAGACTTGAATCAGGAATGTGGCATTTCATTCCTGCTCTTCATACACCCACAAACCACCCTGACCATCAGGATGTGACTCTGGAGTGCCACATAAATGTCATGCTTCATTATCCGTTGGTTTCAGGAGTAATTCAAGAAGCTAACTCACAAAACAAAAGTAATATATATAACTAATCTTTCCAGGAGGAGGGCTGTAACAGAAGAGGGAACACACTCAACGCTTCTGGCAAATCTTAAAAATAAAAAAGTTGTAGGGAATTTTCTCCTGTTTTGTCCAAGCGTATTAGTGAGGTTGGCCGAGGATGCTGGGGGAAATGGCTGACAGTCAGTGTTCTAGTTTGTCCCATTTATCTCTGAAGATGCTCCCTCTCCCAAATAGGAAAAACAGTCATACCTAATCTGTTAGAGGAACACATTAGTATACACTGTAAGGTTAATAAACTCGTTAAACAACCGAGTATATTCTGGATGATGGCCCTGAAGGTGACGCTCTAAAGACGCACGGCAGCGATCCATAAAATGTGTTTTTTACATCCCATTTTTATATCATCCAAAGCAATTTTCCAAACTCTAACATGGACAGGCAGCCAGTGTAGTGAGGACAAAATGGGAGTAATATGCTCCCTTCTCCATTTACCAATTAAAGCTGTTTTTGCACCAGCTGAAGACGTGATACCAAGTTACTAGCAAGCCAAATGAGTTACTGTAATCCAGCCGAGTTGTAACAAAAGCATGGATTACTGTTCTGAAATCATCTTTTGACAACATAGGCTTTCACTACTGATTTCACTACTGCCCTCACTTCACTGTCAAACCTAAAATCACTATCCATTTTAAAGACCAAAGTGGTGACAGTGGGATTTCCATACTGTGTTAGATGGCCCATGTCCACGGGAAAAGACCCATCAGCGACACCCAAAAGATAGAACCTATGTCTTATTTTCATTAAAGTTAAAAAAAATTAAGAGCCAAGCAAGCTTTCACTTCCTCAAGACATTCGTTTAGTGCTTGAATGGAGAAGTAATTTTTCTTTTTTAGGGGCATATAAACCTGCGTATCATCTGCAATTTTGTGTCTTCTAAAAATAGAGCCAAGGGGCAGGAGATATAGAGAGAAAAGCAGAGGTCCAAGTATTGATCCCTGTGGTATCCCACATGGGACTGGAGCTGAGGAGGATCTTGAAATCAGAAAGACTGACACAAAACGTTCTTTTAGCCAGATAAGACCTAAACCACTGCAGACCAGTACCACGAATGCCTACACAGTGTTCTAAGCGAGATAGTAAAAGATTGTGATCCACGATGTCAAAGGCAGCTGTTAAGTGTAAGAGAACCAAGATCACATGATCTCCTACATCTGCAACCAGGAGGATGTCATTAACAACCCTAGACAACGCAGATTCTGTGCTATGCAGAGATTTAAAACCAGACTGAAAATTCCAGAGGATATTATTTTCATCTAAAAGGGTTTTCAGCTGACTATAAGCAACCCTTTCCTGAATCCCGACCAAAGAGGTGCAGAGTGCAAAGTTAGCATTATCCAAAGAGCCACAAAAATGGTACATACTTGGGAGATATAAAAGTCTGAAGAGCAGAATTGTCATTCAAATCTAAAATAACGAAATCATGAAGACTGTTACTGGTCATGACTTAAAGAACCAAATCCAGAATTCTACTTCTACTGTGTTTGCACATTTTAAGCAAATTTTAAGAAAATGTAGGAGTATGTGATAAAAAGCATTCAGCCACTTCGGGTGGCTAAACCTGAGGAGGTGGAGCAGAAGATTGGTGATTCAACACCTGGTTGATCCAGTCTGCATGCTGAAGTATACTTGGACTAGATCGTGAACCGAAAGTTGCTCTGTGACGCAATCATTACAGTGTGAATGTTAGATAGAAAGCACTTGGGTGTGACTGGGTGACTGAGTGTTCAAGTAGAGAAGAGCACTAAGCACTAAATAAGAATCAGTCCATTTACCGTTTGCCAGATAACACACCTGGCGCAGTGTAGTCGACCCCAATTACACTACATAATAGTGCACAAGCTTTGGGCGAATAGCAGGAGGATGCACCAACTGGTCGTCCCAGAAGATTATGGATGAAAGTAGACATTAACACGTAGCAGTACCGATATTAAAGATTAGCAATATGATTACATAAACAAAGACAGAGCTGGTGAACTCCAAAAACCCATCCATCACTTTCACTTTGAGTCCTCGTGCAATCAATCACCGGCCACCGTAATAGAGCACAGGCTGTGGATATGGGATGATGCTATCCATCACTATGAGGGTAATGTGACACCCATAATGTCTGCACACGGGCTGAGGGGAATTGAATCAAATGAAGTGCTCTGCTCTTTGAAGTAACACCTTCGACAGGATAATGATGATGAAGATGAGGTGTTATTCAGGCTTGCTGTCCGATGTCCTAAACTTTGAAGAGAAAAGAATAACTTAGCCTTACATTAAGTCTTGCACAGAAGGATATGCTGCTGGAACGATCCCTGCAGCCTAATGTGTGTTCTGAGCTGAGTAAACACGGTGAAATGCTCCATAGTTTCCCGTAATGCCAAACAGAAGGGATGGATGGTAACCTTGCCCTGTTTGAAACCCAAGGCTACTTTCCCTCGGCCCACAGAACACTCTTGACAGGCCTAGGTGGTATTTTATTATTTCAGTTCATTCTGTTTATTCTCACTCTATAATTACTCCCTACATGTCATTTAACTTTGCCTTTTTTTCTTTCTTTTTTTTCAAATTACATGTCTGACCCTCTCTCAGGGATAGGATTTCCCTTGCCATGTATTTTAATGTACTCTATTTTAAACCCTCTCTGTTATTATTTTTCAGTTTGGGTTGTTCCTTTAATCATTGTCCTATGATCTAGCTTTTGGTATTTTGTCTGGAACTGAAAGCTAAAATGCTGAAAATATTTCACAAAGTTAAAGCAAGGGCTGCAGTTGGGCTGTCCTGAATCTGCTCAAGACAGTCGAGGGCCATATTTGTGTGTGGTTTTTTTTTTTTTAAATTGTATTTAGGTTGAAAAAGCTGTATGGCATAATGCAGATGGTCAGCTGCCATCCCATGACAGCATCAGATGCGATTACTGCTCTGTGATTTGCCTCACGCTTTTAGAAATGGTCCTAAAACCAAACCAGCAAAAAACAAAACAAAACAAGGAAAAAGGGAAAAAAAGAAAAAGAAACGACTTCCAACATTGTGAGTACACACAATCTAATTGTGGGGCTAGCAGAGATGTCATTTCCAAGAGAGTTCCTCCTCTAATTTTAAACCAAAACATCATATTATTGGACTGATGCCTGTCTAAAAGAGAGGGGAGAGAAAGGACAGGAGCAGCGGTCCTTTCAGGACTTTTGTTTACGTGAGCGTTACAGGCACATTTCCCACAAATGTGGACAGGAGTTCTTTGTAAACAGGACTCAAGCGAAGCTGCTGTTTGTCTGCCAATCTAAATACAACAAGGGGCCCGCGGTAAGCTTCACCGCCATCTCTAATTCTGGCTTTGGCTTTGGCAAAGAGCGGGTCCGTGGTTCGAGGCCACACTGTTGCACGCAGCCAGTGAGCCAGGAGCTGTTCCTTAACTGGTGAAAGCTATGAACCGCATGCACACTTTACACCACACACAGACACATAGATGAACGCCTGCAGACTTTGATAATCGTGCGTTTTTTAGCAATATGGCGTCCACACCACGCACCATCGGGAAAGTTTGAATTTGGTTGTTGTAGGCAGTGTGAGCTGCTGTTTTTTTTTTTTGTCTCATCTGGCATAAGTTTAAAATACACTTAAAACAGAGAAGTGGTCTTGACACACGCCTCACCGGGTTTGTGTCCATCCTAGCTGACCTATTAAAGTGTTATTCTCTGGCTTCTCGTTTAGCTTTAGCGTGCCAGGAAGGAAATTAGCTCTTCATGACATCAGACTGGATCGCTGCTGATTATAATTGTCTGCATGGTAGTTGAACATGGACACGCTGCTTTGTCGACTGTTTAATAATTCAAATCTGCACATGTGCTGCTCTGTGCTCTCCAGCGATTAAATAATCTCATGGTGATGATTACTGGAACAGCAGATTTTGCCAGTATTGACCTCACGATGGCGGTTGTCATAATAAACACTAGGGGGAGCCAAGCCATAGCAAGAAATCACAGCAAGCCCCACTTTAGAAATCTCTAAATGCAAGTTGCATTCCCAAGTGAAGTAAACCCACCAAAGGGACAGTTTTTGTTCTTGTTTCTTGTTAGAGACGCCACTGATGTGTGACTTGTCCTTGTTCGTCTGTACTTGCTCTTAACACAGTCTTGTTGTTAGAGTTGAAGGTAAACTTGTGTAATGGAGGCACTATTCATTAAACCCATGGAGCGAACTAGGGACAGGCTAATGAGAAAGGCGCCTCTGACAGACCGAGGCCGGCTGTGTAATAATTGGCCGAGGCTAAAAAGGGTCACAGAAGAACAAGGAGTTAAAATGGACAGAAGCTCTTAGGCTTCCAGCTTTTACCCACTTAGCCGTATTTCACTGTGTTTTCCACAGATTTTTTGGTTGAGTGGCCACAAATAAATTGATACAAATCCATAATCCAGATTCAGACTTAAACTTGTCTCTCCCTTCCTGCTTTTCCTCACAGGAGTGTGTTGAGTACTGAGCCGAGCCTGAATAACTGAGGAGCTTAAGCTAAGCAAGCATGTGAGGGAAATGGTACTGAATAGTACATCCCAAAATTGGGGCTCTAATTTGAAGTGTACAGAGCTGCAGTCTAAGTTAACAATAAATTGGGTCTCTTTAGGTTAGAAGGAGTAGGTCTGAATGGCATCCTCAAACAGACAAGTTTGTCAGTTTCCAGTTCAGAAAGTTCCAACTCTGCGTGCCTGTTATTATGAAACATTTAAAAGAGAATTTAATGCAATGCACAGGACGCCTCACTCAATCCACTTTCCCAGGCTCCCGCCCTCTGCTGCTCCTGAAGGGACTTATTAAAATCCATATTTTTCCATCGGACCATGTAAAAAATTCAAGAAACAGAGTGCACCTGTGGCTGCTGATTGTTATGGGTCACATTTGGCTAGCTGCAAAGAGAAAAAACATCAGATTTCACATCATGACTCCATCTGAACCCGGTCTTTTTTAAAGCGTTGACAAAACATCCTTCTGTACATGCAACTTTCATGGCTTTCTCATTTGGCTTCTGACATTTATTACAGCTGCCAAGAGCTACCAAAACCTCACACGGATTCTTGAGATGAGTAACATCTGCGAGTGCTGACAAACGATATTGCATGTAGCAACTGGTGCATTATAGTGGCAAAAAGACTGCATGTAAATGCAATGCTGGAATTTACACTGGATCATAAGAACATACATGCGGATGCTGGGGTGGTGGAAGGGTTGAAACAGCAGGCAGCAACAGAGGACAGCAGCACTAACATGTCACAGGGAGAAATGGGAGTTGGGAGTTTAAATAGATCACCAGACTGCCAGGGTGTATCTGATGTATGTCACAGCTTGCTTTTGAAGTAACTAGCTGGCTACCATGTATAACATATGCCACTAAGGGTGCAGTTACTATCACTCAATCTTTGGAATAAATAAAATACTGTATACTGGCACTATACGTAAATGTTAGCAACTAAAACGAGCTCGTTTTTTCCAAGCTCAGTTCTGTTTGTTTTTAACTTCATTATTTCAGCTCATGTTTTATCTAGAGAAGCCTTGATTTTAACACTGGGGCCACTGGCATCTTGGTTTTGTAGAGACAGAAGTAAAACAAATATCTTAACATGAGGCTACTGTGCTATGTTAGCAACTAAGACAAGCTAGCTTGGTTGGACTGTCTCACAGATACGTGCTAATCAGTTTGAGATAAGATTCAAGTAAAATACACACCAAAAACATTAAAAATGTTTCATGCAGGCACCCAGCTGTTTATCAAAAAACCTGTACTGTTGTATAAGGGGTTTTAATTTTAGCTAGTTTTAATCTTGGCTAAGGGTAAATTAGCTACCGGTACAAGCTTTTTTTTTTGGTCTTGAACATAGCAGCCTGAATTGGTGATTTTTTTGCAGGTCTACTTTTGGTACTTTGGTGTCCTGCAGGTTTTAGATTTGTCCTTGATTCAACACAGCTGATTTAAATGGCTGAATTTGCTCCTCAACATGTCTTGAAGTTCTCCAGAGGCCTGGCAATTAACGAATCATTTGATTCAGGAGTGTTGACCCAGGGTAATATCGAAAACCTGCAGGACACCGGCCCTTGAGGCCTGGAGTTGGACACCCCTGCGCTAGAACCTTCTGCTTGGCCCAACTGTTGGAAAAACAGGTAAAAAAAAGTTTTAAAAAAACAGATGAGTTATAGTAGTGCAATACAAGTAGAAATTAGAAGTGTGCAGTTGTTTCAACTAAGATACTTACGTTTAAAACTGCATGCTAATATCATACATCAAACCGGCCAAATTTGGTCAGTTTCTCAATAAAACTGACAAAACGAATGCTGTCATTTAAATAACAGGCCTGACAGCTTTGGCACTGCTTTGTTATCATGATCCTGCTCTTCTGGCTTTTTGGTTTTTAAAAAAATGTTTTACATCACTTGTGTCAAACATACAGGACACTCATTCCATGAACAATACCTTAAGTCTGCCTCTCCATTGTCTCTCACTCTGTTCTCTCCCTCCACATGTCACTGTGGAGAAAACAGGCGCGGGACAGGCCCGGCAGCTCATGATGAAATATGACCCTGGTGATTTGTGGATTGTCTGCTGTTAAAGATGTTAGAGATATACAGTCCTCTGTAGTTGGAAGCCACAATAAGCGGGCGGTATTCCTTCTTCACCCCCGCACTGGATAACTTCCCTTCTGTGATACACAGAAGCTTAGGTTACTGTCAAAGGGAGGTGAGCGTTTCATTTTTACAGTGGTGGAGCAATGTAGATTGTAACCCCATGTTGTCATGTTTTAGGCAACAGTCTGCAGCTGCAGTCCAGCTTCACTGAATTTTTTTGAACTTGTTGTTTGGGTTGCATTAGCTAACATTTTAGTTACAGTGAACTTACAAGGTTGTGATCTTGTAATGAACAGAAATCAAGAACAAACATGTTGCCAAAATTATAAAAATTATATTATAAGAGGCAGATCCCAAGGTGCTTAAAAATGCAGCTTTCTTGTCATATGTGCCAATTGTATCATTTTAAATTACATATTCAGATATTCAGGCATCATCTTGCCTGCTGCCAAAACATTTAGCATACAAGCATACTGTAATTTCATTATAATTATGAGCTAAAGACTAGTGGAAAATCATGAGCTTTTCAAACAGAAAGTGACCGATACTGATGGCAAACTTAAATTCCTCACTGATTACCTGTTCCAAGTTCATGTTTTAATTTGTAAGGAGACGGAAAATAATGTCTGTTATCCACGTAGATCTTTGGTCATTTGTTATTCATTCATTTAGCCCTGACACTGGAGTCACTGAGGTGGAACGAGCGAAACAAGGAAAGGCTTGTGCGTGCGTTTCAAACCAGACTTGACCTGAGCTGAGATGGCAGAGAATTGGCAGATGAATTTCTCCGCTTCGCTCCATTTGCTGCATTTTTACTCTATTCTCTGACTCTGTGTCATTCCAGGTGATGTAAACTGGCATGTTTCCTGCCGCTTTACAAAAACTGGGCAGCGTGTTGTTGGATATCAGAAGACAGTGACTTCATACGTTTCAGGGAAACTGTTATGATGTCACTCTTTCCAGTACTACATCTTCTTTCGATTTTTTTTTTTTTTTTTTTTTTTTGCAGTTAAATTAAGGGCATGATAAAACACGTAAATCTTGTAGAAAGCAAAAATATTTGCTCTGAACCTACCGAAGATCAAGTGAATCAGCTCAGTGATAATCACAGTATGCTTCATAAATTGCATCAATTAAAGTGTGCCTGTTAATTTTTATTTTTTATGAATGAATCAATCAAACCACTAAACATCCAAACAAGTTACTACAAAGTACTGGTCAATAAACTTCTCTTGAACACTACTGTATCTATGTTCAGTACATTCCAAAAAGTCTACGCTGAAGCCTTTGAAGTTATCATTAAGCTGCCCTGAATTTGCCTTGCCTGCTTCTATTTGAGAATTTCTGCATTTCCTACAAAGTTTTTTGACAACCAGTGTTTGCCAGCGAGTCATAGAAAACCTCATGGCACCACTGCATTCTGTTCAATATTTTTTTTTTGTACCAAGCTAGCATCTTGGCTCAAAGGATGAAAGCACAATTAGTATGTTAGTCAAACAACAAAATTGATCAGGCTGAAGAAACTGGGTGCAAAAAAGCTGTATTGCCTAAAGGATAAATGCTAATCATGTTGGTGGTTATTATTTTTACTCTAACGCCACATGCAAGTCAGATTCTCCGTTTTGCTAGAGAAGTGTTTCCACCTCTATGGTTGGAATTATCAACAGTATTCATACTGCAGTTGTGTTGCAAATACATTTTGATACAAACACAACGGAAAGTGTTGTTTAGATACACCTGCTGACACGGCTTCTTAATCCACATATCTAATCAGCTATCCAATCAATGCATCTAGGCATGTAGACTTGGTCAAGTTGACCTGCTGAAGTTATGTAAAGCAAGATAACATCCCAAAGCTCAAATCATCTTAAACTGGTTTCTTAAACATGTTACTTTACTCAAAGGTCCTCCACAGTGACCAGGTCTTAATTCAACAGAGCACCTTTGGGATGCTATTGATATCAACCGCATGATGCTATCATGTCAATATGGACCACAACCTCTGAGCACGTTTCAAGCACCTTGTTGAATTCATGCTACTAAGGTTTTTACCAGGGCAGCTTTGAAGGTAAAAATGGGTCCAGACTATCTGAATAAGAAAGAAGGGCATGTGCAAAAAGGGTGTAGCTATTGCAGTATACAGTGTGTTAGGTGGATGAGTTGTACAGGGAGATGGCCACAGGCAGGAATGATTCCCTGCAGGGTATGCCTAATAAAGTGGTCAGTGTATGTATGCCACCAATGTACTTTATTCTTATTAAATATTCAGTTGTAGCCATTACTAAGCATATGTTGTACACAGGAGCCTACTAACCGCTTCAGATAAAGCAAAATACAAGCTATGACGTGTCATATAAAGAGTACAGTAATGCACCAAACACGCACTGCCAGTTGGTGATCTGTTTAAGCTATAAATTTCCCATCTCTCCCTCTGACACGTCTGTGCTGCTGTTCTCTTTTGCTGTGTGCTGTTTCAACCCCTCCACCACCCCAGCATCCACACGTAGGCTCCTGGGGGATGACTATTTATCATTCTCTAATGTGTATATGTAACATAATTGCCTGGAGCTTGGAGCCTAGATGCCTGAATAACCACATTCTGCTCCTGTAATTTCAAACATGACTTGTCTGACAAAATTATGGTTAAGTTTAGGCACTTGGTGAAGCACCCAGTAATTGTTTGCAATTTTGTCTGCACAACCTCCAAGGCAGATTTTATGTAAGCAGAGATGAAGAGCAGCCAATCAGACAACCCGAGATTGTGACAACACTTGGAACAGACACGCTTTGCTGCTACAAAACGTGAAAGCATGCAGACGCTAACATGAAAATAATCACAGGAAGTGTTTACACAGACATTATTAACACATTTAAATGTATATACATATTAGCCACCTAGCTTAATTGATTCTGTTGATTAAAGACCCTTAAAATGTTCTTTGCTCACTACCGACTCCGTGGCTTTAAATATATTAGGGTTGTCCAAATTCATAGGCTGCATCCTCCTGAGGCCGCACTTGTAGACCGATTACATCACAGTGACGCGAGGAAGGCTGTCCAAACTCGTAGACTCCTCCAAATGCAGCCGACAAATACATTCTCCTTTTTCCCAGATCTGAAGGATGGGTCGGGTGTATCTTTCGTGGCCCACCATATCCCAGAATTCATAGCGCGGCCCAGGCGGCTGCTACTTAGTTTTAATATTACTGTTATTACTCTTTCTGGGTCACAAAATAAAGTTTTAAGATATTTTCATGTGAGAATGTAGCTGTGTAAACTTCAAATATCTGCTTGGTTTATCAAGACATCGCATATTTGCAAAAGTGCTCTGATGTTTTCTGAGACATCTGTGACCCACCAGCTCGATAGCTATCCGGAGCGAGAACAGCTAACTCCGCTTCGCTACTCAGGTTAAACATGATATATAGGTCACTTAGATCACTTAAAAATGTTATTGTTTGGCTTATAAATAACCGATTTATAAAGTAAATCGGTTTGGCTGAGATTAAAGTTATAGTTTTCACACAGCTGAATAAACGTCAAACGGAAAACTGATTAAACAGCTGGTGACACAAAACTGAAGACTAGATCATCCTATTTCACAGCCACTCACTTCTGGCCTATTGACCTTCTGAGGACCCAGCTCACATAGACCACGAAGGCCGGGTCCTCAGGAAGATGCAGCCTCTGAATTTGGACAGTAATGCAACTTCTGCATGCGTGTGCATTAGCTTTGCCTCTCCAACACTTAAAATTGACCAGCGTGTCTGTGTTTTGTCACGATACTTGGTTGAATCAAAAGAAAGTACAGAAAAAGTAACTAAAGGAGTTTGTTTCAGACAGGATGAAACGAAATAAGCTACTCTGGTAGATTAGATACAGAGCTGATAAATACGTCCACTTTAAATATACTTAACCACAACTTAATCTCTGGATGTTCCATTTTCCATTGCATCTCTTCAAGTGGCTAATACGTGCATAAAAATGTAATGATTAGGCTGGTGCAGGCTACAGAAAGTTGTGTAATAGGCTTAGTCTTGTGAGAAGGTCTTTGTTTAACTTGCTATGCACTCAAAAGGTCCTAAGGGTGCATTTTTTCCCCTTTAAGGTATCGAGTTGCATCCTCTGTTCCCCGGATCCATGCTGCAGCTGTCTGTCTGAAAAACATCCTTAATTGTCTTCTCCTTCTCACATACAATGTCGTCTAGACTGCAGGTTAGTTTTGGATAATGACAGGGTCTTACCTGGAACTTGCGCCCTCATCATACACCGTATAGTTTTCTTAACTTGTGATAAATCAGCCTTGCTCTACTTGAAGCAGAGGGGAATTATAGAGAAGCATGAATACTTAATTCAATCCTTCCTCAGCAGAGGTAGCAAAGTAATGAGGCAACTTCCATGTACTTGCACTAATAATGCCTGTGTTTCTTATCGGTGTGACTGCTGTTTATGTCAGCAAGCTGTGAGGCACAGACCAGCGCTGGTTTGTACAACGCTGGCACAGCGGAGGAACCCTGGGATTTGTTTTCTTCGGCGACTGCAATAGTTAGAGTGGGGGGAATGCTGATTTAAATTCGCACAGCAAAGAGGACGTATGGTGAGTGTCAGGTCTCAGCATGGAGTCTAAAACAAGTGGAAAAACTGATCACAGGCAAGTTACTGCACACTAGATAATTGCATCTGCATTCCCCGTTCAATTACCAGCTTGTGCATCTGCAGACCATACCGTCCCCAAGTGTGAGTCAACAATATGGAAATTGTGCGATCACCTTAATCATACGAAACAGTGTCTGCAATTATTCCTTAAGAAAATACGCAGGAAATGGACCGTGGCCTCCCGCCACTCCTGCACGACCAAGACGTCAGCTCCACTGGAGGAAGCCGGGACTTTAATTGCAGGCACGTCTGTGTTTACTTAGCAGTGACAGCGGCAGCCACTGAACCAGTGTTTATTTTCGACTTTGGATGACTTTAGCGGAGAATAAATCATCCCCCGTGCCGCCGCATCATAAAAAACCTTTCGCGGGGAGATGTCGAGTTGAAAGGGACCTGCGTCCAGTGGGAAAGTAAACTCTTTTTGCACCTTTTTGAAGAGTGATGCATTAGGCCCTTTTTGCTGCCGCATTAGCACATAATTGTCCCCCAGTCTTTTCAAAATGCAGAATATCCACCTTCGTGCATTAATTGTGGACACTCTGCAATCTCAAAAAGATCGGCGCCGTGCTATCTTCCACTTAGCGCCTCATTATACGCTGGAAATCCCAGTGATGGCCCATTACGGAGAGTCAAAGAGAGTGCTGGCCAGAGAGAGACTGCAGTTACCATGAGGACCACTGTATCGCTGGCCCTCTGTGTCCTACAGAAGGGGTACTCGTGGGACTCGCTCGCAATGTGAAGTGTTCCCAGGGGTTACACGGGATAGCCGAAAGGGGAAATGTAATAACTCGGTGACGAGGACAGGCTGCCAATTACAGTCAGCTCAGCATAGAGGAGCAGGATCAGATACATTGAAAATGGTGGCAGTTCTAGACTCCCCTGGGAAAGCCCTCCATCAGTGAGCTGCCAGCCCACTAGAAATATGAGCAGCAATGTGGGAATCCAAACAATGTTATAATTGCGAGTGATAACAGCGAGTAAAAGAATACATACAAGCACGATTATCAGTTGTGCTGTTGTTTCAAGATTAAATATACGCTCATGCTGGGGAGCTCCTCTTATTCTTGGCATTTTAATTGCACTTACGGTTTGGGTTGTCCCTGTGACTATTTCTTCCAGTAACATAAACGGAATGAGTGACCCATACAGGCTCGACATTCCTCACGCTACAGATAAGCAGCTTAACATGAGACAAACCAAACAAGCTTAGCGCAGCTTATAAATACTTTTGTTCATATTACCTGGTTCTTGAATTTTTTTCAGGGAAAAGTAACACTTTGTTTCCATCACACAATATGTAACATATGTAACCCAGGTGCTACAGCCATGAAGAAATGACACCCTCTGTCAGCTCTTAGGTTTTACATATCAGCACAAAAGGAGAAAAACATACACATTGAATCATTTTATACAATTTTTCTATATTATATATCAAATATTCTACATATAACAGGACATTTTGAAAAAAAAATTGTTTTAATGTCTTAAAATTAGGTAAACACAACCTTAGATGAACAGCACATGTCATTATCCTGTCATAATTTATTAATGAATGGTTAAGCCACAATACTGGCAGTGTATGAAAAGGTAAGTGTATCCCAAGGTTTGGTAGATTGAAGTAATCACTTCCTGTATGCCTTAACAGAATTTTGGCCGCCCTTCTTAACAACGTTGCTTTAGTTCATTGAGGTTTGCATTTTTCTCTCTAACATGATACACAGGTGCTCACACATGATTATGATCAATTAATCAAGTGTAAACAATCACCAGCAACTGGCTGTTGTTTACCCTCTTAATTCCTATGGGAACAGCTTTTTCCACACAGTGCTTCTACATTGTGGCTTAATAGTTATTAAATACGCCATATGATGCAATATGTCATGTTTTGCTATTAATCCAAGATTGTGGTTACTTAATTTTAAGGCCAGATTTTTTTTGTTGTGTGTTGTGTAGTTTCACCATGACTGCATTCTTTCCAGATCTAAGCACTGATAATATTTCTGTATTTGAAATGTTGCTCATTGCATTCAGTTTGTCAGACATTAGGTAGTTTAAATATAAGGCAACCTACGTATTACCTGAGGGGCGAACAAAAAAGAGCATTAGTTATATGTTAAAATGTGAAATTATTAATTAGGTTGCATCAGTTGTTTTATTTACAAATTGAGCATCTAAAGACGTTGTGAGTCACAGAAACACAAACTAAATGCTTCACTGCAACAAAGTACTGTAAATGGAACCAATCAGAAGGCCCTACGATGGCATGCAGCTCAGTAATAACCTAATGTGTGTTCACAGGGGACAATGTAAAGTGTTACTTGTTTTTCAGATGACATTGTAAATTACAAATGAACTGTTTCTCTTTTGGCCATCTGCTGCAACCCCAACCAGTCGCAGCAGATGGCCCCGCCCCTCCCTGAGCCTGGTTCTGCAGGAGGTTTCTTCCTGTTAAAAGGGAGTTTTTCCTTCCCACTGTCGCCAAAGTGCTTGATCATAGGGGGTCATATGATTGTTGGGTTTTTCTCTGTGTGTGTTATTGTAGGGTCTACCTTACAATAAAAAGTGTCTTTAGGTGACTGTTGTTGTGATTTGATGCTATATAAATAAAATTGAATTGAATTGTTAGACATATGCATCTTGAATTTTAGACATAAACATGGTAGATATGTAGCAATGTGAAATTTCAATCATCTCTTTGAGAACAGATATTTTTGGTACAAAGAATACAATGGCATCAAACTAGATCATCAAAGAGTTGCCAAAAATTATTCATACTACTTTACTACAAGCTACTTTCTAAATTGCTTATCCAGCTGTAAATTATTCTGCTAAAGAGGTGGGTTATATACCGGACAAGCTGCCAGTCTATCACAGGTTAAATGTTTTAAAAAGAGCTTGAGTTTTCCAGCTCCACCTAAAGTTCTCCTGTGCGGTTATGAGTATATTTTTGTCCAATGGCAACGTGCTCACTGACAAAGTGAGTCAGTGCCAGGATATCCTGATGACCGTCTGCAGCAGCAGATTCTTTGGGAGGCCCACTCTGAGGATTAGGAGGCACTGCGGTCTGAACCTGAGACCTCTGCTGTTTGTTTATCTCTTCCTGATTTGGGTCACTGTGACTTAGTACTGTACTGTTGTGACAACATCCCATTTTTCCATTTGAATCTGTTCACACAACTATTATGTGTGTGTGTGTGTGTGTGTGTGTGTGTGTGTGTGTGTGTGTGTGTGTGTGTGTGTGTGAGGGTGTGTGTGTGTGTGTGTGAGGGTGTGGAGAGGTAAGAGAGACAGGCAGATAGAGTGCACAAAAATGTTAGTCGTGTGCATTTTGTCCTATGTATGCGTGCAGAAAAGGAGCTAATCTTGAATCCTATTCATCAAATTTTCTCTTACTTTTTATTGTGGGGTTTTTTTTTTTTTGTTTTTTTTGTTTTTTCAAACAAACTAGGAGACATTCCTTTTTTTGCCACAGCCTAAATTGTTGGCTGTTCATTACTGCCACACTACCGTGGACAAAGCAGTGCCCGTTATAGTCAGCTCAAACAATATTTCAGAAACGGTTGCTCGTTCACAACTAATTAACTCCTCGGTGCAGTGCAGAGGAGTGCAGAGCAGAACAGTTCTAACTGCCACGGTTTGGAGTAAACAAGACCCCGGCGGGAAAAAGGGTCTTGTCTTGGCCGGCCGGCTGGCCCATTTTAATAAATCGATGCGCTAATCATTGAGTGCCCTGGCCCCGCTTCCAGTCCCTCTCCCTTTGAGGTTAATTTAATTAGGTTCCAATGCTGACAAGCCCCTGACTCGCACAGAGAAGTGCAAGGTGTAATTGATTTATTTTCTCCCCCTGATATTTTCTTGCTTTTAGTTGGAGACGACGAACAGGGTGAAGGGAATTTAATGACAAAAACAGTCAACAAAGAGCTCATTTCTGTGGCTTAGGGAAAGTTTTAGTTTATGATACAGCCGAGGTCTAATGAAGGAAGATTAATCCTTTGCAAATGGCGTGAGTGTATTTACAAGGCCCTGCTCTGTATAGATTTTTGTGTGTTTGCCCTGATTTAGAAGTGCATTGTTAAAAAGTTAAAAGACATAAAACTCTGTCTGTATGATAAAATGTATACAGCAGTTTCACATGATGTTTGTCCCCATCAGGCTGCTATAACAAATAATGATTGTGCGTAGCCAGGCATTTATAATTTTTATGATGATAATGATGCTTCTGATGTTAACCACCACAAATCTATGAATAACTGGCGAGTTATATGCACAAATTTCAAATGCACTGTCAAATTTCTCTGCTACAGTTTAGAAACTGTTTCTTGTATAACACTAATAGTAAAACAAAATTACTATACAGTTTTCTACATAGATAAGCCAGTTGGTGTAAAGCAGTGGTTCTCAAAGTGTGTGACACGCCCCATTGGTGGGACGCAAGTTACCTGGCAGTCATGCAAAACTAATGTTTAACATCGGAATCACTTTTACGACGGAACAAAGAAATCTGCGTCAGTCAAGTTAATAATATTTGCATCCACTGAAAAGCTGCAGCTGCGTGTTTAAGGCGACAGCTGCAATAAAGAAGTGTACTGAAAAGTGCAAACATTTTGTCGGGTCTGTCGGGTTTGTCAGAAAGTGGTGCCGAAACCCAGGATTAGAGCACGAGAGACCCGATAGCATGTTAGGCTACAGCCTACATACATCAACAACAACAACAGGACCTAGTTCATTCTGTTTTAAGCCGGCGAGGCGTGATTGGTGCGTCCGCCTCCCCTGCAGCCACGCCGCAGACCACGCCCCGCCACAGCTCTGCAGTCAAAAACAAGCTCACTGCAGCCACTAAGAGTGAACAGTATTAAACTCACTAATATTTTTCATCTCTGTTCACAAGTTTCTGGATTTCTTTTTTTTTTTTTATAAGAAGAAGCGGTGCAGACTAATGAAGCAGTCTAGTGACAAAAGTCACAAATAGTTGTTTGAAATAAATGTTTGTTCAAATAAGAATTACTGAAGGAGACATTTTGAAGAAAACAGATGTCAACAAAGTTAGCAAAAACAAAACAGGTAACAGCTGATGGCAAGCCGCACACACAGGCGCCATCTTAGAACTCGACCGTTGTGAAGGATTCAGTGTGAATGAGTTTATTATCTAAATAAAGTTGCTGCTAGGCTTTTCTCTCATTGTTTTGTTTAGATGGGGTGTGAAAATATTTCTTCCTGCCATGTGGGGAATGATGTAACAAGTTTGAGAACCACTGGTTCGGCTTAGTTCGTGCAGCTTTGCCTCTAATCTTGTTAGCACACTTTTGCTTGTACTAAAAGCATGAGTCCTTTAGCACATACTTAGCCATTACAAGAATGTTAAATGGCTAACCCTGCTTCAGGGTCTACTACTGTAAGTAAAAAAAAAGCTCATATTTTTTAATAGTTTATTGGCTACAAACATTTTTAAAAATCTGTGCATGAAAACTGGTCGTCTTTAAGAAATGAGAACTGCCCTCTTGCACTTATCAATCGTTGCTTCAAAAGTAAAAAGAATTAGATTTTAAACCCACAGCTTTAGAGATCTACTACAACGTTCATGTTCTGTGGGGGCAGAGTGAGAAAAAGTCTATATTTCAAACAAATCAGAAACTGACTTTTACTTTCAGTATTGGTGATCTCTTCACAATACAGATGATAATGTGTGAGGTAAGCATGAGGGCTTTATCCAGATCAGTTCCATTTAAACTTTTCATTAAGCCAGTAAACAGCTATTTTATTTTGGGGTGAAAACTACCATCATCTAGATTAAAAACATCAAGAGACTCACAAAAAAAGAAAAAATAATGGAAATGAAAATTACCTACAAATGTAAGTTGTGCCGCTGCTTCTTCCAACTTGTTAAAGTGCAGCTATGCGCTGCGGCTGCGGTTTGCAATATCCCACAGTTGTGAAGAAGAAATTATGCGCCTGGTTTAAAAGGTTTGTATTGTTACATTTGACTGGATCACCAACGTCTAAAGAGGGAAACATGAGGCTGAGAATATTCTACATATTTGTTCCATTTAAAAGAGATGTTGCAGAGTTCCTGTAAATCCTGTTTTGCTGGTGTGGTTGTACCTCAAACTGTGAAGTTGATGTTCATAGTTTATAAATATTACATTGACAGCAGTAATAAATACTCTAATGACAGGCATAGCGACAGGAGCTGTTAAATGTTCATTTATGAACTGTTGAGCAGATACATATATTGTTGTGTTTGGAGTTCTGTACACCTGGACGATCAGACTGCAAGCAGGGATCGACTAAAGCTGTAGCAAGATGAACCTCCACTAATATCTTTAGTGGCCCCTTGAGTTTAATAGTGCAATCAGCTTTCACCTACTTAAATCTGTCAAGCAGAATCAGAGCTCTCCTCTTTCTTCAGCTTTACTCTGACTGCACACCCCTCAAAATTTTGTTCTGAGCTGAAAAAAAGTACAGAGTCTACAGTCCCTCCTGGACATGTTTGCCTGTATGTGCACACTCACACACAGGCAAACTGAAGTGTGGAAGGCTCCAGCATATCCTCAGGCCTGTGGAGCACTGATCTGGACAAATCCCTGGAAGCCACAGCCTGAGCTCAGGGAAAGTCTTCCTAATGCCAACTCTTGAATTCATGCTGCATTATCTCATTCTATCATCAGGACTATTTTCAGGTAGCCAGGAAATCCGTGAGCTCACAATACAATGAAGAATTCTACATATTTCACTTGAAATCTTGTATTCACATGCCGACAATTCCTGAACGCTTAAGTTTTTTCTTCTTCCCTGTCCCAGATGTGTACAGCTGGGTGGAATGTGCCTCTGTGCCACGCCAAAATCACTGTTTGTCCTCTAAAATAACTCCACGCTTGGACTGCGAGGTGTGCGGTGCAGCCGCAGCGCCGAGGGAACATGTGTCCAGCCTGTCAGCGTAAACAGTTGTTCAGTTATGCGAGCAGCAACACACTCTCCAACCTTTCCTCCCCCCAACCCGACAAAAAACAGAAGAATGAATGTCAAGAAGTGGTTCTGGCTCTTTTTCACTTTATCTCCTGCTTCAAGCCAGAATGAATAACTCCTGACCCAGCCAGGTTTGTGTACAGTATAATGTGCTAGTCCCAAAGCATTTCTGGAGTGTTAAAGGGCACAAGCTACATGTACTTGTAAGATTTGTATCTGCTGATGCTGATCAGGTTGTGTTGAAATCCTTGGGTCAAGGCTGCACTCATTGTACATTGGTTATTTCATGTCAGAGAGCCTCTCCAAACCTTTAAACTCATCATTTATTTAAGAGTTTCTTGTTTGCCTTGTCAAGCTGCGGCCTTGCTTGTGGTGCCAGCGTGTGCCCCAGTCTACATTTTTGCATCTCACAAGGCTAACCTGTATTAATATTTCAAATCAGGGAAGCAAACAGGCCCCAGTCCATCTCTTGATTGGCAGTTGAGGTGATGCAGCATTGAGAGATTATTGATGCATTGTTATGGGGTTAGGTTTGGGCTGCTGGAAAATAAAAAATGAAATCAAAGCAGCAAACAGTTGCCCATCTATTTTACAGAGTTTAATTGAATAATTCTTACTTGGGCTGCGAAGCTTCAGGCTGATTCCAAGTGGCACAGATGTCCCATGAATAAAACATTTACTCTGTGGGCAAATATTAGCACTTGCAGTTATGATTATTTTCTTGTTAGCGTTTGGCAGTGTCAAACGTTCGTCTTTGGTGTTGCAGTGCGATTGTGATTATAATTGGTCACGTCGAAAACAAACAAGCTGCGACACATGACTTAAACAGGCGAGATAGAGTCAATCCATTAAGATTTGCATGTTATTTTTAAAAAGATTATCTTTGTCTATTCCTCATCTGGATCACACTCACAGCCAGTGATGTTGTCTAATCACTTCCACATCAGTCCGTGGTAATTCTACCCACTTGAGCTGCGTCTGTGCAGGCAGGAGCAGAAACGAGACGCCAGAACGAGTGTGTGAGCGTCTGAGATTTTGGATAGGTTGCAACAACTTTAGTCCATTCACTTAATCCTAGCTACCAACGCAATCTATAATTTCTGTCAGGTTGAGTATTCTCGCATATCAAGTTGAGCTGGCAGAGATGTGGCTTGGCATCGTAATGCTGTCAAAACCTAACCGTCCTGTCACAGCCTGCACGTTAGACAGAATAGAGTTATCAGAGCTTTCTGTCATAACAATGTTAAAGAAAGAGGAGATCCTGCACTTCCTGTTACTGTCCTGGCTGTAATAACCTCCTAGCTATGATGATGATATTACAGCGCTGCAGAAGAAATGTGCAAGATTCAGTAACGATTGGACAATATGTTTGAAAACAGCGTTAAGAATAATTTACACCAATAAAAAAACGATGACACCAGCAGCTTATCATGCAAACATACAGCTGAATTGTATGTAACCCTCATTAATAACCTGGCTAAGTCCTGATAACCAGCTCAGTATATTTAATTCTGTAGACTGAGTTTAACAGAAAGGGGAACTCCAACAGTTAAAACAGCTACACGTTAAAATCGACATGTTTATGTTCTTTTTTTTTTTAAGTATAATTCATTTATGCTTCTTTCTCTTCCTAACTATGCACCAATCTTGTCGGCATCTCTGAAAATTCTTATCATGCGGATGTTTGTTTTTCTCTCAGTGGAGCAGTTGATGAACAATGACTGTTGTCTCCCTCTCTAACTAGGTGGTCCCGCCTTATGACAAAGTTTGTATATTGTGCTTTCCAAGAGGCCATGGGAAATGACATCCTCTGTGATGAGTGACACTGTTAACATGTTGGATGATGACCTAAAAGAAAACCACACAGGTTTTAAGGGTATTTAACCTTTGTAGAAATCAAAATGATTTTTAAGCTTTATTCTACCTGGTTATTTCACATTGAAGCAATGGCTGATAAGGCGTGTTTTCAACATATAAGTGAAAATATTTAATGACAAGGGATTCATTCAGTGTTTTGCTTTAACAGTTGTACCTTGGTGGCTCTAGCCACTATAGTATACATAATTTCACATGCTTGTTACAATATAGAAAATAGCTGATGATTTGAATGAAGTTTTTTTTTTTTAAATTTCTAATGAGTAAACCTGTTACATAAGAGATGACAGTGTTGCTCAGTTTGTCCTGTTTCTCCCTAGTTGGTGTCTGACCTTCTTTTCTGTGCATCTTTGCTGATTTGATGAAAGCCCACATGTTTTTAGAGCTTTCTTTACGTATATGTTCCTTTTCTTTCCCTTCTGGCTTAAAGGGAACACCTTCTGCCTGGTGTTGCAGGGTCCTGATTACTGCAGGTCTGTATTCCAGAGGGTGGTGGGATAAACACAACTGAGTATCATACAAAAATTACAACACTCCTCAGTGACAACAATGAAGCCTTAAAATGAGACCCCACAAGCAACTACAAAAAGAAAGTCACCAGTTGCCTACAACAAGTTGAAACGCCACTGACTGCCCTACACACCACCATACCACCTTGTATATACAGGGAGTGCAGAATTATTAGGCAAGTTGTATTTTTGAGGAATAATTTTATTATTGAACAACAACCATGTTCTCAATGAACCCAAAAAACTCATTAATATCAAAGCTGAATGGTTTTGGAAGTAGTTTTTAGTTTGTTTTTAGTTTTAACTATTTTAGGGGGATATCTGTGTGTGCAGGTGACTATTACTGTGCATAATTATTAGGCAACTTAACAAAAAACAAATATATACCCATTTCAATCATTTATTTTTACCAGTGAAACCAATATAACATCTCCACATTCACAAATATACATTTCTGACATTCAAAAACAAAACAAAAACAAATCAGCGACCAATATAGCCACCTTTCTTTGCAAGGACACTCAAAAGCCTGCCATCCATGAATTCTGTCAGTGTTTTGATCTGTTCACCATCAACATTGCGTGCAGCAGCAACCACAGCCTCCCAGACACTGTTCAGAGAGGTGTACTGTTTTCCCTCCTTGTAAATCTCACATTTGATGATGGACCACAGGTTCTCAATGGGGTTCAGATCAGGTGAACAAGGATGGCCATGTCATTAGTTTTTCTTCTTTTATACCCTTTCTTGCCAGCCACGCTGTGGAGTACTTGGACGCGTGTGATGGAGCATTGTCCTGCATGAAAATCATGTTTTTCTTGAAGGATGCAGACTTCTTCCTGTACCACTGCTTGAAGAAGGTGTCTTCCAGAAACTGGCAGTAGGACTGGGAGTTGAGCTTGACTCCATCTCAACCCGAAAAGGCCCCACAAGCTCATCTTTGATGATACCAGCCCAAACCAGTACTCCACCTCCACCTTGCTGGCGTCTGAGTCGGACTGGAGCTCTCTGCCCTTTACCAATCCAGCCACAGGGCCCATCCATCTGGCCCATCAAGACTCACTCTCATTTCATCAGTCCATAAAACCTTAGAAAAATCAGTCTTGAGATATTTCTTGGCCCAGTCTTGACGTTTCAGCTTGTGTGTCTTGTTCAGTGGTGGTCGTCTTTCAGCCTTTCTTACCTTGGCCATGTCTCTGAGTAATGCACACCTTGTGCTTTTGGGCACTCCAGTGATGTTGCAGCTCTGAAATATGGCCAAACTGGTGGCAAGTGGCATCTTGGCAGCTGCACGCTTGACTTTTCTCAGTTCATGGGCAGTTATTTTGCGCCTTGGTTTTTCCACACGCTTCTTGCGACCCTGTTGACTATTTTGAATGAAACGCTTGATTGTTCGATGATCACGCTTCAGAAGCTTTGCAATTTTGAGACTGCTGCATCCCTCTGCAAGATATCTCACTACTTTTTGACTTTTCTGAGCCTGTCAAGTCCTTCTTTTGACCCATTTTGCCAAAGGAAAGGACGTTGCCTAATAATTATGCACACCTGATATAGGGTGTTGATGTCATTAGACCACACCCCTTCTCATTACAGAGATGCACATCACCTAATATGCTTAATTGGTAGTAGGCTTTCGAGCCTATACAGCTTGGAGTAAGACAACATGCATGAAGAGGATGATGTGGACAAAATACTCATTTGCCTAATAATTCTGCACTCCCTGTATGGACTTCTGAAGATCCACAAAGAAGGAGTCCCACGCTAGAGTTGGATGTCTAAACACCGGTCTTGGTCTTGAGACCACTTTTACGTGGTCTTGGTCTTGTCTTGGTCTCGACGGACTTCGGTCTTGGTCTTGTCTTTGTCTCGCTGTCTCGGTCTTGCTGTCTCAGATCGACATAGTGGTCGGGAGATTTGGAGTCAACAGTATCCATGACACACAACGTAACGTTCGATAATGTGTCATGCGCAAAAGCATCAGCTCTAAGAGCCGTGCTTAGAGAGTGCTTTGTAGTGAATCAGAAGAGTCGACTCCCATTGAGCGAGAGCCGGCTCCTCACTTAATTTCCTTTCACTGCTCAGCTCTCACACAGTGGCTCAGCTATGCTCCAATCCCTCCATATTGTGGCCAATCACATGCAAGGATACAGGATAATATCATTATGTGAAAAACAGAGAGGGTGAGAGACGCAACAGTCAAGTGGAGTGTGCGTCTGTCCTCTCAGTAAGTGAGTGAGACAGCAGACCGAAAGACTTTTTTGTCTCAGTCTTGGTCTCGTCTCGACTTTGTCTTAGTCTTGGTTTAGGCGGTCTTGACTACAAGTCTATCAAGTTAGCAGTATCAAGTCAGCCACCTACAACCAGAGATGGGCAGTAACGCGTTACTGTAATCCGATTACTTTTTTCAAGTAATGAGTAAAAACAAAAAATTGCAAAAACGGTAATTAGATTACCGTTACTTTCCCGTAGGAACGCTGCGTTACTGCGTTACTAAAACCGTGAGTTTTTTGCGAGAATGTCTCATGACAGTGACGTAAGCAAGTGCGACGTTCGTGACAACAGCTGTGTGCAGATCAACAATGGATAATATATCGAGTGCGGGAGAGAGTATGAGCGTGCAGCGTTTAAAGCGTGGAAGTACTGACCTTACTTTAAGTTTGATTCCATAAAAAGTGACAAAAACATTAGCATCCGTTGTGCGTGGGAAGAAAACTTCTTTTCACAGCGAAAAAAACCTCCTAAAATTCCAAGCAAGCACCGAGTGCGCAACGACGTAATGGGAAACTCACAGAGAAACTCGCGGATTCTTCCACTGACCGCTGCGGCACACCTGCACCAGGGTATACCTCCGCCTACCCTGCTCCTGCTTTACAGGTGAAAATAGAGCAAAAGGACCGCTAGACCAAAGGACTTTATTTATTTTCTGCTGTGTTTTACTTGCATCTATTTGAAAGAGTGAGTGTAAACACACAAAAAAAAAAATAATTTTATGTGCTGGAATGTGCAGAAAATAGGTTTAAATATTAAACAAATTTCTTCCAGTCAGAGAATGTTGCATATAATTAAATTTTTTGCTTGATGCATAAAGTTAAAAGAGTAAAACTAATAAAACAAGTTTTAAAAAGGGAGACTTTTCCATTTGATTACATTTTGTATGATGGATTATGTAGAAAAAGTAGAATTGGGCTGAAAGATCTATCCCTTTATCACCTATTCAGGTTGTAAATCGTGTTTTTAAAAAGT
The DNA here is from genome assembly GCF_900408965.1 of Simochromis diagramma. Taxonomy (NCBI): domain Eukaryota; kingdom Metazoa; phylum Chordata; class Actinopteri; order Cichliformes; family Cichlidae; genus Simochromis; species Simochromis diagramma. The sequence continues at coordinate 2,073,902 of NW_024387503.1, read as the reverse complement.
AACTAAGTAATTAATTACTTTTGAAAATAAGTAATCAGTAAAGTAACGGGATTACTTTTTGGGGGAAGTAATCAGTAATTAGTTACTGATTACTTTTTTCCAGTAACTTGACCAACACTGCCTACAACATTTTCAAGCACCTACCATCAAAGTTCAGAAACTTTTGCCAGATTCAGATTAAAGCATAGTGTCCTTTGATGTGGTCGTACCCTTCACTTGCATACTAAGGCAGTAGAGTCTGTCAGAAAATGACAATAGCAAGACAGCTCCTTAGAAAACAGAACCAGCTTAGCCCTTCATCAGATTTACACACTGTTAGACCTCTGTATTACCACCACACATTTCAAATACAATGACAGTTTCTACAGACAAAAACATGGATATGCCTTGGGCTCCCCAGTGTCACCTATTGTAGCCAACTTTTACATGGAAGAAATGGAAGTAAAGCTCTTGGCTCTTTCAAAGGGACAACGCCTAACCACAGGTACAGATACATGGATGACACCAGGATCAAAACCCAGGATGTAGAAGCATTCACTGTTTACATCAACCCAGTAGAAACATCAAGTTTACCAGGGAAGACACAAAGCATAATAGTTTGCCATTTCTGGATTGTGCCGTGCACATTGATGAGAATGGAAACCTCAGCATTGAAGTTTACCAGAAGCCCACACACACAAACCAGCACCTACTCTTTCACTCCCACAACCCTCTGGAACACAAACTTGGAGTCATCAGAACCCATCCTCCATGGGGACGTCAAGAAAAGGAACACACAAACGTAAAGAAAGCTCTAAAAACATGTGGTTATCCCAGTTGTATCCTAGTCATCAAATCAACAAAGATGCATGGGAAAAAAAGGTCAGACACCAGCTAGTGAGAAACACAAGAACAAATGGAACAACACTGTCATCCCTTATGTAGCGGGTTCATCAGAGAAACTCAAGAGAGTCTTCTCCAAGCGCAACATCCCAGTGTACTTCAGACCCAACCACACACCCAGACAAAAAATGGTTCATCCCAAGGACAAAACTTCCAAACACAAACTTAACAATGTAGTACATGCTGTGCAGTGCAGGGAGGAGTGCTTAGACCTCTAGATTGAAGAAACCAAAAAGCCACTTCATAAACGCATGGCACAACATAAAAGAGCCACTTAGATAGGACAAGACTCAGCTCTGCATCTACATCTAAAGGGTGCATATAGATGGTCATCTATGTCCACTGTGAACAACCATCTTTGGAGCGGTGGCTTATGACACCAACTGTCTGCCATCTTACAATCCAGTTTGGAGATCCCTTCCCAGGCACTTTAACGCCCACTCACATCTTGTGTCAGTTGATCTCAGTAAGTCACATGATAAAGTGAAGCAAGGTTTCACAATGCTTTCACTCGAAACCTCTCCTGATAATGACCCACACTCTTTTTCACACCTTGGCTCATGTAATGAGACACATGATCTCCAACTAGGGGTTAAAAACGTGGGACTCGCCACTGTTTGGTGTTAAGCCTCAAGAAGCTTCTCGAACGAGAGCTGGAACGTTTCCAAGAAAGATAAAGAAGTCCAGTCACTTTTCTTTCCAAACTCCTTCAATTTCCATGACCTGGATGACTGAGAACCTAGAATTCTCGAATCCAACGTCTGTCATGGATGCGTTTACAGCTCCTGAGCCTGTTTGGAGTGTTTCACTCGCTGGGCCCACGCCCTCATTTGAGGTTTGACAGCATTTTAGTAGATAAAGGTGAATGGCTTGAACATGAATTGAGCTCGGTTTGGGGAAGGCCTTGAAAGGGACTGGCAGGGCCTGGAAGATCCCCATGTACTAAATAGAAGTTAAGAAGTTAAAGAATTGAACAGGGGAGGGAGGGTGGGGCACATAAAGGAGAACGAACAGCTTGTAGAACTGGGGGAAACATATATAGATGAGAACCGGAAGGGGCGTGTTTGGAGGCGTGGTCCTGCTCCTGAAATTCAGATGCTTTATCTCCAATTAATGTTTGTTAAGTTGTTCTTTTTTAAGCCCTTTTGCTTCCTTTAGTAGTTCTTCGTTATTTTTTTAAATCACGCCTGAAGGTTTGTGATTTTGAGTGTTCCTGCTTGTTTATTATCTTATTATTCTCTCTTTTCATGGGGAAGTGCAAGTGTGGATAATTTTGTGTACTAACAACAATGATATATGGTATGCAATGTAATGCAATCCTTTTTCATTTGAAATATTGACTTAAAATAGGCTTGGTATGTTATATAAAAGTAGACTATTCAGGGGTTTTTTCTTAGTATTAAATGAAAGTGGTATAATCAGTTTTCCCCCCATTTTTAAATGCATGACTTGTCTTACCACTAGTTTAGAACTACATCCCCAGTTTATTTGTGTACATTTCACTGGCTGTAGTTAGGAGCCAAGGTCACTCCCTACTAGGATGGGTATTGTTTAGGTTTTATCCGATACCGGTGCCAAACCGGTACTTTTGAAATGGTGCCGGAACTTAAATGGTGCTCTAACTGGTGCTTAAACAATGGAAAACACAAACTTTGTACTAAAACCTCTCATGCTTAGCTGGGGTTTTTTTGTAAAAAGATAACAATGTTAGCCTTTTCTTCAGCTATGGGGCATTTATGGTATCACTCTATCAAACAAGAAGACAGCCGCATGTAACTACGACGGTGTTTGCTAGTTCACCTTACGTGCATTGATGTAATAACGTGGTTAGCCTACTCAACGTAAATTACACACGAACAACATTAAGCTACTCACGCAGAGAAGAACGGCTGATGCTGCCATCCTCACCCATCATCATTTCTGCTACACTGGCAGGGCTACGGGCCAGGACTCTCCTCTTCGTGTTTTTGGGGGATGTTGCTAACTCCGGGTCCGATAACAGGCACCACACCCGCAGTAGATGTTCTCGGTGCTCGGTCTTGCAGCAAGCTATCAAATACGGCGCATTTCTCGGCTTTTAAAAAAACGCTATGCGTCGCCAGGTGTTTCATCAGATTCGAGGTGTTACCTCCTTTGCACTGTATCAGCTTAAAGCACTTGTTGCAGGCTGCTGAGTTTGCATCTTTTGCTGTGAAGTACAGCCAGACTTTTGACCGCTTTGCCTTGGGCATTTGTAGCTCTGCTCTAAAAGAACATACGTACCTGGGCGCGCCTACTATCCTTGGAAAGGTAAAATGATTGGCTAGTGTATGACATCTCAGGGAAAAAAAGCACCGAAATAAAACACTGAAATGTGTGCTGCTTTTCGGTTTGATTACTACAGTTTATGTCAGAACAGTACCCATCCCCACTCCCTACAAGAAAAGAGTGAATTGCTTTATGCTCATTTACTCACGGAACTGGCGTTATATCCAGTAACTTCCATTCTTTCTCTTTTTGCTGGATCATTTCTCTTTTAATGTGTAACTGTAAGTACTATTGCTATTTTGTATTTAATTATGGTTTACATAAAAAACCTTATATATATATAAACAGTATGTATGTATAAAGTATGTATAAACAGTACTTTTGTTAATGGCAGGCATGTGTGCATAAACAATAGTGACCAAAAAAGGGACTAGTTAGTCTATAGTAATTTGTTGTGCATGAGAAATAAAAATTAAAGGCATAGTAAAACTAAAACAACTAAAATTTAACTGGACAGTCTTGTTGATTTCTCATCACCTGCAGCCTTCCTGTTGCCAGAGATGGATGGATTAACATGACCTTAGGTCAAGCGACTGCCTCGTGCACAGATGCTGTGTGTGTGGGCCTGACTAATGAGGGTCAACACGGACCACAGGTCACTGGGTGGAGTTCCTCTGTCTGCCTTGCAGGCTGAAGTTACCCTCTGATTATGGAAATTTATAACTGTCACTCATTCCGAAAGTCAGCCTAACAAAGATAGCTATAGCCTTCTGATTCTTGTAACAAAGCAACAGAAAATAAACAAATGAGAAAATGAATTTATTAATGAGAAACAGAATTTTCCATGTAATATTTATATGTGGAAGCTGAGAGCTAATTGAAGGCATCTTTATCTTTCTCCCTCAAGTAATTGTGTTTTTGAACCAAGACAAATTCAATCAGCTCCCCGCTGACTCAGACAAAGTCTAAAGTTTTCTCACTTTTTTTATTAAGTGGATAGCACCCCCCCAAGGTGTCCTTCACCTTCCTTGCAGTGTAAATGTCCTCCTTTATGTTCTCAACAGGAAGTCTTCCTCTCCTTCCCTGTCTGCTGCTGTCTATTTTGACACAACTCATCCCTGGGCTTGTTTTCACGACTCCCATGATGAGGATGATAAGAGCATTGTGGCAGACGTTTGAAAAAAATGGATTAAATTACCCTATGCGCAGAGGCTATGTTTCCCCATGCTGTGCTGCCTTTATCACAGCGATGTTTACATTCATTAGCACTTGTCTGAAATGTGACACAATCTCCCCCCTCCCCGTTCTCCAGCGCCGACTGCTCCTGATATCCGCCCGACTCCAGAATCCAAACAGATGCTATCAAGCAAAGAAAATGTTTTGTCTGCTTTCCATTAAGCGAAGCCCAGGGCCCAGTCAAGACTTTACTTGCCAGAGTGCACAGAAGCTTCAAGAGGGAGAACTAAAGGCATGTGCATTAGTCTCTCTTGGTTTAAAAGGGTCAATTCACCCAAATACAAAGCAGCATATTGTGCTTATCACTGTGGTATCTAAACATGTAGAAACTTTGGCATTCATTTTCCAGTCAATGGAGATACATTGGTAGTCATATAGGGGCATATTGTGATGGTAATTAATGATTTCTTTTAGCTATCAAAGATGAAATTATTGCACAGCGTACATCTTTAAAACTAGATGCACAAGTTTTTAATTATTTTGAATTTTCTCTCATTCATATAGGTAATGCTAAAACGTATGTAAAAAACATAATGTTAGCCTGCCTTACCCATTCCAAAACCAGTTTTGATGTGCGTTTGGGATCATTGTCCTGTTGGAACACCCAATTATATCCAACTGTCTAGCTGCTGATTTGAAATGAAGTTGAAGAATGTGGAAGTCATCCGCCTCCTTCATTTTTCTAATCATCTAATTGTGCATCGTACCAGTACCACTGACAGCAAAACAGCTCCAGAGCGTGATGCTACCGCCCTCATGCCAATTAGTACAGTGTTCTTAGGTTTGAAAGCCTCACCTTTGCTCCTCCAAACATACCTCTTGTCACTGTGGCCACACAGCTTTGTCATTTGTCATTTGGCTTGTCCATGTGAGCAGCTGCAACTTTCAGTCAAGCCTGAAGGTGCCTATTTTGGAGATGAGGCTGCTTTCTTAGTTGGGATACTCTCAGTTCAGAGTGATGTAAAACTCACTTGCTGTTGTTCCAGCAGTTGTCAGCTTGTGACAGGCTTGAGCCTTGGTTGTCCCTGGGCTGTTCCTGAACATCCTAACCAGTTTCTTGTCATCTGATGGTGACAGTTTGAGTCTGGTAAAGGTGTAACTTCGGGGGACATTAAACCAAACATTTACTTTTGACTCTGTGTGGATTAGAAACTAAACTAATTTCAAACCTGAGCACCCAGTTCTTATTTTTATTAAAGATGTATTCTGTATAATTATTCCACTCTGGAAAATGAACAGTTCAAAAATCATTAAAAGACACAAAGACACCTGACATTCATTCCCATAAAGAGTGAATGTAAACTTTTGACCTCGAATGTAACTAGTGTACATAAATGAATACTCTTTCAAAACTCAACAACTGTAACAATGTTACTGCTATATTATATCATGAAGGGCAGTGTAGTAAAATGTATTACAAAATATAATAATAAATAAATAGTTTATGTTAACCAAAAAGTGTATCTAAGACTGTATCTATATGGACCTGAACCTTACAACCACAAGTCTGTGCTACTTGATTAAAAAATAATTTTATTTATTTATTTTTTAGTTTATGTGTTGCCACTTCTAACAATTTCAGGTGCAATCCACCCTATAGACTCTTCTGGCTCCTCCTTTAACATAAGATTAGCAATGAAGACTAAAAACACCACAGAAATCTAAGAGATCATATAACACATAATATGATTAATAATTTCCATACTTTAGTATTTTTTCTTGATTTAAGGAGGTGTTAACAGTTTTGTCTTTATACCCAGCTAAGTTAACAATTGGCTGTAATAGTAAAGTTTGAGTACAAACACTGCAGTGTCGATATCAGGTAATTGTTGTTAGCTTCTATCATTCCAAATTAATTGTTGCATTTCTCTTGGCTGCTTCAGCGTTGTGCTGACAGTGATCTGATATTAGGTATTATTTCCATGTATATTAAAGCTCATAAAGAATTTTTGAGCAATTTTAATTTTGAGGAAAAAAATAAAATGGTTTCTCTAAAGAAAATTAAAACTCTCACCCCAGCTGCTACACACACACACACACACTTTGCTCCTCTCTGCCAAAACCCAATCTCATTCCAAGCATACCGCTGCTTTCCCCTGTATTTGATTGGACACATTGAGTCATTAAGCCCATCTGACACGAGCAATGGCCTTCCACGATCACAGTCAAATTTGGGGCCAATGCGGAGAGACGTATGGGTCTCCTTGATGAAGGGGCCGCCTGATGGTTCAAGCAGAGTGGTGGAGGTTTGCGAGGAGGGGAGGTGGTGTTGGAGGCTGTCAGCAGGCATGGACCAGGGTCACTCCACGCCTTGCCTTGTTAGATCCCCATCAGCGAAATGCTGACTGTCAGGGCACACATTGAAATAGAGGAGGGTTCCTAGTGCGCCGTCTGCTGCTCACCACCAACTTTCTGGCTCGATGGTCATGATCAAACCCGTCTGGCCAGCCCCGCAGCGATGCCTTGTGTCACTCCATTAAACAGAATGTATTACTACTTTCACGCCACGTTAAGAAGGTGACAGTGAAAGTCAACTTGACCTTGAATGCACCAGTGGCTGTAATTCCTTCTCAGATGTTTTGATCAACAAACTAATCAAATGGCTCAACAGTTTGCTTTTTAGAGGAATAAAATGACACACAGTTAATGAGGGTTTGCTGACTGACCAGTCAAGAGTCACTTTTAATGATGATTAAAAACTACTTGTGGAGAAACTGACTCATATGTTTCAATTTTTGTGTATTCCAACTTCCTATAATACAATTTATGTCTGAATAAATGCAGAGGCTTAATTGGATGCTATTATATCTGAGGTTGCATCTAAGTGACCCTCCTCCAGCTGCTGTGTCAACTGAAAGCTTTTCCATCTGCATGTCTCAGCAACTGTGTTTATCTGTTTATTGCCAAATCAAAGAGGATAAGATGCTTCTAAATATTCCATCAGCTCATAAAACCATTATCTTAGCCAAGGTAACCTGGAGTCAGAACACAAATGCCACATATCATCAGTTTCATGGCAGCACACAGTGACTTAATGGAGTTTTTGTGAACTTTTGTCTGTAAGTGCAGTAAAGAAGTTTTTTAAGCATCGTGTTTTGTCCTCCTTACGTGTGGTGGGATGACATTCGTACGCTGCAAGGGGGAACAAAAATGTGGAACCAAGTGGACAGACTCCATCAAAATAATGAAGCTCAATTTAAAAGGAAAATAATCAAGTGCCTGGCAGATCTCAAAGAGCAATATTTGGTTAGCGCTTTGTGTATTTGAACTGCAGAGCTGAGTATCAGCTGCAGAACAGCGTGCGGGGAACAGATAGAGCTCTCAGTGCTCTTTCACTCCTCTGAGAAACACTTCTTTCATCAACATCTTGTAACAGTCATAAGATAGTCACAGGAGGCTGTGCCTGTCTTGGCTGATTTTGCATAAAGCACTGGACAGGTCCCCAGTCCATCCCAGGGCAACACAGGGATACAGGCAGAATAAGAACGTTGGTTTTTTGGTTATTTGAAGTTATATTTGTTGTCAAAGTTGATGGAATTATGACCTCAAAAAGTGCCATCAGATGTTGATCTACCACTTAATACCACTGGGAAAACTGGTATTATGCCAGCTGGTGGCAATGGGTTCCTTTTTCAGCATGACAAGTATCCTATCCACACTCCCAGGAACACACAATAGGACACTATCAGTCATAGACTGGCCTCCCCAAAGCCTGTTCCTATCTATAATTATCCCACATACTGGCTTTCAAACTCATTAGAATTGTACAAACTGTAGTGCAGTGTTTGCATGTTTCTATAAATTTTCCTAGCAAAAGATAAAGAAGTGTTGTATGGTTCAATTCTTTTGAAAAACACTGTATATTTTTTTTAATATAATATACATTTTAATATGTAATTTGTCATTTTGTCATTTTATATATGTGCAAGGGTTCAGTCTAGTATTAGTAGAATTAGTCTCTATTAGTAGTAATAAAAATATTGAGTGCATCTCTAACAATTTGAATCCTGGTGGACGGCCACCGTGTCACCTTTTCTGAGGCAGTCAACATGCAAAAAGAAAATTATTATTTACATCAGTATTGTGCTGACAAGCTGCCTTAAGCATCAGAAATAAAGGCCTGCTAGATGGAATAATGGCATGCGCATCCACCCATTCGTCTTCCTCTGGTTACCCAGTTCAGGGTCAGTGGTACACACTGGACAGGCTGTCAGTCTGTCACTAAAACACAGAGACAGTCAGTTTCACATTAGGGGTGCTTAGCTTCACATTATAAACGATATACGATAGAAACGATATAAATTTGGCCAACGATAGAGATTTTGACTATACCGCTCTATCGCGATAGCGCATGTTGATGATGTCATCAAGCCGCGCCAGTTTTGGTCGAAAGCATCGCAGCGGCTACAACCATTATCATCTGCAACTTGTGCCTAGAGTCATAGCAAAGAGATGAAGCACTTTTGAAATATGGGGAAAGCCAAAAACTGCGCTTCCTCCACTTCCGTAACATTGATTCATTAATGTTGAATTCTCTCGCAGCTGCTCTATGTTGCAGTATATTAATAACTAACCTCGTATTGTGGATGAATGATCTCAGTTCTCCTGACTGAAGTTTGGCCCGTGTATAGCATCCTGCTATGCGATTGCGTTTGTCTCTGACCACCAGAATCCCTCACGTTAACTTTTATCGAGTGGAAAAAAGTTGGCGTTCATCCTCCAGCTTCACTGTGCTAATGTTATGCTAACATAGCTGTGTCACTAGCAATCACGTAGCACAACATTATATACCAGTTAGTCCAACTTCAGTAACCCTACAAACGTCACTGCTGTTTAGTTTTCTGTCTTCATTTATGTTGGAAGTGGCAGCAGAGCTGTACGTTTTAATTAGTTTCAAAAATCTCTCAGTCAGAACATGATATGTCATGTTTAGGTGGAAACTAGCGAGCTAACTTCCTGTTAACTTGTAACTCCGTTAAATTTAATAACTTCTGTTTTCATGGATGCCTGGATGTTAAACTTAATTGTTACACCTGGTAAAGCAGCAACGCTGATGATTTTATTAAAGGTTAAAGAATTTAGACAGTTTTTAACTCTCAGTGTTTGTTTGACTTTGGGACCTGAAGGGACCCAGATTACTCCGCGAAGCTCCTCACCACGGCAGCCGTAATGCTCTGACAATCCATCAAGCAATGCGGCTTACCAAAGTTGTAATAAAAATTTTTTAACAGATTTCTGCACGCCCAAATTGGTTCGAGGTCAGTAAGCACAACCAGAATTCATACATAAGGCACATGCTCGATTTTTGAGAAAATTAAAGGATTTTAAGTGTGCTTTATAGTGTGGAAAATAAGTTATACAGAAGAAAAGAATATATCGCGATATATATCGTTACCGCACATGCTTCAAATTATATCGCGATATGAATTTTAGGCCATATCGCCCAGCCCTACTTCACATACATATAAATTGTGAAAGTATGATTAAAATATCAGTTTAGAATGCTTAACTAACCTCCCCCCATGCATGTCTTTGGACGTACCCATAGAGAACATGCAAACTACACAGACTTCACACCCACAACCTTCTTGCTGCAAGACGCTAACCACTGCACCACTGTGACACTAAATGATTTCATTTTTAAAAACCTGTTCTTTTCCTAGTTTTAAGAAAGCCAAAAAAAACCCCAAACAAAAGAAAACCTTACCATATGCAATGAAATTTTGCCTGCTTCATCATGTTAGTTCACGCTGTCTCACTGGTTAAGATGCAACCACTGTGCCTTAATGACAGTGAAAGTTTTGAAACCGACTGGAGCTTGTTAAACTGTATAGATTTACCGAATTCACTGCTGAGTGAGGTATCCCTGACTGATGGGTCGTGTGATCTCAGCAGTAGGACAACAAAAGCCAAGAAGCCAAGATCCAGTAATACTTTGTGGTTGGTAGGCAGCTGAATCATGGTTATGTTAGAGCCAGTAAAACCACAAGCCTAAAGACAACCTGACTGCTTTTCCACCACTGCATTTACATGCAGGATCTAATGACCGACTCACTTTGCAAATTCCCCCGATGACAGCCAGCTCCTGATAAGTTAAAGACCCCACTGCTTCTGTGTGTGTGCCAAGGCAACGAAACCAGAGAGCGCTCAGCCTCTGTGCACAGGTGGCAGATCAGGCCATGGCCCTCTTGCCACAGATTTGGCAACATACTGAATCAAAGTGTCTCCTGGACAGAATTAGTCAGCACCTAAGCACCTAGATGAATGATTCATGTGTGGTTGCTTTGTCACCTGCCATTTATCTGCAGATACTACTGGAAAAACATTGTGTACTTTATGTTTTACAACACAGGATTGAGTGAGTCATTCTGCCCTGTAAGGGACAGATGTGTAAGTCTTCATCCTGCTAGTGTGACGTGTTATACAGCAAATAACATCATCTGTTGTGATGCTGTATATGCTTGCACTATTCTGGGCCAGTCAAGCTAATTAAAACATGGAAATATAAGTGAATGTTCTCCTTTTTAAAAATGTGTCTGTTGAAATGTCTTTTGTTTAACAGTTTCTGATTAAATAAAGATTTACTCAGTTGCATTTATTATAATCAGCGTGTCAATATATGCGTTTTCAGACATTTTTAGAACGATTTTATCCCTTAGGAAATTCAGCATGGTACTGAGCAGTATCAGCCTTCAGTCTGAACACTGGAGTTATGCCACTGGTAAGAAAGAAAAGAAGAAAAAATCAGGATTAAAGTGAATGGCAAATCCTCTCAAAAAATCTGATTATTATCTTGCAGTTGTATGCCTCCGTCAAGCCGCAGTTCACGCCGATGTCTGTGTAGCTGCATAGCGCATGCAGTGAAAAGTGAAGACATTTGATAGGGAAGCATTTATTAAAGTATTTTTGAAGATAATTATGATCTTGCTGTTAAACTTTGCAGTTCTGGATATAAAATATTATATATAACAATAAGAACTATATAACAAATTGAAACTCAAAGAGTCAAAGTTGAATAAAGTTTCAAGACAAAAAAACAAAGGTGAGATGGGATGGATAGCTTAACATAACACCCCCTGCTGTAGTTGTTACCAGCCTGGAGGCATAAAAAGAGGATCCATCGACAAAAACTGTTATGTTGTTCATTGTTCCTCTGATTTTTGTGTTTGTGTGTCTTGATGTTGAAAATGCATCATGCTAATGTAAATGATGAGTCGATGAACATTCATGATGTAAAAATTCTCTGAAAACGTTTAAATTCTCAAGTTTTACATATTAAGCTGCTTCCATGCTGAAAGTGATTTGCTTCTCGTGCATCACATTTGAAGCTGACTGCCAGTCGATTCCAGACTTTTGTTGCCTAGGTAACCTTCTAATGTATTTACCAATAGGTCATGTGCCAGTGACAGGTATTCTTCACTCTCATTGGTTGGCCTCCCATTTAATTTGCCCGGAAGTTGAGGAAAGTTTCTTTAAGGTCCCGCCCACTTCCAGGAGGTTATTTTGCTTCTAGTTACGTGAAATCGGGGAATGCCCTTCACTTTCTGTGCTTTCTGGTTGCCACATCGCTGTGAATCACTTCCAGTATATATGCAGCTTTGCTCATTCCTATGAAAAAAAACATGTGGTTGTGTTTTATTTAAGTGGAGAGAAATAATTGAGGAATTCTACCTAAAAATGTTTTTTACTGTACAAATGCCAATAAATTAGAAATAATTGACAATGCAGCTTTTATGTGGGGTGACCCTTGAAGGCTTAACCTGCATGTTATTGATAACACACACTACTTAATTTTATTGCGTCAAGAGAAGAAGAATGCAGTTAGTTTGCATATTGGTGAAATTAAACCTGATCCAGACAGGAAGCCAACCACTTTGACAAGTAGAAGGCATGATTATCCATACTCACTATAAATGTCCTGATAAAAAGCCTGTAGTTGTACCTTCTGCAGACTGCCACTAGATGTGTATACTGACAAACAAGAAAAAGACTGCAAAGCTGCGTGCTCTACTACCATCACAAAGCGCTGAACACAGAAAATCTCTTTTTTTAGTACCATGATGAAAGACGTGATTAATACGATCTGCGGCTGACTTGGACTGGGCTCCTGTAACCATACCTTGAACACATGTTTTTGCTGAGGAGTTGAAAGACGGCACTCTCAGGGCCAGAACTGACTGCCTCCAACCTTGAGGAGACATTACTCTGATTTACTTCTTCTCTCAAATCTGTCGCAACTGTTTTATGCATAAAGGCTAGGGGAGAGAGGGTTAACATGGAGAGTTCACAGGGGAAACACACAGAGACACAGAGAGGAGCCCCAGCATTGTTTATTTTCACAGAAACATTCCAGAAGTTGACAGCTATTCCCTTGTCTGGGAAGCTGAATTGCAGTGCAATTTTCCAGACTCCAGACACAGTGTGTGAACTCCCGCTAAAGCTCGTCTGAGACAGCAGAGAATGACTCTCTTATTCACATGTACACTCTGGTGATAGTGACTGAATACCAACCAGAAATAGTTAAAGAGCTTAAGTCATTGGAAGGTTGGAGATTAGAGAAGAAGATTAGAGATATGCAAAAGAAAAAGCCTTTTTTCTCATCCCAGCGTGCTTTCCTGAAGAGGCAAAACAAGACACATTAACATATTTCCATGCCTGCCAGAGAGAGTTGACTTGAGATCTATATTTGAATTCTAGGGTAGCTTTCCAGCGTTTGCTCTCCACATGGCTGCTGCACCAGGCTCTCTAGAAATGTCAAGGTAACCCGATCGTCACACACTCGATTCCAGTAACGCTTCCATTAACGACTGGGAAGAGGATCCTCAAGCTGACCCCAACAAAAAGAGCCCCAAATTAGCATACGTATTTAGAGCATGGTCTTTGGTTGCACGAAGATGTTTCACAAGATTCACGCCCAAGTTCTCGCACCATGTTCACTGATCTGATGCAAACTAGAGTAAGGCATGCATCTTTGCACCAATGTGCATTTAAAATGGGGAAATGGTGTGAAAAAAGTTTTTGTTTTCTTGCTTCAAGTTAGGTAAGATGACTCAACCCTCAAACCATGTTGTCATTCTCCAAGTATTCATATCTTATTGCAGTTGTTGCCTGTTGTACTTTTGTTTCCACTGTCCCTCTCTTGCTTTGGAGTCAAGCTGAGGGAAATGAATTTCAGCAGCTCCAGGAGTAGGTGCCATTTCATCTAGAGACAAGTAAAAACTAGTACCCACGATTGGTCTCAGCTACAAAAAGAAACAAACAAACAAGCAAAAAAAGGTATCAGTCACCACCATTTAACTTTTATGGGAATCTATCAACACTCTTGATTTCTCAACAATCCATGTATGAAGTGAGTCATTGGAAAGTGTAATGATTTGAACGAGTTTGACAAGGGCCATACTGTGATATCCAGACAACCAGGTCAGAGCATCTCCAAAACTGCAGCTCTTGTGGGGTATTCCCGGTCTGCAGTGGTCAGTATCCATCAAAAGTGGTCCCAGAAAGGAATTGGGGTGAACTAGTGACAGGATCATTGGTGGCCAAGGCTCACTGATGCACGTGGAGAGCAAAGCCTGATCCAACAGACGAGCTACTGTAGCTCAAATTGTCAAAAAAAAAAAAAAAAAAAAAGGATTCTGGTTCTGAAAGAAAGCTGTAGGAATACACAGAGCATTAAAGTTTGTTGTGGATGAAGTTGCATAGCTGCAGACCATTAATGGGTATATGAGCATCAGAACTGGACCATGGAGCAAAGGAAGTCTGGTCTGATGAATCACGTTTTCTTCTCCATCACGTCGATGGCCGGGCTACCTGAAGAGCACCTGGCAGCAGGATGCACCGTGGAAAGAAGCCAAGACAGCGTCAGGCACTGCGATGCTTTGGGCAATGTTCTGCTTGGATACTCTACATCTTGTTGCCAGATACCACAGCACACCTTCAGGGTTCTAGTGGACTCTATCAATGGGTTGGGCCTACTTTGGCAACAAAAGAGGGGCTTACAGAATATTAGGCAGGTGGTTATAGTGTTATGCCTGATCAGTGTGTAGTAGTCATAATGTTCAGAACCTTCAGGTACAAAGCAAAAAATGTGTTGCTGTTGTTTTAGCTTTAGTTCTTTTTTATTTTTTTATTTTGGAAAGGTAATGTTTTATATTTGGAAGGCTAATGTAATGCTAATGATATAGCTAAAGAGACAAATATCACTTATCTTATTTTCATCCAGAAAAATTAAGCAGCATCATAACAAGCAGCAACATTGTTTTTGTATGGATTAAACAGACACCAGATGTGCTGGTTTACCTCTGTATGTACCCAAGGAAAGCTAAAGAATTACCACAAAACAGCTTGATTTTGCTTTAAATGCACTAAACAGATTTGGAACTGACTGATCTTTAATCTCCAATCCATCTCTTTGACCTTTCATGAACATGTTTTCCAGATATTAAACTGCTGCTTTGAAAATCTTTAGTTTGTCCTGTGCGCTATTAAAAAAAGACCAATCCTATTTTTTCTAAATAATGGAACATTTTCGAGTTTATTTGCAGCAATCCAGCGAATGCATTCGTCAGGTTGCACAGTGTCTCTCAGAATACCCCCGAGGAGGAACATTCAGAGAAAAAAATCTCTCATTTCCTGAAAATTTAAATATATCTTCCAATTTGAAGTTACTTTTGAGGCACTTTAAGGTGAGAAGGGATGTGCAGTTGCTGGCTAAGTAATGATGCAAGCATGATGCAAGAGAGAAAATAGTGCAGGCTCACACATAAAGATAGCTGCCGGTATGCTACGTTGCTGAGGTTGAGGGGGTCAAACAATTAATCCACATTTCCCTGTGGGCTCAGTGTTTTCACAGGATGGAGCCATACCCCCTGTGCATCATCCAAATGTTCACTACTGTCTTGAACGTCAATGACGTATAATCACGAGGGACATAAACATTCTGACCTCTGGACTCTCATGTCTCCTGGTCAATCACAGTATGTCTAAATATATGTTTCAGTATATATCCATTATGGCCACCATCTGGAAAACTCAAGTAGCGTGCTGCTGATTTATGCTTGCTATCAACAGACTCCCCCAGCTTTGCTCCTCATGCAGAAGTGGTTGTGGACTTAGCAACGGAAAAGGAACATTATCAGCAGACTATTAAATAGCGTTCAGCCAACAGGAGGTGGTAAGAAAGAAACAAAGGCTTGTCTTAAGGCAAGCTGGTAGGAAATGTTTTCTTTTTCAAAGTGTGTTATACCCCCTGGTGACAAAAAAAGAGAGACCAGAAAGAAAGAGGGTAAGTTTTTTAAAAGGACGAAAAAAGTTTACTCAGCCCCAGGTGCAGGGTGTCCCCTGCTGATGTCTTTTCACAAACACTTTGTTCATTTGTCTGGTTGATGGGGTGGCTGGACAGCTTACTGGACGGCTGCCTGGTCACTGGGCCAGTTCCCGAATAAAACATCAAACTCAGCTAACATGAACTGCTTCCCCATCCTTTCTACCCCCCTTCATCTCTTCCTGGCCACATATTGCATTGCCATGTAGTGTGGCAAATCATGGTGGGGACTTTGCATGAAGTTACTGTAACATAATTTATGTTTTTGCTGTTATCTGCCATTGCTATTGTAGGCCACACAACTATTTTGGCTCAATAGAGGATGTACACCAAGTGCCAATGTGCTTCCCAAATATCTGTTAACCAGTAAGTGTACGCCACCTCTGGACACCGCGTCTGTCTGGCCAAAGCCCCAAGGGCTCAGCAGGCATTGCGTCTCGATGCTGGCACAGACACGCCATTCTCTGTTTGAATCTCCAGTTTCAAAGAGAACTTGCTCGCCGTAAGCCGTCTCCTCTCATTGTTTGCCGATGTTGCAGCTGGATAGGGGGTTTGGAAAAGTGTGTTACCAGCCCTTCCCAATCATCCTCCCACAGTTCCAACTGACAGCAGCTCCAGCAGAGAGTGGTTGCTGCCATCTTCACTTACAGTTCTTGTGAATGTTCCATAGTTAACGGCCCTCTATTGAAGGTTCTGTTCAGCTCAGATCAGCAGGGGTCAATTAATGAGCGGCCCCTGACCATCAGATCCCAATTATGGCTTTCAGAGCACTGCGCCGTGTGCCCCTCAAATACCCAGCTCCATTTGCCTGATAATTGTGTAATTAGAGTCTGTATCAATAATTGAAGCACCAAGAAAGACATGCATTATTCTTCTGTT
The DNA here is from genome assembly GCF_900408965.1 of Simochromis diagramma. NCBI lineage: Eukaryota > Metazoa > Chordata > Actinopteri > Cichliformes > Cichlidae > Simochromis > Simochromis diagramma. Next base: position 2,057,335 of record NW_024387503.1, on the reverse strand, counting down.
TGCCTTATTTGCTAAATTGCGGCAACATTTTTACTAATGATGAACTGAGGCTCGCAGCTATCTGCATTATTTATCATAAATTACCAAAGCCTCTCATATCACTAACTTTAATGTTTTACCACCCACAGGAGAGGTCTCATTTGTTACCAAACACTGTGTTCTGCACTTTTTACATAGCTGCAGCATTCAGTCTGCACAGATAGTGTTTAATAACATAATCATTAGAATGAAAGATTATATCTACGTAACATATACATTACACATTATACATATATTAACATATACACTGGATGTATTATAAGCAAGAAGAGGTCATCACATGCTACCAGTGACCATGACAACACACGTATGTGGATTTTTTCTCTTTTTTCAAATTATAGGAATTTGGCATATGAGTGAGGCTCTTGCATGTCCTGGGAAGAGCTATGGGTTATAGCCTTCACATGTGAAACCCAGCCTGTTGCTCTTTTCAAAAGACCTTGAGACATTTCACTAGTAAGCGCTCCCTCCGAACACAATGCCTGATTTTACTTTGGTCGTCTCTCCAACCTGTGTCCTATGACAGTCTTCCCCAATCATGATGTCAATAAACGCACGCCTCTGCCCTTGTTTTCTTTCTGTATCATAAATGTTTGACAAGACAGGCTTATTAAGGGAGAGGAATGTTATTTTTCCACTTTTCAGACTTCCTCAGGTACATTGTCTGTCACCATCCTTTCAATAAATAATGGATTGTAGCACCATTTCCCACACAGCCTCATGACATAAATATGAACACACCTTTGACTTGACATGGGGTAATGAGACATTTGACAGCTGTGACAGTCGTATAGCTGATGGTGCTGCAGTCACACTATAGTTTGGTACAGTATGCTATGCAATCAAAATCTTGAATAGACATGCCACGAAAGTGAATTCCACAAATCAGCACAGGAAATTTCACCACAACTGTCCATAACAAATTGCATATGGCGTGCTAAGCTTATCTTTGGGATATGTGGAAGTCAAACCACAGTCTGGAGAGAGAGAGTAATTAATTCTAATTGGGATATTTTTGCAGGACTGGAGAATGACTAAGTAAATGCTACTCTGGAGCAATGTTTTTGATGGAGCCTGAGCCGCATATGCTGTACTCAGGAGCACATCTGTGCCCAGTGCCCACAGAGAAATCCCCTGGCAGAAAACACTTCAATACTGCAAGGAAGCGGGGGGTAGGTGGGGGGGTGAGACACCGTGAGCATTATTATGCCAGCAGGCAACAAATATCCATCCTAATTGCTCCACAATTGTATTAAACTAGCTATTATGTAGCAATTAAATTTGTTTAAGCCCCAGCTCCAGTTACAGGTTTCAGCGTGGCTAATTAAAAACAAGGGAGCAGGAAAACCCCAGGCAGAAGCTTTCCCTAAGCTGGAGCTCCAGCTCCCCTGTCACGACTGCATTTAGAGTGTCAATCACAGCAGAGTCAGAGACAAGTCATTCAGGCAGCCTTTTTGATTCAACCTTTTCACTCCCATAAACCCTTTATCTAGACCTCCTCTGCACAGTTCCAATTATCCCAAAGTGGCGTGCGTTTGCGTTCAGCTGAAAGAGAGGAGGCCAGGCTTTCCAATATCCTGCCCTGCTCTTGTGTTGTACATTGCCCAAGTTAAAGCACGTGAATCACGTGTCCCGTACATATACATTATGATTAGACTCAATTTAGTCCTGGTGAAAAAGTGCCAACAGCAAAACATTCGAAACAGAGCAATCTGTGGTATGCTTCCCATTGCACCATCTGCAGTAGTGTTCTGTAATGAAGGTCCGTTTTAGTGTGTTTTGGACCCAGTCCAGCTACGCTGAGCCTGCTTCTGCCTTCCCACTCAGGTCGTTACAGGTGAGATGCAAACTGATGAACACACAGAGTGCAATAATGAGCCATGAAATGAAAGGGAAATTAATTGGACCCCAATAAAGAAAAGATTAACAGAGATGGATTATCCAGTCTGCTTGACTGTTTTAGGCAGATTTTTAAATGGTTGCTCTGAACTGAAATTAGTATAATTTATCGCATCAGCTTCTAAGACTCCATGCTACATAAACAACTCTGCGATACTTTTCAAAAAGTAGCATAGAGTTGCACAAGTCACTTAAATCAGTTGTGTTCTTGAGAAAAAACTAATTTTACTTTTATTTATTTACCAGTCAAATTACCTGGAACGTGACTTTTGTTACTTGGCTAATAGAACTGTTAAATAGTTTATGGAGCAACATTCGTACTGACAGATATTTTAGTTTATCCTTTTAGTTCTGTCTATGCTCGCATCATTAAATTCAATTTAATTCAGTTTTATTTATACAGCGCCAAATCACAACAACAGTCATCTCAAGCCGCTTTATATTGTAAGGTAGACGCTACAATAATACATACAGAGAAAAACCCAACAATCATATGACCCCCTATGAACAAGCACTTTGGTAACAGTGGGAAGGAAAAACTCCCTTTTAACAGAAAGAAACCTCTGGTAGAACCAGACTCAGGGAGGGGCGGCCATCTGCTGTGACCCCATTCAGATATTCAAATATTTTGCTCTTTAGCTTGTACCGGTTTCATTTTAACTAGTAGCTAGTAACTTTAGCTAGTAACTGTTTATTCTCCTATTTAGTGCTGGTTTTGAGCATAATATTAGCATTATTAGTTGCTCTTACATAATTTCTACACACCTCGCAGCATTTAAATTGAGCATTTACATATTTGATACATTACATTAGGTGTTACTAAGGCAACATTGCCTTAGCCCCACACACCCTGTCCTCACAGTGAAGGCTGTACACATGATTCTTCTCTAATGCTAACAATGGATGTTGACATGTTAGCCCTGAGTTAGCCAGAGTTGCAGGGGGTTAACTGTATTCACTTATCCACTTACCATCTCCAGCACAAAATATCGCTAGCTTGTAACTCCAGTGAATAAACCTTATTTAAACTAATATACCATGCATCTGAGTTATAACTGTTTCTCTACAGTACTGTGGACTGACTCACAATGGGCCGATGTACATAAAAAAGTTCCCCTTCCAGCTGCAGGTCATCAGGATTACTGTAGTCTATGAATCTCACATTGACCAGAATTCTGGTGGAGCGGGACTAGAGCTTTACAATTGATGTATTTAGTGCAGTTGCAATGGCAGGAAAACACAACAGCCTTCTTAAACTCTAACACCCTTAAGCACAATGACAAAATACAAAGAGTTAAGTGAAATTGCTTGGCCTGCTAAAGTAGTTCACTAGTAGCATAATTAGGTAATTAAACCTCAAGACATTTAATGGCCATTCATGAAAGTGCAAAGCATCTCAAATCTACCTTAGACAGCAGTTCCAGCTATCATGCAATCAGCACAGTTTGCCTTTTGCATGGAGGCAATAATGAGTTCATATTTACAGTCTCATAAAATCGTCATTGCTTCGAAGCACTGGACAAGTATTGTGCAGTGTGTTTCGTACACTGTATGGATTTTAATCTGCTTGCCAGAAGTAAAAACATGAGTGATTATGTCTCACTATGCTAACTATACTTTCTTCTCACTATCTTTGCATGATTTGGCTCCAAACTTCCAAGTTTGTTTTCAGGGGGATATATGCAAGAAATGTCCCTCAATCTTTACGAAACCACAGTTTCTCTGTAGCCTTGACTGAAAGTGACAGCGTGGAAGTGCCAGAATGGAAAGGAATTTGTTGAGGAGAAGGAGATGCCAATCACAGAAAATAAACACAGCGATCCCATGCTGCATGGAAAAATACATTTCAAATGGAGTTTGTTATATGCTCTATTCGGTGGCTAGTTTGAGGGGAAAAAACATCATGTTTTAAACATCTTTTTAATCACCAAGATGGTAATTAAGCTGCATAATTTGTGTTCTAATTTAACATTTTAGTTAATTCAGTGCAGTCAAGAAGTACAGTTTAGTGTTGGCCTATCACAGTGCATTCATCTTCATACTGCAGAAAATGCAAATGCATATTAGAATTAAAATTAAACTAGTATTGGCTAGAACATGAACCTCTCCGATTGATACTGGTCTGCAGCTCCGGAAGGGATCATTGTGCCGTGCAGAAGTTTCATGTCAACATGGGAAATTCACTCTCGGATTAGACGCTAATACTTGCGTCTGCTGCTGCTGCTGACGGACATGAAGTTTAGATGCCTCCTTCCCCTCCCCTCCTTTGTCATTACTGTTTTTGGTATTGATTGCCTGCTGCCTCTTAAATTATGCATTCTGCAGCTTGGTTCGGAGGTGCTCCCAGGTGGGTTTGTCAAAGGAAGGAGACACATGTAGTCGGGCACTGTGGCTGGGACGTCAGAAATCCATACAGGTCACAATCATGTCACCCCATCAGTTTTAATCAGCCGAGCCTGAATGCAAGCTGGTGACAGGGCTTAGAGGTATAAGAGATGTGCCTCTGCTGCTCCCCCGACACGCAAGCTCTGGTTCAATACTACTGGATGCCACTGACAGAGATTCATTATCATCAGTATGTGGCTCGCAGCTGAGCTGGATGATGAGACATATACTGGTCTGGGCCTGTTTGACAGTGTGTTCCCACGCCATGGTGCAATTTTAGCTTGATGGGTTTATCGGCGTCTTCATCACTGTTTCCCGGTTTTTACATTGGGTGTAATGATGCATTGTGTTACTGTACTGCGGTTTTCTCGTATGGTCAAGATTGTTTTAAAAGTTGACAGTTATTTCCCAAAGTCTTAAACTGCAAACGTTGAGGTGTGCCTACAGTGATGATTGCAGCTCCGTTAGCTTTGAGCTAAATGTTGACATTAGCATGCTAACCTGCCCAGGAAAATGGACGGTTACTCGCTGTTAGTAGGTTAAAAGCTAGCTGTAAGTTGTGGCAACACAGAAAGCCTTAAAAATGCATTTTTAATGATGCTTAATGGTTCTGATTTAACAGTAGCCTTCTACGTTTATCAGTTGTGCTAGTGTAGCAGCTAGTGTCACATGTGTAGCTAACACCCAGAACATATTTTTAGGCACCAGGTTTCTTTTTCACAATTTTGCATCTGTAACTTCAGTCATTGTGCATTGTGTATATAGCAGAAGTTTTGTGTAGCCTATGTGTATATAGTACGGTGACCAACAGTCCTCTTTTCCCCAGACATGTCCACTTTTCACGTTCTGTCCGGGGCGTCCGGGGGAATTTTCGAGTTTGATGAAAATGTCCGGGTTTTCCTACAGAGGACTCATATGTGTGACGTCATCCCCGAGCTGCTGCTTTGTGAGTTGTTGTTCTGCGCTCACACAGGAGAGACAGCGAAATTTCCCTCGTACTGCCCCGGTACTGGTAAATTTTCTTATACAGGTGAGGCCTTATTTCTGTACCATTATTTAATTCGAGGTATTTAAGTTATTTTTTTGCCCTTGTTGACCTATAAAAGCCTATGTGACATTTTTTGTTTCACCTTTCATTAACCGCACAGAGAAGGCATCGTTTAAATATGTTAAAATTTTCTTTAAGCCAATAGTATTATTAAAGTTCTTCGTGACGGGGCCAAGTGTCCTCTTTTTTGGAAATCAAAATATGGTCACCATAGTATATAGTATACCAAATCTGATTGCTTCTTATATATGTGGAGAAACACTCACTGCTTCTGATATGCTACTAAAAGAAGCTGCTCATGCTTTTACCTGTAGACAAAGGGCTACATGTGAGGGAGTGCCCTCAACCACAAATAATGTGTGAGGGCAGTCTCCGATTCACTCGCTGGGCCCATGTCCTCATTTTAGGTTTGACAGCGTTTCAGTAGATAAAGGTGAATGGCTTGGACTTGAATTGAGATGCAGTTTGGGGAAGGCCTCGAAGGGGAGTGGTGGCAGCTCCTGGGCCCGGCAGATCTCCATGTACTGAATAGAAGGGAGGAAGTTAAAGAATTGGAAAGGGGAGGGATGGCGGGGCACGTAAACGAGAACGAACAGCTTGTACAACTGGGGGAAACATATATAGATGAGAACCGGAACGAGCACGTTTGGAGGCGTGGTCCAAATACTTTATCTCTAAACAGCGCTCATAGGTGTGGTTAGTGTTCCGTATGAAGTTCAGCTTTTTCAGCTTCATTCTTTTTAACAGTAAAACCCATTTTGTGCTTGAGCAACTTGTTAGTAAATCTGGCCCAAGGAGTTAGTTGTGTCGGTAGTCAGATTTCAGATGCCAAATCACTGGAGAAAATCAAACTTTGAGCCGCTCACAGGGCTGAGATACAAAATGTGTTAAGAAATCTAAAGGTAAGTTTCATCCACATGGAACTTGATCCTCCTATAAACTCCAAAGGCAGAATGAATCATCTGTGGGACCTTGAATGTCAGTAGAAAATTTCATGGCAATCCAACTTGTAGATGCTGAGATGCCTGGTCCTGAGTAAATGAATGACTACTACTTCATGGTGTGGAAACCAAAAGAATTTCCAACAATAATTTATCTTCTGGCTGTTTTTTTCTTCTTCTCTGGCTCATTGCATGAACAAGACAATTACCCTGCAATACAAACTCCATGATCCTTGTAAACAAATGGAGGGTCATGACACCGCAATCAATGGATGCGTGGTGGATCATGTTGCGGCTGCATCTCACTGTGAATCTTCCCATGGAAGGGCGAGTCTCCAAATGAGGCCAGCGATCCTTTGATGAAAACAATCACAGAACTCAGAGTGGTGCAAACTTAAAGGAGTGAAACACAACAGGGTCAAAAGAGCAAATCCGGCCTTCTGTTCACGTTGCCTTTATTGTGAAGTTTGTGCAAGGCACGGTGTGATTTTCTTAACACTGCCAATGAAAAGAAGCTTGATTTTCACAGGCCAGTTGACCTGCTAAGAGCAGGTGTGTCGGAGATACAGTTTCAGCCTTTTTTTTCTCCACTCCCTTTCCTGTACACTTCCCAGCTGACGATACTGCTGCCCGATCCAAATGCTTATCAGGACTTAAAGAAAAAAGAAATTCTGCCACTTTTTTTCTTCTACTTTTCATCTTTTTCAATGATTCTTCCGTTCTTTGAATACTGTGACTGAAACAGTTATGAGAACATCACCTGAAAAGTGACATCAATCACTCAGATGGGTCAGCTTTGTTGTCTTTGCTCTCGCTTAAATGTTTCCGTTGCGTGTGTAACGATATATGACAGACGATCAGGTAAAAACTTTCTCATATTTCCACCTTGAGCCCTGAAAGGGAAATACCTGATCTCTTCTTGTAAAGGGATATCAAGTGAGGAAATCACCAGTCTTTTGTAAAGCTCGGCGAGGGTCCTTTTTAGACCTTCAGGATAATTATATGTCTATGTGAGTTCTTTAAAAGCATGAGAAGAGAAATTCAAGTCAATTTTAATTGTTACTTATCTAAAAGTAGCTTTTTTATCTTAAAGCAACATTTTGCATGGCACATATTTAAAAGAAAGATTCTGTCTCTATTTGATCTCTAAAAGGTGGCTAACATCATGTGTTTAACTCTGCATAACATAAACATCAAAGCAGGTACACGTTAAAAGACTGTTTTGCTGGAATGACGCTTTATGTGGGGTAAGCAGAAAGAAACCTGGGAAGGCGCCAGAGACACAACATCCTGCGACACCAGCTGACTCTCTGACCTTACATACAGTATGCTCAAAATAAACCTTTACACGAGCGAAGAAAAGCTGAAACGTTTGTTCAGAACTTTATCTCAGGCTGTATGTTTCCTCTGGGGTCACGCAACTTGAGCTGGGTGGTTTATGTGCGGGCCCGTAGGATGTATTATAAAACCTTCAGGATGACACTCACATCTAACTTCCCATTGCGGATTCCCAAGATGCTTATCTTGGTAGAGTATAAGCAAAAGCCTGTTACTTCACCGTGATGTATTGTGTCTAAATAAAGTGCTTGAAAAACAATCATTGTGGCATGAAAAAATATATGGTATTTGAGGCAATGCAAAAGGTTAAAATGCATCTAACAGAATCTAGATAGATTTGAAAACAGCAAACTTATTGTCAGATGGGGACTTAATATCTCTTATCATTTCCATAAATCAGAAAATAATCCTCCAATAAAAGTGAAAAAGTGGTTTTTATTTGATTGATTTCTTATGCAAACCAACCATATTTAAGTGTTTTATAATGCCAATATATCTTAAGACTCTTTTTAAATCCTCATATCATATTAAAGTCCTTGACAGTGTGAAATTTTTTGTGCAAAAATCAGGGTCAGTATTAAACAGTATTCATAGTTCATGTTTAAATTGTTGCCAACAACACAGGAACATTTCCAATAGAAAGTCAGTGTTGGTCAAGTTACTTGAAAAAAGTAATTAGTTACTAATTACTGATTACTTCTCCAAAAAAGTAAACCCATTACTTTACTGATTACTTATTTTCAAAAGTAATTAGTTACTTTTTAAAAGCATAATACACAACCTGAATAGGTAATAAAGCATATGACCTTTCAGCCCAATTCTATTTTTGCATAATCCATCATATAAAATTATATCAAATGGAAAGCCTCTTTTTAAAAATTGTTTTATGAGTTTTAATCTTTTAATTTTATGAACATAAAATCAAACAAAAATTAAATTATATGCAACAGTCTTTGACTTGAAGAAATTCTTTAACATTTTCTTTTCTGCATATTCCAGGGTATAAAATAAATGTTTAAAATAATGTTTTTTGTTTACACTCACTCTTTCAAATAAATGTTAGAAAAACAGCAAAAAAATAAAATCAAAGTCTCAGCAGCACTGAGTCCTGTTGCTCAGATTTGAAGTTTAGTTTTTCGCTGTAGAAAGAAGTTTTCTTCCCACGCAGAGTCTACAGCGGATGCTAATAATTTGTCACTTTTTACGAACTAAAACTTAAAGTAATGCAAGTACCTCCACGCTTTAAACACTGCATGGTAGTTCTCTCTCCCACACTCCATATTATCCATTGTTGATCTGCACACGTCTGTTGCTGCTATGGACATCGCACGCTCGTACGTCATTGTCATGAGACATTCTCACAAACAAAATCACGGTTTAATAACACAGTAATGCAGCGTGCTTACGGGAAAGTAACAGTAATCTAATTAGTTTTTTTTGCAATAGTAATTCCTTACATTACTCGCTACTTTGAAAGGTACTGCAATCCGATTACTTTTTTCCCATCTCTGGTTGTGTCCCATGGTTGACTGTTATTATTTAGAGTTTAGATTTTATCACTTTATTGTTTCATTTTTAAAACAGTTTTTAAATGATCTTTATTGTCTGCCTCCTCTGAAACCCAACTGGATACATTTGTTTTTCTCTAGTCCCCACTGATCAATTCCATTGTTTGGTGAAGGTGGTAAAAAAGTTCAAAATTTCACATTAGTATATTATATATACATATTATATGTATGTTATATGTTATACATATTTACAAAGAGACACGTCGATGAGACAATAAACTATGGGTCTGCTGTGTCTGCGTTCCCACTTTAACCAATCTCAAAAGACTGCCATGACCTCATTCCACCTGAGCCCAGCTCCCAGCTGTCTCCCAAAAAGCCTCCAGGCCAGAGGCGGGTTGTGCCAACCGTAATCTTCTACACCTTCTACACCGTTGCCTGAGCTCACTGGAGTCACGTCACCTCTTTCACAGCCAAACACGCTGAGCTGAGGTCTGTTACATTAAAAGCCATGTTAGTGTTTCTTAAAACCTGCATGAAAGAGCAGACTTACACAGATTTAGTTTCACAGACCTCAGTCACCCTGAACAAGAGGGGCTTTGTATGAAAATGTGCCAGTCACAGCAGCTGCTTTAGATAGAAGTTCAAAGGTTATCCAATTAAAAGTGTTTATGAGTTGGAGACAGAGATCATCATAGTTGTAACATACAACTAACTTATAAAGTGCCATCTGCTTCCTCGTGTAGGCTTGGGTAGGATATTAGGATATACATTAGTCTGATACATGTAACCTGGGACTATCTGTAAATTTCACAGTCTAAAACTCTATTTTAGAAGTTATATAATGTGCTAATTATATTTGAAGCAGCATGGCAGACCAAGGAAACAGCTGCGTACAAAAACAGCCAAGCAATGACATAATCAAGAGCAACAGGACTTTCCAACATTTCCAGTGTTTGTTATTTTGACTTCACTGTCTGCAGTATTTCTTAAAACCATGCTTGAAAAATGTAGTTGATTGAGCAGTTTCGAATGCATGAACTACACGTAAACAGGGAACTATTTCACTGTAAATCCTCGTCCCTCCTTAGTGATGAGGATTGTGAGTAGTTAAAGGTTTCTTTTCAGGTTTTTTTTTCAAAAGTTCAAGGATTTAGGAATGTTCTCTAAGGGGTTGGTGTAATCTATTTGCAATCATTTGCAACAATTTAAAGTACGAGCACAGTTTGACGTCTTCGAGGGGAAAATTCAAAGAAAATAAACAAAGGCGGGCATATTAAATCTGTTTTTGCATGTTAATCAAAAGTTTTGAAATTGTACGAAACACTATAGAAGGAAAAGAAAATTAAGATTTTGGACTTTGGTGTGGGTTTTGCATCCTATGTCACACATGAGAGTCGATGATGAAATGTCCAGTTTTATCAGTCAAACACAAATGCTAAAATTTCATTTAATAATGCAACCCAATTTACAAAGTAAGTTATTTCACAGCTAAAGTTTGTCAGATGCCTGTGCATGACGTTACTAATACAACCAAATCTAGCATGGTAAGAATTTGGGGGTGGCTGTAGCTCAGGAGATAGAGCAGGTCATGTACTGACTGGAAGGTTAGTGGTTCCACCTGGCTCCCCCTAGTCTGCACGCCAAGTATCCTTAGGCAAGATACTAACCCCAAGTTGCTCTCCGATGCATCCATCATAGTGTGAATGTTAGCTAGGAAGCACTGAAAAGCATAGAAGAAATTAAATATGGTCAGAATCAGTCCATTTGCCATTTAATAAGAATACTAAGAAGTGTTGTCTGCTATGGAGAAGCTACCTTGAAACATGAATTTCACAACAGCATTAACACAGTCTGGGAATAACATCTTGCCAAAATTGTCGGGATAACCAAATATTGCCTCACCCTAATTACTCTTTATTGAACAGTAAAACTTTTAAATGGGTGTAAAGGTTGAGAAAGGCCTGTTAGATGAACTTGAGCATTCCCAGTTATTGTTTTCTAAGGTAAACATTTCCAGTTAACGACAGCAGTTACATCAGTGTTAGCTTTGAGTGGAAATCAGCCGTGATTTACACAAAGAATTGTCAAATTAGAGGATTCGTAAACATTTACAGTCCTGGCAGAGTTGACAAAAAGACTTGGATCAAGGCCATTTTCCTGTCCAAATCATGTTTCGTGTAGTGAGTAATAATCTCGTCTCACCTCTTCTCGGCCTGGTGTTACCGCTTTAGTGAAATCACCCTGTCTTGGCAAGTGTACCTGCTGTTGAACAAGCCTCTCTCCTATTACAGAAGGCTGGGCTTAATAAGCGTCCAGGCTATATCAGCGCTGTATTCAATTTCCTCAGATCTTGAAAACACAGCTGTAAAAGAAGCTGAAATTTACAGCTTTGCCCCCTCAGGTTTTGTTTAAAAGGGATATTCCCTTGTGTTGGTTCTTTTACTCCAGCCAGGAATATTGCTTTGCACTCTTCATTGGGCCTGTGGGAGAAATATGGAAATTTTACAGTTGAAAGTTTAGAAGCAGTGTAATTGGAGTTGGGCCAGGGTGAAACCCCCACCTTCTTCGTGTCCTGCAGCATTAAAGCCCCCCGAGCCACGTCTGAATCTGAGCGCCTCACACACAGGCTTTCTTAATTGGATCAGGCTTTAGTTCATATATGTGAACATGCATGCACCACTGCACCAGTTATACGCTATTCTGACTGTAGACCACTGTTTTAGATATTTACAACCATATCCTAGAATTAGCTTTATTTATAAATACGTCTCAGTTCAAGATCAAGTTAACAGCTGTTTAGACGCTTTCAATCACATGGTCGATTTGTAGCTATTATATAAACACGATTTTACTGGACTAACTATTATAACTAGTACTGTTTCTGTAGGGTCAATAGGAAGGGATTTTCAGCACGCAGGACAGCTATTTCTGCTTCATTTACATATTTAGTTAATGCAGTACAACTGCATTATTAATACAGTGCTGTCTTTGGAACAGGCCAGACTCTGATCAATAGTTGAATTAACAGGAGAGCATCCTACAGTACCACCGTTAGCCTCTTTCACTCAGATCACTGAGGGATTTAGCTTGTGCTAATTAGTGAGCATAAGTTAAACTGTATTAAAACTTAACAGTTGCACTTGTTTACTTTTGCTTTTGTAAACAGTAAAAGTAAACTTTGTAAAAGTGTAAAAACCACAGCTGAGGTGGTGGTGATGAGGGGTTGGTGGAAACCCTGACGATTCGTAAAAAGGACATGCTAGCTAACCTGCTAGTTTACAGAAAAGCTGTGACTTTAGAGGATAGATTTACAGTTGTAAACTTAACTTGGTTCTTTCTGCACGAAGCCTATTTAAGATGCTTTTTTTTTTTACATGTGCACCTTACCAAGAGCTATTTATTGACCTCTAGTGTTATTTATTGTTATTTCTATTTATTTATTCAGGCCTTCTCATGATAAAGAAAACCGCAAAGTTAGGAATACAGGAGCTAAGTGCCCCTCTGGCTGTCTATCATGAATCTGACTGGCTTTCATGAATCATGCTATCACTGGTCATGATGCAATGCCCTGCAAAGTGAACTACTGCAGCACATCATTACAGTGGTAGAGTACAGTAAAAGTACAATCTCAATGAGTCATGGCCTGGAGGAGTCTGTCCATGTGAGTTTAGATCGATAGAACATGATGACTTCTCTTTTTCGCTGCCTCGTTCTCCAGTTTGACATTGAACCACTGCAGGTGTACTCTGCAGCTTTCAGTCAGCAGTAACTAAATGGCAGAATGAACCTGCCAAACCAATTAGCCACACTGAAAGTTGAATCAGTGTCGAAGGTTGTCAGTGGGTTATGAGTCAAGCATGTCAAGATAACATCAAGAGTGACTTTACAGTATGTTGACTGATATTAGTGCTGAAAGAAGTTTTGGCCACGGGAACGGGAGCATTAGATGAATGTGATCACAGCATGCCAGACAGGTAGAGGCACAGGTGAAGACGCTGATAAGTGGAATATCTTGTGGGTGTGTACTGGGGCAAAAGACAAGTTGGGATGGTTTCTGAATAATGCCATGTTAGAGGAAAGAGTTATCGCTGGTTTCCCATCAGATTGGAGTAGGCGCATATCCGCACTGGAAGACTGGAACTATGGAATGGGGAAATGCTTAACGACTGTTGATAAGTTCACCTGCAGGTCACAGTGTGCTCCCATAGTATCGGATAATTCCTCCCCTTTCTAAAAATATCATCTCATTTAGGCAAAACTATCTGCCTGACACATCACAGGTAACCTGCTTAAGTTCAAACTCAGCATTAGAATGTGGAAGAAAGGTGATTTCAGTGACGTTAAACGTGGCATAGTTGTTGGTGCCGGACGGGCTGGTCTGAGTTCAGATAATTATTGGTCTACCCAGAATTTTGAGGACAGCCACAACTATGCAGAAGAGCATCTGTGAATGCATAGGGCATCAAACCACCAAAAGATGTGCTGCAGCAGCAGAAGTCATTCCTGTCAGCTACAAGCAGGAAACCAAAATTGGACAATAGAAAATTGGAAAAACATTACCTGCTCTGAGCACTTACCATTTCTGCTCCGATATTTAGATGGTTGGGTATGGGATCAGCATTGTTGCTGACTATTTCCATCCCGTAACCACAGTGTACCCATCTTCTGATGGCTACTTCTAGCAGGATAATGTGCAATTTCAGAACATTCGAATCATTTCAAGCTAGTTTCTTGAACGTGATAATAAATTTGCTCATAAACCCTCCACAGTCTCCAGATCTCAATCCAATACAGCACCTTTAGTTTGTGGTTGAATGGAAGATTTGCTTCGTTGATGTGAAGACTCGAGAAGAAGTTTATTGTAATTTCGTATGGTGTTACCCATCCTGAAATGAAATACTGTTTCTCACCAGCCTCTACAGTCCAATAAGCAATACGGTTTAAAAAGAATAAATACAGTTTAAAAGAATGAGTTTTTAAAAAAGAGCAGCAAAAAAGGCATAAATAGCACAAAATCTAAGTTCTAAAACAAACCCCAGTCACATTCGTTCGGGTAGATAGCAGCAGTCCTTTCACAGAAGGGGATGGAAAAATTAGGTAGTGTGTGTATCTGGGGAGTGTATTGTATGTGTGTGTGTGTGTGTGTGTGTGTGTCTGCTTGTTGATCTTGAAGCCGACAAATCTGCAGGAATGTATCTACACCAGGAAGAATTGTAGTCAGTAGCCAGATATGAAGTGTAAGCCTATACCTAATAGCCTTAAATAGCTAATAGCCTATTAACCAAGCTATTGAACAAAAACATCCACTAATGGAAATATCTCCACTTTCCGACATGTTCTATCCAGGAAAAGGTTTGTAAGACTAAATGTTGGGGATTAAAAGAGCCTGGCACAAACACTAAGGAAATAGAATTAGCTATAGAGTCCTGAGGATATGAGTCAGGTAGTGAGGTCACTTATTCTGATAATCTGTCTGTTACCTCAAGCAAGTGAGGTCACATCTGTAACTGTGCACACAGTTTAGATTTCCAGCTCATTCTCACTCTGTGGTAATAAAACAAGGAATAATTTTGAATTTCTACCAAGGGGACTAAAAGTAAAAAGCATCATTAGTTTTGTTAACTGCCTCTGTAAAGCATTCAAACCACAGGATTGAATCTGAATGGCTGCGAAAAGATTTTCTAGCTTCTTTTTTAAAACCAGCTGAACTGTTGCTTGTGGTGGGAAATGCGAAGCCGGGGCCAAACGAGGGCCACCCTCCCTCAGAGGCCCATCGTTAAAGAAGCCCCTCGATAATACACACATGCAGTGCACTCGAGCGAGATGTCGGTTTTCTTTCTTCCTCACAGCACGGGCAAACAACTGACCTGTGTCTTTTTCACAGTCTGCACGACAGCCTCACATCCAGGGAGCTGTTACTCCAGCGAGTGACTTTTCTTTCCGGTCGTTTGTGGAAATAATGGTGCACAGAGGCCAATACTCCACAGTGACCGGGGCCTGTTATTCCTAGCAACCGTCTGAAAGGTTCAGGACATTAGTCAGAGTTTTGGAAGCTTGTGAAATGTTGAACCCCCGAGTGCATTTGTGGGGGAATTTTTCACTTTTTACTTTAATGAATTAGATGCATATTAAAGTGATTTATTCACTCGATACCGCTTGATTTGTAATGAGCATCATCTCAAGGCCATGATTTAAACAAACTTTGTCCTATTGATTTTCTGTTGAGGTGTCTCTTCTCCACCATTGTGCAGAAGTGCTTTTTTTGTTGCAGTCAATCTATTCTTATGTATAATGCACACATAAAGCAATCATGTGGTATTAGAACTAGCATTACAATTACACCTAAAAATTGATATTTCTTTCAGCACACCTTCTGCTTTGGCTCGCCAGTGAATTTCCAAATACAATCATTTGCAGGCTGCTAATAAAACATGCAGAACCACCATTAGCCTTTCAACAGCACTTCAAGTCTGCCAACAAGCAGCATGCCAAACGTCTAACATTATCATTTATTAACATGTTACTGACAGGCCGTATCAGGCTTTTAAAACTTTAACAAAGTCTTTCTCTTGTGTGGCCTTGTATGAGCTTTGATGGTATTTCACAAAACATGTCTGCTGAATTTACCTGAGTAATACATCAGAATCAATGCTATTCTGACAGTCATCCTTTTAGGACTGCTAAATCAAAACTGAGAGTACACCTGTCAGCTCCTGTTTTTTTCTAGTATGAAGTCCAAAAACTT
Organism: Simochromis diagramma; assembly: GCF_900408965.1. Classification (NCBI taxonomy): domain Eukaryota; kingdom Metazoa; phylum Chordata; class Actinopteri; order Cichliformes; family Cichlidae; genus Simochromis; species Simochromis diagramma. The sequence goes on along the minus strand of NW_024387503.1, from coordinate 2,041,429 downwards.
GTTGTATTTGGTCTAAGTAAGTAAAATTCTTGGTGTAATTTATGCCAGAGGAGCATTTTCTGATGTCAGATGCCGAAATTAATATCTGTGTGTGTGTATGCAAGCGTTAAATTGGGATAGCAACGAGAAGCCCTTGGATTTGCTTCTGAGTTTTAGTATCCCTTTGCTATTGCCTGCAGGCATTTCAGCTTATTCATTTATAGATGTGCATAAATTATTTCAAAGACTATTTTAGGGGGGGCAAAATTGTTTTATTGGATTATTACACTGGAAGTGAGTCGCTTTTCGCGCACCACTTTGAAGCTGACAGCTAGTCACTAGTGGACATTCCATGCACCGGTTGCCTAGGTAACCCTCTGCCGTATTTACTACAAGTTCATGTGCCAATCAGGGATGTTCTGGCCTCTCACTGGTAGCTGCTTCAATTTTACTGGACTCACCTGAAGATCCAAACCCTCTCTGGTAGCTCATATTTAGCTGCAAAGTTCGCTGGTCCTCACCTGCAAGCCAAGAAGCAATCTTACTCAACTGTACTCACCCGATTGCCCATCCCTGGGATGTTTATCCCAACATAAAGTCAAGTAAGAAGGCTTCCTGGCCATATATGGATAATCAATTACACTAACCTGCAGCTCAATACTAACCCATCTCCTTGTAGGCACTCCCGGGTGAATTCCAATCCTGCACCTGAATAGCAATAGTGTGTTATTTCAGGTACATGGATCTCTCATTGGGGCCCTAACTGTTTGTTATTATGACAATTTCTAGTGTAAGAAAGTTAATTAAGGCACTACTATGGCCTTACAAATTAGTGAAAATGCAATAAAATTCTAATATTCCACTGAATATTTATGAGGTCTCTAAACATGACAGTTTGAAAAGTTTTGAATGAATTCTGATAAAACTTTGTATGGGTGTAAATATGACTTATATCCACTTATATTATATGTCTTCAAAGTCAAGTTAATGATTTATTGATCATAAATTGACAAAAAGTCTTAGAATTTGGAAAAGTGTATAAAATGAGATAATAATCCTATATAAAGTCATTTAAAACAAGCTATTTCTTACTTTCTTACTATCATTGTTTGTATTGGCACATATTTTCATATAGGGAATGAGATATGTGGATCACTTTACTTTGGGTCTCTGATATATAGTATCAGATATAGTTTCATGTCACATTTGACCTCTGACCTTACTCTTTCATTGTTATATCTTTAAAGAAAGGATTGTCAAGAGAAAGGGACTGTGCTGCTGAGGTAGTAAGAAATATACAGTTCTATAAAATTATATAATAAACTTAAATTATTCATGTCCATTCTTTTTACAAATCAGTACTCGTTATCCATTATCTACTCCTACACAATGTAAAAAACAGTAAACATGCTGCCTTATCTGATTTTAGCTACATACAAATTTATATATTAAATACAAAACACAATACTGTTCCCTTCAAAGTAAATACTGCCGAGAAAATGAACTGGCTTGGCGCAGGCTTGCACTCTCTGATTGCTTCTTGGTTGTTTTATGAAAATATTGCAATTTACCATCATTTTTGTGCGGATTTGATAGCTAAAGTTACACGTTATCTTTTGCATTTGATGAAATGAAATAAGATCAAATGAATGGAATCCAGACATTTGTGCATGTGATGAGATACAAAAAACCCCTGTCTAGTTTGACCTTAGTGTTACAGATGAGTTCACTGAAAACAATCCAATTTTGAAGAGCGCACATTGGCTACATTGTTACTTTGCTGCAGTTTATATTCACTTTAGCTTTGTTTTAACAAAGTTATTGAACATTTGTAGTGTTGATGTCAGTCTCATAATAAAGAGTTATGGATCTGGCAATGTGTAAGTTTGGATGACTAAACATTTGTCTTTGTCTGAGTTCAGGGAGTTTACAGAGTTCCAAGCCATGAACTCAATCCATCACACTTGTCTTCAGTACTGATAAGCAGTTTGGAGCACCCTCGGCGACATTTATCATCACTGTCTCTGTAATATTTGTGCTTTTGGATTCTCCCGCTGATTTCAGTCTCAGGGTATCCTGATGCCACGAGCTGTGGCTGCTTGTGTGGAGCGGAGCAGAGGATGTCAGTGGAAGAGCCTGTCCTCTGGAGTAAGCTCTGGAGAGAAGGCTTTACAATTGATTTACAGTCTGTTTGACCCCATTAGGCCCATGACACCTTTGTATCCATAGCTCTGGGGAAAGTGTGTGTCAGCGTATGTGTGTGTTTATATGTTGCAGGAAGACAGAAGGAATGAAAGAGACTGGGGAAGGGGGCTGGGAGGTGTGGTGGGATGATACAGGAGGCTTCCAAGGCCACTGCAGTGCAGGGTTCTGAGCATTGCATCAGGCCCATGTTTATTTCATAAACATTCTCCCCAGCTGTCAGTCTGGGAGAGATAGTACACGCTCTCCATCTCCCCCCTTAGCTACCCACCGGGGTAAATAAGCAGCTACACACCTGCGAAACCGGAGTCCTCACATGAAATGAAAAAGTCTGCCTGATAATAAACAGCTACTTCAGGTGGAAGTCAAATTTTGATATCAAATACAGATTACACAGATCCCTTTTCTCTTGAATTTAAATCACTTTTTTTTCTCTGGCTTTCAAAATCATAATTTCCTCTCTGTGAAAAGCAGCCAGAGATGAATTATTAGAGTCAGAGAGGTCAACAAAGAGGCACATTAGTCCTAATATAACAGCTAAACATCAGTCAACGGGACTGCTCTCCTTGGCATCAAGTGATGAGAGATGTATGACGGGGGCGGATATAGAGGTCTAAAGGCCCCGAGTCCCCGGGGTCCCATCACCTTCTGCAGTCATGTGGAAAAACTCGCCAAAAACAAATGCTTGGATCTTCGCCCCGAGGCCAAAAAACCTATTGACTGTGCATCTCCTGTATTTATTTGGAGTGAGGCGTTCATTCATACCCACACCAAGTGTTATCATGACATATCTGCCTTTTTTGCTGTGTGTGTGTGTGTGTGTGTGCGTCTGTAACTTAGACTGGGCTGCTTTTCTACACTGCCTGCTGGTCTTATGTAAATAGAGCTGTCAGCCACTTGTTATGGCCGGGCTGGGAGTCATCAGGAGGCCCTGGCAGCCTCTGGGTTCTTGGCCTCCATGTGATTCATAGCTGGCTGGGGACGGGCGGTCGGGGGAAGGAGGGGAGTTCAAGTCTGCCCAAATCCAAACAGTGAAGAAGGAAATGAAGGGGTACGGGTGGCTGGGTGGGGGGGTATATAAGAGAGGAGAGAGGACAGAAAGGAAAAATACGGTGGTGGTGAGTGTGTGTGAGGGAACGTAGAACAGAGTGCTGAAGGATGATGGAGCTCCAAGACACTTTGGGTGGATTGGCAGTTTGTAAGGAGACAAGTGCTGCAGAGGAGTTTGGGTACGTTGAGCTGAGGATGAACTCCGAGTTTTGGGTTTCCCTGACACTCTCCCCCTCCTCTCCCTCTCAGTCACTGTCACTCCAATGATCATGGCGGTTTATCCTTCCTGCACTCTTGCCCTCATTATTTTCTCGTCCTGCATCTCTCCCTTATTTTGCCTCTCCCTCCCCTTGCTCGCCGCATTGATTGGCATGAACCAATTTCTAAAACTTTAATTTCCACTAAACCCCAAGGAACACATTGCCTCCAACTATTCTCAAGCTCGACTCAAAGTTGCCGTGCAGTGAGGACTCATAATGATACCGAGGAAAGGAATCCGTGGCAGTATTTGAATATTATAAACATTAGCTAGAGGTGAATTTGGGCTCCGTTGCTGAACATCCCCCTAATTACTACATAGCTGAATTTTTACTTGCTGGGACCTAAATTATGAACTGCCAGACCTAGTGAATTAATAAATAATGAACTTCTGGATTAAAATAATTGAGTATCAAGAATTCTGCGCAGGCAGTATCCCGGGGCAGCTGTGGTATTGTTGTTAACTTCCATCACGTTCATGATTAAATCATGGCTCCCACTAAATGTAACTGTGAATGACCAGTCATGGTTTCCCCTGAACTGCAGAGCTGTGGATTGTTAACAATACTCTGGGTGCACACCTGTCATACATCTTTTCAGTGCTGGTTGTTGCTGCTGAATGTCACTGCACTTGACTCCCGCAAAATATGTTGACATGCTACTAAATTCCCTGACAAAATAGGAGGATTCAGAGGATGCAGCTTATTGCATAGGTTGAGTTCACCAGGTTTATAGTCCACGGCAGTCATATTTGAATTTGAATTGCATTTGAATTGGTTTTGATTGATTCAGGTTAAAACATCGTCATAACCAAAGTATAAAGAAGAGCATCTTTGAATACACAACACATCAAACCTTGAAGAAGATGTGCTACAGCAGCAGGAGACAACACCTGGGATTATTACAGCAACTTGTTAAAACTGTGCTCTGATGAATTAACAGGGACTACAACCGCTAACTAGCCACATACCTTAGCCCAGCGGTCCCCAACCCCCGGGCCTCGGACCGGTACCGGTCCGTGAGTCGTTTGGTACCAGTGAAATGTGTGGTTTTCAGGGGTTTTTATCGGTTTTCAGCGTTATTTTGTTACCGTTTTGATCGTTAACTCGGTTTTCCTGGGTCTTTTCACGTGTGTTATGAATAAATCTTCTTTTTTTCGGTACCGGTACTACTTTTATTTTGTTGTATTTATCCGTGACACATTAAAGGCCGGTCCGTGAAAATATTGTCGTGCATAAACCGGTCCGTGGCGCAAAAAAGGTTGGAGACCGCTGCCTTAGCCTGTTAGCTAAAGAGCTAAGAAGCTAATATTACCAGATGACTGTTGTGTTTGTGTGTGTTTTATTGTCAAATGGCAGAAAATAATACACTGGCGCTTTGCATTTTTTATTAATTACATTTTTTTAAAGCAGAATAACAGTTCCTATCTACTTGTTTTTATTTTCTGACTGCTAATCAGAATTTGCATGATTGCTGCAAAATTGTTTTGCGTGTGACCTTCCGTTGGCGCTTCGAGCAAGACTAAAAACATATGTTCCTGCCTTGACCTTGGCTCATTATCGTTTTCATACAACAGCTCTGATGGCGATCAGCATTTCAGTTATATCTTTGTGAATATTTAATTTTGCATGATGGTCAAAACAACCCACTTTATCTCCCTTTAGAAAGAGTTAAGTTTCAAAATCAGCTCAGAGAAACTCGGTTGTTTCTCATTATTCCCCATGATGATAAAACTTTATGCTACTCTGTGTCTGTGTGTGTGTGTGTGTGTGTGTGTGTGTGTGTGTGTGTGTGGGTGGGTGGGCGGAGATACCAGATACTGCTTAAATTGATTCTTCTGTCAATTGATGCTGAAATGAAGATGAGGATAATCTCTCAGTCTCACCAACTGAGCTTTTTCTCTCTCTTTTTTTTTGATGGTGTGTGACTGTCACTCATTGATTGGAATACAGAGTACTATTATGTGTGAACTGATGCTACATGTGAGTTCAAAGAGTGATGAATTTGCAGAAGCAGGGGGTTTATCTGGCATGCGTTGAAGTATTGTTGGGCCGATAACGGCATCAGAAACCCCCGCTGTCATCCCACCTCTGAGGGATCTCGAATCCTGCAGCTGAAAATCAGCGCGACGATGTCAGATGTAGCCTTAAAGAAGTTTTGCTGATGTTATAAAAAAAAAACAAGGCCTTGGGGGGAAAAAATCACAACAATAATCACATTAGAATATGAGTGTTATATGTCAGCAAAGTATCTGGAGATTGCTGCTGTTTTTCTCTGCACGTATTTATTTGTTTTCTTCTTTCTCTCACCGAAAATCATCACCTTGACTATTTCCACTGTCTTCTTCAGATCAGCCTTTATACAGTCACAGAATAAATTTGGATTAATTGCTGCCCCGGTGCCAGCCAGCTACTCCTTTTCTGCTCAGCGACTGCTGGGATGGGAGCAGAGAAATCATCTGCCACCTCTTCCCTTGCACCATATATCCCTTGTCATTGCACCGCAGAAGTCTTGCCCGCTAAAACAGAGGTAATTAAATCTCCCCGCTCTCATTAAAAATACAGCTGTCTACCAGCGAGCACCACGGCTCCACTAAGCGAATGTAAATTTTCATTTCATGGTGCTGAGAGAGGAAGGCAACCACTGTGCCCCTGCCAGCGCTGTGCGGAATAACTACTCCCTTCAAATAACTGTCCTTTTGTTTCCTACAGAATTACATAGGGAAATGGCCCGTGTGTTATATAATTTGTGGATTAGGTGCAGTCATGGGTCTCTCGGTGAACAGTGAGGCTATTCAGGTATCTTTTTTCACACACAAAAAAAAGAAAAGAAAAAGGGAAAAAGGTATATGTTAGGATTCAGAGATGTTAACTGATTTTTAATTGGCTTTTCCTATTAAAAAAGCTCAGATGCTCTTCCAAGATTAACACTGGGAAACTTCTGTGAGGTTAAACACTAGTTGACATGCCGTGCACATTTCCTCTCCATTAAGTAGAAGAATGGTTTTGCTGATTTTTAAAGATTTAGCTAAATTAAATACTGTACGCCCTGCGGAAGTATGATGCGCTTAGTGAGGGAGGAAGTCACGCACTTGGATTGACTGAACTTTAATGATGAACACTCTTTACAAGGCTCTGCACAGCGGTTGTAGCTAGAATACTAAGCACATGGATCTTAGAGGCACGGACTCGAAGCCACAGACTCAAAGTATATTTGCTATAGTGCACACTGTGATGACCCCTCTTTTGTCACTTCTCATTTTTGCCCTTGTCTTGTTAGTTCTTTTCTCTTCCCTCGAATTACATGGACTGAATTTTATATCTCAGAACATACAGTACATCAACAGTAAGGATTTCAATGGAAAGCAGAGCTGGGACAGAGGGTAGGGGTAAGAGACAGGTCCACCTGGGGATTACACAGTCCCGAATGAATGCTGAGTCCCAGTTTTTAATTTATGCTTTTGGTACATTATCACTGTAAATATTAAAAGCTATGATAATAAATACAAATAGTGATAATATTTTTAAAATTAGAAGGTAATGTGGTCAGACTGTGGTTCCCATGTGAGTCAAAAACAAGTCCAAAATGTGCTTTACAAATAAAAATACAGAAAGTGCAACTGTGAAATTATTACTGATACAACATTTAAAAAGACCTGATAATATCTCATGAGCTTTTTGGTGGAAATAAAAGAAGACAACAGTGACTAAAGTGGAGAGCAGGAAAAAGAATCTGAATTTAGTGAAAGGGAAAAAGTGAAGATGGTGTCATTTCACTGAAGAATATGTGGATCCAGATGAAGAGTGAATAAAGTGTTCTCGCATTTTGCCAGACAACTTTTCCAAGTTCGGCTGTTTCTTGACTCCACCGGATAACCATCCCCATGCCAACATGGATGATACAAAGCACTCAAATATCCGCAGCATGTTGCCATAGAGTCAAAAGAGAGGAGGAGGGCTCCAAATGCACCACCCCAAGGCCCATTGCAGTGTGTCTTCCCCCAATCTCTCTCCTTGCTTTCCGGTCTAATTTTCACTTTGTGTCATTTCATAACGTTGAAAAATCTCAAAAATTAATTTGAAAAATAAGAGGGAAAAAACAGGTCACTCAACCGGAGCAAGGGCAGCACTGAGGAGCAGAGACCCAGACATCTTTCAGGAAACAACTTAAAGTCAAGGTGCAAATATGTGCTGTGACTGTGGCTGAGATGGAAGAAGTGCCCCTAGAGACGGTGCCAAGCCAGTGTGGCAGCACAGCATGTTCCTCAACAACAGCAAAGCTTCTCCACACATCACTGTGAGATGCCAGAGGTGAGGATTGAGAGGGAGAGAGAGCCAGCCAATGCAGCACTCTAGTAAGCCTGAGAAAAACAATAAGTTACAGGGTAGCATGTAGCTGAATTCCTATACATAAGGGTTTGCCACAGATAACACAACCCAGTGGCAAAATGGACTGAGCAGAAAAACAGGAACAAGGGAAATGCACCACTTCTATACTTGACATTATTAAATACAGTACTGCGTATAAGTCTTGAGTCATTCATTATTTCTTTATATTTTGCTAGAAAAATAGGAAGTAGGTGCAGTGATTTATTAAAACATGGAAACATATATAGAAATACAATAAAAACAGTTTGTTCTAAAGAGCTTGAAAGTCAATATTTGGTGTGGCCGCTGTTATCCTTCAACACAGGCTAAACGCTCTTGGGCAGCTTTTTATCTTTTTCTTTAAGGAGTCTTCAGGAATAGTTTATCAGGCCTCTTGAAGCATATTCAAAGCTCTTTTTTGGATGCTGGTTGCTTTTTTGGCGTTCTCTGATCCCACACTGCTTCAAAAATGTTGTGGTGCAGTCTGTGGGGAGCCCAATCCATGACTGGTTGTGTTCTGTTGTGCATTTTTCTAAACAACTTTACTCACTTCCTATGTAATCATGTTCTCGACAGCCACCTCTCCAATGACAGCATCTCTGATGAGGCTTGATAGATTAACTGAAGGTCCAGATGTATCTGTATCTTGTATCAGGTCTTTGCTGCATTTTTATTTCTTAGGGACAAGAATTTCAGCTGCTGCAGACATCTTTTTCAGGTCTTCCACTTCTTCCAGATTCTTCCAAAAGAGCACACTGCCCACTATGCTGAGCTTATTCACTTCAATTCAATTTCATTTTCAGAGCAATATAGGTAACAAAAACAGTTACCTCAAGGCACCTTGTATTGTAAGGTAAAGACCCTAGGAAAATAGCGAGAAAACCCCAACAATCTGATGACCCCCTTTTGAGGAAACACTTGGTGACAGTGGGAAGGAAAAACTCCCTTTAAGAGGACGTAACCTCCAACAGCTTCTGTCTTACTGAGGGGCAGCAATGAGCTGGAGGTGGTTGGATATGAATAGAAGTGGAAGAAAGATATTGCAACAGGACATGTTCTTGCAACATGCTGCTAGTAACAATGTATCTAAAGCTAAAGATGCTTCTTTGTTGTTATTATGTGTAGACCCAACACTGGTTCATCTTTGAGTTAGGCTCCTTTTATGCTTGAATGATTCATAGAAAATGGTCAATTACAAGGACTGGACTGAAACTAACTGAAAATGTAGACAGTGTCCAAAAAACGTAAGAAGAACCTCCAGAAAGCCTGGAAGAGTATTGCAATAACATTTTTTTTAATTACAAAAAAAATGGTTCTTTGAAAGCAAAATATAAAGAAATGAGAAGTGAATCAAGACTTTTGAACAGTACTGTACAAGACTGTCCTATCCTATTTGCTTTGATAGTATTACACGTACAAGCTGAATCTAACTGCATAAAAGCTATTTATATACACTGATTCATTGCAACCGGAGGCTATTCATATTACATGAAACAGATTTTTTTTATTTGGGTGTGAATCTTTCTGCATCTACATCTGTCAGATTTGACTCGTGCTAAGAGTTAGAATAAATTCATAAATATTATAGCAAAAATTGCTTGACTTTATGTACAATCCATTCAACTGCCAGGAACTAGCTAGGCCAACAAATGACTACTGAAAACAGACTGATTCAGCCCAATGGCTCAGACTACCATGTTCCTATTTGCAAACGCACAGTGTGGTGATTTTGTTGGTCATTACAATGCAACAGGTGACTGGAAACCTCACACAAAAAGGCTAGTCATGCATCATTCACTGAGAAACAGACCACAGTTTGTTGTGATCTGATTCACATCATGCATAGGATCTGATTCTCAAAGCTGAAGAAAGAATCCCTAGTTTTCCTCAAATAAAACTTCTGTATACTAAAATCTATTCAAAATAGCCTCATATTGATTATCATGCATCTAGTAAGAAGGAAATAAATTGGTCCCTTCTAAAAACAAGCTTTTTAGCGTTTTCCTGACAGCAATCTTTTGTCGTTCTCTGGCTAATATCTTTTGTCTCCCATGCAATGGTGGAGAAAGTTATCAGCTACTGCAAACCCTTCCAATGTGTTTTCAGGCAGAATGCAAAGAGAATGTGAGGCAGTGCGATTCTATACAAAATCAATGGAAAGACATGATTAGACATGAATTTGCTTGAGGCAAATCCCACAGCGTTAGCTATCTACTTAATAAATTTACAGAGATTAGAGGGGAAAGGAGCCAGAATGAAGAGAAATAGCAGCAAACAGCTGTTTCTGGATAGTTCTAAGTCACACACACACACCTATACCCACAACACAAATGACACATGTCTTGCTAGCTTGGTTATGAATAAGCTGTGTGAATGATGCAACCTGAATGTTCATTTTAGGTACGTGTCACTGCAATGTTATACATACCATTTTGGACAACTGTGAAAGGTCCGTTTGACTGTAAACAAAATTTAATTGTAGATTGTTTGTTATCCTAATGCTAATGCAATAGCTAATATTTTTTATGAGTCTCTTGTTCACAATGTATTAGCTCATTCATTTATTCACTTATCTGTTTAGTGGGGTGCTATTTTTTACAAGATTTTATTTTGTTGACTTTTGTCCTGTTTTCTTCCCTTCGCAGTCACGGTAGACGGTTGCCCCTGCCTGAAACTGGTTCTGTCAGAGGTGTCGTCCCATTAAAAGGGAGATTTTCCTTCCCATTGTTGCCAAGTGCTTGCTCTTGTGGGGTTGTTTAATGGTTGGAGTTTTCTTTGTATTATTTTAGGGTCTTTACGTTATAATATAAAAAGCCTCAAGAAGACTGCTGTTGTGATTTGGAGCTATATCATTAAAATTGAATTGAATTGTTTTACTTTACTTTTTGACTTTCTATTTGCACTCTGTTTAGTTTGGTCTGGGCAACTAAATTACTTGATCAAGTACAGTGTAGAGTTTTTTTGACAGGGTTCTCAATCGTCCCTATTTTTCACACATATTTAACACCCCTAAAAATAACTATAGAAATTGCAGTAACAATAATGCTTTTTAGTATTGGTTTCTGACATTGCCTTATAATGTTTTATTCTGCTAACTCGTCCTTTCGAGACACTATGAAACAAGTTTCAATGTCTCTGTGAAAGTTCTCAGTCATCTAGGTCATGGTAATCTAAGGAGCTTGGAAAGAAGAGCGACTGGACTTCTTTAAGTTTCTTTAAGACATTTCACCTCTCATCTGAGAAGCATCTTCAGCTCTGGTGAGTCCCAGGTATTTAAGCCCTAGGACTTTAACTTACTTTAACTTACTTTTAAAGGTTCTGGTCAGCGTGACTGAGCCGTTGCCTTGGATTTGATAACTAATGGATCTACCCTGAAACTGCTGTATTAAACCCAGTTTCATGATCGATTCTGTGTATCCAGAAGAAGACTGTATGCATGACATGAATGGGGGGTAAGTTCCCCTAAACGTTTTAACCTAGAATCACCCCTGATTCTGTAGAGGAAAACAGCACCATTTGGGTTGAAACACTAGCTCACCACATGTTCACACATTTTTCTAGCTGGAGCTTCTTCTCCACTTTCCACCTCACCAAGGATGTTTCTTGCAACACTAAAGAAACCAACAGAGAACACTTGGCTTCAGTCTTATCCAGTCACTTTCCCACACCGGGGTACTTCTGATATAGTCTATGTAGTCTATGTCTATGCTACACACTGAAAATATGACACCAAAGGTTCAACTAGAAAACATCAATATGATGACAAAGGATTAGCATGAGACAAGCTAGAAGTAGAAGAGAACCCTAACTATGGCAAACTATGGCCTTGTAGCATTTTATTCGTCTTTAGCATTTGTTATTCTACACAGCCCATTTTTAATTAGATACTGTCATTGTGTCTGAGAAGGATTTGATAAGAAAATGCATTTTCATTGTAAATAAATACTGAAATGTAACTTGAAAGGGGATGTATTTACTCAAGATATGGGAAAAAATTTAGACTGCATGAAAAATTGTGAGTGCGGCACTTAAAAACATACACAACATGCAGTGAATGACAGTTATGCATGTTATGCAAGAGCACAGCCAGGACCTTTTCCCACGAGTGTGGCGGTTTATAAGGAAAAACAATTATTATTGCATCTCTCTATGGTCAAATAAGGAGATTTCATTGCCTATCGCAGGCATTGAGTCAGAAACTGAGATGCTGAGGGTTGCTGAGCTCTTGCGGTAAATTTTGAGATTTCATTTCACTTTCATGGCAGGGGCATGGGGTCTGAAGATGTACCTACCCCTTCTGTCAATCATCCAAGCAAAAACACCAGAGCAGATCTATAATTCAACTACAGGAAGGCTCATAAAATTCATAGGGGCAGATGTTTTCTTCTTTTTTTCTCCCCCCCCCCCTTTATTTATTTATTTATTTTGGTTTCTTACCTCCTCAGTGTTGGACCATGTTGCATTTACTCTTTAATTTCACAGCCAAGGACTGCCTTGACACCCCATCTCTACACTTTCTTGAACCGAAGAGCGGCATAGATTGTAGCAATAATACATTTTAATTATCTTACTGGTTAATCAAGGAGGTGTGTGTGTTTTGTGGATGGGTTGGTGGCGGGTTAAGGACACATGGTGGAAAACTGCTCATTTGTTCATTCAGCTGTCCTCAATTTGTCCTGTCCTCGCTCTGTTTCCACTCATTTGAAAGGTTGAGAAGGCGCTCCAAAAACATCAAGTCCCTCAACAGATTTCCCCATTTAAACCTGTCAGCAGACTCCCAAGTATATCAGTGTTGATGGTGGTGCCCTAGTGTTGAACACAAAGACTCTTCATCTTTAAAGAACACTGTAAGCAAAGTCAAATGTAAAGAAGGAGGATCAGCATAAGACAATATGTAAATTTGCAAAAGCAGACGCTTTCTCAGGTGATTCACACCACAGAGCGTCAGCATTTCTGAGGTGCAAAGCACAACAGGAAATGAGCCGGAACATTATGTAAGCATTTCTAGGTGTCAGCATTTGGATGACTCTCAACGAAAGTGGGGAACATTAACTTGAGGCTAACCTTTCTCATTTCTTTTTCCTAAAACTGTTTTTTTGTTGCCTTCCAAGTAGAGAGCATGAAGAGGTTTTTTTTTCCTGTTGAGTCTTCTTGTATGGCTTTCATCAGGGTAATGCTGGTTAGGTGAGACAACACCATGGCCACACACTTCGTTTTCCAAACAGTGGGTATCTTTCTCTTCTCCCTCTTCTCTCTCCCTCTCTCTGTCCCGCTGAGCATAGAACATGGAAAGCTCCCAGCTAAATTACAGGAAAATGCCTCCAACTACCTACCACAGACGGGCTATTTTTAAGGTTTAAAAACCAATATTCTAATGTCATTGCATTCAACCATAACAGGAAAAACAGCCACCAGAGCAAGGCCTGTGGAAAAGGTTGGAAACCTTCAGGCTAAGGGATGTTTCTGTTAAAGGAAGATGACTAAAACTGAACACACATTCACTATGTCAGTATTAGTTTAAAACCGACTCATTCTTAGCCCACTTACTCCATATGGGATCTGTGATATGGTGGTTGTGTATGACTATTCTGCTGTGCACAGGACGTGTAACTCTCAAATATCCAGTAGTATAAGCTATTTAATGCTGAAAAGGGTCATTCTGAATAATGAGAACTTTTATTTTAGCTACTTTAAATAGCTAATGCAAAGCGCTGTACTATTATCCAGGTTGGATTATTATGTTTACTTAAAGTTAAAGTGTGTAAAATTTCACAGATATAAGTTGATGAAGCAGTGAATCTCACCTCTGATGACGGCGATAATGAGGCGAGTTGTGGAGGATGTCCTGAGTATTTCTGTTGGTTAGCGTTGGTGTTAGCCAGCGCTATCTGCTGTTAGCAAAAATTTCTTTGAAGCGGATCTAACACAGTTGGTCTCTGACACTCAGCAAATAATTCTCATACGATGTGAGAAAGTAATCAAACTGTTTATCAGAGGATGAATGTGGTTTTGATGACACTCAAGCCTAACATTAGCTGGAACAGGGTTAGCAAAAAGCTGTTGCTGTTGTTGCTCGTTCACTGCTGTCTGTAGGGTCGTATGTTAAATCTGCTGGGAGAATTGTTGGGATGACAATGGAAATAACGTGCAGGTACAACTTAAAATTTGCCTTCACAGCATGCAAATGACTTTGATGTACTATGTATGTGGACAGTCTCTAGCTACATACATAAAACAAGATTAGGAGGAAGGGCAATATACTTCAAAGTTTATGAGAACACGTCAACATTGTTGGATGTTACACTAATGATGTATATTGTAATATTTATCAGTACAATATTCTTAATTCTATTAAATTAATTCAAACAGCTGACTGTACCTTTAAGTGAAGCGCTTATATTTCGTCTTCTTTTGCCACTTTTATGCCTTCTCTTATGCACCGCAGGGATGTGCAGTTTTCTACACTGTATTTATTTCTGAGCCTATATTTTGATTTCCTTTGCCCCCCCTGTCTGGTTCTTGGTCACCCCTCATGCCACCTCATCGAAAACAGCTAGAAGCTAGCCATGTCAACCCAGCTGAGATGCTGCCTTTTCTAACCAAAATTCTTCAGTAATCAAAGTGAGTTCTGTGCTGAACAAGCGAAGAGTCCCATGCAGGTACATACAAGCTTAATCATTAAGCATTTGATCACATCGCACAGCAGCTTTGTCAGATGTGGGTCTCTTTTGAACTCTTATTTTTTGGGTTGGTGGGTGAGTGGCTGGCTGTAGCACATAGAGATCTGAAACTTTGGCTTAATGTTTTGCATAGTTTGTGGTGATCTTGCATAGTTTGTGGTTGATCTATACATGGCATGCACAATTGCCTTTCAATTACCATTGCGAGGGCATGATGATATCTAGACCGGAGACACCCCGCTGAGGCGCCTGCGACTCGTCCGGGCATCAAAGTTTGATGACAGAGCATTTTGATTAATCAGCAGAGACACGTGGGGATACTCCCCAACAGTAAAGAGTAACCAGGGAGTCATCTTGAAAGGCAAGTGGTTTCACTTCAATGCCTCCAACTTCTGTCTAAAGAGAAGGGACAATCAGCACTTTATCTCATATTTAAACCCAGCTTCCGCTTGTAGAGGAAAGAAAGCAGGTGCCAGGTGTTCAGAAAGCCCGAGTGATACAGACATGACGCTGCAGAGTTGACCCTGCTGAACTCTGTCTTTATGAAAAGCCAAGGAAAGCTTCCTTTATGATCACCGCACATGGGGGAGAGGCGACGGGGGTGAGTGCTTTGAAGGCCCTCTCAGTCTGCTGCTGTCGGAAGCTTGCAGGTATGTTTTAATAATAATTTCCTAATTCAAACAACAGACCATATTGCGAGGTTGTCGCAACAATTTGTTTAGCTGAGGTATGCACTAAACTTTCTTTGTTTGCTCAGCTCCATAAGGCTGTTCCAGAAACACCACGCAGCTTCAGAAAGTTGCGTTTACTTTCAGGGGGATATATTTTAACTCCACCACGACTCCAGGCAGCATATCACTCTTCAAGGTGGACCTTTTCAACATGTGGAGGCTTAGTTTGGTTTTCTCCCCCCTCTTTTTTTTCATCCCTGTGCAGTTTCAAAGAAAAACAGCCCCAGCATTTGAACAAGCAAAAACAAGTGGCTATACTTTGGAAAACCACGTAATCTCAGAACGTATTTTTCCAAACAAAGCCCAGTCCAATACCAGCCCGCTGCGGCTTCTCAATGGTTTCTGCATCATCCACCTCAATCCCTACAATAACACTGGGAGCCTTGGAGCTATTTTCAGATTTCCCAGATTTCCTTGCAGGGATACAACACTTAGTGGTTGAGTCCTTCTCACTCAGCTGTGTTTGTTTGTGCAGGTAACATCTGCACCAGTGCTGCTGTGTGATAGCCGAAATTAGACATGGAGCACAGAGTAAATTTGTAGTTTTTACCCACTGCAAGATTGTGGTTTATAGGGGGAAGATAAACCAAAAGACTGTTCTGTCTTGTGCAAGAAGAAGCTTTTCTTTTATTCTTTTCTTATAATGAGCTGTGTTGTCTGCTGCTTGAGATTCATGTTATATTTACATTTGTACAATTGTAGCGGTTCTGCATTTGTAGACTCAGTATTACAAGCATTTGAATTATAGGTTAACCAAAGTGCTTAAGCTTCCATAAACGAAAGGGCATTGATCAAACCTTATTAAAATAAACTTATTGATCAAGTATGTGCAGTGTTCAGTTTCATCATGTCTTAAGTTTTTTGTGCAGAACCCAACCGAGTGGCTCCACCAATCAAGCCACAGTGTAATTCAGACCCTGGCTGGTTACACACTGGATGTTACTTAGACATCTGGTGATTTTTCCTAATTGAAATCTACAGGAAATTCCTCATCATAATTTAACAGCACACGATAATTTAGACAAGTCCGAATAGAGCTGCAGTTAAAGGGAAATTCAACCAGTTTAAACGTCAAAGTCAATTTACCAGTCTCAGAGTGCACGGCTCCCTGTGTAATCTGTGGTGTGTCATCTTCTGTGGCTTTAAAGGATCTTTTGTACATCTATCTGCACTTGTGTGACAAATCACAAAACAGGAAACCTGTGAGGACTGAAAGGTGTCTCTCACAGTTTTACAATTTTACCTTAGTTTAGCATAAAACCACAAACTAGTGAGTTTGAAAGAGCTTAAAATACAAGGAAACGAAAAACAAAACCCCGATGAATTTAACTAATTAATTAAACCAAACAATTTCATGGACGCCACCAGGAACTAACTACGGGGAACTCCATCATGAATGACATACATTCAAGCGACTTTCATCTGTTTGCATTTACAAGTTGGTCACAAATACGATACAAGGTAGAGGATCTTGTTGAAAATACATGGATTTAGCAAGAAAAAAATTAAGCCCACAAGCTACATCTGGCCTGAGGGGAAGTTGGCTAGCAATTTATTATATAGTGCTATGTGCTATAACACTGATACACTATTACACACGTGTATGTATCACAGGGAGAACAGCAGGATTAGCTCTGTCACATACACATCCATTAATTCATTTTGCCCAGACACAGGTAGAAAGTGGTCGGCATATTGGTAGATAGATATTTTTTCCCTCTGTTTCACAACTTTTCACTTTTCTTAGTAATAAAAAGTAGTAAAGAAACAATGTTTAAGCATTTATATTGTAATGAATTTGTAAAGTTAAAGAACCAAATAATGCAGAACAGTCACATGTGATACAATATTACACTTGTTAGTAGTGTTGACAGGCTTAATTATAGCCAGCCTGCATCATTATAAGGCTCAGTACGTTTGGTGACAGATTCCTGACTCTTTCCCCTTTGCTGAGTGTAAAGTAACTGACAAGCTATTTAATTTCCTCACTCATATAAACTATTTCAAAAACATACTGTAACGCATTAATTTGCATATGTTTGTGTCTTTAAAAATATTCAAATCTCTGTGAGATATTAGTTCCTTACCCAAAGATCTTTAGCGTGATTGCTTTTATGATCAATCTGCCACTGATCTAAGGACAGAAGCAGCAATCTGTGGAAACTGTGGATTCGTCCTCAGTTGAGAATCAAAGCTCTTACACTGTCAGAAACATTTAGTATACATCGCTACAGTAACCACTGTTTAACTGCTCTGTATGAAGATTTAGACACATAACAGACTGATTAATGATCAGTCATAAATCAGTCAGAGGATGATTCCAGATGTAGATGAAACTACTTTAAGATTGTAAAACTGAACCGAATTTAGACTGAGAGCGAGTTTCTAAGCTGCTGATAGATGTAACCTGTTTTTCAGCATTTCGTGTCACAATATTTACATATGTAAAAATTTCATATGACTAAAATCACCATTACTGGATCAGACTATGATTGTATAATCAGCAGTCCATAAATCAACTTTATCTTATCTAAAAGGCCCAATTTTTCATTGACCTTTTGTCCTAATAAGGTAAATATTTGTATTTATTTTATGTAATATTCACAGGATTGCAGCTTTATCACCCATCTGGACAAATTCAAGTCAGGTAAATGATGCTTAAATCCCTTTGAGCGTGAACATGGCAACAGTGGGAATAAAAAAACTCTCTTTTAACAGGAAGAAACTTCTGACAAAACCAGTTTCAGAGAGGCTGTGGTTAGGGGGTGACAAGACAAGACAAAAAAATATATAATGGAATAAAATTTACTAGTGTTAATTTGTTGAGATGTTCTGCACTTTTCAACATCAGTGTCAAGGATTCATATTTCTGACTCCGCTAGAGTAATGTGGAGGCTGTTAGCTTTGTTTACCTTTTTCCCGGGTTCATACTGGTTTGTTTGATTGTTACTGTTTGTGCAGACTCTTACACATGAATTATACTTCTGCGTCAGATCTACTTTGTAACTTACGCCATATCCAGAACCCTATTTTAACCCTACGCCACAACCTGCTACATAACCTGACGTGCACCTTTGGAGAAACGTAACTAAATGTCAGAGTTGAGTTGAGTTTCCTGGTATTTTGGCATTAATTGTTTTTGTTAAGTTCATTTAGTTATTAGCTTTTAGGTTGCTCAGTTTTAGGTCTTTGTTTATTAGATCCCTTTGTGTCAACACCCACTGTGTTTAACCTCCTAAGACCCGAACTCTTCCACAGCATGCATTTTTAATTTCTCTTTGATATTTGGGCATACTGGGGCCCAATGAATGTAAAAACAAAGAATTACCAGATTTTTATTTTTTTTTACCTGATTTGTCTTTTTATGAAAAATCAGAGCCACATATGAGGATATTCATTTAAAATTTTGATAGAACAGTAGCAGTATAATGTCCTCGTAAATGGATATCAGGCCCTGGTAGAGCAAAATTGAGTATTTTGGTCTTAATAACCCAAAATGTGATGTCCACATATGTGGACGGCAGGTCCTAGGAGGTTAAGTCTCTTTTATTGGCTCACGTGTCTAACCTGTCTTGTTTCATGTTTGTGTGTTTCATGTTAAGCTCATGTCATGCTTCCAGTTTTATTTTGAAAGTCTTGTTTCTATGTTCGATGTGTTTCCACTTCCCCTGATCACCTCCTGTGTGTATTTAGTCTGTGTGTGTCATTCAGTCTTTGTCAGATTGTCTGTGTATTTACCCTCCACGTCACGCCAGGATTAAACTTTTCAAGATTCTTCAGGTTATGTTCGTGTTCATATTTTCGGTCCACGTTGACGATTCACAGTTTCTCGCAAACTCCTGTGCAGAATCGTTTTCATGTCACAGTTACATAGACTGTCATAGATTCTTCCAGTTTAGGCTTTTGTTTAGTTTTTCCCCGTTCACTTTACCTTGCTTTGGTTACCCCTATAACCAGCCACAAATAAAGGCTCGCTTTCTGTTAACCCAATTTGCCTTCCACGTCCATTGTTGTCTGCTTTTGAGTCCATCATTGACGCAACAAACAGTCAGCTCCCGCTGGCTGTGACAAAAAGACGTTTTTGGTTACTACATAAGTTAGGATATAAATTTCTTGCAGAAGTCTAAATCAAGGTTTACCTCAGGGTGAATAGACAATACTCAAACTTAAACTCAATCTGCCGATCAGCTGTTCAAAAGCTAAAAACACAGAGATTTCCAACTCAGAGTCCGTAAACTTAGTGTGAAAGTTTCACGTCTGAATTTCTACCTTGAGCCTATTTTCTGAAACAAACCACAGCTGCCATCCTGTACTTCAAGCCCCCACTGGCAGCAACTTCAGCCAAAGCCATAAAGGATGTGTTGTGGTTTTATTATGCCAGCAACAAGTCAGGGAGAACAGTAGAACATAGTCAAGAGCAGTAAACATGTTTATTCCACATCTGTGTCTTTGCCATCATTTCTATATTCTTGAGGTGGGTCAGATAGAATAACGGCCTTCTGCCTTCCTCCTCTCCCCGTGCTGCAGGGGGGAGGGAGGTGCTTTATTGCACTATTGCAACTCGGGACAAAACCTGAAATGGAATCTTGTAGCTCTGTCAAGGCTCCATCACCCAGGTGTGCCAACAAAAGCTCCAGCAGATCCAACCAGTGACCCTTGGGAAAGGTCATGTAAGACTCCAATCTAAATTCCTGTCTGACAAAACCCTTAAAAAGCTGCCTGAATAGGCTGTCCATCCACAATACAGCACCCTCAAAAGACTATTCACCGGGCTTCAGTTGAGACATTTGGAATGTCTCATTCTTTGGAAAAGGTGGAGCTAATGTTGGTTAAAGTTTCAAAATTAACTGCGGCCCCAAACTACCATAGGTAACTAACTGGCTTTGCTAACTGGCTTTGCATGGCACTACCGTCAAGGCCTGCCAGAGAAAGCCCAGAGGAAGGGTATTATTCCGGGCTACGCTCTGGCTCAGAGGTGCCCACAGCCTGTCCCTCACAATTATTCAAAGTGTGACAGCGTGGTAGGGTTTGGTATCAGTGAAATGCAGACTCCCTTCTCGTTGGCCTTGTCCCTCTCGCATCCTCCGAGCCTCTCTCTCCCACCCTCTCTGTTGCCTTTAGCAGTTTCACCACATGCAGAATGGAAGAGCTAGCCAGAAGGTGTTTCAAGGGCTTGAGCCCTTTCAGCCTTTGACAACCATGGCTGTGCAAATGCAGAGCTGTGACCTTGGCAACAGCTCTTATCCCGCTCCATTTCAAGTCACAGGAGGAGGGGATGCTGTTCCTGATCTGTGTTGGCGCTTACACTCCGTGTGTCTCGCTGGCACTTTTAATTCCTCAAATGAAAGCTTAAAATGATGAGATAAGAAGATAACAGCATCCCATAAGACATCATTATTGTTTGAGTGAAATGAGAGAAAAAGAGGGGTGAGAATGATTGAGGGCTAAGTGAGTTCTGACAGTAGAATGCAGTGTGTCATGCATTTCTGCAGGTCAGGACTCTCAGATCCCTCTGCAGAGGTATATTACTCTTAAAATGGAGTTGTACCACTGATCAATAGAGTATGTGCTCATAGATCTTTGGAATGAATGGTGGTGTGCATGTTGAGTAACATGGAGCTGCTTTCTTAGCAGCTAGGTCTGAATAAAAGGGAGCAAAACAGAGCTGACAGTGTCTCTCTTTTACCGCAGAATTGAGTTGCACTGGCATAAGCAGACAAGGCTCTCCCTCTCACCCTCCCTTACTCTATTGACTCTATGGATAATCTTGACTCCCCAGAAAAATCCTTAAGCAGCTGGCCACAAACCTTGCGCTTGAGTGCACATGCATACAATATCTCCCTCAAGCCCTGGGGCTGTTTTTCCCCCTCTCTCTTTCTGCCTTCCTCTTTTCCTTCTTCCCCAGTTTTCCATTGAGATCTTGAGCCAACATGCCTGGAAAAAAAGGCAGGGTTTGTTGGTTGGTTCTGGGAGTGAGTGCCAAGATCAACATCGCTCTTCTCCTCAGGGAAACCTGCAGCAAATTGGACTGGAGCTGGGTTTCACTTTCTCGGGCCTGTATGAGGCTGCGGGCTTCCACTGCCGAGCCCAGCAGTGAAACCAGAGATGCTCGTGTCCATTTTTGTTTGAAAAAATACCAGCAAGCCACACGTAAAGCAGTGTAGCGGATTGTACATAGTTCAAATAGATTGATTTCCTGTGTAAACAGGTAGGCCATCAGAGAGTTAGTTTTGATTTGTGGCCATGCTCGGGCTCTATTAGTGGTTTCCTTCAATTTGGCCCGCAGGTATGGCAGCCAAATAGCAACCAAGTCTACATCTGTGAACACTAAAATTGCAGTCTTAAGTATGGACTCCTAACTATGGCACTGGCAAGCAATGGATTCATCTGGATGAGAAAGACACACAAATTATGAATCATGAATGAAAAGACAGAGCAGGGTGGTGTACACTGTCAGTTTCTATTTGATTTGCTACCAGATATTGTGAAAAATCAGAGGAGGTGGCGGGCAATCTTAGCTTCAGCACATCCTTTGTATTATTACACCTCCTCACATCAAACCCAACTGGACAGCTGCAGGTGACACCTTGTTTGAAGAGTTTGACGTTTGATCGAGGATGTGTTTGATGCAGGAGGAATAAAAAGTAACACCTTCGCTTTTCAAACTTGGGTGCTGCTGTTTGAAGTGTGAGGGCAGCACAGGGAAGTCCAGGTATGTTCTGATCAATTGCTATTGACTTTTCGGGAGGGGAAACGTGCGATTCAACAGCATGTTGAGGCTAAACCGGAAAGTAAAACTTTACCTGGAAACAGCCTAAAAAACAGCCTAAAAAAACAATGGGACTAAAAAAGGTATTTTCACGAATCAAAACGAGGTGTATTGATGTAAATTGATGCCGCATACTTTTGGTAATATTTGCTTGCTGTTTTGTGAAATTATAACATAAACATATACTCCAAAAGTAAAAAAGTTTTGAACATTTTAACATTTAAATATCCACATTATCGTTTAATGATGTGGACTTTTTCCAACTACATTTCACTGTCTGTTAAATACGTCAAATAAAAAGCTACGCTACTATTTTTGCATATTATACACCTTTTTACCACTTTGTCATAGAAAAACGACTTTAAATAAAAACTATTTGGTTCATTTCTCCAGAGAGCATAGACAGAAGCAGTCTTTTTTTGCCACCAGCTGTTATTTTCTTACTAAAATGCCACACTTATTGTTACTTTAGTAAACCGGCTGCTTTTTTTGCCATCTTATTTAAGAAATTTTAATGTTTGGATACATTTTAGAACACTGAAAGATTAAGTTATAAATGTATTTTACTCTACTTGCTGTTATGCTACATTTTTAACAAGTCACTTATTGAGATTTTGCAGTCACATGACATGTCAGCTTCTCTGCCATTTGCTGGGGAAAAAACTCTTTGTGATTGTGCTGGTTTGTAGCAGGTTGCCGTGGTCTCGCAACTGGTGGCTGTATCATGTCCAATAAGGTGGACGGTTACCCATCATTTGTGCATGATGTCACAGTTGAATAGCTTTATAGCCTAGTTAATAGTCATGAGAACATATTCATAAACTGAGAGGTAAAGATTACCCTCAGACTTTGCCTCAGCCATGGTCTA
This sequence comes from Simochromis diagramma, assembly GCF_900408965.1. Taxonomy (NCBI): domain Eukaryota; kingdom Metazoa; phylum Chordata; class Actinopteri; order Cichliformes; family Cichlidae; genus Simochromis; species Simochromis diagramma. Next base: position 2,018,525 of record NW_024387503.1, on the reverse strand, counting down.
CTAAAGAGGGCAAACAGAGTCTGACCATGTGAAAGCTAAAAATTCATTTTTACTACACTCAAGTATCATTTGGGATATAAAGAAAAGCTAAAAATAAATACAACTTTGGAATGGCCATCTGTTTTAGCACTGAGGGCATGATTGGAATTTTGTTTGACATAAAGATTACCAGTTACTTTTTGTCATATTCAAAGAGCGTGAAGAATGCTACATTTTAAAAAAGCATTTTTTCAATTAAAAGCATTTTACTTTAAGGAACACGTGTTGGAAAAGACAAAGATCATCTTAAAATCATCATCATCACATATTAATTCCTCAAGAGTGTCAGCAGTGCTTCCATTGTCTAGACTGATCACAGACTGTGTGTTTGCCCTCTGATAGTTGTTTTTCTATCAATAACAGTCTAAATCACTAAGATATCAAAGTAACTCAATTAACCTGCCGGCTACTGTATAAACTAGTGAGTAAGTAAATAATTTATTCATATATATATATATATATATATATATATATATATATATATATATATATATGATAGATAGATAGATAGATAGATATTACGTGCTTTTCAAAGACAAACAGTCTGTACACAGAAAGAGTGAACAAAATAGGAACATTATGTGCCATAAAAGTCACTTAAAAAAATCAATGCAATAAAATAAACAGGTAGTTTTAGAATAAACAATTAAATAAAATTTAGCCTATTTAAATAAAAACGTTTTGCCTGCTAGTTGTAATGATAAACTGATCCACAGCCTCGGTGCCTCTTTCCCCCTTGAATCTTGGCCATTTAGTGTTCTGTACGAGAATTTCAAAAAGAATCCTAAAATCTATTGGGAGTCAATGCCAAGAGTATAAAATAGGAGTCATGTGATTTAGTAATCTAGGAGTAGTACTTTCATGTCAGTCAGATTACTTATGTAAGTTTTGCAGTAGCTCACAGGTGATTTGGTGGCAGAAAGTTGTACAAATGAAACAAATGTATTTAAAAAAGACTTTATCGCTATTGTTATCATGGGAATGCTAGTTTCCCCTGGTGAAATGTGACCTGGATGAAGGAGGACTTTTGGTCGGTTTCCACTTAGAGTAGATGAACCTAGAGACGTTTTCTACCTATTGATTTATTTCTGTTTATATTGTTTTCACTCTTTCCCTACAGTGCTGCGTTTAGGATATCGAGTTCTTTGCATACATTTAAATGTAACAGACATCATCTTTAGATTACAGTCGCTGCTCTTCTATGGAAGATGCAGTATTCAGAAACAAATGTTCCCACATCCTGAATCTGCTCTGCTCTCGCTTCTTCTCTCCCAGTGCTTCAAAGAGCAGGTATCCACAACCCCCCGGGGCCCAGTGATTGAGTGCTCTGAAGGAAGGACTGAGCGCCAAAGTCTTATAAAGAATGCAACAAAAGTATACATATTATTAAGGATAACATGCTAATGCTACCGGTGTGTCGACACAAATATGATCCAAAAGTAAGTTCTTATTTAAAAATTGCACAGATAATTACGCGCAAATTGGGGTGTGGGGTGGGCAGTCCTGTGCTCAACTCATTAACTCATGGGCAGATTAAAATCTGAGAATTTGATTGGACAAAAGCCTGGATTTTTCTCTTTGACCAAGAGATGTCATGTCACGAGTGTTACGGCAGGAGAGAGAAATCAGCCCTCCTCCGTTTTAATGGTTTTCATCTCTGTGGATTAGGTGTGACCACTTCAAAAATTCTCGAAATCTTAGCGTAGAAAACTTGTGCAATTTGCCCTCCACTGGGAGGCTTCTAGAAGTCAGAGCACCAAGCGATTAGCATGGCCTCAACATTAAGAGGAGGGGAAAACTCGGATACAAACATATTCATAAACCTCTCTCCCTGCAGGCCTCGGGCCACCCTGCTGCTGCTGCTGCGCAATCCGCTCTTTGCATGGCTGTAAAAATCGGTTTCCTCTGCCTCTGTGCCATCTCAGCAACTGTCTCTCCACATAATCAACTCCTATCAAAATGCCTCTCCAGCTAGACGGGCCCCCACAGCGCCACAGGCCAAACTCTCAACTGGAGGCTTGGTGTCACGCCACAAACAAAACAACCACCATTTCAGGCAAAGTAAAAGACTTTTTTTTTTAAATACTTACCTTTTACCAAAAGGAAAAAGACTCCTTGAAATAATAATTTCAAAAAGTTTGTTTGCTGAGGTATCATTAACCCCTTATTTTTGTAGTGGAGTAGGGGTGCAGCTGCACAAAATGAATTTGTCATCAGCTTTAAAGCTTTTTTGGCAGGCTATCCCAGAGCCAGCCAAGGTCCTTGAAGTAGGAAAGGCTTTCCCGCTGCTTGGCTCCTCAGCATCCCAGCAGGTCTGAGGATTAAATTTACGCCTGCTGTCAAAGTGTCTGACAGGCCTTAAAGGGAGAGCACTGCTTCTTCAGCTCCCCAAGATATTATTCCCATAGGACAGGGAGATGAGGCCTTTTTATTGGCAACGGTGGAGCAAGTGGTGTCCCGGGGAGCTGGCATAATGTGACTCCAGGCTTAGAAGAATGCACGCCACTCTTCACTGTGTCTCTTTCTATCTGCCTTTTCTTTCACCCCCGAGTCATATCGCACAAGCATCGCCACCCTCACGCGTCTTCGCTTTGGTTTTATGTATTTAAATCAGGCTGTATGCATTACCTGCAAGTCAGTCTTCTTCTACTACTTTTTTTTTCGGTGAAAGTCATTTAAAACAGTCCACAACTTCTCTCACTTACACTCTGGTTTAAATTCAAGCTTCACTTCGGATGTGCAGTTTTAATCTCAGGTTTCTTATTCACAGCACAATGTTTTGACTCAGCACATCGTACAACTGCTTCATAAGGAGAAAAAAGGAGTCATGTGATTTACATCATCATCTTTAAGGACATACAAGAAAATCAAAGTTGCCTGCACTTCAAGTCTCTGACGTCAACGAGGAGAGTGTCCGAAGCTGACGATAGAAAAAGCAGTTTTGTGAGGAAGTGTAAACTATAAATCGTAAAACATCTGTTCTTCTTCTTTTTTTCAGTTTTTGAAGAAAGGTAAAAAATCCATCATGAAGATTTTTTTTTTTTTTTGCCTTTTCCGGTAGGCTCGTTGTGTTTTAAAATTTTAATTTAAAAATGTATCAATTTTTTAGAAAGCAGGAAAGCTATCATGGGTGTGGTAGTGATACCCACACACATGATATTTCATCAACCAAGTCATGTCATGTGAAAGGTCTGGAGGAGAGGTTGAAATATTTGCAGTTCTAGATAAACAAGTTTAGCATAAAGCACCTGCTTTGGCTCATGCTAGGTTCTAATCAAAGCTCTGTTAGCTTGCTTTGTTGTTGCTAGGAAGATTGCACCAGCAAAGATACAAGCATGCAGATACAGGCACCAGAATTCACTGCAAAGCCTTAAAGGAAAGCATATATGTGAACTAATACAGTGTTTTTAATAATGTTAGTCTCCAAGACTTTGTACTATTTCTGTCACCAGTAGGCTGCTGATAGTGTAAAACAGAACCAGTATATCCTACTTAAACACAACGTGATAATTCATCTTTAAATATGTGCTGTTTTTCCAGCAAAAGATTATTTTTAATTTTATTTACATAACTAAAGATCCAAATCCATGTTCTCCTTTCTTAGGTCAGTCTCTCACCTTAGGGTCCTTTGCAGTTTTTCTAAAATCTACTTTCTTAAGAGCAGCCTCCTGTTGCTTTGCAGAGCCACTCCAATTATGTATAAATTCAAGGATTATCATGAAGTGCTTCGAGATCACTGCCTACCGCTCCTTCGACTGGCCCTGCAAACAAATCTTGGGAGAGTGTTTGTGGGAGGGTTAATGAATTTAGATCAGTGTTTGCTGCAAACACAGCCTCACCATCCGTCGCGGTGGCCTTGAAGTCGTCAGACTCGAGGTCAGATCTGGGTCGTCTCTGAGACAATGCAGCTGATTGGGATGGCAAACACCACAGACTGTGAGTCTCAAAGTCAGACGCTGGCTAAAAGCTAAACTACAATCCACGATATTAAAGCTGCGAGGCACTGGTGAAACCTAGAAATACACATGTAGACGTGAAGGTGTGTTGAAACTTTATTACAACTAAAGGGAGAATTGATTCCTGCTAAAGTATGAAAAGAGACGACGTTGGGCTTTTAAAATTCAACAGAATTAGATGCGGTGATGTAAATTTTAACATCATCATCTTCACCCTGGGTAGTCATTTAGTTAATTATTGTCAGCTTACAGGATACATCACTATACAAAAACAGCCTGCAGTGACCTGTGCTGACATAAAAGCTACATGACGATGGTTGTGACAAATTTAAATCCCATTGTTATTCCCAAACAGGCACCTCATACGAGATTTCATGGTTCCATTTTAATTTATTCAGTCCCTGGAGGAAAAGCCCATCTGACTCTCAAAAATGTGGGTTTGTAGTATTCACAGTATGCATTAATAAATCATACAAAGTTGAGCTGTTGCTAAGAAGCAAAGAGACTTTCTGGCGGACACCCAGGTGACTGAAAGACCAATCTAACGTAATGTAACAGTTTGGTTTTTTTCTTTCTTTTCTTTTTTCTTTTCTGGAGTGACATAAAAATGAAAAACATCTACTCTATATGGCCTATTCTGGAGGTTTGTATTAATATGATAAACATTTTATTTTGCAAAGTCAGTGTCATTGGATTTGAATAATTCCTTTACTAGTTACCAGTCAAAATTTCATATTGGAAGTTATACCTGGCTTAGAGAGCAGTCTGCTACACTGCAAAAACTCAAAATCTTACCAAGTATATTTGTCTAATTTCTAGTCAGAAATATCTCATCACACTTAAAATAAGACACAATCAGCTACAGAGTAACATTTTAGTGAGATACAGTATATGAATTTGTTTTTAGACAGTGCATCTTGGATCTTGATCATTTTCACTTGTTCCATTGGCAGATTTTTCACTTGATACAACATGTTTTTGCTTGAAATAGTCAAAGGGGAAGTTCTCCAGAGATTGCAGCAGTTTGCAAGTGTTAGCTTCAGACAAGTTAGCTTCATCCATGCAAATACACCCAACTCCTCACTAAGTGGTTGTGAATCTGTAAAGATTGTGATGCAACCAATGCAATCACAAGGTGCAGCAATTTCATCTAAGGACTAGGGATGGGTACTGGTATCCGGTGTCATAATGGCACCGGTTCTGACATAAACGGTAGTAACCAGGCCGAAAAGCAGCGCACATTTCGGTGCTTTATTTCGGTGCTTGTTTTTCCTGAAATGTCATACACTTTGGATTCCAGGCAATCATTTTACCTTTGCAAGCGTAGTAGGCGGGCCCAGGTACGTATGTTCTTTTAGAGCAGAGCTACAGATTAAAAATGCCCAAGGCAAAGCGGTCAAAGTCTGGCTGTACTTCACAGCAAAAGATGCAAACTCAGCAGCCTGCAACAAGTGCTTTAAGGTGATACTGTGCAAAGGAGGTAACACCTCGAATCTGATGAAACACCTGGCGACGTATAGCATTTTGTTAAAAGCCGAGAAATGCACCGTATTTGATAGCTTGCTGCGAGACCTCACACCGTGCACATCTACTGCGGGTGTGGTGCCTGTTATCGGACCCGGAGTTAGCAACATCCCCCAAGAACCCGAAGACGAGAGTCCTGGCCCCTAGCCCTGCCAGTGTAGCAGAAATGATGACGGATGATGATGGCAGCAACAGCCATTCTTCTCTGGGTCAGTAGCTTAATGTTGTTCGTGTGTAATTTACGTTGAGTAGGCTAACCACGTTATTACATTAATGCACGTAAGGTGAACTAGCAAACACCGTCGTAGTTACATGCGGCTGTCTTCTTGTTTGATGGCAGATACTCCCTTCACCCTGGCCAAAAAGGCTAAAATGACCAAAGAAAAAGAGGGAAACAGCTAAACATGAGAGGTTTTTGGACAAAGTTGGTGTTTTTTTTTCCCCAATTGTTTAAGCACTGCTTCCAGCCAAGAGTGATGTCATAAATCCCCTATAGCTGCAGAAAAGGCTAACATTGTTATCTTTTTACAAAAAAACAGCTGAACATGAGAGGTTTTTGGACAAAGTTTGTGTTCTCCATTCTTTAAGCACCGGTTTGAGCACCGTTTAAGCACCGGCACCGTTTCAAAAGTACCGGTTTGGTACTGGTATCGGATAAAACCTAAACGATATCCATCCCTACTAAGGACAGCAAGAAACCTTTCACAAGCACTGACCAACTGGTTGAAGAACAAATATTTTTCCTTAGTGACTGATTGCCAGGCAGTTGCCATCCAATTTCTAGGGTTGTGAGTGGGGCCTTAAGCAACTAATGTAGGTATGTTAGACCTTTATGTAGCGCATACTGTAACATTGGAATAAAAGTTGTTTTTATGGCTGTAGCACTGACTGGGATGAAAGTGAGAATGCATTTTTACACATGCACATCCATTTGAGGGTGTTGATGCAGGATGTAACGATGATAGTGACTGACTTCCTTATACACTGAGCAGAGCCAGCTATTTGCAACACATTGCAGCACATAAATCATCTGAAGGGTTACACCAGGGTCGTCAACCTCTGAACTATTTTTGACCCCCAAATAAATCTGTAAAGAGATGCAACACTTAATTTACCTTCATACAGAAAGAGACAAGGAGTCTTTATTTTCTATTAACATTACTATTAGGCCTAAATAATTTTTAAAAAAACCACATGACTCCTTGGTAGGGGTGTCAGGGTGATAGACCTATTAATAATTCTTTTTTGCATTTGATGCATAGGCTAAACATTTTTACAGCTGATGAATGTAAAGAGTCGCTGGTAGCGATGATAAAAATAACTTCTATGCATTTATATATATTCTTTATTCATATTCATCTTGATGTTTTTTGTCATTGCCAAAGGGAGCCACTGGAGATGCCGGTTTATGACCCCCGGGTTAAACTTCTCCCTGTCAGCTTGTGTTTCACAGCTGAGAATCCGGACAATGATGTTAGACACTGTCCTGGCAGAGAGGAAGGACTTTAAAACACGCTGGCCCATAAAGACAACCAAATGCGATAAATCAGAACTACATGCAGTCTGTTTTGGGACCAAAACTTCATTATTTCCTTCCGCTCTTGGATACCTCTGTGTGGCTGTTAGAGACTTACTTGTCATGCACAGGGCTGTCCATGTTCAGAGCAGATTCACTTCACATTTACACATGGATAAATAGCATTTTCTGTGGAAGAAGCCAGCCCTTATTGGGGAAGCAGGGATGGCAATTTGTGCCCATCATGCAACACTAATTTATAATGACACCCCTGGAAATGCTGCTTCTAGTTTCATTTGCAATGCTAACTTGCCTCCAGACCATGCTAACATGGCTCAACAGTCCAATTCGGAGGGGGCTAATTGCACTGAGGTGGCCGGTAGCAACATGAGAGCCTATAATTGGAGGACACGCTCAGTGTGTGTGAAGAACCATTTGCATATCACTTCCACTGTCTCTGTGAGGTGATGGAACATTATTAGCTGGAACACTTGCAGTGTCCTCAGTCAACACTTTCTGCATGTATTTATCTCTGCCTTACATTTCCTGTGCCTGTTTGCTTGGCTAGACCGCGCTGCTGTTAAACCTGATGATTCTGCCTCTAAACTCAAGATCGTATTCATTTTTTTTTAAATTATTAACTTTAGATTAACAAAAGCAAACAAACAGAAAAGGTGGTGAAAATCCAAAAATGCAATAAAATAAAAGGCATGACAGAAGAAGGTGTAAAAAAAACAACCCTCAAGACTATGAAATATGGAATATGCAAAATAAAGTATCAATAAAGTATATTTTATTGTTAAAATAAGAGAGGTTCTTGTTTTTCAGCCTTATAACACTATAATAGTGTAATATCTGAAACTGCATTGCTACTGAGTGCTGTGTGTAAAGTGCAGCGATGTGCTGTCTATGTGTGAGTACGTGTGTCAGAGGCAGGCAACACACCATTTGGGTTTATTGTTTGTAAGCCTAATTGCCTAGTGCAAAAAAGCTGTTCCAGAGCCTCCAGGTCCCAGCTTTGAGGCTGCGATGCCGATTGCCAGACGGCAGCATCTGACACATTCCACAGTTGTGGTGTCTAGGGTCTCCTTGGTAATCTTACCGACACACCGTCCAGTGTGTTGCGCTCATACAGTAGTGTTGATCTGTGGTTTCTGGGTTTTGTGGGCACAATGTCCTCTTCACAGTGTCCACATGAATCCTGTCACTGCTTCCGTGCATTCATCAATGTCACGATTTCACGGATATTGGAACATCTCCCAGCCTAGGACGGCCCTGTAACACAACCTCAAATTGATCCTTCCAGCAGTGGAAGAAGAAAGTGGAGAAACAGCCTCCTTTAGAGCTGAGAAACTCTAAATTATCAGGGAAAATTGCACTCTTGGCACTAAGAGAAACAGATTTAGAGTATTATTAGAATAAAGATGCAGGGGAGTTTTGCATGAAATTTTGCACCATGACCTATAATGAAGGAATTCTTCCTCATAGTTGTCAGAAAAACAACTCTTAAGTTGAGCAACTACTCTCTAAAATTTTCCCAGAACCATTCTTCTTTATAATGTCTGTTGTGTCTCATACACAGAGGGGGCAGAATTTTCTTTTCTGAAAAACAGCCAAATTCATGCAAATATTAATAGTGGAAAGCAATTTTGTGGATAACAAAATTAGCAGTTGGAAAAGCACACGTCTGTGTCTGAGTGCATGCATGTTGCACTTAAGGGAGCAAAAGGAGCAGCCTCATTACTTGGCTTTTAAAAAGTAGGAGACTAACTTTCCCCACTCCGTTTGAGCAGTCGCCTTTTTAGACCTTATGAGGCTTGTTAGTGGAGACAATGCACCTAGGAGCAGCAGAGCTGTCCAAGCCTCCTCCCCACAGAACAATGAGCCTGTTGTGCTTTCCTCAGGAGTGAGGAGAAGTCCTGGGAGACTGCAGAGGCAGCTGTGGTGGGATCCTGGGACAAGGGCGAGGACTCGAGAAGGAGGAGCGCAGCTCAGGGTTTGTTTTTTTTGTGTTTTTTTTTTCTGGGGAGGGTTGGGAGGTTATGGAGTGTAGAGGGCCTGTGTGTTGTGGGAACCCCAGATCTCCCTCGTTCAATCCCACCTCCCCCCTCCAATCTTTTCTGACTCCAGAAAAGGCCAAAGCAACAGAACTGCCATTTGCAATGCAGATCATGTCCATGAGGAAGGAAAAAAGAAGTCGGGAATCAATGGTCCTGTATCAATCTGCTGACTGCTAATGTCCTCCACATTCTGATTCTTGACCCCTTCCCTGCCGTTCCCCAGGCAAACCGCCATTGTCCCTCTCGGGCCCCACCTTTTCTCACTCCTCTCCACACTGGTGCTCAGGCAAAGATGCCACATTAGGCGAGGAAAATCCACAACTCAAGGTTTCTTTGATGCGATACGCCGTTAAGTGTCATTTAGAAATGCGTTTAGCAGGTTCGGGGCCCCGACATAATGGGGCGAAAGAAGAAAAGAGTGGAGGAGGGGGTCGAGGAGAGGGTGGAAAAGTGGGTGAACCAGTCAGTATTTGTTGAACACAACATTTAACCCTTGTGGTCATTGTGACAATATCCCAATTTGTGTCACAAATCTGGTTGGAGTGATATGGTAAATCAGCAAAAGAAAAGGAGAGTGTCAGGTGACAGCGCTCAGCGACAAAGAGGAGGACGTCTGATCCACGCCCGTGCACTCATCACACCTGAGCGGTGCTTGATGGGAAAACTGCCTCGTTATTTTTACATGAAGCTGAACCAACAGCTTCATCAGTGGTGTAAATAAAAATTAAAAAAAACACCAATTAACAAATCTCAACAACCTCTGTCTCTCATCAACACTCATCAAAGCACTGCAGTCCTCTTATGCTTAGTATGGTATTTCACTTGATTACAGGAGATTCAGATTTTAAATTGCAACAGTTTCTTTTTTGATTGCGATAAATTATATGCAACTAAATTTTATTTATATAGCACCAAGGTGCTGATATTGTAAAGGTTAACCCCCTCCAAAGATAAGGAGAAAACCCCCAAGATCAGACGACCCTCTATGAGCAAGCACTTGGTGACTGTGTGAAGGAAAACTCCCTTTTAAAAGGAAGAAACCTTCAGCAGAACCAGGCTCAGGGAGGAATGGCCATCTCTCGCCTCCGACTGAGGGTGAGGGGACGGAGACAGGACAAACGATTAAATGCGACGATTAAATGCAATTCCATCTTGGTAGATGTGACAAAATGACGCTTTGACTCATGCAGAAAAAATATGAACTTACTATTCAATAAGCCCTGCTTATTCCCTAATGCAACCAGATGCTAACAAGCAAACTCGACATACAGCAGAGCTTCACACTCAGCTGTTCCAGAGAAATGAATAAAATTAGCCGACCTGCAATCTTTATGGTAAACTTCCCAGCTGTTTCTAGCCATTAGTGATTTGGTTTGAAGCAGAAAACAGCTTCCAAGCTCTTGACCTTAAAGTAGGGGGAGAAGGGGTGTGTGTGACTAGTGAGGGAGTAAATTGGCTGAGATATGATTCAGGAGCCAAGAGTTCAGCACGTACAGGGCAGTTGGCCTCAGACTATTCATTATGCCGTGAGATTGAGATGGAGGGTCGTCCTATGGCACCTTGGCTCTCATTTGGAGGAGCACAGCTGAGGAAAAAAAGAAAAAAAAAAAGGAACACATGTGGATGCTCTGACCCTTCAACCCGCTCAGGGACTTAAAATCATAATATCGCCTCAAGGTAATGAGAGAACCTGGACCATTTTGTTGTTGTGCTGTGCTTTTGTGTCAACTGCACATGTGGATGACATTTTATTTACTGGGAAAGGTTGCATGGCACAGTTTGAAGTGCACACGCTCATTTGTATTCCCACTCTGTTCAGTTTGGGTGGGGGGGGGGGGGTTAACAGCACAAAGTTGCTTGTGTGTGTGTGTGTGTGTGTGTGTGTGTGTGTGTGTGTGTGTGTGTGTGTGTGTGTTGTAAGGGCATGCTCTACTCATAAGGAGTACTTTTCCCATCTACTTTTACACACCCTCTCCAGTCCATAGTGCATATGCATGACTTCCAAAACAGGCTACTCCTGCATAAAAATGCTATACAGTGGATTATCTACCACTGAATGGTATGATTTGAAAGCCAATCTGTCAGTTCTCCCTGTCTATGAAAAGCCTGTTCAGTCCTGTTGCCTGCTGTTTATTTATGAGCAGCTCTAGGCCCAGCGCTTTTAATCATTCATGAAACTTCGACGGGCCGCAAAAGAAGTCAACACCACGCTGGATCCTTATCCCAACCGATAGCGGGGGGAAAAAATATCCAATTTTCTCGGAGACTGTAACGTGAAAATAAAATGAAAAATATGGGAGGATTTCGAAGGAAATCTATAAGCAACAGCCATGGATTCATGCTGAGCCATTACTGTTTGTGCCTTGTTTTGTTTGGCTTCATTATTTCACTCATAAAATAATATATATCCTATATATCCAATGTGGGATCATTCGACCTTCAAGTATTACTCAATTCAGCATGACTTGGTGTTTTGGGTTTTTTTTCCCCCTTCGACATAACACAATTCATAACTAACAGAGACGGTGCCATTCACAAACTTTATTCTAATTTTAGTGAAACTAAACTCCAACACGGAGAAGCTCAAATTGAAATGACCAATAAAAAATAAATACCAGAGGACAGAAGCAGTCAGATACTAAGGTGTCAACAAGACCTTGATTCACAGGAAATAATTTGATTTCAATTGTATTAGCTTTTGGCAAATAGAGGCTTGTAGGAGGGAAGAAGGGGCAGTGTTAAGAATTGTGTGTGTGTGTGTGTGTGTGTGTGTGTGTCTGCAGTGGGGTCAGCTAAGCTCTCCTGGGTCAGTTTGATCTGTGTGAAGATCATAAACCGAGTCAATTAGCCTCAATTAAGCCACCTAATAAATCAGCTTCTTTAGCAACGGCTCAGGTCAGCGTTTGGACTGGAATCGTGTCAACATCTTTCCTTTCTCTCACTTACAACTGAGGTGCTTTTTTCCTGTTTTTTATGGCTTTGTTTCATTTCTGTTCCTTGTGGCTAAAAACAGCTAAACCAAAGTAAAATAAGTCACAATTCTGTTGAGAAAAGTGATCTTATTTAGAGCCAAGAGTCTAAATTTATGCTAAATAATGTACTAAATTGGGAGCTGGAAAGCAAAAGGCTAACATGCTCACAGTAGAAAATGTAAACATACTGAGCTTTTGCTTAGCCTGTTAGCATATTTACACTTGCTAATTGGATAAATGCAAAGGCCAGTAGGAATCTGATTAGTTTTACTGGTTTGGGTACAGAAACTAAAATTAAACCAGATAAATGCTTTTAATTATTTTTATTTTCTGATTAGGGCTATCTGCTGAATATTTTCACACTTCTTTTCTTTTACATCATTATTACGCGTTATTAGAAGTTCCAAATCAACAGCCGTAAAGTGTTGAGCTTCATGACGGTCCATCCATTGAGTGGAGGCTTGACCCACACACACACAGACAGACATAGCCGCACTTTCAACAACACCACTAATCTTACTAAAATACTGTGTGCACAGCTGGGATGATGGGATCCCAGAGTAGCTTACTGTAACTAGCTGAAGGTGGCTAAGATGTATCCGTAGTCTTATGGTGGAAGACTCAGTTCTGCAAATTCAGGCACATTCTTTATTGTAACCATCTGCTTATTTGATATTGAGAAACTATTAAGACAGAGTCGGGGCTTTGTAGTGAGAAGCATCTTGGTCTTATTTTCTTTGGAAGGATTATGATAACCAAGGGAAATAAAAGCTTAAAGGAAAATTTAAAGTACTGCCGTCACCTGTCCAAACAGAAGGAAAGTAATGAATACCCACAAAAAAAAAACAGTCAAACCAATTAATAGCTTTTTGAGTTTTATAATAATGTGTTTTTCCCTCCTTCATTACATTAATTGTTGTGCATGCCTGTTAGCAAATACGCATTGCCAGAAACACAGGTGTGCTTCTTCGTTCTCGTTTGGTCCCCCCCCCCCCGTGTTCCCCGCTGCCTTGCTTCACCTCGTGCCTTCTGTACTTGCTTTGTCCGTCTGTCTGATTCATTATGCAAACCTAGGCCCGGGGCACACCTGTGTACGATGATTATATCACTGAACGGCTGCGGCCACGCTGACATTGTTCCTGCCACGGTGCGGCTACGTTACCGTAAAAGTTTTTAATTACTTAATGCCCCTGGCATGATGACTAATATAACTATCTGTCTTTTTATCTTTTTCACATGGCACAGGAAACATGAGTGACACTCCAAAGTTCTAGGCGAGGCAGCCCACAGTATGTCTGCTAGGAAGTCAACCGGAGCGCTGCAGCAGTCAGTCTCCGGAGCTGCTCTGACCTGCACACCAAAATTTAATTTCATATTATTTATATAGAACCAAACCACATCAACAGTCGGCTCGAGGTGCTTTATACTGTAAGATAAAGACAGGACTGGTTAGGGGTGAGGTTCAGGACAAATAACACACTGAGGAAGAGAGCCAAAGACTAATAACAACTAATGATTAAATGCGAAGTGGTGTTTAAACAAAGGGACTGAAAAGGGATGACTGAAAAAGAAACACTCAGTGAATCATAGGAAGGCACCTCGTACTGAGGCACCTGATCCAGAAACTTCTATTTATCTAAAACTAAAGTTTTAAGTCTGATTTTAAGGGTACAGAGGGTGTCTGTCTCCTGAATGCAAACTGAGCCATGGGGTCTACTTTCAAATATCCTAGGAACCACAAATAAGCCTGCAGTTGAAGATTTAAGTGCTCAATGAATGAGTACTGCTTACCCTACCACACAGGTAGGCTAAGCAGTGTGCCTTGTGCTTTCTTGTGTCTTCTCATCCTGTGACCTGAAAATCTCTTCCCCTCCATCAACATGGAGATCTCAGTTTCCATCCACTAGTCATTATATATCAGGTCAATGAATTCTAAATGGTAATCAGTGATAGATGACGATTAGCCAGTGTGTTTGGAAAATCCTCTTTTTGCAAAGGATTTTCTTGCACGCAGTTAAAGCCTGCTCAAATATGATTGGTCAGCAGCACTTGGACTATAAGCTGTCTACAAATTCAAGACTCTGTCATACAGATTACCAGTTCTTAATTGCACCTATGAGAGGAATGAGGAGAGAGGAAGCACAGGTGTATCCTACAACATCTTTTATCAAGTGGCATGACATGTTTATTTGGTTGGCCTGCTTCCTGGTATGCTGTGTATAGGCCCCGCTTTCCTGATCTCACTGTCACAGCATGTGCGGGGATGTGTACAAGCATGCGTGCATGCGCACGCGAGTCCCTGCTTGTGTGCAATGTAATCTTGAGCAAATTTTTCAGCCTCGTTTCCGGCACTTGATGACAAGGTATGACAAATGTTGAGGCACAGCTGCACACAGAAGTGCTGCAGCTCTGGTTGGAAATATTTCTGCTGCAACTCTGCCAGCATCCAGGGATTAGACCTAAAGAAAGCTGCATTGCATTGTGGAGATGGAACATCTGTGTTTCTGAAGGGCAATACACAAGACACCCACTGGTCTTGGAGATCAAGTCCAGTACTAGCCATTTCAAAAGGTTAGCCAATTTGCCTTAAACCAAATGGAGCTGATAGCATCATGCTGCAGAGTCACTTTGTATTCACCAAAATCCACCAACTGAAAAGACACAAAAATGCATTCATGCACTGATGTTATAATTCCTGCAAATGTAAGGTTGCTAAGTAATTTTACTTAATAAAATTGAATGTAGTAAAATGCACTGTTACTAATAGCTTTGATAATGCAACAGCTGATTACATTATATGAGAGTTTGTTAAAATTTTCCTAGTAGGTTTTTTGTTTTAAACCTTTTTGTATCTGTGAATTCCATATTACAGTTATGTGGATACCACTCATTTTCTACATTTTGTGCAAACTGTGTGCACCATAAAGCCTAGCCTTGTTTGGAGAAGCTCTGGGGTTTGCAGCAAAAACTTTATTTAAACCACTGGAGACATAACAGCTTCCCAAACCTTCCTCTTCACTCTCCAGACTTTTGTATGGCTTTAGATTTCTATAGACATTTATATGAGTGAAAAAATGTAAGCTACAGACTATTTTTCCACTTATTTTGGCAGCAAAATAATGGATGGTGGCCCTGAGAAGTCAAATGCACTGGAATTTGAGGGGAAAAAACATTCAACAAAAGATGGAAGTGTTTTTGGGGAAGCACTTAAAAGAAGCAGAGGATTCATGGGTGTTGTGAGGGAGAAAAACATGCAGGTAATGTGTGATTTAACTGCAGGATTCATGCAATACTGTAAATGCATGTTTGCTATTAGCCATTTACCACTAACTTATCACTTCTGCTGCTGGTCTGTCACATTATTGTCTCCCCCAAAAACACTCCATTGCATTTTGTGAGTTGTTTAAATTTATGTTGTGTTTTATTTAAGTTACATGTTTTTGCAGTGTTTTTCTATATGCTGGTGTTTTCTGAAGTTGCAGTGCGTTTGACCTCTCTGGGCCACCGTACAAATTAGCCCAAATGTACAAATGTTCTTTATCAGGCACGATTTGATCAGTTTGCTCACAGGACCAACTTACTACGTGTTAATGTTAATTTAGCACTGAATTAGTGTGAGTGATGTAGTCAGTTAGTTCAGTACATCTTTGCCAATGTAGAGTTTACAATGAATTAAAAAGTGAAGTTTACACTTCCACACATGAAATCAGTATCAAATGTTTTCAGCATTTTGAATCCAATTAAATATTTTGGGTTTTTTTTATCACATTATTCCACATTATTGTTTTATAGTTGTCAAGCAGTGACGGAAAAATATGCAACAATGAATCCCTGTACATTAAAAGCTTTGGGAGACATTGATGCACATGTATGAAGTCAACACAAAAGCTGGATGAAATATAACATTTAGAAAAGTGTACATTTGCATTTCAAGAGGTACCAAAATGAGCGTGTACGACAGCATCCAAACATCAGTGAAAACGCCTTGATCTTCCTGAGACAACAAGCACCCAACAGGAGAAAAGATGGATTGGGGACTCAGAGGGTCACCACTGTTTGTGTGTTTGCTTTTGGTGTTTGCAGAAAAGGCCTCTTTTTCTTTTTTTTGTTTGTTTTTTTTACGATGCCATCTGCACCACAGCAAGAAAGGCCCGCATTGTCTGTACGTGCAAGCCCCTTGTGAATGATCACTGTGTTGAGGCGTTAATGACAATACCATTTGAACTTCCCACACTGCTTTTCTTTCATGGTTTAAAGTTCTAGTCCGTGCGCCAAGGAAAACAAGAATGTAATGGACATTTTCTGGCTGAGCAATTATGTGAAACGAGACTGCCCTCGGATTTTGTTTGTGATGGTTTGTGGCGGAGCAAAACTCTGGCTGGGCCAACGAAAGTGCAAAAGTTCAGCGGACTGAACTGGACCTCAGTACACTGATATTTACATGACGTGTTTTTAGAGAGTCGTTTAATGGCACGACCTCCCATTAGTCACAACTAAAGAATTCACAAGACATTTTTTTTTAGCTCACAGATATCTTATAAGTAAACTAAAAGAGAGCTCTCTATCTAATATTTACGATAGACATCATTTGTCCTTTGAGTTAGCATTAGGAATCCATATCCTATCTTTCAATATCTTTAGGATTTGGTATAATCCATATAGCACTTTTTGGCAGATGAACAATCAAAGACTGTTCGACCCTGTAATGGATCATTATTCTCACAGAGATTGATTTACAGTAGAGGATGTCAAGCAAATCCCCTGTGCACAAGAACCAACTGGATCCAATGTCATCTATGGACAGCTTTATGTTACGCTGCACTGCAGAAATTAGACACTAAACAACAAGGACAGCAAGAGGGGAAAAAGTCAAGAGAAAAAAACTTTCATTCTGAGGTCAAGCACAGCTCATCAGCAGCTGACATCTCACCATATCTATCTCCAAGTCTGCAGCTGCATGCTCTCTGCCAAACTCCAAATGTGCTTGCTCTGCATCCAGCCTCTCACCCAGTAACTGTCATTCCCACTGGTTAATCACATCAATTTGTGTTGCCTTGGCTGTAGAGTAGTAGTAGTTGTTGTTGTTGTTTTTGCTGTTTCAGAGCATGCCCAGAGGAGCTGTTCTCTCGAGCAGCTACGTACAGGGGTCCTTTCTTTTCTGCAGGCTTGATTCAGGCAGCTCATTAGCTGCCTCTCTCCTTATCCCTAAACAGCTTGGTTTGCATATTGAAGCAAATGGAAAGTGAAGGTGTTCTAGGCTAGAAATGGATGATGGGATTCCAACATACCTTCTGATTGGCATTTTTCTGCCAGGGCCTCCTGTAAATAGGGAAAATAACCCCACATCACCACCAAGCCCTCTGCCAAAAAATATGTGTCTGTCTACAGTGTTTAAGCCCAGGATACGACTAAAACACACTTGCCATATTCTCTTCTGCTCTTTCTGTTGCAATTGTTGTAACATTTTTTTCACGCTACATTCACACACAGCTTTTGCTTTTTATTACGGGGTTTTGGAATAACTGACTGGTTATCAAACGCCTCTTTAAGACATGGAAGGCACAGAATCCATCCATTGCTGGCTTGATGGACTGATCCTTATATATCGCTTTTCTACGCTCCCAAAGCACTCTATACAACATGACACATTAACACAAGCACTTTCTTCTAAGCTTTTAGTGCTTCCAAACTAATATTCATACTCTGATGAATACATCAGAGTATCTTGCCAAAGGATACTTGGCATGCCCACTGGAGGAGCCAGGGACCAAATCACTAACCTTCCAATCAGTAGATGACCTGCTCTACCTCCTGAGCTACAGCCACCCTGAGATTAAAACATAAATGTTGTTGCATCTGACTTTGCATACTAACATGTTTAACTATATGTCATCAGATTAAAGGAAAGGCAGGCGTGTCTGAAATCAGGTGAAGTTTTAGAAAACACAGAAGAAAGGAAAATGTTGTGTATTGTGTAAACTGGACCTATGACAAATTAGATTAGCATAGCTAACAGATGAACAACAGGGTAGATTAAGCTAACACTGATATAAAGGCTCTATGCTCCCTCCTTTAAGACAACAAACCTGATACCAACAGTCTTTCGTCTTCACTCCAAAGAAGTAAAATATTGCACAAAAGATGGGAAGGATTGGCTTAAAATCCACTGCAGACCTTTAATTTTTTCCATAAGTCACAGCAACATTTTTCATCCATCAAATGTTCCTCTACTGAAACCACAAATTGACTTTTTTCAAATAAAGTTTGTTTTAATATTCTCTCTACATGAGTTTCTAACTGATATATTAAAGTATTTTCAACACTGCTATAAAATGAGATCGACATAATCTTTGCCATTAATCTATTCAAACAAGTATATTGCACAAGAGAGGTTATCATGCAACAGCACTAGATGTATTCATGATGCCATCATTCTAATGTGCCACCATGTCAAACAGTCTTCATGAATCTTAGACTGAATAATGCTATTAACATAGAATCAGCATAAATGAATGAATGCAGTGACAAATAAGCACAACATTGTGACATGTTAAGGTTTTAATGAGCAGCAAGTTTGAGAACTTGATATGAAACAGTCTATAAATAATACTGTACTGCCCAGAACAAGAAAGCACCATGAAACTATTTTCCATAGTCCAAGCACTGAAGATGAAGCCATGAGGAAAATTTATTTAATTCTGTTTTATTTGGTTTTGTTTATACATCCCTAAGTCACAACAGCTGCCGTCCCTTTATATTGTAAGGTAAAGACCCAACAAATTTATAGAGAAAACCGCAACAATCAGATGACCCCCTACGAGCAGGCACTGGGAAGGAAAAACTCCCTTTTAACAGGAAGAAACTTCCAGCAGAGCCAGGCTCAGGAAGGAGCAGTTCGCAGTGAGGGGAGGAAGACAGGACAAAAGATCCACTATCGAGGAGAACGAGAGATTAATACTAACTAAAGATTAAATGCAGAGGAGGTGTACAAACACAAAGAGAGTGAAAAGGGGTGAATGAAAAAGAAAGACATAACTAGCATCACTAAGGGAGGATTCGGGGTCACATGATCCAGCTGTAACTATCAGCTTTATCAAAAAAAGTAAAAGTAAAGAGGGTGTCCATGTCCTGATAACAGGATACTGTTCATTAATCTGTTGCAATGAATGTGTTACCCATGTCTGAACGACACAAAGCAAAATAAATTATTGACTTTAAATATGTCAAAAAATCTTCCTATAACGAAATTTCAAAAGCGCTTCAATTTCTATGTCAAGATACGATTTGCCTTCAGTCAACGGACTCACCAGTTTTCTTCGGAACATGTGCTATTTGACCTTCAAAAATATGCTTATTTTTCTTTTGCAAATTTCTAGGACTCAAGCTCGTCTCCAGGACCAGAGAAGCTCAGTGCTGTTGGAGAGGGAGTCGTTGAGTAGCAATAAATTCGCATGAGGCTCCATCAGAGTCAGAGAGCAAGCTTGGTATGGCTTTCCGACAGACGTAATCAGCTCGGAGGATCTCCTGGGCTGCGACCGGCCTTTGGTTAGCAAACGTAGAGGCAATGGCATTCCGGGTCTGGAAAAAAAGTCATACCTCCACATTACATGGGAATGTATGGTTCCTTTACAGTTCTGAGAGACTTTCCAAAAGTAAACAAGGCCACTGTGGCTGCTTTGTCCAATTTTCCGAGCAGCTTTCGAAGGCCTGTATAAATTAAACTGCATTTTAAAGGCTTTTTTCTTTCAACCTCCCCAGGTAACATGAGAACCTTCTACTTGTGTCAGCATGAGTAATTATCTGGCTCGAGATGACACGGATGCAGTTTTGTTACCACGTCCTCCTCTTTTTAACACATCTACAACTAATATTGAATTTAGCTGAACACATATTCCTATGTAATCTTTACTAAATGGACATAAAGAAATCAGGCACTAAGTGAAGGAAACAAACATTTTTTTTAAGATAATCTTGCAAGAAGGACGTCAAAGATGTGTCGCCACAAGACCCCAGGCGACACCAGAAACGTCTTTTAATCTGCGCTGGGGACATGTAAACAGTCATTAAGACGGTGGGAACCCTATTCATGCCTTTCAGCTGCTTGATAGATGTGGGACGCCTTGCCAATGTCTACACAAGCGGCGCACCAATGTAAAGCCGTCAACACTTTCAAGGAAGAAAAAAAAAAACGAATTAAAAAAACCAAACTGGGAGCTCATGTGAATAACTTTGTGCGCACCTTTGCGACTGAGATGCATACACACAACAACACACACATCTATTCAGGTTGTGTGCAAAGCGAAGGGATCCACTCACGCTCGCGATAATGTAGTTTTTCTTCTCTGGAGTTTCTATGGCAGATGTGCTAGCGCTGTAAAAGCGGAAGGGATGCATTGGGGGCTTGTTAATTAGCAGAGTGTTTTGAAAGGCCTCGCGTCCCGCCTTGGCTGGCAGGTTGGCAGCACCTGATTAGTGGGGAATAGCGAAGAGCTGAGACGACGCTCTAGTTCCCCAAAATAAAGAGGAAAAAATTCTCTTCCCCTCGCTCCCTCCATCTCTCTCTATCTCACAGACACACACACACACACTCACTCGGGGGGGCCCATATGCTGGCCTCATTTTTTCCTCATCTTCACCTGACAAATTGCATTCACGATGTAAAAAAGAAGCACCGACCCTGGAGAGGGAATACATGTGTCTAAAGCTTCTCTTTGAACTGGAGATGGCGAGGAGATCATTAGACATACAACATTGTTTTCTGACATGAAACATGTTCCATTTAAAGGGCTGCAAATGACTTCATGCAACGACGACAGAAGCAGATATGAAGTTTGCAGAGTTTCAGAAGTTGTCGGTCTGCCTGAATTGACGTGTCATTTGGTCTTTGCGACCTTTACTCCTGCACTTCTTACACACGCGTTAGTCCTGAGTGGCTGCCTTTTTATGCCTCTGAAACAGACGCGTGCGTATCAGCAGACAGACGAATTGAAGGTTCTGTGCTCGTGATGCTCATAGAAGTGGGTGAACCCTACAATCGCCCAATGACAGCATTTCAGCGAAAGGCAGAAATTACAGCTTTGGGAAGATTCACGTCTCTGTGGACCCATTCAGCGAGAGAGAGATGTTATGGGTAACTGTAGGTTGCAGAAGCTATGCACACACACACACACACACACACACACGCCCCTTCCAAAAATCACAAAAACATATCATACAGTCCTGTGTGGCAAAACATGCTGAATCCCAAATTTCCATCTGGAGGTGATTTTGAGGGGGGAAAAAAGGCAAATTATATTCAAGTTATGTATAAGTCTAAACTAAGCTATAAAAGCAGACACACCTACTGTCAGGTTCAACATGGTGGGATCAACTACTAGTACTATTCTAAATTATACTCCTTTTGATAGATATTTGTTTCTATTGTGTCACAATCAGAATACTTTTTAATCCCAGAAGAAATTATGTGGCTACAGTTGCTCCAAGACAGTAAGAACAGTAACTAACTAAACTAAATTAAATAATACAATGTATTACAAAGTTACAAAATATAACAAAGTAGCTCTAATAAATACAAATAGCTCTAAATATTAATATCCCAGTGTATCCTGTCTTTAAGTCTGACATCATTAGTCGTTTCCAGGTCCAAACTCCGCTTCAGGTCCCAAAGTCAAAAGAACTTTGCGGCATCACTGAGAGTTACAAACTGTCTAAATTCTGTCATCTGTAATAAAATGATCAGTGTTGCTGCTCTACCAGGTGTAACAATTAAGTCTAACACCCAGGCATCCATGAAAACCAAATTGATGAAATTTAACAGACTTAGAAGTTAGAAGTTGCCTCTTCTGGTTCATTCATGATTCCATCTTTTCTGGAAAAGCACGACTGCAGAAGCTTTTTTGGAGTACGTGCTGTGGCTGGTCTGAGTATTTGTTAGCTTGATGTGGAAAACTAACAAATATGGCCAAGTTGGATCGATTCCTGTATAGCGGAGGCTCTTCTAAGAAACCGCTGAAACTTTACAATCATTTTATTTTATCATATAGTGTGTGGATGTGGCAGTGGACCCAAAATGCAGACCAAGGCAGGCAGGTGGAAATGAAAACTCAAAATCTACTTTTAATGAAAATCCCAGGTACAGTCCAAAAGTAACAAAGTCCAACAGGTGACAAAATCAAAGTATGGGGAAACTGTATGAGCAGAAACATAAACCAAGAAGAAACATGTCAGGAAGAGTTACCTACTGCACTGACAGAAACAGGAAGGAGGTCATAACAGCTGCAGGAAACACAGGTGCAGACAACTTGGGGAACAGGACTGGAGAAAAAAAGTGAATACTAAACACATGAGACAAAAGATTAATAAAATAAAACAGGAAGTAACATAACGGGAACACCTACTATCCCTCAAGATTAACAGGTGAGTAAAACCAAGGAAACTATAGACAATAAGACAACATGCCAAAGTTCAAGACACCGTGCAAAGGAAATACAACTCAATAAGGTCCAAAACACAGGACCACCACATTTGGAGGGATTCAACAGAATGCAGAACAGTTACCTATTAGGAGGTTACCCATACAGACGAATAGCACTGCAGTCTCATGGTGACTGGTGCCTGGAATTCACAGGGTCCTGGGACAGTTATGTGTGGACTTTGCATGTTGTCCCTGCAGTCCAATGACATGCATGTGGTTAGTTTAATTGGCCAGTCTAAATTGGCCGTGTGAACGTGAATGGTCATATGTCTGTCTGTGTTAGTTCTGCAATAGACTGGCGACCTTCCAGGGCATACCTCTTCTTTCTCTCAATGACAGCTGGTAATGGGCTCCATCCCCCACGTGACCCTGTAGTGGATAAGCAGAAGAAAATAGATGGATGCATGGACCTATACAGGCAGCAACACAACAAAAAGAAGAGATTTGGTGTTTCTTGGTTGGGCTTAACATCCTGGACATGAAGCTTAATCTGTAAGAAGGGCCACCATGCATCCAGCCAGATGGGGACACCAGATCCGGGGTGGTACAGGTTACCAGGACCTCCCTTTCGCTGGTCCCGGGTTCAGCTAATGGACATCTGTCACAGTCCCATGACACTAGAGCCAGCCACTGTCAGAGCCATAATGAAATATGTATGAAACAAGAATGTTTAGCAGTGGGCCTGCCGCTGCTAATCAATGATTCGATCCACCGGCGCCCAATGTGGAATACATTTATTATACATTATCTTTTCATGCAGTCAATTTTATGCATTCCGATTCCACCTCCAGCCGCACTGCATTGAAATGAGGCAAAGATGAAATTGTGTTTAAAATTTAAAGTGGTTCCTTTGCCCCAAGCTACATGCCCTCCTCACTGTCGTGCACACAAGACTGTTGAAAAAGTGAGACATTTTCTTCCTCCTCTCGCCGAGCATCTGCCCTAACAATTGCACAGCCAGTGCGTTCCTCAAACGGCAGCAAACATTTCTTTGTGACACAAAGTGGTGTCAATTAAACTCCTCTTTCTAATTATGCTACAAAACAGGGGAAAAAAATATGTGTCCTGTGTGGCAGGCCAGAGCTAAGTGACCTGAACAGGAGTTAGCAGTGGCAGCCAAGGGCAAAGCTGGCTAATGTAAACCAAATCCTGTACCTGGGGAGCACAGCCTATTCAGGCTAATCCACTAGCCTGGAGGCTGCTGCTTTAATAGGGGCACTGTGGACCTAGTCATTGTCCTCTCTGCTCAAGGAGTCCAATGCAACATGTTAGCCCCACGAGCTGCACAGCCCCTCCACCCACTGCTGCCTGAATGTTTATCTGAGGCACATAGGAGGAGGAAGCTGGAGGAGAAACAAAGTGAGACTGTGTATTTGCCCATATATGTGTGTGTGTGTGTCTGTGTGTTACTTTGGTGTTGCACAGCTGATGATATGCTATTTTTAAAGGCAACAACTCTCAGCCCACAAAAAGAAACAAAGTGCATTTCCCATGTAAGCTTGTAAAACAGCCTGAGATGCTTTGACTCGAGGTTAGCGTAGACAACAACGCATAAAAGAGGGGTGGGGGAAGAAATATAAATAGACCGAAGGGAACGAGGATCTGCTGGATTGTAGTGGATTTGTTATCAGATGCGCCCTTCTCCATAGGCCTGTCATTTGGCACCAGCCACCGAGGGAGCAATAGCAGCTGTCAGCAGCAGCCCTTTACATATCTATCCTCCCAATACATCTCATTGGATTTGATTCATTTTACCTGAGGCATTTTTGTCAATCCTCCTCTCAGATTCTTCCAGTGTGTGTGTGTGTGTGTGTGAGAGAGAGTGTGAGAGAGAGCCACGTGCACATAGCTGCATTCTGTTTGTAAGTTTTTCTCCGCTAACGTGTGCACGCGTGTGCGAGACTGTGTAGAGCAAAGGAGTATTTACACACATGTTTACCTCTGCTGCCATGGGAGCCCGGAGTACGCCAGGGGCTGCCGGGGTTACACAGCAGGGGAGGAAGCCTGTGAAGGGCTGCCTCGGTAAACCCACTGATTATCTGTACCATTAATTCACAACTCCTTGACCTTGCTGCTTAATCTATATTCCAGTACCAGTCTCAAGTGGCACAGTGGAGGCGGCCAGGCTCATACATCCTGATCCGGGGCTCTCTCAGGACACAGAACCAATGCATGTGTGTGTGTGTTTTCTTTTTTCTATTCTTTTTTTTTTTAGAGCAAACAGCAATCTTCAAAGCTGAAAAAGAAAGCAAACAAGTCAAGCACAAAAACTGCAGTTCCTCCAATGGTCATTTGAGGCCGGTGCCACGAGTTATATATTTCCCATAGACTTCCATCCATTCCTTCCATTAACATTTTAACAGCCTGCTCCAAAGAGTGTTCTTGTTTATAGAGCTAATTAGCATCATTGTGGCACTAAGGCTGCGTTCATGCACATCGCTTAGCCCGTGTGGCATGGCAGCACACGTCAAAAATGATGTCACATCCACTGGCACACTTTTTGTAGCCAGGTGAGTTGCACCGCTGCCGCCACACTACAGAAGCTCAAAGTCACACATTATACATGGGGATGATGCTGCAACAGTTTGAAAAAACATGAGAGTTTGTGGGGGAGAAAAAACACTCTGCAATGTCTTTGTTATATGAATGATGTGGCGGTGTGGCCTGACTGGTGACACCTATTGTTCAGGACAATACTGCAGCGGCTGTCTGTGCATAAAAAGAAGTGTCTGCGTGATGATGTAAATACTGGTGCATTAAACAGTTTGGATTTTGTTAAAGTGTAAAAGCAGCTGTCTGCGGAGGCTTCACTAATTCGCTAATTTGCATCAACGACTTGGACTTCGCTACCATTTTCTTAATTTAAAGAATATTTATAGGAATTCTCTGATGAAAAATACAGCTTACTGTGTGATATTGCTGGTCAAACAAGCATGTATTCCAGCTTTGGTGAAGGAAAAATTAATATTTCATAGTCCTGTTAGCAGGTAGGTGTATCTGTGCTTGAGTGATGAGTATCCCATGAGCCCATAAGCAGTGCTGCCAACTCCTCAGTAAGGAAAATCGCTATTGGCTGTCCTAAAAGTCGCTTAGAATTCGCTAAATGGCGTCATCGCCTAATTTGCAAAATTGGTCATGCTTATGTAATTATGTAATTGTAAAGAGCAATCAGAGGTGTGGACTCGAGTCACATGACTTGGACTCGAGTCAGACTCGAGTCATTAATTTTATGACTTTAGACTTGACTTGAAAAAATGTTCTAAGACTTGTGACTTGACTTGGACTTTTACAGCAATGACTTGGGACTTGAATTGGACTTGAACCGGTTTACTTGAAAAGACTTGATATTTTACCCCAAATATAAAATTTAACATGCATATTATATAGAGATTGAAAATGTGACGTCATTCACGGGTAGAACCGCAAAGGATTCTGGGAACTCGTGGCAAGCGGTACTAGCGCACGCAGGCTTTCAATTAAAATCAGTTATACAGCGATAAAAAGAAACACAAAAATGTCAAGAAGCTGTTGTATTATTAACTGCAATAGCCGGTCGCATGACAGCCACGGGAAGCCGACGGGTAAAGAGATCGGTTGTTATCGGATTACGTCGTTGAAGAGAAATTGTTCAGCCATGTTTCCGAAGTAACAAAGACACGACGGATGGCCTGGATTGCAGCCATTCAAAGATCAAATATAACGTCCCAGAACACTCCAGCTCACAGGTTAGTCTGCTCCAAGCATTTCCACAAAGGTCAGTCTGCTGTTGTAGTTAATGCGTCATTTTTCTTAACATAATTGGTGATATAGGTTACAAGCAAGTCTGGCGCTGAACAGAAAATGTTGCGCTATGCTCCTTTATTTATTGTGCATAAATAGTGAATTGTCCTGACACAATATTGCGTTTCGCTTCTGTTATTATGGTACATTGACAAAAACATATACTTTTATTCACAGGATAAAACAGGTTTTTTGTATCACTAATTGCCCAGTGCGATTACAGCATACAATATTATTGTCACTGCTACATTTCTGTGATGGGTACCAGAAATTATTTCCACTGCTAATTAATTACTGTTGAGCTCAAAGGTCCTATTAATAAACGGTTAACGAATGTGTATTTATGACGACGATTTGTGAGACTGGTAAACTTATGATATGTACGATGGTCTTTCGTTCTACACGGTGCATTTCAAGGTCCTGTACCCATCCGTCGGTAAACTGTACCTGGGCTTGTTGCAGTGACCTGAAGTTACTAAACTTCATGAGTGTATGCACTCACTCCAAGAACCGTATGATTATAAATATGCATATAAATATGCTACGATGAGATAGCTGACTTCATCTAACTAGCAAATGTTGTCCAGGCTCCGTTGGTGATGCAGTTTTTTTTTAATGTGTATGATATTTTTGTCATGCGATTTTAAAGCCGGTCCTACAACCCGCATCCAAGAATAACATGCAGCTTATCTAGAACTGTCCGGTGAAAATTATTCTGGAGCTAGGTTTATTGAGCTGCATTTTAAAGAGGTGCAAATTTCACCAATTGTGTATATTTTCTAAGTTCACTATTTTGTTCATGTGTTGAGAAAAACACAGATTTTAAAATTACATTGGTCTAATATTTACATTTAGCATATAACTGGCAACATGCTTTTTTCGTTGTTTTTTTTTTCTTTTTTTTAATGACTCGAGGACTTGAAATTCAAAGTTTCAGACTTGTGGACTTGACTCGGACTTTTACACCAGTGGACTTGAGACTCGACTCTGACTTGCCTGACATTACTTGAGACTTGACTTGAGACTTGAGGATAAAGACTTGAGACTTACTTGAGACTTGCAAAACAATGACTTGGTCCCACCTCTGAGAGCAATACGTGCTTTCATGTCAAAAAGTCATCATAAGTCTCCAGTAACACCAGAAAAAGTTGCCAGATTTGTTGCTAGTCGCGTTTTAGAATAAATTCGCTAAGGGGGTCTGAAAACTCGCTAACACTGCCCATAAGTCTACCTTCTCATCTAAATGTCTTAACCTCAGTTTTTCCCCAATCATGAGTCCAGAACTCTAACCCCAATGGGTGACATCACCAGCGGCTATCTCCATCTTTTATTTACAGTCTGTCATTTAGCAGCTGGAACGGTTGTCTTTGGACACCAGAAGCAGTAGCTGACACAGAAGAACATCCAGTGGCATTTATGCACCAGATGTGGCATTTGAATTTTGCGCTGTTTAATTTGGAAATAACATTTCTTGTAGAAGCGAGTGAAAAAGAGTATTTTTACCCCTTAATGCTTTGGGGTTGTCGTGGGGGGTTTTAATCACTCTAAATGTAAATTAAGATTTGCTAAAATGTAAGCAACTTTTTTTCCAGCGCCTTTGTGAGATTAAAAAAAAAACTCCCCAGGATCTGCACACCCGTCTGCAGCCATGGCTGGAATATGGAGGTCAGTTTCATAATTAACCCCTTACACAATGTAAGGGAAGGCATGGGTAGAGGGGGGACATCAGCTGCTAATGTACATTACTTCAGGAGCGATATTTTCCTTACAACTTTATTCCTGACTCTGGGGGAAACGATTAAAACTGCATCTGAATTCCACGCCCTATACTTTACTTTGTCATGGCACAGTGACGCTGTACTTCAAACTAAGTTGTGTGTGTATCCAACTACAAGCGACTCATGTCCCAACATTTTGAAGCTGTTCTTGCCGCTCATCATCATCAGAGCGACATCACTCTTTGATAGCTCCATTAACCTCGGGGGGAAAAGGTTAACTGCTAGTATTGTGCTTTATTACTTCCCATCTACTTTGATCCATCGCCACCTTTTCACCTTTCGGCTGACAGGAAAACCCTTTTTTTGGCTGTAAGTCATAATTTGAGCGAGGTTGTAGCAACGTCATTGTCAGTCCAGCATCTCTCTCTCCCCCCCCCCCCCTCCCTACCCTACTTCTCGCAGCGTCGTGCCCTGCCGAGGTGGACGACAAGCTCTCGGTGGGTGATGAAAATGCATTCTCCTGGTTTAATTGAAAGTAGAGCTGTCATGTTCCACGCAGACAGCCACATGTAATTATTCCAGTCTGCCAGGATTCAGTTTGCCTGTCAGCTACCTGCCTGGGCTGCCTGCTGCTGCTGCTAGAGGGTGTATGGAGACAGAAAGCGAGGGAGGGGTGGTAGATAGAGGAGGAGAGAAATGAAGAAGTGTGTGTGTATGTGTGTGTGTGTGCGCATGCATTCGGCCTGGCTGGGGAGTTTCACTGGAGGGGTGCATAAAAAGCAGTGATCTTCCAATTTGTCTCTGCTGCTCGTCCTTTCTCCCCCCCTCCTCCGCCCCAGCCCCCATCTTTAACTCTCTCTTTCTACCTACTTTTCTCTTGTGCCGGCACCCTCCAGTCAATCTCTCCGTTTCTGTCTCCATATTTCCTTCTTCACAAAAAAGAAAAAAGAAACGGGAGTAAAGAGAGAGGAAGAGTGAGCGACAGTAAATGTAGGCCCTCCACAGATAGCCCAGGCCGCTAAACATAGCCCGCTTGGTTCGACATCGACTTCAATTTCGAGAACCTCAGAGTATTTTGTTCCTCCATGTGGCAATTAGGATGTCAAATCAAACTTGGGAAGGCAAACAGCAGAGCAAGCCTCCTCGCTGCTATTTCCAGACACCACATCTCTGTCTCAAGCACACGCACACACACACAGATACAAGCTGCTTTTCCTCACACAGCTACCCATATCTCTTAAGGATTACACAAACTCTGTAGCTGCTCAGAGAGCGCTTCCTTGTCCCTCACATGGACACTGAAACACACACACACACACACTGACAGTGTTATGGAAATGATCACATCCCCTAACAATGTTCCTGACCCGGCGGTCAGAGAAGCCATAAATCGGGGTGTTTTAGCGGAGGCCTGACCTCTGACCCCTCCAACACCGGGCCTGTCCTTACTGTCAGTCAGGCCTTTATCCTCCTCTGACCTTTAGACATTACCCAGACAACAACGGGGCTAAGCCAGAGCCCTCACCCAAAATCGTACAGCTTTTTTCCCCTGCGTCTCACACCGTGACATCAGTGCGTGCTCCCTACTCCAGGACAAGTCACGTCCAGCTTTAGTAATGCTTTGGATGTTTTAGTCTGAAGCATTCAAAGCCAACAAATACTTGTAAATCAGGCCTAAACGATTCTGCTTTGTAATCTAATTTTTTATTGATCAAACAGAGAATTTTTCATGCCATCATTTTCAGAGTAAGTATAAGTAAAAATATGTAGCGTTGACACTTAAAGTGCTTTTAAGGTTAAATTGTGTTCTCTCTTCCTAGTTCGTCATGGCTTTTTTCCTAAAATGGTGAACAATGTGACTGCAGATCATTCCCCATCTAGCACGGACCTCCCTAAATTCCACAGTGTTCCAGATATTCCATGACCAGTGTATGGAGGATGTAAATAATTCATTCCTGCATGGATTTTGTATTCAACTCAATGCAGACTACGATGAGGCCTCTCTGGTTTACGGGGGTTTTCAAAGGGTCGACCACATGAAGGCACTGCCTGCTTTGCTCCACTGTTTCCTTTCCTCTTCATTTTCTCTTTTAACCATCAAGCACTGTAAATTATAATTGCTCTGATCCCATTCAAATGCATTTAATGACAGACCAATGGGGTAAATGATAGCTTTTGAAAACACTTTGTGAATCACTAGCCTAAAACCTCAGTCTATGTGTTTGTGATTGCAGGAAAGTGTTGCTCTGTGCCAACCTGGGTCAGCATTTCTAAGAAGGCTTTAAATGAAACGCGGACCCCGCTGTTCATCTGCACGGGAGGCTGTCCGAAGGCCGGAGACACTCAGGAATTTGGGGCTTTGTGGGGCAGGGGCTGCTGGGAGGGGGGTACTAGGGACTCGATCTGGGTCACTGCTTTTGAGCCCCCCCAAACCTCATTCAACATATAACATGTCATACGCATCAAAAGAAGGCAAACAAACTCCAGTTCAGCAAGTAATTTATTCTAACTCTTACCAGGGCAAATATTGTTTTTAGAAAGTGAAATATCATTAGTCATTTAGCCATTTCTGTGTGAGTTTGCATGTTCTCCACGTGTCTGTGTGGGTTCTCTCTGGGTACTCCTGCTTCCTCCCACAGTCCACAGACACGCAGTTACTGTTAGTTAGCTTAACTGGTGCTTCTAACTTGTTCAAAGGTGTAAATGTGACTGTCTCTCTGTGTTAGCCCTGAGAAATCACGGCAACCTGTCTAGGCTGTACCCGCCTCTTGACCTATCAGAGCTGGGATCGCGTATACCTGAATTGAAAGATAACGGACGGACGGAAATATTCTTAGCGTTATTTGTAATTTTTTTATAATAGAATGATCAATCAAACATTTTCTCAGATTTTCTTTAAATGTTGAAATTGAAAGTTTAACTCAGGGTCAGTGTTTTTGTCTCATTAAGTGGAATAGGGAGAGGTGGATGTTTCATCAGTCAGGTGTCCCAACATATCGACAGAACAAACTTCCTCCACATTGATCTCCACATGTCCCCGCTACTTTGCCACTCAAACTTCCTCAGTGGCATGCCTTGAAATCTAAATCAGTGAAGGTTTGAAATATTCTGCTGTGTTTCATGCCACACAAACTATTCACTTTAAATGAAACAACCGGAGTGATAATAAGGGCTGAGTGATAATAGGCATGTATCTTTAATAACCTTCAAAAATATTCATTGTAGGTTGCTAACACTCAATAAAAAAGGACCAACTGTTTCACAATAAATCTGAAAACAAGTTAAAGCTAAAGGGGATGGTGGGGTCAACCCACATCCTTCCAGCAAACATCCACCCACCCCACAGCAAAGTGACAGGAACTGCTGGGCTCAGCCTTCATTTAAACCAGAATGTACCATCCGCCAACGGGGGTGAAATAAAATAAGTGCTCAAAATCCCCACAGTTGTAAAGAGAACATTTATTCAGGTGAGTGTTTGGAATCGCTGGCATCTAAGGTCGAGTGTGAACACACACACATCTCTGGTCTGTGACCTGCTTAAGAACCGTTTTACCTTTTCTTCAAATACTTGAAAGCAGCCACTCCAGACGCGTTACACCAAAGACATCAGTGCTTGGTAAAAAGACAGGAGTTCACCTAAACGTTACAGGTGCATATCCAAGCTTAGCATTTGCTGCGATCAAGCAGTGATTTCTTTATTTAATATTTAGTAATAGTATCTAAAGCCTTTTTTTTCTTTTTAAATGATTTGATATGGAAACAAATACTTTAATTTTACTTTCATTTAAGATGTTGGACTTGAAGTTGCAGCTCGGCCTCTTCTCTCTGTGTCTCTGGTGGAGTGTTTTCTACTGATTACAGGGCGGTTGCTGTCGGAGGACATTACCCACCTCCCAGCAGCCTCCTCCCAATGTGATGACAAGCTCTGAAGAAATCCTTCACACAGCTGGAAGCTCAGGGGCCCCAGACTTCAGAGGCGTGCGCCCGGCCCCCTTGACACGAACCACACCGATGTGTACAGTATTGTCTCTTTACTTCTCTCCCTCCCATTCCCTCCCTCTTCCCCTCCTTTCTCGCTCTGCCTCTGTTTTTTTTCCCCGCTGCACTTTGACACGCCCTCTCTCGCTCTGTCAGAGTCTTTAGCAGTTCATTTGAAGTCTGGTTTCACAGCGGGCAAACACAGTTAATTAAGGGAGTTGAAAATATGGCAGATATTTTCTTTGTGCACTTCAGCAGGAGTTGTTTTTTTTTTTTCCTTTTAATACATGCATGAAAGATGCAAACATTTATTGGTACCTTTATGCCTCATTACTTCTAGGACTGATTAAATGGGCGTATTAGCAGTTTTTGGCCATGCTACAAGCTTGTTTTGAGGCATGTCAGTGGCTCGGTCAAGAGCGAAATAGCCCATCTAGGGACGTCCAATGCAAGTGAAGCTTGTGCTATAAGTGCTGTCACTGTGGTAGTGAAATAAAAACATTTTAAAAACACAACAAAATAAAAACCAAAAATGATTTTTTTTTTATTTATATTAAAACCCTTCCTTGTAATTTCAGTTTCTCCAGGTAAGTTTTCTGTGTGATTTTGTCCACTCCAGGTTAACATGTGCCATAACTGGTGTAACATTCCAGACAGTTGTAGCTCCACTGCCACCTTATTTTCCATTTTAATGAAATGGGAACATTAGTCAGGCTCTGAATCGTTTTTTCTCAGGCCAGCTTGGGGTGCCGAAACTGAGCGCCTACGAGTGGAACAAAAGTCACTTCTTTCCTGCGAATAAGTTGCAAATCTGGGCCAGCCACTGCTGAGACCCACCGTGGCCCTTGGGCTCACTTAAGGAAGGGCTGTAAAAACCCTGACTGATTTACATCAGTGCTGCCCGGGCTTCCGCAGAGCAGCGCCGCCTCCCCTGTTCCACTGTTCCACTGTGGGTGCTTCAGAGACCCACAGAGGGCTGGGCTCAGAGAGTGCAAGAGGTGTAGAGTGGGGGAGAAGAGAGAGAGAGAACGAGAGGGGCGAGGACCGAATAGGAGCGCAGGAAAAAGAAAGAAGGAGAGAAAAGAGAGCGAAAGAGTGAACGGGTGAGGGGTGGGCGGGGGAGAGGTCACAGGTCACAGGGGCAGAGCAGGGCACTCCCAATCAGCACTGTGTAAACAGGCCTCCTCCTGGAGTGGACAGGTTGGGGGGGGGGGGTAAGTCCTCCACGGGCCACTGAGGCTGTCAGCAGAGCAGATAACTGATGGCAGGAATGTGGCATTTGTTCTTAAAAAGAGAGAGGGAGGGAGGAAGAAAAGGAGGGAAGGAGGGGAGGAGGAGGAGTTCAACTAGTGGCAGAAAGTGGGGGCCGCCAATTAACATCTACTTGATGCATTCATACAGCCGGGCCTCTGGCTCCTTAAGCCCTGCAGCTGCATTTGTGCTGGCAGGCAGCTCCCTGCTTCCCCGGCCTCGAACGCTCACACGGAGATCTCCTTAACGACACAACAGTCTCGGGTCCACCAGGCTTACATTGTCAGACTGTTCAGTCATTACTCCGTAGGCTGCTGGTCAGGGGCTGAAATATGTGAAGAAGTTTATTTGCTTCGGAATCGGTAGGCCAGTTTTCCTCGTAAACAAAGAGCCAATTGGCAGCGTACTCGAGCTCCCAGATAAAACCTCTACCCGCCTAATCTTTTAATCTCTTATTACACTATATCACCACAGATTCTGTCAACTTCCTGAACACCACCTCGTGCCTGTCTCATCTCGATGTCCTCCATTTACATAAAGATTGCGGTTAGGAAGACTGACACCAATTTAGGAGTTAAGCTGCACCGACGGGATTAATGTGATCCTCAAGTCCTGTCTGCAGCCTCTGCGTGTGTCCTGTCTGCCTGCAGACAGGCATTCATCTTCCTCTGATCCCAAAACAGTTATTAGCCTGTCCTCCCATCGGGAGAATACGGAATCGAGGTCGGAGTCTGCTGACCTGGTGACTGTGCTCAAAAGAGAGACACGGTTCTCCCTGCGTGCCTTCGCTCAGCAAATGGAGCCATGATCCCCGTCATTGACCCTCCCTCTACCACCACCCGTCGTGGTGGCCTTTGAGGCCAAGTGAGGTGTAAACAAATCCAATATACACTGCATTGTATGGCACCCCAAGGGTCCCGGTGAAGTTACTCTAGAGGTACAAATCACTTCGGGTCACGGTTTGCTTGCTTTTTCTTGCTCTATTTCCCAGAGGGTTGCAGTTCCCCACGCAGGGAAAGCTACCCAGCCACCCACCGCTACCATCATACAGGTTTATTTACATTTCCAAGTCCGAGATTGATTGAATGGGCCCCTTTTTGGAAGTGTACCTCCACGGGCCTGCTTAGTGTTCAAGCTGGAGACCACCGTGCAGAGAGGGGAAAGGTCCATACAGTCGGCTTCCTATATCACCATGTCATCCAACTCTACAGACAGTGAGGATTTCTGTCCATAAGCTACCATATATCAGCGTTATCGGTTTGACTCGCATCTTATTGATGTTTCTCTGGGCCTGCTGACCTTGCTTGAAATTTAAAATGAGAATTCCCCCAAGTTTTATGTAAATGCTGTTTTCGACCTGTGGCAGCAAAACTTTGTTCTTGCACAACAACTCGGTCTGAGAAAAATGCAGCTCATGGAGAGCTGGATGCTTTTCCAGCGTGAGTCATTTATTTAGAAAAAGGACAGGTTGAACTGGGAAGGCACCATTAGCAGTGATTGGTGCTATTTACTTAACAAACAAAGAAAATCTGATGAAAAAAGATGTGAAGGCTGTCTTTGGGAATGTCATCTCCATCTTACCCCTAACCAGCTCCTTTCTTGCTAATGATTATTTAATGTTAGCCACATAACTCCTTGTTTTGCATTCCTATCATGTAATTTTTGTAAATTGGCCCAGATTCCTGGCACTTTTTCTTCATTGCTTCACTTCAGTCAAGGACATGCAGCTGAGCACAGTGTTGTGTAAATAGGGGTGTACAAACAGCACTGCGGGTCAGCAGGGCAGAGGACAACTATCCGTTTCCTGGAGAACATCCTCTCCTAAACGTAGCGGACAGTTATCAGGTCACTGTGGGTTCAGCCTCAGGGCGGGGGCTGCTGCCGGTCTGCATACTACTTCTACATTATTAGAGAAGTGCAAAGGAATGTGCGACAATCCGGTGCGTGGGAAAAGCACACTATTACTGACCAGTAAGCGCAGAGCTTTCTGGTGGTATCTGGTTACTGACACAGGTTTTTGCATGTTATCGAGCCTCTAATGTTTTGTGCAGAGGTAGGCGGACTGATTGAAATATCAAAGTATCAATACCAATGCTGGCATTGGAAACATACTAGAACAATATGATCAATGCTTTGATCCTATTTACTTCTATGCTCTCCCAAAAAAAAATTTCAAAATACATGACAAGATGAAAAGTGGGTTTTATTTTGTTAATTCATTATTGTAGAAAATAAAATAATTTTAATGATCTTGTTCAGACTTTATTCATTTCCTTTGGAAGTTGAAAGTAGTGGTATCGGTAATACTGGTCCTGTATTTACATGGTACCAAAACAAGATTTGCAGCATAAGATTTTGCATAAGCCTACAAATTAAACATATAAATTGTAGGCTCAAGCAACCAACATTAATCATGGTGAGTCTTACACCTATAAAAGGAATGACAGAGGCAGTTTCAGCATCCCTGGATGCCAACAAAAGCTCCTTTGTGCCCACTTATGTCACTGCGAGGTGCTGCCGGGGCGTTTTGGAGGAGTCCTCACTTGCATTAAGGACCTGTCGGAGGTTGCACAGTTCAGTGGAGCAGCAGCGAGTCTATTTGTCTGCGTGAGAGCTACGTGCACCTGCCTGCGTCTGAACACATGAATAAGAGATTGCGTTACGGGCCAGTGAATCAATTCACATAATATGATGTAGTGCAGTCAAAAGATGGCAGTTGCTCCAGATGCATATCACTTAAGTTCACTTTTTGGCTAATTGGATGCGACATGCCTGCGAGGCTGTGCAACCAAACTAATGTGAGCAGCAATGCAGCCTGACTTGTCAGTTGGGGCTGACGCTGTCGAGTCAAGTCACAGCCAGCAAATATTCTCCTTCAACTACAAGTTGCATCTTTTGTTTTACTTTATTTTACCCAGCTGAACACATGCATGTGGATGTTAACAGACTTTTTAACTAGGTGTTATTTATATTTTTAAAATTTCACTGAAGCCTCTGCATTAGGTTTCTAGTAAAGCTGTGCATTTGTACTACCCTTTGCTGTGTAAGTTGCATGTTTTAGGCTAACAATTTCATCTATCATCAGGTCATTTTTAGCTGTTAAATTATGTATTGTAAACATTTAACATTTAGTGATTAAAGTATTCTTTAAAATCAATGCACTGTTACTGTTGCAGGCTCTGTCCAATGAGTGATTTGTTTGTTTTTTACTCTTCTCTACATTCTTCAATGCAAGGTCTCTTTTCCTAGCTTCCACACATGTTTAATTTGTCCCAGTATTCACCATTATAGTTTTCTGGGGAAAGCTCTTGATAGCTATCAGCTAAAAAAAAAAAAAAAAGTAATATGCTCTTCTTGTTTTGGTGCTATAGGCTAGACACAGCTTCCAGACCTGAAAATTAAAGCCAACATTTTAATTACCACCAGGGGGCAGTACCTGTGGTTGCAAATAGACTTGACAGACAGCAGTTTAGAAGTTTATGAGAAAATAATGTTGTTAGATCTGACCAATGTAAATAGTTTCCTGAAAGTTTATGGGCTCAGGGTGTCATTTCAGCAAGGTTGGATATTCCGGGATATGCTTACTAGCTAACAACTTGAGACTGACAAGTCGTTAGCCAATTAATGCGTTCCAGATCAAGTTGGAAATCGGATTTTCCGAATTCCCAGTCAGAATTTTTTTTATTTTAAACTAAGAAAATCGGAGCAGCCTCACAAACCCCGAGTTAACAATCAAAGATGGCAGCAGCAGTTGACCTTTTAATCTGTTCTGCCACTGTTATGTATTTGAGACTCACTAAATTAGCCAATGCAGAGAACTGAACAGGCTCTATCCACGAATGTGCTGCAGCTGTGTTTCTGAGTGCAAAAAAACTAGTATGGTGCTGTGTTGTTAACTGTTACTGCATGAATTGTTTTACATTACCAACAAGCCAAACAAATCCTGTTTTTCAAGCTTTTCCAACTTTACTAATGAAACGCTCTAACTGTAACGTCACTCCCGAATTACCGTCATCCGACTTCCAAGGTAAATGGATTGCACCACATGCACACATCTGGCTTCAAAGCACAAATATAGCAACAACATTTATACTCTCAGGCTTCAGAACAGGACTCCATAAAACAGTGGGTAATGCCACAGGACTATGCATACAGCTTTTATGCTGTCTATGTGCTTAAAGGCAACACCAATGGTTAACACCAATAGGTTCATTCTACAGCATTCATACTGTACTTACTTCGTAAAGCAAAAGACTTGCTCATTCCCTTTTTAAAGAGTTTAATCATTTATCCTCATATATCTTGCACGTTAGCTAGCATTTTTGAACTACATGTTGCGGCCCATTGCACGTTTGGATATATTTACATTAAATATATTTTTGGCTACCTACCCCAAAAATGCCAACCCTGGCTGGGAATCATTTACATTCAGTGTCTCTCAGTGATAACTTGATACCAAAATATAAACCTTGTCTTTTTTTATCTGAGGCTGAATACATTCTTTACTCTCTGGCTCATCATCTTTTTTGGCCTAACCACCGAATATGCGAGGCAGAGGAGATTTAATTAAGCTAGTCTTGGGAGAATAATAAGCTCTACACAATTAAGCAATGTTCTGTAACTGCTTTTCCCACATCTAGCTGGGCTACTGCAGGATAGGTGGGTCTGAGCAGCACATCCTGAGGCTAGCTAGCTAGTGCAATTACAGTGCTGTCTCACAGTATTAGGTAATTTTAAATATAAAGGGTTTGGCCTGGTTTCTCTTTGCCCCAGTTAAAATTCCCTTTCTGCTCTGCCTAATTAGACAAAAACAGCTCCATCCTGTACTGTAAGTCTTAACAACCTAACATCACCAAGGTTTTGCTGATGTTTTAAACAGATGGACACAGAGCATGTACAATTGGATGAAACCGTTCTGTCTGTTTAACGCAGATAAAGACGACAGTGCAACACCTGCGCCTTTATTACTGATCAAAGTTGCACATTTTAAAGAGTAGCGACTGCATCCAGCATTGCCAAAAGGGACCTGAGCGATTCAACAGATGCGGCTTCGTTCGTTATCTGCGGAGGAATGTCAAGATTCAGATGTGTGAAACGCCATTCACCGAACACCGTCAGACGCTCCTGCACACTCGGCAAACCAATTAAACCAAACTGACAGGACACACAGATGCTCTACGTGGGATTATTTTACACGTGTTTAGATTATTCCAAATGCACGAGTGTTGGGATTTTGTCTGGAAGCCACTGATATTAACTATGGTGAGAGAAGAATGCATTTGTCAAAGCTTTGCTGTGGTTTGGAACAGAGAAAGAATATCTGACTTGAATCTACAGGCTAGTAGTTTTTCTTTTAACAGCGGCACAGCTACGTTTTCACTCATCTTAGCATGATGATATTGAAATAACCTCAAAGCACCATACGAAACAGTTAAATGTCAGACATTTATCAGAGCAGCCATATTTGGTTCAATGATAACTCAGTCAAATGCTTCTATTGGGAGCATGCATTTTTAAAAGTGTGCCAGTGCTCATTGGTTTTTTATACCGTTTACAGACCCACTGGGGTGCAAATGAACTTTCCAAATGAAACTTGCTTTCTGGGTTTTTGGTTGTGAATATAGTGTGTTACATATTAAGAATGCCGTTGGATCTCCTTGCTGACAGGGCCTAAAGAGATTATTTTTCCAAGAGCGCAACCTCAGGGTGAGATGTTTATTGAAAATTCAATGAAAAAGGACCCGCGCTTATGGAGTCAAAACAGCCTCCAACACATTATGAATTAAGCAGATACTGATATGAATCTACTGTTGCACTCAGAAGGCGTTTCGCGCACATATATATATTTTTTCACTAAAGAACGGTCTGCTTTCCTTACAGGGGGGGGAATAAAAATTGTGAAATGGCTAAAAAGTTCTACTCAGACAAGGCTAGTCAAACAAAGATGTATTACTCCATGACCCTTTGCAAATATTTATGACGTGATAAAAAGAATTCAACAGCAATATTTCAATGCCAGTCAACTTTTTTTTTGTTTTTTTTCCAGAGTCCCACAAGACTAATCCCTGTGCATCCACTCACAAAGTAACATCAGCGTCTACCTCACAGATGCTGGATTTCAGCTGCGGTCAGCTGTGTTTTCCACCACGTTTCTGTCTGCAGCAACTAATAAGAGTATTTCAGCCTTCTACCTGCAACTGATGGCTGAGATGCACTCCTCAATAATGCATTAGACAGGCAGGCTAGCACCCCTGGGTCCCTTCTCTCTCTCTCTCCCTCTCACCCTCCCTCCTCCTGCATGTACAGTACAGCCAAATACAGTGATGATGTTGCCTCTGCAGCCTGACTCAAAGGTGAGTAAGGCCTATTGATCTGTGGACAGAAAACACCACTTCTCATCTTCTCTGAGCCCAGCTGCAAAATGGATTGGGGAGGACTGTAGAGGTGGTGAATGTAATACACACACACACACACACAAAATGTGTGTGCAGAGGGGTGGGGGAGGGTAAGGGGTGCTCGATGAAGACAGAAAGGGAGAAACAAACTGGAAAAGTAAGAAAGGCGCCAGCGCTTTGGTACTCTCTCAGCTTTCGGTGACATCACTGTGCATTTTCCCCTCTAGGAAGGAGCTTGGGTGGTGGGGGGGAGCGGTGTGGCAGCGGGAGAGTTGAGGCCAGGAGAAAAGTGGCAGCTTCTTTTAGTGGTCAACTTTAACCTCATGGGCATTTTGAAAAACTGAAAAACTTCACGACAATATGAACTACAGCGCATCCACGAATCTCAGAGCACCACCGTCAACCTGCGAGTCTGCAGAGAAAAGTGTTTTTCTGTCCTCCAATAACCCAAGGTGTGCCTGAGAGCTCAGCTCGGTGCACTTTTACACAAATACACGCTTGCAAAGGAAACACCTCGCCCAGTTCTACCCAGCTGGAGATGCAAATCTCACCAATTGCTACCCTTCGGCGGTGAATGCCTTATAATAAAGGCACGCTGTAGATTTTAAACTACAGCCTTTACCGTGTCACAGCTATTGGTAAAACGTCAGAGCTGTAAACTACATTTCCAATTGGTTGATCTGCCTGTCAGCCTGGCCTGAGAAGTAAAATTTACTCTACTTGTGCAAGATTGCCTGATAAACAGTCATTCTGCTGAAGTTAACCAGAGCAGAGCCAAGATAAAGAGCATTGTCTTCCCTATTTGTCTCTGTCCACTGGTGGCTCCCTAAGTGGACTCTCCATTGATAATTACACAATGCTTCCCTTCCCGCACAACAAAGGCTTCCTCAAGCAGATGGCAAATTAGTGCCAATTGTTCAAAAACAATGCAGAGGGCTGATGACAGACGCTCAGGGTGCGCGGCGGAGACAGCAGCGGGCCGTTGTTTGGACAGAAGTTTTTTCCATTCAGAGTTCCCCGGTGCTGCGATCCCATACCAAGCAAAAGGGGAGACTGGGAATCATTATTTAGTACTCCGGGGGCCCATCCGTTTAACACACATCCGCCAAGTTCAGTCTGCCCCGGTAGACACATGTACTTGTTATTTCTCTCTCAGCATGTTAGTGGAAAACAGATGAGGTGCTGCTGATGCACTCGCTCAGGCACAGCTTTGACAGCAAGCTCTTCATTTTTTATTTTTCAAACATATAATCTGTCCGCGCTCGGGGTCGTTAAAGTAGCACCAACTTCAGAGCGCCACTTTATTAGGCTGACAGCTGAAGGTATTAGCTAGCTCTTCGCTCTATCGCAGCTTTTCACCAGTTTGAGCGCGTATGCGTGTGAAGCTGTTCTCCAAGTTCAGGCATTTCTTCCCGGCTGTCCTCGCTTCATCTACACAACGTGAAGTACTTACAGCATTTCACAGGAATGAAACAATATGTGTTGTTTCTGGCCAGTTGCAGAGGTTTACTCGGTGTTAATGACTTCAGCAACGGAGCTAGTGACACA
This sequence comes from Simochromis diagramma, assembly GCF_900408965.1. NCBI lineage: Eukaryota > Metazoa > Chordata > Actinopteri > Cichliformes > Cichlidae > Simochromis > Simochromis diagramma. The sequence goes on along the minus strand of NW_024387503.1, from coordinate 1,977,314 downwards.
CTCTGCTGACACACTGGACAATTCCAGCGTTTGTACGAGCCGAGGACAAGTTGGCAGAGGCAGATTTCTGTGATAAATTGCAGCACTTGCTCTGCAGCGTCTGGCTTTGAGAAAATAAAAATAAAAAATAAAAAAAATCAGCCAGTTCTTAATGTCCCGTAGAAATTTCCAGGGTCGTTTTTTTTCCCCCCATCTTGTAGATGAAAATATAAAAATGTATGTGTTTTGGTTGGTCACGTATTACAACGGCACACAGAGAGAGATGAGGTAGTGGTGTTCGGGGGGGGGGGGGTTCTATTTAAAGGAACGAGAGAAAAAACTGGAGCTCTGCTGAAAACCACGAAATGAAGAGGCCACAGCTTCTGTTCAAACAAGCATAACAAACCGAGACTTATTTTAGCCCCTGCTGGTGAGCGGTCCAGAGGGCACACACTTCTGAGCGGACAACTGCGGTGTTCAGCAAAACCCACAATCAATTACCATTAGATAATAAATCAAAAATACTAGACAATGCCAAGAATAACAGCTACAAAATAGAAAAAACCCACCCCATTAAAACATCACTCACTCTAAGACTATGCAATTATTACTTTTTTATTTTATATGGCATGTTTTTCAGGCACTGGAACCAAAAGGAGGTTGAGGCAATATAGTAGAAACAGCCCATTAGAGAGATGTTCAGTCTTGGAGCTTTATAAATTATGGGGTGTGCCCTACCCAGTGTCCTGTTAGCATCTGAGTCACCCTCTTCTACAAGTAGTAATGTAAATGCACTGCTGCTTTTTAGCAGGAGAAAGTAGTCTTGCTTTTGTTTCTTGTCTTATGCGAGGTTACCGAGTCATCAGGACTAGGTCTACATTTATGCTAGCAACTCTGTGAGCACAGACTCACAGCATTCCTGCAGTGAAAGGACTTTAACAATCTCACTCTGAGAGAGTCAGAAGGAGTTTCTACCCACAGGCAATCAAACTGTTGAATAATCAGTCCTAACTGGTTATTATCTGCTGTTCTCCTCCACTGCACTTTATCGCTGCAATGTCTCCTTTTCGGCTATGCTGCAAGTACATTTACAAAGTCTTTATTTTTGTTCGTGTATGTTTTTTTTATTTTTAAGATCACTTAAAGTAGAGCTTAAAGTTTCTGTGGGATGATTGCTTGCATTAATAACACAGCTATAGTTTTTTAATTATATCGATTTTATACTGTTGTGCTGTGTGTGTGCGCGCGTGTGGGGGAAATAATTATTTGATCCTTTGCTCACTTAAAAAACATCTAAATGATTCAGAGAAGGCTTGGGACAAAGTGTGGTCAGACGAAACCAAAATCGAGCTCTTTGGCATCAACTTGACCCACCGTGGTTAGAGCTGTAAACATTATGTTTTGCACGGGACAATTTCACCACATAAAGGGGCCGATGGATAGGGTAGTTTACCGTAAAATCCTGGACAACAGCCTCTTTCCCTCAGCCAGAACACTGAAGATGGGTCGTATATGGGTGTTGCAGTATTGCATTGACTCAAAACACACTGCCAACACATTACGGTCATGGAGTGACCTCACTAGTCTCATGCAGAAGTTGAGTTTCTGGCAGCCAAGACACCTAAAGCAGCGGTCCCCAACCTTTTTTGTGCCATGGACAGGTTTATGTCCAACAATATATAGGTGTCACGTATAAATACAACAAAATAAAATCAGTACCGGTACTAAAAAAAGAAGATTTATTCATAACACACGGGAAAAGACCCAGGGAAACCGAGTTAACAATACAAACGATTCAAAAAATAACGATAAAAACTGATAAAAACCCCGAAAACCATAAATTTCCCACTTGAGCCTCAACTCTCACGGCCCGGTGCCGGTCCGTGGCCCGAGGGCTGGGGACCACTGACTTAAATGATTTAAATTTAGGCCAGCTTCAATTCAGTTCAATTACAGTTCATTTTTATAGCATCAAATGACAACTGCAGTCATCTCAAGATGCTTTATATTGTAAGGTAAAGGTGATAGGAAAAAGAGAAAACCTCAACAATCAGATGACCCCCTGTCAGCAAGCACTTGGAGAAAGGGGGAAGGAAAAACTCCTTGTCAACAGGAAGAAACCTCAGACAAAAGCAGGCTCTCAGAATTCAAACTGGGATCTGTTTCTGTGGAAGAGCCTGAAACCTGAAGCCTCTGCCTCCCATTCTACTTTCAAATATCCTAGGAGCCACAAGTAACCCTGCAGTCTGAGAGTGAAGAAATCTGTTGAGCTTCATAGTAGTGAAGAAAAAAAAACATTAAGTTGCGTCTGTCAATGACTAAACTCAGTTACTCTGAGCCTTAAAAATGCAACGATGCAAAATTTTCAAAGGCCAAATCAACTCCCTCTTCCCTCCATCTCTTCTTTTTAAAACATTGATTTACAGCCATTGACTTCATATAAAATTTGATGAATAGGCAGGTTGTGGCCACAGAGAGATTGAGTGTTTCCCGTCTCCATCGACGGTGGGAAAAAAAAGCTAACCTCCCGGGGAACAGAAGGAGTGACATGTTCGTGCATGTCAACTTAAAAGCAGGTATAAGAAGCCCCTCAGCACATCCTGGCTCTCCAGTTCCTGCTGTTTGTTCCCCTGGAGTAAGAAAAAACTGAGCTGAAACCACAGGATACTGGAGGAAAACAGCTCACCTTGTTTTGGAGACTTTTGCAATTGCTGGGGGAACCTATGAAGTTATCTTGTCTTCTTCCCAATCCTCTGTTTCCTGTGTTTCACTGACTTTACCTTTCTCAGAGCTTACTGTATTTCCTCGTGATTACACTTGTTGAGAAAAGGGAGCGTGTCCATGTGAGACTCCCACCCTAACTGCGGCCTCTTCTTCTCTTTCTCTCACTTTGCCGCAGATCATCATTTGGAAAGGTACCCCACAATTAAGTCATTTTTCAGGAATTTGGCTCCCCAGTGGTGAAACGCTATACGGAGCCGGTCTGATTGGGCCGCTCAAAGCCATAGCTGGAGTGTATTAACTCTCCTCTTTCTCCAAAAGTGTCATTTGTCATGTTCTTGGCAGAAAAATAGAGCTCTAGAGGAGACAAGTGAAGGTGTCCTCAATACAAAACAGCTATCATCGTCATCGGGGGCAGCAGCGGTGTGAAGAAATCTCACCTGTTCCATTAAACTGCAATAATCCCCCCACTCGAAGCAAGCAGCGGCGATCGGTTTACCAATAGCATCAGCCCGCACTCATCATTCTGCCTGACATTTGTAATGATAGCCGAGTTAATGCTAAAGCCTCCCCGCCTCATATCCCTCGCTCTCTTTACGCACAGATTAATTTCAGCTTCGGGCTTGACAGACAGACACATCATCAAAACCTGCCCTGCAATACGGGGTTACTGAGCCAAAGCTGGCATCAGGAATGTGTATGCACCTGCATGTGTGTTTACATGTATGTGCGCTTCTCACTGCCCGCCTTCTGCACGCTGCCTGCCAAAGCCACTTCCTTAAACATGCCAGACTTAATCCTGACATTGCTGAAGGGGAAACAGTGCAAGCAAGCTGCCGAGTGAGTAGACGGAAAGATGATAAATAGTCCAGGTTATGTGCCCAGGTGTGGCTGTTTACGCCACACACCTGTACCAAAGCTGTATTTAGAAATAAGCTCAATTATCCTCTGCAATCTCTGTGTCTGCAACCATTTTTGGCACACATACAGCAGTATTTTTGAGAACACAAAGCCACAGTAGCAGAGGGTAGTGGCTGTGGGTTTGAGGTGTTCTTAGCTTCTTTTTTTCCTTTTTTTGGCAGCATTTTGCTTTAAGAGAAGAAAAAAGCCCACAAATGTCAACACGTCCTCTTTGGAAACCTACACCCTGCTCTGTTTCCTCAGCCACGTTGGTAACAACTTCAGGGCCAGGCTCGGCCATATATGCATCACAGCTGTTTATGCCATTGCAAAGCACAATGAGTCTTTACAATACTTTGCAATTACGGTGAACGTGTGACTAAAACAGGTCATGCATGAACACTAATTGCAACATATTGTGAAGACTCGTGACGCTTTATGCTTTTTCTCCACTTTCCTGTTTTCTTTGGGGGCACATGACCTAAGAAATCAGAGTAAATGGATTGTCCTAATCTCAAACTATGGTTAGCTACAGTAGATTAACATAACAGCTTATGTGAAGTATGACTAGGTCTTTTTAAATTGTGAAAATCTAAACTTCTGTTGTTTTCCAAATAAACAATTGGAAAACACATCAGATCTCAATGGGAAAAAACCCATCCAGGATATCTATACTGATGTTGACAGGATGATGTGTTAGGAACAAAAGAATCCCACCTTGTTTAATGGAAATGAAAATGATAAACCTACAGAAGACTGAATTTAAAGACGTCCCGAAAATCAAAGTCACAAAAATACTGCGGTGTGCTAGTCCAGCAACTCAAAATGCTACTCAGCATTTTGTATGGCCCTTATGTGCTTAAATGCACGCCTGATAATGTTAAAGCATGCTCCTAACCTGATGGATGAACAGAAACATAATGTCCCAAAGGTGTTTAGGTGGGGCGAGTGTGGGGCTAGTCAATGGTATTACCGTATTTTCCTCACTATAAGGTGCTTAAAATCCTTAAATCTTCACAAAAATTGACAGTGCACCTTATAATCCGGTGCGCCTTATGTATGAATTCTGGTTGTGCTTACTGACCTTGAACTGATTTTATGTGGTACACGGCGCTCAAAAATCTGTCAGAAAATGTTTTAGTACGACTTTGGTAAGCTATGAAGCCGCACCGCTTGATGGATTGTCAGACAACCCGTTCTGTCAGAGCATTATGGCTACCGTAGTCAGTAGCCTCGCGGAGTAATCTGGGTCCAGAACTCCGTCCGCTTCAGGTCCCAAAGTCAAACGAACACTGAGAGTTAAAAACTGCCTAAATTCTTTCAGCTTTAATAAAATGATCAGCGTTGCTGCTTTACCAGGTGTAACAATTAAGTTTAACATCCAGGCATCCATGACAACAGAATTTATTAAATATAATGGAGTTAGAAGTTAGCAGGAAGTTAGCTCGCTAGTTTCCACCTAAACATGATATAGCACAGACCTTCCCAAAATGTGGGGCCCGCCCTTTGCAGGGGGGGGGGCGATATGAAAAGGGGAAAAAAAAAAAAAAAAAAAACAACGCTTGGACACTGCTAGCACGGGGCGCCCACAGAAACGCGAAGCAGGAGATGAAGCATCGCTAAATATGTTTCCAAACCAACTTTATTCTAAGCCAAAGACTAGAAAATATGGTGAAGCATATCTGCTCTTTGGTTTCACCTGCACAAGTGCCAAGGTAGGTCTCCCCTGCAGAATTGGGTTTCCCTTCATCAGGAGCAGTGCGGGCTCTTCAAATCACAGACAAACAGTATCCCACATTCTTAAGTTTTAGTTCACAAACACTTGTTTTAATGACTAACTACTCCTGACATTTTGGAGATGTTAGCTCTTTATACAGTAAAGTTACAGTGGGACACAAATAATATCAGGCTGATCCTGCCACGCTTTATTCCCCCGGTTCAAATCACGGACAAACAGTATCCCACAGCTGTTTATTATTATTATATTATTACACAGGAAAAAAACAACTACATGTAAAATAATTACACCGTGACGCCTCTGCCTTTCTAAATAGAGGGACAGTAACTGCGTGTGTGTATGTAAAACCTGCAGATAGTCAGATTAACAGTATTTCTGCAATTCATCTCATGTAAACAATAACGTGGAGCACAGCGTGACGTGAAAAAAGGCACATACCTTTGATGTTGCATGATGAACTCTGTATTCCTCGTCCACACGTAAACGCAAAAAATGAGTTTTAAAAAATCTCAGTTTTCGGTGATTCGAAACGCCGTTTGCATGTGGACGAAACAGCTGCGTTTTCAGAAATACCCGTGTAGGTGCGGACGTAGCGTAAAAGAGTTAGTAGTTTATTTTATTACTACCTGTAATTTATTGCAGATTACTTGTATTTGCTTAATCGTTTACTAAATGTTTGAGGTGTGAAAGAAACCGCAATGGAGCAAAATATGGGTGTGTGTGGTTGGAGGATGTGTTTGTGCGTGCGCGTGTGCGCTGACAGATTTCTGAAAAAATTCAAACGTACAGCTCTGCTACCACTTCCAACATAAATGAGGACAGAAAACTAAACAGCAGTGACGTTTGTAGGGTTACTGAAGGTGGGCTAGCTGGAATATAATGATGTGCTACGTGACCGCTAGCGACACAGCTATGTTAGCATAACATAAACACAGTGAAGCTGGAGGATGAACGCTAACTTTTTTCCACTCAATAAAAGTTCACATGGAGGTTCCTGATGGTTAGGGACAAATGCAATCGCATGGCAGGATGCTGTAAACGGACCAAACTTCAGTCAGGAGAACAACTGAGATAATCCATCCACAATACGAGGTTAGTCATTAACCCTTTAGAGCCGATCGGAGCGGGCACGCTCTGTTATGCGTAACTATTTTTAAATCCCAGTAGCACTGCAACCACGTAAGCTACCGCAAAAATTTTTTTTGCATATGAAACCGGAGGAGTTGTACTTACATCTTATGCCATCAGCTTGTCCTAGGTCACGGTTTCCTTCCACATAAAGCTTTGCAAAAACTGCATAAAAAGCGCTTGCAGCAACAAAAACATAATATTCCAGAAACACGCTTTACCGATCCGATCAGCGGTTCATAACAATTCTTACGTTGGAATAGACGTCAGCGCGAACTTTTGCATTTCCGCCATTACCTGCCCGAAACCGGAAGTGACGTCATTTTTGCGGAAATGTAGTCTTTTTTGCGATCAGGGCCTCAGGGCCTATACTGCTCTTTTTAAAAGTTATCTTTGACTTTATGACTTTCTGTGTCGTTTCTGGGATGCTTAGGACTCATATTGCACTGCTGGAAATAGTTTATTTTGATGCATATGCTGCTTTTTTGCAAATTTGCAGTATAATATTTATTTTCGTTTTTCCTGCAGTGTATAAAAATTGGTGTATTTCAAAAATAAAACTATGAAGACACTCAAAATAAATTTCCTGTGGTGGGAAACTATTTTGTGCAACTTTTTTGTATTTACAGTTTTGAGGGATAAGCCTCTTAAATTTCTCTAACTACAAATATATGTTAAAAAATCAAAAACGATTTTCAATTTTTTTGTAGTTTATTGCACTTTTTTGCAATTTATGTAATTACTATGCACTTAATGAATACATATTATTAAAATCTGGGCTATAATGGTTGTATTGATGTATAGCAACTTGAAATGCTCCCAAAAATGGCTCCACAGCATGTAAAAATATAATATAAGCTCTGGCAGACTTGGTTCTATGGTAGGTCTTAAAGGGTTAATATACTGCAACAACACAGAGCAGCTGCGAGAGGATTCAACATTAATGAATCGATGGTACGGAAGTGGAGGAAGCAAGAAGAATGAGTTGAGTAAAGTTTGACTTATCTGTTTTGTTTCGCTTAGTGCGCCGTATAATCTGGTGCGCCTTATGGTCCGAAAAATACGGTAATACTTTCATCTTCCAGGAACTGGCTGCATGCGCTCGCCACTTGAGACCGGGTGTGGAACCCAAGGATTTCATCCTGATACTTAATGGCAGTCAGGGTCCTGTTGCCTTTCAGTGTGTCCCTGTATGGACATGCCTCCCCAGACCATCACTGACCCGCCACCAAACCCGTCATGCTGAACGATGTTACAGGCAGCTTAACATCCTCCACAGCTTCTCCAGACCCTTTCACGTCTATCACATGTGCTCAGGGTGAACTTACTGCCATCTGTGAAAATCACAGGGCACCAGTGGTGGAGCTGCTAATTCTGGTGTTCTATGGCAAGTGTCAATCGAGCTCCACGGTGCCGGGCAGTGAGCACAGGGCCCACTAGAAAACACCCGGTACTCAGGCCACACTCATGAAGTCTGTTTCTGTGTTTGGACAGACACATTCACACCAGTGTCCTGTTGGAGGTCATTTTGTAACTCTGGCAGAGATCATCCTGTTCCTCCTTGTACAAAGGAGCAGATACCGGTCCTGCTGATGGAATTTTTCTGTAGCCCTGTCCAGCTCTCCTAGAGTAACAGTCTCCTGGAATCTGCTACATGTTTTTAGAGACTGTGCTGGGAGACAGAGCAAACCATCCTGGAGGAGCTGGACTACCTGTGCAACCTGTGTAGGATCCTGGTATCGACTCGTGCTGCCAGTCGTGACACTGACCCTAGACAAATGCAAAACTAGTGCAAAAAACAGTTTAAAAAAAAGATGAGGAGGGAAAAATATCAGTGGTCTGCACCTGTGAAACCATTCCCGTTTTCCTGAAGGAATCAGTTGGAACTGAGTTTTAATTGACCTGGTCATCTCTGTATCAGAGTCTGACCTTTCTCTTTCCCTACCTTTAATCCATCTGTCCATGTCACCTGCCCACTTGGGACCAATCACAGAGAGGATTGATGTGCAATGTGGATTTTAGAAAACTGACAAAACAGATATAAACTATGTGAGAAGACCTGCCAAAAAAAGTATACATGATGAAGATAGATATAAGAAACTGAGCGTCCCACAATGACAGTTGTGTTGAATGCATGTTTACAGTTGGCACTGGATTTGCTGGTAGCATTTAGCATAGATTAGTGTTTATTCAATGGTAGCACTGGCACCTCCAGCATTATTTTACATGTAACAACAGGCATCTCTGTTTCCTGGCAGCATCAGCATCAGTTCAAAGGTAGCATTACAATTTTATTAGCAGTTGACAGTTTTTGTCCTCAGTTAGCATATCTGTGATACTCATTTCTCCACCTTTTCCTACATTATAGACTCTTGTTGTTCTAAAACTGTTTTTATGTTGCTACTGTTCATTTTTCATGTGCTTCTGCTTCGTGCATTAAAATAAGTTTGTCCAATATATGAACATTAGCATGAACTTAAGAAGGGTTTATGTTAAAGAACGTTCTCTAAAAACTCTAATGGATATACCCACCATCGTCTCCGGTATCTCCAAAACCGCTATGAGCCTGCAAACCTGTGCCTTGGATAGTTATTGAGCACATGGAACGCGAACATAATCCACTGGTTTTGTCTATCAGTGCCTTGCTTTCAATATGTGCACAGTAAACATATATCACTCTTCCTAGCAGTGGCACAAAGAGCCACTGAGAGAAGAGGGAAGTGGAAGAGGAAGAGATAGAAGATACTGTCCTTAAAATACAGAAGTCAGGCCTCTCCATTCCATCTGTCACCGACTCCAACCTGCCGTCTCCTCAGCCTCAGATTGTCTTGGCAGCCTTTTCCTTCCTCTGTTCATGTGAGTGAGGATTTTTTGTTTTTTTGTTGGTTTTTTTTTGGCTGACATGCATTAGCTGAATTTAAACTAAGGAGCACATAAAGTAATTCAGAGTATTCTGGGTTGTTTTTGTAGTGAGAGGCGGTACACAGGAAACTCTGAGGTGCTGTTTTACAAAGAGGGGAAAATACAAAGCGACGCGAGACATGCAGGTTGAGCTTCTGGCATCAGTTTTACATGTTTACATGCAGGATTGTGCTCATTTACAATGATTACGCCTGAATGTCAAGATCAACATGAGCCCATCATAAATCAAGGGTTTTCAAATTGTTAGGTGTGCCTCTCCCGCAGTGAGACGAGAGCGAAGCAAAGATGCTGCTTAAGGAGAAAGGGACAGATGTATGGAGGATCAAAGGTGGGAAATTATATGCCAGTAAATAAATAATCCTTTAAATACAACTAATATAGGTAGTAACGTTTGATAAAAGGTAAAAAAGGATATTTATTTTTCACGTTATTTATTTACTTTATTACATATATGTCCTAACATTTCTATTTACTTCATAAATTTTAATTTTTGTCATAATAAAAATAGGGGAATGGAATGAAATACATTGAAAAATAAATATCAGTTAATTAAAAACCATCTAAAAGAAATACAAAACTTACAAAATATGTCATAAATATATAAAATATAAAACAGTATAGTTTTTGTTCTCCTGCTTGACGAAGTGGAGGAAAGCCTTCCGCCTCTTCTTGCCATGCAGCTGTAGTCCAACATTAACAAAACCTAGCATATATCACCCTGCCGTGTAATTCAATCTTTCCCAGAGGTTCAAAAAGCAAACCGTATTCCTCCAACCGAGGCTTGAAGTAGCATCTGTCAATAAAGTAGAAATGAAGGGCTTGATTATACAGGTGGCTGGCCGGGAGCCATCTCCCCCAAGACAGGAGAGGAGGAAGAGTGAAAGAAAAGAGGACGAAATGTAAGAATTTGGTTGTTTTACTTCGGCCCGGGCCCTTCCTCGCCCGTCCCATGCAACAGCTGCAAATGCACCAGTCAAAACAAATCTGGGATGCCAAGGGCTGTTTTGCTTTCTGCTCACACGCCTCAGACTCACCTGTACACACAAACACAAACCTGCGCTGCGCTTCTTCGCTGATTTCTTCGCTCCTGTGCGCCGGCTCGGTGAGTTCTCGCTCCATAAGCCTCTCTCTGCGTTCTTTAACGTCAAAAATAAAAATCGCTGTCTTCCCTGTGTATGAAAGTCACTTTGGGCTAACAGCACACTGTACGCCTCCTCAGTCAAGAAGTTTTTGAACAAAATGGCAACAAGAGATGACGCGTAAAGCAGAGCTCGCTGGGAAAAATGTGTAAAAATTCAGAAATACACACAAAGAGCTTAAGAAGGAGACGAGACAGGTATGGCTTTGTGCTGAAACGCCTCTTTTTGTCTTCTCGTGGGTGCGACTAGAGGACAGGCCAAAAGAGAAGGGCTGTGCATAAGCGCATATATGTGTGTGTGTGTGTGTGTGTGAAATATCCACAGCTCCTCGCCCAGTAGAGCCAACTGTTCAAGCTGCATGAAGAGCTCCAATATCGCACCTAGCCAAATAAACCAGACGATTGAAAAACAACACGCAGGCCCAGCTCCACTCACAGTATACACCTAAACTTTTCCAGTGCTGCTCAACCCTTTTCAACCCGTCCACCGCCTCCCCACCAAAGCCCCTTTCCTCCCTCCTCCTATCCGACTCCTTTCTTCTTTTTTCACATGCTTTTACAGTGAGGTACGCTGAAAGCTCTCTTTGTTGCCACGGTCTGTGGCGTTTGAATGGTACCAAACAAGCGCCCAAGTGCACCGAGCCCCCAAGACGGCCACTGAAAAGAATTCTTCTCCTGACTTCTCTCTGGCCGAGCGACAATGAGTGGGACCACTCCTTTCTAGTCAAGCCCGCACTAATGGCTAAGACAATATTTGCAGGAATGAGGGGGATTTAATTTGCATTCAGGCTGTCTCCATTCCTTTTCAGAGGACTTGGGCCTGCTCAGTTCAACTGTGCCGCGGCCTCTGAAAGTACGCATTCTGCCGATTTCGCTTTGATTTTTTTTTCTTACCTCCCTCCACCACCGCTAAAACCCCCCAACTCTGTCTTTTTTTTTCAAGGGAAGGGGTAGGGGGGTCTTTCAAACACCATTTGCTGTCTTGTGCTTGGATTCCCTAATTCAGAACTAGGGGGAGAAAAAAGTGGGATAAGGGGAGCTAGGGAAAGAACAGGTGTTGTCAGAAAAGGAGAGAACAGTGAGGTTTCAAGGATGTTTACTGGGATATTGTGGCTAACATGTTTTTTTTCTTGCATATCATACTCATCCTCGCTTTGTGCTCAATCACGCTAATTGCATTGGTTTTCAGATTATCCTCAGGTGCAATACAAATACATCAGAGCGCTCGCAATCTTGAAGGGTCCACATGAAAGTGCAACTCGAAATGTGTAGATAGAACAGCCTCCAGGATTAGCTATAAAAGCTTTTTATCTTAAACTGATATTCCAAAAGCTATTGTTACAGGTTCAAAATTAGCTCCGGGCTACGAAAATAATTCCTCGGCCGGCGCCCGATTAAATAAAGTAATTAGCAGAGTCGTTTTTAAAAAGGAGGGTGCTTTAGATTACAAAAGAAAAATACAACAGGCAAAAAACAGTCCCTAATGCTGACTGACAGCAGAGAGAGTGGTGAGATGTCGTATAACACCAAACTGTGTTTTTTCCTTTAGGCTTTTTTGAAGTCCTTTAAAGCAGGTTCCACACTCATACACACACAAATTAAGCAGCTCACACAGCGCTAATTATCACGGCTATGTGTTTTTTTTTTTTTGTTGGCTTTTTTTCCCCATTTGATGCTGGAAATGAAAATGTTCCTGAGGATTGTTACCATAGAAATCGCCTCGCTAAATGCCTGTCGCATCAATTGCCGCCGTATAACTGACTTTTTTGTTTTTCTTGGCTGACGAGAGGCTCGGTGCAATGCAGTAACAAAAGGAGCGAGGCGTCAATTTGAGTATTAAAATGAGAGAACCTGGAAAGCAGCCATGAGCCGTCCATCTACGGGCAGACACTCAGTTCGTTTGCATACTTATAGATGACAGTGAAATCTATATTTGGGATGTTTTGCTCTGAAGCAGTGATCTGCTGTGTATTTACTCTGCTTACTGAGAGCAGGAGCAACACATGAGCTGGCATCTGAGCCAGGAATATTCTCACACAGTCACCTGAAAAATCATCACTTCCTGTGTAATTTGAGCCTAAATGAATACAATGCAGAGTTGAGACATATATTATTATATATTTGCTTTTTCCAGAGATAGATAAGAAGATATACACCACATCTGACAGCCTCAAAAGTGATTACTTAGACTTCACTCACACAGGCCTAGAGACCAGTCGATGACCTCCTAACAACCTACAGTCGCTAGCAAGAAATTTGAGTGATTGGCAGCAGTTGCTTCAGGTCACCAGGTGAAATCATTTGCAAAAACAGGTACTACAGGAACTGTCTTTGTGATTCCTTTGGTGTGAAGCAGACATTCTTTTCTATTCATATTTTTAAACTTTTTCAAGATGAAAAAGACCATCGCAAACATTCACCTTCAAAATAAAAGCCGATGGCAACCTGCTAGCTGCTAAAGCAATTGCAAGGAGGTTTTTGATTTAGCACCGTGAAGCTCTCACTGACCAGTTTCACATTAGCAGCCAGCTGGTCTCTAGTACCTCATCGGGACCTGACCTTAACATACAAATAAACCTGACATGGTTCTTTTGTGTCCAAATATATTTGAAGTTTAAACGTTACATACTAAAGCGATGTATTTTTACTCAATTTGCATTGTTTTGTTTCTTGTTGGTCTTGTTTTTTCTGTATTTTCCTGCTCTGATTTATGCCTCTAAGGTGTACTTTAGTCAACCTTTGATGTTTTAAAATGTACTTATGAATAAATTGGCTTGACTAGACAATACCTAAACAATACCTATATATCATCCAGTTCTCTCTCTCGTGAGAACTGGATGATCTGTGTTTCTTTCTCGTTTGTCCGTATGTATGTAGGTTACACGGCAAGTTGGGATCCGTAAAATTCACAAATTTGTGTTGTTTTTATGCAGGGCGTCCAGTCATAAGTGGCCTACAAAACACTAGAATTTCCCTGTAGCAGAGACATCTTTTACAGGGTTTTAGCATTCAGAGACTTGTATTAAAAATGCAATTAACAGCAGTTCAATAAGGGGAGATCATTAGAAGAACTGAACATGATTTATTGATGTACAGAATTCAATATGAGGTATTTGGCGGTTAGACTCCGATGGCCATCCACAGCAGAACGTAATCCCAGCGGTGACAGGGATTAGGCAGGACCCCCCCCCGGAGTCTAGACGCTGGTGGTGGAGATGGAGGCATGAGTGATGATGGGGAGGAGGTAGGTTGCACAAAGGCGTCTGCAAGGAAGAATGAGAGATGATCAGTGAGATTTGAAGGCTGATTGGCCTGAAGAAGGCCAGCAGAAAGATGATTGGGCTTGACCAGTGATGTCACAGTCAGCTTGACATCTTTGGGAAATGGAAGTGATGTAACGCTGATTAGGCACCGGTACCTTGGAAGCAGACAGATGTGTGGCTACACATCTGTATTGTTAGTATCCACTTGCAGAGATCAAACATCAGGAGGTAGACTGGGTCTTCCTCTAATCTGATGTCTGTATGTCAAAGTGGGGGAAATACTAACCCCATGTGTATCATTGTTTTCAGTGATACATGTGGGTAGGATAGGAAAAGCGTATATAGTATAAAAAGTCCTAAATAAGTATGTCTTCAAGAGTAATGGGCTATTATTCAATAAGCCTCAAGAACTTAACAAATGCAGTCCATTTACAAAATGTTACAAAATCTTCAGCCATTAAACATTTAAACCCAGCTCTGCAGCTGTTTTCTACAATTTTGTTTTGAAGCACACACAGACACACACGTGCGTGCTTTATCTCACACAGCGCATGCTACGCTGACTGTAATTTGTCCTCTGAGGTTGTAACACTGACATAATACCCATCTTTAAAGCGACAGCACAGCGCTGTTGTTTTAAAGACATCTTTCAGCAGGAAAAATAGATGTAGCCTGTGTCGAGAGGTTTGTGGCTCTGGGAACACAAGATGGTAAACAGACGTTTGACAGAGCTGTTCACGCACACAAACACACACACTGCAATAAAGCGGTCTGTGTTCGCGTATTCTCTTTGAGATGTGTTTGGCGGGGATCAACGTGGGGAGCTTCGGCACCGCTTTGCTTGAAATGTGTGTTTTTAGTCATAAATATTCAGCTGACAAAATGAATAATAATAATAGTGGCAGGCACACAAAACAGGATTCTGGGATTCTGTGTGACTCAGAGGATGACCCTTTCAAAATAAAGCCTGATGCTTTTTAATAATTGAGGAGCGCTCACCGGTAGTGAAAGGAATAAAATCACTTCTTTTGTTTCGGCCTGTTTAATTCTATGTTTTAGTGTCATTTAGCTTCGCCGATGTCACTTCAGACTCACTTGCTCCGTGTAATTTTTCGTGGAGGAGGGGTGGAGAGGGTCGGGATGGAGGGAACAGAGAGGCACATAACAATCACCAAACTCCAGTCGATAAAAGCAAACTTTCCACCATAATCCACCTCTTTTCCAACCTTTTCCATACACTGGTCTGCAAGGTCAGCAGAGAAGGGAAACAGAGGGTGCATCTGCTGTCAAATCAAATCTGGTTGTCAAAATGTTGTGCCCCCCACCTTCACTGCTCAATTTCACAAGAAAAATAAATAAATAAAAAAAATTATGTACAACTTGCAACAAAAACAAGGAGATGTTGAGCATGAGCCAGAGAGTGGAGTTGGTGGAGAGGAAGGGAAGAGCTGAACGAAAGTAGCGGGGGCGGTGGAAGGGGGGGGGGGGGGGGGGGGGTGACAGGGGGCTGACTGCAAGCAAGTTTTGAAGTGTGCATTCGGTTTGTGTGAGGGCAAGAGGGGGGAGTGGGGAAGCACACTCATATTGAATGAGCACCCGTGCCAGGTCTCAGATTGAGGGGGACCAGCTCTAACCACCCTTTTTCGCCCGCGGTCATATTGACTCCAGCCAGGCTGTTGGGTGTGATATGACCGCAGGCTATGTGTGGGCCCTGGCTGCCAAGCTGGTTTCTCCGTGTACTGGGGAAGGTGGGAGGGGGTGGGTGAGAGAAACCCTGCGAGTGTGTTTAGTTTTCCACAGGGCAAATACCCGCGCTCCCATCTACCAAATTAACGAGATGAAGTCCCGACGATAACGATTCTGACAGCTTGTCTGTCTGCTGTGTGCCTTTGCCGGAGCGAGGCGGAGGCGCTCCTCTCTATATGGCGTGGAATTCCAATGAGCCCAGTCGGTGGACTGTTTGCATTGGTAATTGCATTCCCAGAAGCAATTTTAATGAATCTAAATAGCTAAAATCTCTATTCCTGTTCCACAAATCATGACAAGCTGAAATACTAGCTGGGCACTGCTTCATTATACTCAAGCATCATAGAAGGAGAAGTTTAAAAAACGTAATAATAACTTTACCTAAAACACTGAAAAGTAAAAACAGTCGTCAGAGTAGATTAGAAAAAGAAAGTCTTCACATTCCTTTTCCTTCCTATATTATTATGGAGAGCTTGTCACAGGTAAAGCCTTGCTCATGAATGACAGGTGTCCACCCTCTATGTTGTAAAATTCTGCAAGATCTCATTGCAACATGATTCATGGTTCTGCTCCAAGAATGTGCTCAACAGCTTTGCTGCTTCCTGTCAGCTAAAATTTGGAGATGAATTATGGTGACAGATCTTTAAAAAGCAAAGGCCCTGCGCCTGCTGTTCTCATCTCACACAACCGTGTTTTGTTTTGGGGGGGGGGTTCTCTTTTAAAAGAGAACGTGATTTATTTTTAAGGGCTTTTACTGTACGGGAAATACTCACATACACACTTAATCCAGGTTTCAGTGAGCAAATGTAAACTGGATGTTTAGAAATGCAAATGGTGCTTTAGGTATTTCAAAGGAAGTCTGTGATTGCTTGCATCATGTTCCAAAGCGAGCAAGTGGCCAATCAGATAGGGACCAACCGCCCCCCCAGAAAATGAAGGAAGTATTAGTAATATAATTCCCTGGGTACCAGAGGCTGGCCTCATGCCTGCAGACAAACAGCTTTTATCATGATTTTGTGCCTTCTACTGTACATATGAATCGGTTTAGGAGCCCCCTGTGTCCTCACGATCGATGACGAGTCAACGTGTCACCTCTGCTGGGGCAAAACGGACCACTTAGATATTTTTGACAATAGTTTCTTCAAATTATTTATTCTTTTTTTCTTTGAATTTGCTTCCACTTGAAATAATATTCAATCGGCTTAGCCTGTAAGTTAATTCTTGGTGACAGTAGTTGCCAAAATAATCTTATCTCAGGGCCTATTTAGTAGCTACTCTGCTTTTGATCTTATCTCCTCCCTCGACAAACAGATTATATCTAGCTGCCATGAAATTTGGAAAATTTCAATTTTTTCGAGCAGATTAAAAGTTCTCATCATGGTTGGATTAATATTAAATGGCGGAACAAATATTTAAAGAGGACCAATTCCATTTTACCAATTCCATTTTTCTATTCTTGGCCTCTACTAAAGTAGCTTTCCGTTATTCACAGTTCAAACGGATCTTGTTTTATTCTAAGTCCTCAGACGAGCTGTTTTAGCGCCCCTCATTTATCTAAGCCAGCAGTTTTCTGATTGGCTGCTCCTTTCAAACAGACAGACATCATTTTAATTTGGACACATTTAAATGTGCACATCCAGCACTGTAAGAGCATATATAACACTTTACATCCACCCTAAATTAAATTATTGCTCATTATATAAAATGTAAGCTCTTTAATCAAAATGTTTTTGATGCTAAAAAATTATTATTGTCATTTTCTATTAGTATTAAAAAAATAGTGAAACACATCATTATGTTTTGATTAAGATGCCAAATTACAGAACTATTACTTGCACTCCTGAACAGGCTTTGGTTGGATTTTATGCTTGATTAAGTCCACTAAAATTTGGGTATGAAAATGTGAGTTTGTTTTTTCATTTTAGTTTTAAGCAACAAAGTATTTTTGACACATTTCCAAAGTTTTTGTGTTTCCTTGTTTTTATGACAGGTGATCTAATAAATTTGTCATGAACTGTACATGACAGAAAAATAAGGCAACGCTTAACAGGTTTCCCTTTCAGTATGTGTAACGGTCATAAACAAACACACAAACGGTAAAAATAGCTGTAGATCTGAATGCTGTCTAATTCAACAGCAGTAAGTCATATGTGATGTTTATGTCTTTGGCATGGAACTGTGACAGACAGGACTCGATGCACAAACCCTGCAATTTCTGCAGTCTGCCTTTGATGTCGTTCAGTCCCATTTAACTCAACTTAAGTTGGTGTTAAATTCAGAGAAATCCAAGTTCATGTTATTCTCAAATGGCAAAGAGTTGTTAGCTACGTCTCCTAAGATTAAAACAATTCAAGGATCTGAAATTGAAATGGTCACATCTTACAAGTATCTAGGGATCATTATAGATCAGAATTTGTCATTTAAGACTCACATTCAAAGGCTTGTGTCGAAGTTAAAACTAAAACTAGGTTACTTTTTTAGAAACCAATCCTGTTTCTCCCTCCAAGTGAGAAAACATTTGATTCGTGCAACCTTTTTACCTTTATTGGATTATGGTGACCTGCTTTTTATGAATGCACCTGCCCACTACCTAAAGAGGTTGGATACTGTGTACCATTGTGCTTTACGTTTTATTACTGGCTATGGAAATCGTGTACATCATTGTTCTTTGTATGCTGCTGCTAAATGTCCATCTTTGCATATTCGCAGACTCTCCCATTGGTTGATTTTTATCTATAAATCTCTCCTTGGGCTGGTTCCATCTTATTTATGTGTTTATATGTGTAAAAACCACAACCAATACAACCTTCGTTCGATCAAAATCATACAATTGATTGTCCCAAAAATCAGAACAGAATTGGGGAAAAGGGCTTTTAAATACGCTGCCCCTGCTTCCTGGAATAATCTGCAGAAGGAACTGAAATGATCAGAATTGGTTACCTTGGGAGAGTTTAAGTCTGTCTTAAAGGAACGAGAGAACAGCTCTTTTACTCAGTGTGATTGTTTTTAATGTACTCTTAATTTGACCTGTTATTATATATTTTACACATGTTTGTATGGGATATTGTATTTGTTTTAAATGTTATATACCTATGTGGTATGTGACTTTTGTTGCTATGATGCCAGGTCTCTCTTGGAAATGAGATTTTTAATCTCAATGAGATTTTTTACCTGGATAAATAAAGGATTAATAAAAATGTCATTTAGCTGCATTCACTTTAAAGGCTTTTTTTATACTACGGTTGTGTTAGACATACAGTGCAGGAAATGAGACGCTAGGGAGACACTGAAGTGTATTTTTTCTTTTTTCTGTCTTTCTTTCTTTTTGAAAAACAGCCCCAGAGCATAACTGTTACACCTTCTGTGTCTGATTGTGTGGATGTTGTTCTCTGGGTCATACTCAGCGTTTCTTTTCTTCCAAACATAGCGGGTCGGGTTGATGCCAAAGAGTTTGATTTTGATTTCCTCTGATCACGGCACTTTCTCCCAAACCTTCTCTGAATCATTTCAATGTTCACTGGCAAACCTAAGACGGGCCTGTACATGTGCCTCCTTGAGCAGGGGGACCTTGCGGGCGCTGCAGGATTTCAGGCCATTACACTGTAGTGTGTTGTTATTAATGGTGTTCTTGCTGACTGTGGTCCCGACTGGCCTTCAGATCATTAACAAGCTCCACCTGTAGCTCTCTGTAGTTTTGGGCTGAGCCACCACCTTTCTCACAATCATCCTGACTGCATGAGACAAGATCTTGCACATAGCTCCAGAGTGAGGGTGATCGATGGGCATTTTATTGTTCTTCCATTTCTGAATGAACAACACCAGCAGTTGTCACCTTCTCACCAAACGTCTTACTGATGGTCTTGCAGCTCAGTCCAACCTGTGCACATCTACAGTCTTCTCCCTGACGTCCGTTGACAGCTCTTTGCTCCCGTCCATGGTGGTGGAGAGGCTGGAATGGAAGAAAGCGATTCTGTGCATAGATGTGCTTTAGACAAATAATGAGCTGAAATCAGGAGGATCTCTAATTGATATATTGATTGTAATCTATGCGCCACATGGACACACAGCTAACTCTGGCTTAATTGTGAGGGATCGAATCCTTATTTCAGTCAGTGACATGCAAATCATGCTTTTATGTAATATGTGGGGTTTTCCTGGCTTTTTGGTTGATATTCTGTGTCTCTCCATTAAAATGAAACCACCATAAAAATAATTTCTTTGTAAGTGAGCAAACTTAGAACATCAGCAGGGGATCACTGCAATTATGCTGTATTTTAACAGCTGTGGCTTGTTTGGTTAGTCTTGTTTTTAATGGTGAACACATTAAGGAAGACTAAAGTTTCCAATGATGAGGTCAGAGTAGCAACAAGGTAGTTAGCGACAGCAGTACCCCTGATATACACTAGACATCTCAGGCATACGGACCCTGTGAGCACATAAGTCCTACTACTAAATTTGTGTATATGAGACACACATATACACAAACGACACACACACACACACCAACAGAGAATCTGAACTTGGAATCATGCAAAGCCACTCTAGTAGATTCACCCAGAGCAACAATAAAATACTAAAAGCAAAGCACACATCATTATTTTGAAGATTCAGGAAGTGTGTTTATGGCAGTGGTGTTGGTCAAGTTGTTATGGTAATAGGCCAGCCTTTATAATTAACAGAATAGTGACTTTATGTTGTGCGTTTTTTGTGATGTTTTTTGTGCTATTTTAAGCCATGTGATTAGCAATATTATAAATCATGTTTTTACATTTTGTAGTCTTGTAATGTGTTGACCGAGAGGTTACCAGTGTGTGAGAGTAAGTGGAGTCTTTGCTCAGGGTGGGCTAAGCCCCGAGATAACGCCTCAATAACCCTGACATTGTTAGCAGTTTTCTAAGAAGGCCTCTTTTGTAAGAATTACCCTCTCACGCAGCCCCTTCCACACCGTCAAACCACCATGAATACATCTCCATTGTTGCACCGTGTAATGCAACAATCTCATTATTACTTGATTGCAGGAGTTTGTCTCACTAACTAAATCTTGGCGAGGAGGCTGCGATGTTCACGCAGGGAGGAGAAAGACATCCAGGGGCGTGAGGATGCAGCGGTGGCCGGAGTCAGCGCAGGTTACCTCTGAAGGCTGTTCTATCAGCCTCCAATTAGATCTAATTGGATTGCCAGTCACCCCTTAAATTAGCTTGCCTAATAAGGTTTCCCGCTGTCGGATAACTGTGTGCAAAATAATGAATAAACGCTGCATTTGAGGTGTGACGCTCTGTTGTTTCACACTCGGAAAAGCTCAACAGAAATACCAATTAAGAGGAAGCCCGGGCATCAGAGTCAACAGGGGAGGAAAAAGAAGAAGGAGGAGGAAAGAAAGGGAGGGAGGGAGGAAGCAAGAAGACAAAGTTACGACTAAAGGTAAAGGAATGTTACATTTGTTTTCCAGAGACTGAATATTTAACAGTGTGGTTAAAAAGTAACACAATACCCAGGCACTGGCATTCCTATTAATTTTTAACCAGCTGAGCAGAGAATTTCGAGGTGTGCTCTCTGTAATCCCCTTTGCATGTAGAATCAGGATCCGACATGAAAGAAAGGGATTTAGAAACTAATCATTCATACAAGTAGAAATCAACCAACATGCAACGTGCATGTGTGTTATGCTGGAACCATTATATTGTAGTGTGTGTGTGTGTGTGTGTGTGTGTGTGTGTGTGTGTGTGTGTGTGTGTGTGTGTGCGTGTGTGTGTGTGTAACCCCAAGAGGCCAAAGAACGAGATGTTATCCTGCTGACCTCCAGTCCTCTCCAGTTGGACAATTTGTTTTCACGTTTCGTTACGTGTACGAGTAAAATGTCGCAATAAGCTACAAAGGGACCAGCCTGCCATCGAAAAAGCAACGAAGCTTCACCTTTTTTTTCTCATTTCAAAAATTCAATCTATGTTTAATTTTGTTGGACTTTTTCAGGGCACTTCTGCAGCCATTGTGCGAAAGTTTCTCACAATTCTATGCAGCAATAATTCAGAGAAAGAGGAAAAAATAGTCATGCATTTAACAACTATTGTGCACGGACACAGAGGCTTAATGTACGAGCTGCAGAAGCCCCCCCGGAGCCTGCCAGGACGTGCCATGCAAGCACAGCCTTTTCAATCAAATCAAATCTCCACGCGCCATAGCTGGAAACTTTGGCCTTCACCATGGAGGGAAAATGTCTTATCCTGATAATTACACTGGGATATAGAGATTGCATTGCCACAGGGTATGAAATACTCCCATTGCTAAAGCTTCTTAGCGCTGCTGCACTAGACTGGATGAGCCTAGCAATGCAGCTACGGTCCGACCGTGTTTGATCCTTGTAAAATGGGAGAAAATCAAGCACAGGCATGAAGTGCTGAAGTCCTACAAGATTTCATTGCTTAGGAGCAGGGATGAACGTGTGTACATAGTAGTGCATTAGTGGGAGCAGCTTTGATTTTATTAAAAGAAAAGTGTAAAAACCACTCAAACTAAGGGGGAGGGGGTCCAATTGTTTTTTGCTAGAAAAATTAGAAATATGTTCAGGAATTAATTGGAAAATGTGTAAACATACATTGCAATACAGTATATAAGGTAGAAAGGGAGTTTTAGTTTGAAAATCAACATTTTAGTATGACCACCTTCATTCCTCAACACAACCTGAACTCTCGTACTTTGCCTCTCGTTTTGAGTTCTTCTCCTCAGATACCAGTGCTCATTTAGTCTCGTCTGAGTTGCAAAAACTAATGTTTTAACTATGATAATACTGGAGTAGCTACCAGCACCTTAACAGCAAGCTTTGGCAAGATTTAGCTTTGTAATGGTGTTACTGGCAGGGCGCAAAGTGACCAATGCAGTGGTATAAAGGGCCTTTAAACCTCTTCTTTGGATGTTTGTTGCCCATTGTCCTGTTCTCTGTTAAGACGATCTCACATTACATTGGTAAAGTATTGGTCCAGGCTCCGGGAGGCCAATCCATTACTGATAGTGTTTCACTGTATTTTTTTCTATCGGGGAATGTTTTTACTGAACAGTGTGTTTACAATGATCATCATGGTGAAAATCCAGCCATTTCCTTTCACACACTATCCAGATGGTATTGCTTGGTGGGTCCCGAACACCACTGCCTGCAATGGAGCTCCAAACCATGACAGCGCTTCCACAGTGTTTTACATTTCTGTCGTACCTCTTCTTTATATATTGAAGGTTTATTTGATTTGACACCTTAGAGGCTGGTCCATGAAAATACTTTCGGACATAAACCAGTCCGTGGCGCAAAAAAGGTTGGGAACCGCTCCATTAAAACAAGCTTTGGATTGTTTTCTGTGGAGGGGCTAAATTCTTCATGTAGCCACTTTGTACTGGGCAGTGACATTAGCAAGTCCTCCTAATCACTTGTTTGCACAAGCATTCAAAGAGGGAGGGGTGACAAGGTGAGGGTGTGACTCTTTCCGTCTTAAATCTTAAAATCAGCTTACTTTGATCTTATTTGTTTTTGTTCTCCTACATTCACTCCCACTAGACAGTGTAATTTCAATTTCACAGTGTATAAATAGCATCTGATTTTAGTATTAAAAACTGGGAACTTAATTCCCACTTTTTTGTTTTTATGTGTTATTTTGTGGTTTTGATCACCTGTACGTCTGTCCGTGTAATGTAGCCATACATACTCATTCAGATGAGGCTGTAATATTCAATTTAAAAAAATAAAAACACTTTTCAACATGCTCTAGTTTGCTCCAGACAAAGTGATTAAGGGGTCTCCTTTCCTCATGCTGTCCACTTTCAAGGCCACCAAACCGTTTTCGCTCCCAATTATTGCTTTTGCAGGGAAAAAAAATATTATTCACTGTTTGACACAGCTGGAAAACTTAAAGTGAGACCTCACGACTTGCGCTCTGGTTTTTCATTAGGACACAGTGTAAAGGCAGCGCCTGTCTGCCACCCAGGGAAGTGTTCATGTGGGATGAGGCTGCCTAATGAGGCGTGGAGGCCACAGGTTATGGGAACCGGGGCTGCGATCACACCCTGGAACTACGGACAAACAGGAAGACAAATACAACAGGTGAGATCTGATAGTCGCTGCATGCTTCGTGTGAAAGGCCAGGAGAGAAAAAGCTGCAGAGGCATAGAAACCTGACCAAGTTTGACCCTGATGTCACTTCCTCCCTGCTTAAAAGTTCAAATTACCCTTACTTCCTATGTAAACCTTAAGTAGCCTCTGCTCTAGAATGATCTGACCCAAACCATTACAGCCTACTGTGTATCTTTTGGTTTCCTGAGAGTGGGGCTTACCCTTCCTGCCATGCCTCGCTTTCCCAAAATAAACACCCAAGAAGGAGGGAAAGAAAATATCGCAGCTTAGAAGGCGGCTAATATCGCCATTCACTTAAGCAAAAACCACATCTTCTGTCAGTTTACTCTCCGTCTGCCGCTCTGCCTGCTCCGGATCCCTGCCTCGGTGTGTCAGATTAGTCGAGAGTTGTTCATGAATATACAGCTGGTTACCCTCATTTCATAACATTAGTCCCCGTTTTGGCTTAGAGCCATTACAGTAGGGGTAAATAGAGCAAATACAGACAGGCCTTGCAGATGCTAATGTACTTAGCGTTAGCGGTAAACAAAATGAGATTACCGAGGAAGGGAAGGCAAACTGTGAATTTGATTTACCCAGGCTTAGCGTAAACAGCTTGTCAAACTCCTGCTCTGCTGCTATGAAAAGGCGGCAGAATGTGTATTTGACTAACAAGCACAGTAAGTGTTTCTTGCTATTCATGAAATTACGAAGGCAATTGTCACTGTAATTGGAAGCGAGTGCCAAAGGAGAGCTAGTAGGCGCATCGCCCCCAAAATATTGTTTACTTTTTTTTTTCTTTCTTTAACTGGTTGTGTTTTGAGTGATGGGGGATTACAGCGAAGAGGGACCAAACTGGTTGGTTAATATAAACGTGATTTACTCAACACTAAAGTGAAAGGAGCAAGAGCGCCACACGGGAATGTACAGCTGCGAGAGATCACCTAACGTTAGCGCGTCCGTGTGCCTCCCCGACATTAACATAATCCACATAATCCAGAGGTGGCGGCGGCACAGGCCCCCTCGATAACGAGGCACCGCTCCTTATGGGAATAAAACTCAGCTAAATGAGATGGAAACACACTTTGCGCTCTTATTATGTGATAAATGGGATTTTCACGTGTTATATCTTTTTCTACAAAAAATATTTTTAATTGTATTTTTTTTTTTTTTTAGTTCTGATGATTACAGCAGTCATATAATATCTCCCCTTTTGCTGGGGGGGAAAGTTTTCAGTCTCTCCTGACAAAAAAAAAAGGCAGGCTAATTGCATGTCAATAATTCAATGCTTAATTTTAATGACCAGGATAGTTCATTTATTCTCCGTCTAGCCCGCCTGACGATGTGATTAATAGGGATGAAAGATAAAGCTCGCAGAGGGGGGAGAGAGGAGAAGGAGAAAGGCGAGCAGGGAGATAATGTTGGGGATCTGCTATTCTCTTCCTTCCTCGACCCTTCCCGGATGGCAGGAAGGTCTTGCAGACTCCTGAGTCGACAGTTTGGGGGAACGCTGCTGGGCCACATACTGAAGAGGAAGAGGAGACCAGTGAGAGCGGTCAAATTGACATATTCTCAATAAAAAAAATTTGAGCCCTTTATGTGGATCCTAACAGGCTACGGAGCAGTTGGCCCAATGAAATTTTGAGGAAATATCGACAAGTTTTGTTTTGTTACATCCAGCAAATTCACTGTTGATCCCAAATAATCCAAAGCAGGATGCAAGTTTTTCTTATGCTCAAAGATGGCAGTAGTATACTTTTTTTTATGAACTGACCAGCAAAGGTTTAGAAGTGGAAGAACCCCACTGAGGATTCTTCCCCACCCGCACTGGAGGGAGATGAAGGCATCACAGACCACTCCTCACAATGAAAACACTTCCTCCAGGCCTAATGGCCTCTGAGCCACAGCTTTTGTCCCCTGATTAGCCAACCTATTCAGGGCTCAGCCCCCTAATTGCGTAGCCTGTTTAGCTACCCAGTATTACAGTAAGAATTAATGAGACACAATTACCGCACCCAGGAAATCTCCCGTCCCAGCGACCACTCCGATTTGCAGAGGAACCTCGCTGAATAAAACCTCCTTGAGCTGAGAATTCAACCTACTGTCAAAAAAGAGGGGGAAAAAAAAGAAAAATGTGGAGCACAAGGATTTTTCACCCTCGCAGGAGAAGAGATACATGTATTTATTCGAAGCTATCTCATAATTAGGCCCTAGAGTGAATGAGTGAGTGAGGGAGAGCAGGGGAGGAGATGGGAGAAGGAGAGCAGAGAGGGTGTGGGGGTGGGAGAGAAAGC
This sequence comes from Simochromis diagramma, assembly GCF_900408965.1. Taxonomy (NCBI): domain Eukaryota; kingdom Metazoa; phylum Chordata; class Actinopteri; order Cichliformes; family Cichlidae; genus Simochromis; species Simochromis diagramma. The sequence goes on along the minus strand of NW_024387503.1, from coordinate 1,951,393 downwards.
AGCGTTCAATAGCAAAAAGGCCCACAGATACAAAAGGCAGAAGAATGACAGGCACAAGAGTGAAACCTGCTCAGAGAAACGAGGAGGAGGAGGAGGAAGAGGAGGAGGGAGATGGAAAAGATGGACGAGAGGGTGAGGGGGTGGGGGGAGTCAAACGCAGATTCAAACCTACAGTTTAGCTGCAGATAGCGTTTCATCACTGTGGCTTTGTGGGAAGAAGCCCGGGGTGAGCAGCTCAGTCAAGGCTAATGGTCCATGGTGACACTTTAAAGAACCTTTGAGATGGGATGGGACAGTGGGCTCCCTTTCAGTCGGGAGCCGAATATTATTGCTCAGAGCCAGCACACGATCTGTGGGCACAAACAAACAGACAACTTTCTGCAGTCCTCTCCTTTTTTTTTTTGGGAAGTTTGGGTTAAGGTTAGTGAAAATAATCAGCATACAGTAGAATCAGCATTTGCAGTGTCCTCAGTGGATGGTTTATGCCATCCATGTTTCTACTACCTGAGCTCGAGAGAATTTGACTTTCTTTGCATAAGGAGAACACGGATGAAGCGTGACTCCAAGCAGGCAGCAGTATGAAATAAAAACAAAACTTTTTGAGGTTAGAGTAAATATGAGAAATGTATGTTAAGCTAACGATAGCTACAAAGTGTTCAAACGTCAAACCAGTTGCTTTAGTTTTGTAAAAGGAATAGTTTAACATGCTGGGAAATTCTTTAGTTGCTCAAGATTGATAAATGAAGTCAACAACGAAGTGCCAAAAAAATCCATCATGTGTATTTTGACTTAAGCTAAGTTATCGTCCCTTTTAACACAACTAGCATACACGACTAGCATATGCGACTAGCATACATGCATATCACCAAAACCTGACATTTGTGTCTATTAGGATGGAAAGAAACCAGAAAGTCTAGTAAAACACAAATTCAGGGCGAGCACACTAAGTGAAGACACAAAGGCTTCTTTTTTCCATGATTGCTTTGTAACCCAAGAGCTTTTCTTGTTGTAAGACAGCATTGCTAAGTGTCTCCGCTTTTAGAGTCATCTGCTGTATCAGTGTAACTATCAGCTGTGTCTGCTGTAGCCATGAGTCCTCGAACATGAGCGGGCTAGTCAGGTAGATAAGGGTTGAAATATTCCCGCTGCAATGAACATGTACATCAGAGCCACTAATCAGCTTTCTGTCTAGAGCACTTTGCTGAAGAACTAATCAAACACAAAGCGTATTGATTCGGTGAAACGGTGCTGTTAGGAGTGAGCAAATGTAAGGAGGGCTTTCCAAGTCCTCTTATGTGGTTTGTAAGTTCTGAATTTGCCCAAGATTAGCTTCCATGAAGAGGATTAGTACTTTTCTATGGAATATTTTCAGCACCAGCATAGTAATTTCAGGAATGTTCAGTGGGGCTTTCACAGTATTGTGTTTACTCACCTGTCAGTCTGTTTTACCCTTTCAACACACACACACACACACACACACTTAAAACAACCCTTCCTAAGTGCTCACTGAGGCTGAGAGTTCATCCACTCTAATACCCACCTTGGTAGAAAATCTGTAACTTTTAAGAGATTTTTGGAAACACTGCTCGTGCATTTTTATATATTAACACTGAACAGACAGTGCTGTGTCATTGCTTTAGGAAACAATGACACAGACACCGCCTCCGCTGGGTTATTCATATGCGTGTTTTAGACAATGAGAAGAAATTACATACATTGTCATTTAGTTGGGACTTGCTAGCTAAATGTAGTCAGAGTTGCATGCTTTAAAATGACAACACATCAGGTTGGATGTGCTCTCAGTGTTATCTGGACTGGGAGCCTGGCTGTCTCGGGCCAGCTCAGAGTAGATTACCTGAATGGCCTTTGTCTCCCCGTGACCCCCCCTCCCCTTAGAGCAGGTCGCAGCCTGAAGCCATTTCAGCCTGGCCCTCCTCAGGTTACCCCTCTCTCAGATGATAGAGGGAAAAAAAGAGAAAGGAGAAGAGCCACGGAGAAGTGTAAAGAGAGAGGTCAGAGGCTCAGGTGAGCTTAGCGTGTAGGCTGTCAATCAGGCATCACACGGTATATCTCGAGGGAGGTTCTCCCTTCCACTCCGCTGCTCTCCCCTCTCCTCAACCTTTGGTGCTCGCTTCACCTTCGTGTCTCTCACGATACGTTCGAATGATTCAGATTCATCCAGAGTTTTGCTTGTTAACATTTCTATTGGGGTTGGCAGATGTTACAGCTGTTATTGTCTAGCCAGGTGGGCTACGCGGTCCAGAAGTATGCTGAGTATGACTCAAGTCGTATATCAGACATTCTCCACGTGTTTGCAGTCTGTGACAATTAACTTTGGCGATATCTGCATGTCAAATATACCACAATAACTGACAGTGTAGTATCTTTCCAAATATGTTTAAAAAAATCACCACTAATTAGTTTAAATAGCTAGCAGGTTACACAAAATAAGCCACACTGTAATATGCACTAAAAGCCTGGTAAGAATGTGGTCTCAGCCCTCATGTTTATCCTGCCTGATAGCGTAATTAGTTAAACAACCCAGTAAGCACACTCACGTCGTCTGAAGATGCCAATCTCAATGGTGTCATAGGCTGATAAATACGTCCTCAGCCAGCACAAGGTGAGATAACATCAACCGACTGGAGAGTCGAAGCAATTATTACGCTGCGCCTTACCTGTCTGATGCAATCTGTGCAAATAAAACAAAAGTGCCCTTAACCAGGAACTCGATTCACTCCAGTAACCTAATTTCAGCAACACCATCATTTCAGTTGATCCAATTACTCGTTGCTGGAGCGGCGGCCCTCGTAACGTTAGAGGTGAAAGAGAGTGTCAGGAGGGCGCTTTAATCTGTTGCTGCTGTTGCATGTTGCACAGTGGAGATGAGGAGCGCGACCCTTAGAGCAGTGTGGATGCTCTTCCCTGGATGAAATGTAGTCAGTCAGCGTTCCTGCTGGTGTACTTTACACCCACTGTGAAACAAAGCCAGTGTCTGTGACTGTTTGAGCACAAAACTGTTTTCATTATTAATTCATATTAATTATTTAGCCAGAAATTATATGCCTGTCAGTGCTTATATCATGGGGGTGGGTAAAGCTTGTCGGGATGAGGGGGCGATCCTCTCCACAGAGAGATGGAGAGGCGGGGAGCTTGTAGCAGATAAGGTCATCAGTGTCCTACTGTCTGGCCTTGGGGAGTCTGAGTTTTCTCTCACCGACACACATTTGCACAAACACCACCCACCCGAGAGTCGGTCGTGCCCCCAGCTTGTCGCGGATGTTTGTCAGAGAGCTTCAAATAGTAATATTCGTTCTGCCAGGAACTGTCTCCCAAATAAAATCTGTCTCGCAGTATCCAATGTAAGCCCAGCACAAAGGTTAGATTACTACTGTAAATAAAGCCCACGTCTACATAAATAAACACGTCTTAATCAGACTGCTAATGAGCAGGATGGGATGCCCAGGATAGCTCGCTAAGGGGCACCGTTCGGCCTCTGATGTGCACAGCGAGAGAGATCAGGGGGGTTTGATCGGAGCTCGCCAGGACCGAGTCGCAAAACTCTGCAAGGTCATTTGTGTTTTACACATCTGCTACCTCGCTGCTTCTCCGTCTCTCACCTTCTGGATACGGTTTCCCGCTTCCCTACCTTGTCGTTTTTCTGCCTCTCACTCTCTCCCTCCTTCTGTCTGGTGGTCATCCTTGCCCTCGCCATCTGTTTCTTGGTACGCCACACATGGAGACGGAGGGAGGTGGGGACGTGGTGCTACAGAGACGAAAAGTGAGGAAGGAAAATGCCGTGCGAGCATCCATGGATATTTGAAGAGCCTTTGGAGCTATGCTCTGGGACTGCTTTCACAGAAAACTGCATATTGAAGTCTAAGCTGGAAATATTAAATTATTCCAAACTAACATGTAAGTATGACGGTTTGCTCATACCAGCCACTTCAGCTGATAGCTATCTAGGCAAAAGCTTATCTGCACATGCTAAATAGATAAATATATAATATATAAATATGCTAAGTTGTGTGTGGGCATGCCATTACCAGCAAATAAAGATTTACTTTATTTCTAAGTTTAAAGATTATTACTTTTGTCCAGGCTGGATGTTCTTTGATGGATTTTCAAGAACCCATGCATACTTTCTGCCCTAATGGGACACCAGCAGCTCTTCAGGAGGTAACAAGGAACACAAATCAGTCCTGTGCATTTTACTTTCAACTGTGCACATGTTAAAAATCCTTCAATTGATCCAAAATGCTGCAATAAGAGTACTGACAGGGACTAGAAAGAGAGAGCATATTTCTCCCACATTGGCCTCTCCTTACTGGCTCCCAGAATCTAATCTAAAATCCTTCTTTTCACATACAAGGGCCCATCTTATCTGAAAGATCTGATAGTACCATGTCACCTTAACAAAGCACTTCACTCTCAGACTGCAGGCTTATTTGTGGATGCTAGGGGTATTTTAAAGTAGAATGGGAGGCAGAGCCTGCAGCTTTCGGGCCCGTCTTCTGTGGAACCAGCTCCCAATTTGGATTCAAACTCTACTTTTACAATTAGGCTTAAAATTGTCCTTTTTGATAAAGCTTTTAGTTAGGGCTGGATCAGGTAACCCTGAATCCTCTCTTAGTTATGCTGCAATAGGCTTAGCCTGCTGGGTACTTCCCATAATGCACAGATGAGTCACGTGTTTCTTCTTCATTCAGCTCTTTTCTCTCCTTGTGTGTTTATACCCCACTACTGAATTGAATCATTACTAATTATTAAACTCTGGCTCTCTTCCACAGCATGTGTTTTTTTCCTGTCTCCCTCCCTTCACCCCAAACCGGTCACAGCACATGGCTGCCTGGTTCTGCTGCAGGTTTCTTCCTGTTAAAAAGGGTTTTTTCCTTCCCACTGTTGCCAAATGCTTGCTCACAGGGGGACATCTGATTGTTGGGGTATTCTCTGTATTACTGTAGGGTCTTTACATTACAAAGCAAATACCTTGAGGTTTCTGCTGTTGTGATTTAGTGCTATACAAATAAAACTGAATTGAATTTGCTAAATTCACCTCCGATATTTGAAGTACGGCATCGTGCGCTTGTGCAAGAATCAGGCAAAATTAGCTCTGTTCAGTAATGTCAGGTTTCTGTGCCTGGTGATAGAGCTCAACATGACATCCTGAGATTGTCCACAGACAATGCTTTATTAGCTTATAGCAGCTGACATGAAGACACACTCAAACTTTGAGCTGAGGTTAAAGGGCCGCAGGTAGAGGTATACCAGGACGTACTCGAAGACTGCATGAATATTAATGAGACAAGTTAACTAGCAGGAAGCGCTTCGTCTTCCCTCCCCGTAGAATTGAAGGCAGACACACTGTGACCCCTGCGACCCCCCCTGCAGCGCGGTCAGAATCGGCCCCGAAGCAACCGGGCCGCTGGTCTGCTGCGTGTTACTACTAGAACAACAACAGCGACAGGACACCGACCACAAAAAAATTAAATTATCACCTCCAGGAACCACATACAAGTGTTCCACCCCGCGTGCTGGAACCAGATGGCAAGTCTACCTGCTTAAGTGTCACCCATGTGTCGTCCCCGGCGCGCAGGCCTCATCTCTGGTTACACCCAGGGTTTAAAAAAAACATCCCCTCCCACTATTATATAGGCTTGTGTGTGTGTGTGTGTGTGTGTGTGTGTGTGTGTGTGTGTGTGTGTGTGTGTGTGTGTGCGTGTGTGTGTGTGTGTGCGTGTGTTGCCAGAGTAGGCGAATTCTCTGTGGGCTCACTTACCTTTCTGGATGGAAAGAGCAAGTCACAGGCTGTTTTACAAGAGGGGAGATAAATCTAACAGGAGTGTCAAGTATCAGGTGTGACAGCAGCCAGCAGCAGACCTCTGCTGGCTGGCCAGACTCTCGTTGCATGGGATGGCTTAGAACACCAAACAATAACTCACACACACTCACTTGGCTGAGGGACAGAAGCCAAACAAGTTCTTTGGCTGCAGGAGAATGGTACAGAGCCATCTCACAGAGACAACGCTGGACTTTTAATTAGCTGAGGAAGGGGAGAAATCTGTTTTACCTCCGAATTTTACAGTTTTACCGATCTACGCAACAAGATTTACAACCTTGTACTCAATTTCACTTTCTGGGTCAAAGAATAGCAACTGTGTTGGATCAGACTATAGTTTAGGATGGTTACAGATGCCCCAAGCACATAACCATTTACCCATCACTGACATTCATACTACAGCAGGTTTGTGTACCATTTTTAAATATTATAGAAGGTGCAATAAATTCAACTGTTATTAGGTACTAAACTACTTTCCACTTTTTTAAAATCATAGAGATATTTTAGCCAAATAGTATTTACTAATTTTAATCTTCCGAGATGAGAAAAATCCCTTAGGTTGCTGTGTGTGATTATAATGTCGCTGTCCTGTGAGAGATATGTCACACATCAAAGACATCAAAGACTTTCTCGTGAAGGATGGAGGTAGGGGAATGCTAATGCAAGTTTTAAGATGTGGTTTGCTTTGGACATCAACCAAATGTGGTTAGGCTAAAAATAAACGCTAATGTTTTCTAATAGGCCATCGCGTCTGCAGATGTAAATGTTAATGTCTTTAATCATTTCAAGAAAAAAAAGAGGGGGGGTTTATTTGTCCAGTCTGCTGTTTTACATGTTAAAAATGTTACTACACAATCTGGCAACCCAAAAAGCTGTCGTTATTTATTATAAATCATTTATAATGCAGTAATTATCATTTCTTCTCGTTTATCAACTGTCCCAAGTGTGTGTGTGTGTGTGTGTGTGTGTGTGTGTGTGTGTGTGTGTGTGTGTGTGTGTGTGTGTGTGTGTGTGTGTGTGTGTGTCATCATTCTGTCTGTAAACACAACAGCTCAAAAGGTTTTGTATAAATTCTGATAAAACATTTTTAGGGGTGTAGAAGGGGATCCATTCAAATTTGACTCACATTCAAAAAGGTCTTGAAGTCTGCAAGTGTGCTGTGTGTTGTCAACATATAGAAAGTACTGTATAAAGATTTAAATATGTCACATTTGACCTCTCAAGTATGTTAAGTATAATAACATGGGTTTCTACATAACAAAAGCCTGCACTTGTTTTTACTGCAGTACAAACCTGACGTATGCTGCACAAACTGCACAAGCTGTCAGACTGTACAATCAAAACTGCTCCCAGCAAACATAGAGGTTTACATCAGCGCTGTAACTTGCACTATTTTATCAACTGATTCACACTATAACCAGGGTTTGCCTCTTAACTTCATTTAATATTGTTTAATTTAATAACGGTACACTACTCTGTTTTTGGTAACCATTGATTATTCTATTCCAATATAAACTGAGCTGCCTTGGTGGAGATTTCCTCTCTCTGAATGCTTCTTGTTAGGAAATGAGTTTTGTTTATGGGGTTAAAAGCTTTAAACATGTGCATATATACAGCAGGATCTCTTTCCACTCTACCAAAAGCTTTCACTGGAACTATTTGTCCCTGCAGAGTGCGACTCCTGCCTTTAAAGTGCGGACATCCTTTGGCTCTTTTGCGTCGTTGCCTCTTGTCTTTCACCAAAATCACATCGCAGGCTGTCAGGGCGTATAAATATAATTGAACTATAGCAGGAAATGAAGTTTCAAAGTTTCCTTGTGGTGTCTTGTTAATACAAGTTGTGATTCTCTCACTTATTTGATAGTTTTCACCCTTCAGGGGCCATAGGGAAGGATTTACAGGGGCCTTCTGTCCTCCCAGCAGTAGGTTGATTAGAGGGGCCGGCTGTGTTTGTTAAGATAATGGGCCCTAGGTGAGTTAATTCACAGGGTACACGTTGCACACTCTGTCACCTCAGGAGTGCCCCGGTGGAAACTGGGGGGGGGGGTTCAGTGGCAGGGGCTAGGAGCACGGTGTCCAGCTCTCTCCAAAATCCCCTCACTCAGCCTCGCTCCGTCTCTTCCAGCTCCACCTGAAAGTGATTACCAGGCCAGCCATGAGCAAACAAGCCCCATATGGAGGGGCTAGAGTGGGGCCGGAGCTGGAGCCTGGGGAGCCCTCCTCCACCTCTTTGGAAAGAAGAGGCCTGAGCAAACACAGCTAATGAAGTCTTAACAAGCAGCCCGGGGTTAGCGCGAGCCCGCTAAATGCCACCGAGGCTCTTGGAATTGTGTCCAGCAGATTGGCTAAATCTGCTCGAAGCTTTCCTTTACAAGATAAAGTTGCATTAGCATATCTCTGTCTCACCATCTCTGAGGTAAGTCCAGGATTTGGCAAGCAGTCGCACTCGATGGGCTCCCTTTCTTCAGCGGCAGCACTTGACACTGACGGACAGAGCGAGGCTTTAAACTGCACGCATTAACTCTGGATCTTGACATGATTGTGGATTTTATTCATTGGTCACAGAGTGTTTTTTCAAGGCTTCGGTGTGGCGGCGGGGAGATTTTCTCACAGCATGCGTTGCAAACAGGACACAAGTGCACTTCCTTCAGAGTAAATCATTATCTCTGTCCACAACGCCCTCTCTCACCCTCATCTATCCTCCCTCTGCTCCCTCCATCATTCTCCCACACTGTGACCAGCACCTTACCCTCACTCCCTTTTTTTTATTACGTGCCCATTTTCTTTTTTTCTTTCTCCAAAGTTTATTATTGGGAAAATATCACACCGTCCATCGTGTGCACAAACGTACACTTGCATACCTCTGCAGAGCTGCCAGCTCAACTCTTGTTTCCTAATCAAAAGCAAACAGCCATTAACAGAGCTCCTTCTTTGTTATCTCACACCGGCGACTCACTTAATCAGTCTGTGTTCTCCTGATGCTCAGCTCACCCAGGCTTGTGTTATCCTTTCAGTGAGTCGAGTCCATGTGTGTGCGTGTATATTTTTTTAAAAGTTGCCTCAAATGATAAAGACCTGGCTCCACTCCAAACACAATAAACTCCAACACCATGACCACCACACACCAGTCCCAGCACACACACACAATGCTGCATTATACTGGGATGGGAAACTGGGAAGATGATGCTTTAAGGGAAAAAAAAAAGAGTGAGACCACACATTCACTTTTTAACACTCAAACTCTTGCTGGAAGTGTGTGTGTGTGACAAAAATGCCAACTCAAAAGCACATCTCCCTTGTTTGTGAGATGGAGATCAAGTTTCGAGCAGATGTGCCGATCACATGTCTAGCCTTGCCTGCCTCTTTGGGGTTTTTTTCTTTTTTAACAGAAGCTGTGCGGTTTTCCATCTTCTAGACAGTCGGTTAGAATGATGCCACGGTTAAATTAAACTGCACATCAGCGGAAGTCACAGGAATGTAAAAAAACAGCTTCCTAAATGTTACAGAGGTCTTCGCCTTGTGGTGCATTTGAGAATAAAGTGTCATCAGATGGGGGATTCCAATGTTTATCTCCTGCAAGAACATCCGGAACCTGCCCTAGCTAGCTTTAAATCCGACATATCTAACATTTAATCTTGATGCTGTCATGTTAAATGTCGATTTTTGTTCATATTTTGCAAATATATTTGGTATTTATTTGGACACAATTTCAGCGCTTGCAGGAGGTTGTGCTCTGACATGAAGGAGCTTCTTCCATTCATGCACTGATGTGTGAGGGAGCATTAAGTTTGCCTACCTTGTATACAGTTGAGCACTCTCCTCTGTGCAGTGCATTTGATTTGATGTGGAGCAAGTCTTTAGAGAAGTAACAGAAACTGTGTGCGGAGAGAGAGAAAAAAGGAAAAAAAAGATTCACTACAATGAGATTAGCGTCACATTACTACAGAGACACCCCCCCCCCCATCCCACCCCCCTTCTCCAGACAGGCTCGACAATCATGTTAACACTGATATGAGGGCTCTGCCACTGTCTCAGCGTGCTCATGCCGCCCGGTCTTTGCCTCGCGCAATTACGCCTCCCGCGGAGCTCTGTGCGAGCCGTTAAACGAAACATTAGCACCTCATTTAAAAAATAAAACAGCTTTTCACAAGGACAGACAGCTCCCTGGGTAGTCTTATCATGCGCAAATTAGCCAATTTACCGAACCGGCCCCTCTCTGGCAGACACAATCATCTGCAGCCAGAGGCATCCTCCCCGCGCCTGGTGTGCGTGTTAACTGTTGTTGTGACGCTATCAAAGCTGGTGTGTTGAAGGAAAGTTACACGACAGTGAACGCTGGAGTGATTTTTGAAATGTGTGTTAACGCTCTTGTTTTGTGCTTGTTGTGGAATTCTTTTGACTTTACTGCGTAGACAGAGTTTGTTTGGAGAGCACTAGCAGCTCTGGGAAGTTCATAAAAATGATAAATAAAGGACACAAGGTGCACAACTGTGTCACGCAGGTGGCTTCATTCATTTTTAAAATATGTCTGTTTGGTCTCAGTGTCCGAGGATCCGCGGCTCTCGGTAACTTCGCGCATCACCGTCCTGAACCCGGAGTCACAAAACAACTGGCGACACTTCTCTGATTATGAGCTATATAAGACTTTAGGTAAGGAAGCTTGAGTGATAGCTGGGAAGCCCCGCCCCTGTCTCTCTGTGATAGGAGCAGGGGCTCCGGGGGTGTGTTCAGCCGGGCTCTCGTATATATCGGCACCGCTTCGTCCACAAGCTGATGTTTTGTATGGGAACCAGGAGAGAGGTGGGACAAGCCGACTGAATGTGGTCGCTGTGTTTTGGAGAAAGAAAGGAGGCCCACGTCCCCCCCGCGTGCAACGATCGGACATTACTTGGGGTTTTTCTTTTCTTTTTTCCTCTTTGGATACTGACAGCAGCTTCCAGAAGAAGAAGCTGGATTCTCCTCTCAGCCATCTTGAGCTCCGCTCTCCGCCCTGTAGGCTCCTTTCTCTCCTCCTCCTGCTCCTCCTCAGCCTAAAGTAAACAAGGCTTGCACATTGCTCGCAACTCCGTGCAAGATCCCGAGAGAAGCGAGATGGGATCGCCGCGCAGCATCTAACCGGGCTGGAGGCGAAAGCAGACGCCTGAGAGGATTTATCGCCGTTTGCGCCAGAGCAGAAAGAGAAGGACGCGACGCGCCGGAGAGATGGACCTGTTTGGGATTTATCTGCTCCTCTCGCTCGTTCTCTTTCCGCGATCCAGCTGCACCACAGCCAAGGAAATCACCTGCCAGGAGATAGCCGTGCCTCTGTGCAAGGGAATCGGCTACAACTACACGTACATGCCCAACCAGTTTAACCACGACACGCAGGACGAGGCGGGACTGGAGGTGCACCAGTTCTGGCCTCTGGTTGAGATCCAGTGCTCGCCGGACCTGAAGTTCTTCCTCTGCAGCATGTACACGCCGATCTGCCTGGAGGACTACAAAAAACCTCTCCCCCCGTGCCGGAGCGTGTGTGAAAGAGCTCGGGCCGGCTGTGCGCCTCTCATGAGGCAGTACGGATTTCCCTGGCCGGACAGGATGAGGTGCGACCTGCTGCCGGTGCAGGGCAACCCAGACACGCTGTGCATGGACTACAACAGAACCGATTCAACTACAGCGTCCCCGGTACTCTCCAAACCCACCAACCACCCAGGTAAGGGTTACAATCCGCCGAAAAATAAGCCCGGCAGACCCGGCACGCCGGGGAAATACAAGCCGCCCGCCGCTCCGTGCGAGCCGGGATGCACATGTTTGGAGCCCATGGTGCCGGTGAACACGGAACGCCACCCGCTGTACAACCGGGTCAAGACGGGGCAGATCACCAACTGCGCCATGCCGTGCCACAATCCCTATTTTACGCACGACGAAAGAGCGTTCACCGCTTTTTGGATCGGACTTTGGTCAGTGCTGTGCTTTGTGTCCACCTTCGCCACCGTGGCTACTTTCCTCATCGACATGGAGCGCTTCAAGTACCCGGAGAGACCCATCATCTTCCTCTCGGCGTGTTACATGTTCGTGTCGGTCGGCTACATCGTCAGGCTAATCGCCGGGCACGAGAAAGTGGCGTGCAACCGGGAGTTCGACGTGGAGCACATCCACTACGAGACGACCGGCCCCGCGCTCTGCACCGTGGTCTTCCTCCTTATTTACTTTTTCGGCATGGCCAGCTCCATTTGGTGGGTCATCCTCTCCCTGACCTGGTTCCTGGCGGCCGGGATGAAGTGGGGCAACGAGGCGATCGCCAGCTACTCTCAGTACTTCCACCTGGCCGCTTGGCTTATCCCCAGCATGAAGTCCATCGCGGTCCTGGCGCTGAGCTCCGTGGATGGAGACTCGGTGGCTGGCATCTGTTACGTGGGGAACCAGAACCTGGACAACCTGCGGGGCTTCGTCCTCGCGCCTTTGGTGATTTATTTATTCATAGGGACGATGTTCCTGCTGGCTGGATTTGTGTCGCTGTTCAGGATCCGCAGCGTCATCAAGCAGGGCGGCACCAAAACTGACAAACTCGAGAAGCTGATGATCAGAATAGGCATCTTCACGGTGCTCTACACGGTGCCCGCCACTATCATAGTGGCCTGTTACTTTTATGAGCAGCACAACAGACAGAGCTGGGAGGTCACGCACAACTGCTTTAACTGTTTATTAGAGCGGGACCGCAGGACTCCGGACTATGCCGTTTTTATGCTGAAATACTTTATGTGCCTTCTAGTGGGCATCACGTCCGGGGTGTGGATCTGGTCTGGGAAAACTTTGGACTCTTGGAGAACTTTCTGCACCAGGTGCTGCTGGGGCAGCAAAGGCACCAGCGGCTCCATGTACAGCGACGTGAGCACCGGACTGACGTGGAGGTCGGGCACAGCCAGCTCTGTGTCTTGCCCCAAGCAGATGCCACTGTCCCAGGTTTGAATTGGAGTGGGTGGGTGGGTTCACTAAAAGCAGCTTATGGGAACTGCTAATTGTTTTGGGAGATAACCCATCACTCCAGGTGTCGAGCAATTTGCATCGTAATGAACTGAGAATTGGTTGAAACAATGTACCTGGCATTCACACAGGTTAAGCCCCACACACGCCCCCTTTCCTGTTTGTATGTATTAGAGGTACAGAATGAGGCTTTTTACACAATGTGGCCATTACCTGCTGGGGGCAGAGGTTTTAGTTTCTAACCAGCTTCACACAAAGAACATTTTTTTTGGGGGGGGGGGATTTTTATTGCTATTTTCTCTACACAGTGCCAGATAACGTTGTATAATCTCCAATCTCGTCAAAGATGGTTTAAATTAAGCCTTAACAGTGCCCAATAGTTTTGTTGTTGTTTTTTTTAAATGGGTCGTTGATTTTGTAATTACAAATGTATTTATATAAAAGTTCTGTAAAAACAACAACGGAGAGAAAACGTGTACATATGTGTATAAAAGAAAAGTTTATAAGATATTGTAAATTTGTATAAAGTGTAGATGTTTCTTTTGTGAAGAAAGCAAATATGACCTTTATTTTGACAATAAAACCATTTGACAAATCTCAATATCTGTGCAGTGCTTTTGAGGATTTCTGTGTGCCAGTCTGTGCAGCCTTATATCTGTTTTTATTTTATTTATTTTTTTGTTTTTCGTGGTTCCTTATGGTCACCATGTTGATGATGGCAGCTTTTGAGAGTCCCGGGTAAAAAGGAAGCCCTTTTAACCATCAGAGACCGGTAATTAGAGGCAGGGGTTGAGTTGGAGCATCTCCATAATTGTTAAAAGTCCTCTTCACATGCCTGCCGAAGCCTGCTTTCTTAATTTGGTAAAAGAGGGAGTGGGTGAATGGGGGGGGGTATAAATGCAGGGAACGGACCCTTTTCATCTGGAGAAACTTTGATCTTTCTTTCTTTTTTTTAACAGCCTAGAATAAAGGTGGTGTGTATTACGAGTGTCTGTCTGATGTGCCAAGGTTCCCCCTAAACGTCCCCATTTGGATGCTTTGATGGACGGCCTACAATTGAAAGAGCATTTTGGGACCCCCTTGCTTTTTTGGGAGGGGTTGTCAGAGCTGAAACCTGCCAGAGCCCCTGCGTCTTGTGTTTGGCTTTTTTTTTTTTTTTTTTGCAGAGGTTTCAATTGAAGCATCTTCTCCCTCAGCTCAAGCTGTGTCAGTGAGTGCAGGGGCCTTGACATGAATGATATTGAAATCTCAATGAAAGCCCCACAGGTGGTCTGTTCACATGATCTCACATCTTAAAGCCCCTTAATCGAGGCTTTTTTTTTCTTCTTCTTCTTCTTTTTTTGCTACAAATGTATCTATCTGGTTTGGTCCCAATTAACCCAATGCGCTGGCATAAGATGATACACTGTAACCCAGCATAGACATGCCTTTGATTTGCTGGTCAATGGTGACAGTAGGCTTTGTAGTGACTGCTTTGTTCCTGCTTTATTCCTCTACACTCACACTGTAAATGCAGCATGGACATGCATCTGCTGGCAGTGTAAGTCAGCTTTGTAAATCCTGCATCACTGCCAGCCTAATGATCCCTGCTCTCAGCGAAGAACAAGATAATAAAGTTTGAAGTTGAAAGTAACTTTTTTCAAGATGGGCAGTGGTCTCTTTACATTGTGGTCATTTTCTACAAAACTGGCATAGCTCTGAGTAGTGTTAATGTTTGTGTGGAGGCATTAACTGTCACATTTGGTGGTATAGTTAAGTTTGAAAAAGTTTATTTCACATGTAAACACAGCGTCCCTCCATCTCACATTTCAGCTTAATGCTCCAAGTCGTTTGTTGTTTTATTTTCATGAATAATCACGGTTGCTTTCAGTCTTTCAGTCTGGTTCTCTGGTGTTTATCTTATCCAAACAGTGCTGAGCTGCAGCTCTCTCAGCCTGCCAGCATCACAGCAATGGACCTGCTCTGCAGCCCCATCTAGTGGTTAAAACAGCACTGCGCAGTTCTACATACAGTATCTGTATTTGTGGTGTCATCGTTTGCTACTCATTTTGGAATAAAGATGAGATGTTTCAACAATTAGTGCTCACAGTCAGATGAAAGAGGTTCATCTTCATCACCAGTGACACATTTGAACATAGATCTGGGTTCCATAAATATCATTATTTCTCAGTTAAATTAATAGCTTATTCCATTTCACAGCTTTTCATGTCATTATGTCATCCAGTTTCACATGTTGATCTGTTTTGTCTGGCTAACATCTTCATTTTTACTTGTAGTTCATCATTTTCAACAGTTCCAGTTATTCAAACATTATCTTGCTATTTCTGCTGTTAGCCAGTAATGTTACTTAACAGTTTGACTGCTAGGCTAGCCATACTTTTAGCATTATTTACAACCATTTACACAGTTTTTTAATGTAAAGTTTTTATTCTTAATTTTAGCAAATTGTGGTATTTCAGCTGTCGATACATCATGTTTAGCTAACAGTTGAATTTGTCCCCACTGTAAGCTAATCATGTCAACTGTTAGCCACATTTAGCGAGTTATAACTTCTTCTTTTACTATCTTTTTGCGACTTTTTTCGCTAGTGGTCTATTTTTCATTTACTTTTAATTAGCTTAGGGTTAGGGTCTGCTGAGTCTTTTTGATATTTGATAATTAATAGTTGTGTTAATCTTTCCACATACCCCTGATAGCTGGTTGTGAGTCACTGCTTAAATGTTTTCAGAGCTAATCAACATTATTAATCCGAGAACCAGACAAGGCTTATCCTAATACTCATGTAAATTACGCACTGCCAAATTATCTATTTATACATAGTTTTTGCAAGCCACTGCATTTTAAATGTTTATTCATCATAACTTAGCAGCTTTAACTGGACTTTTACCAAACAATCTAAGGATTTGGCTTCATTCAGAATGTTAGCTTATCTATTTCAACGGTTAATCATTTCAAACTTCAGCAATTTTAACTACTAGCCATACATTTTGCAAACTGGTCACAATTTGTTATTCATAATTTTATCAAACTATAGTATTTCAGCAGTTGATACATCATGTTTAGCTAAGTTTAATTTGTCCAGCTTAGGATTTCAAACATATTTTGCAAGTTATGACGATTTAATTACTTTCATGTTTCAATTTTTTTCCACAAGTGGGGTACTTACTTTACTTTACTTTTAATGAACCTTTCGCTTGAGTTTTCGTCAGGACCACATGGTTTTAACTTTAATAACTGTAATAGCTGTGCATATTTTTCCACATACACCTCAGCTTCTGTAATCCTTGGCTGGGATTCACAGGTTGAAAGATTTCCAGAGTTAGTTAACCACATATGGTTAAACTGAGAACAAGATAAATTGAATCGTAGTCCTAATCCCTCACTAGCACTTAGCTCTATCTCTTTTACCTGAAACGTCTAAGATACAAGTTAATGTTAGACCATTTTTATTTATACCTCTCCTCTCAAACCTGGTACCATACACCAATATACAACATCCCCACATATTTGCCTTCACAATCCAGCCATCCAGGTGCTTAAGGAAGCAGGTTTTGGCTTGGCTGTTATATACACATTGTTATGTTGTAGCCTGTTTCCTGCACAGAATGTCTTTTAGGTGCATTCATCGTATGGTAAGGTATGGAGGAGGATACAGTGCAGGTCGTGTCTGAGTTAAATGTGTATTTTCAGCTGTTCGAGGCTACCTATTTGTTCTTTTCGGGGCTCTTTATTCTCAGTGCATCCCTGAGCTCCACTGGAGCAGAATGGTAGCAAACTTAAATCTGATAAGAATCAAATCCCTCAAACGGTGAGGAAATCCAATCATTCACTCTCGCTCCCCCTGATTGAATTGTCTTGTTTCCTGATCACTCTCTGCAGCCAGGAGGAACATTCTGACTTGCTGCTTATCAAATATTAATGGCAGCATTTGATGAAAGGCAGACAGAGGAGAGCGGAGGGGTGCTGGGCAGGTCATGCTTTTTAATACCATCGATCCTGCCGGTACACTTGGGTAAAGATTTTATGTTTAATCTCAGCGCAGTGAGAGGACACGCCGCAGCTGTGGACAGCATCTTGTGATCTGTATTGGCTGTTTTCGACAGACAAATCAGCCCAGTATTATCTATTGTTAGATTTACATTAAAAATGTCTTTTCTTAAGCACTAACACATGTGATCCCACTTGGATTTTGTAAATATAAGGCCAGCAACTATTGTTTTTCCTTAAAAAAAATCCTGGTTATATTTGCCAGTGAATGTTGAACAATAGCAATTAAACTCCAGAGTTTCCTTGGGTGTATCCTTCTATGCATAAAGAATAACAGTGACCTCAGGTTTCTGGGACCCGTTAAGATTAATGTTAAAGCTGCTGACCCTCCACCCTGTCCTTCTCTCGCAAACACACAGCAGGAGCAGAACTCTGTGTTCCCCTCAGCGCTTCACATCTTTCATCCCAAGGACCGACGGTTTTTCCAGATACATTCTGGGTACGGGCACAGCAGGGACGAACCTTCATCCCAGCCAAAGGCGCTCAGCACCAGTGATAACTGTAACAAAGATTTAGGGGACACAGTATCTGTCAGTATATATGCTGTGATCAGCAGAAATTCTAGTCATTATGTTCCATATGCTTCAATTTTGTTACTTTTTAATGTAATACCCATCTGTGTACACTTGAGGGAGCCATCAGCTAGGAGTACTCTTTTGTCCTGCTGCTGATACAGTGCAGATTTCTCTTGCTTTGTTTTTTTTACTGTGAGACATTTAACACAAAAGACACAACGGAGCACAAATTAATACTCAAGAAGTGTCTTGAGCAGGTCAAACTGAAAACAACGATAAATTATAAAATGATGCATTTTTATTCTACTTCATAGCTGCTCCACATCAGCCTCTGTTCAGATAAAGTTCGTGTTAATCCTTTTATATTTATTGATGCATTAGTCTGAGTAACCATAAAAGAATAGATCTAAAATACACACACTCTGTGCTTTTGTTTACATTGTATTTCCTGTATTATAATAGAGTCATAGTTGTTTTTTTTGTGTAACTGTGGATTGTCCACTGTACGACCCTGAGGTGGTTCCTCGTAGACAGACTGACTCCACACTGAGGTTTAGGTTTTTATGCACCCTGTCGATGACAGAGCACAGAAAGATGCTCAACCCTGTAAAGCCAAGTGTATCACATACGATACATTAGCTTGTGACTAAGGCTGTAATTCCTCTGAATTTTTCTACTTAAAATGACGTTGTAATTATATTTACCTGCAAATACTTACAGGTAGGTACACTGGAAGTTATAAAGGAAACAAAGAACTCATTATATTGTAAGTACATTTAAATAGTTTGTAAGTAATCTTAAATACTGCATAAACTTCACGTATTGTACAGGAAATAAATAAATACATTGTATGTATATTTAATCAGTGCATAAGTCATTTGAAGTGGTGCCTAAATTCTGCTATTCTGCTGTACTTTTCAAGGCACAGGCCATATTATGAAGAGGATTAACCTATCTTACTGCCAGGTGTCTTTACAGAAAATGTGAAACTTTGTGCACTCTTTTTGAAAGTTGTGTTGAACAGTGATTGTTAAAGTTAGACTTGGCCGCATCATTTATGATGTAAGATGAGGAAATATTGCTCATGTTCACTGCAAAACTACCACAAAACTGCACACTACTTGAAATATCTTCACAGTATTTAAATTTACTTAAAGTATAAATATTTCTTATTACGCATTATTACACTTTATTATTCAAGTGTGCCCACCTTTAAGTATTTGTAGGTAAATTAATTATATTGTAATTTCAAATGAAATATGTTAAAATTCCATTTAATTACAGTTTAATTATGCTCTTGGTCAGTGGCTGTATTATAAAGTGTTACCTTAATTTATCCCAAAAAACATGAATAAGTTGCTTCTTAAATTTTTAGCAATAAATTGAACATGTAGCATCCTTTGCTACAAATGTAGCAAAGGATGTAGCAAAAAAACAAATGCTACAAATTGAACAAACTGTTATTTAATTAATTTTTTTTTTGTCCAAAGGTTCAATAAACACTCCAGTTTTAAACAAATAGTTGGGTTTTATGCGTCATCATGATAGGGGAAATGATAGAACATACACATTTGTTTTTCATCAATTTTTTTTTCAGTTTCTGTTTACTACAGTGCATGTAAGCCATGCTGTTTTCTGTCTTGATCCCTCTTTTCCAACAGCTGAATGTGCGTCAGACAGTTAGCGGGACAGTGAAGCTGCTTTTACTTTGTGTTTGTGTCTCACAGGGAACAGGAGGGCAGTGAGTAAGGTGTTGGGTGTAGTCTCAGCGCACAAAGTGAAGATGAGCTGACCTCCCAAAAACAGGAGCCATCATTGTCTCGCTGGAGACAGAGGGGCAGATTGTTCTGATTGTGTAAAATCTCACGGCTGCCTGGGGACTGGTCTCTTTGTGCTCTGTACTCACAACAGGCGTAAGGCTTTTGTAAGTCAGAGATGCTTTATAATAACAAATATTTGGAAGTGCTACAGTGGACACGCCCAATCAAATGTTCTTAAAGACCTAAACGAAGAACAGTGGGAGGTTTCCAAGCTAAGTTTTTCTCAAGTTCAGATCACCAGTGGAAAAGGAAAAGGGTCCATTTGCAGTCCTGAAATTTTCTTTTAAACTCCAAATAACCACATTGACGAAATGATTAAAAGAGTCATCATGAGAACCAAATGAAACCCATCGAAGGCCTCACTGTGAAACATAACCCACAGACTCACGGCTGTACCTGCGGCAGATTTAACACCAGCATATTTGACTCACTGCTGTGGAACAGAGCATTTCATAATAAACAGTCTGCTAGCAGCGCCTACTGTAAGGAGGAGCTGCAGTACATGCACCCACAGATAGCATGCCAATGCACTTTCCCAGTGTTTCCATTGTGCACTTTATTTCTCCCAGAATCCTCTGCAGGAACTGCTTCCCCCAACCTAAAATTCCTTAAGAGGTCATCAGACAGTCTTTCCAGCCAGCACCAGTATCTGCCACTTTACATGGCTGAAGGCTTATTATTTACACGCTGGTGAAATGTTTGAAATCAAGAAATATTTTTGGGTGATTCCTTTGATTAGCTTTTTATTTTTCGAGACAACAGCAGTAGCAAACGAAAAGAAGAAAAAGCCACTTTCACATTTCAATGTTTCATTGCAGCGGATGTTACTAAATGCTCACAGTAGCACAAAAAGGCACAAAAGGGGACATTATGATAATACACACGTTTCACAGCAAGTCTAATGGTCCAGTGTGGTGTACGGTATATTCAGGCAGGGAGTAGTTTTAGTAGCTACTAGTTTTTTGTCTTTCAAAATAAATATATCTGTAAAACAAGCTATTTTGAGATAATCAGTGAAAACAGAAGTAATTAGTTTTTTCCTTTTCTTTCAGTACAATAACGTGGTTTTATAACTGAAAATGAACAGCATGCCTACAGCTCTGGGAATTCGGGGGAAAAACATGCACGTTTCACGTTTCCAGAGAGCAGCTGATTCAGTTCAAGGCAGCACTTCACATTCGGCGTCACTGGAGGGCAGCAAGACTTCAGAGTACAGTGCTGGTGCAGAGAATACAGCACAGCGGGAAGGAGGAACAATACAGTGCTGAGAAAAGTTTGCTTTCAGCGTCATCACCATTTTAATAGAAAATCAGAACTGCTAATGAACGAGTGCATAAAAATCTAAGAAAAGCTTAAAGCACAAACATGAATTCTCACTTGAAAAAAAAATCCACACTGACTTGATATATTCATTTGATATTATAAAGGTTAAAAAAAAAAGGCAGTAATTGCAATCAATGTTTATGTTACCGTGCATCCGGAAAGTGTTCACAGAGCTTCACTTCTTCCACATTTTGTCATGTCACCTAAAAAGTCTACACACAATTCCCCATAATGACAAAGTAAAAGAAACGTTTGCTTGAAATTCTTGAATATTTATTAAAACTAAAAGAGAAAAACATGACATGTATATAAGGATTGGCAGCCTTTGCTCGATACTTTGTTGAAGCATCTTTGGAAGCAATCACAGCTCCCTTAGGTTGGATGGGGAGCGGTGCACAGTTGTTCTCATAACTCTCCAGAGATGAGAGTTTGGGCTCTGGTTGGGCAGAGTGGTCCCGAAGCCACTCCTGTGTTGTCTTGGCTGTGTGCTTGCAGTTGCTGTCCTGTTTGAAGATTAACCTTCGCCCCAGTCTGAGGTCCAGAGCGCTCAGGAGCAGGTTATCGTCAAGGCAGCATACATCTTTACCTGATTAGTCTCCCAGTTCCTGCTGTCAAAAAACATCCTCACAGCATGATGCTGCCGCCACCTTGCTTCACTGTGGGGTGGCATTGATCGACTGATGTCCAGCTCTTGGTTCAGTCTTTGTTTCATCGCACCATCCTTCAGGTGCCTTTTGGCAAACTGCAGGCAGGCTGTCATGTGCCACACAAGCCTGACTGGTGGAGTGCCGCAGAAATGCTTGTCCAGAGCAATGCTCGAGTGACCATCTGGTTTTTGGACACCTCCCTGACTAAGGCCCTTTTATCCCAATCGCTCAGATGTTGGAACAAATACGGAAAAAGTGAAGCGCTGTGAATACTTTCCAGACACACTATGTAAACACAACATTATAATGTGAAATATTTGAACTGTAGGATTCAGAATGCATCATTTTACATTAAGAGTTAAGAATCCCTTTGATGTTGGTCTGATGAACCCTCCCCTCCCCGTGGTCGCAGTCAGGGTGCGGTACTCTGTAGCTGGGTGAGATATGAGGCTCGGAGCTCTTGTTGTCCTCATCAAAAAAACCACAAGAGGACAAAGATCAAGAGATATCCATTTCCACAAAGGCTGGCCCCTCAGCGACAGCGACACATAATCAAGAGCAACGCAGCTGATTTACTGTAGGAGACTCTTGACCTCCACGTGAATTCACCTGGGGAGTTGAAAAAAAAAGGGTCACATTTCATGTTATCATAATTTCTGTGATTGATATGTGTCGGAGCAGTTTGCTAGTTTCTGGCACACGTTAACCTGAGCTTTGATCAAAGGGAAACCAAAGCTGAGCGCAGATAACCTGAAGGGCAGCACACAGTCCTCCTTTGCAGGGCTCCGCTGTGCTCTATTTCTAGTGTCAGCCCATGTTAAGGTTTATATTCCTTCTAAGCTCTGTGAGGCCCTGAAATAGAGTGACAAGCTGTCTCCATAAATACAGAGCCCCTATGGGAGAACATAATTGCTTTGTGATCTTATATCGGCCTTCACGGTGTCCTTCACTGCTGTGGAGGAATCCTTTTCTGTCGTCTACGTGTGGTAACAGCGACTTAGTGAGATTACTGCCTTTCATTTAGGCCCGACTCTCTTGTTCCAAAAGGTCGCCCAGAGGCTGCTCGTGTCTGCTTTGACCCCGGGGACCCTGACACAGTAAATAAAGTCAGTCAGGTGGGGTGGGGCCTGCCTTTGTTTATAAAAGGGGTAAAAGCATCATGGGGAGAAAGAAAAAAACAAACAACAGGTGAGCTGCCCTCTTTTAGATTGTTTCAGGGATTGGATTTGCTCGAAGACAGTTAGGGCTTGAGTTCACTGTCATTCCTGACTTGCTAAATTCAGAGATTTGCTGAATTCTTGTCAGTTTGCATCACCGGACCAGTGCTGCAAAGGAGATGCGGCTTGATGGTATGATTAAAAAAATCATGGCAAATAAGAGTCTAAGGTGTCCGGTGAATGTAATGCCATTATAGATTCTTCTCAGGGTGACAGGGCAGTCACGTGGTAAAATATCAACCCAAGCAGTTGTTGCTTCATATGGTTCCAACAGTATTAAAGTCAGACCCACTCGGATCTTTTCTCCTGGCCATCGTCGCCTGTCTGCAGCTCTGCGCTGCAGCCAACCTCAACAAGTGTATACTGGCCCACCTTTCTGGTACAGATTGCTGTTGCTGTGGAAATATCTCCCACTGGGGCACATGGCCCCACAGAGGGAAAACCAAGGTCACGTCTGGGTGGGGGTGGAGGTTTGAGTCGGCCCCGTTTGCTAACACGAATAGATCTGGGCGTCCCCATGGGCTCCAAGGGACAGAGAGCCACCTCGCTGCCGGCCCTTTCTGGAGCCTCCTCCTGGGAGACCGAGTCGGCATTGTTACTGTTGGTGGTGCAGCCCATCGGGCCGAGAGAACGAGGAAGAGAGTAGCGCTCCATGGAGGGAGGTTCTTGAGCTAAATCGCGTTTCCCTACTCCACAAGACCCCTTGCTGCCTCTCCTCTTCCGGAAACCCCCCTTTTGCCCGTCTTGTGCTTCCTGCTCTTGGTCGTTGCCCCTGGACGCTCCTCCCGCTGAAAGGAAGCATTGCTCCTCTTCTAGTATTTTCTCAACCAACACCTTCCTCTTGCTCTTCTGTCTCACCAAGCGCTTGACGGTGCAGATAAAATCCAGCACATTCAGGAAAAAGGACAGAGCGGCCACGCCGAGCATAAAGTTGAGCATCACAGTCTTCTCAGTGGGCCTGGAGATGTAGCAGTCCACCTGGGTAGTGCACGGAGCATGCTGGCAAAGAAACCTCCTGGGGATGTAGAAACCAAACAGATAGTAGTGAGCTGCTCCAAAGCCTGCTTCCAGCAGAGTCCTGAACATCAGATGGAGGATGTAGGCTCCACTGAAGGACCGGGCCCACCCTCGCTGCTCTACCGCGAGAGGCAACTTGTTGGACGGCTCCTGTCGGATTCTGAACAGCTGAAAGGCTTTGGTTTGTTTCTGGGAGTTCAGCTCCACCGTGAGGGCGTTGG
This sequence comes from Simochromis diagramma, assembly GCF_900408965.1. Classification (NCBI taxonomy): domain Eukaryota; kingdom Metazoa; phylum Chordata; class Actinopteri; order Cichliformes; family Cichlidae; genus Simochromis; species Simochromis diagramma. Next base: position 1,927,784 of record NW_024387503.1, on the reverse strand, counting down.
ACACCTTATGGACCACGTAGATGACAAAGAGGATGTAAGGGATGCACACGGTGACAAGCTGCACCAGCCAGAAGCGGAAGAGTGAAACAGGAGAAAACAGATCGTAGCACACGTTGGCGCAGCCAGGCTGGATGGTGTTGCACACAAATCTCTCCTGCTCATCCTGGTAGAGAGGATAACCGGCGAAGAGGAGGATCAGGACACGGAGGAAGATCATCACGACGAGCCACACCTTTCCTGCGGGGAAGAAAAGGAAAACAAATTGATGCGATTATACGATCAGCCTAAAAAAACCCTCATGATCTTTAGTTTAACACCAATATCTAAAGCCATAAATAACAATTTAAAACAAAACTAGAGGCGACTCACCCATTAAAGTGATGCTGTGATTGACAGAGATAAAAAGCACCTCTGAGGCACTTGATCCCGCCATGTCTGTTATGCTCAAGGGCCTCCAAAATTGTCAGGTCCTCCAGTCTCGGACCAAAGGCTAAAATCATTAAGCCAGCACTCCACTTCCTATCCACTTCTTGTCTCTCCTCTAGCCTTTCCACAAAGGATCACGTTGGCTCCCAGGTGGGCAGCATGACACTCCAATTCTCTCACCCAGTCCCTGCGGGTAAAACTGTATCAGATTCATCTGAATCACCCAAGCTTCTGAAAGGCTGAGTGAAGTTAGCACACCACCTTACCTCTTCCTCCGTCCCCTGCAGACAACCGTCTGTCCTCAGACAACAGAAGACAGGCGTGAGCCCCATTGTCGATCTATTCTTAACCCACTCGCAAAAGCTCACCGCTGTCCTGGCATTGCAAAGATATTTTGGTGCTGCTGGTTGTCTTTACAGGAGAAGAACAAGCCTCCCGGCTTACTCATGCTAAACTACTGTATTAGGTTCTTCACCACAATGGTAGGCATGCTCGAACAGGCCGCTCCATAAAAATATAAGAAGCTACTGAGGCATTTTACAATGACAAATAAAGATAACGTGCAGATATGCAGACAGTGGATTTGCTCTCGTGAAACATAAGGAGGTTGTAAACTGCATTTTCCCACAGCTGATAGCAGTTTATGGCTGTTAAGGATTTACTGGAAGCTCGCATAATACGGCTAGGAAATACAGCCATGTTTAATCATTTGTCTTAAAGACAGCACAGGTGTATGTATGCTATATATGTATATACACACATATATATGTATATAGACCATGAGAGAGAGAGACTGACTCTCTCCTGTACAGAGCACAGATTTCCCATGACGTTAGTTTGCTGAGGGCACACATGGGTAAAGACAGTTGGCTTGGCTCATAATTACTACAGATCAGTGATCATTAGCACGTCCATGCTTGCCCACACACACAAAGAATCCCACTCAGAAGTCTGTTATGACTGATTTTATTTTGCCCGTGATGACCTTTTCAAGACAGCATAAGAAATTTGTGCAGCTGCTCCGGTTGAGTTCAAAGCAACAGCTAACGGCACAGTTTTAGCAGTAAAAGAGCCTCAACTGCTACCCTCTCTCTCCCTCCCAGAGGAGTGGCGTGGACCACAATCTGTATCTGATTTAAAGTAGAATGTGGCATCCACTCTGATTGGTTTCTATAAAAGGGGTAACCCTTTAGAACAGGGGTAGGCAACTCCAGGCCTCGAGTGGCGGCATGCTCACTCACGTGATATCTAAAACCTGCAGGACACCGGCACTCGAGGCCTGGAGTTGCCTACCCCTGCTTTAGAAGAAAGAATGACAAGCAAAACATTTTTAAAGTCATTTCATAGTTTGATTTAAAAAAAAAAAAAAAAAAAAGCTAACGCTTTTCACATCAAACTCTCAAACTCACTACATTAAAATATGAGGCCATAATGGCAATATATCCCCAGGAAAGCTTTCCATCCTCCCCATTAGACTGTGGCTTTGGTAGATGCATTTTCCATTCAAGCCAACAATCGTTTTCGTTTCAAACTTGGCTGCTCCTCACTTATCCAATTACTTGGAAAAGTTCCCACCTAAATAATTACCTGAACATCCACCTGATCCACAGCCGTCTCCCATCTCCTAGGAAATGATGCATGAGACGTTTGTGTTTGCTTCCAATGAACACGAGTGACAAACTTTCCAAAAGATTATAAAAAGGCTTGGAAAGCAGTGCAGGATATAGCATTGGATATGAACGTACAGGGTGAGAAATTTCTAATTAGATAAAACACGTAATGCTTGTCCTGCGGGATCAGTTTCTTCATCTTAAAGCTGTTTTTATATTGATAAAAAGATCAAATGCCATTGTGAAACGTTTAAGTAGCGATGAACCCTACTGAGAATTCTTTCAGCACCTTTAATGATATTGTCTAATGATGTCACTCCTCATTGCAGATCAGAGCAAATTTTACGTCTCCATTTCGGACAAAGTTTAGCTTTTCTGACTCTTCATTCAAAGTATTTGACCAAACTTTAATCCAAATGATCTGAAATGTGTGAGCAGTTTGCAAAAAGGCAGCAGAGACACCAGGAAGAACACTGCAAGCTCCAGAAACACCCCTGCTAGGTCTGAGGTGGATCAGATGAACAGGAGTCGAGATAGCAGAGGAAAAGGCAAACAGATGGACGTACAGAGGTTTCTCTAATTATTAGCAAGATCTAACTGGCTTGGGGAACATTAAAACTATTGGTAACACTGTAACAGGACTAATCTATCCCGTTGTACCAAATTTTACAGTTGCTTCAGTTCATCAACGTTTTCCGGCATTAATTTATCCACCGCTCTCTTGTGTGCGATTCCTGTTTCAGTCAGGTTGACGACTTTGAATCTTTTCTTTTTCAGCTATTCTGTCTCGATTTAGTGCTGTGCATGGGATCGTTGTCCTGTTCCAGGAGCCAATTTGGGCCAAGCTTTACCTGTCAGATAAATGGCTCACATTTGATTCTAGAATACTTTGGTACACAGAGGAGTTTGTGGTCGACTCAATGAAGTACACAGGTCCAAAATAAGCCAAAATCATCACACCACCACGGTGTTTGACCGTTATTAGGCATTTGTCTTGATATGCCATGCTTAGTTTTCACCAAAAGTTGAGCTCCCTATTAGGAGAAAAACATCTCCAGTTCTAGGTTTGTTCAGATGTAACTTTGCAACTCAAACCTGTGTTGCCACGGTCTTTTCAGGGAGACGTTTTCTCCTTCCATACAAAATGTACTTTTTCTTTCTCTAGTTGTACAAGTGCACTAGAGTTCAACATGTTTCTCTGTGCATCACATGGTCTGGCCTTGGGGTGATTTTGTTGGAACGCCTCTCATGGGAAGGTTGAGGCATTGTGTAGATGTTTCAGACCAGCAAACTGCCAAAACTTCTGCTTGTGTACTTGAGTTTTTCACAGACTCCTGTTTTTTATAGAACTTTCTCAACTTGTAAAGTGATGTTGTTCCTATTCACTTATTACTTCAGCTTGATGGTGTTCACAACAGCAGTTCGAACAGTGCTTTTAATAAAAGCTAACAGCACTTCTTCATTGAAATGACCTGGATAGTTACCACAGCAGCAATTAAAACACAAATCTTTTGACTTTTGTTGCCATGATGCCAGGTCTCTCTTGGAAATGAGATTTTTAATCTCAATGAGATTTTTACCTGGATAAATAAAGGACTAATAAAATAATAAAATAAAAACAAATCGAGGCCAGTATGAAGGACTGAATGTCTCCCTCAGTGACTGAATGGCAGAATGTAATCTTTGTATTAGCACTTGCTGTAAGCCATTTAAATGGTACACTGTGTGAGCGCAACAGTATAGTACATATCAAAATATTGTCTTATTGTGAAAAACACTTGAGTTAACAAGGTGAAAGAGAAGGAGGTCTAAGATCTTGGAGTGTGTTTCTTTCACTGATTATTAAATCGATTATGATGAAGCGAGACAAAGAAAAAACACACCATGAACTGCAAGGTTGGAAATTTTAATTCTTGCAAAGTTTTTTTCCTAAAATGGGAGCAGGTTTGTTTTTTTTGTTTTTAAATCATAGTTGAAAACATACAGAGAAAAGTTTGGCAACTCAGAACAGGAACAAATGAGTGACTCAATGAAGAGGAAATAATACACTGACATTTACAACAGAATACAGTACAAGTTGTTGAAATTATCCATCAACAAGAAGAACAAAAGTGTCACAGCTGCAGCAGTTTACTGCCATCATGATCAAAGCTGTATTTGTCAAATTTGAAAAATGTCATATTGGAGAGGAAGAAAAAGCATTAGAGAAAAAAGTAAAACTCTATGCAGAGGTAGAGCTCAGTGCACAAGGCTATGACACACACACACACACACACACACACACACACACACACGCATACGCACACGCACACAAACACACAAAACCGGTCTTTGCTATCAGAGGGAGGGGGTACGTTCTCCACATCAGGATTCACCACTGTCAGCCACGCGGCTTCTTTCTGCGTGCAGAGAAAACCACACTGGGCGGTATGTACACACACATACAATAAATAGGATATACAATCTTTCAATATCTCACAACAGCTACTCCAGCATCGTAACTTCCCCCAAAGATGTATTTTGCACTTTTTATTTACCAATCATTCAAAGCGCCACATGCACACACAAAAAGCACTTCTCTAAGATCAGACACCACATCAGAGCTTCCTTCATTTTTTCCTCCATGACTTTGGTACAGTTCTGCCCCTCTGCACGCCTGCAGGCCAGACTGATTTTCTGGTAGCTTAGAAAAGCAAAGTAACATAAATCACACTCCTGGAGGCTACCGATGAAATGCACAAGAACAAACCGATGTCACATTTGAAATCAGAACGCGTTTCCCCCTGACCTTTTTATTTCATTAAAAAGAAATAAAAGTAAGTCCTTAGATTTTTTTTTAGATTACATCAAGATTGTGTCTATTCACCGATTTAGATTTAGAGTCTGGTTGATTGTAAGGCAAACAGCCGGTCACATGAAGTTCATTTTTATCCTATCCTCATACACCCAGAACAGCAACTGAACTCAAATCTGTAGACTGGCCTTTTTTCTGTTTTTAAAGGAAAAAACTCAAGGGGAAAAGAAAGGAGGAGGAGGAGGAATCAGGAAGGGAGCCGTTTATGAAAATACTGTTTATGACAATTTTACTAATGTTTCTGTGAGGCTGGCAAAATGCTGCAAAAGGTTATCAGATGACTGTTGATGTAAGCGAATAATATTGTATAAAAAAGACATTTTGAACGCCAGTGATTTGGCACAAATAAAATGCTTAACACCACCAATCAGTCGTAAAAGAAAAACGTGCTTCCATTTATTCGTTAGATGGACAGCGTGCCCAATCAGGACCCAAAATGAACTTTTTAACTCACCAGCTACGAGTGAGAAGTGGAAAAGTCGTCAAGAGGGAATTTTCTCACAGAATCGCCAATTAGTTGGTGTAGACATGAAAAGTGTTACAACTTGGAGCTGGAGCATTCGGACTGACACCAACTTCCTTTTCCCCATACACTTCTGTGCAACTGGACTCCTTTTTGCTACGAGACGAAATGCCCCCTGCTGGCTATGAGATAAAATGCAGGTTTAAGGCACAAAGTCCATCTTTTAAATACAGTCTGAATAAATCTTTTTTTGTGGGTTTAACTTTTTTTTAAATCTTTAAGTCCAATTAAAAAAAAAACAAATTCATGTGGAAATTGATACAAATTAAATTTGAGCCAAAGACAACAGGAGGGTTAGTGATGCGTGTTAACAGAATAAGTCTGCCAAATATGAATTCTCAGTTCAGACATTATTATTATTTAACGACATACTGAGTGATATTTTTGACTCACCTGATGACCTTTTACAACATCTTGCCAATTTTACAGCATCAGAGGAAACAAACATCCTTATTTTATCAAAAACACATGAGTAGGGTAACGTTTCACAGAGAAGACTTACAAACACAAAAAAATCATAATAATAATAATGAAATGAAATTGAATTGTCATGTGTTATCTCCATACCACACACATTATGTCACATTAAAAAAAAATGGCATTTTCGGCATTGTGAAATTGTTGACAAGAGACCAAAAAATCTTAAGTGGTGTTTCCCATTTAAATCGTAACACTTGACTCTCTTCTTTACTTGATTTGTCATAGAAACACATATTTAGACATATTTGCCCCTCCCCATTTACAGTATAAACTGACCCATATAAATATTCTAACCTTATTCTTTTTGTATTTTTTTTTAACATTATGACCTCAGTTTACAGATTTTTGCACACGACGGTGCTGTATTTACACTGTACAAAGACAATTTAGCAAAATGTATACAATCTATCATTTTGTAAGCAGTGTTTCAATCATCGCTCGAAGCTTTTTCATTCGTTTCAGTCTGTGACGACCCTGAAGGTTCATGCTTTTAGTTGGCATTTTAATGTCAATGTTTTCACTTGTACTGTTACTTTGTAAGTTGGAAGAACCGTACAAAAAGTTAGAGGAAAAAAAATACTTCAGACTTATTTGTTCTTTTTTTTCTCCAGCAGAGAGGGGAGAAGTGTTTAACTAGCTTATTACAGGCACCACAGGTCAGGGCAATGGCAGTGAATAAAGTACAACAGAAGCTCTACAGTATATCTCGTTTCTGTCTTCCAGTAAATCTCCTCCCATGTGTGCGTGCTTTGTTATATTTAATCACAACAACAAAGCGATGCATGAATATTGCTTTATCTGAATGGTTGCTGGGTGGCCGTACTGTCAGAGATACTATTCTGCAACTGGATGCCTACAAGGTGAATAAGTGCCCTTGAGCTAAAAACGGACTTGTCTCGTTGAATGTCAGTTATCCTGATGAAAACTTCAGTCAAATGGTCCCCATCTGAGACAATGCTCAGCGGATTCTGTTTGTCAAGGAGGGCTGAGGATATGTAGTCCACGTATCAACTGTACTGCTAAGCTAACAGTGAAATGTCTTTCTTTTGTATGCGCTTGTCTCTGCGAACAGAGGGAGCTGCTGTGTGGGAATGCAAAAGAACAAAAACACCCAACAAAACACGAACTAACTGAGAAATTGAAGTAAAGTCTGAAATGTGTCTATAAGCTGTCAAACGATCATCTCATGCTTCAGCTAACGTACTGACTGAACCAGAAGATTAAAATCAAAGGAATGTACACGGCGTCCCCTCCAGCAGCTGTACAAGCACTTGAGCATTGGAGGGAATTATGGAGCGCCGCTGCCGCTGTTACGTCCTGTATTCTGCTTTTTAAGCGTGTTCCTATTTTCATTTCTGGACTTCACACAAGTCTCTCCACTTCTGTATTTCCACCTGGCTGCTTATCTTCTGAAGTTAGGTGGTCTTCATTCCAACAGCGTTCAGTTTGGTTCAGCTTAGCTCCGTTTGGTTTGGTGCAGGCAGGAAACAGGACTTCTTTTATGTACAACAACCAGTCTGGATGCAATAACATTTGTAATAGTGCCAGATTGTTGAAGGGGCGTGTGTATGTGTGAGGAGATTCCAGACTGACACTGATCCACACGACTGCTGCCCACCTGGTCTGCCTGCATACTAGGCAGAAATACAGTACAGGTCTATGATGCATTCCTCTGCAGACAGCCAGTGTTAGGAAATGATGGCCGGACACCACCGCACCACTGTTAGGTTGTCTGCGCTCACCGAGCGCTTCTTGGCTAGTTTCCTCAAGTCTTTGTACTTGTCATCACACAGCCGTGAGATGGCCTGCAAGTCAAACAAAAGAGCAAGTGAGATGGAGCCGGGGGTGCCTTCCTATGTTTTAGTTGGAGTGACTACAGAACATCTTTGCCTGTGTGTGTGTACTAAACACATAGTGTGTTATGTGTAAGTAGTGGTTACGACACCACAAGTCTGAGATGGGCTCACACACCAGACGCGCTTAGAAACATTTCATTTAAACTGTGCTTTGTGCAGTTCAGGTGAGAAAGTGACAACAATGACCTCTCGATCACACCAGAGTTTCTCTCTTATTGTCCTGCTCAACTCAGGTGGGAATGGGAATTTTTTCAAAATCACAAAGACACGTGGGTTCACTTTTAGCAGTCTTTTAAGTAAACTGCTTTTTCTTTTGGGGGTTATTTTTGGACATTAAATAACTAGATTAATGTTGAGGAATGGTCTCATCTCCAAATAAATTAATCAACCAATTCCACTCGTCACATGGAGACGTCTCACCTTCAGCCAGCTTGATGTTTAAAACTCTAAAACTAAATGAAATGCAGCCGTTATTAACACTGGTATACCTGCTGTAAAAAGTTTGTTTTGCTCCAACAGATCAAACAATGGCATCAATGAATGAAACACTAACAGCAGTAAGGCTGCAGGACAGGAAGGAAGAGAGCGAAGCTACCTGCACAGCAGCACGTCCCTGCATCCTGTCCTTCACCCGGCAGGAGATCAACATTTATGTTTTTGTAATGATCAGAAGCTCGTCAAAATACCAACTACCCAAATTACCTTGGTTTTTCTATTTCACAATGTCAGGCTGAAATAAATTGATATTTTTCTCTTTTTTTCTTGTTTTACCTGAGCTCCAAAAACATAAACCTATCTCTAGTACTTCAGCACGCTTCTCACCTCTAGTTTTTGCGCCTTGTCCCTGCTGAGAGGCTCCAGGGGGAAGCTGAGGTTATTGGCCTCAGCAAGCGAGCGCAGGTCAAAGTAATACTTGGCGTAGACGCTGGACGGCACGTTGATATTGAACTGCAGCAATTCCAGGAACTGACGCTCCAGCTCATTCCTTTTGCCATAAAAAAGAAAGAAAACGTGTGAGTTAGTTAATTAGTCTTATGCTATTTAAATAAAGGTTAGTTTGATTGGTAAAGCCAACATCTCACAGAGTGGCGTAGGCTGCACTGAGCCTACGCCACCAAACATAAGCCTCTTCTTTATGATAAAAGGGAATGCTATCTAAGCAAGGAACACTGAGCATTATGTGTAAGAAAGAATTAATCCCAAATGAAAGTGCTATTGTCATGCAGTGCCTGTGCTCAGCAGCTCTGTGATCCTCGGTGCAGCGTGATGACAGACGCTTTCATCTGTTACTCTTCAGTTGTGACCAAATCCTTCTGCACTGTAACCACTAGCCATCTCTTCTTCCTACCCTTTGTTGCTCACCCACACATTTTCACAGCCACGCAGCAACAGACGGGCTAAATTTAGGCTCTGCTGTAGCCAAACTCTGCCTAATAGCGCTGCTTTTTCTTCATCTTTCCTCATTCAGCCTGTTTTCATCTGTTTCTTTTTGTGTTGCTCTGCTCCTCAGTGTTCTCCCAAGACGTTTCTACTGTTCAGTCAGTGGGTGGATCGTGAAATTTAGCAGGCTAGGTTCCAGAACATGGCTTTGAACGGACTCAAATTGACCTTCTGAGGAAATCTCTGGTCAAATCAAGAGCCACAGTCCGGTAAATTGCCATATGGGAGCACAGCAGATGTGCATACTGTGCTGCACTCACTGGAGAGAATCCTGAACAGGTGGATTACGCTCATTGCCCTGTGAATCTGAGCTCAAGGACAAGAATAGACATCCACTGATGCAGAAAAGTGTGAAAGCAGGAGGGGTGAGAGGTGGCATCTACAGCACAGAGTCCCTCCTCAGAATAATCCACACAAGTGGATTTGAGGTTGACGTGGTAAATAAGACTGAGTTTTCTGACCTCATGCTTCAGAGGCATCTTCCCCGTTTTGCTCCAAATGCACCACAATCTAAGATTAAGCATTAAAATGAAGCTGACATTTTTGTCCTGCAAACCCAGAAAACTGTGAATCTCTCACTGTCAACTAGTTAGAAACTAACAAACCATAATGTTTTTAAGGCTTAATGACGTGATACCATTACAGGGAGTGCAGAATTATTAGGCAAGTTGTATTTGTGAGGAATAATTTTATTATTGAACAACAACCATGTTCTCAATGAACCCAAAAAACTCATTAATATCAAAGCTGAATGTTTTTGGAAGTAGTTTTTAGTTTGTTTTTAGTTTTAGCTATTTTAGGGGGATATCTGTGTGTGCAGGTGACTATTACTGTGCATAATTATTAGGCAACTTAACAAAAAACAAATATATACCCATTTCAATTATTTATTTTTACCAGTGAAACCAATATAACATCTCCACATTCACAAATATACATTTCTGACATGCAAAAACAAAACAAAAACAAATCAGCGACCAATATAGCCACCTTTCTTTGCAAGGACACTCAAAAGCCTGCCATCCATGGATTCTGTCAGTGTTTTGATCTGTTCACCATCAACATTGCGTGCAGCAGCAACCACAGCCTCCCAGACACTGTTCAGAGAGGTGTACTGTTTTCCCTCCTTGTAAATCTCACATTTGATGATGGACCACAGGTTCTCAATGGGGTTCAGATCAGGTGAACAAGGTGGCCATGTCATTAGTTTTTCTTCTTTTATACCCTTTCTTGCCAGCCACGCTGTGGAGTACTTGGACGCGTGTGATGGAGCATTGTCCTGCATGAAAATCATGTTGTTCTTGAAGGATGCAGACTTCTTCCTGTACCACTGCTTGAAGAAGGTGTCTTCCAGAAACTGGCAGTAGGACTGGGAGTTGAGCTTGACTCCATCCTCAACCCGAAAAGGCCCCACAAGCTCATCTTTGATGATACCAGCCCAAACCAGTACTCCACCTCCACCTTGCTGGCGTCTGAGTCGGACTGGAGCTCTCTGCCCTTTACCAATCCAGCCACGGGCCCATCCATCTGGCCCATCAAGACTCACTCTCATTTCATCAGTCCATAAAACCTTAGAAAAACCAGTCTTGAGATATTTCTTGGCCCAGTCTTGACGTTTCAGCTTGTGTGTCTTGTTCAGTGGTGGTCGTCTTTCAGCCTTTCTTACCTTGGCCATGTCTCTGAGTATTGCACACCTTGTGCTTTTGGGCACTCCAGTGATGTTGCAGCTCTGAAATATGGCCAAACTGGTGGCAAGTGGCATCTTGGCAGCTGCACGCTTGACTTTTCTCAGTTCATGGGCAGTTATTTTGCGCCTTGGTTTTTCCACACGCTTCTTGCGACCTTGTTGACTATTTTGAATGAAACGCTTGATTGTTCGATGATCACGCTTCAGAAGCTTTGCAATTTTGAGACTGCTGCATCCCTCTGCAAGATATTTCACTATTTTTGACTTTTCTGAGCCTGTCAAGTCCTTCTTTTGACCCATTTTGCCAAAGGAAAGGAAGTTGCCTAATAATTATGCACACCTGATATAGGGTGTTGATGTCATTAGACCACACCCCTTCTCATTACAGAGATGCACATCACCTAATATGCTTAATTGGTAGTAGGCTTTCGAGCCTATACAGCTTGGAGTAAGACAACATGCATGAAGAGGATGATGTGGACAAAATACTCATTTGCCTAATAATTCTGCACTCCCTGTATTACCATTTTATGGGGAAAGAGACAAGAGGAACTAATGTAATCTGAAGTCCCTCAGACACTCTAAGCTCAAGAACAAAATAAAATAATAATAATAATAATGTATACTTCATCGTCACAAGAAATTCTTCTCTGCATTTAACCCATTCACTCAGTGAAGCAGTGGGCAGCCACCAATCTAGCGCCTGGGGAGCAGTGTGTGGGGACGGTATCTTGCTCAGGGGTACCTCAGGGTAGCCGTTAAGTGGATTCCAACCCCTGACCTTCCAATCATGGGGCGACCACTCGACCTACTGAGCTATCCCTGCTCAGATCAAAGGCATTAGACGAAATGGTCAGAGACTCTCCCGGCAAAGACTCTTAGCAGCTCTTGAAAACAGGCTGACCACACAAAGCCCGACTATTCTCAGGACAGAAAGACAAGTGCTGCTGTATCTGCCATCACCCCACTCAGCAACGATGAGTCAAAGAGGAAGCATTTATTTACATGGCTGACACTCTGCCAGGGGTTTTCATGGCTGTGTGGCATTTTAGGAGCCAGCAAACAGCTGATGGCACCAACCTTTGAGAATTGTGGCTCTGAGGAAGAAAGATGGGGGGGAAAAAGTGCTGCGATAATAAATTTTTAGCTGCTGCTTCAGTAAATTCTTGACAAATTCTGGATGATTTTTTTCTGCTGATTGCTGCATTGATTAATCAGTAAAACAATCTGCAGCATTATCGGTGATAAAAATAACTGGTAGTCCTCGTTTCAGGGCCATTGTGCTCCAAAGATCTGACCTAAACCTAAACATGCGCCTGACGTACAGACTCCTGCTGGAAATGTTTCACACTGAACATTCGGAGGAATATGCTACAGTATGTTCTGAAATGCTAATGTTATTGAAATCATCATATGGTATAGTCAGTCATGTGATTCTGCACCTCCCACACAAGGACACTGGTTTCTCTTTGAGAGAAGCTGTTGTCATGGAAATAGTCCAGACGTTTCCCAGTCATAAGATCACAGAGAAGAACAGCATCCGGGGAAAACAAAAAGGACTAAATAGCTTTGATTTCAGCTGCTGCCATCAGTTAATAATGTTTTATTTCTCTTAGTAACAAATCAAGTGTTTTAGCTGATTTATTCCATGCAAATAGTTAAACAATAAACTGTTTCTATGTTCTTAAACAACCATGTAATGAAAATAAAATGCCAGGCTTTAGCTTCTATCGCCAACTCAGCTGTTTTAGTGCAGAAATAACAGCAGACGTCTTCTGCAACTGACCTGAGTCTATAGGGATATAGCTCTACGCTGCTGATGTCAATAAACTGACTCACATGTCCTCCACAGTGATATCCTTGAGAATTTGGCAGTAGTCGACGTTCCAAACCGCCTGGTCGTCCCAGACTTTGGAAGCCAGGAGGATGGCTCCCAACACGATCCGCTTCCAATTGGCCGGGCAAATGTCGATCTCTGCGTAGGTCAGGAGCCTCTCCAAATACACCTTAGACAAAGGGATTTGTCACAAGTAAGCATCTTGAAATAAAACAGTTATTTTAGCACAAAAACAAAACTGAAAAACTCTCAATTTTGCCTTTTGTTTAACAGCTGGCATCGACTAGCATTAACAGCATCAAGTCAGTTTCACACGACTAAAACATCCTACACGCAGGGTCAAAAGAGTCAGATTGCTAAACTGCTATCGCTCTGTGTTTTCCTTCACCCACGGTGTAACGCTAACATAAGGTACAAAACATAAGCAAGTAAACACCACGTTAATAATCATATCGAGCCTTTGTGTCCTCGGGGTTTCCTGTGTTTAATTACCCTCTGTTCTCCCTTCCTCTGTTTATCTGAAGGGTTAGTTTGCTGCTTTACAGTTTTGCAGTCTCCTGCCTACTCCACCTCCATGATGTCAGAGGCTGATGAAATCCAGCTTCCCCGGAGCTCCCTCGTGAAATATTCATGCCAATCGAACCCCTGCACCGTCTCCTTCTCTCTCCTTCGAAATAATTCCCACAGTCTACACGGCAGAAAGCGCACAGAACACACAGACACCTGATCCTCACAAGCCAAAGCATTTGTGCAGATGTTAAATCTTCTGATCCACTCATCATCATTTTGTTACAGTACAAGAGAGAAGGTCTTCTGTTAGATTCATGGACTGAACTGTGAAAGCTCGAACAGTTAGTGCACAAAACCCACATTCAGCTCCCTTTTTAAAATGATGTAAAGTGAAAGATTTAGAAGTACACAAGCTTAGATTTGTCACTTCTTACTTACTTTCTTTGCATTTTAATAGCCATACCATTTTCAGGATGTATACCCTGAGGTACATCGTAATAAATATTTCAGTTTTCAGACTAACAAGGATGGCAGGTTGTGAAATGGAAATTAATAAGTTCTTTTATGCCACTTTGCAGCCCAGTTTGTCGCAGCTCAGGTGTTTAATTAGACAAGTCGTGCTCAGTGGGGCGTCCTTCCTGAAGACAATACCAGCCTGTTTCTGCTGTGGCCCAAAACTGGCAGCAGGTGACAAACATCGAGAAAACTGGCATAGCTGCTTCAATTTCAGGAGGCTTGTCTGATAATAAAACACAGTAACTTCATCTACTACAATAAGTAGTCTGGTTTTTCTGTCCCTCAACAGGAAATCTGATTCGTCTTCCCAGAGGATGACATGCTCACTCTCTGGGTCTCTTTCTTTTCCATCCTCTCTCTCCTCACCTGTGATGTAATAACTTGGGGAAAGCAAGACGCCCAGCTTTCATCTCAACTCCCCTGTCTAAATTTAGCTGTGTCAGCTAAGCTACACCAATAACCACCAGCCAACAGCCCCATTCAATTACTGACAGCATGGCAGAGTTTACACTGGAGAGCTGCAGGAGGCACGCCGTGTGCCAGGCTCTGTATGCAACTATCGCTCTCGTCCACCTGAACATGGACAAAGACGCAGACGCAGCACGTCACAGTGACTGCTTTCCAGTTACTCTCTGGAAAAGCAGAAACACCCACACAGTTAACACATTTGTCCATCTGTCAGGAAGCAGAGAAACCTAATACCAGGCCCCTGGGCTAGCCACATTAACAATGCACTTTGCTGGCCTCTAGAGACCCACGTGTTAGCCAGAGTGACAAAGTGTAGAAAGAAATGTTTCTGGGCAGATGAGTGGAGAAGGGTGATGGCACTAACTGTGCCATCAAATCAAACATAAGGATAAACTATTGAACTGCTTAAGGCTTTAGTACAGAGAGAGAAAAAGAGATGATGTGATATGATATGTGAGGACAGAGAAGAAACGAAAAGCACAGGTGAGCACACAGGATGTCATAAGTCACGGGGAGAGAGCCCACTGTATGCCAAAGCACCAATTATATTCTAATTATACACTTGCTACAGGCGCAGGCAGACCTCATACTGAAGTAATTCTGAGTGGAGACTAAACGGATTAAACCGCCACAAATCTGTTACTGAACTTTCAGCTCTGTCTCGTGGCTTCGTTTGTGCAACATTCTCCAGAAGGACAAACAGGCTGTTTCATATCACACAAAGAAGAAGAGTAAAAAATAAAGAGAGCCAACAATCTAAGGACAGCAGAAAACAAGACAAGCAGAAGCAATACTCCCTCCTAGTGTCAGCACTGAATTAGACTCACAGTCCTAATTCTCCTAATTCCTATCTGTCTCCCACGCTCTCGCGCTCCTTCACGATGTTAACTCTGTGTGGAGTCATGCTTCGAGTTGCTGAAGGGTCTCTTAATTAGGTTGTAACCGCAAGCTCTGGACACCCTTGTCTTCCTCCAATACAAACAGGAACTTCTAATCACTTAAAAGTATTTTTTTTTTCCTTCCTTGCTGTTGTTTTTTTTTTAAAAGAAAACAAAAAGTTTGCATTTCATTTTGTTTATAACTGCATCAATGCAGAAATAATCACATTCACAGAGTGTGGCTGTACTCAGTGGTGGGAAGGCTTTTATAATCCACTTCCACTCAGGGCCAGCTGGATTGGAAAAGCTCTTAATGTGATCGTCCCTCCAAGCAAACAAGTAAATGGAGTCAAAAAGCCCTTTTCCATTAGTACCTGCTCAGGTTCGGCACGGCTCAATGCAATTTTTAGCGTTTTCCCGTAGTACCTGATACCAGGTGCTCTTTTATTACCTACTCGGCCACAGTTCCAAGCGATCCAAAAATGTGACATGCATGCCACCAACTGGCTACTCAGTCTCCTTTACAAAATCAAAACCGCCATTCTTGAAACCTGGCAACAAGGGAAATGACTGCACAAAAACAACACCACGGTCCCCGAGTCTGACCGAGCAGCAGGTGTAACATCGCCCCGACGTCCTCCTTTATTGTGGCGTTTGTGTCACATCCAAATGATGTCACGGGACGTTCTGTCGCGTTGCTGTAATGACCCGACCCACATTAGGTGGTTGTAATGGAAAACGAGTCGAAGCGAGTCGTGCGTCCAGCCGATCTGAGTAAGTGCGAATAGAAAAGGGCTAAAAGTGTGCAGGGACTGCGTTTCACGGCTGAACTGTTTACTCACCAAAGTGACGATGGCACACTCGGCAGTGAGCTGCGCGGCACTGAACAGCGTCCTGACGAAGCGGTAGATCTGCTTCTGCTCAGGGTCGTGTTTGTCATAATCAGCAGGAACCTCGGACTTCTGCGACAAACACCAGAAAAGATAAGAATGAAATGAAATCAGATCGTTTCCCAAAGTGGAATCACAAACTGCTGCTCGATACATCAGCTTATTTCTGAATGCAGAAGTTTAGTGTTGTTGGACATGGGGCGTAAAACAAAGGGGTTATGTAAAATCTGAGACTGAAATTGTTGAGCAAATATTCATTTTAAAACACGTCTGAATGATCCAGATGGCTCCTGAGATTACACATCTCGCCACTGTGTGATCCATGTGTGCTTATGTGCCGTTTATCAGCTCATGTAATTAGTCTTCCTGATGAATCCTGACAGCTCTATAGTTTGTGTGTACTGGAAATTCATCTTCGGCTGCGGCCTTACTGAGAGTGGGTGAAGCTTCTCATCGAAAATATCTAACAACATTCTTCCGTCGATGTCTCTGGAATTAAAAAGAGGAAAAGAAATCAAAAACAGATGCATGATTTCATTGATAAGTCATTTATATGAATGAATCTGCACTTCAACCAGCTGCCCTATATGGGATTCTTACCACTTTCAGTTTATAGAAACACGTTTTATCCTAAAGCTTCCGTGTTTTTTTAAAAATATGAGATCTGTCAAGTCATGTCAATCCAACAAATTCTATTAACAACACAAAAATGTGTTCCAGGCTGCATCTTTGCGAGCAGAAATGTGAGTCACTTAAGCTGCTACATAAAACAGCCTGTTCTTCTCTGCTTTGTGGTTTATTTAAAAATGTCTCCATGCAAGCGTTATTTAGTGTCTCCACAGCCTTTAGTAAGAACACATCCCTTTGCAAAAGGATGTCAAGCTTAGCTGGATATCAAAGTATCTAAAGAGTAAAGAATTTAATCTAATCTTTCTGGGTCAGAATGAAGCAGGATGTTGCAGGGTTTTTGTATTTTGTGGAATTTTGATGCAAAAGAAATAAAAGGTTAATCTTACCTGTTCTTTATATGATAATATATTGCAAGGGCTACACTGCAAGCACAAAAAGGTAAATAAAAATGAGTGTAAGAGGACAATAAGGGAAAAATCTTTCAATATTAGGTAAAGCTGTGAATCGCTCAGATGGGGGTTACCATTTGATGGTGTATTTCAGGTTGGGTTGACTGACAGTGCTGTCATCGAGGAATATGGTGGAACAGGAGCTGTATTTCCGTCTCACTGGGCCTGGATAATGCTGGAGTTCAAACACGTCCGTACCAAAAAACAGAGACACACACGTCAATCTCTATTTCTGTCATACTTGGACGCGCCAAAGGCCTGGTATGAGGATGGAAAGTAGGGCACCTGTGAGCCCACAAGCTAATCTGTGGGTCTGTCAGCGTCTCACTTTGTTGCATGCAGGAATGGTATTTATGGTGGAGTGCATCTTTAGAGAAACATCAAAAACTTGATGAATAGCAAGTTCATCACCTTGAGTAATGACCTTTCTATTCATCGTCCATTCATTTCATTCAAAATTATTTTTAACTGGTGCACACTAAACAGGTTTATGACTTAAACAAGACAATGTTTTCTCATTTGGCCCTGCAGGAACTGAGTAATGCAAATTTTTTTCAAACAAAGAAGCACATTTGCACATTTAGCTAGTCCTGTCTTTCAGGTCTCAGGGAGTGTGGACAAAGATGACCTGCACCATAACACCACGCTTCTTCTACATTTGTACTACATCTAAAGCTTTTTAAACACTAAGACTATAATTGGAGTCTGGAGTGTGGGATTAAAAAAAAAAAAACGGGAGGAACAATGGAAACGGGTTTGGGTTACTTTGAGGGTCATTCGGAGGACTTTACCTTGTTCTCCGAAATGTGTGTTAACTTGCAAAAAATACAAGACATTAAAATTACTAACTGCACAGCAATCATAACAGCAAACGTATTACATACAGTGGCTAATGATTCAGTTACTTACGTGGTTGATGTAAAGGCTCTTCCGTTTTTCTCGAACTGAAAAAAAAGACGAGAGAGCGCTTCAAGAATCTTTGTGTGAGTGTAGTACACAACCCTCACAGACAGGGAGCAGCATATAACCAGGCTTCAGAGCTGCCCTATTAATATAGACTTTCCCCCTGTGTATAATTATTATAAACCACATACAACAAAGCAAAGCAGCTTCAGCAAAAAACAGTTTTTACATTAAAAAACGGAGAAATTTCAAAGCCTGTGAGTATTTTCTCCCCTGCGTGTTAATATGTGGGAATGACTGTGACCTTATCAATTAATCCGTTCATCATTTAGACATGCATGTCTTAATTCATGCTCAGTCATCCAGGTAAGGAAATCTTCAGACACTGAAGAATTCACTTGGATGAGTGATGAAACGTTTCTCCCACACTACGTCCACATGAACAGAATTAACTTCCTGTGATTGGACGTACATGAGTCCAAATTAAATCAGGCATAGTGACTGGTTTATTCAAGTGCAGCCAATCATCTGAGCTCATCTCTTTTCTTTTTCTTTCTGTTCATACAATCTGGTATTTTGCTACCTTACTTCTGTTTAACGGATGTGATGATTTGTTGGTTCTATAAAGCAGAGCTTCATCACAGTTACTGCACACGCAACAGTGCAACAGGGCAGCAGCGCTGCGTGCGTGTCTGTGTGCATCAGTATATGTGCTCACTGTTGTAACAGAGCACGCAAAGGGAAAAGGGCTGCTAGCAAAGCAAACTGGAGCAGATGGAGAGCGCAGAGCACACAGAGACACCTTGTACGTCTCATCCCATACTGTCTGTGTCTTACCTCTCTGGCACAAAGGTGCACACACTCACACTGCAAAGCACGCTGAGCTTTTTCCACTGAGCAAATGTGAGTGTGTGTGTGTGTGTATTTAGCAAAGAACAGCAGTCTTTGACACCATCAAACAGCTGCACAGCTTAGTCAAAAAAAACCAGTAACAAAAAAACCACAAACTTAACCACAGTGATTTCTGAATAGTCATGAAACATGGCTTCACTTGTGACACACCTTTCAAATCACAGCTTTATACTCGAGGCTGATTTCTAACTTTATCAACCATTTACATATGAAAATTGAAATATACAGTAATTAGAGGTGTGTCATTTTAGTAACTAAACTGCAATTTCTTTGGCCAAGGCTGTGCAGTCCTGTTCCTACATCTCATGGACGGACATGTGCAATGGAAGAAACGCACGCACGCACACAGACGATATCAGCAGCTAAGCAGCAGAGACAAGTCACCTGCTAACAGAGTACGAGGATACGATGCAGTTTGAGACCACACAGAGGGACTGTTCCCTTAAAGGGTCCAGCCCGAACACACAGTAAGCATAGTGTTACCTGCCTACCAAGCACAGACGTATACATGCTTACCTCTTTTGTTGGGCACAGCAACTGAAAAACAAATGTCCAAGTTGTCTCCATGTTTATGACACAGATACTCACAACAGGCTTTATTATTAAGTGTGTCAGTAATTCATTTATAGCTGCTGGGAGTGATGAACACAGCAGCTGTCACATATGTTAGGACCACAATGCTGTGTATTGATATTTAATAACAGTATGAGAACAAAGGCCAGCAGACTTTCACATAAGAGCCTGACGATGCTAATACAACACTATCAGCACCTAACACCGGATCTATATAACAGCCTTCAGGCGACAGACTGCTCAGCTGAATCAAAAGCTTATCATCAAAGCAAAGAGATTATGTCTAAACTGGGAAATAATCTAAAAAGCTTCACATTTCAGTTGATAATAAGACATTCCTGTCATTCTAGAGGCACCCGACTGCTACAAGATCAATCTTTGTGCCTGCTAAGGAAGATCAAAACACCCCAGTGCGTCTTCAAAAATCTGACATGAAAGCAGACGGGACAGGGCTCCATCTAGAGCTTTTATGTTGGATAAAAGCATGCTGGTCAGTGGTACTTGTGCTGATATCTGAAGTTCCACCTTCAATAAAAACAGCTTGCTATCTCAAAAAGTGGGCATATGCTGCAGTCTTCTTTGCGTCACCTCTTTGCTTGGTTGTCCATGATCCACCTGCAGTGGCTTTGCACCTACCAGTGCACAGCTCACTGACTTTGCACAGAAACTCCAAGCATGTCCACAAGCTGCTTCCTCATTTTCAAACAAACCAGAAGACATTATCCTTTACCCACAAATGTAACCCTGCATTATGCTATCCTGGCTTCATCCAAGTAGATCAGGTGTACACCAAATGGTGCGTCACTGATTACGAAAACACATTTATTAAATTTAGCTCTTCTACATTGTAGATTAATAACAATCATGACACTCCAAATACTCTTTTCCCTCATTTAAAAGTCAGTGAAGAAATTTCAGAGAGATCTGAGATTATTAAAATGTGACAAAAGAAGAGAGCACAACTCACCATCAGTTTGTGACTTGCTGAGGAAAATGGTGCTGGCGCGGGGATGATCTGAGGGATTGTACTCCATGGGAAGATCTAAATACAGAGGAAGGAAAACATAAGCCTCAAAGAAAAGCAGCATTTAAACTGATTCAAATGATTTAATCCCAAATGCAGCTGAAAAATAAATGCTGTCAGGAAAAACAAATTGTTTAAGCTGTTAGAGAACTTATGGTTCTTTTGATAAAACTATATTCAGTATCATATAATCATCAGGATGACGGGTATAACTTAAACACGCTGCCGGATACAACCTTTAATTTTGAGGTTATAAATGTGGGACTGGCTTCACGAGTTAACCACCTCTCGTCTAATGGTCTGAGCTAAATGAAAAACATATCTGTCAGCTGACAGTTTGCTGCACCAGCGCTGTGTAAACGGTGGTTTGTAAATCAATGCACTAAGCAAACACAGCAGAAGGCTATAGATTTGTACTGAATCATCTTCTGTGCGCGCGCACACACACACACACACACACACACACACACACACACACACACACACACACACACACACCACCTAGAACCCAAAGATCTGAGAGGAGCTGGCAAGAAAAACTGCAATAAATGACGAGCACAATATCATTCAGCACTGTACAGCTGATAAAAATCAGCTGCTGAAACCTGCTTTGTACAACATTCATCCTTTGGGTATGACGCTAAGTGCTTTGTACACTTATCCATCAGAGGGTGACTGAATGTTTCAATGAGGCTTTTTTATACAAGGATCAAAAGAAACAGTCCTAACTCTGAAATATGCTTACTTGTTACATTTGTTTTAATGGAAAGTAGCCCAGGTATTTATTTCTGGCAACCCATTACAAATAATGTGTTTTAATAGAGGACATGATGGAAAATAATCTCAGGCTACTGGGAAATGTAAAAAAACAAAAAAAAACAAAACCCAAAAGACATAAACAGATGAGTAAAGTTGGCATTTAGAATACAACCTGATTTCATTTCTAATTTTTTATGTATTTGTACTTGATTTGCTTTTATGTGTTGCTGTAAATATACTGCCTTCCCTTGCCAGATGTGTCTGTTTAAATCCAGTAGCAGCTACAGAGCCTAGCATATGGCTGTTATGCACAACTACTGAATGAATATATCAGTATCAATTTAGTGTCCTAGTTCCTTGTCCCAATTACATCCCATAGTCCCAGACATGCTGAAACGTGACATTTTACTGCTGAATTATAAACAGGAAATGTAGAATTCGGAGCCTGCAGACATGTGGTTAGTGCAACAGAGAGCCACTGTTGTTTGAACAGCAGACTTTTATTTGATCTAAGGTTGATTTAATGGTGGAATTTTCTGGTGACCTGTAATATCCGGCACTAGCTTAGATGAAACCATTTGTTGACATGACTTCAGAATCTTTATTGTGCTCTGGTCTAGGTTAAACATTTACTCTCAAATGTTACAATAGCCTGAGGAAAAATTAATGATAATGTCACACTAACATTACATCGACACTGCCACGCATTAAACTCTGAACCAGAAAAGAAACAAAACTAAAATTCAATGCAAACTAGCAGCGTGGGGTGGTTAGCCAACGAGCGGCTTCCTGGCCTCCTGGATGATGTCAGCGCAACAGGAAGGGTCACAAAGAACCAACACCCAGACAGACAAACGCAGAGAAAGAGAAACTGATGTCAAGAGACAGGCAAAGAGTGAGAAGCTGATAATGAGAGAGGAAAGGGCAAAGAGGGCAAGAGAGCAGAAAAATAAAGGGATGAAGATGACAGATTTGAAACATGATTGACAGCGAGAGAGAGAAACAGTAGTAGAGAAAATATAACGAGTGAAGGTGATGACAGGGGAAGCATTAGTGGAAAGAAAGTGAAAGGTGAGGGAGAAGAGTTTGGCTTGCAACCAGGGGTCCATTCTTCGTACCTCACTTACTACATCCAAGATCAAATCATCGCGCCAACTTTGAGCTCGCTATTCCGGTTCTCCGAACACACCTGTTGTTGACGATTAGTATAGCTGGATGAAGTAATGTGAGAGCACTGGGTGGCATAACAGGGGCTACGCATCGATAGTAGAAACATTGATCGGCAACCCTTTGATTGGTCGGCGAAAATGTCGAAGGAGCGCACTCAGTATTTTTCGGCAGCAGAGCAAGAACTCTTGATTGAGGGATTTCAGGAGTTTCAGAGTTTAATTAAAACGCAAGGGAACACTGCAAAGGCTGCAAAAGCAAGGAGAGAGGGCTGGCAGAAAGTTGCTGACAAATCAAACTCGTAAGTAATTTAATAATTACTTAATTTATAATGGATTGGATTTATATAGCGCTTTTCAAGGCACCCAAAGCGCTTTACAATGCCACTATTCAGTCACTCTCACATTCACACACTGGTGGAGGCAAGCTACGGTTGTAGCCACAGCTGCTCTGGGGCAGACTGACAGAAGCCAGGCTGCCATATCGCGCCATCGGCCCCTCTGGCCAACACCAGTAGGCGGTAGGGTAAATTTATTATATTATATTATATCCTCTTTCACATTAGAGCCACAACAGGACCCACTAGAACATGGGAACAAGTAAAAGTGAAATATAAGAATATTCTACAGAATGGTAACATTTATCACTTATATTGCTTTTCGTCTCTTGAAAAGAGACCCTGAAATAATCTGTTTGTTTATAACAGCAACCAAGAAAAGGGCAGAGCACAAAAAGACAGGTGGTGGTCCTGCACCCCCTCGTCAACAAGTTGGTTAAGTGAATAATACCCTCACGGGAAAATCGATATCTCTCTATGAGCACACTGTCGCGCTGAGCTAAAGGATCCTGTCTATCCCGCAATATACGCTGAATTCTGAAAACTCTCCTTATCAATCTTGCACCTTCCGCAATGGGTGGCTCGCGTATACGGACAGGACATGGCTGCGACAGACTTCCCAAATCCACCTTCGCTTTTATAGCCGTGGTCTCTCATCTTGATTACACGAAGTAATTTACTATTACTACTACTAAATATGAATTACATCTGAAATAATCAAATACATGAAATAGAATGATTAATAGTACATTTCCCTTTTTTTTGGGAAATGACCTGTGTGTATCTGTATGAAATCAATAAAAGAATCAAATACTGCATTATCTTTAATTACATTGATAATATTTATTTATGGACAAACAGTGGTAAAATATCGCTGTTGCTTTTGTATAAATGAAGCGGAGATACCTGGGTGGCCGCGATCTAATCCTGTTTACATAAAGTAAGCCTGCTCCCGAGCAGGTTTACGCTTACGGATCTGTTGCTATGACAGCAAGTCCCGGATGAGCTTCGGAGAACCGAACGATCCAAGATCACGCGAAATCGTCAACAATCAAATCCAGCTAACTTACTTAGCGAGGTACGAAGAACGGACCCCAGATCTCGCTGAGTCTTGTTGGTGTAAAGCTTTGGTTTAGTGTGCCATTAAACACACCATGCAGTGATAAGTACAGCTGAGATCACAGAGGCTCTCTGCACAGCAGCTTACACATGCAAGCCGCTGCTATTGTCTACAAACTCTTTTGAACTTTGTGTTGGAGAGCCACTTAAAGAGCCTCAAAGGACACACACACACACTTATATATACGCACATTCATACATATATGTGTATATACACACACACACACCACCATGATGTAGGAGGTAGTGACAAGCGATGCTGAATAAAAGATGGGTGTGTGGGAAGAAGCAGCACTGGAGGAGAACTTAAGGTAGGTTAATGATGATGCACAGTGTCTGAACGTTAGTGATGGAGAAAGTAAGCATGGAAATCACAGCTTAATGACACAGTATGATCGTGACAAAATGCCCAAATGCTCTAAATCTCTGTAGATTTAGATTTAATTTGTGGCGAGGGTCATACACCATTTCTTTTATAAATTATTACATAATACAATTTATAAATATCTCCCCTGGAAACATTTTATTTGCCATCTACTTTGTGATGGATAACCATGCAATATATTCAGCTGCCTCATACTGCAGTTAAACTCAAAGCAGCACTATCAAGTACTCCAGTGAGCATGCCCTGGAAGGGAAAACATTCAGGAAGGCGTAGAGCTTGCTGGTCAGCAGTGGTTGAACATTCAAACTAAGAGTGCAACACAAACTGGAAACAGAGACCATTCACCTTTAAAACAAAAAGGTGTGACTATTACATGGTGTTGGTTTTAGATGTAAGGCACAAGGTTTACCCAATGAAACCCATCACTATTATTTCCTTTGGTGAACGACAGATGATAGGGGGTCACGAACCTGTCTTTAGGCCTGTGCAGCCGACAGTTCTTTGCTATTCTGCAGGTGCCTATGTAGATCGCAGATTTATTAACCTGTGATGCATCATTTGTACTCATTGATAATTGCATACCTGCTAGGCATGCAACGATTACTTGTACTTTCTACTTGCACTTTTTATATTTCTGCTGTATAGAACTTTGGTTAGGCATGTGTTGTTTAATAAGTGCTATATAAATAAATTATGGCCTCAAATTTAAAAAAAGTTTAGTTGGAATCCACCCACTTTGTGTTGCCAGCACTTATTTAAGTTGTCTCTGTTTTAATAATGTGTCAGTTCAAGCCTTTCCTCTCTAATTAGCTTTTGTGATTCAGGGTATATGACATTTTCTGTTGTTTCTGTTTTTGTTTGTATTTTGCAGCTGTTTCCTTTGCCCTCATTCACTTGCTAAGCCTCATTACCAGGAGTCACGAAGGAGGAAATCTCATAGGTCCAGTTAGTGTATGAACATTTGGCACCATTTTTTTAAGGATGGATCACAGTGGAAGCAATATAATATCACACACTTTGATCATCTAAAACACCTCAGTTACTGAAGTTATGCGTGCTGCAGTAAGAGGTGTTGTTTTTGTTTTTTAAAAAAAGAAGAAAAAAAAAAAATCAGAGCCAGGGTGTGTCCCCCTCAATGTGTGGTCATTGACCCCTGGCGTGAGTCCACCCTATTTAAGTTCTCTCCCCCCATTTCTCCAACCTGGGGGAGACAAAAGCAACCCGGCTTCCTGCGTTTCAGGAAGTTGAGAGGAAATGAAGCAAGGGGGTGGTGGTTACTCATTGTTAGCAATGCAGCTGAACAAAGAATGGTGAGAAGGTCAGCGTGTGGATTTAAGCCATGCATGTATGAAGCTATACCACTTACATTGTACAGAATACTGACGGAACACAACTAACATGGAAAGATGAACACAAGAAGAAAAAGGGCACCAACAAAGTCGCGCCTACTGCCCCTCCCATTTCCCATTTGATAACTGAATACACTTCTACAAGTTAAAGTGTGGTTATATTAGTATATGACTGGCTGATTTTATGCTACATACCTACTGGATATAGTATTGACTCTGAGAAATAAAGTTTCTATAGTCTAGCACGTATAGTAAATTAAAGCTGTCTTATTATATTGTCTATCATATATTAATACCTGTATGGATTTTTATAAAAGCATCATATAATGATATCAATGATATCATGCACAACAATCAAAACTGTCTAAACA
Source organism: Simochromis diagramma (assembly GCF_900408965.1). Lineage (NCBI taxonomy): Eukaryota > Metazoa > Chordata > Actinopteri > Cichliformes > Cichlidae > Simochromis > Simochromis diagramma. The sequence continues at coordinate 1,901,831 of NW_024387503.1, read as the reverse complement.
TGCTGACAGTGAGAGCCACATGTCGGCCACCAAAGACAATTTAACAAGAGGAGCTATTTCAATAACTTCTATAAAAGCACAAATCTTTGCAAAATATACAAGAAAACTGTTCTGCTAAAGTCAGAAACAACAAACTTGTTCACTTGAGGCAAAAAACCCAGCTTTGAGTATAACCAAGGTATTAGCATACGTGAGGTGGAGATGGATGGTGGAGAAACAAATGACTCAACCAAGCATCACTGGAGGACTCGCTAGTTGCACTCGACATGACAGGAAGAACAAATGATGGATAATTTGGAATTACTGATTTGGTTACATGGTGGAAAATCAGAAGCCTGACCCAAGAAAGAGCAGAGTTCCAAGATAAGTTACTTTAGTTATTACTTAGGGAAAACACTGCATAGGCTACTTTTGTGATTACAGTTGACTTATGCTGTCTAACTGGTATTCATAGTTTTCAATCGTGTGACCATTCACTGCCACTCAGCAAAACTACTAGTCTGTCAAAGCGGCTAGTAGTGGAGAGTCTTTAGTACTTCAGGAAAAAGTGGGATTTTTTTGTTTGCTTGGTTTTCCTCCCTGTCTTGAGCAAAGATTACTTTAATCATCATTTAATCTTGATGCGTAAATTACGCTGCTGTGGGAGGTGAAGAACAAGAAATTGTTCATTGTTAAAGCAAAAGTAAGTGTTACCAGTCTATCTTAAACAAACTACCAAACGTAAATTTTATATTTTGTTGACTTGGGAAGGGGTTAATTTAAAGACCATAACACATGCGTTTTCTTTTAATAATAAAATAAATACTCACTAATTCAAGGCTGTGCTAATAATTCAGAACCAAATTTATTGTTTTGTAGGATATTCAGAATGTTTTTATGCCGTGAGCAAGATGATCTGTATATACTGTGCACTAGTACACTATTCTCACTACATGCTCCCCAGAGTGGTCACGAGGAAGGCTCCATCCCCTTTGCTGGTTTTTGGTTGCAGCGTGGTACAGACCAGAGAAGACACAGTGTCAAAAAGAATCCAAATGATGAATTGAATGATGATGACTGCAGCATAAATAACAGTTTGCGAATTGAAGGAAACCACTTGACTCCTGTTTAACCTTAATTTACGTCAATCTGCAATTTCACGTAAAACAGCCTTTTAAGTGATGTTTGCAAAGGCATCCGCGAGCTACCATGCCTACAACTTTAACCGCAGCACCACATGATACTGTGACTTTGCCCTGATAACAGAGAGATGGAGAAATCCACGAGGAGGACACACTTACTCACACATTCACTGGACGCAGTTAGTGAATAAAGGCTTTGACGGCACATCTTAACAATACTCCTATTTTGATAAGAAAACACTGCAGACTGCAGAGAAGACATGGACTGTACGTTGTCATGAGCTCCGTTGTGGTTTTAATCTGCACCTTTGAGAAAGCATGTTATCTGTTTTGTAACATTTGGAACCCTATCAGCCTATGATACGGCAATTGTGTACTTTTAGCTCTACACTACAGGAGATAAGCTGAACAGGTCAGAGTTACACCTGCTTTATTTTCTTTTTCTTTCTTTTTAAGGGAACTATCTAATTAGTGTTATCCCATCTTGACACAGTTCAGTGTCTATCATGGTTACCATCAGGAATTCCTCCAAACAAACTACAATTTACTATTTAAACACTTGACACACACTGAAAATTGTTTGGTTTAATATGCAGTTACGTTTCTGGGCATCAAATTGGCCAACTCTAATATTAAAAAATTGAGGTTAAAGGTCATGAGGGTGACTAAATGGCTGAAAATCCAAGTGAATGAATAAATAATGATGAACCCATATTTTAAATTTTACCACACACGCACACACGCACACAAACCCTCAGCAGTGCCATCGCAGCTCTTTCTAACAGCTTAAATCACCCCTCAGCCTGTATCATCGATCCCCGACAGCTACCAACCTCTGTGCAGTGATGCAGACTCATCAAAGTAAAAAGAGCTGAGCTTTTATCAAAGAAAAGCCAACAGGGACAAGAAGATGAAGCAGGAAGAGTTGGGAAAATTGCACCAGAACACACCAGAAAACAGCTCTCATTTGCATGATTACAGAAAGAAAATCAATTAAAAAAAGGCTTGTAAACACGCGTCTACTCCAAGATGAGACGTGTATACAATGTTACAAGCATTTAAAAGCGGTCAGCAGTAAGTCAAAGCTGCAGTGGCCTGATGATAAATGTAGGAAGTGTTGCCCAGACACATGAGTGAATTACTTTGTGGAAAATAAATGCTAAGAAACAGGCTTCTTATTTCTCTTGCATGACTGTGTGAGAGTGTTAGAGAACAGTGTGTCAAGCCAGTCAAGAAGCAGTGAAAAGTATTGGTAAGCAGAATAAAAATAAACTGAGAGAAGAGAAGTGCCAAGAAAGTTGTTAAAATGATGAATTTGATGAGTTTTCACATTTAACGAGTTTAGTGCATATCTCCATTGGATTAAGAGCCCATAGCTAACCAGCAAACTGCTTTGTCAAACATAGACACAGATGTACTCTGAGCTACATGCTAATGCTATCATGCAGATGCAGTTTTACCAAGCTCGTCGTCCGAGTTGAGCTTGTTAGCATGCTGGAAGATCCAGATTAGAACTCAACGCAGGGGCAGATGAGGCTGATAGGATTGTCATTAGTTTAATAGGAACTTGTTTATGAAGCATTGGTTAAAATGATATGTAACGTACCATTGGGTTCATAGTGAATAGATTAGCAAAATGTTACAGTCTGTGGAGGAGCGGTCAAGAATATCACCAAACACCCTCACAGTCAATATTGGCAATTGTCAACAAGAAATCGAAGTTAAAGCAACAATAACCGCCATGTCACAAGGACTTTATACTGAGGAGCTGGCAGGTTAAAGATCATTTAACAGCATTTAATGTTGGGGTTGTTCTCACATACGGCTCAGGCAGGTAATGCCTAATTCATGGCACTGGATTTCTAAATATGGCTATGAATACAGTGCCAGCTATACAAACAAAAAAACCCATACCTCAAGTCTGTCTACAGATCTACATCCTGCCTTGTGGCGTTAATACATCCTGGACTGACTAACAGGAGTTAAAAGACCTTGTAAGGAATTACAAAGAAACAGAGCCTTGGAGCTCCAAGTTTGAAGACTCCATTAAGGCTGAAAGTGTACCGACATACAGATGTAGAGCGCTGCCGTTGAAGAATGGTTGTAATTAGTAAAAGCTTAAATGAAACAACCCAGGGAAGGAACAAAGAAATTGAAAAAGTGTTCCCAAAAAAAGACAACAGCACTGCAAACTCTGCAGCAAAAGTCCCAGTTTCTTTGAAAATCGCTCAATAGACGCTAGAACGCATTTTAAATATACCAAGGACTGCAGAGACAGACAGATGGAGATTGAAACAAATATCGCAGAGGCAAAGAGCGGGTGGCTACACTCCAAATTGTTATCGACATTGCATTTAGGACGGCAAGTGACTCATATTTTCCCAGACACTCAAATCTAACAATCACATTTAATGCAATGGCAAAGCAACATCAGCTGTTTTCTGCCTATGTGTTAATTAAGAACAGGAATAAAAGCTGGAGAATCTTTGATTACATCAACATTCTGTTAAAACACTGCTGCCTACGTGATGAATAAAAGCAGTTTTTGAGCAACCCAAGCTGCTAAAGCTGCTAAAATTGCATGAAATGCTGCCAGGTGTGACTCAAACTCACATGCTCTGCCATTTAGTTAAAAATGTAATCACAGAGATGCAATCCCCATGTCGATCACTTTCCTGCGTTGTTGTTCAATAATCAGAGAAATGTAGTTATTTAATGGCATGCTGTCATATTACACATCTAATACAGAATTTACAACCACAAGCTTCACATTTTCTAAGATGACCTGGCATTTTTCCACCCAACCTCAAAGACTGTGTGGAAAGTGGGAGATTTATTTTTATTTTTCAATGTGTTTGTTCTGTGTGTATGTAAAAGGAATAACAAGTGAGATATACAAGCACATGAGGGATATTAGGGGCTGAAGGGAACAATGGGCAGGGAGGGGACTCATTTACTCTGCACCCAGCTGAGCACTATAAACCCACCCTCCCTCTTTCTTTCCCCTCCCAACCTTTGCATCCTCTGCTCGCTGTAACTAGGCAACACTAGCTTGAAACGATTCGGATGGTAGAGGCAGGCCCATCAAAGGCAAAGACAGACAGGCGGGCTTGCTGCCTTTTTCTTCCCTTCCTGTCTTTCTCTTTGCCTTTACCACCTGCTTATACTGTACTAATTGCTGCAGAGCATTACACTGCTTGCTGATGCGGTAATACAGTGCAACACAGGGTGAAACCCGCAGTATGAGATCCACAGCATCGCCTTTGAGTGCAATGCAAAACTTCATATGCCTGCTGCATCCACAGAAAAACAGCAATTGGATCTCATCTCAGAAGTTCAGTTTAACTAGGTGTTTTGGGGAAATCAGGCACTGGTCTGAAGACAGTGTCTGGGTTGAAAGCAGCAGTTGATAAAACAGTAGGAAAGAAAATCAAGCGCACAGGGCTGACAGCAAAGAACTGACAAATAAGGAAATAGAAACAATAGTTGAGGATTAAAATAATCTTTATAAGCACACATAAACGCACACACACAGATCAGAGGTGTGGCTGTACTGAAGCACCATCTCTGCTGACACATAGGACAGATATGGCCAATTAGTGGTAACAGGATTGAGGCAGTCTAAATAAACAGCAGTCTGGGGGGACATAATGCAGATTTGAAAAAGCAATCCAAGCTAAAGTTTCTCTCAGTATAGACAAACTAGGAAAAACTATCTGAATGGACAATCCGGTAAATATGATACTGCACTGTAATGCTAGTGGGGTTCCAAGTATATATGTCAATTTAAGAACAAGGAATTAAAACAGTGGAAGGAAACTACTGAGCAGCTAGTACTTATCTTGCTCTTTTATTCTAAAAGCACAATGACGCTGATTTGAGATGTAACAATAGTGCGGATATGCTTTTGGCCTGTGTTTGCTGGACCTGTGAAAGCTGCTCAAGTGTGATGCATTAGCCCTGCCGCTCTATGCTCCTCAACTAATCCAAGCCACTCTCTCCCTCTCTCTGTGAGCTTTATCTAGTGTCAAGCTGTGGAAGGAGCCGGGGATGACAGGAAAGCCATCTGTGCCAAGCTCCATCACACTCTGCCCGTGCTGACATTTCCACAACGCGCATGCACGCTGGAACATGTTGGAATCAAAATCCACACATACCCACGTACGACATTTGTACACAAGCATGCAACCAAAACAAACACAGCAGAGTAACTATGGCTTTCCAGTGATGCACAAAGTTAGTGGTAAACACTCGCATGTGTAGTGTGACAGGGAACCATGAACTGAAGAAGCAGTTTAAAAAAAATGGGTGATGAAATAAATGATAGGCAAAAATGAAAATGAGCCGACGTCAAATTAGCTGAACCACCCCACTGCAATGACCCATAACTCGCGTCTGAGTCGTATATTGTCGACTGTGGTGCCTGTCAGGTGTTGGCGACATGTTGGCAGCCAAGCTCGGTTTCCAAAAGCCAATCAGCAGCATGTAATTACCTCCACACCTGCTCACCCGACACCAACAACTCCACTGGTCCCATCTGATGATGTGATGGCTGTGAGCGCAGCTTATCTGGGCAAATCAGCCCCGATGCCACGAGGGTCACCACAATCAACAACAGCTTCATTCACTACTCTACCCTCAGAATGATCCCACGTCACGTTTCCTTCATAGGGCAGCATCATCTGACTGCAATTACTCTTACTGTCAAGTCCCATGAACACCTACTTTTCGTTCTCAAGAAGGTGTCTGAAAATAATATGCTACACTGACGACACTGATGTGAAAGTATGAGCTAGACAGATGATGCAAGAGAAAAATCTGCTGATAACGACAGCTCTTCCTGTTTCTCAATTTGAGTCTTGCCTCTGTGAATAATTTAGCAAATGCGTTTTCACTCGCAACTTCTAGTTTGTTCAAGTTCTCACTTTATTTAAAAAGACGGGTATTTATTTTGAGATTAATTTAAAATATGTAATACTGTACTAACCTGCAGAGGAGGTCGACCAATTTAACTTGTGAAATGAACCGAGGGAGTCGCTTTTCTTTTAATGCCTCATAAAGAACATCTAACAGCAGCAGCAGGTGTTGAAGTCAGGCAAAGTCAATTTATTTATACAGCACATTTATACACAACACAGCTGGAAGGCTGATCTAATGTGTTATGAACAAACATCTGAATTTGTGTATTTCCTCCTGCTTGGATTCCATTTCAGTCATGCGGCTGGTTAAAACTGGAAAAAAAAAAAAAACAGGCTGATTTTCTTTCTAAAAATGTTTAACCACGGGTGTCAAACATAAGGCCTGGGGGCCACAATCGGCCTAACAAAGATGGAAAATCTGAGGAAGTGCATAGATTTTTTAGGTTTTACAGTTTCTTTTACAGGTAACCTTAAAATCAAAGCGAGCTATATGTGGCCCACGATGTAAAACGACTTTGACACACCTGTGTTAAACCATGTACATATGCCTGTTATCACTTTTTGTGCTACAGAAGCACTTTGGGGGGTTAAGTGCCTTGCTCAAGGACATTTAAAACAAATAAAGAGGAAGATTAGAAAAGGCTTGAGGTTAATTTTAGGTCTTTTTTATTATAGAATATAAAGAATGATGTAAAGATTCTTGCTGTTGATGCGCTCTTTCTTTAAATCAACACAAACAGACACTGTTTTGTCTTCACAGCTTTTCTAATAATTCAAGTGGCCTGTTGACAGCTATCCCCAAAAGATCTCTTAAGCCGCCGAAACACCACATCTAATGTCGCAGCAGTTACACCAAGCAAGCAGACACACAGCATTATTCAAGCTGATTCCTGATTCTAACATTCAAAATAACTGGTAGGGATCTACAGAGACACCGGCCACAGGCAGTTCATCTTGTTTGGTCATCCTGCTTGCAAGAGCCACACACTCTTGACAAGCTGGACGTGTAGAATACACTCCAGAATACAGAATGAGGACCTGGATCACAAAGGTTACCGGCATTCCCACGCCTCACTACCCAGCCCTCTTCCAAAAGCCCCTGCTTAACATTTTGACAGCAAAGACGGAAAGAGAGAGAAAAAAAAACAAAAAAACAAAACAGCATTTAGGCCAAAATTGCAGCTTAATTGTTGAGTTTATTTTTCTCTCAATCAACACCAAGTTGGTCAGATCAAAATATTCAGGCCCAGTGGAGCATCAGGGCTGCCTTCGAGCAGACCTATTTAAAACTCTGCGCGCACATGGTTGAACCATGAGTGCTATTTTAACAGGTCTTCTGCCCACTGGCCTTTATAAATGATGATTTCACATACACATCTGGCATTTCCTTTGTCACTTTTTTTTCTTTCCTTTAGATATAAATGATTTCACTAACCTCAGGCTCAAACAAACTACGGATAATTTTTACATTTACAAAATGTTGCTGTAAATTTAAAGAAATTCCTTACTTTTTGTTATAAAAAGTGCACTTGTGAAATTAAGCAAAGCACTTTTTTTTCTTTTTCCTATATCTGGTAAAGAAGGAAAGTCCAGAGAAAACCAGAGTTAAGTAATCTTATCTTATCTTATACGACCTTTGAATCTAACAGTATTTAACCGACTAAATAAATACCTCAAATTATTTCATGTACAGCAGCACCGAAAGTCCAGCGAGATCCATGAAGAGACACGTTCTCGTATTTTAATGAGTGCTCCTTATCAGAGATCCAGAAGCTTGCTCCCTTCATCAGAAGTGGCAGAAAGCCATTACGATTTGAATCTCTCTGGGGACTGCAGTGACTAGTTCATTTGTGGACAGTAAATGTGTCTTCCCACTAGAAAGCCAAATCAAGCCAACCGGGACACCAGAATGAGATTGTCACAGACAATTGGATTTTCATTAACAATCTGTGAATCAGTTAATTTGTTTCTAAAATGGAAATTAAGTCCCTCTGAAATGATTTGTTATTCCTTTAGGGAAATCACTGACTTGTGCCCGCAAAAACAAGAAGTTGTCAAGCAAATGAAGAGTTTCTTGCAGGCTGTAATTGTCAGTGTCTTAAAGCAGACATGATTCAAACCATCCCCACCAACAACAGCCACTCAACAGCTGATGCAGCTTCTTTGCTTCATCAAAAGCACATTTCACGTCTGGCTCCTATCTAAAAAGCTGAGGCTGTCCTATTAGTGCAGCAGTGTGCCTAAACACAAGTAACTAACAACAATACAGAATTCCTCCCAAGATATGGTCCAAAAACAGACACTACAACACCGATGAACACGGCCTTTAACATGCCAGTTCCCAAGTACAAAGCTGTGTGAAGTCTGACTGTGACAATTTGCACCAATGTGAGAAAACCCCAGGTAACAGAGAGATGAAATCACAGCTAGCGAGTGTTTGTTCTGTGTGCTGCCTAAAGCACAGTCTGCCCAAACAGCACCATCACCTAAACAAAACAGCGAGAATGACCAAATGTAGCTGCGTGCTGCATGTTGCATTTGACTAAACCAGTTTCCTTTTGTAACTGTGCTGACTGGTGATTAGGGAAAGAGAAATCAATACTGACATTAAACAACTGGCAGAAAACGACTTTAAGAGGTAGCAAAATATTATTTACACTGCCAATTACTGACCCACTGTGGCATATATTTCATGAAAAAGGTCATATGAAAACTTAATTTCAGAAATGAAAATGGATAATTGCTAAAACTGGATTCTAACAGTTGTGATTATTCTAAATTAAAACAGAGTGCTATAATACAGTGTGGGATCAGTTCGTTCCAGAGATTTCTGTTGGGCCTAATTACTTAAAATGTTGAATTGTACAATAAGAATGTGATTAAACGTTAGAGCTACTCATCAGAGAAGATGAGAATTACACAATATTGATGCTTGCTGTATGGAATCAGTTCGGTAAGTGGGTAATATTGATCAAGACAACATAGTTTAACACATTTTCACGTTTCACTGGCTTTGGTCTCATTGTAAATTTCAAAACAAGCCTAACTAATACCTAACTCTCCATCTAGTTGAACTCTTTTAGACACAGGCTAAGCTGCTTGGAAAGAAAGCGACTGGACTTTAAGTTTCATGAAGATGTTTCACCTCATCTGAGAGTTCCAGGTATTTAAACCACAGAGGGTCACTGATCACACCTCCTCACCTCCTCACATGAGTCAACCTGTGAAAAGGAGTGGGTCATTATCACCAGAGACTTCCAAGTGAAACCATTATAACACCTTGCCTCACCATATCATGTGACCTATTAAGGTCACCTGTAGATGTGAGTGGAGGTTGAGGCGCCTGGGAAGGGATCTCAAAACTGCATTTTAGGGGGCAGACAGTTGGTGTCGTAACCACGCCCTCTGTTCAAAGATGGAGACAGGACGTGGTGTTTAAAAGTAAGGAAAATGCAAACCTGTCAAGTCAAAGGGAAGTTAGTAAGTCATTGTGGTGCTGGCATGAATGTTGCACTTCTTAAGTCAGTTTGTGTGTTTTTTCTGAGCTATATGTGAAGATCAAGACGATTTTGAACACTTAACTCTTTAAAGGCTTCCTGTTTGAGAGTTGTTGTGTGGCTAACATGGAGCCAAAGATGACTATAAAGTCTCTTGACTTCCTAATGGAGGAAATTTCTACTATCAGGTTGCAGGAGAAAAGCATGCTTGATATTGTGGAGGAGGTAAAGCTCCTCTGCATCCAAAATGCAGAGTAAGGTTGCAGACCTGGAACAATACTCCAGCAGGAAAGAGGTAATGTAAAGTACTTAAATGACAAATTGTAAAATATTCATTGAACTAAACTGATCGCTGGAGGAAGCTAAAGTACTTCCTCCGGCAGGCCATCAAAAATATGGTGGATCTGCAGTTTATATCAGTAAGGAAGCTAAATAAATATTAACTGATAAATATTAACTTACGGTGAAGGGGTCAGATTAAATCAGCACTCCTTTTCGATACGTAACTGAATCAGAACAGATGACGTGACACTGAAATATATTTTGCTTTATTTTGTGTAGCATTTTTTCCTTTTCTTTGCCAAATGAACTTCTGTATATTATTTACATGATGCAAATATACTGAACATAAACAAACAAGTCCAGTCGCTTTCTTTCCAAGCTCCTTAGACTACTGTGACCTGGATGACTAAGACCTCACACAGACATATAATTTAGACACATGGAAAATCAAAGGTTCAACTTGAACACTGATTTTCCAGCTACCACGATGGAAATGGACCGACAGAGTAATCCACATTCAAAGTAGCTGTAAAACCCTCACACCTGTGACCGCATTACATCCGACCGCTCTGCATCGGACAACAATGCCCCTTAGCCGTTTCAAACTCATGCTCAACCGCAGCCTCTTTCACACTCTTATGCATCCTACTCCTAAAATCAGTGCTGAACCTGCTTTCTCCACTTAAACTTTTGTTAATGTCCTACATTTACTAAAGTGCATTTTAACAACCCACCCAGTTTGCACGAGAAACCACTTTCAATATGGGTGGAGAGGGTAACAGTGACAGCCCTGATGCTACAGAATTTAAATTTGCTTAACAAAACAAGACAAAGTGAAAGTCACATACAGCCTATCGGCCATTGTCTGTTCTTTTTTTAGTTAACTAAAAGACTGCGTAGTTATTTTGTTAGTTCTTTCATCAGGTAATTTTGTTTTTTCTGTTTAATAACAAGGGAGTGGGAGAGATGTCAAAAAGCTGCTACACCATCCACCATTATGTCCTCTTTAGCTGAATGGTCCGACAGCTCAATGTGCTTTGTGAGTTATAAAAAAGAAAAAGACACAATGTTTTTCTTTAATTAAGAAGAAGATTAACCTACTTTCAGGGACTGCAAATCTGGCATTTTTTTTAGTTTTTAAGCCAAAATACAAAATTTTGTAGCTTCCTACAGCAAAGGATTCAGAGGTTGTTTTATAATCAGGGTTCATACACATTTTTCAGGGTCACATTCAGGCACTTTTTACATAGAAAAATGCACCACAGACAAATACTGGAAAAGGAAATTGTACACTATACGCATATTGCAGCAACTCAGAAAACACATTTCTCTTAAAAATTAAGATTTGCAAATGTGAACCAATCAGCCTGTTAGAGATATTCATCTCCAAGGCCAAATTAATAAGTCTTCGCATGAGGTATTGATGCTTCTTTCCTATGCGACACAAAAAATAGGAGACAGATTTTATTTATTTTTTTAACTAGTTATGCACCCACGCACCCAAAAATGGGGGCAAAAGGGAGGAGATCACGTTTAATCGGTTATAACACGAAGTCAGAAATGTAAGTGCCGACATGAGTAGTGTCCACAGAAACCTCTGAATCTCAGCCAAAATCTCATATAAACCATTTCTACAGACACCAAACAAAGCACAGACACCAAAAAGTTTAAAGAGCAAATACGTCACCATGAATTTGTGGACAGGTAATATCCATATTTTGATTTATGATTTTCTGGAGTTAAATGTGAACCGAAGCATATTTTCAAAGGTGTTATATGCTGTAAAATACTTTTAAACATTAGGTGAGGGTTATAAAAAAATCTAATTTTTTTATGTTTGAGTCACAGCAACTTTGACATAGTAACATCTGCAGTAATATGTATACATCTGATGACATCTCACAAGTGTTAGCTTTATTTGATACCAAAACTGTTTACACAGAGTTTTTAATTGCAGAGAAAATTTATTTTGGTCATTTCATTTTTGAACAGAAAGCTCAGAAAACCCCTGGAGGTCTAACAGGTTAAAGTTAATTCCCAATAAAACCAACTGTGAGATATTTGACTACATTGCTGTCTGTATTATTGTCATAGTCATAAATGATCACCTTTAAAGTGTTTGTGCTAATAACACCATGTACAGTAAGACAGGCATGGAGAACAGCACTGACTGGAGAGGCTTTGAACAGATGACACACTCAGTTTAATTCAATATACAAGACTTTAAGAATGCACAAGCATCTACCTAAAATCTATTTATTTAGTCTATCATCTGTGATATTTTTAGGTACAATTATAATGTACCTTAAATAAACAGGCAACCTTAAAGTATGAAATATTAAAACACTTAAATTTGTATGTTGTCTCAGTGGCTGATAGTGCCCCACAGGCCTCAATGTGAGTTGAAGCCATTTATAATTTATAAAAATAAACAGATTTTGAATGAAAGCCTCAGAACTTCGGTAGCACAAAAAAGTGGCTATTCTTTGTGCCCATATGGATCAGTCCCTCTTATTACCATTATTTCCTTAAGCCATAAGTTGGCTAGTTAAGTGTCAGATTAACGTTTAAAGCTTTTACTTGAGTGAAGTAACTCACATTACTGCTACTGCTAAGTAATGTTAGCTAAATTCACAGCATATTCAATAAATCCCCATGCCATAACTAAGTGCTATAATAGCGCTGCCATACTCCATCACACGCATTTCAATCATTTCTAAAGCAAGTTTAGTGCACTCATCCCCGACTGTGTGGGGGAGGGGGTCACACATTGAAACAGACTGACATGCAGGGGTAGGCAGCCCAGGCGGAGAAATGTTGCTTTTAGACTTTGAGACTTGTGTTATTTCTCTACCTGATAAGAAAACTATTCGGTCAGATAGTTATTTGTGGTGAATGAAATACAGTTTCAAGCACTTTTAAGCACCACACCTGAAATTTAAGCACTTTTCAAACCTTGAAAAGACAATATTACAATTCAAGCATTTTCAAGGTTTTCAAGCACCTGTACGAACCCTCTATAATGTAAGACTGTCCCAATTGTCTTTGAATCAAATCAATTAATATTTTCTGGTCAGATATTTGTTTTGATCATTATAATGCAAAACTCTTAGTTTCCTTATATGTTGCTTCCAAGGTGCCAGACATTCTCGTGATGTTGAGCAATAGTTCTCCAGACTTTACAGCTACTCTAAAGACTCTAAAACCCTTTCAAATTCTTTCTTTGGACATGAGCTGCTTTTCTCGCTGATTTTCAGTGCATTCTTGTACCTTTTCTGTTTGTTAAGTCAATTAAAACTGACCTGTGAATCATTCAATCATCCAACAGCTATCTAGGTCAAGGGACGAGGCAGTGTTACAAAAAAGACAAATTCTGTCTTTTTTCTTTAGGCACTCTGTTTTTAGCAGCCTGTCAAATAAACACATCACTTCTTCCCTATTTCTCAGTTGAATGCATGAAAAATGCCAAAGATAACACAATAGGTGATTCCCATAGAGACGAAAATGTGGCCCATCTCAGCATGATGTGCAGTGTGTCCTTAAAAAAATTTAAGGATACTGCACAGCAGAGGACAAAAGAAGAAGTGGCAGCTACGTGGCTGCGTTGTCACAAACTTGGGTGTCCACACCAACCACGTGCCCATCCAGCGGGGTGATGACATTACCTCTCAGAGGTATAAATCTACAGCACACGAACAGCATCTAAAGTCACATCCTCGAGAAACATGAAAACATCCAGCAAAGCTCTGCGACAGGTTGGCTCAAGATTTGATTTGCAACATCTTAAAGCTTTGACGTGCAGTTTTTAATTATGTCAATTTTCAAATATGAATTTCTGCAATTCTGCACTTGGCATGGTTCACATGGGTATGGGTAAAATCCCTACTTAAAGTAAATCTAACATCTATATACTTACAAAAGACATTTAACAAATCAGGTTTTTATGAATATTTTCACCTCAAACACACTCAAAATAAAATAGTATCATACACCATAGATGTAGGTCAACTTGTCTGGAAATCATAGTTAGGAGACTCCCCGGGCTCATCAACCAGGCATGAATAATCCATGTCCAGATTTCAATTAGCCTGCAAGCAAGACTCATCAGTGTGTGTGTGTGTGTGTGTGTGTGTGTGTGTGTGTGTGTGTGTGTGTGTGTGTGTGTGTGTGTGTGTGTGTGTGCGTGCTCCAGAAATAACTAATTTTAACACTGATGAGATGGACAAATGCCGGGCCTGAAGCCATTGCTCATTTACAGATGTCTGTGGTAAGTAAAATCCAAACAGGGCGAGGGATCCATCTGTTTAATCACCTTTCACATTTCTTTGAATTCTAAGAGAGAGCAAGAGGTTTAGTTTTACCGTTACTTGGTGCTGCTGAGCTGCGGTTCAACATTACAAAGGTCTCTGATCAAATTAGGCTAAAAATAGAGCTGCTGTTGATTTGGAGATCCCGCTCACTATTCTGTGCAGCAATGAAAGTAAAGAAGCACATAGAGGTCTAATCATTATCTCTGTTCAAATCATGTCCTCTGTTTCCCTCTCATTTTCTTCTACAGGGAGTGTTAAGAATAACTTTTAAAAATCTAGCTCTCAGCCAGTAACAGACTTTCCATTCAGAAGAGAGGAGAAACTCATGCGTTCACCTTCTTAATTCAAAATAAATAAATAATCAGAAATATTACCTGTGGAAATGTGTGTGATGACAGACAAACTCAAGGTATTTAAAAAATATATATTTATGGTGTTTAGTCATGCTAATAAAGCCTTTATACACACACACCAATGCTGCATTGAAAAAGCCACCTTTTACAGATTTTTAGAAACACATCTTTACATAACTAGTCGTGAATTTTTTATATCAAATGCATTTAAAATAGAAACCATCTCGACTGTGTAATCTGCTCAGTAACCACACAGGCCACCAGTCTAACAACACCGGAGAGAAAGCACAAGTATTTTAACAGCAATATCCTCTCATTTGGAACCAGCTGCTTAATTACATATTACGAACTTGACCCTGACAAATCTCTGCATGGGCATTGCTATACATAATCTGCAAAACAGCCATAACAGGGCAGACTGAACATAGACAGTCTATACAGTATGATTACAAAAACCCAGCAACAGAGCCTTTCATACTTCTAAGTAAGATGTGCACTGAGGTGGTTTGTTTGCACACACAAACACACAAGAGTGTGGTCATGTGTTGTCACCACTGTCAGCAGTTTTTTTTTAAATAAATCACAAGCTCTGTGTAGCCAGGGTAACGTAAATAATAATACACAATACAAAAGGGGCAGAGATGCACTTTGTACAGCTAAAGTCATATTATATCGAATGTATATATGTACCTGTTTCCCTGGACAAAGCTGTGATCCTGTGCAGGATACACAGATGAGTCTTGTGCCTATGGAATGCTATTATAGTTCCAGTGAGAGGGTGAAGGGGTCACTATCTAATCACTAGTGTAAATAGCCTGGGACAAACACAAATAACCAGCATGGACTCTGCTCTTGTGTCCTGCTTTCTATCTATTGTAAACGGCACAATGCTGAGCTTTGTTTCTGGATTTGTTGGTTTGTTGGTTACTTTGAGCTCTTGTCCAGTGACTCTGTGAAATAAAACAGTTTACTTAACTTAATAATCTATCTACTGAAGGTCTAAACAACCAAAAGCATTTATTTATCCAGGTAAAGGTTTATGGTAGCATTATATGTTTAAATGCTAGATTTGTCATACTCACTGTACTTCTTATACTTGTACTCCTGTTAGAATGCCGCGGTCACTGACTGATGAAATCAAACTGCAGGTACAAGCTGCCAAACATGTGTTTCCCTTGAAAGCTGTCTGGGCGCGTGGATAAATCTGCTCTTTATTAGGACTGACCTCACACAACTTCTTGTGAAAGTGTTATAACCATAATGAGAGGTGTGACTGCTTGATAACAGCAATTATCACTACTACTACTGATCTGACTTTACATATATCACGCATCTACTAGATTTGAATAATAAACGTGTCTGTTTAAAAGTGGACTGCACTGAGTTTACCTCAAAACCCAGTAAACACATGGAAAATAAACAAGCTGGAGCAGGACTGAGGCACAGGGCTGTGTAATCAGGAGCCGGGCTGTGACTAAAGGGTGTTTTTAACCGTGAAGCCCATCTCACAACTGGCGCTCCTCATCAGACACAGCCTCTATCACGGGAGATCTGTGGGTCCAGATGAGGCAACGGGAGGCCCAGGCAGGCCCCTCCTTGCAATGCCTTTGAATCCCCAAGAGGACCTGAAAGAACTAGGTAGAAAGGATTTCTGTGCTACTTTGCTTAGCCTGTTGGTATCCAAACCCACATCTGAAATATCAATATCAGTGGTTAGCAACTAAGAAATCCTTTGCAGCGTAAACATCCAAATACTTATTAAAAGCCACGCAGGCCAACACTCACATGACCCACTCCACGACTGATCCATTATTTAGAAAGCTGCTGAAGAAACAGTTCAGAGCTTGTATTCAAAGCACATCATGTGAGCCCCTCTTTCAGACATGCACGTTTGCATCTGAGTGGGTCGGCTTCATGTTCAAATGTGCACCCTTGTCACTTGTCTTGTCTGTAACACTCATGACATCAACCATAACAGGTCAGACCTTGTAAAGTTTGTGTTGCTTTACACATTAATAGACAGGCAGGGGTACGACTGCACGTCCCTAATTACAGTGCGGGTTGTGCAGCTCACAAAAAAAATGCAACCACTTTGGAGAAAGTCCTAAATAGCACTGAAAGAGAAACAAAAATGAACACATTTCGGTCTTTCCACCATGTTTTAGTAAGAAAACTCGTATTGCGCAATGTCATGTTCGTAGGAAATATTAGGTACACAATGGTACACATCTCCTGCCTGGAAAAAGGCATTAGACTGAGAGCAGTACACTGTAGCTTTGGCGGTGGTGGTGGTTGGAGGGGACCAAAAAAAAAAAAAAAAACACTGCCACAGTTGAGAAACTGTGATAAGTCCGCTTCAGTAACCAGCATTGGGGCTGGTTCCTGCTAATGTTTCACAGTTACTGCACATCTCTTCAAGCATTACTGGTAATTTCCTTACTGCTATGGCATGCTGGTATGACTTCCTTTCCCCCCATTCACTCCCTCTCCCTCGCATTTCCTTAGAGTTTCGGCAGGGTTTCTTTAATTTTCAAGGATACACAAACAGGGACACTTAAGGCCTGGCTCGAATCGGATGAAGTCACTGATCCTAAATAAATTTGTTTCAGTCAGACTGAAATACTACTGATACTCAAATGCTACATGTCTCCAACATCTGTGTTAATGTTTAGAGGCCAAAAGCAGTGTCACTTGACTTTTATCTGTGTGTGTGCGTGAGAGTGTGAATGTGCTGGTGTAAATGAAAGTTTAAACTGGTTACACATCTCCTACTTAAAAGGGAAGTGAGTGGACACCCTGTCCAGCACCATCACCTCCCACCAGAACAGCGACCCGCACTCAAACTGCCCTGCCTTATGCCTTCTTTCACACACAGATGCTTAACAAAAATCGTACAAGACAAAGGTCCACCCTGAAGACATCGGACTCATTCAACCTGCCCACTGTTGTTTTTCTATGGCAGTGTCATAGGAATGAAAGGTATCAGTGAAATTGTTCTTTTTTTAATCTTTTTATCTTTTTTTGAGGAAAACTATCCTCATGTTGCACCCATCCAAGCTTGGAAACATGAAATATGGCAGATTTACAAGCTAGGAGTCCAATGAAGATGAAGCCCACAGTTACCGCAGTTATTGGTATTATGGGTGGGTGGGTCCTTCGCACAGACATTGCAAGGTCGCATTACCTGTTTAATCGCCTATTTCTGCAGAAGCGTGAGCATATTGGAGTAATAAATCACAATATATGAAATACTAAACGATTTGCAACACTATTATAAAAATAATATCAATAATATCTTGAGGAAAAAAACTTGTAGTTTCTTATTTTTACTTAAATGCCATAAAGAAGCCAGTCTGCATCTTACCATCTATATTTTCTCTGTCGCTGATGTGCTGGAGGTTGCAACCCGTGTCTTCGCGACTCAGCTCCGGCTCGGGCCGGTAGGGCTCCAGCCTGGAGTGGTTGCTTCTCCGGTGTTTGGGGCTCGACGACACGCAGCAGGAGGTTGTATTGCCCATGTTTGCGAAAGCAGCTTTCGGTTGTATTCCTCAAGCCCAACTCCACCCGGCAGGCTTTCTCCCTGCTGTTGCTGCTAGCCTTACTACAAGAGGAAAAAACGGGGCGGTAACGCGGAGACGGGACCCCGGTGCAAACGAGCTTTGCCCTGGTACAATTTGCGTTACACGCCCTTCTCTCGCGTCCACGGCACGCTTAGTTAAACAAATGGAGCCATTGGGAGCTACTAGAAAAAACAGAAAAAGAAAAAAAACGCCAAGGTTGGCTAATGAAAAAGAAAACCAGCTAAATGTCCACTTCCAAACCTCCAGGCGAGGGGAGGTGGTGCCCCTGGATAGCAGGCTTCGGTATCGCTGTCGACTCCCTCGCCCTGTAATTCCTCTCCGAGCGTGCGTTTACTCTCTGAGACACATTTTCCGAGCACTGTTACTTTATAACGATACGGATATAAGAACATGGCACTTGAGCTGGTCGGAGAGGAAGATGTTTTTGCTCTCAGCGCTACATGGTTGCCAGAGTACTGTAGACTGCTGCTGCTGCTACATCCGCTGCCGTGTTGCCTTCAGGTACTACAAGTACAGTCATATTTTCGACAACCAAAGTTGCTTAAGCAGTTTCGAATTAGGGGCCGTTAATGGCCAGAAAAGAAAGCATTTGTGATTATAAAGAAATTGAGGGATAAAAGTAACTCCCGAGGTAGAAGTGCGCTTTGATTTTTATTTAAAGTTGCTTTAAAAAAATGTAGCTCAACATATAAATTGCAAAGACTATTACTCTTATTAAAAATTCCACGCTCCCTGCTGATCATAAACATATCTTTAAAAAAAAAAAACCCACTGCGCTGTGGCTGTGATGGAAAAGGTTCCGGTTCAAGTGGGTAGTTACAACCGTGTAATAAATGCTCAATTATAATACCGTCTACAGGATACAACCAAGGAAACTAAGGAATGTAATACAACGTAATGACGCTACGTTTCGTTACCCCATTTTTTAACCGATATTTTTATGCAGTTGTTGGTGTATCTGTAAACTTAAAATAGAAAGCAGTTCATTTTGCTTGAAAAGGTGAATGAACTGTGCTGTTTCCCTGGTTATGACTTGTTATGGGCACAAACACAGACGCCTGTCCACACCCGTGTTTGTGTACAGTAAATTACTTGATCTTGACTAATGACTGGCAAACCCATACGGGGCTTTCCTTTGCATGTGAAAAAATCTTTGATTTTTGTAGTATTAACTGGATTTTTTTCTGGTTGGGGTTTGGGAATGCAAACAAAGTGAAGCCCTGAAGAATAATAGCCAGTTCAATCAGGACGTTTCTTCAAATGTACGACAATGTGTATTTGTAAACCGAGGCTGGAAAAATGAGAAAAAAAAATCCTGTTTGCAGGATTGTATAGACTGAGATGATCAGGCATGATGCTGTAGTGCAGCCTGCTGGTACTGTACCTGCACTGCATTTTATGACAAGCTTATCTAAATTTTTAAAAACATGTATTTTGTAATTTGATCTTTTTTTCCATTTCTTTTCCCCCCTACCAGTTACCAAGCTTACAGACTGTGCTGTGCTTTTTATTCTATGAATGCAGTGTGGAAGCATTCATGGCAGGATTTTGGATGATTAGTCACTTCAATAAAGCCCATGGTATGTTTTAATTAGGATGTAAGATGTACCCGCACAAAGCATTTGATCTGATAGCATAGGTCAGGTATGCAAATGCAGCATTTAAACTCAAAGCAGCTGTATTATACTGTTCCCAAATAGTGGATTATTTTCTCTCTGACGATGGAAGTGTTTAGAGACTGGACAGGAATAAGGTTTCACAATAGGCCCAGGTGCAAGGCTGGTCTCAGTGATACTGGATTCTTTCCTTTGTTGCTTTGTTACTAGGTCTCTGAGGCAAATTACACATAGGAGTGACACAAGCACTGCACAATCAAGATCCCTCATTGCTATCCACGAGTCCCTTTTTTCTCCTTCCATCCTGTAAGCTGGTTAAATATCAAGCACAGATTCTTAATATTTTCCTTTTTAGAGCAACAATTTCTCAATTTGCTAAGCATGAGAATAGCGTTACTAAAGAGAGCAGGCAAATATTTCCTTTCCGTTGGCACATCTGTGTTCCACTGGTTGTGGTTTAAGAAAATGTGCTTAAGAGCACTCGCTAATCTTCCATTCGTCCATTAAAAGTTCAGCTCTTCCACAAAATGTCTGTCACCTGCAAAAATGCAACAAAAGAGGGGAAATGACTGTGCTTTATTAGTGACAGTCCCAGTATCAAGGTGAGCCATCACCATCAGTGAAGAACGGAACATCATGTTCCAAGCAGAAACCCAATGCTGAGACTCAGAGTGGCAGCGTCTGCTTTAATGGAACTTTAGCTTATAAGGTCCGTGAGGCCTTTCGTCTTATCTCTCTAAGCCCAAACTAATAGCAAATGAACTCCCGTTGACTAGTTTTAAGTCATATGCACGTCTTTAACATTTACTGCATGTGAGAAGAAAGACACAGAGAGGCTGAACGAGAATTTTATTGAAGTGAAAACATTCCAAAAGGCCTTCACATGGGTTCTGACGATTCTTAACGTGCTGCAGAGGAGAAATGATACACCAAGAATCCAGCAGCTAATATGTCATTAAAAACAAATGAGCAACTGTCTCACGACTAGAGTGTTAAATTTAATCACAGATACAGATGCAAAGGGAACAAAAAAAGGAAACGACAAGTTAATGCAAATGTATCAAAAACTGATATTTTTTCTAAACATACACTCAACTATGCTGCAATATCCCAAAAATATAGAACAATGTGCAGCAAAACCTGCCCGAATAAATAATAATGCCACTGGTTAGAGGCATCGGACCTTCTAAAATCAAACAAAATTTAAAAAACCCCCACAAACTTTGTGAAGCCCTGAAGATCACATGAACCCTGATGTTTGAAAATTTGGCTTCTGGCAGCATTTTTCTCCCTGAACAGTCCTCCAAACAAAGCCATCATAAAGACTACCAATTAATGGAGTATTTGAACAGACCCACATCATAATATTGTAAAGGAATGTAAAACGCAATGCGGTTAAGGTAACGCAAAGCCTTTGCTGACACGTTCAGGTTTAACCTCCGCTGTTGGACATTCTGATCCACATAGGGCCTACTTCCTCTAGAAGCCTGGCTCACAAATACTCACTGATATCTCCTGAAACAAGCTGCATATTTCAGCTGCTGCTGGTGCATGGATAATTCAGAGCCTGAAACACCGACATCATTGTGTAAACACATTTAATCAGCAACTACAAAGGGTGTGTGTTCGTTGGAGTGCGTGTATATGTACACAGAGTCCTCAAGATAGGCCACAGAAACAAACCGACACAGTCCACACAATCCCGATTCCCCATCATTCCACTTTGTGACGATAGATGTCTTTTAAGGCTCTAAGCTCTTCTATCAGAGTCTTATTTTGATTTTCCAGCACGGCCACGCGATTCTCAAGGCACCTGACATATTCCTTCTTCTTCCGCCGACACTCACGGGCAGCTTCCCTGGAAGCAGTGGACAACAGAGGACTCATTAAAGCTGTTAATCTGAGAACAACACATACAAAAAGCCTACCACGAAAGGTTAAGATGATTATCTTTTTGAAGGCGTTACCATTCAAAAACCTCCAGGCTAGGTCTTTTACATCACAGCCAACCAAAGGAGGATCTTACAAAGTAAACAACGATTCACTGATAAATAGCCGATCATAGTAAAATCACAGTGTAGGGAAGAGATGCAGGAAAAAAGACAACCAAGAAAAGCTGGCATTGGAAACAGCTGTTTACAGCAAGCACATAGTCAACGCACAATGTAGAGTACTCTGTTTGCTCACCGGCAAATCACTATTATCCACATAAACGCGTATACGTATATATGCGCACAAAATTTGACATTTTAACCTCCATGTGTGACAACTCACTCCACACACCAAACACAGGACGCAGAGAAGGTAACGTGAGGACAAATAAGAATTAGAAGATAAAGAGTGTGGATGAAGGGGAATTATGTGGTGAACTAATGACGTGCTATAAAACTTATTATTACATGGACATGTCGTGTATTATCATGCAGATGATTGTATATTATACAACAGACACAGCAGGAATGAGATAAGATATATTCCCCAAGGATATACTTTGAATCTATCCAGCTGACACTGGATTATTTAAATTGTTGTTGTTACTGTGTTGGCACGAATGCCTTATTATCTGGGTTATATTGTCCAAGAGAATGAATGTAAGCACTCCTCTATACCTGTTCTTCATCAAGCGCAGCTCCCTCTTCTGTAAGGCATCCTCTATAAGTTTCTGGGAGCTGTGAGCACTGGGCCCTGCGACACCCTGAGGGAGGCTGGAGGTGGGGTTACGCAGCTGGCAGCCAGTCAGGTCACCAGGGGTGCCTAGGGAGACGCAAAACAACACATCAGACTCAGGGCTTTGGTCATACGTTTTAGGCTAATAGTTTACATCCTTAATAGACAGAATGTTTATTAATGAAACTGTATTTTGCAGTTTTTCATGTAAAATAAAAGTTCAGTATGACACTTGATTGAGTAGCTTTGCAGAACCACTTTTAGCAGCAAGAACTTTAAGTAATCATTGCCTGACTTTATCTGCCTGTTACATCATTTGATTAGCAGCGGCTTGCTGCTACTTACCCTCTTAATTCCTATGGACACAGTAAGGCAACACAGTAAGGCTGTACTCATGAAAGATGACATTTACTGATGGCAGGAATCAGCTGTTATGTAATGTAAATTTTTCGCTTGCTTAAATTATTAAATCAAAAGCCGGAAGACTTTTGTTGCAGTTGGTTGAGTAGCTACAGTTGCTATCACAGCTACTGGAGTTAGAGATCCAGTAACAAGCAACATCTTTAACTCTTTTCCCCATAAAGACAGCATTTCACGACCTGTACCCTTAGTGATGAGTTTTGACAACCTGAGTATATGTCAATAAAGACCAGCAGGCATTCAAAGGGGTAAAGAGTTAAAACTGGTAGTGTGAAAAGTGTTTTGTGGAACAGCCTCTTTCAAACCCAAAATCATAATCTAATTTTCACATTTTTATTCAACATCAACATGCTATCTATTTATTTTAGATCGACGAAAATAAAGCACAGCGTGAATAATCCTGGAACGCGTTGTAACTGCAAGTTCCCATTAAACAGAATTCAGATTTTAAATGGTTTTATCACACGCTCACCCAGTATGATGCTTAACGCTATAATAAGAAACAGAAATAATTAGAGCATGAGTGACTCGGTTGTATGCATTCTGACAAAATCTTATCGAATCAAGCCAGCGTGTGATGCTGCGAGAGAAACAGACACTGAGAGACGGTGCCATTCCTGTCCACTTCTCCTTCTGTTCATTGTTTGGTCAGCACCAGTAGGACTCATTAATTCTGTGACATGTTGGAACTGCGAAAAGAGCCGTATGTAATCACAGTGTGGCCAGCAGCTGACGTCAGTGTGCATCTTATTCATTGGGTGCATGTGCATGTCGCTGCTGGGGGGCCTGTTCCAGGAAGAGCAGTGACGTCAGCCGGTGCTGCTATGTGCTCTGAGTGGGCAGAGCGCTGAAGCATTTCACAGAGAGAGAGAGAGGCAGAGAAACAGAGAGACACAGGCAGATCCTGTGAAAATGTTTCCTCCGGAGCAATCTTGATGCAGCTGACCGTGGAAAACGAGGATAATCTCTATTTCTTTCGGATCATCCGGTACTTTTCTCAGAGGACCCTACTTGTGACGTTATTTTGAGGAAGTTACTGATCTTAACTGAGCTGGTTTGGGGAAAAACTGACTGAAAACATATAAAGAAGAAAAAAGCAAACATCACAATAATCTTTTTTTTTTTCAGTCTAAAAGCTTCTAACTTATTTTAACTGTGAATTTTCCCACTCACCATAAACTCACGAATCTCACTAACTCTTAAAGAGACAGTCCAACAAAACAACAATCTGAAAACGCACTCTCACAAAGATCCGGTAATAAAAGAGACATACCTGTTTCTGTCTCATCCCCAGTCACAGCCATACTGTATACGCTCCCAGCTTTTCCAAGAGAAACTGCCCCTTTCAGAGTCTTCTCTCTCACTGAAACATTACCACGGCCAACAGTGGAGCTGTGTGTGTGCAATTTACAATTAGAGGCATTGACATCACCATGACATCACTGGCCTCCTGATGTCAACAGTATGGTTTGCTCTCTCCCGACACAGCGCTATGAGTCAGGGGCTCTGCTGTTTGTCTTTGGAGAGGAATTTTTTATCAGCTAGACTGAAGCGCCTCTTCAGCTCCGAAGCAAACAGCCAGCTGAAAGCACAAAGTATGACTGCAATACTGAAAACCTGCTTTCTCAAAGCAGAACAAAAAGTCACCAGTGTGTGATAGGAGCTCTTATTTTATGTCAAATTTTCACATTTGTACTTTTATTCAAATTAGATCTATACAGTAAATAGACAGGCTACTGATATCGATAAAGTTATCGATTGAACAAATATAAATAGCTCTCGTCCTTCTGCCACAGCACCTTCCATACCCCAAGCTAAAGGAGTTGGCTCCCCCTGCAGGCATCACAGAGGTATGATCTAAGTAATTGGAATGATGTAAAAGCTTGATGACGTCTGTACGTGTGCATTTCTCCCAAATTTCTGTTACTTTCTCAGTCATTTGAGTTGGCGGGGAGTTACTGGTAGAGGAAGCACTTAGATCCTTGACTTAAGTTGAATTTGCAACCTCACTGTAAAAACACACAGTGAGAGAAGTGAAAGCTAAAGTGTTAAGTATTCAAATGGACTTTTACACTGTCCAACTTTGGATCATTATGTGATTAACACACAGAGAGATGTACATAAACATGCTTCGGCTCGAGGTGGAGTTTGTTCTTTCTTTTTATGCTCTTTTGGAAATGCATCATATTTCAAGATCATCGCAAATTTTGCAGGGTGGTAAGTCATCAGTAGCGCGGAGAATAAAGAGTGAATAGAGAATCGGAGAAACAGGCTGAAAATTTGAATACTGTATAAGTTGTATGGAGGCCAAATATAGACTATGAATAATGAAACCTATCTGCTGGACTTTGAATCTCATCTATCTTTCAGATGATTTAAGATAAAAATGTAAATATAAAGACACTGATCTATCTGATTTTCTCTTATTGGTGTTGTTCCTGCATCATCATAATAATGCTGGTCCAGTATCAACATGGAAACTGACCAATCACATTGCTGTGTGATAGCTTTGGAATGCGGTGGAAAATGGAAAAAAAGCTTTTGCTTATATAAAACTCTCTTCTGAAACAAATGGTAAGGATTTCAAGTGTTTTCTTTATTGAACATAATAATAGTGCAATATCAAATTCAGTTTTCTGCTAGTCAAATTTGGTCAATTGTGTTGGTTTGCTTGTGATAGTTTTTATAGCATTAGCTAACTTCTTGGCTTATGCTAACTGAATACTCAGACAACCTGATTGGTCAGTTGATGGACTGGCGAGGCGTCTGCAGTAGTGCGGATGCTCTACCTGTGGTGAAAAGAGGGCTAAGCATGAAAGCAAAGCTGTCGATATACAGGTTGGTCTACATTCCAACCCTTGCCTATGGTGACGAGTTGTGGCTAGTGATCAAAAGAATGAGATCACAGATACAAAACAGTGGAAATTTCCTCAGGAGAGTGGCCGGGCTCAGCCTTGGCAATAGCAGCTCGGTCATTTTTGAGGAACTCAGAGTAGAGCTGCTACTCGTCCACACTGAAAGAAGGCAGTTATGGTGGTTCAACATCTTACTGAGATGCTTCCTAGCCACAATCTACGTGAGGTTTTCCAGCCATCATAGTGGGACGAGGCATGGGGGCAGAGCCACAACATGCTGGGGAGATTACATTCCTCAGCTGGCTTAGGAAAGCCTTGATCTCCCCAGAAGAGCTGGAGGAGGTGGCTGGGGAGAAGGATGTGTGACTGTTGCTCTTCCTACCTGGACCTGGATAAGTGTCAGAAAGTGCATAGATGGATGGAAGATATAAAACTGAGTGAAAAAGGTAGCTTTCCTCACTCTGAAAAGTGTAGACAATGCCGGTTACAAAGGCTGGTTACAGAAAAGGTGATGGGACAACTTCCTTTGGCTTCCCCAGTAAACACTTTCCTGATGAGTTTATGCTCCCAATCCCTAGTGAGCATAGAGTATGCAAATCTACCAACAGAAAGGATACAATATTATCAGATAGTCAATTCTGATGTGTCTCATAGATGGTAACTACATACAAGGGCCTTATATTGACTATAACAAACAGTGTGTGGTTTTCCTGGAGCTTAATATTGTCCTCTGGCATTTATACAGTTCGTGTAGGAAATGCCTGTTTTTGCTTCTACAGTTCTTAGTCACCCAGTGTAGCAACTCAGCAGCAGCACAAGGGCAATCAGCTGCTACCTAGAAGTGATAGCATATCATTGAGAGCATCTCTGCTGTACTCACGGGTTTCTGGTGGAGGACTTGGTGTGCATGTGCTGGCCGTGGCAATTGATGCCAGCATCTGTGTACGGATTTGGAAGTTGACCGGAGTGCCTGTTAAAAAATAAAAGCTGAGGTTTAATGCATCACTGCTTTGTTTATCAGTTGCAGCAGGAACATTCCCCCTCTTTAATATCTGTTTCTTGTTATAACAGAGATGTAAAAAACTGCAGGAATCCAGAGGAAGCAGCACCATCCTGTCACTACTTTTGCTTTTGACACAAAAACACTCACATGAGTCTGGAAATAAGGGGTTACCTGGTAAGGAATATGCAGTATAGGGGTGCGGTGCCCAATTCTGGATCCCCCCACAGCACCGAAGAGAAGTGCTTAATGGATACTGGAGTGTTTGTGTCCTAGTCATAGCCATCGATGGCAGGTTCTCTACCTTATTAGGCATTATCGTGGCAGGAACTCTTTGAAAAAGCCCATCTGGGATAGTAAAAAAGCCCATTACATATTAGCAGTTTGAGATGTCACAGGTTCAAATTATCTGCTCTAATTGTACTGAACTCATGTGATGGTAATGTTGTTTAGCTGGAGTGTGGTAGTGATTTGTAAACTGTGTGATCACGGCATGCTTACTGTTCTGTTTGCAGCTCTTTTGCTGGTCAACAGGCAGCTGATATTTCTCATCTGTCTTCATTTGATTCATTCTGAGAGGCACTGGTTCAATCGTAAATCACGTGTTTGTGCTAGTTCCTGGGGTAAACAGAAGAAGGTAACGTTACTCACATTAAGAAAATGAAATGAGAGTTGCATCTATGAGGAAACTATTGCCACATTGGCACCTCTTAGATGTACTTAGATTCTAGAGATATTGCACTTTAGTAAAATAAGACGTGACGGTTTAGTCAAGCCCCCAGAAGAGATGACTCAACCAGTTCCTGGAGTTTATGGACCACTTCTCTATTTAGCCTCAGTGTTCAGCTTTGCATTATGCAAATCAGGGGTTTGAAGTATAGCGTGTGGTTTGCAGTAAGATATCCAGTACTGTGAAAATCAAGTCTTGAGCCACACCTCATTTCTTTGTATTTTTCTTGGAAAACAGGGAATGGCTGCAGTGATTTACTGAAACGTGTCTAAACATGCATGGAAATACGGTATATAAGCAAAATTAAAAAAGAAAAAAGTTATTTTCACGAACAGGCTTCTTAAAGGATATTCAAAGCTTGTCTTTTTATTTTTCTCTCTTTTTGTTCCCTTCCCTGTCAAGATGCTTCTTCCATAATGTCCAGGTCCAGCCTTTGGGGAGGCCAATCCATGACTGTTAGTGTTGCATTGTGTTTTTCAATCCAGGTATGCTTTTACTGTCACAGTCCAGTTATTATGTAATTTGGCAAACCTTTCTTATCTTAAGAATGGCTTTTTGACAGTCACCCTTCCACTTCTTCTTCTGTTTGCTATTTTGCAGACTGCAAGCACCATGCTGAGCTATGCTAAGCAATGCTAAATTTTCAGCTAATAGCTCTTTAGCTCTTTTCCAAAAATGCTATTTTATTCCTGTCAAGCTGTGTTATATCTGTATTTTGGATTTTGTTTTTTTCTCATAAATGGGACCAATTTACATGTTATTATACATGTTATAAATTACTGGAGTGCAAATAAAAAAGTGTCTAAATATCTAGTTTCAAATTGGTTTTTTTTGCTGTTTTCACCTCTTCATCATTCATAGGTTAAAAAAAATCCTCTGAAAATTATCAGGTTAATTATCAGACTAAATTGAAAATGAATTCAAAAAGCAACCAAAGAAACACTTTGAAAGACCCTTATTGGAAGTAAAATATAAAGAAAAGAGGGATACCTAAAGACTTTTGCACTGCCCTGTAAGTAACATATGCCAGATTTTGGTTAACAAAAATGGAACAAAAAGTGGACGACAGACACTGGCTCAGTTGAGATTTTCTTTCATATCAATAACCTTTTGCTGCTATCAGCTGCCACATATTTGGTAACCAATGTAAAAAGATGTTAAATGGTCATGTAAAAAACAATATCATGTTGGTCAAGCGTCCTGGCAACTAACTGATATTTTAGCACATGTAAAGCATTTAGCTAGAACTAGAACTTGTTAGTAAACAAATATATTGTGCCGACATTGTACGGCCTGTATGTACACAATGCTGTATTTGTGTGAATGAGTCTTAAAAGAAACTCTTACCTTAGTAGATGATGATGATTAACTGACGGAGTTATTTTATTTATTTATTTATTTTTGGCGCGTGTGTGTATCGGTGAGCCCGTTAGGCAGTGTGTTTTTTCTCTTGCCCATTCTGATTGGTTGATTGGCTCAGTACGAACTGGAATTGTTATTATTCGAATACTGAGCTGTTAGTATCGTAAACCTATCAAGTGCAAGAGAACGCCATTTTCAAACAGTTTACAAGTTTTATTTGATTAATTTTCTTCCACAATTATCAGGTTTGTGTCGGCTTTTACTGTGAGAATTGATTGATTGATCATACTTTATTCATCTCGAGGGAAATTGGAGCTTGGCTCTTGAGCTGCCTGGTAAAGATGCTGCATATTTGTGAGACCTAAGGTAAACAAACAAACAAACAAACAAAAAAACAAAAAAAACACGTTTTCTAATACCAAAACATTTCCGATGATAACCCAGAGAATATGAAGAATATGACATTTTTGATGGTCAATCCCTAAGCAGTCGCCGTAGTTTGGGCGATACCATTTTAAATGGGTGTTCTCGTGATGTTGATTTAAGGGGTTTATTTTTATTACAAACAGATTTGGAATAAATTGTTTAAAATATTAAACTATTATTCAATACAAGTAACCACAGGGAATGGTAACAGTATATTTTATGACTATTACCCATCTTGATAATACATCGGCATCTAACAAAATGGTATAATCCAAGAGGTAGGGAAGACCTGTAAGTGAGACAAATCAAGCCTGTGACAGCGGAGAAATCGGAGTTTTATAACAAGTAATTACTGTACAGAGGTAAGTACTATCCAGGAGTCCTCGCTCGACCTTAGTGAACTGTTTTGTTTAACAGCAGCACCGTGTTCTGCCGAGCTGTCAGTGTAAATGTGGGAAAATTGTGAAGAAGATGACAGTTTTGCTAGCGATAGCTGAGCTACTGTTAGCTTGCTGCTAGCCGACTGCTAGCTGATTCACCAAAACTGTGCGGACTTGAGCAGGAAGAAGTTAGCTTGCTAGAAGCTAGTTAGCCTTTTAGCTCGCCATCCTATTTTGGGATTGGCATTCCGCTAGCTAGTAACCTTAACTTAGCTACGTTAAGCGCGACTACGAGAGGAATGTTTATTAATAATGCTTCGTTTTGTATGTCGGACATCTGTAAATGTGAAGTGGCTGATGATGTAGTAGTGTTTTCTGTGACGTGAAATTAAGTGATATGAATGACAAGAAATAACACTGGGCCCAGTTTCACCTTCTGGTCATGTAATCTGTGATGGTACCGGCGCACACCCTAGAAGCTGGTACTAATATTGCTAGGTAACGTGCTTAAGGATGTCTGCTACGTGATGCTGACACCAGTGCGTACCAAGTTTGACCGCTAATAATGACACAGTGAACTTGTCTATTCTGTTGATTTCATCTGTTGCTGCCAAACTGATCTGAGCAGGCTGATGGTGTTACACTCATTTCTGTTTGTCTACATATAAATTTTGCCCTAAGAGTAATGCTGTTTTCGTATTTGTATTATGGTTCATGTGAAAGTAAAAATAAACAGTCGAGAGAATACACCTTGCCATGATTTCTTTTATGTTGCCATTGCTACTGAGGCTGAGTTGACTGTTACTGTCATATATAAAGCAAACTACACAGTTGCATCATTAATGAAGAAACGAAAGCCAGGAACTAAGCCCCTTATTTCTTCCTTTTTAAAATCTCTTTGCACACTCCTCTTTTCATGTGCTTTTTTCTGTCGTTCTCTTAGGCTAAAAGAGAAACTGTACAATGTCCTTAAAGCCACGGATGGTAAATTTTGACGAGACATGGAACAAGTTACTGACAACAATCAAGGCTGTGGTGATGCTCGACTATGTGGAAAGAGCCACTTGGAATGATAGGTTCTCGTATCCTTTATCAAATCAAATCAATTTTATTGTCACATCACATGTGCAGGTACACTGATACAGTACATGTGAGTGAAATTCTTGTGTGCGAGCTTCACAAGCAACAGAGTTGTGCAAAATATAAGAATGGCTAAATCTGAGACTAATCTGAGACTTTACCAGCTCGCTTCATGTTTAACCAATTTAGCCTGCAACATGAGATTTTTTTTTTTTTTTTAAGTTTCAGCACTGGGTTTGAGTGTAAATACAGATTTGCCAAAGCATTGTTGTCATTGTAAAATACATTTGTGTTTATTCATTTTTAATAGCAAATGTGTGTATATTTACATCCCTCACATTCTTCCTGAACATTGTCACCAGTGACATCTATGCCCTGTGTGTTGCATACCCAGAGCCTTTAGGTGAAAAGTTATACACAGAGACCAAAATCTTTCTTGAGAACCATGTTCGTCAGTTGTACAAGGTAAGCAAAAGTTCTTCTGTGCTTTTTCTTTGCTTATCACATCGCATTTCCTCTAAAGCTGCCACGCTTATGTGTGTATTTCAGAAAGTTCTGGAATCAGAGGAGAAGGTTTTAGTGATGTACCACAGATACTGGGATGAGTACAGTAAAGGAGCCGACTACATGGACTGCTTGTACAGGTAACATTTCTGCTTTTTTGTGTGTCTGTAATTTCAGTTTCAATTTGATATCAGTGAGTCACAGAGTTGATTTACACAATTTACTCCAGCCTTTTTTTCTTTTTATCTATAAACAAAATGTTTGTATAGCCTCTGTTGTTTGAGGTTGCCTGATTCAAACCATAAACATGTCTGTAGTCGGTGTTTCACATTCACTTTTAACTGAAGGCATGAGTTCACCCAGGCTTCTGTGTTTGTCAAGTCCACTTGTTTGTTTAGCGTTCCTTAATGCAAAGTGTACTAATTCTGTTCCTTTACAAGGCTCAGTATTCCTGCCTTTAGTTTGTCCCTTAAAATATTACTTTGAATGTCGTTGTGTGAGGTGCCAAGAGGCTTTCGGTGTGTCTTTATTCACTCTAAATCAATATTCCCTTGTAGAGCTCTTAGATCTATTTTTATGCGTGCTACCCACCAGACTCCCTGTGCATACATATGCTTTTGTAATTTATGTCGGCCCAAGCAAGAGAGAAGAAAGTAAGGCGCTTGGCTTTAGTAGTGAATTTCTTCAGTTGTTAGCATCGAAGAGAGATGCTTATTATTCTTAACACATCAATTTGTGAAATACATGTGTAGTTGCGTTCAGTTTGGACTGAATCAGAACAGACTTTGTTAACTTGTAAGTTTAGCTTGCTGGATTGAGCAGGCGACTGATGAGCTGTAAGACTGCTGCAGAGTTCTGGGTTCAAATCCACCTCAGGCCATTTGCTGTGCGTCTTCTCATCCTCTCTCTCTTTCTCAGCTTTCCTGGCAATTCTCAACTATTCTGTTATAATCAAAGGAACAAAAAATGCCCCAAAATATATATAAAAAAAGAACAACAACAGCAATAATGACTATTTTATTTCTACAGTTCTGCTCTCCAGCAGTTACTGGTACTCAACACTAGCTGGTATATTGGCAGGTTGACTTACAGTCAGAGTGAATGAGAGAAATCAAGCTGAATGTCACAGGCAGGCTGCACAGCTGTGAAATATAATATAATAGCTGTGCGCTATTTAAGGTGGACTAAATTAGCCATCATGGATTAGAGCTTGAAAGCAGTTGTCAGTTTGTCTGGAAGTTGTCCTGCTGTGCTAACTCAGTTTTTGCTTTGTTTGTCAAATACTAAGGATTCATTCATTTGTACGCAACTCAGGCTACAATCCTCCTTCCTCCCATTCAGCTTCCTGACTGACTTGTGGCTTCACTAGTGCTGAAACGTTAAGAAAAGTTCAGCACTTCAAGTGCTTGTGGCCAGCTAGTCAAATCATTTTGAGTAATGAAAGAGTGTTGTAGCTGCTTGTCCAGCTTATCGATTTACATCAAAATTAATAAGAAATGAACATTATGGTGAGTAATTTCCCTGAAGCAGCGTATACATATGAATCCTCCCTAATAGCAAATGCATTCAGAATTTGATTATCTGTCATATAAATTAGTTGTACTACAAACTGAGACGTCCTTGTAGCAGTGTTTGGTGCTACTTGGTAAATAAATAAAACTTTTCCACTGATGTAAGTGTTAACTCTGGACTATTACTGACTCATTTACTGTTATCTTGTTCTTCTCATAGACATTACAGAACACAAGGGCAAACTCATTTTTGCTCAGTACTCAAATGTATCTGTTATAAACTGCTACCAGTAAGAGTAGATGATACAGTTGGGTAATGAAAACGTGAATAGGCACATTAAAAAGACCAATGCTTTGTTAATATTTTAATATTTTTATATTTTGAACAAATTGTGGAAAAATTCAAAAACTTTTGACTACACAAAGTACTATTGCTGCTTTGATTGTAGTTTAATTACTTAATCTACAGTTTTTCAGTTCTTTTCTTTGTTTGTTTTTTTGTGTTTTTCAGTCAGAGCAAATTGGCTGAACAAGTAAATGAAGCTCAGCTTCAGTGTCTGAAATGTAAAGGGCAGTGGACACTGCCAGAGGATCTGGATTTCTTAAACTTCATCACTGTGAATGTTGGTTAACAGATCCAAAGATAAACAAATCTTTCTGAGCATATCCTGTTATGTGAGACCACCAAGCATTATTAATGTGTTTGACTAGTGTTGATAACCTTTTTAAAATCATTTTCTTGACATTATTTTCGTAAATAATAAATAATGAAAGTGCAACTAGACTAAAAAAAGCTCTTACAAAATATAATGGGAGCATTGATTACTGTCTGGATATTGTGTTTCACTCATTAATTTTGAGATAAATAACCACAGAGTGAGCAACCAAGAGGTTAACCAAACAATACCAGTAACACACAGCGTCTATGAGTGAATGAAAACAGGATGCATTTGTCAGCAGCATTTTAGTGTTTCTTCAGAAAACATGAGGCCTGTGTTTATTCCTCCTTCCAATCTTTGCGATGCTTTAAACATCTTGAATATCTCCCCACATTGTTCAGGTACCTCAACACTCAGTTCATCAAGAAGAACAAACTAACAGAAGCTGACCTGCAGTATGGCTACGGGGGAGTGGACATGAATGAGCCGCTTATGGAGATCGGAGAGGTACTAAGCATTGGCATAAAAACCTTTGCTGCACATCTATTTTTCAATGGGCGCTGGGATTATATTAGATGGAGATAAGGGGAGTGCTTATAATGGACAGATTGGCAGGATTCAGTATCAGTGTTCTGTTGCATAGACCTACATTTCTCCTTTCACTACCCTTCTAGATGTAGGATTTGTCTGTGCTGAAGCAGAACTAATATGCTGTCTTTTTGTTTTTCTTTGCAGTTGGCATTAGATATGTGGAGGAAGCTAATGATCGAGCCTCTTCAGGCTGTCCTCATCCGGATGTTGCTAAATGAAATCAAAAAGTATGTTTATTCTAATTTCTTTTCTAAAAATTTCTTTTCTTTTCTTTTTTTTGCCAAAAACAGTCTGTTGTAAATATTTTTGCTGTCATCTATTCCATCATTTGGCCTTGAGTTCAGTTACTGTAGTGGCTGTCTTCCAGTCCCTATATAGAGTAACTGTCTTTTGGGGAAGTTTGTAAAATGTGTCAGCACAATATGCCTGAGAAGATTTAAGTGCAGATCTTTAATGACAGTCTTTTATTGAAGCATTGTAAGGCATACATGTTTACTGACTTATAAAACCAATAAGAACTGGGTGCACTAGTTTGATTTTATTTAGGATTTTCTCCAAAATATACCTGCAGGCTGAAATACACACACCTGCACTAATATTAGGTAAATGTCCCTCAGCAAGTTGCACCTCAGCCAGATGCTTTTGGTAGCTGTCAGCAATATTACCAAGATTCTGACGTGATTCTGGCTGGATTCTGATCACTCTCTTTGGCAGAATTCAGAGAGTTCATTTCAGTTTGTTTGTTTCCTGGCACAGTCCTGGCTTTTTATTTCATATCAGTTCAATTATATTCCTCTGGTGCCTCAGTGCCCTTTATGTTGTAAGGTAAAGATCTACAATAATACAGTGAAAACCCTCAACAGTGGGAAATGGAGAAACTCCCTTTTAACTGGAAGAAACTTAAGACAGAACCAGGCTCAGGGAGGGGCAGCCATCTGCCATGACTAGTTGGGGGTAAAGGGAGGGAGATGGGACAAAAGACAGGCAGAGTGGTGCATAAACACATGGAAAATGAAAAGAGTTGAGTGAAGAAGAAATGCAGTGCATCATGGGAAGCCTCAAGCATCTAAGGGAGGGTTCAGGGTCACCTTATCCAGCCCTAACTGTAAGCATTATCAAAACAGAAAGTTTTAAGTTTAATTTTAAAAGCAAAGGGAGTGTCTGTCTCCCAAATTCAAACTGGGAGCTGGTTCCACAGAAGAGGGAAGACTCTGCCTCCCATTCTACTTTTAAATACCCGAGGAACCAAAAATAAGCCAGCAGTCTGAGAAAGAAGGAAGGAAAAACTGCACGTTCTAGTCAATTGTACTCAATCGCTAACTAGAAAGCACGGCACCATTAAATGAAAGATTTAAGTGAATGTGTGGATATTTTCCACCATGTGTGAATTAGAGAAAATCCCAAATTAATCCAAACTTGTGCAGCTCTTAGTTTTGAAAGTCATTAAAGATGTACAGTCATTCCATCCTGGAAAATGAACTCTTCGAAGAAATCATTAAAAGCCCCAAATTGCCATGACATTCATGCTCATGGTGAGTGTAGGTAAACTTCTGGCCACGGCTGCATGAGTCAGTTGCTTTCACATAGTTTTGTTAGTGTTGTAATACTTGTTCCGTGTTTCATAAGTCTTTCCCCTTAAAAATACCCTCCATGTTTTAACAATTAAACAGATGACTAAAACTAACATGGACACTAAACATTTCAATAATAGTATAAACTAAACTGAAATGAGCAACTCTACCTCACTAAGAAAAGAAAAAAACTCAAGTACTGGATTGGCATCCTTAGTCTGGATCCATGATCTTTATGAACTATTTACCATATGCTAAGGGAAAAAAATGAGATCTGCTAATAATTTTAGCTCAAGGCAATTTAGTTAAACATTTCAAAAAACCTTCCTCTTCTCTGACAGCGATCGTTGCGGTGAGAATCCCAACCAGAAAGTAATCCATGGGGTCATCAACTCCTTTGTTCATGTTGAACAGTACAAGAAGAAGTTTCCACTAAAGGTGAGGCAGCAAATAACAGCTCAGCCATCCAATTCCTACAGTTTTGTTTTGGGATTTTTTTTGTTTGTTTGTTTTTGTGGGGTTTTTTAGGATTCATATTTTCTGCGCCATACGAACAATGTAGCCAACTTTCACAGCCATGAATACCACTAGTTTTGTGTTATCCATGGAGTACAAAGCAGCCTTTTACATAGACCAGTGTATACATATTAAACGATAACTCCTGTGCATGCCACCTTCTCTTCCTATGCTGCAGTTTTATCAGGAAATCTTTGAAGGGCCATTTCTGACCAAAACAGGAGAGTATTACAAACAGGAAGCCTCCAATCTACTGCAGGAATCCAACTGTTCACAGTATATGGAGAAGGTAAGCTAAGATGGACAACAGATAGTAAAAGTATGTGAACGCTGGATGTGTTCCAGGATGAACATGAGCGAACAAGCTCCTGTAGTTGAGCATCGCTTTAAACATCTTGATATTGTTGAGCTTTCTTGTGTTTAAGAAGTCAAAATGAAGCTCAGTTGGTTTGGTTTTAGTCACTCTTGGATTTCTAATGACTATCACTGCATCTTTCTGTGAATGATTGCGTGTATGTGTGTGCACCACCATCCACAGGTTATTCATATCAACTCATCAGTTCCTGTCAGTCTGGTGACATAAGAGTTTTAATGTGAATATTAGCTATATCATTAAATCGCTAAAGCTGATAACAGGATTTCCTGGGCCATGTCTGCTACCATGACACCATTTCTCTGTCACTTAGTCACTGCAGTAATCACATTTATGCTGTACGTTTGTCCCTTGAGCCTGTAAACAGGGTCATCATCAAGGTCAAGCATTCCCATTTGATAGATCAATATATGATATGACTGCGAAAGAGCAGCAGCAGACTCTATAGTACTATTATATACTATTATACAGTATAGTACTATAGAGTGTTCTTGTGCTTCCTTATCTGACCCAGTTTACAACTATGTGTAGGAAAAAGTGTTGTTTGTCCTTCTTTGTTATCGGCTACGTGTTTCCTGAAAGAGCTTTATAACATCTTTTAAGGAGTGGCGCAGTGTTTCAGATTAAGATGTTTGTTTTGCCATTAAGTGTATAGGTGTATGTTTATTTTTTCCTGTAAAATATAACAGTGTACAGGTATAAAACCCATCTCCTTTTTTAAAGTGCTGAAAATCATGGACCTACAACTGTATTTGGTTTGAAACCAAGCTACCTGCCCTTTTGATCACATCTTTCTTTTGTGGCAGGTGTTAGCACGGTTGAAAGATGAAGAAGTGAGATGTCGGAAGTACCTGCACCCCAGCTCCTACGCCAAAGTCATCCATGAATGCCAGCAGAGGATGGTGGCAGA
The DNA here is from genome assembly GCF_900408965.1 of Simochromis diagramma. Lineage (NCBI taxonomy): Eukaryota > Metazoa > Chordata > Actinopteri > Cichliformes > Cichlidae > Simochromis > Simochromis diagramma. Next base: position 1,864,597 of record NW_024387503.1, on the reverse strand, counting down.
TCATCTGCAGTTCCTACACGGGGAGTGCCAGAACATCATTCGGCAGGAGAAGAAAGATGGTTCGTCCGCTTGTGGTTTTTTTGTTTGTTTTGTTTTATGGCTCGAAGACAGTGTTTATCACCAAATTAATTATATACACTCTCACAAAGTACGCACTTCTAATGTGAAAATCTGTGTAATGTGAAACGTTGTGTCATTTTGTCCAGACATGGCCAACATGTACACCCTGTTACGGGCCGTGTCTAATGGGTTGCCGCATATGATCCAGGAGTTGCAAGTCCATATCCACAATGAGGGTATCCGAGGAACCAGTAACCTCTCTCAGGAAAATGTTAGTATTACACCTGTCTACATTCGTATGCCTGTCTCTACTTGTACATACAACACACCTAAGCAATTGCCAATGACAGCAAAGAGGGAGTTGATTGACATATAAAAAAAAAAATTGGAAAGTGCATCAGAGGAAAACTAGTCTGGAATACCTGGTAGTGGTCAACCATCTCTTCCTCTGTGGATGTACCTTTAGATGTTTCTTTAGGAATTGTGCTACCTTGACCAATGGCAAATTACCAGATCACCAAGGACTGTTGTATTATTTATGAGGTAAAGAATCAAGTATATAAACAAAACTAAAACCCTCAAACTGAAAACTACACATGCTGAGGTTGAAGCGTGTTATGCAATTGAAAGCTGAAGCGCTGTAATTAGCTAAGACATTCCAATGAGAAACTGCATGCTTAAAAATGCTTTGGTTTAAAGTACAGTAAGCTCGTCGCCTTAAAGTTCAGTTAAATTGTATATCTGACTTGTTAGTAACCAGATTGTCACTAATATGTACGATGGCATAAGTGTTTTACAATACTAGGATTTCAAACTCCATACCAGTACCAGTTTGAACATTCTGTAAAAGTGAGCTTTGAATAAAGTGTGATCTTTGTTATGATAAAACAACGAAGAATTTTAAAGCTGGCTACAAAAACATAAGAAACACATTTTAATAAATTATTGTGAAAGTAGAAAAGTTCAAGTTGGTCATCTTGTCAGTATCTGACTGTAAGTTCTCTGTTCACACTGCTCCACCTCAGTCCACAGCTCTTTACATCCTCAGCTCTGCTCTTTAGCACTGAAACCATCCGATTTGGCTGCCCTGCTCCGGTTTCTCTCTTTATTTGCTCGGATTAGTTCTCCACACTCTGGGCTCTCTGCTCAGTTCAGCTACAGTTGCCCCGCTGCTCTGCACAGCCAGCAACCCGCCTGGTTCTTCATGTGTCTATAATCCTTTCTGTCACAGCTCAATATTCAATCTTTGACCCCTTCAACCTGCAATAATTATTTATCTTGTATCTAACTGTGGTCTATTTGTTTCTACGTTAATGATAACAAGTGGCTAACGTGACTGTCAAGTAATTAGTAATAGTTAAATGGCTAATTTTAACATGTGAGCTGGCCAAGTTAACATTTGTGCTGACTATTTAACTAACTGTTAACTAATTCAGTGTTGTCGAAACAGGAGCTTTACAGACCTCTGGAACTGTCGATCAGTGTTTTTTGAATTTTAACTACTTTAGCTGTTAGTGAGCGGAGGATCTGTGCCTGACTGTAGCAGTGCTGTGTGAAGTTGTGCTGGAAGAGGCTAAGATGGCACTGTTGGTATCAATATTATTGCAAATGATGATAATTTGATAAGTTGACATACATGATCCCACTTTTTCCCTTAAATAATTTAATTACGTTTACATTTTTAGCTGTCCATTGTTTTTAGCATTTTTTGTTTGTTTGTTTTTTCTCTATCGTTAAAAATGTCTGTTACTTATACTGCTTTGTCTTTCTCCTGCTACCCCTCCCTAGATGCCAACCCTGTTTGTGGAGTCAGTGCTAGAAGTTCACAGTAAATTTGTTCAGCTCATTAACACAGTTCTAAATGGAGATCAGCACTTCATGAGTGCCCTCGATAAGGTATCAAACTCCTCACGGTCTTATTGAATGTACAAGTGTGTGTTTATTTTCATTTCTCTCACAATTCAAGTCATTTGACAGCCAGTGTTTATTTGATGTCTCTTTCTCAGGCTTTGACGTCTGTGGTTAACTTCAGGGAGCCCAAGTCCATCTGCAAAGCCCCTGAACTCGTGAGTACGCACACAGACACACACACACACAGAGCATCACGCAGTGCTGTACCCCATGCCTTGACCAGGTCATGTCCCTCCTTGTGTTTCTGTCCAGCTGGCGAAATACTGTGACAATCTACTGAAAAAGTCTGCTAAAGGAATGACAGAAAATGAAGTGGAGGACAAGCTGACCAGCTTCATCACAGTGTTCAAGTACATAGATGACAAGGACATTTTTCAAAAGGTAACAAGAAGGCGTATTAGAAAAGGAGAAAAAAAACTGTTGTCACATTTTGACATAGCAACTCAGCCCTGAAGTTTGGTTTTGAGCTGAAAATAGTGGTGTTCATTTTTAATATCTTCAATTGTCCCAAAATATACATTGTTTGTCTCTCTTTTTTTTTTCCAAAGTTTTACGCTAGAATGCTAGCAAAGCGGTTAATACATGGTTTATCGTTGTCAATGGATTCAGAAGAAGCCATGATCAACAAACTTAAGGTAAATCCACAGCTGGACTTGTGATGTATGAGACACCTAAGGTTCTCTGTTTTGCTTCTCATTTACCTTCTTTACTGCACCTCTGCTCATACTACTTCTTACCCTGCAGCAAGCTTGTGGCTATGAGTTCACCAGCAAACTCCACAGAATGTACACAGACATGAGCGTGAGTGCTGACCTCAACAACAAGTTCAACAATTTCATCAAGACACAGGAGACAGTGGTGGACCTGGGAATCAGCTTCCAGATCTATGTATTACAGGTCAGTAAACACAAATGCTTCACAATGAAACTTTAGCCTGTGTCCCACATTTTAATCTGTAATGTTGTGGCGTATGCTCTCGCTTGGCAGGCTGGAGCCTGGCCTCTCACACACGTCCCCTCCTCCACATTCGCCATCCCTCAAGAACTAGAGAAGAGCGTGCAGATGGTGAGGAGCGCTGCATAATACTCAAAGAGTGATGCTGATCAAAGGAGCACATTGTTGGACTAACCTTGTTTTCACCTTCCCTTTTCAGTTTGAGTTGTTCTATAATCAGCACTTCAGTGGGAGAAAGTTGACCTGGCTGCACTATCTCTGCACAGGTAACACAAATACACAAGAATTATGCAAGATGCGAGTATAACAAAGCACCGTTTTCAGCACAAACAGGAAGCGTAACAGAAACGGGAGTACTGTTATGAAGGACCAAACTATATGTGTTTGTATGTCAGAGATTTGTTTCCCTGGAAGTGGGACATGCATGTGTGAAAATGATGCATGCATCATTAGGATCGTGCATGGAATCTGTAACTTTACTTTCTTTTTCAATCCATTAAAGTGATTCCATCAAACATGAGTCACTGTTACATGAAAACATCCCTTTAACCTTTGCAGAACAAGCCACAGTTGTCACATAGCAGTGATTTGATTCTACATTAGGTGACAAATAATCCTTGAAGCCAGAGTTTAGTGAATTGGCTCCTATATTTTGACAGGTAATATAAAGTAAAGTTACGTCCTGTGTACGCTCATCAGGCACAACATTATGCTCACCTGCCTAATATTGTGTCACCTTAGTCCCCTTTTTGATGCAAAAACAGCTCTAACCTATCGAGACATAGACTCTACTAGATCCCTGAAGGTGTGCTGTGGTACCTGCACCAAAATGTTAGCAACAGATCCTTTAAGTCCTGTAAGTTGTGAGGTGGGGCCTCATTGAATCTGACTTGTTTGGACAGCACATCCCGCGAATGCTCGATTGGATTGAGATCTGGGCCAAGCCAACATCTCAAACTCGTTGTTGTGCTCCACAAACCATTCTTGAACCGATAATTTGAGCGACAGTAGCTCATCTATTGGATCGGACCACACAACCAGCCTTGGCTCACTACTTGCATCAATGAGCCTTGGCCACCCTTGATTCTGTCTCTGGTTCACTATTGTTTATTCCTTGGACCACTTGTAAAACATCAACCCTGAGGACAAAATGTTCACTTGTTTCCTAATATACCCCACCCACTAGCAGGTGCTATGATGAAGAGAAAATCAGTGTTACTCACCTCACCTATTAGTGCTCATAATGTTATGCCTGATTGCTGTATAGTCACAGGAACACACCCATATAGACATCAGTAAACAGATTTATCCGTTATTCAACAAGAGTTCACTTCAGACAGGTTCCATATGCTCTCAGATCATGACCCATTCTGGGTCAAGATGATGGATAATCATTTTAAAGTTATCACTCTCCACTTGAGAGACGTTTGTGGTATGTAATAATCTCTGAAGAACATATTAAACTTTACACATCAAATTTTACACATCAAACTTTAGCTCCTCTTCACATTTTGAGATTAAAGTTGAATCCCATAAGTCTGGTTCTGCGCTCACTGTAAGGTCGATGGACCTGTGTTTGTGCTGAGGACGTGTTTCGGTTTTGTCCAGTGTGCAGTTAAAAAGCCCGTTTAACACATGTAGACTTTATTTTCATCATTTGTGGTACCATGAGATCAGTTTGAGCAGACTAAGATGGGACCTGCAAATGGGTGTCTCATGCCAGAAGTTGCATGATTATGGTTTGGCGAAATCTTCGAAACAAACTTCTAGTGAGATAAGCAGTTGAGGATGCAGGACAAGCATGCACGGAGGTGAACGAAGGTAGTAACAAGCAGCGAGCTGGACTCATGCTAACTGACAAATGCAAATGTAATTTGTTTCCTGCACAGGTGAAGTAAAGATGAACTATCTATCCAAGCCCTACGTTGCCATGGTGACCACCTACCAGATGGCTGTGCTGCTGGCCTTCAACAACAGCCAAACAGTGACCTATAAGGAGCTGCAGGATGGCACGCAGATGAATGAGAAGGAGCTACAGAAAACAATAAAGTCCCTGCTGGACGTCAAAATGCTCAACCACGACTCACAAAAGGTGTCAGCTTTCATGTGGGATCACGTGGATCCCAAAGCTCAGCTAATATTCCATTAAGCACCAAGAGTGTTTTAAATTCAGAATCCTTTCCCTCTTCTCACAGGAGGAGATTGAAACCGAGTCGACGTTTTCACTAAATATGAGTTTCACTAGTAAAAGGACAAAGTTCAAGATCACAACGTCAATGCAGAAAGACACACCACAGGTCAGGCAAATAGATTTTGATCTGTCTCTGTGCTTTGTTATAAGATAACTGAGCAGTGTATATACATGTGTGTTTGACATTTAAAAACGTGCCCCCTGAATTGTCTCATGTTTAGGAGATGGAGCAGACGAGGAGCGCTGTCGACGAGGACCGCAAAATGTATTTACAAGCTGCTATAGTGAGAATCATGAAAGCCCGCAAGGTGCTCCGGCACAATGCCCTCATCCAGGAGGTGAGCAGAAGCTTTTGTCTCAAATAGGTTGATAGAAAGAAACGTACGTGCCAACAAGTCTTTGAGGTCAATGTCAGAGGGATTTACTTGGATTGAATGAATTGATGCTCGCAATGAAGGGCTGTTGGAAGCCCGAGGAGTAAATTTAGCATGAGCATAAATGTTTTTAAATGGTTACCTGTTTTGAGATCATCTATATTTCTGCTTACATATGAAACTTCATGTGTCCAGGTCATTAATCAGTCCAAAGCCAGGTTCAACCCCAGTATCAGCATGATCAAGAAGTGCATCGAGGTGCTCATCGACAAGCAGTACATCGAGCGAAGCCAGACCTCGGCAGATGAGTACAGCTACGTTGCATAAGCAGAAGAGTCGAGCCACAGAAACACCCGCCCCTGTGACTGACTGACTGACTGATAACAGGTTTAAAACACGAAACGGATTCCTTCATTCATTTGGTTTTGGACTGTCTGCTCCGATCCCCGTGCAGCAAAATAAAGCGAAACCGGTGCCTCCATCTTTGAAAAGAAGAAAAGTCATCGTGTCACGTCATCATCACTCATAAGGCTCTCCTCCCGAACCCTGCCCACTTTCTGATTTTTAAGCTGTTTACAACATCACCAGTGCCACGCACGTGTGCGTCAAAGAGAATGCCTGTAGCTGTTTGAGAGCGGAGAGCTGATAAACTACAACAGAAAATAAAGGAAAAAAGAAAAAATTGGAGACACTTTTAAAAGAAAATGCTTTCTTTTCTCACATTTGCCGTTGTTGTGTGTTTATTTTTTTCTTTGTTAAATGTATTAAAGTTAGGAAAACATTGTAATAAAATGTTATACTGATTATTGTATCTACTTTCAAATATAAAGACAAACATGATCCTGCTGCTTGTCAAATAAATGAATAAAAAACACAGATGGGTTTATGTAAAGGTTTGTGTAGTGTTTCCATTTCAGTGAGGGGGATAGATATAATCATTACAGGTAATGTTTTCTTGTTGTAGTTGTGTACACACTGTAAACACACTGTTCGGATCAGCTGCCAGAAATATGCAGATCATCAATATATCACAAAAACACTGGAAAGGAAGCCTGCCATGTTTCTTATCTGTGTGTCAAGCAGCTGCGAGTAGTGATTCGACATTAATATGATGAGCTGATAAGGGTTGAAAGGTGGCAATCAGATGAAAAGTGAGGATAGGATCACGAGGATAGGAGCTGGAAACAGAGCTTTCCCATATGAGACAGGTGGCTTGTACAGACAGGAACAGACCTTTTCTGTGTTTATAATCGCAAAAGAGATTCTTAATCTCAAGAGTTTCACTTCCTAACTAAATAAAGGGAAAAAGAAAAGAACACAAGCAAGTTATCACTTGCAGTATTAACAATAGCCCAGAAAACCACGTGTTGGCATGTAAAATGCTGGGAACCTGAAACAGATTCTTTTCATTAATCGCACCTGTGGAATTGATTGATTGATTGATTGAATCTTTATTTTGAACAGGTTGAAAAAGTACAACAAAATAGAATTAAAAGAGACAAATGAACAAAGCAAAACAAAAGGAAAACGAGCAACCACAACTCCAAATAACGTTCATGTTCAAAAAGGAGCAGGAAGAAGCATAAGCTTATTTAATCCCACCCCTTTTCCATTATCTAGTATCAATAGACTACAGAAATACCTCCTTGCAATTACATTATATGTTATGTGTAATTTTTTTCATTTTTTTATATATATATACATATATGTTTCTATCTATCCATACATACTTATATACACATACGCACATATACACATTTACAATAATTAAATTAACACCTCAAGGATACACAACCTACAAATATATATATATATATATACCCATACCAAGATACCCGTGCACCCGCACACACATGAAAATATTAGACAAGAACACCCTATCAAATCTCTACCTTTTCCCTGTACCCTGTAAAAACCATATCCTTAAACCGCTTTTTAAACTGCGCCATGCTTGGACATTGCTTCATATCTTAGTCTGTTCCACAGCTTCACTCCACACACAGAGATGCAAAAACTTTTTAATGTTGTACCGATACGAGGATGTTTTAAATTTAATTCCCCCCTCAAATTGTATCCCCGTTCCCTTTTAGAAAACATTTTTAGAATATTGTCAGGAAGCAGGTTATTTATTGCTTTATATATAATTTGTGCTGTGAGAAAATGAACCAGATCTGTGAATTTTAGAATTTTTGATTTTAAGAATAGTGGATTTGTATGATCTCTGTAACCAGTTTTATGGATTATCCTTATGGCCCTTTTTTGTAATATAAAGATTGATGATAGCGAACATTTGTAAGTATTGCCCCAAACCTCTGCACAGTAATTCAAATACGGTGCAATCAGGGAACAATAGAGAATGTGGAGTGATTTGTGGTCCAGAATGTGTTTTACTTTACTCAAGATTGAGACACTTCTTGAAATTTTGTTATGTATATGATTTATATGAGACTTCCAGTTTAATTTATCATCTATAATCACACCAAGAAACTTATGTTCAAGTACTCTTTCAATTTCCACACCATCTAAATGAATCTACACTTGTGCATTTCTAAGGGAATTCCCAAATAAGATAATTTTAGTTTTACTTAGATTTAGCGATAGTTTGTTCCTGTTAAACCATTTTTTAATTTTGCACATTTCTGAAGTAATTGTATCCAGCAGCTCCTTTAGATTCCCCCCAGAACAAAAAATATTTGTGTCATCTGCAAATAATACTAATTTTAATATATCAGATGCCTTACAAATATCATTTATATAAATAATAAACAATTTTGGACCCAGTACAGAGCCTTGTGGAACACCACAAGCAATGTCCAAGCATGATGAGGAATGGACACCCAGCTTCACAAATTGTTTCCTGTCACTTAAATAATTTTTCACCCATTGCAGTACAACCCCCCCGATCCCGTACCGTTCCAGTTTATTAATTAATATGTCATGATTGATTGTGTCGAATGCTTTCTTGAGATCCAGAAATACTCCAGCTGCATACTGTTTCTGATCTATAGCATTCGTAATCTCCTCAATTGATTCAATTAATGCCAGAATATAAAAAATGTACGGACGACGTTTCCTTGTGATGTGTTTTTATTTAAAGTGGGCATAAATTTATGTTGAAGATACAGGTACAGGTGCTTACACATGAATGAATGACTTAAAAATATACGTTGATAAAAGAATTCACCGGTCTTGTTGATCGAAATCGTTTAAATGTAACTCGCGCATGCGCGTTCATCACGCCCATATTTTTTTAACGACTACCGCACGCGAGGTGCGGTCGCTGTGGTAACAGCTGTCCATGGTGCTGACGCAGGCTCTAATGACAGAAATTGGAATTTGTCAGTGAAGCAGCAGCGGTGTCCGTAGAGGCGCCTGTAATGCGCCTGTTATTCAGCTGCCCCGCGTGTTCTGCGTGTGAGTGAAGCGTTCACACAAGTCAGGTGTTTGCGCCTATATTTCATAATATTTTAAATAAAAATGCTAGTATGATCCACACGAACATATAGGACTTTGTAGTTCGCTTTTCATAGTGGTGATAGTGTAGAAGACCTCGTGGCGCAACGGTAGCGCGTCTGACTCCAGATCAGAAGGTTGCGTGTTCAAATCACGTCGGGGTCATAGCTTTTTCAAAATCGTGACTCTCACACGTCATGAATAAATGCTAAGAAAATTCAACTACAACAGCAGCAAGGAAAGTCAAAGGGAAATCGATGTTTGGCTTGTCGGCGTTACATGTCTAACAATAACTTCATCTCGGGGCTCTCTACCCTCTGAGGTTGGTCTGCATAAGAGCAAGCAAGGCAAACAGTTTACAACAAACAGAGTTGAACATGTAAATGGTCACACGGCGTTTATAAACAGGTCAAAGTGCTTTTCAGGTAAAAACTGTCAAGAACAACAAATACGGAGGTTTTTTTTTAACAATAGCGGCATTTTTGTTAGCTCTTGATGTGAAGAAGCAGTCTGTTGAAGACTGGTTTAGCAGTTAGTCTACTGTACAGGGCTACTCTGCAGGAGGGCTCAATCTGGCACAACACCCTGCACTTAAAAAAGATGAAGAACTGGGTCAAAACAGTTCTTATGAGGGACATATTCAGATTTAATGAATATGACAAGTCACCCAGCCCCAGACGTTAACTTTGTTACCATAAACTGTGTTTATCTCAGAGCAGGTCCTTCGGTGCCGAAGCATTGTCTCCCTTGACACTGTTATTCATGAGAGAGCGCTAAATCTTTGAAGAAAAAATGGTGTGTTTTACCTACAAAACAAAGCAAAAAAAACATTCCCACTCGCTACCTCCATCTTTTTGTTTGACTTGTAGGTCTTGTTTAAATGTTCCATTCAGAAACTAGGCCCTTTTGAATGATCAGCGCAACATGTGCAAATAAACACATTTGATTTCAGAGATCAAGTTACAATGTGCTCTGACAGGCTCTGGAAAATCCCATAAACAAAAATAAAAAAATCCGCAAGTGTAACACAGCGAAAGGCAGCATTTATAATCCATGAAATCACACTTAGCACGCTAACACCATTCTCAGTGTTCGTAGGCCCACCCCACAAACACAGCAATTAAAGGCTCGAGGCTTAATCCAAACAAGGCTTGACGGGAAAAGATGTAATATTTCTAAGAGCCTGCAGATGGGGCTATTTCAGCTTTCAGAAACACGCAGAGCTGCAGGTTAAAGAATGCATTTCACTGTGAATCTGAAAGGCAAATTTTGTAAGAAAAAAACATGCAAAAATGTTATTTATATGTGTTGCATCTTACAAAGGACAAGAGGGCCGTGCATGGTTAGTCTGAGGTTAATTTGTTTAAATGTTTTGCTGCATTAGTCATAGATGGGGTTTCAGTGTAGCCCTGAGCTACTAATGAACTAAAGGAAAGTGTAATTAGCCCCACTACTGGAGAAATAACACATGCCTCGGCATGCAACACACTCTGAACATTAACAGGACTTGTATTAGGTGATGTTAGACAACACTGAGTGTGATATAAATATCAAAACAGCAGTTAGTTTTTAATTAGAGTTGCATCAACATGCAAGTGAGGCAAAAGGCCAATGTCTAATAACTTTAAAACTGTATAGAGGAAAATTTAACTGCATAGTTTCTTCGAGTAGATGCCCGTATAACCCAAAAGTTCCTGATTTGAACAACACTGTTCTTCAGGCTTTACACTGCACTTTAAGTACAGACATTCTTTACTTAAGTAGAAGTACAGATACTTGGGTAAAAATACATAAATACACACACCCACACCTAAGCAGAAACATATTACAGTCAGGGGTTAAAGTGGGATTTGGCAGGCAGGGGAACCCTAAGATCTGTTGTAGTGGCTCAGCGTGAGAAAAAGAATCACAGCAGATTTGCTTTGTGTACAGGCTGTGATCAGCTGACCTGTGCTGCTACTCTGAGGTTTACTGCTGTTTATGGGTTTACACAACTGAATTCAACAAGATGTAAGTGGACCATTCACAAGCTAACGTCATTGATTTCGATCCGCTACACTGACAGTATACTGTTTATGCTCCCTTTGTACTAGACTGTATACAGTTAGTAAAAGGGTGGAATTGAATGATGCAACCTTTCAGCACCTTAGTTTGTTTTGAAGAATGTTTCACAATATGAAAAACTTCCCATCATATAACTTACATGTAAGTTTAGCTTTCCAGTTGATGTCACTGAGCATCCTTACCTTTAAATATAACCTCTCTTTTTCTTCTCCTGTCCTGTCTTTCGTACGTCTTTTACTTTTTCTTCATCTCTGAGTGAACTTCTTTCCAAAACAGCAGCTGGACCTTTAGCTAGCAGACACACTGTGCAACAGACTTGCCACTGTAGTTTGCGTGGTTGCTGATGTTTGTTAAGCTGATAGAAATGTTTCATTTAAAATGACCTGCCACTTAAAAAAACGTTACTCCCGTTATACTCGCTCCTCTTCTGCAGCAGTAGCTTGATGGTGAAATACTGCGACTGCAACTTACGGATATCTGCAACAAAAATGCCATTCTGGATCATTCTGGCCCACTTTAAACCTTGAACATTGCGTTATTTACTGTATGTCTTGCCTCTGTGAGCCCTTTGAGTTTGATAAGCCCTGCTGATGGTTACACCAATAGGATTGATGCATGCTCAATCGTCCAAGCTTTCCCCTAACTTAGAAACAGTAAATTTGCATAATGACTGAAACTAGCACCACTGATGAAAATGGGATGTGAGTTCGGTTTCTTGATCATTAATATGCAAATTGTCATGACCATTTATCAACAACCACTGATCAATGGCCATGAGTACGTTATCAAACCAGCTTTGACAAATGTACAGCTGGGATAACCACATTTACTCACAGCCTTCTTCTTGATATGATGTTCCTCTGCTTCCCTGGCCACTGTACCTGTGGGGATGGTGTTCACTCTGTGTTGTAGCACCTGACAACACCCCGTTTGTGCTCCAGTGGATAATTAGAGTCAGACCTTAAATACAGATCCGGATGCGATGGTTTACGATACACAGCGACTTTTAAATGCTGATGGAAATCTCACCCTCTAACAAGGCTAACCTGCCACTTTTCATATCCTCCCTGGTGAACTTGATGTGCTTGTCCACAGTCTTATATGTATCATGGTTTCCTTCATTTAGGCTCCTATTGTCTGGGAAATAAAAAAGATCCCTTGCTTTAAACCTTAAGTAAGGAGCCTGTTTTGAAAATGTAAGGAGTAGAAAGTAAAGATGTTTGTGTTAAACTGTAGGGTGTAAAAGTAAAAAGTTGCCTTCTCTGTTCTCACATCGAACATTTAAAATGAATGTTCATGTGAGATCCAGGGATGAGTGATTTCCCCCTCTGAGCTTTTACTCCACTCTACAAGTTTAGCAATAACAGCGATGTTATTAATAGAGAATACGTGTCATATTAGAATGTTTTGGTGAGTGTGGAGGAAGGATGTAGTAAATTCCACATGCATGAGCGAGCCTGTTTGATGTCATCTTGTGGTGGTGAGCGAATATGTCAGGACTCAGGTATGACCTCTGCTCCTGTGACCATGTCAGAGCACGCCTTGTGCCTGCTTTTATTTACGATGCCCCCTTTGTAGAAGGCAAGTCTGAAAATGTGTGAGTGAAGAATGTGGATTATCCTAGGTTCAGCAACCAATGGAAGTGTGTGGTGGTGGTGGTTTGTGTATTTGGGATAAATGGACTCAGGATTCATCAGACTGTAGATTTTGAGTATGACTATATACTTCACTGCCTTCCAAACGTTTGCTGCACCACAGAGCATTGAAGCAGCAGCATGAATCATGTTAATCACACTATTTTTAGTGCTAGAAACATATTTATGAACCCTGCTACCCTCCGTACATATGCTTGTGTTACATTTCTTTCTGAATTGTTGTATATAATCATGTTTTCAGTTAGGCAGCTGGGAACAGCTGCTTCTGTGTGATGATTATCAGCAAGGAATATGAAACCCAGGGACAGCGCTGGGTTTTCCTGAGTGTCCTGCCCCCCTTCCTCCCGCATTCCTGATGTGCAGTGGACAAACTGCAAACCAGCCTCTGAACTTATCTTACTATGGCAGTTGAGGTAAGCAAATGAGCTTGATTAATGGGGGGAAGAACTGACATGCTCACTGATGTTCCCTGCAGCAATCTCTCATGCAGACAGTCACAGTGGATTTTACGGGCACAACTTGATCTTCTTTCATATGTAAAGAAATGCAGTTGATATTAAGCCGTATTGATTAAACAACAACAATGTGGGGCTGCAGGCACAATTACTTTGCGATTTTGTATCCATGCTGTTAAGTGAGTTCCAATTTTTGTTGCTAGCTTGCTAGCACCACTGAACTCACAAATCTGAGTCTTATCAATGCACACTTGAATAAAGAACTCAGTTTGCTTCATCAAACTGGTCCCAGTTTTATGTACTTGAATTTTTTTTTTGTACACCACTCTACACCACTAGATGGAGTATTTGTAGCATTTGTTAAAACGGAAGCGCATGGCAGAGCCCAGCTTGTCAAAGTATGTTCGCTTTAAGTTTTTTTTGCATCTGTTTTGCAGTGTGTATGAACTTCACTGGAAGCTGAAGCTGTTATTGCTTCTGTTCTGGTGTCAGACAAGTTTCCATTGCTCCAAAAAGTCAGAATAGAAACAGTTAATGGATTGGTATTGCATGGATAGTGCATGTCAACATGTCTAACCCTGGATTGATGAATATATAAAAAAATGCATGCAGCAGTGGCGTTAGACATGTGTGGTGAGACATCAAAGGACAAACACTATTATAGTAACATATCAAAGCAGGTTTCAAACCCTGAAGTTCACTTTAGATCTTGCACCAATCACAGAATCATACAGTGTTAGGACAAAGGAGGTGGGGGGAAGATGCATCTCGTGCAGCCGTGTTCATCGTGTGCACTCATTTGGACCACATTGGACCAGAAAGAGTAGGAGCTGCAGGGATAGAGAGGATCTCTGCAGAAAGGTTGCAGCTATTATCAGTGAATTGGGTCATACTTTCTATCCAGCCTTGGGCTGATTTTTCTCATCCTGCACTGCAGGTCAATAATTTATTACATTAATATATTCTTTGCAATCAGCATAGTCAAATACAAATGAGACTTTGTTCTATGCAACTCAGTCTGGTAGCATTCTGCCTTTCATTTTGCATTATTTATTAAAAATGAAATTCAGCATCCATCACCACATTCAAAGCGCGGTGATGCACAAGCACTGCTTACTCCAATATGCCTGCCCTCCAAGCTTGAGCCCACAGGAGGCCATTGGCTTGCGGTGACTCCCACACTCGTGGATCTCAGTTCGATATTACCCACAGGAATGCCCTGTAGGATAGTCAGAACATATGTACTTAAATATTTCTAGCATGAAAAGTGAATCCAAAATAAACCTTGGCTCATGCCTTAAACAACACAAACTTGCCTGGAAAACTACCCAAGGCCTCCAGACCCCCGCCGCCCCCCTTCAGAGTTTGTATGGAGCCCACAGGTCATTTTTTACCCTGTTACCCTCTAGTGACTTAATCCAGCCCTGCCCCCCATCGTTTCAAAGACCACAGCATTATAACTACTAATCACATGGGGGGAGGGGGGTTACCCCTTTAAGTTATATTTTAGTTATACTGATTACTCGCCACTGTGATCATAGGTCAGAAAAAATGCGGGTTTTGTTGGATAAAATGTTCCATTACCCTATCAGTCCTCACCACTCTCTGCTGATAACCACCTGCCAGCGCAAGTTTTTATTTAGTTTTTCAAATTTATGTATTATATGATAAAAACGCAGGGAAATGTAAAGTGAACTGAGATGGATCAGCCCGCGCTGGGAACATTCTTCGTGCCTGCTCTGACATGTGGGCGCACACGCAGTGTCGGTTGTCAGCTGTCCAGTTGTGCGCTCTCGCTGGGGAGGCTTTTTCTGCTGGGAACTTTCTGTAAGTGAGTCAACACCGCACAGGGAGGACGCCACCCAGCCCTGCCGCTGGATCTTATGCTGGGCTTCTCTCTTCTCCTTCGAGGACGCAGGGCACAAAGACGAATCCGCTTGGGTCGACAGGCTGGGGGTTTCGGTGTTTTCTGCTCCCACGCAGCGCCGGGGATGGTTATTGTCGCTTTGACGCGGCTTTTTCCTCTTTGGAATTAACGCGGCGGAGGAAAAAAAAGGAAAGAAATGAAAGTGACGGTGTGCTTCGGGAGGACCCGGGTGGTCGTTCCGTGTGGAGATGGGAATGTAAAAGTCCAGAGTCTTATCGAACAAGCGGCCATGAGGTACAAAAAGGCGATCGCAAAGGTAAGTCCCCGGCAACACACACCTCAGCCCCGGGGTGATTTCTGTAAACGCTCCGCGGAGCAGCGTGCCGAGTCCACACTGAAGCCTCAACATGGCGCTTTTTTCGGGAAAGAGGGAAAGAGACAGCGGAGAACCCCAGGGGCCCCCGACGCATGGGGTATGGGAGTCCAGGGGTGCGCAAACGAGGGGGGGGGGGGGGGCTTTTCATTGTTATCAAAGGTGTGTCGCTTGTGTGTATCTGCTTTTTAGTCTCCACCAAAAAGTTGGGACACTGAAAGTGTTCAGGTTTGTGCAGTAGAGGCAGAAAAGTGTGCAAAAGTGCACAGAGTTCAAACCGGATCAGCCAGCAGTGAAGGAGGGTAACTGTCAAATGCATGTGTGCAGCCTGGTGTAAGAACACACACACACACACACACACACACACACACACACACACACACACACACACACACACACACACACACTCTTATATCACAATTAGGCTGCTTCACTGTAATGTAAGAGTCTAGACAATATAGGATCATCCTTAATCTACTATAATGTCTTCATAATACAACATAAAGAGCAGAGCTTGTTGGCTTTATGAGAGCTCGTCCAACTACATGTTTAAAGAAAAGCCTTCATGTGTTGAATGATGGAACACATGGCCGTGTGAAGCCCCTGTGCCAAACAGGAATGAGCACACTGATTGCTTTTCCCTTTTGTGGGTTTTTGTGGGCCGAGCTTTAAAGCCCATTAAATGACTAATGAATGAATTAGAGTTTGGTACTGTTGCCATGGCTAGCAGTGACAGCACTTTCTCCTCTTTGCCAGTGGGTGCTATTACAATTGGAGTCACGTTAACACTGGAGCAGGATGGAATACCTTGGCAAAACCATGCTGTTTTTTCTCCCCTTCTTCCAGTGTTCCTGTTTTCTGTTCTTGGAGAGAAGACATTACAGCCAAGATTTAGCCAGGCTTACAGTGGTGGCATGGATAGAACAATCAGCACAATCCCAGACACGCAGTGCTTCGTTTACAGCCTCTCCGATCACCTTCTTGGTGACAGATAAAACACTTTCAACCTCGCTGCTAGAATTTAGCAGCAGATTCTTCCCGCTGTAGGCAAACGTGGATGATATGGGTCAACATTTACTCACATGAAGATCACTTCCTTCTTAGACACACATCAGCAATCGTACGTACATACCCACACACACATGCGTTCACTCCTCTGTTTACCAGTGCTTGATGGTTTTCCATGGTTCAGCAGAATGGAGGCGACTGCTCCATTGATCCATGCAGCTGTGCTGTAAACGTAGAAGTGTGCATTCCCTGTGGAGATCACTTGGCTTCGGCTCAACAAAAACTACTGTGCCATGCGCCAGAAGACCTTTGGACTACAGGAAGGCATAATGACACATAGAGCAGCTGAAAGCAATGCATGAATGCCCAACCCTTGAACCATAAGTTTGTTTGGCTTGTTTGTTTTTAGTAGCTACCCTTAAGGTTTCTTGGCATGCCGACATTATAATGTCATTTTTATCCGAGTCATAAAATCTTAGTTTATTATGCATAAAATACATTTTTGACAGATTGAGCTTTTTGATAATTTGATTGAGCTTTAACAGGGAGAGCAGAGAACCTGATGTTTCAGATGCCAAATGCCTGCTCTCACGGAAACATATCGACAAAGTATGGCAGGTGTTTAATCTGATGGCTCATAAAAAGGATCTAAAGCAGGGTAGAGGTTCCTCAGACAACTTCACCTACTTCCAGGACACATGGAGGAGAGGAGGAAGCCTGAAAAGGTCAAAAACCCAGCAACACTTGGGCCTATAAAGAAAATCTTGATTGCCTAATAAATGACGCCTAGTAACAGTTTGAGGCGTTCACTGTCATAAACTCTTCCATGCTTTCACATACTCAAAGAAGATCCAAAAGTTTTGGCATTCTGGTGTGATTTCTTAATGGTGTGCTATAGATTCATATTCGACTCTTACGCTGGGGTCCACTTGGTTCTGATTGATCAGATGGCGAGCGTGAGGCTCTGCTTGGCTGCAGATTTATTGGTTTACAGCACAGTCTCGTCATGGAGGCTCTACAATGCACCAGTTATGCATGTGCCCTTCAGGCGGACTTGACTTGAAAGAACTCTAACATGAATGACTTCGTGTCCACAGCTGTCTGTGTCTGCAGCAGAGTAGAATCTCAACCACAGGTCACTTTCACTGCTGTGACTTATTCATTTGGTTCTCACCCTTGGAAACAATTATGCACTTTTTGCCATTTAATCTTGTTGTTCACAGTGGATCAGTCAGTTATGGCAGCTGCCATCCGATGAGCCTATATTTTAAAGTTGCTCTGACTCCACTTACCTTCTGCCTGACCGTAATGTCCTTATTTAACTCTTTTATACGTGAACCATTTTCAATTCTAATGGCTTTTTTTGCAAGCAGTGCTTAACTTGCCCTGGTAATGCTGTGCTCTTTTCATCTTTGCTCTTACATTTATGTGTTTGAGGTTCGCCATTAGCTGTATTAAAGTCGCCAAGCTCAGTCAGGCAGACAGTCAGACAACATCACATGCTGTACTGGCATACCTGATCTTCTCCAGAGACTCTTGAAGGCTTTGTCACAGGCTCAGTGGGACCTGAAAGAGCAGACTCCCACTCAAGCACCATTAACTTTAGAGTCAATCTGGTCTACATTATGCACAGCCTTGAAGGGTTCATGCTAAATGGTATTTTGGGCTTCTCCTTCCGCTTTTCTCTTTTCAAGCTGTTATTTTTAGTACTAGTAATATTGGTGTATTCACCAAATTTTTAGTCAGCTAAGCAGGAGCAATATGAGGGTTTTATTTTGCGGCCTATCCACTGGAACACAAAACCCTGCATGGATGTGATGGAGAGGTCCGGCGCTCAATGCTTCCCCTTGTACTCTGGTTTCACCCGTATCTGCTGCAGCATCGTACATTTAAATAAATGACTACTGGATCCATAGGTTGTGGCTCTAAATCTTTGAAGAACTGAATTATTTAATCCTACTTGTCTGTAATGCCTGCCCTAAATGTGTTGTAGAGCCTCATAAGCTCATAATGACTCTTTATTTTTCCCCAAATTACGCAAATGCAGACTTGAGGCATGTTGCAGCATAGCCAAATTGTTTAAATACACCAAAGAAGAAGATGAAGAAGAAGAAGTAGGAATGTCCTTACAGGCAAAACAACATTGCAGATTTTCATATTATGCTTTTAGCTTTAATATACATTATATCTGCAGCATAAGATGGTATCATCATATAATAACACTGTGTATTAATCTACTGTAGAAACCCTGGAACTCATACTTGCACTCAAATCAGTGATCTTGCATTGTTCAGAGAATTGTTGTGAGCTGCTGACTGTCTTGATTACCATGTGGATGCAAAATAACAGTCCTTCCCATGCCGTGATAGGGAAGAAATATTCAGGTTCTCGTGCTGACTCTGTTCTCCCCATGCTTTGAGCTGCTCTAAAATACAGGCTTTGTGAGAACAACACTAGAATTTGGCAAGGTTAAATCATCTGTTTTCAACAAAGTTCTGAAAGCTCAGCCAGAAGAAAACGGTGGTGAAAGGTCACACATTCTGCTTGACATTTTGCTTACACAGGCTTTTACGTGAGCAGTTGTCATAGGGGGAGAGGCGGGCACGCCCTAGACAGGTCGGCAGTCTATCGCGGGGCTCCTGGCTTTATAGTTGACAGTGAGAGCAGTCATCGTAGTTGTAAGAAGACACATTTGTTTATCAGAGTCTGTCAAGCAAATGTTAAAGCTACATCTTGTTTGTTACATCAGATTCACCTGGCTCTTCTGGGAATTGTTTGCTGTTAGTAAAAGTTCTGCATAGCTTTATAATCCTCATCTGCTCTCAGGTAAGGGGCTAATATTACCCTGCGCTGGGGCAGCTGTGCAGGAAGAAGCCACAGCGGGAAAGTGGGAAGTGACTTTGAAAGGGTTGTCAGTGCCTGTTAGCTCACTTCATTCCGTGATTACGTAATAGAGAGAAGCTGCAGTCTGTGAATAGGATTATGGAAGTTAGTTGAAACTTGCTGGGGGGGGGGGCTTCATCTCGTGAGTTGAGTGGAGAAGGCCGGCCAGGATGATGGGATGCAATGTGATGGCTTGTAACTGAGTACAAGAAGTTCTATGGTTCAACTGTGGTCAGGAGGCAGCGCTTGAATTCTACCACAGCAGGGAACAGAGTAGCACACTAAAAAAAAGTGTGGCCTCACTAACCTTTCATCCTCTTCTTTTTGTTTTCTCTTCTGGCTTTTCTTGAGTTTCCTTTTTGTTTTTCATCTTTTCTTAGATCCCAGTTTCTCTTTTGTCTCTTTTTCTCTCTCAAGCTGGTCAACACAGTGTCATTTTCCAGCTGACTGAGGACTGTCCCTGCTTCCATACTCAGTCTTGACAGCCACTATTAGCTACCAGTCTTTGAGTAAAACAGTCACAATCCAAATGTTGGTTTGCACAGTTGTCCAGAAAGTGCAGGAAGTGCGATTGTGGCTCATGAGTTGGCAGTTCGCCTTTTAATCAGAAGGTTTCCGGTTCGAGCCCCGGCTCCGACAGTCTCGGTCGTTGTGTCCTTGGGCAAGACACTTCACCTACTGGTGATGGCCAGAGGAGCCGATGGTGCAATATGGCAGCCTCGCCTCTGTCCTAGGGCAGCTGTGGCTACAACTGTAGCTTGCCTTGTGAGAGTGAATGAATAGTGGAATTGTAAAGCGCTTTGAGGGTCTCGAAAAGCACTATATAAATGCAATCCTTTATTGTTATTTAAACCAACTGTTAACTGTATATTTCTGTACATTTAAGTATTATTATTCAACATGCCGCATTCATTGACCTTGTTTATAGGTAATTTCATTGTTTAATCACATTAAAATGTTCCTAATTTAATGTTTAAAAGCACTTGAAAAGGGCAAAATCCCATGTAAAATTAGGGCAACGAACTGTATTGTCATTACTGAAAATATTTTTATGAGAAAGTTATTTTCTGTTGTTTTCTGGTATTATTCTGGCGCCCCAGCTGCTGGAATATTACTGTTTTTTTTAGGATTTTTTTTGTGTAACACAGCCAACATAGCACAACACAAACGTTCCCTGTGCCATGCAAAGAGCAGCACTGTATTCTACACATTTAGGCAGCTTTGGATATGGTTAGATTTTAAGTAGAATTTGAGACTAGTGATTCAATGACTGTCTGCCAAGTTTCCCTGCTTGTGTGGATGGCATCAAGGACAATGACACCACACTCCGGGACGTTTTATCTAACCCAAACAATGCCTCTGTTCAGGGTCAAGATAAGCAGACATTAGGGCTTTCCTGCTGAGGAGAACGCCTCTCAGGTGTACACACAGGTGCTGATATGTTATGCACATGGTAAGGGGGTGGAGTGCATGCATGCAAAGCCAACAGAGAGCAAAACATTTGTAACCGGGAAAGCTGAATTTAAAGCCATTAGCTTATGTGTTTCAGACAAAGCCGGGTGGAATTCCTGGCAATAACTGCGTAACGCAGCAATGAAAGCGGGCTATGTTTTCAAGCCACGCCAAGCCATTGGAGGACTTCTTTTCCAGCTTCATATATCCTGTGTTAGCTCATTCAATGTGAAGGTCAGCTTCTGTTGTAGTTTTACAGGTTTTTTTGCTATGTTTGCTATGTTTTCTTTCTATGTTTATTCATTGTCCTTGGAGCTAAACAACATGAATTCTTTTTGGTTTATTGGGAGTTTTTCTCACCTCTGTTCAGATTTACATCAGTGTGACTGAGCCAAAATATTAAACACCAACTAGCTTTCCTTCCCGTAGCCGGAGCTAAAAATAAAATTGCCCAACAGGAGGAAAATGACATGCACAGTGGCCCGAGTGTTGTTTCTGGGCTGCCACGAGGAGTCAGCTTAACCAGAAAAAAACAAATAAGTTGACACCGCGGCCAGAATCCAGGCATCGGGGTTGAACCGGTCGCTGCCGTGTGAGCAGCACAGATGCATATGGGCCTATGTACCACTCTCAGCTAGGCAGCCAATGAATTCATCTTTATCTCTACTGATAACATTAATGCAAACTGGCAAGAAAAATGGATGATCAAAAGGAAAAGGAAAAAAGAGCAAAGAGAAGAAAAACGAGAAGACTCTTGCCCACAGGGTCAGACATCAGTGAAAAACACGCTAAATCGCACACTTTCCTCTTTTTGTTTTGTGTGTCACTCCTGCAGAGGCTTGTCTAAATAAATACCTTTTTTGCACAGTGAAAGTATTAATATGAGATCTCAAACAGAGATATAATCTGATACAAAAACAAAGATTAACCCAGTTTATTCTGTTAATTGAAAAGCTGGCTTCAGCTCCATCATGAAGGTGACACACTGTGCACAATAAAAACAACTGACTGGTAACTGATGGTTTAGTGAGCTTAATAAAATCATGTATGTGACTGTGAAATTGTGCATATTGGGCACTTTCATTTTAATAAAAATGTTCTGTTTTTGTTTAAGTAGGATTTGAATATAACATTTGTACATGTTACTTGAGTTATTTAACACTGCCTTGTACGGTGGCCTGAGTATTCAAATGCACTGCATCTTAAAAAATTGCTAGCAAACAGAAGAATGCTTTAAAAGCACAGAAAAAACAATTGAAGTTGAATATAACACAATGGGACTACACCCCCCCCCCCCCCAACACATCTGAAGAAGGAACCCAAACCCAGAAAGCATCTAAATGTTGATCTAAATACTTAGCTGTAGGTCAGCAGGTGGGGCAGGTCGTCTGGAAGGTTGGTGGTGCGATCCCTGGTTGCTCCCATGATTGTCACATAGAACGTTTTTAGGTGAAAAACAAAATGCTTGTCTGAGTGAGTGAATGAGGCATGTTGTATAAAGTCCTTTAAGTGCTCAAGTAGAGTAGAGAAGCGCTATAGAAGAACAACCAACAACTTACACAATATGAAATCAATTCTTACTCTCGCACGGTGCCACTGTTCCATCCGGTAGAGCAGACGGCGTGTGCACAATAGCCTAAAACTTGAGCCCAGTCTGCTCTCACTGTTAGGTACGGCCCTGCTAGCTTATGATGGTGGGGAGTTGCTGTTTGTTATCTTAGCCTGCTAGTTTAGATAATCCAGTTAAACATTAGCCTGAACTGTTAGAAGCAGGAAACTAGAACCATCCCACTGCATGACTCAAAAGAAAACCCTGGACCCTTCGACCCCTACAGTGAGGACATCTGGTGGTTCTGGACCTCTGAGGTTTTCATATATTTCTGTGTCTATTCAAAGAGAACCTGTGCTACAACATATTTAGCTGTCCTGGCACAGATTATGTGGTCAACTGACAGAATAGTGTAAGTCGGTGATGTTTAACAGCTGCTCTAAGTAATGGATTAAAAACTCGCATTTTGTCATGGGTGTTGTTTTATCTATCTCACTAGGGGTCTTGCACACATTAAAGAGGACGCATCTTAAAACTCTGACCCCGACGTGATTTGAACACGCAACCTTCTGATCTGGAGTCAGACGCGCTACCGTTGCGCCACGAGGTCCTGAATGCACTCTGACCAACCAACATTCATGATCCTGCTCTCTCGGTCTCTCTCCCTCTCTCTGCCCTTCCATAAATGGAGCATTTTATCCAGTACTTAATGATGCCCTGACAATAGCTTACGCGTGATTAGATGCCATAATTTGATCTTTGCGATCTTTAATCAGTCGTTCTATTGCATCACATGTTTTCTGTCTCGCTCCTGCGTGTCCTGCCGCTCCTCTCTTCGTCTAGTTCCATATTCACCTGACACACTTCCATTTGTTATCGCAGATTAGTCACCAGAAGATAATAGGGCTGCTCTGGGAAAGCTTACCATTAAGCTCCTTTCATGTTGTAATTCTGCTGATCTAACTGGTAGCTAAACGGCGATGTTGGGGAGTCAAAGGAATGAGCTTCGTGGCAGACGGCTGAAACACAGTAGAACATGTGGAATTAGTAGCGGTCTTTTGTTAACCAGAACCCTCCTGTAGCTTGTGGTTTTAGCAAAGCCATCCTCTGACGTCCTCTTTCATTTAAGTTATTTCCTTTACCCTTTACTTCATGTTTTTTTTCTTTGTCTTCTCTTCTCTTCTCTTTTCTTTTCTTTTTTTTGTTCAGTACGTGAAAATATTCTGTCTTTTGCTCTGTTTTGTCAGGCAAGTCAATGCAGGAATGTTGGTAGAGTTCAACAAAATCAAATCAAGCTTTTCCAGAAATGTCAAAACACCATCACGCAGTTCTGATGTCGTGCAGGGGCCCGGTATATAACAGAAAAGATTAACACATCATTCAGCTGCCGTTCTGGTCGGAGGATGGACTGCTTAACCTCTGTTTGGGCTATTTTTAAATGGAAAACTTGAGCAAGGTGACAAGCTGTTGAATTAAATGTATTTTAGGCAGAAAGGCCAGATATTATGTTTGCCAGTCCTGCTCAGATGGAAAAATCCTTTCAGCTTTCACAGAGTAGTCTTAAAGGCTGCTTTGACAGCTTCCCATTGTTTACTCTTTGCACGTCTTGACACGGAGGTTCCTTTTTTCCCCCCTTCTAAAACACACGCATGACGTTTCCATATAGGCTGCCGTGCCTCCGCTTCAGAGTCAAGAGATGCTCCTAAATCAAGCTCTCACAGCTTTTAAAGATTCCACTTATAGTTATACAATCATTTCTTAGAGGCAGAGCTGCTCTGAAGGCAGAAATAATCTCTTTGGTTGACTTAAACTTCAGTGGGAGCAGCCAAGGAAACAGCTCTGCAGACGGGCACAATGGAACAGTTTGAAAAATGTGAATATAAAACGGATTTTGGAGGTCAGTTTGGGTAAAGACGTCTGCTTAGAGGAAAGAAGAAACAAACGGAGCAACCAGCCTGTTAAAATGTTTCCAGTCGACTCTAGTTTCAGATGTTCAGGGCAGTGATTGGTTGTTGATGTGATTTACTTGACTGAATGAGTGGCTCACCCTGCCCTGGCTGGTGGGATGAACCGAACGTAAAGCTGACCGCAGGGTCAAGTAAGTCAAGTGGTCTCAATTAGCAGCTCATTAACAGCTTTGGTGCGGAGAACCATGCTTATCCATAAAAACATTCAAAGCGTACTTTTAAGGGCAGAAAGTAAATCTGTGGATTTATTACATTCACAGTTTTGGGATTTTGGTATTTCCTTTTGTTTTGGGTACAGTAGCCATCTGAAGAATGTCTATCTTGTTTTTCTAATCAAACGTCTCCGTGAGATGACAATTCCTGCCTCAAGCTGGATTCAGCTAAGAGCAAGTTGTTGCAAAGGCCAAATATGCAGTTTGTGGTGTTTCGACATGCAGACCATGCCCGCCCTTCTTGGGTGTGATCCACTGTTTTGTCAACAACTTATGGCCATGATTGCAGTTACAGAGCTGTGTTGGAGCACACAGTCGAGAAATTAACCTCTGA
Organism: Simochromis diagramma; assembly: GCF_900408965.1. Classification (NCBI taxonomy): domain Eukaryota; kingdom Metazoa; phylum Chordata; class Actinopteri; order Cichliformes; family Cichlidae; genus Simochromis; species Simochromis diagramma. The sequence goes on along the minus strand of NW_024387503.1, from coordinate 1,839,835 downwards.
AAGTGTGACAGCTGATAAATGTTTTGAGAAGTTTGATTTTTTACAAACGTACAACCTGAAAAACACCATATTCTTATTATAATGTAACATGTAGTGTGTAGAGCTATGAAATTGAGGGATTTATTACTTTTTTCTGGCTTTACTCTCAATCCTTAAAAAAAAAAGTCATTCAAGTTTAGAAGCCTTATTAAATTTAAAACCTGACTCATATTTAAATTGCACAAGAATACTCTGGTGAAGCACATTTTAAAAAGCACTTATACTGATTTATCATTGAATTATCGTAGTATAACATGCTAGCAATTGTAATATGCTAGCAAACAATGTTTATTTTGTTTGTAGAAGATGAGCAAGAACATGAATGTCCCACTACACATGGCAATTTTAAGGATTTTATTAACATTTTTGCTTGCTAATTTACCTTTGGAATGAACTAATACTTGAATTTATAGAACGTTTCTGTTCTTACTGTCAAGTCAGTTTTCTGCAAGCTGTATGTAACCCTACGTTCAGTAGAGTGCTGTTTTCTAGATACAAAACTTTGTCTACTGGAGATCGCCAAATTAGAGTCACTAGTTAACCTAACATCCATGTCTTTGGACTGGAGGAGGAAGCCATGCTACCAGCCAGGCGGTATAAATAACATGGACCTAGCTACTGTGGTGTCATCCAAGTCCTGCTTTGAAGCTTCAAAATTGATTATTTTACCATCATTAGCTTGGTTTCACAAAACCAGATGAGGCCGGTCTGACTTGGAAACTACTTACCCATTGGCTTCTGACTTGTTATTAAGTTAGTGAATCTGCATTCCACAGATAATCTTGCATGTTGAAATATAGTGTGACCAGTATTTACCAAAGAGACTTAATTATTTATTCATTATGGCCTGAAATAAGCTACTGAGGCCACAAACTAATCAGCAAGGCCTTTACAGAGGACAAGTCCAGAAACCCATTTTCCTGTAGACTTCTACAGGACTGGAAGAGTTCATGCAATTACAGCTACAGCCACATGGAGACCTTCAGGTAAAACACAGGCTTAATTCATTTCCACATCGGCTTTATTTTTCTAACCTGGAAGCTACATCCTTGTGTTTTACTGTCTATAGAAGCAATGCAGGCACATGGACAATATGCAAACTCAACACATATAAACAAAAACACTGTTCAAACGAACATGTTGCTCGTCCCTCATTCACAAAGGTTACCTGATAATATCTCTTTTCAAGTTGCCTTCATATCGTTTGTCTCTGAGTTTTTAACGACAGGTGTTACCTTGCTTGACATAAGTGGTGATTATGTACAATCTTTCCCTTCCTCGAGGGAAAGGACCAAAGGCATGGGGGTCTTTCAATATTATCAGCATTTTTTTTTAATTATTAGCTGTTTGCCAATCTCTTTATATTGGCTAATGTCGATAAATGAAAGTTAAGGAAATAAAGAATAGATGGGAGAAACACCCTTTAACATGTTACGAAAGTTGATGTCCAAACAGCTTGGTATACAAAAAGTTTCCCTTTCAAAAACAAATATAAAGTGTAAAGTGGGCAGCCTGAGTGATACATACTTGCCACATTTTTGGTTATACAAGGAGACACTCTTGAAAAGTCGGCTGTTCAATCTTTTTTTTCCCCACTAGCCAAAATTTCCCATTTAAAAACACAGATGAACCTTTCTAACCAAGTTAGCTAATAGCCATGTTAGCTGTTCACTTCAATGCCCTCGGTTGGTTGTGGTTTTACAACTTCTAAAACCAAAAACAAATGGGTACTGTCATGTTGACTGCATATATGTTCTGACCTTGAAACTATGGCCTTGTTTTTATAGAACCTATAGAACCAATGCAGGCGCATGGAGAACATACAAATTCTACACAAAAAAATCCATCTCAGGTTCCAAGCAAACAATCCATCAACATAATTTGTTCTTTATTAACTGTTTGTTACTCTGGATATACAAAGTGGTAGTTTTTCAATAGAAAGAGCTTGAAAAATGTACAAATCATGAAGAGTACCAGGTGGGTTCCCTATGTAAACATGTTCATATTTAATAACACGAAGCCCTGGGGATGATTGCAGAGTTTAAGACTCTCTGGCAGAATGACAGCCTTTATACACACTTTGTGTGAAAACACAGAATCAAAACTTAATTGCTAATTGATTTATATAGTTTCGATTTTTTTTTTAAAGCTTACACTGACTTGACTCAGCCGTGTTAGATTTTAAAAGTGATTCATATACAGCATCAAAGTTATCATGTGGCTTTGTCTGTCATTGGCTTTTAATCCCACTAAGGCACTCTGGGTCTTTCAACCCTCAAGCACTCCACAAAGTCTTCTCTTTTAGTGGATAACACAAATAAACATGGTCATGTAACGTTAGCAGCTGCACTAAGCTTTAATCAATACCGGGAGCACTCAGAGTTTTGATGATTGAGTGTTGGCTCAATGCAAACATTAAATACCTTTAGTTGGTACTTATAATGGATCTATTCCTGGTTTATAGGTTTTAAAACTTTTAGCATATTCTTAACAACTGAATCCGTCTGTGTTGCTGAAACTGAAGAGAAATCCTCACGGTTTGTGCTCCTATACCGTACTATTGCATGAGCTGAGAGTGAAATAATACAATCCAATAGTACATCCTTGTATTTTAACTGGCTGGGCCTTGGTAACGCAGTGACTGTGTGGTATTATTTGGTCTTAATGCTACATTTATGTTGTACTATTCTACAAATTAGCATAATGACTGAAGCAACATCATTTATATAACTGGGTTGGGTTTGGGACTTTTAAGTATTCATCATTCATCCAGTATTCAGCATCCAAAGCTTAACTTTTCATGCTATTGACATCATCGGCCCCTAACCTGATTACTGTAGTGATACCTAAAAAGCTCTTTGAAACTACACCTTTACTAATCAACCATAACCAGAATGTGAACTTGAACTCTTTCCCAGTGATCTGGAATTAAATTCGTTTGCTCAGTGTTATTACTTTTTTGGTGTTGAACGGTGCAGACACTTCCATTTCTTTTGCCAAATAAGTGAATAATCTTTTCTTCATTCAATATCAATCTTTATTTTCCATTAAACTGGATCATTCCAAAACACTTGCAAATGATTGCATATAATGGTGATGGTAATAGGATAAGGAATTACACAACACATATCATTCACCTGTGAATGCCTATGTGAAATTTTGTTTTGCACTACTCCTCATATAAATTCTGGGAGAAATACCTCACGTGTCACTGCTTATACATTAAAACGACTGGCTTTTTATCTGTTTGTGTCAATTTTTCCAAGCTTCTACCCACCAAGATTCCCTCTCAAACATCCAGGCAGAGCTGTGAAATGAAATCGGCATGCTCAGGGCTACGGAGAAAAATAAATCCTAGATGTTAGAAGGGATTAGATGCTGGCGGGACTGTGAAATATTGCATGCATTTGCAGTGACTTATTTTGAATCAAGAATTGCCTCATGAAATGGGCGATAGGAAAAGTTGGCTGCTCTGCTAAAGTGGGTTTCTCTCTTTGTGAAGTTAATGAATGCAACGGAAAAAGGTTTTGGCAGGTTGGTGTGCTGGTGCTTAAAGTCTTATAATAAAATCAGCACTTCTCTTGTTGGGAATTCACTCTTGTCTGTTATGCAGGGATTCAAGAGGTTCTGTTGGGGAAATATAGTAGTTGGGAGTTTAGAGTGGCTTAACTCTGATGAAGACTTCAAAATAAATTATGACTCTGAACAGAGTCCCAAAAAGAAGCCTCTCTCTGGTGTGTTCCCATTCTGGAACATCTAAAGTGTATATACGAGGAATGTTGAGTGAATCCTCTGCTGACCCTCTGCTTCTAATAAGCTGTTTTATTACAATACCACAGAGCACGTATGACCTTGTATGCCATACAGTGTGTGACCTTGTGCCTTCAATATTCGTCTCCTTTGGAGAAGGTGAACTTGCCCTTAATTGTGCGGCTGCGCCCCAAGGCGACCAAGTTCTTCATGAGAAAAACGATTCAGAGATGAGTCAGTCTTTTTATCACGTTGAATACGATGTGTTGGTTTTAATTGATAGAGAGAAGCAATAACTTGGTTGCTGGTTGTCAGACATCAAATGAAAGCCAGATTATAGTTTTATATAGGCACTATGTTTTGCTGGCACAAACAAAGACTGCAGCATGCTTTGACAGATCATAGATACAAGAGATTTTGAGTGGTTTGATTGATGTTGTTGGCTGTTACTTTTATACTCATCTATTTCGGCAGGATTGAAGCCAGAGAGGCTACAAAAACGAATACCTCTGGGTTTTCTTTTATCCCCGAGGTAAATTCCTGCATGCAATCCAATTAACTGGATTCCTTTTATCATATTAAAAAAAATGATAATTGCTGGTAGTACTTTCACGCTCCGTGTACTGTAAATAGTCAGACAGAAACAAAGGTGTAGTTTACAAGATCATCCCAAAGCAAAAGGCTGCACTGTCATGAGTAGCCTGGTTATGGTTATGCACATTTTCAGCTCAGACACTGTGCTTCTGCAGATGAGTTGTAAATTCAGCTCGTCTGCTTTTGATGGCTGGCATGGGGTCTTTGCTCGGAGAACGTTGCTGATGATTATGTAAAGTTGCGGATTTATCTGTGCGGAGTAATTTCCTGCCCAGACATTTTTTCTGGTTACAGAACATGTTGTGGGATGATTAGTCTTGGACCATGAAATGGGGTCATTCGGTACAGGCTGAGGAAGTGCGGCTGAAAGACATGGGAACTATTTAAGAGTGAAGTCAGGGTCAGTCTTACTGTTTTCATGTGTTTGTCTTGACCTTTCGTTTGCTCACGGAACAGTGACCGATTTTCCCAGTGAATGATGTTTCTGTAGGACGCTGACTCATCTCAACAATGAGTAGGAAAGACACTAAAGATCCTGATTGTGTTGTCGTACACTGATAACAGATGAGTTTCGGCTTGTCAGGCTAGGAGCATGCTAAGTTCCCACTGACAGGCCAACGGACTCACACCCTGTGATTAGGGATCAGTAATCATCTGAGGGAAGGAGACGGCCTACAAATAGCATCCGCTGTCTGCAAACAGATCCTCACATTCTCCAAAACGCTACAGTTTAAGAGGAATCGAGTGGGAGGACGGCTACTGCAGAGAGTTGTAGGAGTGCTGCTTCTGAATTCTACAAACGTCTATGAGGTCAATAAGGTTTTGAATTTGTCTCTATTAAAATGGTGATCTAGTTGTGCTGTGGTAACATTTTTTCACTTTAATCAACATTCATGACTTAAATATGCAATCAAAAACTGTCAAGTATGCTTTTAGTTTCCATTTATTGATTTCTTTCGTCTCTTTCCTGGAGATCTCGTTGGCGTTTTTCCCTCCTCGTTGCTATTAAAGGCAGCGACTGTACACAACCCCAGGAGGAGGCTGACTGGCAGTAGGTGTTGGGTATCTTGGATCACGTTACACCTGAGGGTTTGCTAAGTGGTGTATAACTGACAGAACAAAGCCTCTGGCTTGTTTGTGTTTCTAACACATTTGTGTGCTACTGAATTTGAATGCTGTTTTATAGTAAGGCTATAACCTCAGTGAAACTTTCTTGCAAATTAATGTTTGTTTTTACTCCGGCATGTGTTGATGACATCCTAGAGAGAGTCGAGTGTGCGTACGTGTGTTGTTGTGTATGTATTGTGAGGTTTAAGTGAATGATCTGGTTTAGCCAGTTTCTCACTGTCAACCAAACAGATTTCCCAGCAACCCACCGCTTTGTAAATGAGGATCTCTCATCTGCAGTTTTCCCAAGAAAAATTCCAACCTGCATATTCTGGTTGATACTTGTCTATTTTTTGTTTTTTGGGTGGTTTTGTTTTGGGTTTTTTTGGCTAAAACTTAGAAAAATCTATGTGAGCTGAAAAGCTTTGCCTATATGTTGATGTTTATAACAGTGATGGACTTTTTTATACTGCATCAGTCCTGTGCTATTGCTAGCTTATTTTAAGATTTTAAATTTAAAGTCCTTATCAGAAATCACTCAGAGAGAAAAAGGAAGATGTGGAATCAATAAAAAAATACTTTGCTGTACCTGGATCTCACCATGTGGAACAGTGTTATCTGCACTGATTGTTCCATCTTTTTAGCCCTGCGCCCTTCACCTTTACTGCCACCAATCAGAGATGCACATGTGCTCTAAAGTCAGGCCAGAACAATGCAATTTCACCCCCACCAGTGGCTCTTCTCTAACACCAAGCCTTCAACTGTGGTGGTCCTAAGCAAGATTGATGGCGGTGTCCTCCATCACTCTGGACATTAATGAGCGCAGCTTCAGTGAAAGCACTGGGTGGAGGAGGAGGAGGAGGAGCAAAGGAGTTGCAGTCAATCACAGACAGAGATGCAGCGCCACTTGCATCACCTTTCACATCGCAGACTGTGCCAACTATGATGTGGTTCAAAGTTGGCTGGTTGGCTGGTATGGCTGGCGCCCATCCTTACACTTGTGCTGCTTTTGCTTTCGGTTGGACTGAAGTCAGCTTGTGTTATGACATGGCATCACAGAGACAATACGACGGAACGAGAAAAATATGAACTGACAGTTGAATAAAATGAAGGGAAACTAGCTACAGGAAAAAAAAAAATCATGGCCTATTTGGAAAAATTGATGATCTTCGCGTGTGAAGTTTTGAGTTGGTTTGGGGTCATCTTTAGCTAAATGACACCCCGTTGTCATGGAAACACCAAGAGAATGAGATGTGTTTTGAGGTTAATTTGAGGTACAGTCTTGTTTCAAGCATCGGCAAGTCTTCGGGTTACCTCGAGTTGATGGGCGCACTGCATTTGTGTCTACGCGTGTGAACATTTCTACATTCCCCAATGTAATTGTGTCCTCAAGTCTTTCATCGATAAACACGTAGCTCATTAGATTTAACCTTGAAGGCAAAGCCCGGAGTGCTTTCTCTCAGCATCTCCTTTGTTCCCTCTCAACTGCTTCTCCTCCCTTTCCATCCTCTTGTCTTCTTTCCTTACCACCACCACCTTTCTCTTTTCCTTTGTCCTCCTTTTACACTCTTCCTATTCCCTTTCCTTGTGTGTGCTGCCTTCTCCACGCTTTGCCTTTTTGTAGCCTCTGCTTTTTGTTTTGCTCTTGTTTGGGTTTTTTCTCTCTCTCATTTCTTTCTCATGTCTTTCATTTTTGTCGCGGTTCACGGTCAAAAAGTTTGTCTTTCAAGAGGTGGCTACTTGCACAACATCCAAGTAATCATGATGAATTACACGATGCAGTTAACGCTCCAATTCATGCTCATTATCTGATTTTAAGTTGAGAACACATCAGACATTTGAAGAGATAAAAGCAAAACAGATAATGGTGGTTCGTGCTGAGACATGATAATAAAGTGGTGCAAGAACAGGGTTTGAAGAGGGCATATTTAGTCTATTAGGAGACTGAAGAAATTAGACGAGAGAGACAGACTAGGTAGTAAAAAGGAAGGAGGAGCAGTGGCGTGATAGTTGAGACATGACACACTCTCTATTGTCCAGAGCTTCATTTCTTTCTGCTTATTTATTATTTATATAATGTACTTATTATTGTCCAGCTTCTGCTCCTGTGGCACCACGATCGAACCCATGCGAGCGAGCCATTTCTGCACTGTACTGATTCCCATGCTCCCTCGTTATGCTTTGCTCTCCACAGGCACTTCATTGGTTGTGGTTGCGTGTCCTAAAAGTTAAGCATAATGTAGTTACGCTTATGTCTGGAAGATGTCTGTTGCCAGGAGAATGGTAACATGGGAAAATCAGAAAATTATAAGGTAGAGAAAAAAGGGTGGCACATTATGTTTTTAAGGTTAGGGATTTCCCTCTATTACTTCTTCTTCTTCTTCTTCTTTTTTAAACACTTTGTTACACAGAGTTTGGGCAGAGGAAAGATTTATATCATTTCTTTGTGTTGACAGCTATTGGCTTTTGAGTAGGAAGCCAGGACCTTTGCTGACAACATATGCATGCATACTTGCTCCTACACAAAAATGTGTTTTGTGGATGTTGGACGTTTGTTGGATGTTGTGAATCTGAAGAGCAGCCTTCAGACTGCATTCTAGTGCTGAGGTACAATTACCCTGACTGCTAACAAAACAAGAAACTTAACTTAGTATTGACAACACGATAACTAGTTTTACACAACAGCACTAGGGGAGTGCTGATAATTTCTGTGAGCCAAGTGTCTCCGTGAGCCTTTGGCTTTAAATGCTGCTCACGCTGCCAAGCTTTGAAGACAGTGAACAGAAAAACGGTTGAGCAGCCATGTTTGTTTCCTCTTAGCCTTGTTACATCAAAATACAGAAGTGGACTGCGTTCATCTGGTGTCACATGTTCACACGCCGAAAGAAAGTGAAACTGGATCGAATTTGGTATTCGTGACATGTTGGCTCGGTTGCAGATTTGTCAGGATTAGAACTTAATCGCCTCCACCAAGCAGGTTATGTTTTTGGTAGCGTTTGGGTGCGTGTAATACAGTCTGTCAACACAAACAGATCAAAAGGTTGAGATGAATTCTGATAAAATTTGTCGAGTGGGATCATGTTAACAATTAAAATTCGTCTTAGGTCCACCAAGGTCTTCAAGGTCAACTTAATGGTTAATTGGTTAAAAACTGACAAAAAGCCTTAGAAACTATGATGCTGTGATGTGTATTGTCAACATATAGAAAGTACAGTATAAAGATTTAAAGTTTGTCACATTTGACCTCTGACCTCTCCTTCATGGTCCATAGATAATAATGCTATATGGAGCTCTTTAAAATATGTTTCCCACTGTCACTTTGTATTGACAGCATATAAGGAATAATAATCCGGATGTCACGTTATTTTGAACCTCTGACCTCTTCTTCAAGGCCAAATAAGATCACTTTCATCAAATGTCTTCTGACTTTAAAACAGTGATTAAAATGTTCTGCCTTTGTTTGTATTGGCAACATGGATTTTATTATGTTTTTGTTATGCACATTACAGGAACAGCTTATAACACTTTAAATACATATCCTAGTATGGGTGTGAATGAGTAGAACTGTTCTCAAAAACAAAATAAACTTGTGATCCAAAACTTATTTTTCTCTTTGCTGCACTACAAATATCTTAAAGTAGGTTTAAAAAACAGAACAAAGAAAACAAAACTGAATATATGGAAAATACAACAATATCTCTTTAAACGTAAATACGTTCTGTATAAACTTATCTCTTTCTGTATAAAGCAGTGAAGACTGTATGGTAGGCATCATCAAAGTGACATAGATGCAAAAGTGCATGTGCTAAGTAAGCTTTTGTCTGGATGCAAATAATGAAAGATGAAAAAACACTGCTTAATGTTTACAACAGAAAGAGAAGCATTCATTCTCACACCACAATGGGCAACACTGTAGCAGACGAGTGTTTCGTGGTTTTTATTCTTTAAAAAGTGAAAACAGTAAGTATTGTATCACATCAATGGACGTGCTGATAGTGTTCGGTATTAGTCAGGCAAGTCCATCGTCTTTTAAATGTATTGGATAAAAGAGAGGAGCTTAGTCATGTTAAAACCCTGGTGTGGAGCTTTGATCTCTGCAGATGCTTCTTTGCACTAACCTCACCACAGTATGATCATCCCGCCTTTGAAGCTACCGCTGCAAACACATCACCGCACATTTTTCAGAACCTCTTACCTCTGTCAGTTTGACTTTGGATTGAACATCGCATCAGCTAGTTGGTGCAATTTTCTCTGCAGGGGAAGTTTGAGTGGGGTTTCACACTGTATGGGTGTGTTTGTTTTCATAAAAACGCCAAGCCATTGCTCCTAGCCAAAGAGGCAAAACTCATGATTAATGAAAGAGCTACAGCTTTCAGTCTGAAACTACGGCAGAGGCATGAAGCTCCCATGTTTCAACATAACACCCTGCACATCGGATATGTAACCCATTTTATTTCAAGGTTCATGCAGTCTACTTAACCTCTTTTCCACCTCTCGTGTGCTTTTCTGTCCAGCTGAACTATTGAACGCTTCCTCTGTCCTTGATCTGTTTCCTTTCTGCCTTCTCACTTTCTCTCCTATGTCTGACTGATGTTACCTCTTTTCAGCCTCGAGTGCCTTTCCTTTGTGTTGCCTGCTTCCTGTGCCCCATCAGTGAGAGTCCCCTAACTGCAAAGTACAAATCTTCCATCACTTACTGGAGTTTGAATCTTTGAAAATCCTTAAATTCTGGATAATTTCCTTGCTTGTCTGTGATGCTTTGGCTTGATTTCATTCATTTAGAAAAATGATTTCAAAATATGTCCAGTTCAAGACATAATGACTGTCCTAATAATGTACTGCTCTGTAGACTTTACATAATGTGTTCTGCCCGTATGAAAAGAAATGAGGCTCAGGTAAAAGCAATATCTCAGTCACAGTCGATGGTTTTTGTCATCTATATTAACTGATATGAGTTAATGTCCACGGGCTCTATCTCTGTGCTTGTTTTCACCTCAGAAAATCTATAAGCTTCTTTCTTTCTTCATTGCTCGCCTGCATTACCTCCTACTATAAATCGGTTTCTTTTAAAAGTTTCCGGCATGTTTTTTTTTTTCTTATAGTCTTTCTTAAACTTACACTACTTACTTTCAGGCTTATAACTATGACAAACACACACAACTTCCACCTTTCTTTGTTTGTTTTGGTCCAATCAGTCACTTTTTATGGACCACAAATGCACACTATTAAAGAGCTTTGTTTGACAACTGGCAGGACATTAATAGAATGTACAAGAATACTTGAAGCCCTGCTCCTTACAACTCCATAAACACATCTGGATTTTCTTTTTCCTTTTTCTCTTTAGGCAGCTCTTTGGTTCTTTGTTAACTTCTTCTGGATTTTGGTGTTTTGCTATACTGTGTACTCTCTATAGCTCAGACTGTCAGATGTTAAGGTTTGTGTACTTTGGGTGTTTGCCACAGTGATCCTTTAGAAAGTGCTTTTCATGAGCTTTCTCTGTCTTTGCCCTTTTTCCTGTGTCTGAAGCTACTGTGTTACTGTTGAATAAATGCATTTTATTGTGTTAAAATACTGCAGCTTGGGCTTTGTTTATATTAACAGGATTTTTCATGCTCAGAAAGGGGCTTTTAGGGGGGGGGACTATACGTGTAAGCACAATGATCTGTCTTTACTGTGTGCATGTCTCTGCAGTTTCCTGTTATTTCTGACAATTCGATTAAAAAAAATAAAAAAGCAGTTTGTGTTTGAATGAATGAAACTTCAGCAAAAAAAAAAGCTGGTTAAGATGTTTGTATTAAAATCTTGGGGATTTTCCACACCGTCTTTGGTAGATGCTTCATTCAAAATAATAAAGCGCTATACAAATACAGGCCATTTACCATTTACCATAATATATTTTCAATGGCACTGATAGAAGATGCTGAATAAATGGTCTTTTTAGTTTAGGGGAAAACATGTCCCAAAATATCTTAGAGCCAGAGCTGTCTGTTGGTGAGCTTTTATTTTCTGAGATGATATTGGCCGACCTCAGATATATTCAAATATTGGTTTATTTTAATTTTTATGAACATGAAGCAGAAAATTATGCTTGAGGAAATGTACTTCTTACTTCTAGGCTGGACTGTTGCAAGTCATTATTATCAGTTTGTTCTAAAAACTTCCTGAAAAGCTTTCGTTTGATCTGAAATGCTCCAGTTAGGATACTGAGAGGAACTACAAGCAGAGAGCATATTTCTCCCATACTGACTTCTCTTCATTGGCTCCCTGTGAATTTAAAATCCCCCTCCGCACATACAAGTTCTTGAATAATCAGGATCCATCTTTTATTAAACACCTCATAGTACCATATCACCCCAACCAGAGCACATCCTTCTAAGGTTGCTTGTGGTTCCTAGGGTATTTTTAAAAGTGGAATGGGAGGCAGAGCCTTCAGCTTTTGGGCCCCTCTACTGTGGAACAGCTCCCAGTCTGGATTTGAGACAGACACTCTCTCTACTTTTAACCATTAGGGTTAAAACTTTACCTTTTGAGTTTTTCCTTTCCACTGTCACTAACTGCTTGCTCATAGGGGGTTGTTGGGGTTTTGTGTCTATTATTGCAGGGTCTTTACCTAATTTAGCTAATTTTGTGCCCAGCATTTGCAGTACAGATGTGGCTTGTGTGGTGCACTGTTTCAATATGTAAGACCAAAGAGCTGCCTCTCCCTCCTGCTGGCCTTCACATGCCAGGGATTTTAATGTTTGCTCTACATATGTTGTTCTTGAACCGACTGAGATTTTGACATATTTTCTTCTCTAAAAATCATATGAAAATGCAGATTACAGTCATATTCTGCATTCAGAAACTTGATACGCGGATACAATGACTATTCCCCCGTATGGGCTGCCTGCACCCTGTTAAACGCCTGTTTCCATAACTGCTGTAGGTAGCTGTGAGCCGCAGTTTGACACTATGAGTTCTGAACTCTTAAATACTACGCAATAAGTGGCATATAATGATGTTTGTTCTACATTTAGATACAAGGCACCTCCTTCTTTAGCCACATAGACACAAATCTTTGAGAACACTACTCTCTGTGCTCCACATCTGCCGGCTGTGAAAGAGCTGTGTGTGCCGTGACATCGCCGCTGCGGGTTGTCTGTTCTCGGTGATTCACCCTGTGCTCTGTGTTTCTCTTGGCGCATATAGACGTCCCATCTGGTGAGCAAAACCTCTGGTCTTAGAACATAATAAACAAAAGTGTGCCAAAATTATGCTGACTGCTGTTTCTATAAGTAGACGAAGAGTGTTCAACGAATTGTACTGAAACAGCAGACCTCGATTTGCAGGGAATGCCCTGACTCGTGTACCTTCAGAGGGATTTTTTTGGCCAGTATTAGACATTGTTTTAGTAGAAACTTGCCAGCTTTAGTCTTTGCTTTGCTAGTTGAAAATGAAATTGCTTTATTTCAATTAACTTTCATGTATAGATGCATCTTTTTCTGTTGATGTCTGAACCTCGTAGAGTATGTAAAGAAAATGAAACTCTGAAGATGCATAATCAATAATTAGTATTTCACATCTGCGCCAAATGTGACTGGAACTGCTCTCAATCCAAGACTGAGCACATGGCCTGCATGACACATCTCCCCCATGGCTCTGGTCCCCTACTGGGACCTGGAAGTGCACCATATTTCACGTTGGTACCAGGGCCCACAGTGACGTGCCCACCCAGGGCCCATATTACAGGGTCCACATGTGGCCCATAGTGCATTATCCCCACCAGCTGGTATGAAATGTGGACCAGAAAATTGTTGTTTTGCAGTATATAGATAAGATGCAGTTTAACTTTAATCTTACTGATGTTTTGATTCGGTCATCTTCTCAGTGGGAAAAGACCCAGGGAAACCGTGTTAACAATAAAAACAATAAAAAAATAACACTAAAAACCAAAAAAAACCCCTGAAAACCATAAATTTCACACCCGAGCCTAAACTCTCCCTGGTACCAAACGACTCACGCACCGCTACTGGTCTGTGGCCCCGGGGGTTGGGGACTGCTGCTCAATGGGACCCAAAAGGCCAAATTTGTTATGGGCTCTTCATTGGCTAGCCTACATGAGCTCCACATGCATTTTCTATGGGAAACCCACAGTGGGTTACCCACAAAACTGCTAGGTCCAATGTGCATTGGAATAGCTCACTGTGAAAACTCATGTAGGGGCCCCAAAGAATAAACCTGCTGTGGGCCCTGTGTGGGTACATGCACTTGGGGATCACATGGGGTAAGTGTGCGTTTGCCCTGAACACAAAGCCTGACAGTTCATCCACAACTACCCACTGTGGACCCACATGGGCATGTTTGCTGGGTAGTGGCATTACCATTCACTTTAAAAGAGCGGGTGGTAATGCTAAATCCCTACTTTAGGTTTAAAACCAGCAGGCATTATTTAACCATATTCTGTATAACAGTTTATATGCAATCAAATGTTTTAAAAGTCAAAAGATAAAATGTTCATGTTAGTGTTATGATAGATGTTAGACAGATTTTGTCTCTTGCCAAGTCATGGAGGTTTTCTGCCATGTCACACGTGTGTAAGGTATGTCCACGTGCGTTGCTAATAAGCCCTCTCTCAGATGGGCTGAAACTTGCTAGCTGCCCTATCAAGCTACCTGCCTGGCACTGCAGACAGACCGCTAATAAACATGCCAGTAAAAATGTGACGTGCTGATGCGAGCCAACATGTTAGCTTTTAAGCACACGCTCGTGTATTGTCTTTCTCACCGAATAAAAGGTTGGTGTTTATGACAGCTGAGCTTTTCTTATTTATCAGATATTACATTCAAATTGCTTCCTGTTCACTAATGAAGCCCTAACCTTCCTAAGCTGCTTTTTTACAGTCATAGGACTGGTTTAAAAAAGTCCCTCAAATGAATCGAGATGTTCTGTCATTAAACCACCGTCCTGCTTCTCAAACACTGCCACAGCCCGTCTGAAAATGGACTTTTATTATTGATGATAATTGGGTACAATTATTAAGCTGCACAATCGGATCCTCACATTATGCCTTTTTTTATTTGTTGGTGAAACCTTCACAGCGGCAGTTTCAGCTCATGCTGAGCCATGAGGCAGCATGTCTGATCTGCACAGACACACACACAAACACACACACACACCCCGACCTGCTTTTTTATGCAGACCAGATGCTCAGCTTTCCACGTTGCACTTAAAAGGGGTGATGGGATGCAGTTGTAGTTCTGGAGAAACAAGGCTTAGGGATCACAAACCCCCTACTCAAGCAAATCACACAGTGAGGGAAACTGCAGAGGTTTATCCAAACAGACTAATCAGAAAGAGCAGGTGTCATTTGACTAAATAATGGCCAGGCTTTTGACTTAAAGGTGCAGTAGGATATTTTTTTCTGGTTCCTTTCTTCTCCACAACTACAATATGAGACTGTAGAGAACTAATGGTAGTAGTACATGTGCACGCATATACACGGAGGCTTTCTGTGTCACTAGGCTGCAGAGTTTGCCTCAATACTGGACAGTCTGTAATCAGCTCAATCCCTTGCTAACCTCTTGACATTAGTGCTGACAATCTTTCAGTGCAGGGCAGAAAAACTGTGTAGTCAAAGACATCAATAATGCTGTTTATGCTTTTCAGCAGATCCGGTCAAAGAACTAATGTTGAAGAGAATATTTTAAAATGAAATTTGTTCAGTTTAAATGAAAGTTGCTTAGGCAACTAGGCATTACACTTCTAAATGCACTTCTACTCTGTGTGTAACCTGCTTTGTAGATTCATTTAAGCTTAATGTGGTCTTTTTTTTGTGTAAAGTTGTGTTTAGAAAATTGTCAGACATGTGTAACTACTGAGCATCATCTTCTTCTCTCTTTTTTTTTTTGTTCTCCTGATGTTTGACTTTAACCAATGCACAACTTTAAGTGTTACTTAAACAGGCATTCAAACAAAAGCTCACCCCTCCTGTTTGTTTGTGTCTCTGTGGGTAGCCAACCCTCTCTTTCTTGCTGCATCTGGGTGGAGTGCAATAAATACTTTAGGAAACAATGTTACATAAAAGAAACTTTTATGAACGTTTTGGAATTATCATGTCTGGAACTCCCTAAAATGTATACGTGAATATCCCTTAAACCTTAATTATACATGAAAGTACTTCAAGTCATTTTGTTCATTTTGAGTTCTCTGAGTCATGCTGGATACGGTGGTTTGAATAATACTTTGCAGCAGGACTCCAGACTGTTCAGGTCTCCTTGCACGTGGACATTGGGTTATCATATTTCTCTCTGCGTTGTACTCTGGAAGCCGACATCAATAATGCACAGACCTTGTAGGTGACTTTGTCTCAGAGGAATACCAGAGTAAGACTTCCATCAGAGCGCTAGTTATTTATCCGACTGGAGTCTGCTTCCGCACAGACAGGCTGTAGGTAGCAACAGTTTTAACGCTGCGATTTTCCTCTTGGAGGCAATTGTTATGCCCTGTTCGGTCTATTTTAGTAAACCAAAACAAACCTGGTGAACTAAACTGGAAAATCAACCCCCACAGGAAAGGATTTGTCTCACCCCCCCCCAAGTATAATGACAGCCAGCCAAATTAACCAGCGAGTCGATTCGAGTTGAAGAATGCTTTCGTAAACACCCAGTATTTAGCCCTGTGTGATTTAACAGTGTCAGCTCCACAGGGAAATTCTGACTGGACAACATGGACTGCAGAGCTGCCAGAAATATCTGTTAGTTTGCATATGAGGATGATTACACACCCTAATAGAAGTGACAGGAATCCACATTTATTCACTCTATCAGTAATCTTAGTATGTTTGGTGTTGATGAACCTTATGTAAGGATTGTGTTAGCTTTTCATTTGAGCACATTCTTCAACGGCTGAGTCCTTTGAGGCGTGTTTCAGCACCAACACACCCACTCCTCAGCCTTCATGACAGACAAGGACATGTTAATGATAAAAAGGCATTCCAGGCTATAGAATAAAGCGAAATGCACAGAAACAAAGATACTAAGCACCTCTGGAAACACCTTTTATTTCCATGCACTACATGTGACTAAGTCATAACAGTATCCCATTGCTGTTTTGTATCTTTTATTCTGCATTTGCTTTACTTTATCGTGACAGAAACAGTTAAAGCTCAGGGAAAGATAAGCAGCTAAGGAGATGTGTGTGTGTGTGTGTGTGTGTGTGTGTGTGTGTGTGTGTGTGTGTGTGTGTGTGTGTGTGTGTGTGTGTGTGTGTGTGTGCAAGAGAAGCAGAAAGTGTGACAGTAATGTTTGTTAGTCACTGGGGAAAGCATGCTAACTATAAATCACAGCAGTTATTGTGCTACAGAGCCCAAACTGTAAGAGTTGGAGGTTGAGAGGTTGAACCATTAGGCTCATTTAGTGATTCAAAGGGAGGTCTGTACCCCAGAGGTCAGAGGTCACTGCCTAATGCTCATAGACTATAAGCCCTTCGGTCAGAGAGTGAAAGGGTGGGGAATGTGTCGTCATCTTTTAATGAATTCCTGAGATTTTGGTGAGAAATATGTTTTTACACGATGCTCATCCCTTTAAAAAACAAAAACAAAGTGCTGTTAACTCCATTGTTCATAAATGACTTGCAGCGTGACAGAGTCAGGTTAATGTGTCTGAAATGTGTAACCACTTCCTATGATGTAATAGCCAAGGGGCCGTTGTGGCTAAAATAAGCCTGAATACAGCTAAAGATGTGTTTATCTCAAAATTTACCCCACTGAGTGCTTACGGTAACCTTCCCAGATAAACCAACCAAATGGAAACTCGACCTGCCTTCCTTCCTTTACTCGTACAAAGACTGCAGTTTTGCTTCATGCGTACAGTTTTCTTTTCACTGAAGTGTTCATCTGCCTCAGGGTCATATTTGGCCTGCATATTTTATGATTATTATTCTCTTCTTTAGATTACTGCTAGGTCAAAAACAACCATAAAACATATTACACACAAATTCCAAAGGTTTAGTAAGATTTAGGGATTTTTTTTAAGCTATAGGCTCTTTCTTTTGGACTAGTCCTATGCCAAGCACAAATTAATGGCTCAGCATGGCAGACAAACAGATTTGCATGAGCACAAACCTGGTGTTCATTTCTTTGGAAATGAGCTAACTTTACAAATTCAGCATTTGTAAAATTTCCCTTACTGTATCTGTTTGGAGAATCATGATTCATAGAGCAGATCTCTTATGGCCAGCCCTTCTGCACAGCTTCGTCAAAGCATTCACTACAACTGTAACTGAATCATGGACTTAATATAAAGACAAAGATCAGAGTGAATAATGTTGCTGCAGAGCGATTTGTGTTTGAACAGCACCTGCAGAACTGTGATAAGATAATGAACGCACTGTTGTTCTTTTCTGTGACTCCTCTTTTTGGCAGCTGCTTGCATACTTTCATCACATCTCACTCACTTTCTCAGTTTACACAGCAGATGCCATCTTTAGCAGATAAGACACACGGTCACATTTCATTTGTCCCGTAAACTCTGGCTGTTTGTGGTTTGTGAAAATGCAACATCATACTTATGCCGCCTGTGAGGGATCTTCCCCAAATACTCCACATTGCCCAATGGAAAGTAATTAAAGTGTTGTTTGCATTTTTGGAGTTGTGGCATACAGAGCTATCCTACTTTCTAAGCTTATTTTGTGTGGCTAACGTGAACTGATGGTGGCTGACTTCAAAAACCTCTTACCACAATGTGATTTGAGCACTCAACCTTCTGGGCTGGAGTCAGATGTGCTATTGTTGCGCTACAAGGTCCTACTGCTGGCCAGGATATTTGAGAAGCCCATTTAGACGGTGACATTTCCCCCTGTGGGAATAGGAACACTTTCAGGAGCTAATGTAGCACTCATAAAACACACACAGGCACATGCTCCTTCTTTCCCACCCTCCCTCACCACGAGCTTCCTCCAGGGCACCAGTCTTTGTGTGGTCTTTGACAGGAACAGGCAATTCACTTCAGCACAAAGACACAGATAGAGGGGTGAAGAAAGCTATTGTCTGGACTTATGTCACAAGTGTGTGGGGGTGTGTGTGCTTGTGACACAGACAACAAACAGCCTCTGTGTTTTCTGTCTCTCACCTTTTTAGGCTGAATCTCAGAAGGAGATATCTGATCGGTGTATGGGTGGCGGCATGTCACTCATTGTGTGGGTGAATAAAGATCAAAAGTGGTTAATCAGGGCACTGGGACAGGCGCTCAATGCAATATTCATGTGTTGACATCTGATTAAAGCACAAAAATTAAGCAAATTTGTGTTTGGTTGATTATTTCTTTGTTGTAACAATTTTAAAGTCTGTTTATTTCACCTTAAATTTGGCTACGTTAGTTGAGCAGCAAAGTGTGTGGGTTGCTTCTGATACCCCAGGTGCTGATAATCAGGTGCCAGATTGGGCCCTGATTATTACTGATGCTCAATTCTGCCCATGAGAATGCACAGAGAACGCTTTGCTGATTGGTGCACTAATAGGGTAACAGCTTTTGATGGAGGCAGTGTGGTGGTGTGTGGCGGTATTTCCTTCATGGGAAAAAGCAATGCTTGTCATCACTGGAGGTGATTTCAATGCAGAAAGTTATCCTGATGAGATTCCGCAATCAGTGGCAATCCCATATTTCCGCAATCTAGGAGTGAACGCTATCCTCCAAGATGACACGGCTTACACCCACAGAACAAAGTTCATCAATGAATTTGGGAGTGGAGAAGATGGAGTTGCCTGTCTTGACCTCAACCTCAGTGAACACTTGTGGGATCAGCTTGAGCGTGCCGTTCGTGCCTGAGTGACCAACACAACCACACTGGCTTACTCGAGCAAATGCTGGTTACAGAATGGGGTGCCATCCCCCATGACCAAGCTGGTGACCAGCATCAGGAGTGATCAGACTTCCGTTTTGGCAAGAGACAAACTTAAAACAGGAATATTTGGTGTATCATGGTAGCTTAAGGCATTCAAAACAGGAAAAAAATCAGCTTCGCCTGGATTTTACCATTTTGACAAATTCAGGTGGTTTTTGAAAGATGAGGATTACAAAATAACCCACAATTACAAAATAAGTATAATGGGCCTATAAATCTTGGTCAGTAATGAGTTTTATTGCCAAGAAGCCTTGTTACAAGAAATCGATCAAAATACATTTTCTTACTATTTGTAAGTTGTTGTTGTTTTGTTTTTTTTTTACCTAAGTATAAAAAAAAGTATTTTAAACCTTGGAGTCTCCTCCTCGACAAAACAGTGATCATGTTTAAATCCTGTTGTTCTTATGAAAGTTGATTAGCAGGTCGGGCCTATTTTTTTTCGTTATTCTTACTTTGCTACATTGTATCATTAAAGTGAAACTGAAAACCCTGTGCTTTCCCCAAATGTTGGTTTTGGCAGTGCTGCCTAAAGAAAGTTCATGGTTCTCCTCATTCTGTAGTGTAACTTCCTTTTCACGGGTTCTTGACTCTAGTGACAGTAATTTAGAGACTTACTGAGGAAACATTTAAACATTAGGCGATAGTATTACTGTAATACAATAATGCCAGCAATGCCTGGTGTTAAAGTTCCCAAGTGTTTGCAGTATGTTGAAATACCTGTCAGGTGTCATATTTATGAGTTTCATCTGGCATCTTGTGGTTTCAGTGTGACCTGTTGATCCCACAGACTATCAAAGTATGTGCATCATAATCCTAGTTGTATTATAAAATGATGAAGGACAGTGAAGGGCTTCAGGGTCGTTTGTTCATGACTTACGTGTACCCTTGAAGCCTTTTGTCTTCAACCTCAGACTGTGCAACACTGGAAAAAAGACGTCACACTTCCCAAGACAGTGATGTAACTTGCAACCATTCAACACATGATACACAGGTTTCTACAAGTTAATAATAATCTTACCTGTTTGCATTTTTCACTGTGCTTTTTGTTGACATACATGCCTCAGATTTCACAAGGAGAACAGAGGTTGGACACAGTGGCAAAAGTGAAGTTACTGCGACTGGGCAATGAACTTGCAATCTAGTCTGCTATTAGTTTGTGATTGAATGAGGTCAAGTTGGTAATTACATCCAATCTGTTGGAGATAATATGGTGATTAACTGTGATAAATTGGTGGAAATAACAAACATGCTGCTGTCTGTTGCAAATCTTTTACCGTCTACATACACAGATTAAAGCGAGATTCACATTGACTACTTAGATTCAGAATCCGCCCAGAACCTCATGGATGTGAAACAGGAATTCAGAAAGTCATCCGCAAAAAAACTGCAGGATGGCAATTTAACTTATGACGTAGGTGCTCACCAGCCTTGTACTGATATGCAAACATAACTCGAATACAACCAGTTGAGTCAGATCACCTATTGCAAAGAGATTTGTTGCAGAAAAACTTTGCTAATTGGTGCAGACTGACTTGGGTTGATTGCAACATGTTGGTACTCTTGGCAGCCCGTCTGTGTTTCTGAATTGGGTGGCAAACCTTTGCCAATCTATCTGAGAGTGATTACAGTCAGTCTAACCTGGACCATCATTGTTTGGAAAGAGTTTGTTTCTCACCAGATGAACTGTGCAATCACCCTGTGACTGAAAGTTATAGAAAGCTTACCGCCTTTAACAACAGTCCGTAAATGTTTGGGAATCGGGAAGACCAGTTGCCTTTTGGAAGAGAAAAGTTGTCCCATTCTGATTGTATAGAAAATTTAGCTGTTTAACAGGCCTGAGTCTTTCTCTGTTGTATTCTTTATTTTATGACGTGCCAAATATTTTCATTTGGTTGAAGGTCTGGGCTGCAGATAGGCCACTCTAGCACTGGCACTCATCTACTATGAAGGCATGCTGTTGTACTAGATGCAATAAAGGGATTTGGATTGTCTTGCAGAAATATGCAGGCCTTCTCAGATAAAGATATCTGAGCAGGAGCACATGTTCTCCTAAAACTGCTTATACCTTTTAGGATTGATGGTGCCTTTCAAGATAAGCACCTTTCAATTCCATAGGCATAACGCACCTTCATATTTTCAGATGTTGATGTTATGTACTGTATCTGATGAGATATTCAAAGTTTTCACAGTTTTACATTAATGAACATCATATGATAATTGTTTGACAGTTTGTGGACACTTATTTTAAATTTCTGAAAATCTCTGCCTCCTTTTTTCTATCATATCATGTTACTGATCTGTTGCCAGTGAACCTAATTAGTAGCAAAACGTTCATCACCTTTGTCTAAGTACACAAAAATGTGTACTGAAAAATATATAATGAAACAGAATAACAATGTTATCACATAATGCTAGAGCGAGTCTGAGATGACATGCTGATTTAGCTGCAGAGAGCTTGGTAAGAAAATGAGCTGATGCTGACTGCTGAGCGTGCGATCAGTTTATCAACTCTGTGGATGTCCTCCTTAGCTGTTGTTACTGTTGTTACTTTGCTCATAATGCTTTCTTTGTAGAAGGTCCTGCTCCTTTTGATTGTCCTCAGTCCAAATGTACTGGTCTCTAGTTCAAAATCTGATCGAGCCCATATGTTTTTAAATGGGATATACATAATAAAACCGCTTTGCTCAAGTACATAGTGGATTGCTAGTGGTTCGCTTACAGAAGGTCCATGATGGCATACCAGTTTACTGCATACCAGTTTACTGCATACCAGTCTTTACACTTTAAGTAACTGTTTGTTTTTCCATTAGAGGTAAAAAGAGAACACAGAAAATCTTAAGTATAAGTGATGGCGTTTAAGGGAAGGCTCACGAAAAGCTCAGTGGCATGACAGATCGTTGACACTGTCAGACATCATTAAAGGAAAAATAACAGGGTGTTTAAATCCAAATACGTCAGTACCACGCTCAAGTTGCTAATGCGGTGCTGTATACTCTCAGCTGTGGCGCAGGGCTGCAGAACGAAAGAAGAGAAGTAATACTAAGAAGTAGGTTAAACAGGGGATTTCACCATTTAGTTGTGGGTTGTGTTTTTTTTCGTGAGCTGAACGGTTAACATGACCAGCCGTGTCTTCTTAAGAGCTCTCACTGCTTACATGTAGGTAAGCAGTGAGGCCATCTCATAGCTGGAGTTTAGCTGAGATCGAAGTATTTACACCAAACCCTTTTTAAAACACAGATTTAAGAGATGTGGCTCTGATGAACCAAAGAACAGTGATGCAAGGCTGGAGTGTATCTGTAAGTAAAATCTGAATTGCTTGTCTGACTTTTCCTCATCACTTCAGAGTATTTCTGGAATTAAGTTGTGCGGCTGAGCTTCTCTCAGAATTATGTTTCTTCCCCATAATCCCATCTGAGCAACAAGTCTGGAACAGTACAAGCAGCATGACAACATTTCAACATTTTTTCTTTATTGCTCTGTAATGCTGGCAGTCAGTTTGTGTTTTGTAATTGCTTTTATTGTTATACTATTACACAAGGATTAATTTTAAACACAGTCCATATATACATTTATATTTGCTTTCTGTAATGGCTAACTGATTTTATTGTGTTGGACATTAATAAAATAGCAACTATCTTCTGAAGCCTTCACGTATTTTTGTCTTGTCATTTGGAAGCAACTCGATGAACTCGCCATCTTTTCCCTTTTAATAACCTCAAAAGGAAGGAAAAATACCACACAGTCATTCCCCTCACGATTTGGACCATTTTCCCTGGTGTACCGCACTGGAGCTCAGTACAACAAGGATGTGCATGAAGGCATTTAACCACAGTCCTTAAGACAGCTCAGTTTGGAGGGAATGCATAAGTGGGGAAGCGGAGAGCAGGAAATGGTGAGAACAAAATCCAGACAAAAGAGTTAGAAGATTTTTTCATAACGTAGCGAAGGAGGAAGGACGATCACTGGGCTCTGTGGTTTCTCCTTACCCTCCTGACTGAATGAGCTATCATGCTCTAGTGCTTGTAGGCTATGAATTGGGCAAAGCCAAAATGTGGGAGGGTGACACGGATCAAAGAAGACAAATAAAGCTTTTGATTTCAAAGTAAGCTAAACCAGTACAGATAAACATGAAATCTTCCATCAGGTTGTTTGTACACAAACCCGCAGTCATGTCATGTGAAGCTGTTTTACATAGCTTGTTTCCATGTCAGCCTACACAGTGCTGTACAGACAAAATGAGGTAACTACATTCGCCAAGCTTTAAATTGCCAAAAACCATAGGAATGCATAATAATTGTTAAAACTGCTGAATCAAGGTCAAAATCAAGTAGTGCAGTAACTGAGTTCTTCTTGAGACATCTGCCTAGCTAGCTAAAGCTTGGCAGTTAAAGCTAAAACTAACATAAATCTAAGGTGCCTGCCCAACACGTGGCACCGAAACGGCTTCAGTGCACCCTGGCGTTGATTCTCCATGCGTCTGGAAGTCTCTCAGAGCAAATGCACGTTTCGCCATTCTTCCAAAAGATTTTCCCTCATTTCGTGTTTTGATGATTGTAGTTTTAGAGGATGGTGGAGCTGCCACACACCAAATCTTCTGTATTTCTATCAATGCTCTGTGCACAGATGTTGTATTTCATTAAATTGTGGAGCATAATGAAACAGCAGTTTTTTACTAGTTGAAAAGAAAGCTGAAAGAACAAGTGTTCCTTCTCTTTTAGGTATTAGTTTTACTTCGGACTGAAAAAAACTTAAAATAGAAACATAAATATACAATTTTTCATCCAGCTTGAAATTTAGTCCCTGTTCTCGACTTAACTGCTTCTATAATTCTTCTGATGCAGTGAATAGTGCAGGAGAAGTGGTCTGCATTTGAAAAAGGCATAATAATATTAATAGTTAGGAATAATCTGAGTTTAGTATTGCTTTTCTCTGAAGTGGGGGCCACGGTTGTCCCTGCCGTGGTCTGCTTGCGGCTCTCATGCTGGAGGGCCTCTGGAGGACTGGGCCCTGAGTCTCCTCCATGCCTGCTTCAGGTCCTGGGGTGCGGGGTTGTGGCTCCACACACCCACTGTTAGACACTACTGGAGAGACCTTAGGAACACCTGTGTACCCACAGGCACACTATCTTGTGCTGCTGCTGGATCTAAAAATATCTTGTATTATTGGTTACTTTTTTAACTCTTTCTTTCCTTCCGTCCTTCCTTCCGTCCTTCCTTCCTTCCTTCCTTCCCGGTGTTGTCCGTTAGGTTGTATAACCCAAAATAAAAATGCTAATGAATGCTATCTGACTGTCAAGTGCACAGTTATAGTGAATGCTGTAATGCTCCACTTTTGGGGCTTTCAGACAACAATTCTGACTCATACTCTCAGACAGGACAAAGTGAAGAAAAGGAAAAACAAAAAACAAAACAAAAAAGCAAGCAGGATTATAGATATAAACCGTGCTGTTTTATCGGGTTCTTTGTTTACATACTGATATCCTGCAAAAATATTTTAAAATATGCAAACAAGGGCAATGTTTTTTTTTTAATTCATTGACTGGAAAGAGGGTGGATGATCCTTGTCAATCACATGCATTCCCTTTTCTACATCGACATGAAAAATTATGTGAGCCATATGCTTAGTTTGCAGGCCATCCAGCAGGGGATTATAATTTTTCATAACCGCTATCATGATGTCAATCCATAACTATGTCAGAGCTCCTGTGTGCCAGCTGACTGGATCATGATATGAACCACATGGCGATCAGATCAGCTGATTGCTACAGTCACAAGCTCCTAATTCATTTGGTTTGGGAATCCTATTATAATATATATGGCTTTACATACATAATGCTACAAATCCTGATTGTATATGGTACAAATCGAGGTGATCTCTTTACACAGATTATACTTTAACTCCTTTTTTTTTCTCCTCTCCTAGGACCCCAGCTACTGGGTTCAGGTGAACAGGTTGGAACATGGCGATGGTGGTATTTTGGACCAGGATGATATGCTGTGCGATGTGGTGGATGACAAAGATAGGGTGAGTCGAAGTCTGTGTTAGATTGCAAGAAAGAATATGTTTGCATAGCTGATTGCACATTGTATTTGTTTATTTGCCACACTGTCCTGCTATTCTATCTCTTCTCATTTTCATTCAGCCTTTCCTTGTAGGCAGAAAAAAGTATTATCTGAACTCTAAAATGTTTGTGCATAAAGCCTTGGCCGTACCACAGAGGTTTCACTGACATGTGCTTATGATTACACCTGCCTGTTTTTGCTGTCATCGTTGCTTAAACCTTGCAGAGCAGTAAACTGCTCACCGTGTTCTCTGCTTAATCAGTTCAGCCTGTTGGAAGTACTCTGCAGATTTCATATTTGCAGACTGTTTTACATTCAAGGCTCCACTTTGTGTGCAAGGAGGCACTGTATTTCTGTGTTTACTGATATTCAGTGCATCCAGGAAGCATTCACTTCTTCCACATTTTGTTCTGTTACAGCCTTATTCCAAAATGAGTTACATTATTTTTCACCTCAGAATACTGCACACAATACCCCATACTGACAAAGTGAAAAAAAATTGCATGGAATTCTTGCAAAGTTATTTAAAAACCAAAACAGGAAACATGTAACATGCACAGAAGTATTAACAGCCTTTTCCATAACACTCACATTTGAGCTCAGGTGCATCCTGTGTGCACTGATCACCTATCAGATGTTTCTACAGCTTGTTCAGAGGCCACCTTTGGTAAATTCAGTTGATTGGCAGTGTTAGCTATGGAACCTAATGTATAAAGTCTCATAGTTAAGAGTGCATGTGAGAGCACAAACCAAGCCATGAAGTCCAAGGAATTGTCTATAGACCACCAGAAGGACTCCAGGCCAGAGTAGAGAAACTACAGCCTCTGGCCTGATTAAACAAATTGAACTTTTTTTTTGGATGAATGCGAAACGTAATGTCTAGAAAGGGAACCTGCTTGATGCCATCTCTACAGTGAAGCATAGTGGTGGCAGCGTCATGCTGTGGGGATGTTATGCAGCGGCAGGATCTGGAAGACTCGTCAGTGTCAAGGGAGAGATCAATGCTGCCTTGTTGATAATCTGCTCCAGAGTGCTCTAGACCTCAGACTGGGTGAAGGTTTATCTTACAACAAGACAATGACCCAAAGCACACAGCCAAGATAACAAAGGAGTGGCTTTGGGACCACTCTGTACGTTGAACCCTGTTGAACATCTCTGAAGAGATTTGAGAATGGCTGGCTATGCACTGAAACTCGGGAGGGTCTGCAAAGGAGAATGGAAGAAACTACCCAAAAACAGGTGTGCCAAGCTTGTAGCATCATGTTCAAAGGTGCTTCAACAAAGTATTGAGCAAAGGCTGTAAATGCTTATGTACTTCTTATTTTACTGTGTTTCAGTTTTAATATATTTACTAGAATTTCAAGCACAGTGGAACAAGTGAAGCCCTGGGAATTCTTACCGGATGCACTGGGAGATTGTGTGGGCAAAATCTATGAGGCTTTATGACATCACACTACCCACCCCTCCCCACCCACTAGACAAGTGTAAACGATTACCCACAGCCCCACTGCCTCCTTCCCATGGGAACAGTGCTGGCTACACCTGAGTCACTAGCTCTTTGGCTTTAATGTGTGCCATAAAAATCACTACTTTTCAGGTCATTTCAATTATTAAATGAAATCATATTGCAAGCAGGTGCAGATGGTTAGTAATTTAAAATCATTTAAAATATATTCCAATTCATCGCAAGGGCATTAGTCACCTACTGTTAGTCACTGCAGTTTATCCTGGTGTTGGCATCATGTGGATGATTGATCCGGTGTTCACACCTTTTCAGAGATGTCTTCCACTAAAGCTAACAGGGCCACCACACATTAAAAAGGCTATGAATCATCCAGGTTTCAATTGAACATGTAATCTTTAATTCCTATCTGCTCTGTTTTCTTGCTCTGTCTGATGCCCTGGAGCCAGCGTTATCACTGAAATCTGATACTATATCTTTCTCAGCAACACTGTGTTTTGCCCCCCTGTTTTATGGTAAATGGATCGCTTCCCACAGCAGATACTGTGATGTTGAGCAAGTCTGCAAAGCCAGGTGACATAGTTGTTTCTTTCTCTTTGACGTGCGCATTATTTTTGATCTCGTGTGGACATTTGTGCGAGGATGAGACATGGTGTGTTTCAGGCAGCTATACACCTCTATACACCTGACAATGACTATGTGGTGGGTGCCATGGTTACACATCAGGTGGGATCATTGGGGAGAGCAGCTGTTTTGCACCTGCTGCCTGAAACACTGATTTCTAATTTTTTATTTATTTTTTTATTCTTCTCTTATTTTACAACATCTGTGGTATTTGGCTGGAAAAATGCAAAGAAAGAAGAAACAAATGTGGCAGTTCTGTATACATTTTTGACTTTTCAAGAGCCTCAGTTTGTTCTGATGCTGTGATTCCTGCTCCCCCTGGTGGTCATACGGCATAAGTACCTTCTCAATGACGGCAGAATAGAGAATTTAGGGAAAAAATGAAATTTGCTGACATAACATTTTTAGCTGCCTTGCTGATAATTTTTTTTTAATATTTTCATGTAACTGTCAGTAGTTAGTTCTAACAGGTTAGCCTGCTCTACACCTGTGGTAGACATTCAGCCTAAAAAGTAAACAGTGACTCTCTGGTCACAAGACCAACATGCTGTAGTAATACTGTGTTGATAGTTACCAAATGACAGAGTGCAGTGTCAGAAAGTCAGCTGGCAGTCGACTGGAACAGCCGACTTCAAACTGGTGGAACAGCTCTGTTTGAATGACTTTATCTCGGTGCGTGGGTGTTTGCTCCTTTGTGTGTCTGTGTGTGGTTGCAGCTGTAGAGGTAAATCCAGTCTGTCCAGTTCTTTCCCTAATCTACTAACCCCTCCTTCTTTTACTGTCTAACCTCCTAACAAGCCCATTTTAACCTGGTAATGACAACACATTCTTGTATGTGTGAATACTTCCAGGGCAGGAAAACGCTTGTGCTGTACAAACGTTAGGTTTTCTCCTGATATATGTGAACCACAAAGCTTTGTGCTATGTTGTTTGAATGAATGTGTATGTGGAGATGGCATAGTCCTTTTGCAGCCGAGATTTGTAGTCAGACGTGCTGCCGATGTTATAAGCTTCAGCAGAAATTTTCCAGCTCCGCGTTTCTTTCCGTTTACTCTCTGACATGTCACATTGGTGCAGTTCAAACAGGACTATTAGTCAGGAATTTAGGAGATATCACAAATAACCTGCGCCCTTGATAAACATGGTCCTGTCCATTTCAGTCTGTGCATATTCTGGTTAATAGCCCACATAGCATGTCTACAGTGCTGTATCATTGCAGATGAACTGCAAAGTCAAAGTTCAGTGTTTAAAACTGAGCTTAAATGACATAATTTAACTGTAAACCAAACCCTTTTGTTCAAATCTCGAATCCTTCTGAAATATGTATAATAATATTGAACACTATAAACCAACCACACCTGTAGACAATACGTCCACACAAACCTCTTGATTGGTTACCGCTGTTTGTTTTTCTCTCAAGAAGACTGATGCTGCTAGTTTTCTCCATGTTTGCTGTTTATAATTTGCTGATGTTCGTAACGATTTCTGTGACATGTACATGCAAAAACTGAATTTTAAAGATGTTATCTTGACACGGGAAATAAAAATAGATTGTCAGAAATAAAATACATGATTTGGAAATGCACTGCTGACAAAGGTGGATTGCCTAAAGCTATGTAGGGAGGGCGGTGCTGTAGCTCACTGCTCACCTATGTGCCCAAGGCTGCTGCAGGGTTTTCCTGTGTGTTATTCGCCTTTCCTACCAAAACATCTTAAAATAAATGTTGGGAAAGCAACCTGTAGAATATTCAGGAAGAAAAAAAATATCTATGTTGTGTATATAATAGGAAAAATGGGAAATATGTTGCAGATTACCCATGATGGTGATGTCCACCCATTTCTTGAGTAACATGTTTTGGAACATTTCTGATCAGAAAAAGCACGATGATGTCTCTTTATGTAGAGTGGACAATATTAAAATGTCACAACAGCAGAGATTATGTTCCTGCTTATCTTAAATAAATCCAAGCCTTTCCCTGCTAATCAGAACGGATACAGGTATTAAGTGCATTTGGAAAGCTATGAAAGAGTTATTCATGGAGTTGGTGTGAGGGTTGATCTGTTTGATGAAGTAGGGAGTCAGATCTTTGAGCAGTGGAAGGATATGAAGGGCTGACACAGTTTGTCTTTTGAATGTGTTGGATGTTTAGACTTCTAAGCTTTACTTCTTCATCATGTTTGGTGCCTTTTTTCCTTGGTTTTCTCATTAAGGCTCATTTTTTTGGTGCTTTTTAAGGAAAAAAAATCGATTAGACGGGTTGTATCATAGATATTATTCTGTTGTCTTCATCTGCAAAAAATAGAACTGCGTATGTGCATGCATCTACGCGACAGGAATTTCAATGTGAATGTGTGACTAAAGCATGAATGATCTCACTCCTTTCAAGTTTCGGTGGCTCTACTGTTAGGAGCACGTCATGTCCTCCCAACAGTGCTCTGTGTGTGTGTGTGTGTGTGTGTGTGTGTGTGTGTGTCTGTGAGTGAGTGAGTGATATCTGGCTCAGGTTCAGCAGTCAGATTATCATGCTGTGATTCATGTGCAGTCATAGAGCTGCATGCTGCAGCCTGCCCGTGTCCGCTCCATAGATCTTCATACTGATCAACAGCTTCCATTTCACATGCATGAGGTGTACGAGTGTATTTGTACAGCTGGGGTGTTTTTGGTTTTGTGTTGCACACATGACCTTGCTGCTGATCTCGGTTTGTTTCAAGTGTGAAGCTGAACTTCATGTCTTCAATTCTTCCTTTAAAAATCATTCTGATACAATGATAGTGACGAGTTGGGGTTATATTTAGATTTTAGATGTTATTAAGATTACTCTTTGACTGAAATTTAGGCTGAAGTCAGTAGTCAGATCAGTAATCTCCTAACAATTTCACTTGTATTTTTGTCTATTACTAATAATCTCTGCTATTGTACTATTATCTAGTATATTGCAGTAAAGCTAACACATTAGTGGCTCCTTTAAAATTGATAGCAGCTTCCACACTGGCTTTTTGGTGCACACTGCCACCACCTGACCGAAGTGTATTATGAGCAGTAGGTTAGCAGCTACAAACCTAATTTTTATATTTCCACTGAAACAAATTAGGATCAGAAGACTGTGTCTTGAAATCACATTCAAACTGTTCATTTGCAGGTGCAAAAATGCATTTGTCTGTCTGCGCATTTATTGGCTCCCTGTGTGATTAGGGCTTTTTTGCCTTCCCCAGAAAGGGAAAAAAATATAATAAAAACTAGCAAAATGAATAGCAAAATAATAAGAATAATAAAGATAATTTTTGCCAAGTAAGTTGCTATTCTTAGCAAAAATAAGTAAAGTATCAACTTTTCTGATACCATGATGGTATGGGATCTCTGTAACACCCAATAAAAACCTATTAATGTTTTCAGATGATGAACATATGATTGAAATATAATGGAAAAATAGCGTCTATTCAGAACAACAAAAAAATTAGGTTACCCTATTAGTATTTATTTATCTAGTATTTATTCACAGCTTGTTTGTTATTTTATGGATTGTTAGCAAATGCTAGCTAAACTGTTGCTAGCTAAAATGTTATTGCCATAACTCATCTTATTAACTTATCTCATTAGCAGGTTTACCCTCGTTAGGAAACTGAAGGATAAAACAAAAAGTGCAAATATGTTCAAATCAAAGTTTCTCATTTAGATTTTATCTGAATATGAAACACGTGAATGAAATGTGTAAATAGGGCCTTAGTTGTGCTGTTTATGTGCACTCACAGACCACTTCATTTGGTACACTGTTTGACTGCTCATAAGTTAAAATATCTAATGAGCCAATTATTTGGCAGCCATAGCATTTGGAGATTTAGACATGGTCAAGTTAAACTGCTGAAGTTCAGCACTAGCATCACAATGGGGAAGAAAGGTGATTTTAAGTGACTTTGTAGTGTGGTTGTTGGTGCCAGTTGAGTGGGAGTATTTTAGAAACTGCTAATCTACTGGGATTTTCCCACACAGCCATCTGTTTGACTTGCAGAGAAAGGTCTGGAGAAAAGAAAATATGCAGTTAGCAACAGCTCTCTGGATGAAAATGTCTTGTTTATATCAGAGATCAAAGGAGAATTGGCAGATTGCTTTGAGGTGACAGGAAAGCAACAGTAACTGGAATAACCATTTGTTACAACCAATGTATGCAGAAGAGCATGACCAAGCAACATGTCTACAACATGATGGGCTACAAGACCACATTATATCTTCTTGTGTCAGCCACGAACAGGACATTTACACTGGAGAATAAAAGATTACAAAAACGATAGCTTGTCTTGAGTCTTGTTTTGTGCTGTGACATTCAGATGGTAGGATCAGAACTTGGCTCAGCCGACATGAAAGCATTGATTCTTCCTACCTTATCAATGGTTCATGCTGGTGGTGATGTAAAAGTGTGGTGCAGATTTTCTTGCCACACATTTGGGGTTGAGCATTGTGTAAACACAGCCTACCTGAGTAATGTTGCTAACAACGTCCATCCCTTTATGACCACTCTGTACCAACCTCTGATAGCTGCTCCTGCCATGTCACAACGCTCAAATCAAACTGGTTTCTTCACTGAATTAGGCTCATGGCAATAAGTACTAAAATACAAACACAAGAAAAGTCAGTTGTAAAGAGGAGTGGGTAAACTCTGATGTAGCTCTGCCTTAGGGTAAACTGTGAAAAATTAATTCTGGTAGCCATCGAATTGCTGCTTCACAGCTAGAAATGACTGCGATGTAGGCACTTTATGCATACACCAGATGCCAGTGCGGCAATTAGAAAGGCTTCTGGTTGGAAGATGGCCTTAAGTAAGAAATTCACAATATGTGCCTGATGAAATGAGTTCATAAAAGCAGGAAATGTCTGTGATATGGCCAATTAAATGAAATTAGATTCAAGTTAAATGCTCATTACAGGGAAATGAGTCTACTACATTAGCGATTACAATGTATGGTCTGTCAAAATTGTTGTGGCACTAGACAAACGTATTGTCTGATTACCGACTACAGAGTTCTTTGAGCTAAATGGTGAATCAAATGAATTGCAGATCAGGGAACATGCAAAACATGGGCCTGTATGTGCAATGGTTATGCTGAGAGGCAAATCCTGTTTAATAGTTCACATCTCATGAGAGATATGAAGCTGCAACTGTGGCAGGAAAGAAAGATGCTTACCTGGGATACTCAAGTACAGTATGAGCTCTCTCATGTCTGTTCCTACATTCCTCTTTATTACCTTTCAGCGCTTCAGTTCTCCAGCATTATACCTTTAGACTCGATAAATGAAGATAATTCAAACGACGTTGTTCCCCTTGTCGCTTAAAGGCTGGCGCTTCCTTGTGAACAGAGGTGAGACAAAGTGAGCCTGTCCCTGGGCTTAATGAGTGCAGGGGTGAAGGGTGATTCCTTAAGCCATTAACAGGAAAAAGTCATTATAGCTGAGGTACCTGAATCAGCAGTGTGGTGTTTTGTGTTTTACAGCAGGTGCATGCAGACGCAGAGCTGCAGGTATTGCAGTGACACTTGTGAACCACAAAGAGGCGCTCAAGCCTAGGTTACGGTGGTTCCCCCTATTGTCTGTATCCTGCCTGCTGCACAGAATGACGTTTTTTGTTTTGTTTGTTCCTAGGAATGGGTGCCGGCCTCAGAGTGACAGGCACATGGCATTTCCTAAAAGAAAAAGAGATGTAGCCTGACTGTCCAGACTTGACTGCTTTCTTCTTTTGTTGCTAATGTGTCCTGTTTATAATGAGCATCACATCCATGGTCTCTGTGGTTGAGCCCCTTGGACAATTGGCATTTTCTTGGCCCCTGAAGTTGGCATTGCCATGGCAACGCCAGTCGAGTGCCAAGTGGGCACCTGTGCTGGGTCGAGATCAAGCCGTGAGTGAAATTAGCCAAGGCTAAAGCAGGGTCCCAGCAGCTTCCCCTGGTACCAGGGCGCTGCCAGGGGAAATCAAAGACTAATTACTCTGTTTGTCTGTGTGTGTGTGTGTGTGTGTGTGTGTGTGTGTGTGTGTGTGTGCACGAGTGTGTGAACAAGGCCTGTTTGTTGGCATACGTTGAAGACTGTATGGTTGGACTGTCTCTGAGATTCCAGACTTGCACTAAGCTGCATTTATTCTTCTCTTTTTCTGGACATCTTGAGTTTAGCTGATGTTGTGGTTAATTTGACTTGTGCAGTACTTCATGAAAGATTTAAGAATCCACTGAAACCAGTTTGATTTTTGCAACGGAGCATGATAAAGTTTCCTCTGTCTTTGCTTTAAAAGTAGAGGTTAAATGTCCAAACGTGCCGTGGCTTTGGCTCAGTTTGTAGCCCAGTGTCCTCAGGTCCAAGATGCTGAAACTGAAGTTGCCCCATCCTTGGAGTGTGTGCATGTGAATGTTAGAGGTAGCTGGGTGATGGAGGCTTGTAGTAAAACTTGCTTTGAGTGCTCAGTAACAGAAAAATACAGCTATGTAAGTACAAGTCCATCTTTTACTGTGATAATGTAATGACTCCACAGAAACCAAACTCATGCAATGATCAATCTGAGATTTAGTCACAATGTGTGCTGTATTTATGAGTTTCCTGTGGCTACACTAAGGTTTGTGATCTGCGCTGAAACCTGACTCATTTCTGACGTAGTTATGTGTCATCAATGAGTTGGAGCCCAGATGCTGCCCTCTTGTGGCTTGACAGACTATCATCTTTCTTTACAGTTTCTCTGGTTCTCTGTGAACCACCAGGACCTGTTTCTGCTTTGGAAAAACAGAAACAGATAAGCTGATACATAACTCCACAGTGATGTCAAGATTGAGGCAACTAGTAGTTATATACTTTTGTTTTATCTATGTTACTGCTGCTAATGAAACTAGCATCACAGATACGTCTCCTGGCTACAGTAAAGTCCAAATGTCTTCTTAACTATAAAGACCATAAAGGAGCATTCAATACCAAGTGAGACATCGTGCTCACACAAGAACTCACACCCAGAAATAGTCACACATACCCACACACATACATCTCCACAGACACACGCCCTGCCGCAGTCAGCTGTAATTAGCCTGTAAGGACCCAAGTCAGCTCTGCGTCTTAAAAGGCTCAGCGCGCTGGCGGATTTTTATCCTCACCTCCGTTGCTCCGCTCGGAGGCTTGTGGGCGGCAGCAAGCAGTTTTTCATTTCATTTTCCTCTGGGGCTTTGGATTTATTGTCTGCTCGTGCTTGTTTATTTGCTTCCTAGTTTTTTAAACTTCACTTACTCGGGAAAGATTTGTCGAGCATCGTTGTAATTTTTCAGAAACGCCCTCCCTCTCAGTTATGCGGTCATATTCCCTCGCTGTGATGAGATGCCCATTGCAGCCGCAGTCTTTGTGCTTATCGCGTGCAAAAAGACATCCAAAGTGAGGAAACTCTGTGTGCGCCGTTACACTCAGGTACATACATTAGTTACAGAAACCAGCAGGTTTACTCGTCTCTTCGGTAGCACTCTAGGACTGTTTACTACATGAGGCCTTTCATGTTTTCATTGCTCATTTTGCACTGATTAAAGGGCTACGCCGTGTCCTTATTTTCTGACAAGCTCCTCTAGATGAATGATCACAAGAAACTTGAGCTTTTGGGGGGTTGTTTTTGGAAGGGCAGCTTTTGTCTGGCTGATTGTTATTTGTTCAGCGTGGCATAGGAGACAATCCAGAGCAGTTCTTTGTTTGCAGAGTAATGGAAGAAGCGTTGTTCTTATGTTTTTATAATACTGCAAGTGCCATCACTGCTGTGTATTTTGGCATCTTGTGAGCCCATGTGGGCTAAGTATCTAAAACGTGCAGATTGTTTTCTGTAAAGTAATGCTTTAAGCTGGAAATTGGTCTCACATCTGTGCAAAATCACAGTATTGCCCGGCCCGGCCCAGGTTGTCCTATAAAGTGCAATGCATTTTGAATTGGTAATGCATATAATAAAATAGGGTTTTTCCTTTATGGATTGGATTCTCCAAGTTTTGGGAATTGATTTGCAGTGACCCCTCTCTCTGAGGGGCCAAAAATGAGCCAAAATCATTGAATCCCCTACAGGATTCAATGGTTCAGGTTTTTCCTTTAATTTGTCATCAGTGTTTTTAGTAGCTTTCTAAGTTGTAGACAGAATGTCATTCCAAGGTTGTGTCTGCTGTACCGAGTCCAGTGTGTGCCAGATGAGATGAAGTCTCTCTGTCTGACGAACCATTTTCATGTATTGATGTGGAACAAAGGTCATGTTGTGGTTATGAAGCTGAGATAAGGTAATACAAGTGCATGAAAGCCCAGCGAATCTGCTGAAGCTGCTATTTTAGACGTGCTGAGCCACCAGTATGGATGGCGTTAGTCCATTCTTGTTGACAAAAACACAGCTTCAGCTGTACGGCGTATGCAGCGTGACATACACAGCCCTGTGCCTGGGGTAAGAATGTTATTGCTCCATATTGCAAAGCAGCAGGCAACTCCTCCATCTTCCACAGTGGGTTTCTTTAAAACTGGTAAAAGTGGGTCATGTCACCGAGTCTGTTTCTCAGCTTAGAGGAAATCCAGCTAGTCATGTAGGTGTCTTTGATTTCTCCTGCGTGACAGCTCCCCTACAGGAAGAGACTTTTGCCGATGCGCCAAATCGCTCCTGACGTTGCGTCTGCGGCGCCCGAATACTGTCTGGAAATGCCAGGCCGTTTAACCAAAGCTCTGGATAGGCTGTGCCAAAGCAACCTCTGCTCTCGAACACGCCTGTGTAGAAAACGATCCTGAACATACACACATACACGCGCACACTCTCATCCTTGAGCTGTGTATGGTCGTGTGTCACGCAGGAGGATGTTGGTTCTGGTTGACAGCTGTCAGGGCTGCTTTGCTTTCAGTGTCTGGACACTTTGCCAAACAAGCCTATTATCTGCAGCGGCAAAGTCTTGTGGAGGGGCCCGGCATTGCCCCAGGGGGCTGATTTGGGTCAGGCGCCATGAGACAGGCCCTAAACAGAGGTGACAGATACAGACACCCCCCCTACTGGGATCCTGCAGGCCTCTCAAAACCCCCTGGAGAGATGTTCCTAGGAGCACTAACATAACAAAGGAGTCGATTTTCTCCGTTATGTGGCGAGCGCTGCGCCCGCAAGACCCACTGGCATGAGCCAGTGTGAGGTATTGGTTTGGTTTCTTTGCTTTTTATCTTTATTGCCTCATTATGTGGCTGTTGTGAGTTCGGTACCATTTCAGAGAAAAGCATCGTCTCCCCACGCGAGCCATTTCCACCTCACCTCATGGGGGCAATGGTGCATTCTTCGTGGGGCTCTATAGGCTATGATTGCCAGCTTGAAAACGACTTACACAAAGTCAGAACGAGTTCAACAGAAACCACAATCTTAAACAGAAAAGTTTAATCTACCATCAATTGCTTATTTTGAATATAGACCTATTTCCCTCTCACCCCGCTGCTTCTCAAGTCCTTGTTAAACCAAGCGCGTGTCTCCTCTGCATGACAAGTAAGCCTCTGTAGCTTTTGTCTCAAGAGTCTCCAGACCGTGAGTGGCTGTTTTCAACACTTGACTACTTCTCTTCAGAACCATATATAATTACCCTCACAGATCCAAAGTCACTCCAAGGTTGTGTCTGAAAATTGGCTTTCAAATAGACTCGGGAAGGCAAAGCGCTGTTTCTTAGACTGCATTAATTTATTACAGGGTATATGACATATACCAAGCTACTTGGGATTTTGAGCGCTGTGTGGATTTAAATATTATAGTAATTAGTATAAATGTGCGTGTGGCCTGGAGGCTAATGGAAGAAGGAAGTGTTGGTAAAGCACATGTGCAAACACAGCAGCTTTTACCCCGAACCACCGGATACAGAAACTTGTATGAGCATGGTTGACGTATCTGAATAAGTAAAGAAAATATGGACAAAGTATAAAGAAGGAGAGATAAAAAATAATGAACAAATGGGACGAGAGACGAGAAAAGCATCCAGAGGAAAAGATGCTAAAAAGTGTGGAGCTGGCATCGCCACAAGCTAAGCCGAGTCTGGCACTGGCGGTTGGCACTGCACCGAGCTGAAGTTGACACTGGCACGGAGACGGAGGGAGGCGATGCCAGGGCCGGGAAGCTAAGCCTGGTTTGGAGAGCTTTAGACAGGCATATTGTAGCAGACAGAAGACTGAATCCCCTCTAACACCATGGTTGTGTGCTCTCATTGCCTTGTCTTCTCGTGAGAAAAGGCTAAAGACCTCTTCAGATTATGTCCCGTTCTGCTAAAATACTGAAGGCTTACAGACATGCTGAAACGCTACGTGCTCGTCGCCTCCACAGCCGCTGGTCAGGGGGATTTGTCTCTTTGCTGTCCCCGTTGTCATAGAGCTTTTAATATCATTAGTTAATAAAAGTCCATTCAAACAGCAACTGCATTGATTAAATTTGTGATATTAGCCTAATCTTTGATTTCTTTAACAGATGTATTGCCTTAATTTTGTTAAACTTGTATAATGACAATAAAGAATCTTGAATCTTTAAAAAAATTCTACCAATATAAAAGAAAGCTAAAATAAGTTTATGTTCTTTGGTAAAGCATAATGATCAAATTTAGTCAGCAAGAGCTGTGAACAGGAGGACAATAAGTCACCTCAAACTAATCTGGAACGTTCACAATTAGCTCTTTTAAACTACACAGGACCATGTAAGATTCGTACATTTGAGCATTTTATCATCTGTTTGTCGTCATCTCTTTCTCCTCCACCCATCCTTCTTCCTCCTCACCTAGATCTTCATCTCCTGTAACAAAGTCATGGGTCTAACACAGGAAAACATACACAAAGATTCTTATTTATCCCTGATGTTGTTGCAATTATATTTTTCAGCAGATCAACCCTACCGTGTCCGAACAGCCGAAAACGAGTCTGCTAAACGACAACAACCTTGGATGCACCTGAAGCTTCAATAATGCTAGCTAACAGCGGCAAAAATATCAGCACTTACTGACTGAAAAGTTCTGGAAATCCTCAAAAACTCAGTGTTGCTGTTATTGACTTATATCAGGCTCCTTTCCACAAAGCTCTACTACGTCCTCCACAACACTTAGGCTATGTCCACACAAATACGTGTTCGTTTTCTCTCCGTTTTGGCCTCCGTCCACACTGAGACGGCGTTTTTGGTCAAGGAAAACACAGCGTTTTGAAAACGCTCTCTAAAGCAGATACATTTAAAAACGCAGTTTTCGCGTTGCAGTGTGGACAGCGAACATGGAGCCTTTTCATAAACTATGACACATTTCCCCACAGCTGTCAGACTCCTGAACTCTGCCTCCTGACATCTGACCCACGTTAAACTCATGGACTGAACATACACACACCCACAACCACCTACACACACACACAATGGACAACTGTACCCTCAAACACACAATAATAACATGGACTGAACCACCACTCACAACCACTAGCACTAGCACCTCTGTAGAAACTATCTACACCCTCACTTATCTTAACTGCACTACTGTATAGCTCTGTGTAAATAATCATTCTGTACATTCGATAATCTTTAATCCTACAACTGTTTACAACTTGCATAGTTCCCATTTCTGTATAGCTGTATATCTCAGATTCTGTAAAGTTATTTATTTCATATTCTGTATAGTTTTTCATATTTATATCCTGTTCATATCCTGTACATAGCTTGTACTCACTACAGCCTGTACATACTTATAGTTATAGAATATTCACAACATACTTCATACCGTGTACATTATAACATACCATAATAGACCCATTTCTGTAATATACTCACATATCTATATTATTGCTAATATATATTGTAATATATCTATATCACTAAAGCACTTCTGGATGGATGCAAACTGCATTTCGTTGCCCTGTACCTGTGCATGTGCAATGACAGTAAAGTTGAATTCTATTCTATTCTATTCGATTCATTTTAGTCATGTGATGCAGTCATGTGACCAATTAAACTAAGATAGCAGAG
Organism: Simochromis diagramma; assembly: GCF_900408965.1. Taxonomy (NCBI): domain Eukaryota; kingdom Metazoa; phylum Chordata; class Actinopteri; order Cichliformes; family Cichlidae; genus Simochromis; species Simochromis diagramma. The sequence goes on along the minus strand of NW_024387503.1, from coordinate 1,800,347 downwards.
GGGATCATACAGCAGTTGCTTTGTTTGCTCTCAATTTTGACAGCCCAATTAAAGATTTCAGCTTTTCTTCAAATTCTTTAATTCTTGATCACGTTTACAACTTTGTACTTTTTTGTTACTCGCAGCAACAACTCCACCTCATTGTCAGTCCATTTAAAAAAGCTTTTCCTCAACATTTTGCCGCGACGTTTCAAAGAGCCGGAAAGCAAATAAGCAGCGGACAGAAATTAGATAGGTCCAGTCATCTTGCGTTTCACGCGTGCGCAGTACTGGAACGTAAGCGTTTTCGGCCGTTTCGATGTGGACACACAACTCTGTGAAAACGACTGAAAACAACAGAGTGGACCCGGAGCGTTTTCAGACGAAAACGCCTTTTTCAAATTTATCCGGGCTAGTGTGGATGTAGACTTAGTTGTGGACATTGCACACTGTGATCTACAGCTCAAAACAGGAGATGACCAGATCATTTGAGGTGATTCGGAGGTAAAAATTAAAAAATATAACAAAGTAATTGTCACACATCAATGTTTTATTCTTGATTTATTGCTAAGTGTTGGTATTATTAAAATATGTTCAAATATAGTTTGTACAGAAGTGTTTTTATATCGTTACGGGGAAACGAGTAAATAACCTTCAGTTCTGACATAATTGAATCTGCTTTAAAATTCTGTGTCTCCAGCTTCAATTAACAACTCAAAGGGCTCTGTCTGGGTTTCGGGGGATTGGAGGTGGTTATTGTTTTATTCATGACCATCATCGTCACCATATTTGTGAAAAGGAAGCTGGCAACACTTCTATTTAAAAGTCTTTTCATGTCACCAAAACTTGTTAGACCCGGAGCCAGTTCCCACCTCCCTGGGGCCCCCAAAGCAAGCCCGCGAGCCATGAAAACCATTTGCCACGGGGCTGGCTGTGGCTCACGAGATAAAGCCAGTCATATTGGCTCCTCTAGTCTCCCCTTCTGAGCTGCTTTTTTTAATAAATGCTGTAGCCTAACTAATAGAAGTATTTCATTCTTACTTTTTGTCAGGCACAGCATTGGTAAGCAAATCCGTGGATGAAGTTGGCAAGTGAGCACGACGCAGACAAAGAAATGCACTGCCCAAACTGGTTAACCAGAGGGACAGACTAGAGACATATGCACTGCTCCTTAACACTGATGTTAGCTTGCAGACCTTAAACTTGGATTAACCTGAAAGCTTTCTCACACGGCAGTCCTTTTTAATTTCCTCTTCTCATGAGCAGCAGGGCAGTTTGCTTCATTCGTCACTGAAGTTGTAAACATGGGCACTTGTTTTAAAAGGGGGTTCGGGGTCCCTGCATAATTTGAAGGTCCTATGCAACTTGTGTAGTCAATGCAATGGAGTGCTTAGTTGTAAACTCTCGTGTTTTTACATTTCTGTTCATTTGGCTCAAAATATATCAACAAAAACATGCAGGTGCTGCAGCTAAGTCTTTTATTTCTTTTTTCATAGGTCGATACCTAATTATGGCTTGAATAAAACTCTGAGAGAAAAATATTTTAACTTTAGTAAGGCATGAGTTTCTGTTGAACCCTCTTGCATCTAAGAATGTTTCTATCGTATTGATGCATTTTTGTTTGTTTGTTTAGCTGTATGGATATAACTAAATTTTACTTCAGTAACACTTATTGGCTAAAAATATCAAATATTTGCTGGCTAGATTTACTCATTTTTCTTCAAGCTCTACAAAATGTAATCTTACAATAAAACTATTGAAGAGTTATACGATTGCATACCTAGTATGTATGCAATTATACAACTATACACAACTGAATTGATACACAAGCATTGATACAGACTCTGGGAGTTAATGATGTTCGGCTTGGACTGATTGATTGAGGGGTCAATCCAGTCTATGGCCATCTTTTCTACTTGTATCCGTTTATAGTGAAAACAACACATTAAACAACGTTACAAAGCATGTTGGGAACTGGTTATTGTTTTTTCTTGCTATCCAACAGGCTGCTGTTGTGTGTGTTCAGTGATCTTTATTTGATGATCTGTCTTATGCTACTTTACTCTGTGTTCTATCATTTTATTTTTCCTGTGTTACATCATCCTTTCTCTGCTGTTCCTTATTCCACCAAGGCCCTTTTATAGGGATTTAGGGAAGTCACAGAGGGGAAAGAAAAAGAAGAAACCCCTGAACTTAAACACCACAGAAACACAGAAACGCTGTGGGTTGACGGAACAACTTTTGTTCAATAAAACCTTCTGGGGAAAGCGTAGATGGCACATTTCAATATTTCATCTTCTGTGTCTCCTCTACCAAATCAGCCATGAAATGCAGACGGCGAGTGTGCACACACCACCTCCCAAGCCTTGTTTAAATGGATGAGACGTCATGAGTGTTAAATAACAGAGGCACACTGCCACAGTCTGATATGGTGGGGTTAATCTGCTGAAACACATATACAGACACAGTGTAGGCTGTATATTACAAACAAGCCAATGCACACCCGATGAGTGCTGTTCACACCCAAACCTATAGCCATGGGAAGGCAAGCATACATCCAGACACACACACACACACACACACACACACACACACACACACACACACACACACACACACACACACACACACACACACACACCAAAAGAGACCACCTGTCAGTGTGAGCTGAACACCACAGGCAGCATCACCTGCTCGCAGGAATAAAACTCTTTGATATTCATATCAACCTCCAGCTCCGTGCACAATCAAATACCTCTTACTTTGCTTTTTCTATCTCTTTCTGTCTCTCTCTGCCCGAAATAATAATCACACAACATAAAAGTGGCGCGCTGAAACGCAGCATCAGGAGAAGTGTTTGCGCTAAAGAAAACACAGCAGTTTTTTCTGGAGCTGAGCAAATTGCTAACTGTGGAGGGGGGTGGAGGTGTGTGTGTTCATGGACATGGACCATGTTAAAACTATATTGTCCACACATGCAAACACACACAGAGATGTGAGAGGCCATAGAAGGAACACGGTGCCAGGCTACGGGGAGGGCGATAGGCCAGCCACTGTCCTGCCAAATGGCACCCCAGGCAGGCGAGGGTAGTACACTCTCATGATCCTCATCAACATTACAATTAGAAAGAAAGCAGAACCCAGCTGGTGAAACTGGAATTGCACCGATCGGGTTGACAAAACAGAGAAGAAAACTAAAAAAGAAGTAAAAATGCAGACACACTAGAATGAATGGATATGCTTAAAATGCAAAAGACCATGTTAACACGATTTTAAAGGGAAAAAAAGCTGCGTCTTAGCCTCAGATTAAGGGCTCTGCACGCTGCACGTGTCTCCACTGCAAGGAATTGTAGGAAGACAGTAACAGATTATTGAAAAAGCAACAAAAACACACATCACAACGTGGGGAAAAGTGAAATGATCTCATATGCGTCAGCGATAAAGATGCATCAATCAAAATGTGTCTTGGCGAGCCACTCTTCCCTCTGCTTTGTCCCAGCGTTGTTTAACACAGATATAGTGTAGCTTTCAGAGCGCTACAATATTGTACTTTATTGCACTTTGTGTGTCTCTGCTTTAAATCCTTCTCCTGATATGAAACGCAAGGTAAATGCTTTACTATTCACTTTGCAATTTATTCTGTCTCCCGAGTAGCGTGTGGCTGAATTGTTGCTCTGTATTCCCACTCTGCAGTAAAACTCATTTCCACAGCCACATGACAAAATATTAACATCGTCTTCACAATGAAATGTCACTGTGAGTGCTTTGTCAAACCAAAAAAAAGGGGCTGGTTCTCCTGATGCTCCATTAAGCGGGGAACTCCCAGTGCAGCTTGCCTGGCCTCAGGTGCCGCACCTCTCGCTGCTAACAGGACTGCTAATTGGAGCGCTGCACCATTAGAGCACACACACATGTACACACATGTACACACATGTACAATAAGGCTAAGCCAAGCCAGACATCCCCCTTCCCTAGAGGATTGGGGAAGCGTGCATCTGTGGAACAAGTGTTTTCACTGTAAAGGTTTTTAAAGTCTGAAATGCAAACAAAGGCCACAGCAAGGATGCTCAACAGGACTAGTTTGGCTTGACAGGAGTGTGAAGGCTTGCGTTTCTTTTCCTCTCAGTCACTCCTCATCCTTTTATTCCACTCCTTTTCTTCCTCGTAAGAAGCATGCAGGTGACACGCTGAATAAAATATTAACATTAGAACTGTTATTGATGGAGCAACCTGGTTTTTGAAGCGAGAAGTAAACCCGATCCTGCCAAATACCGGCACCCACGCAGACTTTCCACAGCTATTCTGTTACAGAGTTGTGAGTCGTGCCTAAAAACGTGCGTCCTATTTGCACGCTCCCGCTGTAAAAGTACAGAATACGGTGAATCAAAATATCACGAAGCTGTTTTCTTTTGGTTGTTGTTGAAGGAGATGCGTTAGACTCCTGTTGTTCCATGGGCCATGTTTGAATACAGGCAGGTAACACGTTTGCCGACGATGCTTTCCCCACACATCATGAATTATTAGCATCCCGTCACTGTTGGCAGCACCAGTCATCATTGTTTCACTTATGAATAAAAGTAATGTGCCAGAACTGTGTCTTCTGTCTACCAGTTGTGCCCACGCACTGTTTGTGGTGTTGAATCTTGGAGGTCTTAAAGAGCCGAAGTGGAAACATTAAACAAAGCACGCTTGAATTTTTTTTTCCCTACATGTCTACATTAGAATAAACTTCAATCAGTGATGCACAGGAGGTGAGCTATGAAATGTTGCTCAGTAACGAATTGTTGGCAAAAGAGAGTCCTGAACTTGGCCTCCTGCTTAGAGAGTAGTGAGCTCGGTCATGACACACAAAATGCTGAATTAAAAAAACATTTAAAAAGTCATAAATGCAACTAAAAACCACTTTGTATGATCATGTTTTTAAGTGGCGATATTGGATCGATCGCCATCCTGAGATAACGTTAGCTTGACAAAACTACCCCTTAATTCAGAATAAGCTCTCAGTCACACGAGTAAAACTAGGAAAGCAACTTCCTTCCATCTACAAAAACTCGGTGGCTGCCTGGCGATTGTATTGAATGTTTTTTCACTTTGTGGGACTGATTGCAACTTGTGGTGAACGGTTGGCCCGAACTTGAGGATGTTGTACAGTTATAAGGCAATTGCACTGGTGGGAGGCAACCTTTCTGCAAACAGTTGCAGTTTGACTCAGACCGACTGGATTGGCTCTTTCAGAGTTTGTCGAGGCTTTGCAAATATAGACATGCTAACATGTTCCCATCAGTCTGAATGGGTTTGTGTCAATAAGCACAACTTGAGAGGCTCGACTCAACAGGCTGCCAGCTGGTTGCATTTTGAGAGGAAATGTAATGGATAAATGTGAATTTTTCTTCACTGTTTTTAGACAGCAACAGATATGTGATCTTCAGTAATTATTCCATATGATCAAAAACAGATTGCTTGTAATTTTCAAGTTGAACCAATTCAGTTGCAAACTGACTTTGTCTTATGAGAGCACTCATGGCAGGTTTTAGCGAGCGTGTTGGTGTGCAGAAGTGAAGTGAGAGAACTGTTTGTTCAAATAAGATAAACTTTAACTTTGAGGAGAACATTTGCATGAAAAAATGTAATAAATCTCAAGATATGTGCATTGCTCAATATAATGCAAATTGTTAAAAATCACAATAATATTGTATTGTGAGTGAAGCATTGTGATTTATATTGTATCGTGGGGTGTATGGTGATTTCCATCTCTCGCTCTGATAGCGTCTGCATGTGGACCGGTTTAATGTTTAGTGCACAGGAAAATAAACCACAAGCAGTCTGATCTGTGTGGGCTGCTGAGAATTCATTTCTCTAATGCGAGGCTTGAACTGACTCACTTTTACTTTAGCGGGGTTTCGTACCACCTCACCACTTCACACTTAATATAACTGTCAATTTCTGCACAGTAACAAGCTGGCGTTGGGCAGTTCTTTTTAACATGACTTCTGGTAAATGAGATAAATGATTGAGTTGGAGTTGGTTGGCCGGACCACGCTTAGTTCATTTTGCTGTCCGATGATCAATACGGGATTGGAGAGTTTTTCCTACTTGTTGGAGAATAAGCAGTGTGACGATGATTTGAAGAATAAGGGGAAGAGTTTTAACAGGAGATATCAGAATTGTGTCATTACAAAGACACTCGGAGAACAAATGCATTGAGATGGGAAGATGTACGAGAAAATGCCATTTCATATGTTCAGCATTGGATGTTCCCTGGCTTATTAGGTATATTTTCAAAAATCATTTCCTGTTTGTGTTTAGTAATTGTTCCTGACATGTTTTTCTGCACATTTTGCCTGATCACATTTGTTCATGTGCGAAAAGTTTATCTTATTCACTTCAACAGGCTTGAATTTAATTCCAGCTGTCATAACAAAGCATCAGTGCACAAATTGCTCTTTTTTCAGCTCTCAGTTACACAGGAAGGACATACAGTGGACTGTACACACGGCTATAGAGTGGGCTGTTTGTGTGTCCTTAAAGGAGTGTCATTGGTAGGCCACACACAGTGTCAGTGAGTGAATCAGGCCTTTTTTACAGTGTAATGGCCTTGAAACAAGAAAGCCAGACAGACTTACTGACATGGAACAATACAGAGTGTCACATGAGTCCCTTCCTCGTGTAAAGACCGACATTTACTCTAATGCATGTGTACAGGACAGTGCTTCTGGCATAACAGAGCAATAATATCACAAAACCATCAGATGTGTGTGTGCTCGTGCCTGCGTGTGCGCTGATGGATGAGTGTCTTCAGAGATAAATGGGTCCCTATTATTTGTGCCTTTTATGGGAAAACTCCCCGCTGACTTCCGAATGGAAGTAGCATGCAGTCTTACTTCACATGCATGCGCGCGTGCGCACGCACACACGCACGCACACACACACACACACACACACACACACACACACACACACACACACATAGACACACAATCCTATAACGAGCTACAATTGTGGGGCCTAAGGCTGTGGCACATCTGTTGTAGGAGAAGACATAAGGCTTTCATGCAGGGACTCTCAAGATTCTCCATACAACACCACCACAATGTGCACACACTCACATGTTATACACACCCAGGCATACTTGTGTGATGAATGAGCTTTTTAAAAAAATAAATACAAAGGAAGAAGGATTGTTGAGTGGTGAAGTGATGGGTCTTATGGCAATTTTAACTAGGAATCCCTTAAAGCCATGGCTGCACACAAAGACACTGAGACTTATTCTCCCAAATTGGCCCACTGACCTTCAGATACCCTCCATAATGAAGCCATACAGTTTTTACTATTCTTGACTTCAAGTGGGAAGACTAAAGGCAGGATAGAGACAGAGGAGGTTTGGATGAATTTTACTGTCGAACCTTTGAATAAAAGCACATCAAAAATAGGGAAAAAACACAAAGTGGAAGTGTTTTCAGGGAACAATAATGTGACAGACCAGCTATGGAAGTGACAAGCTAACAGTAAGTGGCTGATAGCATATCTGTATCTGCGGCATTGCATGAATCGCACAATTAAAACACACAGTACCTGCATCTTTTGCATCCTGTGCTCATTTTAAGAGTGTCTCTCCTTTGCATGTTTTGGTTTCTGTCACTTGCGCAGCTGTTCCGTCACATTATTGCGTCCCCTAAAACACTTCTGCTGTGTGTTGTGTGATTTAGTTATTTTTTCTATTCAACTTCCATTGTGTATTGTTGGAGTTCCTTAGTGTTTTGTGTAACATTTCTCTATTTGCTGAAGTTACAGTGCATTTGACCTCTCAGGGCCACCGTAGCTTTTAGACATACCTATGATAAGCTGTATGTAAGCTTCTCAACCATTTACTGAGTCATTCTGACATTATCTTTGCCAAGTTTCTGTCTCACCAAACTTTCTGTGACACATACCCTTACTCGTACGATCGAATCATATTAAAAACTCTGACACAGTTAATATAAGTAAGTGTCATATTTGTCTCGGAGAACATATTTTCTTGGCATGAGCGGTGCATTTGCGAGCTGTCTTTATGCTCCCTCATGAGCTCTCATTACTTTGAAGGGACACCGGGGAATTCTTGAGCTATACCAAATATCTCCTTATTCCTCGCTGACTCTTTCAACTGTGGTAGGATCATGTCAGTGATTGCATGCATAAGAAGTATCTTCAGCTCTCCAGGGTATCAGAGTGATCCACTGGCTGAAATGAGAACTACTGTTGCATTAATGATTTGAGTAGCTCCCCTTTGATTGCACCTTTTTCCAGCTGCAGCAGGGGGCACTGTGATGTCACTGTTGGAGCTTGTAGAGGGTTATTACTGAACAGGGTCAGATTCCGCTGCAAGCTGGAACCCTCATACTATACACCGCCAAGTCACTCAGCATTAACTTTAAAAATCCTGCACTTTTAAAAGGGGCTTCTTCTGATTATATAATGGGTTGTATCCATTTGGCTGTGGAAATATTTAGATCGCATGCAACGTCTTTCATCGGTTTTTCCATCACTGTTCCAAGTGCCTGTTAGCTCAGGCTGTTATCCTAAAAGGGAGTTAAATTAGGACTCAGTCAAAGACACTAGGAATATCACATTACGCTGGTGTTGAAGCACGCCTGCCTATTCAGACACACGTTGAAGACACGAGGTATTCAACAGTCTGCATCTGTAGATGTCCACAGATTCCTTTTGGAGCTGACCTCTTATCAAAGTAGTAGTAGCGCTCTACCCCTTGTCAGAAAGTTTGTCCTACAAATATACATACGACTGAAGTTGCAAAGTTAAGAACGTCTGCAATCCTACAAACTTGACTAAGCTTGTCTGGGATGCCGAGAGCAAACTCTGCACACACTGTTACTAAAGCCACGGAGTTACATGTGTAGTCCTCACGAATAGCTTAACAGGCATGAAGTAGAACCCGGACACGCTTCCTCTCTCCTGCCATCACGTTGATGTGGAAAGAGAGGGAAGACTGTCTCTCTCCTGAGGCAGATGGGGAAGGAGAACCCCATTTATTATCCTCTGTCCTCCTCCTCAAACTCAGACGGCTGCCATACACCATCCGTGAAATGGCTCCAAATGGTTTGCCTTTGTCTATTGGCAGTGCTGCTGTTATGCTTTACATTAGGCCCGGCCTCTAGGGCTCATAGAAGTTATAAAGAATGTGAGTCATCCTGCTTTCTAGCACTCACTCTGTGAAGTATCTAACAGCAGGAGGACACATGCACTCAAGCTTGATTTTAGCTGTAGTGTGTGTGCACATATGTCGCTTTTCATCCAGAAAAATCTATTCTATGGTCTAGGAAGCATATGTATGTTTGTGTGTGTTCATATATTGGTTGAACTGTCATATTTCTATCCTAAAAAGATAGCCAGGAGCCTGGCTGATCAGAAAGGCCTCTGCAGACTACTTTTCTTCTAATGTGTAAATCTTGTTCATTGACTTTTAGAAGACATGGATGGGAGCACAAATCACTTTTATCAGTCGCACAGATGCTTTGCACATCAGTTCTTCAACTCATCCCTTCTACTGTAAGACCGGTTTCTCCCTCCCTCTGAGAGGAAATCTCTACACAGCGTACTTTAGAAACTTTCCCCACAACTACAGTACTTTAAAGCCCTAAGCCTTCCGTCTCTCCACTCCCACCATACACATCTTTGAAGCATTGCTCATTGGCAGTACTACACAGCTCCGAGAGCTTACGCAATGAAAGCCTAATGGGCCGGCGCTGGTTAACGTTCAGGCTTATGCTCCTGTTGATGAACTCGAGCAGCCATCACCGCTGTCTCTCATGCCAGCTAAAACCTGCATCGTGCTTACGAGGTTTAGAGATGAGGAGAGCACGTTGTCAATAGATAAAGGGCGCGAGAGTGAGAGAAGTTGGACTTGGGAGAAACCTGTTAGTAGCTCTTTAAATTTATGCTAGAAACTCTGGAATAATGAACTTTGGAGGAAAAAGGCGCATGGACATACACAGCAGATTTCAGAGGCAACGGATTTACCCTGTAAGGCACCTTCACGGTGTCAGTCAGGGTTACGTGTAGTCATTTAACCTCAACAGAAGCTGAGTCATGCACCTTAGCATCTTAATGCCACTCAGGGTGACTGAGACTGAGTGGCATCTAGATGTAAAACATTTGTAGAACATCTCTGTGCTGACATGAAAGCAATATTTTTTTTTTTTAAAGCTGTCCCGATTAAGGGCAGTCATATAAATCCAACTTGACTCAAAGTACAGCTCTAGTCATGCTGTACGGACATCTACTTTAGTCTGATGCCAAGTGTGACATCTGTTCAGCCATAAAGATGACTTAATCTATATCGGCGATGGGGACATGTTTTGTGACTTATCTGGGACCGTTAAACCCAATGGGGCTTAAAATTATCCTGGTGATGTAATGGCTGTAGTCTATGTAGTAACCCATTGACTCATGTGTGTGTAGCCATACTTCAATGTGAGCATCCGTATGTGCTGAAATCAGTGGTATTGACAGTTGGTTTCCAGTAGGAAACCAGGGATGCTGAATTGGACTTTATAGCATATACTAGTCAAATAAGAGCATCCAAGGAAGGCTGTGTACTCAAGGTAGTCCCTCTTTAAGTCCAGATGACAGGAAGGCCTTTATCACCAATCAGCCCGCTGTCATCTTTTAAACAGCTGCTTTTAGTACTTCACATGATAAAGACGCTCAGTTCTCTAGATGACTCTTTTGTCCAAAATAAGAAGTTTTTTTTTTTGTCACCCAACGAAAGAAGCCAGGACCTACATATTCTTGAAGAGAAGCAGCGGTATTTTGCCCATGGCGGCTGGGTTTTTATTGCCCTCTGTGTGAAGGGCTTATTGGAGGGCTCTTTTGTATGAGGGTGAATTTTACGGCGGACTGCGTGTATCGGCGTAATCGTAAAACTAAGTAGAGGAGACCTGTCTTTTATGGTGTCAGCGGTGGCCTGGTTTACCCCTGAAATAGGATTGCTGCATGTGACTGGTACGCGCAGAAACCAGTTAAAGCTCTGTGGTGTGAGGTAATAGAGCAAGCCTCCTCTGGAAGTGACTATTCGGTGAGCCTGTTGAATAAAACATGGAGCTGCGGGGTTTGTTTTTGTCTCGCTGCAATGTGGTGTTTGAATGGCCTGTTAATTGTACATCACCACAACCATAAAGACCATTGCGCTCACCCGTGTGTCAGAACACATGCCAGACTTTAGTTTGTGAATATTTGTTACTGACAGCACACAGGAAGGAGACTGGAGGTGAATGGTAATGACTTCCTAAATACTTTGGAGTTTTATGCATGCAGTCCATGCATAAGCATACATGCAAGAGGATGGAGGGGATGACCGCACAGGGGCGTCAAAAAAAAAAGAAATTCAGGAGATGATGCGATGAAATCATATCATCAGGTCGTTGGTGAGCTACTTCATCAGACAGATATAGTCTCATCTAAATGGAATGCAGTCATTATCACCAGTATGATTTACTGGTGATGTTCCTGCCGACAAGTCAAAATGTCAGCGGTGTGTTGAATAAACTAGCTTTTACAGTAAATGTGCTCATCATTCCCCAGTGTCTTTCTTACCGTGCTGATGATAATGTGCAATGAGAGCACAGTATCTAATGATAAATCTTTGCAGATATTTTAATGCGGGGAGAAAAAAAAGCTTCTTGCCCTTTAAGAATGTTTGTTAGGAAGCATTGACTGTTTGTATTAAGCTCTAGTTAAGAGATACTGGCCTCAAATGTGCACTCTGATGTTACTCAGCCTTGGAAGATCACACCCGATGGTCTTCTCACTAGCCGTGGATTGCTGTCGGCTTATGAGGAACTTTCAGCTTAATGACTGTGTCTGAATTCGGATCAGAAGGTTGTGTGTTCAGTGGATTTTGGGATTTAGTCTTTTTCGTGTTATGACCATCCTTTTTTCAGTTTTGTTGTGCAATGGCTAACATAGAGTGTCTTTTTTGGGGGGTTTCCATGACAAAATAGAAATATGGTGGCACAGACAAGTATACCTCCAGGACTCTTATTTGGCAGACTTTAATTCTCAGCTGCTCTGCGGTTCAGCTCTGCATCAATGGGAAAGTATGCAAGACATGTGAAGAGAAAGTCCTGTGGGTAACTTACAGGTCACAGTCCTCCCTCTTTTTATTCATTCTCTCTTTTGTTTTCATCTGCACACCCACACAGTGGAGCCTTTGGTACAAAGTGTCTGTTTCATCTTCCCATAAAATCAGTTTCTTTGTGTCTCTCAGGCAGATTATGTGCAGCAGTGTGTAGATGTCCAGAGGTCGTTGATGAGGTTATGGTCAGTGTATTAGCATGGAGCTGAATGGGGAATACTCCACACCTCATCTCTCTGCCCACACAGCCACTGATAGGAGGCTCATTATGCATCAAATGGTCGTAAATGGCCCTCAGACTGCCCGTCTTATCTGGATGAGCAGCTTCCCTCAGGCTCTGTGTAATCTGAGTGTGTGTGCGTGTGTGTTTACAGTAGTAGTATATGTGCTCAATGTATGCACTCTTCTTTGTGTCTTTCATACCTTGATTATTATTATTTTTTTGTTCTTCATGTTGTCATTGTACCTGTGTACCGTGGCCACAGTTTGTTTGCTTGCTTGCCAGCATAATTCATACAGTTTTTTGTATTTACGCATGTTTGTGCACGCACAAGCAAACGCTTGTTTACCAGACAGCTTATGTACTTGCGGCCCTGCATATCTAACCTCCCCCCCATCCCCCTTACCCACTCTCCCCTGCATTAGCTCATGCTACACTGATAGAGAGCTGTGATAACACACCCTATCACATCAAACAAGCAGAGAAGGGGGCTTGGAGGGAGAACTCCATCCTTCCTTCTACTCCTCACTCCCTCATCCTTCTTTTCCATCCATCCCCATGTTAAACCAATTAACAGTAATTACCAGGCCACCCCAAGCGCAGCTTCGTTCTGCTGGCTCCGCTGTTTTGTCCTCATCACCGCTCCCAACATGAAGGGAGGCTCCAAGATGTGTCTGGAAGCAGGTCATTACTGTTTATTAGCTAAGGGAGGCTGATTTCCCTTGATGGTCCCTGTAGGAGTGCGTTAAAGTTTGACTGTTTGGTCACACAGCTGAGTTTACACATCAGTTGAGTTTTATTCATATTGGGGTTTTATTCTCACTTAAAGCACAAGTGATTTCACAAGCTGCTGAGAACGCGCTCTCATTTGATACTGGCTGTGGAGTCTTTGCTTTTTTAGGTGGATATTTGTTTACAGAGTTTCTTTGGCAATGAAAACCTGATTTGCCAAATTTGTAGAAACTGGTAGGTGCCAACAAGATGTTTCCTTAAAGGTGCAGTCTGTAATCTTTTTAGGTTATTTATGTCTTCCAACAAATTGATCCATTCCCATAAACATATCATTAATGTATTAAAAATGCACACGAGTAGGTTTGTGGTTTGTAGAACCTGCCACGTTGCCCCACCATATTTGAATATAGTGGCCGGGAAGGATATCTATGTTCTGATGAATATGTTTGCCACACATGTAGTACACCAAAGGCAGAGAAGAAAACAAGGTTTTCACCTGCTGTGGAGGAATTTTTTAAATTTGTGACCGCACCACCTGCACACTAGTTATACAGCTAGTTATAAGCTAACATTATGCCAATTTTAGGCTCAAGTATCCTAAAAATCACGTTCCCTCCAAAGACCAGTTTGATTACATTATCATATTGTATGCAAGTTATTCATTAGTTTATTCAGAGTCCAACAATGACAAAGAAGCAACACTGGTGAAAACACAGGCTAACAGCAGCTAACACATCTGCGGAAGCTAACAGCAGCCAAAAAGCAGTGCTTACCAGCAGTTTACCATATGATCAACGACTCACTTCAGCGTTGGTCGGTCAGTAGTGAGCTTCTCTGACTCACCGACCAATATCAGACACCTTTTCACAAAGTTTCACATCCTCTTTGAGAGTAAAGAAAGGTAAACGCTTCTCACGCAGTTGACTGAGGCTTCCACTCTGTATGGAGACTGCAGGTTCAGTCTAAAGGGAATGTTTTTGATCTCTCTTGGCTGACTAAAACATTGTCATACAGCAGCCACCATAGCTAGGAATATGCACTTATACTGGGAGGGGGTAACCAAACAAATCAGACGACTGGAATCTGAAATTTACTGACATCTAGCAGTGAAAAAACTTTAGATGCTGTAACTTTAAGAAAATGTTGGATTAATGGGATAATAACTGTATGAGGCAATGATATGCCCTTTTCCATCTGTGTGAAGTGACCGACAGCACTAGGCTTTAACATAATGTGTACAATGATATAAAAATGCTGAACTCAGCACAGTGAGGTAATGACAAAACAAGCCAAATGCAGACATATTTGTTGGTGTTGGATTGACTTGCACTGTACAAGTAGTTTTTCATACAGCAGAAAAATGAATGGGAATTATTGGCTTCCTCTAAAGATTGCAAAATGAGCTCTGATATCATAATCTGTGCTGAAACTCTGCAGACTCGAGATTCCTCTGGACAAAACTAGCCTGTTGTGCTGTCTGTAGAGCGTGCACAATGGTAAAACTGTAAGTTGAGAGATGTAAATTCTGTAACCGTGTCATGCTCAAAGCTGCGCTTATTATGCAGAGCTGATGAGGTAGAATTTACCTGTCACAAAATTAGGAACAATTTAATGTCATTTCATAGTGACACAAGTGGTTGGTAGTTAATATTCAAATGAGCCGGTCCACGCTGTGCGACACAATCATCCGGTCACAGATCACACATTACCCCAACAATGACACTCAATCAATCATGCTTAGCAATTTGCCTAACCAGTAATCACATATATGCTGATTCCTGAAGTTTACTTGAATACATATGAGTCTCTCCCCTCCTTTTTTTGCTCCATGTGATTAATGGAAGCGGTTTCAGGTTGTGGCGGTGTTGAAATTGGAAGGCGACGAGGTTGCAGCCCTGTCACTTACACCGCTGTCACATCCTGTGATGAACTGGGGTGACTTCTTTTTATTTACTCAAATGATTATGAGCATACATATTCCCACACTACTCGCATAAACACACAGACGTGCCCCCACCCCCCTCCGGCTTCTGAGGGAGCATGATCTCATCATGTGAGAAATCCCCCACTTCCCCCATGTGGGGTGGGCACCTCTTTCCTGAATTATTTAAGGCCCTTTTATATCGGGCGTCTTGATATTGGTGGATAATGCCCCCTTGCAATTATGTCACCTTCAATAATAGATGAGTTGGGGGTGGTGGGTGGGGGTATGGGGGGGTTGTTGGTGCCCATTCACCAATTTGGCGAGGAGGGCTGGCATGGTAATACGATCCAGATGATGTTAGAGGGGAAAAGGTGCTTTTCACCTCGGTTTTATAAAGAGAATGGGGACTCTGTGTGTGTGTGTGTGTGTGTGTGTGTGTGTGTGTGTGTGTGTGTGTGTGTGTGTGTGTGTGTAGAAGTGCAGAGACAAGTATGTCCTGAGAGCCTTGAGCTTTGTAGATGTGTGTGTGCTCAAAAGATGGTAATTACAGCTTTCACCTGTCCATATAAAGAAAGCAGCACACATGCACACACACACACAGACACATTCACCTGTCTGACCTCATGTCTGTTCATCTGTGTTGTGTGTCTGTGTGTGTGCATTCGATTGTGTAGCTCTAGATGTGTCTAGTTGGTATGCTCTTCTTTGTTTTTTTCCCAGGAAAATCCATCTGTCGACTAGTTGGTCAGCTTTTTCCTTCTACCCTTCTTTCCCCTCCTTCTTTTATGCACTCACACATGCACACACACATGCACACACACAAACACAGTCAGTCTCAGGTTGAGCTGCAGGTGGCTCAGAGGTCTCATGGCTGCAGGGCTGGAGGGGAGCACTGACCTGTGAAAACCTTCAGCTTTAGACTGCTCACTCAAGTCTAGGGCTAATTCAATAAAGCCCATTGAGACAGAGTCTAGCAACATCTGTGTGCTCTCACGCATCATGGCGGCCTCACTCGGGAGTCACCGGGGCCACGATTTACGCTCAGTTACCGCTTCACTTAAGTTTTGGGCCAGGACAGGCGGACACTTAGTGACCTGCGGTGCCGCTGAGAGACATTTCATTTAGGGGTTAGCTTTAACCGAGCGCTGCAGTATTCCCTCTTTCTTCTGTTCACAATTTGTCGTTGTTAGAACTTCAAAAAGGATTTTTACTTTTTTCATAAACCTGTCAGTTACCTCTCTGATGAAAAATTAAAAGCTGTGAGGGCCCAGTGTGATGTCTTCAAAGTGTTTGTTCTCCCCAACGGTTCAGAACACAAGCCTCCTCGATTTCAAATCAAATAAAACAGAGAAACGCGGCGAGCGAAATGATTCATCTGTCATAAAAAATCAATGGTACTTCTTAAAATATCTATTTGAGGGGGGGGGATAATGGGGAAATATTAAAATTAAAATGATTGTGACCCTTAAAAGGGCTCATAAACATTCAGTTTTTACACAGAGCTCCACAGGAAGTGTACCCAAAGCATGGCGTTGCTCATCATCTTGCTTCCTGTATTAATTCTGTCATCTTTCTGAAGGCAGAAGAGATGGTGGGATGTCTTTGTCTGGGGATAGCTAAGGTGTGTGCGGGGTGGGTGGGTTGGAGTGGAGAAAAAGAGGATGTGTGTATGTGTGTAGGAGGTGAAAAGGGTCGGGAGGAGGTATCAAGTTACCCCCCTCCCCCTTTGCCCCTTATGCTGGCTCCGGGTTTTATCAGTCCTCGGCACCTCCAAATTAAATTTGTTCTGAGATGGGGAGACTAGCGGGGGGCGGGTGGATGTTAGATGGAGGGAGGCCAGCCTGCTTTGCTTCATCAGAGCAGCAGGGGCCCCTGAAGAGCCGAGCTGGCTGCTGATGATGACAAGCCAGATGCAATCAGGGACTGGGCCAGGTTTTGAGCAGGCCTGTGTAAGGAAGAGGGGTGGGGGCGATAGAAGCATATCACAGAGATAAACACAGTGTAGCAGCCGCGAGGCCCTCAGGCCGAGCGCACACTTCCTGTCTGCTGTCTTAGAATTGATTCATCTCTCCTGTGCAAGCTGACCCATCAACGCAAGCATGTAGCAGTGTAGTTTCCTGACTCAGTGTAAACTGCAGCAGCTGTCAAAGGAGTGGATGGGCAGATGATGAAAGCCAAAGTATTCTCTCAGCGAACGCACAGTGAATGCTCTCAAGTCACAACTGACAGGCCTCCCTCAGCAGCCTTAGAGCTCCAAAACTGCAAGGTTTAAAGTCGTGGAAGCACGGAAGTAAAAGTATAAAACTAGGTGTGATTTACCAACAATAAACTGTGATGTGAATATGTGTTTATTTTTCTCATGAATTAATGTTTGCTTGTAATGTTGTTTTTTTGAGATGAAACAAACAGTTTTAAGACATTAGCTGGAGATCTGCAAAGCTGCGATTTTTAGTCTTGGAAAAAAAAGTCGACTGTGGAGTTAAATCAAAGAGGGAAGGAAAGATGAGATAGATCCACAAATTTTGCCTGAAAAACAAACTCTAAAAAATGTCTTGTGACTGATGTGAATTTATTAAAGTATCATTTATACGTATTGCAGTTATTTTCTTTTTCTTTAGAGAGGGAACTGCACTCCTACAGCGTCTGTTGACTGTTTCAAAGCTTTAGAAACACTAACCCATTACAGGGTAATCACATGTTTTTAAATCAGATCAAGTAAAGTAGTAAAACTTTCCTTTTTGATAAAGTTCATAGGTAGAGCTGGACCATTTGACCTGGAACCCTCCCTTAGTTACACTACAGAGTGTTTCTTCTTCACTCACCTCTTCTCACTCTCTCTGTATTTTATCATTTAATCATCAGTTATTATTAATCTCTGGCTCGCCTCCATATTTTTTGTCCCGTCTTCCTGTCCTCACGTCACAGCAGATACTTACCCCTCCATGAACCTGGTTCTGCTGGAGGTTTCTTCCTGTTAAAATGGTGTTTTTCCTTCCCACTGTCAGCAAAGTACTTGCTCGTAGGGGTTTGCCTGATTGCTGCTGATTTCTCTCTATTATTTTGGGTCTTTAGCTTAGAATATAAAACACCTCGATGCTATATATAGTAAAACTGAAAATTGTGTGAAGCTTAAGTACTTTCTTCAGGCTTATGAAGCAGCACGTTTATGCGCCTGTTCTCATCCGGTGGGAGGTGCTTTTTGAATTCTTAATGCATTCCTCAAGTGTTTAAAAATCATCATAAAAGGACAGACATCAGCCTACTGCTGACTTGCATCGCCACTCAGCTCAGTGTTGTCTGAGTCTGATAAACACGGTAATGCTCTTTTAGACCAGCGTGTTTGTATATCAGCCGAGGATTATTCACCATACATGCAGAGCAACATTACCTAAAACATCTACTTTAGTGCGTCCCTTTGTAAAGAGGCTTCACAAGCTTCAGCGGCCTGCTGAGGAGCTCTATTGTTTGTGGTCTTTTGGTAGCCGCTCGTCAGACAGTCGCTGTGCGGTTACCGTCAGCTTTGCTTGGCATTTTCTTTTGTTAGCTTTTTTTGTTTACTCGGACATCTTATTGAAAAGGTCGATTCCCCACTGGGCCCGCTGTGAAAAAATAACTCTCGCCGTTTGAACTGCGCGTCTGACAGCTACAAGTGCCGTGGCTCCAATTCCTATTGTTGTACATAGTGTAAAAGCAGACAAGATGCTTTTGTGGGGTGTGAATCCTTCAGCATAAAGGTTACTCTTAATTGAGAAAGCATCTATGAGCCCTCTGACAGCTTCAAAGCAGTCTTCTGTTGAGATAAGAGGCTATGGAAGCTGTTTTGAGATACGCACTCAGTTGGTAGAAAGGGGTATAATTAGCTGGTGTTATGCAAACACACAGGCGCACAGTACCAAAAAAAAAAAAAAGGGTTTAAACTGCACACACAACAATGCAGACAGACGCTAACAAAGTGAAACACATACACACACCACATATATTCCCTGGTTGGCCTTCCATTGGTCCTTGGTGATGAATGGAACCAGAGTGTGAGGCCTGGCCTGGATGGCTGATAGACCCATTGATTCTCTCTCTCTCACTCTTTTTCACGCACACACACACACACACACACACACACACACACACACACACACACACACACACACACACACACACACACACACACACGCTGTCTATCTATGATGTGACAATGATTCTTTTCAGACCTCTTAATCGGCCTGACATTGACTAATTGAATTCATTAGCCGGCCGGCCACTGGCCGTTCATTGTGCTCCCAGTTATTTACAGGACATTTAAAAAGCAACAATACAGAGGAAATGTCAGGTTATAGCTGGAATGACATTATGTGAAAGCACAGAGTCTGCATCTACGTCTGTGTGTGTGTATGTGTTCAAATTAAAGTGCTACATTTTAAATACAGACATGTAGTGCTTAATAACCATGAATGATTTAGTGTGCAGCCTAAAAGGAGTGGAGGAAAGCCCCCATTTACCCCAGTCGACTGTGTTTTATGAGCAGAAGATGAAAAAGAAAATGAATCATAACCTACTTAGTGTTTAGCGTGTGTGTGTGTTTAAGTGGGTGTGCATGTCAGGTAGGGTTAACTAGCCTATGGGAGGAGAATAACTCTGGGGAGGATTTTTATTCCAAACCAAATACAATCCTACATCAAGCATGGTTTCAAAAGCAGTCCCCGAGGCCTACTTAAAAAAAATATCAACGCCCAGTATTCCGGCTTGAGGGAGTTCTGGGAATGGCTTTCCCTTCTACGTTCTGTAATTCCACAGACAGACTATTTGGACATGTCATGAAATATGCTTTTCTTTTCTCTGTTGTTAGTTTGCTGTGATTTATTCAATTTATTTTTAGCAGTGTAACATTTTGAACGGGGTGTTTGGGCCTGGCTGTGTAAAACTGCAACACGTATTCATTGTTTTATAATCTCACAACTTTAGTTGTACATACAGACCAACATTAGATTTAGCCAAAAGCGTGCAAGTCAATCAAGGGGCAATGTTGCAGAAGTTTAATTACTTAGGTTTAATTACAGTGCTTTGATATTTTTATTCATTCGAATCCTGATGGGTTTATTGCTGAGCACACTTGCCCATCTGTGTATTCTGCCTGCCTCTGTCTCTCACTCCTCATAAACGCACAGTGTTCGGCAACGAGACCTGACCGTGTCACAGCCGTGTGCTTAATTTAGACTTCCCAGCGATGGCGCTCTGTTCGGGGCTCGTCACGCTTCTTTGACAGGGCAGTGGTAAATGGGGCCCAGGTGTGTGAATGAGCTCTATCCACACTCTAGTAATGGTTTTTACTGCCAGTTACGCACACACACACACACCCCCACACCCACACAGAGTCCTGTGCAGCAAGCTGAAACCTTAGAAGACAGATAGAAAATGAACCTTCTGTTGAGCTAATTTCTTCGTATTTCCTTACATGTGTTTTAACCAGATTTACTTTGAGCGGACCACAGGAAGTGCTTTTGCGGGTCAGAGGGTCAAATGGTTAACACGCTTGATACGATCACTGCGGGATCGGGTTGGAGAGGGTCTTGTCTGGGATCTGGGTGCTGAGGAAATGTAAGACTAACAGAGGAAAACGAGGGCTGAGAAAGAAAAGGACTCTCCTCTTTCCATTAGTTCTAGATATCAGTTTGTTTAGTATCCAATTTTTCCATTCGGAAAAGAATTATTTTATTGTAAGTGAAAGGGATGAACATAAGTCGAGGATAACAAGGCATGTCCAAAGGCGCATACATGTAGTCAGGCCTAATTAATTTGCAGGAATGTGAATGGAGCTCAGGGCTGTGAAAGCGGCCTCTGAAGGGTTCAGCAGAAGACATTAAGCATACAAAAGCTTTTAGAGGTAAAGGTGTTGTAACTGAATAACCCGTCGATGTGTAGGACATTTTCCTAAAGCAGTAATTTAGATGATGGACTCAGACAGTTGTAGCCATCTGTTATTAGGATTACAGGACAGTAGACACTTCAGTGCCTGGTAGGTACGACTGTGAAAATGATTATCACACAAAAGAGCCTTGTGCCACAGACAGAAAACAGCAGAGATGGTCAGAAAAAAAAGGCAGACATCTGTTCTTTCATAGGAAATAATTTCAGTGAGCCGTGATGCTGTTGTGGTATTATACTCTGGATGGATAGATGTTAAATTTACGGGTGGATTTCAACTTCCCAACGTGAGGCTTCTCATATGTCTTCAGTGGAAACATTTTTTCCTCAGTGGGTTTTAATATTTTCTTAACTTTGATGTCTCAGTCTGAGTTTCAGTTGTTTGGTAAGAATTTTATTTGTGGTGGGCTGTCATTGAAAACTATTTTTTACAAAAGAAGTCGGCGCTGTGAAAAGAGCCGGCCTTGACGTGATTTGAAAACGTAGCCTTCTTATCCGGAGGGGGACACACTCGCATTACATCACAAGGACTTCACAACAAGGTCTCCTTGTTGTGAATTTTAACTGAAAACCGCTCAGCATTGTTTGCATGACAAAAAAACAGAGGTTGCGGGTCTACATGGGAATGTCAGAGGGCCGGTTAAGCTTTTCATGCAATTAAAAAAAAATCTTAATATGTGCTTTATCAGCTGAAAACATTATTTGTGGTGAAGCTCAATATTTTTAAAGAAACACCAGCCGAAACATTGGAACTTTCAGTTATATTTTTTTTGCAAATGCATAAAAAAAGTCATAAAATTATATAATCAAGTGAAATAAATGTTATTGCCCTTGAAGGAAATATGTCTTGGGCACAGTGCTAGAGTCCATGATGAACACAGAAAGAAATATTGTAAAAACACTTTATGTAAAACCATAAATTGAAAATAAGCCCTTCTCTTCACCATAGCTAAAAAAATTCTGTTTTCACAGTGTAGCCCTAAACTTTACTAGGTATCAGGTGTGGTGGTTAACACATTCGCTTGGCAAACTAAAGGTCGCTGGGTTGATTCCAGCTGGAGACACAAATCACCTTTGGGGTTGCATCAGAAAGGGCAAAACAAACCCCTGCCAAATGAAACATGCAGCGTTACCTGCTGTGGTGACGCTTTACGGCAAGAGAGAAGTGAAAGTGAGAATGCAAATGACTTCGCGGCATTAAACAGTCTTAAATGTGTCAGCTACCTGGGACAAAGTCTGTGTGATGTCTGATTTTACCAGTATAGCACAGTTAACAGTCATTTGCCTGACTGCCAGGTGTTGTCCTCTTTCTGCATGTTTAGTTACGAACTGGTGTGAAAGGTGTGAACTCAATGTGCTTTATATTGTAAGGTAAAAAACTCGACAGTAATACAGAGAAAGACCCAACAATCAGACGACCTCTTGTGAGCAAGCACTTGGCAACAGTGGGAAAGAAAAATTCCCTTTTCAACAGGAAGAAACCTCCATCAGGACCAGGGTCAGGGAGGGGCATCCATCTGCCACGACTGGTAGGGGTGAGGGGAGGGAGACGGGGCACTGTGGAAGAGAGACAGAGTTGATTAATACCTGTATAAACACGTAGAAAGTGAAGAGATGCGAGTGAAGATGAAATGCTCAGTGCATCATGGGAAGTCCCCAGCAGCCTAGGGCTATTTGCAGCGTAACTAACTCCAAAGAAACACCCCACTTAACCACACAAACCCTAATTTCACCAGGCCATTCATCTTCTAAACTAATGATGAGAAAATGGATTGAGTGCATGAAGGAAAACGAGTCGGGAGAATCTGGAATTGTCTTGCTGTGAGGCAACAAGGCTAACCACTACCCCCGAGTGCTGCCCAAGTCCTGATCAAGCTGCAATAAGTCAAAGAAATCAGAATATAATGTTTCCGTCACATACAAACAAATGCATAGCATTTTGTTTTAATATAGCCTATTTTTCAAAAAATATTTGGCAAGAGCCTCACTACTTTATGGTGCTTGGGTTTAAGTTGTTTTTGTTTTCATGCCTTCCTTTTCCTTTCCTCAGTCAGTCTCCTTCCTTCCAGTCAGACCCCCGTTTTCCATCATCCTCTAAAATTTGTTGTTCTGGGCAAGAAACAGTGAACTCTGCTTTCCCTCCTCTCTCCTTCCCCTCTCTCGTCTCATTTGTGTTTTCTTTCCATCGTTTCTCTTTTCATCTTGCATAAGTCCTACAGTGGTTTTCTCATCATCATGCTGTAGGACAGAAGAACATGTCTGTGGTCTGCTATTCCATAAACCCTTACATTTGCAGGGCCAACTACCATTTTTGGCTGCTTCTGGATACTTGTTTTTTTTTTTTTTTTGCACACGTGCACAGGACATTATGATGTGTTAAATACATTCACCAGCTGCTGAACTATTACATCCTGCTGCTGTGTGTACAAAGAGGTTAAATGAGGCCTTTGAGATTTGAGCCATGGCTATTGATGGTTATTTGATTGCCACAATAAGCTCCCGATATTGCTTGAAGGCAGAAGATGAATTGGTATTTATAAAATGAGGAATGATACAGTTTCACTTAGATGCAGGCACACAGAAGCATTCCTCGTAAACACCGTGGCCTTTCACTATGTCCTAATGCAAAATACCACATCACAGGTGAACGGTCCATTCCAGCTGTAACCTTTCCGTCTCTAACAAATAGCTGGTAGCTGGAGGAGAGCTCATATAAATACCAATTAGATGACCCAGTTGTCTTACTGCCAGCTTCGCGATGGCACCCTGGCTAAGAAAATAGAGCCCTGAGTGGCATTCATCAGCATCCATTGTCATTCTTTCTTCCGACTCTCTCAGTAGAGGTAATTGACTGGAGAATAATGCCAGACGATCAGTCCACCTATGGAGAGATGAGCTCTAGATTGATTAGCTCTATGGCAGCGCGGTGAGCCGCGGAGTAACTGAGATATTGTTATTCTCCGGTATGAAACGGCTCTAATGGAGCTGGACAAGGACTGATGATCAGAGGGGATGGAATGGAATAAGAAAAGCGCTTGAAATATTACAGCGACTCGTTTATTTAAGAGGCGCACTCTGCACAATGGAAAGGTTGAACTTCTTAGTGTTGCTCATCATATTTAGGGAGCAGGAAAGCAATAACTGGGGTTATTAGACTGACAGTCTGCCTGGGTGCATTCTTATTGCTGATGGCACTTTGGTGAGACTATGAAGTAAATGTTAAAGCTGCACCAGACAGTTTTGCAGACACTGACCTGGCAGCTGGGAAAACAGTTTAAAACAGTTTGCTAAACTTTGTTATTCAAGTTCTGTGTGTGATTTAAAGAACAATGAGTTTTCCTTCTTTAGACAGTAATACCCCATACCTGTTTAGACTGCCTGTCCTGTCTTCCTCTGCTCAGGTTAAGGCAGATGACCGCCCCTCCCTCAGCCTGGGACTAACAGAGGTTTCTTCCTGTTAAAAGGTTCTTTCTTCCTGGTGTCACCAAGTGTTTGCTCATAGGGGGTGTCTCATTTTCAGGGTTTTCTCTGTAATATTGTAGCATCTTTACCTTACAATGTATGCAGCTGTTTTTGTGATGTGGTGCTATATAAATGAAACTGAACTGAACTGAAATCTCCAGAAAAATCTGGAGAAGCACCAAAGTCGTGCTCACTTTACTGACTGGATGAGCAGCGTTTGCAGTGCGTGACCACCCGCCCCACCTTGCCCTCTCATTTTTCAATCGGTGACACTGGCAACACCTGGGCTCAGTGTGCTCTATATAAGACCTCAGACCTCAGGTGTGGGGTGCTCTCCTATCTGAGACGCCATTCTTGCATTAGTGTCTGTGTCAAACAATATTATTTACACTTTTTCTTTTTTTCGCTCATGCACTCACCTACACCACTGATTCTACTGACTACACATGACATGGCTGCTTTTTTCTCATTTTAAATAAACAATTCCTCTTAATTGGGATTTTGTGTGTACATCTGTTTTGTCAGGCCACATGTGGCCTGGTTTGTGACAACTGTTCAAAGCAGACTATGTGTACCGCATGTAAATGAAAGCTGCTGGGTATGATTGCTGTAACCAAGGGCTCAGTTTGTCCTCGTCATATGCATTGTACTTTTAAACTGCATTGATTATACACAGATTCCTAATAGGTGCTTCATTTTTCCATCCCTAAATTTGGCTGTCATACATATTGCAGTCTGGATCCGTATGCATGCAAATGGATTGTGAGAGTCTTTTTGTCTTGTAATGTTTCACACGGCAGACATACGCTCTCAAACTGCAGGATGACAGTTATTCTTGCTGCCTGTGAACAGATTTGGAGTATTGCTGGGTTGGTTTTGGACTTGTGTGCGTCCACACGAGCAAGCAGCCAAGAAGAACTAAAGAAATGTAGCTAGAGCGCTCACGCTGTATTTCAGAAATAACTCTGAAATGCATTATTTTGTTCATATGTATTACAGGGAGACGGGGACAGAGGCAAAATTCAAAGTGAGAATGCAAGTTGTTGGGTTTTTTTTTTTGTGTGGTTTGATGAAAGTGACAGTGACACTGGGCTAGTCAAACACACACAGTCGCTGCCACACGCAGCCTGACCAATAATAGAGGCCAATGAAATCTGCTCATAGGGAGCAAGGGACCCGATTGTCGACGCGGTAACTGAGCCGAAACAGTCTCATTCTGCTGCTGTCATACACAGAAAATGGGCTGACTACAGTCACAGTTAGGCCTCGCGAGGTGGCTGCCACTTCTCTGCTCCAGCTGTGGCGCCTTTGACATCATGGATGAGAATTTATGCCTCTCCGCCGCGATGCCCGAAAGTATGTGACATGCAATTTCACCTGGAATGAACGCAAACTGTGTTTTTATAGAGTTGTACTTTTCCCGAGCACCCTTGAAGTCAAACCCGCGTTAGGCAGGAAAGGGGGAGGAGCCCAGCTCGCGGACCTGCGTCCACCTCATCGACGGAGGATGATATTTTTCATCGTCTTCCTTTGTTTCCACCCTGTAATCAGATTGTCCTGTAATGAGGCTGCAGGGGGAAGAGGAGAACAATTATGTGTTCAAAATGAGCTCAGCTCCTCTGCGGAAAGCGTCCCTCCCCCCTTTACGTGGCTGTGGGAGATGCTGCTTGGAAATAGCTCAGATTGCTCCCCACAGGGTTTTAACACAGCTCTCTGCTGATTGCTCGGTGTGATTGCAGACTGAATCCGGACATGCACGTGACTTTGTGTCATCTTGTCAAGCAGCGCTCAAAAAAATAAAAAAGCAACGGCCTGCCGAACTCAGAAACCACCTTTGTTTGGAAAGCACTGTCAGCCTTGTAGATCCGGGCTTCAAGCAGGTCATCCGTCTCTCCTACTCGCATCATAATAAATATCAAACCTATTATCCTGAATGATACAGTGTGCCAGAGCACCTCATTCATCCCCTTTTCACAGGGGTCTCTCATGTCATTGACTGTGGTGTTTTGAAGATGAGCTACCGTAGCCTTGTCAAATGTCATCATCCAGCTCATCGCCCAGTCAGAAGAGCCATGTTTTGTCCTTCAGTACGCGTCTAAAAGGATTTGAAAGTGGTAAATGTGAACAGTTTTGCAAATCAGATTGACAGCAGCACTGTACTTAGTGCCTCACTTATAACGTGCCATATGTCTTTCTATCGAACCGTTACTGTATGTTTACATGTGATGATGTGATGATGGGCCCACTTTATCACCTAACTGTATTTGAGATCATTGGAGAATGAATGAAGGGGAAATAAAAGTTAAACTTCATTTTACTGACTGAATTAAAAAGGCAGCCTGGTACAATGCTTCATGGTTGCTCCCCCCACCCCCAAAATCTCCTCCTGCTCCTTCTCTGCCATCTAGCTGTGTGTCTTGAGGGGTTTGGAGAGCCGGGGAAAACCCTCTTTTCTGGAACCTTATCTATCGTGCAGCTTGCCGTCATGCAGAAACACCCCACAAATGCCCCGAGACACGAAGAAATTAGCATAATTTCCAATTTTCTATGCATATTTTTTTCAACTTTTCATCTTCTACTTCTACTCTATTTCCAATTTCAATCCATCTGTCTCTTTTTTTTAGTTTTCTACTCCTATCTTTCTTTTAATACTGTACGTTACTTAGCATGTTTAGCTAAACCCTTCATTAGACATGTGGGCTGCTTGGTTTTCTCTGCTGAACTCGAAGTCTCCCCCTCCATCAGCATCTCTCCTGCTTTTCCTTGGTTTTGGTCCCTGTTTCTCTGGGTCTCATCTGTATTCGTAGTTCCATCACATTGCGGTTTTTACTCTTCTCCTTTCCTCTCCACTTCTCCTGTCTCCTCTTCTCTCTCTTGTCTCCTCTCTTCACCCCTCCCAGTAAGAGATGCTGGGTTGCCTGGATACTTATTTTCTCCTCTCCAGGAGTAGGGTGGGCTGAAGGGGGGGGGGAAGGGAGCGATGGAGAGGGGGATGGATGGAGACTGGAAGCGAAGGAGGAGGCCAGCAACAATCACCACAGGGGCACTGAAGGGAGACGGCTGTAGGAGAAATGGGGAGAAAAAAGGAAACGGAGCAGGATGGTGGCTGTCACTCCATTTTTTTTTCCGTTTGTGTTTGGTTTGTTTTTGTGCCGCCATATTTAACCCAGGAAAGAAAGGAAATGGATGTTTTCTCTCCAAACTGTATATTTAGTAGTAAATAGATAATATCATCTCTGTGTTTGTTCGAATTATTGATTCCTTTCTCTCATTATTAAGGGAATAGAACTTTATCCACAGGTGAATCTACAGTCACCACACACACACACACACACACACACCTGTCTCGCTGCAGATCTTTGCATTGTGGCCCTGCCTCACCCGCCACCCCTCCACCCTTCATTTCTTCCTCCATAATAACCCATGCCAGCCTCTGTTTCCAAGACAACCACTCCATCAGCCTCTCATGGCTTTGCTGCCAATAGTATTGCTGATGATTTGTGTGTGTTTGTGTGTGTGTGCCTGATAAGTACTGCAGTACTGTATGTGAGCTATTGAAGATCAAGAATCAGTCAAGATTGAAAATTGATTTCTGATGTACTGTTTCGAGGTTTGCTCTACACGCAGGTGCATCCAGGGATGTATAAACTCATTAAAACTTTCTAGGCAGATATACAGCTTAGCACTTTGCAGTGACTTAACTTGTAGCAGAGCTGGCTAAATGACATTTTTTCTTGTTATCTGATAGTAGTGGTGTATTTGGTGGGGTCGGGGAGTGTAGTCACTGTTTTGTTTACCACAAGCTCAACGAGTGAATCCTGTTTCACACGAGCTGGATTCTTTTTCTTGTTTTTTGTTTGTTTTGTTTTTTGGCTAGTTGTATTGTATGCACTACACACTCAAACCTCGTATTAACCTGTCTTTGTCTCTGTCTGTTTCTCCTGTGCCGTGCCGCTGCTGCCACCTGCCATGCCTGTGTGTTTCTGATCCACCAGGTAAGTTATTTCATGCTCCTCGGTCTCACAAACTGCTCTCATCACCATGTTCAAACCAGCTGGCCACGAATGACCCCCCCTCCCACATGCACACGCGCACACACACACACACACACACACACACACACACACACACACACACTGCACTCACCTTGATCAGTTTCATCCCCCATTTTCTTCTCCATCTTCTCCTTCTCTCCTCGCTGATTCTCACCCTACTGATAGCGTTTCGTACCTTTTCTCCTGGTGGGTGTCTTTTATTATTATGGGGTGTTTGTTCATCCCCCCAACACACACACACACACACCTCCTTTTCACAATGAAGAGCCCTGTGTGGTGTTAGACGGTGGGTTTGATGAATGGGATGTCGGTGCTAGATCCAGATGAAGGCAGGGCTTGTCTAATAGCATTCCACAAAGACAGAGATCCCAGTAGGGTGATCGGAAAAGTAGCCTTCCAAAGTAAGGTGGGCTCAGTGAAGAAAGAGGGAGAGAGAGATGTGATGTGCAATAAATGTAAATGTAAAGTAGATGTGACTTAGTAGCAGTTTAATAATACAGTGATTAAAAATGACTGATCTTTGGAGTAGGCAGAAGCAGACTGATGCAGTGTGGTACTGTGTGAAGCAACAAAGCACATACAGAAACATCTCCGGATATATTTTGTTAATATCTGAACTGTCATTCTGGGAAAAATCACAGATGTTGCTAATATTAAGTTGTCTTTATCGCAATTAAGTGTTTTATATAAAGTCTGGTACCAACATACCACATGGATGTGTTTATTTCCCCATGATTAATGTTATTTTTACACCTGCACGTTTCCCCACCTGTTCAGATCAGCCTTTCCATGGTTTGTTGATTATAATCACAGCAGTACCTTAGTGTTACAGCTTATCAACTGCTTTGCTGAATGACAGTTCAACTTGTAAAGTTTAAAGTATAGTATAGGAAATACTTTTACAATATTTGTTAACTTGTGCACCACAGAAAGGCTCTCTTCTTTATTTTTTTTTAGTATCTATTACAGCTTTTATATGTTTTTGTGATTAAATACACAAAGATTCTTCTCAGTTGAATAATTTTCCTCTTCGAAATATTTTAGAATTATAGTCAAGCTTGTAATTTGGCTTGTGTTTAGCCTAATCTTAATAAACTCACTAAATGGTGGAGAAACCATAGATACTCAAAACAGATATTCGTGTATTTAATACGATTTTCAAAACTAAGTAAGCTATGCTTCTGTTGTGTAAAGACTGTGATGATTTTAAAGTACTGAAACCAGACTGTGACCACGTAGTAATAAAATTATTAATATGGGAAACAATCATGGGATACATGGACATTTTAGCTACATGAACAGACATATTATTCCATATGTCTTTGAAGCTAAAGAGTCAATTTGACTGCAATTTATCAAAGAAAGTTATCATTTACTCATTTTCAAACAACAATATAAGTTAAAATATTCTCTTAAATAGCTGCCTCGGTTGCTGCTGCTGTATTTGCAAACTACAACTCTGGAGTATTATTAGTTAGAATTACATTATAAGGTTTTGCACATAATATCTCACATAACACGGTTATATAGGCTAAGAAGCCATGATGACAGGGACTTTCTGTGCACTTACCACCCACAGTGGAAAAAGCCTAGTTTATGACTTCTTAATTACCCGAAGAAGATGACAATGAAGCTAAAAGCTTCATCGTCATCATCACCTTCGACAGGTTTAACTTCTTGTTGTTTTTGGAAAGCCATGCTAACGTTAGCTGCTGGTCCTTCAGTGAATTTGGTGTTTAGTCTGTCAGTCAATTAACATCTAAATATGTTTCTTTTTCTAGTGAATATAGTGCACTTATTATTAATTAATTGTTAATTAATTATTTCACATGAGGAAAAAATGAGAAAAAATATTTAAGAAGAAGGTTAAAGGAGGCTAAACTAGTGTAGAAATTCTTATCTTACTTTCAGCCCAGATCAACATCTCGTTTTACAGTGGTGTTCCTTTTGTAATCTCTGTGCTGTAATTATATGAAGAACAGGATAAAACCAGTGAATAGAAAGAAGCAAAATTATTGTCGTGTGTTGAAAATATCATCAGCACATCAGGTACGTGTCATCAGGTTAGAACAGAGTGAGTTCAGTAAACAATGAGATTCTTTCTTCTTCTTTTTTTGTAACACACTTTATGAAAGCATCAGTGTCTTTGTTTCATCTTGGTTTATGTCGCAGTCCCTGTTTTCATCTTTCTATTATGCAGCTGTTTCGCCCTTGCTTATTCCCTTTCCCCGGCTTGTCAGCTGCTGTATAACAAACACTGTTTTAATGCTCGGCATCTATTTAACTTTTTATAACCCTTTTTATCACATGTGCAAGTTTACTTTTTGCAGACTGTCCCAGAATTGTAGTTCACAAGAGGCCAAGAGGCTCTCAAAAACATTCCAGAAATGTCCAAAAAAGGCCTCGAAATGAACTGTTGGTTTATTTTTGGGGCTTTAAAAAGTACCTGCTGTGAGCAGTTCCTTACGAGGAAAGTCTCCTCCTACCATTTAGCCCCAATCATTGCCACTTTCTAAATGAATTAATGCACTTTATACTACCAAGATCATCTTTAAAAGCACCACTAGTTAATAACAATGTGAGCATGCCATTTGTAATACCGCGTAAGTCATAAAGGAGAGGAAGAATTCAAACTAGTTCTTTTGAAATAATGAAAAGGCAGCCAAGGCACACGGCTATCCGACCCTGGTTAGGATTTCTGGGGCCCCACCATGGAGCCAGACCTGAAGGGTGCTTGCTGGAGAGCACCTAGTGGCTGGGTCTTAGGCTATTGGGTCTGGCTGGGTACAATCCAAAAGCACTATGTAAGCCTGCCCTCCTGTGGACCCATCACTCACAGGAGGGGCTGTAGGTGCTCTGTGAATCGGGTAGCGGTCAGGTCAGCGGCCTTGGCAGTCCTATCCTTGCCTGATAATCTAGCTTTAGGTACGTGGAATGTGACCTCTCTGATGGGGAAGGAGCCTGACCTAGAGCAAAGGTGTCAACTGATCATCACCTGGTGGGGAGTTGGATCAGGTAAAGAATGCTGGACAGACCCGGAGTTCCCAAATATCTAATAATGGTGCGCCGGGAATGTCTTGGTTGGGGCCCTGGTCCATGCAATCTTCCACTCTCACTTCCTGCAGAAATTGGACAGCATGTTCCACGTACCATGGACCATGTTCCACACCTACATTGTTGAAACAGCTTTGCAGAGCTGTGGTGGTAACCCCCGACCCAGATGGTGTCGTCCTATTGAGTCGTATTGAGCTTGGTTGGCTTCTTAGATCAGGCAAACAGATGGCAGACCAAGTGGGTGTGGCTTTGGGAAAAAACTTGGGTGTGTAAGGAGTTTGTGATACATGGAGCAAGACGTTCAGTTGGCCCTTAGAATCTATAATTATTGGTTCATATGGACTGGTGTCAGCAGGTGTGCTGGCAGCTGCAATCTCAAGTGCTACTTGCCTCACATGCCTTTGTGGCATCCATACTGTCATGTGATAGTGAGCAATCTTTTTTATCACAAATTTTATTATTTCAATTAATTTATTTTTATCCTGATCATGTCCAACACTACCAATTGTTGGAAAGTGAGATCCAGTAACAATACATCTGTATTAAATTTAGGTAGTTCGAATCAACTAGTTTAAGGTTACACTGCTTGTGTTCACCTTTTTCGCTAGTACACACATATAGCCTCTTTGTGCACCTCTCATCCTCCAACTCATTTTCCTCTAATTGATGGATGCTACTCATCCAGCCTCTCTGGCAGCTTTTAAGAAGCTTTTAATAGGAGCTCAGAGGGCAACCAGCACCATCTTTCTTCCCCTTTCTCCTCCTTCAAACTAGCAGCCTTCAATGGGTCTCTTGAAGACTGTTCTATGTGTGTCTATTTGAGAGAAGAAGAGCGAGAGATGACCAACTGTGAAGTGTGCTAATAGGCTCGCCCGGCCTGGTGTCGTCGTTTTATTCGGTCCCCGCTTCCATCTCCTTCTTGCCGCCCTTGTACCCAATGGGGGTTCAAAAAGCCTCCTTAAAGAAAAATAACACTCGGACAACATTAGCTGCAAAAAGAGAGAAACAACTTTGGATGAAAGTTTTTCTTCCTATTTGTTCTTTTGTTATTAATTTCAGTTTGTTTTTGCCTAGTCGACTCATATGTGAAAGTGTATCCCTGTCTGTAGCTATTATATGAACTGCTTCTTAGTACTGCTTGGTTTGAAGTAATTTTACCAGTGTGGAAAACTACTTTTTTAACACTACTTAGGTAGCACACTACAAAGAAAACAAGGTCAAAGCACAGCACAAAGGAAGAACAGAAGGAGTGATGGAAGCTTTTTTTTTTTTTTATACCAACACTGTTAGCTGCGCTTTGTCTGTCACCACCAGTTAATTGTGTAGAGTGTGGGATGCGCTTTGTTTGGAGAAGCCAGAGCCCTTCACTGAGCTGATCAAAAGAGGCAGAACCAATAGAGATGAAGAGCTTCAGGTGGGGAGGAAAGACGAGGGGGTATCTCTGTCTCGCTCTTTCTGGCAGTCATGACTTAATGATCAGACGTTATAGTTTTCCATTCAGCTGTGCTCCTTTCATTATCTTTATTGGCACAATGGCCAATCAGAAACCACATTACCAAGGCAATTCATTCACAACTAAAAATCTATGTAACCACATTTCCAGTTAACACTCTTTATGCTGAAATAATAGACTGTTTGGCTTTGACTCACATTCTTAAATCCCAATATATGGACAAATATCTACCAATTAATTTAAAAAAAGAAAGGTGCAGCACTCCTCCCAACATCTTTGTCTTTATTACCCTCTCTCTGTCTTTATCTACTATTCCCATGCCCCCTCTCTGACACTACCAGCCCCCACCACCACTCAATATTACAGCACTAATACTGCCACTTCATGTGCAAATATTTGAGTCTGCCGTCAAATCCCTAATCACACCGATCAATCTCCCAGATATTACCCTACAACTGAAGGCCTTTGGACAACTGCATTGATTTTTTGCCATTTTCCTCGACGCTTTCCTTCCCCACGGATATATCAAATCAAAGCTTTTTTAAAATATTTTGTAAATATTCTCTTCATCCAAGCTCGGCGTGACAAGGAAGGCTTGTCTCATAAAGCTGTCGAAATTGGATTTCTATCACAAAACAATAACTAGCAGCGTTTTCTGTTCGCTTCAAAGCGTTTTATGGATTCCTGCTTTCCCTCGATGTTGCTTTGGCCTTTTCACATGCAAATGGCATTAAAACACCAAGAATTCAGAGCACCTTCTAATTGTGCCCTTAAAGTGCACCAAAATAACAAGGTCCGAAATGTTTAAGGGTGGAAAACAAGAAAATCTCTGTAGCCTGCATATTATCTGGCTAATTAGGCAGAGCCAGACATTCGGAATGCATAGCTAATGAGCGCCTTCTCCATCTCTGCTGGGATCACCCAGCACGTCTAATGGTCACATAAATTCTCATTTATAGGTCATAATCTGTCACTTACGTACATGGGTTCCCCCAATTAGAGATATGGGCCCTTCATACTGATGCCTCTCAAGGGGATTCACAGGTCTGGTACACTGGCACTCACAGAGGCCCATTAGTGACAAACTCTGACCTGGCGTCCCAGCTGACCCCAGAGGACTGTGGAGAACCTGGCTCCTAAATGGCGCTGCTACTGGGGAATGGTTCCAGGTGCTTGTCGTGAGTATCCTGTGTGTCTCCGTTGCTATGTCTGTCGGCTGAAATGTCAAGGGACTGGCGGGAAACCTCCACTGAGTGTTTGACAGTAGACAAGGGGCCGAGAATAGCAGGAGCTTGGTTCAGCTATGTGTCTTGTGCAGCCATTTGCCATTCTTCTGTTGCCATTTTGCCGGACAATTACTATTCTATTATCAGCTGCCAAAATATTTATTTGAAGCATGTGGACCGCAATCGAATTGTAAATGGATCATGAACCTGGACTGCTTTCTGTTTCACTCTAATTAGAAGAAAAGAATGTGAATTGCCAATGAAAGAGGACATTTTACTCCATCTCAGTGGAATCACCTAAAGGCCAAACACTCACTTTCCCCTGACCCCTGCAGTGCTGTGTGAGTTTGGCCCTGTATGGAGAAATTTCAGGGATCCAGTTAAATGGTGCCATCCCAGAAAGGGGAATGAATTTCAATTAACTACTCAAAAAAAACCCACACTCTGTTAGGGAGAAAAAACCCGGGTTAAACCGAAGCTGCACAATGGCATCGCCCTTATTTGTATGCATGTTTTTGTCTTTAACACATTAGTTTTATTTATAGGAATAACTTAATATTTAAAATTACGATAATGATGATGGTTGGAAAACCTCCATGCTAGTTAGGCTATGAATAGCTAAATTGGTGTGTTGTAGCATGCTTGTAGTGTGCGCTATTGAAGACAGCATTAGGGTGTTCTATGCATCAGTCTTTCTCTTCCACAGTTTGTTATGTGTCCTGTCTCCCTCCCCTCATTCCCAACCGGGCGCAGGTTTCTTCCTGTTGAAAGGGAGTTTTTCTTTCCCACTGTCACCAAGTGCTTGCTCATAGGGGGTATTATTGTAGGGTCTTTGCTTTTTGCAGTATACAGAGCCTTGAGTGAACCGTTGTTGTGATTTGGCGCTATATAAATAAAATTGAATTGTTTTGTGTCATATACAACAAAACCTGCACCCCGTAACTCTATATTTCATATTAGTTATATTTACAGTCACATTTGAAGTTGCCACAATTTTCTGCACAGTGTGCAATGAAATGTGAGGGGAGAAAGAAGCAGCATGTACAGTGAGTGCCAGTGTCAGATAAGTCAGGTTACTTTTAAAGAAAAAGAAGGTCAATCTAAGTTGTGAAAGTTGAACTCCCCACACTGTGACCTCCAGATGAACCTGACTATGTAGCCTCTGTTGAACCAATTCAAAGTTAGCAGGGGGTACATCGCTGTGGTTGGTTTCCCTTTCTATTAATCTCTCTTCTTAGAAAACAATCTCAAAGAGTCCAAGCACTGTTTTATTGAAAGGGAATGCAAAAAGGCATTACACTACTGTCATCTCTGTCAAATGGTCAGTGCACGTGGTTTACTCTGACAAGGAAGTGTGTCTGCACCACAGAAAAATAGAAAAAAAAGGTTAAAAAAAAGTAGGCCAGGCAGCTAGTTCATAACCCCTGCTTGTTATTAATGTAGACGGCAAGTTCTATTGTGCTCTAATCACGTATTTAAAGTGAAAAAGCAACATTTTCACAGAGTGGCTCTTTAATTTTTTTTTTTTAATCTTTGCTTGCAGGAGAATGCAGTGTGAGTGCAACAGTCCAAGCTTTGTTGTCGGTCAGCCAGCTGTGTTGCAACCCAAGACCTCAAAGTCAATCCAGAAAGCCAGTCGGGCCAAAGTCAATATGTGGGAGTTTAGTAAATTGCTTCATGTAAAGAGCTCTCTAGAGATGCTCTTCAGGGTTTCTTTTACCACAAGAAGAGAGGAGACGCTGGTGTTTTGGTTCCTCTCTAAATCTGTGGGAAAATCTCAGAGTAGATTATTCAATACCTCCCTAAGATGCAAGGCATGTACACTGTAGCTACTTATTGGAAAGCCAAAGCTTTGAAGGCCAAGGGTCTATGTGACTAGTGCTGTCAATTTTATGAGCCTAAAAGGGCACAGTATAAAGATGGATAACACAATTGGCTCTAACAGCTTGAAAATAAAAGTGGAATAGGCAATATGAGAAGCTAGAGTTAGGGCTTTGGTTTGCAAACAGGGTAAGTAACAGCTTGCATAAATTCAATTCTTTACTGGTCCCGTGTCATTCATTGACAGATCAAACCTGGCAGTTGAATTACCTCACCTCTCTGCCACAGTTTGTTTATTCACTGAACTGAAATGGTCACCGGGGCTTTTGACGTGGCCCCGACTTTGCAATATCAGCTAAAGAATGAATGTCAACCAGAATATCATATCAGACTTCACTGTTTAGTGGTTAGCACTGAGTAATGCATGTTAAGTAATGAGCTGCCCAAATGGGTCATTGGACAGTCAGTTAGGGCATGCATAAAGCAATCAATTAGTTGATCAATAGCCCTCATTAGGCCATCATATAGTTAAGCTGTATATTTGGGCCTCTGTTTGGAATGAATAATTTAAAGCCTGCAAAGAGAAGTGGGAATATTCGCCCATTTCAGTGTTGCCACAGCGTTGCTGTTAGATGAAATACAGACATGTATGTAGGATTAAGGGCAGAAGTACTAACATATCAAACATACCCACACATACACAACATTCAACAAACAAAATTCATTTCAATTCAGTTTTTGTATATAATGCCAAATCACCACAACGGTTTGCCTCAATGTGCTTTTTATTGTAAGAACTTACAATAATACAGAGAAAACCTTGTCACTTCCTGTGAGCAAGCACTTGGTGACAGTGGGGAGGAAAAACTCCTTTTTAACAGGAAGAAACCTCCGGCAGAACTGTAGGTTAAGGACAAACCATAACTTCTAAGTTTATTGCTACATCTGTTATTGTTACCACTTTGTCACTTTGTTTCTGTTTATCAACATGTTACTAGGGTGTCGCACAGTCTTTGAAAAGGAGAGTTCACTTGTAAGAGATGGTGTGACCAGCAGTTAGATTTTAAAAGTTTTGTGGCCTGTAGCACCTGTGCAAGTGCATGTAAAAATATATATAGTTGTTGCCACCTTTTCATGAGGCTAAACTGTGAACACTTGTAACCTATACATGTCTAGCATGTTTAATATAGTTGAAATAGTTTTGTTTTTTTTTTTTTTTTTCCCAACATAAACTTTGATCTTGTCGTAACTCTTCCCAGTTAGCTGCACTGAAACCTATCAAACGTTACCCAAAAACAAAATATGAGGAATGGTCTAATATGAAACTCAACCCTTGGTCTCCTCAAAAGTTGGGTTGGGTTCTAACTTGGACTTTTTCACAGTTTGAAGAGTCCACTCCTGCATTAACTGGGCTGTTTTAAACATGGCACAAAAAAACAGCCTACAGGATTGTTAAGTTGGAGAACTGGCAGATGGGATGATTGTAAACCCCTTTGTTT
This sequence comes from Simochromis diagramma, assembly GCF_900408965.1. Taxonomy (NCBI): domain Eukaryota; kingdom Metazoa; phylum Chordata; class Actinopteri; order Cichliformes; family Cichlidae; genus Simochromis; species Simochromis diagramma. Next base: position 1,762,873 of record NW_024387503.1, on the reverse strand, counting down.
GGTGTTTGATATAATTAAAACATCTTTGATGGGTTACAAAGCTGCACTTAGGGGAATTGCACCAAAATTGCAGTCTCACATGCATCTTTTTTGTGATCGTTCTCGCCAAACTGTTTCTGGGTGTGTAAAATCCCACCCATTAAGGCAACATTACCTTACAGATTGGAATATATTTGAGGTAAAAAAAACCCAAACTTCCGAGACGCACAGGATTTCACCTCGACTTCAAAGTCGAGGTGGAAGTCAACGCAGTGGAGTCGTGCTGCGTTGACTTCTATATTTCCAAGGCGGATTTTCAGATCTTGGTCGGCGGTCGCATTATAGACCAGTAGTGGTTGCTGTTTGTTTTTGTCCTAATGAGTACTGTGACATGTGCCTAACAAAACCTCGCCGAAGGGGGCATTGCTCGGAATCCGAGCCATGTTGAAACCACTGGCGCCAGCCCCACATAGCGATAATCTGGATGAGGCGGAGCCTTCGGAGATCACAGTGCAGTGCTGCTTTCGCCATCCTTTCCCATGGGAGTCTTAAAGACAACTTCAAAACAGCATGGATGACCATTATGCCTCAATTTCTTTTTTCTTTTTCTTTTTTTTTTTTGGTTACTGTAATATTAATTCCTTCATCTCAAGGTTTAGGACGAAGACTTTCTGAGGCTTGAAAACGTAGACGAAATTATTATTCGCCTTATCCTTGATTTTCACTCGCAATTACCAACAATGACTTCTACCTCCCAATTATTGGGGTAACCAACAGTAGTCTCAATTCCCTCCTCAGCGTCTTAAATCCCCTTCCTGCCTTAAATGTCCATGTTTCCTTCTTCTAATTGCATCCAGACATTTGGAATCAGAGCTGAATGGTTGTCTAGGTGTTAATTGGTTTGAAAGACTGCTAACAGGAGACAGACATGAGAAAGGTGAATTAGGACGGTACATGTGGTGCATAAATAACGAGGTGTGGCCTGGGTGTTGTCACGGCTTGTTTAGAGGTGTTCTGGCTTATGTTGTCCCCAAGGTGGCCCTAGAGAAAAGTGTAGCATGCAAACACACATTTTCTTGTTCTTTTTCTGTACCTTTTTAAAATTATTCACTTGGGTTATTAAAGACGGATTTTAACTACTACCTGAACTAAGCTCATAAGCCGTTGTTGAAGGCTAGTGCAGATATAAAGCTTTACTGTTTGTCAGATTTTCCAAGGACAGTTAAAATTAAACACACACACAGCTCATTCTTAATGAAAGGAAACTGGTTGACAGTAACCCTCATCCACATGTGCAGAGTTTATTCCTCAAGTCTTTTATAAAACTTACTTAACACCTACTGGTGGAAACATCACACAATTGATAAGAACATCACATTTTGCTACATAAGTGTCGAATTGCTGTGACTTTATGGAGATGTCATTTGAAGGTGCTGTTTTGAAAAAATGTTTGAGCAGAAGTATATGTTGAATCTTCTAAATAACAAATCTTGGAGTATTTACTCTGCAACTGAGGTCAAAATAAAAGATTTTAGAGTCAAAACAGAAGTGAAGCATAGTAGAGGATCAGCCCAATTCAGTGCATCCTCAGTGACTCCTCAAGCAAAGGAACTAAGGAAGGTCAAGGAACTAAGAGCTTGAAATACCTGCACAGGAAAAACAACAACATGAAAGCTTATTTGGTTAACAGCTTACTTCTATTTTTTTTTCCCTAAAAGCCTTATTCTATGTGGCTATAGCAAAGTATGGACAGGTTTACATGTACTTCTTGTAGCGGGTGTCATGGGGGTGTCACAGGCTGCTGTTTCCCTGCTGAGAAACCTGCTGATACTCTGACTTGAAATCTGCAGCTTACACATCTTCTGAAGGAGCGGCTTAGGCTGTGGAGGGTTTTTTGTTGCATCTCAAGACACTGCTGCCATACCAGCTGCCAAGGCCTGTTTTCTCTGCAGATCAGCTGTCCACCTGCTAGAAGAACTTACATTTTAGCTCCTGCTGCTGTATGCTTCACTTTACTAAGGAGGCTTGGAGCAGGGCTGTGTGTGTGTGTGTGTGTGTGTGTGGGGGGGGGGGGGGTTACAGCTGTGGGCAGCAGAGGGGAGATGGATCTCCAGCTGGTGTTGGCATGGTGGTGGAACTGAGCAGGCCAGAAACATTTACCTTAGGAGTATGGAGTATGAGTCAACAGTTTTCTTTTTGCCTGAAGCTTTTTCTGTCCTTATTTTTTCTTCCTTGAGCTACTTTTGCACCAAGCCAGAATTCATGGGAGGTTATTTGCATGAAATTGGAATCAGCTATAAGAGGAGAGATTGGAAATGTTACAGTTCGAGTGTGGCATCATACACTCTGATGAAGTAACATTATGACCACTGACGGGTGAAGTGAGGAACACTGATTATCTCTTCATCATGGCACCGGGTGGGATACATTACGGAGCAAGTGAACCCTTTGTCCTCAGAGTTGATGTGTTGGAAGCAGGAAAATGGACAAGTTTAAGGATTTGAGCTAGTTTGACAAGGACTACATTGTTAGAGGACTTGGTGAGAAGATCTCCAAAACTGCAGCTCTTGTGGGGTTTTCTGCAGTTGTCATCATCTATCAAAAGTGGCCCAAAGAAGGGACAGGTTCTTGACTCAATCCAGTCAAGCATCTGTGGGATGTATTGGATAAACAAGTCCAGTCGATGGAGGCACTCCTCACAACGGAAGGATCTGTTGCTAACATCTTGGTGCAGATACCACAGCACAGCTTCGGGGATCTAGTGAAGTCCATGCCTCGAGTGGTCAGGTCTGTTTTGGCTGCAAAAGGGGGACCGACAAAATATTAGGCAGGTAGTCATAATGTTATGCCTGATCAGTGTATAATAACTACTATTATAATGGAGACAATGGAGAGGTAACATTTCTGGTCTGCCGCTGATTGAACCTGCATCCTTTCTTTTTAATTAAATGAATTTCTCAAATCCACCAATAAGAGAAGAATCACAAAACTTTTTCTCAAAGTTTAAAGTACAAAATAACACACACACATACACAAACATAGACTCTCAAATGGCTATAATCACTTTCTCACACCTCTAGCTGTGGTCCTTTACACCGTGTCAGGCACTGGCTGCCTGGCAATGTCAGTCTAATAGCATTTCAAATGAACTGTAAGGCTTCAGTGGAGAAGCTCATTTATCGCTCGGTATTCATACTATGAAGTTTGCAAAGACTTGCAGGTAAAAAAAACTGATGTACATCAGTTACAAAGAGAGATTTCAAGATGATGGAGTCAGTAGTAGAGTGCAGAGGAAGTGGTTAGAGACACGTTTTTACTAAGAACAAGAGAATAAACAGAAAAACAAAGGTAAAGATAATGATAGGCAGTAAAAGTGAACAAGAGGCAATATTTAAATGAAGAAAGCATGAATTGTCATAGAGTTCTGACAGACTTTGAGTGCTGATGCACAATTTATGGACAGGAAAGAGGTGGGGAGCCTTTCCTCTCCACCCCTGAGAGCCAGTGTCTGACAGTGTGATCCACCGGCTCATTTACATTCATGTGCGGGCCCGCAACGAGTTCTGCCATCTTGTGAAGTGCAGATCTCTATTTTACCTCTCAATCTACCTCTCCTTATCTCCCTCTTCATCCCGTGGCTGAACATCTCTTTGGTGTTTTCTAAAACCCTCTGAGTGCTAGGGGGGCCTGAACTTGGAGAACTCAGCTCCTCTGTTATGCAGTTCTGCCAAAGTAAAGTGTTGTGTACTTGTATGAATTCTGCCTGTGGGCTGCAACACTCACAACTTTTTGCTAAGTCTCAAACTCCAAGGCCAGATGTTGACAGGTGGTATCTACAGTGACCTTTACTGTTGACCTTTACCTGTTGATATTCAGATGATTTGTGTAATTTCTTGTTATGTTTTTTTCTAAACTATACTGTTGACTAAGAAGTGCAGCAAAGCGGCATCATTTGTCATGACAGACTTCTACTGCCAGTTACTACATCAGATATGAGCGCAGCTCAAAAGACGGCTCTACCTGACACATACAAACACAGAAACATCGACACAACACATAACACAGACGGGAAACTCACTCTGCTCAGGCAGACGTGTAGTCATCTGTGTGTGTGGAGCACACTGTTTTGAGTTTGCAGTTTAAAAAAAAGAGGAGACAGCAGTAAACAGGCACTGTGGCCGGCCCTACGGCTCGAACTTGTCAACAACACTGCCAATTAAGGGTTGATTAGGAGGTGGAGCTGAATTGCCAACAGCTAAATACACACTGCCAAGACCCCAATCTCACCCCCTGCACCCTTTACCCACCCTCAGCACACCCACAGATTGCCGTGGACCTTGTGTCAATTGCCGCAACATTCCAGTGCAGCGAGATCAGTTTTTCTTTTTTTAATCAGCACATTCAAGCAGTTTTGACTGATTTTACTTAATGTTAAAAGACACATCATCGCTTCTTGTTGCAGTAGCTGTAATCATTCAAGTATATGATCGTTTGTGTGGGGATTGTTCTCATTTTGTAAAAGTAAGTGATGCATGTATCCTAAAACCACTCGGAAGTAGATCAACATTTGTGATCAACCGTTTCATTGACCTGGCAGAATAAAACATGCTTTCTACTTGATTAGAGAAATGTAGGATTCTTCTGTGATCAAGTGGAAAGAGGATGTTTATTTACACAGGTACAGCTTCATATTCAAGCAAACTCTTGAGCAGACGCTCTCATAATGTGTCAATTAGATATTTCTAGAATTCAAAAACAAAAAAGTCCGGTTCAACATTAGTACAGGGGCGTCTTTTAAGAGATGCTTGGAACAAGAGATCATTTCTGCAAATGGGATTATACCGTCATGATAGCACCAAGGCTTTTTGACACATCTACATCATCTGCATGAATTTTTAAAATAATTTTCAAAGGTTCAATAAACACCCCAGTTTCCCAAACATTAATTGCATAGTTCAGGCTTAACCAAGAGAAGGAGTACACCAGATTCAAGTGAGAAGTGATCGACTGCAGCGCACTGTCACCTCCACTCAATCCTCTAAGCCCCTCATCCACCTCAGCCTCCTTCAATTAGCGTATGCTCCGTCAGGCTCCGGGCCTCAGATTTGGCCCCCCTCCGGTTTTCAACCTTCCAAACCCGCTCAGCCCAGATCAGAGCTGTGCTTAGCCCAGCACAGCTTCTCAAGGTTGGGGCAAGGAGAAACTGCAGAAAGGAACTCTTGCCATCTGTTTTATTTGGAACCTGACCCATGTCCGACCATGCAGCCAGGTACAGAAGAAGACAGACCTACATTTGACAAGGTTTGCAGTGGCTGTGAAGGAGACATTTTTCCTTCTTTTATTAATGTCATAACACATTCCTGCATTGTCAGCACATGACTGGTTTTCCCAGCTGATTGTGCTGGTAAGTGTGTGCGTGTGTGGGGGGGGGGGGGGAAGAAAAACTTGGGCACTGATGACAGATTGAGAAAGTGACTCTTAACATCCTGAGACCCTCAACACCAGTATTAATACCATAATCTCAAACGGCCTGTTATCCCTTCCATATCTGACAGCCACATACGTAAATATAGCCAAAATAAATATTGTTCCTTCTTTAGTAGGAGGCCCAGTCATGGGAACCCTCTGACCTCTAAGCAGTGTCACCCTCTTCCCAAGGTCATCAAGCTGAACTAATCACTCCCCTGGCTTCTCGCAAACTAACTATTCCATGAGCTGTGGCATCTTCATTTATCACATCCTTGATAAGGGGAATCTTTAATTACACCCCTCCTCTCCTCGCGTGGATCTCTTTTCCCTCTTCCCCCTAACAGACTCCCGTCCATCCATCCATTCTTAAAGATCCCTCCAAGGGAAGGGGCTATAGCATGTCACCGTCCCAGCGCTCGGGGACTCAGTAAGTCGATCCAACAGGAAATCAATATTGGGGCCTAATGCTGAATAATTGAGGTTACGGGAGTTCAGCAGCACTCCCCAGACATGCACCCCCACACCCCGTCGCGTAACCTCCCATTATGCACAGGGAGGGGCGCACCATGCCCTCTCGTCCCTTCTCTTACACAGAGTGTTCATTTGTTTGACTTACTGACCGTTTTAACACTAAAGTGCTCTCAGAGATCACTAGTAGCGCTCCGGTTATGGGCCGATTGTTCCTTAGCGAGAAGGTTTAGTGGGGCTTGAAACACTGAGTAACTCCGACCAATGACCAGATTTATGTCCCATCTTGGGGGGAGTGAGGTATATAACTTACCTGATTTCCAGCTGTTAAACCTTGTCATCAACTTTTAAGTCACAGCATATTTCATAACAGCATTTGCTTTCCATTGCCAGTGTGTGCTGAAAAAGTGAGCAGAGGAAAGAGAGCATAATAACTTGTAAGGTTCGGAGTGTGGCATTCACTAGAGGGCACAAGCTGCCTTGCAAAGACTCTAACCTGCAGTTGGGAAGAACAGAGGGGATGAGCTTAGATCCAGAAGTCTGCTCAAAAAGGTTATTAGGAGACAAAACATTGTGAATTGGGGGGACCTGCGGAAAAGTTTCACCTTTGTGATGACGGGCTACAAAATGAAATGGTTTTACTCTTTCATATGTTTGACTCGAGGGTTTGTCTTGAAGCTTGAGCGAATAGATTTGGCATTTGCGAGACAGCTGGATTGTCAGTTCGGGTTGCATGGTGCATGGGTTTTTTCCAAGCAAACATTGATGCAGTGAGTTGATTTTATTCTTAGCTGTCAGGGTTTTTATGTGGCAGTGTTTATGAAACGGCCAAAAGCTGTCAGTGTTAGTTTATTTTTGACAAATAGTGTGCTGACCTGTCTTTTGAGAGGAAGCAGATTAGACACACGTACATCTTTGGCAGTGCATCTGGTAGGCTGCTTTTCTACATGTATTTTCTTTCTCTTCAATCTTCCAGTTCTCTCATCGTCTCTGCCTTCAAGATTTCTCTTTCAGACTTCTAAATAAAATTGACTGCATCGTGCCATAATATACAGGCTCGCTTTTTCCACAACCTTCCGTGAAGGTGCAGAGCTCTGTAAAGGCGATGCGCTTGGCCAGAGCCACGGAAACAGCAGGGAGAGGTAGAAGCAGCAGAAAAACAATCTCAAAATCTCAGCAGCCTGTGTCCTTGTTATTCAGTCTGAAGCTTCTGCACTGAGTTTTCTCGCTGGTCTTGAAATCTTCAGATAGCACCCTCTTACAGTCTGCATTTCCTGTAGAGGGATTCTACCTTTGCAGAACTCTCGATTATTAATGCACAGCTATTCGCACAAACAAGTACAATATTAATAAATGCGTAAATGCTTCAGAATTGCATTACGTTAAGGCCATTTTTGGTGAGATAGACACACGTGGTAACCAGCCTTGTAAGCTTCACACACACACATGCAAACACACTCGCGGTGGTGTTTTGTCAGATGCAGTGGTACACAAAAAGAAAACTTGTATGTTCGCTGGTGGGCACAGAGCCATTCCTTTGTTGTCTTCCTGTTTGTCTCGGCGTGTCTCTTCTCACATTGTGTATTTAGCCCCTCCACCACCAAACAGACACACACATGCACGGACAAGCATCCTCTCTCCCTGCTTCATCTCCCTACTCTTTGCTTCCTCTCCCCTCCAGGCTAAGGCCACTCAGGCCTGCAGATGGCAGATAATGACAGTGCTGTCCCCACTGGCTAGTTGTGTGTCTAAGTGTATGTGTGTGCGGGTGTGTGCTCAATGTCTGTTTAGTTCATTGCCAATAGTGGGTTGTAAAGCTGCACTTGGATACCTCCTTGCTGGCTGCCTGGGCGATTGGGTCACTGGTTGGCTTACTGACTGGCGGGCTCACAGTTCACTGGTATATTTGTTGCTGATTTACTAGATAACACATCGACTGTTTGGTTTACCTACTTAGAGAATAGTTGGGTTTTGTTGGCTTACTAAACTGCTGAGTGGCTGATGTATTTATGGGCTGAGCTGCCATACTGACTGACAAGCTGACTAGCATAGTGTCAGGACACTGGCAGATTCTCAGCTAAGTAGGGATATCTTAACTATTATGAAGGAGATGGTAAGTGTGTGTGTGGTATAAGGTCCTGCGGTGTTCCAGTGTCTCTTCTTGTCTGCCAGTCCTGGCTTGTATTTGTTGTTTTGATAAGGAAATAAATGTGAGTCTCCACTAGGGACTGTCTGGACTCCTTTGCTGTGCTTTGTAAAATGAGCATGCGGCTAGCCTCACATTTGAGAGACACCTATTATATTACAAGTGTTTCGCTGTTGGTTAGAAGGTGATAGCTGAGGTTTTCTGAAGTTAAAACCTTCATCATATCTTAGAGTTTAGCCTGTACTTTGGGTCACGCTTGGAAAAACTGAGGTACTACATTTTCATAATGGACAGCACAACTTGTTAGATCTTCCTGGGCTGGTGAACACACGCGCCAAGTTAGTTACACTTGAGTTGTAAGTAACAGTCTATTTTAACGTAGCACCCTGGATATATAAGATTTAATGAGAACGTTTCAGTTTTGCTTTTCTACAAATAATGCAGTTTTACACAGTTTGTTGCACATTTAAACTTCAAAGTATCAAATTGATATCCAGTTAGCAATTTTATTGGCCCGTTACTAATTTAAACACATGATTTGTGATGACGGATTGAATGTTTGTGTTTTGTGCTTTTCTCTCTGTGTTCCTCTTTTATATCTTCCCTTTCACTGGTCAACTGGCCCTCCCTCAGCATGGTTCTCTTCCTGTTGAAGGGGAGTTTTTCCTACCCAACGTCACCAGGCATTTTCTGATTCTTGGCCTTTTGTCTCCGGTGGGTCAGTTTCTTGCAGTATAAAGTGCCTTGAGGTGACCGTTGTGATTTGGTGCTTTAGAAATTAAATTTACGTTATGTAATTATTTCGTTTTTTACTAACCAATGTCTTGCCCTTTTCCTTAAATGTCATTATTATTAAATGTGAGTTGAATGAACAGCTTAAAGAAACAGAGCACATGAAATTATTTTTTGTGTATATAATGTATTCCACGTAATTTTTGCTCTCAGCAGTTAAGCACATTGAGGCATTTGGTTTGAAGTCTACTTTATGTAGGTTCAAAGTGCTTACCTTTGCATGCAAAATAGTCTGTGCACACGTACAGCCTCTGTTGTTGGTCCATGGCCTCAGGGTATTAGGCAACTCACCTGAGGCCATCCCTGGTGACTGGGTGAAGACCACCCGAGAGCGATGCAAAAACCCCAATTTAAAAACTGTATATAAATCTCAGTCTTCGTGTCATATTGAATGCTGGCTCACATAGCCGCTATACATATGTATGTTCGGATGACGACAGGATTGTTAACGTTCTCTATGAAAATTCAGTTTTTTAAGGATTTCTCAATGAGATGATGAACAGCAAATAATTTTTTATACAGCTTTTCCAAACATCCTAGTTCTTATTTTGGATGCTTATTTTACTTTGCACACAGAAACAAACCCCCCCGATGATAATAGTCACTTGTGTGTTCTGTTTGCCTGATAACAGCCTGCAGTCATTTGTTGTAGCTTTCAGGAAGTCTCACACATGTCTCCTGAGCAAGCCCAGCCTATTCTTCTTTGGTGAATCTCTCAAGCTCCTCAGGTGTACTAGGCCTCGGTCTTCAGTTCACCCCACAGATTTTCAATGGGATTTAATCAGGGTTTTGTGCAGGCTACAAGTGAATAACATTCACTTTGGTTTTCTGAAGGCACCTCTTCACTAAGAACATTTTGAGTTGTTGCCATTTTAGAAGACAGAGGAACTACCAAGACTCATTTTTTTCTTAATGATTCCTTTCACCATGATGAAATTCCCCACCACTGTGTTTCACTGTGGGGACCATCTTCTTTCGGTTGTACACTTCTCCCCTCTCTCCCCAAACTTAAGTAGCGTCTTTGTTTACAAAGAGCTCTAGTTTCATCTCATATAACCAACGGAAACACTTCCCATATGCAGAATCTTTCTATAGGTCATCCTTAGTATACTTCAGTCTTCCTTGAAGCTGTCTCTTCTGCAGAAGTGGAGGTTTTCTTGGTCTGCAGCCTCGCAGTCCATTCCCGTGCAGGGTTCTAGTCATTGTCTTCTTTGAGACTATAATTCCTGACTTGGCTAACTCATTCGCTCGTGTCTTGGAAGTTGTTCTGGTGTCTTTAGACACATCTCTCACTAGTTTTCTTTCCAGAGTCTTTGAAATCTTTTGCTTCCTACTTCTGCCAGACTTGCTCTGTACTGCGTGACTCTTTTTGAATTTCCTAATGATAGTTCTCATTCCAGTTCTTGACACTTGGAAACGCTTTGATAACTTTGTATCTCCTCCTTTGTGAGCATCAGCAATTCTTTTTCTCAAGTCTAAATTGATTTCTTTAGTTTTCGGCATGATGCTTTTTCCGGTGACAGTTCAAACCCTGATTGAAGTTATTATACTGTGTGTAAACAGAAAGTTAACCTTCTGATTTAGCTTGATTTTGCAAGCTTTGAGCATTACAAAGTTATAGCACTGTGCAATAAGAAGGTCGGTTGTACAGTGGGCTATTAATGTTGACCCTGGTAATGTTTGATTTTTCTTAAATTATTATGTTATTGTGCACAAATAGAAATATTGTATGCTTCCAAAAGTCAACTAGTATGTTTGGAAATGTGTGTCAGAAGCACCCTGTCCCATCACAACATTTCCTGTGCAGTTACAGCAAAAGCACTGCATCTCTCCAACACATGAGGAACTACTGATGTCGTGCTCTGAGAGCCAGAGATTTTAGATGTTTTCATTAATTTGCTGCGACATATAATACCTTAAGCACTTAGGACAAGCGTATACGATATGACAAACCTAAAGTGAAATATTTCTGATTAATGATTGGTTCTGGCCTCGCTAAAGGTATGACTACCTGATTTCCATCCGCCTTGACAACAGAGGATGTATGGCCTTGTCAAGGATAAGGCCCTCCCTCTCTGTCTGCTCCACTCCACTTTCTACTACTGATTCCTTCCATCTCTTTTCACCAGGGAGGCCTGAAATGTTTGAAGCTTTCCCTTTTTTCTCTTGGTCCTCTCTCTCTCTCTGTGTGCCGAGGTCCCTGGATATAGAGTTTTTAATTACTCCCTCCTAGCTTTGTGCATAACCAATGAAAGATTGAAGGGCACTTCCCTCTGAAAGGCACTGTTAGACTATGGGTTTTTCTAATGCTTTGGGAGAAGAATACTAATATATAAACTGAGACTTTTGTGCTTTTGTGTATCTGCAGTTTGTTTGTGCCTTGGCAGGTATGTGTGCTCACATAACTCTATCTCTGTGTGTGTGTGTGTGTGTGTGTGTGTGTGTGTGTGTGTGTGTGTGTGTGTGTGTGTGTGTGTGTGTGTGTTTTTGTGAGTGCACCCCCTAGACAGAGTGTCTGGCTGTTGTTTTGCATGTGAATCAAGGCTGGGGAGGAAAGGCATTATTAGATTGGGAATGTGCACGGAGTGGTGGGGGTAGGCTGGATGAAGACCGTGAGAGCAGCTAGGTTCATTGCATTGATTTGATTTCTTTAAGACCAGTTCGAGGGCGTAACACCTGAAGGTGCCCTCAGCCGCTCTGTTTAGACAGCAAAATGAATACAGTAAGGCAAGAAAATCGATAGAGGATACAATAAACAAATGATTAGACTCCACAAACTATTTTGGGTACAGCGTGTGCTCTCAGTGCAGCCCGCCTGAGTATCTCGTATAAAGGAACAAATGGGAGCCCAAGCAACAGAACAAGAAGAGTTTTGCATTTATGAAGTTTTGGTAAAATAAAGAAAAAAAAAAAAACGTCTCTAAAATGCAAAGATTTCCACTTACCTAGACTGGAATAGGATAATTAATATGATAACATTTAAGAGTGTATCTGGCTGGTGGAACGAGATTAGTTCAGCATTATTTCATGTGTCTGCACAGTGTTAATTACTGTCAGGTGATTGATGGCAATTCAACCCATAAGATGCTTATCGTGTTTCTTGCTTTCTTATGGACACCCACCCTAATTGCTTTCATGAATATGTCATCACTTTTCCTTCTGTATTGCTCCCTCCTCGCTGCTTCTCTTTTTTCCACTCCCAGAGATGTGCAGCAAAGACCTTTTTTTGTGTGTGTGTGTGTGTGTGTGTGTGTGCCCTCAGACAAGTGAAATTTATTTCCCAGACTTGAATGGTGTTGAATTGAAACATGCGACCAGAGGGTTATGAGGTATTAATATACACGGAAGAACGTATCGGGGGTGTCGTAGGAATTTTTCCCTTCAGTCAGCACTGCGTAGGTAGTTCTCACACTCACGGCGGCCCGATATGTGTGAATTCATTTTCCCCAACGCGGAGGAAAACTTCAAAGGCAGGGATGGGAATTTAGCCTTGTGGATTTGAAAAGGGATGAGTCTCTAATCTGGTTAAACTTTGCTTGCTCTGTATATTTTCTCTCTGCCTTTTCGTCCACTTCCACACCCCTCCCACCTAGTGGGGTTTTTTCCCCCCTTCAAGTCATGAATACCTGTCGAGCTACTTTCCTTTAAAAAGTGAAAGAAATGATGACTTAATGTTTTTAGCCTGTACGGCGGCGTAAACCAATCTCGGGGCTTACGTCTGCTTGTTTAGGGATTATTTTTCTTTAAGCCTGTCATCTTCCTGCACACTGGCATACAAACTTGCCCTCGCCTTTCGTTCCCACCGCCCTCCTCCTCTGCCCTCACGCGTCACCACTGCGTTAAGCGAGAAAGGATGTTTGTGTTGTGCAGGTCTGCTACTGGAGCAAAATTGACTGTTCTTTTCCCGAAAGCTGATAATCTTGCGTCGTAACATGTAACTTAATGCCTATTGTAGTGAGTCTTGGTGACGCTTTAATGTTTACTGCAACTGAATAATCTTAAGCCTAACACGTATTTGAAGTTCATATTTTTATTCAAATTTCAATTGAGGGTGCAAAACATTAAACTGAAGGCGATTCATCCTTGTGCTGCACCGTCTTTACACGTTACATTCGCTTTGAGGTGTGTGTCATCATTTCAGGTCTTGCTGTAGTCAGCCTCTGGGGAGCTTCTTTCCTTTGTATCAAGCCCATGTGGCAGCACCTGAAATATGCATATGTTTCTAAAGCGCTGCAGGGTGCCATTTGAGGGTTATTTGGAGTGCTTGTGATGGCAGGCCAGAGTGCTGGAGACTTATTCCCTGAATATTTGATGGTCTTAATAAGCAGGAAAACTACAGGACTAAGCACTTTGTTGGTTTGCTCTACACATGGTGTGTGTGAGAAATAATGGACGGGGGGAAAAGATTAAATATTGAAAGCTGTGTGAGAACTCTGGCATACGAGGAGGAAGGTTTGTGCAAGTACAATGCTGCCTTCAGTCAATCATTAAAAAGAAGTTACAAGTAAAGGTCACATTATGAAGGGGTCCAGATTAAGACGCAAATGCAGAACACAGGAGAAGTGTTAGAAGAAGACAAGCAAACCTGAAAGCAAACGCCCAAGATGGAAAACAAGGTTGGTGAGAAGACTGTAAACAAAACACACTGCTCAAAAAAGTTACCACTTGAAAACACATCAGATCTCAATGGGAAAAAGTCATGTTGGATATCTTCACTATTACGGACTGGGTAATGTTTTAGGAATAAAAGGACGCCATATCATTTGATGGGAATTTTATCAACCTGCAGTGAAATTGGGTCTGAAAATGGGTCCAAGGATTTCATTCTACCTATCTTATAGAGGTTTGCATGTCCTTCCATGGACATGTATCGCCAGACCATCACTGACCCACCACCAAACCAGTCATGCTGAATGATGTTGCAGGCAGCATAATGTTCTCCACAGCTTCTCCAGATCCTTTCATGTCTGTCACTCAGGGTGAACCTGCTCCCGTCTGTGAAAAGCACAGGGCTCCAGTGGTGGACCTGCTAATTCTGCTATTTTATTGCAAATGCCAATCAGGCTCCATAGTGCCAAACAGTGAGCACTTGGCCCAATAGAGGATATCGGACCCTCAGGACAACCCGATGAAGTGTGTTTCTGTGTTTAGTCACGGACATCTAGCTCCAGCTGGAGGTCATTTTGTAACTCTGGCAGTGCTCATCCTCTTTCTCCACACACAAAATAGGTGTCACCTCATGCTACTAGTAGTGACACTGACTGTAGCCAAATGCAAACCTAGTAGAAAAACAGTCAGAAGACATGAGGAGGGAAAAAATGTCTGTGGCATCCAGTTATAAAACAATTTCTGTTTTGCGGGTTGCATCATTTTTGGGAGTTTGGCACCAGTGCAGTTTTCAGTGGCTGTAGCTCAGGAGATACTACTAATTGGAGGTTGACGGTTCGATCCCTCGCCTGCCAACCTGTTGCTTTCCGATGCATCGGCTGGAGTATGAATGTGTGCGAATGTTAGCTAGGAAGCATAGAAATAAAAGTTCTTGTGATTGGTCAGGTAGAGTGGAAAAGCACCAAATAGAAACCAGTTCATTTACCAGTCAGAAAACATTTTAAAATATTTTTCATTTTTAATTAGTAATAAATGTATTTTATAACGATATAATAACTATGTAGCCCGTTTTCATTTATTTTGGGATAGTTTTGTTTCTGTGTTTAGTTTCTGTGTCAGTGTGTAACCTACAGTAGATTGGCGATAAGCACCCCCCCCCCCCCCCCCAGCCCCACAAGCAGAAAGCACAGAAACAAAAGTATTATGCTGCTGTGGACACTGGCAGCAGCAGACAGTAAAACGGATTTTAGCCACTAGAAATCAATAGCGTTTTAAGTGTACACTCTTTACAACAAGAAAATAAAGCCATTACCCTCCGCCAGACTCCATTAATAATTTTGCTTAACAAAACATGGGAGTTGTTCATCTAATGCTTCAGCTAATTTGTTTTATTGTGTGTCTTTGGACTTTGAATGGGTTAGCTCAGATCCAAGCCCAAAACCATGACACATGTTCTCTTAGAGGAGTGCATTAAGGCAAATGAGAAAACGAAGACACCGATTCAGCAGCGAAAGATGCGTCATTGGTGTATTAAGATCTGTGTGCATGCCAATACATGATCAAAAAGTGTACACTGTGATGGATGCATGCGGGATTCGTGACTGAATGAGCATGTCAAGTGAGGTGAACGGTAGATGGACAGGTGGATGGATAGATGGTTGGCGCGTGGATGAGGGATGGTGCCTCGTAGCTATTACTCAACAAGTTTCGAGTCCTTGGAGTTTCTGGTGGAGTAAGTGGCTTTCACAGTTTCCACCACTACTGTACCCGTAATAACTTTGCGCCCCTGGTGCCCTTGCAATAAAATGATGATAAATGATAGGGAGGGGAGATGAAACCTGGTCTGTTTGTGTGGGTGTGGGGGTGTGTGGTGTTGTGCTATCAGAGGCAGTATATATGACTTACCGCAGACATTGCATAACAACGCGGCATCCATTCATTTATCATTTTGAATAATGCACTGAGCAAAGTGTTAATCTTTCCCTCGTTCATCTCATAACAAATATGAGAAGTTTTCACGGAGCGACATCCACACGCACACATCCAACTGCAGGAGACAAATGTGCCTATTCTTTAAGCTGTAAGCAGTACTTGTTGGATTCACATTGAATTTTACCATTTGGATGTGATGTGAATGGAACGGGGGGGAAGTAAGACAAATGAATAAATAATCTCTCCTCTAAGGGGAGACTTTTTAGCTACAGCAATAAATATTCACAGCAGGTTGCAGGCTGGCACGACTTTGGATGTGCTCTTTAATTGAAGGTGTGGATTGAGCGGATGGGGGGGCTGCCGCCGGTTGACTCGTGTCAGGCGTCCCTTCCACTGGGCTGTAAAAAAGCTGCCGTGGCAGATATGGATTAGCGTCAGAGCATTGCAGTGCAGGTATTACATGTTTTCACTGGCACTGCGAGTGCTGCCCCGTGACTTCTAATAACCTCTGTTGTCTTGTGTCTTCGGAGCACCACTTTGTGAGCGCTTGGGACGGCTGTTTTGTACCAGTGCCACTCCTAATGCCCGGGCTTCATGACAGATCAGAGGTGCTGGGGTGCGTGGGTGGGTAGAAGGATGTATCTGGGAGTTTTGGGAGGGAGGGGGGGTTTGGTTGTCAAAACAGCTCCTCGTTCCCTCCTCAGCCGCTTCCTTTCCATCTCTTCTTCTTCTTCTTCTTCTCCACCTTGCTGCCAAAAGCTGGATAGAGATCAAAGGAGGCCAACATGAAAGGCTTCCCTGAGATTCTGTTTTTTTTTCTTTTCTCGGTGCCCTGTCTCAGTGCTCTCTGTGTTATAGATATGGAAATTCTAAATTCCAAATACATCTTCTACCCAGACTGCAGAAAATGCCCGGCTTCATCCGACTCCTCTCTTTTCTTTCCCTTCTCCTATCCTCTGCCTCGTCTCGCCCCCTTCATCATCATCTCTCACCATCCCCTGCTCTTGCCTCTCTCCAGCAGCCCTCAGGCATCCAGGTAGATAGCGGTTGATTGGCAGCTGCTGTGACAGTCAGTGGAACCAGCTGAGAGTGGATGAGTGTCAGCCTTGCTCCGGGGGCTTAAGGTAGCGGCAGTGTTGTAGCTCCCTACTGGAGAGAGAGAGAGGCCCATGAAATAAGACTCAGTTCAGTTCTTTTCTTTCCCTCGCTTCTGTCAACTGAAGCAGGTAGGAGCTAAATAGGTTTTTCAAATCGCTCCAGAGTTTATCCTGAGACTGGAAACTGGAACATTTCTTCAACTCACATCCTGTAATGTGCTCGCCTTCTCTCGTTCCTCTCTCCCTACCCTTTTGGTTATCATATAAAAGTCTGTTTTATGATAGGTTATAGCATCTTGTTTTTCAGGGGCTTTTTAAAATTCTTCTCCAGCCTCCCTCCTTCTTCCCTCCTATCTGTTCTGAATCCTCAGCCTCAGCTGTCACGCCACTTGACAATTAGCCATGCTGTTCCCGTCTGTGCTTCATCGCTAAAAAACTTTTTCCTCTTATATTTTAAACTTCTGAATGCAACTCCATGGCCGCTGTACGGCAGCCACAGGGGGGAAAGTGTGAGAATAAAAAAAAAAGAAAAGTGAAAAGTGAAATCGTCTCAGTTCTAAAGTGGTTGTGACCAATTCCCAGATGGAGGGAAAGCGTTTTTGTGATGGCTTTCAGTGTGTTGCCGCTTGAGCTCTGTCCCGTCAACAGCAAGAATTGCGTCAGCTTTCCCTCTGGCCAAGTGTGTCCCATTCTCCACAGCACAGACAGAGGACACGGTGGCGCTGGAAAGGCCTCGCGCAGCGGGAGGAAGGCGAGGACTCTTTATTGGGTACTCCAAAGACACTTTGTACTGATGATAACCGTGTAAGTCAAACAAAAGCTCAGGTTAGGCCGTTTGCCAGCTCATTTTTCTACCTTTCGATTGTAGTTTTTTTTTGGGTCACAGCTCAAACAGCTGACTACAAGCAATTCTCGACCTTTCTGGAAAAGAAATGAGAGTTGCAGCCTTGCAGGTAAACACAATGCAGAAAGTACAGTTAAAAAAAAACAATCGTCTTATTGTGGTATTATGACCATCGCTGCTAAAGACTTAAATTAAACACAGATAGCTGTGCAAGCTGCATCCGTCTGAGGTCAGATAGTTGAAAAAGCCGTTTTTAAAGGAAGCTGTACTCTACTTATAGAAGAATTAATGGAACGTAGTATCAGTGAATAGATCAGCTCAACAACGGACACGGCAAAAAGCAAAAGATGTGTCTGCTAGTTTGGGAATCAGCAAGTTCTTGCATTTTCTTTTTTTCTTCTTCTTGGCTTTATAAGTTGGACGACCTACAGTAGTTTGATGCTTCTGCCCTCAGCTTGTGTACGAAAAAGAACTTTACATGTCTTCTTGGGTAGAAGGGAGGAACGAGCACTTTCAAGAACCCATAAATATTGAATGCGGGATAAATGCGGACCCATTTGATTATGAAACGGAGAGTGTGTGAATGAGTTTAGTTGTACGTGTCTGATACCAGCAGAGTGCTCTCTAGAGTGTCTGGTGAAAGACTGTGCGTCACTGCAAAGTGGACCTAATTAGGGGGATTTGGGGTGTATTTAAAAATGAATCATACTTCTCCACAACACCAACAACAGTATTCACCACTTCTCTCAAATGGGCAGCTGGCAGGGAGATGGCTTGCTGGATCGCTAAATGCTCCCAGAAACATATGAATGGGAGGCTTGATTGCTTTGTCGCTAATGAGTCATGCAGTCGCGCATACTGTACGCTGGGGCGGCGCAAATGCCGCCGGAGACGGCCCTTCTACTTTTGTTTGTGTTCACAGCTGCCTCTGGTCCTTCGCATAGCTGGCCTGCTCATCATTAACACTTCAAAAAAGGAGCCGGCGGAGCAGAATTTTAAACAATTCATTCAAAGAAGCCCCCCCTAAAAATAGTCTCAGATTGCAGGAATGGCACACTGATCAATATTTATCCTCGTTTTTGCCTATTAACTGTGTTTGCAGTTCAACACAAAGCAAAGCAGCTTTTCTTGCCTGCTTAATAATCACACTTCCCAGTGAGCAAACCTGCATGATATTACCTCCTCAAACTGCCTGATTTGTAATATTGAGGCCTTTTCTCTTTCTTTTTCCCCCCCTTTCTGATTGCCTCTCTTTTGCACTAAGTAAATTTGTGATAAACCCTTACAACCTGAGAAATGTAATTTCAGCATCGGAATGGAACACGATTAGAGCGAAATGGGAGAAATCCTTTGGTGATGGAGTGTGTCTCAGGAATGGCATTGGGATGCAAGGAAACATTTTAGAGAGAGGGGAAGGGGAAGAAAACACCCTAAACAAAACAGTTTGCTTTAATTGTGTGGTGAATTACAGCAACAGTAAACCACATGGGCATACTCACCGAGAGCCATAAATTCAGACACAAACACATGCACGCTTGAGCATCATCCTCTGCATATGAATGAATTAAATCACAAAGAAGAGCAGGGGCTTCTAAACTTGTTTATATGCAGATTTTCCTGCACTTGAGGTGATGAAAAACAGCAAATACACAGAAAAACGCTTGTGCTATTTTTACCTTCAGACAAATACGATATGGGATACACAATAGCTGTTTGCTCCCTCCACGTTCACAGCTTTCCATTACACAGACCTGGAGGAAGCACAAGACATAAAAGGGAGTCGTCTTATGTCTGTAATATACATGCTATTGTTCCTGTATTGCATGATCTCTATCGCTCTGCCGCTGCCTGATTGCTCTGTCTCGATGGATTGAGAGGTTAATCTCCTTCAGAGAGGTTTATTAACAGGTTGTGCTGGCAATGAAAGCAACTTGGCATTGGTACCTTCACTCCAAGACTACAGTTTGTGCAGCATTTTGGGGATCTTTCATCTCTTTCATCTCTCTCTTCTTGTGCATCCCTCTCAGTCCACGAGTATTAAGTAAAGCTTTGACACATGTGGTGAGTTGGCAGTGGCCAGTCTGATTTTTTTTCCAGCTGATTGTCTTTTTTACTTTAACCTAAATGAGGTCTTTTTCTTGCTCTTTTGTTGGCTGTAGTAATCAGTGGTGTGTGTTAGACTCAGATAATTATGGGATGCTATGAGGAGTTCTTCCTATCTGGCCTGGGAAATGTGGCAACGTATCACCTATGTTAGAATGGAGCAGCTGCTCGCTGTGGGAGCCTAACTTGGCAACCCTGAGCACCTCATGCTCCATGACTGCAGATGTTGCAAGATTAAACTGTAGAGAAAGTGAGTGTATGCATATCTGTGAATGGGGACAAAAGTAGTAGATTAGCTGAATAAAAAGCGTGCTCACATGGTGGCAGTTTGGCAGTTTTATTTACTCTTTTAACATTTAGACATCTATTTATCTAGACATTGATATCTAGATAGATAGATAGATATTAGACATCTATCTATCTAGAAATCTATCTATCTGGACATGCATCTATCTATCTATCTAAACATCTAGACCTCTATCAATCTATCTAGCCATCTAGACATGATTTTAGACATCCATCTGGACATACATCTATCTCCACATCTATCCATCTATCTGTCTGTCTGTCTACACATCTTCCAAGCCATCGGCACCATCTATTTGTTCGTTTTTTTCTTCAAAGCACATGCTAACATACAAATACTTCCTTTTCCTCTCCGTCTAGCTGGTTGCAATATATGAAGAGCAGGATCCTCACAATGGAGGCGACGGTACCAGTGCCAGTTCCACAGGTACACAAAGCCCAGAACCCTTCGCCAGTGAGATGAATTCAGCATCAGCCTTCCAGCCCTACCAGGCCAGTAGTGAGATTGAAGTCACCCCATCTGCTCTGCTATCCAGTGAGTCTAGCATCAACATTTACATCACCACTAATTGTTATTGTCACCTGTCTTTATTCTTGATTCATTCATAACTGTTTAAAAAAATGCACAGTTCTCAGGTCTACTTGACCAGTGAAATGTTCTTGAGCTGTAGACTGGAATATTTGGAAGCGTGAAGTCAATTTTCTGCCTTGAAGCAAAAGGTAGTTGGCATTGTTGAGTGGTACAGTATAAAAAAGAGAAAGTAGCCTTCTGATGCAAAGAAGAGAAAAATTATCATCAGTGTGACTAGTACCTTGAGGCCTGTGCTGTGCTTTTGTAAGAACGAGCAGGAAATATATGCCACTAGCAGACATTCAAAATGCAAAGCTTTAAAGGTCAGGCACATGAAAGCTGACGTCTGAAAGCTAAAAGTTACTTGGGAAGCCAAGCATAACAAAAGGTAATAATTTCAGACCGTGGTCTGCACTGATGCTTACATTCAGCTCCTTGGGTATCTGCTTATTTTGTGGTGTGAAATTCAGCTACTAAATTATAGCCCCCAAAAATCTGTGTTGCTTAGGTAATGCTATGCTTTGTTGTTCTGAATCACCTTGGCTGACACAGTGTTGATAAAGGTGACCACAGGTTGTCAAAACACATCCATTCAGTTCTGGATTGGAGTAATGTGAGCAATGTTATTAATTTGTTTGTAACAGGGCTGTGAGATCCTGACTCAAACAGACGTGAAAAAAGTAAACTTTTTCTAACTGACACCAATCTGACCACAGTGTGATTTACTTGACATGCTTCAGGTGTATTATTCAGAGTTGAGTGTCTGTCGAGACTTCGAAAGGTGTCCTGGGAATGTCATTGCCCTAAGTTAGACAGACAGGTAGAAACCGAGACAACGGAAGGAACTGAGACGCAGTGGGTTACTCGGTCACGCATGAGCAAAAGCACACATGCCAGAGCAAGATGGACGTGCACGCACTCACACGTGGCACACACAATCAGGAAATGGCAACGCTCAAGTCGGTGAGTCAGATGTTGCTTGTGTCCACATATTCACATCTTGTGAAGTGGAACCAGTGAGCTTGATGCGGAGCTGTCTTAAACTTCAAAGGACATCTAAGACGTTCAAAGCCAAAGCGCACATATAGGCGCCGGCTGACACACTCGTGCACATGAATGAACAGTTGACTTTACTCTTCTGCTCTGACACAAAAGCTCGTTCCAACCTGATAGAATGTGAAGATTTATGGAAATGACGTGAGAATGGTGGCAGTCTGAAAGTGAACCAGAGGCACAGCGTGGAAAAAGCAGGTGCGTGTGATGCTGTCTGACCTGCTGTCAAAAAGCTTCACACAAACCACCACGACTTTACCCTAACTCATTTATAGCTTTGAACGCTGTTTGTGTGTTGAAAGAGCGACTTAAAATTAGCACATTCAGATCAAACTGCTCAATTAAGTGTAATTGAAATCACGTGAATCCATGGCAACAAAACTAAAGTGAAACGTATCACTTGTTTACATTTTATTTAATAGAAAAAAAGACTACTGTCCTCATTCATATACATTGATTAGTGTGTAATTACATCTTTAAGCAAACTAAAGCATTCGCACAACTTAAAATGAATCCATTAAAAATTAATGGGAGCAGATGTCTGTTTGTGGAAGCCTCACGTTGCACCGCTATCTTAAATACAGCGACTGAGATGGACATCGCTGTTCTGCCTAATCGTGTTTTATGTCTGACTGAGATAGTTAGAGATTATTTTTATTTAATTAACCTTGAGTATCAGTGTAATATATCAGTCTTTCAGTGGAAACACTATATGAAAAGAAATGGACAAAATTTCAGGCCACCTGTATGTAATTTTAGGTCATCTAATATCTCAAATAATGATTGAAAACGCAGCGTTCAGGATGATTGAACATGCATCGAGGCACTTACAGTTGGTAGCCTAGCCATCAAAGTTCCTGCATTTGAAAAAGTTTTATCTCCTGAACATTTTTTTAAGAGAAAATACATTTTAGAACTTTATTTAAACCCTCTCAGTGTTGCAGAGTGGTTGTAGATTGCTCTGTTTCTTTACAGTAGATACAAACTATAGAATTTGACTGTAACTATACTATAACGTGCAGTCATTATGCAGTGTAATTTTATTGAGTGTTCATGGTGGATGGTGGGGTGTGGACCTTATTTCTGCCCTCCAAAGCCTTGCATGTGAATTACACAGAAGACAGAGTGTTTTCTCAGCGTTGTTCTATATCTGATACGGAGCTCTTACCCTCTTTATCTCATGGAAAAACCTTTTAGATATTATTGTTGAACAGAATCATAAAGTAATGAATTAAACTGTGAAGACCTGTTTGACCTTCTGCTGATTTTTTTCATAGATACTAGCCACACTTTTTCTTATTTGGATGTCACGGTGATGAGTTTGTGAAAGCTTTCTTCGCCTACGCAAACTTCAATTAAATTAAATTAAATTAAATTAAATTTTATTTATATAGCGCCAAATCACAACAACAGTCGCCTCAAGGCGCTTTATATTGTACAGTAGATACAGAAAAAAACCCAACAATCATATGACCCCCTATGAGCAAGCACTTTGGTAACAGTGGGAAGGAAAAACTCCCTTTTAACAGGAAGAAACCTCCGGCAGAACCAGGCTCAGGGAGGGGCGGGGCCATCTGCTGCGACCGGTTGGGGTGAGAGAAGGAAAACAGGATAAAAGACATGCTGTGGAAGAGAGACAGAGGTTAATAACAGATATGATTCAATGCAGAGAGGTCTGTTAATACATAGTGAGCGAGAAAGGTGACTGGAAAGGAAAAACTCAATGCATCATGGGAATCTCCCGGCAGCCTACGTCTATTGCAGCATAACTAAGGGAGGATTCAGGGTCACCTGGTCCAGCCCTAACTATATACTTTAGCAAAAAGGAAAGTTTTAAGCCTAATCTTAAAAGTAGAGATAGTGTCTGTCTCCCGAATCCAAACTGGAAGCTGTTTCCACAGAAGAGGGGCCTGAAAACTGAAGGCTCTGCCTCTCATTCTACTTTTAAATACTCTAGGAACAACAAGTAGGCCTGCAGAACGAGAGCGAAGTGCTCTAATAGGGTGATATGGTACTACAAGGTCATTAAGATAAGATGGGGCCTGATTATTTAAGACCTTGTATGTGAGGAGCAGGATTTTGAATTCAATTCTGGATTTAACAGGAAGCCAATGAAGAGAAACTAATACAGGAGAAATATGCTCTCTCTTTCTAGTCCCTGTCAGGACTCTTGCTGCAGCATTTTGGATTAACTGAAGGCAAACATGCTCTAAAGCATGTCTTTTGAATAAATATTGCATAAATAGCTAATCTTAGATTGTGGTTAAGCAGAAAAACTGATTCCTGCACATAACGTCTCCTGTAATGAGCCTTACTTCTATGAAGAGCAGTGTTTGGAGAACATGACAAGATGATGAAGAAGGATGGTAGAAAAGAGGTCATCAGGTTGGTGAAGCAAATGACATGTATTGTTTGTTGCAGCGGTGAGGGGACGCTTCACCAAGAAACTGCAAACAGGGTTGTATTACACAGCCTATTAGTTCCTGGGAGATTGTATGTAATGCACATCAACTCTTTTTATATGTTGCTGTCTCAAAACTTGTTTTAAGCGTCAGGCTGACTGGCATCGCATGTACATGGTCAGTGAGATAAACAGACAGCTGATGGTCCCTCCAGAGATGCAGATGAGTGAATTACTGGCAGCGTTATTGCAAATCAGGCATCAAAGTGTAGCAGCAGCACCCTTGGCAGCTGTGCTCTGAGGCAGAGAATTATGGCTACTTAAAATCATCATCTTTTAGAGCCATATTGATTGTTTTTTTCCCTCCTCCATCTCCCGCAGTCCCAAAACTCTACCTCTCGCTTCACTTTCCGTTCTCCACCCCTCCTCTTGCCACCGCCTCGGGAGCCCATTTTAGATTTCCATGCTAACATGTGCCATGCAGGTCAAACTGTTAATAATTGGATTGGAGATGAGATGTAAATTACAATAATGAATGTAATTTTCCCGTAATTATACGGATGCCGGAGCTGCCTCTGCCTCTACTTCGCACTAAATTCTAATCTTTCAGAAGTAAGAAACTGTCTGAAACTTTAAATTAACACCGGATCTTAATGGCGCTTGCTTCGAAATTGAATGCTCTGTTCTCTGTTACTCAAAGAATTTCACTCCACAGTTCAGTGATTTGAACCAGGAGCTGACTTTGTGTTGCTGGAAGTTTGTCGGCTTTAGTTTTAAACATATGTTTAAAATTATTTTTGAAAGTTTCATATGAATAAACGCACATTCCTCAGTGATGCTAGTGTTGCTACAAATTGGGAGCTAGTGTTTTAATAGCTCTTTAAGGCCAAAGATAATAAAAGTGAGCTATTTTACCAGCAGATGGGTTTTGGTTTGAAGCCGGTTCATGGAGGATGGAAGAATTGATACCATTTACTGGTCATGAGCTCGCCTGACCTAAATCCAATAGAAAACCTCTGAAACATTTCTGCTCGTCTCACGAGGTTGCAGGTCAAACCATCTCATTAGGAGCATGCCTCGATGTTGCATGCAAGCACGTAGGGGTCATTCAAGCTACTCAGTATCATTTTTAGTTGTTGCAGTGATGATATCTGCCACATCAGTATTTCCCTTTGATTTTTTGGGTGTCTAAATTCAGCCTTTTGTGGCTTTTTGTGACATTAATTTGTCCCTAACACATTACCCTGTCCACATCAGTATAGATGTCCACCATGGTGTTTTTCCCCATTGAGAGCAGATGTTTTATGAGCTGTGTATCTACAGCTTTAAGGAACTCAAGGAAAACTTAAACGTGTGACTGAAGCATGCATTCCTTTGCATTAATCTGACAGCAACTGAATTTTTATCTGAACAGGCAGTTTTGCTGTTTGGGCTTGAGCAACAAGGACGGATCACTTTCAACACCACATGTGTCTGCATGTTTTGTTTTGGATCATTGCAATTCCAATTCGCAATTAGATTAAGATAATTGTCTATGAAGCTGAAATCTGAACACACACACACATGGACATCCAGTTCGTGTTTCTTCCTTGACTTGAACTTGACTTTACTGTGTTTTTTATTTTTAGGTTTTTATAGAAAGTCCACAGCACTTGTTTAGGACACACAATCAGGAAATGGGAGAAGCTCAAGTGTTATTGACAGTGGTTAAAAGTACACTGACATTGATGCGGAGTGGCTTTAAAAGGCTAACAAAAAGATCACAGTGATTGCACTGATCCATTACAAAACTGGCATTATTTTTTGTTCAGCTCAAAGTGAAAAATCTATGGATAACTTTTTCTTTTCCATTTCCACTGTGACCACTTTACAACTTTCAACCCCCCTGCCAAGTCAGACTTGCAGTGTAATGACAAATTGTCCATTCCTCGACCGACCCGCTCCTCTGCTGAATCTTTTGAATCTCTGCCCGTCTTGGTCCTCGAGGCTCTGCAGCGACAGGGTTGCCTGGATGCCATTAGAGAAATTGCTCGTGGATGGAGGTGGGGGGTTGACACCTTCAAAGAGGAGTGCTTTCATCTAATCAATTTGGCTTAGTGGCCTGCCATTGAGGAGGCTCCCTGCCACCAGCCAAGGCCATGTAAAAGTCACAGCAGAGAGGGGGACACTCCGTGACACAAAACATTGGATCTCCATCTTAGATTTAAGGCTTAAGAAGTGGCCTGCGCCCTCTGTCACGGGGGCCCTCCCAGTGGGTTTGGGTGAATTCCAAAGGCTGTGATTGCCCATTATAGATAAACTACCAGGTTTAAGTTTGGGACCCTGTGCAGCTCGGTGTGATACGAGGAACAGATACTTATCTCTGTTATCTGCCTTCTTTCTCTCCAACTCTCTCCGCACCACAGCCACCTTCAATCTCTCACCTCAGTGGTGAGCGGGTGACGCAGTGCGATCTTGGGACTTTGATATCAGAAGAATCGCAGTGTGCGTCAGCTGACTGCTCCTGTCAGGTGGTTAACCCAGCTCACGTCATCTTCGTCTGCTGATTTCAATCCTGCAGAGGAAAATGGAATTTCATTCATCGTTTGAGCTTTAGCTTACAGAAAGCAAAAACAGGATCTAAACTATGGTTTAGTAGTGACTGATGACAACTTTTTAAAATATTTTAGTTTCATTGAATGTATTTTGAGGTACGGGCAAAAAAAGGGAAAATGTCTTCAAGGACAGTAGCACGACATGCTAGCTCACCTACGCCTCCCAACTCAGGTCACGTTTGTTTTCCTTTAACAAAACCCTTTAACTTTTAAATCAGAGTCCCTTGAAAAATATTAAACCTAACCCGTTCATACTATATTTGTATGAATGAATGGATTTCTGCTTCTTTGTATGTGCCTTTGTAAATCCCTTTTGTTTTGTTTTTCACTGTAATGGGTTTAAATTGTACTCAACATCACAGAGACATGAAGGATGTGTATATAACAACTAGTTTACACTTCCAAACCAAAAGTCTGTGTTCTGTCGTCTATAGAAGTCATTTGATCCTGCATTTAAAAAAAAAACATAATGCCACTGATTTTGCTAAATAAAGTATAGCATGCTACATGATGAAGATGATAATAATAGCAGGACTTTTTAGATCATTTAAGATAATTTCACTGTATATTTTCCCTAAGGCATAATAGAAATACTTGGAAGCTTTTGGGAGAAGAGTTCATACAGGTTGCAAATACATGGAAAACATCATTTTTCATACTTTCCCGTGGCTGTAATGTTAAATTCATTATTTGAGCTGTGTTGAAGTTGCAGCTCATATGGCATCCAT
Organism: Simochromis diagramma; assembly: GCF_900408965.1. Lineage (NCBI taxonomy): Eukaryota > Metazoa > Chordata > Actinopteri > Cichliformes > Cichlidae > Simochromis > Simochromis diagramma. The sequence goes on along the minus strand of NW_024387503.1, from coordinate 1,735,782 downwards.
AAGCATGGTTTTCATTGCAAACTCACATTATGCAATCATCTTCTTTGTCATTTCAGTCGAGCTTTGGTGACTCATGATGAGAGGCACCTTCCAACCTCAGGCTGCGTGTCACATTACCAGTGCTTCTCAGGGCTTGTGCCACGTTTCTGGTTATGAACAGAACCTGTATATAGTCATTTCTTATTTAGCAGGCATATAACTACTGAATAACAAAGATGGAATTAGACAGGGCAGCGAGATGAAAACTTCTGATCCTGTGGGTGTTGCAGAGAAAGATGTTTTGTGCACAGACTGTTCATATGGAGAAAAAAATGAGTAGCTAATGATGTATGAGCTGGGCATCTGGGTAATGTAATTAGATGAGGGCTACAAGAAAATGGGCTACAAGGTGTTATAGCAACAAAAGAAAGTGCTTATATCCCTCTCCAGCACTTAGTTCTATAGCTGGTTTCTGCTCAAAGGAAGCTATGGGGAATAATAAATGTAAGAAACACAGTCAATCCCTCACTGAATTTTATCATTACAGGCAATGAAATTGTTAAGAAACAACCTATAATTTCTCATCCGGAGAGCTCGAATTTTCTGTTTGTTTCTTTTTTTCTCTCTTTTATATATTACTCCTGGAAGAGGTGGTGAAATAGCCTTTTTAAGGCTCTCTGTTTCTCTCTCATCCTCTGCAGTGCTATAACATGATCCATCATCTTGACATTTGTCATGACAGGCTTATCCTCTCCACTAACACTGAACAAGAACAACATTTATTCAGCTCTGATTCAATAAAACATTAATACAGCCAGAGATATATTCTTGTTGTCCAGCCCCTGCTTTACAAATGTCTGTTTGAGGAAATCACCAGTGTTACAATCGAGTTATCTGTATTAATTCCCCAAATTCCTGCAAAGGAAAAGCATTTATTGATGGGATGTAAGATGTGGTAATATAATCATTTTTCTAAGTTCATGCTGCCAAGTAGATCTATGAAGACCAGCACTGACAAAAACACTTGATAGCAAGTCTGAGAACCCTAAATAAGAATGACAATTTTTTTTTAATTAAGTACAAAAATAAGCAAATACTTTTGGATTTTTTTCCCCGACTTCCAGGCTTTGCATGCAAATGTATGTTTGTGTCTGCATCACCTATCATAGATCTACTCAACCTTGCTTTGGCGGCGGTCCACTCCAGCTGTGCATAACACCTCTCAGCGTAGATTCAGAGCTGAGTACACACTCATGTTGGGATAGCAAGCTCATCATTAGCAAGCTGAAAGCACTTTTAAGCCCGTTGGTCCTTAGGAGACTCTGAACTGCCTCTCCCTACCTGCGTTAGTGGAGAGGCTATTAGTTATGTCAACTCTTAATCATACTCACGCTCGCAGTGTGGAGAGGGAGAGCGATGGAGCGCCCAAGGTGGGTCTTTAAACTGCTGAGGAGTGGGCGTTCTGTTTCACAGTCGCTGAGAATATAGTCATAAAAATGCTCATATGTTTCTAATATCATCCAGAGCTTATTATGGCTAATTATTACAACAATTATTGCAACGCTAAATGGGGAAGACAGTGTTTTGGTAATGAAGTGTGAAGTGCTCAGAGTGGTAAAAGTCTCCACTCAGCACTGCTGGGAAGGTGCTACCAGTTTGATTCCTATTATTACTTCTGCTAGGATCCCAGTAAAGCCTTAGCAAGACAGCTGAATCATGTGGAGATGTGTCTGTGTGTGTACATGTGTGTGAGTTTGTTGACTGCTTTATTGCTTCCTGAGCTGGGCTGAGAGATGTCCTGCAGGTCACTTGTGTCACACTTAAAGCAACAGAGACACGCAGAGGTCTTCACCGAACAAGTCATTTACACTTTGTGACATGCAAAAATGGATAAAACAGTAAATGGCCGTAACCTCATGACAGACAGCAAGAGGAGGGAGTTTGTTTGTTTGTTTGCGCTGACCTCGGTGTCATCTCTGCACCAGAAGGACATTCAGCAGTCTCGTTTCTGCCTGTTGTAGCTGAAATATGGCATCTTCGTGCAGGCTCAATATGCAGTTTGTTTTTTTCTGTTTTTTGAACGCGGACATATTTATGGAGTTTTAAGAAAAACCTGTGATTGATTTCACCCAAGACAAAGGCACTGTGTTCGGAACATCTGTTTTTCCCCCTTACGTTTTGACCACTGGGATGGCTTCTGTTGCCAAGTTACAATCCCATTTTTTAAATGATCAAAATAATTCAATAAACCAAACCAGAGGTTTAGGTCTTCAGTAGTTAGCCTCTGTGCCATTAATTAAAACAGATCTCTTCTTTTTGCTTCCAGATTCTTCAGCTCAGTTCTCATTCTTACTCTAAGGAGAATAACCGCGAGCATCTTACTTCAGTTTCCTGGCTCAGCTGTATATGAGAAACAGATTTTTTAACGTCTTTCAGATTCCATTGAAACACAACGAAACATGGAGCTCATTATTACACATCCTCTTCTTATATGTGGTGGTAAACTTGCAGTGTTTCTCTTTATCAGTACAAAAATGTGGAGCCTTTAAATGCGGTGGAGCGATGAGTAGCAAGAAGATCCTGGGTTTGAATCCAGTGTCTGGCCGGGTGTGCGTGGGTTCTCTGTGGGTACTCTGGCTTCCTCCCACGGTTCAAATACATGCAGTTAGTAGGGTTAGGTTAATGGATGATTTTAAATTGCAGATAAGGGTGAATGATTGCCTGTTTCTCATTGTTAGCCCTGCAATAGATTGGCCAGGGTGTACCCCACCTCTCGCCCGATGGCAGCTGGAATAGGCTCCAGCCCCCTGTGACGTGTGAAGAATATAAATGGATGGAACATTTAAACAAAGAAAGCAAATTAAAAAGAAAAAACTATATTTTTAGTCCTAATCCAAGAACATCACTGCATGGTAATTATAATGATTATACTTCAGAATAATTAGCATAATTACTTGAGCTTTCATTTCTTTTCATATTCAAAACATTTCAAAGAATTGCTTTAACTACAAATACAAAATGACACACAGGAAAAAAACTGTTTTGTTCGTTAGTCAGTGAGAACCTGTGGGCTTCATTTACATTGTGTCTGTGCTGTATGTTAAAAAAGGGTCACAGATGGCCAAGAGCAATACCTCCTGCTCCTCTGACTCACTAAGTCACTAAAGGGTTATGGGGTGTTTAGCATCCCTTTGTCTCCCGGCTCTTCATCCCAGCGGACCTCTCCACAGCTCCTCCACCCAGCTCATTAGCCCTTTTCTAAGAGCCTCCCATCCCTTTCTGTTTCATTGTCTTCCGCAGGGAGGTCACCTGTGAAATGTGTCCGCTTCAAATCGCACACCAGGGAAGCATTTACATGCATGTGTAGCCACATGTGGGTGGAAAGAAAACATACATGTTTACACACATCTCATGCAGACAGACATTCATGAACACATGCTAATGTGTGACACAAGATCGTTGATGTGTGCTTCAGCGCGGGGCGGAATAATTGTTTTGCAGGTTAACGCCATGACAAGCGAGCAGACGCACACCCACAGATATTAAACTTTGATTCTAACGAGTCACTTTGTGTCAGTTTTTAAGAGCACGTCTGTCACGGACAAATCTTTTTTCAAATACAGAGAATGTATCACTCTTGGAAAATAGGGCAAGTTAATTTCAGCTGATAGCAGCTGAAATGATCTCATCATGAGGCTGTGCTGGATAAATTGAAAGTGCAGAATTTTTTTTCTTCTTTTCTTGCCGCATACCCCGTCTCACAGAAATAGAGGCTAAATAACACACAGTGCAGTAAAACTCACTCCAGCTAGAGTGTGGCACAATAGAAAGATGTTGTGTGAAGTTTTCCGGGTCCTAGCCTGCTTGTGGGACAGGGATCCAGAGTTCAGCCGCTCAATGCTCCCTGTCCTCCCGTTTCCCAGAATACTCCTCTGCCACCTTCTCATCTCCTTGGCTCACGTTCACGACTCTGATCAAAACAGAACATTTGTGCGTATCCGTGGTTTCATTTTGAAGCCATTTAAATATTACGGTCAAGTTCATTTGAGAATGTGCAGCAGCTACCCATGGCGCAGACTCCCTGTGCGGTCCATTCAGCTGTTAAGAAACCACATGCTGATATTTCCGAAAGAATTCATGGTCGGGAATGTTTGCATACAAGAATACAGCTGCTTCCTCTCTTATGCTATAGACTTGAACTGTGAATTATTAAAGGTACATTGTTTAAAATCTCACAACTAAGCGTCTGTACATTGCAGATTCAGTCAACTGAATTCTGTTTTCTTACTCCGCCCAATTCAAGTACATAATTCTAGCTGCGATGGTCGTTCATCTGTAGTGATTGTTACCTGACAGGCTACAGCTAGGCTGTAAAACTTTATGAAATGAGTCTTAAATGAGCTGATGAGTTAGTGAAGATCACTTCTGTCCATTGAGAGGAAATTCTGAGTTTTTGAGGATATGCTGAACTTTTGTATTGGTAAGCGGGGCTATTTTTCTTAGCTGCTGTTAGCCAGCATTATTGAAATTTTCTTTGAAGTGGAACATTTTTGGACTTGGATACTTGGTGAATAGACTCTGATGACATTCTCACATCATATGAACCTATTTGGGGGGGCAAGTGGGATTTTTTAGGACACTCAAGCCAACATTAGATGAGTGTTTCCCAACCTTTTGAAGCCATGGTACATATTTCACATTAGAAAAGTCACACGGCACACCACCAACAAAAATCTCACAGGAAGCATATTGATCATTTTTCAACGGCACCAGGTATAGTGGAATTGACTCGGTTTGTCCCCAGTATGCCTTTTTGCTTTCTTTGACCACTACTCTTGCTAGGACCTTCATCTGGGTCAGAACTTTCTCCAGGACCCAGGTCAGATTGAATACTATTTTTTTCTTTTCAAATATTTATCTATTGCTATTATGTGCTGTGTCGTCTCACAGCATGACTATTATGTAATTTCTTCTTCTGTTTTACTAGCAGTTGGGAACCCATTTACTTAGAGCAGTTAGTTGCACTGCCCTCTAGGGGAAGAGAATGTAATTGTTCTGCCCGTTACCCACGGCGATCGCTTGGAGTACTAATCAGGTGGAACCAGATAATCTTCCACGGCACACCTGATCATTTCACAGTGGTTGGGAAACACTGCATTAGATGACATAATGTTAGCATATAACAAGCTTTTACTGTTCAGCCAACACATCAGCTGTACGTAGATGGAAGAATCATGTGTTCAATCTGCTGACTTTAAGTAATTGTGACTAATAATAATATTGAATTGATGGCTATACCCATGTATTTTTAATGGATTATGTTTATGATGTATCAATTTGTTTATAATTACAAACTAATCAATGTATGTTCATGAGTACAACATTCTTTTTTTTTCTATTAAATAAACTAAGTAACCTTTAAAGTCTCTTCATTTTTGCATAGGAGACAGCAGATAGTTAAAACGTATAGTTTTTTCAGCTGTGTAGGAAAAATCCTGTCTCCTTTGAAACATCTACACATGTTGAGCATAGGAAAAAAAATCCTGGAACTCATTTGGTTTTTAGTGTCTTGTTCCAGCAGAGCATATGCAGGTTGACATGAAGGGCTTGAATTTCCTGCCCACTTCCTAAAGCCTGCCGGCCCAAATTGTTTTTGTCGTGTGCTATTTAGTCAAGTAGCAGAGATGAAACCCACAACTAGCTGACTCACAGCATGTCTGTAGTACAACCTTGGGTTAATCTCAGGGGGTATAGCTCAGGGGCAAAGCAGTTGACTGCAGATCAAGAGGTTCCCTAGTTTCAATCTGGGCACCCTCTCTTTTCGGGACAGGGTGGTGACATGAGTCACACTTCAAATGTCAACAGAGTTACAGCTGCCATGTGGTCAAGCTTGTACCTTCTTCAGCAGTTCAGATAAATAACCTTTTCCTTGTGAGTAATAGAAGCGCCTCCATCTTGTCACCGTTTCAGATGTTTTAAAAAATGAGATACATGAAGGATGAGCGCAATCCCCACAAAACACTCACAGCTGTGGCTAGTTTTACATGTGATTTACAGTAGTTGCAGGCACAGCTGGTTCATTTCAATATCAAGCATAAAATCTAAGACATGCTTTTTTGGCATTAAATGTGAGGGCTATTATTAATATTGCATGTGTAAGTGATAGTAAATCAAACTGAACACTCGATTTAAATTCTGTGCAAAAAGATATTTTGTGTCTGGACAAAAGAACTCCCAGAAATATAAATGCAACAGGGTCAGTCTGTGGTTTGCACCTAAGTTTGGGATCTTATTTCAAAAGAATTGATCTGTCCGAAGATTCACGTTTGCTGTAAATGTTACAGACATGAAGCTTGTGCGTTTTGTTTCACTTTACATATTTTCAATCTTTTTTTCTTTGGCATTTAGTTTTGGAGAAATGTAATGTTGTTTTGATTCGGTTTTCTATTAACTTAATGAGAAAATGGTAATTAAGGTATCTTCCGTGCCTCTGCTGATTTGTTTTCTTCCCTTATACCCCCGGCCTGCCAGCTTTGTGCAGCTCCTAATAAGGAAACACGAGGAAAAAAAGCTCTGTTTCCAAGTGTTTGATGAGCTGAAAAAGTACTAAGAACACTTAAATTGCACAATGATGACAGTTCACTTTAGATGTGGCACTGAGATCATAGTGGACCGCTGGTTCAAGTTCAAAGGACAGAATCTAAATTTGTCAAGAAATGAAAAAAAGTAAGCAAACTTTCATCTTGGCGTGATGGAGTGTGCCCTCTACTTTCTTCAAAAGTTTCTCAAATGGAAATCCGTCTGCCCGGACAACTGTGAAAAAAGACACTCAGGTGAAAAAGTTCACGCTTCTCAGTGCATGATCACGACTTTAGAACTTCAAGTGCTGTTGCAATTGCTCCAATGTTACTTGCATATTTCATCATTCTGAACACCTTACTGAGGGGTCAAAATGTCCCACTGCTGCGAGCACTTTAAACTTTGGACCTATAATGATACCTCTTTCCTGAGATGTAAAGCAATCTTATTTTTGCTCCGTATCAAATTTGGGCTAATTCCCTGTGAAATCCATCCCTCGGTTTGTGATGTAACAAGCTGTATAGAGTGACTTAAGCAAAGATTTATTGACATTTCAGCGCAACTCTACTTTAATGTTATAGCCACACTGTTACGTGCGTGCAATTCTTACAAAAACCTCGATATTTTTGTGCGATAATATCTTTATTTGCGTTATCAGTGAAACTAAAGGAAAGCCTGTGTAATGACTATGCCACCCGGTTGCTCAATTACATGTGTTATTTGTACTGAGCGTAAAACAGTATCTACCCAGAAGAATTTATTTTTTCTAAACAACCGCCTGCCTCGAATTTCTATGAAATCCTCATGTGCTTTTATAAACCCGTGTGACTGATCAGAGCGATGCTTTGCTAAAACATAGACTGTGCACATCACAATACCATCTGTTTCCAAGCATCTCATGTTCACTTTTTCTAAAAAAAAAGTATTAGAAGTTCTTCCTGTACTGCAGAGCACTGCTGAGTTTGTAAGAAGCTTTCCTGTTTTTTGTCTTGTTGTGCTCTGCTCTGCATTATGGAGCGAGTTTTGACTTCACTGACTTCATATATGTTGTTATATGTGTGCTTCATTAAGATTAGCACATGTGCTCGGTGGCAGCTCCAATTAGGCAGTCTATCCATTGGACCTCATATATACTCAGCCCCCATACCTCCTCGTCTCATGTCCCACAGCAGATAACTTTTTTGTATTCCCAATAAAAGGAAAGGATCATTAAAGGATCCAGAAATAGTTGGTGAGTCTGGTGGAAGTTTGTCATCTGTTCTGCAGAGAGCAGCTGGAGTGAGGGTGTGTTTTTTTTGGTTTTGTTTTTGTTCAGAGCAGAGGAAGAAGATATTCTCACTGCTGAAATGTTTGCGATATGGATTTTGTGTACGTGCTGTCTGGAAACTGCGGTGGAATGAGCTCCATGCTTTAAAGGCTGTCTGACCTGCCAGAAACTGAAATTCATTCACTCACTCATCAGCCTCCAATTTTGGCTCACACAGTGGCTGTGACAATTAAATTTGTGACAATTTAAGCTTGCTTAGAGATATGAAAAGAAAATCCTTTGTGCCATTAAAATGACACTGAAGAGACACAGTTGCTCACTGTGGAAATAAGGTGTAGAGTCTGATGTGCTATCATTAATGGTCTTGTCTCTGCTGTTGAAAAATGTCCCAGAAGTTAGCTAATATTCATGATGAGATGCTCCGTGATTCTGCACACAGCACTGAGATGCAATAACAATGTTCCCATTGAAGCCAGCATAAGCATGCTATTCTCACCAGTAGGGATGGGTATCGTTTAGGTTTTATCCGATACCAGTACCAAACCGGTACTTTTGAAACGGTGCCGGTGCTTAAACGGTGCTCGAACCGGTGCTTTAAGAATGAAGAACACAAACTTTGTCCAAAAACCTCTCATGTTTAGCTGTTTTCCACTTTTTCTTTGGTCATTTTAGCCTTTTTGGCCAGGGTGAAGGGAGTATCTGCCATCAAACAAGAAGACAGCCGCATGTAACTATGACGGTGTTTGCTAGTTCACCTTACGTGCATTAATTTAATAACGTGGTTAGCCTACTCAACGTAAATTACACACGAACAACATTAAGCTACTCACGCAGAGAAGAATGGCTGCTGCTGCCATCATCATCCATCATCATTTCTGCTACACTGGCAGGGCTAGGGGCCAGGACTCTCCTCTTCGGGTTTTTGGGGGATGTTGCTAACTCCGGGACCGATAACAGGCACCACACCCGCAGTAGATGTGCTCGGTGTGAGGTCTTGCAGCAAGCTATCAAATACGGCGCATTTCTCGGCTTTTAAAAAAACGCTATGCGTCGCCAGGTGTTTCATCAGATTCGAGGTGTTACCTCCTTTGCACAGTATCACCTTAAAGCACTTGTTGCAGGCTGCTGAGTTTGCATCTTTTGCTGTGAAGTACAGCCAGACTTTTGACCGCTTCGCCTTGGGCATTTTTAATCTGTAGCTCTGCTCTAAAAGAACGTACATACCTGGGCCCACCTACTACGCTTGCAAAGGTAAAATGATTGCCTGGAATCCAAAGTGTATGACATTTCAGGAAAAAAAAGCACCGAAATAAAGCACCGAAATGTGCGCTGCTTTTCGGTCTGGTTACTACCGTTTATGTCAGAACCGGTGCCATATGGCACCGGATACCGGTACCCATCCCTACTCACCAGTGATGGGGCCAAAATAGTAAAGTATTACACATTAATGGTTACTTTTCTTAAAAGTAATGTAGTACATTGCTTAATTATTTGCTGAAGAAAGTGACTCGTGGCACTACTTGTTACTTTACTTTTTCCTTACTCCGTAAATAGTCCTAAAATGCAATGTAACATAATTACCAGTTAACCTTAATTGTAATCCTATTCACCAACATAAATCTGTATCCAAATGAAGACATGCTTGCAATGTTTCTTTTAGTTTTTACAATATCAACACAAAACCGACAACGCGACATGGTCCAGTGTACCCATAGGTTTATCATCATTCTGGGTTCTTGGCTAGCTCTCTGTTAGCATGCTGTCTGTCTGTCTAGATGTTTTCAGATGTTGAGTTGGCAGCATAGCTTTGTTTCTGTCCTGAGCACAGTTTGCATTTCATTATCCAAGCTTGTCCTTTCATGCAATAAAAGGACAAGCGTGCGCTTCTTAAAATCCTTAGACTGTTTTCCTTCTCTTGCACACTATTTGCTAATTCGCTAACTGTAGCGCTAATGTGAAGGAAGGGATATTTTTTTCTCTTTACAGCTGCTCTTTACAGCTGTTGTTTTATAGATGACAATAAACAGAGTACCATAACAACTTTGTTTGGAATTAGCAAAGAGTGCATGTTTGCAAATGTTTAAGATCAGCCTAATATATTACTGCTATTACTTGCGCTTACAGAGAGAAAATATTAGATTAGAAATCTTGCTGGTATGTGTTTGTGATATGAAGACAGACACATTAAAGCTCAAAGCCAGCCAAGTTTTCTTTGCAGCTACTCGTGGTGAATGCACTGTGCTAGCCAAAAGCTTCTTGAAGTGCACACATCCTACATCGAGGAGCAGATTAATAAGACTGTTTAGCTGTGTAGCTTTTTAAAGCGAGCGAATCAGGTAATCTCCAACACTGAATTGACATCTCATAGGCAAGAAGCAGCTTTGATTAGCAAGAAGTCTTTGTTTATTTCAGCAGCAGCTGCTTCTTTAATATTTCCTGTCAAAGTCCAAATTCGTTTGACCGACCATTCTGAATCCTAGAATCTCACGCAGGGTTGATAGCTTTGGTCATTTTGCTACTCCTGGCTTGTGACATTTTCAGAGCAGTGTTTTTAATCATGAGTGACTTAGCCACATATCAGCCTGAGTGAGATTTATGGCCCCTTCTCTTCAGGAGCCTGTTCTTGTGGACCAGCCATAATAGAGAAACACACAAAATGGTGTTTACACGGAAGGTGCTGCCGTGGTCCTGTTTCTGGGCTGTCTGAGGGCTGTTTGCTTTGTTGATTAGCAGCTCCCCAGAGGCCTCAGTGTGGAGGGGTCTCTATGAGTCTAGTCTACACTCGGATAGAGACGAATCCCCGATCCCACTTTTTTTTTTCATGGCTTTTGCACTTTTTTTATTTTGGGAAAACAAATTCGACCTTATGAAATTAATAATCTTGTTTTCAGATTTAGTTTTGTCATAAAAATCTGTAGCGAAGCTGGCAAACTATCTCTTGTTTGGCATCAAGCTCGAGCTTGATCACCTGACCCTAAATAAAATCAACATGGCGTCATCATAAACACGACCTGTAAGTGTGTCATTTTGCGCATGCTTACCCTTCTGGAAAACAGGCATATGCAGTTGTTTTGTTGCTGTCGAGGGGTCCCATGTGTGAGTGGAGTCGACCTAAATGAGTCAGGTTTGATTTGGGGAGTGAACTCCACCCCTCCCCTCGTCTCTGAGATCTTCATTGTCTAGGGAAACGCCACACTCTCTCTCTTTCTCTCTAACACACACACACACACACACACACAGTCTTTGGTGTTATTGTTGTTGAAGTGTCTAGGTGTCTGCTACTGGAGGCCTCATCTCTGAGGGCTCGAGGAAGGCTGGCATCCTCTTCTCATTCTCTCTAGTAAATTGTTTGTATTGTCTTTCTGTCAGGAGAGAAGAATCAGTCTCACTCTCTCTCTATTTCTTGTTCAGAATGGAAAAAACTGGATGGTTGACTCTGCAGCCCTGTAGGGAATACGGCTCTCCCCTGCCTCAGTATTCGTGCTCAGGCAGGGTGATTAGACATCGTGCCAAACTCTAAAACTAATATGATTGACATATGAAGTTTTTCACCAAGCGCAAGAGGCATTCTGAACTTTCTGGGTACGTGATAACATCCTTATTAAACAGCAAAGTAATCGACTTGATCAAATCATGGCCTGCGCTCAGTGCCAGCGCAGATAAAAAAGATGGAAATGATCACTGTAGAGTAATCGGGCACACGCTTGAACTCTTAACTTAAGATAACATGAATACACAGAAATGGCACGGCTAGAACAGTGGAATATTTTTCCTGTAAAAGCAACTCAGTCAAGTGAAATGGTATTTTAGGCTAGTTGGAAGAATGTGGCATTCAAAGAGCTTTAGAAGTAGAAAAAGAAGGACGGTGTTATAATGCTCTGCAAAGATGACCTTTTGTGCCTTAAACATTAGGTAGATGTTGAATGGTAGTAAGCTCACATTTGACCTCTGACCTTTAAGGTCAATAAGCTGATTAACTTTGAAGGTCTAACTGTTAATAATGCTTTATAGAGCTGTATAAAAGATTGCCACTGTTTGTACTGCATAAGCATATAGGGAATGTTATATGGGGATTCTAAATATCACATTATAGTCTGCATCCAACTATCATATTTGATCTTTATCCTTCAAGTGCGTGTCCTCTACCAGAGGCCTCGGAGTTTGAGGGTCCTGTGCAGTTAGCTTAGCTGTTCCTAGGACTGCGCTCTTCTGGACAGAGATCTCAGATGTTGTTCCTGGGATCTGCTGGAGCCACTCGCCTAGCTTTGGAGTCACTGCACCTAGTGCTCTGATTACCACTGGGATCACAGTTACCTTCACCCTACACATCTCGAGTTCTTCTGTGAGCCCTTCATACTTCTCAAGCTTCTCCTGTTCCTTCTTCCTGATTTTGCTGTCACTATGGACGTCTTCCTCTGCTTGTCCATCATTACTATGTCTGACTCGTTAGCCGTCACCATTTTGTCCGTCTGGAAGTCCCACAGGATGTTAGCTTGGTCATTCTTGACCACCCTTGGGGGCGTCTCCCATTTTGACCTCGGGACCTTCCAGGCCACACTCGGCACAGATATTTCTGTATTCTATGCCAGCCACTTAGTTATGGCGCTCCATGTATACCCTGCCTGCTAGCATCTTGCACCCTGCTGTTATGTGCTGGATTGTCTCGGAACATAAACATACTTGTGCTTAAAACTGTGTAGACTTAAAACGCAGTGTGCAGTCAACAGAGCAATTAGCATTAAAGCCAAAAAAGGGGGTTTGTTTTCATAAATGCCATTTAGCATCTAAGTATTTTTCCGCCCATCCATCTAGTGGATTACATCTTCTGCTCTTTGTAAAGGTCAGCAGTTGATGTTTATTCAGAGTTTGTCTCGTCTCACTCTCTGGCGTTACATCAGATTAGTTTGCCAAACATTTCACAGACGCGCACTTGAGTGGTACTCTCGACCTTGTTTGGCCTTGGGTCGTCCAGCGTCCTATTTAAGTCTAATGTATACTTCATCCCTTCTGCCACAGTCGTGGTTCCCACCACTCAGAACTGTCTTTCTCCTCCCCCCCCAAAAAAGACACTTTTTTGTCTGTCTGCACATGATTCAGGTCAGGGTGTTTTCAGTGGAAATCTCCCCTCACTGCACACAGGGGACATCAATATGAAGTTGGTGGTTGCAGAGAGAGGGTGAAAATGGCTCAGTGCTATAATTTATTCAGACATTGAACTGGCCCAGGCTTGAAGTATTCAAAGTAGCCTACGAAAAAAAAAAGCTTTTAGACATTTCATGAAGCCATGGTCGCTTGACATTTATATTTAAATCAGCCTGAAGTAAAAGCAAAGAGTCAAGAGTACAGCACAGCTACAGGTCCACGGGAGAAAATACCAAATTCACCCTGCACATAGTCTTCATCCCCGGTTTGCCAGAAGTGTCTGCATGCTTACAGTGGGCACACATTTCGATTTAAATAATAGTAAGGGCCTGACTTCATTTATTCCGTAACCTCTAGCCCACATCTTACTGTAAAGGAAAATGGCAACCTCCGATACAGCATCGCATTTCATCTTCTGTAATGTGTGCTACGCTGCAGAGTTTATGATGTCATTTAAAAATACTTTTTTTAAGTGCACCTGCTTTTCCTAAAACCACCCCAAATATTCAGGTTAAAGGATGAATCTTCTTCAAAGCAAATTGCTGTCACACTGGTCAACACTTGAAAACTTGTGAGTTTCAGCTCTGAACACTTGCAGTTTTGAGCCTTGTGACCTTTCCCTGCAGTGGCACAGCAACAGGAGAACACACTTCAGCTTGATGCTTTCAGGTGGCAACGAAATCACTAATATTAGATTAAATAGTCTAGACTCTCAGCACTTCCAAATATTGACTCTTTAGGGCTTTGGTGTTTAAAGGAGGAATATACTGTAACTTACTCGTCTTATGTCGGTATAAACAGTATAAAAGTAATTTATTTAGAAGAATTTGATTCTGTTTTTTAACCCATGTTGGGTAAATGGTGATTATGAGTAACAGAACAATACAGAAACAGCCTATCCTCCTCACCGTGTCCTTTCTGTAACCTTATCAGTATGCTGAAGCTCTAGCTCCATTACCTTGAATTGGCAGCCAGTCAGGAGGGAAGGGCTTCTTCCTGCTTCCCAGGTATTGTGAGGACTCTTTACTTCATGCCATTTCGGTGATTGCAAACTTCCACAGCTAATACATTAGAGCTGACCCCATTTCTTTTGCAACTAAGCTGAAAGTAAATGTTTTTGCTGTGTTATTACAGAAGAAAAAGTACTGCTGCTGGTTTATGTTGTTTATGTCCAGCGTGACTGGTGACTAAGTAGAAAAGTGTGTAGCGATGTAGTGAACTGAGCTGATGAGTTTAGGGACGTTTTAAAGAGGTCATCTCTTATAAAAACATAGAAACTGTCATTCTAAGGTTTGGAAGTCAAAACTCAAGGACAAAGGGAAAGACAGGACAACGCATACACCCACACATGGGTGGTGTGACTGGGCACAGGTGGGAGGGAAACAGGTAGAGCTAATATTGCCAATGTTGATAAAGCAGGTAGTCATGAAAGGAAGGAAATGAATGACAACCAGGAAGTAAAAACAAAACAAGACAAAGAAAGAGCTTTACTGACAAAGTAAAATAGGGCGTTTAAAAAAAAGAGAGACATGAAAACGAACACTAAACTTGATGACAGAGACGTGGGGTCAAAGATAACAGAAGAAACTAAAAGCACAATGAAACAGCAATGACAAAACGGATACATACAGATACACACCGGGTGTGTCGAACACGGCTCACTGGATGGCTTTGAAAAATGAGGAGGAGGAGGGCGTGGATTTTGAACTTTTAAATGTATTTACAACTTGTCCTACTGACAAAGATCATAGCTATTCATACCACTCTGATGTAATATCAATAAATGACATAAATATTTGTTTTCATTATCTGCAGAAGAAATTGCTGTTTATTTCTTACAGTTTTAGCTCAAAGGCTCGTGCTGACAGATTTCTTTCATGAACTACAGCAGCTTGATGCATGTTCAATCTGTGGGCTTTGATCAGTGGTTGTTGGTCAATGGTCATGAGAATTTGCATATTAATGATCAGTGAACTCCCAGCACATTGTTCCTTCAGTGGTGCTGGTGTCAGTCACTATGGAAACCTGCAGTCAGCTGAGACTGAAGAAGTCACTTGGATGAGTGACGAAACGTTTCTCCCGCTGAAAACGCTACGTCGAGATGAACAGAATCAACTTTTGGGGAACTACAGCAGCATTTCTTCATCCTGTAACAAAACTGACATGTACTGTTAAAACACTCCTGATCTACAGACTGGCTCCTCCAGTCTGTGTGCCAAACATCTTTGGGCAAGAGATTAACCCCAAGTTGCTCTCAGATGCCTCCCTCGGAGTATGAATGAGCATGAATGTTAGATAGACAGCACTTATCTCAAAAAAGCATAGAAAAGTGAGAATGGGTGTAAATGGGTGAATGAGGGAAGTTGTATTAAGCACTTTGAGTGCTCAGGTGAAGTAGAAAACCACTATATAAGAACCAGTCTATAAATTACACTTCTTTTCTAATATTAGGATATAAAATGATGTAAAGAAAGTTAGAAATCCCTGCTTTATACTAACCTGTGGCCATTATACAGTTATATTATTTATTATTTCTACAATGAACATTCTCAAATGTACTACTAACCTCAAGACTATTTTGCTGTTTTCCATTAGAGTTAGTATTTCTATCCACATAATTTATATAAATGAATATATTTCTCCTCCAAACAAGGTGAAAGGTAAATAAAGGATGATACGGCATGAGATAATTGCCCCTGGAGAGCCCTACGTCTCTATGGTAAACTGTGGTGTGTGTACATCACTATGACCCTGTGCCCTGACCATAATCCCTCACTGCAGGGGCTGGATTAGGGCCTCGTTTTATTAGCCAGGCTCACCATCCCCCCTCCCGAGTGGTTTTGTTCCCGCTTCAGTGTGGATCGATTGCTGGCTCGGTCTGAAGTGGCAGTGCTAGTTATTAAACGTGGGATAACCAAACCCTTCGGACTGCTGGGATAATCCCATCACAAATTAAGTAGAGGGAAATTGGTCAGGGAGAGCCGGGACTGGAGAGAATCTTCATATTGTGACCTTCGTAACACAAACGAGCACAAACTCCTTTATTTGTTAGAAGCTGATCCGTAAGGATTTCGACCCACGGTGGATCAACACTTTAGCAAGCTGTCGCTAAACTGAAACTAAAGTTTTGACAATCGACTGAAACTGTAAAAGAGCCAGAGTATTATTACTTAGTGTGTAAGAATCGATCCAAAAGAGAGCCATGTGTTGTGATTTTTATACCCTTAATGCTTGAATGTTGAAGTTGTCATGGTTTCTAAGGGCCTGCAAACATCCATCTATCAACTGAGCCTTGAGGTATTATGGGAAATATAACAAGGCTTTTAATCCATACCAAGTGTCTTGTGCAAGCCCCAGCTACACACAAATCTATGAAAACATAGAAAAGGTTCCCTTTAAAAGAAATACAAATATTTAATATGAATACTTTGAGAATTTTAATATGCTTTCTAACCCATTCCTGTGCCCTTTCTCTGTCTTTCTTTCTTTTTTATAGTTTTGTTGTGTGCAGCTTGCGTGCTATCTCAAAGTCATCGTGTGGAATACTACTGGATGTTAATTACCCCTGCTGTCTGAAGTGAATATCATTAGAGCTTGAACTGGACATGAACCAGCCATTACTGAAAGGGGCAAAAGTTTATTAAATGCCATTAGTAGGTCTTCAACCTAATTTAAAAGCGAACACACAATGACTGGCTGGCTGCTAGATGTGATTTCCAGGCTGCTCTGACGTAGCCTCGGGCAGTGGGCAAAAAAAAATGAAACACATTTGAAACAAAGGAATAATAGTACAAGCTGCCGGCGAGGGATTTTTTCCCTCTTATTTGGGGTGGAGGTTTTTGTATCAGAGTTATGGTTTAGCAGTGAGTGAGAAAGTAGGTTTTATAAGTTACCTGTTTCTGCAGAAGAACTCGAGTTGCACCGATGATTTCCTCATGAGAAATGGCGCTTTATAAAGTTGAGTTACTCACCCAAAAAAAAAAAAAAAAAAGCAGTTTGAAAACCCTGTCATCATCTCTACTTTCTTGCTGCTGAGAAAGTTCCTGGAAGTTTCCAGATGTCATCATAAATTTATTTGCATACGAAGCCTTTCTACCGGAGTTACCGCACTCAGAGACAAAGGAGGAGGGAGAGAACTTTTGTAATGAAATCTCACCGAAAACTTGGCAACAATAAGAGTTTTTTGTAACACAAAAATGTAATTTTTTTGCAGCACTTTACGTTTACATTACCCTGAATTGACAATACACTGCTGTAATGTCAGTAAGTCCTGACTATGGATTGGGAATCTGTGTCTATGTCATAATTATTCATTTCACCAAGTGTGGGAAAAACAAGACCGATCTTTGGATCGAGGACCTTATTGGGCGACAGCTAAAGATGTAATGTGTGCTTTTGTCTTCTAGGTCAGTGGTTACTAACAGCGATGACAAATTTGACTTTATGAAATGGTCATAAATTATGAGGTGCTAAGAGATCTAATATTGACGTAATCCCCAGAACACTAAAAAGGACAAGCTTGTCTTTTTAGCACCTAATGGCAGCACTCATGACGAGAATAACACTCGACTAAGCTCCACTTCTTAGACCACATCATCTCTAGAAAAGACTTAGAGAGAGAACAACAGTTCGGGGCCTCTGAGCCCTGATTATAATATTGAGACCACGGATTTATCAGGTAGGGGAGGATTAAATGAAAGCAGTTGGTGCCAAGTAAACACTAAGTAGAGGGGATGCTTTATCAGGATATTAGCACAAGTTCAAGTAAGTGAGATAGTACAAAGGATGTGAGTGAATGAAGATGAACTGGGATGCCTTGATAAGAGGTGTTTAGTTAGTGTACTAGGTGCAGAAACACATGCTTATTTCACTGTTATTCGCAGGATTCAGTCACTATTTCTGCCTCGACACAGGTGGTCACAAGAAACACTTACAGTTGTTCTTGAATCTCCTTAGTCTTGTCACGGTGTTAAATACAGACGAGTTGGCGCACAGCGTAATCCATGATTAGAATGCGTCGCTCCCACCACTAAGACGTGTCTCGGTTGTATCAGATGGAAGCTTAACACTGGCATATGCTCAGTGCAATGATCTGTCTATGGATGACAGGTGGTTACCCAACTATTTGCATAATTATGGGTGTAACACACAGGCTGCTAGGACATCATAAACAAATCCATATGGCCTTTTGGGAAAATCCAGATGATTTACACCACAGCTAACGGATATACTCACCGTCTTGACTTTGTAGCAGACATCGGTGGGATTTCTCACTGAATGTTTTAACCGGAGTGTGAAATATGGAGCAACTTCATCCCCTCTACTTGTTTTGGCAGCTCTAATCAAATGTGGGAACTTTATACCAAGTTTTCATGACAGATCGGTTAATGTGGCAGCTGAAACATGGGCCAGTGTTTCCTGTGTAGTTTTCTGTTAGACGTTTGATGGAAAGAATAAATGTTGGCTCTGAGACTCAATTTCAGTCCCCTGGAAACTTCCTAGAATCAACTTGAGTTGGGTAGCACAGTGTGTAAGAATGACCTTTATCGCAATAGTCAGATCATGATATATGAGCAAGTTTCCTGCAATTATTATTGTACTTGTTATTTTTAGAGTGGTTCGACCAAGCAAGGGGTTAGATAATCACATCTAATTTTTTTTCTCACATGTACTTTTATATATATATATATTTTTATTGCTGTCTGGGTAATTTCCCCAGCCAAAACTCTGTGTATAATATATCTACAGTAATGTATTTCAGCACAGATGGAATCAAGCCAAGCTAAACTTTCCATCGTGGAGTTGCGCGGTGTTGTTTTGGGCTTAACAGACCTTTTATAAAAACACGAGTACTTGTAATCACCACTTCCCATGTCTCAGCTGACATTTCATGGAGTGCTGTTAAGGAGGTATAGCAGGGGATGTAGCAGCACCTCCCAAAAATGGGCAACTTTTTGACGACCAAGGTGAAAAGCGAGCCGCTTAATAAATCGATAAAGCGGCAAGTGGTTTGATTTTGCTATAATTCCTTTTCTTTGTCTTTTGTAATCCCCTCCACAGACATGTCTCTCAATGTCCGTCGCAGTAGTGATCCCGCACTGGCTGGCTTTCCTCCAGGCGAGGCCCCGGTTGCTCCAGAAGAACCGTCCAGAAAAAATCCAGCTCGCTGGTCCACAACCCCTGGTTTCCAGAAGCCCAACCATAAACGAAACCCCAGCAATGAAACAGGGAGCCTCGAACAAAAGGTAACTACACCTCCTGTGGTAATGTAGCCGATAAACTGTGCACGAATGCCTCAATGATACCTGGTATGATGCACCATTAAGTCGTTAAGATCATTTATTGGAATCTAAATGGTGTCAAAATGCAATAGATCAATAAAGTCTATTTTTTAAACCACTGTGAACTATTACATACTTATTCCAGCAGCACCTTGCCCAGAAGATAGGGCTGCTGATGTACGGGTGCTGCATCAATTATAATGCCCGAGATATGTGCTCTGAAATCTTCCCAACCTCCAGTCTCTGTTTTCAACTTACTCCTTTCTTCCCTCATTTTCATTCCTTGTCTCCTCTGCGCCCCAAATCAAAGAAATAAGTGTTAGATATGAAAGTTGTGCTGCCCTGCTTGCAGATATCCAGCAGTAGCATAGATAGTGTTTATCTGAAACTAGTTCCATCTGATAACACCCCTTCTTGTCATCCAAAAAGATTAGCGGAGATTCTTAAACACATTCCCTTTATTACAAATTCACCTTCTTGGTGCTTTTAAGCCTCTGATTATTAGTCAGAAAAAAATAAAATGAAATAAAACACACCTCAGGTACTCCGGTGCATCCTCCCTGCTGCTTCTGAAAGTAAAAGAAAGCCAATTAACTTCTCACAATGGCTGCTGTGCTGACAGCCCTTTACTTCTCACTGAGGGAGAGGTATGTTCCCATCAAACGGGGATGTTACAAATGGGGAAATTATTGAATGTTCGAAATGTGAAACATCAGCTCTGCGTGTGATTAGCATGTCTGGGAGAAGGGGCTGATAGAGACACTTTAGTTGTCATGGCCCACAGAATGTAAAAGCAAGAGTGTGGGCTGAAATCAGAGCTCTCATTTTGTTAGTGGGAATTCTGTTCTGAACTACTGAACTGAGCAACTATGTATGTTTGTGTGCTTGTACTGAATATAAAAATGGGAAAGCAGAGGATCAGGAGTGTTGAAATATGACTTTGAATTTCATTGACTGTATATGGATTGCATGTCTTTAGCCCTTCTGTTACGTCTTACCATGCATAGAGGATTCCACATCCACAACGATGTTTGTAAGTTGTGGATCGTGGATAAATATTATTATGTTGATGTAATAAGAGGATTCCAGATTATGTACACCGCCACACACTAAACAGACGGATACGGTAGTTTACAAAATAGAAGTTTCTATTAGTTTACTTTAGTCATACATAAAACAATGGTTTAACCCTTTATAGGGCTCTCATTAAAACACGTAGACATTAAAAATTTCAACCCTGGCGTGTTATTGGGGGATATTTCAGGACTTTTTCACATGTGTGATTTTTAAAAAAAAGTTATTTTACAGTGCAAATCAAGATTCCTTTCCTGTTTATGGTATACGTATTTACCAAAAAAACCAAACAAACCTGTATATAAGACCTGTAGGATAAACACAAATATGTTCATAAAGCCATGTTTTTTATAAACATTGTTTTTTTTATTCACACTGGCAATTTTCGTAAATATAACACACATATCAAATAATTACTGAATAAATTTTAGTAATAAGTAATAAGATGTACTGTAAAAATAATCACCAGTTATATACCATTAACTGATATAATAGAAAACTGCAATAAGGTCATGAAACGAACCAAACTACACACTCAGTTTTGATGTAATGACCACGAGTATGAGTGTAATGTAGGGGTAAAAAAATTAAAAGCTTGAAATGCAACAGGCTGTGACTGACTGGTCAGATACAATAATGTCACTATCTGTCACATAACCTGATCTTTTGTGATTGGCTGGGAGAAATTCCTCATAGTTAGTCGTGGGGAGGACAATTGTTTTGTCCATTGAAGTCACCAAATATGGCTTCTTGTCCAATAAAAGGTTAAGACGATTCCTGTAAAAAACCTTCCTGGCAAAGCAACATTTTACATGGCGAGTTCAAAGTTATTATGACCAAGCCACTATAAATCAATAATTCCCTTAATAATGTTTAGCTGCCCAACTTGTAATGTTGTGTCCCATTTAGTTCTTGACTCCCATCTGCAGCAGTTCAGATGTTATCTGAATGTAGTGCATTTTAAGACACCATCCTGCCACAGACGCTTGAAATGGCATGGTGTGAAAAGTGACGAGCTAACAGCAGGATGCTGTCATTTTCATTCAGCTGACAGAACCAGACTTTTTTCAACTACAAAGGGAGTCTTAGTCCTTGTAACCCTTAATCTATTTCTTGCACCAACTGCCATATATTCATTTCAAGTCTGTTTTTATGAAATTAACAGCATATGTTGTAAGAATGTGTTAGTCAGCATGTGTAGTATTTGTTCTTGGCACCATATTTTTGAAAAGGAACATCCTTCAGCACTGCCAAAAGCAACTTACTCATAACAAAGTCTCTTCACTGTCTAGGATCGTTTCCTTTTACAGACTAAAGCCAGCCACGTGTTCAATTCCCCAACTAGTCTGAAAACGGCTCAGTCAGACTCAGTTTTTCTGCTAAATCTCAACAATAAAAGTCAGTGAGAGTACTCAGTCATCGGCTAGCACTGTAAACTCATCACATCTGCCAATGACTTTACAATACTTGGTATTTAGGGTTATCTGCACTTAGCAAAGTCACCCATAGGGATTAGACAGTCAGTTTGAGCCTCTCTGGTATCTGGCTTTCTCTACATTTTATGATCTGATGTGTCGTAAAACTCTGTGGAGGGGGGTCCTTTGTCGTGCCGTGTCTGAGGCTGCGATGGCTATCAGGGCTGTCTCTATACACAGGCCAGTTGTGCAGCTCAGTTTTATAATTCTGTTATGCCTTCTTCATCAGGCCCCTTGCATGTCACATTCAACTGTAGCCAAACACTGTGGCCCCCCCTCCCATTCTTTTAAGCTCCTTTGTTTTTACGTTGTTTTGATATATTTGCTATTTTGTGATTTGTTAAGCAACCATGTGTTCTCTTTCAAATGTGATATCTCATTAAAAATCCCCCAAATGGTTTTTTTTTCGCTCTTACTCTTTATATGCTGTTTTTGTGACTAATCAGACCATATATGGTTGCTTTTCTACTTGTTTGTCTTGGTGAATCACTTGGCTTTGATTTTAATTATTGATTTGCTTTCTCTTCTATTCAAAAAAAACTTCACTCTTGACCTTCAGCTGCTGAGATTCCTAAGCCAAGGCTAGCAAGTGTGGAATATTATCTTCTGTGCCTGGGTGTGTTTTTTTGCTTGTGGCCAGTGTAATATTTTATGCTCAAGTATGTTGATGTATGACATTACCTTGGCAGGAGCTTTGTGAAGTTGTTTTGGGGTTTTTTGTAATGATAAATCCTAGTTGGAGCTGTCTTGTTATCAAAAAGGTCCTCAAGCAGCTCAGGTGTGGCTGTAATGAAATATCAGGAGTAAGGGTTGAGTGAGAGTTAACTGAACCACAAAGATGGTTCAGTCTTCAAAAATCAGGTTCGTCCTGGATTTTAGATAATTATGTACCAAATTTCTTTCTTCTTCTTCTTTTTTTTTTTAGAAAGAGTATTTATACGAGTGCATTAAAGACTTCTTCTGATAGCAGGACCACAGTGGTGTACAATTTTTAATGTCTCTGCCTTTTCCTCTTTCTTTCCAGGGCAGAGGAGCCCATGCCTACCGTAGTCTTCCTCGTGATGCGAGTGGCTGGTCCACTCAGTTCCAAAGAGAGATGACTCGATCTTCCCTTAGTGCCAACCATCCAATGGTGGATCGATGGCTCGATCGACAAGAACAGGTTTGTTGGTGGACAATTAAGGAAATTGGAGACTCTATGGTTTATTTGTGGTTTGCAGATAAACAACTTTATTGCTTGACCAGTTCATAGCAGCTTGTATTTTTCACCACAGCCACCACTGGTTGGTCTAAAATAAAACAAAACAAGTTGGTTCACGTGGTGATGTGTTGATACAAAAGTAACCTGGCTTGGTACAAGAGGATCTGCAGATTCAGATATTTGGTGTATGTGCTTAGCAATCAGTGGTGTTGAGCTAAAATTTCAATATCTCTACTTGAATATTGTTTGAACTTTGAACTTTGATGGGTCCTGGATAGTGGGCTCTCTTGCTGTAAATTGATGTAAATTGATCAATAGATACAAAATGCGTTGGTCTAGAAATTAAGCGGGCATACACTTGTTCTATATAGTACAAGCTTTTGGGTTTTTCAAAATGGAATTTGTTAAGGTTCAGTTAAGACTTCAGTATAAATAAGACAGTGACCTCCTTGCAACTCAAAAAAACAAACAAACTGCGTTTGCCCTGTGATTGCAATTAATTTTTTCATATAAATATACCTGTTGGGAGGCAACCGGTCTCCAAGGAGCCATGGTCCAGCTCAGTCTGACTGCAATCACCCTCGTACAAATTGTCAAAGTGTCAGGGCTCTGTGTGCAGGCGGATGGAGAGGAGGATCCAAATGCGAGACTCGGACACTGAATACAACTCAAAACCTCAGCTTTATTGCTGGCATGAAGACAAAACATGACGTGAACACTGAATGCTGAGAACAGAAACACACAGGCATAATCTGATGGTACGACATGACACTGAGCACAGGAAAACAAAGGGGTAATATACACAGGGTGGTAATCAGGGAATGGGCAACAGGAGGGAGACACAGCTGGGAGAAATTGGACTAACGAGACAGGGGAGCAGTAGAACTGAACACACTCACATGAGACACAGACCTTCACAATAAAACAGGAAACAAGAAACCACTAAACAAAGACGCAGACAGAATATAACACATGCGACTCAAACAATACATGAAACAACAAATCCTTAAACACGGATAAACAGAAACATGGAACTCTAATAATAATAATCATCATAGCATCAGAGAAACAAAACAATCATTCAAAAATAAACCAAAACATAAGAACTCAAAATGCTGGGTCGAACCTGACCCAGAACCTTGACACAAACATTTACAAATAAATGCCATCTTACGTATAGACCCAAACAGGTTGGCAATGTATTGCAATCAAACTCTGAGTGAGTCTGTGCTGATGACCACAACTTCCCTGCGACGCATCCATTTGCAATAGAGGACTTGACTCAATCGGTTGCTAGCTATTCTGACTATATTTCTATTTAAAAGCAAGTGTGTGTCAGAAAAGATTCTGAAATTCTGCTTTAGATCTGTGAGTTTTGTGGAACTAGACTGCAATATATCTCCAACAGAGAGCAACAAATTTGTAATTTTCACGGATTTATCACAACTAATGACTGTATTATCACCAACAGATTGCATGAAATTGCCCCGATTTAGTCACAAACTGATAGCAGACAAACTCATTTTCACTTATGTTTTATCTCAGTATGACTCTGGTGAGTCAAGACAATCTTTCTTTTAGTTCTTGCGTATGAACAAAATTCTACTGTAGAAACGTATACAGATAGAAATGGAAACTCCTCACCAGTTTCTTTGAGGCTGCACTTGTTTGAAGTGCTGGCTCTGGCTGCTGGCCTGGGGTCAGCATACGCCCAGCTTTAACGTCACTGGGTTGTTGGCTAGCTTTCGGCTAACTGCCCATCATGTAGATAACTGACAAACCTTTGTAATGCCAGTAACAAAGTAGCTGTGACATAATTACTGAATTTTGTATCGTAATGTGTTACATTACTGTGTTACAGAAAAGTGTAATGTGTTTACAGTAATGTGGGGATTTGTTTTGTGGAGAGGAGAAGTTGAGGCTGTGTATCTCTGTAAAAAAGTAGCGGTACTCTAGTTTTCATGTCCACATTGAAATCCTGTTGCTCTAATTATACAGCAGATTATACACTAGTTATATATCCTATTAAGTAGGAGTATTATTTAATAATACTATTTTGCTGATGCTTGATTTGGCATCAACTACACAGCGTTTCTTGATCATAGTTTACTCCTGTGTTTTCACAGTATGCATGATTCGTTATATCTGACCACACAGTGTAATGTCAGTCACAGCTGCGTCTGATAACAGAGTTATTACAGTGACAGCGACTGCTCACTGCCCAATCCAATTTAGAACCAGGTCAATGACTGACATCAGACTTCTGTCCAATACTTTTTCATGAAGTAACAGTGTACAATGTTAGTCCTTGCAGGCTTGTCTCCTCGCCTCACACCCTCTTCGCTCTGTCGGCACTTTGTGATTGACTCACCCTGTGACTGGTCCCTCAACTCCTCAGTCTGTCAGAGGCGAAAAAATATTCTCCCTTTAAAAGTTATTAAAAGTGACAGAGGCTCTCTGCAGGGAGGGTGGAAATGACCTTGGGAAGTGTCGAACACGCTGAGCTTGATGTGAAGAGGATTTCTCCCAGTTTGTCTGCCGGTCTGTACCTCAACTACCTGCTTTGATTCATGCAGATGGTGTTTAATCGGCCCATTAAAAAATAAAAAAAGAGCCGAGAAAGGGTGAGGAAAAAAGAGTGAGATGCTTGAATGACTTCCTTCTTTCTCTGTAGTCTCATTATGGTTGTGTTTGGAATTCTTTCTCTTACTAAACATTATGAGCACCTATTGAAATCAGTGATGCTACAATCAAGCTATTGTAAAAATAGCTGAAGTTGAAAACATACTGTTTACCAAGAGGGCACGTATACATGCAAACAGCTCAAGAACAGGATTTTGTTCAAAATATGAAGCCTCCTAAATCCAAGATAAAGCTTTCAAGTTAATAGTTATCAACCAAGTATAGTGTAAATATAAAAAAAGAGATTATTATTTAAGAACATGAGCTATACTGGTGGAGTCGTGTAAATATTTCATGATTAACGGCAGGAGCACCACGACACCCTCACCGTGGCTAATCCTCGGTGCCACCTGAGTGTTTATAATCTGACAGCCGTGCAACTAAGTTGAGTCACAAAGCGCAAATCCTCTCATTAGGGGTGACACAGTATAAGTTTCAAAGTCACACCTTGTAGCCCAGTTGTCCCTTCCCTGCACTCGCTGTATCACAGTCTCGATCGCTGCCTTCCCTCCCACACGTGACGGTTCAATATTTTGTCTTCTTTGTGCGACGGGCGAGCAAAACAGCAGCATTGGATCGCGAGATAAAAATACACAGCGTGGGTTAATTAAAAAGAACTGTGATCAGTGCTAAAGCGTCGGCAGCGATAATGAGTGTACACACGCACATAAAA
Organism: Simochromis diagramma; assembly: GCF_900408965.1. Classification (NCBI taxonomy): domain Eukaryota; kingdom Metazoa; phylum Chordata; class Actinopteri; order Cichliformes; family Cichlidae; genus Simochromis; species Simochromis diagramma. The sequence continues at coordinate 1,709,429 of NW_024387503.1, read as the reverse complement.
ACACACAAACACGTACAGATATGCCAAGGTTTTTTGGTAAAAACACACCAATTAGCTGTTGTTTATCGTGGATTATTTATCTGCTGTGTTTTTATCGTTCTACTTTATGAGTTAAGATAAAAGTAAAACAAAGAAACCGAAGAGCGGGCGTCATCCTCATTTCTTTCTTTTGACTGGAACAAATTACACACACGCAACTACTTTGTGTATTTATATGCGCTTAGGTGTTCTAGCAGCGTCATTTCTTAACTTCATACAATAGCTTCAATTTGAAGTACTTATCTTTTAGTTGCGTGGTCGATGTGTGGGAAGCAGCTTGGCATGCTCTGGATAGTGCGTTCGCTTCACCATTCATATTTAAGCAAGCCTTCCCAGCTCATGCTATAAATTAAAAATGTAAAGTCAGGCTGAATAAAATAACACATTGACTCCTGTGCTTAAAATGCCAAGGAGGTGCACAGGGGAGTTAACTGGACAATCTGTGACTCTGGTATTCTCAAGCTGGATGAGTTTGAAGTTTAGCTGCAGGGGATCAACTATGGATTCAGGGTTGAATTCTCTTGAGATTTTATTTTACATCACTTCTCCCAGGTGCTTTGGTAAAATGTATTGATTTGTGCTCGTTTTGGTGCTTTTGTGCGCTTCTTTTGTGCAGACTTTCAGCCTACGTACTAAGACAAGGACGGCTAGCCCATAGTTACATCAGGCAATTGTCCTATGTTTATCTAACAAGTCAATAAATTCACGTCAGTATCAAACGGTTCAATCTAAGACATCAGTAGCGTCTACCCCTAAATCTCTCACCACCCACACACACACACACTCTGCCAAATGCGGCGTGGAGAAAAGCACGCTTTATCAGCCCATATACACCAAGGCCTTATGAGTTATTCTTCATATAAACAGCTGACATTAATGCTGGCCTATTATCCCACTGATGAATGTTAATGGGCTTTCCTGCTTAGCATTGCACACGCACACGCTCCCCCACATACACATTTTGATCTGGTTGAGTGGTTCTCCACTGTATTATTTTGCGGCCTTGATGATGGACCAGGGGCCATTATCATGAGCTGTAGCAGAGGCAGGACTGACATCAGCTGTCGATCACTGAAGGATTTAACCCAATCAAGGCTAACATGAAGAGAAGCAGATGTGTTTGAGCTATATTGGCAAAGCTCACAATTTGGGATTTCAGAGATAGTATTAAACAGAAACATTCTAATGTATAAATGCTAAATGTAGTGTTATTTAATCTACATATAAAAACACAAACAGCAAAACAATAAGCCTAATACACAGATCAGGCACAACATAATGACCACCTGCATAATTTTGTGTGCCGCTAAAACCCTTTTGCTGCCTCTGTCAGTGCGCCCCAGAGCAGCTGTGGCTACAATGTAGCTTGCCATCACCAGTGTGTGAATGTGTGTGTGAATGGGTGGATGACTGAATGTAGTGTAAAGCACTTTGGTGTCCATAGGGACTAAGTAAAGCGCTATACAAATACAGGCCATTTACCATTTACCATAAAACAGCCCTGACCCTTCGAGGCACGGACTCCACTAGATCCCTAAAGGTGTGCTGGGGTATCTGCACCAAGATGTTAGCAACAGTCCTGCAAGTTGAGAGGTGGGGCCTCCATGGATTGGACTTGTTTGTCCTGCAGAACCCACACATTCGTAATTGGATTGAGATTTGGGGAACTTGGAGGCCAAGTCAACAGGGTGCATTATCCTGCTGAAAGAGGCCATCAAGCAGTACCGTTTCCATGAAAGGGTGTACATTGTCTGCACAAATGCTAGACAGCTGGCACGTGTCAAAGTAGCATCCACGTGGATGGCAGGACCCAAGGTTTCCCAGCACAACATTGCCCAAAGCATAACCCTGACTTCGTCCATTCCGTCAGTTGCTTTCTTCCCATAGTGCATCCTGGTGCCAGGTGTTCCCCAGGTAAGGGACTCGGACATACCTGGCCATCCAACTGATGTAAAAGAAAACATGATCCATCAGACCAGGCCACCTTCTTGCATTGTGCTGTCTTCCAGTTCTGATTCTCATATGTGCATTGCTGGAAATTTCTTCAGTGTACAGGGGTCAGCATAGACACCCTGACTGGTCTGCAGCTATGCAGCTCCATACACACCTAACTGAGATGCTCTGTGTATTCTGACACCTTTCTATAAGAACCAGCATTAATTGTTTCTCTAATCTGAGCTACATTAGCTGTACAGTCTGTTGGATCGGACCACACAGACCAGCCTTCGGTCCCCACATGCATCACTGAGCTTTGGCCAACCATGACCTCTGGTTCACCGTTGTTCCATCCTTAAACAACTTTTAAGAGATACCGACTACTGCAGACTGGGAACACCCCACAAGAGCTGATGTTTTGGAGATACCCTGACCCAACTCTCTAGCCATCACAATGGGATTCATAATCCGTTTGCACAAATCCTCACAGTTGCCCATTTTACCTGCTACTAACATCAACATTGATGACAAAATGTTCACTTGCTCCCTAATATATCCCACCCAGTAACAGGTGCCATGATAAAGAGATAATCAGTGTTATTCACTTCACCTGTCATCGATCATAATGTTATGCCTGTTCAGTGTTATTTGAAAAGCATATTTTGATTTATTTGTTTGTGTACAGGCTCTAAAAATACTGTAAAGTCCATAACATATTGAAGTCAGACAGACAGACTCGGAGAAAGGCAACACAAAACCCCTAAAACATTACATAACAGCTTCCAAAGCATGTTTGGTTGAAAACAGTTCTGATCACACATCTTTGATCAAACCTCCAACAGTCGGGCTCCCTCTCTCTCTCTCTGTGTTGTCTAAATGAGGCACCTTGTTTGGCGAGTTTTAAAGGAAACGCAAAGTGGCGAGGCGGCCAGCTAAATCCTCAAGCCAGCACGTTGAAAGGAGATGAGTCTGTTTAACTTCAAGGTGGAAGAAGAGAGCAAGCAGCAGCGCGAATCCTGCCTTTTTTCCCTTTAATGTTGTCACATCAAAGATCTCTCTCTGAACAAACACAGATTGGCATTTGCGACCGACCGACTCTATTGTTGTTTTTGCTCTTCTTTTCCCGCTCTGTCACTAGTAGTTGTTGGCCGCTGAAAATAAGGCTCAGCGAATGCTCGTATTTGAACGAGTCTCCTGAGTAGCTTAAAAGAGATTGTCAGAGGTCTGCTTTCTGTTTTAGATTTAAAGTGTTTGAGTTGATCTCTGTTAGAGTCAAGTGCTTTACAAAGCTGCGGTAGGATTATTGTTCTTGCCCCACTCCGCATGATGCCATGATGGCAGTTAATGCGCCATTGTAAGAGACAAAACTGATATTTCCCTCTAAATACTAATTATTTGTTTAGCTTGTTGATTTTTTTCATTATACTGGAACGATACACCTTTATATAAGATCCATAATGAATCACTGATTTATTTAATCAAAGGATATTTGATTTCTTCCATTAAAAATACAATAAACACAGCAGTGAAGGTTCTGAAGTGGCAGGTCTAAAATTCAGGAAAAACCCTTGGACACGTCAGTATGGAAGTTAGCATTCAATTTTTAGGGACTGCTGTTGGTGAGTGAACTTGGTAAGTTCTCCTGACTAGCTTCTTGGTAAAGCCCACACAGTCTTCAGACCCCGAGGCAAGCCACAGGCAATGTTAGAGCAGCTGAGCATGGAAAGAAAACACAGCAATAACCCCCAAACCCAGCCTGCCTAACACAGTCTTGCTGCCTGTGCCACCGTCTACCTCCACTTCTATCTGGTGGCTGTAACGTGCATTCGTGCTGTGTTCATTATGTTCAGTTAATACTGCAATGATGTTTGAGATGCAGCAGGGCATGTTTTCAATGTAAAACTCTGAACAAATAAAAAAAAATAAGCCACATTCCAGAACAGTGCAGGAATCCTGGAAGAGTGTGCTCCTGGATTTGCCTCTTGAAAGACCAAGGAAGATGTAGACGGAATGAACCATGGTTTGTGTGAAGTCCGTAGACATGCACTTTGGTGTATGCACACATGTAACATGAACTCAGGATGTTTTGAACTAGTTGCTGACCGGTGGGTCTGACCAGTAGGTGCAGCTGTTTGTTCAGCTTTGGCTCCTAGCTCATTGAATCCTCAGGAAAAAAGACATTTTTGTGGCTTCCTACTTCTTCCTGCGCTCGTTCTCTACAATGTTTTGTTTAATTTTCTCCTGTATGATTTTTTTAATAAGTCATTTTGGCTGTTAGTGTAATTATGTCACCTAAATGAAATAATTATTTTAAGAAAAGACTTAATTCTGCCACTGATTACTTAAAATTCACATTATTTACATGGCGGGCTAATTTTTCTTCTCTCCTTTGGGAGTCCTGTGTAAATGGCAGCTCACCAGAGATGCTTCAGTCCAACTGAGGACCTGAGTGAGAACAATGCAGAGCCTCACAAATGCCTCGCCACTCTTAATTAGCCATTGCCGCTGAACCACTGTTAGAACGTCACAAACCCCTGACGGGTTTGTGACTTCTGCTTTGCACTGACTGGGGCTTTTTGTTAGATGTATTTGTCCTGTACACTTCTTTACCGAAGTCCTTCTGTCGGTTTAATCTCTTGCTTATTGTTTTTAAATAATAATAATAAATATCAATAGTTTTAATATGGGTCCAAAACGTTTAAAGGTCCTTAATAGAAGTCTTTACACACCGAAAAAAACTGCACAAAGTTAAACAATTTCACATGCAAATTTATTGTGTAACATACATACAGACTGAAAGCGTTGCAATTTTGGGAAAAATTCTTGTACATAAAGTGATGATGAGCTGGTACTGAGGTTTCTAACGAACAAATGGAGATTAAAAATCGACACCTTATGATGTCACCCACTGGCCAATGAGGTCTCATATTGAAGTGTCAAGTGGCGTTTTGAAATCGGATGTAACAAACGAAGGGTGGATGTTCCTGAGCAAACAAGAAAAATCATTCCTGCCTTGCCTTTGTCTCAATATCAGTTCTGTCACTTTTAAAATTCATAGTTATCTAATCCCAAAGACACTTGGGGAAAAATGTCTAATTAATAATAAAGTCTAAATTGGATAACTTCACTGCTCAAAAAACGTACACCCCATTGTGTTTCAGCCTCCAGCCTTGTGTACAGAATCCTGCAGACAGCCTGCAGCAATGAAATGCATACAGACTCTGTGTATTCTGTCATCAAGTCAGTGTACATGTCAGCTCACCTTCAGACCGGAGTACGGGAGCAGGTGAAATGCCGTCAGTAGTGTTATTTAGTTCATTGGCTCCACAGCAGGGGAAATAGCTGACTAATTATGAAAATAATGCTACTTAACATCTCATTAAAAAATCACAATGACTCTCAATGTTGGTTTATTTACACGTGTGTGTGCACAACACTTAACTACAGGTAACCAGCTTTTTGTCCCGAAGCTATGTTACTTTCTTTGTGCCGTTTCTATATGCAGCAAAAAAAAGAGTTTATTCATCTTGTTCTTCATTATTATTTATTATTTAACTTTTTAAATATTTGTGCAATCGTCTTCTCTTATCTTGTTTGAACAGGATACAAGACTGGGCGTTGTTTTGGATGCTGGACGTTGCCAGCGCTCTTCTCTGTCAGCTGTACTGTAAATGTTTAACCTGTCTCACCGCGACACGTGTGTGAAGACGTGTGCTACTGGACAGCTGAGATTAGAGTTTCACTCATTCAAGCTTGAAATGCATAAAATTCATGCGCATATTTCTTGTGTTGAAAATTTTTTGTAATCACTTATTCCTAATGTGACCATTCCACACCATTCTTCACTTGCTGCCAACTTCATTTTTGTCAAAGTGCATTTTTTTAGGATTAGATTTTTTTTGTGCACAGGCCTCTCTGAGCTACTCGGATCTTATTCTCATGCACAACCTTCAATGGGGATGCCTGGTTTTATTCAGTGGATGTACCATAACAGCATTATTCAGGGACAGGCGAGAAGTCTGTTTACCTTAGTCACTATTCCATCCCTCTACCCTCCTCTTCTCTGGGTCCCTCTCATTTCTGTCCACTGTACCTCAGCTGCATCAAGGTGGCTATCCCTCTCTGCACTACTGGCTGTGAACGTGTTAATTCTTGATTAGAGTTCATGCATTCACTTTCTACAATTTGCTCCGTGGAGTGAGAAATCACTTTCTCAATGAGAATAATTGAACACGGGCAGGGGGGTGCCAGCTCATTACCCACAAATCACAGGGAGCAGGGGCACCTTAACTGAAGACAATAATGACTTTGGGGAATAAAACGAGGGCCGCCAGCGTGGAGCCAATCCACCGTGGGCAGCAGAGAACAAAGCTAGGCGAGGAAGATGTACACTGTTTCTTAAGGGGAAGTCATTTTTTTGCTGATCTGCCTACATATTCAGTAGAGTCCGAATTTATTTTTTCCCAGGGGGGGTGTGAGTTTAAGGCTTTGGAGCAAAGTGTCATGTTGGAGAAGCAAAGCCCATATTTTGGCAAGGTGGCATTACACCAATGCTGACTGTGGCCCGGGCAAAAGATTGCAAGATAGAAATAAAGATGTGGAACAGCTTAAGTAAAATGCAAAGCTTTTTGTAGTCTTTGACACTGGGGCTCAAGGTGAACTTTGGTGACTGACATCGCCCATTTTCCCACAGTGCAAAGTCACTTACTTCACTTTATTTGATTTCTCTCTCCTTCCTCAACCTTTCCCTCCTTCACACCATCTTTTTTTATATGCCACACATTTCCACTCTGCACAGAGTGCCAAATGTATCCACTCTGGCACAATGAGGTCCATTGTCACAATAGGCTTTTCTCACTGTTTTATAGGTCCCATTAGGGGGACAGAGGCTTTTAAGTTGCTGAAGGAATGCAATAACGCCCAGCCAACAGTAAACATCCACATCTCGGGTCCACAGAGGAACACGAGATGGAGCTTCTTCCCCATCTTACCCTAAGTGACTTGTTTTATTTGCATCAGGCTGAGAACAAAGTAGTCACACTTGGATAAAAATGGAGAGAAATGGGAAGGTTTCATTTTAGGACTCAGGAGATGGACACACTGAAAGCCTCTAAAACAAGAGTGTGAAGAGGGAGGAGGCAGTCTGGGGGCATTTCTGTTTCTTAGATTCAGATGTAGGTATTACTGTGCTGTTGATTGTGCATATTTTTATCCAGCATTACATGAACGTTCATTAGAGAACCTGAACTTGATGATGGACATCATGGGTTGCTTACTGCTTATGATGCGTTACCTAGTAAAACTCTGATGGCGACCTATGAACTATGTCGAACTTGACTGAGATTGTGCTGTTGGATGGATTTTCAGCCAACAATCCAACATTGTTATATTGTCAGAGATGGTAAGGTAGGTAAAAGAGTCCTGTGATGAAAAGAGTGAAACTTATGGGAACTGAGACGACCAAATAACAGGTGAACGCAATGAAGAACCAGCAATAACAGTGAGAAATGGAAAACGGGAACAGACTAATGGAAAGAGAAGACAACCAGGAAATTGTGCGAAACAGTGATGGCATCATAGCAGCCACAACACCAGTGAAACATGCAAAACTGCTGGCAATATTCTATGACTTTCTTAAGGTTGGATGCCTAGGATTGAATTTGAAATAGCCCGCATACCATAAATAGTGTCAGTGTAACAAGAATACCTCTGTAATGGCATACGGTTTTCCCTGCAGAGCAGTTTTCCCCCGGAATTTTTCCTCTTTATGTTTTTGATATACAGGCCATGGGAGCTGTTGTGAAGAATAGCACCCCTGCCGAGCTCCATCACAGATTCTCTGATATTCCCACATGAATTCGTGATTTCAACTAGAAGCATGCCGATGCTGTTTTCCATTTAGAAAACGGTAGAGTGGAGAAATGTGTGTCCTGTTTCTCGCCGGGGTCTCCCTGTGTCTGTTGATTTGGAAGGTGAGAGTCCTGCTGAAGTCGCTCTGTGATTGGCTGCCGCAGATATCTTCATACAATATGTAAGAATGATGGTGGCCACCCTCTGTGCCGCTCAGTTCGTGTGTTGCAGATGCGTATCTACACGTGTACAATGTTTACATGCAGCAAATTGACTATCCAGGCTATGATCGGTCTTGTTTGTTGAGACACTGATGATTTCCCCGTGCTCTTATCTCATCAGCGATTGCAATCACTTGTTGTGTTTAGGAAGTTAATTATCATCCAGTCTAACTAGAACACTCCTTTGATAAATCGATACCTTGTCTAATCTTGTGCTCATTGCATTCAGAGAATAAATACACACACAAAAATTGGCATTTTTGTAGTATTCGGCACTCCGTACAGGTTATTTTCTTTGTTTTTCTTCCCTTTCCTTCATCTTTCCTCTCGCTTTGTGTATTTCTTCTTCTTCTTCCTTCTTCTCCACCCATATCCAACCAAGCCCCCCACCCCCACCCCCACCACCACCACCACCACCACCACCAGATTACTGTGGCTGTGCTGAAGTCTTTTGGGACCTCTCTTCATTACTGGCCCTCCACAGGCCCCTCATCTCCACACGGCCCCTCTTCATTTAGCCCTGGCTGAGAGCAAGGACTAAACCAAATGGCTTTCTGTCTCCCTCTTATCCAAGAATTTCAGCTTCCAATTAAAACTAAATGGAAAGCTCCCCCCTCCACCACTGCCTCCGCCTCACCCTGCGCTGTTCCCATGACGCTACAGATGAGGCCCCACTCCACCTGCTCAAATACGGCAGCAAACAATGGCTGATCTGTAGAATGGACCGTTCATCCCCTGTAATAATTCGCTGCTGTGTGTACCAAAGCTTTGCTGTCTACTAAATTATTCATTGTTCAACAGCTTTCATCCTTATTTCCTACTTCATATTTGGTATATTTAAGATTTGAGGTCACTCTAGGTTATATAAATAGCGTGGACAATGGATATGAGTCTCTCACTCTCTATCTCTCGATATAGAGATATATAGATGTATATTATTTCTTCAGTGATAAAACATTGGTGCCACTGTAACTGCTGGATTAATTGGTTGTGATGGCAGTTTAGCGGAGCAGCAAGTGTAATTTATTGGCAGCTACTGTGCAACTCAATAACTAACTGTAGTTCTGACTTAATTGCAGGAACACCAACTAAGTGTAATTTAAAAACAAAACAAAAAAATTACAGTCCAAAATATGGGTGCTCCCATTGAAATTCAAGCAGCTGATATTATTTCAATGAGGGCAACATTCACTCACTGACCTTCACAGTTTGAGAGATGGATTAAATGTTCTGAGCAGTGGAAAGCAGACTGTCCTCCCACTTAATAAGCTCAAAACGATGATTAATCTGTGAAAAGCACCACAGTTCCCCTTTTAATGCATGTATAAAGGCCCGGGATCCAGCTGGGACCGTCCGCTCAGCAGGGCTGCGCACTCAGCCCCGAGGATTATCTGTTCAGAATCACCTCCTTTCACCTAAGCCAGGTGTCTAGCAAGTCATCATATACTTTTTGAACCGTTGTTTTTAATGCATCGGAAATCCCAGATATGCTTTAACCACATCTTTGAAGTTTGGTGTAAAATGTTGTGCATTCCAACTCTTTGAAATCCTCATTCTGTATACAAAAACTTTTTTTTTTTTTTTTGCCGAGCTTAAGAGTAAGAAGCGCTCTGGACAATAACCGATGACGATAACTTAATTTGCAGTAATTCCTACCCGGTTTGAACCTCCGGCTCTCCGGCACAGGACAGATCTACTCCCGTTGCAGCTGTTATTGATGAGGCTTGGAAAAAGTCTTGGGCCTCTCCGTCCGCTTTGGGCCTTGGTTATTGACCTGGTGATTGATTTAGGTCCTCATAATTAGCAGGCCTAATTTAATTAAAGTGCAATTTAACGATACAGTAGGCAAAGGCAGTCTGTGTCATTGATAGATCAGCTCAGGCCTAATATCAAACAGGGCCTGGCAAAATAATGTATTCCACCCAGCAGGGTTCCCAGTGACAGAAGAAGGCGTAAGCGAAGAGACAAAGAGGGAGAATAAGAAGAGTAAAAAGATAGACAGGCCTTTGTTTTTCAAATGTCAGCCTACAAACTGCACTGCCTCACCTCTTCCCCTCCGCATCTCGCCGCTCCATTCTGATATGGACAAATGCACACTCACATCTCTGATCTAATTTGCTAAACAGCATTAGGAAACTGTCTGTCCCTTTCATTTGCTTCAAGTAAATTGACATCAGAGCCCTTTTATGAGCTAGAAGCCATGTCTTTCTAAAGCAAAACCAAAAGAGACAGATTTTGTTAATTAAAAAGAAGTGTAGGCTTTTCGGAAGTTATATTAAACTTGGCCAGCTGGGGATAAAACGTACTGCCCATTTAATTGCTAAGAAAATATATAATGAGGAAAATTTAAATTCATATTCTAATTTTCAGCGCTTGTTATATCCCTTGTTTAAAGGTACAGTAAGTACAAAATAATGTTGTACTCATAAATGTAGGTTGATTAGAGTGTAATTATGTCCTCTGACAAAGTGATAGATACTCATAAACTCATAAATCAATTAAAAATGGATAGGAGCAGGTTTGTGGAAGCCACCATCGTTTTGAACATTGATGGCCATCGCCAATGACTAGAGACTGTCCACATATATAGTATGCATTATCACTTTCAGTGAAAAAAGTCTTTCAGACTATATTTGACCATTTGCACATGTATGTTTTCATCATTTCTCTCTGATCTCTTTCTCTGTTTTCTCTCTCTCCTCTCACCTCATTTCCACCTAAACCTCTTCCTCCTCATCCTCAGCTTCTTCTCCTAAACTGAAGTCAGGGCTCTAACACACAGACATGTGCATAAACATGCTAATTTATTCTTGATATTGTTGAAATTACTCATTGTCACCGCATTAGACATGCGACCCTCCTTTTTCCACACTGCTGACAAGAGCAGGGTTGACAACAATAGCTGGTTGTGAGCTAACATTATGCCAGCTAATTTTAGGTTTGTGGCGTAATAATCAAACTTTCACTGTGATAAGCAGTTTAATTACAGTCATATGAAAGTATATTCATTAAGTGTCCGAGTTCAACAATGTTAGAGCCACTTCAATGAGAGTTTCACTAATGCCAGCTAACGGAAGCTAATGCCAGCTAACGGAAGCTAATGCCAGCTAACGGAAGCTAATGCCAGCTAACAGAGGCTAACGGGCAAAAACAGCAGCACTTACTGACAGAAAAGTTTAGGCTCTCCTCATTAGTCAGCAGTGAGCTTCTTTGACCATCTTGTGTTGAACTCCTTTCACAAAGTTTTATAGTATCCCCCCAGAGTAAATAACAGAGGACTGGCAGATAAATTGCGAATGAACAATGGCCAGAGTCTGTCGTACAGTGGCCATCATAGCTACGATTATGCACTTGAATTTTGAGGGGTAAGAAAACAATCTGCAAATTACTGACACCTAGTGGTGAGTTTTATACTTTGTACCTTTAAGGAAAACTATTTTGAAAGCATAAAAAAGCATGTCTTACATATTATGCAATATTTTGTGCTTTTTTTAAGGTAAGGTGAAAAAAAACACTAAACAATTAGATTTTATTTTTGTCTTGACATCTAAAAGATTTTTTTTTTTACTAATCTATACAGTAAAGTACTAAATTACACTGATAATGAGGTCTTATTGGTTTTGAAGATACTAAAAAAAATTTATTCATAAACTGAGAAACTGTGTTTTTATTTCCTCCTGTGTTTTTCGTTGCATGAATAATGACAGTGTGGGGCAGGTTCCCTAGCCCACTCCCCACTGTATTTTCCTAGCACAACAACAACAACGCAACTCTCCGTCTTCATTATCAAAAGGAATAGTACATCTAATCTGGAATGCGAGTCCTCTGCTTTGAACAAGGCTGTGCTCATGGGTGCAGGGCGTGAAATATGAAAGAAAACACATGTCCTCATCAGAGGACGGGCGCCGCCTTGGCTTCTACCCTTGGCACACAAACACAGGACTGAAGATTCATAACCTTCCTCTATATTTCTTCTCTAACAGTCACATAAAAAGCGAGAGATGGCAGACATGAGGATCACACTGCTTTGATTTTCTTCCAGATCTGAACTTTCCAGTCCTGCAGGGAAGCTAATAGTTTTCTAAACAAAGGAAACAGTCAGAGAAATAAAAAAGAATCAACACAGTGGTGTGGGTTTAAATTCTTTTTATACTTTATTTCTGAACACTGAAATCACTATTAGCTTCCATCATCTTTCTTAAGGTCACAATCATAGAAATAATCTAAGAAAATATGCAGAAATCTTTCCTCTCTGCTGACAGACATTAAGTGCTATTTGCGGACCTTGTGGGTAAGATGATTGGGAGGGGGGGTCATTATGACCCTTTCATCATCCCCCTAACCAGTTTAACTCCTCACCCAGCCTTTTATAATGCTCCTGTATCCTCAACATAAATATAAATAAGTGTCTTGCAACCTCAGTCAGTGTGATGAATTGGTTGTTTTAATGGTGACGGCGCCTGATGGACCGATGGGGAATAAATGGTTAAGGATGGAGGGAGGACTAGGGCTGGATCATAATGTCCAAAGGATTAAGAGAGCAGAACATTTTTTGCTAATAAAGGATTTTTTAAATGTTTTTTTTATTTATGTGGACAGTAAATCCTCACACAGCAGCGACCAGGTCGTCCTACATGCTAGTAGCTGCTACACGCTATTACTCTGTTTATAAACGTACAACCGTTGCGATCATCTCATGTTCAGATTGAGGTGAGCAATCACTGTATCCAGCACCATAAAGTTTCTTTTTAAGTGCTGGTTGAAAACAGCAAGATTCTTCGAGTTATTATGGAAAAGTATTGGTAATTGCTTCTCAAGGTCATAGAACCTTTAATAGCACTATTAGGAGTTATTAACAGCAGCCTGTCTTTCTATGTCAGTGCCATTGTGCGATGCAGCGGTACTGTGAAGTCCTATTTGCTCTTGTGTGCTGTACAGTGTTTAGCTGAACTGCATTAACTGGAGGTAATGAGGGTACAATTATGGCTCCTTAACCTTTTTGCGAGGAAAAGGAAAAGCCTCCGCCCTTGCTGCCCCCACCATACATCGACTCGCTGAGAGCCAGGTCTTTTCACATGTTGCCATGGTATGTTACCTTTGGCTAGTTTAATGTTTCCATAAGGGGCATATGTCACCTTGCGCAATTACCGTTTCATATTTTTAGCTGGTCAAAATCAGGAGGGAGGATCAGCCTTTGTAAATATTTCAACAGGCCTTTATTTTTCTTTTTTCTAAACACTCCAGCTAAATTGCTTGTTTCCTTTTCTCTTAATACACTGAACACAACACATTCTTCATTTGGAAACTGCTTTTATATCCTGTTCCCTGGCACCATTGTTCTCCTGAGCACAGACGGCCCATTGTAAGGGGGTGTGTGTGACAATGTCTGGGAAGGGGGGGGCTTGTTCCACACATGAAGCTGTCACACAGATGTGAAGCTCAGCCCCCTAAAGGAGGGGCGGTGGCCAGAAACACACCATTTGCTGTGACCTTTGAACCTGTCCTTGTTAAACCCTCGATGCCAGAGATGGACTCAGGAGGGAGCCCCCCCACCCTTTTCTGTAACAGCTACATCTTGTACTTCCCCATGGCTAACAGCATGACACACACACACACTTACAGTAGGTCTGCTTTAGCACACCAGTTGATGGAGGATGACAGCTCCTCAACATGCCGCCTTTTGCCCTAACCCTCAAGAAGTAATGTGTGTGAGTGTGCATGTTTGTGTGTTTGCGTGTGTGTTTGCGTGTGGGTAGACTTCCCCCTCCTGATCAAACAGCTGCTACCTCCATCCTTCCCAGTCTGCTTTCCCTTCGGACCTCCAACCACTGTCCAAGCAGCACGTCTATTTGATGGTAACAAGGCTTTGCACTTTGCATGCGTGTCCCTTCCACCTCGCTGTCTTCTTCTTTCTCCTCCTCTTATACGATTTTCAATAATCTAATGCTGCAGCTGTCCGATGGCCAAGCCTGTAACCTTAGTTTTTGCTCCCTTTATTGTCAGAGGCTGGCAGACTTTTTTGGCCACACATCAGGGCTCTTAGCCATCCCTATTACATGTGAGGAAGGGAGAGAAATGGGGGGAGGAGGGAGAAAAAAAGGAGAGAGGGCAAGCTAGAGAGTTGAAAAGCCTTGTTGCATCCCCACTCTACTGGTTACCAAGGGATCAACAGGGTGCTAAAAGCACTCAGGGGGGGGAAGAAATGGATGTTTTTCAGAGAAAGGGAAAAAGGAGAGAGAAAAAGAATAGAGATGGAGAATGGTGGGGTCAGGAAGCTGCGGATGTATATTTAGGTTGTGTCTCTCCTCTGCTGTCACTCAGTGCTCATCTTTACAGCTGACACAAGGACGGACAATGAACGAGCTGGCAGCGAATATAAAGAGAAATGGCTTCTGCATCTGCCTCCGGTCACTAGGAAACTGGCCCCTGTGATGCCGGCTTAACCACACGCTCCGTTGGAAAGTGTGGAGCTATACTTGAGCACTTGACTGCATAAATGTCACTTTTAACAAGCCATTATTTGTGATGTTCAGTCTCAGAAATCAGTCTTTCTAAAACTTAGATTTTGTCTGGGAAGATAATGAAGAGGCTTTGCTGTTGTTGGCTAAAAAAACTGACTTACCTTTGAAACATGTGGTATCTTCAAATGCACGGGAAACATTTTTTATCACTTAAAAACACTAGTGCCGGCTGTTGCTGTGGTTTGTGGTTATTTGGTGCTGATGAATGCAACATCTAGTGTGCAGGATGGTCAGAGCTGTGTGGGGATTTACTATACATGTGTATAGGAAACTCATTACGACCAGATTACACCACAAACATGTCCTCTTTGATTACTAACCAATGTGACACGCCCACAGCATAGTGGCACACTGGTTAGCACCGCAAGAAGGTCTTTGGTTCACATCCACCGTCTTGTCAAGGCCTTTCTTTGTGGAGTTATGATGTCCACAGTCCAAAGACATGCAGTTAGTGGGGTTAGGTTAGTTGGTGATTCTGACAGGCCCATAGGTGTGGATGTGGTTGTCTTTCTCTCTGTGTTAGCCCTGTGTCAGGCTGGGTGTACCCTGCCTCTTGCCCTATGGTAGCTGGGATAGACTCCAGCCCCCCTGTGACCCTGCGAAGGATAAGCAGAAGAGGATGGATGGACAAAATTCAAATAGTTTTGGAAAGAAGAGAAGACGAGCTTTACGGAGATATTCTGTATTATCACAGTAGAGGAAAAGTTACTGCTGTTTCAACACAGATTAACCATGTGTGCTTCATATTACTGTAAGAAGTCCAAGCAGCCTGTATGATACTTGGGTGATAAAGGGTTAACCTCTTTCTTTGTCTTACCTTTTTCGCTCCTACATCCCTCACTTAGGGCTTTGCTCAATCTTGTGATTCTTGTACATTTTTTTTTATCACGAGTTCCTTTTTTAGTGTCAATTTCACAGCTTCACAGCTGAATAGACATATCACCTTGCTCTGGCACTGCTCTCATATCTACCTGTGCCATTTTATGGTAATTTTGACTTGTCACATTCGCACACCGCACTTGATTGCACTGCGATTTTTGGCCAGGTGGAAGTGAAGAAGCCCTTTGCCTTTCTCCCCTGAAGGGAACGATCACAGATGCAGTGTCGTCTTTCTCTTTCTTTGTTCACTCCCTAATTCAAAAGATCTCTCTAGTCTTTCCTTTACATAGTCTTACGTAGTCTCACCATAAGGGTTTGCAACTTATAAGATCAAACGAACAGGCAGGGGATTGTTGCTAACAGCTTTTTTTAAATGCAAATTAATTACGTGTTAGCGATGATACACTTGCGACTTCGGTTAACAACGCAAACTTGTTGAGCACTGTCACCTTTCACAGTCATCTGCTCACCGAGTGTGAAAACTGTCTTTTTCTGAAAGGCCACACGTTTCTTTGCCTCTCCATCAGTCTTGCCTTGTAGCAGAGATCTAAACCTGTATTTATTCTTGTCCAATTTCAGCCGCCCGCTCTACCCCATGGCCTCCCATCTTTATTTATAGTTTGCCACAGGTGGTCAGGTCCTTTGTGCAGAGTATACGTCAAAGAGAAAAAAAAATCTAGCCGTCCACCTGGGGAAGGACGGGTGGGGGGTGGGCTTGAGTTCATAAAAAAGCTTTATGAATAAAAGGCCCCGTGAGACACCCAGCACCTCGGCTGACGTGTAATTAAAGGCATGGAGGGTGGTGGTGGTGGGGGGTGACTGATTCATTTTCATAGAAAAGGGGGAAATAGACAGGTAGGGTGGGACAAGGTCTTTAAAGGTGGGCTGCTGATGAAATTTTCATGCCCCTATCCCACCTTAACCCTCCCCCAGAGTCTAACAAAGAAATAGGCGACGGGGCCTCTGTATAGCAGAGTGAGTGCCACCAAAGATATCCCTGCCCCTGAAAAGGGTTGAATCAATTTCCATAAAGAAACCAAGAATGCGCAAGACCTATTTGGATGTGCTTGACATTTTAGTAAAAAAGAGAGAAAGAGGAAGGTGAAGGGTGAGGGTGGGGAAATAGCAGTGGCTAACAAAGCATTTCGGCAGATCCTCCCAAGGAGCCGATGCGCTGTCTTGATGCTGACAAGCTCACGCACGCGCACATGCACGAGGACCAGCCGTTAATAACAGGACTGAAAAAGAAAGTCCCGTTATTTAAAACAACCAAACAAAAGACTTCACTGTGCTCAACACTTGATGACGAGCCCTCCAACTAATCTTGGGTTGACAATTACATGAAAATCAACACTGTGTTATTAGATATTTCTCCCTCCTGTTCTACATGCGGGATGTAATCACTGTGTGTAAGTGGCCCGCTGAATTTGTACCATCCACATAAAGAGAGCCAAATGAAGATTTTATCCTCCATTAAGGAGAACATGAAGCTGCTGCCTCTTTCCCAGAGCTTAGTTAAGTCCTCGGATGTCTGCTTTCCCGTTAAAGGCACTGCCTCTCCTGCTCCGCTGCCTAACAGCACTGAAGGAAGATGAGCAAATGAAACGAGGAGAGTGAAAGACGCAGATGGAGCTCAGACAGGAGCATCCCTGTTTCTTTAGCTCTAAACCTTGGTCCCATCACCTCACGGGCCCACCTCATCGGTCAGGCAAACCGATGGAGTCGCTGCATTTAATCACGACACCACTGAACATTTTTTTGGCTAGAGAGGGATGGTTTCTGCAGCAGCATCAGGGGCACGGTCCCTCCTGTGCTCAAGAGTCTTTGATTTAAAACAGGCTGATACATTTTTTTTTCTTCAGGTAATTAAATTAAAAGCTGGAGAAGAGAGATATAAGCAAGAGAGGGCGAGATGCAAGCACAGCGAAAGCAATAATGACAGAATTTGAGGGGTTTTTCTTTTTTGCTGTTGAAGCACTCATCCAATTCATCCTGTCTTTTTTTTCTTTGTCTCTCTTTCTATTAGGAGGAGGATGAGGAAGAGGAGCAAAGGAGACACGAGAGGAGAATCGAGCGGACGGAGCCAGTAGGAAGGGCCGATTCCTCACTGGAACATTCACCAGTGTTTCATATAGAGTGAGTGGCGTACCGCTAACACCACAACCCCACCCATACGCCATGTTAAGAGTGAAATTGTACAATTACAGTTAATCACGATTATTGTAATGGCTGCGTACCAATTTCTTGTTTCGCCGCCCACTTTACGACCATGTGCCAGTAACAACCCAAACATCGAGACCAAGGCCTCAGTCTGTAAACATCGTCACGCGTATCTGGGTCGTGTTGATTTGTCTTCACGTCCTTATCGGAACAAATGAGCCTTCCTCCCTTCCCTTCCCTCCCCCGTCCTCTTATATGTTTTCAATTAATTAGTTCTTTTAGCACAACAGCAGTCTGATCTTAATCACTTAATTGGAGCCTCCATTTGGATCCTTAATCGACCCTGAGGTCCACCAGTTGCGCTTTGTAACGGATGACTTAGCACAGGCAACTCAGCGAGGCCTCCCACCAATAAGGACCCCACTCCCTCACGCCCCCACTCCTGCGCATCCCACTGACCTCATGTCGTGTTTGACTGTGCCGTCTGTTTACATTCTGCATTTCTACATGTTGTTTTCACTTCTGTTATTTTTTAATTATCATTATTATTCATACACCTCTCTCCTACTCCCTTCTCCTCTTCTTTCTGGCTTCATCCATCACCATCCCGCAGAAGCATGCTCAAGCCCGTCGAGGTGTCCAATGAAGGTGGGCCCCTGGGGATCCACGTAGTGCCTTTCAGTTCACATGATATCAGGTAAAAAAACAAAACAGACACAAGCTGAAATTCAGTGCATCTCAGTTTCACCATCCAGTGTTGCTTTCTTTTCGCTCTCACTCATTATTTCACTCATTTTTTCTTACACTCTCTGTCCTTTGTTCTGTCTTACATATCTCTTTTTATGTGTTGCTCAAGGCTCTTCTTCTTCTTCTTCTTTTTTTAACTGCCTCTGATTCTTGCAGTCATCTTTTTTTATTATTGTGAGCCTCGCTGTTGAAACGCCACACCCAAACTCAGCACCGCTCACATCCCACAGCTTTGAAGCTCCCAGTGGTGAGGCGAATGGATGAAAGTAGTTTTTGCTCTCGACTGCACAGTTTTCTCCAGGTCTTGCAAATACTTTTTCTAACTGGGTTGTCGGTCATCGTTGTGCACGTGCCGTCTGGAAACTTGCTTTGGACTACTTCCTCTCGCCTTTTTTTTTTCTGTCTTTTTAACTGATAGGAGTGTCCATGACAAGGGAACGAGAGGCGTCTGAGTTTCAAAAAAAAGAAAGGAAAAAAGGGGGGGACAGAGGAAGCGGTTAGATGTAATCAAACTAAAAGCTTGTGTATAACACAGATCCCTGCTGCATGCCAGAAGGAACTGGCTCGCCACCAAGGTGAATGTGACTACTCAGCACTGGAGAAGGAAAATCAGGGATGAGGTGGAAGACGGAATGAGGAGATCAAACGGAATGACATTTGAAGGGGGAGAGGAGGAGAAAGGGGAGTGGTGTCATTGAAGGTGGCTCAGACACTAATCTCATTGCTGTTTATAAGCAAGTGTCAGGAAACTATATTTAGCTCTGACCTCGCACTAACTCCATCTTGACACCTTGAGTCAGAGCTGCAAAATAGTGATTCAGGATGAGGTGAGCCTAACGGAGGGAACGATTTCTAAAGGAACTTAAGCAGTTCAGCTCTCATTAGATGCACTGCTGTCCTTAAGCTCCCCTGTATTGCCCCTAAATCAGACAGCATCTTGGAGGAAACAACATTAACGCTGCGCCGGCAGTAAATTTCTTCCCCATCAGCTAAGGTCGGCACTAATAGCTATCACAGCCTTCAATTAACTTCAGCCATGATAAAACTTATTGTCTGGTCAGTGGGATGATGCTAATGGCCTGTCCGAGCTCTTTCTGTGCGCCGTGCACTGGGACAGGAGGCATTAGGCTCAGCGGGCTGTCATTAGTGTCTAGACCAGGGCCAGAGGGGTCAGACTGCCAGCAAAACCAGACAGCAAACAAGGAACTGCAGGCACTCCAGCATCAGGCTGCCCCCGTATTCTGCTCCACTGCACTGACATCAAGTCAGATCCAAGCAGGAGGGGGAGACAACTGTAGGAGAGAGCTTAGATACTCTGTCACTCTAGCAGGAAGAATCTTTCTCTGCCACACACACACTGAAATGCACAGATACTTACCTGAAAATGAGCTCACACTAATGCAGTTTGTGAGCAGTTCGGACCGACCTTGAGAAGTGTGTTCCCTCTCAGACTCCTTTTACAAGCAAAAACAGTTCTCGGTGCATCGTCACTTACCTACCTTGAGAGCAACGTGCACACATAAATATCCCGTACATCTACACACGCACGCACGCCCCCTTCCAGATGCGTTCCTAGTTTAATGAACTTCTCATTCCATGACCGTCTTCAATTGTAAACAAACTGCGGACATAATTGCCATGCATAAATGGATCCTGATTGGATTATTATTTGATTAAAGGCAGTAGATGAGAGCAGGTGGCCTCCTCCAAATCAGCACTGCTACCCAGCCACAAGATGGAGTAAAGCCATATGGTGCGGTAAGATGCTGATTCCTTTTTTCGAGGAGAAGCGAGACTTAAAGAGTCTTTCTTTTTTCCCCCCCCAGAGGCTGCAGAGAATCCACAAACTACAAATCCCTTTTTGCTTACATCTGCCACCTAATGAATTGCAGCCTTTGAGAGTGACTTTTAGATTTTGCTTTAGTTCTTTACGAGTAACTGACAAGTATCTCTAAAAAAAAAAAAGAAGCGAACCTCCATCAGTTTGAGAGGATGGGATTATAGCCAACACAATAATAGTGCTTTTCACGAAATCATCATCTTCTTTAAATCTCTAAACGATGCCGCTTTATCCCCAGTCCGCTCTGCCGCGGCTTGAATACTGATCAGGGATCAACCAAAAACTCCTTTATCTACTGTACCGTCTCCAGTCTGCTAGCAAATCAGAAGTCATTAGCATGTGTCCGTGATGTAATCTCCGTGCGCAATACTTTGTTTTCAAGCTGCCAACACTTATGGAGATGAAGCACAATCATGTCTGCTTCCACGCCGGCCGCAATTACTCTCTGCTCAACACATTTAACCTGACCTGGCAACTCAGACACCAAGAAAGAGGGAAGGGCCTTTTGTGATCTTTAATTTCAACTTAATGCCGACCCATTTACCCCCGCTGAGTGGCTGAGATGAGTCTTCGGCGCGAGCGTGAATGTCCACATTATGCAGCCAATTAAAGCAATGTTCTGAGAGTGGCCCTGTTTGGCTGAAATGCTAAAGAGCTGCGCGAGCCTGCCCTTGACGTCTGCAGTAAACAGGGTCACAACAGTTTTGAATGTGCTGCTGTTTATGCGTCCAGGAAAAGAGACAGGAAGGGAGAATTATGAGAAGCATGACACTTATGTCCTTGACACCAATAAGGTGTAGCTTAGGGTCTAATTTATACCCCTGTCTGGTACATCTTTGTTTAGCTTGTTGATGGTTTTTGCTCCGGTAGATTTCATAATTTCTTCAAAATAAGCCTCCAAACTTTTTTGTCAGTTTATGCAAGGACACCAAACATTTAAAGTCAGTTTACCTGCTATCTCAGAGGCATCTTGCAGCTTGTAGCCAGAGTTTGTAGCTCTGCTGTGTGAGCATCCATCAGATATCTTTGCATGTGGTTATCCTCGAGGCCTAACTAAAGCCCTCAAGGAGCTCACTGATGTAGTTATTTAGAGGGGGAAGGAGGGCGGAGGGATATTTGAAGGTAAAGGTTGGCGTTTTTTTTAAGGATTACTGAGATGGCACAGCCGTGGAACTCCTTGGGTTTTTTTTTCTTTCTCAAACACCGCAGCCGGCTCTAGTCTTAAGCTCCAATGAAGGCGACTGTAGCACTTCCCTGGAAGCCATAAGATGATCTCTTAGCTGTTGGTCTGGATTATTTCAACCCACCCTGTCATTCTTTCAGACCTGCCCACAGGAAGAAAAAGAGGAAAGGAGGACAGAAGGACAGACGGAGGCTTAAAATGAGTGCAGGGAAATTCAGGACTCTATCCAAGCCTAGTCTGCAAAGTTAACTTTTGTTGACTGAGTGCATTACAATGGGCTAAACTCATTTTGTAATCTTATTTACTTCCCCAACTCTGTTGGAGACTTGAATATTTTAGGCACTCTGTTGATGCAAAAGTTATAAATCTCCAGGCCATAAAATGACAACCAATGTCAATGCTGCACTACAAAAAGCTTCACTTCATACAGATGAGGACAGACTCGTTAGCCCCTCCTCTATGAAAATCTCTTTTCTCAAGTGCTTCAAAACAGAGCAAGAGATTTTCGCACAGCTTTTCTAAAACATCCTAGTTTTAGGATAATGGAAATGGTCAATTTTGCATCCGGTTTGATGGATAACAGCCTGCAGTCATTTGTTGTAGTCTTTAGGAACTCTCACACATGTCTCCCAAGCAATCCTAGCCCATTCTTCTTTGGAAAAATTGGCCAGATTTGATGGTCTTCTGGCATGTACATAGGTCTTCAGTTCACCCCACAGATTTTCAATGGGATTCAAGTCAGGGTTTAATGCAGGCGAGTCATCAGCAGTCACTTGGGTCTTCTGGAGGTAGCGCTTCAGCAGGAGTGAGGCATTATTTGGGATGTTGTCATGTTGGAAGATAAAGGGGTGGCTGTAGCTCAAGAGGTAGAGCAGGTCACCGACTGATCGGGTTGGTGGTTCGATCCCCGGCTCCTCCAGTTTGCATGCCATGTATCCTTGGGCAAGATACTAACCCCAAGTTGCTCTCCGATGCATCCATCGGAGTGTGAACGTGTGTGAATGTTGTTAGAAAAGCATTCAGTTTTGGGTAAGTGCTTGTGAGAATGGGTGTGATTGGCATGTTGTATAGAGCGCTTTGAGTACTCGGGGAGAGTAGAAAAGCGCCTCTATAAGAATCAGTCCATTTACCGTTTAAAGAGGTGACCCAGACGCAGTTTTGATGCTGACTGCTTGAGGTTTTCTTTCAAGGTCTTCACGTCCTTCTTTCTTCATGACTTTGTTCATCGTGACAAGATTCACAGTTCCAGACACACTGAAGCATCTCCACAGCATAATACTCCCACCACCAAGCTTCACTGTGTGGATGATGTTCTTTGGGTTCTACACCTTTCATTTCTTTTTCTAAACATAGCAATAACATTTGTTTTTAGCATGATGCTTTCTCAAGTCATACCTCAAACCCTAAATGTGTCTTTGTCTGTACCTTCTTCTACACTCTCTTCTTGTCTCCACTCCATCCATTCTGATTAGGTTTCTTGATTACGTTTCTTTCTCTACCTTTTCATTAACTTTTAAAAGTACACGTGCAATTTCATTGTGACAGTAGTTGCCTAAGTCTTGTGTTATGACTTACCTGTTGCATGAACCTTTGCAGGACACAGGGCTTGCTAGTGAAGCGTTTGGAGCCCGGAGGCAAAGCAGAGCAGGAGCGTCTCTTTCAGGAGAACGACTGCATCGTCAGAATTAATCAGGGAGACATTCGCAACCTGCGCTTTGAACAGTAAGCTTTCCATAGTGACGCTTGGAACATTTTTTTTGCATGCAGTATTATTCTGAACACAGCTATTTTTGTCAGCTGACATTTTCTCCTTCTGGTAACCTCTCTTCTTGTCACTGGATGCCATGCTGATTTTAATTTACTTTCCTTTTCCTCCGATAGTAGGGAAGCACTGTCTGCCGAGTGATGCAGTTCACACCGAAAGCACTGTGTTGGACATTAAGCGCAGCGACAGTAAATAGTGTTGCTGTTGATAAGCGGAATCCAAACTGCGGGGAGACGTGACACCCACACAGCCGCACAATAAAACAGAAATATGACCGACTTGTTGGCCTACCTGTAATAGGTCTCAGTGACCTGCAGTCCTTCACAGCTGTGCTGCTTTCTGATCCCAAACTATCCACACTCTTCTCTCCATTCATTTCTGCCAACACGTCATAACCTTTGTCTCTTTAAACACTCGTAAACGTAAGCGTGAATGTGTGGCATCTCACGCAGCACGGACGCGGACACATATATGCGGTGATACTGACATACAAAGGCATTTCTGCACTTGTGTATGTGTGTGCGTGCACCAGTATTAAATGGATTGCTTCTCCTCGAGGCTGAAAAATCGAGGCACTGTATAAAGTGGTCTGTTCAGCTCTCCACAGAAAGAAATAGCCCAGATTTTTGCTACCAAAGGCCCAGACAACAGTCGCACTGGGCCTGCACATCTAAAAACAGTGGGCTTTGAACCACAATGCTGCAAAAATGACAAAAAGTTTAGCCTTCAAAAGTGAATGAATTATCTCTGAACAACTGTATCACTGTAGGAATGTTTCTTAAGAAAGGCGTGATAGCAAAAGCTCTCCAGCATCTTGTTAAATGGAAGCAGTTGGAGACACTGTGCTAATCTGTTTATCACCCTGCATACAAACACACTAAGGTTTCAGAATCCTTTAAAACGAAGCTATTGTCATTAGTAAACATCGCAGTTTCTTTCACAGCTTTTTTTTCTTTTCTGCTGTGAAAGAAGCTTACCCACCAAATCCACAAGGGAGTGATGTTTTGTAGCCTCTCCTTCCAAACACACCCTCCTCACCGGCATCTGCACGCTTATGATGTTTGTGATGGTTTTTCGGGGGGGGGCGTTTGCATAAAAATGAGGCGAAGGAACAAAACTTTAACCCCACCCCCACCCATCGTTGATTGTGTGCCACAGAGAGTGACAATTTAAAGTGATAGTCTAATCTTCGTGGATTGTTTTGCATGGGTAAATATTTTGAAGCGCTTAATCTAACTGAATGTAATGATGCATTGATGGGGGTAATTTATTATTCAATCAGGCTCGCGCAGAGGCTGATTGCTGGAGTGATGGCAGCGCGTATGTGCACGGGAACATTTGCGTACAAAGCACGCATGCACGCACACAAACTTCGCCCCAGCCTGTCATCACCCTGCAGTGCGCATATGCGAGTGATTCTCGCAAATTACCATAAGAATGAAAACAGGAGAGAGCAAATCTCGCAGAAGTAGCTCGGTGCGCATTCGCCTCTGCGACGCGGCTTGCGTGGAGTGCTGTCTGTTTGCGGCGGAAGCGGCTTAGCGGCTGTCATTGGGACAGAATCAGCATGGTATTGCTGGTAATGGGGAGGGGGCTGGAAAAAGAACATGGGATTGCTGGAATCCAGACATCCACTGTGCCTCTGGCCCCCTTATGCTGCAGTGTGCCTCACTCCTGGCCAGCCTATCTATATGCTAAGTGCTGCTGGCAAACCAGACTAAACAATTCTTGTGTCTGGGAATGATGGCGAGCTCTTGTCTCGGCATATTTGGCCTCCCCCAAACTCATACGAGACTCGGTGTGTTGTGTGTTCCCGCCCCATTTGGTGTTTAAGGAATGAATTCTGTGTGTGTGTCTGCTTACTTGGGAACTCATCGTCTGTAAAGCTTCCCTGGTGCATGATTCATCACCTCTGTTCTGATTGTTGAGTCAACTCATAACCATTTATCTCCAACCATGAACAGACTCACACAAACACACAAATGACCGCATAGTATAGAGATTTAACCTATATCACACGCAGTAATATTTTATGACTGATGCACCACTTACTGTCCTTATCTCTTACCCGTCTTGATGCTTGTAATTATAGATAATGTAATTTCTGCCCCATAATGCATTGCAGGAAGTAGTCCTGCGATTAGCCGCGCAGGTCTCAACTCTCCGTATCTCCTTTCAACATACAGTGCATCATGGCTTTCCTTATCCTTCTGTATCTGCCAAGCTTTGGTGCTACATCATTGTACATGTATCTCTTATCATGTTTAAAGCTAATTCATTTCTGTCTGTGTGACCTTACCGCTCTCTCCCTCGCTCTATGTTGTTTCACCTTCAGAG
This sequence comes from Simochromis diagramma, assembly GCF_900408965.1. NCBI lineage: Eukaryota > Metazoa > Chordata > Actinopteri > Cichliformes > Cichlidae > Simochromis > Simochromis diagramma. The sequence continues at coordinate 1,683,952 of NW_024387503.1, read as the reverse complement.
CACAGAACATTTTCAAGCAGGCGATGCGTTCCCAGGTTATCCTTTTCCACGTGGTCCCTGCAGCCATGAAGAAGCAATATGAGCTGCTGTCAGCACAGAAGGAGCTGAGCAGCCCACCTCAGCTGAACAGGGTTCGTTTCAGCCAGGAGTCTCAACAGCCAGCAGACAGGTCCAGTCTGACCGGGCCGCTGACGCCCAGATCAGGACAACCACCGGGCCTCAATCACAAGTGGGTTTCACCTCCCTTTTCTTTTATTGAATGGTTACTAAATAGTTTTTTTTTCTACCCAAGATACCTTCACACTGTTCTCATACATGAAACAAAGAAAAATCAATAAATCAAAGAAAAAAAGAAAAATTAAAAAGCTGCCGCAGATTTGATGTGTGTGAAAGGGAGTGCTGTTGTAATTGCAGCAGTCAGAGACTTTCACTGGAAATCCGTCAGAGTTTAAAAGCTACGCAAAAAAAAAAAGACAAGAGAGCAGCCTAATTGTAATTTGTACCTTAGACCTCTGAGTCTGCATCGGTGATCATCTTGTCAAAAGCCTGTTTTATCTGCCTGTGGTTTCTGTTAATTGTTGTAAAAACTCTGGCCTAGTTCCAGAAAGACAAAGATGTGGGTTTGTGTTTGTGGTCATAATGTCAGTTATACAGAACGATCAATCCTCCGTCTGTGCCAGTGAAAAGGTTCTCGCTACAAATACAGTTATTATTTAATGGTGAAAAGTCATTACTGTGCGTTATACATTACATTACAGGAGCCTGACGATGAATCTATATTTCATGTAATGACTCTGAACCCTTGTCTCTGTAGCCACCATGGCTCACTGGCAGAGAGCACCCCAGACTCGAGTAGACGCTTTGCCACTCCACCCCACATTTTGATCTCCAGGACCCCCTCAGCCCCTTCGCCCTCCCTGCAGCGCAGGATAAGCACAAACGCCCCCAGAACCATCGACCTAAAGAACAAAGGTCGCAGGTTCAACGTCCAACTGAAGAAAGGTAAGAGAGTAGCAAAACGAGGTCAGTGCTGTAGGAGTGAAAACCAGCAGAATCATGTTTGCAATTTATGTGTGCTGACATCATATGGTGACATGAGCCCGCCATGTTTGATCTGCTTTTTAGACATTTTTGTGTTATTAAGTGAGATATGTGTGATAATCGTATGTTTCAAAGCAAGTAGTGGGAAAATTCTTGGGGAAGGCTTAACAGTGGGTTGACCTTGCTTCTAACCATGGTAAAATTTTAAAAAGTGGCTTTTTTTTCCTCTTAGAGTTCAGAATTGCTTCTGCCAAAATTTCTGTCAGCCTGTCCGCTGGCAGATTACATCGGCCTCCGCTCTTTATCAGCAGAAAGCCGGGGAAGAGCCCTGTATATCTGATAAAACTCCAGCATCAAAGAGCATATTCTTCACAAGACAGGCTTCTGCATTTAAACATTTAAATGCACTGAAAGTTTGCAGTTAGACAAGAAAGATGCTGATCCTAAAGCAGCTCATGTGACAGCGTTAAAGTGTTTCATTAATTTGACCAATAATCTCTTTGTTTGCTTCTATGTCTATCAACCCCATTACTAAGTGCGATAAAGGCGATATCTTGTCACCTTCTAGCATTTAAAATTTCCAGATTAAACAAAAGGTCAAAGAGCTCTTAATGCAACCGAAATCCTTCTGGAAATAAAAAAAATCTCCTCTTGCCTTTGCGCTTTGTTTAACCGAGAAGGCCGAAAGCAAACACAGATCAGCCCCGTCTTGAAAACAGTTTGTGGTTTCATCCGTTCATGCTACAGTACATCACCGCGGTCTTGTGGTTAAGCTTCGGCAATCCATCTGCTTCCAGCTGAGCTGGGTTTATTTGTGGACTTGGACAGACCTTTGATACCGGAGCAGTTGTATTTCTTTGTGGTGGCCTCGCTGCCAAGCCGTGTCATTTCCACCAGTTAGCCATCTTCATGTGAATTAGCGAACAGTAGGAAGCAGAGTGAAGTAGTTCTAAGGCGATGTCCTGACTCCGTCGATTTCTTTTTTGCTCCTTTTTTTTTCGGTTGCCGGAGCAGATGTTTACTTGAAAGCTGGCACCAAGGCCTTAGCGATGAGCTTCAGGAAAGGGTGCGGGAAAAAGTGAGGGCTGCGGCACGGGGTAAACGTGACCCACTCTGGGGACATGCAGTCACAAGCTGCTCTAACATGTTTGGCAAAGTTTCCCAGCGCTGCCGGCAGAGTTCTTTGACACTGTGGAGCTGAAGTGTAACTTATATTTATGTGTTTATAACGTGATAAAGTTTCCCCACACGACTCTAATTTCCGGAAAGATGTTGGTAGAACTCCAGCACCAGGCTGACGCCTTCAGTTTAGCTTATATCCACCAGCTGCATGGCTTCATGGTCACTATGAAATATTTCAGTATTGCCCAAGTAACAGAAATGGTTTCAAAGATCGCTGCCTGTGATTTCAGTGGGAGTTTACCGGCACATAACTTCGAAGCCGTTTGTGAACTCCAGATGGAGATGTCCAAATGTTGTTAAACTGGGAATTTAACGGAGCATTAGGAAAAGGCTGAGTTGAGGGAAACGCGCCTCTGAAATCCATTTTGATGGTTCCGTTTGATTGCCATCACGCTAATGCACTTCTAGAAGGGCTTCGGCGGTTTTGTTGTCTGCTTGTTGTAATTGTTGTGATTCAGCCTAAGTGGCTCAGAGTTCCAAGTGGCAGGAGCAGATCCTGAATGGCAAATTAACAAGAGTGCCTTAATCAAATACTGCTGTCGAAAAGGACATACGCACCCCATTAAGTCATTCTAATGTGCCTCAGCCTCTCTTCATGTTTGCTGCTTAATTGGCTTATTGGAGCCAGGATTTCAGCTAATCCAGAAAGGGACACAATTACTTTTACCCTGGCCTGGTCTGGTACCTAAAATAAATACATCAGTGGTTAATTAGCACAGGAATATTTAGAGATTGTATTCTCCTAATTGGCTGATTGTAGACTTTGAACAGCGGGATCTTATAATGGGCCGGAGTTGGGTTTGGGATGCGTGTTGGGCGGCAGTTTGTGAAAAGGGTCAGAGGGGAAGGGGAATCCCAACTGCCATGGCGAGGATTTGAAAAAAGGCAGGATATAATCAAAAGCTGTGATACATCTGTGTTAAATGCCATCTGCATTTGTTTACCCCTCTTATTTTCAGTCGTTTGAGGACAGACTAGCATCTGCACTAAGTGGAGAACCTCCCACGGCAACTGTGGGATCTGGTATTTAAAAGTTTGGCAGTCAAACTGCGCATTTAATATTCAACATAAACGATGACAGCTATTTTTGTCTGCTCACTTCTCGCTCAGCAGTGATGGACAGATCATAGAACATCGTTATCCTCAGCAGCTCAACTTTCTGGCTTCAAAGTGATCTCTTCATCACCTTTCTGCAAGTTTATTTGTGCGTGGAAGCCAGGAGAAAGTTGCCAGCCGCGCTCCTCAATCTTAATGCCCCTTGTTCATCAGCGGCATCACTGTCAGGGAGACGACAGACTGCTAAATAGACATACAGGGAAAAGTAGGTCATGATGAACCATCAGAGGTGCTGACAGCTCTGTGAAATGAGCAGCTACTTTGACACGAATGCTAATCACCGCTGTTAGCGTCAGAAAAGCCTCGGCTAAAACCGCAGAACACGACTTTCCAACTTGGAAATGCCTACAGCTAGGTTATGCATGGTGGAATCTTAACCGCCGCTCTGAAAGACGTTCTTAATGACTCATCTAGTTTAATCTGACACGCAGCATTTGCACGGTTTATCACATGTAGCTGACATTTGAACTACGTCATGCTTTTATCTGAAAAATACGGCTCTGGTCAGCAGAAAAGGTTAGAGCGGAGAGATCTTCTTATTTACCTGTTATTGTATTTGCCTGATTCCTCTTAGACTATCAATTCATATTCGTTTGAGCAACCTTAAAGGTCAACCCTTAAACTTAAAGCAAATGGCTTTGCAAAGCTGATGCCCGAAGTGTTTTTATCACATGTGGTTGTTGAATTTCACTGCACTTGGAAGAGACAGAGGATTTTCCTTTAAATATACAAAGCTAAGAAACAAATTTGAGTGCACACACAGTGATCACTGCTTTCTCCATTAGGCTAACCTCAAGCTCCCTATATATCATCCAAGACTGCTTTGACCCAGACATGATTTTTACACAGCCTTTGAGGCCTGCCTTTGCACCAAAACTCTGGAGGGTTTTTTGGGTTTAAAATCTGGCACACGGTGTAGTGTGGGAAGATTCAGAAATAAGCACTTTAACTATTTAGGTGTCCTGCACTTTAGTTTAAGAGGATATTGAACAGAGTTTTAATGCATTTCCCAATCCATAATCATTCATTTGTCTCTGCTTATTCTTAACTGGTCTTTAATCTGACCGCGACTTCCACGATTGGCTTTAAAGTCCGTTCACATTCATTTAAAACACTCAATTTTGGTTCATAGCACTGATACTATGTTTAGAGTTCAAGACACACCCAATCATGGAAATATGAAAAAATGCCAGCATGGAAGCAGGAATGTCTGTATTACCTCGTGGAGGTTCAGGACATGGTGGAAGGCCATCATTTGATTCCTGCTTAGTGGATTAAAAGTTACTTTTTTTAATAATGGGGGGAAAAGTTGTATGCCCTTAGCAGTATTTATACACAGAATACACTTTGTATGTTTCTGTACTTTTAAAATGAAACCCAGAAATTGAAAATGTCACTGTCATAAATAAATTGCTCCTTAGTGACATTTAAACCCCCAACCCCCGGGCCACGCACCGGTACCGGTCCATGAGTTGTTTGGTACCGGGCTGCAGTTGAGGCTCGGGTGTGAAATTTATGGTTTTCAGGGTTTTTGTTGTTATTTTTTTAATCGTTTTTATCGTTAACTTGGTTTCCCTGAATCTTTTCCCGTGTGTTATGAATAAATCTATTTTTTGGTACCTGTACTGGTTTTATTTTGTTGTATTTATCCGCAACACCTTAAAGGCCGGTTCGTGAAAAATCAGTCCGTGGCGCAAAAAAGGTTGGAGACCACTGGTCTTGACCATTTTACTGAAATTTGATCGTAGCAATTCAAGATGGTACTCAGTAGTTTGTGTGGCCCCCGTGTTCTTACATATATGCCTGACAATGTTGACGTGACCAAAAATTCTGGCAATGGCACACATTGATGTGCCATCCTGGAGAAGTTAGATTACCTGTGCAACCTCCACAGGGTCCAGCTATCACGTCATGCTGCCAGTAGTGACACTGACTCTAGCCAAATGCAAAACTAATGAGGAGGGAAACATGTGAGTGGCCTCCACCTGCAAACCATTCTTGTTTTGGGGGCTGTCTCATTGCTGAATAACAGCCGCCTCTGCTACTTAACTGATCAAATCAATATCCCTCAAGTTTAACTGACTTGGTGCTTTGCTCTGATTAGAAAGGGTTCCTTTAAATTTTATTGAGCAGTCTGTTTTAAGGATAATAGAAAATGACAACAGACAAACAGTTTTTCAGTTTACTGCCGATCATGAGCACACTGCTGGCAAGCTTACCAAATGACAACATCACAGCATGGCATGTTTGCACCAGGAAAGAAAAGAACAAGTGATGAGCTGTGCTTTGTAAAATGTCACAATACCTTTCTAAGTGTCTTCAATTGTTAACTAGGTCCAGAGGGTCTCGGATTCAGCATCACATCCAGAGATGTCCCGATTGGCGGCAGTGCTCCAATTTACGTTAAAAACATCCTTCCTCAAGGCGCCGCCATCCAAGACGGTCGACTTAAAGCTGGAGACCGGCTGCTGGAGGTGAGGCAGGACATCAAACATCCTCTAACCATGACACAGTGTTCAGCGAGTGTGTTCTGTGAGATTGCGTGTTATTTCAGAGACAAATTACTCGTTTCCTGATGTGACTTTGTTCCTAAATTCAGTCTTACTGAGCCTTTGTTGGAGCGAGTCGAATAAGCTGCATTCCCTTTGGCTACAACAATTCAGCTGCAGTTTTGAATTTCTAAGAAAATGTGGTTAGATGGAACAATATTTTGATTATACTTCAGTCAGACTGACATGGAAATCAGCGAGTGCTCCCTTTAGGGGGAAATAACCCATATTTAATTCCAGTTCCAACTGGCTCACAGGGTAATCTGCATAAAGGTTATGTGGAGGCCATAGTCCCCCCTCTTAAAAGTGAGTTTAGTTTCGCCTCCGACTGTGTATCTGTTGTACATTTATTTTTGTAAGTCTGCGTTTCTTTTACGCTTCGTGACTCCGTGTATGTGTATATGTACGTGCAGGTTAGTGGGGTGGACCTAAATGGTAAAAGCCAGGAAGAGGTGGTAGCCCTGCTCCGAGCTACACCCATGGGTGGAACCGTGAACCTGTTGGTGATTCGCCCAGAGGACTCCCTGCTGCCCCGAGAAGTGGTCAGTGCCCAGCCAGCACCTCATAAGAGTTTTCTAGATTTCAGCTGTTTGGTAAATGTTGATATTTATAGAGAGTTTGAGAGGACTTGCACAGGAAAAGCTGTGATTTTCTCAGCCTATTTGCAATTATAGTTTTATAGCTGTAATAAAAAATAACAATTTGACACATGAATGGGAGGACAAGAAACTAGTCGAGACAGTGTAGGATTTCTCTTACTTGTTGCCATTATTACTTCTCAGTGGATATTAGCCAAACTCCCATTGTCAGTTTGATAAAGCATATCCTACTTGATTCAATGAAGTCTCTCAAGGAATCTGGTAAATGTCACTAAATGTCTAACATCCTGTACAGAGTATGGATTTGTCATGGTGCCTGCACTAATATTCCCTTAACTGCTCCTCCAATCCATCAGCTTCTCCATCTTTCTGTCATTTTTTAAAATTATTTTGTCTGCACTGATTTTAATTTAACATTTGTTTATTGTGTCACTCTGTCAGTGCTCTCATTATTAATGCTAGTGGATGGCTGCTGTCCACTTAAGGATTTCTTCTCTCTAAAATATGAGCCTCTGAGCTCTGAGTTGACTCCGAGTCGCCGGTTTAGGACAAATATTCGACTTTCCGTGTACAGATCCCCCCTTTAATTGCGGCTCATGCTTTTTTTTTTTTCTCTCCACACACAGATGGTCATTTTAGCACATACAGACATGCAGACACACAGACCCATTATATGCACACACAGGCACTCTGAAATGATGTGCCTAAGTGTGTCTAAGTGCACACAAATACAGCTTTGGACATATTCAAACACACACCCTCCCAGTGAGCCACACAGTCTACATACAGGGTGACTTTGGCTGTCGCGCAACAGATGGCGAGGCTACTGCCCCCGTCCAGCCTGCGCTCTGTGTCTGTGACAGCAGGCTTAGTCGTCACAGCACCTTGGCAGGCCAGGGGCTGCTGATGCCAGCCTCACTCCTTACCACAGCACTCAGCCCGGCACCCTGGCTGTTAACCCCGCAATAGGAGCTGTTCAACCTGTGGAATAATGGCCCTCTGAAGCAGTAGCCTGCTCTTTTAATATGCTATTTCTCCATCCACGCACCAGCTATACTTTCATTTTTTTTTAGGAAGTTGGCACAAGAGCACGTGTTAAAGTTCTCTTGGTATTAAGGAAGTCCCCAAAAAGTCATGTACCGTCTTAAAATGCCTCACACATGTTTATAAAGTATGCTGCACTTTTGATGCCTCATGGCTCAGGTACGGTGGCCCTGAGAGGTCAAACTCAATAACTCAATAATGTGACAATGACAAGATGCTTAAAGAACTGGAGGATCGATCGATGGCGTGAGGGACCAAAAGATGTGGTTTCCTCCATTTTTTGAAAAAAAAATTTTTTCGTGATTGACGTAATACTGTAGATACATGTTTGCTGTTAGCCGCTTACTGTTAGCTCATCACTGTTGTTCCCTCACTCTCCTCTTGTTTTCTCAGGGTTCTTTTTTTGTGAGCTTTTGCAGAATTTTTTCTCTTTCTGTTGTGTTTTGTTTGTTTTTCTAGTTGCTGGTGTTTTTTTAAAGTTGCAGTGCGTTTCACCTCTCTGGATCACCTAGGAGCCACTGCTAGCATCAAACCTGTAACCTTGATGTCATTCAACTGGACTATTTAAACACACACACACACACACACACACACAAAATAAACTAAATACTTAAAACTAACTGGAGGTAGACGCCAAACTGATCCACGCAGCCTTGACAGCAGCTGAGTGACGCTGTGAGGGCTTTTTAAAAAATGCACGCCTGCCCGTGGCTCGTGTTGTGGAATGAGAGGTTGACGGCTACGCACTCTCAGCTCCTCAGGCGTGATGTGATTAGAAAAAAAAATCCATCGTGCGAAACCTGTCTAATAATCTCCTTTTTCTTTTTTGTTTTTGATTTCTCCATCTCTTGACCAACACGCTGTGCGCGACTGCTGGTTAATATTTCATCACTTTCCATAGCAGATTAACTCTCTCGCTTACTTTTCCTTTTTTTAAAAATTCTCTCTCTCTCTCTCACACACACACAGTTTCACATTTCCCAGCAGTGCTTTCACAAATCTCAATAATCCCTACAAGTATGTTCATAAAAATCAGATAAGGAGGCCAAGGCTCTGCCGGTGACAGTTATTGCAAATAAAGCATGGTAGAAAATTGTGGCTGGTAATTGCCTTCTCTGTCACACACTGTGGATAGGTGGGTGATGGGTGCGTGCATATATTTCTGCTACACACTCCACTGGTAGGGCACACATAACGGCGCACCTATAGACGAGTGTTTGTGGGCTGTCATTCCTGTCTTTCTTTGAATGATTTTTTTAAAATTTCAGCATGAGTGACACACACACACACACACACACACACAGCCATATAAATCAAAACGAAACAAAACAACAAAAAAAACCCAGACCTTTTTGTCTAGTTGACATTTGCCTGCTGACGTTTAATGTCAGCATTGGAAATCCCTTCGTGCCTCCTTTTGTTTAGATGTTTGCTCGTGTGCTACCCGTGCTGCTTGCACCCCCAGAGGAATTAATTTACTCTCCCAGCATGTTCGCATTGCATCTTTAATTACCACGGTCAGGGTGTGTTTTGACATGCTTTCAGTAGCAGTAGCGGGAGCTCTCAATAGCTTTCAATAAATATGTAATTGCAGGAAGGAGAAAAGGTTAAATGGTAATAGAGGAAAAATGGGGCAATGCAGCTACGACTGCTGCTTATTTCCACCCATCTCCTCCTGCCCCTCCTCCTCTCCAGGGATGTCAATAACTATATTCAGACAGAGACAATATATTTTATCAAAGAAGGTGCTTCAACCTTGACTAAACTCTGGGCTCATCGATAACAAGTTTGTTTGTAGACACCAAGTTCTTCTCTACAAAGCCTCCTTCATCCTTAAGCATGTCTTAGAGGATAGTGGATCTGTTCGCATTTTGTTTTGTTGTCATGTTTTTTTACCTCTTTGCTTTTGAACCTCGTGGCCTTTAAGTGTAGAGGAAAGAAATGCTGAAACAGAGAGAAAAGTTCACCACAAACTCCAGACGCAGTAGCAGGCTCTGATCAGTGACTAGGTGCAGGTAGAAGAAAAAAAAGCCTTGACAGCTCTGGGAGTTTGAGTCAGTGATTTCAAGGCAAGAGATTAAAGGCTGGAAGTCAGATGAATTAGTGCCCCCTATGCGTTTGGAGGTAGAAAGGCTTTATGAATTATTTGTGAGCGCTTGTGTCTTCACAACTTTTTCTGATTGTTTCGTATTAGAGGTGAAAGGAAGTGGAGAAAGTTTGTGTCTTCGATAAAGAAACTAAGAAATGGAGTAAGAGAATGAGATGCGAAGAAGAGTTTAAAGGTTAAGAGGTCGATTGCAACCCCGCCCCTCAAACAGACACATACACATTTTAAAAAACCCAAAGCAGCAGCAGTGTTAAATGCATTTTGAAGACACATCTACACTACACGCAGCCCACACATAGCACAGTAGATGTTATTTATTGTAGCCATTTATCTCCCGGCGTGTGGCCCCGTTTGTGCTTATAGCTGCGAGCAGTGCTTTGCCTTCATAGTGGATATTGTAATCCTGGCTTCTGCTTTTTGTATTTATTCATTTATTTCGTCCTATAACAACGAGCTAAATGTCATGCTTCGTTGTGCAACAAGCAACGGCAGCAGTCTAAAAACGAGGCACTGCCTAAAGACGTCCGTCCACGCCCTGTCACCTGTGGCGGAGCTCGCTCATGTGTCGCCTGTGTGTCGTTTCGAGCAAACACGGCAAAGTAAAAGCAGAGGAGTATAATCTGCAACATTTTATTATTAAATAAGGAGTTGGGAGGACCTTTAGCACGGGCCGTCTGTGTTTAGTGACAAATCACTGGTTTGAAACAGGCCTGCCTCTAGTTAAGTGAATTAGCCTGTTGCTATTGCTGCCGGAAAGTGATCCATGCACTAAATATATGTTAACTCTTTCCTGCATAAAGACATTTGACAACCTTTTTTGTGCCCTTGATGACGAGTATATCAATAAAAACACGAAGACCAGTAGAATAGTTCCTGGGCTTTTCCTAGAGTTTCCGAACTCACCGACTTCTGATGCGAACCTGCTCATTTTGTCCTATAAGCCTGAAATATATGACAGAAACCTCTCAGTTCAGAAAAGAGCTTCAAAGGTAACTCCTAGTACGCTTTCAAGGGGTAAAGTGTTAAACAATGCCACAAACTTGTGAGTCACACACAGTGCGTTCAAGCACCATAATAACGGTGCTCGTTCCTGCTCTTACATCGTTGCGTGACCCTTCAACAGCAGCACATTTTTCCTTCCAAGATAGCAGCGCGGACTGCGGAGAACAAATGGGCTTGTGTAGCCTCTGTTGTAACACTGTCGACCACATAAGAGCAATTAAACAGTGCATTAAAAACCCCTCTTTATGATCATATCGCACTTGTCACTGATCCATTAGTGGCTATATCTGCCAAGCAATGAGAATCTTAATTGCACGATTAATTCTGGCCTCAGATTGATGTGACAGCCGAATTTATGGCTCATGTGAATACTGAGGACGCGCAGACAAATGTGTGACACTGCTGCTTACATTTATAGCAGACTAATGGCCCACCCCGGTGGCCTGGTTTCAAATTCTGCCTGCTATGTTTTTGACCACTGTGCTGTAATCGAGGCAGACAGAACTACTCCATTTAAACATTGTGTTATATTAAACACAGGTCTCTGAAAACGATCGCATACATGAAGTGACAAAAGCACGGTTGCATTAAAATAGATGGATACGAGGTTCCGAATTGTTGTTTTTCTCTAAAAATCAAGCGGTCATCATCAATACTCGTTCACAGTTGGCTTTTGTTGCAGTGCCTGCAGTACAGTAAGGTTACCACTCATGATTTGCCTGTGTTAAAGTTGGAAGGCAAGAACAGACGTATGAAGCTGTATTGATTTCCCTGCTGCAGAGATCCATTTACCGAGTCGGTAGAGGGAGAAATGAATTGATATCAGGCAAACAAAACACAACCCCCTGTCTTTGGAGGCAACTAAATTATACACAGATCTGCTCTGTCAGAGCCAAGCTCAATCCCTCCTCATTTATTTATACACTCCTCAAAACAGAACGAACCTTTGTCATTTTTAACAGGTTACACGGGATGTTAAAGTGCGAGAACAGAACAGGAATCCTTCTGTCTTTGGCCACGGATGCATCTAAAATGTAATGGCGAATCAGCTGCTTGCATTTGGCAGAGATGGTCAGGATGAAATTGTTTTGATATTGTATGAAAAATGTTTCAACCTTCATCTCTGGCTCATGTCTTTCAGCACTTTAACAGAGCAGCTTTTAGATAAACCATTTGGCACATTCCGCTGAAGCAGTGATAAACAGCTATGTGCTTATCTTAAGCTATGTGCTACCCACAGCCATGCCAAAACATGACAAACATCTTTGGAGCTAATATAATTAGATGTCTCTTAAAGTAATGTGTGTGTGTGTTTGTTTTTTTTAAATTTCGAGTGACTGTAAGGGTGAAGTAATTCACTGAAACTTTTGATAATAAAGTGCCAGAGACAGAATCGTTCTTGCGCGTCTCTTCAGCAGCTTATTTATATCACAGCGGGTGACAGAGCAAGAGCTATTTTACCTAAGTGAAACTTGGCGAAGGACTCGAGATCATTAATCATTTCTTAGTGGACTTTGTAATTTAAGGTGTTGCAACCTTTTTTGCCGGTATTCACAATTTTGTAATGAATTCCCGGTCTCCCTTTATGATATGACTTCAAAACAGTCCCAGCTGCTAGAAGGTAAATGGACGTAATCCTGCAGATTGCTCTAATAATACCAATGTGTAGATCTCGGGTGAAGTCCGATTACAGGAACTGCTCAAAAGACCTTTGGATGGAGCATTTGGAATGCCACGGTTTGGGAGTGTGCAGTCAGAGTTCTTCAGAACAGTTTGGCAGCATCAGTTGCATCTCGGAGGTTGCTTTGGCTTTCACTTTATGCATAAAAATGTCTCTGACATGATAGACCACAGTGATTTTGGTGGATAAGGCCTCCAGCGTGTGTACCATGGCACTACAAACCTCATCAGGACACTTTCTCCGACTTTTCCCTCACTCTCTGATGTTTATCACATCACACTTTCCTCCTCTTCCTTCTTATTCTTCTTCTCCTCTTCCCTTGTGTTTCTCTCATTAATCACCAACACCATCTCCCAGCGTAGTCCTTTGCTGTATTAATTTGCCTCCTATAGAAACGCTTTCCGATCAAAGTGCACAGTTTTGGAAGCATGCGCTGTCATAAATAAGGCTAATAATGCCAAGCATGGTTGAAGACAATGCCAGCCCGGTTAACAGTCTCTGAGTCGAGTCTCGTCGAAGCCACCTGTTTTCGTTTAACACTTTTGAGCAGCTGTTCCCATAATTATGCTTGCTGTCAGTGCAGAGAAGAGGGAGGGTGCACCACAGCATTGTGCTACGCCGATAAACAAGGTAGTTAAAGGCCACTTATGGCGACACAGTTACTCTCCCGAAGGGGATTCAGCGTCTGTTTCCAGAACGCATAATGAACTGAAGTGTGTGTGTGTGCAGTTGGACATAGCGAAGCGCTTTTTATCCACCATTAGCTTAAAATGAGAGACATCTGCTTCGTGATGTGCGTCTGCGCTTTGGTTCAACCGAAACGCCTTTGCAAACATTCCCGGCTGCCAGCTACACTTAGAAAGTAGCCTTTTATTTTTAATGTTCCATCTGATGAGATGAAATCGCTTCCCGAATCGCCTGCAGAAACACCTCCCGTCAAGTCAGGCCCTGCATATGAGTCTGTTTTTTCTCCCCCCTGTCTTTGGGTCGCTCACAGTGAGAGTCAGTCAGCACCCCTCACTGAGAGCCACTTGCCGTAATGCATTCGCCATGATGTAGATAGATCTGGCCTCAGATGCCCTCATGGAAACAGACTTTGTTAAGTCTGTTAATGAGCTTTCTCATTAGAAAACTCCCTAAAGGGGAATAGTCCCAGTGCGTCAGCTCTGGGTCAAAATGTGCTGGATCGCTGAGTGAAGAACATATAACATCAGTTCGCAGACACTTACAACCTGTCACTGCCGGCTGTGCAGCTTCGTGCCTTTTGGTGTTGTGTAATAGCTCGCCTCTCCGCCCCTCGCCCAGCCTCCTCATTGTACCTGAATTTGTTTCCTCGACTTTGAGATATTTAATATTCAGCCTCTTTGTCTGTAAATGTTGCAAGGAGAAACAGCGCCAGAAGAAATTTGTGTTACAATACTTATCACTCGTGCACCACTTTTGCAATTACACCCATGGCTGATTTCTTTTAGCCCTTTTAAATTCATTTCCATTGACCTTTATGTCACCAAATTGGGCCAAGTGTGGAAAGAAGTTTCCAGGAGTGTTAATTGTTTTAGGCAGTGATGTGCAGAGAATCAGAGTTATGTGTGAACAGAAGTGATTGTAATTCATTTGCTCTCTGCCTTTTGCATCTCTCTCTGGTTTCTCTGCCACGCACTTGCACGCAACCGACAAATGCTCCTTGTTAGCATGTGACAAGTTAAGCAAGGTAGAAACAAAACAAAAAGGCCTAATAGGCAGGCTGGAGCTCCTTTGCTAGCAAATGCTTTCCTTTCTGTGCCCACTTTTATTCACCTATTTGTGAACTTGGTGAAAAGCTGCCTCTAAAGCACTTCCCTGCTGGTAATGAACTGCTGCTAGCTCATCAAAGTGTTAATTAATAAAGGATTTAATGGTATAATAGGCTGTCGCTCCATGGCTGAGTCAGAGGGGACCTTACAAAAAAACAAAAAAATCTGCATGGGCTCCTTTTGTGATGAATTGGTCAAGTGGCTGGTCACTTGAGCTGTTGAGCTAAGGGGATAATGATAACAATTTTATTACAGCCACTCCTCTTTGCATATTTTCTGCTAGGCTTGCATGATTACGGCCAAAATGATTATCACTGGAATTAATTGGTTCCGTACTGAGGTCACAATTATTTTTCCCGCGTATTCTCTGATTTTTAGTGATGAAAACATTTCAAGTGCACTTTCATATGAACACGACACTGCAAATCTTTGCATCAAAATAAAATTGGTAGTGCTTATTCACTTAAATGTAGTCCATCTCTTAGAAGGGAAAAGAAAGTATTGTAGCAAAACCCAACAAAAAACTAAATCAACTTTGCACTACTTTCACTTTTACCTTGTGCTAATTAATCTTTATAAATGAATCTTTGCAGACTAATAATATAAAGTCTCTCACTCTATTCATTCTCCCTGCATGATGGATGTTAATAAAATTCATAGCAGAGTACCTGACAGCTCTGAGATCCATCTCTGCTTCCCCTGTTGTGTTTTGCATACAGTGCAGTTACTGCCAGTTTAGTAAAATATAATATTTGTTCAGTAAGCTGAACATTTTCCTGGAATATTTGCTAAACAGTTTTAAGTGGTCAAATGGAATGTGATTGGTTGGTGATTTCAGTGAGCACCTGTTGCATAGATTCATTGCAGAAGCTAAATCAGCTGTTACTGGTTCAGACTAATCCAGGAAACGTCAAGCTGTGTAGTGCAGGAAACAGCTGTGATTGGCACATACAGGTTCTGAATTGGGGAGCACTCGAGTTACTTTTGCTTTGAGGTGTAAAGGTAGATAAACAGCCAAGTGACAGTCTATACTCACGCACTTGAATTGGAACCAGTAAAAAACACCGAGTAAATTCAGTCTGGAACATAGTGACATCTAGTGGTGAGATTTTCCACGCTGCACCTTTAAATACTGGAGCATGCGTTTTCATTTCATTATGCTCGTTTAATTGTGGAAGCCAAAAATCGAGTTAGAGATAAAAATTTGATTAATTGCGCTGTCCTATTTTCTGCCTATTTTCTATTAATAATAATAATAATAATAATAAACAGGCCCAGACTGATTTAAACTTTAATTTGTTTCAGAAGGCTGAGATAATTTTTTAATAAACTGATGATACAAAACATATTTATCAAGTAAAGCTGCATATGCACCTTTTTTGGTTGCATGTGCCTCTCAGCGTTGTCACGGATTTGTGGGGAGAGCCACTTTTTTCCACAAAAATTAGGCAGCTCCTGAGCTGATGCCGAGAGTTTGCTAAGCTATTTAGAAACTGAAGAAATGAGAGCAACACAGTAACAGCCGCCTCTGCACCTAAGAGACTATATCCATCTCTAGGCAACTGATCAAACGCATGTGAAAGGCAAAGATTAATGCATGACATATGACAGATTCATCACTTTTATGTATGTAACATTGTTCTGATTAAATGCGCTGGCGCATATACTATACACTCCAGGCTGTGCTAAATTGCATCACATGTATACAGTTAACAGTAAATCTTCAAGTTCAGTCATTTAAGCCCAATCAGTGGTCCAACCACACCGGACTCCTGGGATAGCCACGGTGTGTCTGTAGTTGCTAAAATATCAGTAATATCTTAAACGAACCTTTATTTGTCACATGTACTGTATATTAAGCAAGTGAAACTGTTTCCACATATTCCTGCATGTTAGGAGGCTGGGGTCAGAGGATTGGGGTCAGCCATGGAGCAGATATGCTGGTGTGGACAGGATTAAGGGCTCAGCTTGACTGTGCCACAATTCCCCATCTTTTGCTCAGTAACCCAGAATCTTGACTGTTGAGGTGCAACTTCCCCACAGAGTTAAGAGTACACTGTAGCACATTTGTTTGGGTTTTACTTTTCATATTGAACAAATATGAAGGTGATCTTATTGCTCAAAGAACAGAAAACTAACAGGAAACAACAGTAACCCCAAAAAGGTGGTGTTGGTTGTGGCATGCTCAAGGCCATACATCTTTACACTGGAGAATAGTTTGTTGCCGGTGATTTATTTTCTTTTTGTTGTTCAGAAGAGAGCTTGACTCTGTCTGTCTACATCAGCATAATTTTTTACCTTTTATAGAGGAAAAAAAAACAACGATGGGAGAAAACAGATGTGTTATGCATATAACTTTTTTCCTGGTGCAAGTTTAGTTAAGCACGTAACCTTTTCCCTGTCTTTACATCATTTCACTGATTGTCAGTACCTTTGTGCTCTCTGTCCCAGGTGCATCCACGGGGCTGTGCTTGGAACAATGAACTGACTTTCTTTTTTCTCTTGTTCGGAGATAGCTGAATCCAGCTCTGCCTGAGTTGAATCGGTGCAACAAGGCCTGTCAAGCAGCCTGACAAACTCATTCTTGGCTAGCGGCGCTTGTTCCTGTCTGATGAAAATGTTACACTGCTCTCTCATTCTCTGCCTCGGCCCTCTATTCCCAGAACACAGCTCTGAGTGGGTGGTTATTCTGTCATCATTTTGGAAGACGGGCGTGCACACACACACGCGCACGCACTCACGTACAAAGACTCGGAGACTGTCCATCCAAAGTAATTTTTTCAACCAGTATATTGCCATCGTCAGTCGCTGGGCTTAAAAGCCTCAGAGAGGATATAACTCAAAGCCACAAGATGTTTTATCAATTTATTTTGATAAAACATTGTGATTAGAGTAAAAGTTAAACCACGGCAGTGACGCACAAGACCACACATTCATAAATGTTCTTTTCAGAGTGTATTCAGAATGGGGGCAGGGATAGCTCAGTAGGTAGAGTGGTGGCCCCATGATCGGAAGGTTGGGGGTTCAAATCCACTGAACGGTTACCCTGAGGTACCCCTGAGCAAGGTACCGTCCCTCCACACTGCTCCCAGTGGCTGCCCACTGCTTCACTGAGTGAATGGGTTAAATGCAGAGAAGAATTTCCCCACAGGGATCAATAAAGTATACATTATTATTACTGTTGTATGTCTGTGCCGTATTTTGCAAACCAACTGATCTCAGCTGAGGTAAAGCAACTCCACTACAGCAGCTGTCAAAGTTTATAGAAATTCCAAAATGATGTCGTTGCAAGCTCTATACAAGAATGGTTGTTTAAACAGCGTCGATGGCTTATATTTACCCCTGCCCTGGATAACAAATTGTTTTTCAACGGCACACTTTTTCTTTTCCTTTCCCCTATCCGCTTCATTCAGCAGTCTGAGGAAAAGCAAAAGGTCATTTCCTGGCAGCAACCGGTGATTTCTGTAATAGAACCTGCATTTGAAAACCAGGTGTTGAAACGTGGCGCGATTAAATGGATTCCAGTGGTCTGAATTTACCAAGGGTCCAGTCAGAGACAAAGCCCAGTTGGTGAATTGTACAGACAGGTGTACTGCCGTTTTAAAAGTTGGAAAAGAGAGAGAAAAAACAAAAGCTCAGAGAAAGAAAAGGAGGCAGATAGGAGGGCCGTCTGGAGAATAGGGGCTCCGTCAGATTGTGTTGAAAAGAGCTTTCACCTGAACGCACCGCTGCATCCTAATAACTCTTCAGCCGCTGGAAAAAAAACACCTTGTGCTCTACCTTTCCCCTCTTTCCTCTGTTTCACTCTTTTATCCGAGCAGCTGTGAAGGGCACCTGGCTGCTATCCATCTGGCTGTTTGTGTGCACGGTTGATGTGAGTCTATGCAAAGAGAGGTCTTGCGGTTGGTCTTCGGGGTTGATTGCTCTAGTCTTGTTAATGTAGATTTGGGTGCTGTGGCAATAACAGCCCATGCACAGTTGAATCTGAGCAATGGCAGTATCACAGTGTGCTCTCGAGTTTCTCGTGGAACAGTTTCATCATGCTTGATTCTTGCTAACGCTTAATCTGCTGTGTTTACAGTAATGTGAGGAGAAGGTGAACTGCTGTTAATGTAACCAGGTGACAAGAGTCTAACACTTGCGAGCGACTATGGACCGAAACCTCAGGCGTCAGCATGCGAGGTTAGCTACAGGATGCTGGCTACAGCTATAGAATAAGTGGCAGGGCCTGAGCAACTAAATGGACATTATTTTAGCCTGTCCTTAAATCTTTATCAGATTTTCCACAAGTTAAAAGCGAGAATCTTTCAGCTTCTTGATGCCTTTGTTTTCTCCACGCAATTAGCTTTCTCTCACACCCTTTCCCCCCCATTTGTTTCCCTGAAAGTGAAAAATAAAATACACAAATGCTATCCCTTTCATTATTATTTATTTCTTTTACAGATGCTCTTTGTTAGACATCAATGATGCCAGAAAGCTGTCAGAAAATCGACCAGAGTGGCTGGTTGAAGGTTGATGGACTATTTTCCGGCTGAATTGATTTTGCTGGCTGATAGAAACTCATCGCTACCCTCTCACACCTTTCCTGCAGTTGAAATGAACCATTTCTCATTAACCATGCATAAAGAGTATTGCAGTACTGGACCTGCAATAAAACTCTTGCTTCTGTAATTTTGAAAAAAGAAGAAAAAAAGGGCCCAGGAGGATCAGGTCCTTAACGTGTGACAAATTATCTTTCAAAGAGATGTTGTTCAAAGGAAGCCGCTGTTGTTTGAGCATCAAATTGCTACCTGGCGCTTTCAAAGTTCTCTGCTGTCCCCTACACGGAGCTCATGGCGGTGGAAAGGCATCGGCAGCACTCATCTAGACAGTACAGCCAATTGACGATGACGGCACTGAGATATGTGACATGCTTACCATCCATTCACTTTCTTCTGCTCCGCTCATCTTACCCCCTTTATCTTGTCTAGTCCCTGCTTTCCATTTTCCTGTCATTCATGAACCTGGTTCTTTTTTTTCTTTTGCTATTCCCTTTTATCCTTTTTATAAAAAAAAAAAAACCCTATGTGGATAGCTGATAGTGACACTGCAGTGAGTCACAACAACAGTTTACCAACTTTAGAAAATAAGTTGAGTCATCACAACCCAAAGAGATTTATTGCTTTCTGTGCCAGTGACAGAACCACGACAAATATTCAGTTTTTTTTAACTCTTTCCTGCTGAATGCTGACAGAAGTCAAAGAAATCTCACCCTCTGTCTTCAATCTTTTCTTTTTTTAACATTAGCAAGAGAAAGATGACATCGTGTTAACCCCTGACGGTACACAAGAGTTCATGACCTTTGAGATCCCTCTGAATGACTCGGGTTCAGCAGGCTTGGGGGTCAGCGTCAAAGGAAACCGGTCCAAGGAGAACCACGAAGACTTGGGCATCTTCGTCAAATCCATTATTAATGGAGGTGCTGCTAGCAAGGCAAGTAACGACTCCTTCACTCGGGCATTTCCTTGATGGATTTCATTCATGGGTTTTCATGGGTTGCAACATACAGGTGTGTGCAAAGACAGTGTGACCTTCAAGTTGTAGCAGAAGGTGCGAGTGGCATAAAATTCTTTTCTCGGGGGAGAAATACTTGGCAATATTTTGTTATTTGTTTGAAAAATGAGAAATTAATTAGTGTTTATTAGCACTAGTGCCATGCAGTGGTTTTACTTTTTCCCTGTCTCCCTCCCTGAGCCTGGTTTTTGCTGGAGGTTTCTTCCTGTTAAAAGGGAGTTTTTCCTTTCCACCGTCGCCAGGTGCTTGCTCATATAAAAGTCATATAATTCCTGGGGTTTTCCCTGTATTTGTATTGTACTGTATTTTGTTGTAAATAAAACTGAATTGGAATTTGGATTATTTACAAATCAAAATATGACTAAATGAATTCTGAAAAAATCTTCTTACACTTGTATTTTTGGGGGGATATGTGAAAAGGGTACATGCTAACCATGGAAACGCCGCCTCAGGAGCAGCTTCTGTTTTACTTTATGAACCGCATTGCACTTTCTTATGATGGTTCTTGTCTGCAGGATGGCCGTCTGCATGTTAACGACCAGCTTATTGCAGTCAATGGGGAGTCGCTGCTTGAGAAGACAAATCAGGAGGCCATGGAAACACTGCGCAAATCAATGTCTGTAGAGGGTAACAAGCGAGGGATGATCCAGCTCATCGTGGCCCGGCGGGTAGCCATGAGCAGTGAGGTAACCCAGCAGTCAGGGAAGAGTCACGCTGATGTGACTAATTGGCACCACAAGGAGTCCGATTTAATTGGTCTCCCTTTGTTATGTTTTTTTAAATCAGGTATCATTATTAGTGCTCTAATCATGACCTACCATAACATTAAGATGGACTGTATAACACGATGTAATTTTTTTCTACAATCATATCCTTGTTTTGAGTCGGTAAGGTGGAATAAGACACTGGAATGAAGATGAGGGATAGCTACATATCAACTTGGCTGATAGATGATATTGATTTTCCTCTACCTTTCCAGTGCTGCTAATCTAAACCCCGTAGATTTTGGGAAATTTGAGATAGCTAGAGAAGGACCTTTATGACGCGACCACACCACCATGCAAATCTTCAAACATTCCCATTTCCTGTGTGAGATATAGTGATAGCGTCTCCCATTTTCCCCATTCTCTGCGTGATTTTTTTCTTTGCTCACGGTGGGCCTTGATATGATATCTAAGAAGTACTTCACCGAGTTGTGATTGACAGCTCTGCAGAATAACACTGTAGAATTGGGAGATAAAGGAATATGGATATTTGTCACGAAGCAACAGTCAAGAATATTAAAGTGCTGGGATTTCACCTTTGTGAAACGTCCATTGTGATGCAAAACTTAACCTGGCCTACCTTTTTTTTTTTTTTTTTTTTCATCAACAAAACTGTCATTCACATAGTGTGGTGAAAGGGGGGAAATGCAATGCGTGGTGTGACTGTATCCCAGCGTAGTGGAATGATGTGTGAATGCATTCGCAGCCTCGTGCACGCTCACTCGCCCTGCAGCCAGAGGTTGTAGATCAGGTTTGATTAGTGTTGCTGTGACTCTAATTGGAGCCTCTGTCCTGTGGCTGTGTGTCAGTTTGGAGTCTCACGCTGAGGCTCCCCTCCCCTTCCCCTGTCCTTCACCCTCTCTGGTAACCCCTCATCCGCTAAGCATTCTCTAGCAGCCCCTCCTACCTCATGCAGTTGTTTTCCTTTCGTTTCCATGTTCAGTTTTCGCCTCCCTTGCTCCAGCCTGTGGTTCTCCATAGTCTTAACAGGTGGAAATTTTTAGACATTTCAGGGAAAACTGCAGCTGAATTTATCTGAATGACGCCGCATTTGTTTTACTGCAGCGTTACAGTTCATGCCACTGTCCAATATACACAACCTGCTCTTTGCCTGGCTTTATTTCTCCTCACCACCACACCCCCCATTTGCCGCCCCTCCTTCTCCCCGCTCTCTCTCCATCCTGCCTCCTGACCGAGACAGAGAGAGGACACATGTCCCTCCTGGGAAACCTCAGCCCCAAGGTTCAGTGAGTTCTATCGCTTCGGTCCAGTCACTCTCCTGTCGTCTTTAATCTCTCACCAGCAGGCAGACAGGTAGATAGACTGACAGTAAGCAGACAGCTGGGCTACTGTCATTAGAAATGGCTATATATGTATATGTGTGTGTGTGTGTGTGTGTGTGTGTATGTGTGTGTTTACACTTTTTATTATTAAACTAGCACTCTGTAGGCAGAAAGATGAAAAATGCTATTTGTACATTAATCTATTTAGAGAGAAGTTATGTTTGTATATCACTCGGTATTTATTTCAAACATTAGTTGCTATGAGACAACACGGTGACAGCATTGCAAAGAAGCAAAGAGTGTCTGAAAACTAAACCAGAAGGAGATATAATGGTACATTTTAGATTCCATCTATCAAAGTCCCATTACTGGCAACCATACGCTGCAGTGTTTTCTGGGAGCTTCGTGGTTTGAATAGATGCCTTAAAGCCACTGGAGGATTATTTTAATGTACTCTGAGTGGAGAAAAGATAAGCTTGTAAAGTGTAAGAATTTCAACCTCAAGTGAGAGAAGCGCAAGTTAAATGTTGACTCAGGCTCCCAGCTGCAGCCTGGTCCCCCCCCCCCCTATGTTCAGCCGTATCGGCCCAGCAGATATGCGGGGAGCCCGCGCCAGTTTGCCACTGTCACCCAGCCCGAATGGGAGTGAGCACTGGAGGCCACCGTTGAAATGAATCAGATCCATCACTGTCTGCAGGGGAGAGGAGCTGAACAGCGCAGCCTAATGCATCAGAGTGGTGGTTGAGGCAGCGGGGGGCTTCAGTGGGTGCACTATATCCAGGCCACCCCAGTCTGTGAAAATTGCATTGATTTCATCACCACCTTGCTTTGTCCGCTGGCCTGAAGTGAGGGAAGTTTTTGGTAAAACACAGCAGTGGCTTAAGCTTGTTTGGATTGCTGCTTGGGGGGCCAAAAAAACTACACCAGACACATTTTCCTTCATGTAATGTAGCCAAAAATCTTTTAACTGATGAGGACCCAAACATGAAGCACCTTAATGGAAATATGAAACACAGTGTGGCAGTTGCAGATCTAAAACATGCACACAATTAAATTGCCCAAGGTCTTCCTGAAATCCTTTTTTTCTTGTGGCAGGGCTTGGAGCTTGTTCCATGTAGAAAAAGATTCTTTCAAAGACAAAGACGAGTGTTTCAGGAGGCGGGTTCATGCTGCTGATGGCCCATGATTAATCCCATGTCTGAGGAGAACCTGGTCTATTCTTACCGCCATTAAAGCAGCAGCGATGAGTAGCCTGTGTCTTGGGTTAAATTAGACCCCCCCCCCCCCCCCCCCCCCCCAACCTTGGAATAGAGGAAAAAAAACCTTCAGCATGATTAAGGTCATATTCATGTCTAACAAAGCAGTGGGCTGCTCTGTGTGGGGGCTATTTTTAATGTAGCACAAACCCGGAAGGTCTCCATTTGCCTGATTCAAAATATGACAAGTGTCGACACTTTACTGCAACCATCCAAGTTTTAAAGCACCAATCTCAATTTGCCCGGGAACACTCAGTCAGCCAGGTCACAGAACAGCAGTGACTCAACAAAGCAGGGAGTCGGACGTAAAAAGGTCGACGTTAGAAGAGTTGATGAAAGTTTTCAGAATGGCGTGTCTTGGAAGTGAATCCTAATGCCAGCAGATAATGAATTTAACAAGCGACCAGACAGAAGAGACAGGTAGGAAGAAAGTGTGTTATTTATAATATAGTCACTGCAGTACACACACAAACACATGCGCCTCCAAACACACAGACACGCAGACACTATGCACCGCCACTCTGAACCAGAACAATTAATCCTTCTGTTCTGGCTTCACAGATAGCCTCTGTTTGAAAAACCACCATTCTGCCCCAGATAGTCAAGCAGTAAGATTGGTCACAGCCAATATGTTTGAAACATTGTAATTGCATCTCTGCTTCAGACTGTTTAATTTCTCTTTCTATATCTGAGTTCTGTTAATATATCGTCACATGTGTTTAAGCAATTAAATTTTCGAAAAGTCATTTCAGTTCCATTATTTTTATTCAGCCACTCTTGCCGAGTGTTCTCTGTCTTTAAGCGTGCAGACTGATGCCCGAGTGGCAAACCTCAGTCTCGTGCGCTAATTTCTTTTCCCGCGATCACTGTTTGCTCTCTTTCTTTGACTGAGCGATTTCAACTTTCTGTCAGTCTGATTCAAACCCTGTCCCGTTGTCTCATTACGACCCGCCATCGCCACGTTTGTCTGACGCACAACCAAGCGTGCGCTTTTTAAATTAGTTGTTCACCATAGAAAAGTTAATGATATCGCAATTATACACTAGATAGGAGAAACCTGCAATTACAGTTTTCTATTTGCATGGAGGTTATTTCCCTGACGAAAATGAGGAAAGCCGAGCGTTGTTCAGCACGAATGTAGAAATTTGGAGTAGACTTAGTTGAGAAGTGTGCCTCATACATAGAACAAATGGAAATAGAAATAAATGGAGTATGAAAAGTCCCATATGTAGCTATCACACAGCTAACATACAGACCTACCATAGTTGGTTTGTGTGTGATATTGAATGTCATGTTAAGTTCCTCAGTTTATCAGCTGCCCTCCTCTTGAAAGAAACTGATTAATATGGGAGCAGGCAAAAAAGACCTCTGTTTGTTATTAAACACAGTCAGAACTCCTTTACATAAAAAGGTTTATTAGAAAAGTCCAGTCTTAACTAATGTAATGCCAGTGAATCAATCAGGCCCCATCTTATCTTAAAGACCTCATAGTACCATATCACCGCAGTAGAGCTCTTATCCCTCAGACTGCTGGTTTACTTGGGGTTGCTATGATATTAAAAGTAGAATGGGAGGCAGAGCCTTCAGCTTTCAGGCTCCTCTTCTGTGGAACCAGCTCCCATAATGGATTCAGGAGACAGACATCCTCTCTGCTTGTAAGATTAGACTTAAAACTTTTATTTTTAATAAAGCTTAGAGTTAGGGCTGGATCAGGCATCCTCCCTTAGTTACGCTGCAAAAGATCTAAGGTGCTGGGGACTTCCCATGATGCAATGAATGCTTCTTCTTCACTTAAGTCTTGACAGTACACTCTGTGTTTATAGGCCACTCTGCATTTAATCATTAGTTATTGTTAACCTCTGGCTCTCTTCCATAGCGTGTCTTCTGTCCTTTCTCCCTGACTGAGCCTGGTTCTGCCAGAGGCTTCTTCCTGTTAAAAGGGGTTTTTTCCTTCCCACTGTCCCCAAGGTGGTTGCTCATAGGTTCTTGTCTGATGGTTGGGGTTTTCTATGTATATGTTGTTTTTTTACTTTACAAAATAAAGTGCCTTGAGGTGACTGTTGTTGTAGTTTAGTGCTATATAATGTCCAACATGCACAAACTCAAATATTGTGTTTAAGAAAGTTAACTTAGAGGTAAATGTCTGTTTCTGTGTGTTCCAACAGCCTTTGCACATCATGATATTTCTAAGATATTTATCACACAGGTGTCTAAAAGCTGACAGGCTGATGATAAGCATGCATGCGGTTTGGTTTAGTTTCACTGATTTGTAATTCATCACATGACATATTATGCCTCTCTGTGCATTTGTGATGTTATTTATGACTGAGATCTCCTGCAGACATGGGCTTTTTTTTTTTTTTTTTTTTTGACAGACTGGCAGTCGCGTTGTTTTGTTTTTTTCCACCAATCCTTCGTGACAGGTCTATGACAATTTGCTGGTAAAGCGCTGCATTAATCAGGGCAACAAAAACATTCTTCTACAAGATACTTCACCACAAAATCATTTGTGCCTTTGTTTTCTATGTTTGTCGGGTAAGACTTTGCTCATTCTTTGCATCTACAGGCTGAGTTGAAAATCAGAATGAGCTATTTTTACATTGTGGAGCTCGATCACAGAATTCAGGAGACATAATAAAAATATTTCTAGCTGTCTTTAGTGTCTTTCTGTCAACACTGCATAGATATAAATATAAAGGTTTATGTAAAGCATTCCCTATATTTTGACCTCTTGATACACTTTACAGTCTTGCACCTCTGGTTGCGTATATACCGTGTGGGACAATCGCTGCAGTGTCTGGCCGAGTGCATTTAGGTACCTGAGAAATGCTTTTCTGGTTTCCCGTGTTCCCCGTTTCTTGAGCCATTAACATTTCACCTCGTATACAGCAACGTTCTGTTTTTTGCTGTTCCTCGACAAATGAACCATGAGTAATCCCAACATTTACTACACTGACATCCTGACATGCATGACAGCTAATCAACATCAGCGCTTAAATGGAAGAAATGTGGCAGGCTTTATAGCAGAATGATGCATAATGATGAAAGGGCAATGCGAGGAGTGTGGGGAGGGGTGGGAGGGTGGGTGGGAGTTTTCCACCAGACGTGATTAATACAAAACTGGCAACCACCATATTAAACGTGCTATATTAAACAGAGCAGGCATGTGGGTTTTTTCCAGATATTCTATTATGTTTAGAAATGTAATAAAATGGAAATGGCATGGGTGAAATGGGAACGTTGTTGTAGAAACGGAGCTGAGGTGTGACTAAAACGCTAAAATTTGGCTTCGTCAGTCCAAGCAACATTCTCCCGGGTGCACTGTGACTTGTCAACATTCATTTAGACAAACTTCTCTTGGGTTTTTTCTTTATGTTTCTTTTTTACATCATGAGTGCTCATCATGAGTTGTCCTCTGTTGGCATACTTGCATATTATGCAACCATTACATACTAATCTTGGAAGTCAGATTGTGTTTATGCTCTGTTGATCAGCACTTCTGTTCAAATAGGGCCCAGGTTTAGCCTTGCAGCTACACCTACAGAGGTCGCTTAGATTCTTTGACCTCTGACATGCTAATAATGTTGGTAGTTTAAGGGCACGTTATTAGGCTGCTTGTATTCTTGTAAAAGATCTTTATTATTTGCACGAATTTGGATCTTTTCACAACTTCTTTTATTCAGTTGTATCCAAAGAAGGGAAGCACGCATGGCAAATACACAAAAGAGGCAGTATATTCAGCCATTGTCTGTTTTACGCACATTGGTTTGAATCCAATTAATGCAATTTTCTCATGAAAGGGTTCTGCTGAGCAACAGCAAGAATGACCTCACCTCTTCATAAATTGGTTTGTTTGCTATGACTCTTGTCTTTATTTGGAGAATGTGGCCAGAGACAGTAATGGGCTAGCTAAAAACACTGTTTTATTATTGATAAGAGATAGAAGACGGCACAGAAGTGAGATGAATGTGGCGCAGACTTTACTTCATGCTTTCACCTTAACATTGTTGCGTCATAAGGACTCATAGCCATAGTAACTCAATTAAATCTGTGAAGAGACTGCATATAACAGCTGATTCTGTAAGTGAAAGAGCACCAAAACAATGTCCTCAGCATGCCAATAGGCCTGTTTGTAATCCATTCCAATAGTATTGCTGTTAGTCACTAAGAGACGGTTTATGCAAAGAGACAAGGGGGAAGGAAGTGGCTGGTCCTAACAAAAGACGCTCAGTCGGATGAGAGAAGGGCTGATCGATAGAGCCTTGAGAGAGCTATCAATCAGAGCCCCAGCCTAGTAAATTATGGTTTTATTAGTATTGAGCTGACCACTGCTGGGAGAGACCTTAAGACAATGAGATTCTGGCCCCGCAAAAGAGGCAGGAGTAAGGGAGGGAAATTTGTGTTGACCAACCCTCTGGCCACTCGTATGGACTGATTGAATTCAAGTTAGATAGTGACATGTAGGAACTAGAGCTCACCTGTTGTCATAGCAAATGGGAGTGATTCATGGGAAGGGATAAAGTGAGGGCACAGAGCAGTGCACTCTGGGAGATGGAGTTTGCAATGACACAGTGACTAAATTGAGAAAAGCGGATCACAGAGCAGCAGAAATGCAATTCCAGCGCTGCCGGGCCCTCATTCCCGGCCTGCTCTCTAAGGACTAACTCATTTAGGAGCGGCAGGGGAAACTCAATAGGACCAATTGAGAGAATAATATATTGAATCTAGCGGTTGAGTGGGCTGCTTGGGCATGGCTGAGGACTGTGGAGGTGAAGTGTGTGCTTAGTTTCTGAAAACTCAAGTATTGTTGAGCAACATATGTAACTGTAT
Source organism: Simochromis diagramma (assembly GCF_900408965.1). NCBI lineage: Eukaryota > Metazoa > Chordata > Actinopteri > Cichliformes > Cichlidae > Simochromis > Simochromis diagramma. Next base: position 1,656,152 of record NW_024387503.1, on the reverse strand, counting down.
GCAAATACAAATACACAGATGTACGCCTTTCACTTCACAGCATAGTGCTCGGGTATGAGTTATGTATGAGATTCTTGAACTGTTATTGAACTTGACAAATGTGAATAGAACCTCATCCTATACAGACCGGTTGTGACCCGCAATTATAAATCCTGTTGAATAAAAGAAAAGTCAATGGAAGCTTATTTGCTTGGTATGAGTAATCATGTGGTTTTCAGTGTAGAGCTACAAAAAAGTTATTAATGTGTGTGAGGAGAATGTTAAGTGTAAATACAGTATGTAAAAGCTTTGATCATTTTAAAAAACAACGAATGCTTTGTCATTTCTGTTGGACTGCTAGTGAGCTAGAGATCTTAAGTTTCATCTAACCCTACCTTTTTCTTGTGACAGATGAGTTGACAGCACCTGCCTAATATTCACCTTTTGCTGTCGAAACAGCCCTGGCCCATCGAGGCATGGACTGGTTTCTTCACCAAGATGTTAGCAGCAGATGATTTAAGTTGTGGGGTGGGCCCTCCATAGACTAGTTTGTCATGGAGAATTGGCGAATTTATAGGCCAGGTCAACACCTTACACTCGTTGTCAAACCCTTTTTGTTTTGTGACGGCGTGCAATATCCTGCTGAAAGAGGCCACAGCCGTTAGGGAATATTGTTTGCATGAAAAGGTGTACACAGTCTGCATAGGTAAGTGGTACGTGTCAAAGTAACATCCAAATAAATAGTAGGACCTAAGGTTTCCCAGAAGAATATTGCCCAAAACATCACAGAACATCACGTTGCCTCCACTGGCTTTCCAAGTAAGCATCACACACACCTGAGTTTGCACGTGATATAAAAGAAAGCATGATTGCTCTATTGCTCCATGATCCAGATCTTGTGACCTTTGTTGGCGCTTTCAGCGGTAGACAGGGCCCAGCATGGGCACCCATACGGAACAAATTGCAATGCATTGTGTATTCTGACACCTTTCAATCAGAAAGATTGTGTTCAGGCTAATTGTTAAATTTAAGTCTCTGAACACTTGTTGCCTGTACTTTAAGTAGTATAAACACAATGCTAAAAACCTCCATGTACCAACCTGCAATTTATATTTTCATCACCAGACACACTGACAGCTTATTATGACACAATTGTATTTATTTTATTGCTAATTTGCTGGTTCACTGAAGGACCATTCTGACACGTCCTAACACGGTAAACATTAATGTAAACAATCCAGTTAATTAACGCTGTTTTATTTATTGTTTCCTAACCATTCCAGTGAGCCATCACAGCACCAGGGCCTTGGCCTCTGCCGATCTAATTAATGTTAATAATTACACCTGTGTTTACCCTCCAATGACTGCATGACAAAACAGCTAATGTGAAAAGGGCCTATTTGTTTTTCAAGTACAAAACTACTTTGTTTTACTATGAAACTTTTGCTGTAACTGCTTTCATACAGCATTCAAGTGGACAGCACTCGCAGGCACTGCACAACTTCCATACATGCTTGAAATGTATGTAACAGAAAACCACGACATGTATTCTCCTGTATTCTTGCTGCATCCAGTGTGAGAGGAAAGAGCTTTAAAGTCTCACAGTATTTGAGTGCAGCCTGTAGGTGGAGTTTGTGGTGATAGATGGTTCGCTAGGCAACAAGACAAGACCTTTATTATGTTGCAGTTGGAGACAGAGCAGTGGCTTAACAGTTAAACCTGAGCAGGTGTTATTCTCACATACCTCACTGCTGTGCTGGTTTTCTATCTGTGTCATACTTTGGTGAAATTGAAGTTTTGCTAAGAAGTCCTAAAAGACTTGCGAGTCCACTTTGGGAGGCACAGGCATTAGGTTAAGGCTCTAGGTGGATGTGAGAAGCTAATGAAAGTGGGGTATATCTAGCCAGCAGAGAGGTGAGTTGTGCCTGGGGCAGGATGCAGCAGCTTAAGAATTGTAATTACAGCATTATGGTGGAGGTTGACTGGATTAGGGCCCCGGCAACAGGCTGAGACCAGGATAGAAGGCCAGGAAATGGCCATGGACTAGACATTATTAGCCTTGGTTGACAGCTTAAGACCATGCCTGTCAACACACTGCTTCTTCTCCCTTACTGAGTACTCAAGGTCAGGGAGATGCTGATGTGCAGGCAAAAAAAAAAACAACATTTGTGCACAAGTCTGCACTTCCCACAGATGTATTTAGAACACACAGACACACACACACGCAGATATGCAAGTGCACTGCACATTAAAGCATTGCCTTGAACACACAAACGCACGTGCATGTTTAGCGAGTCCAGCGGGAGGGGAGCAGCTCCCGATCTCAGTGTAAGTCGCAGAGCTCTGCCCTCTCCCTCTGTCAACACGATAATCCACTCTGAAAATGACTAGATTAAAACACATTAAAAACGTGATAATATGATGAGACCCGGTGGTAAGAAAGGGCTAAACATCACTGAAAGACTTAAAGGAGCAAGCACACCTTTAGAAAAAACAAACCCCCCCAAAAATTAAAATAAAGAAATCGGCGTCTTTGCCAAGTTGCCCAATTGATGTTAGAATAAATCGGCTTGCTGTGATATCACAAAGCAGTTTTCTTTCTCCATTTCATTATCAGAATGTTTCCAGAATTGCCCATCACAACAGGATATCTTGACAACGGAATATTAGTTGGTGGCAAACTGTGCATGAACGTGTCACAGCTTTTCGTAGAAACCTGCACCACTAAATATTCACAAGTGTGTTAGCAGAGGCAGCCGGGGCTAAAGCATTAGCATGCACAGAAGCGGATTTAATTAATACTGAATACACAAAGATTAAATTGCTGCAATTTTGACTTTGTGTTATGTTTATTCCAATGTCTGTTTGCCATAGAAGCCAGTAAATACATTTCACATAAACCTGTCCGGCTCTTAGAGATAGAGGGGACTTGGTATTCCTTCTGAGATCTATTCCACTCAGTGCCTTCTGTACATAGTTTTCATATCACTTTGGTCCTTAGCTGCTCTCTCTGTTCCAATCTTTCCACATATTTCCACCTACCTCTTACCCAAAACCTTCCATCTTAATTCTGTCAAGCTCATGACAAGTCTCTGGCTGATCTGAGACAGATTAAAAAGTGCAGAGTGGCTGAATAAAGGAGAGAAAAGCGAGTTAAATAAATCTTCATTTCAACAATTTGAACCTTATTGAGTCTGAATCATCTAGGGACGTGCTTTTTATTAAAAGGCTGGCAGTGGCCGCGGCTCTGATTGTAATTGCGTTGACCCAGCCCCCCCACCCCTGTTTCACGCGCACTCGTGCACGCTTCACTCTGACATCTTCTCTTATCAACACGCTGTCCCGATAAAGTCTTGTGCTTTCAACCTCATTAAACCTCTCATTTATATTAAACAGCCGATAAGTCCTTCTACCCCGGTATGCATCTCCCAGGACGCACAGCTCCCGCAAGGATGTGATTTTTACTGCACCCACAATTCACCAGGGCCGCAGCTCCCACACCCAATAATTCTCCCTTTTTTTTTTTTTGTAAAACCTGTCATTTGTTCACAAAAGCCTCAGCAGCACATCCTCTTCTTTTCTCTCCCCCTCGTCTCCATCCTGCTCCTCTGTCTCCCTGCTGCTCTTGTTGTTACATTTTTACTCCCCTTTTTCTTGGCCGGGAGCCAGCAGAGTGTTGTGAGACATCAATATTAGCTGGGGCCTCTTGGTTTAAAGCGTGCTTTAGAGTATAGAGTTGAGCCACGCTGGACTGTCTAGCTGCAAGGGAGCTATCTGTAATAGGTCCTGTACAGAGAGTTCTTTTCCAGTGGATTCCCCTGGCTGCCCACAAGCTGCTATAAAGAACTGTGAGAAATTAGGTTAATACCCAGGTTTTATTTTCTTCTATCTGCTTTTTATTTTTCCCTATCTACTCCCAAACTCTTGGTTTGGTTGTTTCTATCCAAAATACCACGTTTGACAGGCTGTTGGCTCTTGAATACTCAAGAATATCTGTGTACACTGGTCCCAGACGAGCCACTAACCATGTTCAGCTGTCAAGACTGACATACACTGACTGTGAGTGGGCTCAATAACCACCAGTGCAGCACATTGACCATGTGGCAAATGTCACTGGTCCATTTACTAGGGCTCATTGTTAGAGAGAGCTATCTATTGGCCTATGGGAAATCCATTGAGCTTTATCCAGCTCTGACTACTGCACGACCCGTTTCACACTGCTGAAGCAGAAAATACCGAGATGTAACCTGAGATTGATACTGAAGCACCGGTTCTATGTTTTTGGTGTATTGGTGGCACAGCACTGGGATCCATTCTACTGACCCATTTTTATGTGAACACCATGTGTGTATCACCTTGTAATCCTATATTCACAAACTGAAATAGAAGGAATAATACTGGTGGAGTATTATCTCACATGCATTGCAAGGCACTATGCCCACTTTGGCTGCTGATATTGTAGCAATAATTATATTGGATTTGGTCGTAAACAGCAGCACTGCACTGGCTTCAGACACAATTTAAACATTGCAACAATGGAAATCTTTTTCAGTTTACTTTACATTCTTCTATAGTTAAAAAAAATGACCTATAGCTTTATTAAAATGTATTGTTTAAAAGTACAAGTTGTTCCTTCTGACTGTTTTTATGTAATGAAATATCTTTCTATGATAAATGTGAGCGGTGATCTTAGCATCAATATCAAATAAAAAATTTTAGTGCTTATCAGAGTTTGCTAATGACAAAATACCTGCAGAAGTATTACATAGCTACATAGCACTTTGTGTTTCGTGCTAATCCTAGTTAGCTAGTTAGCGAACACTGATATGCTAAAACCAATGTTGGGGTCATTGCTCAAAAGTAATATTTTACACATTATCTGTTGCTTTTCTTAAAAGTTATTCAGTAGAGTATTTATTTACTTGATGGAAAAAGTACTTTGTTAAATCACTTGTTACATTACTTTAGCGTTACTCTGTAAAACGACTTGAAACATGTTGTCATGTAACATAAACCATATGCTATAGTTCCACGTGCAAACACAAAATTCCGGATTCTGGGCTAGCTTAGCGTTAGCATGCTGTCTGTGCAGATGATCGCAAAGTGCTGAAGTTGTGTTAACTGATTGTAGCATAAGTGCGCAGGAAGAGAAAAAAAATTTTTCTTTCTATTTGTGGTGTACAGATAACCGAAGAACCTTTGTAACTCAAGTAATGACATAATTGTAACTACTATGATGAATTTAATTACTCAGTTTAGTACAGTAACATGTTACATTACAGTTAAGAGTTACTTTGAATGTGTTACACCCAAAACTGGTTAAAACTAAGATGGTGATTGGTAGCTCCTTCTTTGTCACATTGCAGCATTGCAGCATTTGATTGTTCACGCTTGTTAGCATGTTGTCCTGTATTTGATGAGAAAAAGCAACAACAACAAAAAAAAAAATACTAATTTGACTCAGTTTCTTTTTTCAGTTTACGAATACTGTAAATACAATACATGATCCAAAAAAGTCACAGATTTAGAATGTATTTGAAACCTAAATCTGCACGTTACTAGTTTAGATTAGGCAGTGTGATTGTTTGTCTGTCTGATGAGTTGTAAGCAAGTCTTTTCTCCCCGGTCCATGTAGGAAGTCCCTGGCAGCCCTTCATTTTTGGAGCATCCTCTTAACTCTATTCTGGAGAGCCATGAACGACGGATCTCCAACTCTCTCTATGAAACCACAGAGGGCCCAGACAGCGTCTCCACTCCACGAGCTAATACGATCGGACGCATTGGTGAGTGTAACATGTCAACACGTTTATTTCATTTTCCCTTTCTTCACCTTTATGTCTCTTTCACCTTCTGCTAGATAGAAATTACTCCACAAATTGGATTTATTTTTTGGCCAAGCTCTCCTGATTTACCCTGATGGGAACTCGGGTTGAGTTGTTAACCTCATGTACACTGAATGTATTTTCTGACATGCCCAGATCAATTTTAACATTAGCCAAAGCACCTCTGAAATGCATCGCCTTCACACCCTCACCCCCCACATCACATTCCAAGGTGTGCTGTTTCACTCTTTAAACCTCCCAGGGATTAATGTCAGACTCAATCCTCCCCACCTTCACTTCGCTCCTGACTGGTTTCACTTGGGTCAATTTCCATTCTGCCCAGATGACATCACCAGGCTGAGATCTCGGCTCTTCAGATGTATTAGAATTGGCAATTCAATCCTCGAGTAATCACTGCTGTCATCTCAGTATCAGCAGACCTTTCTCATATGCGTGCGTGCAGAAGCTGAAGGTGACTGCATCAGTGTGGGGAGGGCGTTATTCTGGGAAATGATGAAGTTTAGGCAAATGTATCTACAGCATTTTTCATCCTTCATTCCTTTTTACACCTCTTTTTCACTCTCACCTTCCTTAACTCGCTTTTCCCTCACATTATCTTCTTTATCCATATTATGCTTCTTGCCCTTTTGTCTCCTCCTTGCCCAATCAACTGTCTCCTCATGATCTCTTTGTCTTTAGTCTTTCTCCTTTGTCACCTATCACCCCGTCATCCTTCTGTACACTCTGCAAAGTGAATTTGTAATCTATCACTGATCTACTCTTTCTTCCTTTCTGCCCTTCTCTCAGTCATTCTCCTGTTTCTTTTCTATAACCTCCCCACCATCCCCACCCCAAGAGTGGTGCCACACTGCCACTGATCATAGAAGATCAGAGACTGTGTCAGAAGCATCTGATGGTTAATTAAGCTTTCAGATCAATAGGGCTTGCCCCTGACACTCTCGCTCCCTCTGTCTCCTCTTCTTTCTTTTTTTCCACTCTTTCATCATGCTTTTCTCCTCCAGCCCCAATCAGATGTTTTCAAATTGGTTGGGTTTTTCTCTTACTTTGACTTATTTATTCCACTGGCTTTTCCAGTGCAGGTTTTTCAGAACACTGCTCTGATCATGAGAAGCAAAACTGTGGGGGCACTGATGGAAATGTTTTTTTTTTTTTGGGCGATTGAAACCTCAAGGGTGTGTAGCTCTCATCTCATTCTGAAGAGTGGGAGTCAAATGAGCCAAGTGGAAAAGTTTTCGAGGTGGGGGCGGAGTAGGTGCTAAAGCAGTAAGTTATCACAGCTAAAGCTCAGCTGAGTCTCAGATCTTTGACTCGGCTTGTCTCGCTGCAAGAATATGCCATTTCCTTTTCTTCTGTGTCTTCGGGCTGCCTCTGAGTCACGTCCTCGTTAACCCATGTCTACTTTCTCTGACATGTCTTCATCTTTTAAACTGACAAAATTCTGTTATTTAAGTCTACTGCGCAGTAACATTTATTCCTATTTATTTTTGCAACACAACACAGCTGCTGTGAAAAGACATGTAGCTCCGAAGAAGTGCTACAATAAATATGGTACTCCATCATAGAGTTCAATTCAAATCAATTTAATTTTATTTATACAGCGCCAAATCACAACAACAGTCGCCTCAAGGCGCTTTATATTGTAAGGTAGAGCCTACAATAATACATTCAGAAAAAAACCCAACAATCATATGACCCCCTATGAGCAAGCACTTTGGTAACAGTGGGAAGGAAAAACTCCCTTTTAACAGGAAGAAACCTCTGGTAGAACCAGACTCAGGGAGGGGCGGGGCCATCTGCTACGACTGGATGGGGTGAGAGAAGGAAAACAGGATAAAAGACATGCTGTGGAAGAGAGCCAGAGATAATAACAAGTGTGATTGAACGCAGAGAAGTCTATTAACACATAGTGAGTGAGAAAGGTGACTGAAAAGGAAAAACTCAATGCATCATGGGAATCCCCCAGCAGTCTACACCTATTGCAGCATAACTAAGGGAGGATTCAGGGTCACCTGGTCCAGCCCTAACTATATGCTTTAGCAAAAAGGAAAGTTTTAAGCCTAATCTTAAAAGTAGAGATAGTGTCTGTCTCCCGAATCCAAACTGGAAGCTGGTTCCACAGAAGAGGGGCCTGAAAACTGAAGGCTCTGCCTCTCATTCTACTTTTAAATACTCTAGGAACAACAAGTAGGCCTGCAGTGTGAGAGCGAAGTTCTTTAATGGGGTGATATGGTACTACAAGGTCACTAAGATAAAATGGGGCCTGATTATTTAAGACCTTGTATGTGAGGAGCAGGATTTTGAATTCAATTCTGAATTTAACAGGAAGCCAATGAAGAGAAACTAATACAGGAGAAATCTGCTCTCTCTTTCTAGTCCCTGTCAGGACTCTTGCTGCAGCATTTTGGATTAACTGAAGGCTTTTCAGTGAGTTTTTTGGACATCCTGATAATAATGAATCACAGTCACACATTGTCCTTGAACGACACCTCATATTGTATGTTGCACCATATTGGATACTTAAAACCTACAGCATACACCATATGGACAAAAGTATTAGGCCACACCTCTTTGAATTCAGCTGTTTTCTGTTCCATTGCTACAGCTTTATAAAATCAGATATTCCCCAATCACCCTGTAACTGCCACAAATTTGCAGACCTGGTAATGTTAGAGAGCGGGGTCACTGAGTGCTCAAGTTCATAGTGCATAAAAGTTGCCAGTTCCAAACCTCCTCTGGCCTTAACATCAGCACAAAAGTGTGCTAGGAGCTTCGAGGTATGTGTTTCCATGGTAGAGCAGCTTCTGTAGGTGTAATGTGCTTTTGTCCATATAATGCATCTTCTTAGATTATTTATTTTATTAATATTAATAATAATAAAAAAATACAATACAAGTGGAAAATATCTGTCCAGCCAAAATCCTTTCATACGCAAGCTGAAAATGTTTGGTTTTTTTCTGAGCATTTCTTCTTGGACAAGTCTCCTGTCTTTACACTTGGGAAATCCCAATTCCCTCTTGACTTTGAAACTTGTTGTTATGTTGAAGACATGTTGATAGATGATGCATTTATCTTCTTCTTTTTTTTTCATTTGCCCCGACAGCCCCATGAATATTATTTTAGTTGTGAGTGGGCGTCGTAATTGGAAACTGTTCCTGATTGCTCACTCTGTCGCTGAGGAACTGAGTGCAGTGGTTCATGTTTAAACGTCTGTCAGTCTGTGACCACTTTTGTCAAAACACTAACGTCAGAACTGTGAACTATAGTGTTGAGTGCTCATGTAAGCATGTAGAAATGACTGCTCTGTACTGATGACTTAGAAAATCAGTTTGTTAACAGTCATCACAGCTGATGGGATCCCAGTGCAAAACCGTGTCTAGTTTTCTCCCTTGTACATGCTGATTTTGTGGGGGGTTAACGCCTGAGGTGTAGTGAGGTAGTCAGATCCTGGATGGCAAAAAAACAGGATAAGACTGACGTCATACTCTAATCACAATCCATAATAATGCGTGAGCATCTGTAAGAATACAAAAAGCCAGGGTAGAAATTTCATGTCATTTTAATTCTGTAAAAAGAAGTGATGCTTCACTGTCCTCTCTGATTTGTCCATAAATAAGTGCCGATGGCTTACTGTTATCCACTGCCCTTCATGACCTTGGAAATGATTTAATGTCAGCAGTGTCGTTATTTACTTTGGAGGCAAATAGCATAAATATTCCTGAAATAATCTTACACACGTAAATTCATCTGCCATGCAGACAACAGCTACCTACTTTAATTTAAATGAAGGCAACGCATAGTGTTGTGAAAACACGTGTGAAGCTGTCACAGTGAAGTGCATTCATCGGTGTTGATGGTAAATGTCTGCGGGTTAGACAGAGAATAGCTGTTTTTGCTCCATCTTCTTCTGCTTGTTATTTCATATGGGGCTCAGACATATTGCCTGGTGCGTGAGATGTGACAGTTGTGGTTAGGGGACAGATATCGAGATTGGCTCAGCAAGGTCAGCAAGCATACAGCCGCCAGGGCTTGACTGACAACTTGATTTTGAGTGCATCTAACCTGCTAAATTTCTGAATCATGAAGGCCAGAGGTGTGGAGTTTGGGATATGGTGCGGCGCACTTAGTGCATTACCTACAAACTAAAAAGAACTACACGCTTGCGCAGAACCTCTGCAGCTGCTTCTACCCACTGATGTGAGCTGTGCATTCCCCTTTGGAGCAAACGGTGATTACAGACAAAACTCTGAGGCATTCCATCTCTTAAAAGACAAACAAAGGAACTCTCTAACCAAATCAAGCACTCTCCTCTGATGCTCCACTGCATTACGCTGCCTGCGCCTCTATAAATGAATCGAGACACAGAGGTAAATGGGATGGAATGGTTTTGCTGCTCAAGAATTAAGACCTGACTGTGATTGCGAGTTATTGCAGATGGCAGCAAGTCAATTCAGTGAAAATGTAAACTCCATATTTCTGCCAAGCCATGATTGTTGTTGTCGTGCTCTCTGTGTACTGTTAAAAAAAAGAGCAAATAGCTGCAATGCTCCTCAGATGCCTTATCTCACCTTACCTTAAGTATTGATCAGAAACCTGGCTCTCTAGTCTACACCCAATATTCACAGGCTGCCTTTCTTCTGAAACACGAGGAAAAGGCCTTGAGTCTCTGGGGTAATTGGTGCAATTGAATGAAATTATAGGAATCATAATCATGGCAACAGCAGAGACATGCTCACACAGGAGACAGGTGCTATTAAGCTAGTATAGTGCCATTACATTGATCATGTGGACACTTTTGCTGTGATCTTGCCTGTAGTATTTTGGGCTGTCATTCAGGACTGTCTGCTTGGTGTGCAATTCAGCTGATCAATAGTTCCAGGTAGTCCCATTCTTGGATTGTTTCAGTAAGCCGTGCAGCTCTGTGATGCTGTCAGCGTTAGCTTCACACGTGCATGAACACATCATGGCCAAAAAGCTGTATCTGCAGTCAGCAGGTGGTGAACATAAAGCACTCTGCTTGACTCCATGCTCAAAGTAGATGAGTTCTTCACTCTACTTTTTGCTTTTTTTTCATGCTATCCTTCCACCCATGCCCATGTTTTGCCCTCTAAAGGTGAAGGGATAGAGATCTACCAAGTAAAGCAATAGAGAACTATCAAAGAAGCCGTCTCATTTACACAAAAAAGTAGGAAAGAAAGAAGGAAAGAGGAAATATGCAAGAAGGAAATATGGAGCCAAGTAAAATCTCCTGCATGTGCATACTGTGACAGCGACAGTCAGGGTTTTGCCACAAAGGTCGTTAGCATCACACCCAGCTTTTGCCTTTCCGTTCTGTCTAATTGAAAAGTGCCACCGGGTGTGGGATCCACACGCTGGGGTGAAAATTAAGGCTCGTGCACAAATGCTTTCTGTGCATGTGGCTTTTTGACCCAAACTGAGTGCATGCCTAGCAGCGAGGGACAGGTAGTGGAGTTAGACTGGAGGTGGGAACCAGGCGAGCAGAGTCCTGCTGTTGTCACACAGGAAAGAAGGTGTTTGCAGGATGTAATGTGTGCGATGCAGGCAAGGGTGTAAAATCCTGCAGGCACATTGACCCAAATTAAAAAAAACAAACAAAAAAAGGTACTTGTAGAAGTTTATTTTACCCTTTAGTGATTAAAAATCCTATAAAAAAGTCATCCTTTCTTTATGCTCACCTGTCAGAAGAATAGCGAGCTCTTTTTAAAATCAGTGTGTGTATATAGTGTTACCCTGAAATTTGACCCTTTTCTCTGCTTTGCTGTGCTTATTCTTTTGAAGTGGCATGAGCGTAAGTTTAGCGGCAATCTTTTTAATGTATTCTGTAAAAAATAAAATAAATAAATAAAAGGCAGCAGTATTTGCAAGATGCACTTTCAAGATGTTTTTCCAAAGAAAGTTTTGCGTGACATATCACCTTTAAGTTATGAAAAAACATGAGCGTGGTAATTGGCGACAATTATGGGGGTGAAGGAAGTTTTACTTTTAGAAACACTTGTGCATATCAGCAGTCTTGTATTTAAAGTATAATTTGTGTGATATTGTGGGAAAGGGAGACTCTAATCATAAAAAGTACCACACAGTAACTCTAATTTGTGTATAAAGTACAAACTAATGTTATAAACCAACCCGTTACAATGAATCAAGTGAAAGTACTTTTTTTTTCTTTAACATACTGCTTCTGGATATTGAGCTACTCTGGCTGCTGTTTGTGTGGAAAAAATATTGATGTGATTTTGATGCTGTTCCCTGAAATGCCATCTGCAGGCTAAATAAAAGCCTTGGATGTGAGTGCTGTTCTTCATTCAACACCATCGATGGCTTGACCTCTAGAAAAGAAAAACCTTTTAGTTGCTTCGTGGTAATATGTCGCAGAGTGGTAGTCAGACGATGTATTGAAGACAGTCTTTGCCGTAGCAATGACTTCCATAAATTGATGTTTTAGCATTAAGCTGTCATCACCTTAGTTTTCCAAGCATACGTGTATAATAGACACACATTTGCCAGTATGTGGTTATAGGGACCTTCAGCCAGGATTCTAAATATATAAGAAATTGACTGGATGTTAAAGGTTCTGTTCTTGTGTCCATGGAAAGCATTGATCATCTCCACGTGTCTCTATAAGTCTCACACTTTAGTAGCTGCTCTTCATATACCAGACGTCTTGATGCCGTGTTTCCCTACAAGGAAGAGATTGTCATAAAGTCAATCTACTAAATGCGCTGATCAATAGCATTAATGAAGGAATCCCTTGTGGAACATGGTGGAACACTGCTGAAAAACGGCACCGATGTCCCTTGGTGTACATAAAGGCTTTCGGCTTCTGCTGGTATGTACTTAGGGTGATTACCCGCTGCTATCCGTGTATGGGTCTGATAGCTGTGACAGCATGGATCAACTAATGACCTCTCCTCCATCCACATCAATAGGCCAAAGTGTCACAGAAGGAGGAAAAGGAGGAAAAGGAGGAGGGAGAACATAGAGGAAAAGAAAGTGTGAGAGTGCGTGATGGGACAGAGATGGAGGAAATCGAGCAGGAGAGGGAAGATGGAGTGAGGCTATTAGTGTGACCTCTCACCTCACAGCTCAATGTTTCAACAGGTAATGCTTGGTCAGAGGGCAGAAAGAAGAGAAGAGCGATACTCTGATCTATTCGGATGGATGCAGCCAGGTGGCCTCTGGAGCCAGAGAGCTCATCCGTCTTCGTCCGCACACTCTGTTAGAGGGAGCAAGAACATCTTTGCTTCAGTATTGTGGCATCGGTATCAACTCATAGGAATTTCAGAAACATGTGCAGAGAGATTGGCGTGGCTTTAGCAATGTAAAAGTGAATATGCAAACTGTTTAATTACCTTTCACCTTGGAGGTTATGTTTTTGGTAGCGTGTGCATGCATCTCAACTTTCTGTCTGTAAACAAGATAGCTCGGCAGGGGTGTAGAGTGGGGTCATGTTTAATAATGCTCTAAATTTTGGCTTACATCCACCAAGGCCTGCAAGGTCAGCTTAATTATTTATTGGTCAAAAATTGACAAAAATCCTTAAAACTATGATTTTTGCAAGTGTGGTGTATATTGAAGGTAGTGTATAAAGACTTAAAAAGTGATAATAATGTTATATAGAGCTTTTTACTGCTAATGTTTGTTTTGACAACATATAGGGAATGATACATCAGGATTTTAAATGTCACATTACTTCGGACCTCTGACATTTTCTTCAAGGTTAAATAAGGTCAAATTTTCATAAAATGTATTTTATCTTTAAAACCTGGTTAAAATTCTGCTGACTTAGTTTGTATTACTAACATTTAGTAAATGATACTGGATACTGACCACATCTGACATCTGACCTCTGACCTAACCTTTACGTTTCTCTGCCTTTCTTTCCGGTTGACCCCAAAATGTGTTATATCTTCATAAAAAGAATGAGAATGAGCTGCTTAGTTCATTAGAAATCTACAGTCATAATAATAAACAATGAACTCAAGTTATTCATATCCAATTATTTCCAAATCAGTGGCTATTATCCATGACCTACTCCTACATAATGTTGCATAATAAAAGTAAACATCTGTCATGCTGCCCTTTTCTGATTTTACATTTAAAATTGAATTTATACAAAATACAATGCTGTTCCCTTAAAAATTACCAGAATGTGAGCTGCCTTGGCTGAGGCAACACTGAAAAGTCATTTTCTAACATTACAATTAACAGCCAGGGTGATCATGTTGGACTTCAATAGGTGTCAGCGATCCTGTTAATCCTTCACAATGCACTATTATTGCTAGATGGCAAACCACACCAAACAAGCTGATTTATTTTTAGCAGAACAGAAGATGTAATGAGAGGGGTCCCAGGGTGTTGTCTTCTGTGAGCCTGCTTCTGTCAGTGTGACTCACATGAGGCTATCTTTAATCACAGTGTGAGAAAGGTCATGGTGACATCATCATATTGCCACAGGTCTCTTTCCTTAACCCCAAAGATGGTAAGCATCTATGTAACAATTACCTAATAGCCCCTTTGTAAAACATTAGCCTGCTGTGAACAATTACTCATTATCAGAGTAAAAATAGTCCCTTCACGACTCAGCATATGTATTTCTCAGATAAGTGAGTTGAAGTCCAGATAACTGCATGAAAAATTCCAGAGTTTCAGTCGTTTCTTTTCTTTTTTACGTCATCACCCCAGGGTGCTTTATAATGTAAGGTAGAGACCATACAATAATGCAGAGAAAACCCCAACAATCAAACAACCCCCTGTGAGCAAGCACTTGGCGACAGTAGGAGGGAAAAACTCCCTTTTATCAGGAAGAAACGTCCAGTAGAACAAAATTTCAGAAGAGGGGCAGCCTTGTGCTGCGACTGGTTGGGTGTGATGGGAGTAAAACGACGCTCAACAATTACACAAGAAGGCCTTAAGAATATTCTTGCTCATTATTTCATCAGCACTTGTTTGCATTAAGAATCACTTCTCCATAACAAACAGAAGTGACTTTCAAAATGCCTCCATCACTAGTTAGTCCGAGTTCCAACACACATGACTGTTCACCGTGTCGATCTGGCTGGCTCGTCAGCTACTGTGAGGAGCTGATAAAAGACAATGGTGTTAAAGCAGTGAGTGAGCAGCTCCATCTGAGCCTCGCTGTTCCAAGTTGCTGAAAAGCGTCTGCCTCTATTCCCACTCCGCCCTTTGCTCAGCCAAGTTTTATGAACCACAGTGTGATTTAACTCGTATCAACATATTGTTCCCTGTGAGCCATTTTCTCTTTGTCTTCTCCAGCCAACCTTAGTCTCGTCTGTTTCATTGTCCCGGTTAGTCATGTTCAGAGTCAAGTATCATGAGTAGGCGGGCTGTGATTTCCCTCTATGCTGATTATGCTGACAGCTGCAGAAAAGCATTCGCTGCAGTTTCTAATTATTTTTTCACCTTTGAAAGCATCGGCACGGCCCCGGTTTTTCCTGCGCACTCTTCATACAGTGCTGTAGTGCATGTGCACATAGGCACGGAATTGGTGTAACTGTAACGACTTATCTTCTGCAGTGGTAGTCACTTGTGTCAAGGGGTCCTGACTGGAAATATTTCATGAAGCTGGGAGAAAAGCCTGCAGACTTTCTAATTAAAGCAGTGTCCTCTAGCAAAGTGGACCGTGACACAAGTGTATGTAAGGTGATTATAGATGGTTTGTCATCTTAAAGAGAGCATATTGTAAGTTTGAGCAAATGTTCCGTCCGTGTGTGGTGTAAGTGAACATGCACTAAAAGTTTTAAAGTTTTATTTTGAGTGGGTTTTTTTTAGTTTTTTTTTTTTTTTTAGAAAGACATAGTTAATACTCTGTGTCTGTTCAGGGTTGCTGCTGCAGTCAAAGTCTCTGTTGCTGATGCAACCGAGAAGCAATTCCATCTACTTACTAAGGGAATGTAAATGTGGGTATAAGAAAAGCCCCCGTGGAAACACAACCGCAGGGCATCTTTTACTGACACTGTCGCACTTTTGCTAAACTGACTGTAAAGCATGACATTTGAAATTTTGAAGGGAAAATGACTAAGTAGTGCTGTCATGACAGAAAAGGCTCAGAAAATAAGGTCAGATATACCCTTAGAATTCTACACGTATGTTACTTATACAGATTTACAGAAGTAAAACCATATCTATTTATTCTCACTTTAATAGACTGTGCAGATTTTACTTACCTTCATTTCCCTTGATCCTAGACATTATTGAAAGAAACTATCATAATAACTTGAGAAATTACTTCAACCACTTTGATTAATAATCAAAATTCAACTATAAAATAACTGGCATTTTCTTGGTCTGTCTACTGTGAGAATGATACATTTAGCTTAGCCTAATTGACTTCCTGGACTTATCACTGCCATTACTCCAATACTCCTGATTTACAGTACAGGGGGAATTCAATCACCTGCGGTTCTCTGTCAAGCTGTCTGAGTGAGAAATGGCCTTCATTTCACCTGTACAGTGTTGGTAGCCATCTTAACTGCTTTAGATTAGCAATCTAAAGACAAAAGGACTAGGCTCGCAGTAGAATTGGTTAACAGAT
This sequence comes from Simochromis diagramma, assembly GCF_900408965.1. Taxonomy (NCBI): domain Eukaryota; kingdom Metazoa; phylum Chordata; class Actinopteri; order Cichliformes; family Cichlidae; genus Simochromis; species Simochromis diagramma. The sequence continues at coordinate 1,639,760 of NW_024387503.1, read as the reverse complement.
ACAAAAGTATGGTCATGTGAAAAAGAAGGTTTCACATGACTTTGCAGTCAAGGGTGTAGTTAGTATAAAACTAAGTACCTCTATAAAAGCAGCCTTTGTAAGGAGCATTCAGTTTGCTGGTATGGTGCACTCAGATGTGTGTTAACACAATGCCACAATCTTCCCAGGAGTGTACATCCATGTAAATCCCCCCCAAGGTTTGACTGTGACTCTGCAGGTCTCACTTAGAAGTTGGAAGTGTTCCCCCTTATCTTTTAAGAACAGCAGCACGGCTGTTCAATTGCATCTGAATGAATCAAATAGTGGAGTTGTTTGTTATGTAGTGTTACAACACAGCACAGCGCAAACACTTCATACCACCTCTGAAGGACAGTGATGGAGGGGGTCATGATTTGGGATTGTCTTGGAGCTACAGGACCTGGCCGTCTTGCTGTCTTCAAGTTGACCGTGAGGTCCTCTGAGACAAATGTTAGGCCAGCTGTTGGCTAAAGTTTGGCTGAAAATAGTTCATGCAACAGAACAAACACAGCAGCAAATCTACATCAGAATAGCTAAAGACGAATCAAAGTTGCAACAAGCCAGAGTCCTGACCTGAAACTGACTGAAATGCTGTGGCCAGACCTTAAAAGAACCCATTTAAGACTTCCCACAAACCCCTTCCCACAACACTTTTTTAAAGAGCACTCCATGATTCCTCCGCAACGACACAAGACACTGAAAGCTGTACAGAAAACAATTACTCCAAGTTAAAGCTGTTAAAGCTGCAGTTACCAAACCTGACAGTTTCTTTTAATGACCACTTGAGCCTTGCTACACAAGCAAGTCAATCCCCGTAGACTTTCAAAGTAAAATGTCAGCCTTCACAGCAATATGGTGGTACTACAAAAACTCTTTGGCCTCCATAGATAATTTCCCAGTTATAAGAACTGTACGGCGGAAACGTTTTTTGGTGTTGTTTTGTGCTTCACTGGTTTGGATTGGACAAATCTCCTCTGTCACACGTCAACATGGCAAATCACCTAAAAAACGCACCTTTCCACATTGATTTTTGTTTGACTTTCATTGGCGCTGTGAGTGCTGGATAAGCGCGCCTTTATTTCTGTCATCTCCCACGCAGCTCTGTTTTGTTTCTTTGTTTTTTTTCTTCCCTTTTTTTTAATCTCCAAGTACCGAAACTAAACTATACCGCTCGCTGCTGCATTGATTGGTGCTGAGATTTACTTCCACAATGTGCATTTATCATTCGTCGGGCCCCAGTGAAATTAAATGACTCTCAGATTCACGTTGGGATCCTGCCAGAGTAAATATTGTTGTCTGCTGCTAGTGATTACACACAATTGTTCCTAAGCTATTAAATTTGCAAAATACCTCTGTGATAATGGAAACAAAAGCAACGACCACAGGAAGTCCAGAATCTCTGAAAGACTTTGTCTAATGGCAAGCAGGTGTGTGGCTGAATTCACGTCTCATCACTTGTCTCGCGTTCGGATCGGCCACGAAGAAGTCGTGCGCAGATCGGCTTTCAGAATGAAGCTTCCGCCTCTTCATTGTAATGCCACTTCTCATGCTGTTGAACAACCCTTCTGTTGCCCTTGGTGCTGAGTGCCAGCACATTCCCCATTGACTTTGACTCCTGAGGAGCAGCAAAAGAGCGATTCAAAGAAGTCCTCAGCGGGGAGGGTCAGGCGGGACAGAATACAGATCAGGGGGAGGCCTTTTTCTGCTTGTATTTGTCCTTGGAGGAGAGTGAAGGAGAATAGCTAAAACTACCCGGGTCCAGAACTTTTGCCTGTGACATTAAGAGACTGGATAGAAGACATTAGAGCACTTTGTGTTTGTCTTATGAGTCCTCGTGGCCACTTAGACTTTCCATGAGTGAACTGTGCTATCATTTAGAAGATGTTTGTTATTTCCTTTCAGTACTGCTACTCCAGATAAGAGCAGAAATCCACTAGTTTTGCAAAATAACGTCCTCAGCATTATCTGTTTGCAATGTCATGCTGTTAATTAGGAACGCAAGATAAAATTATATTTACACAAATATATCTGCACATGGGGTGTGTGCGTTTTAAAAAAAAGTTTAATAAATGGGTCTTGACACAGTTTTGTATTTTATAATTGAAATGAGGCTCAAATATACGCGGTCACACTCCATTTGCTAATCAGTCTCTCCTTGTCCTGGTTTTTCTCAGGTCGCTCCCAGCTCTCTCCGACTGTGAACATGCCACAGGACGACATAGTAATGATCGAAGACGACAGGCCACCCCTGCTCCCTTCCCACCTGTCTGACCAGTCGTCGTCCAGCTCCCATGATGACATGGGTTTTGTGGGAGAAAACCCAGTTCCCTGGATTCATGAGCTGCCCGGACAGAATGAATGGTAAGCTGCAGGTTGTTCTCACTTTGTGGGAAGGTCGGCTGAATTATTTATGGCTTGATGGACTTCAGACGGCCCCTTTGTGGGAGAGAGTAGGACAGAGTTTATATGATGTGTAGGCTGGCTAGTTTGTTAGCACAGCCAAAGTCTCCACCGCTGTCTCCACCGCTGAGATTATGTTTACCAGTTAATTATGATTATTTATTTATTTTTTGACCGAATGTGCATGCATTTTCAGCAACTATTTCCCACATTTATTAGATATTGTAATGGTTTTTCCTTGGTAGAAATTGGTAAACGGGACAGTCTTACTGCCGTAACGAACCAGGAAATAAAGTTTTCATATCGTACACCAAGTTCACTGTGGGACAGTAATGACATTCTGCTTTAGGGCTCTGCTTGGAATCCTAAAATATGAGTCTGGGTATAGGTATGTGTGTGTGTGTGTGTGTGTGTGTGTGTGTGTGTTTGTGTCTGTGTGTGTGTGTGTGTGTGAGAGAGAGAGACTGTAATGGAATCAGCAGCAGTAGTCACACAGCAACACTCTTGGGGACCCATATTCTTCTTCCAGCACTCCAACCCTCACCACCTGTGGGATTTTGGCACCCCACTCAGTCTGCAGCCCGACTGGTGCCACCCTCCTGACATATTTCGGCATGTAAATGAGACTTGGATTCTTCAACATTTTCAGAACAACAAGCTCTTAAAGAGTTTAGCTAGATAAGAAGAGGAACCAGCAGACACAAAGGAAAGAAAAGGGGTGAGGGTGTAGAAAAAGGAAAGGCATTTCAACCCTTATATCTGCTTTAAAATAGCCAGTAGTTACTCTAAAATTTCCTGACATTTCCTGAATTGATTGCATTGTTCAGTTACCGGAAATGTATTTCCAAGACATCCAATCATCTTGTAATTCTTGTCGGAATGACAGAGACAAAAGAAATCAGCAACTGCATTTCCACTCACCACTCATTGTTTCTAATTCTTGCATTCTTTCTTTGTTGTTGCTGGTGGGGTTTTTTTTTGTGATGATTGGCTGTTTGAGGCCACATGGATGGATGCAGCAAGTGGCTTGAAGATGATGTTTTTGGCTGCCACAGATAGAGATGCTCTGTCTGTTTCTCTCCTTTTTATTATTATTATTTTTATATCGTTTTCCCTGGAGACTCTCTACCCTCTCACTCTTCTTTTTCTCTCTCTCTGTCTCATTCATTATAAATGACTGGATTTGCTCAGCATGCCTGTTGTGCACGTGATGTCAGAGGTTTGTCATAGTGGATTAGGTCCACAGCGCATGGCTGAAATGCACTCAGGTTTCCTCACACGCTCCCCGTCTATAAACTCACACAAATGCACAACCGCACGCACATATGCACACGCACATGCATGATGTAAGCCCATAAGGCAGGAGTGCGCTATATAGCACTGCCTAGGGTTATTCTGAATAATTCATGTCTCTCTCTCACACACACACAAACACACATCATGCACACATTTTTTTTATGCAAATGCTTACAGCTGCTTAAACGCATCAAGTGTGTATCATCATTCTGACTGACTTACACCCTTTCTCATTTCCCTTTTCAAGTGCCCCCAATATCCCACCAAACACACACGCACACACTTATACACAGAGTTAACAGGCGTATTGAGCCAGCAGGGGATGTGGGTCAGCCAGACTCCAATGTACCGGAACTGTTACTTTTTAATTAAGCTCTGCACCAGTGCTGCCAGGGGTCTATATGCACTGAATATGTATTGTACAGAGCTGTGAAAGTCTCACCTTTGGCTTCCAGTATTATTCAGCCTTCCATCGTCTTGGGAGATGCCTTGCCAAGGCCATACACCTACAGTGAATACACAAAGTGCAAAAAAGGCTGCTTGGCTGATAAAATCATTGTAATTCATGACCTTTCTGTTATTGGTCTTCACTTTTTTCACTTACTGGAATTGAACAAATTCACTTTTGGTGTTTTCTGCTATTTAATTCCCTTTATTCATTTGTTGTTGTTGTTTTTAATCACTTTCACTCTATGTGACTCTGTTCACACACACTAATACATACCAGCTGCTTTGTGAGATTCATTCAAGCTTAGTTTATCTATCAGTCGTTTCTGTTGCTGATTTCAGCCTCTAGGATTTTATAAAAGTACATTCTCAGCTTTCAGTTCAATTCCATTCAGCTCAGTTCAATTCAGTTGTATACATGTTGTCTACATAGCACCCCGACAATCAGACGGCCCCCTTATAAACAAGCATTTGGCGACCATGGGAAGGCAGAACTCCCTTTTAAGAGGAAGAAACCTCCGGCGTAACCAGAGGCAGGGCTGTGGCCCTCAAGATAAATGGTTGGTCATTAAGGAAGATACCCCATCTCATGTATATTGTGATGAAATATTAGAACAACCTGTTATTTCTTTTATTCTTAAAATCACTTGGTACTATTTCCCCATGGTGCATGTTTTGAGTATGTGTGCTTGTCTTTGTTCATATTTTACCGAGTGAAAACGTAAGCCTGTGTTTCCCTCCCTTCATACTTAGTGCTCCCTCAGCGTTTCATCACTTTTACAGGCCTGAAATGAACATAAAATGAGTTGTAAATATTACAACTCTGCGTTTGTAGATCTTAAAATGGTAATGCACAAAGAGCCAAGCTTTTATGTGTTGTTGCTATGTTACAGACCGTTTTATTGCTATGATTGTTACTACTGGCAGTGACGTGTTGCGCTTAGTCAAACTAGATTGGGACTTGAAGTCAGTCACTAGATAAAGTCTGCCCCAAAGTCTAGATAATCTACTGTAAAAGTTCCTTAGAGATGCACTTGACTGAAGCTGCAGCCAGCTGTAGAGATCGGTGTTTGCATTGCTTAAGTCCAAGATGTCAGTGAGCAGGGTTAAAGAGTGTGTGAGCATGATTCAAAGAGTTGATGGAAGCCAGCACGTCTGTCAGGTTCCACTGGGTAAACAAGCGGTTGTAAATTATTACTTTGAATATCTGTGGTCCTGACCTGAAGCAATAACTCCCTAAGCTGTGCCTCCTCCTTCCTTCATTAGTTTGAATCCAAAGCCAAACAGGAAAGGCCATGTCCAAATGATTTACAGCACAACAGATACAAAGAGAGGTTTGATATTACAGCTTTGCACAATAATTTGGATCAGTGCAAAGATGAAAGGGTTTTTTTCTTCCAAACATGGAACAGTGTCAGAGAAATTTTAAAAAAGAAAATGTATTTTAACGTCAGGCTCTTTTAAAGATGCAAATGAATGTTTCTAGTTTCCACCTGGTTTTCATCCCAGAAGTTGACAAAGTGCAGTTGCAGGGTGTGTCTGTAAAAAACGGTCCACTTCTAGTTGTTTTTAAGGGCGCCTTTATACTCCAAATAATGAGCTTGTTGTTGTATAATCTCAAGAACTCTGAAATAAGACATCCAAATTTGCAAAAAATCACATTTTAAGATGTTTTCTTACTGAAGACGCTTTTCAGTCAGTTTCAAAACTAACTGCTTTCTAAAGTGTCCCTGAAAGGTCAAAGGTCACTGCAGCAAAGCCCCAGCAAATAGAAGAAATGCTGCAAAAGCTCACAAGAAAAACCAAAAGTGAAAAACCTTCCAGTGAGACAATAATGTGACGGAACAGCTAGGGGACAAGCTAACAGCTAAACGGCTAATAGCAACATGTATCTACAGTATTACATGACCCATGTGATTAAAACACACATTACCTGCATCTTTTTCTCCCTCACAGCACAGAAGAATCCTCTGCTTCTTTTAAGTCTTAGTGCAATCCTTCGCATGTTTTGGTTTCTATCTCTTCGGAAGCTGTTCCCTAAAAACACTTCCACTGTGGGGGTTTTTTGCAAGATTTTTTTTTTTACTTCCTTTGTGTTTCATTCAGTTTCTGTTGTGTTTTATGTGCTTTTGCAGTGTTTTTCTTTGTTGCTGGTGTTTTCTTATGTTGCATTGTATTTGACCTCTTAGGGCCACCGTAGCTTAGAGACAATCACAAAGTTTTACTTTTACCTTTGATTCTGTCTGCTCAGCACCATGGGCTACATCTGTGCAAATCTGTATAAATACTGCTCCTTCACAGTAATCCTTCCCTTCGGTCCTTCGTGAAATCCTCACTGAGGATGCATTCAGCTGCGTCCTTCAGAAGCAAAAGTACCAGTTCTTAAAAGTACTCACATGTTCATATTGCAGTGTAGCATGGGAAGAAATCAAAATAAAAGACTGTGCTTGGGAGAAGACAAGTGCTCAAATCATCTTCTTGAAGATGAGTCTCTGTGAGAGAATGCAAATTTCTCTCCTCCTAACAATAAAAGCTTCCTGTTTCCACAGTGATTTGGTTTTTAGTTATTTAGCTCCTCATTAACCCACCTCTATTTCTCACACTAAATGTAACTGACTCTAATAATAAATCAAAGTATAATAAAGTATTCATGACAAGTATTCAACTTGTCAAGAAATGAAATGTAACAGGTGGCAAAAGTAATGCTTGTAACAGCTTATCAACACTTTTGCCTTTAATTACAAGATATTATAGTATATACTGCATTTTATGTTTAAAATTTAACTTTTCCCCATAAAGGCCGTTGTGTGTTAAATGCCCAACTTTGAAAGATAACCATTTTTACACGGTAGTACAGTGTTTTGGTCTCTGTGGCTAGTTCCACTTGGATACCCTGTAACTGGGTTCAGTTCTGCTACTTTAAACTGTTGAACTGTAACCCTTGACAGTGTTTACAGTTTAAGAGCTGTTATAATATTATAATTGCCTGGGAAAAAATATGACCAACTGTTTGTCATAGTTTGTCCAAGAAGTTCATTCAGCAGTTTTTACCACTCAACCTCAAAGGCTTGGGGTGTTGTCATCACCCCGGCGGGTGGGTGGCTAGGTGGGCGATGTGGACACCAAAATTCATGAATATGATAACTCGAGAACTAAGTGATGTATGATTTTCAAAGTGACACCACAATTGCATCTCCTTGGATCTTTTTTATTTGAATACCGGTGATATTACACATTATAAGGTCAGAGGTCAGATTTTCTGAACATCTTGCGAACACGTTAACTCAAGAAGGTCACCAGCACAAGTCACGTAGGATTTTCAAATTTATAGGTGTACTTACTAAGAGCTACTAAGTGGTGGCACTGGCAGCCAACAGTTTTTGGCAATTGAAATCTTAGCATTTAAATTTGTGTGTTACTAATAATCTGATATCTCAGTCTCTTCATTGCCCCCGTTAAACCTTCTTATCTAAATAACATAATTTTGTCTCATTTCTGTGCCCAGATGCCAGTAAAGATTCAAAATAAAGCTACTGGAGTTCAAAAACTAATGACTGGTGTTACAGTGCCTACGTCCATTTTCTATATACAACTTGGAATTAAATATTAAACCCTGGGTTTCATGGAACACCAATTTGCGGGGTTACCTGCCACTACAAGTTATTTTAAAATAATAATAACTAGTATCACAGATGCAGACTTATTCAAAATTACCCGTCAATTTCTCACTTGGACCGTTAGGGGCACTGTCACAACACTAATCTACACAAGACTACCGTGTCTGCCCTCGTCCTGCTTTGGACCTCAGCCTGGGTACGGCTGACAGAGTGGAAGATGGGTGTCAATTCTCATTAAGCGGAGAGAGAAGAGAAACGGACAGCAAGAGCGACGGAGAGGAAGCATGAGAGCGAGAGAGAGACAACTAGACTGTGTCCTTCTCTGTCTTTGTGAGATGTCACAGGTGGAAACATCATTTCCCAGGCAGCTCCGAAACACTCTGTCAAGCAGCAAGGATGGAGAAGGACTCCAGACAAGCGTACCCACACATCCATTTTTCACACCCGCAAATACACACAGCCGTGCCGGTGCTCTCAGTCTCACGAGTGTTTAGATACACATTGGCTGGTAAACAATTTCGCAAATTAACATATAAAGTGGAAACGGTTCGCGCGGACACGAACAAACAAACTTTGCAGGCGGACTGCCTACTTCGGTTGACTCCCTAATAGTCTCTGTCATCAGCAGTGTAACTAAGGATCACAAGTGCTCTGTTAAGCACATGTTTTTCCCATCAAACTATCAGCATAACTACATATAAATGCAAACAGCCCTGCAGCACAGGCGTGGATGCATTCACACACAATTTCACTAATCTCAAATTTCCATTTAAGTTGGTAGTGACTTAAAGGCCAGACGGCTCACACACTCACACAGCTTCACAGCATATTTGGACCTTTTTTTCTTTAAATGCTATCATTCCCTTCTAGATTTATGAATACGGTGAATATGTCTCATTTCTGTGCCCTCCCTTCACCGACTTCCTGCATCGCACACTCTGTGTCTGTGTGCGACCTGCTCTGTGTCACTGTGACAGGAGTGCAGCTAACCTAGCCTGCGCACGCACCAAAATATATCTTTGCCCGGTCCTTGTCAGTCGTCGTCGTGTACGAGCAGACCGGAGCAGTCCATCTAGCCAAACTCAATTAAAAGCTTCGTAAACCAGTCAGGGAAAGAATGAGAGGGTCAGCACAGGAGGGAGCAGACGGACAAAGAGGTCTTAATTGATCTTGTTCTCTCTCTCTCTGCCTCTCTCAGCAACTTCATCACAATTAAAAGGGAATTACGGCAAATCGCAGGTGCAGCTGCTCCGCTGTGTGGCACTGATCGAACCGCGCTGTCTTACAGTTTTTATATCCGCGTTTAAAGTCTGATGATTTATGTGTGCAATTAAGCGAGTGAAGCAAAAGCAGCTATATGAGACATCCCTTGTTAAAATCCACTTGCGTTTAAGAAATAAACAAAATAAAAGTAATCTCGTATTTCACCTTTCTTTTCTACTAGCCAGTATTTGGACTGTCTGGTGTCCACTGGTGCACATGCTAGGAAAACAAACCTCTGCACCAACTTCTCATGCAGGACTTCATACAGTGATTGAAGGCAGCTCCAAGCTCCCCGACTCAGCTATGCATCCAAGCAGTCAACTGAATCGCCCTCCTCAAACCTCAGAATAACCATTTCAGAAGCACCTTGCTGGGCATTGCTCTCCACCTCTTGCCCCCTCTCCAAGGCGCTGAAACTAATACAAAGAACCCCACCCGGTCAGACTTAGCTGCACTAAGAAGTAGTAGAAACTTAACTCTTTGGGGTCAGTTTGAAACACAAGTGAAAAAGGTTTGAGTAAAAGAAAGAGAGGAAGTTTGAAAAGAAACAGTGTCACCAGGGTAATTGTGAGCGCAGAGGGCTTTTAACACACGCCGCTTAGCAACGAGGCCAATGTGCAGTTTGACACGTTCAACTTCCTGCGAGGAAGTAAGGAGTGATGTAAAATGTAAGTTAAAGCTGTGGATTTGCCTGTGAGCAATCCTCAGCGCTGTTTAATTTTAGATGATGGGAGCACTTTGAATGGGAGGAAAGCAGTAAGTAATGTTCTTACTATAGTGATCATAGCATGTGTATGCATATAATTCTGTATGTACCCTATTTCCCCCATTAACGGATGGACCAAATGAAATGAACATCGACAGGCAAAAAAAACATTCATTATGGATCTCATTATAATTTTTTTGAATTCTGTGACTGGAATTTTGTTTGAGTCACTGCTAAATACAAAATAAAGAATCTGAAAAACCACTAATGTATCATGTAGCATCTGTCTAAATACAGTCCAGAGACGTGGACTGGCTCGATGGTCTGAAGAAGGAAGTGTGCCATTCTTTAGACGACCGAATTCATCTTCTAATTGGCCACGCTGTATTTTTCACTTTCAAATCCTGTTTAATATTGAATATCTAAGGTAGCTTTTCCAGTGGGAATGCAGTATGGGTCTCAGCTTCACAGGCTCAACCAGTCAGAGCTGACTAAACTAGAGTTTTGAGCTTAAGAAGCATCTTAAACAAGGACATAGTTTTTGAAAGCCACATCTCATTGATGACCACTCTGTAATTCATACATGTACAGATGAGGACTGATTAGCCTCCCTATGAAAACCTTATTCTTAAAACCATTTCCAAACTGCTCTTAACCAAAACAAGGAGTCTGAAACACAGCTTTGGTTCTTCACCAGGTGCGCCGTATGTCTTAGATCGTTATCGGGTTGGAAGACAAAACGATGACCCAGACCCGGTTTTACTGCTGACTACTTTGATTTCTTTCAAAATCTTCACATATCCATCTTTCATCATAATTCCTTCTACCTTGATGAGATTCCCAGTTCCTGTCACACTGAAGCGTTCCCCCAGCATAATCCTCCCACCGCCATGTTTCGCTATGGGGACGATGTCAGGCCAGCTTTTCCGGGTTGATAATAATATTGACACTTGCCATTTTTGCTAATAATTTTGTCCCCATCTTTATACTTTCATTAGCAGCTGTAAACCTTTGTGTTAGTTTACAGTGAAAAAAACAAAACATGTTCTGGCGAGAATGACGCGTGAGGTTTTAGATGCTTTAATTGGCTCTGAATAGAGTATATATAAAAAGATGTGAAGTCTACACGTGCCTTCAGCCCAAGATAGTTTAAACCTGTGATGAAGATTCAAACTCAGGAACTGCTTGGCTGCTGGTCATCGCCACCTCTTTAAATAGTTATGGCTTCTGAGACCTGAGGTGCAGGTTCCAACAGCAGGTACCCTTAGCTTAAAAAGCAGTTCAGAGCAGCACAGTTGCCGCTTCTCTTCAGGTTACCCTAGATCCACATGCTAGGCATTTAGTCACTGCTCCGTATGTGCCAAAGTAAATCAGAGATGGTGCTAAAATGGGCAGCAGCTTAAACCAACAGCTCTGGCCTCCAGCTAAGTGAATTTACACCACCCGCTCAGCTGCTCCCTCTTAACTTCGCTCTTTCTTCGCGCAGATTTCTCACTATTTTTGCTCCAAAAAAGCTGCGTGCCCTTTTTGTCCCAGCTGCTAGTTTCTTTAATTGCTCTCACAAATCTTAGTGTGGTCGTCAGTTCTCTGTACCTGAGTGACGGCCCCTGTGTGATTCCCACCTGCTGGTTTCTCACTTTCACCTATGTTGCCTCCATTTGCAACTTAGCTCCATAACCCAATACCAGTGAGAGTAAATGAAATCTAAATTCAGGGTGAAAATGCATCCTTTCCTGTCTGCACAGCCTCAGTCACGCTCCGACACATGACATTTGCAGAGACAGAAAAAAACAGGCCATACTCGCCCTTTTTTTTTCTTCTTTTTTTTTGCGGGGCTCAGAATGATGAGAGGAGGAAAAAGCGAGGGATGATGTATAAATGAATAATACATCTGTGCTGTCATTCTTCTGTTCCTGCTCCACCTCCCTCTCTTCCTGTGTCATCTGGAGATGGTCCTGCGAGACAGTCTGATCTTAGTTGGGATTGTCAGGTATGGTTGACGGTAAAGCAACACATTGACGCCAGCCCCCTCTGCGACACATTGAAGCAGCTCTCTTGTTAAGTGGGGTTGACGACCTAAATAAGAATTGTTTACATGGAAACGAGTGCAGGCACGCCTGCAGTTAGCTGATATTCCAAATACCGAGGACTGCTTGAAGTAGCATCTGCTCCAAGAGGATACGTTTACAAATATCTACTTCCTCACTACTCCTGAAGTTACATAGTTGCAGTTACAGCTTTCAACTTTGCATAAAAGCTCCACAAATCCAAAGAAATGTGATTATTTGATGAAAATTCTGCTGTTATTTAAACGTTCGTGTACGAGCACCATGTGAACAAAAGAAATGGCTGCATGTAGCATTTATTAGATTTCACTGATGCTGCATCCCTACCTTCCATCTGCCCTGAAATTGCAAAGCGCTTCTCACCTAATTGTAAATGCACGTCCCTGCATGCAAATGCCAGTGTCCGCCTCTCTCGACCTCCTTTCCCTGCTCCCATCCGATTTTCAATTAAGATCCAGACAAAGATAGAGGATCTCAAACGGAGTGTGCTGCAGTGGGATGGGCCTTGCTGCTGCTCCAGACGTCCTGGAGGAGGGCGTTATTTGAGTGGCCGTGACCCCAGAGAACCCTCACCTTACCTGGGGTATTATACGCATCTAGGCCAAGGCCCTGCCTCCCACTTGTGGTGTGTCCTGAACCCACTAAGCATACGTGTAGGTGTCCTTGATGAGGAAAGGCTTTGAAATGAAAGGTGTGTGTGTGTGTGTGTGCATATTGAATGTCGATGGTCATTATCTGATAGCAAAGGGGTATTTTAGGCTGAGGTCTGGGGTTGTGTGAATATTAATAGGACGATTTTATTTCTCAGTCTTATCATCAGGATGTCTCCTGGCCATGTAAGTGCAACTTAATGCACTGTGTAGATGACTGAAAAAATGTGTCTTCAATAGAATTATCTCCAGATGAAAAGAGTGACTCTACACTTCCCAGTATCTAATACTTCTACTTCTTTTTGTCCCTCTGTCTTTTTTTCCTATCAAACTGTAGTTCACTCAGTCCGGACGCAGACCCTGGCACTTCATTCCAGAGGGAGGGGTATGGTCGCCAGAGTATGTCGGAAAAGCGCACGAAGCAGTACGAGAATCCTGCACAGCTGGAGATCATCAAGTCTCGCAAGTCCAAGAGCATGGATTTAGGCAAGTGCTAATCCCGAACCATCACACAAACACACATCTACAGGGAAAAGTTTGACAACCTGGGGAATGGACTACACTTACTGTATTTCCTGCCTTCTTGTCTTAGCAGTTTCCCTTTTTGCACATCTTCTCTCTCTCACACACACACCAGGGCCACCAGAGCTGACTTGGATCATGTTTCAAATTTATTGTCTTGCCCATGGACTCTTTGGCAAAAGGACAGGAGAAAGCAGGACTGCTGTGTTTATGTACAAAGGGCCGATTTGTCCATCACCAGAAACCTGTATTTTCCTGAGCCTGTGGCGGTTACCTGTCAGTGTCAGTGTCCTGCTAAATGACAAAATATTATTTTCCTTTCTTTTGCATGATTTAGTCCAACAGCATGCATGTCAGTATATGCCAGAAAATACTGGTAGCTTAATAGTTAGTGTGCAGATATGATCATACGTTCAATCTTGTCTCTGCAACAAGTTAATGGATTTTTTTCTAAGCCTAATTTCAGGCAGATTACTGATATAACACAAAAGTAAATTCACCTCATGTACTACTTTTTTCTTTTGAGCAAGAAGTGTTTTTCTGGTTTGGCATCCTAAGCTTGGCCGTACAAAGAAAACAATCCTCTACCTTGTGATGACTGCGTGTCTCCTTTCAATTTTTTCCCCACTCAGCACGGCTAATCTGGAGGTTTGTTTGCAGTAAACAAACCTCCAGATTGTTCATTGTCACTCAGTGCTCCTTTCACCTGCTGGACACCTCAAACGCATCTTGAACTTGTGACTCCTCAAACACTTGCTGCTCACTTTATCCTGCTTACCTCAGTAAATGCACTTTCAAAAACAGTAATACACACACAGTCACTTCAGTCCTGTCCAGCCACCACCTCTCCTCTTTTGGCCTCCATTTCCCATGGCCCTTTGTCCAGTGGACCATGGATAAAAACACAAGCGCAAGTGCACAATGCTTAGTGATGGGAGAGCCAGTCAGATGCAGGCCTACACAAACACGCACTGGGCAAGCACACTCTCAAACAGACAAACTGTATCCAGGGAAGAAGATGGTGTGAACTCCAAGCTTCTCCCGCTGAGACTGAAGCAGACGCTGCCTTCTCTCGGATCACTGACTAATCACAACAGATAACAGCCAACTCTTTTCCACATGGAGCCCAGAGACCTGTAGAAATCTTTGACTCGCCCACAGACTGGTGCAGGTCTGGGCCACTGCACCGAGCTCTGTGGGGTCTAGATCCTTTGTAATACCTTCTGTCCACCATTGAAACTTTTCTACAAACACAAAGTTCGGGAGAAGAAAACTGTCAGCCATCGGATGGGTTTTGTTCAGCAGTTAGTTGGCCTGAAATGGTTTCCATTAAGTTCTCAGTGTTTAAAATATAATTGGATATTACTGAGGACAGGAAGCGAGTAGAACGGAAGGGATGCTGAGATAAGGCTTTGATGGTGTTCTCATCATTGCAAATGCACATGTTATCAATGAGTTTAATCAAAAAAGCTTCTTAATTGTTTCAAAGTGGAGTCTTTGCGTGTTTGTTTGTGCATTGGATTAGCTGTAAACTACAGCTTTTCTTTCTTTCTTTTTTTTTTAACAAAGATCCTGATTAATGTACTCATAAGACGGCGCCTCACACATTCGAGATAACCAGTGTAATTGATCTTTTACAAATCTCTGTTACTGCTGCATTATTTCTTTATCAAGATCCCTCTGTGTCTGTGCGCGGGCGTGCCTGTGGTTTTTATTACATGAAATTCAAAAAAACTACCCCCCCCCCCCAAAAAAAAAAAAAATCATCCCCTTCCCCTTTCACTGGGCCCAATTGAGTTTATGAAATATCCAGCTGACAGAAATCCTTGCCAATACAAAATCATAATCCATCGATGAGAATATCACAGTGTTCAGATGGTTCAGGGAAATAACAAACTTATTCCAGTCATAATAACTCTTGTAGCTGACGTGGTTTCCCCACAAGAAAAATTCAGTCCTATTTCAGTCAATAGATGAAACACAAGCGCTAGACTTAACGTTTGAAATGAAATACACATGGTTTGTGATTTGGCACGTGCCCAGTCACCGCACTTCCATTTATCTCAGAGGAAGACGCTGCTATGCTATCATGCTCAGGGCGATCGTGGCTCAAGAGTTGGGCGTTCGCCTTGTAATCGGAAGGTTGCCGGTTCGAGCCCCGGCTTGGACAGTCTTGGTCGTTGTGTCCTTGGGCAAGACACTTCACCCGTTGCCTACTGGTGGTGGTCAGAGGGCCTGGTGGCGCCAGTGTCCGGCAGCCTCGCCTCTGTCAGTGCGCCCCAGGGTGGCTGTGGCTACAATGTAGCTTGCCATCACCAGTGTGTGAATGTGTGTGTGGATGACTGGATATGTAAAGTGCTTTGGGGTCCTTAGGGACTAGTAAAGCGCTATACAAATACAGGCCATTTATTCACTGCTATGCTATCATGCTTATTCTTTTTCTGAAATAATTACATGAAAGCTGCCCAATGCAAAAACGACCTCTGGGTATTGTGCGAGTAGATCTGAAAATGAAGTGAGCCAAAGAAAGTAGTGCCAGCGCTCTCCCTTAAGCCATGCCTTCGCCACACAGCTGGACATTAGAACTTAGCTCAGCTAGCAGGTGTAAGAATACCGCTCTGCTTTCCCAATAGCGCACTAATAAAGCCGCTCTCTGCTTTCAAATTACTCAGAGGAATAAAAAAAAAGTAGTTAACACGCTCAAGAACGCTATTCCCTACTGACTTACATTTTATTCCGTCACTAGGTATTTTTCCCTCCTTTTAATCATGTTCCAGCTGCTCCCAAATCTCATCAGCAGATGGATTTCATGACTTTGAAACCCATCATTGTTGAAATATGCTAAACGGGTCGGACACCCTGCAGTTCAATCCCATTTAAATGGGGAATAAAATTGAGTGAGAGAAGAAAAGGGAAGAAAGCGACGTGAGGTGTCGGCGCTGGCGCTGGCAGTGAGACGTTAGCACATGCCGGACACTTTACCTCGTGATGGACGGCTCCTTCATGAAGTGTAAGACCTGCTCCTCTTGCTTTGTGTCTGCGCTTCACTTTCTTATTTCTTTGTGTGCGTTTCATGACGTTGTGCAGACTGCACTAATGTTTGTTTGGTCCTTTTAAGAGTAGCACAGTGCGACAAGAACTTGAGCAGAGATAAGCTCTGTGCCCTGCCGCCGCTAATGAGGTCAACCGATATGATGTTCGGTTCCATCCACGGGTCAGTAATAGAGATCGGAAGAGCAGTCCCACTCTTATCCCATAACTAGCTCATAACCAGCCATTATTGGATTTGTGATCTCAGCCCCCTTCAGATGCATATAACCGAGGGTGCTGTTTGAGCTAATTTCAGCGTGATCAAAAGGGTTTTTTTCTGGTGCTGAAAGGGAGTTGAATGGCAGTGAATAGAGGCTTGGTAACTAATTTGGGAACCTGTGCCATTGTGCTCGTTCTGCAGTGCAAATGACTGAAGAAAACACTCATTACTCCATGAGATGTGAAGGGCTGCATGGAGCCTGGCAATGCAGTAGCATTTGCAATAGAAAGATGTTCATTGGCAGGTTGGCCTCTTCAGCTTCTGCAATTGATCCATCACAGCCAGGTTGGTTTGAATGAGGCTGAATAAAACAGAGTGCAATCACTCCATTAAACTGACACAGGATGAAATGATGACTGAATCTTGACCACTAATTAACATAGTTGTTGTTTTTAGGGAGTATTTGAACAAAACAAGAATCTAATGTGTGCCTAAACTGGGTATTTCAGTGTATTTCAAATTAAATTAAATTCAGTAATTCAGTTTTATTTTTATGCATTAGCACAAATCACAGCAATAGTTATTTCAAGCCCTTACTATAAACTTTATCAGAAAGGAAACACTTTAAATCTAATCTTTAAAGGAGAGAAGGTTTCTGTCTGTCTCCTGAATCCTAATTTGGAGCTTTCATAGAGGAGCCTGAAAGCTGAAGGTCTCTGCCTCCCATTCTACTTTTAAATACCAGAGGAACCACAAGTAAACCAGCAGTCTGAGAGCAAAGCGCTCTCGATAAGCCACATCTCATAGACTACCAAACACATGAGTGGAGACTTTCCTTGTAGAAAGCTGGCAGCCGATCCAGTCGCAGATAGGCCAGTGGTAGTAAATGACAACCTGGCAGATGTTTTTATGCTTACTGTAATTGTGAATATCTGTTCCAGCCAAGTCTACCACTAATCCAGTGAATTTCCAGTCTTGCCAGTAGAGTTGTCAGCTTCTTTAAATGTAGGAAAAGTACTCTACACTGAACGATGATAAACAAACCCCCCAAAAAATTCACTGGATTTCCTTGAAGCCTGAAAAGTGCACATCAAAATATCCAGCATCCTTAATTGAGATGTTAACCAAGTCCGGCTCATAATGATTTCCTGTGACATATGCTGAGCGTGTGGAGGACGTCCTCTGTCGGGCTAATGGTCCACAACTGGCAGAGACATAATAGCGTAGCTGACCCAGCGACGCCTCACTTCCACTGGGATACCTGGACGTGGCCTTCCTCTGACCATCTTGGAGGTTATTTTTAACATAATTACCCTTTTACCACCCTCCTTAAAGCCCCGACACTCTGAATAAATTATGTGTAATGGAGCCCCTGTCTGTACACAGATCTTTACATGCAAGGGTCCGTGGTGAATAATGGCTGCAAAGCATAGTTTTTAGCTGCTCTAATTATACCATGGGCTTCTGTCCCTGTAATAACCACCACTGATTTATTCATGAAGTTTGCCACACTGCCCCTTTAACGTTTAATGGCAATGGATCTTCTCCAATTAACTGTCCTTGCCCTTAATCTGGCTAAAGTACGCAGCACGCGGGCCAGGTTTGTTTGCAACCAGGTGCACTTTCACCCCATTTAGTCTGATTGTCTTTCTCTTTGTGTATTTCATTTTGATGATTTTCATTTCTCCTCCAGACGTGCAGGGAGTGGCAAACTCGTGTCTGTATGCAGTTGGGGAAATATGTATTTTCATTCCTCTGAATAAGAAGGAGATGAGGAGCAGAGCACCGAGGTTTCTGTTGTGTGATAGGAATCACATAATAGATTGGCACACAGAGAGCTGTCCGTCAAACCCTCCCAGGAGAGAGCCGGGGCTGCTTCTGATGAAAACAAAGGCAGGTTTGAGGCAGTTGGGTCGGTGGGCAAAAACCGTCTCTTTGCCTCGCTCTCCCGTTCTCTTTGTCTCCGCGCTTTTCTCAGTTAACCGCCGCGCCGATGAGAAACAATGGCGAGCAGGACTGCGGCGCGGAATACCAAGCAGGAGGATAATTCCCTGTTTCCGAGTACAGCAGATGTCATTTTTGTTCCCTTGAACTGTTGCATCCCGTGCAGGTCTAACTTGCAATCCCATTGTGTCAGCCATGCACCCTGGCATCTGTGTGTCCGTCGTTGGCAGGCTTTAATGCTTAAGCCTCAAAAAAAGAAAAAAATCCAACTTTACATGGCATTTGTACTGGATTGATTGAGTTTTATCCTCAAAGGATGAAACACTCCATCATTTTTCTGTCATGCTGTTTCTGTGCCTATGCTTTCTTATAATGAATTTTTTTTACTTCAGGCCGTCCTCTCTTGTCCTTTGCAGGATGAAATTGCTTCTTCAAACGAATTAGATGATTTTTGGTCTTGTAAGTCTGTTTATGCTTTCCTGGCATTGATATTTGTCATGCTAATAAAATGGACCCACCTCCACTGAGAAACTAAAAAGTAAAATGAATCTTTGGCTGCTGCTACCAGAGAACTTTTGACCTCCTAGACATTTGTAGCGTGCAGTAAAGTTTCATTTTACTGTCCTATGCAGCATAAAAGACATATGAGATCTCCTCACTAAGTAGGATGCAAAATTATATGATTGATGCTTGAGTGAGTGTAGGTTCTCATGGGACTGAGCACTTTCATTAAATTTGGCAAGGAGAGAGGAGAAATGGTATGGTCACTGGTCTGGAAGCCACCATTGGCAAACAGATGAGCTTTTAGCCTGTGTGTCTTGTCTGACTTTAGATCTATAGCTGCTACGGATGAGGGGGAAGCACTCATACTCTCACTAAGGGTTCATTGGTAGCAAATGCAGCAGAAACAGGGATGACCCTTTGACCCAAAAGATACTACATGTAACATAACTTACTCCTTTTAAAACAAGTCCCATGCAACTAATACGCTATACTAACAAAAGTATTCACTTGTCTGCCTTCGCATGGATATGAACTTCAGTGACCTCCCATTATTAATCCATAGGGTTTAATGTAATGTTGACCCACCCTTTACAGCTATAACAGCCTCAAGTCTTCTGGGAACAACCTCCAAAAGGTTTTGGAGTGTTTATGGGAATTTTTGACCACTCTTCCAGAAGGGCATTTTTGAGGTCTGTAACTAATGTTGGATTCAAAGGCCTGGCTCAGAGTCTCCGCTCAAATGCTTCTCAAACGCGTTCTATCTTGTTGAGATCAGGAGTCTGTGCAGGCCAGTCAAGTTCTTCCACACCAGGCTCGCTCATCCATGTCTTTATGGAACTTTCTTTGTGCACAGTCATGCTGGAGCATGAAGGGGCCATCCCCAAACTGTTCCCCCAAAATTGTGACCATGAAATTGTCCAAAATGTCTTGGTATGCTGAAGCATTAATAGTTCCTTTCACCTTTAAACAGCCGAGCCCAACTCCTGAAACAACCCCACACTTAACTTCACACTGTTCTCATGGCAACCTCCAAACCCAGACTCATCCATCGGATTGCCAGGCAGAGAAGCGTGATTCTTCACTGCAGAGAATGCTTCTCCACTCTTCCCCACTGGACTCCTGGAGTCCAGTAGGGAAGAGTGCATCCAACACTTTGCATTGCACTTGGTGATATAAGGCTTGGATGCAGCTGCATGGCCATGGAAACCCATTCCATGAAGCTCTCTACACACTGTTGCCTGTCTTGAGCAAAGCTGAGTTGTTGTCATTCCCAGTTGCTTCCACTTTATGATATGATACCACTAACAGACTATTTAGTAGTGAGGAAATGTCACAACTGGACTTGCTGCACAAGTCGCATCCTATCACAGTACCGTACTGGAATTCACTGAACACCCGAGAGCGACTTATTCTTTCCCGAATGTTTGTAGAAGCAGTCTGCATGCGTAGGTGCTTGTTTTTATATACCTGTACCAGTGGAAGTGACTGGAACACCTGAATTCAATGATTTGGATGGGTGAGTGAATTCTTTTGGCAATATCTTCTTTAGTTGTGTAGCTTAAATGGTATGTACTAGTAAAAGTAGTTGATAGTTATTGTAGGTTTGTAATATGATTGGTACAATGATTGCAAGTAGCTACAGGGTGTGCATTTTTGCACTGCAGGGAAAGTGTTTTTCCTAAGCTCTTATTTGTTCTTCTGCAACTTTTGTGCATTAACACACTCATCCTGTCTGGAGGTTGCATGGGGGGAAGTGTTAGAGGGATTTATTTTCTTTGCCTAAAGATCCACTGGGATCACCCAGCAGCAGTGGGATATGCCTCATTTAGGCCACTTTAAACACGTCGAAAATCCTTGATTGTATAGACGTGCGAGTTGGTGAATTTTGTTTCTGTGCTTGTTAGGGAGTCCCTGCGTGGGACCCACACATGCAAATAAACTCAGGGTGTTCTGTTCAGTGGGGCAGACGACAGAACAACATGTGCTGTTGAAAACCAACAGGAAGAGCTGCAGAAGACATTTATTTACACCACCTGAAGCCACAGAGGAAACACTATTTGTGACATGTGTGGTCCAGGGGGAGTCATAAAGACACAATGCCACTCTGTCCCCGAGTCCACAGACATTTGCTACACCCTCAGAGAGCCTTTGGGGCTAATAAAATAATTGAATTAACAGCTTAATCCTTATTACTGATCGCTTCCTCTGCATAGCCTCACAACAAGGCTTCACTGGCACATAGAAATCCATCTTGTTAAGTTTGACAGCGTCTTGCTGTATTCTGAATCAAAGCACAACAAAGGGGATGGGAAAAGTCAACTGGGTTGCTTGTTTAACAACTGGTGGGTGAGGTAAGAGCTCCAGGGACCTGATGGACACTCCCCAGCAAAATGAAATACCAATACCTGAGTCGCGCTCCACTTACATACCCTAAACAAACCCCTGGCAAGCATTGGAAAAATAATTACAGATGTGTGGGCCTGGCTCAAATATCAGAGAGGGTGGCTGTTTAACATTTGCTCTGCTTACCACGCAGTATCAATCAGCTCCAGAGAGTATCGTGGAGATACGTTCCTGGTTATTTAGAAATATACCGTTATTCATGTCAAGTTATTTACAAATCAACACCTATTATACATGACCTCCTGCTACATAATGTTTGTCTGATCAAACCAAACATCCATCATACTGCTCTTATCTGATTTTGTTGATGATGTCACAGTTAGACATTAACAGTATAGTTAAAGGTATTTAAGTGCTTGGGCAGCTACTGCCCATACCTACAGTGACAGTCTTTCCATTGTCACCAGTTGGGCTTTTGTGAACTGCGCTATAAACTTCTTAAAATAAAATTTCAAGAGAAGAAGAGTAAATGAATGTATAGAAAATCCAGTACTATCCTTTTAAAAGTAAATAACCGCCCAGAGAGTGAGGTCCCTTGGCGGAGGTCTGCGCTCTCTGAATGTCTCTTGTTAAACGTATGTACCCTTTATGATATTACTCTCCGTCACTGCACAGAAAGCCTTAGAAATGAAGCCAAGTACTACAGTTGTGCGATGTTGTTTGGGCTTCTGAACACTGCAATACGACCTGCACTGAAGATTAATGGATGTAAAATCTGTTCAGCCTACATGTCCTCGTCTTTTTCCCCTCACCTTGTTTTATCTAATCTCTCTTGGAGAAATTGAGTTAAAAAAGAAAATTAAGTGAGAACCGCTGATGGAAATTTTTTTCTTTTTTTTCAGAGATACAGTTCATCTCAGCAATTTGTGAATATGCTGTATTAGAAATTTCTTATATTTTAACATTACTCTATAATCACTCCGCTGCTGTGCTACATTTGTGTCTTTGATAGCGGGCCCATTTATATGCATTATGTTTCAGCCTCTTAATTTAACTGTGCAGACACAAAGACAAAGGTTGAATTATAATTCCCAACAGGAAAATGTCTCGCTGGAGATGTAATACTCTGTTCTCATTTCACACACTTCATTGGCCGGGCAATGGCATCATTTGTTTTTCATGTTAATTGCTAGACTCGCACCTTCTCGTAACTCACCATAATGACAGCTTTTAGCTTTTTTTTTTTCTTTTTCAGAGGAGTTCTAATCATATGCCAGGTCTAAGTGACTTTATTTAATCTTTCCATAGGTTCTGCAGAACAGCAGGTCGGGCCTTGCCTGGGCCTGAAAAAATCCAGCTCCTTGGAAAGCCTCCAGACGGCTGTTGCTGGGACAGTGCAGAATGGCGAGATCAATGTTCGCAGGTCGCGCTCGAGGATCGTCAGGAGCCGAGGCTGCAATGAGAGTTTCCGCGCTGCGATTGACAAATCGTACGAGAAGCCTGCTGTTACTGCGCCAGAAGAGGAGAACAGCGTGGACACATGTGAGTGTTTGAAACGCTGTTTAGGTAGAGTTTCAGTGTTGATGCAGAATACTGTGCCCAAGTTTGTGGTGCTAAAATAATGAACAATATAAGATATCAGTAGGTTATTACAAAGCAGTTCAGAATGACACATAAATGTAGGCCAGTTTAGTGATACTTTCACAGATCCACTGCACAAAGCACATCAGCAATAGGTGTCTAGGTTATGGATTTATGATTATTCACATAGTGTGGAATTGCTTTGGACTGTTCCAACATGTTAATGTTGGTTCTGATAGAAAGGTGTCAGGATAGACAGTGCATCACAGTTTATTGCGTATGGGGCTGCATAGGTGCAGACCAGTGAGGGTGCGCATGCTGATACCTGTCTGCCAACGAAAGCGTCAAGAACAGGGACATATGCATATCAGAATATATCAGATCTGGACCACATAGAAATAGAAGAGGGTGCCCTCGTCTGATGAGTCAAGTCAAATTTTCTTTTACATCAGATAGCTGTGTGTGTGTGCATCGCTTATCATGCACTGTGCGAAGAAACAGTATAATTCTTTGGGCAATGTTCTGCTGGGAAACCTTGGGTCCTGCCATCTATGTTACTTTGACACATACCACCTACCTAAACATTGTTGCAGGCCATGTAACCCTTTCATGGAAATACAGTTTGGAAATACAGGATAATGCACTCTGTCTCAAAGCATAAAAGATTCAGGAATGGTTTGAGGAGCGCAACAATGAGTTTGAGGTGTTGACTTGGCCTCCAAATTCTCCAGATCTCAATCCAATCAAGCATCTGTGGGATGTGCTGGACAAACAAGTCCTAACCACGGAGGCCCCACCTCACAACTCACAGCTAACATCTTGGTGCAGATACCACAGCACACCTTTAGGGGTCTAGTGGAGTCTATGCCTCGATGGGTCATGGCTGTATTAACAGCAAAAGGGGGACCAACAACAATATTAGGCAGGTGGTCATAATGTTATATGCAGGGGTGCACATAAGTGGTCCGCAAGTGCGCATTCGCTGTCAAAATTAAAGACGCCCACCAGATAAGAAGTTGCAACGCACGTTCGTGTACATATAAAAGGCAGTGTTTTTGTCCGCTAGAGTGGGATTTTCACGGCATATTCTGCACCACATCTCTGTGCGTTCATCATTTGTTTGAAGCCAGCTCACCTCCTGCAACCACTTTTCTGAGAATACGCGCTTCTTTTGCGGTTCGGACTACGCCTGACATTTCTTTGGAGGTGGAGGAACACCAAAGTCATTGCTTAAAGGAGCTTTCTTCTTCGACATCTTCAAGAGTTCTAAACAAATGTCTGTCCTCCTCCAGAAAATCTTATGCACGCAAACGTTGTAACTTCTTATCTGGTGCACGTCTTTTATTTTGACAGCGAATGCGCACCTGTGGACCACTTATGTGCACCCCTGGTTATATGTATCTGTCTGCTCCTCTTGGTTTTGGCACATATACGACAGAACTTTGTCCGGTATTTCTTCCATCTGTTTGTTTACTTGTGTACCTGACAGGGCCTAAAAACCACAATTACTTTAATTCATTTAAAATATGAAGAGAGAAAAAGAAGAACTAGAAAGACACCCTACCTTCTCTTTCAAGGCATGTATCCTTCACTACTTAGTGTTTGATAACAAAAAGACATGCAGCGCATACGGAGAGACAGCCGTCTTACGTTTTCCGACAGGTAATAACACCACAACACCACAAGAGTAATCACTCGATATAAATTTCCATTCACCATTAAAGGATTCCATTAAACGAGCTGGGGGGACATTTGAAAAAAGAAGGAATTATTTGCCTGAAATGCTTTGTTCTCATAAGCTCTGTCGGCAAGCCACTAAATACAGTCTTATCTCGGCAAAGAAAAATGGGGAAAGCAACCGATTTCCCCTGCCGCTGTATATTGCATTCTCCCCATGATATTCAAATAACTCTGTTTTTCAATTTAGATAAAAGCAGCCAGTCTGTGCTCGTCACCGAGGTTAATAGTCAAAGTTGACAGATAAGCCTCTGCCTTCCCCTGCTCCCAGACTTTTATTTACATAAAATAAGAATGTGGCATCACCTAAAGAAAATGTGTCCCCACAAGATATCCCGCTGGGCAAAAATGCACTTTCCCTTGTGCTACTTTGTGTTGTGTGGTTCGAGCAAAGAAAAAAAAAAGAAAACGGAAAAAAAAACCATCTGTGCTGTGCAAAAATCCCTTCTTTCATTTTTTTTTTTTCAGAATAAGACTGGCAATTTTACTTACGTCTGTCATAACCTTTGCTGACAGACCGGCTTAGACGTCCTTGATTATTAAAGCAAGAAAGTTCACTTGTAGACTTTCATGAAGGTGACGAAATGTTTCTTGCTCGTCTGTCTCTGTGAAATGATCTTTCGCTGTCCTGACGCTTTCATCAGAACCTCTGACGTCAGCCTTTTGCTTCTGAGCTCCATTAAATTGCTGCAGACGGCCTCACCTTTTGATAACCGGTATTAAAGGCTTTTGTGTATTTTTCGCTTCTTTCTCTCAACTTTGTAATATTTAAAATTGATTGCCTTTTTTTCTTTTTAAATCAGCCTTCACTTTCCCTTTAAATGAGTCTTTCTGCTAAGTCAATAAGACAAATTAACCTTGGTGCAAAAGCATGCAGATATATCTACATTCACACATGGATGCATTTGCACACATGCGTAAGCACTCATGGCTGTAACTGCTCTCTGGGAGGCTCTGGATTACATTGTTTTGGGTGTTATCTGCAGCTTGGCATCACTAAGCAGTAGCAGCATTAGCACCACTGCTAATCTCTGTCATTTAAATAGCCAGATACAGCTCACAGCTGCTATTCACTCTTAAGTGGATGATAAGCGGGCCACCAGATTGAGCGATAGAATCGGCGCCCATCCAGAGCCCGCGACCGAATTTGGGGAGGTGGGGAGGGGCTCCGTGCAGAGATGAATTGTAAGAGTGTGCAGGTTTAATCTGCCCCGCTTCGTTCTCTTGTTTCGGCTATACACAGTGGCTCGCGCTCAGATTCCATTTCAGTAATTTCCTCCGAGATGACAGCTGAAAGAAATAGCTGATAGCTCCTCAGATCGCAAGAGAAAACAAACCCCACTGTTCATCCTTGAAATGTGAATCCAGCCGCTCCTCCTTCTCCTCAGTCTGCCTCATCCCGTATTCCAAAAATCCATCACGCACCCCCCCTCCACCCCCTTCCCCTTCTCTCCCTGCGATAAGCGCTTTTCGCTCCTCCATCAAAGGAAGAAGTTGGACAACGACGCGCAAGACTGTAATAAGTTGTAATCTGAAGGACATCTACCTCATGTCTCCGAGCCAGAGATGGAGCGCTGACAGGAGCGACGCCGACCGCGGAGCACACCGTATTTGCAATTAAGATCCCCGGGAGCCTTTTTCGAGATGATTTAAATGTATAATTACTGACAGATTAATTACATTTTTGCACATCGGCTCTGATTAGGTGTGATGGAAACTTTGAGTTTAATCAACCTTGCATCACCTAAGGAGTGTGGTTTCAGTTTGATGTCTGGGCTGAAATGAGTTCAAATGTAATTAAGAAGCAGATTCATGAGACATCGCAGCGCGCTCTGTTTTCACAAGTGTTTTTTTTTTTGTGGGGGTTGGCAAAATGAAGTTCTCTTGTGATCTTTGAGAAATGTACACAGACGAAATAACTTGAGGCTTTCAGCTAAAGTAAAAATGTGTTCAGCCCCAACACTAGTCCCAACTAGTCTACAATGTAAATATATTCTGCTCTAATGAGGCAAATGTATTCAGTGTGTTTTATTCAAAGCTGTTATACCTTGTGGGACACAGTTTTAGTTTTTTTATAGTTCCTCTGATGTTACTAAGAGGAAAAAAACCCAAAGTGATGCTTTTTCACAATAAAAGAAAAAGCAGTGTTGTTGAGTACTTATTTCAATTATGACACCGGTGATCTGTGGGGAATCAAGTCAAAGTTTAATAACTTTTTCTTTTTCTTTGTCTTTCTCTTTCTGTGTTGGCATGAATGTTTCCGGCATTTAACTCCCACTCCTTGTTGCTTTTATCTTTTCACTCCAGTGGATGATGACACAAGCTCCCGATCGGGTCAAGAGTCCATGTCCACCAGCGGTGACCTGACTTCGGGCCCCTGGCTGAATGGCAGAGACGACAGACAGAAAGATCAGGAGAAGTCTGGGGTGAAGGAGAAGAAGAAGCCAGAAAGGGAGAAAGAAAAAGACAAGGACAAGAATAAATCCAAGAAAGGCGTGCTGAAGGGCTTGTTCAGGTAGGAACCAGACGGAGCTCAGCTCAAACCCCTAAACAGCTCCACCGTCCACTGCCACGAGCATTAATCACTATCTGCTTTATTTAATTCCACTCACCACATCCGCCACTGGATCATACGGAATTTGAATGCATTCTGTGGATGTTGCCGGCGCTAATCAGGGACCTCTCTCCTTGAACCCTGCAAGGGGAGGAGAGTTATCGACCTCAAGGGCCTCTGGCACTTTTGAGCCAGATTATTTTTAATAAGGGCGCCATGTTTTATTCATAATCCCGTGCACGTGTGCCTCCTATCCAAACACACTCATCATTTGTGAACCAGAGGAAAATGTTCTGTGCTCATGCCGGAGCTAACGGGGGGTTGGCTTTGAGAATAAAAGACGATAAAATCGACTGCAGGTCGGAGTTAGTTGTTGCCCGTGGCTGGTGTTCTCAGCGGCCGCCTCATCATGCGGTAGCGAAATTTCAGGAGCAGGCTGTCTGGGGAGACCGTCTGGCTGTCTGGGGTGGTATGATTTTGTTCTTAACATCTACAGATATTCATCGGTATAAAAAACCCCCAAAACTATTTGAAGCAAAAGTAATTTAATTAGCACTCATCACAACTGCTGTAGGTCCTTCAGTGTTGTCATTACCACATCATGCCGCCTAATAACTTAGAGGCTGGGAGATGTTGTGGGCTGTGAGGTTCCTCTCCCAGTCTGGGAAATAGTTTCCCTGGCAGAGTTCTTCATCCTGAGAAGACAGTCACTTTGAACTGTGGACAATGCAGTTGGACAGTGTGAGGAGAAACACGCAAAGGGAAGTTGATGGAAAATAAACATCCCGTGGTGGTTTCTACTGAGCACGTCTGTCTGCCACAAGCAAAATTAGGAGTCACGTTAATTATTTCAACTCCACGCACATTTAAATATGGCATAAATTAACGGCGGAGGCGGTGCGGGCCGTTATCGTGCCGTGAGTCGTTTTCATGTGGATTGCTTTAATGGGATTAGTTAGCATATCACGGCGCACGCCTCAGTAATGAACAATAAAGATGACAAGTGTGCTTTGAGGTGATGATTGAGGAATGTAGGAAGCTGTCTTATCTTCCATTATTTTTACTTTTCTGATTTATTTACTTACCCGCCTCTTATTGCGTAATGTAGTGTGAAAAGCTCGTGCGTCCCAGTGTCGTGGACGCGTAAGTCTTCGTGGGAGGACAGAGGAAAAAAGCGAACTGCAATCCAAATTGACAGGTGAAATTTGAGCCACGGGTTTGACACCATGACATGCAATCAGCACCGTTGGCAAACCTTTATGAGTGGCTGTGTGCTTGGCTTGATAGGTGTCTTCTGGGTGATTTTTTATTTTTTTTTGAAGTGCATGTTGGCCCTTGGCATGCCCTCCTTGGCCTCATCATCGTTCTTCATTATCTTTGAGTGCCACAGCCACTTAAGAGTTGGCATGCGACAGGCCTCACTGACACTCCCCCCATGCTCTGTGCATTTAACGCCAGCCCCCGTGCCTCCTGAATATTAAAACCGCGACTCCATGACTCCGAAACCTCGTCGTCTATTTGCTACTTCTCTACTTCGAACTGCATTTTCTATTTAAAGCTCTCAGACCTGCACATCAACAATGTCCTCTTCTATCCCCTCCCTGTTCTTCCTCGTTCGAAAACATCATCGTTTCAGAAAGTTAGAAATGGCAAAGAGTTGAGGTGAGAATGAACGAGTCCCACTGGATACAACAGCAAACTCTTTCTATAAAGAACAGTCTGGAGTGATGTGAAATGCCTAGCAGTCAAAAGGGAGGAGAGGGAAAGAAAGCGAAAAAGATCTAACTATTGTGTGTCTCACTTTTAGCAGTTCCAAAAGTTTTCCCTGATTTCAGAGTGAAAAGTTTAACTTTGCATGACCAAAAGGTTTGGCTGACAGTTACTCGAACACCCGGGCTTGCGTGCCACAGAATTTATATTAGCGAGCTTCACGTGCGAGTGTCTCGCCATTAAATCGCTGCATCGTGGAGACATCCTCGTTGGGTTAATCCTTTGTGCTGCTTGTCTCGGCGGTTTTCATCTGCATAAAATGGATAGCCAGGCAGCCACTTTTTCCTGCATTTCTCACAGATGCATGTTATAGCACTCCCTCTAAGGAGATTTCAAGGAGTTTGCAGTGCGATGCAATTTGAGCTCATTTGCATGCAGGACTTTGGACGGCCTGATGAACGTGTAGCGCACGTCCACTTAATGGACAGCCTGATTGGAAGTGCATTAACATTGGAGCCAGGGGGAAGGAAGATGGCCTAATATAGGGTGGGAGAGGAGGGGGAAGAGTGGGAGATAAATACAGCGAGTGCAAGAATGGCTGAACGTGTGCAAGAGGGTGATGGAAAGAAAATTGACTGCCTAAAGCTCAAAGCAGGAAAAAAACCCCCACTGCAGTGCACAGCCTTGGCTTCCAAGCCCTTCATACTGTACAGACTGTAGGCTGGGAGGCTGCCTGGTATACAGTCCTGTAACATGAATGGATAGCAGTACGCATCTATGCATGCTTCCACAGAACAAAAAACAAGCCCCAGGCAGTTTGACATCGCTGTTATTTCTTGAATGTCTGCTGGACGCATGCATAGCTTGTCCACTGGTGCATCATATAGGGAAGAGCACAGGGGAACGCATCATCCACCCCTCAAAACCATTGTATGTGATTATTCATGTCCTTTCTAGTGGATAACATGTGATCATTACTTTCCACTCCTATCAGTTTTGTTTAGATGTTGGAAGCGTTGCCCAGGGCTCTGTTAGCATGCTAGCAGACAATGATGTCTGGGCCAGCCTGGGAGATTCCCCTTGATGTACCTAATGAGGTGCTGTTTATCTGCCGTGTGACTGACTGACCGCCTCCATCAAAGCCCCATCTCCATTATTGTGGTGGAAAGGAGGAAAAAAATTTTTTTTTTTTTACATTGTATATGTATATATATTAATTTAGACAGTAGGCATTATTAGTGTGTGTGTGCGCCTGTGAAAATGTATTTCTGTGTATTCAACCCTCTCTTATTGCAATTCAGTTAACAGTTTTTTGTTGTTTTGAAATGCAACAGACTATTTAAAAATGTAGGCTAGCATTATCACTGGGGTGAGGGTTGCAAAAAAAAAAAGCTGGGATGGGAAATGGGGAGCAGAGAAAGGTGGGGGGGGGGTGGGTTAGGGTGGAACGAGAGAAGGAGCGTGTGCACTGGAGTGAACTGGGGCACCAAAGAAGAGTGGGAAAGACGGATGAAAAGGAAACGGGAGAGGCAGAATGAGGGAAGAAGGGAGCACTTCAGAGCGACAGTCACGGCATCATGCTACTGTCCGCCTGGGGGGGGAGACCGGGGATCTTTGGCGATGCGTGCCTGCGCTCGTGCACGTGCGCACGCGTGCATGCTCAAGCTTCTTCAAGGTGCATGTAAGATTTGCACGTTTGCATGTGTGTAATGTGCGTTTGCCTTGTGCACGTTAGATGAAAAGACTCTGTTAATGGGATGTGGCACCCTTCCTCCCCAGAGCTCCCCCAGCCGTGCACACTTACTCCTTTTTTTTTTCTTTCTTTTCCCTCCACCCATCCTCCCCACCGATCCACCAATCTGATCAGCGGCATGCGTCTCGCTAAGCCATCCCACACTGGAGCTCAGTATGACAGCCATGCACCCTCCACCCCTTTCCATTCTCACCCCAGGGAGCTCATCTGCCTGCTCCGCCCCATAAATGCAATCCCACTCGAGGCTACACAGACAGAGATGAGGGAGAACCGGGAGCTGGAACGGAGGGTTGCTTTCCATCCCTCAATCTTTATTATTCTTAGGTAGCACGGGAGCGCACTCTCGGCACGTGGGGGCGGTGCCCGTGTGTTTGCATTTGTGAATATGCCGAGAATATGGATGCCATGCTGTATGACCATGATTGCCTTCTGTGAGGCATGAGAGTGGGTAGTCTGTGTTGCCATGCAGTTTCGTGTCTTTATGCCGTGTGATCCTTTCAGCTCATGTGGGTGTGAACGGCTGATGGCGGGTGAGCCAGTTTGATCATTAGTACGCTGACATGATATACACATTAACTTGTTTTTTTCTTCTTTTTTACACACACACACACGCACACACACGCACACACACACACACGCACACACATGCGCACACACACACGCAGAGCTAATGGAGCAACACAGACAAGAACACACACTTTCTCAAGCTAACACACCCCTCAGCACCTTCATTTTCCCCACACAGACACACACACATGCTCGCATATGCTTGTAGTATTATGCCACAGTTGATTTGGAGACAGCAATTAGCCGCCTCCACATGTGGGCCTTGACATCTGCTGAATGTAATCTGAGAGAAAATGATAATTGTTCTTCCTTTGCTCTGCCTAACTCATCATAATGTCGATGCTGAGCCGCTAAAGGGAAGGATGGGGTGCAGCGTTAAGCACGAGAACGGCGACATCTGAAGCCACGTGACAAATATTAACGCGGGAAAAACTAATTGTGTTAAAAGCAACTTATCTTGGATTGTGAATAGTGATGAGTGGCCAGTGTTTTGTCTTTTTGGGGGTTTTTTTTCTTTCCGGATATTACCTCGGAGTGGAAGGGAAGGATAGGGAAAGAACTACAAATTTCTCCTGTCATGGATAAATATTTCAGAGGGGACTTAATGCTGAACTTGTCAGCTTTGCCAAGTGCAAAGTCATGCCTCAATATCACCTTCAAATGGTTGCTCGGCTAAAAGAAATATCATGTCACTGAGGGCGCTACAGAGAGAGCAGGTCGGCCTTTTCAGCTTCTCAGGGGGAGAACACCTTTTTACAAAACTCCTTCCCTTCACAAGTCAGTACGTGATGCCCTAACTTTAAAGGTGTGTGTATGTATATATATATATATATATATATATATATATATATATATATATATATAGATAGATAGATTGATATAATATGCACTCTGAGTGTGACATCCCATTACTCTCCTGCCAGTTATGTTACCAAAGAGGCCCAGCAGGAGACCAAACAGCTACCAACAGTCTCCCACTGAACATTAGCACCACTGTCACACAATGCACTGACACGAGAAGGAAAGGGTGAAAAAACAAAACTCTTGTGCCTGACAGTTCAAAACCCTTGTGTTGTCCTCGAGATTCCCATACACTTGTTTCCCATACACCTAGGGGTCATTTGTGACCCGAGGACAACACAAGGGTTACGGGTGAACGTTGCTTTGCATCTTGTATCAAACCCTGAATGCCTCTGTTTTTTTCTGGAGGGTTGAAACATTTAGAAATGTGGAGGATGGGAATAAGGATGGAGGGAGGAGTGGTGAACTTTAATAACCGGCGGGGGTGGGAGTGGTGGGGGGGACAGCGGTTGTCCGGTTGCACTTCCTCTGCTATTGGCCACTCGATGCAAATGTGATTGGGCAGCGCTAGACCTCCATCAGACAGCCCTGAAGTAATTAGGTTTAGAATGATCATGCAGTGCTGCAAGATAGACCTTGAAGAATGGGGAGTAGTGGTGAGGCTAGTCTGTGTGTGTGTGTGTGTGTGTGTGTGTGTGTGTGTGTGTGTGTGTGTGTGTGTGTGTGTGTGTGTGTGTGTCTGTGTGTGTGGGAGGTGGTGTTGCATGATGGAGTTAATTGAATCTGAAATCTTGTCGGCCTGAAATGAGATCCACCGATGTCTCTCACACTGTGTCTCCTGCAGAGGGCTGCAAACATGACTGAATTCATAAAGTGTGTTATTAAAGAGCTCAAATTAAGTGTAGCAGCGCACCCCTCCATATTCTACCAGGCCTATGACTACTAATGATCCAACCCCAGCGGAATCTCAACCAGATGCATCAATGGACATGCGAGACTTCTCTTCTCTTCTCTTCTCTTCTCTTCTCTTCTCTTCTCTTCTCTTCTCTCTCTCCTGTCCTCTTCCCTTCTCTCCCCTCCTCTCCTCCCTACCGCTCAGCTCTCTGATGTTCTCAAAGAACCCGCTTCATGTTTCTTAACTTCCTCCCTCTCTCTCTCTCTGCCTCTCACACTTGATTTTCTTGTTTTTCACACTTTGAGACACTTTGATGTTATTTTTTTCTCCTCCTTTGATCAATCAGAGAAAGGCTGTTCAATGCAACTGGAATCTCAGAGGACAGGCAGATTTAAAAATAATGAGAAAGCGTTAAGAACATGAATGTGGATCTGAGAAAGGCACAATCCCATTTTGTGTTTTTCTAAATAGTACAAATGAATCGCTAATGTCTCCTTTAATAAACCATATTAATATATGTCTCTGGTCTATAGGAGAAGGGAAAAAGATTACGCATACGTTGAATTAGAAATGCAAGGCATGCTTGATATTATGGAGACAGAGGTCTCCCCCCCCCCGTGTCCTATGCAAATTAAGTGGGCTGCCTGCTACAGTTGCATTCATTGCTAGTCTCCTCACCCATCCACCAGGCTTAGCATGTAATGAAACTGAGGCCTTCGGCTGAAATGACCTTTCCCATTCACTGAGTTTCCACCTGCTGATTTGCGCTCACACCTTAACATATGAGTGAGAAGATGGGTAGTGGGGACAGGTCGATCACAGTGAAGACAACGGAGAAAAAAAATAGAAGAGCTGGGAAAATAGCTTTTGAATTACAAAGGTAAAATCAATCGATGCTGGATTACACTTCTGATTTCCATCAAAGGCAGCCAGGTAAAGCCAGGAACCATATTCCTCTTGTTCTGGCAGCGTCTCTACATGCGTTCAGCATGTAGAGTGAAATTGTCTGTTATTTTTTTCTCTTTTTCTCTGATCATTTTTTTTTTTTTTAATTCTTCAGTAAGCGTGTCAGGGAGATGCAGATTCCTTTCATAGCTGGATTGATTGATTTCATTCCTCCCTGTGTTTTTCATCAAGGAATCTTAATTGGACTCTCACTGCCATACAAACATATGTGAGCGCCCCATCAACCTGCCCCACACGCCAACCATTGCTTTGTGAGTGGGGGAGGTGGAGAGTGCAAAGCTATGTATGTGAGTTGGAGAGAGAGAGAGGGAGGATGTGGAGAGTATGTGATGATGGATGAAACGATCCACAGCAGCAGATAAAGGCCAGGTAATATTTCCACCTGCAGGTCCACATCATGTCAGGTTCAAGGCCCTTCAGAGCTAATTGAGTACAAGCAACGTTATATCTGTGGCTGAATAAGACGTTTTTCCAAAGTCTAAAGTTCGGCTACATCTACATTTTCCCAGGCAAGCGTGAGCGAGAGGACACATGGTCTCATGCCTTTATTTTTTAGGGCTGTGTCCACTTAATACTACACTATATAACTTAATAATACTTATTATTAATAAAAAGCATAGCATTATTGAGGCACTGCAAATTATTTAATCCCAACAATGTCATTTCTAAAGCTTTTAATTGGTCATACTTGTTGCCAGTGATGTAATTAACCATTATAAGTCCAGAGTGCACAGCCAGTCAGGAATGGGGCAGCAATAAACAGATGTAATGTGAGAGGCAGCGGAGGAGACCTGCATAGAGTCCTGTGTAATTCCATGTAACCACAGACCATATGCAACGTAGAAAAAACAAAGAGTCTGAGAGTGCATTTGTCATACTGTTTACTCATGAAAGCTACGTGCTCTGAACAATGTTCACTGGCCTTTTCTTGATGTACTGTGTAATGAATGTTCAGTAGCATTTTATAAACTGGTTGTGAGCACAGGTAAAACGTCTGGTTTTGCCCGACTACACTGAAGTTTTGTGAATGTAGTTTGAAAACTGGATTAGAGTTTTGGCAAACTTTGACAACTTAAAACACATACAGTACGTGGGCAGTAGAGGCATATCTGATCCTATTAAGCATGTCTAATTTGTTTGTTTTCATAACGATTTCTCACTTCAAAAATGCTACATGCAGCTTTTTTGTAAGGGTCACGGTTCTGTCCTTCGCAGTGTTTTTACCATCAGCCTCATTCAGCTGTAGAAGAGGAGTGTCCAGGGTTATTTATCTAACCTTGCTCGTGATGTGCAGTCACTATCCCTGAGATTCCTCAGGATTCCTCGCTTGCTTATCCTCACTTTATTTACCATTACTGTCACTCCCTCACTCTTTTTATAAAAAAAAAATTCTGTGTATCCTCACACATCCCTCCCTTCTTCCCTCCTCCTTCAACCTGCCCTGGAGATTCATTGTGGCATTGACAGAAAGACCTCTCCCGTCTCCCTCTGAATGCTGGGAGCGATGTATATCTCGGATCAGCGGTTTTTGCTGTCTCCTTCCCCCAACTGGCTGAAAATGCAGCGCTTGAGCCGCCGTGCATCCATGCATGCATTTCAAAGTCTAACGTTTACAAGGCAGACAACCTGTCTCACTTCTCTCCTTTGCCCGTCCTTCAGGCGAGGGTCTCGCAAATCAGACATTTGAGCGTCACCGAATACATCTGTCTGCAGACTCATCGGCATGTAAATGAGTTGGCAAACAATTGCGAGAAGCGGGGATAATCAAAGCAGGGAAGACAAAAGGCCTGATGAATACAATTAATTTGAGATAATCTTCTATCATGACAATAATCATAAGCTGTTTTTCCCCCCGTCACCTACACGTTCTAATCGGTGTAAGTCATAGGAGGTGAAAGCAGCTGTAACTCCAGTCGCCAAACCAACAATCAGCAGAAATCTCCAGTTCTCATTAGTTTGTGCACATCTGCGGTAGTTTGCAGCGCTATTCCAAAAAATTCAGTCTTGACATCTGCGGTTGAAGTTTCCGTCATTAAAAGAGCTGAGCAGACTTTGGGTGTTGTGTTTGCCTAATGTCGAGGGTTTGTGTTGGAGGCATGCAGCAGAAGCCTGGCTGAGGACGCAGACAGTGGCAGTGATCAAAATGGCCCATTAGGAATGCAGCAGGCTGTACTGTATCTAGGTCACAGCCTGAGCCACCTACTGTAGCTCCTCTGCTGATAAAACCCTCTCCTCCTCCATCACTGTATCCCTGGGTGAGGGTGTATGGACAGCATACTGCGGTCAGGCACAGCATTATGAGCACTGTGAGGGGAAGCAAATAACACAGATTATCTGTTCATCAGGGCACCTGTTAGTGGGTGGGATATTTTAGGGAGCAAGTGAACATTTTTTTCCTCAAAGCCACCTGAGCTACAGGGGTGGCTGTAGCTACAGGTGGTAGAGCACGTCAGCTACTAACCGGAAGGTTGGTGGTTCGATCCCAGGCTCCTCCAGTCTGCATGCCAAATATCCTTGGGCAAGATACTAACCCCATCGCAGTGTGAATGTGTATGAATGTTAGTTAGTAAGCACTTAACAACTTAGAAAAAACGTGCTTGTGTGAATGGGTGTGATTGGGTGAATGAATTAGTTGTATAAAGTGCTTTGAGTGCTCAGAGTAGAAAAGTGCTATATAAGAACCATTTGCCATTTACACTGTGATGGCTAGAGGTTTGGGTCAGGGTGCACGTGTGTCGCTTACCTGGGGAGCACCTGGCCTCAGGATGCACTATGGGAAGAAAGCAAGCCGATGGAGGCAGTGTGATGTTTTTATTAAGGTCCTGCTGCGAAAACCTGGGTCCTACCATCCATGTAGATGTTACTTTGCCACATACCAACCTGCTTCAAAGCAAAAATGGTTCAGGAACGGTTTGAGGAGCACAACAAAGAGTTTGAGGTGTTGGCTCTGCCCCAGATCTCAATCTAATCACGCATCTGTCCGACATGCCGGACAAACAAGTCTGATCAAAGGAGGCCCCACCTCACAGCTCACAGAACCACTTACATACCACAGCACACCCTCAGGGGTCAGGTGGGCTACACATTGAAAATCAAATGTGATTGTATGTGAACTTTTTGTCTCTCATCTACAATTTATGGCTCTTAGTAATTATATGTTTCTTTTTTTGTGCACCACAAGAGGAAGAAACTCTGCAAGATGAGCAATGAAAATAATAAATCAAACAGAACATCATCACAGGGAAATATGATCAGAAGCTACACACAACTACACGCATTCAAAGCCTCAATTCAATACCTGAACTTCCCTCCAAGCTGCTCAAGTGCCTCTGTGTAAATTGTCCTTCAGAAACTCCCTCCTCGCTGCGCTCATACACTTTAACAAATGGATGTATGAATGTGTTTAGACTGTTTATTTGTGTTGTAATGAGAGGCTTTAATCAGGGGTGTCATGGGTTTGAATTGTTCCTCCGAGTGTGCACGGAAACTCCCCTCCCCTCCAAACATACACGCACGCACAACTCAGTGATTTATGCGAAACATTAAAGGCAATCATGTTGGGCTGGGCCTTGTCCTTTGTATTGCACAGGCTGCTTGAAATATGGAAAAGCCAAGCTGTTCCCTGATATACAGGCACACGCATAAACATAAAGACCATAAACACACACACATGCACGGGTGTTTGTGTGTATCCTGTTCTTCTTAAATATGAATAATTAGTGCAGAATAAATGAATGGATTGTGGGTTTTGTTTTCCTTTTTTTCTTTCTTGTAAATATACAAAACACACAGGGAAACTTTTTGATTGTAAATAGATATGCAGACTCTCCCACACAGACATGCACGTGTGTTTAGTTCAACAGTTGCTTTAAATCTCATAGTTGGTAGTTTGGAGGCAGAGAAACAAGCCTCAGCCATTCACTGAGATGTACAGCCTCAATAAAAACATGTATAAAAAATATGTAAATAAAAACAGAACGCAACAATCCCAAAAAATCTCATAAACCCAGATTTTATTCACAATAAAACACAAAAAACATCAAGTGTTGTAAACGGAAACATTTTACTGTTCCGTGAAGAATATTAGCTCATTTTGGATTTGATGATGGCAACATTGGGTCAATAAGAGGCTAAAAAAAGTAAGTGCTGCTAAAAGGGAACAGCTGGAGGAGCATTTTACGACTAATTAGGTTCATTGGCAGCACATCGCTAACATGACTGGGTATACAAAGAGCATCTTAGAGAGGCAGAGGTTCACCAATCTGCAAAAGAACTGCATCTACAAATTATGGAGAAGTTTCAGAATGATAATTTACCGTGCAAGACTTTTAATGTGTAATCTACAACATAGAATATCATAGATCATAATATCAAAAGGGTCAGAGAATGGTCTTTGGATAGTCAATCTTTTGGCTTCAATGTATTAAAAACGATTCTGTGATGGAAATCGCTGCACGGGATTCAGATCACTGTACCATCCACAAATGCAGATCCAAGCTCTTTCAAGTGGAAACGGCTCTGCGATCAGATGGATTTAAATTTGAAATTCTTATTGGGAAACATGAACGCCTCATCTCCCGGACTAAATAGACGAGGGAGCATCGTATCCGTGTGTTTTCTATGGTCTCTGCGACCAAAAAGAACATTTCTCAGTTAAAATCAGATTCTCACATGCTGGAATTTGAAAATCTAAAAGAAAAACTGAGTTAAGGATGTTGGATAAAGTCTGTAAAACAATAGTGAAGAGAGGGGGAAAAAACAGGAAGCTTGACTGACAGAGAACAGGAAATACTGTCTGAGATGGCAGGAAAAAGGGTGCATTTTAAGGCCAAAACCAATTTTCTACAGGTTGGTATGGCACCAATTTCAATGCACCTGTCAGGGAATTCATTTCCATTCAATAAGCTCTTTATGGTAAATGTGTCGAGACAGTGATATTGGTTGAGAAATAGAACGTTTAAGCAAAATGATCCCAGATTGCGTATGGTTGTAAAATATTTTTCTTTGTCATTATTTTAGTGTGGGGAGAAAAAAACAGCTACAAATACACAAAGCATTACTGAAACTGATCTATCCTCGACGTGACAGCTGTCTTTGCTGTTCAGCTGAAAGACCTAAGAGGTGTAAAACTTTCCGGGGAAAATATTATTTTTCCTGTGGCATTGTCCCCCTACTGGGGTGTGGTGCACTGATGTCATGAATAAATGCATGTCATGCCTCCACGGTGCAGAACCCATCACTGTCTCGCCTGGGATGAACCATTCTGACTCCCATCCTCCCTCCCT
Source organism: Simochromis diagramma (assembly GCF_900408965.1). Taxonomy (NCBI): domain Eukaryota; kingdom Metazoa; phylum Chordata; class Actinopteri; order Cichliformes; family Cichlidae; genus Simochromis; species Simochromis diagramma. Next base: position 1,600,885 of record NW_024387503.1, on the reverse strand, counting down.
CCTACGCCCCCGCTCCTGCTTTTTTCACACCATCACTGGAAGAATTAGGCCCGACTTCCCTCCAGAGCTGCAGCCAATCAACAACAGCTGTCCACAGCTTCTCTGAAGGAAATTGATTGGTTTAGTGTACACATGGGCTTATCCAATGAGGCGAAAGCTGTGACCTGTGGGAAGCAGTCTCTATAAAAGGCAAGAGGATGTGCAGAAGTATTAAAGGCTGTGTTATTCTGAAGGTGCATGCTATACCACCACCAAACCCAAGACACTATGAACTCAAAGATCTGACACACGGAGGGTTGCAGTCTTGCTCCTTAAGATATTAAGGAAAATGCTTTCCTGAGGAATTCCACATTCTACACATTCTAGTTCAAGAGGTCTGTTTGAGCAGGGAAGGAACTGACTGACATTACAGGTTGCAGATAATGAGTTCCACGGGGAGGGAGATAATCAGCCAGCGGCTGTTGGAGGCATCATCCCATACCACTGTGGGGTTGGTGTCCCAGGAAACCAGCGGTGGCAGCGTTACTCTGAGGCCACTCTACGATAACGAATGCGCCTTTAATGCCCGTTAACGATCGCTGGGTCACAGCGTGATTCCCAGGGAAGAGAAAAAAGTTCCTACTTTGTTTTTTCTATCTTATTGTTTTTATGAGACAGCTATGTGTCTCACCTCAGGTGGAGAGTGTTTACTCACCAAAGCTGCAACAACACTTATCCAGCGAAGACAAATGTATAAAAGTCTGGCCTTCCTAACAAGGCGCTATTAAAATTACATGCCACTGTCAGTATCTTGCCCCGGGTGCCGTGTTTAGAAATCGTGTACTGCTCCTTATTGCTTGCATTGGAGAGGAATAACTGAAGTTAGAGAGAGCATACTATATCTCTGCTTGTGTGTATATGTGTGTGTGTACTTGTCTTAACTTTGTTCTCCTTACCACCCCCCGGTCAATATGACGATAATCACAAGTCTTGATTTTTCTCTGAGAGAAAGGAGTATTTTTAATGGTGCTTTATAGATTATCACCATGAAATGCAGGGGTGGAGGCATAAAAATTTATTTTCTTCCTGACTGCCACAAATACAGTCGGAGGCGATGGGGGGGGGGGGCTCAGACACCACATCAGATGTCTGCCGGGGACTTCGCCCTGGGAGATTTGGATTAACTTTCAGGTTGGCTGAGCAGAAACCATAATGATTCTCTCTGTCTGCCCTTGAAATTATCTTCTCATCACTTACTCAAATTGATAGATGCAGTCATTTTTATTTTTCCCCCCTCCTTTCTCGCTCACCTAGTTCCATTTGCAGGTTTGAATAATGCCAGAAGATGTAACACCTCATATGATGAGCGCATCATCTGCGGGGTAAGCCGTGTGGTCCGTCATAACCTCGGGTTCACTTTTAAAAATCCCACAAATTTTCAAAGGAGGAATAGACAGCCATTTTTTTTCCTTGTCTTTTCTTCCTAAGTCAGCAACAAACTGCAAAATTCCCCACAGAAGATGTCAAAACAGATTAGCTCCCTTCTAATCCACTCCCCAGATTAAATGATTGTAACAATCAAACTGGCTTCAAGGCTTTGCATAATTTACTCTTTCCCCCCTCATATCTTTTGAAATTCTGTCTTTGACTTTTTACTCCTCTGTTGCATCGCAGCCTTGAAGAATTATCACCCTGTAAATCGATGAAGATGATGTATGAGGCATCCACAGCCAGTGGTATAAACCCTTCTGCTTTCTGTGATGTATGATGATGTATCACGCTGAATGGAGTACCTATTTACTGACTCCTTTTCTAATGGAAGCAGACAAATCCAGGGAAGGCTGCTCCTCAGTAATACGCCTAATGTGTGACAGCATTTTGAAAACATTTTATTTGATCAGTTGCTGTCTGCAGATGTCAAAGTCAGGACACGTGGATTGAATGCTTCAATTTTGCTTTCTACGTTTAATCAAATCTGCGGCCATTATAACATTAATAAAGCAGATTTTACTGATGCATGTCAGATTACGCATCATCCAAATGAGCTTTGATAGCCAATCAGTCATTATCAGGACTAAAAAGTGATAAATAGCCCAGAGTAGCTCAGGCTTTGAATGAATGCGTCCCATGAGTTGTGAATACTTTCTGAATTTGTCTAGATTCTGTTTGCATGCGACTACAGTGCTGATCGCATCTGCGACGGAACGTCTCTGCACACATGATAGTTGTGCAATCTGCGTCTCATCTCGCCGTCTTCCTCTGTGTGTATTTGTGTATGCATCACTCTTACCTGCTGCTCGCCACAGTGAGGTAGGTGGCTGACAGTGGATCATTAAACACTGCTTCGGTCTGGTGGACTGATACTGGGTAGAAAAAAAAACACATCAGCGCTTTATGATGATGTAAGTTGTAACATTTCCTTTTTAGAATCATAGTTTTTAAGTTCTAGGCCTTTTTGTCAATTTTCAACCAATAAATCATTAAGTCGACCTTGAAGGTCTTGGTGTAAATGAGAAAAATTATAATGGATTGTTAACATGACTCCACTCTACACCCCTACGAAGGTTTTATCAGAATACATGTGCCAGTGCTGCCAAAATAAGATAATAAAATGAAGGTTGGAGTTGATGTTGAAGGATACGCTGGCATCATACCCCTACAAATATTACAGTTCTCTTTGATCAATAGTTGTTCTCTTCTGTGCACTGCAGCATAGTGATGTTAGGCTCATGACAGCATAGCCTTTTCCTAATCTGCACTGTTCAGGCAACACAGAGGACTGATCCAGAATCCGTAAAGGAATCAGAAGTTGGATCTGTAAGCATCAAGTATCAAGAATTCCTATCCTCCAGTTCAAAAGTTTCTGCTCTTAAAATCTTATGGCAATTTCCAGATTCCGAATACACCGTAGTGCAGTCCAGTCTTTAGGAAGCTGGCCAGACCTTTAGGGTAAAATCAGTTCTATGTATGCTACAGTTACACCATCGTCATTCTACTCCCGACTTGCGGCTGCCAGTCAATATCTTATTATCAAGCCTCATCGGCCTCGCTGTCAATATGACTGCTCTGCTGCCTGTGCCGATTAATGCCAAGGTGCCAATACCAGTTTGAGAGTTTTACGGAGAAATTCTCGAGTTTCCCCGTGCCAGCTGATGCTGATTAACTCCAAATCGTTACTGTTTTTTGTTAGATTCCTTTCAGGTCTCAAATGTGACACTTATCTTTCAGAGACAGGTATGAAAGTCAATATGTTTTGCCATTACACAGTACACACAACTGCTGATGCCAAGGAGCTTCATATTTTCCTTTGGGGAAAATAGCTAGTGTTAAATATAATACTGGCATTAGTGTAGTCCTCTGCTCTCCTGTGGTTCCCACCGGAGGGACCCAGACTGTTCATATAAAGAACAGAGCCACGCTGTAAGCCAGCAAGTGTCCCAGTAGCCTTCTAATAGCTCAGGCAGTGCAGAACCTTTACTTCACCTGTGCTTCACCTCTGCATCCTTCCTCCTCTGGCCACCAGCGATGGGAAAATAGTTTCTCATGTGGGAGTTGCTGCGTGTTCAGAGTCCTGCTCGGCTTAATCTGCAGTATGTCATACTGTAAGACTCTGCTCACTGTACACATGTCGATCCAGATGAAGGGAAAAAAAGTTGAGGGCCGAGGTTTGTCTCCCTTAAGGTTACTTTATGTTTTTAGTGGATGACTGGAAGAGATTGAGCAAAAACAAAAGGAGAGAGAGATAAACAGTTCACTCTTCATAAACGCTACAAGTTGACTTAAACTAGTTCACTTTCATAGGTCACATTTTAGAATTAAAAGAGGTATTTTTTTTATATACACTATGGGGCAATAGTATTTTACTACAGCTTAAGTAGTGCACAGGTATATTTGTCAATGTTCATACTGGGAATAACACTCTACACATGAGTTACTGAGCTGAACAGATCCAACTACAAAGATAAAATGGAGAAAAAAGGATTCAGTCAGTAGCTCTCTTGTGAATAATTTTGGATATTTCACTGCTGTTGTCTGAGTCATTGATGGCAGCATTCAGCATTTTAAAACTACAGCTCATGTGACCGTAGTGTGAGCACAGTCTATTACTGGATTCTGAAAAGTAGCTAAAAAGTGAAGCATGCTCTTCTTTACCAGAAGTGAACAAACAAATCATTGAAGACGACTAAGCTGCTTCTTACTCCCCAGGAAAGCTCAGCCCAGCACAGTTTTCCACACAAGTATCACCTTACTGTGCCACTTTAAATTATACGTGAGCAGCAGGAAAAAAAAATCACCAGCATATTACTGACGCAAATGTCTACATGACTCTTAACTTTAGCCAAGTCAGAATGGAGTGTAGTAAGCATCCCAGTTACCTGGTGCATAGGCTGAAGCTCAGGAAAAGTTTGAGCTCTGGGCGTCCAACCAACCAATCAGCCAGCTTGATGAGACACGAGGTTAACTTTGGTTGGCACACAGCTCCACCACAGTGTTGAGAAGCCCACTAATCATGCAGATAACTTTGCACTTTACTGATGCTGCAGAAAATTTGTCGATGTGATCTCAAACAGATGTGGACACACCTGCAGCGTGACTTGTTCTCTCCAGCTGCGCACCCCGTTATCCACTTATAAACTAATAAAGATTGATGGTGGATCAGGGGATCGACCTCTAAAACTTTGTAGCCCCAATGGAAAGTTTGGGCACTCCTGCACACAAATCACCTTCTTTTAGTTGCAGACAAATACATTTGGGTCACTGTTCACAGACAACACAAGCTTTTTTTCCAGTGATCGTGCTTTTTAGCATATTTATGTGTTGAAAACAGAAAGGTCAACTTCTTTCAGGAAGTTAATGAAAGTCCTTGAAGGGAAGCCAGGGAAGCTGTCACCTGCCCTGATGATAGATAGCAGGTTCATTATTATTATCATTCCCAGCTCTAGCACAGAGTTTTATGCCTTCACTAGAGCCATTTGTTGATTAATTAATCAGGTAATGTATGCTATCTGTGCTACAAAAGAGCCCACATATCACTCCCTTTACCTCTGGGCTCTTTACGAAGCCACAAACTCGGGTCTCCTGTAGCACATTCGAAAGATTACAATTCCAAAACAGGTTCTACCAAAAAAGAAGCCATTTGCACAAAGGTCCAGGCTGCTTTTAATGTAAAGTAGAATAATAAACATCCTTGAGGGAACCAGTCTCCCATTTCATGAATATATTTCCTTTCACTGGCCCTAAGTGAACCACGTCTGATGTAATCTTTTTTCAGCTTTTAGAGAAAGTTCTCAAACTGTCAAATAAAGAACAGCCATGGAAAAAAAAAGTATAATAAACTTGGCACCATACCATCCCCAGCATCGTGGGGCTTGGAGCGCACAGAGCTTGATGTCTTCTCTGTCTGAAGTTAGAGGGGAGTGGTCAAAAAAACAAAAGCCCAGAGGGGACATCAGAAGCGATGTTGGTGTTTGTAATGCAAGAACGCAGAGTTTTGTTCCGATGGATCAATAAATTCCAGTCCTGTTTTTGTTAAATTTCTTCTCACGTCACACTTTTAAACTCCACTGAGCTTTGTGAAAGATGATTGACTGATGATTGGATTCATTTGTTTTATAGCTATTGTAAAAGTCTATACTGAGAAAACTATGACAAAAAAACTGGCCAAATCACCAGCACAGCAACATGATGTCATGCCAGAGCAGACAGTGTGCCATGCATAGAGCTGCTGTGTGGTGTACAGATGTGCACTTCCTTGGTACCTTTCATCCTTCCATTGTGTATATGTTTTTCACTTCCTCCACGGCTTGCTGCACCACGGAGCAGGATATGACATCGTGCTCCCATAAAAACTGCATCTGCTGTTCCAGTCTCATCGTGAAGTTGCTCTTTTATCGTGTAATCCTGCGCAGTGATGAAGTCAGACGATGGAATCAGATATCAAAGCCGTTTGAGACTGTGTGGTCCTGTAGATGTCCCCGTACTCCCCCGTCAGCTGTAAGCCTGCGATCTGTATCCTCTCCTCATCATTTTCTCACACTCTGTCTTCAGACGCTCTCCACTCATTTTACTTGCCAAGTGCATAGCATATCTGACGAGAATCATGCTCTCAGCTTGTCCCTCACCTTGCCTCATATATGTCCAGACCAGTGTCTCACTCCTGTCATTAAATTGTAAAAGTTTGCATTGGCCAGAGTGTTAGAGATATCAACCAGCTTTCCAGTTGTCCTGGTTGCGCAGCTTTCAAACATCTAAACCACAGGTGTCAAACAGAAGGCTCTAAATATGTAGTTGAAGTTCTTTACACTGAGTGAAAGGGGAGCTTTCACTGGTCTGGCACACTTTTGATCACAGTGGGCCATATGTGGCCCACAATGTAATCAACTACAGAGGAAGAAAGTGGAAGCAGAGTTACTTTTTATACCATAGCTGAATCTTTTCTGCTGTGTTGTGTGGACAGTTGGTAGGGTGGGAATTCACTGTGTCGTCTTATCATTTGATATGTCTTGATGCATTCTGATTACATTCACATTATTCTTATTCTTCCAATAATGGATGGCTTCCCAAGGACGCTCCCTTTGAGCTGCTTCCCAAATATAAATCCAAACCTTTTCTCTTTTCCAGGTTTGGAAAGAACCGGAAGGACGAGCGGCTGGATGACAAGATGGAGAGGAGGAGCTCCACTAAATCCAAAGCAGAGGACATGCAGGCATCAGAAGAGGAGACCCAGCAGATGAGACTGGAACAAGAGAGGTGGGTACTCAAAGAGAGCTTCAGCACTGTAATGATTTCAGTCTAAACTGAACAAAGTGGGGAAGAAACCCCCCCCCCACTGTGATTACTGGAAAATTAGCAAACTACCTAATTAACAAAATGGCAGAGGCACAGTTGGGAAATTCTGGGAAAGCACTCTGATGTCAATTTGTGAAATGCCCTCCTTTCTTTTATATCAGTACATTAAATAGATCATTTATAGATTGTTGTTGCCTGTGCCATTCGGAGGCGCTGACCTCCTAATGGTGCTCTTAGGCCCCTGTGGATTTAGCATGATTGAATAGTGCTCATTGTAATAGCGAAATCGATGTAGCGCACCATTTGTCTTCCCCTGCAGCACGCCCAGGTTGTTAATCGCTCAAGAATACACTGTTCCTTTTCATCCTCCTCTTTTGGCCCTCTGTCCTCTTGTCCTCTGGCACCGTGGACGCCGGGATGTCCAAACGAACCGAGGCGAGGCGTCGGTTTTGCTTGCGTGCGCCTCATCCCTCACAGACGAGCCCCGTTTCATTCTCTTCTGGGGCTAGACAGTATTGGTGAAGAAAAAGACAGCTTGCTGCCTCCATTGTTCCCCGCCAGCCAAATGAACTCAGTAATCAAACTGCCGTTGGTAATGGCAGCTAATTGAATAGAAACAATAGGACTTGATAGCGCTCGCTGTTGCAGCGAAGGAAGAGAAGGACGGATGGCTGTCGAAAACACAAACAACTGCAAGCACACACACACACACACACACACACACACACACACACACACACACACACACACACACACACAAACACATACAAATGTCACAAAGGGCCCTCTTCTCAGCTGAAAGGAACATCTGGAGGCCTTGCTCAAAAAGCTGTAATGCATTTCTTGCTGGTATTCACCTATAAGTTGCAACGAAGGTCCTCTCTTCATTGAGGGTATGACCCCCCTCTGGCTGGTGGCCCAACACATTTCCATCAGCGTGCCCTGGAGACTGGTGGCTCTGGTGGTCCATCCAGATCTTTCTTCTTTGAGCAGCTCCCAGAGAGCTGTCATGCTAAGCAGCAGAATCGACACAGACACAGTGGGCACGAGATATGTGGAGCACATGCCCTCCCGCACCTCCATCCAAACACATCCACGTTATTTAAATCTCGTCTTTCACAGCTGACGTTCTTTCTCCGCCGCTTTGTCTCGCCGTACATCCTCATTCCCCATCTTGTTTGTGTCCGTTCTGCATGTGTGCGCTCCCAGCCCTGCTTCCTCTGCAGGAGAGCAGCCTAATTCTTTCCTTTTGTACCTGTTCCCAAATCCCATCACTCAGCCAGACCAGGATTGTCCCTCAGTTAATGGAAAGGGGATCCTGAGGGAAATTGTGGTGGGCAATAATAAACCAACCTGCCACGGAGCCAAGTCGATATTCAAAGCACCGGGGTTCAGCAGGGTGACGGCTCAGAAATCCATTACTTCTTGTATTTTCTGGTAGCGCTACTGTATTACACTCCTGAGGTGCTACATTTGATTGTCGTAGCTCTAACGTGTACAGCTCGTGCTGTGATTGATTGCTCTGCTGACACCGAGACGCGGCGTTCCAGAGGGCTTTTATGAAATTATGGATCAGAACTCACCGGGCTTCCCAAGCTGGCAATCGTCAACCGGCACAGCACGTCACCGCGACCCGGGATGGGCCGCGGCCAGACTCCCAGCTCAGCTGACATTCGCTGTCATTAATTGGAGCAGACAGTTGTGACAGGGGCTTTTAGTGATTCAAAATAGGAGTCATTGGAGAGGTGAAACAGATTAATTCATAAAGCCTGTCCCCTTTTTACCCTGCAATAAGGTAGCCATGGTCATATATTTAAAACTCTGACCTTGATGTGATTCATGCAGTGTATTCTTGGCCCGTGCTTCCTCGCTGATACAATCCATTTATTTTGCATAAAGCCGTTCTCCTCCATTGATATCTTGTCAGCCACTTATAGACTGAAAATGATGGAGAAGAGAGTACATAAAATTTAGACTCCATTACTAGAGCACAGTGCGCCGGACCCACTTGATGAAGAGCAGGATTTGTTTTGCAAAAAAAAATCTGGCAGATTGGATACAGCTCGTGTGATTGGCTGCTTCATGTCCCATCATTATAACCTGTGGTCCGGCTGATATAAATCCATGTTCAGCTCAGCAGAGGCGGCCATTATTCTTTTTTGCTTTGTTTTTTTGAGCCACTGGACAGCGCCTAAGACAGCTCTATCTGATTGGCTCCTATGGAGAGGACCGTGAAAATACCCAGCACTCTGATTGGATCCCGGGCGTCTGTGGTTCTCATTTATGGAGACAGCTGTGGGGGAGCGAGGCGTGACAGAGAAAGAAGCATGGTTGTGGTGGTGCTGATGGAGCTTCTATCAGTCTCTGTGTTATCGGTGCACGTGTTCGCCCCGAAACTATGTTTCCTTGGCCAAAGTGTGGGAAGTGCACAAAGCCAACCTGACAATGGTCTTCCTTCATTTTTCTCTTGGACTCAACTCCATTGTCGTCTGTCTTTCTCTGCAGCTGCTGATTATGATGTCCATTCTCTCTTATCTGCTTGGCTCCGCATGGCTTCTAATCAGCAGCCAGCACTCCAGCGCCACTCTCCTTGTTCCCGCCCCCACAACACAGCAGAAACTATCTCTCTTTTTTCTTTCCTCTTCTTTTTTTTCTTTCCTGGACAATGACCTGCTTCCTGTTGTTTGTTGTTACACTTCCTGCTGAGTCTCACCAAACAAAAACCTGACCCGCGCTTCTGAAGTAGTCAGCACAATTCACTTCTGACAGCAAACGGCAAATCCAAGTCTTTTATTTAACAAATGAAAAGTCTTTTTATAATTTTGCTCAGCTTAAAGATACTTTGTCCCACTGAATGAAGATCCTAGACTTTAAAGTTCTTCTTTTCCTTCCCAGTGATCACAGTACCAGTGATATTGTTCCATTTTGTCGAACCACCTAATTATTTCAGTATCCTATTCGAGTCTCATTTGCATAGCGAGTTCAAAGGAAGCTCCAACCGGGTTGATTGGGATGGGTGATTACTTTTGTAATTATATTGATACCTACAGCAAGTTAATCCGATTATTAGCGCTGCGAATCAGGACCGCGGAACTCGAACAATTATCTCTGTGATTGCGCTACTATGTCGCGGGCCAAGTGTCAACAGAAAAGCTGCGCTATCAGAGCTTTGCGCTTCTGCGCAGGCAGCTGCGAGCAGAGTCACTTACCGCGCTTTGATTAGATTCAGATGTATGCTGCACTCCGTCTGCACTTCAGAATAATAGAACACGTTTTTGATGAGGGAGTATTGAAAAAAAAATCTATTCAAGGCGGCTGGATGCGAAAGTAAGATAGCAAATACATTCTGTTTCATCCGCCGTGGTAACAATGCATATTGAAGAGGCATGGTTTCGAAACTTCCAAGCGTGCTGACTTCAAAATGAATGTAGGAGAGTAAAGACGCCCCCCACCACCAGCACCACCGCCGCCGCCTCTTCCCATCTCCTCCTTGTGTCCTTTGGGGTAGATTAAAGATTGACAAACATATGGAGAAGGAGTCTGCTCGCTTTGTTGGTCCAAACAACAGCAAGTGCAGGATTAACAATGAGATTCACTCAGCTCGGGAGAGAAAGGACTCGAGCTGACATGTTGCCACCAGTTCACACCAGGACTCTCCTCCAGCGACACGAAGAGTTCAAGTAATTGCTTCACGCGGCCCTCTTTTCTCACTGTTCAGCTAATAGTAACGGCGTCATTACAAATCCAGCTTTAGTTGGCGCGAGCATGCGGTTTGACAAGGAGAATAACAGAGAGAAAGCTGAAATGTTAAAGGGAGAGCGGCGTCATCTGGCTGACACATAATTTTGCTGAAGACACGGTCAGTCAGTGGATTAGGGGCTGAACTTTAACTGCCCTGAAAGCCTCCCCGCATTAGACTGTCTAGACTGTCTGTTCACCAGCAGGAAATGCCTTTCCACTCCACCGTTATGAAGTAAGCAGGCATCGCATTTAATTTAAGAGGTACAAAAATACAGAGGCACTCCTGGGATGGGCAAATTGTCGCTTCTTCTTTAGTTTCAACAGTATGCTTGGAATAAAAATCCAGCCGGAGAAGTAGAGCTTGAATCGTGTCCTTGGCGTGCCAACTATAAAAATGTAGTATGTGGAAAGAGGAGACGAGAGGAGATGGACTGGTAATTGGGGCTGTAATAATGTGATAGTAATAATGTGTTTAGTGTGGGCAGCACTTTCCTCAGTGTTAACATGCCGGGCCATTAATTGGCTAATGGAGTATATACGGTGCAGTGCAGGGGTGGCCTCTGAGGAGAAGGCAGGGGGAATGAGAGGACCTGGAAGTGGAGCAGCAGTCACAGGTTGCCCACAAAGAATGCAGTTAGCAGGTGTGTGAGGTTTCGGGGCTAATGAGCATATTAGAGAGCAGAAAAACGGCTTCTAAATTCCAACACAGTTTCCTGTGGTTGTGGTTATATCAAGACTTGTTCAGCTTTCGACTTGCACCACGATGGCTCCCTGACCTTTATGTGACCTTTATGTGACCTTTATTGCAGTTATTTTTTGAATTGCTGAAGTACCACCAGCTATACTCTGAGCAAATAGTCTCTATGTCATGAGCCAGTTTATTGTTACAAAAAGCCAGCTTTTGTACTTCTGCAGTCGGCAGACGTTTACCGCAACTAAGCGTAGATTAGCGCAATTTCATGAACACAGCAGCTCAGAGTTGTTCACACTTGTTCAGGTTTGACACCAACAATAGATGGAAGCAATCTGAGAAACACAGGAGGGAAGAGAACAATCTAGAAGAGTATTTATAGATGCCATTTGAGCAGCTGCAGTATTGTACACCACGTTCTTGTACATGGAATGATAATTCACGAGAAGAGTTTACAGATAACAACTACAGCACCGGAGTTGTGTTCTTCGTTCTTGTTTCTACTCCATATTTCGGAGTTTTTGTAGAAATGAAACTTTTTCACGTACTGTGTGACAAATGCTTATTTTTGTAATGGGTCAAATTATTTGAGACTTGTTCGGTTTTGAGTACCAATGGAAGTGCTCTGATGCATCTGTGATGGTTTTGCCTGGAAAGTTAAAGGTTTTTGCGACTGTAGATTGAGAATTGTGTTTTCAGCCATTTTGCATGAAATATAAATAAACACAGGTGTTCCTCATTGCAGGAGGTTCTGTTTTGTTTAGTACAGAGCCTCAATTAGTGTGATTAGTAACAGCTGTGTATTTCTAATATATCATGTCAAAATGGCTCCGCTGTAATAGCGTTGGGGGAAAATATTGTATTTTGCATGGTGATATTTTATCGATGCAAGGATATCGATAAAATATCGCCATGCATCTATTGATACAGACGCAATATATGGATACTTTACTAAATACATTAAAATAATAATATCTGGGAATGTTACAAACAAAAGGGCTCATCTCATCCACCACCACCCCAAGAAAATGTTCGCTGACAAGAGGACATGCTCTTCCACACATACACACATGCATACATACATCCCGACATATACAGTGGGGCAAAAAAGTATTTAGTCAGCCACCGATTGTGCAAGTTCCCCCACTTAAAATGATGACAGAGGTCAGTAATTTGCACCAGAGGTACACTTCAACTGTGAGAGACAGAATGTGAAAAAAAAATCCATGAATTCACATGGTAGGATTTGTAAAGAATTTATTCGTAATTTAGGGTGGAAAATAAGTATTTGGTCACCTCAAACAAGGAAAATCTCTGGCTCTCACAGACCTGTAACGTCTTCTGTAAGAAGCTTTTCTGTCCCCCACTCGTTACCTGTATGAATGGCACCTGTTTGAACTCATCATCTGTATAAAAGACACCTGTCCACAGCCTCAAACAGTCAGACCCCAAACTCCGCCATGGCCAAGACCAAAGAGCTTTCGAAGGACACCAGGAAAAGTATTGTAGACCTGCACCAGACTAGGAAGAGTGAATCTACAATAGGCAAGCAGCTTGGTGTGAAAAAATCAAGTGTGGGAGCAATCATCAGAAAATGGAAGACATACAAGACCACTGATAATCTCCCTCGATCTGGGGCTCCACGCAAGATCTCATCCCGTGGGGTCAAAATGATCATGAGAACGGTGAGCAAAGATCCCAGAACCACACGGGGGGACCTGGTGAATGACCTGCAGAGAGCTGGGACCAAAGTAACAAAGGTCACCATCAGTAACACACTACAACGGCAGGGAATCACATCCCGCAGTGCCAGACGTGTTCCGCTGCTGAAGCCAGTGCATGTCCAGGCCCGTCTGAAGTTTGCCAGAGAGCACATGGATGATACAGCAGAGGATTGGGAGAATGTCATGTGGTCAGATGAAACCAAAGTAGAACTTTTTGGTATAAACTCAACTCGTCGTGTTTGGAGGAAGAAGAATACTGAGTTGCATCCCAAGAACACCATACCTACTGTGAAGCATGGGGGTGGAAACATCATGCTATGGGGCTGTTTTTCTGCCAAGGGGACAGGACGACTGATCCGTGTTAAGGACAGAATGAATGGGGCCATGTATCGTGAGATTTTGAGCCAAAACCTCCTTCCATCAGTGAGAACTTTGAAGATGAAACGAGGCTGGGTCTTCCAACATGACAATGATCCAAAACACACCGCCCGGGCAACAAAGGGGTGGCTCCGTAAGAAGCATTTGAAAGTCCTGGAGTGGCCTAGCCAGTCTCCAGACCTCAACCCCATAGAAAATCTGTGGCGGGAGTTGAAAGTCCGTGTTGCTCGGCGACAGCCCCAAAACATCACTGCTCTCGAGAAGATCTGCATGGAGGAATGGGCCAAAATACCAGCTACTGTGTGTGCAAACCTGGTAAAGACCTATAGTAAACATTTGACCTCTGTTATTGCCAACAAAGGTTATGTTACAAAGTATTGAGTTGTATTTTTGTTATTGACCAAATACTTATTTTCCACCCTGATTTACGAATAAATTCTTTACAAATCCTACCATGTGGATTCATGGATTTTTTTTTTCACATTCTGTCTCTCACAGTTGAAGTGTACCTCTGGTGCAAATTACTGACCTCTGTCATCATTTTAGGTGGGGGAACTTGCACAATCGGTGGCTGACTAAATACTTTTTTGCCCCACTGTATACATGCACCGGCTGTCAGCTGATTGTTTTTAGTGATATTCCTATAGAACTGGAAATGTGCTTGACAATCTCATTTTGTAGCAAAAAAATAAAACTGAAGTGAGATAATTTTCTTTTATTAGATCAAACACATACTGACAAAGTTTAATCTCGAGGACATAATTTGCTGTTGGGGAAAAAACGAATCACAATATATGTTAGCACAATACTCAGCATATCACAAAATGTCGCTGTAATGTCACATCGTGGGTGAAGTATTGTGATAATATTGTGTTGTGGGATGTCTCTATGGTAAAAGAGGTTTGTGTAAGACATTTCACTCGAAGCTTCAAATTTCAAACACACGCATGCGCACACACACACACACATACACACCCACGCCTGTCAGTGTCTCGTTCCGGTTCATTCTCCTGGTTTTGCAAATATTTCCCAACATTTTTTGATGTTATTCCATCAAGTAGTTGTTGAAGTATTTGAGTGTTTTTGCAGTGCTGGATGACACTGCAGTAACAGAAACTGGAGACACATCAGTGTGTTTAAAGTTCATAATGCAAAATGTATATTAACGCACATTTTACATCTGCCACATTTCCAGTAGTCACGTTTCAAATCTCAGCTTGGCACAGAGAAAAGCCGCTGCCACCTGGCCACAGATGAAAACTCAACACCGCGTCACAACCCAGCCTTTTTCTGTCTGACATCCAAAAGATTAGTCTTGCTTTGACAGCAGAGCAACAGGTTTGGATTGCTGATATGTTTTCTCCTAAAACACGCAAACAAATCTTTTCTACAACCAGACGAGCCGTGGCTTTGCTCATGAAAAATTAAGCATTAGATATGCTGAAATGAAAGCCTTTTTTTTTTGGAACACATTTTTATTACATAAAAGCAACAAAGTTACAACACAGAAGGGATGCAGATGTAATAAAGCCAGTGGCGGCAGCAGCATGACTCATAATTTTGCAGTTTTTTGCTTGTTAAGATCGTCTTATTGAAATGCACCTATTAGCCTTATCCATGCCGGACTCCTGAGGCCTGGAGGAGAAGTCTCTCTCTTTTAGCTTGATGTCGCCAGTCTAGCCCCGGCCATTATCTCATCCCAAATGTCAATATTGCCGTTTTTATGAATCTGATTAGTCCATAAAATGCCAGAGGGTCTTGAGATCCCAGTGGACTTCCGTGAACCTGTGGTAACATCATTGTCTGGTCCTTCCTGGCAGAGATCTGACATCACTTTAGCCAGATGGCAGGTGAAAAGGCTTCTGGGATTTAGTGTCTTTTTTTTCTTTCCCCCCCTTGTTGGACTTTCTGACAACTACACACAGCTAAGCCGATCATTTCCATTGTTTACCTCGTACAGAGCCATGCAAAAATACACCAAACTAGCTTCGGGGCTTTATAGATGACTGCACATCATGCAACATTGCATCAGGACTCCATCAAAATCTCATTCTGCAGATAATGCTGAGAAAATGGGATTTTGGACAGCTAAAAATAAACAAGGCGGTCTACGGGTTGGAAGAGGGAATTGGGTTAATCCAGCACTGAAAAATGGTGATTGTTTGAAATGTGATTACTGTTATTAAAATACACACACATGAGATGGAGACTTCTGTGGGGGGTGTGGGGGTTCTAGTTCCTTTCAAAACCTGCCAATCATCTGCGAGGAGCCGCAGTTGGGGATCAGAGGTCGGTTATGACCTGAGGTAAGAGGGAGATGTAGCACGGGTGGGAGGCAGCGTGCTTGTGTCCGTGCGTGTGTGGATGAGCGAGTTACCCCGCAGCACATACAACATCTGGAACCAGTGAGCAGTGCAGAGGCTGCTGCCAGGGTCACCACAGTGGGAGGTGCCCTCCCTCCTTCCTCCTCCTCCTGCTGTCCTCACCCCTTTTCCTCTCTTCGCCTCACTGTACATCCCTCTTCTCCCACAAAGCAAGCTCTCCTCCCTCCCGTGCAGCACCCTGACTGAGCCTTGTTAGTTGCAGACAGACGGGCATTCACATGGAACCCCTCTCTGACACAGGAAAGCCCCGTGAAAGGGGCTGCTCTGTGGAAGTGATCCTGCGGAGAGCAGCCGCATGGAGGGGAAGGAAGGGGCAGGAAGGACGTAGATGAGGCCTAACTGTTTCCCTCCTACCTTATTTTGTTAGAGGGCCGAGAGAAGAAAGCCACTTTAGAGGTTTACCTCTGAGAATCTCCTCCTTATATATGATCAATATGTGAAAGTTTGCTGTAAGCTGCGTTGCTTTATCTCATTACTTCCTTATTATATATGTATGATACATTTCAGCTTCAGAAGCAGAATTAATCATTATTTGCATATCTCGAAATAACCTTTTTAGATAACTCAAAAATACTAAATCCTTAAAATATTATACCATTAATCTGGCTTTTTTTTTTGTTGCGTTTGTGCACACTAATTCAGAACTCCTGCCTGACATTTTCCCTTCATTGTGTTCCTGACAGAATACAGGCCAAGACACGGGAACTCCGTGAGAAGCAGGCAAAAGAGAGAGAGTACGCAGAGATCCAAGATGTCGTCAGCCGCACCTTCAGCTCAGACGAGGACCACACTTACGCCGGCATTGGATCGCTGTGCTCGTCAATAGACAGCAGCACCATAGACCCCTACAGCCACCCCTACCATCTCCCCCAGAGTCCTCTGAGCCCGCATCCTCCTTCCCTGAACCTTCAAGACAACGGTCCTCCCCTGGAGGCGCTGTACGCCCAGGTCAACAAGCCTCGCAATGGACGCCCCGCAGCTCCAGACAGGTAAAGGATGCCCCAAAAAGCAGTGCTTTTTTAAACTCTATACCTTTCTTGTTCATTCAAACGACACTAACTAGCATTGCGCCTTTGCATCAGTGTAGTTGCTTTACACCTCATCTATAATTTATACACAGTAATGTGATTGTATTTGTTCGCTTCTACTTGTCGTGGGTGACTCGTACTTTGCAGAAAAACAATGGATTTCACACGAGGTTTCACTGCACGCTCCGTCCCACAAGACATTCCTCCCGTGCAAGCACCTAGGTGAAAGAATAACAGCAGATTATCAGTAATTCTCCATATGTTACAATTCCACATCAAGCAGTTGCACTTTTTTTTCTTTCCATTACTCTTGGATCACAGGTAATACTCCATGACTTCTCACATCCCTTTCCAGACAGGCACATTATACCGTCTTTCTAGACAAAGGAGGGAAGTCTGCTTTAATATAAATATTTGATGTGAAGACAATGCCATGTTTGATATTACTCTTTTAATAGGTGCCAAAAATCCAGTGTGAAGCCAGTGTTGCCCTCCCATCGTGTGTGTGTGTGTTTTAATTTGTTGCTGTGATAAAGTAGAGTGCTTTTCTTTCTTTCTTTTCTGTTTATTTTTTAAATTTAAAGAAGAGAAGGCCTTGTGGGACAAAGCACGCAGTAAATCCCCCTGTGAAATTCATTGTAAATAAAAGTGGTTAAATATAGTTTGCCAGCTCAAAAAAATGCTCGTTTTTCAGCTCAGTTGTACTGTGTGTTTAGCAATCGAGAATTCTCACCAGTCAGTGTGGTCACATTAGGAGCCTGCTATTCTCATGGTCTCCCATAACCTTAGGGCGCTGGATAATTCCCACATCCTGTGATTGACAGCTGTCACTTGGGGGCACGTGACCTTTCACTTCTAGGCACGTATGTGTTAACAGAGGACGTATGTGTTAACTGGGGATCCAACGTAATCACAAATCACTATGGCATATTATGGAAATGTAACTAGACGTAGCCTTAACACATCCTGCAACTACTGTGAGTATGTTACATTCCTCCTGTGTGTTTCAGGCTACTTTTGCACTGCGTCTTTTTGAATGGATCAATGGGATTAATTATTAGAGAGAATTGTCGTAGCTCACAAGTGGATAGTTTCAGAATAGATGTGAAGGAATGTACACAGAAGTAAAAAAAAAACTGAAAAAAGTCTGACTGCAACAAAGGGTGGCATCTCGGGAGGGGAAAAAACCCAGAAATCCCAGCATTTTATTTGATCCTCTGGTGGCTAGCACTGCATATAAAACACTGGGACACGACCACAAGGTAGTTAAGAAGAAAGCACAAAGCACAAGCATCGTTGCTCGCCTAGGTTACGTCATAGGCTCAACCAAGAGTTGCAGCTAAATCAGCTTTTAGTGTTGGAGGAGGCTGAACCAACTCCCTGTGTGTGTCTATGTGTTTAAGGAGGAAGAACCTCTGTCAGTAGAGATGATGAAGTTGTCTGTTTCCTGTGATCGCTGATTTAATCCATTTACCAAAACATCCATAGGTATGGATAAAAGCCACTGATTCATATTTTTAAAGTCAAGGTCATGTCTGCACGTTTCTACAGGTAGTGTTTTTGTAGTCATAGCAACTGCAAACTTCTTATGGAGGAACTGATGGCGAATAAAGAATGTTTGATTGGTTTTCAGCAGCTGTGTGTAGTCAGATCACAACATGCTGGTCAGTGATGCACTCAAGACGCTCTGTGCAGGGGTACAGTGTGAAAGCCTTAGTGTGAGACAACCATGTGAACGACTTAACTGCCAGAAAAGGACATTTAACCATCAATCTGCTTATTGATCATCTCGGAGAAAGCTACAGTTTCCCTGTTTGATGGGTCTGATTGTCAACTCTTCTGTCTTTTCTTCTTCCTTTCTCTTGTTATAGCTGTGTTTCGGACACATCTTTACATGTTTCTCTCAGCATCTAATGCCTACATAGTGGTGCATGTTAATCATAAATCCAAGCTTACAGTAAGTTTGGGGTCTGAGCCTTGAGTACTGATAGCACAGTATGGATTTTCTTCTATGTAGGGATGGGATTAGGCGTCGCAAATGTTGTGAATTGATTGGAAATGTGCACTCCATGTTCAACAGCGCGTTTGTGTTTTGCACCTCTTGCTGCTTTGCATATCTTGTGTATTCCAGCCAAAGCTTGAATGCATGTAATATTTGCCTTTCTGCCTTTGAGAATAATAATATTCTCTGGTTCTTATTTCGCTCAGAGGCTTTCTATTTGCAATTTGAAAGAAAAAAAAGAGCTAGCAACACATCTGCATTTCAAGACTCCTGTCACTTGTCTATCATAACAAACATAAACAGTAATTTGCATTTCTAAATTAAACTTAATGGAACTTTCATTGTCAAGAATAGGGCGCAGACACAACAGAATTTACAATCATTTCTGACTAATCCATGTATCGAGGCAGCGAGATTGGAGTGAGAACTTTTGATTTACCTTGCAGTTATATGACTTACACTTTCTTTCTTCACTTTTTAATCCTGACACTTGCTTCTTATTTTGTAGCATCTGCAGCGATGACATGAAGTTCGTGTATGAGGTGAAGAAAAAAAAAAAGGAAAGAAAAGTTGAATATTGTTCATTGAGCTCGGCTCATTCGTGGATGTCAGTTTTCAGTATGAAAGAGAAGAATGAGCAGCATTTAACCCTGACCTGGATACTGTTACTTCCTTCTGAGGAGGCCCTGGAGAAACACACTGTGATCAAAGCAGCAGATTAAGGATCCTGTTTTACTCGGTTGTTTGAGTGATACTCTGACAGAGTTGAGGTCTGCGGTTAGAACTGCTATATAAAAAAACGTGTCATTGCCTTTTAACCTGATCAATTTCTACCACATGACCCTGTGCACTTCATAACAAAAAGCATCTGTAGTGTGCAACAGTATACACTGTCTAAAAAGTAAACACATTTATTGCATGTCATGCCAAAAATGCATGTTGCATAAGAACATTTTAAAACAAGCAGTTTATTTGTGACCAGCAAATAAATACCGGCAAGTAAATAATATTATATGTGATTAATACGATGTCAGAACTCCTGATTTTCATATGATCACTAGAAGCAAGGCACGGTTGCATAAATCTTGTCAGGAACCAAGAAAAGAGAATTTGGTTAATATTAGCTAAGACCATATGTACCAATCAAAATAAAGCCTACAAAACAAAACATATTAAATACTCAACAGAGACAGAGAACTTGTATATGAACCTGCCTTAGCCGATTAGTTTTCTTTCTTCCTTCACTCATTTGCGTAGCTTTGAAACAATCCTCATGCGTCCAGGAGTCTGTTCCCACTTGTCTGTTTAACATCGTCTCAGAACTTTCGTTAATCAAATTCAGTTCCATTCAGTTTTATTCATATAGCACACAATCAAAACAACAGGCCTCAAGGCTCTTGCAATGTAAAGACCCTACAGTAATACAGAGAAAACCCCAACAATCTGAGAGCACATGCCCAAGAGCAAGCACTCGGTGACAAAGGGAACGAAGAACTCCCTTTTAACAGGAAGAAACCTTCAGCAGAACCAGGTTCAGGGAGGGGTGGCTATCCACTGCAATCTGTTGGAGGTGAGCGGAGGGAGACGAGAAAAAGTGGTGTATAAATACACAAAGATTCAAAAGAGGTGAATGGAGAAGAAACACTCATTACAGCAAAATACGTTTAATTAGATGGAAAATCTTTCTTTAGCTTCAGTAAACTAAGCAGAGCTGCTTAGTGGCCCTTTGGTTTGGTTTTGGGCAGTGGTCCTTTTCAGAGGAGGTGGGGTCCAGCTGCTTGCAGATCCTGTTTTCTGTAGATTTTGGTTTTGCATCTGTGACTCACTTTTACTTCTTGTTTTTACATACAAGTGCTTTCATTTAATGCCTTAATTCACCCGTGACTCTGCGCAGCTAACAAAGCTGCATACTTGTTTATCTACTACAGTTCATAAGACGAGGCCACAGCTGGAAAAATAGCCTGGGTATGCTCCCCTCTCTCTAATAGACCTTTGGTAATGGAGCTCTAATAGGAAGGTCACTGTGACTGTAAAGCTGGAATGAGTCAGACCTGAGCCTATAAAACCCTTAGAGATACGAGGACCCCTGGTCGGTGTGGGCGTCCAGAGATCCCGCCCGTGCTGTCGTATCAAGTTTTACTGTTCCTCCGTGAGATCACGGTACAACAAGAGCTCATTTGACAATTTATTACTTACCTCCATGTTATTAGAACTGGCAGCTCCAGTGCTGTTTTGACAATGCTGTCAGACTCAGTAAAACTGAAGGGCACCAATAGACAGCTGGGATTTATTTATGTTCAGTTTTGTTAACGCCTTATATAAAGTAAAGGTAAATATCATTTGTCACACTGCACACAGAGTAAATTGCACTTGCTCTGTTACGGAGCTTACATGAGAGTGAGGCAGACGTAAACACCCGAACAGCGTTTCCTTTTAAGTTTGTTTCGTTTCACCTTATTAAAAAAAAAAAAAGGTAAGACCTAGCAAAATGGAGTGACCTCATTTCTCGACAGGCGGTTGACAAGTCAACCCTTCCATCTGCCAAGGGACCGGGTGGTTTGGGTGACTGGGACTGGATGCCGCGTTTCAGAACGACAACCTGACAGGTGCCAGGCTCCACGGGGTTTTTGGGAAGCGGGCGTGAAACAAAGCATCACCTTTGAGAGTGCAATTTGATTGACTGCTGCTCCCATTACCCAGTTGACTTTCTAAAGCCTCTTAGAGCACGGGCAAGACAGAGTCAGGGAGACACAGAAGAAGAGGTGGTGGCGGTGGCGGTGGCAGCGACGGCGGGTGGAGAAACGATACGGAGCTCACGGCGCTCAGCTGTGCAAAGCCCTTGAAGTCCTCTGCAACTCAGCAGCTCTGCAGAGTTTGGCAAGCAAGCAGCGAAGAGAGGAAAACAACCCAAAGAAACACTCAGCGCCGTGTTTTTCTCCTCGCTCTCGCCGCACTGAAACTCAGTCAAATCCTCCACTTTGCATGGTCGTGAAATTGAATTATGAGGCTGCTAATGCATTTTCTGCTGCTGATAAAAAGGTCAGGCTTTTCATCTCAAAAGAACATTTTCTGAGCATCACCCCCATCATCGCCTCGTGATTCTGCTCAAAGATGTTGACTTTTAAGGTGGGAAACGTTGAGTCGGTTCATAACCACAGGGCAGTGGAGCTGTTATCCTCCCAATCGTTCCTTACCCCTGTCATTGTCTTCAGATGAGGAACCACAACAGTCACATTCCAACACAGATGCACAATCTTCAGTTGTGTTGCGTGCTGTAATGTCTGAATGGACCGCTGGATGACTCTATTACAGTAATGCAGATGAAGAGTAAGTTCTCATTGAACGGCAAAGCCCCCCCACCCCACAATGATCGCTGAATCAGTCTGAAGTAATCACTTTTTTATTGTTTGCTCTCTTATTTTGGCGACTGTAATTAACTCTACAATCTGCAATCAGTCTCTGTGATTTTTATAGTCTATATTTTCATTTAGACGCAATCAAAGCGAGATTAACAACACTTTCTGACTGCAACATCTGTAGCTTTGATTAAATCCTACCTCTCAATAATTCATTGGTAAACAAATGAATCTTTTACGACCCTTGTAACGGCGTTAAGGCTTTAATAACGGCTCGTGAGCCGCTAATAACATTTTCTTCGTGTCCCCGAGGGAGTCGGATTGATATGTCTAGCATCAAGGAACAGTTTTGCTTTAATGAGACACATACATTAGCTGTAACGAATTACGCTTTACTGACTTGCTGTTAAAGCAGTTAGTCACATAACTGTGTTTGGTTTCTTTTTGTCAGTCCAGTTTGAGTCCCAGAGCCTTGGAAGCATTTAGTCTCTGAGAAAAAATCCTTGTGAGTTTTCCATTCTTTTCCCTGAGTGTCTGCGTGTAGCTTTGATATTAGTGCCTCAGTAATTGTAAGGCGTATTCCCTGTTCCTTAATCTGGAATGTTAGGTATTGTTCATCCTCAAGGCGCTCAGCTAGCTGTACCCACAGGACAATCTGTGCACACAGCTTTTTAGAGGTTTCAGTCCCTGTATGGCTTTGGAAAAGCCCCACGTAATATCTGTAGATAGGTTACAAATGAGGGGACAGCTCCAACACAAAGACACACATTTGCACACAGACTTTTGCCCTTTTCTCCCAGCCCGCTCTGTGCAGCGGCGATAGTGCAGGAGGCCTAATGCACCAAATGCACATCAGCCTTATCGCAGGGGTTTCCACACAGATAGCAATGAGTATCTCCCAGGCAAGGCAAGTGAATTATTTTCCTGGTCTGCTTTCATTCTTTTTTTTCTTCTTCTTCTTCTTTTTTTTCTCTCTTTTGTTTTTAACCTACCACTTTGGAAAGGGCCCTGTGGGATGGATGTGATGAGATGGAGCGCACAGAAAGGCAATTTATCCTCCGTTTGTACCATTACATTCATTTAAGAAAGCAAACAGCCTGAAAGCATATCGAGAGAGAGAGAAAGAAGGAAGACGCGAGCGTGAGAGAGATATAGACCCACCTCACTTCAGCTCTACATCAAGTGGATCAAGCTGATTAAGGTTGCGCATGCAGTGTTTTATCAACGTCCTTTGAAGCCTGGAAGACATGCGTACAGTACCTAATGAATTTTCACAAGAAGATGAAAGGAAAAGAGGGGAGTGTGAGGCATACAGGGCAGACATACCCCAGCAGAGAATATGGAAAGGAAAGACTTGGGGGGGGGGGGGCTTGTATATGGCCGGAGGATGCTGAAGCCTTGTTTGTTGATCAGTTCTAGAGGACCTTCCATTTCTGGCAATCACCAGCTCTAAATAGAGATTTAATCCACTGCTCCAAACTCCCTTGAAGACATCTAATTCCCGACACTGCAACCGACTGTATGGCACAGAGGAGATATTCACAAACTAACAAACTAGACGGGCATTTGTCAGGCCTGGCAAGTTTCCCTCTACAGTTTGGTATGAAGGTGATGATTTGTTTTGAAAATGTCACAGCGACTAATTGGGAGAAAGCTCTGAGAGAACACGCTGTTAGCAAATGTGGAATATATTTCTCCTGGAATTCAATCACTTAGAAATCCATGTTGATTAAATAACACGCGTCGCTGTGTGTGCCTGTTATGGAGATCTCCGTGAGAAATTCTGCTTTTCATGTGATAGATAACACAATTTTGCAAACTGATTGTGGGTCCTCTCCACTAACATGCACTCCAGAGCACTCCAGAAATAGATCAGGTGAGGAATGTGACGGAGAGGCAGGTGACTGCCGAGCGGGTTTGCACTGTGGACCGTGTCAGCAAGCAGGTGGCTCCCATGCCTCTTCATCCTCCTTCAGCCTTATTTCCATCTCTGCCTGTCACTACAAGAATAGCATTCAAATAGATGCACACAGAAGTGACCCCAGTGTCAGCCACTGCAAGACACTGAAGTTGCTCCAGGTTGCTTAAGGCTTGAACTCTTACTGTAAATATAACTCGTGAAAGAAAGGGAAGCAAAACTGCCAGGTTGTGGAAACGAGTAGTTAATAGCTTTCTTTTACTGCTGTGTATTCATCAAAATCCATTCGAATAACAGCTGCAACTTAAATACTGACTAATAAGTGTGGTGTGTATTGTTAACATGTTGGTAATCTACAAGATTAAATCCATAGTACCAACACTGTGTCCTCTGTAAAATCTTAATGTCGAAGCTTACCTTTACCTTGTCGTCTCTTTGTAATGTGTGACATTATAAAGAGACCACTACATGAACATGAGAAAAAACATACGTTTAGTTGTCTCCTTCATCAAAAGCCAGACTGTGACCTACATGCTGTTTTCCAAGTGGTTCCGGTGTTGCAGCTGTGCCAAGAAGTCAGTCCGTTCTAATCAAAAGCCGGTCAGTGTGTACAGGGGCACGTAATTAAATTTACCTTACCACATCTGAGCCAGTGAGCAAGTGCTCTCAGCACAGAGCAGCATAAGTTCCCTCTATTTTAAGAGCAGTATCCATATTCCTTTATCATACTACGGCATTGTCATTCCAATCCCCGTGCCTTGAACAAGCTTCCAGTGGCAAATCGGATCTCAGCAAAACCCTTTGTAATTACAGGGAGCTGAATGGGTGAGTACGTCCCAAATCCACAAGACCAGCCAGCGACACATTCCATCTGTCTTAAGCCTTCTTCCAATATTTGAGATTGACTCATGAGGAGGTACTGAAATAGTGCGCAGGACCATTCTTCTTCTTCTTTTTAATGTCTGTATGAACATTCGGTTAAGTTCTGTGAAAGTTTTGGACAGAATTTGTGATCACAGTGTGGGCCTTCACATTCAGTCTTTATAACTAATTGTGAATGGTGCATCATTTTAATTAAGAGTGTTTGTGTGTTTAAGTAATAATATGAAAATGTTGGACAGACAACTTAAGTGTAGTTTTATTTACTTATGAAATCAATTATTTGCTTTGTTTTGATAACACTTGTTGGGTAGCTTACACCATCTTTTCCAACGTAGGTATCAGGTTTTCGTGTGTGTTAGCAGAGTGTATATCCTGTGGTTATCGAGTGAACATGGGACTCATTTCCTGACTGTTACTCTGTGTGGTCCCATATGTGCAGAATTTAAAAAAAATAAATTTACTAGGGAAAGCCTGGAGGCTTCCCTGTATGTGTTACAGGGCACTGATAGGGCCCAGACTGGACTTTAGGGCCCCTTTAGCAAAAAGGGACAAATGCTTCATTACCTCAGCTGGACATGTTTGAGCTCACTGTGGGACCCGATAAAGCCCTGTGGAGGCCACCACACATTTCTAATGCCATCAGCGTGCCTGTAAAAATGCTCTTAGTCCCATTCAACAGAGTAATGGCAGCACACAGCCTTGTCGGACCACGGTAATGGGTTCATGATGTCATTGCGGATCATCGCAGACCTAAAGGTCTTAGAGCCTGGCTTGTTTTCAAAGAAAAGCGGGCTGTTTCAAGGGAATCGCATTAGCATCCCTCCGTTTCCACTGTACCAACTGTGGTGGGGTGGGGTTTGTTTGTGCCAAAAGAGATTACTTGGGAAGTTAATAAGCAAAGGCATTTTAACCTAGTCAGACTTATTGAATTGGTTCACTGATTGGACCAAATGCCATGTCGGTCCCAAGCAATAAGCTCTGTTATTCCTCTCCATTGTCCTCTTGTCTGGAACAGTAAAAGTAAGAGTAAAAATACAAGGAGACTTTGATTTCACTCATTAAGTACCACTTACATCTAGCTTTTTAGGAAACAAACAAATATTTTGGCTTTAAAATTTCAATTTTGTCACAATGGGCATTTTCGCTCTCCCGTCTCTGTCTTAGAGTTTGATATCGTGGTGTTATTTTTGGCCATTACCACTTAAAAACATGTGCAACTGTGGCCTCTCATCGCTCCACTATCTTTTAGCTTTACAGCTTTTATGGCTGATGGTCTGTAAGCGTCCCAGTGAGATGTCATCCTAGAAACACTTGTCTTCTCTGCCATGGTTAAACATAAAGAATAATCCCCATCCTGCAGTTATACGGCTATCATTAAAGGCTCACCGCCAGGCCGACCTGCAGTTAGTTTCACCACGGATAATGGCCGTGTTTTAGTGGTAGTCAGGGACGTCAATTAAAATCCACAGCTTTTCTTTATGACCTTTTGTAGGAAGTTGTGATTTATCTCTTGCATCTCAGCGAAGGTTGACTACCTAACTACTTTATAGTTTTCTGTAATGTTTCTATATAATGTTACTCTCATAATCATTGCTATAAACAGATGTCTGTGTATTAATATTTAGATTTATTATTTCTGTCTGCTCTGTACCAGGACTTTCCTTTTTCATTTGTAGATTGCTTGTAGTGTGAGAAGTCCAAACCAATAATGCTTGAGCAGACAAACAATCCTTGATTCTAGTGGAAGGGCAAGCTGACACATCACATGTAAGAAGGAGGGACTTGTTTTGAAAGGAACTAATTTCCTGGTCAATAAAATACCTTGAGTTGCTGTATAAAACTTTAAAATTAGTGACAATTTCTTGGATTGAGACAGAAAAACTTTGTTTGCTGGAAATGTAGTGTGTAAGTGATTTATAAAAAACAAACATTATTCAGCCTCTACACTATGGGTGTCAAACATAAGGCACAGGGGCCAGAATTGGCCCGCCACTGGTTGGCTTTGGCAAATGTGAAGGAAGGCACAAATTTTAACCTTGTTTCTGTATTTTCAGTCCTACGGCATGAGTAACTAATAGATAGACAATAAAATTAGAGAACGTTGCTATATTTTCACTGTCTACTATAGAAATGTATATATTGGACTGTCTGCTCAATGAGCTAACAGAACTTTTTCTGTCATTTTACACATTTATTTCTTGCAGTTTAAGACCAAAGCAGCATTTCTTCATGTTGAAAATACTGAAAAACTGAGACGTGTTGCTGAAATTTCAGTTGTTTCCTTTATGTTAAAATATCTCCGGTATTAGACGTGCAGTTAAACTTCTTTACAACAACAAAAGATCCTCTGATCCGGCCCACTTTGGATCAAAGCTAGTTGTTTGTGGCCCACAGTGTAAAATGCATTTGCATACAGGGTTTTAAAAGTCTTTATGGCAATGATTTCACAGTTTTGCTATTTTGAGGGAAATTTTACATTCATGCGATGAATAAAAAACAGTTCCTAAGTTATGCTATTCAGAGGTGCACAAACAGGCCAGTTTGATCCACAATTTAAAAAACATGCATCTGTTGTAGGATCACATTTACACTATGGTTATGTTATTTGTCTCACTGTGTATCTACATAATCACATTATATCTCAGCTGACATCTGTTTCACAGCACAATCGTGTTAACCTGTCATCTGAACCATGGAATCAGCCTGGCATCCACTGAGATCATAAACTGTGAGACAAAGAGGTTAGACGTGTGTCATCGGTCATGGTCGAGTATTTCTAGCTCTTTTACATTACTATCAGGAGACAGATTCAGGTTAGTCAGGAGTTTTTTCATCTCTTTTGCAAGTTTTCTTTGTAAAGAATAAAAAAAACTTTCTACATGACATTTTCAGAACGAATAAGAATGTATAGTGTTGCTATTATCAGCAATACCTTTGAATGTTATCTGTAATTTTCATTTTGTAGAGGACTCGGTGCATTTCCACAAGGAGATGGAGCAACATAAATTGATAGCGAAATGTCCAACCCTGAAGCTCAAGTGGTTTATTTAAGTGATTTAAAGCAAGCGAATGTCTCTTGTCTCTTCAAAATAACATTTCGTACATGGAGCAAGACAAAGATGTTCTAAATATGATGGTGATTTTTTTTTTTTTTTTTTAAGTGTGGCGAAAGGGAAAAAGGCAGAAAATTTGAATTGAACAAATTTTCCTTCCCCTTCATTTCACCTGCGCTCCATCATTGCGGAATCCTTTCTGCTTCGTTAATGTTCCTTTTTTCATTCATTCTTATTCTTTTTCTCCCACTTTCCTGATGCACGCTTCCACTCCCTACACTACAGTCGGGGGGGACTGTAGTGTAGGGAGGGGCCCTCCCCACACACACACTACGTCTGTCTTTATCTGTCTTTCGCCCCCATTTTAAACCAATGCCAGGGATAGTGCACAAGCCCCAGCTATCAAGCTGTAATGAGCATGTTCACTAAAGCACTGATTCATCAGAACAAAGAGAGGCAGAGAGAGCGAAGGAGGAGGATGGATGACAAGGGGGAGAGAGAGACTCTGGAGTGTATCCTTGAATGGCTTTGGACTGTAAACCCCTACTGCTTCCTCCTCCTCCTCTGGCTCTATTTTTCCTAATAGCCTCTTGGGCTATTTCTGGGCCCCTTTTTAAATGGGAGGTGGGTGGGAGTGAATACAGTAAAGCAAGGGTGTAGGGGAGCATTTGTGCAAGTGTGTGTGTGTGGGGAGGGGGTGCTTGGCCCTGCTGAGGCACTGAATAAGCACTCTGACTCGCAGCAGGATCAGTGGTAGCGGTGGTTGGGTTGTGTGTGTGTGTTTGTGTGTGTAGGGGCTCTCTGTTTCCACTGGAGACGAGAGAAGAGACGTATATGCACGCTCGCACGCACACTCACTCACACACAAACCCCGCAATGTGGAACCTCCAAAGCTGATTAGTCAAACTTGTGATTTCCAATTTCAAACCCGCGACACAAATCCCGCACTTAATATTCATGCAGAAAGTGGTTAGGGCTCCTTGCCGTCCCACGCTGCCGTTGGGCTGTGGGTTAGGTGGCAGCTGGGTGGGTGAGTGTGTGTGTGTGTGGAGGGGTGGGGGGCAGTGTTTGAGTAAATAGAGAGAGGGAGTTGCCTTTTAATCAGCTTAGTTAAAAGGAAGGAGATGATGAAAAAAGAGGATGACAGGAGAAGAGAAAGTAATGTTTTTTTGTGGCTTGATTGGGTAGGTGGGCCATTGGTGAAAGCAAGCAGCCCACACACACACAGACGGGGTGGACCATGTTATCAGGGGGTGCAGAGTGACAGAATGAAACCCCTGTCTAAACAACCACCCATGTCTCGTTTTGTTTATTGTTTATTGTTTTTTAATCTTTTTAACCAATGCAGACAGCCGGCATTTCATCTTTAATGGGGCGCTTTACAGCACGTCTTTCTCATCTTTTCCTGTGTGTGTGTGTGTGTGTGTGTGTGTGTGTGTGTGTGTGTGTGTACGTGCAGTTTCTTTGTCAGGGTACACATTCAAACATTAACACGATTACAGCCGACGTCTGACAGATGCCATTTCTATTTTAGCGAGGATGATTTCAGTGGCGCAACTGTTTGTTCGACTCCCCCGCCTGTGTCTTTTAACCTTGTAATCAGAATGGCGTGCTGCGTCATCGTTGCTCCCAATACACAGGCATTGGTGGCTAGAAAGAAGGCGAAGTGTGGAAAGAAAGAGTGAGAGTGGTTAAATTGTGAGCACGGGATGCTGAAGTGGAAAGTAACTAATGATCCCTTATGATTTGATTTCTGCTGTTTCTTGAAATCGAATTTTTAACCTTTGTTGGAGAATGAGTAACTGGTTACATCGCCGGGTGGTGGAAAAAAGCAAAGACAAAGAGAGGTAGAAGACAAAATTCAAAGGCAGATAGATCACCAGTGAGTCCCAGCTCCTGGAGAGAGAAAAAGATTGTGGTATAGAAGAGCGTTTTGACCTCCCACGCCTCGCCGTCGAGGCCGCAGTTGTAGATTTCCATCCCATCATTTATCCGCCCATCGTGGAGAGGTGCAAGCTGTATCCAGTCCCCACCACACTCCATAACTCAACCGCTTTTCTCCAGAGAGGTGTTCGCTAAACACCGCCTCCCTCCACGTCTCCTCCTCCCCAGCTCTCATCGCACCCATCGGTCTGTCTTTAAAACAACCGTTAGAGACATAAAAGGCAAGCAGCCTCTGCTGTAACTCTCCACATATCTGCGAGCCTCCTCCTCCTCCTCGTCTTCCGCGCTGGCCTTGGGGAGAAGAATGCAGCCGACGAGGATGCTCCTCGGGGAGGCTTTAGGAAAAATGGCAGCGATAGAGTCTACAGGGGCTATAATTCACCAGGCAGGCTCCATGATGCTGTGACACGGTTATTAGCCATATAAATTGGAGCTGTCAGTGTGTCATTATTGCTCACATTCATGTGAGACCATCCCTCTTTTTTTGTTTACTTATTTGTTTTTAACCAGCTTTGGCCTCAGATGCTGAGAATACTTCCTTTTTTTTCTTTTTTGTATCATGGCAGAGCGATTGATGCCTCTGGCCAAAATACTTTCCTTTTGTTGTTAGTTTGCTTTGTTTCCCCCACTATCGGAATGAGAATAAAACACACACACATTGGCACAGTTACAGGACATAGATGTTAATTAGGTGGCTGTGCGCCTGCAGTGTGTTGACAACAAGTAAACACAATGGCAAAGCCTTCATGTGTCAACGTTGTTTTCTGGAGGTTTACTGGAACAGCGTTTCCAGCGTTACATCACTGACTGATAAACAGATAATTAGCATTTGTGTTATTAGTTTTAATAGATAAGCATCTTATTATACCTGTTAACACGCCTGAGGAGCGAAGGTTAATGAATTTGCCTTTGTTAGATTCCAAATGACATTTTTAAAACATTCAAAACATATATTTTTAATAGAATTGTTTCTTTTTTTTCCCCCAATATCTTTACTGAGAAGAGAGAAAACGCCACACTTGCCTGTTTATTAGGCTTGCTGGTGATTCTTAAACAACACAAAAAGGACTAACAGAAACAGAGGAAATGATGTAATAACAGATAAAACTTTTTTAAAGGGGCTCTCAATTGAATTTTAATTGGCTGACGAGTCAGGAAGAATACAGTTTGACTCTTCCTATATTTGCCACATATATATAGGTTTAGGACATTTACCTGACAGAGATACAGGTGCAAAATTACAAGAGTAGAAACATTTGTCCTCATTTACAAATGCCCGTGTGGAAATTTAAATAGTAGTGTCGAGGGGGAAGACAGTAAAAGGGGCATCTTTCCATAGTGTTTTCCACGTGCTTCCATGTTTCACACCTACTGGCTGAAGAAGATGACAACACTCCGTGAGAATTTACAGCACAAATGAACCAGCTGCTTGATGAGAGGCTAACTTAAGGCTGGACAGTCCTGATCCCCAAGGATTCCCAGAATCCCATCCAACTGCCGTCTAATAACCTGGCCACAAGTGACCATGTGGTTAGTGCCTCAGGCAGCAGAAACTCTTGAAGCGAAGATGGCCATAGGGATAGCAACATCAGAAAGAAGGACCATATGAAACTTCAAGCACCGAGGACTCAGAGAAGAGCTTGAGAAGATGTGAATGTAACAGTGGTCCCAGTTGTAACTGGAGAACTCAGTGCGGTGACCCCAAAGTTATGGGAGTGGCTCCAGGAAAACCCAGGAACAAGATCTGAGATCTCTGTCCAGAAGAGTGCAATCCTAGAACACAGCAAAGACAGCACAGGTCCTTCAGGCTCCCACGGCTCTGGTCGAGGACCCGAGCTTGAAGGATAAAGACCTCTGGGGCGACAAAGGAATTTATTTATCTAAGAGAAAGAGAGAAACATATCTAAATTGATACGTAAGTGGCACACAGGCTAAAATTAAGGGGATATTGAATATCGATTCCCCTGAGAGTTTTTTTTTGTTGTTTTTTTTTTTAAAAAGCTTTTTGAGTCAAAGTTAATAAAGACTAGCAGGCTATGAGAAAAAGAAGAGAGCTGGTGGAGGATAGGGAACAGCTGATCTTTCAGCCCCAGATAAACAAAAAGAGAAAGAGAAAAATCCAGATTCTACTAAGTCTGTTAGCTGATCTCAAAAATAATGGCAACATTGCATCTATGCTACATCATACAACATGTATGTTGTTGTATCTTGTACATTACCTTTACATTCTTGTTTGTTCATACATTTTGCTAAACAGTCATTGTCATGCAAATCTGTAAATAAGCATTCATGAAACAGTGACACTGTTGATTCTGTTCTCTTATACAACAAACATGTAGCTACCTTGAATATGTGCAATTTGCACACAGATTAACACACTGTAGGTAAATGAGGGCCATTCTTCCTGATTTAACAAAAGTAACACAGCACTTAATTGCTCCCATTTACACACGGAGCACAGTTCTCACTTCAGTAAAATATCAGCTCAGATACTGCGCCTTAAACAATTAATGCTAATGTTTCCTTCACTTGTGTGAAAATGTTTGCTTGATGATGACAGGTTTTGTATTGTGACTCTTCTGGATAATTGTAACAATGCTGACGACATTGCAGTGCAGTTATAATTCTGTCCCTTTTGATTCCTATCAACAGGAATTTTGGTTAGGACTTCAGAATCAAGGTTGAGAGTCTGTCTTTAGAATTACCAATTATCCAAAGTCAGTCAATAAATAAGTTGGATGTGCAGGTGTCTGAGCTGTCAGCAGTTCTTTCTTCTGTTGCAGTGCCAGTCTTTGTACCAGACAGGATTATTATTTTTAGCTCAGAATCTTTCTTGTTCTATTCAGTGTCCTGTGTCGTGACAGTATCTAAGCACTACACATCAGGTACACGTCCCCCCCCTCTGGGTTTGGGAGTCTGTTTTATGAGCTGGGAAGCAGCGAGGTCAGGGTCTCTCTGGATTGTGAGATAAATAGACTGTTAGTCAGTGTTTACACCTGGGTCGGAGTGATATATCTCCTCCTGTTTAAGACAGACATAAAAATCTCATTCCCCTATCTTTGTCTGGCAGTCAAACGCCACAGCCCAACAGACCACAGACATGATGAGAGTTATGGGCTGCAGGTCTGATCGGTACAGTGTGCACAAGAAGAGAGACGATTTATTGGCAGGCTAACTTAAGGCTGTAACTTAAACTGACTGCATAAAATAAACTTGGTTCATATGCATCATGTTTCAACAAGACGAGTAAAGCTGAAGTTCTTAGAGCACACTGTAACATAATGAAGCCAAATCCATTGAGTCGATACCTAAAGGCTTTGCTAATAACACATATCTGAAAAAAATCATTAGTCACAGGTTTGTCGTCCAAAGACCAGAATATAAAGGTAAAACAATATACTAAACCCAAATAGATATTCTAGAATTCTAATTTATTTATTTGTTTATTTTTAAAATCACCTTATGTCATGTCCCAAAAAAAAAAAGAACTGAAAAACAATTAAATCCCATAATCTATTTTTTCCTGGTCGAAAACAGCAAAGTTTTGTAACTTTTTTATTAGCTCTTAAGGGGGAATAGGAAGCCCATTCCACCTTAACTTCATTAAATGATAGCTCTTCCATAAATTGTGGGGGGTGGGGGGGGGAGTCAGCTGCATCTTCAAATACTGCTGTTTTGTCAGATGCTGATGGCATCGCTGGGATATGCAAAGGTGCCCTTTAGCACTGGCGCTTTGGTGCATCGCACAAAGGAAGCATAGCAAGAGCGATGAAGTCCATATTTAGAAGATGGAGGGGGTGGTGGCAGGACAAACCAGAAGTTGTTTGCTGTTAAGGTGTGCTTTAAACTTTGTTTTGCTTCATTTTCGGTCGCTTCCTTTTTAATTTTGCTCCCACTTGCCTTCTTGGTTGGCTTTAAGCACTAAAATAAATGGTTAGGTTTAGGGAGAGAAAGTATGATTCTTTACAGCATTAACCCTGCACAGTGAAAAATGTACCTATTCCTTTCAAATGTCACGCTGAGCAGCCCATTACAAGCATCCATGTGTATATATCTGTGAGACACTGAACCAGCTCTGTGTCCTGGGAATGAGAATGTGCTGGGGAGTCATGTCTATATGTAAACTGAAGAGTTTTTGATACAATATAACAAATAAATGATCGAGAACAAGGGGGGTGTGCGGAGCTGTAATAACTACAAAAGCACAAAGCTGATGAACCGTGCCATGAAGCTTTATGGGAAAGAGTTGTTTAAGATAGAAGAAGTTGGCTTTGTGCTGAGAAAGAACACTACAGATGGGAGGAGAGTGTTCATGGAGAAGTATAGAGAAGGTTGGAAGTTGGAGTTGCACTGCGTCATTGTGGATCTAGAGAAAACATATGGCAGAGTGCCAGAAGAGGAGCCGTTGTACCGCATGAGGGAGTCAGCAGTAACAGAGAAGTTTGTCAGGGTGGAACAGGACACGTGAAGTGTGCATTAGGTGTGGCAGGTGATGGGTTCAAGGTGGGTTTAGAATTACTTTGGGCATTGGCTGTGAACCGCTTGTTCTTTGCGATGGTGATGGACAGGCTAACAGAAGAGGTCAGGTAGGAGTCTCCATAGACTATGATGCAGGTGGAAGAGAATCTGGAGAGGTGGAGGTATGCCCTGGAGAGAAGAGGAATGAAAGTTAGTCGAAGCAAGACTGAATATGTGTGTGAATAAGAAGGAGATAGGTGTAACAGTGAGTAGAGATAGTGAAGGTGGACAGATTTAAACATCTGTGGTCAACCATCCAAAGTAACGGGCATGAGAAGTGAAGAAAAGAGTGGAGACAGGGTGGAGTGGGGGGATATGAGTGTCAAGGGGGATTTGTGACAGACGACATGCAGAGGGCTGGTATATAGAGGAGGCTGCTAGGGATAGGGAGACAGAGATAACCCGCAAAGATGACCCCTAAAGGGAGCAGCTGGAAGAAGAATTACTAAATTATATTATTTGCTTGACTTCAAGGGTGTGAAATTCTGTGACTGACCTTAATCTAAAGTTCAAAAAAACAAAAACAAATTATGAGTAAAAAGTGTTTCAAAGTACTGAATAGATGGAACACAGATTTAAATTTAAATAAGCAAAAAAAAATCATTTTTGCTTATTCATTTCTTAATAACCTGCACCCCTCCTTCTGGGAACACAACCCCTAGAAATTTCTGAGCACACAAACGCACTCGAGCATTTTCAGAGGACGGCTATCAACAAGCAGGCAGAGCATATTTAATGTCCAATAATGTAGTGAGACAGCTCAACACATGAACAGCAACACAAGTGTGCACACATGAACACACGCACATATGCCTCAGTGCCCGCACCAATATCGAATTATCCTGTCTGGTAAACACTTTCTTTCCAGACCACTTTGTCGTTTGAACCTAAAATTCTAATTTGGTTCTGCATTAAATTACCCACAATTACCTTTTCAGGGCTGCTTTAGTACTTTTTTCCTCTTCGTCGCTGTCAGCCCCTTGCCACATCATCCACTCTCTCTCTTTCACTCCACCTCGCTGTCTCTTTCCTTCTCCGTAAGGCGGACTCCTCCTTCACATGCGAACACGCGCACATGCCAGGGCAGCTTAGGCGCCCTGAGGAGTAGCTGTCAATCACCTGTCAGGCTCCCAGGTCAATTTGCCTGACTGCCAAATGTGTCGTATCAGTGTGCTCCCCGGTGTCAAGAGCCCTCATTATGGGCCAAAGGCTAAACCAAGGAAGTGAATGAGGCTTTCCTCTTCATTATTTTCAGTCCCTCGTGACCTCCTAACCTTCTTGCACTCTCTACAACTAAAAACTTCAACCCCCCCAGTCCCCAACCCCACCCACCCATACCTGGCTGTAACAATACTCAAACAACCCATACTGTTATAACCATGTTTACTTGTTGCAGTCCTTTTTCTTAGTGGCATGCTTCTAGCACCTTTCTTTCTTTGCTTGTTTTATTCCCTGTCTTAGAACATTCAGTTTCCCCTCAGAAGATCCCTGAAGGGCTAGGCACAAGAAAAGTGTTTCACAAGTGGCCTTGGAGATGTGTTTTCCCATAATGCACTCCAAATGGTGCCCACTGCTTCCTCCCTTTAATTGTCAGATTTAAAAAAAGAGACTGGCTTGATGCTTTTTAGATATCAAAAGCTCAGCCAACAAGCAACTGGGCATTCTTTCTTCCAACGGATGCCAATTGGGAAACTTTATCTTTATGCTCACTTGGGGTGAGGATAGTCATGAGAAAGATGGTAGATCAGCCAAAGACTACACAGAAGGAGCTTGCTAATGATCTAAAGGCACCTGGGACCACAGTCACCGTGTATACCATTGGTAACACAGAAACCTTACAGTGCCTGCACGTACCCCCTGCTAAAGAAGGCACACGTACAGATCCGCCTTAAGCTTGCCAGTGAATATCTAAATGATTCAGTGAAGACTTGGAAGAAAGTGTTTTGATCAGCTGAAACCAAAATTGAGCTCTTTGACATCAAGTCAAGAGAAATGCTGAGTAAGACCCACATAACACCATCTCCGTAAGCGAGCAAACTTGACAAAGTAATAATATATTAAATTGTAAGATAAAGTGTCTCATCTTTTGAACGGGTTTGTTTTTGAGGGGATCAATCTGATCAGTAGAACCACCCCGAAGCGTGTGGAGTGTCTCATCGTTGGCAAGCTACCGTGACAGTGGAGTCGCATTGGCAGCAAAATTATTTCACTCCTGGTTATTAATTCACGAATCAATTAACTGTCATTGCAGCATCTGTCTGATGAATCGCATGTAATTAGCCCGTAGGTGTAACAGAGCCATCTTCTGTTATCTGTCTCCCCGCCTGCATGCTGGTCAGGCTGGCTGATGTGAGCAGAGATGGGCTTTCCTGTGCATTAGCCTAACACAATTAAACTAATTATTGATTTTTGTTTCACCTCCACGCTATTCACGGCCCAGATAGCACTGTGTAAAATGGAAAAGGCCCTGATTTCTGGATAGATTAGATGAGTAACCAGAATGAGCGAATGAGTAAAAGCATTTACTGAAGGACGTCGGTAACTTTAGAGTACTGTTTATTTTCAGTTCTGAGCTCCACACGACTATAAGGGCAGCAGTTTCCTATTATATGGGACATACATACAGAGCAGTAAACAAGGTTATCTGGAGACCTTGATGGCTTCACCTCACTAACACAAAGGCTTCTGTGTTTGTTTACCAGTCGATCTTATCAGAAAGTCAATGAATCACAAACAGCATCTGTGCATGTATTAAATATCATCCTTGGTGCAGGTCTACTCGCAAAATATACATAACCTGTAGCAAACACAGATTTTTTTCCTGCTTAATACAGAAAAAGCACTGACTTGCTTCACATTTACGTACCAGACAAGCAAGCCAGCTTTCTAACACTAATTGCACAAAGACAGCTAATTGTAACACAAAGCGATAATAATATATGTTCTAACTTATCTGAGCTATCAAAAGTGTTTATAAATATAATATATTGATCTTAACCTTAATGATCTCCTGTGTATAGCTATTTTATGACATTAGAAAATGTCAGAAATAAGCATACAAGTCATGATGTTATTTCCTTGCATGAAAAGTAGGCTTATTTGGCCACACTACGGCTGAGCATGCCACTGTTGGCACCGTTGCAAGCAGTGGGGTTAGATTGACTGTGTACCATTTGGCCTGCCGTGTGTGAGAATGTCAAGTGGCTTAACCAAAGTCTCATTCATCTTTGCCCCCTCCTCAGTTCATGCCAGCATCGAGCTAAACAGCGCTGCATGTAAAGTCTGCCCCTCGTGGATAAGCCTCATTCAGTCTGGCATGTGGTGCTTGACCACGATGGGAGGAGAACAAAACAGGAAGTGTGGCAGGAGAGACTCGGAAAAGTAGAGAGCATTCTTAAACCGGTTAGGAGGTAGGATAATCCTTCCTCCCCTACCAGGTGCTGAGAGAGGAGATAACTTGGGAGACAATAGCAACAACTAGGTCTCTCCATATGGTCCTAAGTGTGAGTGCGTGTGAAAGCTGCTAAGCAGCAGAGAGGTGGGCAGGCTGAGTGACTGGCTCAGTGGGTGTAGGGGGAGAGGGACTGGCATAGAGAAGGATAACAAGAGTGAATGGGAGGGAGTGAGAGGTCTTTGTTTTTGCAGGCTCAAACAGAGATTAGTGGCTTGCTGATGTTTTCTGTCAGTAGCCACACTGTGACGGCTGCTTTGAGGGGCCACAGCTCAATGAAAGTGAACGTGATGAGATGGCCCCCTCAGCTTAAAGCCTTGATGACTGATCTGTTTCTGAGAGCTACTGGATTGACTCTTTGGGCTGCTGAAAACACTTAGATAGTGCACACACAGTGCTTCACTGATAAGGATACAATTAGTCAGTTGTAGTTTTACAGGGACATAAAGGGACAAATTCCTTAATGTGAATACATTTTGCTTTTTATTTTCACTTACTGGGATATGAACACATCTTCACTAGCCTAACCACCTTTACATCAATGATTTTAAACACCAGTTCACAAACCTGCTTCTGCATCACTATCTTGCTAGTTAGCTTGCTAACATGCTAGCTAGAGGCATAAGTTATTACAATGTGCTACTCAAATTATTTAAACCACAACTTAGACCCCTCACACCCAACTGGTTGCAAGAGATGGCTGCCCCTCCCTGAGCCTCGTTTCTTCCTGGTAAAAGGGAGTTTTTCCCTTCCCACTTTCACTGAAGGCTTGCTCATAGGGGGATTTTCTCTATGGTGTAGGGTCTTTACCTTGCAATATAGTTCTTTGAGGTGACTGCTGTTGTGATTTAATGCTATATAAATAAAAGTGAGTTGAGCATAGTGTGGTATAGTGTAGTACAGGATCATTGTCCTGTTGGGTGACATTAATTCGGCCAAGCTTTACAAATGGCCAGACATTTGACTCTAGAATACTTTGATATACAGAGGAGTTCATAGTCAACTTAATGGCTGCAAGGTCACCAGGTCCCCCGGCTCCAAAGCAGTTCATTACCTCTCAGTTTCCTTCAATTTTAAACCAGTATACACACATTTTACTTGGTGGTTAGTAAAATATTAATGCGCTTAGAAAAAAATTTACACTGCTGTAGGTACTGCTTTGCTTGTTATGTTAAAATAACTAACTGTTTGAGAAAAAGAGCCAAAATGACCCCCTCTGTCACCCCAGGTCCCTTTGTATAGCCCCAGCCAGAAAAAAAAGGAAAGCTGGCTTATTGTGTCTTTGTAGGGTCCTGTCACATTTGATTGATTATAAAACCCTGATAAAAGTGCAGTACAGCAAGTTTCCCCAGTTACCTCACCGCCCACTCAGAGGCATTCTCATATCTGGCAGCCCCCATCGTGAATTCCGCGTTTCATGCTTCCACTGTTTGAAAAACTTTACGTCTGCAGAACTCTGCGCTCTACCTTTTATAAAAGCAAAAGTCTGCCAGACTGAGACCAAAGAGAATGAGGCCTCTTTGTTTCTTTTTGATTTTTATATTCATACCTGTATTGCCATCAGTGGTGTCAGATTACAGGCAAAATCACTTTTAGCTTTGACCTACATTTTTATATGTTGCTTTTTTCTTTTCTCTCTTTGCCTTACCTGAAAATTCATCAGTCAGTTGACGGTCGACAACTTTTGCAGTAGGAAAGTTTTTTGCATAGATATGTATATATATTACACATGAAAAAAAAATATGTGTGTGGGTGTATTATTTTTTATTCATTCAACATCTCTGTGACTCTGTGTGCTCAAAAGCGGGACATGCATGGGCATTTGAAAAGAAAATTGCAGGTGAGCATCCAGATGTAGGAAAAGATTCTGTAAACTTGAGATGGTGAGATTGTGGCCATTTCTTAGACTGAAAGAAGAGTGTTGTTTACCACACACTTTCCTCAGTCTGAGAGGGAGAGAGGGAGGTGATACGCTGATAAAATGCCATGCCGAGCGAGATAGGACATGACACAAAGTTGGCCGCCCCTTGACAGCCTTTCCACTTTTCACCCTCGCGCTGTGTGAATGTGTTTTTGTTTTTTCTTTTGGAGATATGCTCCATTCTCCACTGAGACTTTTTTTGCAACAGCAGAACCTGAATCAAGACCAAGTGATAAGATCAGGAATGTAAGACTCCCTGATAGTGCTCCCGCTTCTCACGTAACGTCTTCTCTTTTCCATACATGAACAAATGATGTTCCAGCGTTATCTCCTAATGGGCGAGGTTACTGTGTGCACGATGCACTTTATGTAGTCAGACGAACAGAATCCGAAGTGTTTCACAACTGACTGCTACACAAAGATTAGCTGTCTTAGCCATGCTTTGGAAAATTCTCTTTATTATATTTGTTTAATTGCGAACCACAAAAGCTGCCTCTGTGCTCGAGACCTTACTAAACATCTGACTGTGCCCGACATGTGAAACATCAGCGTATGCCATCCTGTTTTTTTTACTCTTTTTCTAATCAAGGGTAGCTTTGTTAGGCCAACTCAAAGAAGGAAGACCATCAAATGCCAAGGACTGGTTTTGGTGGTTATATATCTCCTCGGGCCTGTCCTCAGCACACAGTGAAGATAATCTCACAATGACCACCTTGTCTGGACATTGTGGGAAGAGGCGGGATTTAAAAAAAAAAAAAAGTGTAGCCAGCGGTTTGAGCTCCAGATGCCCCGAAGTGTGTACCGGGCTTGTTTTTACAAAAAGCCACAAATAGGAGCTAAAAAACGCTGCAGAGCAAACTAGTTTATGAGATGCTGGTGCTTTATAAAACTAGATGCAGCTGATGTTCATGTTCGGCACAGAAATGTTTCGTAATGAGACGTGTTTACTTGTAGAAAAGAGGAGGAAAAAACACTGACGCAAACGGGTGAAAGGAGCTACGAAACCCTTAGCAACTGCCTTGTGCTGATGGGGCTGGTTTCAAAGCCAAAGCGCTTTTTTATTATTGTTTCCAGTTTAATTGTCAGCGAATTCACATTCATTCGGCATCTGATTCTTCCCCGCTGTATATTGCATCGCTGACAGTTTGAATGGTTTTGCTTTCATTACAGAGCGCATTATCTCTTCCCTTCATGGAAGACGCTGCCGTTTTATTGTAAATGGTTGTAGCTTTTCTTTTAAGACCTTCAGTCTATTTTTTTTTTACCACAGTCTCCTTGTTAACATTCCAAGGAAATGCCCTTCATAAATATTGATGTGCATTAAAACGCATCGTCACCTTTTGGAGAACACTCAACACACAAGTATCTAAATCCAGACTGGCTGGCTATGCTGCAGATAGCAAGATGTTCCCTCTCTGCTCCTATAAAGGGAAAAAAAGTATCTTTTCCAGCTCCCAGTTCCTCTAGCCTAGCGCTCCTTCTTGCTTGTTTTTGATCTTAGGTGACAAGTGAGGGCTTTTGCAGACAGGAGAAGAAGCAGGCAGCGTGGTGCACCCAGAAAAGTGGCTTTGATAGTTGAAATTAATGAGGCTGGATATGTTTGGCTCCGCTCATTATGCCTACACATAGACCCCCAAACCCCCGGGGGCCCCGGAGTTCTGTTTTTCGTCTTTGTGCCATGATCTCTCTGTCTCCTGATTTAGCACATCCTCTACTCTTTTTTTCCTCTTTCTTCCCTTCGTTGCTTTTTCTGTCTCCATTTTTCTCCCCCCTCACACCGCCCCTCTTTTCCACCCACATCTCACCTCCATCTCTCAAACTCTGTCTACTTGTGTGGTATGTGGAAGAAAGAGATAATATAATCAGCTGTGCATGGTGAGAACAATAAGTGTGTCGTGTCTGTGCTGACAAGAAGCAGACGCCTCTTCAAAGCCACCTTAACATTCCACTTCAGCCCTAACTGCATGCGGCTGGAGGAAGGCAAAGGGGTTGGGCGGCTGAAAAGGTTTCCTCTCTCTCAGTGCCGAAGGAAGCTGCCAGGACCTGTAAATGTTCGTGTTATTCAGCTCCGTTGTCATGGACGTGTGTGCATGCATTTCCCATGAATTAGGGTTTGTT
Source organism: Simochromis diagramma (assembly GCF_900408965.1). NCBI lineage: Eukaryota > Metazoa > Chordata > Actinopteri > Cichliformes > Cichlidae > Simochromis > Simochromis diagramma. The sequence continues at coordinate 1,559,008 of NW_024387503.1, read as the reverse complement.
AATAAAAGTAAAAAGTACTTCTGTCTGAGTTGCAATCCAGAATGAGACCCTAACAAAGACGGACAGTCTCACAATATAAGTGTTTTTGTTTCAGGGATTGTGCATGTGTGTGTGTGTGTGTGTGTGTGTGTGTGTGTGTGTGTGTGCGTGTTAAGGGGTTGATGGGCTTGAGGTTGGTCCTGAGATAAGGGGAACATCTGTTAGTCTGTCTTTATCTCTGGCAGAGCTCCTGGCACATCGTAGTAAGAAGCCCCATCTAATCAGAGCAGACAGAGTCGGGAGGGGCGTTGGGGGGTTAGCATGTCTGCCAGCTCTGGGGTCCTTACTGCCTCAGCCCTGGCACCAGGATGCACACAGAGACACGCAAACCCACACTCATCTGCGAAGGGACCTTTTTTCTTTTCCGTCTTCACACTTTGTCATTTTAGCATCACCCTACCATCGCACACAGCTCGCATCAGTCATTCTATCGGCCAACATTTTCAAAATTTTGGATTGAATGAATTTTGCCCAACGAAACCAGTTTCAGCTTTTTATTCGTTGGTGCTTTAGAATTTTGTTTTGTTTTGTTTTTCCATCGAACTGCAGCAGTCCTCACCGCATCAGCTGCAGCCAACTTCCAGAAGCCAAACACAATACCTGTTCGACATGGACTGTCGGATATTGACTGCTTGGTGAACTCGCCGTGCATCAAGATCGATTTAGGTCTTCTTCCATGTTTTCCCCCAACCTGGAGAATTTTCTTTGCTGCAGTTATTGTGTGCGTGCATGCGTCTGTGCGCGTGTGCGGGTGTTTATGCATGTGTCAGAGTAACCAGCAGTGACACCAGCCTGCAGTGGAGCTGGTCCTGAGGAGCTCTAATAAATTTAGGTGGGCCTTGTCACCAAGCGTGTCTGTGCGTCTCTTTGCCGATCATGAAAGCCGACAGGTTTATGCAGCTGTGGTTGGATCCCTGGGGAACGCAGAAGAAGCAAGCACCCCGGGGGCCTTCACACACACACACGCGCGCACACACACACACACACACACACACACACACACACACACACACACACACGTCGGGTATTCATAACTTGTGGGGACATCTAATTGACTTAATGCTTTCCCTAACCCTAACCACAACCTAACTTTAACCCTGACACTAAAACCAAAGTTTGAGTCTCCAGTCTCCAGTATTTTGGTCCCTATAAGGACTGTTGGTCCCCACAAATATAGTAAACTTCCAATTTTTGGTCCCCACAAAGACATGGATGCATGCTCATACACACACACACACTTTTACCTTTTGGCCATAACTCTTGTACATGTACAGGTTTTGGACAAAGGGGCATTAATCACACTCTTCTTGCCATAGCAAAATCCCTTCAAGCTACAGGGCAGCCAGAATACTCTGTAGTAGTTCACTACATCAGAAAGTTAAAACGAAGCAGACTTCCAGCAAAGAACAATCTGCGATCAACTCACTCATGTCAGAAAGAGATTCCAGTTGCTATTTTTTCCTTATTGTTGTGTCTAATGGGGCCTTTTTGAAGACAAATGCTTTTTAGCAGCACAAACGCACTCTGCAGTAAATACTTCTGTTTTTATATTCACAAGCACTCGGGCTTTAATTTTCATTTTAATAACTGTGAAGAAAAACACAGGCACCGGGAGATACCATCTTTCATTTGCTCTAACTGGGAGTCAAAGATTATTATTTCCCACCTCATCTGTGCAATGAAAATTTATTTCAACTAGAGGAGGGCTGCTCGTATTTATGGGAATTAATTCACATGTGCACGGGTGACTGTGACGGAAACACTAGCTGACATCTGAGTTATGTATTTCGCATGGACGGATGAGGGGAGATTGCGAATCAGGTACCTTACGACAGGAGAGAAAGTTTCTTGAATTTATGTTTGTTTCTGTTTGCCTTGACTTCTCAATCCAAGTTGCATTTTGTTGTAAGCTTGGGTTTGGCTTCAATCCTTCCTGGAAAAATGACTCCCTTTCATTCTGCATTTGATCCCAGAAAATGACAAAAACCATTTGAACTAGCTGAATGACTCCCACCTGTAGCATACTTCTCTCCTGAGAATCTCACACATGGACATTTCCAAATATGGGCCCCTGATTCACCCCCTCCCTTTTATAAAAGTCAAAAGTCACACACCAAACACCCTATAATGACTTAATAAATGCAATTTTCTTCTTCTACTTCTTCTTTTTTTTTTAATCCTTACCATGACAACTCTCAGAGGGGGAGACCTTTGACTTGTCACCCACCCCCGAAGCTCTGCTGCCTTTTGTTATGCTGAGTCTTAACATGTGTCACTTTCACTGCTGCACTTTTCCACTGCCTGTTCAAGATAAATACCAATTGGGAGCCCAGCTTGTCAGGAGAAATTATGGCATCACGTCTCATGTTGGAGAAAAGACAGAAATCTTTTTGTTTACACACATGCCATTTAAAGCTGGACTTTAAAAGACAGACCCTCTTTCTCCTGAGCAAACACTCAGGGGTTTAAGAGATTGAGGGAGAACTGAAACCTCTCCAGCGACTCAAGGGGAGGGAAGTGAAGGGAAAGGTTATGGCAGCTCTGGTTTGTATCCATGTGACTGTCTGGATTGCTCTACATTTAATCAACGCGTCTCTCAGTGTGTTCGTGAATTTTTTAGTTCCTGTCTGTAACTGAATGTTTACATTTCTGCACTTGTAATGAATGGTTTGAGGATCTGCTTTTCTCTTCCTTTTATTTGGAAAATTGTTGAAGAATTGTGCGATGCAGGTTAGGAGCTGTCAAACGTCAGGATTTCAGTTTGTCGTGCATCAAGCGTGTCCTTTTGCTGTGATTTTAGCCCTCAGATTTAAATGAAATGGGACCACTCTTGGACTCGGGGCTCTCGACTACAATGCTGCACATGCACATTTTTCTGTCCGATAAACAAACGAACCCTTTTACAGACTTGCTTTAAAGTCTCTGACACATCTAGGTTCAGACAAACCCTGTGCCATGGCCTTGCCTTACAGGTCTATTCAAAGCACAGTGATGTAGCATCAAGAGCCAAACCCTGTCACTTTAAAACCTTCCAAGCTCATACCTCTGGAGGTAGGCAGGCATGGAGGAGATAAGGCTAAGCCCACACCTTTCTTTTTTCTCTCTCTCCCTCTCTCTTCCTTTTTCTCGATTGCTCTCTGGGTTTTTTTCTCCACATTTTCCTTTACAGCAAGCCGAGGCATGGAGGGTGTTGCGATATCCACAGTTCAGATGTTCTATTGTAAGTCCACGTTGTGTCACCTCATAAAGAAAGAGTAGGGTGATCTATCAGTCACAGCACTATGTGATGTGGCTCTAATAACCTTGAAGCAGTTATGGGTCTTATAGAATTGTAGAAGATAGCTGTGACTATTGAACCTGTTCTGAATGGTTTAATGACAGTATCTTATAATACTCCATAAATGTTTTAACATGTTATAAAGATTCAATCACTGTTAGACAGAAATAGACAGAAATATCTCACAGAATGAGAGGGAAAAGAACATGTTTACTTCAAAAATGCAAGCTGTTGTATTCACCTCTACCACGTTGTTTCTACGGAAATCTAGTGCTTGCTAACTGATCGAGGTATTTTTGTCTTCTAAGCAAAGTAATGGCCTCTGGTAGGGACAAGCGGGTGTTATATTGCATCCATCAGCTACATCAGCTACATAGATGTTGGATGTTAAATTGGTTCCTTAAAACTATTTTTTCCAGGTTTCTTCCTGTTAAAAAGGAGTTTTTCCTTCCTACTGTCGGCAATTGCTCATAAGTGGTTGTCTCATTCTGGCACCAAATAAATCAAGTAGAATTGAAAGTTTGCATTACACATGAAGAGTCCTCTGGTAGTTCTGTTCAGCTGAACCCAGCTGTGATTCTTGCAGCCCGTATGTGTCAGCTCTATATAGCGCTAAGCATAATAGTGGGAAGGCAACCAAACAGCATGCTCCAACCCCTAAGAGCTTCCCTCCAGCTTACCACCAGAGTGTCAGGCTCCTGACTCGGGGTGAAGTAGCAGGAGGGATGGCCTTTGCACAGGAGCTTCTCCCTGCTGTGGAATACTTAGCAGATCATCATAGGAGCTACATCGACTTTCACCAGGGTAGTTCTCAGCAACATGGAATACTAAGGGAATGGTGGCATTGCCCTGTAAAATATCTGTAACATTTGTGCCCCCTAACATTTTAGGAATTTTTCAAACGTTTGCTAAATGTGCTCACTGTTCACAGTACACCTGCAGTATGCATGTTCAAAAGGAGATGCTCCACATCAGTAAAACTAATCCCTAATTTAGCTCTAATTTTCAAAAAAAAAAGAAAACCATAAGATTTGTCATGTGTTGCAGTTGCACATCCAAGTAAAAGTAATTTCAGTAGATGCAAACTGTTGAATTTGCAGAGACTTCTGCATTTTAGTGCCCAGTAGGGTGCATACATTCTATAACTGATTGCTGCCGTTACACTGCAAGCATAAGCATTTCATCATACATCCATTGACCTGACTGGAAGCATATTACACAGCATGTATACAAACTATATTTGATGGAATTATTAGAGGCAGGTGTGTTGTGCTTACTGTCATTACCTCTACCATCCGGCGAGGAGATAAACAAAAACTAGCATTTATGCATCACGCACATCTGTTTGACATGTTTGTACACATACAATTTGCGCTTCAGTGGATTATATATTGCCACACAAATTGCACAACCCTCGCCTCTGCGAGGCGGGCATCTATACAGTTTTTATCCAGACAATTTCCACTTCTTTGCACACAAGCAACAATGCACATTTGCCAGGGATGCACTAGATAAACACGCATTCACACACCTGACACATCAAGGAGTAGGCGCGCGCTCTTTCACCGTCCGGAGTGGCTTCATAGCCTGTGATTTAATGGTCATTTTGTCGGCCGCAATAGCATCCTTCCCCATCCCCTGGTGCCCACTGGTAAAATAACAGGCTCTGGGCTCATCCACAAAACCCACAGGACCACACTTGAATCATTGCTACAATTTGAGCTATCAAATCATAATGGGAGGATGAGATTGCCTTTCTTTCCTTGGTGCACGAGTGTGTGTATGTGTGCTTGAATGTGTACATGGTGAGTAGCTAAGCAGGTTTGTATTCTCCGGGCCTGTAGCCTTGGGTTAAAGTGTTGTTACAGCTCATATTTGTTCTCCTATTATCTTACTGCGAAGATGCCAGGTCTCCTTTGTTGTTTTACTGTTTTTTTTTTATTTTTTATTTCAGAGCTCCTTGTTTTAATTATTAAAAGTGAGAAACGGCTCAATAGTTAGCTGTTGGTTTTTCTCTGAATGCATCTCTAGGTTAGGTTTTGTCTGTAATTGTGTTGTCTTGTACTACAGCCTTAGATTTTGCTCACACTGGTATGTTCTCAGGCTGATACCTGGACATTTTTTGTCTGTCTAGTTGTTGTGTAGTCCATTTGTCTGGTCCGTGTAATGGGAAATGCAAGACACATATCAAACAGGGGTGAGGTCATCTTTTTTGCCTGCAAAGAAGCCTGAGTGGATATTTAAAGTGAATATATTTCTTATGACATCACACGGTGCAGACCATTAACAGTATCCTTTGTATCTGGCTGCTGTGGCTCTGCTTCCTGATTTCTCTCTAATTCTTGCCTTGACATTGCAACCTTGATGCCCACTCGCTTTACGTCACCTCATTCTTATGTGTGTTCGTAGTTAGCGCTTAATATTATGGCATCTTCAACGCCTTCCCTTTTAGTTGACATCACACCGTGAGTGACAAGATATCAGTGGCACAGAAAACGCAGACAAAAGAGAAAAGGGCAGAAAGCGATGGATGATTGCCCTCAGCCCAGAGACACTGTTATTACATAGCAGTCTGTGCCACCACAAGAGCAGTGAGGTCAATTTTTCCTCTGTGAATGGAATGTAATTTACCGTCAGCTTTGTAAAGGCAAGTCTTGGTCATGGTGGAGGGAGCTCTCTCTTCTGCTCTGGGCTAATGATCGCCTTTGACAGAGGAATGGCCGCCGTGCTTTTCACCACAATCCTTATTCCACTCGCATTGATCCCCCCTGCCTATTTTCACACAGTAATGGATGGCATTGTCCCTCCCTCGCCACTGTTAGTACAAATAATTACGAATCAATATGCACTCAAGGCCCCGCATCAGAATATCATTTTAACACATGATTTATTCCCGCTAATGCCGCGCAGTCCTTCCCATGTGTAGGAGTCAATGGTGGGCTGTACTGCGTCCAGATCCCTAACCCCCCTGTGAGATCAATCAAAGCAATCAGCTAAATATTCTCAAACAGAGCTGGTGCATGAAAGAAGAAGTGCTTTTTCTTTCATTCTTTTCACCTAATGTGGGTATCCCTGTATGGAATGACAGGTGGATTTAGTTTAGGTGTTTTGTCTTGGTGAACACATAGAAATTGGCTTTTTTAAAATTATGTTGAAATATGCCCTTGACTCATGCGAAGCCATCCAAACTTGATATGACTGCACACTTCAATGTTGGCTCTGCAGACCCTCAAACAGCTGCAGTAAGGTCTAATGTTGCTCTCTTAAGCCATCAAACTAACATTCTAAATATGACTTGGCAAGGAAATCATATCAGAATCATCTGTTTGCCCAGGCTTGGTGCTTTAAGGCTAGCACACTAATCTCTTCGCTCTCCAGCCCTGTCAAGACCGGTGAAATGTCATGCAGTGTTTGTGCTCTGATGATGTGTGTGTATGCATTTGTGTGTTAGGGCTTGTCATTTGACATTTTTGGCAGACAGCAGAGCCAGATTGCTTTGAATCGTAGTTCAAGTATTCCACCTAACCGAGCCCTTCAAATTCTAGCTCATCCACTGCCATAACTGTCACACAGAAATGGAAAAGGTCACACAAACCATGTCTCTGCTCTCAGCAGCCTATAGGTCTTGGTATAAATGACCCAAAATGATTTGAATGATTAGTGAGTGGTTTGAGTAGCACCACACACAAATGCTATCTAAAGCCTTTTGATTGATAATTGAGATATTTATATATAAACTCGTGCTGGATATCTACACTGAGATAGAGTGGGATATCTGTTAGGAACAAAAGGGTGCCACATCTTTTTTGAATGAAAATGACCAGGTTGTACAGGGCTCAATTCAAAGACACCTTGAAAGTCAAAGTGAAAAAAAAATGATGTCGCAGGTTTGTCCATTGTGCTGAAATTTCATTGCAGCAACTCAAAGTGGTGATTCGGGCATGCTTCTAATGAGATGACAGAAGGTGTCTTGGGGATCTCACTGTGCAACCTGGTGGCATTAGATGGACAGAAACATAATGGGGGACCAGAGTGTGGCGGCCGGTCAATGTATCAATTCCTTCATCCTCCAGGCTGCATACTCTCGCCCCATGAGGCCAGAGATTGTCATACCCCAGGAGGACATCTGGGCTCACTGCACCAGCGTAGCATCTGACAGTGGGTCCAAAAACTTGATCCTGATACCTAATGGCAGTCAGGGTGCCGTTGCCTAGCCTGTAGAGGTCTGTGCATCCCTCCATGGATATGCCTCCCCAGACCATCACTGACCCACCACCAAACCTACCTCTCTACAGCTCCTCTAGACATGACACGTCTGTCACATGTGCTCAGGGCGAACCTGCTCCCATCTGTGAAAAGCACAGGGCGCCATTGGTGGAGCTGCTAATTCTGGTATTCTATGGCAAAAGCCAATCAGGCTCCACAGTGCCCGGGAGTGAGAACAGGACTCACTAGAGGACATCGGACCCTCAGGCCACCCTCATGAAGTCTGTTTCTGATTGCCGGGTCATTTTGTAGCTCTGGCAGAGCTCATCCTGTTCCTCTCCACATTCCTGCTAAGGACCTTCTGCAGCCCCAACCAGCTCTCCTAGAGTAACTGTCTCCTGGACTCTCCTCCCTGCTTTTGAGATTGTGCTGGGAGACACAGCAAACCTTCCGATTGTTGCCGTTCTAGTGCACCTGTTCTTAATTTCATTGTAACACCAAAGCAGCTGAAACTGATTAGCAACCCCTTCTGCTACTTGACCAGATCAATATTCCAGAAGTTTGACTGACTTGATGCTAAACTCTCAGTTTTATGATTGAAATTAGTTGTTATTTATTTTATTTATTTATTTGATATGAGGGGGTGAGGTGATCTCTGAGCTCTTTGTTATTGCATAAGCGCTCTGTTAATGTAGCTAAAATCTCAGTATAGTTCACATTCACATATCTTTATTATTTTTCTGATAAAAATAGAGGTTAATAACAGCAGCTGTGCCATGGGATTGGCTATATTACCACTTAAAATCAGACTTTTATTCCTGATGTCCACATGCACTGGCTTGAGTCATTGTCAGGATCATACTATGTTGTCCGAATCTGCTATAACTCTACAAACACCACTTCTGTCTCTACTTCATAGCTGTTCAGCCATTGTCTTTGAAGGTTTTTGTGGTGAGATCAAAATGTGCTGATGTGCGCTGCCTCTCCGGGGTAGACAATCTGGTAGACACAATCAGGAAGATAGGGTCATACGAGCTCCATCTCAACTATATACGTGCCCTAAAGGCAGATCCCTGGCATACAGATACTGGGCATACACTCAGAGCAGAGTATTCATGTACTGTAGACAGACTGGGGCACTGTCTGTGGAGAATTCTATCAGAGATACAAAGACAAGAATGACTTAATATTCTTGTGTATGAGCAGACAGAAAGTAGGACAGCCAGCTGGCGGGGTCAAGTCAGGTCATGGATGTTCTTCTTGTGTCAAAAACACACCCACTCTCTCTCACACAGACAGAAATTCATCTTTGCACATTTCCTCTTGCAAGACGGCGTGCGACGATGCCTATTTCGGGCAAAAATAACACTATTTGATTCTTAGCAGTTGAAACGAAAACAAATATGGCAGCAGCAACTCCCGACAGATGGAGGTCGGAATCTTGGGAAGTAATTTTTGTGCCACGGCTTTTAGAATGAACGCGGCCTGTGCAGACCCACGTCTACACGTATATCCACACACCATCGCCGAGTGTTAGCGCGCGTCAGCACGCCGTCTCGTCAGCAAAGGGAGATGAGTGGTTTTGGGATTCTCTTTGATGGCTCTGCCTCCCCTGCTGAGACACCAAGTCATCTTCTTTTGCTGTCCATTCTTCCCAGATATAGTGATGCAGTGCAATTGCACATGTGGCTATCTTTGAACGCAGGAGACATTTTCAATCTTTTGTGGGGGTTGTAATGGCAAAGGGAAGGTCAGTGTTCCCATCATCTCCTGCACCAATGGTAGTCTGTCTTTCACTGGCACCAACACAAACATGCAGACACACACAGACAGGGAAAAAAATGACAGTCCTGGCTAAGCAAGAGAGATGTAAGAAAACCCCAGTGAACACTCACCAAGGGTGGAAGTACACGGATATCAACAGGCCACGTAGGAAATAGTTAGCAAATACGCATTTTGTGTGCGTCTAGTTATTCCTCTAAAATTTGAACGCGGTATACTAGTTCAATTTAACTTCTTTTGTTCAGTCTGACCTTGAACCATAGTTATCACAAATCCTCCCCACCTTACACCGCTTCATTAGAGTGACCTCGTACAGACATGTCATTAATTAAAAGTGGACCCTGTCAGCTTTCCCAGCTGGAAAGGATCACCCGCTTCAACTCCTCATCTGCCAACACAGGACAATCCTGTTCATCGCCGCTTGTTCTTATGCCATTACCCGAGCAACGTTAAGCTAATGAACACTGCCGAGTAGCGGGGAGGCACTTCATTTATCTGCTCCTTTTCTTTTTTCTTTCTCTCTACCTTTTTATTCACTCTATTGGAATAAGTGATGATGCGCCTTCCCAGCGGTGCCTTTGTACCTTGACGAAGGGGGCAGATTTAAATAACTCAAAGCTCCTTCGCTAGGACCTAATCCCCAACTCCACTCTAATCAACCCCACTGTTCCCTTCTTTGTCTCTCCACATTTTCTATGCGATGGAGGAAAGCAAGGCCAGATAGAGGCATTTAAATGTGAGCGGGCTAATCTCTTCAATTCCACCCTCCACCGCTTTTATTAAGGTGCGCGTTGTTTTCTTTTCGTTCAGGTCATTCTGTTTATGTAACAAGTCAAAAAGTGTTTTTCTCTTTTCTTCATGAAAGGCTGCCGTTTTATGGAATGTGACTTTCCTTTATGCTTCAAACACAAGGCTTCCTCTGCCGGGACAAAGTTGATAAAGATGCGGTATGTTCACCGGTTCTGAGCGATACAATAATCTGCCCTCACTTTTCCTGCAATCACAGAGGTTTTCTTCATTATTTATTTATATGTGATCATTAGTAAGTAATACATTCACTCTGTTTATGACGTTTTGGGGTTTTTTTTGCAAATATGATTTATATTTTTCCAACATGCATTGAGCACAGATGATGATTCGTCTTCACAAATGAAAAAGATACTGCTTTGATGATGAAGACTTTTCCGCCTTACTCTCCGTCTTGGAGGAGCTTCCACTTGTGGTGCAAACCCGTCTCTCTGATGGGGCATTTTCCACATGCAGTAAAGCCATCCATTAACTCTTCCTTGTCTTCCCACTTGAAGTTTTTTGTTGTGTTGCCTCGCCATCCATCTTTCACTGTGTCATGAAACGCTGGAACATCTGTGGGACGTTCCTGTTCAAATCCAGCTGTCCCAAGCTCCACTGCACATCAGGAACTAATTAGAGGAAGGTGGAAAGGTGAAAGTTTCAGCTCTTAACGGCTGGTGCTAACTTTATGAAACCTGTGTCACCATAGCAATTTTGGGATTTCCCTTTGAACAGTGTTTTTTTTATTTTTTTATTTAATTTATGGACATCCCCTTTCTTTCACAGTTTCACCTGGTTCACTCAAATGTTGTGCAACTAAAAATGAATTATTATGTAAAGGAGTGGAAAATAAAGCAAAACACATGGAACTTCAGTAACCTTTGAGCCTAACGTCCTCCTCCCCGGTGCTCCAGGTGCAAATGAGCAGTTATGAGCTGATTCTTTGTTTTATTTGTATTCAGACAGCGGTATCTGTTACCGCTGGTTATTCACAAGTAAACTCTTTGGCATAAAATTGGACACAATGTTTAGTTATGTCATTTTAGGTTAAGGTTTCCTGTTGCAAAATTAGAAAGAACTAAGTGATGTGAACCACCGCCTCGGTCCATTTTAAATGCACTTTGGCCCGGGGAAGAACCTGCATTTGTGGATGGCACGCTGAGCTGCGCTCCCTGAAGCATTCCTGAGCCCGTGCAGTGATTTCCATGACAGACTCTCGCGCCTGTTTTTAATGCAGTGTTGGCTGAAGGCCTGAAGATTCACATACATCCAATATCGATTTTTATCCCGGTCCCTTGCGTACAGATTGCGTACAGAGATTTCTCCAGATTCTCTGAACTTTGATGTTATGTACTATCCATCCATCTTCATCCGCTTTATCCGAGGCCGGGTCGCGGGGGCAGCAGCCTAAGCAAAGAGGCCCAGACCTCCCTCTCCCCAGCCACCTCCTCCAGCTTATCCGGGGGAACACCAAGGCGTTCCCAGGCCAGCCGAGAGATATAATCTCTCCAGCGTGTCCTGGGTCTGCCCCGGGGCCTCCTCCCGGTGGGACATGCCTGGAACACCTCACCCAGGAGGCGCCCAGGGGGCATCCTTGTCAGATGCCCGAACCACCGCAGCTGACTCCTTTCGATGTGGAGCAGAGCTGCAGCCCCAATCCGTCTGTCGATCTCTGGCTCCCTTCTCCCATCACTCGCGAACAAGACCCCGAGATACTTGAACTCCTCCACTTGGGGCAGGAACTCATCCCCGACCCGGAGTGGGCACTCCACCCTTTTCCGGCTGAGAACCATGGCCTCAGATTTGGAGGTGCTGATCCTCATTCCCGCTGCTTCACACTCGGCTGCGAACCGTTCCAGTGCGAGCTGGAGGCCCTCACCCGATGAAGCCAACAGAACCACATCATCCGCAAAAATCAGAGCCACCAAAGCGAAAGCCCTCCGCCACTTGGCTGCGCCTAGAAATCCTGTCCATAAAAATTATGAACAGAACCGGAGACAAAGGGCAGCCCTGGCGGAGCCCATCACGCACAGGGAACGAGTCCGACTTATTGCCGGCAATGCGAACCAAGCTCTTGCAACGGTTGTATAGGGATCGAATGGCCCGTAGCAATGGGCCAGACACCCCATACTCCCGCAACACCTCCCACAGGACACCCTGAGGGACACGGTCAAATGCCTTCTCCAAGTCCACAAAACACATGTAGACTGGTTGGGCAAACTCCCATGCACCCTCAAGTATCCTCGAGAGGATAAAGAGCTGGTCCAGTGTTCCGCGACCAGGACGAAAACCGCATTGTTCCTCCTGTATCCGAGGTTCGACTAGCGGACGAACTCTCCTTTCCAGCACCCTGGCATAGACTTTCCCAGGGAGGCTGAGGAGTGTGATCCCCCTGTAGTTGGAACACACCCTCCGGTCCCCCTTCTTAAAGATGGGGACCACCACCCCGGTCTGCCAGTCCACGGGTACTGCCCCTGATCTCCACGCAACATTGCAGAGGCGTGTCAACCAGGACAGCCCTACAACGTCCAAAGCCTTCAGGAACTCGGGGCGGACCTCATCAACACCAGGGGCTCTGCCACCAAGGAGTTGTTTAACTGCCTCAGTGACCTCGCCCCCGGAAATTGGCGGGTCATTCCCTTCATCCCCAGACTCTGCTTCCTCCTCGGAAGACGTGTCAGTGGGATTAAGGAGGTCCTCGAAGTATTCCTTCCATCGCCTGACAATTTTCTCAGTCGACGTCAGCAGCGCTCCGCCAGCACTATATACACAGTGCAGGTAGAGCACCGCTTTCCCCCCCTGAGACGCCTGACGGTTTGCCAGAATCTCTTCGAGGCAGTCCGAAAGTCTTTTTCCATGGCCTCTCCGAACTCCTCCCACACCCAAGTTTTTGCTTCAGCCACTGCCCGAGCCGCATTCCGCTTGGCCTGTCGATACCTGTCGGCTGCCTCCGGAGTCCCACAGGCTAACCAAGCCAGACAGGACTCCTTCTTCAGCCTGGTGGCTCCCTTCACCTCTGGTGTCCACCATTTGGTTCGGGGATTACCACCACGGCAGGCACCAACCACCTTGCGGCCACAGCTCAATGCAGCAGCTTCGGCAATGGAGACGCTGAACATGGTCCATTCGGACTCAATGTCCCCAGCCTCACTCGGAATGCTGTTGAAGCTCTGCCGGAGGTGTGCGTTGAAGATCTCGCGGACTGGGGCCTCTGCTAGACGTTCCCAGCACACCCTCACTACGCGTTTAGGTGCACCAGGTCTGTCCAGCGTCCTCCCCCGCCACCTGATCCAACTCACCACCAGGTGGTGATCAGTTGACAGCTCAGCCCCTCTCTTCACCCGAGTGTCCAGATCATATGGTCGCAGGTCTGGTGATACGATTATGAAATCGATCATCGACCTACGGCCTAGAGCGTCCTGGTGCCACGTGCACTTATGAACACTCATATGTTCGAACAGGGTGTTCGTTATGGCCAAACTGTGATTAGCACAGAAGTCCAATAACAAAGCACCGCTCGGGTTCAGATCAGGGAGGCCGTTCCTCCCAATCACGCCCCTCCAGGTCTCGCTGTCGTTACCCACGTGAGCATTGAAGTCTCCCAGCAGGACAACAGAGTCTCCAGGTGGAGCACCTTCCAGCACCCCCTCCAGGGACTCTAAGAAGGCTGGGTACTCCGAACTGCCACTCGGCGCATAAGCGCAGATGACAGTCAGGACCCGTTCCCCGACCCTAAGGTGCAGGGAACAAACCCTCTCATCCACCGGGAAAAACCCCAACGTACCGGCAGCAAGCCGAGGGGATATTAGAATACCCACCCCAGCCCGCCGCCTCTCACCAGGGGCAACTCCAGACTGAGACAGAGTCCAGCCCCTCTCCAGGAGACTGGTTCCAGAGCCCAAGCCATGCGTAGAGGTGAGCCCGACTATATCTAGCCGGTACCTCTCAACCTCACGCACTAAGTCCGGCTCCTTCCCCACCAGAGAGGTGACATTCCATGTCCCTATTGCCAGTCTTGGCAGCCGGGGGTCAGTCCGCCAGGGCCTCCGCTCCTGGCCGCCACCCAGCACACAATGCACCCGACCCCTATGGCGCCTCCTGCGGGTGGTGGGCCTGTTATGTACTGTTCTTCACAATTTTTACACCGGGAAGCATTATGGTGAAAATGTTTCAGAGTTTGCAGACAGTGACAGTTTTTTTTTTCAGATGAATGAACATTATCTTGATTTTTGAGAAAGTCTTCTTCTCTAAGCTGCTCTTTTAACACCCTGTCATGTCACTGACCTGTTGCCAATGAACTAGACTTGGGGCAAAAAGTTTTTAGTATTACAGCCTTTTGTTGACCTCATCCCAAAGGTTTTTGAGATGTGCTGCTGTCATCAGATGCCATCAAAGTGACCTAGTATTTTTCATGACATAAAAAACTGTCTAAACAACAGGTTTAAACACATTAAGTTCTATTGTGAATAAAATATGAGTTTGTAAATATTGCCAAACATTGCAATGTGTTTTCATTTACATCTTACACAGCAACTTTTTTGGAGTTGGGGTTGTAAATGAGCACCAGTTTATTTGACGCACCATTTAAAACCATTTAGAAACGGATTGGGACAACTGTATGAGACAGTTAGAAAAAACAAAACATGGGATTCTGTTCTCCGTGTCCATGTTTTGCTAGCAGTGGCTCTTTATTGCATCCACTTCAACAATTTTGAGAGCAAAGCCTGCTTTTGCCCTCCAGTTAGACATTCCTATAATAATGTGATGTCACAAGAAAGTCATGTGAGACTAGGAAGTCGTTTTTTATCATCCAGATCCGTAGTCTGAGATGTGCTGTGTGCTGCGCAGGTCCTACCGACTAAATTTGTGATTTCGTTCTCAAAAGTGCTCAAATTTGTACTTTTACTGTGTTTTAATAATGTGCTCATAATGAAATCGCAAAAGTGTAAAAATCCCATCGTAAACCATCTGAGCACTTTATTGAAAAATGTGTTTAATCATTGTTTAGTGAGTCATTTAAGACCGAATAATGGAGTAGAATTACCCGATTGAAGATTTTATACCTTTTAAAATATTTAATTATGTCATTTAAATGCAAAATTATTGAGTCATCATTATCAAGTGGGGTTTTTTGTATCCATCTTTAAAATGTGTTATGATGAACTTCTTAAAAAGTACAGTGTAATTCAAGCAGAATTATGTAATGATGGGTTTGAAATGTTTAATGTTTGAACCCACATCGTCTGAATAAATGTGCTTTACGTTTGTGTTCCGACGTGGCATTAAGCACCACACTCTTGTAAGTCAGTAACAAAATATGGACTCATCACAAATGATTAATGAGACATCTATCAGCTCCTTACGGAAACAGACACGCTAATATACAGTATTTGAGGCAGCGTGAGGCCTACCACTGACGGCTCTTCTTTTGTGTGAGATCTCCCACCGCAGCATCTCCCCTAGCACTTCATAGGACCCTCCCACCCCCTCTCAATTCACCCTCACTGCACAAAGAGGAGACAGAGTTGGCCTGGGTAATTTGGATAATAATTATTTCTGCATTTAGTGCCAGCTGGGTGCCTGAGAAGGTCAGGGAACAGCATGAGGACAGGCTTATCTCCGTGTTGGTGCTGGCTTCCATATGGCAGCAGACAATAGGAAAAGGGCCTTGGCCCTGGACACAGCAGCATGGCACAGGACAGCTCCCACAGACAAAACACAACAACACACTGATGCAGCAGCAGCTACGGCGGCTCTCGGAAGTGCCACGCAAGGCTGGGTGGGCTGAACATCTCACTGCACTGATGGTAGAGGAAAGAAGAAGGAGAAGAGAGAACAACCACTAAGAAATAATAAAGCTCGAGTAAGAAAAGAACCATTTCAGCTAAGTTAAAATCATGAACTTGTCATCATTAAATCCGTGTTCTATTCAGGGCGCAAACAGTTGTGCCCCTGTCCTGGATAGAAACTGTGAGAAAGGCTTTTTGTAATTTATGAAGAGGACTTTGACCCCCTCTATTGAAACTCAAGCTTCATGTGTTAGTCTGGTAAAGGTTCAGGGTTATAAGAAAAGATGTGAACATTGAGAGGTTAAAAGTTTCCTTTTCTTTCCTCGCCATTCTGCTGCTCTTTATTCCACCGCCCCTTCGACCTTACTGTTCATTGGGTTACCATGGCACCAAAGACCCTGTAGCAACTCAGCCTGAGCTTCATAAATCAGATTTTTACTGTGTAGCACTCCTTTTAATCTCCATCCACTGACGGCTTTATTTGATTCCTCCTCTTTGGAGGGCTTTCAGTGGTCAGTCCATCCTGAAAAGAATGCCTCCGTGTGTGTGTGTGTGTGTGTGTGTGTGTGTGTGTGTGTGTGTGTGTGTGCATTGGTTTGCATGCATGGGTCTGTATGCATGTGCACAGGCATGAGAAAAGGGCTATAGAAAAGCAATGTCCTCCGAGGCTCCTTTGAACAACCCCTCCCGCATGCTTTTCTTTCACTTTGAGTTCCCAAGTATCCCCTTCCCCTGTGTGGTGACTTTAAGATGGAGCCTGAGTGAGAATCGTCATTTTTAATGTTGAGCTGTTAATCCCCTACTGGAGTGCAATTGTAGCTCACTTTTATGTCTCACTGAGGAGGGTGGGGTCTTTCTTTTTTTTCTTTTTTTTAACACTCTGTAAATGAAGAAAGTGAGTTAATTGAATTAAAAAGGAAGCTTGGCAGAAAGATTCATTACTTTTTTATAAAGCAACTTTGTTTCTGGCTCTCTGGTACAGGCCACGGTCTCACCCGTCTCACAAACAAACAGCTAAGGTGAGAGAGGATAGCCTCTGGTATGACAAAGACCAGCTCAGGTGAGCAAGAGAGGAGTGCATGGCAGGCCTATTTCAGCAACTGTCCCATTGATCTCTAAGTAAATGGATGAGATGACATTGTAATAGCAGGGACAGCTGCTGTCCATCTCAGCTATTATAGGCCGTGATCAATGAGGTGACCATGTGAAATCAGATGCTGGTAGCTCTCAGGTAGCTGTGAGTCTGCCTTGGAGTGTAAAATGTGTGTTTTTGTTCTACGGTGGGAGAGCATTTCTCAGTGTTTCGAAGTAGCATAGATAATAGTTTCAAGGAGCCAGCTAGAGTGTTGTTGTGAATGCTGTTGTGCACAATGTCATTAACATTGTTAATGTTAAATATTCAGATGACTCACTGGAGGTTTACGTGGTTTCAAGTGTCCTTATTTGGAGACCGTGTGGTTTTGTGGGCTTGTCAAAAATGCTTTTTTGTTTGTTTTTAATTAAATCTTTGCAGATGTGAAGTGAGCGTGTTACGGAGATATGAGAGCCAGCGTGACTATGTGTAATGATAATTCAGTTGATGGGCTTGCCGCTCTCTCCCTCCCTCTTTCGCCCTGTCTGGGCTGCTGAGGAGCAACGTAAAGGTCTAGAGTTCATTATCAGAGATTTTCCTCTTGAAGGGGCACAGCGACCAAAGAACATGCCGATCTCTCATTACTCTCACCGCCGTCGCATAATCTTTGCCCACTTACATCACAGACGCAGGGACCTGACTTGTCTAGAGTGGGCCTTGCCGTGTGTATCTATTCCCTTTCAACACAGGAAATTAATCCAAAAGTGCCTGTAGAGAAATCACCATTTCAAGCCATTAGCACTTGTCGTGCAAAGCTGCCATTACTGAAATAACCCGGGTGACGGAGAATATTGGACTTACTGGAGCAACAGCCAATTCATGCTACATAAGTTTGGAAATCGCCCATTTGGGGAATATTGTAATGGCCTTGTGCAAATGTGGATTTATGCAGAGAAAGCTACCATAAGCCACCACTAGTGAAAGCACAAGGTTTGAGTTCTTAAACAGCCTGAAGAAAAATAAAATAAGCATAGCAGTCATAGAAGTATGGAAAAACTTCATCAGTCTCTCATAAGACAAATTCATGGTGGGCCACACACACCGATAAGTACATCAACATGCACATACTGAACCTGCAAAAGAGGAATGAAGCAAATCCATGCAGCGGTTTTTATGGTTTCTTTTTATTGGATGTGATTGGATTTTGAAGGATTTTCCAGTTGATTCCTTGACTTTTGACCATTTCACAGCACACATCTTCCAGTGACGTGTGCCTGTCGTTTTATTTAATTGGGCTTTCTTTTTATACTCAAAGGTAAAGCCAGTGAATTCCTAGACTTGGAGCTGCCAGTTCTTTCTGTTCCTGTAAAATCTTCTAATTTGAGATCTGAAAGTAGAAAACATTGCCCAGTCCACCTTGTTACCCAAGTTAAGGCAACTGTTGAGAGCTTAATCAATGTTTTTTTTTTTTTTTATTCCCTCTCTTGTTCCATTTTTGGCACTACCACCACTCCCTGTTTTGGAGATTGGCGTTCTGTGAACAGCAGCCAATTGGCAGCCACTATTTACTGCCACCAGCTGCTTTTGCTCATTGAAGTTTCTGCCTCCCGTTTACACACCAATATCTCGCTCTCCTTTTTCTCCCCTCTCATTAATCTTTGCAAGATCCCAGAGTTATGGCACAAGTTAAGCTTTGCTATATTAGTTGGCCTTTGAGGCCTGTTAAAGCTATTTTTGGGAATGCCTTGGTTTTAATCAACCACACAAAGGCACAGATAGCACTTGTTGAGTTAATTCCATTTTTTTTTAAGTCCTAGCGATGGTTGGTGAAGCTGAATTTGGGTGTGGAGATGGCTGATGGGGATGTTGGGTGGTGGTGGTGAAATATGGGCAGGGTCGGGCTTTGTCTCTTTTCTTTTTGAGGATGTTGGATTTAAAAGTTGTCTTTCCCATTTGACCCATTCACGTCCTTCAGAACCTGTCGTGCTGTCAGAACTTTCAAAAGCTGTCTTCTTCTTTTCCCCGTCTTTGTCGGGAGATCACCTTGCCATTGCTTTGTTGGAAAACGGGGAGTGCGTGGGACTATTTGAAAACGATAATGGTCTTTAATGTGCACCGATGATGATTTATCTGTCCCTTCCTGGCCTCCCTTCGCTTATCGTGGACTTTAAAACATGAAAAGGAAGTTATTAGGAGGGAGACGGCCAAGGATTTGTCTGTTTTCCTTCCTTTGCAGAGGCAACAGAGCGCCAATCCAATTTGCCAGGCATGTGGAGTTATCCTTAAGCCTGTCAAATGCACCGACTGGGAAAGCTGTCACTTTTCTTACAGTCATATGGTCACAATCGCCGCTCGAGTTATTTATAGGTCTCATACGTCACACATTCACTACTACAAGCACCCAGATATAATGAGACACCTCAACACACTGAGGGAATCATATGTGAGCCAGTTTATTTAAAGTATTTCATCTTTATCATCCTTCAGCCCTCTAACTGCATTTTACTACAGAGCTTACAGCTGGTTGCAATTCTGCTTTAGCAGAGCTTCTTTTTGTGAGGTGGTTTTGATCTTAAACAACTTATAGAAACTCACTCGGAGACACATGAAAGAGACAAAAAGACGCACAATCAACTAACTGTTGATCTTGATTGTTTTCAGCAGTCGCATTAAAAATATCAAAAATATCAAAAATAAGTTGGCAAGGTGCAGCTTTAAACAGGAAATAATGCCAAATAATGAGAAATTAGCTTTTGCTTTGCGTGGAGGAGAAATCTAATTAAGTGTGCTTTAAATCTCCTTCCACCAGTCGAGCTGTTCTCGGCAACCAGCTCTGCACTTACTGCCTCATGTCCGTGACATGACCGCTGACTTTCTGCCTGTGTGTGTGTGTGTGTGTGTGATGTCATACCTTGAGGATATGTGTTAACTCAGCAGGTTGAGTATTACCAGAGCCCTCCATTGTTCTCAGCACCATTGAGTTCTCCAAACACTGGCCTGTAATTAAAGGGCTCACTCCTGCTTAATGCTTTTTTGTTCCCATGCCCCCTCACCCTCCACCCCCACACTGGGGGTTAAGGATAATGAGCATTTTATGTGGATGTGGATGCACATATGTGTGCATGCTTGTGTGTGTGTGAACAGGCAGATGTAGTGACAGTATCTTAATTTAGTTTTGATTCACTGGTGCATTCATTCACACATCAGCTACCACGTTTGCCATCTGTGGGCGAGCCCATGACCGCTTGGTCTTTTCTGTCAGCACTTGGGCTAAATCCCCCGTGGCTTGTCCTGAACTGCGGGTCTACCATCTCCCGTGTGTTCCCTGACACCCATTCCTTTAACCACCTGAAGGTGACAGTGTTTTGTCATCAGTGTCTCCTGGCTCCCTCTTAAAACGCAGTCTAAATCCCTGCCACCGAAGTGAGCCCTCACCCCTCCTAACCAGGCCTGAATAATTCTTTCGGACACCACTTTCGGAGTTTGGCTGAGTACTTTGCTGTGTCACATTTAAAATGTGGCCACTTATAGAGGGTTTTTTTTGTCCCTGAACACAGCCTTGCCAAAAATAGGGACGCTGTTAGGAGAAGTTTTCTCAACAAGCTGCAGTTTCCTATCATGACTGTTGTATTGGCAGACAGGGACTCACTCAGTGGAAGAAGTTAAATAGATACATTTCCATTATTGAGGACACAAACTCTGCTTCTGTATAGTTTTTTTTCTGCTGCACTTCTTCTATCTGTCTCTCTCATCACAGCTCTGTATTTCTTTTTTTTCCTTTTCTGACTCAGAAGTGTGTTAGTGTGGGGATTAGAAAGCAAAGATTACTCTGTGAATACACCTGCAGAGAAAAAGAAACGGAAACAGACAAAACTCCCAACACATTTGTGTGAAATGCTAACACTCTCGCCACATGACAGAATGTGATCCTTATTAGCTTTCTGTTGAAAGTCTTGGACAAACATTATCAGATATCTGTGTGCTCACTGAAGTCTAAAGCCCGTCTTAAGTTACACTGGTTGAAATCCCCGTGGCTGAGAAGAAACAACAGGGCGGTAGTGATGTTAGCTTAAAGAAATAACCTGTGAGACCCGCTTCAGGTATGCTCGGTCCCACTCAGCAGGGGAAAAGCTTTCATGCACAGGAATGTTTGCAGTCTTGCGACGATGCCACAACTGCTGTCTTGTAGACTCGTAACAGCTAATTCAAGATTCTCTCTTGCATGGAACACGGACCCTTTAAGACACCTTAAGGTCACCTTTGATTTCCTCATGGTGTGAGCAGGTGCGCGTGTGGAATACTGGGTTGGTCCTTAAAAGAGACATGAAGTCGCTTCCTGTTTATTGCTCTGAGTTGACTTTGCTTTTCCCCAAACCATGTCATTTTGTAATAGGGTTCCAAGATTATTAATTTAAACCAATGGACTTTAAGTGATACAATTAAACTTGACCAAATCTTCACCCGGTGCCCTTTTCCATGGCTTGATTATTGACTGCCAGTGCTTCTTATTAGCATGTCGGTCACAGGAGAAGCGGCGGCCCGCGGTCATGACGATAATTGAGATCGTAATCACAACCAATGAGTTTGTGTGTGTTTGCGCATACGTGTGTGTGTGTGTGGTGTGGTGGGGGTTAGGTTCGGGGGTCCCAGCTGTCACATGGGCTTTGATTGATGGATGGCTGATGCATGATGATGGATGCACACTCACATTAAGCCGATAGACGGTCGTACCCAGGTTCGTCGCGGCTTCGGTAGTTTAAGGCAGTGTTACAGCTTCATTAAGGCAGAGAGCCACTGTGGCCATAGATCATGGCGGTGACAGGCCAACATTATGTCTGGCTGGGTTGATAATGATGCCATGAAAGTGAGGGTCACAGGTTGAAGGGGCATTAACATATGTAAGGCTCCCGCAGGTTGATGGGAGATAGCAGTAATGGCAGGATTTCTTCGCTGCTTTGAGTGTGTTTTTTTTGTTTTTTGTTTTTTGGAGTCCTACAAATACCTTTCTAGTGCATTTCAGTTTTGTCAAGTTTTTTTCTTCTATTTTTGTCACTCTGGCAGGTGGCAAAATCATCAGCAAATGTTTGATATTCCAACACCGATTGGCCTTTTTTTTCTTTTATCTTCAGTTCTCTCATTTTCCTTCTTTCTTCTTTTTCTCATCTGCCCGTCTGTCATTATCTGCCAACCTCTTGACCTTCACGTTGATCATTACACAATATTGATAGCCTAAATTGAAATTATCCTGCCAGTCTTGTTTTTCTCTTTCTTTCTTTGCTCATCTGTCTGCCTAACCATTACTAAAGGTTTTGACCCCTGACCTCCTCCGTCTTCCCTCTTTCCGAGACTTCGAGACTTAATCCAGTAATGGACGCAGCAGCAAAGGAGTTAGTACAGGACACCAGGGGCTGACAAGGAGGGGGAGGGTAAAAGGGCACATGTGCCTCCCTCCTCCTTTTTTAGTTTGTACTTCTATCCATTCCCAAGAAGCCCCCCTGCAAACCCCTTTCCCTCTCCTCACCACTTAAAGCTGGGAGCAGCTGCGCCAGGAGCACAAAAAAATCTTTAGAATCCATCTTTTTAATTCCGCTTTATTACACCCACTATCAATATTGTTATTGTTTAAAGTGGCCCTGGCTCTGACTGACGGGCATCCCACCGTGCCTCTCTCGTTAATTATGTATAGAGGAAGTAGTGGCGGCACAGGGGGTCGTAGCAGAAAAGACTTAGGTGGTGGTGGGGGGGATGCTGGTTGTGTATGGGATGGCGAGGAAAGCTACACCGGTCTGGTGTGAATTATTTACCACTGGCTCGTGGTTCACCTGCTGAGCGTCAGGCACTGACATTTGCAAAGGGAGCGATTGTCTGCATTCAGCACAGTGTGGCGTCTTGCTGAAGTAAATGAGATTCTTTACAGGTGTAACGCTTCTCGAATTAACCCGGGGGACCTAATAAAAGACAGGATATCGGCTCTGCTTGTTAGTCAGTTAAAAAAAAGGGGGATTTTAAAAGTGGGTGTACGTGTAAAGAGAAATGCAACAGTGGTGAAGTAAACCCTCCAAACCAACCAGGTCCCTCTGAAAATGATGCACCAGATGTCAAATGATACACTTCTGAATGCATATGTAATATATGGCTGGTGCACCACTGCTGCTGCTTGGGCCCATTTGAAATCTAATATTAGCCTTTCATTATAGGTAGCCAGTGAGAGCGTGTCACTTTGGCAACGTGCTAGAATAGCAAACGAGTTAGAGGGGTTCAGCTGCATGTGAATATCTGCTTCTGGAGTGGAATCATCTGCTCCTTCATATGGTGATAGGTTTGCATATATTTGTATTAAAGGACCGTGGCTGTCTTTTAATCCAACTGATTCTTTTCGGCACACGAGCGACTATATTTCAAAGTACGCAGCGATGTTGCTGCTGTCATGTTTACAGAGACCCTGTGGTAAAAATGCACTTGATTTTAAAGGTGTTTTTGTGGATAGCCCTGTCATTCTTTCATAATAAAGTCCTTAATGATTTCTCTGTAATTTAAAGTTTCTCCAAGCAATTTCACAATAAGTCAACACCAAAGTTTCCCAAGTACAAAATGCAAAACGTTATTGTGTTAAAGTTTTGGCTATTCTCAGGAAGGGACAGGGAATCTATCTGAAGTAAAAGCTCACTGAAAACCAATTTAACATCAAAGGAAATTTGAGACATTTTAAAAAAAGGTACACTGAATAGCATTCGATATTTGAAGTGACATTCCCAAATATCTCATTTGATTATTCTTCAATCCCCTTCTCTTTTTAAAACTCACTGAAATCTGTTTTTTTAATTGCCTCCCTCCGCTGTCTGTTTTCATACAGTGGATTGGAAAACTTGGGCCTCTCTAATAAGCTGCCCGTGTGCATTCCAGCATACGATAGCATCTGAAGGATGAGGCAGTTTGAGAATGCAAGTGGGAAAGGCAGAGCTTGGCACTGGGTTTTGGGTTCACACAGCTCTGTGAAGAGCGCAGTTGGACCTGGCCTAGCAGGTCGGCAATCTTTGTAAGAATGTTTCCGGGGAGTATAGCTGTGTCAAAACAGTGGAGAACAAAAGCATCCCCCTCCCCTTTTTTGTTTTTCCTGGTCCACTGTTCCAAAACTTGTTGTTTAAAACTTTCATGAAATAACTTTAATTCTGCAGCTTGTTCAACATCAGATGTTATTTTATACAAAGAACTTCTGACTGACCAAATTTGTCTCAAGATCAACTCGGCTCCTTCTTGTCTAAGTGCTGACGATCGTCTAGTCAGTGCTTCTGCCAAGCTCTGCAGCTCCCACTCAGTTTTAGAGTGGCCCTCCACAGAGAAACCTGCAAAGTTGACTTGTTGCTGCAGTGCACCAGTCTCCCTGGGAATTTATATTTGAGGTCCCCTAATGCAAAATACAGCAACACATTTCATATTCCATGGCGCCAACCTATACTTAGACAAAATATTTTAGCGTCATAGTCGGGATACTGGAAGCCAAAGTCATATAGCTTCTCCACTGGCCTCTTAGTGTCAAGCAAGCTCATATCTCATAAAAGTTGTCTATAAAGATCCGATAGGCTCGTAAAAGCTGACTTAACCTGTTTAGATGGATACTGTAGCCCATGGCCTTCACACCTTATTTAAGGCTAATAAGGCTGACACTTCATTCTTCTTACCCTAAAGAGGAATTTTGTTTATGTGCAACATAAACAGCTGCAACACTGTACATATGTTTCAACTCTATATATATGCTGCTTTGAAAATAAAAGATTTACTGCACGTAGCATGATGCAGCCAAGTCATTTCTTGTGCAGTTACAAGTTTCGATCATGTGATGAGTTTTAAATCATTAGCATGCAACACATCTTTGTCTCATTACACAATGGCACGTTCATGTATGCACATAAGAGTAAGAGTGTATTTATTAGATTGTGCAGTCCTGACCATGCTCCCTCTCTCTCAGAGTGAGCACCCTTCGCTGAATCAATAGATTTGGATTATGGGCCTTAACTTCAAAGTTAATCTCTTTGGAGAATGCAGCCGTGCTTTGTTCTTCCTAGAAAACAATTTAAAGAGAAGTTGCCAGAAATGAGGACAAGTAAAGCTTTCAGGGAGCCTATCAGCTACACAAATCTTAGCTTAGTCCCTGTACCTTCATAATATACAGCACATCATGCAGAAATAAAGGTTTCTTTGACTAGTTCCATTATAATGTTTAAGCAACCAAAGGTTTAAAAGTTGCTAGTAGAAAGATAGGATAGAAAGCAGAAAGGGGAAATTCCTCACTTTGATCTGTTTAGAAATCATGCCAACTGAACAGAGAAGACAGAAAAATGGTAATGACTAGAAGAGTTGATGTCTTTACAATAAAAAAAAAAAAATTTTTTTTACGGGTGCTTTTAAAGTACACAGGACTACAGGTATTTAAAAGGAACAAAGAAAAAGCCAAAGATCATTGCCTTTTCTTCATTTCTTTGGAGTCGTGCTTTTCGTAGAGGAGAGCCTTCTGCCGCTCCTTTCATACCGGACAGCCTGTTGGAGGGTTAATCAGAGCTCCGTGCTCCCGAGTCACGCCACTACCACATCCCAGGCAGGGATCCCACACGATGGCCTCCTTAGGACCCCTAAGGACCCTATATGTGGTGCTTTTGAGTCTGAAAGGAACCATGGATACAGATTCATGCGCACACAGTCACAGCACCACATTAGGGTGGGGATTTTAGCTGGCAAGGCGCCACTGTCGGTGCATCAGTCACAAGAGGACATGGGTGAAGTCAGAGCCTGACAAATCCAGGGTATTATCAGGCCTTTGTCCAGCCTGCAGCTGTCACTTACCAGGCTAGTGGGGAGAGGACGAGGGGGACAGAAGGGAATTCATGACCTATCCCTCTAGCCACAGAGGAGCACTGAGGCATTCAGAAGTAAAACATATGGGAAGAAGAAGAAGAAAGAAATGAAGAAGAGATGAGGCGAGAGAAAACTGGAAGAACTTTTTTATGAACGTGGAAAAGAAAGTGGAAAGTGATATACGCTTCAAATGCTTCCATTTGATTGCTGGCAAAAATCATAGCAGAAGGGCCGATATATGCTGATTTCCTTCTGAAGACACTAAAAAAAATGTTTTATCTTTGTCCCTCTCCCCTTCAAAAATGACCAGCAGTAATGCAGATCTAATCTCTTTCTATCATCGTGGTAGGTCCCAAAGGCTGTCCATTTCCCCCCAAATGCCTCATCTTTCTGTCTTTGAAATAAATGAAAGTCCACAGGGCGGTGGAATAAAGATGAGCTAAGCCTTTGACTTGATGCAAGATTGCCAAAGGGCCCAAACTTAAGAAGTCTGCCCCCCCCCTCATCTGCTGCACAGAGATACTGCGGCCAGTAAGAAACCAGATAATCTGATAGAATTTCAATCAACAGCGATCAGATAAGAAATAACAGAATGTATGATTTTAAAGTCGCACGGAAGCTCCGGCAGTTCAACCCTTTTCCACTTTTAGTTGGAAATGAACATTTCTGTAGCAACAGCCTGAACTCCAGTCAAACTTCATCTCTGAAATCTTATTCCGAGGATTATAACACTCTGCTGCTCTCATTCGAATACCCCTGAACTTAGGTATGCTCATATGACCCGTATTACACTCTTGGTGATTGGATTACTCATTTATTGGCCGGTGGCGGTGTTTACGGGGCATGTAGAGACTCAGCGCAGCTTTGATCCACCAACAGAAGCAAATATGAGGGCTGCTGCATAGTTTACATCCTGGGCCTAAGCCTTGTGGTGTGCGAGGCATCTGCTAAATCCTCCCGGATCAAAGGATGACTATTACACAGACAGGCATCCACATACCCCCAAATGCAGCTTTAGAGTGTTCATGACCCCTGTCAACATGTCCATGTGAAAGCACAGGTGTGGATGGGTGTGGGGGTACACACAGACACATGCACACTACCGGTGCCTCAAAGTTTGCTGCTAAAGAGTGGCAAAGCTGTTTCTGTATAGGCTGATGTTTTGTAATGTGATTGGCTCATTGCTAGTTCTTCACAAGTTCGAGAAGCTCTAGGTTCTTTCTGAATTGTTGTTGTGATCCGACTTTGCAGGCCAGGAATTCGTAGGTTCACTATTCTTGATAAGTCCTCAGAAAAAAGCTTTTACTCAGTAAATTCAGAATCGGTGTGTCTTTATTGGATACAGGCGTCCGTAATAGTCGAGAGAGGGGGAAAAAAAAGACATGTTGGCTCTTTTGTCTCTTCCTCCATCTTTGTGTTGCCGACTGTGTCGCGCGGTGATGTTTGCATGCATCTGGGAGAGACACAGCCAACCCAGGAGGCCAAGTGCTGACATTTCAGCCCACAAAGTCACAGATGAATTTGGAGCAAATCTCATTATACCGGACAGAATAAAGATGCTGCCTGTGAAAATGCTGTGGCATATGGACACTTTATCTCCCCCCATGTTTTTTAATAACTTTACACACACTATCTCGTTTCCCACTGATGCATATTTTAGCTGCAATCCTGCGCGGCGGTGATGCGGACAGCTCGCTTGCACCCCTGAGGACACTTATGCCACCTGTGACCTTTTCCCTTTTATGCACAAACACACTGCTTACAGCAAACTGATGAGCAGTGCTCATTCGTACCATATTCCGTTGGCCTGGTCTTTCCTTATGGCGCATGTTCTACAGGCCAATTACAGACATTGATGTATTTGGAGGTGCATTTATAAGTGGTGACCTGATGCAGCGGCAACAATCATGCTGACTAATTACCCACCAAGGTGCCTGAGCGATGTGGGGCTCTTAGCAAAGGCAACTGAATCCATCTTCTTTATGCATGCAGACAGGCCTGCTGCTGGCTGTTACACTGACAGGGGACAGTTTCGGCTGGCTGTTTGGGCTTGATTCGTGCTCTTCCCCGATTTTGAGCTCCGTTTATTAACATATGACT
Organism: Simochromis diagramma; assembly: GCF_900408965.1. NCBI lineage: Eukaryota > Metazoa > Chordata > Actinopteri > Cichliformes > Cichlidae > Simochromis > Simochromis diagramma. Next base: position 1,531,104 of record NW_024387503.1, on the reverse strand, counting down.
ATTTACAGACCCTGAAAGTACTCCCAAGAATCCCATCACGGTGAAAGACAAAAAAAGATAAGGCCCTCCAGATTTAATCTAGATATGGCAAATGCCTCCTTTGAACACCTACGACAAATTTACCCCTTGGTAAATCAAGCCGTCATTCCCGGCCCACACTCGATGCAATTTCCATTTGTTGTAGTGCTTTAAAAAAGTGTATTAAAGAACTGCTAGTTCTTTAAATTGCCGGAGACCTTGTCTTCGCTCATGTTTTCCTACTCCACACCCCACAGCATCGTCTACCACACAGTGGAGCAGATCTTCACTGTCACATTGATACTTTCGTGAGTGAGAGAAGGGCAGAGGGGCTTTTTATGCAGTGAGTGTACATGGACTCTCGTTGTCTTGTTTATAACCTGTGCTTTCTAGATCACCAGTTGGTTCCTCTCGCCCAGTGGTACATGTTCAAGATACTCATGGTAGCACTGACCCTCCGTGGAAGGTCACACAGAAAAAAAATTATGAGCCTTTTATTTGGAGTTTGCTCACTCTTCTCTTTGAGCGGCAATTAAGCTCATTTGGAGTTCACAGATCTATTACAGTGTTGTAAAACCTTTCTTTTTTTCTCAACAAGCAGGGATGATGAAGAACATAAACCCACAGTTGCAAATGTGTTTTTTTTTTAGTTTACACTTTTGCTCAAAATATCTTCAATAAAATCTCTGCAAATGTAGTCAAACGATTGCACTGGTAATCACATGGAAGCACACAATTCTGAAGTTGAAGCCTCGATGCTTCTGTAGTTAAAGTAATGAAAACTTGTATGATAACAGGAAGAACATTTAGAGGAGTGCACATGTGCGGTTCTATTGACTAGAATTAAGTAATTTAATTTATTTAAAATTGCATTTGCTATTTAAGCAACCTCAAGTAAATAGAGAGGGAACATTGATTTTGTAATGAACAGTAATAAAGGGACTTCACCATTACTCCACACCCTAAAAGCATAAGCTACCTCACACCCCAGTGAGCCACTTAATTGCCCACATCCACATAAAAAGGCTTAATGTACGCTCCCTGCGCTCCCACACATATAAAGCTATAGGAATCAAATGGAGTATAACTAATACAATTGATTTTGATCGGGAAGTACGAATAACACGATAACTGTGTCTTGCCAAGTGCTACTAAGGGGCACGCTCCGAGAGCCGTGCATCCTTTATGAGCCGCTATTTATTGTGCTTTTAATGAAGCTTGATTGGCAGCATGTCCTAGTGCCCATTATCATCAGAAGGATGTGCTCATTCTAATCTGCAATTATCACCATAATTGTGCTCAGAATCCTCTGGGTCCAAATAAGCAATCACTTCCACTGCTGCTGTGCCACCTGTAAGTGCTGCTCAGGAGGACACCCTGACAGGCTGACAGGTCTTCATATCAAGGGTCCTTTTTTTTTTTGTCTTTGGCTTTTTGTCTCCCTCTGCTCCTTATTTCTTGCGCCGTGCTTCCCTGCTTTAAGTTTCACTGGAAATTTTGTCTGGGGTTGACTTTGTTTCTTTTCCTTTTCTCACATGCTCTTGATTAACCTTTCCCTTTTTTCCCACACAGCGTCATCCCCACACTCGTCCTCCTTCCTTTATCTCCCTCTCCTTTCCTCGCCCCATCCATCCCACTCCTCTCGCATCCCCTCCCAGCTCAAATTCCTAACCTTTGGTCACTTTCATCCCCGCGGTATGCATAAATGCAGGCCTATTATCAAGCCAGTTGTCTCATCATAATTATGCATTTTGTCATGTGCTGCCTCTGTAGCTGGTGATAAAAGGAGAGCCTGATTAAGCTGAAGGAAAGCTATTGATTCCTATTGACAGGCTCCTCAAAGGCCTTTAATGAAGGAGATGTAAATGAGGGTTTTCCACAGCGTTTAATGACTGCGTACCATAAAAGGCCAACATTCTTCTGCAGTCTGAAAGAGACATGCATCACTGACAATGGTGCACGAGGGACACTTTCAGTTATAGTGATGTTCACAGGCGATAAAAGGGTGAGAGTAAAAACACAAGAGTGTTGGAACACAAATCGCAACTGTTGGATTTAAAAATCCTTGGCACCATTTATGTGGAGAGGTAAATTGCTGAAACGCAGAATTACCTGTAACAGCATGCTAGCAAAACCAATGCGTACCAAAGCGTTAATGAGTCTAAATATCTAATTTCCTTTCTTTTTTTTTCTTTCCTAGCAGTCAAATGGCGCCTAGTAACCATGACCGGATACAGAGACTAAGGAATGAGTTCCAGCAGGCCAAGCAGGAGGACGACGTAGAGGACCATCAGCACACCTACAGCTTCAACCAGTCCTGGGTGAGTATCGAGTAGGAGCTGTATTCCAGGAGAGTGTACATACCCAAAAAATTCTTCGGGATCAATCCAGAGTTACTAGCTGAATGGATTCTTAGGCCTACACATAATTTTTATTGCTTACTAACACTTCTATTCTGTTAACTTGAATGTATTTATATAGCGTCAAATTAAGGCACTTTATATATAAGGTAAACTCCCTTTTAACAGGTAGAAACCTCTGACAGAACCAGGTTCAGGGAGGGGCGGCCATCTGCAGGGACTGATTGGGCGTGAGAGGAGGGAGGCAGGACAAAAGAAACCAGGAGCCAGAGTTTAAAATGAATTTCTAATGATTAAAACCTACAGTGCTTTATAAACACGGGGAAAGCAAAAATGAGGTCTTGAACGCATTGTAGTAATATGAGTGTTTCTGCCACTCACTAATAAATCTTTGTTTTTCAGTCATTTTTACAAACAACCTCATTTTTTCATACTTTTTGTGCCTTAATCACCAGTCTGTATTTATTCTGTATTTAGTGGCGAGTCGAGCAAAATATCGTTATCGATATATCGTTGCTGAGGCAACGACACGTGAAACAAACACAACTGGAGAATGTAGCATCGGGTTCACGTGGGGATGATGAAATGAACATATTATTATATAGGAAAATCCAAAAAAGTGGGTTTAATAATCATTAAAAAAAAAAAAAAGACACATAGATGTTAATAATTGCTGAATGTGTAATGATTGGTCCACATGTTAAGGAAAAGATGGTCATTTAATTAAAATAGATTAAAAATATTAAAGTAATTTTTATTAATTCCAAATGATGTGGCATGAAGCAAAGAGCAAAAATAACAATATTACTAGTTTGTTATAACACAGCATGAAACTGTCACTGGTGCTGTCGTGTGATGCCATCAACCTTTTAGACAGCGAAACTGCCAAACTGCAAAAACATTAGTTTTCTCTATTACCCAAAGCTACATTTCGTAGACTAATTCTTAATTTCTGGAACCAACTTTTGACCTAGACATAATTGCTTATCTGCAGTCACTGCATTTGCCTTTTCACTCTTGGAAATATGACACACTTATGGAAGGAAGGCGATGTTAGGGGACAGAAACTAAAGACACCTACCCGCACTGTTCATTCTAATTTTCATTAGACTTGATTAAAGGGATTTTTAAATTAAAACAAATTTAAATTAAAATTTGAGAATAGTTGCTTTAAGCCGTTCTACTCTCCAACGATTGATCTGTAACAACAATGGGATTTATTCTTCATAATTGGAAAAATGTAATCAAGTTAATTCCTTTGTTAATTCATTCACACTTGATCTCATATCCATCCCTGCTGTGCATTAAAAGTTCAGGAACTTTAAGTAAGGAATCATATCCTTTTTCCAAACTCCCTGTCAGGTCACCGATAATCTAAACTGTTGTCCCGCTTTTTACTTAACTGGTGTTTTAGAAGGCGTGTAACTCATTAAAAACCATAACAAAAAAAACACAGATAACCAAGTCGCGGGACATGTGGGATGTCAAATACCTCCATGTTATTTATCAATAATAACTTACAGTGACTTCAGTTTTTTGGTTTCTTTTTTTACTCAGTAACTTTTTGACCTCGGAGAAAAGAATGCAGCTAATTGTTGCTCCTAGCAGAGCTATTTAGAAAATGACGGGCCAGAAAGTCAGACCTTGAAAGTTAAAACATTTTGCATGCAATTTTCTAGAGAATTATCAGTGTCGGTTTGTCAGTTAAATTGGTTTGGAGTGGCCAGCATCTTCTACTGTTATTTCCGCTGTCCAATTGAGTTTGGGTAAAACACAGCAGCATGCTTCCCAAGGTGTTCCTACACAGATGAAGGCAGGCTGTATTTGCTCTGGATTTTCTTCGGTATTTGTCAAACTGATGTTTGAAAAAAAAAACACAGAGTGGACGTCTATCTCTGTTTTCTTAATCTCTCTTTTCCCATCCGCCATTAGATGTGAACTGTTTGCTCACCACCAAGAGGTCTCAGTCTTTCTCTCTGAGCCGCTGAGCTCTTAATTGCGTCTGATCGTCGACACTGTTGGGCACACCACTGCTCCACTGGTAATAAGATATAGGGCCAGCCCTTGAGTATTGAAGTCTGTTTTATTAGTCCTCTTTCATGTTATTTTAGTCATGTGAACAAGAATTCACAATGGCAGAGCTTATTAGGAAAGGCAGACGTGCACCCGTGTTATGCGCTGACACTGATTAGCAGAACTCGAGGGAAATCCCGTCTTAGCGTCGTCTAGAAGCAGAATTGATATGGCTCTATTTAAAGTGAACAGGGTAAGGATTTTGCTTTGAAAACCAAAGATATTACAGAAAGATGAGACAAGTACAAAAATGTGAAGTGACATACTGACATTGACTATGCTGACAGAAATGGATAGTTAGCATCTTTACTGTATATTTACCTCTGCAAGGAGGTTAGGTTTTGGCATAGTGTGCGTCCATGACATTCTTTCTTTCTGTAAACACAATACCTCAAAAAATTTGGATGAATTTTGATCAAATTGGTCGGGGTGTAGAGGTCCATTATGCCAACCTTGAAAGACCAAATCCATCAAAAAAATAGCCAGAAAATTCAGATTTATGGGGGGAACTGAGATGTTTATTAACCCTTATAACAAAATCCACAATTTTTTTGCTATATCAAGTTGTGTATAATATATTTTTATTATATATTTATTACATATTTTTTGTATCGCATTTGGTACATTGGACATTTTTGGCAACTTTTTGTTAACAACAATGTTAATTTTAGACAAAAAAATTGTTTTGTCCATAACATTTTGATACTTATGTATCAAATATGATACAGGGCATAGGGTTAACAGTCCATTAAAAATTTCCTTACATCCCCCAAGATCTTCAAGGTCAACTTAGTGACTTACAGGTAAAAAATTCACAAAAAGCCTTATGACTTAGAAAACTATGTATAGCGAATGATATATGGGAATTCTAGATATAACGTTACTTTGGACTAGAGATGACACGATACCACTTTTTTATGTCCGATACCGATACCAATATCATAAATTTGGATATCGGCCGATACCGATATGAATCCGATATAGTGTGTTTTCTACTAAATAAAACTGTTTTTTTAATATCTTGCTGCTTTTTGTATAAGTTCAAACTCAAGTTTTAAAAAAATAAAACACTAAAGCTATTCTGTTATACCTGTATGCAAAAAATACACTGCAGCCAAAATATTTCATAGTTCAGTGATACTGATCAATCTAATAAACTTAAACCTACTCCATCCTCCCTATTCTGGTATATTAAAGAGTAAGCAACCTAACTAATAGGGTTCCAAGCAAAAAAAAATAAAAAAATAGGGAACCACCCCCCACCTCATGATGCTTAATTGACGTAATCAACTTTAATTTGATGCAGTGTGAAAAAAATGCACAGAAATCAATTATTTTTCAAGAATAATTAAATAGATTCAACATCTTTCTTCAACAGAACTGCAGACTGCACAGATGGTACCTTCCCAAAGGAAAAAGTACTATGGCTTACTAGGGTATGTTAGACTTAGTAGTTACTATATACAGTAATGGACTTCTATACATTTTACATCAGATTAAAACTTTGGGTGTAAGATTCAGATAATTATTTATTAAAAGCTAGACATTTTAAATGAGAATAAGAAAGAAAAGTATGTCTTTGTGCCCCCTTTCCCTGTTCATGCCCTATCGGCCCCCCTGGCTAAACTTTGCTAGATCCGCCCCTGGTTAAACCTTCGTAAAATCTAAAATTCTACTGTGTTTGTTTATACTGAAAACATTTAGGGAATGATACTTTTGTATGGGGAATTGAAATATTATCCCACATTGGACCTCTGACCTCACTTTTAAATTTCACATCTGCCTTTCTTTGAAGCCAACACCTAAATGTGTTATATAATATCATACTGTAGTATGACATTATATAATAAGGTGAGGTTATTCATGTCCTGTTATTTACAAATCAGTAGCTGTTATCCACTACCTGCTCCTACGTAATGTTACATACAAAATATAAAAGCAAATACTGCTCAGAGGGAGCTGCCTCGGCGGAGGAAGATTTGTCACAACTTTCAGAAAGTGAACTTCTGGTGTGGGTTTAAAAACTGTGGGTGGAGGTAGTGATGACAAAAAACATTTATTTATTTATTTATTTTCAGTGTTTTGACCCACACTGAAAAATGTAAAGTCATAGCTGAGCTCTGTTCAAAGCTATCGGAGCTATTTTTTTCTACACTGAAACTGATATGTCCTTTTTTAACAGCATGTTTCACTCAGTTTCATTGCTGAAGATTGTTCACAATGATGAAAGTGAAACCTTTCTGACCTCTACTTTTATAAATCAAGTCGTTCAGGGAATGTAACCATGAAAAGCAAGATGCTCCGGCAGGCAGTTAAATGCCTACCACATCAAAGTCTGCAGAACTGCACTTTGATGCCTGTTTCCCCTGAGCATGCGAGGCTCCTTTGTGATAGCCTCCACGCAAATATACTGTACACAAACAGGAACTGCTAGCATCTCAAAGTGTTACTCAAGAACAGCAGCAGTTCAGATTTCTGCAATCATTTATCCAGATTTAAGGATTTTAGGTTATTTTAGGGTGCAGTTAGTGGCTGTTCTGGGTCACAACACATGATCTTCATCAGTGGTTTCACCACATGTGATGGATAAACAGACCCGTGAGGACTTAAGCCCCTGCTCTTCCATGTTGGCTTAATGGTTTAGCTTTAAAATTCATTTTTAAGTTGGAAAAAGCTGTTTATGAAACATTCTCACGTTAAGGCCTGTTAAGTAGCTGCTCTCAATTTTATAGCCTGATCGTCATTAGCAGATGTATTCTGCATGACTTACATTTGAACTGTAATCCATTCAAACTGTGACTATAATCTACACTACAAAACACAAAATATTCTCTGCTAAAACGAAAGCCAATGTAAATGTTTTGCTTTCGGAACTTTAGAAAAATGTGTAAAATGATAATAATAGGGTTCGGCTAAGATAAGGGTACATGCATCAGTATTAGGTGTGGGGCCTGGTCTCCATGGGTTTAACCTCAGCTTTTCACTCAGGTCTGCCTGCTGCTAACAGCTGTAATGATCAGGTCCATCGCTGAACCTAAGCTCCAACATAATGGAATAATGATCAAGATACAAAAACCTCGTCTATCAGTCAATCCACTTAGCCCAGCACACGCAATTAGAGCTGGTATGTTTTTTCTCCTGCCCGCCCTGCTTGTCTATAAGAGGGAATTTCCAGATGTTCATCATAAAGAACTGTTAAGCAATGTTTTTCCTAGAGCCCACCCCCCAGCCTCACATACACACACTCTTTCTCAATAAAAACAATTTGTGCTGTTAGGCTAGAGCACCAGTAAGCATGACCACACAGAGGAGTATGAGCACCACGCTGGTAACTTGGATCACACACATCAACAGCAACTTTTAAAGCCCACATTTATGTGAATTCTTTTGATTTTATTATTACTTTGAATTCTGCTACCAGGGTTCATGTGTGTGCACATATTAGCTCTGCTTATGCAACTACTAGTTTCCTTAAATATTGTACTTTCATGTTGATTAGTGTTGTGTGCCTCACAGTTAACTCTATTACTATGTGATTACTTGAAGAGTAAGCCCTGTTTAACTAGTCACTTGACTTCCTCAGAGCTAAACAGCCAGGGATTGAACCACCAGCCTTCTGATTAATAGATGAGTAACCTAGAAAACAAGCTTCCTGGATATGTCACGCAGGTTTGCAGTCTAACGTTTCACCCGAGCTCTGGCAGTCGTGTTTGTGTGTCCGAGACTCGGCAGTTGGCACACTAACACCCTTGCTATCTCTCTGGCCCTACACAACCCCCCTATTTAGAATTTAAGATAGCCCAGAACAATCTCACACCCAGCGAGGAGTTAACACGTTACAGGAAGGCCATATCATGCTGTGAAAAAATAAGGAAAAGCCTAAAACCAGCATTGCAAACCCGTGCTGAGATGTGTTTCTTTCAACCAGATCTCTGACATTGATTGATTGTCGCCTTTTAGGGCTTCTTAGTCATGCTACTGCATGACTTTGTAGGGATTAGTGCTGTATAATGTTGTGCAAGTAGTGAAGCAAGGTTTAGTGGCAACATGGTTAAAGTAAATACCATAAGCAATGGGATTTGCCATTGTATTTGAACAATACCAACCTTAAAGTTATGTGGCTTGGTTGTTAATGTGGAATAGATTGATGCGTGATCTGATATTGTCACGTTGGTGTTGTTCCCATATCACAGTAATATAGGTCCAAGATCAACGTCGCACTGACCAAAGATGTTATCTGAGCATTCAGTTAGCATTAGCCAAGAAGCTAGCTAATACTAATACATTAGTAGCATAAATTTAGCTAACAGCAAACCTAAATTGACAATATTTTTTATTATATTCCATGAATTAATAAAGAAAACACTTGAAAGCTGCTACCGGTTGCAGAAGAGTTTGATATAAATAAAGGCATGTTTTTCTTTTTTCCCCACATTGCAAAACAACGTGATTGGTCAGTTTCACTTAAAGATACAGTGCTGCCTTATGTGCATGCTACAAAGTCTCTAAATGATATAGCGATAGCCACACCAACCTCCTATTCACTGTGGTTCCTTGGACCAGAGGCCGGGAAATGGCAGACCACACTGCTTGATCCAGATGGTTACGCCGCCCGGAGCTACACACCCTGGTAACCGCAAATGGACTGAGCTTGCTTATAATAAATTGGCGGAATTGGGTCGGTGCAGTGACTTTAAGAGAGACTCATTATCCAACTGGGCTTTTGTCAGGATGTGGTGTTTCACTACCATTCTCTCACTTTCTTCTTGTTGTATTTGCCCATTAGCAATCTTAATGTCTTCCACATGTCTGTTTGTGTACAGCTCGACTGTTCTCTTAAAACGGTTCCCTATGTGGTGGCCTCCAAGCATACTATCAAGAGAAGCATGGGCGGTAAAGCCATTTGTTAGTGCTGACCCATCATCGCAACCTGCTTTGATATCTCAAAGGTTTGTGACCAGCTCTGAACCAAGAAATATTACACCTCGGCTGTCTTGCTCGACTCCCACCCAGCTGCTTTCCTCGTCCTAGTTTTTTTTTTTTTTTTGATAGCTGCAAATAATTTTCATAATTACATCCCGCCGGCTCTCGTGTTTTAACAGGTGGAGAATTTTTGTTTCCTCCTGCTTTGTCTGTGACACCACCAAGGAAGCAGGGGAAAGATAAAAAACGTGCCATATTGACATCATTTTTCACATTATTGGATAAAAACAAACACGGACATCTCTTTGATTTGATTTCAACAAATGTCATGTTTTATATGGCATTATATTCCAGGTCTAACATGAAATAATCTGATTCCCCTTCCCTGGATAATGGCATTAGGCTGACTGATTTTCTCTCCTGGCTATTTCTCATGCATTTCTCTTGGCATGGCGTCATCCACATCAACCCTTCGGTTTGAGACTGAAGAGTGTAGCACCGCAGGATTCCTCCTCACTTCCTTTCAAATCACATTAATAACTTTCAGAGTGCGTGACTAATTATTTTCTCACTACCACATTCGACTCCAGTAAAATTATTTTTCTTTTCCACCTCTCAGTTCATCTGATATTGGTTTATGTGCTCTACAGTTTCTGAGCCCGGGAAACATGTTGTTGCAGCGAAACCTGAAACATATGAGTCCAATTCACTTCGCCCACGTGGAATACTATTATGTTTTTAAGACTCGGAGGGCTTGAGAAAAAGACTTGCTGTTGACGCTGAGTGAAATGTAATTGCGCTGTTATTGCAGCTGTCCAAGCGAGGAGAAAAGCAGTCATTTTAGGAACAGAAGACGTTTCCAAGAAGACGTTTTTGCTGACAGCTTTTCATTCCACCAGCGCACCTTTACCCCATCGATTAATTCCAGAATTGTTCTCGTCGGTCAGATATTGCTGTATTATCAGAAGTGTTTGGCTTCACAGAGATACACTCGCAGTGTCTATTGATACCCCCCCAAAGGGCACCTTAATACCCCATATTTAGCATGTTTAGACACTTGCTTGTTACTGTAATGTACATATTTATAATACCCATATATCATTCTCTATATGTCTACATGCTGTCAATACAAATAAAGGCAGTAAGAAGAGCTGATTATACTACTATTAACACTTTGACCTTCAGATACCTCGCACTTGAAATAGAGGTCAAAGGTTATATGTGATATGATATTTTAAACCTTTATACAGTACTTAATATATGTTGATATTATGTTTGATAGTTTCAAGGTTTTGGTGATCTTTTGATCAATAAATCCTTCAGTTCACCTGGAAGACCTTGGTTAATGTAAGCCAAATTTTAATGGATTGTTAACATGACCGCACTCTACACCCTGACCAAGTTTGATCAGAATTCATTTGAGACTTTTTGTGGCAGAATTGCAAGCACGCACGCAAATGCTACCAAAAACACAACCTCCTTGATGGAGATAACAATGGGAAGGTATCATTTTGTGGCAAATAGGGTTAATGTTGTAAATTGGGGAATTTTAAACTCAAACCCACAATCGTTTCTTCAGCCTAACCACACAGCGAAAAGTATGTAAAACGCAAGTGCAAACAAAATTAATCAGTGAATAGTTTTAATAATGAAAAATCCCAAATGGGAGCCTTGCCGCAGTGTTCTGGCTGACAAATGTCACTACATCTTAGAGGTGGCTGTAGCTCAGGTCATCTATTGGAAGGTTGGTTCAATTCCTGGCTTCCCCTAGTCTGCATGCAAAATATCCTTGGGCAAGATATTAACCCCAAATTGCTCTCCGATGCATCCATCGGAGTGTGAATGTGTGTGAATGTTACTTAGAAAGCACTTAGAACAATGTGCTTGTGCAAATGGGTGTGAATGGGTGAATGCACAAGTTGTGTAAAGCACTTTGAGTGCTCAGAAGAGTAGAAAAGCGCTATATAAGAACCAGTCCATTTACCATTTACATCCACATCTGGCTGTCTGCATCCACAGACACCCTTTCAACCATTAAATGCAGATTTCACATTAAATGCACATTACTGTAGCTGGTGTGTCAAAAGCATGGACACCAAAAGACACCTTGTACTGTATGTACCTTTGCAACACCACCATCTGATTGAATGGCAGTATTTGACATCCTGTGTTTACTGCAAATCAGAGGACAAAGTGCATTAAACTGTGAGTTTAGCTACGTTCTGACAGCTCCACAAATCCAAAGACTGTGAAGAAGCTGCTCAGGTTTAGAAATCAAATTTGGGTAAATTGTGAGTTATTAAGTGGTTAATTTATTCACACAAGCCATCCACCACTACCTGCTTTCCACAATAAAGCCTGAGCCTTATGAATGCTGACAAGTGGTCAAGCCACGCCTGCAACACCTCTTCAGCTTGCTTCTGTTTAATTGGCTTGTCTCGTTCTTTCATAAGCCAGCTCGTTAGCAGCATGCTGGTGCTGAGGGAGATGATATCTCCATGTCAACCTCACAGATGATCAGACGGCAAACACACATGCACACTGGTACAGTGTGCATGTGACAGCAGTGTGTTGTCATATGCATATGAGCGGAATGAAGCCATAGCTGGAAATGCTCGTCTATAATTTATCTCTTCAGCACACTAGTGGTGGGCTAAACTGATCCAAACTGTAGCTATCAAGACCTGCAGCTCACACAAATAAGCTCCATCGCAAAATGTTTAATGCATACTAAAGAGAAAAGTCATATCAGCCATGTGGCCAGTGCAGTTTGTTTGAAAAGTTAAGAGAACAGGATTCTTTGTTTGTTTGTTTTAATCACAGCATTCTTTAAAAGCAGTTCTCCTTTCTTAATGTGTGGTTGATATGGACCACGGTTCATTTAGTACTTTATTATCTGTGTACCAGGCAACACGGATCCCTTAAACAAGCCATTCAAAAGGTACCTAGGGTTAAATGGACTAGCTAAACACACTTAGGGCTCTACTACCTTTTAAGACTACAATATAAAATAAATCACTAGCCAAGAATCGCTGAAGCTGCAAACAACCAGCATGTGCCACTTTCCCACGAATAAGAACTCGTGTGAACAATTTAAGTTCAATTCATCTTTTATCAAAACAATAATTTTCTTTTCTCTTATATGGACTGGTTCTTATAATGCGCGTTTCTACTCTATCCTGAGCACTCAAAGTGCTTTACACAACACTTTTTTTCTACTGTTTCTGAGTGCTTCCTAACTAACATCCACACACTATATGCATGCTATAGTCCGATGGATGCATTGGAGAGCAACATGGGGTTAGTACAACATGCACTGAAAGGCTTAAATGCTTGCCTTTGGTCCTCTCTTTGTTACTGTGTATTCACTGTGTCTGTGCTGACTGTATTTGTGGGTTTAACAGGCCAGCAATGGGACGGAGACATCAAGTGGACGCCATTCTGTAACGGTTGAGACTCAGGTCCAGAAACAGCAGCAAGAGGACAGAGATGATTTCCCACAAGCACAGAGACAGTACAATTCCCTGCCACGGTGAGACATCCTTCCTTCCTTTTCTTTCTTTCTTCAAACTGTCCATGCATCCATGCGGCTGCGTCCACCCCTTTGACTTATCACGTCCTCCCTGCCCTTTCTCAACCCCTTCATTTGACTTTTTTTGATTTCCATCAATTTCTTTTCCTCACATTTTTGCCTTCCCCCCACCTCCCTCCTCCCTCACTTATCTCTTTGGCTTCCCTCAAAGTCAATCACCACAAAGCCACTTTCAACTAATCTCCAGACATTTGAACGATTCTTAGCAAACTCTTTGAATGAAATCATTTAATGTGATCGCTTAGAATTATTTGACTGATATTCAACTTCATTAAGTCAATGCTGACCCGAAGAAAGCGGTGACTTTGTCCCAAGCCCCCCTCTCCAATAACAGCTCCAATATCACATTATTTTTTCTAAAGGCTATTTTTTCCCCCTGCAATCTCTTGCCTCGCACAGTTTGCCATTAGGAGCTACAAGCACTGCTCTTCATCTTCTCCATCTTCTTGTTTCGATTCTTTTTTGCATATTTGTCAAAGAGATGCCAATAAAGCTTACCATATCTTACATCTTGAGCCTTTTTTGTGGGAGGGGGTGGTTTAGTATCAATATTTGCCATTTCTGCCAGCACTCCGTTAAATGTCTTTACTGAAGTTTTTAATCTCATGGCAGTAGGTGCAAATTACAAAGTTAACCACTGCTGCTAGGGGAAAGAAAGTCGCATATGAAGCTTAATATCCTGGAAGAAAAGCTCCCCAAGGCAATAATTCTGTCATTTGACTGACTGACACATTATTGTTGAATATTTTCACACTGAAAACAATCCATTGTGAGGGTTTTTTTGCATTGTGAAATGTATTATATGTTCAAAAATGCTAAGAGCAAAGTCAAGATTTATTTCACTTTTGCAGCTTGCCAATTTAAACAAAGACGGAGCCCTTAATATATGTGTGTGTGTGTGTGTGTGTGTGTGTGTGTGTGTGTGTGTGTGCGTGCGCGCGTGCGTGGTCTTTTCATTTTCTTTGCCATAGTTCTCGTCTGTGCTGTAACGCACAAGCACCAATCACTTCTTCATATTCATCCCCTTTTGTGTTATGTTGCCTCAAAACACAGTTGGGTCGATGAAAACGTGTTCGTGTCTGTGGATATGGATTTGCGGTCCACACGGACACATAATCAATTTGGTCTGTATAAGGCAGACTGATCTATGCATTCCCCTCATATGTGTTATCTGCTTGCATCTCATGTGGTGTGACAGTTGAGCTGGGACCTTCTCTCCCAGTGAGTTGCTTCTCTTGGGAAAGTTCATGTCTCCGGCCAAGCAGCCAAGCGAGGATGGCCTTTGATATGCATTCCTTTCATAATCTCATAGTGGCTTCGGGCTAAGAGCCACATGAGCTCAGGCTTGATGCTTGACCCTGGCTGAGGCTTTTCGGGGCTTGGTGTGTCGGCATGGCTTCTCATTAAAGAGCTAGTCTTACATCCCCAGATTAATAATCACAATGCCTTCTAATGTCAGCCACCTCTCTTATTGGAACCTCTTCATCTTTTCCTCTTCCAAAGCAGGAAGTCTGAGCAGTCAGCCATTCAGCAGAAAAGGGAACATTCCCTCACCAAAAAACACCCCAGAAGCTTCCAGAGGAAACCATGGTAGCTGGTTATCTGATGACGGCCAGGCTTAGCTCGCTGTCTGGGATGTGAGGATTGGAAGAACACTAATGAAGGCTTGTTGTTGGAGCAGGATTAGCAGTGACAGGCAGCGGAGGTCGAGAGTGACTGGGAGAGGAACGAGTGTTTTAGTAGGAAGGAGAGACCACTGATTAGCCCGAAAGAGATGTACACACACACACAAGCACACGCATGAATGCAGTGAATGTCGAGATAAGGTTCTTAACTGGGGGCTGAGTGAACTGCCAGTAGTTCTTTCATCTAGCCGTGCAACTATCGCATTCCCAGCCAAAAGAATATTGTTCCAAGTTAGAAAGAAAACATTATTCCAGGTTTGTAGACAATTTATTTATACAATATAGAAAACGATTGTTGCATTACACATTAGATGCTTTTGGGTGCATGTGTGCGTGCGTGGATGTGTGGAAGCTTTCTCCTACTTCTCATAAACTCTGATTCATCCCAGCTGTTTTAAAGAAACACACAGCGGCCACAAATGTTCCTGCGAGCCAACTTCCTGGGTTTGTTTGTTATTTTCTGTCATTCTAAATTTACCCCACTCTTTGGCATGATGTATTTTCCCATCCCCTCCCGCTGTACATGTAACTAATCTACTTTGTGATATATTTTGGCAAAGGAGTAGAGGTGATAAGAGAAGTAGATCCCTTGACGCATCAATCACTATTACATTCCTGTGGAGCAACGCAATCTCTCTGCTCTCATCTCTCCGCCTCTGACTTCCCCCTAAAACTTGTGTGCTTTTAAAACCTAAAAGGTAATTCTGGAAACGCAGGTTGCTTTCCTCGTGCAACAGGCGTTCCTGTGCTTCTAAACAAGCGACTCCCTCATGAGCGGTGCTGGCTGCTCTGTGAGCCAAGCCGGGGTGTAAGTGCGTGGCGGCTCGCCCAGACGGTGAGGTCCATGTATGGAGCATGTGGTGAGGCTCTCTGCAGTCTGTCCCTACATCTGCCCCTGTACTTGTGCATACAAGCAACCAAATGGCGGAACAAGAGGATGTGTTTGTGTTGCACACGTTCGTAACAGAAATGCATGCACAAAAAAACTCACAAGCTCACAAGAGCCCACATACCCCACGTTTGCAGGGCCGTGTGCTTTAGCCCTTCCCCTCCCTTTAGTCATTGTGAACCGCAAGGGCTTTCATTAGAAATGCTGAAATTTTGGGATTCTCATAACAGTTTCACTGTGATGATGATAGAAAGAAAATATTTCTAGCAATGGAAAGTTATCAAGAAAGAGGCACTGTGTTTTGTAGCATTTGCTTTAAATCTGTGTGCCCATGATGGCAGCCCTGGCATAGGAACAAACTGTATAGTGTTTCTACTTGCAGTGGAATTCCCTTATTGAAATCCCCACTTTAACACTTTTTTAAAAAAATGTTTATTATGAAACAGAATGGTATTTCAATAAAAGAAAGAAGAAATAGGAAAAAAAACACAACAGAAGGTCAAAAAACCCACAAAGGAAGTTGAATAAAATAGAACAGAAGTAGAAAAAAAAACAACTCTCACAAACACAACTGTAGTGTTTCTGCTGAGACATTAATGCACAAGTGACAAAAACATGTGAAGGATTGCACCGAGACATGTTTAAAAGGATTCATCAGTGCTATGAGAGAGAAAAATATCACATGATTCATGTAATACGTTTACTGTTAGCCATGTACTGTTAGCTTGTCAGTTCTGTAGCTGTTCTATCACGTTAATATCTCACCAAAAACACTTTAGTTGTGTTTTCTGTGTGTGTGTGTGTGTGTGTGTGTGTGTGTGTGTGTGTGTGTGTGTGTGTGTGTGTGTGTGTGTGTGTGTGTGTGTGTGTGTGTGAGTGTGTTTTGGTTTGTTTTTTTGGGGAGTTTTTCCTGAAGTTTTCTTTTGTATTTTATTTTACTTCCTTTGTAGTTTTTTTTTATTGCTGTCGGGCATGCAGGGCACCCAAGCTGGTGAATGCATTAACCCAAGAAGGAAGTCACCTAGGATCAAATTGATACCATAGGTACATCGACTAAACCTCTCTGACAATTTTGAATCTTGGTGACCTTGTTGGAGGTAAACTTTTCTTTCTCAGCATTTTTCTAATTGCTGGTGTTTTTCTAAGGCCACACTAATGTGTTTTTGTTTGCATCGTTTTCTCTCCGTTTTGGCCTCCCGCCCACACTGAGATGGCGTTTTCCTCAAGGAAAAACACAGCGTTTTGAAAACGCTCTCAAAAACGCATACGTTTCAAAACAGAGCTGCCCCGTCGCAGTGTGGACACTCGAAAACGCAGACTTTCTAATAGCGGAGGGCATTATACAGCAGTTGTTTAGATTGCTCTCAATTTTGACAGCCCTAAAAATGATTAATATCAGTTTGTACATGCTCCAGATAGCTTTTCTTCAAATTCTTTAATTCTCACTCGCTTTTGCGCATGCGCAGGACTGTAACGTTTTGGGTTGTTTCAATGTGGACGCGCAACTCTGTGAAAACAACTGAAAACGCTAGTGTGGACGCCGTTTTCAAATCTATCCGGGCTAGTGTGGACGTAGCCTCAGTTGCACTGCGTTTGAACACTCAGGGCCATCATACATATTCCACTGCCAATATATCTGCCTATATATATTTACCATGCTTATATTCAAAAGTGCTTTCTTACCAAATGCTGGACTGACTTGGCTGGACATGTGTCACCACTTCCATCAAAAACTTTAAATGGGCATATTTTTGAATGGAGTAAAATTCATCAGTTTCATCTAGTTGATTGTGCAATTAAAAACCATGGTTGTTGGGTTTTGTTTTGTTTTTTCCATTTGTACAAATTGAGAAATGAGTCCCACTTCCCTCAATTGTAAAACCACACAGTTGTGTCTTCTGCCTGTTCCTCACAGCCTCCCTGGAATGCAGGTGTTCTGGCCTAAAAGCATACCGGGCCCCTGTCTCCCTCTGCAGTCTTGTGCCTTGTACTCAAAAGCCTTTTAAGCACACAACGGGTCAGTGAGGTGTGAATGGGATCTCTCTTAGCACCCCTGATGCAAAAGACACTGTCACAGATATTCCATCCCACGTCTGCTCTAATGGATTCTAATAATGGAGGAGAAGATTTAACACTTTAGCCAAAGACCCTGCAGATTTCAATGACAGCTGTCCAGGTGAAAGGGGAGCACGTGTGGTGGGAAGCATGCATGGATGATAGCTCTTTTGTTTAAATTTTGTGTTTCTAACAAAAGATACGTCCATAAATCTTTGGCCGGCCTGTCAGTGCATGGGCTGACAGGCAAGTCGAAGATGAGTAGAAGCCAGATAACTCTCTGAGGCCTACCATTATTCTGTCTGGTCTGTAAGTGCACCCATCTGCATCCCCAATACCAAGTTAAATGGATGAAAGCCGGCATTTTCTCAGCAAGGTTTTAACATTTGTTTGTTTACAATGTGGAAATAATAGTCCTGCACGCGTTTCATGCTTCCGATATTTATTTCCTGCCTCTTTCATGTCTCGTTTCTTTTTTCTTTTATGTTACTGGATTCAGTCTAATCACGCAGGAGCCTAAAACAGACCCCTCTGCACCATTGATGTTGCTTTCAGTATTTTAAGTGAATGCCACGTCCTGCTTTTAACTCTCACACAAATGTGAAAATGATCCCGTTCTCTGCTGAAGTGCAGTTCCTTTTGAATTCCCCTTGAATACTGCTGACCCAGGGGGCTTTTTTTTTTTAAACAGAATCAAATAAAATCCACCTCTGTTCGCTTTAGATTTAATTGCTGCTTAAGGTGACTGAGAAAACAGTGCAATTGACCCTCCTACCTGTTTCTGTGTGTTTAGGCAACCTCGCAAGAACAACAGTGCGGCGTCCCAGGACTCGTGGGACAAGATGTACGTGCCAGCAGAGGGATTTCAGCCATCCAAGGAAAATCCTCGCTACTCCGGGGGCCAGGGGTCACGTAACGGCTACCTGGGAACACCCAGTATTAACGCCCGCGTCTTCCTCGAGACCCAGGAGTTGCTGAGGCAGGAGGAAAGGCGTCGAGAGCAGGAGGCCAGCAAAACCAGGCCGCCTCCTGCACAGGAAACCCCCAGCGGCATCACCTTTGACCAGAACAGAGACAGCACTCAAGCCACTGGCTCTGCCATAGCTCGGGCCCTCTCAAAACCCAAGGGGCCCTACAGACAGGACGTGCCCCCATCACCGTCCCAAATCGCCAAGCTCAGCAGGCATCAGAGTTCAGTGAAGGGAAGGCTGTTTTATTCCTGAGAGGGTGAAAAGGAAGAATATGGATGTCTTTAAGGAGATGAGGACTGATCCTAACAAGCATTTACAGGGAAAAAAAAAAACAAAAACAAGATTTGTGGGATTTTTTTAAAATAAAAATATGAGATATAAAGATTTTTATAGGACTGCTGTAAAAAATGTTTATATTTAAAGAAAGATTTTTTTTTAATTAAGAACCGTGATCCTTTTTAAGCTGTTTTATAGTCCAGCATTGTGATCATTCATACCTTGTATGTTTATCCTTTAAGTGCCTTTAAAGTCATTTGATTGTTTGGTGTTTTTGACTCGTGATCTGCTGTTTTGACCCATCTAACACACCCGGAAAAAGCTGCCATCACAACAGAGGACTGTTTGAGGGGATCTCAGCAGCGCTGCACCTAAACAGTCGTAACCTAATGGGCAAGTCTCAGTCCAGACATGCTTTTTCTACCACGCATCTGCTAGACCTCAGTCGATACCACGCTTGTGTGAATGAGGCTTATTTTTGATGTTCATGGCGACTTTAACTGTGTGTGTGTGTGTGTGTGTGTATTTGAGAGAGAGAGGGTGACAGAGTGCTGGCAGGAGCTGACATGTAGTGGGAGAGTGTGGAGGTTAAAAAGCTTGTGTGAACTGTGGAGTCAGAGCTTGGGTTTTGGGCATGAGCACCCATCCCCCTCACTTCAGGGAAATGTCCCTTTTGGTTTCAGATACAGGACTTACTCAAAGTCTGTATCCTCTTTCCAACCCCCTCTTGTATTCAGTATGATAATCCTAAATTCTCTCTTCCCTTCTGCTGGCTGCTTTATCAGTCCCCCCTCCCCCCCCTCTCACATTGTCGCCATCAATATACAGCACTCTCAGTGGAGGAAAACGGCTTTAGATCTTCTTTATTTCTGCTCCGCTCCACCCACTCAGGGAATCCAGCAGTACAAATGGGGTCAGGTCTGGGTTATTAATTAATGTACGTCATTAAAAATAAATGCACACCTTCGTTTGTGTTTGTTCTCACGTACGGTGAGGAGATAAAAAATGGCAACCTTGGCGGCGTGCCGCTTGGCCCCTGGCCTCGCCTGGACTGATTTGGCCGTAACCGAAGCCTGCTGGCCTTTAGGTGTCTGAGCTGTTCTTCGCTGAATATTTCATCAGGGCAGTTACATGGGAAACTGCATCAGCTCTGCTGTGGGTGGCCTTGGTGTAGTGCTCCATATCCATGGGGCAGATACAATGGAGCTGATTTTGTTTACCTTCATGATTATTTCCATTATTTCCAAACAAGAATTCACTCTTCTGGAGTTGAGGACCTGATTTGCTATGTGAGGCCAATTTTTTTTTCTTAAGGAGAAAAGTGCAGATTACATTTGAGTTACAGTTTAGATTTAGATCAGGTTCGGAAAAATGACTTGGATATATGTTTATATGCACTAAAAAAAAACAGGTTATGCTTTCAACTTGAAACTGAGGTGTAAATGTGATCAGGCTGGTGATCAGACTTCTCCTTTGCTACATTACACAACGGTCTTTTGTAACTGTTGTGGTATTACAATATGCTGTTTCATGGTGAATGTGCTCAACAAGCAGATCTCCAGCATTGTCATATGACACATGTAGACCTCTGGTGGTTTCTTTGTGTCAACTTCAGTCACGCTTGGATGGATTTATTTTGAACACCAAGGATGTATCTAACAAGCGAACTCCTTGATTCTCAACTCTGAGATCAGGCACATGTAATAAGAAACCCAGCGAGACATCTGCATGACCAAGAAGTCTGTTAAAAGCTAGCTTGACAAATCAGGTCTCTCTAATTCCATGTTCCAGCCATAGACAAATCAGCCTACCACAGACAGCAGACCGAAGCTTTGTTGCTTAAAAAAAAATGCATTCGATATAATACACTGACTGGAGTTCTCACAGAATGAATTGCACTTTTCTCTTTTGTCCCCTTTGTGATCATTCAAATGAATTTGCTTCGCTAAACCTCTGTTATTTCCTGAGCCCCGGGTTAAGCGCCGAGTCTGGGATTATACTTCTTTGGGAACACACACACGGACAGCTGCGGCCACCACCGAGGCCTTGTTCTTCCTATAACGCTGCTTTCTGGTCCGTACAGAGTTCTCTCAGAGGACACTGCAGTGCGCTGGCAGCACATACAGCAGATCTCTCCACCCTCGCCTACTTAAGTACGCTGAAAATATAACAGCATAAGACTAGAATTAGGATTAAGATAAAACTCCAGGCTACAGTTTCACAGTCGCTGGTGAGATTATCGATTACGGTCCTCACAAGCAGCAAAAAAAAAAAGTATCCTCACACATGCAAGGATATTGAAAGGAGAGCATGAGTAAGCTTGTTTCGCTACCAATTTTTGCATCGTGCTTGTATGTAGGTGGCCATGTGGTTAAGTGTCTGTGAATGCTGCCAGTAAATAGATTCTCCAATATGTCTCTGAATATGTCTTGGCAGCCATATGAACCACTCTGCTGCCGAGTGGGAGAAGAGCAGAGGAGTAGGAGGGAGAGAAGATGGGAGGCCTGACCTTGCAGATGATTCAGTCAATGGAGTAATCACAACTATTCCTCTGAGTCCGCACTACAAACGAGAGGTTACTGACGAGGTGGCGCTCACTTTTGCTGTCTCTTCTTCTTATTCTCCACATTTATCTCCTCCTTCTGTCTGTCAGTTTGCATCTTTTTGTTTTTTTTTTGCCTGGGCAGAATTGTTGGATCTGGTTGTGTAGATGAAAGTGGTGGTTGCTGTTGTTGTTGGTGGTGGTGTGTGTGTGTTTGCAAGGGCGTGCATGTGTTTATGTAAAGGAACTTTGACACAGCAGCTGTTTTAACCAACGTGTCCGTGTTTCATGTCTCATGAACTGTAGAGGCGCCCGTGATATCTAATGATTTTATTCCCCATCTCTCCTATGCAAATTAGATGATATCCCATAATGCACATTTATTATTTGTGTTGTGTAATTAATGTTTGTTCTCCATCTCTGTGACATATGGATATTTTTTTCCCCCATAAAGCTATTATTTCGGGAGATTTTTTTTAAAGTCCTGGGATAAATGAGAAAGATATTGCCATATTTTCATTGTGTTTTTACAGCCTTCCTTTATTGTGTTTTATTATCCACAACATGGTACTATGGTAGTGAAAAAAAAAGAAAAAAAATTATTAATATGTAAGCACTGTGCAATTTTCCTTTATACAACAGTGTGTCATTAAGAAGTGTTTCTGCTGTTCTCTGTACATACGATATGAACCATTTTTTCAGCGAATAAATTGAGGGTAGTTTCAGTCCTTGTAACAGTAATTTCCCTTGATTGCTTTGCTTTAACATTCACAAATTGTTCCTCTCCTTGATAACGCCAGCTAAGGGAAGTAATGAATAACTTATTCTTGCTGCTGCCATACCGGATATGTATTCAGGATTCAAGAATTCAAAATGAAACATTGTTGAACTTATGATAATTATCGGTTATGAAAGTAAAATTGGCTGTTCTCTTTCAGAGGTACGCACATGCATTTGAACTAGGAACGTTCACTTTACTCGTCATCTGGTTGCCATATCATTTCTCACTCTTTCAACATGAAGGCAAGAGAGACCTGAGTAAAGGCTGAACTTTCTAAACAGTTGCTCTTATTGCTTTTTGACTGCTGAAACAAGTGGAACGTTTATGGTCTAACTGCAGCTATAAACTGGCGCTAGCTGAAAATGTGGTTCCCACATTTGTTAAAGTGGCAACAAATCCAAAGGTACAAAAAAAACCCACGCTCGCACATTCTCTTTGTTTTTCAGCTCTTTACACTCCAGCCTAGAGCTGGCTTTCCTTCTAACAACATCCTGTGATGACGCTGATGGTGATAAAGACAATAGTTAAGTTTATGATGTTGAACTCCGGGGAAAAGGAAGGTTTTAGAAAGTGCAGGTTCTGGCCCTGCATTACAGAACTCCTGCCAAATCTGCCTCATCCTGAGGAAGGGAAAGGCTTTTGATAGAATCCGTCTGCTCAGAGAGGAAACATAGTATAGAGCACATGCACCAGGGGTAGAGACATCCACTACTCCGTATAGCGCCTTGGGGTGCGGCAGTAAAATTAAGGTGAAGAGTGAGTGGAGTAAATTTGTCCAGCCTGTGAGAGGACAGAGGGTGACTTTAACCCTGAATAATACCTCGAGGGGAAATTTAAAAGCACCTCTGAAGTAACTCTTCTCTGAACATCCCTGCTGAGCCACAGTCCGTTGCTTTTTATATTGCCTTTGATTGAGGGTCAATAGAGCAAATGGGGAGGAAAGAGACTGCATTTGGTCATGTTCCAGCTCTGTTTCAGCTTTCACCTTGCCCAAAATTCAAAGAGCTTTAATAGAAATACATATCAATGCTTTTGTAGAGTATCACAAGACAAGTTTTTTTTTCTTTAACATTTTTTTGTGGCCAGTCTAAAACATTTCCTTCATATCTGAGTACAGCTGAGTACAGCTTTAAAAGTCTAGTTTAAGATAATGTAAAGTCTAACTTTGTTGATATTCAGTTGTATTTAGTAGTGATGTGTTTACAGTGCTATCCTAAATCTTGAGCCACATCTCATTTTTTAAATATTTCATGTCCAAGGAGCCTTTTTCTTTAGACATGAGTTTTTTTTTCACTCATTTTCAGTCCTGACCTTTTACTTGACCATTTTCAGACTGTTTTGTTTGAGCTGCACACTTTAAAAAATCTGAGGAAACTCAACAAGTGATGGAGTGGCAGGACTAAAAATTATCCACAGCAGGTGAACATTATCTGTTCATTCATCATTCTTTTGTTTTTAATTAATTTATTATTTTTAAATATGAGGAAAGATCTGAAACAGGACCTGAGAGATGACTTCATTCAGTTGAACCATCTACTGAACAAATGAGCCTAAGCAGCATCAGAAATGGTCTTAATGGGAGTTGTTAAGAAGTCATTCTTAAGAAAGGGAAACGGGGAGAAAAGGCAAATTACACAAGACCTGGTCTAAAACTCAGTGGCAACAGTCTTATGACATCTTTTGGATTTTTGGTTTAATATGTGCAGAGAAGACCATGAAAGAAGTGCGTGTCTAAAGCCATCTGTAAAACACAATGGAAGCTCTGTCGTGATTTAGAGCTGTATTTCAGCCAGTGCTGTTGGGGATCTTGTCAAAATTGATGGAATTATGAACGCTGAAAAGTACCAACAGATTTTGATTCACCATGAAATACCATCTGGAAAGCATCTGATTGGCAAAAGCTTTGTTTTTAGCATGACAATAATACCAAACACTGCCAATGAAGTAAAGCATACCCAGATTAAAAAAAAACATGAATTGGAAAACTATTGGTCATGCATTGGCCTCCCCAGAGCCTGGACATGAACATTATTAAAGCAGTGTGCGATCATTTTGAAGAATTTTGAGAATGAAACAAAAGGTAGAAATCGCCAAAGAAGAGCTTTGGATGTTCTTCAAGATGCCTGAAGAAATATTCCTAAAAATCATATACCTGCTCTATTTTTGTCCAACAATCAAATATTTCTGTGTGTGTGCAAGCGCTTGAGGACAGTATGGCAGACAAAAACTTCATCGCTACAACATCCCAGACATAAATCCAGTTGACACATCCATAAAGGTAATCTAAAGCCATCAAAAGACAATCCGTTTCATCCCAGTGTGATACAAAACGCAGCATATAACCTACTTTGCTGTATCAGCTTGCACCCTTAACACTTTGAAGCCTGGGGGAACAGTAAAGCTGTCCTTGGCTCTCGTCTGCCTGATCATTACTCACGCTGAAAAAGCTCGGCTGAGACTTTAATATCACCCCTTTTGCATCTCCCCCATCAGATTACTCCATAATGAAAACCTTCAGCGATTTCCAATGATCAACAGCAGACGCTGTCATTCGGCCAGTTTGATTTCATTACTCCACTTTGTCCTCGTGACCCCTGCAGGCCAGACCAGTAGACCCCTGTGCTGGCAAGTGCGAGCATGTTGATATGAGAAGCAGATGGGGTTTGTGTGAACTGCCAGTAGATAAAAATGCTTGTGTCAAGCGACTGGAAGGGTAGGGGTCTTTTCAGCCTGGTGATAGTGGAGTCAGAGTCACCTGTTTTGGGTTGAAGAACCTGCTTCTCCATTCGAGCCACGATCTGCTGCACCGCTGGGATTTCAAAAGCGGAAGCCCACTCTGTAGCAGGAAAACTCACGGCCATAAATCTCAGCAGATGCGCAAGAAAAAGCAGTTGTGGGGGGTTGACACAAATGCACACATGCACACACGTACCAAGAGGTTCTTCCCTAAAGGTTTGGGCAACATCTGGCGATTGCATGTTTCTGATGAGCGGATGGTATCTGTAATGGAGGCAGAGGAGGGAGGAATGCTAACGTTTGTTCGTATGTGTGTGTGTGTGCGGCCGAGACAGAGGAAGACTCAACCTAAGAGCAGGCTTACTGAAAAGATGACCAAATGAAGAACAGAGAAACAGAACAGATATCGTGTTTACCAGAACAGGCCTTGCCTCCCGCTTGGTGGGAGAAATTATGGTCTCAACCGGAATCCATGCACTTTGTGCTGCCAGATATTATGTGAAACTGGTGGAGAATCTTTGAGGCCTGCAGGCTCAATTTGTAGAATTTTAAAAGCAGCTAACACGGATGCTGTTGAACTCCTAACATAGATCTGAAAGGCTTTAAACAAGATGCGGTTGTCCTTCTGCCAATCTTTCACACATTTTAATAATACTTAAGACCTTCTTTTCTTAATAGACAGTCATCAGACTACTTTAGAGGATTAACTCATGTATTAAGAACAATTATGTCAGAATTACTTCTTATTTTTTCAAATTCGATCCACGGTTCTGTGACAGAGAAACCTGTCTTGGCTTGTGTTGTTCATTTAAAAAATGAGACTAATTGTAAAACAGAAGCAACTCTACAGATGTTTGTGTCTTTGGTATTTTTAAAAGATAGTTTTAGTTTAATGGGTTATATGAATATGTACAGATAGGTGAATTTAAAATATTAAACTGATGCTACATCATTGCATTATAAACTAGAAATGACACTAATACACCAGCCATATGCACTGCATGTTCAGAAAGTGTGATACATTTAAAGTGTTACTAAAGGTTATGTTTAAGTATAATCAAGAAAGTTGTTTTTTCTTTCTTTTTTTCAAGAAAATTGCTTCAGTACAGGAAATGTTCCTTATACCTCTTATGTAATGTTTTCTGATGTTGATATTAAATGATCACAAATGCAACAACAACTGACTGATCATAAAAAAATTGGCCCGTTATGATTTTGCTTTTTTTTTTTTTTGCTTTTTAAAAAAAAAAAATATATATATATACACAAGCTAAAAATTGCCAAGTAATTAAGCTAAATTTGTTTGTTTTCAGGAACCCACAACAAAGCCTGTAAATTATGTAGACCTCATCTTGTAAAATACAAAACGTTTAATACATCTCTGTTAATTTGGACAGTTACAGCTAACTCAAAAGAAATAATTAAGTAATTTTTTTCTTAAATTTCTATTGGAGTGTAAGAGAAAACCCAAGCATCACAGAAGGTCTATTTACCTTCTGTGATGTAATGCTGTGAATATTGAATATTGTAATTCCTTATTTTGAATAAATTCAGAGTTATTATAGAATTTTTTTATCTTTGTTTGTTGTTTTTTGATTTTCAGACTAGATTTTAAGTAGTTATCATATTTTTTTGTGTACCCTGTCTTTAATTTTAGTTTTAACACCAGCAATTCTGCAGATTAACAGCCCACCCAAGAGAAAAGATCATTGGCCAGCACATATTCATCAACAAATGGAAGGTCATAGCTTAACCAACACACTATCAATTATCCCTGTGCACTCCATAAAATTAGGTCTCCCTGGGCCAAAACAGGGCCCAACCAGACAACAGTAGTCCCCTGACAGTTCCCCCTTTTTCTTTGCCAATTTAACCTGAGGCCCTTTCCCATCCCATACCACCCACTGAGCGTGACACGCCGCCTGTAAACAGCTACAGCCCTACAGGCGACGGGAGAAGAGGACTTCCCCACAAAAGAGGAGAAACAATCAAAAATAACAAGTCTACACATGCGCGTGAGTCAGCGAAAGCTTGAGCTTGATGTTTTGCTTGAAGGTTTTTATTTGCGCTGTAGTGGGATCTGAGGTCACCGTGGAACCTGCAGCAAAGTACTCGAAACACTCTTTGGCTTAGCTTACGATCCGACTTGATTACACAGACTAATGTTTTATTTAACTGCGACTCTTCTGAAGCCTCAGAACTGCTCACGTGATAGCTGCCTCACTCCGGTGTGACTTTGGCCTGTAAAACTGCTGCTGCTGTTTGTTCCTGCTTGTATGACACACTGTTGGTTTGCTGCAAAGAGACAGACAGGCTGTCAGGAGCTCCTGGGTAACTGTGGGCTATTCCCTGATGGGCTCCGTGGAAGGTAATGGGCCTGCCATATTTCACTCACTCACTCTCACACACACACTGAACAGAACATTCAGGACCCTTTGCTTTTCAAGCTGGATTGGAAACAGAAGGTGTTCTGTGAGGCTGTTTGATTGGCGACATGTGTTGGGAATGGCACAAGTTTCTTTTTCTAGCATGGGGAGCCTTTGATTCTTCACAAAGTGTCTTTGAGGCATCTGTCCTTCGTGAGGCATCTTCTCATGCAGCAACAACGTTTACCCCAGATTGCTTTATGGAAGCCATGAGAGAGTCAGCGGGAGTTCAACGCCGAGCTAAGCTGGGAAAACAAATGTGAGAATAAATAAAATCGACAAATGTAATTTCATCTTGTTTTCATGCGTGGACAAGGAATTACACGTACTTGACCGGCTTTGAAATGGTAATGCATTGTTTGAAGTGTTCTGGTAAACAAAGCAGCACAACATATGCAAATATGTGGTCGCCGGGTTTGATAATAATCTCTCCTCCCAAATTCGGGTTGTTTCAGTCTTTTCAACATCAAATAAGTGAATTATTCTACGGAGCATCTACTTGTGCAATAGTATTTATAATTAGTGTTTCCATCCCTCCTGCTGCCTTCTGCTTCGCCCCAACTTTAACTGCAGCGGTGATTACAGTTCTGAGAAGCGGCGTGTGCCCTCTGACACCGAACAAAAGGTTTGCTTTCCAGCTGCAAAACATCGAGTGAGCTGTTGTGCATCCCGTACAGCGAACCTATGCTGCGTTGTCATTTTTGACACACGCGCACTTGATCTATGTGTACTCGCTCTGCCTTCACTATCCTGGGTAATAAAAGACACGACGCTCCGGTATTGCTCAAATATGGATTTATGGATTTATACAGAGCATCCCAGGCTGCACGTTCTGCTGGGTGGATGGAGGAGGTGAGGTGGCACCAGCAAAGCGTCTCAGTTGAAAATCTACATGGGAATAAATCCTATAATCTCTCCCCAGTTTGCACACTAGACTGGCTGAGAGCAATTACTCCGACAAAGAAAACATTTTTTCCCCCTTCTTCTTCTTTTTCTTCTTTCTCCTCCTTGCCTTCTATCATCCTCTCGGCCTTGTGTCAAATTAATCCTCTGAACTTTCCTAAAGATCTTCGTCTATTTCCGTTTTTCTTCTAAGAATGCAGGCAGTCTGTCTTTTTTTTCCTTCTTCTCCCCTATCTTTTTCAAATATGGCACCCGGGAGAGGAGATTGCCTTCCAAATGAAACAGCTGTCAAGAATTCCCAATGTCTCAGTGCGCTTTCTCCCCCTTTGTTCTACCTGACCCCCTCCCATCTCCCAACCCCTCTTGCGGAGAGAAAGCGAGACGGAGGTGAACGAAGGCCTTATCTCCTCTCTCCTCTCGGTGGGATCCTCACAGGTGCTGAGTGATGGGAGAATGGGAAGGTGGGGGTCCTCGAGAGGAAGTGGGAGGCGAGGAAAGAAAGAATGGTGGATTAAACAGAGGAAAGCTTCCCTCTTTTTGACAGGCAGCAGGAGGGAGAGGAGAGGTGGGACCACAGATTATTTAATGATGGAGGAAAGGGGGTGGTGGTGGGAGCCTGACACCTGTGGGGGAGTATTTAGGGAGGGGAGCCCTGTAAGAAAGAAGGTGACCATCTGTTGCAGTCACAGGCGATGGAGACGGGAGAGCCTTCAACCCGGTCCAAAAATGTTAATGGGCGCGCCGTGTATGCATATCAAACGCACATCTGCACGAGAAGCAGCATTCGCCTTCTGACTGCACATACATGGCCGGATGTTTGCTGTACGTCACTGATTAGCATCATCACTCAAGGCAGTTTCGGTCTCCCCTCCATGTAATGCCAAAGCTTCATTGTTGTTTCATTATTGTATTATTGATCCTACCTTTAATTGACCCGGTAGCATGAATGCCCCCAAACCAAACAATCCATACTCTAAGTGACTCTAATTTGATTTTTGTTTTGTTTCTGTTTTAAACATTAATCTGAATTTGATTGTGGATGCATCGGAGCGAGGATGATGAATTGTTTGTTTCATAATAGCTGCCATACGACAAGGTTACAGAACTTAACTTTTGAAGAGAACAAGCTAGTCCCACATGCTGTACAGAGACATGTTGTTAGTTAGGAGTAGGGTTTGTGCAATGGTTTTACATTGACTCCAGAAAAAAAAAATCAAAGCATTATTAAAAGCATTGCTCATATGGAGATAATTATAAAGTAATGATTAAGAGAAGCAGGAGGGGGGACATAAATATATCATACCTGCAATTTTGTATCCTCTAATATGGATAAAAAATAGATGTTTAAGCTCTCAGAGCAGAACTTTGATGGCATCACTGATGGCTGGAGGAAGGCAGTTGTTTGTAATAGTGGAAGCAACCATTTCGTCTCCTAATACTTTTCAGTATTTAGCCAAGGGCACCATCGCTCAATGTTCATGTGAAAAAGCCTGTGCTCTGTGCGAGTGGTGATGGGGGCAAATCATTGGTGTTCGCAGCTCACAAAGGAGACTCCTAATAAAATGGGTTTTTTTGTCATACACCAATAAACCACATGATATGAACCACTGCTGTTCATATCACACCAATACATGTTCTGCTGAGAAAATCATAGGTCCTGCCCTTTATGTGTACGCTTCTTAAACAGCAGCAGCACAAACGCTGTTGCTGACCTAGCACACACTTGCACAATGCTTGCTGCCACAAAAACAAAGAAGGCCAGGAACAGCTCCATGAACAAGGCAAAGAGCCCAAACCTTGCCCTGAAGGACCCATAGGATCCACTGCCAACATCCTGATGGCAGAGATCACAACCTCAGGGTCTACATCTATGACCGGATGAGGGGATTGGTTCGTCAGATGGTTTTATTGTCATAGTTTATGGGTTTGTTTATTACGAGTTGTAGATGTAAACATAATTTCTAGCCTAGCAGGGGTAAATGCTTTCAGACATTGCCCTTTAGAACATATATCCTTCAGATGTGGCCGGCGTGCAACTGCCCTGTACATTTCTACAGCGCATGTGGACTCCATCGCAGTGACGACCTGTGCCTGCTTTCTTCTGCACTGACAGTGAGTATCTTTAATGGTGACGGTGTTTTGTTTTTCCTGTCTCTGGGGAGAGATAATGGGGGAGGGGGGGGCGCTCCCCCTCTGAGGTGAACGGGCCAGAAGAGGCTCTGTAAACATGGGGGAATGAAGATTAATCACACACTAGAGATGGTGTTCCCACTTTAATAATCAGTATTGATTACTGTCACCTTACATCTGCGCCAACAGCTGCTGCGAGGGGGGCCTGTCGCCCAAGGCTGGTCCACCTCACACTTCCCCTATTAAATCATTGTGTATTCACTGGAGAATAGTAGGATAAGCGTGGAATGCAAACCAATAGATATTCCTTATTGTCCATCAAACAATAATACTGCACAATACTACTTTAGCTTTGTTGCCTCACAGTGCGGACCAACCTTAATTTCAGGGATGTCAGTTTGTTTCACAGGTACAGGTTAAATCTGACTTCCTTCTTTTACATAAATATACTGCATTTGGCATTTTTCGACCACACTTTGTTACCCTCACCTCTGCGAACATACAAATAGTAAAAGAACTTGAACTATAATTGAGTCGCGATATTAAAACAACCTATTAGATGCTGGTTGAGTCTTGTTTGTGTTCACATTGGTTACTTCCTGCTTTATTCTGGTTATTGCCTTTCATTGTGCAGCTTTATTATTTGCTTCCTGTCCTTGTTCTCTTCCCACCTTTGTGATTCCTCAGTTGATTTCACCTCTTCCTTGTTATCCTGCTTTTCTTTGGGCATCTTGAGTTCAAAATCCGGGTCAACCTCATGAGTTCTTTGTCCTTGAGTCCACCTCCTTGCAGGGCACAATATCCTGCTAAGGGCCTATGGCGAAGGTGAGGGGGCTGTATATTCTGGAAAAATATTTAAGTACATCTCAAAGACACATCCCCAGAGATGCCTGGACAAAAGGTTTTCCTGCAGATCACATACTGTTGGCTAATTGTTCACCCAGTTCTTACTGGTCCCTTTAGACCTGAGTAATTGTAAAATCAATGTAACATTATCGAAATGTTGATTATTTACATGTGGCAAACCTGCACCGCCAGCACTAAGCTATCAAGTTTCTACTTGTGAAAAAGTTCAGTGGATTGCTGTTAACCGCGCCAAGTTTCATTGATCCTTTGAATGTTAGTAGCAAGTGCAGGTGTCATAATCATGGTTGAATTCGGTATCTTTACACATCCCACACATGCTCGATTGGATTGAGATATTGGGAATTTGGAGGCCAAGTCAACACCTCAAACTTGTTGTTGTGCTCCTTAAACCATTCATGAACCATTTTTGCTTTGAAACAGGGTGCATTATCCTGCAGTAATAGTAATAGTAATAGGTTGTATGTCTCAAAGTAACATCCACATTGAATGCAGGGCCCAAGGTTTCCAATTGCCCAAAGCATCACATTGCTCTCTGCTCTCTTGATTTCTTCCCATAGTGCATCCAGTTGCCAGTGACGAACATCCACCAGGTAATCCACATGATGTAAAAGAAAACATGATTCATCAGACCAGGACACCTTCTTCCATCTGTGGTCCAATTTTGATGCTAACCTGCCCATAGGCAGTGGACAGGGGTGGGGCCATCATGGACATCCTGACTGGTCACAGGTATGCTGCCCCACATGCAACAAACTATTACAAACTTGACCACTTTTGATAGATACTGACCAATGCAGATTGGGAACAGAGAACCTTAGGTTTAGAGATGCTCTGACCCAGTTGTCTAGCAATGACATTTTGATCTTTGTCAAAAGAACTCAAGTCCTTATGCGTTACCATTTTTCCTGCTTCTAACTCATGAACTCAGAGGACAGAATGTTCACTTACTCCATAATATGTCCCACCCACTAACAGGTGCCATGATGAAGAGATAATCAGTGTTATTCACTTTGCCTGTCAGTGCTCATAATCCTACACCTGATCAGTGCATACAGTCCCGACTTTTCCTTTGTTAGAGCTCTATGTAGTTTTTCTTCTAATCTTTTTAATGCTTGTTTTGTTTGGCCCTATTTGGACTTTTTGATATTCTTCTTAGTACTTGTTTCTGCCATTAAAGAATTGTTCTTGTTTATTTTGTCTCTCTCCAGTGTCACTCTGGGTTTGCCACCACAATACACAATTTTTCATTCATTGTCACTGACCAGAATCCTGCGTAGCAGATGAATACTGCGAAAGAGAATTGCCATTCTCTTTCTTTTAATCATTTACATCATGGGTTGTACACCATGAGCTACTGTGCTGAAGTTAGAATGCTGAGGAAGACTACTCAGCACTTCCAGAGGAGATGACTGAACTGTAACACATGCTGCTGTGCTATTGCATCCTGGCACATAGTATGCTGAAAATTCATCAGGCTTTCAACCACACAAACACAGTTATCATTTACCGCCTGCCCTGTTTGCCAGATTTACCTTCCTACAGCTTCATCCACTTCTCTAAAATGACACTCAAATTTAAGGATGACCATTTTGGCACAGAGAGTAATACATAAATAGCAGCCACAACAAAAAGTGATGCATAGGTGTACAGAAAGAAATCGTAAAGGGCTGATGTGCCAGAATGAAATAGTATAGGCATAAACAAGACTGCACTACTAAATTAACCAAATACAGCACTTCAGATTCATCTCCTTAGGAGACAGACTCTTCCTTATCAGTAGCAAAACATATAAACAGTGATGCAAACACTGACTGTAAAGTGTTGCATAAATGTCACAATTCTGCCACAGATTTCTAATGTGAAAGAAAATAAAAAAGGAGCAAGGAAAAAGCCCCGTTCTTCATAAATACAAGCTTTTATTTCCATCACTGGAATATGGGAGGAACAATTTAACTTTCCTGCAGATGTTAAGGAGGACCGAAGGCCTGACAAAAGGCTATTCATTCCCTCTCTGTGCTTGTTGCTATTAATCCCTCCTACTGTACAAATTTCGGCTTCCTATAAATAATACTTTTGTTTCAGGCAGTCACACAGGCAGTAACTGTTTGGTTAACAGTCTCCAGTTTCATACAAGTTGTTCCATCAAATCCAAAATGCATGATCTCCTGAAGGTTTTTCCTGGAGCATCTCCCCACTGCCTCCCCAACTAAACCCCACTTCAACTCGCCCCTCCAAACTGCATTTTTCACAGTCACAGAGACAGCAAGTGTTGAAGATTGATAAATAAATAAAAACAACTTCAATAATTCCTGACCTCTGACCCGGAGCTGAGGCATGCTGTTGTAAAGGGGCTTTGCGCAGACATGGGGCTCGTGGGTAATGAGAACGGAACAGCAGTGGGGCTTCTCTGAATGAGAACATGGAGTGCCGTGACCCCAGGACAGCCTTCCTCCATCTCCAGAGCCTGGGGCAGGAAGGCTGGGAGATTGAAAGCCAGTAGGGACCGTTTGATTGGCATCTACACTGTGTTGTTCTGAGCAACTGAGAAAAAGCCTAATTCAGGACTTTTAAACAATGTTACACTGTAGATAAAACAGACGAGTGACTGGAAATGCGCTTGAGAATGTCGCACCTTGGCAACTGCACGAGTCGGGTTTTGCGTCCAATTTATTTTACCTGAATAATTACACAGCCATGTTGTCATGTGTACATACGAGCCTGCCCACTTGGCCAAGGTCCATTAAAACTATTGAAACAGATTCCCCTCTCAGATAATTATGTGGCAAAACAACAGATCAATGAAAGCATTTATTCGGAATAGCTTTTAAAGTGGAGTTCATTCATGCATTTCTGTAAACATCAGAGGACAGAGAGCAAGGTGGAAGATGTGATGATTGTTGCTTTGTGCGAACCGTAATGATGATGAACTCTCAGTCTATTCCTTCTGCACTTATTGAACAGGGCCATTATTCAAGTAGACGGGGTGCATTGCAGATGCGTGTAAGTCTGAAAAATTTCAAACTGTCGTCTGAATAGATGTGAATTAAACTTCCGAATGAGAGCACTGATTAATCTATTAAAAGTTACCTTGAATTATTTTAAGAATTTCTCAAAAGCACAAGGGTGTGAAAGCAATGATAATAATAATAAAAAAAAAAAAAAACACAGGCATCTTGCAGTTTTCCACCGTAATGCTTCAGACTGACTGATTGATGACACTTGAGGGTGAATAGGTTCCTCTGAGAACAACAAAGCACAGAAACTGAGCTTTCACATCCTGTGTTTACCGAATGGCAGAGAATCACGAAGAATGATAGAGATAACTGAAAACTCAATAACATCTGTAATTTTCCTTCTGTTAGTTGTTTTCTTTGCCTCCCAAAAGACAATTTTTTTTGCTCTAAGGTAGTCAATAGTGACTGCCTTTTAGATCCCACTGTTTGATGAATTAGAAGTAAACAAACTGAGCTGCTGCCATGATTACAAGTGCTGCTCCCTTCTTATATTTACTGGGCGAGGGTACAAATAATGATGGGTTATGTTGCCTGACTAAAACTGCTATTATTCATATCGGAAATGTATCTCTGATTTTAGGTCAGCTCTCCTGACAGCGCTGGCTTGTCTGCTTGGTTTTCGAGGTGTGAAATGCTAGATGATTGCCATCAAAGAAGCGACGCGAGAGGAGGGGTTTTGGGGGAGGACATAATTGTGTGTCTTTTCACTCTGCTTATCTCTGTTAATAATCATCCCTCTGTGGATGTATGAAAATTTGCTCCTCAAGTGTCAGGAACATCTATCAGCATGTCTAATGGAGGTCCCGGTCAATAAAAAATGCATCAACTGATTCAGATGTGAGGGGGCAAAACACAAGCCTTAGAATTATTTATGGCGGGAGCGAATCGGCCATTGTAACTCATTTTTTGCATTTTAAATGATTCGTGTCAGCTGTGTGACAGAGAAATGTGACTCCTCAATTCTAATGACCGGTAACTCAGCTAATTGCTCCACATACGAGCGATCACTTCAGTTATGGCAATGTGGAAAAAAATGTAGATATGGTTGAAAATATTCCTAGGAGGGTTAGGACCCCAACGGAAAACACTGAGACCAATCTGACATTTCTTCTCTGGGAGTAAGTTAGGTCTACCTCACTTCAGGTAGAATCAAAGTTACAACTTACTGAAAGCATTTTGCATTTGTAGGGATCAGATTCTGCGTAGCAAATGGCAGGGGACTAAGTCACCCCCCTCCCTAATAACAGAAAGGTAGGCAAGGCATTCTTTGTATTCTAGGCAGCTTCTAGAATACTCAACTTAATGCCAATCTTCTTCTTTTGGGTATTTCCCTTAGAGTCACACCGACCCTCATGCCTGGCATCTGCATCTTCAACATCTTTCATCCAGCATATCCGCTATCCCTCCTCCTTATGTGTTCAAACTATCTCAACCCTAACTCTTTAACTTTATCTCCAAGCTGCTCAACCTGAGCTCGTTTCAAATCCTGCCCGTCCTGCTCACTCCCAACCTTCACACCTCCAGCTCTGCCTCCTGTTTTTGTTGGTGGCACCATCTCCAAACCACACATCAATAGCAGATCTCGCTATCGTTTTGTAAACCTTCCCTTGCTCTCTTCCTGCTATCCTTCTGTCGCAAATCACTCCTGATACTCATTTCCACATGCTTTCTTGTAGAAAGTCCATTGCTTTGGTAGTAGGAACTCAAGCGCAGAGCGGTTAGACGTCTCCAAAAACAGCTTATTTACAGCACTAGTGCACGATATATACAGTGAAGGGAAATCCAAACTCCAGGGAATCACGGGGGAGCTCTCTCACACTCGCTCACGTCTTCTTTCCCAAACTCACACACGTTCACACGGCAGGGAGGTCACAGGTCCGGGGAGGAAAGTCTCTGTAGCAGAAGAAAGGGAAGTCACTCACAAATCACAGGTTCACAGGAGCTGGGCGAATCACTAACGTCTGTAGTACAATCATCCAGCGACGAGAGGATCTGTGTTCCAGCCTCAAATAGTGCTCCTAGGTGATTACAGCGGATTGCTGTCAGGTGTGTGGGCCAAGGGCGGGAGCCCACAGTGAGCTCCGCCCAGGCAGAGAGGGAGAGAGAGAGAGAGAAAACCAAACAACACATGTAGCCTTGTGGGGCCGGCCGGACAGGCACGGAGACCATGACACTTTGGATGGTTGATCCAACGTATTTCATCCATCTTCAGTACTTCTACCTCTTATATCTTCAATGCTATACTTGCCTGTCTTTGTATCACACTGATTTTCTTTGTTCTTTGCCTACACCACCTTTCATATCTAGTTCCTCCAAAATATACCTTCAAGTCAAATGTATATCTACTAAATGAAACATAGTCCTGCATCATATCTTGTTTAGATGACCTGCCTGACTGAGCTAACAACTGTTCTTACACTTTAGTAACTGTTTGGTTAACCTTTGACACAAGCATCCAAACGCTGGAAGGAGGCAAACAGCTCACTAAAATCAATGTTGAACCAACAATCTGACTGTATATCTAAAAATGCTTATATAACCTGGCCTTTCTGCTTCGGTGTGTACTGTGGTACACGCTCAAATAAACTATTGAAAGAGGGAAGGTTGTCTTACTCGACTAGCATCTGAAAATATAAGCAGATTGTCCTTATGGCTGTGGGCAGACAGTAGTGAGTCAGTTTTTAATGAAATACTTACATAATTTAAAGCAGGAGAAATGTTTTAACCAATGTCAACATGATTCAAAGCTCAATTGTCCTCTCTAGCCACTTCAAGACCAAGGCTAGCCATAATGGCTAAAACCCTTTAAAGAAGGAGGACAATTAGCATTTTTCTCCTTCTGTACACTGACTATCTCCTCCTATTGCTCATCACAACCAATGTGCCTTATGCTACCAAAAGGACCCAAGATGGAATAAACCAGAATTATCCTTTAATTGAAAGTCGGAAGGTTTCATTAGTGAATGATCTTAAAATAAAGGCAGACCCTAATCATGGCTGTGGGCAAGGCATTAGTAAGTTAGTCACTCCTGATGAGATACTTAAATAAATTAAATGTACAAGTTATCTTAAGGCTAGAATTATTAGAATAATTATACATTTACAGTACAGTGATTAAAAAGTTCCAGTGTCCTGCTGCTGCTTTCAGTGCAAGCTCTGAGCCATTAAAGCAAGATGAGGATGGGCATCTGTCCCCATCTTTTCTCAGAGTAATCCAGTCACATAGAAGGGAGATCAGATTGTATCACTTTTGGCAGAGTAATCCACTTCATATGTTCCTTGTAATAATTTTAAACAGGTAATCAGCCATTTGCAATGGATTATCCTTTGGGAGCAACCCTGCAGACCCTGTTAATCTATTATGATTCACCCTGATGTAATTTCATATTAAACTGGGTGACAATTCATTAAGTGGGTGCAGCAGCGCTCAAGTGCACAAACCACTGCAATTACAGCCCATAGTGAAGGGCCCTGACCCTGGAATGGCCCTGCAGTCACAACGACCAGTAATGCTAATGGAAGCAGAGGAGTGAGGGGGATAGATGACTGTCATGCTTTCAGCAAAGGTCCTGACCGTTCTTACAGGTGAAGATGGGCTTCTCGTAATTATTCAGCGAGGACACGGACTGGAACATTAGGAATGACCAGAGGAAATGGAGATGAGATGGATAGTGAAATAGAAACAGAAGCAATGAGGATGAGTGCTTGCTGTGGAAATGTGGTTTAGAGGGTACAGCTTATGTAAGAGAGCTTTTTAATTGCCCGTCTTTTTATTTTATCTTTTATTTTCTTCGGTTGGTTCTGAGCAGTGTTTAGAAAAAGAAAGATATTTGAAATGACTTTCTGGGTAGTTGTCAAATCACTTGAAAGCCAAGAGTAATGAGGCCAATCCAAGTTTTGTAGCCCCAGATGAATAAGACATTTACCGCCTTACATGTGATAATTTAGTTTTAAGTATAGCAATATTCCATGAAACCTACATGTCAAGGTTATTTTATGAGAATAGCTGCCTTTAATTTCAGCAGCTGAATCTCTCTGTTTTCACAGCTGCGTGGCCACACACTATGTCGCTCCAGCAAATTAAATGAGATCAGTGTTTGGAATACAGAATCCAAGTCTTCAGACATTACTGCATACTTGCTTTTAAGGAAGGGAGGGTTTTATAATTGATAACCAAAGGGATATTAATTTAGAAGATTAGAACTGTCATACTACGAGAGGCTCGGCCAGATCTTTCTGGTTTGCTGTTTTCACACAGGACTTATGGTTAAAATAAATCCTCTGAGAATGTTTATGCATCCGTAGACACAGATTCCCAGACATGTTGCTCAAGATCGAGCCTGGCTGGGCTGCTGCATAAGCGCAGCAGTGAATGTAGGCGCAAAAGAGCCTGCAGAGTGTTTTGAA
Organism: Simochromis diagramma; assembly: GCF_900408965.1. Lineage (NCBI taxonomy): Eukaryota > Metazoa > Chordata > Actinopteri > Cichliformes > Cichlidae > Simochromis > Simochromis diagramma. Next base: position 1,492,456 of record NW_024387503.1, on the reverse strand, counting down.
TTGTGTCTTGTGAAGAGAATGCAGATGACATCCTTGGAATCTCTCCAATGACATAACTCAGGCAGACATAAGGAACCCCACTGAGGTGGAAGGAAATGGCTGCATGCATGCTCTGTGTCTCGCATTGCTTTGATCTGAGTGTTTTTTCTCTATCTGGAAGTCAGAATGATCCGGTGTCTTTCTGTTCCTCCCCTCACCCTCAGTCAGTCACAGCAGATGGCTGTCCCTCCCCAAGACTGGTTCTACCGGAGGTTTCTTCCTGTTAAAAGGGAGTTTTTCCTTCCCACTGTCGCCAAGTGCTTGCTCATAAGGGGTCATGTGATTGGTGGGGCCTTCTCTGTATTATTGTAGGGTCTTATGCTTACAATAAAAAAGCACACTGAGACAACTGCCATTTAAATAAAATTGAATTGAACTGAATAAATTAGCTTAATCTTTTCTATGAATAACACACATAACAGTTAATTGGTCTTGCAAGCATAGGCAAAAAGTGAAAGCGATGTGTTGCATCAGAAATAACAGACATAAGAATAAAAAAAAAAGTTAACAGAAATTTGATTACAGTTACTGAAAAAGTCTAAAAAAATTTGTTCATTTTGCACATTATTAAAAAGAAGCTTTGTGTGCAGAGAAAGTGCAGCTTGAGCAGCGCGTTAAGAGCTGCAATCGCACCTTCAGCTCTCCATCTGGGCCTGCTCAGGAGGTGCTCAGGCAGTGTAGAAGCTGAAAAGTTGTAGGTTTACAAACCCTTAGGGCCAGTACACAATCCCTGTAGTTATATGCATTATTGAAACTTGCACCAAGGGAGTGGCACTCCAATTTCGTTGTACTCTGTACAATGACAATAAAGGCTATTCTATTCTATTCTATTCTATTCTATTCTATTCTAAAACATTGGTAAATCACACTTAAACATGCTCATGCAAACACACACACATATTCCACAGGTATCGCTAAAGGCAAATTATTTTACCTGTGTCTATAGCTGGACAGATTCAAATTTAAATAGTTTTTATTCCATGTCAGACAAACAACTGTTAACCCATTAACAATAATATTGAGTTCATATGCACTCAATTTTGTGCAAAATCAAATTAATTTAAATTGCAACATTTCTCTCATCAGTGACACAAATATCTTTTTATCCACTTAAAATGAATTCTGATACTTTTTCTGCAGCATTATGAAATTCCTTTTATGTTTTTATGAAAAGCACTATAGGGTCCTGCTATAGTTTATAAGTTCTGTAGCCAAGTAAAAACAAAACAAAAGACAACAAAATCTAAGAAAATGTTATGCCCCAATGTTAAGAGAGTAACAAAAGAACAGAAGACAAGCTGACTTCAGTCACATCGCTGATGGCAGCAGTTACTGACACAAGTTTAGTTTTTTTTCCACCAAAGTTTAATTATACTCAAGCAGGCACCCATTGGGAGAGACGTGTCACACCACCTCAGGGGGTGTCGAATCTCGCAGGTTAAACATAGAGCGAGAAGCGTGGGCCGCAAATCCACCTGCTATTCTCCATTACAGTCTGCTGAACGCATCAGAGAGAGAGAGATGGACAGACACAGACAAGTGTGTGTACTGTATACAGAAACATTTACATAGACATATGAAGGCGAGGATTTGTATGGAAACAGGTGGGAGGCTGCTTTCATTTCGCTCTAGGATTTTGAGTTTAGCATACAGCGATAGAAAGGACGGGAAGTAATTGTTTTCCCTGAAGATACCGCAGACTCCTCAGGCTGTCATGACTGCGAGATTTACTGCGGTATAAGAGCAGAGAGAAAGAAGGTGGGAGAGAAACACAATGTGACAGTGACACAGATAAGACACAGCACAGCCATATTTCCATCTGCTGTCAAACAGATGCTACGTCGCAGAAAAACACATCCAAGCAAAAAAATGTAAAGTCTCCAGAACTCATTGTGATATCGCTGTCACTATTTATCACAGCCAGCGTGCTGGCCATATTTTATGTTTTTGTTTTTATCCAAGCACAGATAAACTGTGCCTGAATTGTGATTCCTGCTGCAGATAATGAGATTATACTAGGAAAAAACAAACGCACACATCAACACAAGGTTAGAGTTTTGGGTGAGTAAACAAATATTTGTGTCAGTGGCACAGTTTATGTCAGAACCGGTAAGGACACAGAGTAGTCAACGGGTGTTTAATATGTATGCTATATACAGTATTAATTAAATAAGAGGCCTATAGAATCAACTGCAAGATATCCCTATTACAGCTGATTTACTGTGTGCTGTCAGATTTTTTTTAGCTTCTCAAGTCACACAATCCAGGTTTTGACAGCGGGGTGTAACCTGCAGGAGCTAAAGCAGGATAAGTATGTGGCAACTGCCTTGTCTTATAATGTTCATGAGTGAGCCAAGACAGAAATCCCACAAATGTAAGACTTTAAACCTCAAGCCTTAATAAAGCTATAATGAGAAAAACAGTTTCCATGTAATTGTTATACAACTTCTAGATCAAGAATGTTAGGAGAAAGCACACTTAGAATAACAAGAGAAGTAGACATGCTAGTCAGCTAGTTAGCGTGAAGCTGTGTAGTGATGCAATGCTAATGTCAGAATTCCAGCGTCCACTAAACAATAATCCAAACACTGAACAGAAACTCACTAACATATTGTTTTGCCTTTAACAGAAAGAGGTCCAAGTGACCAATGCTGAGGTTGTTACTCAAAGAAAGTAATGTATTACACACTACTTTTCTTAAAAGTAATGCTGTTGGTTACTTAATTATTACATTACTATCCTGTTGCTCTGTAAATGACCTAAAACACATTGTCTCACAATTACCATTTAACAATATAAACCTGAGGCTCTCCTAAAAAGGACTCATGATCTACAATCTTTCTTTTAGAGTTTATGTATGTACATAAAGCCGACAACCCAAAGCAAAGATGAAAACTACCCCCAAAGAAACCTTAAAGTGATTGACACAGGCTGTAGAAACATGAACAGGTAGAAATGAAGGCTGCAATGCTGAAAGTCTGAATGCTCATCACTGCTTTTGTTACGTGCTTGAGATCTGGCTCTGGCTGCTTGGCTGGGCTCAGCATATACTCAGCTTTAACATCACTTTAGGTTCTTGGCTTGCTTTGTGTTAGCATGTCGTACAGATGCTTGCAAAGAGCTGAAGTTGTGCTAGCTGTATAATGCAGTTTTTTCTGTCCTGGAGGTAGCTTTCATTTCACCATTGCACCCTTGTCCTTTGATGCAATAACAATAAAAGTAATGTCCTTATCTCTGCTGTGCACCGTGCCAGCATTTTTCACCTTCTGCACACAAACTGAAAGCTAATAGTAGTGTAAGCATGCAGGAAGAAAAAAAATGAAATGTTTTTGATGCAAGTGTAAAGTGTAGAAGTAAATTTAAATCTACTTTAATATACAAAGAGGTGTTTACAAAGGTTATAAAGCTAGTTATGTAGCTATTTGGTGGTTACGTGTTTTGATATTTACATGTTTACATGTTTGAATGTTTAGACATGCATGTTCAAACCAGTAATAAGTATGTGTTATATCTACCTGGTTGTTTTCCCTGTTTTGATCTGAGTATAAGATTTCCTGGCTTCTGAGAGGCCAGTGAAGTATTCATGAGGGCGGCACACAGGAAGTGTGGGTTGTTGTGGCAGGGTGCTAAAAGTAAAGAGGCTGCTAAAAAGTTATCCGTCTCCGTCTTGCTGTTCCTAATTATTCAGAGAGATTCCCAACCATCTAGTGAACCCTCACGTTACATCTGGTGGCAGCGGTGGGATTTATTTTCTTGATGGATCTGTGTATTTGGTGAGTTTTACTCCCAAGCTGCGGATAAGATCTTTTTTTTTTTCCCGCTGGGATTTATCCCTCTCTGTGAACAGCTGATGAACTGAAAATAATAATAGTAATAATTTTTGGAGATAGTAAGGATTGTTGCAGCTTTTCTCTCTGTTTTTGTGATTTTTGTGATTTTTTTTTTTGAGCTGGATATTTGTTGGGAACATGTCGGCTGACGAGAGTGAATCTGTGCATGAGCTGCGCTCTTCTCCTGTGCCGCATTCGAGGTCAGTGGATGCAATGCGGACTGTTGCTGCTCCCGCCCACCATACCGTTTCCAGTGCCCTGACAATAGATCTTCCACCTGTTTTTAAAGGAGATGGGACTGAATCTTTTACTAGTTGGTCTCGTCGCTTTGAAGTGGCAGTGCAAGCTATGACTCCACCTGAGGTAGATTTGCCAACTGTGATGTCCTCTGTTCTGCCTACTCGTCTAGCAGATGCTGCATTTTTGTACTGGGACAGTTTGCCTTCATCAGCCCAGAAAGACTATGATCTAGTGAAGGATAAGCTGAAAGAGGTTTTCGGTCCAAAATATTCTCTGCCATTCTTCCAGACACATGTGAATGCTCGCCCCCGGAAACCAGGTGAAAGTTTAGATGTGTACAGCGCGGATATTACCCGTCTTGTGCTTGAAGCTTTCCCTAACTATGACTACAATGCCTTGGAAGGTGAAAAATTTCGCCGTTTTGTTGCTGGGTTGGACCCCACCTTGCAATCTAAGATTCATGAGATGGGTGCAGAGGATCTCGACGGAGCCCTGCGCATTGCCAGCCGTTGTGAGAGAGCACGGGCAGCATTGCAACTTACAGCTGCAGGATCCTCTCATATTCCGTCTTCGGGACAGGTTGCTATGATACGTCCTCAGCCTACTGATGCTAAACTTCTTCAAGCGGTTGAGGAGCTCACGCTTACTGTAACCAGCCTGAAACATGAAGTACAGCAGTTACGGGAGGAACAGAGTTACCTTGCCCAACGTTTGGACTCCAGTCGTGATAGATCCTCCTCTTCCAATGTTCAGTACAGCACCCGCAGTGCATCCCCGTCGCCTTATCATGCCAGACAACATTCCAGAGACTATTGCTCGCCTGAGAGGCGTTATCATCGTGATCCAGAGTCTCACCGTGAACGTCCTTCTTCCCCTGTTCCCCAGAGGTTCAATGAGTGGGACAAATGTGAGAAACACGATCAACGCACATACCCTTCCCAACAGCCCCCCCAGTATTCCAGGTACAATTACCCTGACAATAACAGATACCGACGCAGTCCCAGTCCTGCTCCACGTAGAGTTAGAGATGCTGCGTCCTACAGTAGGACCGGTGTTCGTTTCCAGTCCCCGGACAGGTCTGCACATTTCACCTCCGGCCCACAGGGAAACTTTCGTTAGCTGCTGTTGAGGGGCAAACATCAGCTACAGTATCAGGGCCCCAAAACCACATCCCCCAGTTCCCCTCAGAATCTAATGGATCAGTCTCCTCTAACGTCTTGGCTATTGTCGAGGGCATTGAAGTGTGTGCTCTAATTGACTCTGGTTCCTTTGTCTCCCTTGTGAGTGAAGATTTTCGAAACGCTCATCCAGCTTTGAAAAAAACGGCCTATGGTAGCATCCTCTGTGCCAGCTCGTTCGGTCAATGGAGAACGTCTGGAAATCTTAGGCAAGTTAACCGTTGGTATTAGGCTTGGGACTCAGGTATGGCAGCAGGACTTTGAAGTCCTCAGAGGTGCTTACCAGCCAGTCATTCTAGGTTGGGATTTTCTGCAGAGGCACCATGCTCTTCTCGACCTCAAAAACAAAGTGCTGCAACTGTGGGACATGAAAATTCCCCTGTTGCCCAAAGGACATGAGGTGGCTGCCTGCTGTAATGTTTCCGTGTTAGCGCCAACCAAAATTCCAGCTATGAGCGAAACTCTGATCACAGCCTGTGTGTCAGCAGCCACACCGGCTTCTCCTGTTCCAACAGACTACTATGGTGTCTTGATCCCTAATCCAACATGTGACATTGTTGTGGCTCACACTCTCAGTGAAGTTCAGAATGGTACTACAGTGGTTCGAATGCTTAATCCCTCCAGTGATGAAATCGAACTGTACCCTGGACAGCATCTTGGTGAGTTTCATTCAGGCTCATCTGTTGATATCATTCCACTGGAGCAGACATGTTGTGCTACTTCACCTGTGTATGATTCGACTCTGCCGGTAGAAATAGATGAAACAAACTTGTCACACTCCCAGGTTCAGTCCCTGAAATCACTTCTCCAGAAGTATTCAGGAATCTTCAGTAAGCACTCAGAGGACAGAGGTCACACAGGCATAATTAAGCATCATATTCACACAGGTGATGCTACACCGATTAAACAAAGAGCCTATAGAGTGACACCTGAACAGAGAGCTGAAATACAGACTCAAGTTGACAACCTTTTAAAGGCAGGTGTCATCGAAGAAAGCTACAGCCCATGGGCTGCCCCAGTTGTTCTGGTGCGAAAGAAAAATGGTACGTGGCGTTTCTGTCTCGACTATAGGAAACTCAATGCAGTGACAATCAAAGACTCTCATCCTCTTCCAAGGGTTGATGATGCACTGGATGCGCTGTCAGGTTCTGCCTGGTTCTCCACAATGGACCTTCAACATGGCTATTGGCAGGTTGAACTGGAAGAGAAGGATCGTGAGAAAACTGCTTTCACAACCGGCAGTGGACTTTACCACTTCACTGTTATGCCCATGGGACTCACAAACGCTCCAGCCACATGTCAGCGGTTAATGGAGATGGTACTTCGTGGCCTTCCCTGGAAAACCTGCTTAGTGTATTTGGATGATGTCCTCATTTACAGCCGCTCTTTCGCAGAACATCTCCGGCATCTGGAAGAAATTTTCGGCAGATTCCAGGCAAGTGGCTTGAAGCTAAACCCCTCAAAATGCTGTTTTGCCAAAGATCAGGTACAATTTCTGGGCCACATTGTATCAAAACATGGCATCCAGCCTGACCCCAGAAATGTGAACAGTGTGCAAGCCTGGCCTATTCCACAAACAGCGACAGAAGTAAGGTCATTCCTTGGACTTTGTTCATATTATCGCAAGTTTATTCAAAACTTTGCGCACCACAGTGTCCCCTTACATGCTCTCACTGAGAAGCATGCAACTTTTCAATGGACTTCTCAGTGCCAGGATGCATTCATGTATCTGAAACATGCCCTCTCAAACCCTCCAGTGGTTTCATTCCCTGACTTCACATTGCCATTTTCTCTGTATACTGATGCTTCTGGCACAGCTATTGGCAGTGTACTAGCTCAAAAACAGGGACAGCAAGAGAAAGTCATTGCCTATGCTAGCCATGCGCTTACAAAGGCAGAAAGAAAGTGGTCGACTTATGATCGAGAACTCTGGGCCATTGTTTGGGCAGTTAGACATTTTCGGCACTACCTCTACAAGCAGCCATTTGTTATTGTCACGGATCACAAGCCCCTCCTGGGTCTTCGGAAAATACCCATTGACAGTGATAGAACTGGTCGCCGTGCTCGCTGGGCTCTTGAACTTGATCCTTTTGAGTGGACTGTGATTCATAAAGATGGCCACCGCCACCTCAATGCGGACGCACTGTCACGTCGCCCTGTCACTGGTGAAACCGTAGAGCAGGACACAGTCTGCACTGCTTCTGCTACCTTGAAACCTGAAGAGAGGTGCGTGGGTCCTGCAGACCCGCCCAACCATAGTCCCTGCAGTACTGACCAAAAACACATTCCATGCAATGACCTTCCTGATCCACGACTGCAGTGTGCAGCGCTATCTGTTTCATCCACATTTGTGCTTGAGCTGCCTGAAGATGATCTCAAAAGTGAACAACAAAAAGATCCTGTACTGTCAGAAGTCATTGGCTGGAAAGCTAAGGGTCAGAAACCACCCTACTGGCGTATGAAAAAATGCCCACCTCAGGAAAAAGTGCTATGGCATGAGTACTCTAGACTTACCTTTCACAATGGCTTACTCTGTCGTAAAGCTTTCAACCCGTCCCAAAAGTCAGTGTTGCATCAGTTGGTTGTTCCTGAATCTTTAAAAGACACTGTCCTACAGCTGCTGCATGGCAACCCAGTGTCCGGTCACCTATCAGCAGATAAGGTCCTGAAACGTGCTCAGCAGCTATATTACTGGCCATTCATGTCACGTGACATCAGAATATGGTGCACACAATGCACTCCATGTGATGCCAGACGGAATCCCACACCTCATCACAGAGCTCCAATGAAAACAATTGTTGCTGCGGAGCCATTTCAAAAGGTGGCAGCTGACATACTTGAACTCCCCATTACGAGTCGTGGCAACAGGTACGTGCTCGTTGTTCAAGACTATTTCTCGAAATATGTCAATCTCTATGCTATCGCAGACCAACGTGCCACAACAGTTGCAAAATGCCTGTTTGACAACTTCATCTGTCAGCACGGCGTCCCTGAAATGCTACACACGGACCAAGGACGTCAGTTTGAATCTGACCTGGTGAAACATCTGTGTCAGCTGCTAGGCATCCAGAAGACACGGACCAGCCCATATCACCCTCAATGCGACGGGATGGTTGAGAGGTTCAATCGAACACTTATTGACCAGTTAGCTAAGTTACTCCTTCAGCAGCCTGGCGAATGGGATGACTGCCTCAATCAAGTTGCTTTGGCTTACAACACCAGTCCTCACTCTACCACGGGGTTTACGCCATTTTTTCTCACACATGGACATGAGGCACGGATGCCTGCTAATATGCTGTTGCCTACCAACATGTCAGCATCATCTACTTCTGTTTCTCCTGCTGACTACGTCACCCAGTTGACTCTGAGACTTCAGTCTGCCTTCAGCACTGCTGCATGGAACAGAGATTGTGCCCACAACCAGCAGAAACAATTGTACGATAGGGGCATCAAACACACTCCTTATGTTCCGGGTGACTTGGTGTGGTTAAATGACCCCACTACAGCAAAGCAGAAACTTGCTCCACATTGGAAGGGCCCCTTTGAGATATTGGAGTGCCTTGGAACAGATGGAGAAAACCCTGGTGTCACGTACAGGATTCGCTACCTCCTGGACCAATCAGACAAGACTCAAATTGTTCACTACAATCGTCTCAGGCCGTACAAAGCACCTGTTCCTAAAGGTGGAACCAACTCACCTGCTGGTGACATACCTGTACAGCCCCAGATTCCACAGTTGACTGCATTATCAGGTGCGTTGCCCTTCACAGCTTCAAAATCTGCAGCTGAAGGGAGCTGGAATGTTCAGGGCCGCAGCCCTGCAACCTCATCAGACCCTCAGGTTTGTCAGCCACCACCTCTAAACCAGTCACGACCCCATTCCCACTCTCCTTTGTCCCCTTCTCCTCGGTCTGAGACTGTAACGACTTCCCCCTCTGGCCATGTGGTGATACACCAATCAGACATTGTCCCTTCAACTCCTCATCGAGTATCTGGTGTTTCACGGCGATGTGGGAGACGTCAAGTTGTGCCTCCCAGATACCTCAAGGACTATGTTTTGAACTGAACTTGTTTTTGGTTTTGCTGTTGTGTTATTGTTGTCCCCTTTGCTTGCAGCATGTTGGGGTTTTTTTTTTTTCTCTTCCTTTTCTGTAGGGAAACGGGGACGTTTCTTATGTGAGGGGGGGAGGAAAATGTAAAGTGTAGAAGTAAATTTAAATCTACTTTAATATACAAAGAGGTGTTTACAAAGGTTATAAAGCTAGTTATGTAGCTATTTGGTGGTTACGTGTTTTGATATTTACATGTTTACATGTTTGAATGTTTAGACATGCATGTTCAAACCAGTAATAAGTATATGTTATATCTACCTGGTTGTTTTCCCTGTTTTGATCTGAGTATAAGATTTCCTGGCTTCTGAGAGGCCAGTGAAGTATTCATGAGGGCGGCACACAGGAAGTGTGGGTTGTTGTGGCAGGGTGCTAAAAGTAAAGAGGCTGCTAAAAAGTTATCCGTCTCCGTCTTGCTGTTCCTAATTATTCAGAGAGATTCCCAACCATCTAGTGAACCCTCACGTTACACAAGCTATTCAAAAAGATGAATCAATTCACGACTCTAACTTTCTGCCTCACAGTTTCACAGCAATAGTTCTTGAGATATTTTAGTCTGGAAATGATTGTCAGGTAGACATTGTTATTCCCAGGCTCGGTGTGCTAGTGTGGCTAATAAAACATACTTATGCTTATTCCAAGGAAGAGCTGGCAATAGTTTTACCTACTAAAAAGGCTAATATGCATTTATCATTTTAGTCACTAAAAATAATTTTAGTTGTCCCATTGGCTTGCCAGGACAGCTATTGAATGTGTAGTACCTCCAGCAAAAAAACAGTGACATCACACTCAGGAAATTATGGGAGACAGCAGGAAGGAGCTGGCATAATTGGATATACTTACACCTTTGGACACAGTTCGGTTGGCTGTGTCGACTCTATTACAGGTCAGTGATGGAATACCAGCTGGTGGGACAGATAGAAGGGAAAGGGAAATTTCCAGGAAGTGTATAACTATGTGTCTGGGGCAGTTTAACTGTCAAACTTTAACTCCTCCACTTGAGTTTGTATGCACAGGTGACACTCTGATGGCAGCCAATAAGTGCATCAGCACTGGTTAAATGCCAAATAGGTCTGTCGTGTAGTTGCCAATGGAATGAAATAACCCTAAAACAAGGTTTTATTAGTTAAGAAGACATCTGTGCGCTAGCAGATACTGGGTTACATGGAAATCCTACTCAAGCAAAAGGGAAAGTAACAGAGGTGTCTTTACTGATGTTTAATTTCAGCTATTTCTGCAGAAAATGTAAATTAAAGCAAGAATGCAGCTCAGTCCATCATACTTATAATCCTGTGAGCATGAGACTGGCTGAGGCTGATCGTGGGAGACACCAGAGCTGATGAAACTCCTCCACAAGTGATGCTGCACACCACTTCGTCCAGACTAGGAGTCATGTGGAGAGCTTAAGGCTAGTTGCGCTGCTGCTGTTGCTAAGCTTCCACCGCTGTTGAACTGTGTAAGAGCAAAAAGACAGCTGCACAGAAAAAAAGAGAGTGGAGTGGGAGACAGAGAGGTGGCAGCAATGGGGAGCGAGGCAGGATTAGGAGGATGGATTTGGATGCTGGCTGAGAGTAGCCAAATGGTGAAAATTAAGGGAAAACAGTGAGCAGTAAGGCTTATCGAGGCAACTGAGATTTAGCAATGCCTGAAAGCTGTCTTCCACTGGATAGTGGGCAGCAAAACCCGAGTGCTGCTCCAGCTGATGCCCAGTATGCCTCAGTGAGAAAGATCCAGAAGTAACCTCCCACTATGCACAATATGCCTTAATATTTTTAAATCATGTCAAAGCCTCTACTTATTAAATTAGCAATAGAAGATATGTCATTGTTATTTTAATAAGTATTTGAAAAGATGCTGAATAATGCACATTGTATTGTAAAGTTGACAATACTTACTTACTTTACCCCAAGTTCCTCTACAAGCAAGTTTTGCCACTCTCCAGCTATTTAGGTAATATTTATGGACATTAATTTGGGCAGTTATGTCGAAGCCTTCTGTGACCACCTGGACATAGAGATTGCAGGTATATCATCATCGATCATCTGTTCATCCATTTTCAGCTGCTTGGTTCGGGTCATGGGGGCAAGTGAGTACTGACACAATCAGTCTCTGCTCAGTTCGACAGTGCACTCTAACCAATGGCATGCTAATCCATGTCATAGGTACAAAAAGAAAAAAGCAATTAGTGTCATTCCCTGCAGTTTTACTACAATAACAGCATGCAATATAACTAAAATTACCATTAATTTTAGTGTCATGTCCCCTTTTCTCCTATGCTCCTGGTTTAAATCACTATTAAAATCACTAAGCTAGAGGAGGCGTGTTATTTCCTTAGACTTTAATTGTACTTAAAAAAAAACTGCTGATATCTTCTGAATTAATGTCTTGCAAAGAGACTGCAGTGTCTTTCAGTTTCATTTGTGATTCTATTAAAGTCTGCATCAAGAGCATGCAGCTCTCATTCATTTGAGCTCCATCTCATGTGGAGCGTTTATGATTACTGCGAAGAGAAAATAATTGAACCTGTGATTATATCATCATATCTGCTTACTGAGCACATTCTGGGTTGATTTCTCATATAAACAAACCAGAATTAAGGGAATATGTTTCTGAATGCACTTGCATGCATAGAGCTTATACAAAAAGCGAAAAAAAAAAACCCCCCAGAAACTAAACTAAACTGGTACACTTTTATCTTTACATCTCGCTTCAAACTCACAGCCCTCTCGGACTTAACAAAAGATTTGCCTATTTCCCAGACACAGCTGTCAACCTTTGGGTATTAGTGTCAGGGCAGCATGATGCGGAACACTGACCCATTCTTTCGTCTGGCATAGCAAATGGCGATGAGGGCTCTTCAAACATGCAGGATTTGATTCATTTTAATATTAAGCACATGCCCTGCTTCCTCAGTGGCTGCTGTCAAAACAAATGTTTTCCATAATTCAACCAAGTGTAGCTAACAAATGATCCATGACCATGTTTTTTTTGTTGTTGTTTGTTTATGAATCACCACAATACCTGCCCTAGAAAGTGGATGATTTTTCAAAGTCCAAACAAAGCCTGCAACAAAGACTGCTTCCTCAGCTGCAGCCCGTTTAGCGAACATCTCCTCTCGTCCTCGTTACATTTGAGGCACTCCTTGCGAGCGAGCTCTGAATGCAGCGCGCGTGTTGTCTGTCAGAAAGTTCAGGAAATCTGAAGACATTTGAATATCAAAGGTTAGCAACCAACTTGAGCTGTCAGACGCAACATTCTTTTCACGCAAACTAGCTTGTCTTGCTAAAAGAACTTTAATTTTCACCTCGCCTCTTCACTAAATCAAGAGTGTTAGCTAATACCTAGAGGCATGCAGTAGAATAATTTACACTAGTGAGATGAAAAGGGTGTCAGGGAATTAATTACAGCATTAAAGGTGCAGATAGCAACGGTTTCAATGCCTATGAGAGTGAGAGAGAGGGGAAAAACAGGCAGAGAAGAAGAAAGAGGGAAAAAAAAAGAGAGATCGGTGTGTCGAAAGTTATCTCTACCCTGCAGCATAATGGGAGTGTTAAACACAGCTAAACACTTCAAAGTGCGATTCGGTACAGGGAGAGGCGCTCAGTGGAACGACCTCTACTTTAAGTCTGGATGTGAGCAGGGTTACAGATCACCTCTGCTCTCTCCCCGTCTTTATTTCTTTTAGTTCCAACTTAGTGACTGTTGCAGAGTTTGAATTCTTTTTTTCCCCATTTTTTCCAGACTGACGCGCAAGTAAACAGGAAGCCATCGCTCTTTCATCTCCAGCTGATTGCTGGGACGTTATTGCTTTGACTGAGGGTGACAGTAGCTGTCACGGCTGTCAAACGGCTCAGCCTGCAGCATATCAAACTGCAGGTTATACTGCGACTGGTGACATGCTCAATCAGCCATTAAAGAGTAATCACTGTCAGCCGTACATGGCCGCTGACAATCAGTCATCACGGGGACGGCGCTCATAGGGCCCGAATGGACTCAAGGTGATTCCAAAGAAAGTTTATGGTTTGAGGTTAGACCAACATATGAGTTTTCTGTTCATTAAATAAAGGATATTAGCCAATCATTCGGACCAGTGCCAAGGTCTGGAGTGTGACAGCCTTCACTCTCTTCAAATAAGTATGCTTGAGCTGTCTCTCTCTGAAAAATGTATAAAGGCTTATACAGAGCAGTTTAGGGTATCAGTGCCAGTACGTGACACAGTGTTTGCTTGCGCAATATTATATGACTGTCGACAGAGCGTGAACAGAGTAAGGAAAAAAAAAGGTTTTAAATATGATCCCCCTGTTTCCTTTAATAATCTACAGTTAGAATCTTCCTATCATTTTGAAGCAGTTGACCTCTGGCATCAACAAGGCATTTTCACCCAGGGAATCACCGCTCACAGGATAGTTTTTTATTTTTCGACCATTCTCTGTTAACTGCAGAGATGGGCGTGTGGGGAAAAATCCCAGTAGATCAGCAGTTTCTACCTGTCTGGCTCCAAAAACCAGTCACTTTTCTTGCACATTTGATCCTCTTTGAACTTCAGCAGGTTGTTCTGACCACGCCCACATGCCTAAATATACTGAAGTGATGCCGTGTGATTGGCTGATTAGATATTTGGGTTATTAAACAATTGTACCCCAGGAAAGTAAGCGTGAAGAAATATGAAAACTTTAATAACATTTAAACAAGTAATATTTTGATAAACGTGTTTTTTCTTCTGCATTTGACTTAGAAAACATGACGAGGTACAATTGAATTACTTACATCATTTAACCTAAAAAGTTTAATGTGCCACAATTTTAGATAACCAACAAACACCCCCCCCACAAAAAGCATGTAAAGTGAAAGTCATACATTTAAAATTTAGCTTAGTGTCTTGTTAACATGAACAGCATGGCTATTATTTAAATAATATTGATTGGTTTATTCTTTATAATTTTTTTTAATAGTTTTTAAATCTAAGTATTCAGTGTGATACTTCCTCTCTTCCTTCCTCATCAGTGGTTTCTTATGCTTCCTCCCTGTAACAAGAACAGCAGAAGTTGTTGATTTTTGTTTATTTGTTGAGGTCAGAGACGGATGGAAACTAAAATTTGGATCAATTTATGTCGTAAAGGTTTTGTCACTTTGTCCACCAACTTTTTGATAGCCATCATTACAGCTAACCCCCTTGGGATTCTTAACTGCAATGAGGACATAAAAATTTATGTAAAAATGTCAGCCGATCACATTGAACACCTCAAATAAGATCAAATACTAAATTCCTGTATCGACATCAAATCTGCATTCAATCCTGTGCTTGTCCACTCTTGTTGTGGGAATAATAAACAAACCAGTAAACTTTTCCATAATCACTCCATAAAACTTTTGCATTGGAGAACAAATGAAGGATTTGGGGTTGCATAAATTCCAACCAGTGTGCATGAGACTGAGGTAAGCGAGTGAAACGTTACCCAAGAGAAATACCTTCAAATGCCAGGAGATGAAGTCCTGGCCTGTCTACAGTGAAACAGTACAGGTTTGCTGTACTGTAACTGCACGCAAGGGCCTTGCTTCTCGTAAAACATAAGTTGAAGCTTTCCGAATCACCCAAGGCTTACCCAATAGGTCAAATATAAACTAGCAGAGATGGGCCTTTGAAACCGTGGGGCTGGTGTTTCAAACTTAAGCTTTAAATCAGGGAAAGGGGTTTTGGATGGAAAAGGTCGACAGGCTGTCACGTTCTGAAGCGTTGCCAATATTCAGTGTAACACGAAGGTCGAGAAGTAACGGAAGAACAACATCATGGTAGTCATAATGACAAAGAAAGCTGGAGTTCTAACTGAAGGCCAAAAATACAAGGCGTCAATAAAATCTATTGCAGAGTCCATAAAAGCTCATTCCAGAGGTCAACATGTGGCTGGAGACGGAGCAACGATGAAGTAAGGTGGGGATGAGGCGCTGATGGAGCAGAGGAAAAAACCAACTAACCTTTAATCCCTTAAACTTTTTCCTGAAGGAAGCACTTTTTAAATTCCCGACTCATCTTTCCCTGGGGAGGGACTGTTATCAGCTGATTCTTTCCCCCCTCCTGCCCCCGTTTTCCTTTACCTCCTCCCTCTCTGCGATGCATCTGCCAGGTGTGATAAGGCTGACAAACGTTACCTTTACAGGGCTATTAAAACCATTTCCCCCCGCAGTTTTGAAATGATTATCGCCTTAGGCCCATGGTTACAGGTTAGCTGATAGCTCACCTCCATCTGCCCATATCTGGGTGACTCTTTGAGGCTTAGGGCTGGCTGGGTGGTTGAAGATTATATGCGTTGCTCAAACCGCTTGAATACCGGGGGATAGCGGCAAAGGTGGGAGGGAAGAGAGAGGAAGAAAGGGGTGGAAGAAATGAAAAGAGCAGGAGTCCTGACACCCACAATGCTGCAGCGGATGATAAGGGATACACTGACAGCTCTTCCTCCTTCTGTCTGGGTCTTGGAATGACTTTTGTGTGACACACTGTAAGGCAAAGGGCAATTGCAGTCACTCTTAAAGGAAGGCAGCTTACTTGTTTTGGCTTTTTTAAAATACTGCTAAAAAAGCAACTTGAGCAGCAGTTGCTAGGTAGAAGAGCAGATTCTGAGAATACAAAAATCAAAAGAAATTCCCCAAAAGACCAAAGCCGTTTCACTTACAAACACTTAAAAATTGCTTACAGTAGACATCTGTTAGCAGCTGAGGCAGCTACAGTATGTGCCCTGCAGTGTGGAGGCTTCCTTCCAGCTAGCACCGTCTCCCAAATCCTCTCAAGCATCATGTCTGCTCCATAGAGATATCACCACCAACGCCAGCCACTGCTGGCTTCCTCCCATTACCTGCTCCTTACTTATCTGTCTGTGGCTGACTGATGGTCTTCTTTAGTTCTCCCGGTTTCCTGCTTCCCATTAGGACATATCACTTATTGGCTCTCAATCTAGGTCAAATTTGATCTTTTTTCTTTCTTCCTCTTTCTGTTAACAAAAATGGAAACAGAGCAGAAAAAGACAATGCTAGTTGATGTTAAAAATAAAGTGTTTTTCTTTTGAGCAATTAAGAGGAAATGCTAAGTGACTGAATGTGCTGCAGTGTTCATTAGCTCCGTAAAGGTGAAAACAGCTCGTCTGTGGCCACTCTCAACCCTTCCTAACAGAATAATCTGACAGCTGAGGCACTTAATTGAGGTAGCAACGAATATGTATTAACATTAATTTAATTGCGCTGAGAGCATTTCCTCTCTAATTGACCTTGGCCCCTTTACAGCATAATAACTAACACTGTCACTTTTGCTCACCACAGCCAGACACATCCTGTAAGGTCACTGACCTTGCAATCTGCATAAGGAATTAAACAGGCGATAAAGCAGGGCTTACAACAGCCTAATGACGAATTATCAGCAAGTATAACCTGCAAATTCATTTTTAATGTAAACCCTGATAACAAGTCATGTGGGAACCAGTAAAGTATGTGGTTAATAAGACCAACTGGGAGGCATAAAGGTTACTGAAATAAAAACCAGCTGTCTTTTTGTCTTGGTACTGGAGCTCACACACAGGAACTACCTAGAGCTAAGGCTGACATTTTTATAGTTGATGGCGAATGCCAAAATTACTTGTTATTCTAGCAATAAAGAACAAAATAATCACTCCTTTGGGACAGCTAGATTGTATATTTTCAGGTATTTAACATGTACAAGATGTGGCTATGATCAAGTCTCCAAGTGTGAAGACGATGGTAAATGGACTGATTCTTAAAAAGTGCTTTTCTACTCTACTTGAGCAGTCAAAGCAGTTTATACAGCATGTTTGTGCTGTGACATTCTGCAAATCCTGGTGTCAGTCTGATACCAAGTAAACGCAGTGATACCATTACTGATACTTTTAAACTCTAAAGGCAGCTTATGTAGGGAAGTATATTATAATTTATGAGATGAATCATCATCAGTTCGTATCAATATGAATACATTTTAATGAATTTGGGTCTGTTGTTAAACTCTGCTATAGGCTATGAATAAAATAGACGTGACAGTCAACACAAAAAGCTTCAGACCTTCTTCATAGTCCATGTTTGAGATAAATTTTGTCATTTCCAGAAAACAATATTTAATTGAATACAGTTATTTGGACTACGTACTGAACTTAGATGATAGAAACTAAGTATTGATCCTATCATGCTGGTATCAATTTAATATCAGTACCAGGATCAATATCGATACTATCGATATTTGGATCGATCTGCCCAGCTTTACAAAATATCTGATCCACCCATTCATACACATATTCATTTTCTATCTTAATGGTTTCCATCTAGCATTCACACTCTGATAAACATTGGGAAACATATTGGGAAAAAAAAATCGGGTTTATTATCGGAGTGGAGCAGACAGAGAGTGAACCACCAACCTTTCTGTCAGTAGATGACCTGCTCTACCTCACTGTGCCACAGCAAAACAAAGGAAAAGAAAACCAGTCTGCTGCATTCACATCAAGACAAAAATTCCATTCTTCAATCCGTCAAAAGAGTGATTTGCCACTAGACATGTCCACAGCTGTTCCACAGAGCTTCCATACAATAACAAAACAAAGCACCTTTGACTTGAGTAGTTCCCTTAACCACGGCTTCTACCCAGCGGTTCACCAGAGTTGATTGGCATTGCTCAGCCATGCGTTCGAGAGCCTGCCGAGAGCTTTTCACCCCAGTGTTTAATGAGGTATGTTCAGGTCCACTCCACATTCATCCCAGTCCATTATTGGCTCCAAAAAGCTTTTAAAATGTCTTTTGAGCACTCATTCTACTTAACCAATAGCTTATTCATGAGCATGCCAATGGTCCCTCTCAAAAAAGGAGCCATTTAAATTGTGAATTCAGATTAAATTATATAAGAAAAAACAATAACGGCATGTTAATTCACAAGAGCTTCTGTGCTGAAATCTTGAACAATAGTATCAATGTGCTCACCTCAAAAACAAAAAAAATGCTTCTAGACGTGTAGCACATTGTTATACCTGATCTGATGTGTAATAACTAAAAGAGTGTGGCTGTAAATCCAGCTTCCATTGTCTTTCACAGTGACGCACTTTTAACATGAAGAACTTTTTATAGCAAGACCGAGAACTGAATCAGTACCACGCTCTCAGGATTAATTCGAAGGCCTCCTAGTTGTTTTAAAACATCCGTTCTCGGGTGTCTGAGCCCCCAGGAGGGTTGTTTTCTCTGCAACGGTGTTATGAGGAAAATTCTAGTAATGAAAAAAAACAACAACAACAACCGCAGTGTGAACCTAGCCTGCAGTGTTGTGCTGGCACCCCAGGGAGATGAGAACATCTTATGAGTGAGGCCTTTCAATAATGGAGTTCACTATTAATCATCTCTCTCACATGTCCACTGTGTCTCCTTTCTATTTCAGTGAGGCGCCGTTCTTCTCAACCAGAAAAAAAAAGAACCCCAACCCTCTGCTACTACCATTCTAGTAATTCTCCTTCCTCCATCCTCGTAATAAGGGATTATTGGCAAATGTATCTTTGCCCTGACGGTGAATGCCTTGAATACACCGAGTCCATCATCAATTAAGCACCAACATGGCACAAAATGGCTCTGTGGCCAAGCTCTGATGCTCGCCTTGATATAATTATTTCATTTTGAAGAACAGACGCAATTAGATTTGGATGAGGGTTTTTCATGAAAATGGGAGAAATCAATGGTCTGGCCAAATGTTGGCACTGAATCAGCTTGTTTCACTGAGTCCAATTATGTACATCTTCATAGGCATGTTATTACACTGTGCGCTTTAAAGCAAACCAGAAGAATTAGTGGTGAATGTGAAGTCGGGCTTTACACAAATCACTAAAACATTTACATAAAAAAGGGGGGGAGGCTGAGACACACTAATAATGACACTGCCTAATTGGTTAAAGAGGTTTTAGCTAGAGCTATTTGTGCCTTCTTCCAAATGTGAACATGTGGAGTTACTGGGATTAAATGTACTGATTTACTGTGCATCCAGTCTAATCAAATTTAGACTGGCATTGTAGATGTGAGCAATCATAATGTGTCGAGGCAGATCTATAGATCAGACATGACATCAGATCCCAACCGACCAGTGCCTCTACGAATGATGTCCTATTAGACAAGAACCCACTGTTTCCTTAACCCCGAAACCAACCACAGTCAGCACGCGCAGATGTAGCAGTGATATGGATGACTAGAGTATGTGCTGAACATAAAAACAAAACCCTGCCATTGGAAAATGGTCAGTGCGTTTGCAAAAGTGTGAGAGAATGGGTTGGTTTAAGCCATTAAATGCAAGATATTTAATCAGATACGTTTCTTATTAATCTGTGTTATTTAGCAAAGCACAATCTGGCGGCACTTGAGTGGCAGCTTCATAATTGGCAAGCATCCAGCCTTGCTGTATAAACGAACCCAGAGGAAATATATCAACTCGTTCTCCGGAATATGATTGGAAAATGAAACATATTGGATACACATATCCAGCACGAGAAATTACTTCCATGAGCACTACAGTCATGTTGAACATGGGCTCTGGTTAATATTTGCACATTTTCAACTTGTTTGGAAAAGCTTCAGTGATAAATGTCCAAATATTTTGAGCTGAAATTGGCTTTAAAGTGTTAAGCTCTATAAAAAGTAAGACAGCCCACTACTGTCTGTATGCTGATCCAAAAAGCTGCATTTTTTGCTTCTCTTCACTGGCTCCCTGTTAAATCCAGAATCAAATTTAAAATTCTTCTCCTCACATACAAGGCCCCATCTTATCTTAAAGACCTCATAAAACCATATCACCCCAATTGAGCACTTCACTCTCAGACTGTTGGATCACATGTGGTTCCTAGGATATATAAAAGTAGAATGAGAAGTTTTTTTGACCTGGCCTGGACCAGGAGACCCTGAGTCCTCCTTTAGTTGCGATCGGTCTGGGCTTCTCGAACTTCACATGATGCAAGTTTCTTCTGCGATCACCTCATTGTGTGTTTTACACCACTGTGATTTAATTATTGCTTATTATTAATTTCTGGCTCTCTTCCACAGTGTGTCTTCTGTCCTGTCTCCCTCCCATCACCTCCATCAGATTGCTGCCGTCCTGATCCGATCCTGATTCTGTTTTGTCCTGTTAAAAGGGAGTTTTTCCTTCCCACTTTCACCAAGTGCTTGCTCTTATAGGGGGCTGTCTGATTGATGGTGTTTTCTCTCTATTATTGTAGTGTATTTACTTTACAATTAAAAGCGCTTTGAGGAAACTGTTGTTGTGATTTGAAGATCGATAAATAAAACGGACTTGAATTGAACTGAATTGTCGGTCCACACACACATACACAATGATAGAGCCATTAATTCTGTGGAGGCTATCCCAGCTGACACAGGCTGAGAGGCAGGATACAAAGTGGACAGGTTGGCAGTCCCTTTCAATGTCCTTTATATTCTTAAACAAACAAAATAAGGTCATCAAAGTAACTGTTGTGTTGGCAAGAAATGTCTAAATCACAGCATTTGTTATCAGGCAACTCTAAAATGCTAACATTCACTAAAGGAGAAGAGAGCACTGTTGCAAGTTGTGTTAGTGTGTGCCAACAAGTCCTAGTCATCATGACTTATTTACATTGTTTACTCTGGCTGTTCCCCAAAGAGGCCAGAGGGGCACCACTGCAGGAAGGAGGGGTGGCTGAATGTTTCAGAGACCAAGAGCTGAACAAGAGCTCTGGAACATGCCAGGGATTTTACATATTTATAGAGTCAGAGGTGTTGCCGAGCTGTTTGCGCTGCCCCAGAGGTCAGGTTACAGTAACATCACTGCATCTTGTGTCCCCTTGTGTGTGTGCTTTGTTACTCTGTACAAGCGCTGAGAAGCAGAACCATATTAGCAGCTTGTTGTTTTAATCATACAAAAAAGGTACTATCCGCATGTGCATGGATAACATTTAAATTATTTAAGGGGGTTGGTTTGGGCAATGACAGTGGAAAGTCATAATTATAACCATTGGTTGGGGAGACAGATTCTAAAATGGATCTACATGAGCTCAAACCATATTTGTGTTGCCAAAATCTGAAAGTATAGTGCTATCACATTTAGTGATACAGCCGGTTCACATATGCTCTTTATGTGTACAGTGCGTGCCCGCAGTTAATCGGCCCATTTCCTGTAATTCCAGTCCCCTGATGTGCACATGACTGATGCCCAAACAGCAGAGAATAAAAAGAAGGAAAACAATGCAAATATCCTCAGCTTCACTGATGAAGAGCACATTTTCAGAAAGATTGATCTTAGGAAGAGCAGTCAAGATCAAAAGGCTTTCCTAATATATTAGGAAGGAGGGGATATATATATATATCTATATATAAATATATCTATATATATATATAGATATATATATATGTCTTCTAACTGTGTCTATCTGATCAGCATCCAAAAGACTGGATTTGATCAGAGATCATTTTGCCAGAGCTGCTTGGTTCAGCCCTTCTCAATAGCTTCCCTCATAAGTGGAGTCGGTGCTGATTGTCTCTGCATTCTTTTGCAGGCTTGGAAATGAAAACAAGAGAAGCCACAACTGAAGCTGGTTTCTTAAATTAGATAACTTCATTTGCTCCTTGACAAGCTGTATCGTCTTGATGCTGGTTATGTGTTGTGGAAAAAGTCCTTTTAATGTCATGTGTTTTTTTTTTTTACTGTGTTTTTATTGTAAACCATGTCTGTGAGGCATTTTCTTTACGGGAAAATAAATTTTGAATCAAATTGACTTGAAATGTTTCATTTCAGAGGCCTGTCAATGTCGGAAGCTAAATGTTTATTACTCGATTTGTACAGTGAGGAGGCGAGTTGAACAGACCTTTCCAGGCAAGGTCTATTCAGATCATATTTCCTAATTATCCTGACATACTTCAGACTACTTGGTGCTAATCAGAAGTCGAGAGTGTTTGGGGGCATGAAAGAGGAGGGAAAAGAAGCATGCTGGATAATGCTCACCTCCTTAACCAAAGGTTTATTCTCAGCCGTCGTTGCCTTGGTGAGCAGGACCCGTGCTGCGAGCAAAAGCGCGCAGCATTATCAGTTCACCAGGCTTTGAGAAGCTGCAGCATCACACAGAGCTCAATGGGCTCCCCTCTCAGTGTACAGATGGCTGTGACGGGGCCCTGGTGGAAATAACACTAAATAACATTCTCTGAAAATTCTCTCTTAGGATGTGACAAAAGAAAGTGGGGCTACCTTGCCACCTGCAACGTCTGGCACCTCTCTCTCTTCTCTGCCAATTAAAAGGCTGAAAAAAAAAATAGCCAAGCCTCCAGGCTTAGTTTTGCATAATAACATTTGCATAAAATGAGACCATCTGTTTTGAAACCTTTAATTTTTTGACTGTGACTTTAATGTGTTAATGCTGTAAGCTCTGATTTGCTACGCCGCTGATTTCCTTGTGGGCAAGGCTACAGACAAAATACGAAAGAGGTCTAGATCCCTATTAAATACAACACAGCCAAAGCCATGACTCAGTATGCAACAGTGTGACAGTTTGGCATATAATCCTAATAAGACACTGCCCTGATTACGTATATGCAAATTCTGTTAGTCAATATTGGCTTACAGAGATGACATGCAAGTCAAGGTACGAGTTTTTTTAATTAGTCGCAAAGTTTTAATCTACAGCATCTTTAAATTACACTTTTCTTAGCGTTGGCTGCAGTTTCTGTGGCATCAGATGAAACCATTCTGAACTAAGATCTTTGACAGTGTGATACAAGCCCAGTGGAAACATGAAACAGTCGGATCAACCAGAATTAATTTATAATTCAAAGTCAAAGTAAGATTGCGTGGTTACATCAGGGGAGAAAAAAAATGTATTACTGAAACTCTCTGCCCAATCTTTTACTAATGTTCCCCTTCTGTCGTTTTATGATCAGTAATTCTAAAATTCACTAAATAAACAATAATTCAACACAAATTACTCGTGGGGAAATTGTTCTTTGATGCAGTACTTCAAAATGTTTCAGTGGCATTGTTTGGAACCCCAGCAAACAAGTAAAAAGCTTACTGGTAAAAAGCCATAGTCTGAATGTTATACCCATCTACACATGCAATATGGATGTAACCTCTGCATAACTTATGCAAATATTTTTTGATTTTAGCCCCAATTTTAGCTAATCGAACTTACCATCTCATTTACACGGTGAATTAGCTTATTTAAGTCCCCAGGACTACTTTATGATCTAAACATGGCTACTTCTGTTTTAAAAATAAATCAAGATGCAAAACTTGAGACTTGTAGTCCATAAATGAATGAGTTATGTAATGGTGGCTTAAGTCCCTCTTTTATGTACAGTCAATGTACACAAACTTTCAAGCACATTTTAACACAAAACACCCTGAATTTAGAATTTACAAAAGTTTCCCATGATATAGAAAAATTCTGGAAAATGTGAGTCATGTTGCGTGAATAACTGGTTTGCAGCATCTGGGGAGTACAGCATAAAGAAGGTCAAAACCAAAACCAACAATTTTAAACTGATAGCTTATTTTTACACACATTACACTCAGTTATTTACTTATTAGTTTATTAGTTTATTTTAGACAAAATATATAAACTTTGAATGTTTTACAGCATGTAAAGTTTTTTTTTTTTTAAAGGAAAAGGGCCTGAAGTAATGTAAGTGTCACAGTTTACTGATACTTCCAGCAGCAAACGATTGTTTTTCTTTTCCCTTCCTCTTTCAACAAAAGTTCTTTCAGAGTTTGGGGCCTTCCTGCTTGCACTGCTGTGAGATTTATTCACTGATTTTTTCCCCCCCCCATCAGTTTAGATTCAGACTCTAAGGGCCAAATCGAAACCTTCAATTTTTGCCCTTTGAGGCACAATACTGTGATTTTGAAGTGTTTGTAGAATCATAGTCTGGATGGTGTAGTAGCAGCAGTCTCTTTTTTCTTCCTCAGCTTTTCACCAATGCTGGGTGTCAGGCTACTGTACTCTTATTAGAAAACATCCGAAGCTGGATCAGAAAAATTCTGTTGACGATTCTGTGAGGATCAGATTTGTCCAGATGTCACTGTACTGTAGAGCAGTGGAGCGCTACTTCATAGTCTGCAAATCTTCCTGAAGGTCGATTTGCACTAAAACAGGAGTTATGATTAGCCTTTCCAACAAAAGTGTCTGCCTGTGGCGCTGCTCCAAAGAAAAAGAAGACCTTAAGACACTGCTATCATCTTACAGGCTTTATCCAGCTTCATGGACATCATTAGTTCTGTTCTCAGACTCTAACACAGAGGATCAACACTCGTGTTTCAAAATTCTGAGATTGGACATTTGTATCCATTCTCCTCCCTGTGACTGTAACTAAGCCATAGCTAAGCCATAACTCTAATAATCTAATTAAGAGACACTGGCTTAAATTGCTCACTGAGGCTAATCTAGGTGTTCCCAGTGCACGGTAAATTTTTAATGTTTGTATGCCAGTGTGAAGTGTTACTGTGTCATTGTAGTCGTGTTGGCACATGCACAAACCTCAGCAGTGCAAAGCAGTTACTAGCAGGACTTGAAATACAGTTTCAATTTGTCAGCAACAGTATTAGGTCAGTTTCCACACTGCGAATCATTTGCAGCGTTTGTTGTTATTGATAAGAAGTGCATCCCTACATCCACAGTGTGCCACACAGTCTGCTTCAGAGAGCGCTCCTCCTGTCTCCTCGCCTCGTCAGAGCTGCATTTAAGATGGGCCAGCATGCCGCCGACGCAGAAGGGACGATGAGAAATGACGAAAACGCCAGAGCACGAGCGCTTCCAGAGGGGCTCAATAGGAGCCGATGACCACTCAGCAGAGGCTCGCTGCCATGCATGTATCTGGAACTGTCATGTGTTATCTAAATGAGCCTTATAGGGATCCAACAGATGGCGGACATGTGGGACAAGTGTGGCTCAGAATATGCTCTGGTTTGCAGAACAACAACGCTTGCACAAATGCACAAATCGCTTTTTATAAGTGATGACTCCCTGTTGTCATGAGTTCAGTGGTTATTAAATGAAAGAGGGCTGTAACTCCCATTGTGTAAAACATAGGCGAGACTCATCTAATTAAGAGGAAAAAATAAAATGACCATCTTCTTCTTCTTCAGAGGGATCAGGCCAGCCGCCTTCTTGGTGACTCCCTGTCTACAAAGCCTGCTTTCAGATTTAAGTTTGCATTTTTTTTTATCTCCACAAAAGCTTAACTTAAGCTCTTTACTCAAGAAGAGGCGTGACTCTAAATAACTGGCCGTTGTCTTCGCCATATTTCCAAATCAATCAGTTTGCTTTTATCTTTTATAAGACTGCATACCCCTTATAGGATTATAGCCCCATATATTTGAACAGTAAACAGTCAGTCAGGATATGTTTAATCTAATCCCCCCTTCACACCGACACCTCCTGTTACCAGCCCCAACAATGAGCCTGGAAGTGTGTGCCTGTGTGTGTGTCTGTCTGTGTGTGTTTTTCCATATTTGGACAGGAGTGATCAAGAGGTTTAAGACCCCAAAGTCTGATCTATATACTGTGTGTATTT
The DNA here is from genome assembly GCF_900408965.1 of Simochromis diagramma. Lineage (NCBI taxonomy): Eukaryota > Metazoa > Chordata > Actinopteri > Cichliformes > Cichlidae > Simochromis > Simochromis diagramma. The sequence continues at coordinate 1,466,509 of NW_024387503.1, read as the reverse complement.
CTGATGAGACTTGACTTTTTTCCTCTTGTTGTACACATCCTGTTCGCTTTCTATGCAACTGCTATTTTTAGATGCTTTTATCATTTTGCAAAAGTGTAAAATTTTGCAGCCAACTGGCAATCAGTGGCTGAGTCCATGTGGCCAAAAAACTCATTTTCAATGCCATGTGTGCCAGCATGCACAAGTCAGGTTTCCATTGAACATTCTTATTCAGCTGCCTCTGGATGCTACAACAGAGCTCCGCATTAACAGCCTCACACCGGGGTACAAATTCACGGTGCACATCTCGATGATTGTTGACCTTGAATGTGAAAACAACAAAATTAAAATGGAGCATTTTGTAAAAATGTTGTTGTGTACAATCATAAAAGAGACAGTCCAGGACAGGCACGAAGATGAGTGTTTTCTAACCCTTCCAACCCTGCCAATTCTTGGCAAAGGGTGCTAGGAATTTACTTCAACTTATGTACTGCCAAATCACAACAACAGTCGACTCAAGGCAATTTGTAAGGAAAAAACCTGACAGTAATAGGTCAGGGTTTTCAATTAGATGACCCCCTGATGAGTAAGAACTTGGTGACAGTGGGAAGAAAAAGCTCCCTTTCAACAGGAAGAGAACTGTGGCAGAACCAGGCTCAAGGAGGCGCAGCCATCTCCTACGACTGAGTGGAGGTGAGGGGAGGAAAACAAGATAAAAGACACCATGCGGAAGAGAGCCAGAGATGAATAACTAACATAACATCTTTGCCACATTTATTCAAATGTCCAAGAATCCCCATATGACTTTCCTTTATCTGTATTTACCTGCTGCTTTTGGGTTGTTTTTAACTTGCAACTGCCTGTGTGTCACTTTTCCATGACTTTATTGTGATTATGAACATTACTTTTAGACACTTTTTTTGTATAACTGGTGGCATGCGATGTAATAATTAGGAAATCAAGTGAATTTAAACACTAGACTTCACAGTTCGGAATCAGTTCCACTCTGTAGATAAAGGCTCTATTAGTAAGCCTATTTACTACTGAGTTGTTTGAAAGTTAAATTCAGTGGTCTTAAACCAGATACCCTGCATTCCTCGCAGTCCTCTGCAAAACAATTGCTACTATACGGGTAATTGTAATACTGGCTTGGGTTTAGTGTACAGAAAGTGTACAGAAAATAAGGATGGGGGCCATACGGAGAGAATTCATCAAAAATTCTGAATATTAGATTGACTTATCAGGTGGGCTGTTGGGTGCAATTCAATTATCTCTTTGTTTTGCTGCAGGGAATGAGGGGAGTAGATGGAAATGCAACACACAGTGAAATAGCAGGAGACTGCTGGTACAGATAAAAGGTCAATAAAAGCAACAGCGTGAAAGAGAAAAGTGATTAGCAGTAAAACTAATAGATTGTGGAAAATTGTACTAAGGGAGGCATTTTAGTTGTTTTGTTTGAGTTTGAAATGGGAGTTTTTTAGGGTATTTCTTTACGAGTGTCTTTTAGAAACAAACGTATCAATTTCTTATTGCAGAAGTGCGATTTCCCTGCTGCGATGTTCCACATCACATGCCTGCACTGTACGTTTCCCCTTCTTTCTTTGAGTTCTGCATTGAAAAATTATCCTCAAATTGCGTTGCCTGTGTTGCTTCTTTTCCATAATGGGAACAAACCTCACATTTTCTGCCATGTCAGAAGGAAGCTGGATGAAGAGTAGAAGTTGTTTTTTTTCTTTTTTTCTTTACACTTCCCAGAACCCAGGTCGTCTTCTAAGAACCTCTGATGTTATCACTCTCCAAATGTAGATCTCATTCAATCACCCTGCGATCGTCTCCTTCCTCTTTATCTCCCAAAGCTTTTCTCTTAGAAAGCCCACAGGAGCCCATTCTGCACTGCTCGCAGTGATAACAGGGGATCGAAAGAGACGAGGTGAATTTAAGGGGTGCTGCATTTAGCCGCTGTGAGATCATTCCAGTTCATGCTTTGTCGGCGACTGGAAAAGGCGGGCATATGGGACGTACTCCTCTGCAATGCAATATTCAAAGAGATCTTACATAATTCATCTTTTTTCTCCTCTGTTTCTGGAAAGCCATCCTCAAAGTGTCACTGGCAGACCCTTTTAATTTGACAAGCCTGTGAAGCTGGAGTGCAAAATCTTGACTGCCTGGCTTTGCAACTTCTCACGGGACGGGTTGATATTGGGATGATAATGAGGCACTCTTTTCAAAAGAATGGATGAATTAATAACCAGTCGTTCGGTCTGGGAGGAATAGTTCAAAGGCCGTCATAAACCAGTGACTGCTTCCAAACGAGAGGAACCATGATTTATTTAGGTCATGGACAGTGAAAAAAAAATGATATTTTTGACGTCTGGAAGCAAACAGAAAACAATGTAATTGAGATTAAGTTCAGATGGGAGTCAGCATGCAGTGGCAACTCAATAGCAAAATATTTATGACCTCCGTGGGGAATCTGTACATTCATGATTGTTTTTGCGTACAACATACACATACACATAGTTTTTGTGGCGTGGGCATAATCAGACGTGTTTGGGCAGGTGATGAAAAGGCAAAAACAATAAGAAAAAGCATGTGACTAGTCATAGGAGCTTTGAAAAAGAAGGCAGCTGAACTTGTTTAAGTCCAGACTATCATGACCTGGATGACTGAGAACCCACACATGCATTACGACTCAATTTTATTTCTCCTCTTTTGAATCAAGATCATCTGCTCGTACTCAATTGTTCTTTCTTTCTTTCTTTCTTTCTTTCTTTCTTTCTTTCTTTCTTTCTTTCTTTCTTTCTTTCTTCTTCTCCATCTTCTTTTTTTTTTAGAATATTAACATGACACCAAACATACAACAGGATGAAACATGGAGACAAAGCAATGACAGAAACTGACAGAAACAGAAAAGTAAAAAAAACAAACAAAAAAAACATACTTATTAGCATATTTCATCACATTAAAAGCGTTGATGTGTAAGCCTCTATTTAGTACAGAAAGTGATCTTATTTAGAGGATATATATATAAATACACAGACAGACAGATGACAGTAACAATCCTAATAATAATACCACCAATATAAATAATAATTGGATTAAGGAGAAATAGGAGGAATAAGAGAAAGAGATGAATTAGTTTATTCATAATTATAGAATAGAATGTATACAGTGAGAATAATGAAGTGGGGTGTTACATCTGTACTACATCTGTGGCGACCTTGGACATGAGGAGTGGTTCAGGATGATCTTCAGATACTCACCGTGATTTGGTGATTCAATTTATTCCCGTAGCAGTTTGGTGGTTGGAGGCAATGAGGAAGACTGCAAGTAATATGTTGCTCTGTACTGATGCAAACCAAATAAGACCAAATAAGAACTGTTTCTTGCTACATAGCAGTAAGACAAAGCAGATGCTTTAATTCTCCTCTGTCACTGTGCCAAGTGGGTTTTATCATGATCCTCTGCTGTGGTCTTTCACTGTTGATCACTGAATGCCAGTGTCAAGCCAGTCCAGGCTTTTTTCATTGCTGTGATTCTGTTAATGATGGTTGCAGATTACTTTTTCATTCAACACAAATATATCATTTTCATTTTCATTCCCGTCATCCACATGCTTCCTCCTTTCCTCCTTCCAGATATATAATATCTAGGTCACATTCTGGTGAATCACTTATAACTGGAGTAAATATATCTTCACCTCACCCCAACTTTTCAATCACGCAGCTGCGTGATGGAGCAACCTCGGCACACTGGAAATACATCGCGTGTTTGTTAGCCAACGCCCAGCTGGATCCCGCTCCTTCCCAAGCGGTCCGAAATTAATTTGTTGTGGACAAATAGTGTTCAAGGGAAAAATGTGAGCTGTTGTCTAGATGCCGTGTTCCCCATGTGAGCCACCTCTATTTGTCTCAGCAACCCCAGACATCTGCAGCCCTCACAGCTGGGAGAGAGAGGTCATTACCAGGCAATTTCACCCCTGCGATCCCTCACGTCTTTCTTCCATTTAGCCAGCATCTTTCTACCCTTCATGCTTTCTTGATAGACTGTTTTTTTTTTTTTTTTTACTTCTAAATCCACATTTTGCATACCAGTACATGGAGGCTAAAGACATGGAGGATCCCAGGTGTGGAGAGCTTTGAGCTGTTTGTTTTTCAGGTCAAGTGGTCCATTGCAAAGAAAAAGGGAGGTGATTAATACTGGGTGTGTGTAAAGGGATTTAGTCCATAATCCATTGACTCACTTGGAATTACTTCAGCTGTATGAAGACATACTGTGGGACTGTTTTTGAAGCTCGGAGAAGAATGGCTTCTTGCTTATTAGACCACTTTAACAATTTACTGGCTTGGCAGCAAACAATAAGCCAAAAATAAACAACCCAATAGGGAAGAGCGAGCGCACTAAGCCGTCATTCAGTCCATCATAATTGAATATCTGCAATATCAAGCGCATTCATCCCACTTTCTCATTGTTTGCTTATTGTGAAGCTCAGTGAATAAATATTGTTGATACTGCTGAATTTTAATTCGGGGCCGCGATCACACATAGCTTGTGGAGAAAATGAAAACGGACACAGGTTTGTGAGTTTTAAAGTTTGGCTTGAGGCTTAGTGGTAATCACTGGGCCTCTCCTGGTTAATCATTTCCTTGGGTGTGAGGCAGGATAGTAGGCAACGTGAATGGCTAACGGGGAGATAAGCTGGAAACGCAGTTCCTCTGCCACTGTGTACAATAATCTGAGCGCTGCATCGATCATGTCTGCTATTGAAATGAACAGATGGACTTGCACATATGAAGCACAGAGGGAATAGATAAAGCATTTCTCTACGTGCTGTGGCAGTCATTTATTGACTGTTGGGCAGACAGGAAGTGCTTTGTACAAACATGCAATAACTCTGCGTATTGTTTTAAATCAGAATCAGAATCAGAATACTTTATTGATTCCTATGGGAAATAATTTCATATGTTATAAAACATGGTTAAGTATTATGTTAACTGTGTCATTTTGGGCTGTATATTTTCTTTGTAATCACAATCAGATTATAAATGTACAGCTGCATGAAATACATGAATAATAATTAATTATATCAAGTTCATAATTCTCATTTTAAAAAAATATTTTAATTTAAAATCCCCCAAATAATCAGTTTATTGTTAATTTGTTACAGTTTTCTTTGTAAAATTGACTTTTTCTTTTAAAGTATACCCCGACTTCTGCCAGCTCTCCAGCTCCATGCTGCTTCCCAAACAAAATGAATCATCGTGTAGTAAAAGTTAATACACTAATCTGTATCAGTATGTTCATAAAACTCATCCTGTGTTCAATTCAGTAACAACAAGTTGCTGTATGTTGTCAGGTAACGATCTTACAACAACTGTGTTCATATGTGCAGTATTGTCCCCAGCAGAACCTCTAATAGCTACAGTGTGTGAAACATCATTAGTACCCATGCTAACAAGCTGTGTCATTGTTTAGTGTGCATCACATTCACAGAACACATTCACTCTTGTGAGAAAAAGTGTTGCTCGCCTCACGTTCTTCAGTAACAAACTCATTTAATTCATGTCCGTGTGCAACACTGCAGCTGTTTCTGTGGCATGCTCTAAAACTTTTATCCTCCTCGCTCTGTTTATTCAAAGCACGAGTGTTATTTTACCACATTCACTTATCTCTTTCTATATAGAACGTCTTATTAGTAAGAGCACTAAAAACCAAGGGCCGACAGCCACTCAGCTTTTAGGTTTTTATCACTTTTATTAATATGTTTTGTAAATAAAAGACTCTATTGCTTTCACTCACACCTGGAAAAGTGGAAGTGAAAGAGCAATGCATTTTGGCCTGCTCAAGTCTGAAATGGTAAAAGTAATGGGTAACATCTTCTTGCCATTTCAGTACCTGCTCCAGTGAGTGAAGGTTCCTTTCACAGCTGTGCTTTTACAGGTGATATGATATCACAGCGTGAAAGGCATCTTGCTAAATGTAGTTCCCCTCCAGGTAGGCATTTCAATGGATAGAGTAAGCAACCTTTAACCACTATGCCACTTTATGCCACTCTGTATAGATCTCTTGAGAAAATTCACATGCATTAGGTGCTATTATTGGAATACATCTCGTTTAATGTTAGGACTGTGAGCTCTTGCAGTGTGCTGTGTAGAGAGAGGCAATCTTTTTCTTATAATAACAAATGGGCATAATCTGTTTAAAAGAAGCTGAAATTACAAAGAGATAGATTTCACACTTTAAGGTGTTTGACAGAAAGATACAAGAATTCTATTCCTCACCTTAATCATAATATTAAAAAAAAACATATATAGTGATAACTTAAGGCATTGTTTTTATACATTCATAATGCTCACAAAACCAAAGGCTCTTATTTTCTGGTGATTAACAACATATGCACACAGTAAAACCTAAGGTAATAATGTTTTCGCTCAGAGGACGAACCTGTTCACTGCAGCCCAATCCACTGGGTAAAACACTTTGTTTGTTTCCCCTATTCCTGTTAGGAGCAATATGACACTGACACTAACTCAGACTTACACTAACAATGCTGCCACACTGGCAACCTTTGTAAATGCTTGACAAGCACAAATGTTCAGTGCTACCTACATATTCTCAAAGTTTGTAAATTCATCCTATTGATCCATTTTCCTCTGCTTATCCAACACAGGTGGGTCTGGAGCCCATCCCAGCTGCCGTGGGGAAGGCACCCTGCACAGGTTGCGTGGTTAACACAGAGAAAGAGACAACAATTTTCCTTTACATTACCATCTATAGTAAGAATCACCAGTTAACCTAAACCCACTAACTGCATGTCTTTGGGCTGTGGGATAACCACCAAGAGAACATCCAAGTCTCCACACAGGATGGCGCCAACCTAGATGGTGGATTCAAACCCATAACCTTCTTGCTGTGAGGCAACAGTGCTAACCACCATGCTTCTGATGCAAAATCATTACCACAGCTTATTCAATTCTGGACTTGAGGTCGATTGAGTCCAGAAGTCTTTTCTTCCAGCTCCTATTAACCATAATGTGATTAACTTTGACATAACTCCACTGAAATTGAACCTGTTTCTTCTCTCTGTGAGCCAAGTTATAAAAGATAGACTGTTTTTGAAATTGTCAGTGTACAGAGATTACATCAAAATGCTATTACTGTAGTAGATAAACTGTGACGTTAAAAAAACACATTTGACTGGGATTCAAAGCTTTGCTGATGCTGTGATGTGACAGCAGGAAGATGCTGCACTGAAAATAATTTGTCATAGATTTCATTAATTAAGTTTCAGCATTTGCACACCACCTGACCCTGTAGTAAGGTCATGTGTCAGTGTTGCTTCCTTTTTCTTAAAAGTATCCCTCCAAAGTGCTACCCATGCTTAAAATTAAGGGTCTCTCAGTCTGTGTCGCAGTATGTTTTTTATGTTTAGATGAAGAAAAAGAACTGTTTTTTAGAGATGAAAGTGAATGAAAGAAGTATGTGAATGGCTGCTTGTTGTCTCCTATCAGCTTTTAGATTATAGCTAGCAGTTTGGTATCAAACATTTTGCCACAGCCTATTAGCGTAATTAGCTCGTGTGTTGATCTCTCTGCAAGATAGGTCTTCAATGGAGCCATTGACCTAGAATAATGGGAATCTGCTGCAACATAATGAAGCTGAAAAACACATTCAAAGACTTCCAACGCAGTGAATTTAAAGTAGGATGTTTTTGCTTTTTTTCTCTGCATATAGCAGAAAGAGAGAAAAAAGATAACATCATGTTTTTATTTTATACAATTTTCTTTCTTTCTCTCTTGGTCCACATTCACGAGTTTAATAATCACACTCAATAGGTCATTGAAACAAAGTTATTATGGAAACGTTTTTGTATGGTGTTGGCAACAAGATGTCATTGATCACACAGTGAGATATATTTCCTTTTCTGAATAAACAAGACTTGGAAGCAGACACTCCACTGAAATAGCACAAGTCCTCACTTCCCTCTGGAGGAAACACATGCCTTATAATCAGCAACCAGAGCACAATCCAGACATATGGGACTTTCATTGCTCTGCTCTTGTGTCAACAGTCATGCGATTGCTGATTTCATTGTTGCATTTGTCTTTTTTTCCCTTCTTCTCTTTGCAAGGGAGTGTGGCTTATAACACGAATAATTAGTGGCTGTGATAAACTGCAGCGAGTCTCATCCCAAGAGGCCAGACTAGAAGTCTTACTCAAAGAAGACAGCCTTCTACTGTCTTTAAATGAGCTATTTTTACTCCACTAGTCAACAGGCAGTTGGGGGATTTCACTGTGTTCTGCTTAGTCTTTGGAAAATACTGTATAATTACTTTGTGGTACATCTGTGTGCAAATTAAGATATCATGTCTAATTAAACCTCTCAAAAGGCAGATGTAACAGTATAAGGGTTGGCAGTATGGCTCCATACTGCATAAATGTACATTCTCTCCTCTAATATTTCTGCTTCTTCTCCGTATTCACACTGTACCCACCCCATGATTTATTCATTCTCTAAACGAGCTACTCTTGACTTAATGTACATAAGTGATGCAACAGATCAACAGACACTGAACACTAATGGGGAGTGCAAGGTTACAGATGATCATGATGGAATGGAAAAATCTGAAAATGGGGCTCAAAGGCTCCAAGTTCCTGTTGAGTCTGCCTGTTTTTTCTTTATGTAGCTCATAAATGTATCTCTGTTGTGAGGAAAGTGTACCTTGAGCCAAGTGCTCGATGAAGATGAATGATACTGAAATATACAAGCTGAAAGTCAATGCATTTGGCTTCCAGTTAATTTCAGCAACAATGCCGCCTTCTTTTTAGGGGTGGGTTGTGATTCAGCAGTCACATTGATACATTGATATAAGACTTTATCCCATGACCAATTACAAATCATCCGGACAATGCTGACCTTTAAAGGAATGGAAAGAAACCCACAGACCAAAACAAAACATGCAGTTGTGGAACTGCCCAAAGTCATTTCTTTCACTGAGAAACAGCTGCTCACAGCAATTTCTTAACTACTTTTCTTTTTTTCTTTTTTCAACTAAACTGTTTGGATAGATTCTAAGGAAATGCATTTTTTTTTATTTTTTAAAGACATTTGGAAGATATTAAGCAATCTCCTTTCTGGACTAAACAACTGGACCAAGACGTCTTAAAAAAAGCCTTGGGACAGATTCCAAGTGTACACTGGTGTGGTTTTGTTGTGGTATGAAAGAAGAAAAAACAGACAGGCGAGGTTTTATCATGAATTATAAAAAATAAACTCTTAAATTAAATTTGTACTCTAATGCCAAGGGGTTAGAGAATATTTCACGATTCCCAGCTAGCCGGACTATTCCCTGGACTTCATATTTCCTGTTTTACTAAATGTCTAAACATCCCCAAAAAGTAATCTTTCAAAAATATGCCTTTTGATTCTAAGCTATCCATGAAATAAATCTTTATAAGAACCTTGCAGTGATGGTTAAAAGAAAGTGCAATCTTTTTTAGTTTAAAGCCAACTGAATGACACCGTCTACAAAAAGTAGAGACGAAATCCTGATGCCACTGAACCATGCAACCGCCACACCTTCACTGCACCTAGAAATTCTGTCTATAAAAATTATTAACCAAATCGGTGACAGAGAGCAGCCCTCACTGAGTCCAGTGCTCACTGAGAACGTGTTTGACTTATTATTGAGCTCTGGCAATGACTGTTCAGGGACCAGAAGAACCGCAACAAAAATCCAAATACCTTGTACTCCCGAAGCACCCCTTCAGGACAACAGGATGTCTTGAAGAACTCATTTGAATGGCTTTGTCAGATCCACAAAGCACATGTACATAGGTTAGTTGGGCAAACTCCCGCTCACCCTTTAGTATCTTTGAGAGGATGAAGAGTTAGTCCAGTGCTCCGCAATCATGACAAAAACTGCATTGTTCCTCCAGAATCTGAGGTTCAAATAATAGATGCATTCTCCTCTCCAGTACTCTGGCATAGGGAGGCTGAGAAATGTGATCCCCCTAGAACGTGTTGCCTGAAGATAGAACACACATACATATATATCAAGACGTAATAAAAATCATCTGGTCCTTAGCAGGTTCTACAATTGGGTAAACATCTCATATGAACAACAAAACAGGACATATTCAACAAAAACTAAACTGTGTGGAAATGAAAGTAGGCTTACATCCTTACTGCTTCCATAGGAACTAAGAGTGATCACCAGCAAGTTTTAAACAGGAGAAGGGCTTGCCAGATAATTTTGTTTTACTGGGCAACAAACAAAAAACAACAGGCCTACTGCATCCATATTAAAAGTTGCACATTCAAGAGTGATTGAACTGTAACAATCTGACAGCAGCATCACATTAAAGTGTTTCTGTGTATATCCATTTTGCCACAAACCAACTTCATGACCCGGAGTTTTTGCACCAGTCTCACTGCATCGTGATTTTGTGAGAGTGGGAGAATTCATTTGGCCAGACTGTTTCGCTTAATGTCATATCCAAACACTGTGCTGCCCCGTCTGCTCTCTACTGTGTAATGTGTTTCTTATACAGTATTTCACGTTTAGCATGCACGATTCATTTCTTTTTTAAAAAAGCCCAAAAGTTACTCAACGATTCACTGTCTCAGTGAATGTTACTCCTAAGGATGATCAGCTACAAATGTCAGATGGACCACCTAATTCTGTTAATTCCTTCTTTGAAGTACTCTGAGTGAAACTCCAAGGTTGCTCATCAGAAAGCCAAGGCCTTTTAATTAGCTCAGCCCTTGATGGCCGAACCCCCCGAGTGAAAAACAGAGGGTAGGGAGGGGGGTAGGGGTGGCGAAGTGCACTATGTAAAAAAATATTTGTGAGAACTTGTTTTGACTTAACATTTGATGTGGACAGCGAAATTAGTCGACCTGTTGCTGATCTGAGGTTATGCAAGGTTTAGTTTTGCTGTAATGGCAGGGCGGAGGCCGGATCAGATGTTTTCTAACCTTGCTCCTCTGTGTCTAAGCCTGCACATTTGGGGGGATTTAGTGTAATTACAGGTGTGTTGCACCGATTTAGATGTGACAGATAAAAACCAAAAGAGCGAACACAAACCTCACCGTGGCATGGGCATGCGAAGACCTGACTCTGTTGCCATTAATCGCTTTGGCCCTCAAACAAAGGAAACAAAGCAACAACAAGGTTTATGCATGTGTTAGAGAGAGAGAAATGTCAAGCTAATGTGTCAGTGGCTTCGGGCTTTGTTTTGATTACTGCAATTATTTTTTATCCTTTTGTAATTTACCATGTGCCCCCCCCCCCCCCCCCCACACACACACACACACACTTGGTTATCACATTAGTCGATTACAGGCCAAGATTTCCTGGGTGACTTATTAATCATGTAAGTATTTACAGACTGAGTATTATATTTGCTGCAGCATGTCTGCAAATTTAATGCAGAACATAATTGTATGCTAACAACATATTAATCAGTGTGTGTGTGTTTTCTGTATTACCTGACTTCATTTTGTTATCACTACAATTCACTGATAAGCTGCACATAAGAGATAAATCAGCCCAATCTCATTCACACCTGGGCACAGCGAGAAAGAAGAATAGGAGGCAGAAAAAGAGCCCAGCTAGTGCCACCTGACTGATGAATATGCTCATGCATGTGGACACTTGGCTGGCGCGCAGAGAATAACAGGGAGGGGATCTGGCACTTCATCAAGTAGACCTACTACTGGGAAATCGCTGCGCGAGAGCGATGAGGATGATGCGTTTATCTAGCTTCCTTTGTGATGCATAACTGACTCTGCTGGCCTCACTCTCGCAGCGCACCGTATGCTTTCAAACCAGAAGCTCAACAACACCAAACATTAGATACTTTATTCACTTGACATGCTGCAGGAGTTTTTTTTATGTTTAGTTTAAGCAAACGACTTCGACTCTTTTCTTTATTCGTCTTCAGGACGGATATGTTTTTTTGCACATGTGTTACAAGCTTCCCCCTCACTTAATAAATGCTGTCAGCATAAGCCGCCTCAGGTGTAGTGTGACAGCTCCCTACAATCACAGTCAGATCTGTGTTTGTGAAATGCTGTGGAAATGAGAGGGCGGACCATTAGAAGATGCGCAGAAATGAGGCTCGTACATTGCAATCTGTAATGAGATTACAGCTCAGGGCGCATTGCAAGACCATTTGTGCGTGTGTGAGTTAATTGGCAGCCAAAGAGCCTAAGAGGGAATGTTCTGTGAGCCCAGCAAACAGTAACTCAGACCCAGGGCAACACTAATTATTCCAGGCTGCCCGCCAAATTTACAATATTACAGCTTCACAAAGCCATCTTAGTGCATGTGCTCTCTCTATTAGATGGTGTGGCACACAATCTGTTTTCAGGCTCAAATGTCCAATAGGAAAAGTCTGCCCCGAGTTCCAGGTGTACAAATACAGATGTTCGGATGCATTTTTGTGTTAATTTTTTTGTTTTTCTTGCAATTGCTTTTAGATATTTTTCTTGCTCAGTCTGCATGGGACAATGTCCACGTGAGCACAAAGATTACTCAGAGATGTACGTTCAGACCAGCTGCCTTCTGTCTTGTAAAACTAAAAGTTGGATGGAACAGAATTCCAAAACACATGAGCCAAAATATTGAAACCTAAAATGTGACTCCATTTTGATGTTTATCACATGACATCAACTTAATGTTTGACACAATTATATAAGACTTTGCTGCTTTTGATTGATGACAAATGGTGAGAAATCTCGATCGCCCCCACTCACTTACTACAGCATAAAGCCATCTGAGTGAAGAGACAATCATTTCGGAAAGAAATCATAAAAAGTGGCATGAATATGGAAGTTGGGGGGCAGGGGGGTGAAAATAAAGTGAGAAAAATTGAAAACCCCATTTCTGCTGATGGCTGTCAGAGCAACTGACGCTACGGCAGCAACCTCTGGGTGTGTGTCATTTATTTGTGTGGTGTACTCACATGCTTCGGTTTGTGCGTGGCAGTGACTAATTATTACAAAAAAGGAACAGAGGCCAGGGTGGGGCATGGGTGTGTGGGGGGAGGTATCTGTTTTTCAGGTATCTGAGTAAGAAGGGAAGGACTGGGACAACAAACCGATGTCCCACCATCACCGCCTCGCACGCACTGCACCTCAGTTTGACATGCCTGCCTTGCTAATAGAACGGCAGTGGTGCATGCTTGAAAAAGGGGTGTTGGAGGGGGGGCTGCTTAGAAAGCTTTTGATCAGCAGTCCCCTGTGACATCAATTAACTATTAATGTGCAGCCCTAGAGCTGGATGATGGAGAGCTGTCCAGGGTCACCTCCATTCTAAAGCCACGCGGCCTGATAATGACAGCTATTTAACCTAACTGGCCTTAAAATATGTGTGTGAGGGAGAGACTAAAGAGAGACTAATGCAGCTTTATATGAATTATACTACATTTAAATCATAGTGTATTATATTAAATATGCTTTTTTTATATTTGATGTGCTGATATTTGATACACTTTTGTGATATTTTAAAATGACTGCATGTGAGCAAAGAATAAAATAATGTTAATCTGTTCGCCGTCACCCACAACAGGCTCTATCCTGCAGCTCTTTGTTGCTCAACGACTGGAGCTGTGTTCTGCAGCTAGCACGCTGTCAGGGAACAATCATGACATTTTCTGTGTCACCGCTTGCTAAACCACTGATGCATGTTCTGGTTTTGCCCTCATCATTTTGCCTCAGTCTGCAGCACCAACCGCGACTGCACATGTGAGAGACATTAAAATGCGAGTGTTCCATGATGTGACCAAACTCACATGTCGAGAACTTTGTTTTTCTTTTTTCCCCTGTGATTCATGTTTACATCCCCAGCACTCCTCCCCCATCAGACTAATGAGCATTTCTTTTTCTTTGTTTCTAATTACCCTCCTTTCTGTCATCCGTCTTACTCCTTTACCATTGCTGTGTGACATCTGGCGCTGGCCAGACATTCCCAAGTCAATGACCAATGTCCTCCCGTAACAAGGATATATGGCTCCATTAGCCTGCAGCTGATTATTTAATCATTTTTTAGATGGCTTTAATTGAAATGATGTGATGAATGGTGCTGAGGTTCATTCCCTACAGAGAGGTCTAATTGTGACTCTGTCCTCAGCACCCCACCTTGGATCTGTCACATGCTGGCCACCTCTCTCTCAGGAAGCAGGTAGTGTAGTATGTGGCTGCTGCAGAGCAAACAGGTTTTGCTATTACTTTTTGACTTACCCTAAAGAAAAGCAAGAGGAACCTTCACTTAGTTTGGATTACTTGGAATCAGGTTGTTGCATGCCGTGTGGGATCATCCATGCACATTAGCATAAAGACATTTTCTTTCTGCCAGTTGGCCTTTCAGAGGTCTATGTAATTAATGTTAGACTGGGTGGGTCGTGTGTGCGTGTCGTGCTCTTGAGAAGACAACGTTAGGGAGTGATTGTCCAATCAGGTACAGTGTATTTTGCAATATTTAGCAAAGCTGTTGTCACTGTTTATCTTTTTAAAATTAAACTGACTTCACAGCCTTTTCTTTCCTAATTGTAACCAAAAACACAAGCATAGTGTATACATAGTGTAAACTTTGCAGTGTGTACTAGTCTGAGTGTGGTATACTGAGGTAACAGCATCCATCATGCTAATCTTGACACTCTTCTGCACCACTTATTAGACAGGCAGCGGAGCACCATCTTTAACAGATTGATTCAGCTCAGATGCTGCAAGGACAGATATATGTAGTCTTTCATACCACATATACTGAAATTACATAAATGTCTGGCAAAGAATCGTCTGCAGATATCCATCCATTCATCCATCTTCTTCCACTTCCTCTAGCTTGTCTGGGGAAACATCAAGGCGTTCCTTCCTTTTTCACAAATTGTAGATTTCTAAATTGGATTTCCTTCATGACACAACCAAAATATCTTGTCTTTTCTCCCAGAAGGAGAGACGAATATCATTGTCATTCCTGGTAATCTCTCCAGCATGTCCTGGGTCTGCCCCAGGGCCTCTTCCTGGTCGGACATGCCTGGGACACCTTTCCCAAGAGGCACCCAGGAGGCTTGTATCCACAATCTTTCGATCACTACCAAAGCTTGTGTCCATTGGTGAGGGTAGGGACGTAGACTGACCAGTAAATTGAGAGCTTTGTGGGTCCGATGAGACTCCACTCTTTTCCGGCTGAGGACTATGGCCTCAGATTTGGAGGTGCTGATTCTCATTACCACCGCACTCGGCTGTGAAACATTCCTGTGCAACCTGAAGGCCGTCACCTGATGAAGCCAACAGAGCCCCATCATCTGCGAAAGGAGAGATGAGATTCTGCCTTCCTCTACTTGCCTACACCTAGAAATTCTGTCCATAAAAATTACAAACAGAATTGGTGACAAAGGGCAGCCCTGGCGGAGTCCATCACCTATGGGAAACGAGTCTGACTTATTGCTGGCTATGCCAACCAAGCTCTTGCAACGGTTGTATAAAGATTGAGTGGCCTGTAGCAATGGGCCAGACACCGCATACTCCTGAAGCACCTCCCACAGGACACTCCTAGGGACACAGTTGATTGCCTTCTGTCCACAAAGTACATGTAGATTGGTTGGGCAAACTCCCATGCACCCTCAAGTATCTTTGAGAGGATAAAGACCTCTCAGTCCAGTGTTCCACGACCAGGAGGTCTGCAGATACGATTTATTTATTTATTTATTTATTTATTTATTTATATTAGTACAATTATTATGAATTTAAATTTGCTATGACAAATTATATTATATTATATATATTATTAAGCGTTTGCCATGATCTCATCTGAAATTAGTAATATTTGTTTTTAGCCATCCATTCTCATTCACTTTTCCAATTCAGGGTCGTTGGGGGTGGAGCCTATCCCAGCTGCAATAAGGTGAAAGCTGGGGTACACCCTGGACATTTCACCACTCTGTCGCAGGCTTAACACAGAGACAGAGACAACCATTCACACTCACATTTATGCCTATGGACAATTTAAAACCACCAAGTAACCTAACCCATTAACTGCATGTTTGTAGACTGTGACTCATGGTGGGTTTGGACCCAGGATCTTCTTGTTGTGAGGGTGGCTTTTTTTTTACAAGGAAAAAATGTAACTAGTTATAAGTTATTTAAAAAAATGTTGCTGTTACATACATATTGCATGACTAATATATATTGCATGACTGTTTTGATAGTCTTTTTTATTAAAATGTGTCCAAAACTAAAAACTGTACCCTGACTAGTGAAGTTTATTATAGCTACACATTTTAAAAAGACACCCAGCAAGACGTCAAAATTAGGACAAAGGTATAAAAGGCAATGAGAAAAAAGTACACATGCAACGTGCCCACGTCATCACGCTGTCCCAGTGTGATAACAAAGCACACGGAAAACAAAAGACGCTCTTACTTGTACTCACTAGTTCATGACCCATATTAGAGGGAAGAATAATTACAGTTTCAGGGCAGAGAGGAGTGATGGCGCACCATATGTTACTGATATGACTGTCATTTTGCCTTATGAGAGCTGCTATCTAGCTCCCTAAGATTAGTTGGAGCTCTAATCTATTGATCCCATGGGAACATTTCTCCATAAGTCTCTCAATGGCTTCCTACTTAAACCCTCATCAAAGGCTGAGGCAATGCGCCCGGCGAGCTGTTTATGTCAATACAGTTAATGTGATGCACTTCACGGCTCCCCTCTCAGACACCAATGCCGGCACAAATGAAGATATAAATATTCAGCCAGAGACCCAAATAAAAGTGAAATAAATAGAAAATAAATTCTTCCCTGTGAGGATGATAAGGCGGAGCGCTCGGGGACAGCGCCAGGGAAATGTAAGACAAATCCCAGCGCTGAGCTTCAATTCTCTTGCTGTCATTTCATGATCCCCCCCCCCCCTCCTTCTCCTCTCCGTAGACACATTGCAATCTCACCATTCAGACTGCCTCGTCTTTGTTGTCTGTCGTCTCTGCGTCTTCCATTAACAGTATGGGCAACCTATCATGGCATTGTGCACGTATGATCCTAACTGACAGTAAAAAGGATAAACGTCATGAATAAGCACTCCTCTGAGCGTCAGCCATGACCTTTGACACAAAAGAGTTGATATGCATCAGTAAAGGCAAACCATCATCAAACACATATATCATGAGGTCCATCAGAGATGGAAGCATGAAAATGAGACAAAAGTCTGAAGATCAGGGGTGTCGAACTCCAGGCCTCAAGGGCCGGTGTCCTGCAGGTTTTAGATATCACCCTGTTTCAACACACCTGAATCAAATGATTAGTTCATTAACAGGCTTCTGGAGAACTTCAAGACATGTTGAGGAGGCAATTTAGCCATTTAAATCAGCTGTGATGGATCAAGGACACATCTAAAACCTGCAGGCCCTCGAGGCCTGGAGTTCGACACCTGTGCTGTAGATGCTTGTGAATATGATCTTAATGGAGGACAGAAAGTTGACACTACGTCTATTGCTATTGAAAGTATATTTCTAGTGAAAGTAAACATTACATTACTGCTAAATCTGCAGTAATGTAATGTTTATTACATTACTGCAGATTTAGCTAAACAAATAGTCTCCAACATAAATTAGCACATTGCAATATTGAAGGTAATTGTTTGATTTAAAGAACAACCACAGAGCCAGTTCAGGCTTTTGCTTTTCTTTTTTTCTTTTTTCTTTTTTTTTGCCTGTCCTGATTGGTTCTTTTGCCATCAGAATTATTGTCTAAAGGCAAAGAAAGATGCCCAATGGATTTACTTTACCAAATGGACCATCCCAGCCTTGCCGTGATGGTCTATTTGATTCACCTTTGCTTTTATTGTGTATTTTATTTTATTTTCACTTGCTACACGCAGGACAGATATGACTGGGGGAAAGAAAAGGGAGAAAGAAAGAGGGAAAGAAAAACAGCAGGGATGAGGAACGGTGATAAAGGGCAAAAAACAAAAACCAACAAAACAAACAGACACAAAATACATATATCGATCACCTGAATCACCTGTTGAGAAAGAAAAAAGAGAAAAAGCAAAAAAGAGAGCAATATAATAAACAACATCATCATGATGATCTATGTGAATATAACAGTAAATACTAAATATTGAATAGTATTGTGCAGCATGTAGGATCAACAGCGCACAGTGTGCTTTGAGGTAGGAGCCAAAAAGGGTGTAGTTTGTGTGTGAGCACCCGTGTGTACACCTGTGAGCATGAGCGCGCTTGTATTTAAAAGGTTCCTTCATGTAATGATCTGCTAGAAGGTGTGGGGGAGCCACAGCCCCGTCCTCCAGGGCATGAAGCAGGTATGGAGGAGATCCAGGCTCCAGACATCCAGAGGCCCTCAGAGCACAAGAGACCAAGGAAGACCAACAGAGGGGCAACTGTGTCACTCTCCCGGAAAGAGCTGAGAATCCCAGGCTTTTGCTTTTCACTGTATGGTTAGTAATAGGTGCCCTTCACTACTTAGACTGGGGCAAATTATTATTTGATCCCCTGCTGAATTTTTAATTATACTCACCAACAGGCAACAACTGTTGGTACGATTAACTGGAAATGGGAGAAATGATCATAAATCGCCCTTGGTCTGGAGACCGTGGCTCAGGGGGTTGGGACTCGCATCTGTAACCGGAAGGTCACCGGTTCGATCCCTGGGCTCTCTGTCCTGGTCGTTGTGTTCTTGGGCAAGACACTTTACCTTACTTGCCTACTGGTGTTGGCCAGAGGGGCCGATGGTGCGATATGGCAGCCTCGCTTCTGTCAGTCTGCCCCAGGGCAGCTGTGGCTACAACTGTAGCTGCCTCCACCAGTGTATGAATGTGAGAATGAGTGAATAGTGGTATTGTAAAGCACTTTGGGTGCCTAGAAAAGCGCTATATAAATCCAATCCATTATTATTAATTACAATAAGATCACGCAGTGGCCTCGCCAGTCTCAAGACATCAGTACTATATGAAATCTGTTGAGTAAGCTGAAGCAAACTAAAGGATTTAAAGTTCCTGTAAAGAAGGAAAAATCCCTCCTGAGATGTGTGCAAACCTGGTGACCAGCTCCAAGAAACATCTTACCAAGGGCATAGATTTGGCATGGACGGAAGGGACACATCCCACCAATATCCAGCGGTTATTGAATTGTCCCCACAAATAATTTGATCTCTTCGAATAAAGAAAAACAAACCCGATAGATAGAAAAAAAACGATCTGTCACCTAGCCGTGCAGAAAGAGTTAAATTACGTTCTCTACTGGAGTCCTACCTCATGTGACAAATATGGCCAATGTGATTGGCTGTGCCTTTCAGGGAGCTCTGTTTAGTTTTAGCAGGGGCAAGCTCCTCTCCTCCTTGCAGGACCTGCAAGAAGGAGAGGAGGATGGCAGCAAAAAGGAAGAACCTGGATATAAGAAAGTATTTTTCAAAGAAACCTGTAAGTCACTTAAAGCCAAGTTAACTCATAAAATGTGTCCGTCACAATAATGTTACAGGCTATGCTAGGCTTTGGCCCACATCAGCCTAAAATAGTATGTAACCATGAATAACGTGTTTTGGAAACTAACTGCACAACAGGCAGCACTATCAATTATCTCAGTCTCCCAGAGTAGCATTTCTAATTTTGATTGAAACTGTCAGAGAAAACGGCAGCCTCGAGTAAGCCAGGATATTAGTTTACAGAGGCTGTTAAAATTAATCCGTCCCCATTAATGCCAATACCAAATCGACGCCCTTGCATCTTACTGCTGTTCTTGCCAACAATGGTTTTTCCACCAAGTACTAAGTCACCTTTTGTGTGGCATAACAATTTATAACTTTCATGTAAAGTGATTTTCTGGATTTTTTTGTTTTATTTATTTATTAGTTTCATCCTGTCTCTCCCCATGAAAATTAAACTAACATAAAAATAGAAATTGTTAATTTCCTTCGAAATGAGTAAACTGACAAATTCAGCAGGGCATCAAAGAATTACTTCTCCTGCTGTAATTAGGTCTTAAAAAGTCTTAGGAGCCAGTCTAAATGTTTCATTGTCATGGCTCATGGCACTGACACCAAAGGGTACCTTGTGCATATTTCTGAAATGCCAGCAGGTTTTATGAAACAGACGTATTAGATGGGAATAAGAACAGGTTTGATTTCTTTCCCTGACTTTAAGTTTGTCTGCAGTTTGTGTATCAAATGTTTGCCACATGTGTTTATTTCTTAACAGTTTTTGTTATTTTGTCATTTTTACTTAATTTCTATCGAAAGAATATTTGTACTTCTAAGCTTCTTGTTCAGTATGAACTACCAGCTATCATGCATTATATTCTACCCAGTGTTTTAATGGAATACTGAGTAGAGCTGTAGCTCTATGTTTGAGTGATATGGGTCAGAGACTGACTGCAGGGGGTTCTTGCACCAGGGGGGCAGTGTTGCAAGAAGTTATTATTCTCAGTGGTTACAGGAGGCCAGAGTTTAGAAATGAGAACCACTAGGGAACGTAGCAAGTGATAGAGAGAAATATAATGCATATTGGACAAAGCAGTACAGTGTATTTTATTGTGACACTTGTACCACATAATATGTGATGAGAACAGTGGACTCTCTGATGCCTTGTGAAAAATCTACTTAAAGCCATTGAACCATGAGCTCCAGTGTCAGAATGTCTCACAGGTAGGAGGAACAACAGATTTCGATTTAAAGGACAATCCTAACAAGTTAAATGAAAAAATGGGGATGGGGGTGGGCACTGGGGGAAAAAAAGCATCCTTTTTGAAAAGCATTTGTTCTTTTGCTTTTCAGTGATATACTTAAGATTTTTAGCCCTAACAAAATCATGCTTTATTGTCAGGGACACAAGCATTTGTCTTGATCTTGTCATGCTGACAGAGAGAAAACAGATAAGAGAAGATGATTGGAGAGACAGGACTGAGTAAATTGCCTGACTTGCCTGAATCAAGTGTGAAGGTTTGGACAATTTCAAATGTTTGGTCAAGTGGAAAATCGAAGGTTAGACGTAACCCAGACATTTATATCTTTGTGAATTTAGCTGTGCCTCTTTTTACTTAACAGTGTATTTACTTCTTGTAAGACATTTTCCCCCATTCTTTGTCTACTAACCTAAAACACGCTAAAAAAAACCTGTACTTGTCCTAACACTAGTTCTTGGTGCTGCAGTGCTATTGATATTTATGTTTCTCTGTTCACTAAATGGTTGTTCACAGAATTTACTGCTCACTCTAATCCCCCCCAAAAACACTCAAATCACAATATAGCAAGAATAAGGAGTTTGTGTAAGTCTTTAAACTGTTCAGCATTATACTGAGCAAAAAACTCTCACACTGTTATCAAGTTGGAGGGTGTTGTCTGTTTTATCACAGGAATTATGAATGCTTAAACCAAGCTGTAACCTTAGAGGCGGAAAAATTGAAACTGGCTCCTAAAGAAAGCCTCAAGCATTTTAAAAATGACTAATGTGCAACTTCTCAATTTGATATTGTTGTTTTGGTGTTGCTCCTGTATCAACACAACTAATGTTGGTTCAGGTTCAACACTGCAAGTGACCAGTAACATTATAGTGATGTCATATTTTTGCAATGTAGAAATTCTGTTACACACACACCAAACCTTATCCCTAACCCTACCTGTATGCCCATAACCGTAACCCTAACCATGATCACATTCTAAATCCGAACTCCAATTTTGGATCGCAAAGCTATAACATCATACCAGTGTAATTTGGCCAGATGCAATGTTGATCCAGGAACAACTCCAACACGAGGATATCAGATAGAGCTATGCAACTTTAGAGTAGACTGTACCAGGAAAAAATAAAAGACAGCTCTGTGGGTGATAAACTTTTATGGAGCTCATCTAAAATTTGCTTTACTTTGAGCATGGTTGCTTTCAGTGAAGGACAGATGGTGGAAATAGCATCTGTAGCTCTTTGCTAGCCATCGGCTCAGCTAATCAAGAGAAGATGAAGTGGATTTTTCAACTGTGTTTATTTTGTTGTTGTTTTTTGAACATTTTTGAAAATAACTGTGTGGGATTTCTTGAAAGGTGATTGCCTTTTACTTGTATGTTACAACTGATTAGCAGGCACCTCTATCTATGCAATGCACCCATGCAGGTTATGGATGCAGCTTGCTAACAAAGCTTCCAAGTGTTAATTTAACACACATTCCTTTCCAAAAATGGCCACAGTGACAAGGGGAAAATGATAAAAAGTCAAGCTTCAAATTACGAATCCCTAAACAATGGCTATATCCAAGATTCAAAACATTTTCACTTCACAAATAACATTTATGTTTACTTTCCAGAGTAAGTGTAAATTTTGAACGGTCACTGGCACAGTTGTATCCAGTTAGCTGGCAGTGTTTTAAGTTTTTTTCTTTTATTGCTCCTGAGCAGTTTAAATTGGAATTTTAAAATCAGATAATTATACTCATCAACAATACCTCATGTTAATATCCTGCTTCTTGTGGCCTCTTGCCGTCATTACTAGGTGCTTATGCTACCTACAAGACTTGAAATCTACAAATTCTAACACTCTTTTAACCAAACCGAATTAATCAGAAATGTCCAAAGCAACAGGCCTCTCCAAATAACATATAACTAGAAAGAAAAGTTAGATTGTGTATATGGAATCACAAACACCAGGTCCAGTTCACAGCACACAGGAGCACTAGCACCGTTCCATTAGTTTGAGTGGATAAGAAACACACTTAAGACATTAAATGTCAAGTCAAAGCTAAATAATAATCATTATACTGTGTACGCAGCGCTGACCTACATTGTAATCTTTGCGCAAACACAATAATGATTACTTTGTGATAAGCATCCGAGTGGACACATTAAGCAGCGTTGTTATTTTTGCAGAAAGGAGTTTACGGCCCATTTATCAGAATGTTTGGTTTCTCCAGGTTATCTCAGATGGAGAAAATGGTTCAATGGAGCCAGAAAACGATATCATTAATTGGGTTTGTTGTTCTTGGGAGTTAGATAATCAAAAGAGTGAGTGCTAGGGTTTTGCTTGCATTGTGAAGCCTCACCATCAAATTTAAGCTTTCTTATTCTGAATGTTTTTCAGGAGACGATTTCTGTTTTTATATCCATGCGGGTGTCTGAAAGTTATCGTATAATTAATCAGGCTAATCACGGGCTGATGCCTGAGGCTGTTGTGAAGGGTCAGCTATTGTCTTTCTAAGGATTGCCATTTTCTCTGCCTTTCTGTGCATATAGGCATGTGTAATATAGCATATAGCATGTTGTGCTGCAAGTGTTTGGGAGCAAAGGCAAGTGGAGCAGAAAGCCTGCTGAAATTCAAAAATGTAAAAGTCATCTTTCAAAAAAATAAATAAAAATCACACTTTATCTTCAGTCCCCAACAGGAATTGGTATCAAAGGTATTTCTGAGCTCTGGGATGAAAGTTGCCATGTATCAAAATTATTACCATGGAAACACTCGATTACTCTTGCCTTGCATAAATGAGTCAGGATAAATTAGAAATCCAATTTGTATTGTTTGCCATGCTCAGAATAGATTACAAATGTATCAGCCAGCTGATGCTAATTCGTTTGGCAGCCTGTGTTGTTCTGATGAGAAACGAGAGGAGCGAGGAGGCGGTATTGGTAGTATGTGCAGTGTTGTTTGTCACCAGCTTTATTTACCTTGCAGCCGCTCCACAGGCTGCAGGCATATGGCTTATGATAATGAAAGTCCACATTAGGTCTCTCTCTCTCACACACACTGACTCATTCCCACATCATCTGCGATCCACTGCTCCTCTTTATTCACTCCACTTTCAGCATGCATGCACTTCCAAATCTGATACTAGTTAGATCATTTAAATTAGCATATAGCCCAAAGGTGAAAAAATTCCCTCTTTTTTTCCCTCTGCTTGCTCTTATTTTTCCAACTCCGCAGAGAAGCTGCCTATGGAGGGTTGTTGTAGAGGCAATGTTTGTAATGTTAATTTTATATCCCAGTGGAAACAGATACAGCACTTTGATTGTTATTCGTACATCGAGGACTGACAGCAAGAGCGCTGATGTAAGGCAAAAACCTGCTATACATTGCATAGTCTTCAGGGCATCACGTGCGTACCTTCTACCTAACACTCAGCGAATTATACATAGACATGGAAGGAATAGTGTGATTACAAGTAAGCAACCTTCATTGTAAAAAAAGGAAAAAATATCCTTTAATGACTGCACCACAATTTCAGAAAGTTGTGTGTGGATATTGGTTATTTGACCATATTTATAACCATAGTTATTTGAACACAAAGTGCATCAGAAAAGAAGTTTTGTTTTTTGTTGTAGATAACAAATCCTTATGCATCACATATAACAACCTTTTTCTATGTTAATGGTCTATACTTGTCTATCACTGTCACATTTAACATTTTACATTATACTTAGGCTATAATACAAAATCCTGCTGCTTACCCTCCAAATTATTAACAATATAGCGCCAAGCTACCTCATTGAGCTACTTAGATCATACACCCCTACTAGAGCATTAAGATCATCTTTCCAGTCACTCTTGGTACTGCCAAGATCTAGGCTGAAGACTAGAGGTGACCGCGCGTTTGCCTTGGCTGCACCCGATTTATGGAATAACCTCCCCATCGCTATACGCAAGTCTGATTCCATCCATTCCTTCAAATCGCGGTTAAAAACCCACTTATTTAGCCTCGCCTTTTCTACCAGTTAACGCTTGCTTGATAGTTAGCTTAATGCTTATTCTTATCTTCGGCTTTTAATTCATTTTTTATTTATTTATTTATTTATTTTTTGGACTGTTTTATCCTCTACACTTAGCCTTCTTTTATGCTTTTATATGCAATTCTTTTGCCTTTGTGTGTTTTAATGCCATTCAACCTGCTAGCACGTTTTGGTACCTTGCCATAGCCCTCATCCTTCCCTGTTATTTCATCTTACCCTCTTGCATGTTAAGCACTTTAGTACGCTACTGGTTTTTAAATGTGCTATATAAATAAAGTTTGTTGCTGTTGTTGTTGTTGCTGAAGATGCCAAAGCCACATCCGACACTTAAAAAGTAGCCTAAACATTTTACTATTATATTTTCATTCTCTGCCTTTGGTAGTAATAGTAACAGCTGTTTTAAGAAATTATTTAGTCATGTCACAGACATGCTGGGCTACAGTGAATAGCTAGTTAGCAAAAAAGGATGCAAGGCAAATACAGGAAGGCTAACTTTGTTGAATTCTAACAATACCTGCCTTCCAGCTATGACATTTAGCATATTTGCAAGTGATAAGTTTACACCAAAAGAAAATAAACTGTCAAGTTTTGTGTGTTTGTGCTTTTTTACACCACCAGCCTATCTTATAACCCATGGACAGTAAACAGGTTTGCAGTAAAAAGCACCACAGAGGCCAACGACAATGTTGCTAGTTTCGCTTCGATATGTTAAGCTTCACCGCTAACTGAACAATACCCGACCTCTGCTTGAACAGAGATAAATGGAATTTAACAAAGACGTTTGTATTATTGTGGCCTCTCCCAGTGAAGATGAAAGCCAGATGTTGGTGGGTGTTAGCTGATTTTTTTTCTCCACTGAAAAAGTGGATTTGTTTACATGTGTTGCATGAACTGTTGCATGCTTGTTTTGCAAGAAATTCATACTAAAGGTTGTTTTCTCTACACTGCTACTTTAACTATTATTCTCTTTATGGCCAGAGAAGTGTCCCTTGATTGCTATCATTTAACCACTGAGCAGCAGCATCAGAATTTCATGAATCACTCTTTGCACTGCAGGTACACATCTGCACTGTATAGTGACAAAAATATTCAGTAAATGATTCCTGGATGGTGTTAATAAAAGTATAAGAACAACTTCATTATTTGCATAGCCTGCTATGTACTGTGCAACTGCTAGCACTTGTTTAGAGTTTTATTTATTCTTTCTTTTCACAGTTGTAAACCTGCAGACCATAAAACTTAATCCTTAAATTGCAAGGTTTGAGAGAAAACTAGAGACATGTTGTCCCGAGGCCAAAACTCCTTCGGTGTATCAAACAACAGGTCCTCTCTCAGTGGGTTCCTGGTGGTGCTGTAAAATTACTGTGATGTTAGGAGCAGCTATCAGAGCAACATTTGCCCTGTGGAAGCTGTGGAGAAGGCTCTGGAATGATGCTTGACTGAGGCAAGAGACAGAATTTTCCTATCCTATCTTAACCTATCAACCTTGGAAGTTTTCACTTCTTTTTTGCTGAAATGTTCTTGTTAGATTCTTGGTCTATCACCTTGCCATTTTCCCCCTCTTCTGTCTGTGTAACTATGGCCTGTATGATTTAGTGTTTCTGCAGCAGACATCAAAAAGGTGTCACACTAACAGAAGCATCCAGGGGTGTCACAAAGCGTGTTTTTATAGAGTTAACACACGGTTACATGTACAATTGTTGTTTTTCGACGAGACACGACTTACCACATGAATTGGCAAATGAGTCTGGCTAGGACTGAATTAGAATTTGAGTTGTACGCTAATTAGAAATTACGAACCCCAGCACAAGCGCTGGCTCCGGAAGCCTGTCTGAGCATGTGTTGCTCTGCTCGAGTGGGATTTCGGAGTCCTGTATGAAGTGAGCAGCCAAGCACTCTCACAATGGACTAGAATTTAAAGAACCACGTCTAAAAACAATATGAGCCACAAAAGCATAAAGTTATGAAAATGACATGGAATTGCACTCTGGTGACATTTGCAGAATAAAAGCGTTTCCTGTCTTTAGTCCACTAGAGTTCTCTTTGGTTGATTCGCATAGATCGAGATCTTAATATGACTTGACAAACATAAAATTTTCATTTATTCAGAGCAGCTGCACAAATGCCAAGGTGAACTGTCTGGACCAAAACTGAAGTTAGTAATAAAAAACCTTGTATTATATTTTCTTCCTTGCAGCAGCTTAGGTATGGCTTCTACTGCTGGCTTTGCTGTAGTGGGCTGTACAGTAAATTCTGGTCCTGCTTGTCTCGGTGTATATTACCTTAGTGAGAGTCATCATTGCATATAGCTGTGCTATTTTGGGAAGAGAAGAAAATATTTCAGAGAATTCACAGATGCTTCAGGTTCAACCTGTATGGTCTGACTTATGAAGAAAGTGCCTACATTCCAAAAACAATTTAAAGTCTGAATGATTTATACATGTTTTTATTCAAGCGCTTCAGAGTTTTTGCTCCTGCATCACTCTGTTTTCCTCCCTCACCCCTGTGACATTTTCTTAGGAAGCTAAAAAAAAGTCCAGTGTTAATCTCTGCGCCATATGGGTGGACTGATAGATGCTGCAATGCTAAGTGGCTCGCTCAAACCATGCCGGCACAAAATAATTATAATTTATGAGGCCAAACCTTCCGATTCATCACAGACCCAGCCTTTTTGGGCAGCCATGACACATCATTATGGGGGTATCGCCTTTCCCATTCATTGGCTACCTAATCCAATAGAGCAGTGGTTTTAGCCAAAGATACCCCTACACATGCAGTTGCCTTTGGTGATGCTGTTTAGTAATTGCTTTAACTTGCCAATCACAGCCGCTAGGATGCAGACTGAGGAATTAGTAAGGGAGGCTGATTTGACATAAACATGTGATTAGGACACTCTTATGGCACCACTGCTACGGATGACTTCCTGCAGCTTAAAGACAAGCATACATGTGACCAGGTATCATATGATCATCTCACAGTGCCATAGTGGTATACTGGCTAATCGCGTCATTACGCTGCACTTTTCAGGTTGATCCATCGCTGACTTTCAAGCCGTAGATGGCTCGAAAATAGAATTAGTTCCCATTTTCATGCCGCTTTGTTTTTCCAAAAAATGTATTGCGATCCAATTTGCAGCCGAATCAGTTTCAATTTCAAAAGCAGCCATTAGTACTAACGCCATAAAATTAAATGGACAATATTTCATCCTGCACTCTTAGCATCTCAACAAAGCGTAACGGTGGTTCTGTGTCTGATGACAATAAGAAAGTGACACCGCCAGTAACAAAGACAGGAGTCTCATTTCATCTGAAACTTTGCTTTTGTGATCAGTTATTCATCATTCATCACAAAGAAATGGAGGCGTTTTGGGGAAACTATCATTATTTTAAACAACTTTAAAAGAAAAGAATAAAACTAAAAGCTGTCTTCGTTATAAAAGTGAATCCAATGCTAGATTAGTGCAGACTGTGACACAAACTCTGCTAAACACAGGAATAAGGGCACTGATTTCTTTTTCTAAAGCAGAGCTTTGGCTCTAAAGTCAGCATCGAAAGCCAGAAATGTATTTACAAAGTAACTGGTAATCATCAACAACTCTGTCAATCTACGCCAATACAGCTTATTATGTTTGTTTTTAAAGTTAAAAGTTTAAGTCTTAGTTACTCACACACTTAACAAAATCTCAGTCTTATATAAATCACATTTGAAATGCTAAAGGCTCTGCAGTGACACACAGGCGATCAGCTGAATATAGCAGGACAAGCAGAGGGCACGTCAACACCATCAAAAGTCACTGTAGCATTCCAGTTGTCACCTATGAAGAGTGCAGATGCTCTGAAGGGTTGGAGGACAGAGTTTGCACTTGTTTGCCTCTCAAACCCGATTCCAAGCAGGTGCCCGGACAGAAATAGCATCAGTTGGCAGGATATGTGTGTCATGTACCAACCTGCTAACCTCCTAACCCAGCAGGGTGATGCCAGGGGAGTTCCGGAGACTTCTTTCACTCCACCTCTGTGTGACCTCTATCTGCAGCCAATCGGTCCAAATGCATTCAAAGTTTCGAGAAGCTGGAGTTTATTCACAGAGATGAGCGGACGGTTCGTTACTTTCTTTTGTTCCTTGTGGCACGACTGAGCCGCTGTAGAGCACGAATACAACATGCTGGAGTCCAAATTCAAAGGTCGTTACAGCGTTGTTGTAACTGTGCTTCACACGGCACAGTTAACGCACACATGGTCTCATTCAAATTTTACAAAAGTTCTCTCTGAATTGTTTTGTTCGTTGAGCAGCACTTGACTTACATTAGCCATAGAGCATGCATGCCTTTGTCTGCCATTGGGTTGAAACCTTATTATTTCAACACCCAGTCATGTGTAATATGTGCGATGCATGTAGGTGAAGTAGTAAAGTGCAGAACTGAAACATCGGAAATGGAAAAAAAAAAAATCCACTGCGTTTCAGTCATTATAGTGTGTCCAATTTGGGGTCCCCTCTGAGCTTTATTATGTGCATAAATCCACTTTCATGTGGGGTGGGTGCCGGGGCACAGGGTCGGAGGGGAGCTGTCACTGACTCAGTGCGTTTTTTTAAAAAGGGCAACTGCATCACTTTGATTGAAGAGCCGTTAAGTGCGTTGAAGGCTTCGGCATTCAGCGCGCAGGCCACCTTTACGCATCAGTACTTCCTCTGTTGCTTCACAACTGTGTTTTTAGCGCTGATTACATGTTCCCCCTAAACGTTGGAGAAAGGATGAGTCCAGACGTCCACAGACAGGCCACTCTCCATTTTAGCTCAGAGTTGATGTGCTCAGCTAATCTTCTTGAAGGACAGAGGGGTCAGCAGAGATGAACCGTGAATCGCCTCCACCCCATCGCACAGCACCCGCATAAAATAGGGCCTCTCCTTTTAGCATGGCAGTTATATATCCATGTTAGGGAGCACCTGTCTCCATGGTGTATTTATGAGGCACTGCACAGCTGTTTGAGGGGTTCCAACACTCGTTTTCTATATGATTCATGCCTGCCCACCCCACCCCCAGTCACATGCTCCTCTTATTAGCTGCTCTGTTCCTTTAGACAACATTGCTACTTTTTCAAGGGGGATTAAACATGAAGTGACCTTCAGTTTTACCAGTAAACCCACATATGGAGGTCACTCTTTTTTTCCGACCCAGCAGAAGGTTTTGGCCGATACGCTGAACCTGGAGTAGCTGACTGAACAGAGTCGTGTTCACATGGAGTACAAGGGTGGAATGCTGGTTAGTGCGGACATAGAAAATAGGGGAGATGCTGATAATTAGCTCTTGAAGTAGGTCACATTTTAATCTCTTTCAACAAGAAAGCTCCTTGTTATCAAGGCAGGCAAAGCAGAACATTTTTAAACTAAGATGTGCCACAGAGTGGTCAATCAACGCAGTGTTTTGACTTGTTAGTGAAACACGATGCTATTATCCAGCCAACTTAGCAATCCATATGTGTCTTTTTAGGAAAAGCTCTCAAGCTTTCAGTCTGTTTTTGTGTTTTTGCAGTTATTTTACGATAAATGTTCACATTTCTTTGATCGCAGGTCTACAAAATACAATAGTCATGATCATGTACACTATCAGACCTTACAAAGGTTTCTTATGGTGTGTAAAACATTTATTTTTTCACCTCTGAGAAGGTGCTCGGCTCTGTTACTAAGCTTCGGCTGTAATTTCGCAATGAACAATAACCTACAGTACCTTCACCCCTCCCTTCCTCCTCATCCCCAGCTGCCCCGGTGTGCCCTCTCTCAGCCGTTTGACGCTAATAGAAATTAGTTACCTTGGAAATGCACGGCCCATCCTGCTTCAGTACAGGCAGAGCAAATGAAGACTGATCACCTTTATGGAGAAACCACTCACGACCCTGAAGCAACACTGGTTATAATTTTAACTCTTTATTTTCATTATATCATCTGGTCCCTGTTTACTTACTTCATCATTTGCCATCTACTTGTAGGTATCTTTTCAGGGTTACACTAATGGGGTTTTGTTGTTATAGCTGCATGGTTTGCTCGGTCTCATTTTGAAAATAGGGCTCATCAGAGATTTGATGAGAACATACTAATAGCACAGATGTTCGGAGGGGAAATCAATAGAGCTTAGCTATTGGGGGTAGAGGGATAAAAGGACACTCAGTGCCTGAAATAGCATGAGTGCACGGAACTAGGCAACTCTTGAGTATGATTAGCTGCCCACTGTTCTCAAGAACATTTTTCCCAAACCACATTATTTTGATATTTTTTCCTCTGTACTTTTGTGCTAGTAGCTAACCTCCTGCAACAGTGTTCATCTTTTTGATTCGTCTTTAATGCTCCGTGACTCAAAAAAGCATTCGTTACAGAAATGATGGGGTTTTTTTGTATTTCAATATGGAAACACATTTCTCTATGTACATCACAGGGACCTATAATTTGAAGTAACATTACTTTATTGATAAGAAAGAAAAAGAAACATTTCCAAAGACTACATTTTCATTTTTGCCTTGAGTATCAGCCTCTTTGTGAGTTTGCAGGTAAAATAAAAGGCCAAATCAGACAGCGTGTGAATCAACAAGTGCCTTTGCTAGATTCATAACAGCATAGAAAATGTTAATGGATACTTCTGTCATGTTCATTCACAGCTACATGGTTTTTTTTTTTCTAGTAGCTTCACATGATTCATAGTTCAAAAGGAATACTTACTTCACTTATACGGGATCTTGGTGCAAGCCATTCAATTTATCCAGAGGTGGAAAATCCCCCCCCCGCCCCATCCCTTTATGCCTGCTTTCTTCTAATTGGATGCCTCATCCCTCAAACAGAAGGTTTGAACTGCAGGTGGGTAAGGCTGCTGTGCTCAAATCCATGGCTGTGTATGTGAGGTCTCCTCTCATTGACCCCATAAAAAACCAAGCAACCAAGTGTTTGCCTCACAGAGTGTTCGCCTCACAGGGATTACTTGTACCAGTGACCCCATTCTTTGATCTCTTGTCCTTGTTTAATAAGAGCATCCACAAGTAACAGTATATGACAGAAAATAATGAAAGTGTGATAGGCTGCCTGTTTGGGTTTAACAAAAGCTAATCTTTAGGGACCAGATTTACTCACTAATGGAAATCGTGCAAAAGTAAGACAGGAAGGAGAGAAAGGAAACTCATGAGAGCAAGTGACTTTACTTTCTCTTGAGAAGGCCAATATAACATTTAGCTTTCGCTGCCAGATACCAATGAAAAAATAAATAGATACCCGAAAGATTAGCTAGAGAAGATTTGGAGGGTGAAGTCAACAGTGGTCCTGGTGGTAATCGGAGCACTCGGGGCAAGACGCTCCATGTCTGTTTGGATGTGTGGAGCTTGCTACAGCACTGCATGACCCGACCAAACCTTTCACCACACAAAATCCACCATCACAAGCTTTTACATCTTTCATTTCAGCTTTTATAACCCCAAAGGCTATAGATTGCCTCTCTTTTCTGTAACAGAGTGGACTCCTCACATCAGAACAAGTCAGATCAGATCAAGTCCACATCAGAACAAAAGAAAAAAGCTTACGCTTTACTCAGAGGGAGCTGCATTTTAGGAAATGGATTTAAATGAACCGAATGTATTGAGTATGACGTCTAATTCTCCAGATTTGGTTGCTAATGGTGATTGGAGTTAGCTCTTTAAGGTCACTTGTGGAGCGGAGAGAGCAGTTTCTATGCTGTGTTGAAGTGTACCTTTTGATTAGAAGCCCAAGAGCAAGTGCAATTTCACAGTCCTCGCTGCAAATTTGAACAGAATTCCATTTTGCTAAAATTATGGTAAAAATGAATAGAACACTCAAGTCATTTCCTCCCTTTCTTTCTTCGCTTAGAGGGTTTTTTTTCTTCACTTTGAAATTCTTAAAATTATGCACAGAACTGAAAATATAGTTTCAGAGAACCACAGAAAACTTTTTGTCTCACTTGTGCCTTTTCTTTTTCAACGAGTCATTTGTTTGTTTGTTTTTTAAAATGTCCAGGGTGTTTTCACACCTGCAGTGTTTAGTCCATTTAAATTGAACTCTGGTTTGTTTTCCTGTTCAGTGTGGTTCACTTGGAACTGGAACAAAAGAACCACACCAAGACTGTTTGGGGTACTATAGATGCACAAACGTCTACATGGCCTTGCAACTACCTGTGAAATAAACATAAACTCTCCATTTTCTTCCGAAGTCCATAACACAGCATCTTCTTCTGTACTCACTTTTGTTGTTTATGCCCCAGACACATCTGGCCAATGAGCAGACTGAACATTGTCATGTGGTTTTTAGTGACATGTTTTGGTTCTCTTGAAGTTTAATGAACTTATCAACTGATTCGGGCCAGAGGAAACAAACTATACAAATGACTGTGCTCTATCAAGGTATACTAACATGTTGATCTCAAGGTTAAACGTTATAGATGTGCAGCTATCGCTAAGGTATCATGAACATTTCATTTTTTTGCTTCCAAATATGGTCTGCTTTTGATGAGTAGAATATACACTGATATTACGTGTAAAATACATGAAAGGCATTGATTGAAAGCCCATAACTGCATTGTTATCTCTGCTGCAGAGAGTTGGCCCGCACTCACTCTTCTTTCTCTTTTCTTGTCACATCATATTATTTCCCTTTGTTCAGCACTATCTCTCACATCCTGACTGTACATGGATCTGAGATATCCACTCACCTTTTAGAAACCAACCCAACCCCCAAAACCCTTTGATAATATCAGCTTGAGCTTAGTAACATCTCGCTAACATAGCTGGCCATTAACATTTTCTGTTCAGAGAGCCTATCACCACCCATTAGAATTGTGTCAGAAGACTTGAGTTCACTGGGGGAAGGTACCTGGTGTCTGGTGTCAGACCTGTCAACTCAAACCTACCCCCCAATCTGCTTCCAATCTTAATAGATGCAGACAGCCTGAGCTTGAAGTACCCAAATCAATGGTGCATGGCAAGGTCAATGTGCAGACAGCTATTTCCAGTTACAAACTGGTGGAAGTATGAAAAACTGGGTGAGGGGAGAGGGTGCTAACAGCCTCCAATTCACCTTTAAGCACCTTAATGTACAGTACAGGGTCATAATACTTTAATATGCTGTGATTGGTCAGGCGTTACATTATTCAAACAGTGGTAATCCAAGGTTGCTTTCACTTCAAAAATAAAACATGGCTGTAGGCCTTGAAGTCAATTTGTCCATAATAGAAAGACACACATACCCCCCCACCCACCCACACACACATATATATTTATATATATTTGCATTTATGACCTTTAATTTTATCATGTTTGCTACATTGGTCATTTTTGCGCCATGTAATTCTCACAGTCTTTTTATCTTAAACAAAAACATACAAGGGGGTTAGGGTAAAAAGAAAGTCACAATGATGATGCAGGGGTCTTAACAAACGAATGTATTAGATGTGATTTGTGTGTTTTTTAGACCCTGCGTCACAGGGTTAAGACATGACAAACAACTGATTGGCAACATTTTTGCAGTTTACATTTATGTGACTTGGTTAATTAAGGATTGGTAATACATTGATGCAATGAATTTGCCTAACCTGTTTTCTCTCTCCCATGCTCTTTCTTTTTAAATATATTTTAAAAAGAAGGTGGATGGATGGGAATTTGCAACATACACTGGCATGGAATTGTACAGAGGTGTAAGAAAGGGAAAGTAGACAGGTAACCGCACCAAGACCGTAGGCACATCTGATACCCTGTCTTTTTTTTCTTTTCTTCAGTCATCCCTGTCTCCATGGCGTTTTCTATGAGCAATGTCTCAAAGTGTCATTTACTGGGAGAGGTGGTGAAAGGCCGCTGGCCGTTCCTTTGGTTTCAGCCTCTTTGTCTCCACGGTTAAAGCTGCTGAATGGTTCGGGATGTGCAGCGTGATACTGCAGAGCACACTGCCCCAAGGCAGGAGCATTATCATTCATTCTTGCATCAGCGTGCATTTCTGGAATATGTAAAAAGAGAAATTGCAGTGCTTAGAGATCGTCCTCTCGCAGCGACCAAGGCCTGCGCAGTCATTTGTCTGCTACATATGGAAACTTGATGGAAAAACATACAATGGCACGTTGGAACATCTAATCATTTCAGCTTTGCCCGTGCAAAAAGCACCACAATGCAGGCGTCATTGTGCGCCTCAACAAAAGATGAAAGGCATTTCTTTGCGCTCAGAGGAGACTCGCAAGGCAGTGGTATCAATGGCTGAGTATAAAAGGCACTGCTTTATTTCCTAACTGTTTAGACACCTCGAGTCACTCATGCAAATTGCCAATCGCCACAGTTAATGTTTTCACACATGCAGTGGGGGGGTGCACCTGTTTAGCTGTGTGGGTTTATTTGTCAGACACAACGGTATATTTTTCAAAGGGAATCAAACAGGAAGGGCCTGTGAAATGTTTGCATGCAGGCTGATTTAACATGAAATGGCTTTCCTCGGATAGCCAGTGGGATTTGCTTTGATGCCTGACATGTTATTGTGCTGCGTGTTATTGTATGTAGGTTACAAAAAAGAGGCTCATTCCCATCCAGGGTTTCAATCCTCCAAGTGTGAATGCATCACTCATATGGCGTTCCTGGGTGTAGCGTGTTGCCACACACACACACACACACACACACACACACACACTCGCACCGTGACACTCATGACAGGGATGATGTTTATAAATTAACAGTAGAATTGAAATTATTTATCAATATAAAGACATTTCTAAAAAAAGAAGTAGGACTTTGCGTCCCACGACTGTGGCTGCCAGCCCGGCATTTTAATATGGATGGCATCTCATGAACTCATCTGGTGTCAGAACTGTTGTTTGAATTCAAGCCTTTTCTACTTTTGTTTATTTGGGGCTTGCAATCTGTGCAAATGAAAATGAGGGAGGAGGGAGCGTGTGTGTGGTGGTGGTGCTGGGGTGTTGGGGAGGAAAAATAACGAATGAGAGCAAGCGAGACGGCTACAGATAAAGACTGAGGGGCAGAAAGATGGTAAACACGCAGATTGTCTTTGTGGCCGACTGCGAGATGACCGTGGGAATGGCAGCTGTGGCAACAGAATAAATTTGAATGCTCATCTTGGTTAATAAATAACTTTGTGAACCAGAGCACCTGGCCCAGTCTCCAGTGCAATCCGGTACCATGGTGGGCCTGCGTTGACTATTCACTATAACCTTCCCGTCAGATGAATAGGTCTCCACACCACATCCACGCTTTTCCTCTTTGCTCGTCTGTTGCGGAGTGAAACAGAACACAGTGCCACTAGCGGCGGGGAAATAGATGGAAGTATTCATATGCTTTACACAAACAGACCGTGGCTAATTGAAAGATCTCATTCTAACGGAGTTTACAGCAGCAATCCTTGTGGGACACAGAGTGGCCTCGGACTGAAATGAAATGCGGTAGATAATGAGAGAGCAGGAGTTGAAAGAGAGAAGAAAAGAAAGTATAAAGAAACTAAATGAGATTCAGAACTAGGAGAAACCATCAAGGCACATTGTACTGCCCTGATTCAGATGATATTAGCACAGTCTCCTCATCAACCTGCCTAGGAATAACGTACGATCCTCGCATAAAGTAGTGCTTTCAAAATCCGGGTTAGGCATTAACTGTGTAAATAACCCCCACCCCAAGATCACAGTTACACACGCCCCTCTTGTATCCTACCCTCTTAACTCCAACCTAATTTCTGTTACGTTTCTCTTTCTTCATTCCTCTTGATGATATTCCCACTAATGCTCCGTCACTTTCCTCAGGCCATGACTTTTGCTCTCAGGGTAAGCCGTTTCCCCCTGCTGGGGAGGATGAAGACCAGAGGCCTCCCTATCATTAAACTCATTTCCTGAAACAACAGGGTGCACTAATGAGAAATTCTAATTAATATTCTAATTATTTTTATAATTGCTTGTGCTAAGTGATTCTGCGCGGGGCCAATCCTTAATTCTGCCTCAGTTGTTAGTCGATAAGAGCTAAAGTTCATATTTTTGATCCTCTCAGCAACACGTGAAACTATCAGGAGTAATTAGAAAGTCTTTTGATGATAAATAATGCCCCCACAACTCATTTAGCTTAAGCCTACATGACGCTCTACCTTACTGTGTATAATATCATCACGCCTCAAGCCACTGAAGAGGAGATAGGGGAGGTGTTGAGGGGACTGGGTTGTTTTGTGTTTATAGAAGCAAATCATGAGGGGATGTTTAAAGGGCTGGTTAACACAAATTAAAAGAAAACACGTGTTCTCATTATCACCATTGTTTTCTAGCTGTGCTGATGGTTTCATTAAAATGTTTTTCTTTGGGTTCACATTTGGACACAGTGTCCCAATATAGGGGATTTTTAGGGCTCATGGCAATTAATATTGCCAACAAAAAATTCAGCTGAAACTCCAGAAAACACACTATAAAACTTATTCCTAGGGCCTGTTTGATTTCAAGTAATGCTAATATAAAATGGTAACTGGGTAACTGGAACACTGTTTCTCCAAAGATACTTTGCAAGCGTAATTTAACAGAGCTTTGAGCTTCAGATTAAAATTCAACTCAACTCTGTTTAAATTTGAGTTTGTCTCTTTTTTTGCTATACAACCCTTAGAGAATTAGTATTTATAATCGATGTATGTAACTGGTGTAGAGCATATAATTATGAAAACCTGGCTAATATTGTGTTGGTCCCGCTTTTGCTGACAAGACGGCCTTGAACCGTCGAGGCATGGACTCCACTAGACTCCTGAAGGTGTGCTGTAATATCTGCACCAAGATTTTAGCAACAGATCCTTTAAGTCCTGTAACTTGTGAGTTAAGGTCTCTGTGGATCGGACTTAAGGACAGATGCTCGATTGGATTAAGATTTGGGGAATTTTGGAGCAAAGTCACGACCTCAAACTCATCATTGTCATCCTGCATTATCCTGCTGAAAGAGGCTCTTTCAGAGGTGGTCAGGGGGTCAGCAACCTGACTACTCTGAGACTATGAAGTCCCGTCCTTAACAAATGCACTGTGTATTATGACACCCTTCTATCAGAACAAGCATTAAAACTTTTCTGCAATTTGAGCTACAGCTGCTTGTCTGTTGGATCAGACAGCACAAAGGCCTGCCTCCGGCCCCCATGTGCATCAGTAAGCCTGGGCTACCCATGGAGATGGAGATGACCTCACCCAGTCACCTACCCATCACAATGTGGCCCTTGTCAAACTCACTCAAATCTTTACGCTTGCACAATTTTCGCTGCTTCTAACACATCAACTCTAAGGACAAAATGTTCACTTTTGTCCTCAGAGTTGACTTTTGTTTCCCCAATGTTTTGTGCATCTTTATAATCCAGCAACCAGTTTATGCCAAATTGATTTATTCCTTCACCCAGTACTAAGGTAAAAACTATATCCCTGAAGAAGCTTATGCTTAAGTTCAATAAGGGTTTTGCCACTAACCTTAAATGACACAACCTCTCCATTTTTTTTAAGTGTGAGGTTATCTTCCCGGGAATTACAGATGTAGGTGCTGGATTTGAATTTATTTATTTTTAATTTTCACACATTTTAAGAATAATGCTATGGTAAACAAATAATATACAGATAAAAACTAAATACTGATAAAATCTCACAAAATACAAAAAACAAATTGGTTTTCATCCTACGATATCAAGCACTGCTGTTCTATTGGATTCAAATTATCCACAAGATGTTCTTTGATGTCTCTGTGTTAACAGGCCTCTTTTAAATAGCTACAAAGTCCACATCAGAAGGCTGGAGTGGTGGCAGGCATCACTTTTTCCTATTGTGAACACAGTAGTGACACCGCGGGTTAATAAAGGACCTTTCCTCAGTGCATTTAAATGTGATACTAAGGAGTGCTTGTGTGTGAGTACACTTGTCCGTGGCAGACTTGTCTCACTCTCTCACCACTCATTCTGACAGAATGGGAGTATATTATATCCAGGGAAGGTAGAATTGGCTGAAAGAACAATTAGTAACCTAAAGAACAGGCAAACTGTAACATTATGAAAGAAAATTAAACAATGAACACCCCGTGTTGCACTTCAGTTCTGTTTTCTGAGCTTATCTATTTATGGGTATGTGTTTATCAGTGTTTGCGCCATATAGAAGATTCCTTATCTGGCATTGCCATGCATGTGCCTGCTGATAAGACCCAGACTTGTGGAGGCTTGCGGGGGCTTTGTGGGAACAGTCAACGATCTTAAAACCGGACTCAATTAAATGAGACGATTAGTCATTTTGCCTACAGAGAAAATGCAGCTTGACCATGTTATTCATAAATACTGCAATATGTTTTCACTGCACTTAGGAAGAAAATGCCCATCATGCCTGAAATAAATTGTAATGTAAAGTTGGTGAATCATTGACAGCTATAGCAGGACTCCTGCCTTCCTTCCCCAAAGCCATGTAGATTCTTACAAAGCAGCGTGACCATAAATGTCTTCTAGGCGTAGTCTGGGAGTGATCAGTGGCAGATGAGACCTCTGACCAATTCATCTGGACATGCAGAGAGGAGCTGGAGATATCCTGATACTCCCCTCTGGGAGAACATCATTGCTAGCCTTGGAAATGGCCAGAGCCATGGCTATCAAAAGCAGAACTCCCCCAGAACAGGATCAGATGAGATCAAAGGAATGAAGAGTATTTCTGATGGACTGCGTTTCCAAAAGCCTGTGTAGCATCACCCTCATACTGAATGCCAATCCAGCCTGCAAGGAATATTTCATTTTTGTTAACGTATTTGTTGAAATTCAAATCGCAGTTCCACTCATTTTATTTTTTACTTGCAGACAGACCGATCAGGCCATGTGATGTTTACCAACTTATAATTTTGTGCTTGTTTAATGAGATTTTACACACTCCTGCTGCAATTTGACTAAGCTCTGGCCAGACGTATGCATTACTTAGTCATCATGCGGTGCTGAGAATGAGCAGTGGAGATGTTGAACACATTTAACTTGCCCGCTGTGATAATTCCTCACAGGGTCGACTCCGGCTATCTGCTTTGCTCCGAGCTGTAAACACTCCTTGCAGAGTTTCCCCTAATACCCTTATTTTCCCCATTTCTGTTTTTTTTCCAACCATTGCTGTATTTCTTGCATTTATCTGGGGACCGTGTGTCCTGTTTGTTGGAGGCACAAACTGTTTTTGCATTCGCTAACATACACAGAGCATAAATATTGGATTAAGTAAACAAATCCGAGAGGCTCACTCCTGAATGATATCAGTGGGTCGGCCTTTGGAGCCAGCAGGAATGCCACGGTCGCAGTCTTTACTTGAGACTCAACACATGAAAAGAGAGCGAGAGAGAGTGAGAGAGGCCGAGAGAGGTAGAGGGAGAAAGGGATAGAGAGAGTCAAATGGCACTTTAATCCTCCCTGAGTGTTATCTCGCAGGTGTTTTGCAGACTGCGCTCTCTTTGGAAACTTTGAAATCAGGCCAGGCTTTCATGTGCAAGGATAAGGCAGTGAGTCTGTGCCTGGCTGTTTGTAGGCAATAAACAGCAACACAACAGTGCAGCACTGGAGCCCACAACTCCACTTAACATGTTGCTCCCCCAAGCTCCTTGTTAGGCTGCTCGCCATGTTATTTTTTCCATTTATTTTTTTTACTTAAAAACAAACCAAGCAGTTACCTTTGCTTTGTTCTTTTGATTCCAAAACAGTGGAAACAGGAGCGTGTGTTGTCCTCAAAGAGGAAATGGCATTGCATAATGAGCCACGCCAAAAGCTGCAGAGAGTTTGCTAAAGTAATTTGAATTGATGTTGTATTAGCCTCACCGATTAGCTCACACCAACACCCATGTGGATATAGAGTTACATTTTTCCTGCTTATTCACACACATAGACACGCACAGCATTTTTGACTTAATTAGAATTGAACCCTGTGCATATGGCCCTCCTTAGAAATTAGCCAGATTGTAAAAGTTGAGATGAGAGCAAACCCGCGGCCACCCCAGCAGGCACCCAGTATCGGATGTCGTGGAGTTTTAATGACCCGCTACATCACCAGGCTCCAGTGATGGCAGATAGCCTGGCAGCATTCGGTTCCCCCAGGAGAGAATGTGCTCCTTTATTGGCCTCCTCAGCGCTGAGTTGTCCCCTGTGCCAATGTAATACAGCAGCTAGCGTCAGAGAGGGGAAAAGACCCCTTCCTTGATTAATCGGTAGTGTATGTTTCTGAACGCTGGTGAAGTGCTCGTGTTCCATATTTTCTAATGGTTATGGGCACAGTCATTTAGAGTGCTGCTATGGGAGCCATCAGTCAGGATGTTGCACGGCTGGAGTGGGCCAAGACACGGAGCTTTATCGAGCGAAGCGTGTGCGCATGAGAGCATGTCTGGCAAGGAGAGGAAGAAGGATGAGGACAGAAAAAAAGCAGATGCACGGGTGCACGCATGAAGTGGATTCATGTGTCAAAAATACGAGGCATTGGTTTCCGAAAGGCCTGTCTTTCAACAGCGTTACGTGTCTCTAGGAAGCAGCTTGCTGAGCCACACCACCTCACCTTCTGTTGTGTAAAACTCCACGTGACGTTTAGCACCTCTCACCAGGTAACAGCTAAGTCATTCTGACAACAGCGTGGGGAACACATTATATCCGAGGGAGAGGACCATTCAGAGCACTTGACTCCCCGTGGCCCTGCATTATGGGCAACGGACACGGAGGCCAAATGAGACAGGCCGTAGCAGAGAGCAGTTTTTCTCATTACGTTATAAATCCAACAGAGCCTGGCAACTCCAGTGTCTCAACATAATACCCAAATTCAATGTGGCATTTCATAACCGCGCTCCTTTCACGGTACTGTAACTGTGCTGGTTCTGGTGAGGAGAGCAGCTCTTTCTGTCTGAAAGGTTGGGGAGTTATACATATTAATCAGTACTTTGAAGATGTTGTTTTCTACATAATATGCAGGCAATGCACTAGTGAGAGTGTGAGCAATGATTATGGGAATGTCAGCATTAATGTTTTCATATTAAGTAGAATTTACTGTCAGAAGGTAGAGCAGGAATAAATAAGGTCTATTATAACAGAGATTTCTTGTTTCCTTTTTTTTCTCTCTCAAACTTTCATTTTAATGGATCAGTTAATTCACGTCCGAGGGTAAAGTAAATCCACACAAATCCTTCCCATTTTGTTCAGCTTTGGTGAATGATAATGAAGTGAAATTGCACTGTTGACTAGCAAACTGTCTATTCAGTGCTTTTTGAGGTAGCAATGCTGATGATAGAAATATAGCTCTGGATAACTTTGTAACCTTTCCGTCTTGTTAAAAAATGGAGCTGAACTAGCTTAAAGAGCTACTGTGCTCAAACCCCTTTAGGACAGTGCAGGAGAGTGAGGCAGGTGTAGCAACCACACCAGGTGTTAGATCTTCGGGTAGCCTTACAGGATGCATACTGGCCCAAAAGACATTGCTTCACAGTTTCTGAGTTTCTGCAAAACAGTTCCAAACCAAACTTTAATCTCAGAAGCGCTGGTATTGGATTGGATTGATATTTGTGCAATAGGATCGATACTTTGTTTCTATCTTCTAAGTTCAGTATATAGCACTCTGAGTTGGGTTATA
This sequence comes from Simochromis diagramma, assembly GCF_900408965.1. NCBI lineage: Eukaryota > Metazoa > Chordata > Actinopteri > Cichliformes > Cichlidae > Simochromis > Simochromis diagramma. The sequence continues at coordinate 1,424,228 of NW_024387503.1, read as the reverse complement.
ATAAATTATTTTTTTGGAACTTAGAAAATATACTTTAAACACAAAAAGTGTATGAACCTTTTGTGCTGACTATCATGTCTATATCTTATTTATTGCCTACAGCACATTTAAACAATAGAAGTTGACCCAAAGTGCTTTAGAGACAGGCCTCCAAAAAACTCAAAATACATGTTTTTCTCTGTGTTTTTGTGTTATTATGGAAAGTAAAAATCATAGTGATTAAGCGGTCAAAATGTGTTCAGGATTTGCAAATTGATGATGATTCATCTCATAAATCCTGACACACTGCTCTCCCTAACATATTCTAGGTTAAATTTATTGGTATTGGTATAGCAATACTGGCAACACTACCATTTAGTCCGACAACAAGTGGAGACGTGTTATCAGATGACGCTGAACCTTCCTTTGGTTACCAGGGAGTGTTTCTTCTTCATTTACCTCTTTTCACTGTGTTTGTTTATACATTTGTTAATTATTATAAATCTCTTCCACAGACTGTCTGTTATTCTGTCTCCCTTTAATCAGCCCCAGCTGGCCATCAGATAGCTGCCCCTCCCTGAGCCTGGTTCTGAGCGAGGTTTCTTCCTGTTAAAAGGGTTTTTTTCTTCCCACTGTCGCCAAGTGTTGCTCAACATTGGTGAGGTTGTCTCTGTATTACTATTGGGTCTTTGCCTTACAATATAAAGAACCTTGTGGTGACTGTTGTTGTGTAGGATCCAGTTCTTCTCAATCAGCAACCCATGATTGTTCCTAGGTAGCTAGTGTTTTGGTCACAAGCTAGAAAGGAAACTTTATTTAAAAGGATGTATAGTAAACATGCATTATGAGCAAACAATTGTTACTCTTTGAAAAGGAATTTGAGTTGCAGTGAGATAAATCATTTCCATCGCTAAACCTCTGGCACTACGTCTGTCACTAGCTCAAATTTGTTGTCCTACTGTTTTTGACCTGGCATAAAAAAGGACCTATTGTCTAAAATTAATCACCTATAGGCTCTATATAACCATGAAGTATATGATGTTTATCGGGGTAGATGTTATACTACACATGGACAGCTAATCAGCATGCAGAGAAAAAAAAATACAGTTTATTCAGACATGCAGTAAAAGATATAGAAGTACATGTTGTTGAAGCCAGGAGAGGGATAAGAAAAGGGATAACTGAATAGAAGCGACGAAGGTGAGTGACTGACAGCCAAGCGAGGCTTGTGCTCCACTCTGTGTGATAAAGAATAATTACATTTGAACTGAGCAAAAAGGGCAGATTTGACATTTGGGGAGAATAAGGGGCAAAGGCACGAGCACCCTGGAGCCCAAACCTGCCGGCTTCACTACTCGCAATCTCACCTTTCATCACTGCAACCTGGTTTATACATCTCCCCACTGTCACCTTTTCATTTTTTACCCACACTCTGATCAGCAGCAGCAGCAGCAATAGAATTCCAGAAACACTGGGGCCATCCAAGCAGAAAATGTGCTCCAAACACTGCTCTGCTTTGGCCCGTGATGATGCTGAGGCTCTGCTTTGTGCGAGGTTATCAGGCGGAGCAGAAATGGCCACAGCTGAGGCCCATTGGTCATCCTGGAGAGCTACTGAGAGGGCTAGGGAGAAGACGTGGTTGATGGATATCTTTAAATTATATCTGGGGGACGGGACCTGTGGCTGCCTTGGTGAATGTTAAAAACCTGTATTACATGGAGCAGTCTTCACCACATATTTCTCTTCATAGGTGTCTGTATTGTACAATTTTAGCAGCATGGCTCTATGGCCAGTCAGGTAGTCCACTGCCTTGATTAATAATGAATTAACTTTGGGGACTATTTGATGGACTGTCGACGTTTGCAAAGAGATCGGAGTGACAAGACTGTGGGTAAGAGCTGGGGGCTCAGATTTTTGTGACTGACCATGTAGCACATGTATTTTTGATTTATCTGATTTACTAACCTTTTGCAAACACAATTTACTGATAATTGTACCGATATTTAATGCTACAAAAAAAGTGAAATTTTGCGCTTTACACTGAAATGTCCCTGCGTTTATAAAACACCACGACGGTAAATCACCTGTAAAACTGACCACACCTATGAGCGCTATTTGAGGATTGTGCGATTCGAAGATTGCATACTAGCCACATGCACAGCTTGTAGAAGCATGGCCATGTAACATAGCTCCCATCAGTCCTTCTGTAGATAAATACAATAATAAAAAATAAGTAATAGCAAAAACACAGCACGTCTTATTTTTTTACTGATCATACACTAGTGAAAGCAACAATTATGAATAATGAAGTTATTTTTAATGGTAGAAATCTTGATATTCCTTTTATGCTAATTAATCAGCATCAGGGTTGCCAGAAAATTGATATTCAGATGCTAATTCATATTAAAAATGACTATTGGGTAAAAGACTCCCCATATGGAAAAGAAATAGTAAAAACTTATATATGATTACTCATGAAAGTGGCCACTTTCTCATTACTTTCATACATTGTTTTAGTAAGTATCCAAAACATACAAGTTTCATTATATAATTTTTCAAGGGATCTTATATCTGTTTTCACTCTTATATGCTTTTCATACAAGTTTCACACAAGACAGATACAAACTTTATAAGATTTATATATATCTTTTCCATATGGGTCATTTCCAGCAACACACAAACAGGCGCACAGCCCTTCTTGTTGCTTGCAGATGAACACATTAACAATGCTGACGCAACAAGTGTAGTATCAAAAAGTATTTTCCTGGGTGTGAAATTCTGGTACAGTGACAACGCTAATCACCCTGAATCCTACATACTGAATATTTAAATGAAGGCACCGTATTCTAGCATGACAGCAGACTATTTCAGCCCTAACGGTATTTTTGAAATTCAAAACTGCTACACTGATTCTTGTTTAGCTTCTCTATCAGCTGAATGAATATATGTGGATTTTTAGCTATTGGTCAAACAAACCTGGCACGATGTTAAGAGATAAGATAAGATAAGATAAGACTTTATTGATCCCACAACGGGGAAATTTTTGCGTCACCTCAGCTCAGGTACAGCTATCAGAAGGAAATACAAATAAGTACAATCAATGAAAAAAAGTAAGATAATACACTATATACAATGGTAGCATACACAGTATGTGATTATGGATATAGTTGGAAATATGGAAGACATAAACTATATAGCTTGATATAGCTATTAGGACACAGAGTAAGCAGGAACGTCAGTGGATTCCTTCACTTTCTTTGGGAGCCTCTGTAAATGGCTCTCATGTGGTACCCCGGCATTTTTGTTGAATTTTGTTTTTGTGGTCACAAAAGAAAAGCGGCAATACTTTTGTTTGACTTGTACAAGGGAAGATTTCAAAAGACAGTGCGTAGTCTTAGAGCTCGGTATGTGGCTTATCCTCTCTAATATCCCTTTTCCTTCTACCCCCCCGCACCCCCCGTCGTCTCTCACGGTGATTGCCTTGCCTGCTATCTCTCGGCAGCAGTTCTGTTTGTGCAGTGTCTCTGTATGTCAAAAAGAGCAGCCTGTTAATTTTATGATCTGTCACACGTCTGCCTCTTCGCAACGGACAGTGGGCGACTGGGCCCGGACTTCCTTATCGCTCCATTCATTCCTGTCCACCCCTGCCAGAATGGAGTCACATCACATATCTGTGAAGCAGGACTGAATTGGTTTCCGCATACTATTGAGAACAGGTCAGCTCACAGTCAAGATTATTTTGATACTTTGACTTTGAATATTGTTCACACCAGGTTGTGGAGGGAGGTGATAGACTGCATCGGCAATGGCAGCTGCGGCAGCCGTTTAAAGACAAACTTTAACGGTGTGGAATTGTTAAACTTTGGTTATTAAATCTTTGCATAATCTAAATACATATTTGCATGCTATTTGTATGCAGATGATGTTGATCTTTCGGAAGCGGCATAATTCAATTTAACAATGGTCCAAGAAACAATTCATGAAATGTAATATTGCCTTGACAGCTATGATATCCTGTTGAGCATCTTCATTCACTCTAGTCACTTTAGTTTCTGCTTTCAGACAGGGTGGGCTGGGCTGTGTGTGTGTATTTGTGTGTATGCGCGTGAGTGTGTGTGCGCGTGTATTGGGGGTGTGTCTCAAAACAAGCTTTCATCCAAAGGAGAAATGAGAAAATGATCTACGTGACACTTTGTAAGCCTCCCGGGAAATGTTTCATAAAGGCAGAGGAAGTGTGTGTGTGTGTGTTTGCTTTTCACGTCCATGCATGTGAGCGTGTGTCGGTGTGTATTATCAGCGGGGAATGCTAACAGAAATTAAGATGGAAAACAATGAATAATGATTTCACATTTTGAAGCAATAGCAGGTCTTTGTTCGTTTAAAGCTGAGCAGACAGGAGAAAACAAATCGTGCATTCCAGAGTTAGTGGAGACCTTTCCGTAGCTTAGAACGTGTTTATTGGAAACTTATTGCAGTGTTTGCCTTGTGCTTCCTCAGGTCATTATCCAGGGAAGTCTATTGTTGCTTTTTTAGATATCTTTATTTACATAAGCCTATCTCCTTGCATCAGAGCAGGAATAGAAATTTAAGATCCTTATAAATCCAAAAACATGGAGCACAAGTAACCCGAGATTTGTAAGGATAAATTAGTAATCTTCTAATCAAAGTCTACAATCTTAAACAAAGACACTGTATCCCTCACTCTCTCTGTTTGACAAACACAGAGCAGGTGGGCCACTTTGCTATGTAAATCTGAAGGCTGCCCGCCAAAAGTTGCATACAGACGCAGAAATTAGGAGGAGGTTTTCGTGTTGGAGGAAAATGCGGACATATTCAAACTATAAAGAAAAAGGACCTCTAAACCCGCAGGCACACTTGGAAAAAACAATTTTCACTTAAATAACTACAGATGAGGAGCGGGGACAACGCACATGGAAGCGCAGGTTTCTGGTGAATGTTAAGATTCTGGACAAATGCCAGGGAGCAGATTTTCCGGGGTAGAATGGCGGCGTCGTGGTATGTGTTACGCTGTTCTGGGATGTATTTGTGGAACACGATGACACTCTACAGAGAATCAGATCAGAGCCTTGCAGCAACTGCCTGCGGTGCTGGGTTGATGATGTATTAGAGGCCCGAGTTTTTCTGAGATGACTGAGCAGCAGTCACCAAGACAACAAAAGGACCCCCATGCCAGAAAGTGCTCCTTCTTCTTCCCACTCTCATTCACTGCTTATTGGAGACAGTATATAAAAAAAAAGAAAAACTAAAACAAGGCAAGAAAGATGAGAGCTCTCCCACCCATTTCAAGAAGTGTTCCCATATACTGGGGTTTCAGTGGGAGGACTGGGCCATTACAGCAATTTCCCAAATGCTTTGTTTGGATCCCTGTTTGCATCTCAGCTTTCCCAAAGCAATGATACATGACTACACGGAGTCTAGTAGAGACACGATTGGGAAATTATTTTCAGGGTCTTCAGCAGGTACTGTAATAGGTTTGATCATTTTCCATGTAAATGATACACTGAACTGTTGTAGTCTCAATTAAAAAAGACAAAACAGCCAACTCAACAACCACCACAAGCAAAAGTCCCTAGTTTCTCTAGAGGTTTTGAAACTTAAGAGAGCAGTACTAATATTCCACATTTTGAATTCCTTTGGATAACATTTTAAAATGACTGGTCCAGCAGGCGGTTGTGGCAATCAAGTCAGCCAGGGGTCTTGATTTTGGTGGTCTTCTGCTGTTGTTGCAGAGAGGCCAGCATATAGAAAAAATATGTCAGTCGTGCATTCCTAACACATCCTTAGACAGAGGGCATGACGTGTTTGTAGCATTGGTGGAAAGAGTTGTTTGTCTGGGGCACTTCTTTAGACTCCGGACTGAGGGTGGCACTCTTCAGAGGCCAGATGGAAAAATATGCCAGGCAAATAGAGCAGAAATTCTATTGTTGTGGGTAATGATTTTGTGTAGGAATCATGCTGAGTATATGAAAGGCAAGCCCTCCACACTCGCACACCCTCCTCCAGAACCTCTCTTCTTCTTTCTGGTCTCCTTTCTTCTCCCTTTCAGTCCAAACAAAGCCTGCAAACCTCAATGCACATAAGCAAATAGCCCCGAACACTGCGCAGAATTCACTGCAAAGTAAATATGCAAACATCCAAAGCACACGTGTTTGCAAGACTAATTTATGTTACAGTCACTAAATAAAGCTTTCAGGTGTGATAAGCAGGTGCTAACCCATTGGAGGTGACATTAGAGATTCTTATTATCCCATCATGCCCAACATGCACTTTTTCTGGGTCGGAGAAAACAATTACTATCATGACGATGCTGGCTCATGATATTTTTGCAGTGGATTAATTAGGACTATAGCCTCAGGGGATAACTATCAGTGGTTTACCTCCCACAACAGATGACTGTTTGCAAAAATAGACTCACTCTTAAATAGCACAGGAGTTGAGTCTATATCTTAAATCCCAAATGTCAAATCATTACCTTTTTTTCAAATCAGTTAACTGATAAATGTCAAGGTCTGTAATGCCTTCTGATGCTTACACTACAAAAAAAAATTTAAAAGCAAAAAATTGAAAAACCAAGTAAAACAAACCACTTTTCTTTTGAAAAAAGTTACCATGACTGAACCAATGCCATTCAGAGAAGCTCGAGCACCAGTTGAAAGTGCTGTACAAATTCTCACCAAGGGCAACAAAATATTGCCGGTTTAGCATCCACAGAAGTCATTTGACTATTCCAATGACACAGGAAGGAAATGCTTTTATTCCTGTGCTGTCCATCAAAGGTAACATTAGAACACACATCCATGTTGCCTGCTCAACTCTACTGTACAGCCCAGCCTTCATGACCTCGTTTCCTGTGACGACTAAAGCAAAAGGACCAGAGGCGAGGAGGAAAGAGGTTGCCGTTACATCGGCTAGGATGTTTCTTTTGATTCAGAAGAAATTGGTTCTGCATTAATGGAATCATTCTGCGGCTCGTCTAATGTTTCAAAAGAGCAAAAAAACAAAGGCTGAGGAATGATAGCCTCGGGCACTTTCTTCACATAGGCAGCATTTACATTAGCCATCACAGGTACAGAGCTGTGTACACACAGATACATACAGAAGTACGCAGTTTGCTATTCAAATGACATTCATATACCCTTTTTAAATTCATAGGAATAGTCAGTTGATAATAGTGATACTAATGGTTAACATAAAGTTGCATGGAGATGAGGAGCAACGTAGGGCAATGAAATATTTACAGTGTTGCAGCTTTGGGTTTTCAACTTAACATTCACAGTTAAAAAATAATGTTTTGCCTAATATGATGTATACATTATCATTGAATACAGTGGTTTGTTGTATATTATTCATCAAGTTCAATGAGTTAAATTTTTCAAAGATTAGTGATCACATTCACAAGACACATTCGCAAGACTTTCAACAATGTAATAAATATAGAAGTCTAGAAATAGTTGTCCTTGCTATATACAGTAGACTGATTTAACAGCTCACCAGCTCAAGTCCTCTAATTGGAGGGTTTCTGGAAACAGATGAGCTCTGATGATAATCAAGCTGAAATTAGCGGCAAGCTGCAGTCACAGGTGCCGAGTTCCCAAACGAAGAAACAAGGGCTAGCAATGCTAACTGTATTGATTAGCTGCTAGCACTTGGCGCCGCACAATCAGCATTCTGTGTACCACTGGAATTAGTTGCATCTGCATCCACTCCTCTGCGCCACAACATGGTCAACTAATCATCATCACAAACCATTCAAACTTCAGGGAGAGGACTTTGATTGCTGTGGAGAGAGCGCTTTAAATTGCAGCTATTCCATCAGGTTTTTCAGAGCTTGAAGAACGCCTTTGAGAGTTAAGTTTTTTTAAGGGTTGCCATTTGTTTTTATTTCTTGCATAGAACACTTTTAGCATCTTAAATATAGATATTTGTATTTGGAAGACTGCCAGTAATTTAATTAAAGCAGAATATTTTTATAATCTAAGTGCTAACTGCTGTGGCGCTTGTATGTCCTAGAAATCACTTTTAAATAAAGTGTGGCAGTTCTTTGTCTTTTGACTTCATTTCCTTTCTTCTCATCAACTACAACTCAAGATTCTTCCTCTTGCTATCAGTGCTGTGGGAGCAAGTGTGTCTTTGCCAACCAACTGTGCTAAAATATCTGTAGCTTTAAAAGAAATTAGCTCAAACTGTGTAGCTTGTCCCTTCTTAATGCATATGATCTACTTTATCACATCATAATAGAAGTGTTTGTAAAAGAATGGAGGGGGTAAGGGAGTCAAAAAAAAAGACCACATGATACAGTGGATCTTCTGTGTCTGGGACATAACAACAGAGATGTAATAAGGATCATGATAGACATCAGGAGGGAGTCGTTTTACATCAGTTGAGCAGCTGGGAGAGAGTACAAGGCCTGGGACAAAGAATGGGGCATGAAATAACCAGGGAAAAGCAGATCCTATGCCTGACTCTGCTAATCTGATTTATTCCCCTTTTCCTATTATTTGTAGCAGCACCTGAAAGATGTAAAGCAGTCCAAACTGCACAGTGCATGTGGTTTTTAGCAGCTGCACACAGAGGGATGACAGCAGCAAATGGTGTAGCAGTGATGCTATGTGAGAGGAGTTGGTGAAACATGAGATCCTGCCACCTCCCCAGTGTACAAACAAGACATGGCTGCAAGGGAAGAGCATGTACTGTGCAACAGCTCTCTCCCACTCTTACCTCTTTCTTGTGTTTCCGAGCATCTAGCCGATTCTTATCTCCTATTGTCAAGATATCTTTTCCCATGTAGAGAGGACAAAGAAAAAAGCAAATAGCTTGGCTGGAATGCATAAAGAGCTGAAAAGTAAAATATGTAGGCCTGTGAGGATTGATAAATATTTTCACATGAACAGGGAACCAAATGATCAGTTGACTAGTAAGAAGGGTGTCTATGAAGGGGTTTTACCATTGGTCTTGCCCTCTCTGCAGCACTATTTAGGCTCTTTTCATTACCTTAAGAGTTGTTTTAGTGAGAGTACAAGCAGGGAGAGATTAGCAGCAATGTGGTGACTAGAAACCATGGAATATTAATGAAATCTGTTCACTTAAAACAATGACTGTACTGTTTTAACAAAAATACAGGAGCTGGTCAGCCATGGAAACCCATGCTTTGAAGCTCCCAATGCACAGTTTTTGTGCTGATGTTAATACCACAGGAGTTTGAAGTGACTTTTCCACACTATGCACTCAGTGACCCTGCTCTATAGCTTTACACAGTCAGAGTTTCTGTGGTTCCTACTACACTACCACTTTGCAATAATATAGTTGGAGTTCATTCTGGAATATCTAGGGGTGAAGAAATGTAAGTAACTTGTTGCAATGATGGCATCCTGTCACAGCACCACATTGGATTCGGTGAGCTCTCTAAAACTTTTTGGTGTCCTTGTTTTTACACATCTGTAACATTTGGGTTGAAAAATATTAGAATTCAAAGATATGCTGTAGAGTGGGGTGTCTGTAGCTCAGGAGGTAGAACAGGCTCACTAAGAATGCATCCATTGGTGGTTGAATATTAAGTAGAAAGCACTTAAGGATTGGAGAAAGAAAGTGCTTGTTTGTATCATTGTGAATGAGTGAATGAGGCATGTTGTAAGCGCTTTGAGCGCTAATGTAGAGTAGAAAAGCACTATATAAGAACCAGTTTTACCATATACCAAAGATTAAGAGGTGTGGCCCAATACTTTTGTTGGGCATGGACAACCACTAACTCCTGCTTTTGTTATTCTTGCTGCCTTTGATTGTCAGTCACCACCCTTAAGGTTGAGAGTAATTTTTACTAGCACCCGATTACTCAGTGTCGCAAACAGTTATTTCCCATATCATCTTTGTGTATGCTCCGATCAAAAGGAGCATACACATTAGCATCTGTGTACTTACTTACAACTCTTATCTTTTGAGACAAGCAGCTGAAGTGACTACCAATCATAGCTCTGGAAATGTATCAAAGGGTTACCTAGGCAACCAGAGACTGGAATGCCCTCAGGTGATGGGCAATGAGTGGATTGCATATCTATCTATCTATCTATCTATCTATCTATCTATCTATCTATCTATCTATCTATCTATCTATCTATATCTATCTATCTATCTATCTATCTATCTATCTATCTATCTATCTACCTACCTACCTACCTACCTACCTACCTACCTACCTACCTGGATGAATGGGGCTTTAATACAAACTCATTAATCTTATCTCAAGGCCCATGCTTGTCCTACTATCAAACAGCAGAAATAACAGTAAGCATGAACAACTATATTGTGCTTAAAACCAGAAGATCTCATTACCAGTAGGCGCCTTATTACATGTATCTAATATGATAATGCCATTATGTGAAACACTGACTTGTAGACTGCTTTGGTTCTTCTTCACAGGCTCTCTAATATTCAAGGATCTTAAAACTTTGATCTCATTGTTTTAGCAGCACTATTTTAGGCCATGTTTGTAAGAATGAATATATAAATGTTCCGTGTTTACTTCAATAATGCTTATGTGGTTTCATAGATGGTGGTAGGAAATCCACAGAGGACCAGGAATAACCCCATTAGCACACTGCTGGATAACCATGCAGAGGCCCAGGGGAGGTCATTATGAAGAAGCTGTTTGCTATCTACATATCTGTCATTAACATATGCAATGCTGATGACTTTTTTCAGCATTTAACCTAGATCTACATTTACACATATGAACCAGATTAGAACATTACATAGAAATACAGAAAACAACAACAATTTATATATATATATATATATATATATATATATATATATATATATATATATATATATATATATATATATTAGAGTTAAAAATTGCTAAAGCACAATACCAAATGGAGAACTTTCTCACCCTTCTTTATGGAGTCCGGTTCCGGTTTAGGGCCATGGTGGCTGTTAACAAGAGGTGAGTTTAGATTTGAATAGCAGGAAGATATGACAGGAACAAGTGTGGAATTGTGTGGTATCCCAATGGTATTTCACATCTCCGTGCAAGCCCTCTGTGACGACCATCTGCAGAATTCACTTTACACTTGACAGCTCCATATTTACACAGGAAGGCGGCATGAATAAAGAACAATTCAATCACAGGGTTCCACCTCTGTTTTCATTTCCCTCGCATGCAGAAAGAGAATGAAAGGAAAGGGGGAAGAAAATGAAAGAAAGAGATCATGTGAAAGAAATTACAGCACAGAGCAGGAATGTTTGATATACACTTGGACTCTGAAGGGGGAGTGCAAAGCCAAGTGTGTGTGTATGTTTGTGATGGAATGGGTGTGACTCTTTCATCTGAAGGAAAACACAGAAGAAATGTCTGATCTTCCATTGTAATCATTCTGCTTTGCTTTCTGCTTTTTCATGTAGAAGAACCAAAAACAACAATTTTCAGAAAGTTTCCTTTTTTTAGTTACCACATTGTTTTTATCCTTTGATAACATCGATTTGTGTGGAGACACTTTGATTTGCATTCTTTTGAGGCACTCGTGAATTCATTGGAGGGAACAGGTGGGGAACTGGTCGCCTCTGTTTGTGGCTTGCCTTGAGTCAATTCCCTGCCAGTGTTTAATTCAGCTCTTGGGAGGCAACGGGCAAGTGTTCAAACAAATGCCAGCTTCGCTTATCGGGGCCCTGCCTCATCCTTCGATATGTCAATCTCTTGCCAAGTAGTTCACAGACTGGTGAGTACACACAAGTTTGATTTCATGGGCCGCTAGCTGAACTTCTAAATACACAGGAGGACGTGTCCTCTGCCCCTGTTTGTTCAGTCATTTAATTAGATTGACAGTTCAGGTCCCAGGGGATGTTTCTCACTGAATATTAAAAACAGTAATAAGTGCAGTCAGACCTAGCTTTATGTAATGGTAAGTACCAGTTTTAGCAAATGATTCAGAAAAGCAAATGGTAAAAGATGTGTTTGTGTGGGTGTTAATTTATTGTAACCATGGCAAATTCTCTTTCCAAATGAGTTTCATTCATTTTTTTTCCAAATCAAGATTGTGGCGTGGGGTAGAGCCAGGCAGGGTACACCTGAACAGATCACCAGTCTTCTGCAAGGCTAACAAAGAGTGCAAAAGCATTCACACTCATATTCCCACCTATGGAAGACACACCAATTAACTTAACCTTAACACCCTAAATGCATTTCTTTGGACTTTGGGAGGAAGCTGGAGGTACCGGGAGAGAATCCATGTAGATACATAGAGATCATACAACACCCTACATGTGGCCTTGACCAGATGGTGGATTCAAACCTAGGACCTTTTTGCTGAGATGCAACAATTCTACTACTGCATGTTTTCTTATTTATTAATTGTTTCTCTTCCATGTATCTCTTTAGCGGGCTTGTTTTTTTTTATTTTTCAGTCACAATATCTGAAGGGTTTTCAAAGTTTAGGCAGGAACGTGTACATGTATTTCTGGTTGGAGAGGACCAGGATCATGAGGCTCATTAAGAAATGCAGGCGCTCTATTTTAGAGTAACAAAAATATGTCACTTTGAAGGACATTGGTTACATTTCAGAATCTCTAAAACTTCTAAGGAGATAAAAAACAATAACCAATACACACTGATTTACACTAATATACTTTTTTCATTATTCATGTCTGGAATTTAACTGCAGTTGATTCAACCCAGCATGGAGCAAGTGAAGAGGCAATATCAGTTTCCTCCAAGGATGCAGGATTCTGCAGGGAATTGCATGCTGTTCTACTCAGTTGTATCGATGAGGCTAAGAAAAGAAAACCCTTGCTCTTCTCTCACCTATGTATGTACAGTTCACTAATGCTCTGTGGCTGTGTATATCCAATCATATGTTTTAAAATTTGAACTAAATCTTTAGGCACATTGACCCTGTAATGTTAAAATTATGCTTCACCAGAAAATCTACTTCACAACTTACAAGCACACTCTTTTTAACCCTGTGCTCCAACCCTCCACTTAACCTGTGTCCAAGACATGTAACAATATTTTGTGTCGATGCTGCCCGCAATGACTTGAATGCCATGTAAGGTTACGACAGGTTTGGTTATGTCATAAGTTAGGCCTTAGAATTCCTGAAGAAGAAGAATCAAGCTTAAGAATGTCTATTGGAAGTTTGATAAGAACAGGGCAAAGGCAGCCTCCTGGCACGCAAGAGTCTGGAGTTGAGCAGGCACCTCTGTTCTTAAATGTAACGTTTCTGCCAGTCATTTGGATTTTTGATTGTTTTGGGGACAGAAACCAAGAGAGGAACTGACCATCATACACAACCTCCTTGACTGTTTCTGTGTATTTTAGATTCACGAGTTCCCAGTCAGAGTGTTCATTTGGATGCCTCAGTTCAGATTTCCCACATGGAATCTTCTAATCTTTTCTGCTACTGTTGGGGAATTGAGACTCTGTAAATAAGCTATGCACAGAGCACTGACCAGGCTCGAGGCATGAACGTGCCACAGCAGTGTTTTGAAGCACATAAAAAGAAGAATGAAGTTGTATTGCTAGTGATAGATGAATGTCTACCTTGCTAAGAAGGAAAACATTTTTTTTCCTCGCGTTTCTGACTTTACTATTAGAACAAACTCATTCAGAAGTGATGTCAATCCCGTGTTCTGACATACGACTTACGTGGTAACTGGACTGTGGTGTTAGCCTCAGTCAGCTGCTTTGCTTTTGACCGCCCCCCTATTTCCACTCTGAGTGTATGCACAATGGCTCCTTGGCACACATCACCGTTTAGGCCTCTTGTGGCAACTGTTCTCACTGAGATGTCTGGGGACATCACAGCCGAGCTGCACATTAACAACTGGGGGATAAACTCATGTCATATATGTCCAACTATAATTGGATTACTTTGAAATTAAAAACATAGGTGAGATCTCCGCTCTTTTGAGAAAGTGAAGAGTTTCATAAGCAAATCTGGCTTTTTTAGCTGTTCGTATTTACTTATACAGCCTACAATTTGCATGCAGCATCACACCTTCTTTTCAATCTCATGTGCTTTGCAATGCGTAAATAAGTTGCAAGAAATACAGAACAGAATTTTGGCTCTGTGCTATTGTTTAGAAATGTGAAACAGCAAACATTTCCCCAGGTTTTCTCCTGTTCACTGTGTAGGGAGCCAAGGACCAGACAAACATACGGTACCAGCTGGTCAGTATTCCCTTCTGCACAAATCATTTGCAAATTATAAATGTTTGCATCTTATCCACTCATACACATGTGCACACATAACATTTATGAAAATGCTTGAAGCTTTTTGGGATATATTCACACACCAGAAAGAACAGCTTTGAAGTTCCACAGGTTTGAGATATTAATGTTTTCCACGTTGAGTCTGGGTGTAACAGGGATAGCCTGAAGTACACTGTGTGCTGTGGATGATTCTGTACCTGATCCAAAGTATTCTGGTGCTTATCCAAGACCCAGGGGGAAAAGGGAAGGCGGAAAATTATAAAGAGGAGGAATCTGAAGATGAATATGTTTAGTAGCAGCTGAAGACGCTCTTAAACATTTGGCCAAAATGTTTGAGAAATTTGACTTTGCACGTGCACAAACTAGCTCGATAGAGGTGAAGAACCAACTTTTCTGTGGTGTAAGGGGGAAAATTTCACTCTTATCCCGAGAGTTTCTCCACAGGTGTAAAGCAGAAGTTGCATATTAACGCGAGAGACAATTGCTGACTGTTTATTGAGGGATTCAAACAGAGCTTTGGGGGCATTGCAGTCTTTCATTAGAATGCTGATCCAGTCAAAATGCAAGCCTGGAAAACACAAACCTGGTTGAAGAAGGGGAGGCTTGCCTTGTCAGGCATTTACATTGATACACCAAAGAAGAGGGCAGTCTCTCTCCTCTTTCCCACTTTCCCTTTTCTCCCTCTGTCTTCCATTGTTCTGCTCCATGGCTTCATCAGCATTTTCCCTCCATCTGAAAGCAAGGGATTATGCAAGAGAAGCAGCATCAGATGATAGGTAACTCACGCCTCATTCCCTCAATACCACCCCCTCTCTCTTGTCTTTAAGTCTCTCGGCTGCTGAGCATGTAAATCTGTGAAGCCTGTAGATATGCAACTCAACAGTCAAGTCACTCACGGACAGGGAGCGCTGTCAACACACACACACACACACACGCACACACACACACACACACACACACGTTCAAAAACACAAAGGTTTTTTTTTTTTAGTCAAGGTCAAACGTTTGAAAATATACAGTAGTTGCATCAGTGTGTGTATGTGGGAAATATTACGTACGTGGGTGAGCTGATACATAATGGAACGTCTCTGAGCTGCCTTCAGGACACAATAGTCAGTTCCAGCGTAAAGCAGCAGGATTGGAGCTATTGTGTAGTGAGGTTCCTGTGTATGAAAGCTGGGACGAAGTCAGTTGAGTGGTTGGTTATAACGCCTGCACTCCTTTTTTATTGTGCAGCAAATGTAATAAAATGTAGCTCACTACCCCACCACCACCACCTCTTAAATAAAAATATAATTCAGGTTCATTTCTAAAGAGTCTTTATCCAGTGACAATGAACTACATTCACTCTGACAAGTTGCATTAATGGTTTATTGGCTCTCCCCAGCTATAGCTGCTTTTGGAACAAGATTAGAAAAAAGTGTCTGAAAAAAATAAAGCAAATTTCACACAAATGCCCAATTTTGTACAAAGATAGAGCCAATGAAAAAGGTAAGCTATTGCCTTGACAGCTTGATTACACATTCGTTTGTATGAAGAGTAGTCTGTTGAACAATAAATCAGCACTCCCGCCTGAGACATTTCTGCAAATGATTGCTAACACAAGATGTTCCCTCACAGGATTATCTGAAAGAGTCAATCAGAACAGAACCTTTGATGTGCTGTTCTTTATTGGCCCGTGTCAGAACTCATGCGAACCAACTAAAGTTGTTTTTATTGATGGCGGGGATCTTATGTGCAGTGCCCCAGAAACTCATCTGATGCTGTCAAGCTAAAGCACATTGATTATCGGGTGTCAGTGAGCGAACTGTCTCTGAACCTTTGTGCCTCATCTGAGGCGTTGAGTTGTCTTTTGAGTCATCATGCCTTTTCTGTTCGGTAGGGGAACTCGCACTGTCCTTTTAGTTGATGAAATCTCTCCATGTCTGGCCTTTAAAGGATTTGGTTTGATATCTTTTCCGCACTGGAAAACTTTCTGATCCTCGGATTAAAGCTGGATACATTTCTGCACCTTGGAGCTGACAGCACCAAGAACACAAACCTTCTTTGCAAAATTTTCATAGATGACTTAAACATTCATTTGAAAAACACTGAGTTATTTTACCATCGATCTTTTCCTGATATGGTGTCATCAGCCTAGATTTCCTATTACACAATTAATGTTAGCTCCGCAAACTGTATTTGATAGATTCTGTGTATCCAGTTAGTGATTCTTAGTACTGAGACATTACTCATACAGTACAGGACTTCTTGTTTCATTGATAGACCTGCTGATTACACCCTCTGCATCCCAATAACCTGTTAAATACATTGTTTACCTTTCCCATGCAAATAGAGCCACTGTTGCATCAAATGTTTGTGGTGATATATTTTGCCCTCATTTAATAATGCTATTAAACTTTACTGTGCAATGAAAAGACCAGACTCATAGCCATTAGTGGCAGAGCAGGAAACCAAGTATGCTGTAATTTGCAGCACATTATCGCCTCTGCTTCATTTTTAATGTAATGAGCCAATGTGGTGGACATCGACTGTGAGATTAGATACATCAAAATGAAGTGTATTAAAAGCCTGATTTCTGGATTTATATTTGCAGGGGGCACTGCCCATATACATCCATCTGTCACATAGGAATGGGTGCACATAATTTTCTTTGTGAATAAGTGTGATGTTGGCTACATTTTGTTCATTCCATGAAATATAAGAAGATGCTATCTTGTCACAGCATGCTCAAAAAAACATACACCACAACAAGCAGCGCTTAATGAATTCTTTTAGTAAATTCATGTTGAGAGCTTCCCATGTGTGTGTCACCCTGCATCAGCCGTGGCAGCTGCACAACAAACCAAAACAAGCTCAAGTCATGCCTTGAAGCTCACCATGGAAATCTGCCCAGCAACGTTGCATTCCAGGCATGTCTGATAAGAAAATGTAAGAGCTGGTGAATGGATGGAAAGGAAGGGGTGTGGGGGGGTCATCAGGGAGAGATGGTCTTATAGCATGTGGCAGTAACTGGGGAGCAAAATGGGTGAACATAACAACAATTAAGCTAGCAATTTAGCTTCAATCCTACATTTGTTGGAACAAAGTCATATGGCATTTCTGGATTTTTGGCTAACTTTGTCCCGCATCAGACTGATGTTGAGTCCATAGTAGTGTCTGCTTAAAATATACTCTTGCAGCAACTGTCTGATGTTATCATGTCTATATTCATTGCATGTTTCCAGCACCTTGTTGAATCTATGTCATGAAAGCAGTTCTGAAGGCAAAAGGGATAGGACATATGTTCTACTTTTGACTGATACTACAGTTTGCAGTACGTCCATCCATTTTTTTAATTGTTTATCCAACACAATGTCACCGTTGGGGTGGAGACATTTTAGAATCACCAAGTAATCTAACACACATGACTTTAGTTTCTTGGAAGAAGCCAAGTACTAAAAAGACACTAAAACAGGCACAGTAAAAACAATGTAAACTCCACAAAGAAAAGCCCCAGCTGGCCTGTAGGTTCGTACCCAGAACCCTCTTATCGCAAGGACTACAGCACCAACCACAGTGCACACCGTGTTGGCCATTTACAGCTTGTAGGACAAGAAGCACAAAGTGAAAATGGGCAAGTGAGATTCTGTGAATCCATGTAGCAAGGCCATTTTCAGAGCACATCTTTTTTTTTTCGTTTTCCTGTGTAGTGTTCTTCACAGTTATAATAAAGGGAATGAAAGAATGATTACTTTGGATACTTCCCATAGCTAAATATTTAAAGAAGCATTATATTTCTTTTCCAGTTGTACAATGAACCACATTAACAGAAAAAGTAGCACCGTAACAATGTTTGCAAAGCCTTTAAAAATGTTATGTGGGTTTGAAAGTTTTATGAAGGTTTTCACATTTATATTAATAGAGAAATAGCTATGTTGACTGACAGGTGGCCACTGGCACAGGTGGCTGTAGCGAGCACCTGTCTGCTTACGTAATCTGAATCACTAAAATCGACTTTAGATATTTTTAATCCAATTATTTGTCAAATAAAACTGTAACGATTATTTGTCGTCTTATCCAAATCTTATCAACAATTGATTGTTGCAGTTTGCTCTGTTTTATAGTAGGCTCTTGACCTTACGATATAAAGTCACTATAAAGTCGAGACGAATGTTATTGTGATTTTTGTGCTATATAAATAAAACTGAGTTGAACTGAACTGGTTAAAAACCAGGTGTTGTCCATGTGCTGTCTATCCATACATTTGAATAAAATTGCTTATCAAAGTAAAACAAAATTAACTTTGTGCCTCATGATGATAACTTAGCTTTCAAGTAGTAATAGAGTATAATGCCAGTTTCATTCAAATTTGTCATTGGCTTAAAATGTCATATCATTGTGCTGACACACTGGCACAATACTTGGAAATGCAGTGTTGCCATGGTGCTACAGAAAGTTTTCCATCGTTGGCAGATCTTGGGAGATGTAAACCTGCATTAAATACAAAGCTTACTGCAGGCTTCAACTTAGTTGGGAGGGGGGAGTCAAGGTACAGGGGCAGTCAGGGTGGAAAAAGGAAAAGGACTGGGGCTAGTGGTTTGTTCAGTGTAGATAAGGAAAGCCAATACTGTACAACAGATGGGTATAAAAACAGATAAAGACCTACGATGGCTTATCCCATAAAGGAGAGAGAATCCATGAACACACAGAGATTGGTTTGGGTGAGTGGTTAAAAGTGAGAGAAGATGGGGTGTAGGGTTGACGGACGTTCATGGTGGATGTCCACATTATTGTTCTGGCAGAGCAATCTTCTCCAATCTTGGCAGTGCATAATGGAGGCACAAGAGATACCAGGTGCTGTTCCCATCTCTATTTGAAAGGCAGGACCACATGCCAGACTGAATTGGATGAACCTTTTATTGTTTGGCCTGCAGTCTGCTAGGTTACCACGCAGGGCCCCACAGTTTGCAGAAACCCCCAAGGACAACGCAGAAGGGAAAAAGAAAGACAGCACGAGGGTTATAGAAAATAAATAGCAGGTCAGTCGTGGAGAAGGAACAATGATGGAAAATGAGAGGGAAAAAAATAAAAAACTTGAGGTTACACTTGTTGTAGTTAAGAAAAATGTTCAGTTTCATACACAGGAGCTTTGGCAATGTTTAATAATAATAATATTGTTTATAATGTAATTAAATGTATTACCCCAAAATACCCATATTAAATGTGAGTAAAAGAAAATGCAGACTTACATAGAAATGAGAGTGCAGTCATGTTAGATATTAGCTCTAAATTACCATAACATCAGTGATGATAGGCACCAAAACTCAAAAGATCTCTGATTGTCCTTTTAACAAAAATATTTTGTCCTCAGTAATTTTAGTGTTTCAATCAAACGTGGAGATGGCACTTAAATTTACAAATGCATTGTTAATAATGCAGTGATTACTCACCCCTCATCATGCTTTCATCAGTGTGGCTGCAAACACCCCTCAACCAAACACAAAAGACACACACACACACACACACACACACACACACACATATCCACAGAGAGACAGAATCAAAAAAAAGAGATTCAAACAATTATGAAGTGAGACAAATAAAGAGAAGGTATTTGGGAAGGGCTTTTATGGCTCTCTGGGACCAGAGATCATCAGATTAATAGCCTCCTCTTTTATTAAGAAAACAGTATTGTTGTATTTGGTCATCTGAGCATGACAAAACAAGCCGATCCTCTGCCTGCCGCCGAGCTGATTATTGTCCATTATGTTTGTTTTGAGGACTTTGGTTGGACCCAAAAGGATTAGGACTGATTTAGAGAGTGAAAAGGGGGATTTGGCGGAGTGTGCATGCGTGAGTGTGTGTGTGTGTACATAAACTGTAGTGTGAAACAATCACTTTGACTCTTAAGAACAAGACCCAGAACAGGGAGCGTGGTGCCTCGTTGCCTGGTGACTCCGTTGCTAGCTGCACTGGCGATACAATAGGATAATGAAATCTCTTGCTGCTCCAACTCTCCAGGCTACAGCACAAAGAGAAGAGAAGAAGAAACACACTTCAGTTCATTGTGGCGCGCTGGATTACGACTCACTTTAGGACGCCTTTTTCTTCGTCAGCGGGAATAACAGCGCGAGACATTATATGTGAAGAAATAGGGAATCACTTCCACCAACACCTCTTTGATTACCATAAATAATCATGCCAGCGCTTTGGAATGGATCGCTTCAGAAGTCTACACAGACAAAGACAAGACTGCTGTGTTAAAACGAAATATATATCTATATATATCTATATCTATATATAGATATAGATATATATAGATATATATGTATATAGTCGTCATAGAGCTGCAGTGCGAAGATAGTTCACAGCAACTGATAAACCACTGAAGGCCTCCTCCTCTGAGTTTTCGCCTGTCATTAGTGATGAGGCCTTCTCCCACAGACAGGTCACCTCAGGGACAGTGTGAGAAGAATCTATTACAGCCACTGTCACAGATTCTGACCTCCTCTTAGACTGGCTGGACATCTTTTTTTTTTTTTTCTAATCTCACCTTTCCTTTCCCAACTCACTTTACCTCTGCTCACCTTTCTTTCTTCCTTACCTATACCTCTGTTTCCTGATACCTCCTATCCCCGTCCTTGTTCATAGTCTCACTTTTCTTTCACCCTTCTCTGCTTGCATGATGTGTGGAAAACCATATCAAATCATGATTTTCAGACAAGAAACTGAATTCCTTACCAGGTCACAACAACACAAACCTTCAGTTGTGACAGAGGAGAGAAAAGATGATTACCCATACAGTATCTAGGTCTGCCGTATCTATAGAATAGATGGGAGAGGCTACAAGATGAGGAGAAACAAAGGCAAGGCAGCTGGTTTTCTTTTAGAGGGCTGGGGTGAGATGGGGGGGTGGCACATGTAGTGTTTTTATCTGTGTGGGTGAATGTAAAAGCACACTTGCTGCTCTTTTAATTAGCTGATGTGTTCATTCCCTCCATTGACAGATGAGACGTTCAGTCAGTCAGTTGTGGCAGTCGCGCCTGTTTAAACTGTACTAGTTGGTTGTAAGCCAGGGTTGTTTCTCTGATCACTGTAGCCACTTCCCTGTTTCTACTGCTCACTGTTCTTTTAAGAGAAATAAACTGGCAAGGTTTAAAAATCATTGTTTTTCTTCTTAACTTCTCTAACGTCCCCTCGGCGGTTTCTCTTTCTTTATTTCATTAAGGCCCCGGCAGCATTGTTTCCTTCCCACGTACTGTATCGCTCATAACCTTGAGGAACGAGGGAGGAAAAAAGAAAAAAAATAGACTCCTACCACTTAAATTCAAAAGAGGGATGTTTCAATAGCATTGGCTGTGAAGGGGAAAAAAAGAAAGAAATGTGGCCCTCGTGTATCCATGGTTACCTTGGCTTTATTGCTGTTTGTCTTGGGCAGCAGATGCAATAAAAGTTCTGGGACAGAAATGACTGGGCAAGGGGTGTAATTGCAGAAAAAAACCCACCACACACACAGGTGTTGGGGGTGCCGGGGGTATAGCGGGAGGCAGGAATTGACCTGAAACCCTCTCCCTCCCTTTCAAAGCTATCTGCTTTACAAGGGTCTCATTAGCCGTGATTGGAGTTCCCCTGAATATGCTCGCACATCATATTTTTAGTTTTCCAATTAAGATTGCAAGCTTCAGGACTCTCAGGTATGCTATTAAAAAATGGCAAATGGAAAATTAAGTGTCTCTCGTAGCAGGGTGGATCAGACCTGGCCTCATTTGAGGAGTAATGAAAAATAGAGGTGGCAAGTCATGCATAAGCAAAGGAGGAGAAGTGAGAAATGAAAAAGAGGAAGATGGAGGAAAGGAAAAAGGCCAAAACAAGTGTCTGCCGTGAATCTGTCTGTCAGGTGTCCTGCACGGTTAGCCACTTAGTGCATGCTGCCCTCTTTGGCACTGGACAAGAAAAAGGAAGTATCATTCCCACCTTCTGTCACCTTCTTTATTATTCCTTGTCATCTCTCTTCATAATCGGGCATCCGCTGAGGACCCAAGTGTTAAATGAAATAAAGACAGGAAAGCATTCACACCTCCATGGCCCTGCTAGAGCGGCTTGGAGGAAGAAGGAGGCGCATTATCTCCTGTGGTGTGGCCTCCTCAGATAGACGGCCCACTGGGACTCTGAATAGCGGCTGAAACACACACAAACACACCAATCCGTGCACACACACACTCAGGCTGTGGAGGATTGAACACTCAGGTGTTGTTTGCCACAGAAATGACACTGTTTAGAGGAGACAATTGCAGAAAATAGAGCTGAGAGGAAGAGTCGCAGAGGGGAGAGATCAAAGGGGTCCAGCAAATCCCTCTATACTTTTACTTTCTGCAAGAGGCCATAAATTGTGGCAAAACCGCTGCAGTGCACCTCCCCCTTACGCACACATTCACACACACCCTGTGTGTATTGCCAGCTGAGAGTAAAATTGAGGTTAAATTTGAGATAGGGCCTGAGAAGTGTACGTTTTGGGCCATATAATGCCATGGTTTGGGAGACTGTCACTCCAGCTGCTGGATGTTACTGACACAACCGAAACATAAGATGAAACAAAAAGCTGGGATAACTCACAAAAAGAAGGGGATCGACAACATTGATTAAAAAACTGTATTGTCACAGATGACTAGCTGCTAATTATTGCTCTGTTCTTGGCTCATCATGGAGAGTGTTACCTTGGGGAGGGACACCCACAATGATGATGATGATGGCACCCTGCTCATCATTCAGTCACAGCCTCCTGGGGCTCATAACCTCCAGATGTCAGTCCAATAGCATTGCTACTAACAAGCCTACTGCACATGTTCTAGCTTTGCTGTTTAAAGCTGAAAGGTGGCATTTGTCATTCAAATTAGGTTAAATGGGTATGTAGGGGTGTTACCAGCAGAATAACGTAGCAAAGTATACTCAAATCTGGAACCATAAAAAGCTGTGTCCATTGTCGACAGCTAGTCTCTATAATAGTAAACGCTCATTTACTCAGCAGTTATAGACAGTTAAAATAGAACAGAGCAAGTGTAGCATATTTATTTACCAATGCAGTAGGTTTAAGAAACAGCCCCTATGTTTTGGATTTTTATACTTGTGTACTAAGAACTCATGCTTTTGTGTTTTCACTGTGTATCCAAATTGGACTGCTCCAAAGTTCCTACAATAATGAAAAAGTATTTTATTTCCACTTTTATTTCCTTTGCTATCACTGTATGCAAATTCATTTTTAATGTTTTTCTTGCTAAAATGCAAACATCATTTCTCCAAAATGGTGAAAGCACTCAGTCACTGCAACCTAAAGCAAGCATTTTGCTTTTGAAATGCATTTACTGATTGTTTTGTCAAGAAAACAATCAATTAAAGTAATCAAGACCATCTATAGTTATCTCGTAGATGGGATTTTTTTAGCTGAATTTCTATTTCAACTCTTTTTTCTAATGCTTCTTCTAATTTAATTGTCATCAGCAGAGGTTTTTTGCCAATTAAAACTTGCAGTGTCTTACAATACAGCTCAAGTACATTGTTATGAGGTATCTGGAACATTGTACATCATTCATGTTCCTATGCTGTGCCACTTAACAAGGCTAACGCGTGCTGTCTCTCAGCCTGAAGGAGGGTTTGACAAATTTAAGGGAAAAGTATCGGCCCAATTATTCAACTTAAATTGGAGCCAGCGCTGCACTGATCACTTCAGTTCTCTTTCAGACATCACATCAGACAAACATCGGCGTAGCTGGCATACAAATGAGACGATGAAATGTGTCGGCGCATCAAAATGTTCGAATCTGAACAATGCGCCAAAAATCACTCGGGTCAATCCAAATAAGCTTTTGTCATTGATTGACCTGGGGAAAAAAATGGGGATTTTACTTTCAAATGAAATTGAGGAGGGAGAGTGAAAGACACGAGATGCTTTAAAAACCTCTCTTGATTCATTAAAAAGTCTCTGACACTAGAGACTGTGGGTGGGGGGGATTAATGTGAGCTCTCAGCCTGTGTTTGTGTGAGGCAGAGAGAGAGGAAGAGAGACACAGCTGAGTGATTCTCTTCATGTCCCTTAGGGGTAATTAGCTGTGGCGTGGCCTGTCATTGCTCTGCAGGCCTCTTCAGTCCGGGGACTCGGCTGGCTGTGTCATCAGAGTCGTAGAGCTCCGTCTTTGGGGAGAACAACATACAACACTCCCCTTTCTTTCTTTCAGACTGCACTCTTTGTGCTTCATATACCCACTGATATTTCCAAAAGTTAGCTCCCACCTTTGTCCATTTCATTTAAGAACTTCATTTGTTTTTCTTTTCGTTGTATTTTGGTAAAATGCTGCTAATTTCTTGCTACTTTTGATTTTACTCCCGTAATTCCTTTATGATGCATTCTTTCCTTCATCTCCTTTTCCTTCCTCTGTTCTCTCCTTTTCCTTTCCTCTTAAGTCCTAAATTTCCTCTTCATCTTCCTCATTTCTTTTCATCTCCATCACCTTCCCACACAGTTTTTTCCCATTCATTCTTAATCTCTTTCTTTTGTGCCTATGTACTGTGTCGAGAAAAGGCACCATCTCTGCTGCTACAGCTTTCTTATCCTTTCTTATTGTCCACTGCAACAGCACCAGATAAAGACAGCTTTAGTATGCAACAACCACTTACTTCAACCCATGCCTCCCTCACACAGTTTTATGTTTTTCCTTCTCTTTATTCTTTTTCTGCATACTTTCATTGATTTTCCACAACAAGAAGCATGAAGCCTATCAATATTTTTAGCTGAAGATTGAAATGAATTGACAACGCCCCTCCACGAGTGGTTAAAAATGAGCACCCACTGGTTTGTTATTAAAAAGCCAGCAGCTAGCGTTCACCCACCCATGTCTCTGTGTTCTGCTTGAGCCCCGTGCTCACTAATGACTGGCCCCATGACCCACCTCAATCTAGTCAATCGATACGCTGCCTTAAGTGCTTAAAAAGACAATCTACAAGTGGAGAAAGTGCGGCAGTCATCAATGTGCCCTCAAAACTGAAGGTGTTTTGCAAGTATGATTGCAGGCACTTGTTTCTGTGGATTAAGTGTGTTCAGAGAGAAGAGTTGAGAAAAATAGCACAAAAATGGTGGGAAAAAAGCACAAAAATCAGTCTTAGTTGTGTTCTTTTCCCCCAAATGCTCCTGTAAACTGATTGCTGGCCCTACAGTGAACGACGGCGCCACTTTGCCCACGCTGTCTCCAACCAGTCCATCCTTCAGGCCTCCAGTTATTCACAAAAATTGGTTTAAGTTTTTGTTGACACAGTGGTTTGTGTGAGGGTGGCTTTTTCCTCTACTTCTGGCTGCGTGGTGCCAGCATTTTTCGTCTGCTTCAGGCTGTCTGCTTAACTGCTTTCACCTCATCACGATTTCCCACCAATCACAATCTCTAGTCACTATGTGAAGGCTCACAGCGGGCACACGTTGCATCAGTGTGACACACAAAGATAATAACTAAAGCAAAAATGGTACATGGAAAAGAAAGATTTATCTAGTATTAGGAGAGGTTTTTTTTATTTTTATTTCTTCTTATACTTCTGTGCCACTAAATATAAATTTAAAACATGGATGTCAAACTCATTTGGCCACAAACAGCCCTTTCTGTTAGTGTAAAGAAGTTTAACGACAGACTTAGTCCCTGAGAAATCTTATTATTAGCAAAAGAAGTGCAATTTTAGTTTCTCGCATAATAGAGAAAGGTTGCTTTAGTAAATGAAAGAAATCTGTTGAAACGACTCTTTGGGTTTAAATTGTAAGAAATAAATATGAAAACTTTGTAACCTCACAGGGGGCTCCTAGAGTGGCTAAACACTCTGATCCCAAAGGCCAAAGGGGTCAAGGGCTATTTTGTCAGATGCTGCTAGCACTGCATTGGCATCTGACCCATGACAAAATTGGACCATGAAAGATAACCTCCTCTTTGAAATGGCAACTTAGTTCATGTTTAGAGGTTAGAAGGGTATCACTCCTGTCAGTGAGGAGACAATGGTTCATGTCTGTTTTATGTTCTTCATTTTACTTTCTGCACTCGCTGCTTAGGATTAGCCAAACAAACCTATTTGATTTAGAAAAATTAGATTTTGTTTAAAATATATCCAATAACAACAACAATACAAATAAATAAATACATAAAAACCAACAGTAAATGTCATACATTTACAGGTATCTGAAAATGAAGGACCTGATTAAGGCAGGACAGGCCCTGATAGATTATTGCTTAAAAAAAAAAAGAAAAAGAAAGGTGTGTTTAAGTCATAGTGTGAGCCCTATTATTGCTCTGTGTGAATATTAAGGTTCATTAAAAATGTGTGAGCCCTTTTCTGTGCCCCGCCTATTTGGACAGATGGTGTGGTCCACAGATAGAGTGCTACTTAGCTAATTATCAGGGCAGCATCCATGTCTACACTTCCTAATCACATCAACACACACACACACACACACACACCCACCCACCCACCCACACCCACACACACACACACTTTAATCTGTGTGGGTGCCTGGAGGGGAAAAGGCCAAAGCTGCAGCTTTGCCAGTCAGAATCAACACGACACCACAGGGAGCTTCTTCCTCTTGGAGAGAGCTTAGAAGACCCTGGGATGGATGGTGATGGGAATAGGAAGTACAAAGATATTGGCCATCTGGCTAACCTTCTATGTGCTTCTGTCAATACTGAAGAAGTTCACAGTATCGAACTGAGCTGGATCAGAGTTCTGCTGTTCACCAGAGCAACAACTTAGTGCTATGATAACTCATGCAGTTAATTTAGCTGACATAAAGTGGACAGAAATTTAGTAATGGACAAGGATGCTTATCCTCAGTGCTGGGCAAAAGGGCATCTGAAAAATACCAATATGTAGAAGCAATCCATCACATCAACAGAAACAAGAATAATTGGACCAAATGTCGTGCATGTCAGCGGCACAGCAGGAGAAGTGGGAATGATCTATGAGTTTTCCTAACGGCTCCCGTTGAGGAGAACTGCCACGTTGACAATATATAAGCACCTTCACATAAACAAACAGAGAGGTGGAGAAATAATGGAGCAAAATTGCTCCTGTCAAAATGATGTGCACAACAGACAGCTGACATTTCACACCATATAGTCAACAATCAAGCCTTTGTTCGTTAGCAGCTCGAGGCTGAGCAAAAACTGTCTGCATAATGGATGTGAAGCTTGCACAAACATAGACTTGTGGACCCCTGTCTAGATGATTCGCGCAGACAGGAGGATGTGGTCTCCAAGGACGACCCCAGGTTGGAGAGCCCCACCTCCTCTCACACCTCCCTCTGAAGGCCTGGAGGCAGATTCATCTGCAGGCATCTACATTCACTGTTGAGAGATGAAAAACACACACACACACACAAAAAGGGCTATCCCACTTCCAGACGGCTCTATATCCCTTAATGAATGTGACATTTAGCTGATATTTACATGCAATGCAATTTACATGCCAAACTGTACAACCCAGATTAAACAAAGCTTAGCAATTACACACAAGCCATGGCGACAAGATTTACTACAGGTGACCTGTGCAGCTCGCCCAAGACATCCACTTAGTCCCGGTTTCCCTTATCCTTCATTAAAATGTTACACACACACATACACACACAAAAGCAGCGAAGTGAAACACAGTATCTCTACGGGGGGAAATTCTCAATCCCATCTGTCTGCTGAGGTTGAAATTGCTCTGCTGACAAGAGGCAAAATATCAATCAGAAGTAATTTCTTCCCACCGCCTCGCCTGTCAGCGCTGCAGTTGAATGTTGACCCTCTGTCATAATACATTTGTTTACCATTTACATCTCTCACTTCACCAACTCCAAAATGTTATGGCTCTAGCAGCAGGAGAATATAAAACATTAAGGTCATTTGTGTGCTCGGATCTCTCTCTCACTCTGTGCGTGTTTACGTCCCGCCAGTTCATAAATGATTTCACCTCAGCCGAAACGTTCCCAAGTAAAACGGGGCCACATACCAATACGTTGAATTATAAATGTCAGCTGAAAGGCGGGCAGACGTATGAGGCCGCAGCGAGCGTTCTTTACATTAAGAAGATGACGGTGACGGGAAGGTCTGCCGTCACCGCCTTTAATGGAGATGTTGCCTGGCCGACAGGCAGCCAGAAGCACTTGTATCAGCAGGTAAGCTCTCAGACAGCCTTTTGTGGTCTTTTAAAGTCTTAACTGAAAGACGCTGCCGGTTCTGGGGCAATTGATGCCATTCGGTCAGCACTATCTACACTGCGATTGTGTTATTATGTATTATGCTGCCTAAAAAAAAAGTTTAAATTGTTTCTGCTACTTCAACACTAAACATTTGCATAGACCAGGCATAGAAATGTCAGACTATTAATTGTAACTATCATGGCTGTTTCACATTTCCTATACCTGAGACCCGGCATGTCAGGGTAACTTTAATTGATTTTTCACTGGGTCACTGAGAAAGGCAAGCCAGATATGGGCCTGGGTGACATAATTGACATTTGAAGTTAAAAGTCAAGCACCGGAGGAAGCACATTCCACAGCGAAAAAGTTCATTCAGCCGGCACAACTGTGTGACATTATAAGTATTATGTGTTGGGAATGAGAAAACTGGCTGCCAGACTGTGATTCGTAAATAGCGTCCCTTTGGGAAATGCTGAAATAGCTGTCATTATATCAATTTATTAATTACAGAAAACAGATTTGGCAACAATTAGGCAGAAAAAAAAGAAAGACTGGCTTCCAATCTTTCTCTCTATTTTCTTTTCCTGTTGGTACTCCCTTCTTCCGCACACACCTGTGCCTACTGTCACATGTTTGTGTCCTTTCACTAAACCATCCCTCAGGTGTGTGTGAGTGTGTGGGTGTGTATATGTGCATGGTGCCTGGGAGCTAAGTGCCCATCTGTGGGCTTCCTCCTGAGACTCTTGAGAGGGCCACCAAGGCTTCTAATTATCCCTGACCTTCTGGCTCTCCCTCTCTCTGCCTCCCACTTCGGGCCCCTATGGCCATCTCGGGTCTCCTTTCTCCTCACGCGCTGTTTCCTTGCTCTGTTTGCCCCTGCCGCACGTTCAAAATCACCCATCCGCTTGGCTCCAGCAGCTAATTGCTGCCATTTGAGAGACAAAGACGGTGTTTGGTACGAGGCGGTCCCCGAAGGTCAGTCAAGGAGAAGGACTCCAATAACACCTGCGCGTCTGTCTTAGGTGGGCAAGTGTTTGGAATCGCTTTGCTTTGACAGGCACAACTCTTTGTTCCAAGGTTCTCCATTTGTGAAGGAAATGAATGCTTCAAAACTGGTCGTTAACAGCTAGTGAGACAAGGATAATGTAGGCCCCGACAAGATTGCTTTTGCTGCTGAAAACTGATAATTATCAAGCTCTGTTGATTTTATTTGCATATTTAGGGGTAATTGTATGAAGACAATGCTTCAAAAAAATCTAATTAGAAAAAAATAAAAATATTATCATTCTTTATACCACATAACCATGGGCAACATCTCCTATATCAAAATATGTACTAATATCACACCGGCAGTGTTAAAATGATAAAACAGGATCTCATTAATTCAGCCATCCGTCTTTTACTTGTCTAATTCAGGTTTGTGGTTGGTTGGGCAGGAGCCCATCCCACCTGAGGTGGGTTACCCACTGGATAGATCACCAATCTGTCACAGGGCTAACACAGAGAACTACTCACACCTGTGGCCAATTTCGAATCACACTTTAACCTAAAACCTTTGGGATAAGGAAGGAAGCCCGAGGACCAACACAGGTAACATGAAAACTCACACACAGAAAGGTCACAGCTGGCCAGTGGATTCAAACCCAGGACCTGCTTGCTGTGAGGCAACAGTGCTGACCACCACACTGCCGTGCAACCGTCAATAATTAATTCGCAGTTACGTCATATTCTGAGAAACGTTTTCTAAACATTTTGTAATCTGGCTGTAATCTGTAAAAGTTTTGCTTCACCCCCAATTTTGTTCCAGTGCTCATGGACCTATGTTAGCCCTGTGCAATGTTCACATTTGACACCATCAGTTAAGTAAGGCATTTTCTGATTATAGCATAGAGTAGCTTTCAACAGAAGCTCATGAGCCGATTTTTGTTTAAAAATAACATTTATATGGTGACCTAATGTGAATGCTTACTTCACAGCTGATAGCATCACAGGTTTCCCTCAGCATCCATGCCATGGCTAACTGACTAATGCAGCATTATACAAAGAGTGTAGATAGTCCCTGTTTGAAAGACAAAAAACAAAAAACAACAACAACAACAACAACAACAAAAATCCCAATTGGGTTTGGATAGATTTGCATCAAAACTCTGTTAGCTTAAAGAAAAAGTAGTAATTAACCATATATACTGGCATATGATGCATAAGGGGAATTCTGCAGACATTACTGCTGAAGAAATATTATCAAATTCAGTCCCAGTGTGTCATGGTACCATGCCATTCTGTCTTACAAGTACTCTTACATCACAACGTTGCTGACCCATCTGCACCAGCTCTGCTTTGAATTCAGAGTCTATTTTAAGATTCTGGTTTTGACTTCTAGAGGTTTTTCATCCATACGGCCTCAGCAGGTCATGTGATCAGAGCCTACTGCCTTTGCATCATACAAGGCTAAAACCTAAAGGAGACAGAGCTGTTGCAATAGCCGCCCCAGACTTTGGAACTCTCTTAGCTTGAGATGTGTAGACTCAATGGGGGTGGCTGTAGCTCAGGAGGTAGAGCAGGTCATCTACTGATCGGAAGGTTGGTGGTTCCCCCTAGTCTGCATGCCAAATATCAAGATATTAACCCCAAGTTACTCTCTGATTCATCCATCGGAGTGTGAATGGTAGTTAGTAAGCCCTTGAAAGCACAGATGACAGTGCATGTGTGAGTGGGTGCATGTTCTAGTGCTTTGAGTACTCAGGGAGAGTAGAAAAGCGCTATATAAGAATCGGTCCATTTACTATTTTAAAAAACTCTTCCTTTTCATACTTGTGTTTATTTAACTCTTTTTTTTTATGCTCTAGTATTTTGTTGTGAAGAACTTTGTGATCTTGAAAGGTGTAAGGTGGAACCAATGTGGCACCACAGTTTCCTAACTAAGCATCCATATATGACAAGCTGAAAGTGAGACCAGGCTTGCTATTACCGGAATCAAAACACTACAACCTGACTCCTACACTCCCAG
This sequence comes from Simochromis diagramma, assembly GCF_900408965.1. Classification (NCBI taxonomy): domain Eukaryota; kingdom Metazoa; phylum Chordata; class Actinopteri; order Cichliformes; family Cichlidae; genus Simochromis; species Simochromis diagramma. The sequence continues at coordinate 1,392,830 of NW_024387503.1, read as the reverse complement.
CAGAGCTGATTGTGCCAACTAAAAACAATGCTGTGATTCTCCCAGATGATTGGCAGTGCATGGGGCCCCAGAGGCTCTCTGCACTGCTTTGCTAACAATAGTGTAGAGTCAGTTTTTTTTAAAGAAAGTCCCGCCAAGAAGTACAAAGTGAATTTTGAGGCCATGGGGGATCTGGTCAATTTTCAAAATAAAAGCCATGTGCAACTTTGAAGCTGCGTGACCAAAACCATGCCAGAGACAGAACATCAAAGACACCCTGTGTTCCCGAGGTGATATCCTTGCGTGGGTATCTCTGAGACACCACGAGCTCTGGCAAAACATTAGCATTTACTGTGTTGAAAACAAGAGCAGGCTAGCCAAACACGTGAAAGTGCTGAATTTCAAGCATATGGGTAAATTATTGTTACACTCACTGTCTTGTAGCTTCTAATTGTTAAACAAAGTTCATAAGGTGCTTACTAATGAAAGCGAACTAAGATTGCTGTGGTCTTGACAGCTCATGATGTATGGGGTTTGGGGACAAGGTGAACTCCATTTGTTTCTCCATGCATACCCTGGCCGCTCAGAGCGCTCATGTTCAGTTTATGGTCATGGATGAATGGAGAAAGTGAACATGGGCAGTAATTAAGGGCCCGGCTTATTGAATTTCACACTTTTCAAATTTAGATTTATCACCCAGTAGAAGGTGGCCTTGCCGCCTGCCTTACCTCATTGTGAGGACGTTGAACCAGCAAACACTGATTAGCACATAGAATAATTCTTCTAATTAGCCTTGAAGCATATTTTTGGAAATGAACTTCAACAGTATTAAAGCCCTTTCAAACCTGTATGTTTTTTAATGTTAACGTATAATATTTTCCACCTGCCACAGACCCCAAACAACAAGGGATTTGTCACTGTTTTTCATAATAGATAATTGCTGCATTCAAAAATGTCCAGTCAGTAACCCGACCAACTGCATCGCCATGGAGACTGCAATTATGTACATCCTGATGTGAGGGGTGGAAATAGACATGGAAGAAAGGGGATGACGCTGTCAGTGAATATCAGAGCTTGAGCCCTGCAGTAAATAATGACTCCACTGCCGCACTCTGTCTCCTGCTGAAACCTTGCTGGTCTCTCAGAGAGAGTTGCCAAGGAAACAGTGAATGAAATGAATCTACAGTTTCATGTCAGAAGGTTGAGGGAGACTTGAAGAAGCAAGGCAGGAGACCAGCTGAGTTTGCAGGGCAATTATTATTTGGATCTTCTAAATATTTGTGCCCGGCACACTCAGACTCAAGCGGAATAGTGACGGGTGACGATGGAGCTCAAAGAGAAGACAGTGCCTTTTCAGGAAAGTTGAAACAAAAGAAGTCAAAGAACAGCATCAAGAAATGTGAAGAAAAGCCCCTTTTCCCCTTGAAATTCCTCAAACAAATTAACAAGGCAGAGGTCTGAGAAACTGATCTTTTTGAGCGATATCAGCAAAACATGCAACCAAAAAGCCCGGCTGAAAACCGGCATCAACCTTGTTAGCATCTCATTTGTGTTCAGTCGGTGTATCTGTCAGTTATCTGCCTTGCGTTGTTTTACGTCCATGTTTCACATTGACAAGTTGAAAGCTGTTGCCCCCACCCCCCCCCCACCCCCCCCACCCCCCACCCCCGTCCCTAATCCTCCCCACCGGCATTAATTAAACATCCCTCCCCTCTTCTAATTAACGGAGCATTACTAGAACAACAAAATAAATCAGCACTCTGCATACATTCAGCTTGATGAAGTATTCCAAAGTATTTATCAGGCAACACAATTCTCTCTCTCCTGTGTAATTAGACAGTGATCAAAGTATTGCTTGATTTGATAAGATGCAAAATAGTTTAGTTTAGTGTATAAATTATCAGGAAAATAAAGTCTGGGATACAGTCTGATCATAAGTACAAGAGGAGCAAGGAAAAAATAATCCAAGCAAGTTTAAGATTAGGTTATAAAACCTTTCAGGGCTTGTTTTTGATGTGTTTTTGTGGTGATGCACAAAAGTATCTGAAGACGTTCACAAAACTGTTATTCTCTTGCTGGATTTTGAAGAATGGGTCTTTGTGGTCATCTGTTGCCACCGCGATCAAAGGAGGAAGCTCCTTCCATCCTTCACTGCAGTCATACTTCAGCCAGATCACATTTGCACTTTCAGCGTTTGCGTAGGTGGTTAGCTCTCAAACGCGAGGACAAACACTCCAAGGACTCTGCCTTAACAGCTGCACATTTTGAGCTCCTAAGAAGTGTCACTTTTTGTCATCCACCCACCCTTTCGTGTGTCGAGTCTTGAGTGGTTGTTGCTCAGACCTCTGTAATGCTGAGAAATGATACTCAATTGTCTTGTCTGCAGTGATGTGTGTGTGTGTGTGTGTGTTTCAGGGCTTTACAATATGAATGCATGATTGCACCTTTGGCATGTGTTCAACTTGTATACATATTTGTTCTTTGTGCACCAGTGTTGCCACATTGCTTCCTTCAATTACTCGCTTACAACTTGCCAGCAAATTCCCAACTTCATCTATAATGGATCAAGGGATGTTCTGGCTCCTGGTACTGGAACACCTCAGTAAGCAGGCCTCAAACAGGCTGGCATGTCCTGGCGCCTGTCCCAGCACGAGGAACGGGGACCCCGATGACATGGATGGGGTACTCAAGCAGTGCCGAGCTGCTCAAATATTGATCAGTGGAGCTGTCTTTGAGCTGGTTAGTCTCAGCCAGCCAGTCACCCTTGGGAATTGGTGGTGGGTGGAAAAGGCTGCACAACAAAGAGAGAGAAAGAACTCGCAGGCTTGTCCACATTCTGCTGGCAGATGCCGCTGCTTATATCACAGCAGAGAGCAAGAGTGAAAGAAGAAGAGGAAGGAGAGCATCACCTTTGTATTGACATTCTGTTCAGCTCTGCCAGATGATGTGTCCCCAAGGATTGACCCGGGGTGGAGGGTTGATCAGTCGGGTTCAGTAGGCCACGCAAGAGCGTTTTGTCCAATTTCAGTGTTGCCATACACAATATGAAAGAGGAAGTGAATAAAAGACACAAAACCAATACAAGACGCACTGCTTGAAAGAAACCTCAAAGCTCTCGTGAGCTCTGTTTCTTGTCCGCATGTGTGTTTTAATTTGAAGCTTGAAGGGAAACAGCAGAAAAGTAGAATGTGACACTTACTGAGATGGGTGTATCTTACACCCCCCAATCTTCACTGCAGATTGGGGGTAGTTGTTACATATCAGCAGGTTTTTTCCTCACCGCCAACCGGTCGCAGTGGCAGATGGCTCCACCTCCCTGAGCATGGTTTCCTCCTGCTAAAAAGGAGTTTTTCCTTCCCACTGTCACCAACTGCTTGCTCATAGAGGGTCGTCTGTTTGTGGGATGTAATCTCTTGTTTTTATCTTACAATATAAAGCTTGTTGTGATTTTGTTCTATATAATGGAACTGAAATATTACTGATCATTTTTGAATATTATATAATTTTATTTAACCTGCACAACGTCACAAAAAATGTATGGATAAAATTTGTTTACATCTTATATCTTCTATACTGATGTCTACTCATATGCAGTATACCTGTGAAATAATAAAGGAGAAAAGGGGGTGAAGAAAAAGAGTGGCATTGTCCTCGTATGGAGCAATAATCTCCTGTATGAATCCAGGTCTATCCTTGTCTATTCCCACCAGACTCCACAGGATATACTGTACACGTGACAAATTCAATCGCAAATGTCATTTCATTTGAGAGGCAGCAGTAAAATGCCATGATATATCAGTTACCACTCCTTGATTAATTATACAACTGTATACACACTTTAGTACACCCACGCAAAACCAGTTGTTGAGTGGGAAACTCCTATAAGCTTGTTCTTTTCACTTTCATCTAAATCCCACCGGCATTCTAGCAATTCACCTCTCCAAATGCCTTCCTTCATGCTGAACAAAGTCATTTAAACCCTGCCAAATCACACCATTTCCCAGGTTTTGAGGCCTTTGTATCTGATAATATATGTGATATCAGAGGACTAACCAACAGATTCAGATCAATGCACAGATAGCACTTGGGGATAAATGACGACTAGCAGAGATAAGGAAAAGAAGCTTAGATGTTAAAGTCAACCCATGCTCTATGATGCTGAGTTTTCAAAATAATATGCCTTTGGCACTGAAACCCACCCAACCAAGTCTGCAATGAAACTGAACTTTTTGATGAGCTTTAAATTTCACCTCACCCAGGTAGGCCGTCCAGATGCCAAAGCCAATCTCATTTCGTCTCATGTCCATACTCTCAGATCCTGTTTGGATGACTGCCACTGATTCCCTCCACCAGCATCAGGTGCTTGTATTTTGACTCATCTCTTGCCCAGCATGAATTTTCATACTCTTGACTGCGGGCTTCTGAGTAGCAACGGCTGGCCGAACTTCACCGCCCTGCCAGAATCCTGACACAGGCTGCAGATGCACAGAGTGGCACAGGGTCCCCTCATTTCACTGGCATGGGTCCCTGCCTGGCCATCTGGTGTCTCCAAAGCAGGTGCCAGTCACTCATCACACCCGCCCTCATGCCTGCAAGACACGGGCCTCCACTGAGGGCTTTTTGGTGGCTTCTTCGATAGCCCCGCCCACACCTCCTCACCTACCCCTCGCTAACGGTAAGCTATCTGCTGCCCAGAACCAAACCCAAGGGGACAGCAAGGAGCCAGCACGCAGTTGTAGTTGCTCAGAAGCAGTTCAGACACACTCACACAAACACGATGAGGAGCTTGTTAATTGGCAAGAACAAACTGGGATGCTGAGAATAAGTGATATGCACTTAGATAAACTGTCACACTGTCTGAGACAAAGAAGAGCATCATAGAAACAGTGACTTCATCTTGTCTGTTCCGAGCAAACTGTTGCAGAGGATGTGCCAGCAGCACAAGCCAGCTCATGCAGAAGCCCTCATCAATCAGTCCACTGTCAATCAATGCTGGGCTCCTGGTTGAAGCAGCTGGGGGCAGGAGATGAAAAGGCTGATTTGACTGATGACATTTTGGTGGACATTAGCGCTTTAGCCGCTCCAGTACAGCCCATCAATGTGGCCGCCTCCTCCTTATAGACAGGCAGTACTTTTCTCCAGCCGTAACTCGTTCTGCCTTTCATTTCAATAACTCAGATGTTGGCTGAAATGAGCAGCTGTTATTTGCTTGTTTCGCTTGTTGACAAGCCTTTGACAGGGATGATATATTAGAGCGCCCATAATCTCCATCCATCTGAATCGCTTTATCACTTTATTTATTTATTCATTTTTTGACATGAGTTCCCACTAAATCCATAATTCCCACAGTTTGTCAATGACTCTGCAAATAAGCCAAAAAATAAGGTGAAATAAAAAAAAGGTGTAAACGAATATTTGAGTTACAAACAAGACACTCATATTTCAATTCCTGAGGGTCTCTTTGAAAGTCAATCACATGGTGTTCCACTTTTGCTTTTCTTTGAAGCGCTTTCATTAAAAAAAATAAATCAAAAGACATTTGCTTAGGAGTCTCACAGCCACATTGAAACTTCTAAGGAAACTTAGTTGAAGACAGTTTGTGAACCTGGGTTGTCTCTTACACTCGACGGTGTGTTCTGGGATTGCGGGGGATGTTGTTTGGGCTATGTAAATGCTGGAGTTGTTTACGGAGCGAGTAGGAAGCCATAATGATAAATGTGTGTCAGTAAGGCACGGGGTCCCTCACAGTGAAGTTTTAATCTCAAGCTAGAGCTTTGCTGAGTTGGGCTGTCTTCAAAGGGGCGAACCGTGCCCGACAGCACGTTTTGCAAACCACAGCAGCTCTTGTCTGGGAAGCCCTAAGCGCTTCCAGAGGTCCTGTCTGCTTTATTGTCAAGGATTAATCAGAAACTGGTGAACATCCTTGTAGCTGACATTGATTTAAGCTCTAAATGAGTCCAAGTCTTCTGCTCAGGACTTCCACTTTTGCACTGCTACATTATTATACCATGTTTTTCTTTTTAAACCCAAACTTGGCAAACAAGTCTTTGAATGGCCTCACAGAGCACACGTCTACATCTACATCTACAGAGGTAGGAGCTTCCCCACCGCGCTCAGCAGCAAACCCAGTGAGATGTCAGCATTACAGCTTCCATTACTATCTTCTTCTTCTGCTGCTTTCTGACACCATGGTGCATCCAAACCCACTCTTCAGAGATAAAGAGAAAGGGGCCATATTGCATTCGCACGCACGCTCACGTACCAACACGGCGATAAATGTCACAGCACTCCCTGTCCTCCTCCTCTTAGATAAAGGCAAGCACAGATGAAAGCCTGTAAGAAAATATAACAGGAGGACGCATTTGTTGTGTTTGATAACATCAGAATGAAGAGGACAATAGAGACACATGAGGAGGGCTCAAGAGGAGCATTCGCCACAAATGCATTAGTTCAGAAGGAGCACAAACACACCACTTGATTCACCACGCTGAAAACATCCGTGCCTCGAAGCTCTTAAGTCGAAGGGGGGAGGTTGTATTTATGTTGAGAAAATGCTCAATATACGTGCGTGATGTACAACAGTCAGGGTGAATTACAGATTTTGCAGCTCGAGAAGTCGTTTCAAGTCAGATCCGATTTCGCTGTCTGACAAAGAGGCGTTTGAGAAGTTAGCATCACTTTCTCATTGGTTATGTGCGCAGTGTGATAAAAAGTCTGATTTAGCCGTGCACTCAGAAACCACCATACTCGTAGGCAAGGTCGAGACTATTTTCTCCATTTCTGTCACTTCTGGAAAAGCCATCCACTCTGCTGTGCAGGTGGAGCTGGCAGAAGTTTTACTGTGTTCAATACTTAGAGGTGAGTGATTACTCTCCTAATAAAAGCTCTTAACGCAAAATCTGAAGGAAATAAGCAAAAAAGTGGAGGTTTGTGTAGCCGAAAGACTTCATGAATCACGCTGACGGAGAGCCCACTCCTACCTCTCCCACACCCGTGGGGATTTTAGTGAGTGTTAGGCTGCTGCACACAGTGGACACAATAAAGGGCAACATTTTTGTAAGTTGGCCAAGTTCTTATCTTATCAGATGTGATTTGTGTGTTTACGTCTGGCAGAATTTATTAAAAGCTCTGAAATTTTAATTAAAAGTAAGGAGCAAAATCTGAACAGCGATTGCAGGTGTGCACACGAGTGAATGCTGATTTTATTTTTACTAATTCATTTTTCTGCTGCTCCCTTTAGGGGTCAGCAAATCAGTTCACTGGCCTTCATCTCACCCTATCCCCACCATCCTCCTCTGTCACACCAACTTTCTGCACGTCCTCCTTCCCTATAGCCAAGACTCTTCTCTGCAGGCTCCCTCTTTTCCTCCCACCTGCAGCTCCATCCTCAGCATCCGTTATAATTACTATCTCTCCTCCGCACACCATCACAGCCTCACCTCTTTGACTTTGTCTCCAAGCTGCTTTCTAATCCTATTGATTTCTGCTACGACAATCGGATGATCAGAATTTGGTGTAAAAGCAAGAAAGCATGAATCCGTCTTACCATGATTGGTTCAGGATATTGTAATAGTGTAAACATCTGGAGGAGGATTTCTTAGTACACTTTCACAGTGTGGATCACTTGGTACCAGTTGAGCATTATTTTAACTATCCGGGCGATCGTGGCTCAAGAGTTGGCAGTTCGTCTTGTAATCGGAAGGTTGCCGGTTTGAGCCCCGGTTCCGACAGTCTTGGTCGTTGTGTCCTTGGGCAAGACGCTTCACCCGTTGCCTACTGGTGGTGGTCAGAGGGCCCAGTGTCCGGCAGCCTCGCCTCTGTCAGTGTGCCCCAGGGTGGCTGTGACTACAATATAGCTTGCCATCATCAGTATGTGAATGGGTGGATGACTGAATGTGTAAAGGGCTTTGGGATCCTTAGGGACTAGTAAAGCGCTATATAAATATTTACCATTTTAAATGCTACAACCTATTTGTGCTTGCTGCTGACCATGTCCACGCCTTTGTGCCCACACTATACTCGTTTTCTGATGGCTGCTTCCAGCAGCTTAATACAACATATTCACTGTACTCAAATGTCTTCTACAGTCACCAGAACGTAATTGTATCTAACACCTTGGGATTGTCAGATTGGCATCCATGGACGCTCGTCCATCTATTTTCTTAACTGCTTGTGCGGGGAGTGGAGCATATCCCAGAAAGACCCCACCAAGCCGCACAGCCTTCTTGCTGTGAGGTGATAGTGCTAACCACCATGTCAACCATGAATGTAATAAATCTGCAGTTGACCTGTGATGCTGTCATATCAGCCAGAATCACTGGGGAATCTTTGCAGCTCCAGTTTGAATCTGTACTGCAAAGAAATAAGGCAGCTCTGCAAGACAAAGGGGGTCTAATCCCTGCTTGGCTCCAATGCAGGCTGCCTCTTTCTTGCTTTAGCCCTGTCTGTCTGTCTTTCTCCCTCTCTAAGCATGAGTGTGCAGGTTTCACCTGTGAGATCCTTCCTTAGACATGTCCTCCTGTCAGTTTCTGCTGGTTCTCTAGCTGGCCCATCTGCACTCCATCAACTAATTATCCACCTGCAGTTCTCTGGGAGCAGTTCAGCCATCCACTGTCCAGTAAGTTGTTACAGCCATAAAATGACACCATATTCAGGATAATTCATGTGGCTAGCTTTGTCTTTGACCCCCCCAACCCAACCCCCCTACTCACCTGGACCTCTCTTTGCACCATAGACTCCTCCTGTGTGTGTGCCTGCAGACCAAACTATCTGAAATCTGTCAGTCTAAAAACTCACCACCGGGAGCCGTCCTCTTGGAATACTCACCTGCCTGCTCGCTGTTTGTTGCTCCTTGCCGCCACTACCTGACCATGGAGAAAGAACTCCAGTGGTCCAGCAATCTCCCATAAACCTGCACTTTGAAGAGACCTCCTGTAGAAGTAGGTTTTTAAAGGGACGACCTCCTTCTGGGACCAATTGGAGATTGAAGGAAGCACAGAAACGCAAAGAGAGCTAAGATAAACAAACTACTGCAATAGTTGTAGTTTAAATATAAATGCATGGCACGTTAATAACCAGTGTTGGGTAAGTTACTTTAAATTTAGTAACCTAGTTACATTACTAGGTACTGCTATCAAAAGTAACTCAGTTACTTCAAGTTACTCGTTACTTTCAAAGTAACTAGTTACTAGGGAAAGTAACTTTGGTTTTACTCAGAATTCCTCTTGTTAATGTGTTGCCATAAATCCTTTGAATGAAAACAAACGCTGTTGTGACAGTGATGTACACTGTCTTGTTGGTATATATGTATCAATCTATCAATCGTTTGTTGTAAGATTCAGATAATTATTTGTTAAAAGCTAGACATTTTACATGAGAAAAAGAAAGAAAAATATTTCTTTGTGCCCCCCTTTCCCTGTTAATGCCCTACCTGGCCCCCACGGCAAAACTTTGCTAGACTGATGAGTCAGTAAAGACATCTCCTGGTTTCATCTTGATGTTTCCCTCTCACCACATATCCATACCGATATCATGACCAGCAGCTTTTACAGCTGTGGCTCCAGCAAACATCCGCTGATACTAGAAAGTAATATTAAATAAATTCTAACAACAGCTGATCAAGCTTAAACGTGCTGCTGTTGTTTAACGCGACCTCCGCTGGGTTCCTCTTTCTGGCGCAAAGTGGGCGATAAAAAAAACAAGAAAGACGGGACTTGTGACAGAAAAGCCAATCAGCTGATCATTGATCAGTTTCATGATTGAAGTAGCAACAGGAGAGGGAGGGGGAGAGAATGAGAGAAGAAGAGACAGCTGCAGCGTAAAGACGCAGAATAACTCCAGCTTTGTGTCTTTTTTTTCATTGTAGTTGAAGTATGGGACAAATCACGTTCCTTTTCACCTCAATATGAACCGCGTAATATTTTCTCTGAATACAAGACGATTCAGTTTTTTACAGGACGGTTGGCAACTCTACTAACTAACTTTATGAATAAAATAAAGTTCAACATCAGTAACATCATAGCACCCGCCCAGCTGTATAGAAACTCCGTCATGCTAGCTAGTATGCAGCACGAGTTATGAGTAACTGACTGTAAAAAGTCAGCACAACGAGAATAAACTCCACCTAAACTTGGTTTATATCTGACCCAGATAGACTGCAGGTCATAACTTCTTACCTGAAGTTCAGTTCATCTGACACTCAGACCAGCTGCCGCCTCGGGTCTCTCCTCCTGCCTCCCCTTTCCCTCATCCACCTGCTGGCCTCCACCACTTGCTAATGTTACTGAATCTGTGGAAGCGCCGCAATGACACCACCAAACAGTTGAGTTATTTTTTACACATCTGCCAGCATCTAGCCAATCCACCACCTTTCATTGTTTATACCGTTACGGAAAAAAAAAACAAAAAAAACATCGGCACATCAAAGCAAAAAAATCACCATCGGTCCACCAAGTCCAGCTATGGCTGCATATGTGTTTAGTAGTAATTTCTTTTAGGAGAGGGGTAGCAAAACAACCGTTTTCGATTTCCATTGCCATATTGGAATGCCGACTTCTCTGACGAGGCTAACCAGAACGCCGTTTACTCGAGTGTGACATCATTCCCAGGTCCGTGTTCCGATTTACGAGGTAAGTCGAACGCAACACACGAATTAACGAATAACGAGCCTATCTAAATCCCAGTAACGATTAACACATTCCTGATTTTGGCATAATAACTAGTTACCGTGCTCGTTACCACAATAATAACGTAGTTACTATAACGCGTTACTGTAACGCGTTACTTAATAACGCATTAATCCCTACACTGTTAATAACTGTCCTTTTAATATTGAAATTTATGAATAGGGATGGGTATTGATAAGATTTTCACGATTCCGATTCCATTTTCGATTCTGTTTAACGATTCGATTCTTTATCGATTCTTATTTTTAAAAAAGGAGAACACTAAGGTAGATTAGCTTAGAACTTTGTTTTATATCTTCTCTTTGAACAAGACAGACATTTAGGAGTAACATGGCCTTACAAACCCAACAGTGAGATCTTAAGAGATCCACAGCCTACGGCTCTTCAATGGGGTGTCACAGGGCACGATCTGATATCGTCGTGTTGGTGTTGTTCCCAGATCAACATAGTAAATGTTGTCCCAGGATCAACATCGCAAGTGACCAATCAGAATGTTGTGACGTCATACTTTTGCGACTTTGGGAAAAACCGCCGTAAAACAAAAAACTGTACTTAAGCTGTGAGAAACCGCCTCTGTCCGCTAGATCAACGGACCCTGACCCTAACCCCAACCCTAACCCTTTAATAAACAGTAAGCAGAATTGATATTGTCCTTGCAACATTGGAATTTCATAAATGCACGAATGGCTTGGCGCGCCAAAGAATAACGTCACAACAATGTGATTGGTCACTTGCAATGTTGATCCTGGAACAACATAGTAAATGTTGTTCCAGGATCAACACTAACACGACGATATTAGATCATCCGTGTCACAGGGTCCCCAGGAAAAATTGTAAATGTAAAATAATAAAATAAATATTCTTCTGTAGCAATAACAAAGTATAACATAAATTATTCTGTAGCAATTACACACGAATATTCAGTAATGTCCCTGCCTACAATTAAACACATTCACTTACTGAAAATCGGGGGCATCTGCTGTGGCAAATGGGTGCAAGCCTTTTACCACAAACTTAGTCACTGCTCGGTGACATTCGTCTATCCTGGCCTGAAAGGAGACACTACCAGTAGACTGCAGTGAGAACTGCCAGCATCTGAGCCAGCCAGACTCTGTCTGTCTCTCTCATCATGGTCACCCAAATGCACAGTAATAGCAGGTTTTGTAATAAGGCAGATTGCGCTAACATAATATTCACTGTTAGTTGATTATTTATCTGCCGCATTAACGGTAGAGGACAAACGTGCAAACCTTACTGCTGCTGCTGGGTTGAGATTCACGAGTCCGGAGCAGAATTAAAAACACGACATTCATTTAAGGTTATCGCGTGTTTTGTGAGCAAATGCTTTTGCATATTCGTAGTGTTTCCTCCCTTAAATGAAATATCTACTTTGCAAGTTGCCCTGTTGTCATCCGTTCTCGTAAAGTATAACCAAACTTTTGAGCGTTGAGCTTAGGCGCCGTGTTTCCTGCCTGGTAAATGACGCTCCGCAACGTGGCGATGTCATTCGGGGCGACTGAAATCGATAAGGGAATCGTTTGTAAAAATGGCAAACAATTCCAAGGAATTGAAACAGTGGGAACCGGTTTTCAACAAGAACCGGGTTTCGATACCCATCCCTATTTATGAAGTTGTGTTATTAATGTGTCCACATTTTTTGCTACTACGTAGATTTAAAATTTTAGCTTAAAATAAAATTACCAGTTAATTTATTTTAATATTAACATGGCAATTCCCAAAAAGTTTGCATCTTAAGATTCATTTTACATTTGTGGTAGAGAATCTTTTGGACTTTTCCCATTTGGAAAATGCTCTCTTGATTGTATATGAATGTTAACATATCTTTATCCCTGTATGTGACTGCCGAGGGGATAATAGCCTATGTGATTTCATATTTGTTTTAGAAGCTGTTGTGTGAGTTTGTGTTCTACACACTTTGTCATTCAAAGTGTCAGTCAGCTAAAGGAATATAGGACGATCTCAAGATCACTGACTTCCATGACAGAAGCAAATACATTTTATCCTTTGTTTTTCAAAATCAGATTATTGTACTGTGGTTTAAAAATAGGTTTGCATCCATATTAACTTTGCTACTTGTTCTCATTTTGTTCACTATAACCAGGCAGAGCACCGCAGACCACACTACAAAAATGATACAGTCATGGTTTTGTTTCCCTTTATCTCCACAATTGTAGTGGAATGTTGTAAGGTAGTGACCACTGACCAGATAACCACATAAATACACTTAGTCATAGTCTCCCCACTACATTATCCTGGTCAGACATTTTAGTAATCATTATTCATGTGTACAGCTGGAAATTCCAAAGAAACCCCGCATTTGGACAGTAAGTTCTGCAGCACAGAACAATGTGAGAAAGAATAACAAAGTATCCAATGGCAGCAAAACTTTAGTTAGAAAACTGGAGGTTCCTGACACAATATTCTTAAATCAAAACGCTCTCACGAGCAGCTCTGATTTTAGGAACAGAAGCACCAAAAACAGACAACACAGACACACAAGAACACAAACAGATCAAACAGTTTGCTGAGCTTTTGATCTGTTTGATCTACTTGGCATCTCCTGGCTGTATATTTACACTTAAAGGCTAGATATCAACTTGGAATTGTCTGATCTAAGTCTCTGCAAGAAAGTGCAATATAGTGTGATTCCCCAAATACAGAACTAGTTTCTCTGGGGGATTTTTATTTTAGTCTGAGAGACTACGGTTTCTGAGAAAAGGATACATCCAATCGTAGGACCCCTGTGACTGCACATTTACAGCAAATGAGAACATTAAGGATCCAGTCACACTGGCCTAGAGACTAGTCAGCAACCATCTGGTTACCAGTGGTTGTAGGGGATTAATCTGTATCCCCCAACTAGTTTGTAAATATTTGCTAGCCATCTCAAGTCAAAATTGGTCTCAAAGTGTAGCATTGTACTCTCCTAGCAGTAGTTAAACTGTGAAAAATACAACACAAACCAAAAACAGAGATGTTTGCCCTCAAACTAAGAGTTGTGCCTTTTGAAATGTGTTGGCTGAGGCACTAACAGACTAAGTCAGCATCTTCCATGCATTCTGTAGGTGACTGCAAAAGTCTATCAAAGCAATCATGAGGAGGGTTTTGGTACTGCACCCTCTTTGTGACTGATTTCACTTTGGGACAAGAGGTTGCCAAAATGGGCCCGAAAGTACAGTATTTAAGATTGTTGAAGTTTAAATACATGTTTGGTTTGTGTCACAGTGATTTCTTCTGACATTATCCTGGAAACCAGCCAGCACTGGTGAGATACTCATACAACAGCACTTTGTAGGAGAGTGAGTTAGTGTAACATCCAGTCAGCCAGCATGAAAAAAGAGAAGTAGAAATCCCCAGTGGTTCTTCTGACCTGTTCTCAGTCATTCTGAAAAATATAATAATGTAATAATGTAAGTGAAACTGTAAATGCAGCAAGCAAGCAAGAAGGACAATTTGGACCTAGTTTGCAGACCACCATAAGTTGATGGCACTTATTCTTCCTTATAAATCCCATCTACCCCCTATCTCCAACATTCTCCCATATTCTTGTCCCGTAGAGATAAGGAACTTTTGCAAAAGAAGCACAGTTCGAGCTCTGAAGAGGCCATGCACACATGAACACAACTCATTCTAGTTTAAGTAACAACTTGGGTGATGTTAGGAAGCAAACATCAGAAGAAAGCACTGTCAGCTGTTGGAAGTACATCACAACACTGTACACGATTGTGATTGGGGGTGTAACAGCAATCAGCTAAGAGTCTTCTGAGTGTTGTGTTCTTCAAAATCAGCTAGCCTATCACTTAGGCTCCCTTTCATCCCTTCTATGCGAAACAATATCTGCAGAAAACACACTCAGCAATCAGCTTTTTAAAGCTTGATGTCTTAAATAGCCAATTTGCTCTTTGTTTTGCCTCTCCTGTATATCAGCCGAGACAGGAGTCATCCCGGTTTTGCATTTTGATCATAAGCGGCAGTCAAGAACACTCAATTGAGCGTGATGATTCATGATATTATCCTCCTATATTCCATGAATAAACATCAGTAGTAAACACAAAGAAGGTGGGCTCTCTGCTTGCTGGGTTCTGCCTCGTATTTAATTCGCACCTATTAAAATGCATAATCTCCTTTACCTCTTCACAATTGCGGAGAACAATTGTAGCCTGAGAGCCTTGTATTGTATCAACACTGTGATAGCGAGTAACAAAGGCCTAATTACTACCTGCTGGATATGATGAGGAATAATTAGCTCGATCGTGGAGAGCCACTGATGACAAGTTTGCAAGGAGCTCACTCGTGCCCCTTAATGGAGTGAAATCCATGTATTATCTCCGATGTTTGCACATGAGCAGTCAGTTGGATGTAATAAAAGCAAATATTATCGGTATAGTTTGTTTATTTCTCACATGTTGCCTCATTCAAATTGCTCAGAAGACAGTTGCATTCCTGCTGAAGCTGTTTGTTGAAGCAGATCTATTAGGGAAGTCAAAATGGAAATACTGTAGTAATGCATCTAGTTGCTGGAGCTCTCCAGTTGTAGCTGTGTTAACAAGGTATAAATCTCACTGCCATATGGTAAGTCCAACTTGAGAGCTAACACTTGCCAATCTACCCACCACATTTACACTGAGTAAATTACGACTGATGCACAGCTAATAAGAGCTCTCTGTGCTATCACTGTGTTAAAAAATATCTCTGTTTCCCCTGACCCGTTCAGGCCTTCCCTGGTCCTGGGGTTAACTCTCCTCACTGCCGGCCAGTTGATGCAGCATTCCTAGTTCTTGGACTGACCAAAGGTTACTGTGGACCATTAGCATTGAACAAAAGGAAGCAGACAAAAGAGGACGACAGGGAGAGGGGGCAGAGCAGAAGCAGGTGCCTTTTAATGATGGTGGCAGTCCATGTTTCTGTGTATCAGTGCGTGTACAATCCCTGAAAGACTCCAGTAATGACTCTGAGACACTGCTTAAGAAAAGAACTGTTCTCTTCCCAGATTCTGTCATAACCTGCTGACAGATGCCGTGCGGTTAAATGTCGGTGTGTGGCCAGCTATTTGTTTTCCATCTCTGCATGTGTGTGGCCACCTCTGTCTTTTCTTTGTCACCCAAAACATTGCGCAGAGCACCATAAATCAGCATTGGCTTTAACCCCCACCCCAACACACACACTCACACACACTGTAATTATATGTTAACATCCTTGCCTCTGTTCTTTATGGGAAACAGTGATTATTTCACTTGAATTTTCTAAAATAAGTTATTTTAACTTATAACTTCCACATTACTGCAAGAAAAGAAAAAAAAACACAAAGCGTGGCTAAACTGTGAAGAGAGAGCAGCACTGGCAGATGAAATATGTTAATAAGCTGCCAAGGCATGAGCGCAACTTCTGGTTAATGGCACAACATTGCAATTTGGCCCTCCAGAGGAGACAGAGAGATGAGGCATCTTCATCACCGCAAGTCCCCCGTTTGAGAGAAGAAGGAGTCAAGCAGACAGGCAGCATTAAGCTGCCAACGAGGAAGACGGAGAGAGGCTGCACGTCTCCAGCTCCCATGCACATTATCCCTCCAACAAGAGGAAAAGGGAATCTGGGATAATTTCCTTAAAAAACCGTAATAAAGAGAACATGAAAGAAAGAAGAAAAGGAGTATAACAACCCTGGACAGGAAGAATGGAGTGTTGACGGGAGCAGTAGGGAGCCGGAGCGAAAGTGGCACATCAACGCGTGTCGGGGACCCCGGCCAACAGATCCCGTCCCTCTCAGCTTCGCATGTTGCACCACACACACACACTCACACACACACAAATGTTGTGTTGTTGAAAGCCCATCAGCTGTTTGAAATCCGACAGCCAACACCTCAAAGATGTTTACAGTCGTCTCATTTCCAAACCGAGAGGCTGTTTTTGCTTTTTCTCTCTGTTCCATCAGAGACATTACTGATAGTGAATCTATGCGATTGGGTGTGACAGGCATCTGACATTAATATCCCAGCATTGTTTTGGAATTATATCACACAAGTGGGTGGGCTGATTGGCCCGCTCGAGGGTGAATCCCGAGAAGGTGCACGGCAAGGTCACGGTGACAGCTCCAAGCGTGATGCAAATAAAGGAGGCAAAGTTCCATGGTGGAAATGCAATCAGCCGGGCCGTGTTGATTAAAACAACACATTTATTTTGTATAGGGGTTCCAGAGAATGGAATGGCCTCATTAAACTGGGGTCGGCGCAGAACTATCAGGGAGAGGGAGTAATAAGGGAGGAAAAAAAGGAAGAGAGACAAATTGACTACCATGTTCTAATGAAACATCTCAGAAGAGCGCAAGCGATTTGAGTGGCAGGCTGTTTGTCAATTCAAACACTCAGAGCATTCTCCAATGGAGAACAAATTGGTGAGATTTTGCCATTACATATATTGCTGCTATATTCAAGATCCAAAACAACAAAGAATCGATCCTGCTAACAAGCATCGCCTGTGGCGTATGATTATTCCAACATGCCAAAAGACACCATTACCAATATGGACTGCTTATTTAATTACAAATTGCAAAATGCTCAGTAGTACATGTAAGTTTGTTATTATAAAACTGTAGTCTCTAACATATACAACCACCACTCATGTGTGAATGGCATTTGCTCTAAAACTACATTTCACACACACACACACACACACACACACACACACACACACACACACACACACACACACACACACACACACACACACACATTCTCATTTTGATATCTTGCTGAGGACATCTAATTGAAATAATGCTTTCCCTAGTTCTTACCCTAACCATTAAAAATGAATGCCTAATCCTAACCCTTAGCCTAAACCGAACCATAACCTAACTACCCTGACACTAAAACCACATTTTGAGCCTCAAAAATGCCTTCAAACTCGTGAGGACAGGCACTTTTGTCCTCATAAATGACCAGTGATGGGAATAACGGCATTACAAGTAACGGCGTTACTTTTTTCAGTAATGAGTAATCTAACTAATTACTATTCCTATCGTTACAACGCCGTTATCGTTACTAACAAGAAAATGCGCGTTACTATTTTTCAACAAACAGACAGTTGAAGCTGTCTTCAGCTTACTGCATCTTATATCAGTTGCGCGGAAGTAGCTGACTATGTAAGTAATCTGGGCGCTACAGCTTTAAGCAGCTGCGCGCACTCCCGCGGACAGCAATCACTTTCTGCCCGACGATCACTTTTTGGCACAACACCTGGAGCTAAGGGGGCAAAACAATCGCATGAGTGCTGCTGCTTGACTGAGGAAGAATAAAGTAGTCATGGTAAGCCAATCACACGACCACTTTAAGATGACAAAGCAACAAGGTGATATATACCAGTTTTTAAATTGTGTTGATAGGCCACGTACAACCAAATTCATGATAAACAATATATACCCGCCTGTTTTTTCCTCAATAGTTTTGTCACGTTTACTGTCTAAGGACAGCGCTAGCAAGCACTCTCTGCTTATGAGCAAAGAAAACCCCTGCCCTTTCATGTTGGTAGAAAAATGCACCATGTCGACCAATCAAAAAATTATATGTCAACATGATATTTGGTTGTTTAGGAAGAGGGGGAAGTTTTAGGAGTGATGTGATGTCTTGTGTAGTTAGTGTGTAGTGTTGTGGATAGTTTTGTGTTGTGTGTCAGAACAATGAGATGAGTGATACACCTGCTGCTGTCAGACCTGCAGGTATCAGGCTTGTGATGTTGTTTGCAAAACTTGTGCATATAATTTTAAAATTGTCAATTTATATTTGCATTTAAAGTTATGAAATATGATTCATTAAACATGTTTGTGGTTGTTACAGTAAAAGATATAACTTTTTCTACTCTGATTGTATGTTTTTTGTCTGATTTTAGATCAATTGTGTTAATACAGTATGTCAAAATGAAAACATAACTGTAAATTCAGACACGTGAGGTTGTGCTGAAAAGAAGGCAAAGTAAATCGTTTTTAAAGGTGAAATGTAGGGGTCAAATCAAAAGTAGTTAAAAAGGGCCAATTATACCCTGGACCCCAGAGGGTTAAAAAAAATTTTTTAAAGTAACGCAATAGTTACTTTTCAAGTAATTAATTACTTTTAGAATCTTGTAACTCAGTTACTAACTCATTTACTTTTTTGAAGAAGTAACAAGTAACTATAATTAATTACCTTTTCAAAGTAACTTGCCCAACACTGTAAATGACTATAGTAACATTTCAATTTTTGGTCTCCACAAAGATGTCTAAACAGGTACACACACACACCTACACACACACACACCTACACACACACACCTACACACACACACACACACACACACACACACACACACACATGCACCTCTATGATAAACTCTGTTTTAACACTGCAAGTTTTATTTTGGTGGTGCTGTTCTGAGAACAACAGGATGTTCAACCCATTGCAACCAAATTCAACCAACTAAGGTGAAGGTTCAACATGTAGGCTGCTATCTGTCATGGCCAAGACACAGTCTGCTCCTGTACCGCCATGTATACTGATCAGGCAAAACAATATGATCACTGATAGGTGAATAAGACTGATTATCACTATATAGTGGGTGGATCTATCAGGGAGCAAGTGAACATGTCCTTAAACTTGATGCGTTAGAAGCAAGAAAAAAGGGTAATGTGGGGATTTTTAGTGAGTTCAACAAGGACCAAACTGTGATGGCTAGAGGACTGGTCAGAGCGTCTGCAGCTCTTGTGGGCTGTTTCTGGTCTGCAGTGATCAGTATCTATCAAAAGTGGTCCAAAGAAAGAACAGCGGTGAACCAGATACTGGGTCATGAGCAGCCAAAGTTCACTGATACATGTGGGGAGTGAAAGCTGGCCTGTGTGAGCAGATCCAACAGACGAGCTACTGGGGAAAGTGAAATTTGTCAAGTAAGCATTCATATATACAGTTTTTGTGCTACATAGTTGTGAATGAGGCCTTAAATATCATGCCCTGATCGTCTGCATATAGGGAAGTTTAACATCTCACTATTGTTACACCTTTACAATACACTGCATGGTAACTGTATTTGTTTTGTGCAATATTGTCCTTGTTTTCCACATTAGAAAACAAAGACAAAAGCTAACTATGCACAAAGCACCACTGGTCTTTTTATTCTTTGTTGAAAGTAAGAAAAGTACAAAATAACACCATCCCACAGTTCAAATACTGGATTTTTGTTTAAAGACACAAAGTCTAAAGAAAACTTTTGCTTTAAAACTCGCTAACTGCCACACAAACTGAAATCAACAAAGAAAGTTTTCATGCTTGCATGACTATAATTTTTGTTGTTTGCTGTCTACTTTGTTTTCTACATCCTGTTTGTATTTGCATTCTTTATTCATTTCACCTCACAGCTGCCCTCAGATTGCATACGGAAGTCTGTGTGCATGCCTTCTTTTTTTCTCATGCATATGTCACACGACACGGCATGACAACAAGGGTTTCTGTCTGTCTTTCTATTAGAGGCAGGTGATCATTTTGTCTTCCTCCTTCTCAAGACAGAAGAGGCGTACAAACAGACTGATGATACACGTTGAAGATTACAATTGCCCCGTGGATGCCTCTTTGTTCCTCCACGCTTGATGGATAAGGGATGTCACCTGTGTGTGTTTCAGTGTGCGTTTGTGCATGAGAGAGAAAGACGGAGACAGAGAGTGAAAGCCAAGGCAGTAAAATTTTAGGGCAAAGATGACATGGCTGTTTAGCAGCTAGCTGCATGTAATTACACTGCAAAATGTGTTTTGCGTGCTCAAGAGTTGGCACCACTGACAGGCTTACTCCTCAACTGCACTCAGACGAGAACACGCACACACTCACACACATCCTGTTAATAGCATTTGTTAGCGAGCCAGTGTTGACAAGAAAATGTATCACAAGAGCGTTTACAATTCAGCCCTTTTTCATTTGCCTTAAGAATTACAAGGACATGTGAAATCCATGCACGGTCTATATTCTTTTCCTTAATAACATCTCATGTACATTTTCTGCACATAGTTGGGGAAGATGAAGGCAGTGCTCCTCTACAAACCCTGGCTAGCTAATCAAAAGATTGTAGCAGGCCCTGGAGTTGGGTACTCTCCACTGTGTTGTACTAGGTGGAATAGGGAAGTCTAATTATGTCCTGAGGGCTTAGAGGGGCTTCCATTTATCCACCCCCACTCCTTACAAACTTTTTTCCCTCCCAAATACAGATATATGCTAACTTTTGCTGGGATCTATCAGACATGTTAGGTCAGCTGCAGCTTGTTTATCATCCAGATCTTCTGACAGCTCCACTCCTCACACAGGAGCCCATTTGATAAGAAGCATCAAGGAGCGCTAACTGATAAGCTGGTGGACACTTTACATCCAGGGCTACAATGACGCCAACCTTTGTAAACACAGTTAATCAGTGGCTCATTCAGCCCAGAGTCCCAGGACCTCTGTTGTTAAGTAAGGTTATCTCCAGCTGAAAGTGGAGTCTGAACCCCGCAGGCATGTGGACAGGATGCCAAGCTTGTGTGACCTTGTTAGCCTTTGTGTATGCAAAAACCTGAAAGCTGCCCCTGGTTAAAGGTTAACACACTGCATAGTAAAAAGGTTTTTGTAGTTGTTGACCTTCGAGCATGGATTGCATCACCCGTGTAAGTGTACAAGTATGTAAAACTATACGCTCTATTTCCAAGAAACACAAGGTGAAGCTAAATGTGTGTTTACTTTTTTAAAGCCACCTAGTTCGCCAGTACATCTGTGACACTGAGAACAACTTCACAGTTACCTAGTATCAATAACATTTAATTTACATGCACTATCATTCCTGATCTATTGGAGCCATTAAAAAGTAACTGTTCTAGATTCACATATTGCAGTATACACATAGCTGTAGTGTAGAATACAGTACTGTAATAATCCATCTCGGCTATTTAGTGAAAGAGCAACCACCAATCTAATTTTTAGCAAGCTGTGGAAAAATGAGCACCAACAATGATAGTGACACCAGGGCTAGCTAGTAGCTATAAAGCTAGCTAGCAGCTATAAAGCTAACCAGTATTGGTGTTGCTAATGTTAGCATTTTTTTCTATGGAATGCTGGTTTTCTGATTACATTTCTGATTTTCTGTCTACTTGCAGGTCCATGGCTAGTTCTAGTTCTAGTCTACTTTCAGACAAAAAGAAACAGTCACAGAAAAAAAAAAACAGGAAGAAAACGTCTTTATTTGGAAGAAATCTTGCTGGATAAATTAGATTTATCTCATTCATCAGCTCAATTCCGAGGCTGTGTTTCTTGGGACATATAGTGCAGAAAGCTCACAGCAACCTAGCTGAGTGTATTTCAACTCACTGGCTTAAAATTGACAAAACTCAGTCAATAAGGCCCAATGTGTGGCTCCAGACACATAGCAGGAGGCTTCTGGACTATGTGTGACCTGCTGGCATTTCAGCATGTTGCTCAACTCCCTTGACTTAGTTTATCTGCAGCGTTTCAATGAATGCTGGGTCCCACAAGCCAGGCTAACACTCTTTTCAGAGCTCTGAGTGAAATCGAGCACTCCAGATCCTATCTATTTGATTTCTCACAGTCCTAATATAACCTCTTCCACATGAGGCTTTTTATTACCGCTCAGGGAGACAAGCTTTATTTGCAAGCTGTTTGCTGTACCAAATCGTTATTGCTCCATGGCATTTCAATTGAATAAGATATCAACTTATTGTGTCATTCACTGGGCCCCAGACGTGACTCCAATAAGAAAAAAAGATATTGAAATAGGGACTTTAATAAAAAGAGCTGACGATATGATTATATCTGAAGATGGTAGGAAATATCTAACAATAGTGCAAGAAGAATGGTATTCCCAAACTGATAGCTCTTAATCTTAAGTACTCAAAAAATCCA
This sequence comes from Simochromis diagramma, assembly GCF_900408965.1. Classification (NCBI taxonomy): domain Eukaryota; kingdom Metazoa; phylum Chordata; class Actinopteri; order Cichliformes; family Cichlidae; genus Simochromis; species Simochromis diagramma. Next base: position 1,370,255 of record NW_024387503.1, on the reverse strand, counting down.
CATAAAGACACAGTGATTTTGCTAAAAGCTCACAAAGTCATATTCCAGAGTATTGTAAGATGTTTCTCTAATGCTGTTCTTCGTGTGTTTTTGCCCGTATAACACTGCAAACTTAAGGTAGAGGATAAAAGCACTGTTTAAAGGTTCAGTTCACCCAAGTCACACAATCAAATACACACTCACACACACACACACACACACACGGAGCCTCACTTACCCTTTTTTGGTATTTAGCTTCACATTTAGCTTTAACTTTTGGCTCCACTCCAGTACAATAGATGTGATTCAAATTTCATTTATGCTGCACAAAGCGCTGAAAATTGGATTTGAAAAATTAAACAGCTTTTCAAAGACCTTGGGCCTTTGTACCTCTCACTGTATAACTGCTAGAAAAGGATTTACTTTACGCTCAAGCAGATCACACAGACGTAAAAGAACCAATCATAATCAAAAGTTTTTCGCATGCAAAAATTTCAGCTTTTGAGAAGTATTAAACTACAAAGGACAAAGTAAAGTCTGACAAAAGCCACTTGAGTCGAATGTCTGACCAAACAAATCATGTTGATAGACTATGTAAAAGATGGACGTAACCACTCTGATGTCAACCATCAGCTTAATGACGACTGTTCAACTGCCATGAATCTGGACAGACTGTTTTTTTTATTCAATGCTTTTTTTTTTAATTTCTTGTCCCTGTGCCTAGCAATTCAACTACTCCTGTTGAATTTAACACTTTGGGACAGATTTGTCAGCGCAAACTGTGTTTTGGCAAAAAAAACCTGCTGTCTGAAAATGTTGTCAATGATTCAATACTAACTAATAACAGGCCAGGTAGAGCAGGGCGATATGACCAAAAATATTTAACACGATATACATTTGAAAATTTGCAATCACGATGTAACTGACGATATATTTGACACTAGACAAAATACTTTACAACTCCACAACTTTATTAGTGCAAAAAAAAAAACCCCACCAAACATCAATGTATTTTCACTTAAACAAGAAAAATGTAACAGTGCAAATGCAAATTCCTTGCTGACAGTTTGACCAAAAGGCATTTCCAGTGGAAACTGGCCGACATATCCTCTGCATAACCATGTATAATATCCACAGAAGAAAAAACCACACACACGCAATACGGTAATATTATGTTAAAGCACACTACGTATCACTCCGCGAGGCGCCTGCCTACGATAGCCGCAATGCTCCGACAATCCATCAAGTGGTGCGGGTTCGTAGCTTAGCAAAGTCGTACTGAAACATTTGACAGATTTTCGAGTGCCATGTACAACATAAAATCGTTTCGAGGTCAGTAAACACAACCAGAATTCATACATAAGGCACACGGGATTATAAGGGACACTGTCGATTTTCAGAAAAATCAAAGGATCAATTTCAAGTGCCCCGTATTTTCCAAAAAACACGATAATAACGACAGCCGCTAGCATGCTCTACCAAAAATAGTGCTTTGTTGTGTATCTGACGGATGAAAGCTAAAAAAAGTTCCACACCACTGAAGTTGCAGCATTTCTTACAAACCAGTTGTGGTTCATCTGTTTCATTCAACGATCCGCCTTCGCCCTTCTCATTCTCCGTCTGTGCATATGAAAACAAAGGCACTGCCTCATGCGCGTTTTACCCGTATTCTATTGCGATATTTCATTTTCTTATCGTTGCCCAACATTATACCGGTATTACCATGAATGGTATGATATGCCCAGCCCTAAGGCCAGGAATGCCTATGCCGGTACTTTTTACCTAAGAAGGCAGGTTTTAAAGGCGAGAGCAGTGTGCCATGACAATTGAATGACCACTATATCACTGTGATTTTTACTTTCCATAAAAATTAATCAACAAAACAAAACACAGCACAAAAAATGTGTTTTGACACTGAGTTTTTAGCAAACCTGTAATGTCAATGTGCTTGTCTTTAAAGCACTTTGGGTCACCTTCTGTTGTTTAAATGTGCTGTAGGCTAGAAATAATAATAAATAATAGTATTGATGTAATACCTATACCATTGGTATGAATGCTGTCAAATATTTGGATCCGCCCACCTCTGTTGCATATGTATTTCTGGAAGTTCCTTTCTTAAGGCGCAATATATAGATAGCAGAATATTTAAATCTACATGAGCAGATTCCACTATTCCTGATTTACAAAAATGTTTTTGTGGTTTGGATTTCTGAAGAACCCCTTGATGTGACCTGGTGGGTATAACATGGAAATTGGGGTGTCACCAAACCCCTGCACAATAAAAAATACACCCCTGGAAGCCCTGTTTGTGATCTTTGTGATCTCGCCTGTGTTGCTTCCAGGGAAATATTTGACAAAATCACTGCAAAAAGGTGTTCACACTGTTCTGTGCGCAGCTAAAATGTTTGGACACATGCAGGCACTTTTCTTTATCGGCTCACTGTCGATTGTTGTGGGACACCCAGCATGACAACACACACAAGCTTGCATCAGGCAAATACAGACAAACGCACAGAGCCTTTTGCTGTCCAACTGACAAACACCTCCACACACACACGTACATGTATACACGCACACCTTATCACAGCAGTAGGATGTGGTTCTGAAGCTGTGACAAACTGTCCAGCCAGCGGAGGCTATCCACTGAGTGCTTTTCTGTTCTGTTCTTTGATGCTGTTTTAGTAATTAACTCAGACAAAAGCTCTGGCATGTCTCTTCTGATGTGAACTTAACAGGCACTCACGGAAAGACACATTTCACATCCATCCTCCTTGATAAACAGAGAGTGAATGTTGACACAGGCTGAATGTGTCAACATTCAGAAATAGCTTGAAAATGAGCCAGCGGGGTATCTGTAGGAATGTCTGTCTGTGGATGAATCGGAGAACGTGTGATATTTCCATCATATACAACCCTAAACACTTGCCTGATATCCTCCTGGAACGAGGATCACGTGGGATTAATTGGGGTTTTCTGCAACATCAACGTGTCAGCATATGACAAACGACTGTAAACTGTTAAAAGTGATACTAATGGTGAAAAACAGCTAAAAAACATATCTATATACAATATAAAGCAACAAGAGAAGAATGCTAAAAGAGTCCTATCAGACACGTGACTTAATAAACAAAGGGGAACCTGATGAGATCATCTGGCCAACTACACGTTCCCCAAGCAACAAGCTGCTGCAGTCTAGTTCCTGATTACACCAGATGAATACACACAAACTTGCACAGTATTGGTCTCTTCTTTTTGAAAACAAACACCACCAATGGCTGACTTTTTTGATCTTTTTAACAGACCATTATAGTATTTACAGAAGCCCCACAGAGACATATAAACTTGTACTTTTCAAACTTCAAACCAGAGCACTGCAAAGTATTTATTTAAATCTGTGCTCCCCTGTTGTCTCGAGGGTTTGGTGGAACACGGGCTCTGCTTTCATGTTTGGAAAAAGGGTTTCCTGGGCAAATGTGAGCCACTCCTCTGACGAATTCGAGGAACGGGGATGTTGTTCCTTGGTTTAGTTGTTTTTGTCCTCTTCTGGTTTCATGTATTTGCTTTTAGATTTACAGCAGTTTTCAAATATTTACATTCAAAGTTTCTTGTAAAGTTATGTCTTGTCTACAGTTTAGCATTGCCTTTTGTGGGTACCTTAGCCATGAAATCTTTTTAACTACCCTGAATGTGGGTAGCGAGAAAGAAGCCCTTTGAGTCCTGTGTTAAACACACAGTGAAAGATCCAAGTATGAGCAAGTTTCCGCAAAACATCTCACTGAATCGTCCAATTTCCGAGCTAAACCCTCAAAACCCACCTGGGGCTCTCAGCTGAGCTTCAAAATGCCCTCGCTCACAAAACCGTCGCCCACCCTGAAAACCCAAATAAATTCCAAGCATTGTATTGTGTTACTGAGCCAAGTGAAACATTCCACATGTTTTGATATCAGAGGAGCTTTGGGAGGGTTGTGGGTTCAGCTTTGCAGACTGTCAGAGCCATTTCCAAAGCAGCATCATATCTAAGTGAGGTCATTTTGTTGAATCACCCCCTGAAGCAAACTGCCTACCAAGCCTCTAATAACTTTATTACCACATATATCATGGCCAGGCTTTGGTCTTTTTGCTTGACTTTGTGGGGGACTTGGAAGCCATCTGCAAGCCGCTGTGCTGCTCTTCTGCTCTCTCCTCATTCATCTGACCTGCAGTCATCGCCGCCATTGTTTTATTTTTTTCTCACCCCCCCTTCCTCTTTGTTTCCCTGCCTGTCTTCATTAAACTTGTCAAGTTCCTGCCGCAGCTATGCCAGCCCTGTATTATGCTCTGCTGTTCTCATCACCGTGCCCTTCAGTTGCCTGGAAACTGCCGAAGAGATGTGAAGAGGCTGAGAACACCTTCTGACACAAAGTAAACACTGAAGCTTGTTATATAAAGTATATGGAAAGTTTTCAAGTCAAAGTAAAGTGCAATTTGTTTTTCAGGGTGTGGTCTTTAGCTGTTAATGTCAAATAAAAATAGGGACAGTCCTCTTTTTCTGAAAATGAAGAGCCTCTTCTTTTCTTCCTTCTTGCAAGAAGTTAGCACTAACGAAAGTAAGACAATAAGTTAATAATAATATTATTTGCATCCTCTCATTTTTCTTGCATTGTCAATTTTATTCCTTACAAAATGCGGACATTGTGCTTACAGTTGGGTTCATAAGTGTTTGGACTATGAGACAGTTTTCTGTAATGTTGTCTCTGAAATCCAATCAAGAAAAAGCTGCGATTGAAGTGCAGACTTTCAGGGCTTAAACAAAAACTGATTAGGAATTATAATCCCCCATTTTTTGAGATTCAATAGTAATTAGACTAAAATGATTTCAAATATAACGACTATTTTGATCAATCAATGACTCCTTCAGCCACCTTCAGTTGCTGCTTGTTTTTGGGTGTCTGTATGTTCAGTTTTGTCTTCACTACGGGATTTACAGTATGTTTCCTGACTGGGAAGTTAAGGATTTACCACCAGCACATCCTCACACGATGGCAGCTGTTTCCAAACGATAACTACAGCATGCTCTAGAAGCGGAGTTAAACCAGAACAGAAACTTGTACGTGTTTATCAGCAGTAGTGGTCAAAGGTGACTGATATCAGGTAGAAATCCTCTTTTGAAATCAAATTGGTGAAAGCGGTAAAGCTATTTCACTCCAACCTTAAACCTGGGGAAAAAAATCAGAAAGTGGAATTTTTTTTTTTTTTTGTACCCTTCTACTGAAAACAATTTTACCGCATTATGTTTCGCTATGGACTGGGCTACCTACAGGGCCACCCCTGTAGGAGTGGAAGTCCTTAGAAATTATGTGGTGATGTCATGGACTGAGCTACTGTCGTGAGATTTTTATTGTCGTGGTTACAGTTAGGTTATACACTTAAGGGACAAAACTGTGTTCATGTCTAAAATATAAAGCTCCCTCGAGGCTGAAAACAGGACATAAACAGTAGTCTCCCACGTTCTAGAAATTTGGTTCACCCATCAATCCACCCAACCCCCCTCCCTGTACAGACGTAATCATGTGAAAGTTGGAAAGGCTTGCTCCTCCTGCTGCATCTGCTCTGTGTGGATCTGAGTGACATACCTGGCATGTGATCTAAACTCCACCTACTTGCTGCCTTGGCCTGTGTTGGTGTCTGTGCCGTCATAGGTGATGATGGTGATGACAGGCTCTGGTTTAAATGGTAAGGTCACAGATGGTTGTTGGGAGTGGGATGTTGTTGGGGATCTTGCCCACCAATGTCAAAAGAAAAAAAGAGGGGGAGGCTAATGATGTATCAGAAAAATGCACAGTGATGGATGTCACTTTGTTTGCTACCAGTTTCACCTACTGGGGTGGGGTTGAGGTCAGTTTAGTTTAAACTGAATAAGGGTATTTTATAGAAGAGCTGGTTTTATCTACAGAAGCTTCGTCATGCTGGAACAGGAAAGGGTCTTCCCCAAACTGCTGACACAAAGTTGAAAGCATAAGGTGCTTTCAAATGTGCCTCATTTAGGCTTGTTGTATATGAGTAACAGATCTTGGCCACAAATCAAGGAATTATAAATAGTTTGTGGTGAAAATATGAAAATGTTCAAAACTATGGTTGGAGCAGTAAATGTCCTTCATTGGAACTAAGCTGCCTGGACTAAATCAGAGCTCACAAGCATCCTGGTGTAGGTAAACCTACTTTTAGCTGTGCATGGATCATCTTTGACACTGAGGTACCTAAAAGCTCCTTAAACTGTAAAGATGAGTATTATTCATGCACAGAATAAGAATGATTTTCAGAAAAGTATCGTCTAGTGTTTTTCAGAGATGACAAAATAGTTGAAGAGGCAGATTTTTGTGTCTTGTAGGGTGATGGGAGAACATATAGCTAAGTTTATGGCTGTTTCATTATTTATATATCAGAAAGCCCACTCAAATAAAACACTGTGCAACTATTCAGAAGTTATAAACAGCAATTTACTGTAAGAATCTACACACATTTACTAATATGCTATCAGGGACCACTCAGTGTATTATTCCCATGGCAGTAAAGCCATTTGTGTTTGGGATGAAAGGCCTGACATAAATAAATTCATTCATCCATCTGGAGTGCTGTAAAGCAGCCACACTGACAGGACCAGGCGGTGGACAGCTGAAGTAGCTGGACGGCCACAAATGCCTAATTGACTTATTATTCCAAAAAAAGCAAGCAATTTTGGTAAAATGGGATAGCACAGCACATAAAGTATCACACAAAATGACATTAATGAATGTGACAATAATGAAAAAAATGACTCTGAAGAAAAAACAAAACAAATTACTTACTGCGGTTACTGATAGCTATTAGTCACTTAAAATCAATTTTTAAAAAATGTGTCCTCACTAGCCCCGCTGAAAGGATCCGCCTGTTTTTGTGGTTCACAACAAAGCAGTCAGTCACCGCATCTGGGAAAGCTGCTGACACTTAATTAATACAGTAAAAGTGCTGCTCTTTATGGTAAACAAAAAAGAAGAGGGTTTTGGATCTAATATTTTAAGGTCATTTTATGAATGAAATTACTCATTTTACAAAGTGATCAGGTCACCTTCTATTTGAAACAGTTTTATCTATTAGTATTAAGATAATACTGGGGGGGATCGGCCTGTTTCTAGAGCAAACTGAAGCATCCTCATAGGACCATTTTCACGTTGTTTGAGATCATAAGAAATTTTTAAGAAGTCTCAAAAACACACTCTCATGTATCATATATTATACACTTGGCTTTAAAGAGTTGAACACAAAATCTCTGTAATCCTCATATAATTATGTTGCTGTAAATTCAAAGTGATGACTGAAGGCACAGTTTTACATAAACTGTCATTCACAAAAGGTATATATGACAGAACGTAGGAGTTTGAACACATACAGTTCTCAGAAAACTGGGCCAAAATGAAATGTTTTGTTATTTTTAGGGAAATTATTTAATAGCCACTGCACAATTTATCGGTTCAACAGTCATGAAATGTGTGATAACAAGATTAGAAGCAGGATCAGCGGACACACAGGATTTCCTGCCTTTTATGAATTCAGGCAGCCCTCCATTAGTTCATCATCTCAGACAGCCAGCCTGCCATATGTGTTAACTTTTCAAAGCAGCGAAGGCACATCATATCAAATGCCATCAGTCCTACTTGTCATCCCCCTGCCCATTGTATCTTGTCAATGTGTGACATACATTACATCGCTATATCCCATCAGTTTTCCTAAAACCAAAAACAAGGGCGGCCAATTCGTGTATCACTGCCACGCGGCAGCTGACATTAAATCGATACGGGGGGCATGTGTTGGTGGGTTGCACAGTGGCTGCAGCGCTAATGACAAAACAAGACAAATTAAGTGTCTGCTTAGGCACACTTCCTCAGCTTGACAGGATGATGGGGGCGGCGTAATGGGAAAAAGAGAGGACAAGGAGAGAAGAGACCAAAAGGCCAAGAAGAAAAATTCACTTTCATATATATATATATGTGCTTGTGCCCACAATATGATGTGGCACTGATTGCCACTGACATTTCAAAGCATGATAACCTCTATATGGATGTGTCATGCTTGGTATATATGTGTTTCTGTGCAGGCGCGTGTGTGTGCTCAGAGCAGGACTGATAAAACAGACAGAAGCATATCTCTACATCAGATGCCTGCAGTGGAACAAGTAGGGTCAGAGTTCAATATCATCACAATGTCAGTCCCAGTCTGCAGTTGGTATGGCTGTTAGCACTGAAACAGGGGAGCTGATAAACCAAACCCCAGAGCCAACACAGTATTGTAACAGAGCCACAGGATGGTACTGTAGCTCACAGTCTGCCATTTGATTCATATCAGCGAGTGGGGTGGGGAAGGAGGGCTGAAAAATCAGCAGAGCCTGAAATGATTGCGTGTCCAATTGCAAATTAAAGTAACAGTTAACAAGAATGCAACGTGTTGGGGACAAGCCTGTTGTTTGTGTTGTTGTGTTCTCATGCCAGGCCTCCGTTTTTTTGTTTTTTTTTCTTTTTTGTTTGTTTTTTTCTTTTTTCTAAAGCGTGTGCTGAAACCTTGTGATGATTACACCCAGCCATATGTCTAGTCTGTGAACACTGTAGCTTCACAGCAATCCAATCCATTTGGCCTTTTAAAAACAGCCACTCGCATCAAACGCTTTATAATTAACCATAAAATATGACTGGAGGAGCTGTGGTGAGCTGCTGCTTTTGTTCGCTGTCCAAAAACTGGGCCTGGCTTCCTCTTGGAGGATGATTTCATGATTCTTTATTGAAAATTTAAACAGGGTAAGGGAAGCCCTGTGCCACTCTCTGTGTGTTTATTTTCCATCTGATACTATCCATTTGTCTGTCTTGACAAAATTGAAATATTAGAAAGCCATTGAAAAAAAAACCTCTAGTTTAACACCAGACTGCAGTGCACTGAATATATATATAAATGGTTTTTGTGTGTTTTTAACCCACTCTACTCAGCTCTAATGCTCTTTTAAAGACCACTGAGAAACTATTTAGTAACCACTGTGACATGTGTTGTAGGTCTGTACCAATAAACATGTACTTTGCCAGACTGTGTGTCTCAGAGTGCTGATGTTCAGTGGGGATCGGGTTGGTTTTTCTTTTGGATAACAGTCTTTTGCGATTAAAAAGCAACTAAATCTGTGGAAGCAGTAGAGGTTTCAGTATTGCAGGGTTTCACACTGCCTGCTTCTCTCTATTTGTATGTCAGCCATTCTCGACCACCAGAGAGCTTTATTGTTGTTCTTATTTTTAAAAATCTTTTTCATCTTGACAAGAAAATGCCAAAAAATAAATAAATAGAACCTAATTTTCCAAAACGTTGGGATGAGGAGGAAATTATGAATTAAAAACAACATACGAAATGTTATATATACTCATACACATACACACTCACATACAAGTGTATGTGAGCATACTCAGTTAGGACAAGGGCATGTTTGCCACTATGTTGCATCAACCTCTTCTTTTGACAACACCGTGTGTGTTTGGGAACTGAGAAGAACAACTGCTGCAGTTTTTCAAAGTGAAATGTTTTCCTATCATTCCTTGATATTGGATTTCAGCTGCTCAACACTTCAGAGCCTCCTTTGTTGTATTTTATTTTATTTATTTATAATACATCAAATAGTTTCAGCAGGTGACAGTACTGCAGTAAGACCTGTTTTGCACATATTGCCTTTGTAATATGTACTGTACCTTAACAGGGCATGGCATAGTCTTAATAACCAGCACCTTCACTGTAAAAGACATCAACTAAATGATATAGCAACACATTTTGCTCCTAAGCGTGTATAAACCGATCAGGTTTATGACCACCAAGCCTGATATAATGTTGGTTCTTCTTTTTTCTGCTAAATCAGCCCTGACCCATCAAGGCATGGACTCCACTACACCCCGTAAGGTGTCCTCTGGCATCTGCACCAAGATGTTAGCAACAGATCCTTTATATATTTTTCTGTTGCCCCATTAAAAAAAATATATAATAGTGCCCCAGAAACCAACGAGTCTCTGGAGAATATGAAGACCCTGTTAGACACTTTCCACATGTATGTGCCAAGTAAGTACTCCATCAATCTGTACCCTAAGTATTTGTTTGACATAGCCTGTCTAATGCCATGGCCATATAGTAATTGGGGTCTGATCTCCAACTGATCTGGGATCAGTAATCATTTTTTCAGTTTTCTGTACATTAAGTGATGCTCATCACAGCAGTTCGCAAGCATATCCACTCCACTCTACTCCATAATGGTTGCCTCTCTGTGTAAGACTAGTGACCTGTATACTCTGCCTCTCACGCTGTGACAGCTGGGATAGCCTCCAGTCTACCCTGAACTGGATAAGCAGAAGGAGATGGATGGATGAAAACTTTCTTCCTTGCATGAAATTCCAGATTAGCATAAATTAAGGAACAGATGAATGCATTCTCAGTTTGATCATTTCAAGTGTAGTCTTTGTACTATTTTCAGTTACATTTAGGAAATGCATTGTTAGCAAAGTGTCCCAGTGTTTTGGGAACGAGTACGATTTCAATAGCTCCCAATATTCTGCACCACACTTTTGTGTAATTAATTTTCACCTATTATAATGAAGTTTACAAAGACGATAATAAATTATAATCTCCCGATTCACTCCACTCTTTCTCTCTACTTGACTCTGTTGCTTGGTTTCGCTGTCTGCATCCAATTACATTTGTCTCTCTCCTTGTCAACCTCCATTTCTCTCTCCTTATCTTTCTGTCTGCATCCAGCTCCAAATCTCTTTCTCTCTCGCTCCCCCTTCCTAGTTTCCTCTCTGCTGCGCACAATTTCGTGTCTCTCTCTACATCGAGTTCCATCTCTCATTCTTGATGTATATACATTTCTCACTCACTGTCCCTTTCCTCTGCGTTCTGGCTCCACATATTTCTCCTCCTTTCCCTTTCTACTCCTGCCTCCATTTGTCTATTCCTGTCTCTTCTCCCTCTCGGACTCTGTCCTGCTGCATCTCTTTCTCTTGCTGTCTGTCTCTATTTGTCTTGGTGGACAGGTTGGTTTCTCTGAGGGCTGCACTCTGACATGGTGAAATGGAGTTAGTTTGTTCCTGCAGTGACGGAGGCACTTTGCAGTCAGGATAACAGCTCCAGATATTGACAGTGAGGAGGAAGAGGACTTCAGGGGTCACCAAGAGCTGGCAGGAAGAAGCGGTAAAGCTTCAAACCACTGCAGACATTAGCTGTAGGTACAGTTGCAGGTAAACACAGAAGCCCACAAGACAGTCTGAGGTTAAGATAAGGCTGTTCTTAGAATAATAATTATTGCTGAGTAGTTTACATCGTGAGGTTATTAAGATTCTTGATTGCAGAATCAATCAGTTGTGACCAATCATAGATGTCCCTGTTAGTACTAAACAGCATGCACTGTGAACTCCTCTGTTATGGGGTTAATACTGCTTAGCTTACATATGCACTTCCTGAAAAGTAGACATCTAGACCACAGCATACACATTGTGTGGAGAGCCATAAAACTGTGCCTAGGTTTGGGCATAGTGTGTTTATAATGCTGGACAACAAAAAAGCAAAAACTTAAAAATAGCTAAATTTTTTCACACAGAGCCATCTCCACTGCAAATATTCTACTCAACTTTCACTCAGTACCGGCCACTTATTAGCTGAAAACACAAGCAAAATATAATAATAATGGATTCCATTTATATAGCGCTTTTCAGGACCCCTCAAAGCACTTTACAATACCACTATTCATTCACTCTCACATACATACACTGGTGGAGGCAGCTTCATTGTAGCCACAGCTGCCCTGGGGCAGACTGACAGAAGCGAGGCTGCCATATTGCGCCATCGGCCCCTCTGGCCATCACCAGTAGGTGAAGTGTCTTGCCCAAGGACACAACGACAGAGACTGTCCGAGCCGGGGCTCAAACCAGCAACCTTCCGATTACAAGACGAACTGCCAACTCTTTGAGCCACGATCGCCCTACGAAGCAGTTTCAGTTAAACATGTATATGCATTGCCGCCACTGCTCATATTGTAAGGTGTTCAGAATGTTAGTGTAAGAGCAGCATTGCAAAAACAGTCATATACAGTTATATTTTCTTTATATATACATCACATATCACACTTCTCTAACTGGCATCTTGCAGGAGAAGCGTTGCTGTGTGTCAAATCTATCTTTGTGCTCTCATCTGGTCTGTTCTCCGTTTATTATTCTAAATCAAGGTCAAGCAGTGCAAAAACAGTTAGTTGTCTAATGATGCAGAGCAATTTAGCTCTGCAATGAAAAAAAACCCTCAGATAACCTATACTGCATTTGCATCTGTGTCACTGAAGATGAATGTTGAAAGTTTATGACAGTAATGGGACACAAATAAGTTCATGAGAACATGTTGAAGGAATAACAAACTAGAAGGCTAATTTAGGCAGAGTTTCACTTCCCAGTACTGTAGCTGCTCTCAGGCCACTCTGTGACCAGTGCATCTGAAATGAGGCCAGCATACTGGTTGGGATTCAGGTGTACTGTGAGTCTGGCAACCCTGAGTGCTGGAATTGGGCTGCCATTGTATTGAGACACTGAAAAGAGAAACTGAAACTCTAAATCACGAGGAGCCACTAAAACCACAACAGGACATCATGGTCATCATGGTCAAGAGAAAAAGGTTTTCCCAAAGTTCACAAATGGGTTCTTTGTTAAGTGTTATTACCTGTCTGTAAAGAGGAAAGGGTGTTATCCGAAACTGAAACTGAAAAACATGCTCCTCTCTGGTGCTACACCTTAAAATCCCATTAAGAGATGATGGGGAGGTGGAGAGCCTATTAGTTTTTTCGGGTGAAAGCCAGATTCATTTCAAAGAATTAATATCCAGAAGTCTTGTCCAAGCACGGCCCGAGGATGATGATATATATCCTAAGCAGTGTGGAATGTGAAATGTTGTGCTTCATTTTGCTGCCAGATGAATTTCATTCCTATTAATGACTCTATCCTTCACAGTGATTGCTTTTTTTGTGGCATTTTAATTTTGCACCTTCTTGTTAGAGTCGAAATAAGTGGACATATCTGACAGAAAAATGCATTTAGGTCTTTGCTTAGGACTTGGTTGCATGCTGCCAGATGACACACAACAAAAAGTTAGCTGCAGTAATGTCTTAAAAGGAGTGGATGACCTCTTAATTGCTTCTTTTATATTCAGATAAAACTGAAGTTGGCTCTAAAAATGTTGGAAACATGGTGTCAAACCAGATACTTACTGTGGGTGGCCGTGGCCTCCAATAACACTGTGAGGAATCTTAGAGTTGGTTTGTATTTACGCAATATCTCTAAAAATAGAAACATCCTGTTTCAGGGTGAAACTGAAAAACTAGTAATGCATTTATTACTTTTAGGCTGGACTGTTGTAATTCACTGTTATCAGGCGGCTCTAAAAACTCTTTGAGTATCCCATATTGGCTTTTCTTCATTGGCTCACTGTTAAATCTAGAATCAAACTAGATCAAATTACATAAAAGGTCTAAAAGGCCTTGCATAATTAGACCCCATCTTATCTTCAAAACCTCACAATATAGAGCACTTTGCTCTCAGGAGGGAGCCATATTTTTCAAGTAACCTACATTGGACAACAGCATAATAAAACTGGAATTTCTGGTTTTAGTGTGCCACCCCAATATTTTAGTGAACTTAGGGCCACCCCTATGAAAACATTCTGGAAGTGCCCCTGGCTCCTCCTGGCTGGTTTACTTGTGGTTCCTAGGGTATTTAAAAGTAGAATGGGAGGCAGAGCCTTCAGCTTTCAGACCCGCCTTCTGTGTAACCAGCTCCCAGTTTGAATTGAGAAGATAGACACACTTTTTACTTTTAAGGTTAAACTTAAAACTTTCCTTTTTAAGCTTATGAGTCATTCCACCATTTCCATCCCCTGGAAATTCTATTTATAAAATCTCATGAAGATTAACTGTAAAATACATTTTCTTATTAAGCAGTATTTGTCACCTGCCCTCACTCTATAACATTACACAATACAATAAAACATAATGAATAAAATCCTAAAAATATTTTGCATTTTTCGGTGACGGCTTATGCCATCTATGCCCTACATAAATTTCTTTTAAAAGAAATCTGTAATATTTTGTTAAAATAAACACCTAAAAAAATTGGAACATTAGAGAAGTCACATGCACAACAGCAAGTTGATCAGTTGGATCTTCTAAAAGACACAGGAAGACAAAATCTAAGTACATTTCACCTGATCCAGCCCTAACTGATCAGGTGACCCTGAATCTTCCCTTAGTTACTTTGCAATGTGCCTAGGAAGCTGGGGGCTTCCCATGATGCACTGAGTGTTTCTTCTTCACTCACCTCTTTTCATGTTCTATGCTGACTTACTCTGCCAGAGGAAGATTCTTGTTAAAATTGAGTTTTTTCTTCCCACTATCTCCAAGTGCTTGTTCATAGGGCATAGTCTGATTGTTGGGGTTCTCTGTTCTCTGTATTATTACCTTACAATATAAAGCTTCTTGAGGTGTAAAATTCAGATAAAATTGAAAGTGAAATAAACTGCAAATACATTTGCAGTGAAAGGTCCCTGCTATTATTCTCTGCTTTGAAGAAAACAAAACTTTTTTTCTGGAAAGTACCTAAGTTCAGCAAAACATCTTTTTCTTTTTTTATTGCATGTGACCATCTTTGGACGTTTAGGGGAAATGCAGTCTTGTGATATATCTGCCACTGTGTTCATGAGTTATCAGAACACAAACACTACTTCCAGTGCCAAACCACAGGTTTTTCCTCTGATCGTGTCTCAGCATCTAGTCACATCCTTTCAGTCTTCAGTGAATAATGCAAGAATAAATCACCAGTTCTGTCACATGATACAGTGTTGTGTCAGGCCACAATCAAACCTTGTGGCAGAGACAGAAACAGCCACGTAAAATGTGCTATGTAAGGATGACAGCACACATTCTTTACACACAAACGCTGAAACTGATAGAGGTGTACTCCCTCCCCTCCAGCGTCTCACACACATACACTTGTGTACAAAGGCAGGCATCTCATCTTCCTACTCTGTATCATCACAGGGCGAACCGCCATTGTTGAGATTTCCTCTTCTTAATTACTAGGACACTGAGCATTGTTCTTACCGCCCTGCTGTTTCGGGCTCCATTTCTAACTCAGTTGTATGTGTGTCTTTAACCCCACTGTTAGTCTTGAAGGCCAGAGGGCAGCTAGGTTTACCACCTGTTGAGGCAATTACTAACTGAACAAAGCGGAAAGGGCAGGGAGGGGCTAGGGTTCACATGTCAGCAATTTCCATCTCTTTCTGGAAAACCGTCGATTGTTTTTAATCAAAAGGTCGCTGCCTTCATTAGATTTATATTTGAAGTCCTCCTCTCCGACACGTCTGCCTGAGAGGCAAGCCAAAATTTGATACGATTTTATACTGCTGCTGACAAGAAAACACCATCCCCACAAACTAATGGTTCAATACAAAGTACATAAACAACATGGAGCAAGTGCTTCAAAAATGGGAACAATGACTGAATCACTCCACCTCCACCCTTTGCCAGCTCAAAGAAAAAGCCTTCTGAAGAAATGAATGGGTAGTTTAATGGTGTCGTGTTACAAGACGTCTTAACAGAAGCTTTGTGAAAGTCATGAAGCCTCCATTGGTTTCAATGAAATATTGGCCTTTTATTTGTTTGCTCAGAGTAAAAGACGTCATTATTTTTACTCATGAGACTTTTTTTAAAGCGTCAGCTTTTGTTTTGAAATGTCTGAAACTCTAAATTAATATATGACACGGTTAAACCGACTTGACCTTCATATGATTTAATTTTTCTGATATTGAAGACCTTTTCCTCATACCGTCCACTAGCGTGCCACTTCCAGAGCACCACTGTTTGCTTCTTTAGTGCACCCCTAATGGAAAATCCACAAAGAATGCACTCTCTTGTATCATTAAACATATAAATAATATACAGCAATGCAAATTTGTATGTCCTGAACTGGAGGAAGACTCTTACTTCCTGTTCATTGATTTTAATATTACTTTTTGATCTCAGCACTCTTCTTCATTTTCTTGAGCTTGACAGAGCCCAGAATTAAGACCTGTTAACAGCTCTTGTCGCAGCTTACAGGAAGTCCTTCACTTAGTTTGGACAACCACTAAGAAGGATGTAGACACAGGTTTTAAGGCATGTAGTTCACGAGATAATGTGTGAGAGACCAGGATTAGTTTTCCACTCACAGATGTGCAGTTTTTGTAAATCATATCCACAGCCGTTGTCTGAGCTTAACTGGACAGTATTCTCCTTAAGCACAGTTTTGGAACTGAGTATTAAAATACAGTACTGTGCAAAAGTCATGAGCCTAATTTCTTTATGTTTTTCTCCTAAGGAACCAGATTTTTTATTTATTTATTTATTAAAGCAGTCTTGAGCAATAACTCTGGAGGCTTTCTGGAGGTTTTTTGCTTTGGACATTGGTTGCTTTTTCACTAACCGTGACCCTGACCATTATCTCAGGAATTCTTTTTTGGTTTTCTAAGCAGCTTAAAACTGAATAACTGAACCATAAAAAGGCATCTAACTCATGGGATGAACCAATGTTGTGTCTACACATAAAACATAACTTAGAAAAGAACCATTTTCAGGCATCTTCTTATTAGCAACCTGTTGGGGAAAAAAGTCAAACAATTTATTCCCCTTTCTTTGGTTGATTTACAAAACAGCCAAAGATAACACACTGTGACAGGAATAAAATTGTATTTTTGCACCAACAAGACAATTCCCAAGAGCTATTAGCTGAAAACGTGGTATATATGTGGGTGTGCAGCGTGTAATTAAAAGTTTTAAGTGAACTTGACAAGTGGAGGACAAATTAAGACGTAGCAAGCCTAAAAAAACTATCTACAGCAGAAGAACAGTATCTGAAAGCCACATCCTTAAAAAAATCTAGCAACGACCTGATACAGGACCTGGAAGAAGTATCTGGCCCTTGAGTTGATCAGCTATTTGCCAAAGCCTCATCACAAGTAAGGAAAGTTTATTCATATAGTGCTTTTCAGGAACAAAAGGCACAAATTAAAGTATGTCCAGCACATGTCCAATAAACCACTGTACCTGTTTGTTATTTTCCTAGCTAAACATAGGCCTTTGTACAATACTGTATAAGAAGTTTCCAGTATCAACATTCCTGTCAGGTGACGGGTTGCTTCTGTAATGATGAACATTGCTTTCAGTTCTGCAAAATGAAGCCAGGAGGAAGTGACTACTCTACAAAAATTCTCAGCTGAATACAACTGGACATCACTAACCAATGGGTGACATGACAGTAGCTCCTTTTCAGCAAAGTCTGTAGGTTTACCATGCAAAGTAGTAATGTGTGTCAGTTTGAAAAGTAAGTCCAGGTAAACTGATTGAGCGGAAGTCTGAAGGAACCCCTGCGTTACAGACGCTGTTTGATGGAGGTTTCTTTAAAGAATCTGGACAGATCTAAAGTAGGTAGAGTAATGATCTCATGGTACCGATCCCCCTGAGAGGAGAGGGTTCCTACGGCAGTCACTGAGGTGATTTTAGGTAGGGTAATCTCTCATAATTCAAGTCAGATGGATTCACCGGAAATCAAATCAGCTTCCCAGACTGTGAGCTGAGGAGGCAATATCCCAGTGCAATTCTTCATTGACCTACATAGCATTTCTTCCTGACAGTTCCCTCCCGCTCTTACCCATCCCTCCCTCTCCTCCATTGGCCTGATCTCTGGGGCTTCTCCCTGCGTTTTTGATGATGAGCTGCACAATATTCATCATCTCAGCCTCCAAAGTGGAGAAGAAGAAAAAACAAGTGGAGAATCGAAAATTACCCGACCTGAATAGAAAAAAAACCCATATCTACCCCAAAAATTGGAATTTGCCGGGAGGTTTGCTCTTTAGCTTTCCAGAAATGTAATTAAGCATCAGAGACAATTGCAAATCTGTGTGTCTCCCCCCAAAAAATGATCGCTTGATTAGGTATCTAGGAATGGGTAATTTCCATCAGTGATGATGTGAAATTGGGGTGTTGCAAGAGTGAGTTGGATGTGTGTGTCTGTGTGTTTGTGTGTGTGTCTGTGTGTCCTAACTTCAAACACACAGACACACACATTTGCAACTAAATGCTGTCACATGTGCAGACACTCATACAGACGTACACACACAGAGACAGACAGTAGGCTCCCTCATCATTAATTCAGGAGCCATCACTCTCACCCTCCTTCTGCCCCTGAGAAGCTCTCAATGCTTCCCGGCAACATTATGCATATTTATTCATACATCCTGCCCGCTTTACTAAATGTCACTGTAAATGTTTCTACATCTAATAAAACCATTTCTTTATGTTTTTGTTCTGTTCCCCCTTTGCCACCTTCCTCCTCTGTTCCCTTCCCTCCAGCTTCTGTTTAAATGACAAATATCCCCAAACATGTTTTGGGTTTTTTGTTTCTTTCTTGAAGGTCTCGAAACTTCAGAAGTGCTCGATTCTGCTAATTCCTCTCACGCTTAGTTTCATCTCCAGCAAAAGCCCCAGAGGAGAAACGCTGCCTTTGTAGCAATTACACCAGACCTTGATCTGACTGAGCCTGCACCACCACCACCACCACTGCAAACTCACCCCTCAAATGTCAGCATGGATTTTTCTGGGTCTCCTCGGTTTCCTGTGTCCTCACAAAGCTGACTTTGGTTCCTGTTTATCTCTGTTTGCTTTGCTTTTTAAATTCTTTCACCTGGTTCTTTCCCACCGCTGCCTCGCACAAACATGCACACGCGTGTTCAACATTGCCCCCTTTCACAAAAAGAAAAAAGCCCCACAGCATTAGACACATTTTGAAGGTATGTCATTTATACCAGCAAGCCTGTTTGAGAGTGTGTGAAAGATTCTTTGGCAAGTAATTATCAGCAGCTCCCAAAAGTGTGAAACAGGTACAGAAACTTCTATAGTGTCAGAGCTGTATGCCCCTTATTCACATGCACATTAACCTTTCAGCTTGAGGCTGCCTTTGGAAGCAGTTGCCATGGAGGTGAAACTGGAACACTGTATGATTAGTAGGTAACAAAGTCTTTGAAAAAGTTCAGGCTGTGTCTCTAATCCGGTCTGTACTGCGGTAGGGTGGGAACATGCATTTATGCTTTCCTATTGCTGAGGTAAATACCGTATCTGTCATCTCATACTGAACTTAAAAGACCAAAGTGTGCACCGCAGTGATATCCCCTCTGACAGTCTGAGTACTTGTTGTTTTCTTACTAAGAAAATACTTTTACTTTTTTGATTTTTTATTGAATGAATCCAAAAGTCTCGATGTTCTGCGTCATGGCATTAAGCAAGACCCACAGTCCATCTGATATCAGTGCAAGATGCATTGAAGATATGACATCAGGACAAGCATTGTGCAACCAGTTATTTAGGGCGGCAAGGAAACATCAATCCTGGCTGTGCAGCTGAAATCGGAAAATGCAGAAAGTCAGCATGTTAGGCTAAATCAGATGGCTAGGATAGTGGTCAGTTAAGTTGAGATGGGAGTTCATACTAGACCTCGTTTCCATTTCATCATGTTCACTTTGCTCATTGGTGAAGTGCATATGTAGCCAGTGTGAGGAAGCAGAAAGGTCTTGAAAATTCGAATGGATGAATTGCACTCCTCTGTGATGCCAATGTCGGGCATCACGGGAAGAGATGTGCTAATTATGCTGAGAGATGGAAAGTAAGCAACACTGGCTTTCTCTCTCTAACCGAGTTTGACATATTTCATTTTCCAGTCTCTTAAACTACTATGTATTAATCACTCATCAAAAATATTCACTCAGAGCTTGTTCTTGACATGGACACACTACTTATTCATTTTATTTATTCATTTAATTATTGAATCATTCCTTTATGTCTATAACCCCTCCCACCCCCACCTGAAATATCACAAAAAGTATGAAACCATGTCCAAATTCTCAAGCTAATCTTAACAGGTGACTTTTCAATCAGACACTGAGGTAGAGTGCTCGCTCTGACGTTGTGCCAGACGCTTTGAGTCTGTACATTTCACTTGGACTCACTCACTTTGGTGAATAAAGGGCAGGCTAATGAAATCAAGTCCACTACTCACAGGAGCCATAAGATGTCTGCTTTTGTACCCGAGCTAATTATTCATCGAGGCTGTACTAAAGATTAGTGAGGATATATATGAAGAAGCAAATCCTTTAAATGGCTCTTTTATTGTTCCTTTACAATCCCCCAGCTCATTTTAGATATGGCACTCACAGGCACCCTTGTGAAATGACTCTAAGCCATTGTTCCTTGTGTTATCCTGGAGACACGAAAGGCTAGTTAGTGCTGCCTTTGATACAGATGCCCGGCACCGTTTTAGCATTTGTGTTATCAGGAAGACAGAGAATTACTGAGGCCGGGGTGGGAATAAAGCCACTTGTTCCTCCTGCTGTGTCTCTCTCTAGGAATAAGAAATAATAACGGAAGAGGTTTGCGAGCTTATTGTGCTGAATTGTTCCACAGAAACTTTTCAAACAGGAAACATCTTAATACAGTTTGTATAGCTGCACATCAGGTTTCTGAAGCAACAAAGTGCTGCTTGTGTTTCTCATAGAACAAGCAGAATATAATATACACCATATTAAGATTCTTGTGCTGCCACTAATGCTAGGAAGAAAAAAGAGAGAGCAACTTTAATGCTGACGCATGGTAAGCTGAATTTATAGTGAATGGAATGATTAAGTCTGCAGAATCCTTGAATCAGTGCGCTCTGGTTATAAACACAGCTGTGCAATCTCAAAGGCAGCACAGTGAGGTGAGCCTGAGGAGCAATGGGTTGCTCTCTCTGAGCTGCTCGCCTGCTTTGTTGCCCCCTACAGGGCAGAAAACTGCCAGCCACGGACCTGCGCACGGAAACCTCCGCTTATTGCAGTTAATTGAGCAAAAAACAGCAGAGAGAGCTCCAGTGAAAGCCCGTTTGTAAGGCTTTGGGGGCAAACGAGTGCGACTAAAGAAGCAGAATGAAGGAAGTTTAATCTGTGTGAAACAATGAAACTTTGCTTTGAGTTCCTCTTTCTGGAAAGTTGCACAATTGAATAGACCACTGATGTTTTGACAAAACTAAGTGATGAAATGTCATTAGAGGAGTTTCTTTCAATGACTTCACAACCTCATTCATGAGGAAAACCTTTGCTGTCACTCTGCTCTCCGCTAAACAATCTGTTGATCTGGAAAAGTCTCGCTTCTCATGAATTATAAGTGAATAATAAAAATAAAGGGATGAAGAAATGAAGGGACTATATTGTCCATGATTAGTCAACTTGATCTCCCTTGTCAGTGTTGCTTCTTACATCCCTAATGTCTTTCACGACCAGCTCACAGCTTCTTTGATCACAGCAGCACAACTTCGTCGAGCCTCTATAAGCTTCCAGAAACTGTACAGGACCACACAGTGTCTATATTGTGTTAATGCGACATTGCTATGTGGATTATAAGTTCATCATCAAGCTGGTTAACATTTTCAGGAACGAATAAATGAATGAGTAAATAAATAAATATATATATAATAATAATAATAATAATAATAATAATAATAATAATAATAATAATAATAATAATAATAAAACCCCTTTTTTCATGATGGCTCACGTGCGCAGAGACGTTGTCGGTTCAGTATTTCACTTGTAATGTGACATCCCGAAGGGGCCAAGGAAGCCCACGGGCAGGTAGAGAAAGGCAGTTGAATGAAATCTGCATAAGCATTGCAGAGACTCACACACCGACACGCGCACGCCCGCGCGCTCCTCTCTCGTAAAGGGGCGTGTGTGTGTGGCTAGCAAGGGACTCAAACCCTCTGCATTTGCATCAGTGGAGGAGCCGAGAGCGGTGGCGCACGGAGAGAGACGGACGGGAAACAAGTTGAATTAAACCAATAAGGACTTTTATTTTTATTCTGTAGATTTTTTTTATCCCACCTCTCTCACTGAAGAATTTTCAACACTGTTCCTCCACACGCTGGTCGTATTGCAGTTTGGACCGCGCGTGAATGAGAGCTAAACAGCCCGGGAGACCCAGAGACATCCGCGGCGAAGGGACCGTCTGTACGCGGAGAGGGGAGAGTGTCTCCGGGTGTCGGCTGTGCGCCTTTGCGCGGTTTGGATTGGACTGCGGTGCGATTCTTCCACGGCGTGTAGCCCGGGGAGGAGTTTTTTTTTTTCTTTTTTCGTGGGGGGAGGATACGTTGGCTTGCTTCTTTTGGAAGCTCGGGAGAAGATTTGGTGTCATTTTAATAGGATTTGGGGGAAGCCTATCGGATCCTACACTCCGCTCCACTCGTGTTGAAAGTGGAGAGGGGAGGGTTGGATGCCTGCAGGTTTGCGAGTCCTGAAGAAGCAGGTGAATGCAGCTTTTTTTTTTTTTTTTGTAAATGTATTTAACTTGTGTGAGAGACTGAAAGGAATCTTCTGCTTTGAGTCCACTTAATGTAATACAGTTTTTACACATTTGGCTGATATGACCATCTTATTATCTTACCGTCGATTTTATTGTTATTCATACACTGGCTTGCTTTCTTTTAATGCAGGAATTTAGAGTAGAGCATGCTGTGTTTGCTGAGGTTCGTTCCTTTTTGTGCAGTGTGACCCAGTAAGGGCAGCCTTGAGTAACCGACTCGAGGCTACACCGTAATTTATGCTTTAATTGATTTCTTTTTAAATTTTCAGAGTGCCAGCTAAATGGTGTCACTGATGTGGGGTGGTTATTAAGAACAGTAGCGTTACATAGCTCCTGGTGGATAAAAGGCATGCAAATAAAATAATAATAATAAAATCAAAATAAAAGAAAGATGGAAACACTTTGTAGAGGGAAAAAATAGGCCCACGATAAGCACTTCGATGTAAATTGGCTTACATCTGAGCTCTGTTTTCTGTGTTTTTTAGGACTTGCACCCACAAAGGGGAACTTGGGATGAAAAGATCAGGTTTATCCGTTGGTTTATCACATAAAGGCATCGGTCCCACACACAAGCTAATGACCACATCCCGGGGAAATGCCCTCTACAATACAGCCTAAAATCCAGGCTTGAGTGGTAGCTTGTCCTCCAGGAGTAGCATTCTGCTGCTGCTGCTGTTGTTTATGGCGAGATCTCAGATAGTTGCGGGGGGGGGGGTAGTGTTGTGTCGCTACGTTTTGCATTAATGTCAGACTCCTTGTTGTCACAGAGAGCGGAAGAGAGCGTGAGTGAGTAAAAGGGAGAGAGAGAGCAAGAGAGAGAGAGTAGTGTCACTTAACGGACCGCTGGTGCTCTGACACTCAGTGTGCCGCTCTCCTTACTTATAAAGACGCGACGCCTCTCAGACATAGGTTGGCTATTTGTAATCAAGCCAATCACCAACCTCTCCCATTCTCTACTCTAAGCCTATTGAAGCAAAGCGGGTCACAATTTGGGGGAAAGGGGTGTACCTGTGCCTTCGGAGTCTTAATTGTGTCAGATAAGGCGCTTTTAGACACTTTTGGGGAATGTCCAGTGCGCACGGAGGCGACACGCTTTCATAGTCTGCTCACCTCTCACGTTTGTGCTGTTTTGTTTTTTGTGCACTCCACAGCCAAGGATTACATCCTGCCCGGGCACCTTCTGAAGGGCCAAGGACGCAAAAGACAGGGTTGGAGTGGCTGATTCTTCGTCCACCTTGCGCTCTGGCTTCTTTTGGAGAGGATATGGCAAGGTCGGCACTGGAGAGTGGAGAGCAGACGGCGCAGGCGAGAGGAAACCGGAGCTGAATGACAGGATGCCAGCGACCTGAGCCCGCACTCAGATCACTCCTAACTTCGTTAAGAGACACTTCAGCTTTATTTGTTGGACAGAACGGAGAGAAGAATACTTTCCCTTGAGGAAAAAAAACATCTTCTGGAGGAGTTTATTTTCAGAGGATTTTTGTTTTTGTTTTTTATATCTATATACACGTAATTTTATTTTTTTCCTGGTGATAAAACAAGGATGCATTGTGGATTAGTCTTTATCCTGTTTATGGGAATCCTCTCGGTGGCCAAGGCTTTCAAAAACGGTAAGTGTGACATCTGATCTCTCTATAAATACAGATTTTATGTACACTGCAAAGCTACTAATCCCGGTGTTTTTTCTAAAGATTAGCCTTCGCTGATCTCCGGGCAAACTCACAAGGCGCTCACCTGCTCATTCTACCAACGCCTAAAGAAAACCCCTCTGATATTATTTCCACACAGACTTAGTAAAGTGACTTTACTGACACTCATCTGTAGCCTTCGTTAAAACCGTTTTTACTGCTATATGATTTCACTTGTATTTATGGGATATCTTTGATATTCCTGTTGTCCAGCGCGTTAGGGTTGTTACCTTGTTTCCGTTCAAATATTTTCTACCAAAAGGCCATTAAAATACTCCAGAATATTTGCTTTCTTTGCAGATATTTTTTAAAAGACTTAATTCCAACAATTAAGCAGTTTTTAAACCAATTCAACTACTTTTTTTTAGGGCACCCGGGTTCTTGTGCTCCTGGTAAAGAATTTCTAAGTCAGGATGAAGTTCAAAAAGTCAGCCCAAACGCTCGGCTTGCACAACTTTCCCGGTTTCTATTCTCGGAGGTTCTGTTTCACTTCAGCTTTTATTTTCCGCCGTGAAAGACTTCGGAGGGGGAATGCGTTAGGAAAGCACACATGAGCTTTTATAACACAGAAATAAAAGCAAAAGGAACTTTGTTTTTTAACGAGGGGATACTTTTACATGCAAGATTAAAGGAGAATGACTGCAAATAATAAAAATAAATAAACAGTAAATAATAAAAGGGCGTCTTCTTGTTCGGTCCTTTGTGTTATATGGATCAGTCAGCAAAGGCTTATCATTTTCCCCTCGTAATGTGTGGCAGTGTAATTTAAGCGTGTGCATGTCACAGTATGAAATTAACGACTAAGTGAATTTCACTCGCTCGTTACTGATAATTTTCCATCACTGCGTTATTCTGCTGTTGACTAACCCTCACTGCAGAGTCGCAATCTGGTAAAAGATGATTATTTTTTCCACTCTACAGATAGATAAGCATGTTTGCAACATCTCGCAGAGCAGCGGTCTGGTTTTGTGGAACAACATTTTCGCTCCACGCTTACACCAAAACGTTATTTATAAGAAGAAGATGATTTGTCTACAGTGTGTTGTGTGTGAAAGAAATGGTCCTGTAAAGCTCGCTGTAGTAGTCCAAACTATTGTGTCTCTCTGAGCTGCCAGTGATGTATCACTCTCGTTTGTTTCCGTATCCTTTAAGAACTTTTCTCTTTTATTTTCTCTCCCCTCCCCGCTCCAGATAAATGTGGAGGCACCATCAGAATCTCAACCGCCAACTACCTCACTTCGCCCGGATACCCCACGTCTTATCCCCCTTCTCAGAGATGCGTGTGGGTGATCTCGGCGCCTGGTCCTCACCAGCGGATCCTCATCAACTTCAATCCGCATTTTGATCTGGAGGACAGGGAGTGCAAGTACGTGCACCGCGCTTCTTCTCTATGAAAAACACATGTGCAAATACAAATGCTCGTTCATTCAGGCAGATTTTGTCCCCGGGGGCCCCAATTTGATCGAAAGATAGGGAATTAAAAAAAAAAAAAAAAACAACAGTGAGACCTCTGCCAAAAACAGTAAATGTGTGCTTTCATTCTGTTGGCGGTGGAAGAAGCACCTACAGATTTATGTTTATTTATATTTGACGTACAGGCACTGTTACAGTGCTGTCTATAACGCCAGTCTGAATCCCACTCCTCCTCTCCCCTCATGTCTATTGCTCATGAAACTGCGCCATCTAGTGTCGGAGGTGGGCTCAGTGAAAACTGTGTTATTGTAATCCAGGTCTGGCACTACATAGGGGAGTAGGAATGTCTCGCTCCTGCCATTTGGTTTTGGAATGTCCTTGATTTTCATCTTTGTGGAGTGAAGTCACCAGCATTTAATACTGATTTGAACTGCTGTGCTTCTGCAGAAGACAGAGCGAGGGGAAGGGGGAAGTGGAGGGGATTGAAGAGGCCAAAACCTCAGCAGAGGCATTTAATTGCGGCTACTTTCTGCACTGCATGAAAAAAAGAGTGTCTATTAAAAGTGTCTGAGCAGTAAACCAGTGACTCGAAATCCAATTACTTTCTAAACAAAGAAAGAAAAAGAAGCGATTGCATTAAAAACAGCTTGTTTTAATTAGACAACCACTTTAATAAAGTCAGAACAAAGTGAAATTATCTGGCTGACATGGGATTTTTTAAAATTTATTTTCACTAGTGCCCCTCCACCTCACCCCAAACTTACTGAAAGCACTCTTTTAAGGTGGCGCTCTCAGCGACGGTTACTTACCGATCCTTATTTGACCTGTAAGCTGTGAGCTGTTGCATCCAGCAAAAAGGCTAAGCTGTTGTCAGATAGATAGTTTAAGCCGATGAAACCAGAGACAGACAGTAATGTGATGAGCCGGTGTCAGTGTGGGTGCCCTGAGGTGAGCCTTGCCTGGGCAGACTGCCTCAGTCTGATTGTGTGTGATGTGGTGTTTTGTGTGTATGTGTGTGTGTGTGTGTGCACGTGTGTCGGTGCCTCTGCCCTGTCTCTGTCTCAGCTGTTTGTTTACGCTGCAGGGCTCCAGAGAGTAGAGGGCTTTGCTGGATCCTGTTACTGTATCCGCGCTCCACCCAAAACCTGGACCCTACACTTTCTTTTGTGCTCCTTGAATTGGCCCCAGTGTATACGCTTGCAGGCTTCTTTTATTTATTTATTTATTTTAATCCCAGATTTAAATCCCACTTTAGCCTTTCTTTACTGCTGACAGGGGTTTAGTGCAGAGCGGGATGCTGGTGTCCTTTGGAGTGTGGGTGCTCCTTTGACACTTCTTTTGGGTTCGATTTCAGCACCAGGGAGGCCATTAAGCTGTCTGAGGTCCTTAGTTAGAAACTGAGAGTGAGGAAGGGACTGGAGTAGGAGTAGCGGCAGCAGTGACAATGCTTATGTTAATCAAATTAGTCAGGAATGAATTTCCTGTGTCTAAACACACGCAGCAAGGAGAATAGAGTTGCTGTGGGAGCAAGGAAGTTTTTTTTTTTTTTGAAAGGAGGGAGGACATTGAGCTTAGTGAGCCACTGATGTGTCATTTGCAAATTAGCACTGCTCTTTCATTTAGCAGCCACAAATTTGGTGGTTTCCAGTTAACCGGTCGTTCATGCGTTTGTCAGCAAATGAATGTTGTGCAGTGGGTGTCAGGAGCGCCTCGTTGCTGCTTCTGATTTTCTTTTGCTTCTCATTACGTTTGAAGAAGACTCAGTCTGCAGTGGTTAGGAGGCTATAACCTGCTTGTCCTGAGGAGAAAGAAAAAATTAACAGATGACTTGAGTCATTCTCTGATTCATGTGGGCCTCACAGAGATTGCACCTGAAAATGGGGTCAGCCTAACCCACAGCTTTTTTCCTATTTTTAACCCGGTGTGCCGTTTCATTTTTAATGCTGTTAATGGAGTGGTTTTCATGGGACTTTGCTTCTACTTCGTAACATATTCTACACAGACACACACACACACACTCCACTCCACCCTCCTTAATTTCAAAACTATGGCACTGTGCAACGTGAAGGCTGATTGCTGGCCTAATAGCTGACATGGCAATGTCCATGGGTAACTTGATTATAAGTGAGGGAACATAAGTGACTCATGTATCTGCAGACAGTAGTTGGGTTGGGTGCGATTTGTGTTGAGCCATCAGAGCCCCTCTTGGAGCCCCACTCACCAAGTCAACCCTTTACATAATGGAAACTGATGAGAGCCCAGAATGGCTTCCTTATCTGATGGACCTGCAGAGTGGGTGGAGGTGGAGGCGGTGGGGTTACAATGCATGCTTCAGTGCACTGCCTTGCAATCTAATTAGTGGGCAAATGGAACACACATGCACCACATGTTCTCCAACATGGGTCTTATCAGCAAACTAAACAAGAAGCACTCAAAGTGGTGCTCCTGGAAAAGAAAAGAAAAACAGCCTTCCCTGTGAGTGGAGCCTGGCTGCCGTGCTGCTGCTGCTGTTGTTGCACGTGCTCGCTCCCCTTGACAGGTTTGTTTGGGGAAGTGCAGGGGCCTGTATCCTGAGAGCCGGAGGAGGAAAACACTTCATCACGGAGATAAGGCGACTAAGTGAGCCCTGCGATTCTGAATGCAGAACGTGTTTACCTTTCACGCACCGTTGTAGACTTTCACAGAGTGGAGTTTTTCATGGGGGCGGGGGTTGGGGGGAGCTGGAGCCGCCCTCACTTGCCTCACGCAGCTAATGAAGTTTGAGGCAAAGGCGCAGCCCGCATCAAGGCAAATATTTGAAGTCAATTCGATCTGAAAGTTGTCGGAATGAGCGAGCTTAGCCGGAGTGAAAAGCTGGAGTAAACAGATATGCTTTCGCTCCGCGCACCTATTCTCTCTCTTTATTCACGGTTATCTGATAAGGCCTGTCAGGCTCATCTGGCTCCACTAGCTCTGTCGTGGGGAGGTATAAGTGGAGATGGATCTAAAGAAGCGATGGGAAGGTTTTATATTTGATTAACAGACTCGTGTCATCATCATCATCATTATTATTATTATTTTGTGAGATTCAAGTAAATCTGGTGAATGTTTCTAGTTTTAAACTCATCTAAACCAAGACCTAGAAATATTTCATCTGAAGCTGGAGGCTGTTCTTTCCACCTCCTCCTCTTCCTCCTCCTCCTACTTTCTTGCTGAGTCGAGGAGGGGAGCCAACTTTCTCGAGATATGATGTACTCCTGACAACATTATGAATCATTGATAGCATTGGATTTGCTGACCAAACCAAAAAAAAGCAAGAAAACAAACCCCCTCCAAAAAACGCTCTTCTGTCTTCAGCTCACTGAGAGCTCCCTTGCAGTTTGTAAGCTAGTCGAAGTCGTGCTAGAACAGAGAGAGGGATAAAAACGAGAAGGAGACACAGCCTCCTCTTTCTTAGCCTTCCCTGGTATTTTCCTGAGACCTTGCTGAAATTCCAACGTGCAGAGTAGCATGAGGAGGGGTTCAGATGACACGTATTACAGGATGGTACTAAGCGGAGGAGATATTCAAGGAATGCCTTCTCGAGCAGCTCTTTGTGCGTGAGATCGAAAACATCCCACCTCAACACAGAGTTCAAAAGTCATCGAGCCCCCCCTCAAATCTTCAGGTGCCTGTAAGCTTGGAAAAGTTTCCTCTTTTAATTCTAATTTTCTCCTTTTTCTGTC
Organism: Simochromis diagramma; assembly: GCF_900408965.1. Taxonomy (NCBI): domain Eukaryota; kingdom Metazoa; phylum Chordata; class Actinopteri; order Cichliformes; family Cichlidae; genus Simochromis; species Simochromis diagramma. The sequence goes on along the minus strand of NW_024387503.1, from coordinate 1,340,994 downwards.
CTTATGCCCCTTTGCTGCAGTCTCCTACTGAGTCCCCCCCAGCCCAGCCCACCCCTGACAACACACACACACACACACACACACACACACACACACACACACACACACACACACACACACACACACACACACACACAGAGCTGCTTGGCCTGCTGGGAAGACAAACATTCTCTGTTATGTCCCTTTTATAATAGGTATCCTACCCCTTGTGGCATGGAGACCAGGTCAGAGCTCCAGAGGTGACAGGAACTTGGGAAGTGGGGGGTGGGGGTATTAACTGACCCTGTAACCATGGCTCTTTCTTTGTCATGTGGAATCCCACTAACTCCACTCAACATGGGCACAGTGTCCAACAAAGGTGACTGCCACCTGTTTCTAGGAAGTGAGAGTGGAGGACAGAAGGGGATTTAGGGACAAGATCCTCTTGGCCACTTTCCCTAATTCCCTTGTTACCATTCCAGCCTTAATAGCACACAGCAGCTACAGTATAAAGACCAGCAGAGCTTCACGGCTGGTGGTGGTGGGGGACAAGGGCTCCTCCCTTAATCTTAGCTGCTGCTTGCTTGTTTTGATTACTCACCTCACAATCACTCTGTAACTTATCTTGCAGCTGCAGGCGAGGCTCAAAAAATGGATGTGGCATATGCCAAGGCACAAGCCTGCACAGAGGGCCACCACATGAGAGGAATGCTTCTATTTTCTATACAAGTTGTACTATGATTTCCTCATTAAAAAACAAACAAACATAACATTTACTAGATTCGTACTTAATTCTGATGCTCACATGAAAATGGATGGAAAAAATACAAAGTTATCATAGCACGAAAAATCAAATCTTATGAGATCCAAAACACACATGCATTGCTTTTCCCCGTGTGGTCTCTGGAAGATGGCTGCAACACTTTGAAACAACCAGCCCTTGTGTTGGTGCTTGAGTGTCGCAGTCCCTGAAGCTGTTCTGCTGTTTTTCCAGCATTGTTGCTTTCATTTTCCCCTGAGCACCAGTGTCTTTTGTGCAGGGAAAGACTTCAGTTAAGCAAATACAAAAAGTTAGTTAAAAAAAACAACAACAAAACGCTGCTCTGACACTACAGCTCATACGTGCAACAAGTGTTGCTTATTCTTCTCAAAACTGGCTGTGCAAGGTAACTGCAGGCAAAGGAGCACAGGTGGACTGTTCGTTTAGTAGCCGTCAGAGGAAAATAATTAAAACGGGAAAAAAAAACAGGAATGCAACAGAAATGTTCTGTTGGCAGGTGGTGATGTGGTGGTGGTGGTGGTAACTCTGAAAGGAGGCGCTGTGATCCACAGTGCTGCCAGTTGGGTCTCTAAATTGACATGGATTATTAGAGATACTTACAGCCTGTTAGAGGGCATTTATTTCTGCTGTCACTCTGTTCTTTATGTGTGTTTTTTTAAGTGCATGTCACTGAAGCATCCATGCTGGGGTGGGGGTAGGGGAGGTCAAATTGGCGCCGTGAAATCGGCGCTGCAAAATGGAGTGCGTAGGGCGACACCGCTTCTTTTAACTAGCGGCTTTGACAAAGGCAGCTCAAATTGTGCACCTGATATTCTCTGCAGCAACAGACTCCTACAGCTCATAACAATGGAAATCAAATCAGAGGCGAAATTACATTGAAACACTGCGCCTTAGGAAAAAAAAAAAAAAAGCTTGTCAGCAGCATCTCAAAGAGCAGGCAATCCACTTTGAATGTGTCTTGTTTGGACTTCACTGTAATTATACGGAGCCTTATTTTGCCAGCAAGGATTCAAAAAAAAAAACTTCCCCAGACGAGCGTTCTCGGTGCAAAAAACGCCACTCTTAATGAGGCAGGTGAGCCTTTAAAGCAAAAAGCAAATGAAAGCCGCAGTTAATTAACAGGAGGGCAGAGCAGAACAGACAGCAGACAGAGATGTTGCATCAGAAAACCACTGACCTTCACTCTCATTACTCTCTTTCTTCCCCTTCTTCATCTCTCTTAAACATGGAGGGCTTACTCCCCAGCTAATGAGCGGGATTAAAGTAGGTCTGGGCACATGTGTGCTCGCACATGTATGCGTGTGCGAGCGAGTGAGAGTGACCGTGGGGTTCAGGGTCTTTTTTTTCATCCACCGGTGAAGTGTTTCACCTTGGCAGCAGCTTGGAAGGGCAGTCTGATTGAAAAGCTTTCTGGCCGTGGCATCTGCCATCCTCCCTGCTGCTCTGTCACCACGTTGATTCATGCACAACAACCTAACCACAACCGGGAGGTGAGCCACTCTGCCTCACAGCAGGAGGCAGGTCCACTTCACGGCAGAGGAGAAGGGGAGAAAGGAGGGATGAGGGAAGGAGGGAGGGAAGGGAAAGAGGGGGGGGGGGAAGGGAGACGACAAGCTCCGGGCTCATGAACAACCCTCCAGATTTCAAGTCAGCAGTCACATATCTGTGACAGCACAAAAGCATCAGCGTCTCACATGTCTGCCCGTTTTGTTTGTCATCTCGGTGTGGGAGTGAGCTCCTTGTGTTTGCCAGGGTCTACTATCCCTAAGCTGCTCCTGGCACACTGCTCAGCTCTTTCTTTCTTCTTTCCAACCCAGTACAAGCTTCCCCTATATGGAAGTTTCTTGTGGAGTGGAGCTGCGGCCCACACAGCTTAGATATGTCAGCCTTATGCTTTTTTTTCAACTCCTTTATCCAAAACAGATTGTAAGAAAAAAAGGGAGCCGAATAGAGCGACTCCTGATTACAGGACAACATTTGGTAATCTCGGCTCTCTACATTTATTAACTGTAAGAAAATGTAAGAAAAAGAGGAGAAAAGGAAGGAGAGGAGGCCCTTTAGTTGAATAGACGAGGGACTTCTAGACGCTTTAATGCTGCGTGGCCGGGCTTGTCAGACACGTTTCACTCAGTGGTCTAACCTTGAAAGGGGGCCCGTGATTTTGATTGATGTGGCCTGCTCAGCTTGTTTGTTGTCCTAACGCCACGGTGCTTACAGATCCACAAGGAGCAGCAGGTGGGAGGGGGTGGTCTCGGCGACCACAGGGCTCTCTATTCAGACAATCAAGCCAAAGTCTCCAGAGGGGGTTCTCTTAAGGTAAAGTTTGTTTGCAGTGGGTGAGAGGGTAGGTAGGTAGGTAGGTAGGAAATAAGAAGCCAAGGGCCCCCAGATAGATCCCTGGGGTCATTTTCGGTCACTGTGTTTGCGCCACAGCGGGTTGTTGGCTCTCTGGTGGTTCTTCACCACTCAACTCAGCGTGATTCGGCGAGGGCAGCAAGCAGACAGTGATTGATGGGGCGGTACCCCACTGCTCCCTGATTGAGTTAGAGCCACTCACAATCCCTCGCTTTGTTTGCTCTTTGCTTGATCTCCCCTCACTAAATTGGCAACAGTAGCTGTGGTCTTTCTTTCTTTCTTTTTTTTTATTATGACCACTATTACATTTTTTTCCTCACAAGTGTATTTCTTTTGTTAGCTGGTGGTAATTGTAAAAACGGCCTTTATATCTGGCCTAGCAGCAATCATTTGTGGTGTTATCTCAGTAGGGTAGCACTATAAGTAATATAAGTAGCTGGGGTGTCTGACGCCTGCCCACCCTTTCCAGCATGACCCTCGCTCATGAGGGGATAACCAACCAGAAGGCCCCTCTCTTATACGTATGTCTATCACCCGCAGGCTATACCAGAAAGCAGGGGGAAATAATGCAGCTAAACCAGCTCGACGGTAAAGTTCAATTGTCAGGCCAGTAAATGGAGGAGTCACCTTGCCCTCCAAATGTTGGCAGAAGCTGGCCGGTCATCAGCACTTAAATCAGCTCTGCAATGCCAAGAATTCAGCCTCTCTGCCCATCGCCACGGAAGAGATGCACTGCTTGGCGTATGGCCCTTACATCACGGCCCGGTTGGCTTTCAGAGTGCTGCATCGTTGGAAAATCTGACTTCTTTGCACAATCTGGGAACAATGCAGTTGTCAAAGTGAAATAAAGTACGAGGATTTAAACATTAGCTTTTCCATCCAAGGGCTGGTTTACATTGAAAGGAAACTGCCCCGAATCTGGCATCGCCTGATCTCCTCACTGTGCAAACATATGTCCCAACCGTAGAAACACTTCCCTCATTTATTTTCTTCCTCTTCTCACTTCCTTCCTCTTCCTGTTAACATTCAGAAATTCAGGTTGTGCTGTCTCGAGTCTGAGGTCAGGTGTAGTTTGTTCTTTTTTTAATCGGTCGCTCATACCGAAGAGGACACAGTCCCAGTCCTCCACGGGGGAGGGGGAATGTTCACATGTTCACAGTTCTGTCCTGCTCCCAGCCAAGTGACTAGATGTCCAGCCAGATGACCGGGTCATGAAGTACCCTGCCCAGACTGCTCTCTGACCCACTCCAGGGAGGACAGAGAATGGGAAGAGGAGGGAGATTGTCAGTGGGGATGGATGGGCTATTTAATTGAATAATTCCCGGTGCAGTTATTATTACCATTGCCCTCAAGCATCCTAAGCATTGCTGAGCCATGTGTAAGAACTCACGCCACTGACCTTTTTACTGGATTCGTGCTGGCACCTGTATCAGCTGTTTGCATGCTTTGCTTTTCTCTTTTCTGGCTTGTCCTTCACTCCCTCTATCACCAACTGAACTTCTCTATCTCCCCTCAGCTGTTTCCTCTTAACACAACCAACACCTTCACCCCACCCACGCCGCACTCTTTCTCCCCTTCCTGTCCATTGTGGAGAGGCAAGAGAGTTTTGAACAGCACCCGAAGGCTTTACCTCTAGCTGACCTCAAACTCAGCTCCCCTCCTCCCTTCCTTTCCTCCTTTTTTTAACTCTCCTTGTCAGGTTCCTCCTGCCTCTTCTTTGAAAGCAGCATGCTCATTACTCGACAGGGAGCGCTGCTATAAGCAGATAGATGATTACCTCTGTAGATGCTGCTGGATGTTGGTTCTGCTTCTTTTTTTTCTTGTCAGGCCATAAAAGATGAAGCAAAGAAGAGCTCACATAGCTGATTTTTGTCCTATGTGAAGTTCAGTGGGTCACTAGCACAAAGTTGTTTACAATTATCTCCTTCTTTTTTTGAATGCTCTTCTTTTCACATGGTTCCAGCAAGCCTGACCCCAATCATGTACTGTACATCCTACACATCCAGTCATGAACAGGATATCTAGTAATACTTTGTCCTCTAACAAGCACCCTAACCCATACCCCAAACCACACACACACACACACACACACACACACACACACACACACACCACACAAATGCACACACCCTTTTGCGACATGAATAAACAGGATATTGTTCTTTGACCCTTCGGATCAGTGTCATGGTTATAGTCTCTCCTGCATTGTGCAAACACCAGTGTCAGTCATTAGAAAGTCATATTCTGAGTAGCGGTGTACCACCATACCACGTACCACTCTCAAAAGGTATGTTTTTAATTCAAAGTGTTTGTCCATAACTGTACTTAGTTAGCTACAAGCACAATGACACAAGATAAGAAACAAATGATCGCAAGGGTATAGTCATTTTTAGCATCGTTAGATCAGACGGAATCGGGCATTTCTCATTGTATTTGCACGAAACCCAATTCAGGAATGAAATCTGCATGAAATTTTTCAACACAAGCAGAGGCGTACAGTCTTGGGATTTTCCAAGCATGCTTACAACAATGAAGTGTTTTGCATATTGAAACATTCATATGCAATAAACGGCATGTTTCCGTGTTTCAAGCGCATTGAACCGCGAGTCTTTGTGCTCTTAAATTAAATTGTGTTTAGAGATGATTCGAATACCCACACTTGAACAACATATTTGACCCCTGCTTATAGCCATATAAAGAGATGAAATGTTAAACCAGCATATATCCTGTCAGCTGAGGGTTATGGATTTTCGAGTCTTCATTACAGGTTCAAATAAAGGGCCCATTTGCTCCCTCCTTCCCAGCAGGGTGCACATGTACTTATGTCACCGAGGTGCTCCGTGGGGTAGAGCAGGAGACAAGAAGAAGGGCAGGGATAGCACACTTAAAAAAAGACAGTATCCAAGTCGGCCCTGCTGTGCCACATCACCCCTTTCTCCCGGTGCCCTGTTATTTTTACCCTTGACTTCTCATTGTTGTAACAGCGGCGTATCATCTGAGCCGTGCCACAGACCCCTGTGGAGGACTCTCTCCTCGCTCACCTCTGCCTGCCCCTCTCTCATGTGTAATCAGAGATCCTCTCAAATGTCAAGGTGGGACAAATGGGAGTCATTCCCTCCTGTAATGGCCCCAGAAATGGACTGGAGTGCTCCTCTCCCCTCTCTCACTCGGTCTTTCTCTCTGCTATCTTTAAGAAATCACACACCTTTTTCATCCTTTGTATTTTTTTTTGGTTGCTCTCTTTTCATACTTAAAAAAAAAGTTATACTAATTTCCTGCCGGCCTTTTTTGGTTCCTTTGTAAATGATATCGCACAGTTTCTAACTGTGTTTTGTCCATGTTAAACCTTTTCAGGAGCCGGTGTATCGCTGACATAGTTCTTCATAATAGCTCCAAGTCAAGCTGACTACATAATAAGGCCGTAACAGATATAGCTACTTTACTTCCAAGAAATGTTTCAAGAAATTACCCCAAAGGCTTGGTCGCTTCATTTGGAAACGCATACATTCAGCGTGCGAACGCTCCGATCTGCACTCAGAAGCATGTATGCTGTATTTGCTGTATGCAAAACAGATTCATTTCCCAAGCATACTAAGTAGGGGGGGGAATGTGCTAAATGTGTGTTCCCATTTTGCCATGGGCAGTTTTCTAATTGATTGTAGTTACTCATTCCCACAATATTCATTATAACAAAATGTGTACTATGAAAGGAAATATTGGCAGCACCGCTCACAGCATTATTGCATCCTGTTAAAAAATGTAACATTTAAAAAAAAGTTTCATTTTTATTGAGAATATTTGAAAATAGTTGAGTTATATGTGGGAAAAAGCCCAGCTCATTCTTATTTTAATACTTTACTTAAGGGAAAGTCATCAGGGTTTTTTTTTTTTTTGCATTTCATCCACATTTTTCTTCTCATTGAGTTGTCTTGGAGCAGGACTTAACTTTCAGATGCATTAAAACCAAATCTTGTTAAGTGCATTACTTAAAAAGAACCACCTGTTTTACTTTTGGTTCGATAATATCTTAAAAGGCCTAAACCTCCAAATTAGCAGTATCACACTAGTACAAGGAACTACAAGGTAACTACTGACAGATAGTCTTGTTGTTATGACCGATTGGTCATGCTTCATTGCTCCAGTAAGGGAATAAAGTCCAAGTGTGTCCATGGAGAATTACTGGAAATATGCACAACTCTGTTTTGGCCCTGAAGGCACGTCAGTGGCTCATAGGAGCAGAAAGCGAATCAGCTGAACATACTTCCCCAGGGTTCAAAGTGCAGTGGGCCTCACTTGTGAGGTGAGCACAGGCAATTCAGACAGCCTGCTAACAGTGGGAGCTTTTGTGGTCAGTTTTATTTCCCCCACTTGTTTCTTGTCTCCTCCCATCATCCCTTAAGTTCACATTAGTGTGAGCCTGCTCTGTGCTAAGCGGGGAAGGAGCCCCCCCGGGGGCAGAAATCTCCCTCCTGTCAGTCTGGGTGCTCATATTTCTGAATAAGGGATTATTGTGCTTGTTGCAGAAGGGGTGGGGAGGTGGGGGTGTGCAATAATTGAGTCTAAACAGCCAAATTCATTAATTTGATTGTTGGCGATGGCAGATCTCTCGACAGTGTAATTAGGAGAGCTAATGGATGGAAGCATGCTAAATCCATCAATGCTAATGATAATTGCAGTTTAGGAAAGCGAATATGCTTACGAACGTGTGGCCAGGGCCGCTGCAAAATCCGAAACAGCTACAGCGTCTAAAAATACGTCTAACCGTGTGGGGGTGACACCCAGAGAGGCCCATTGATGGTTGCAGCTGGGCCATCTGGGTGGGGAATATCCAACTTTTCATCCATCTTTTTTATCTCCATCCATCTATACAGAAGCATGGTTGGCGAGTTAACCAATCATGCCCTCCGCCCCTCGCAAGTGAGAACCACTTCTGAAGCCGTCGGCCCTGATTGGCTGGTGGTTTATTCCACTGGGTGTGCTGGCATGCTCCAAGAACCTAAACTCGTGCAATAATTTTCTGTGGTTTGAGAAGTTAAGGTTAGCTTAAAACAACCCTCTGGTTTTTTATTTTTTTTCCTGTTTAAATAATTATATATCTCCCTCCAATCGAAATCTTGAAGTCAGAAAGTTCATTAAGGTTAATGTTTTGAGCTGCGAACATTAAGACGTAAGCTTCATTTACGGCCTCATTTTTTCTTCCTTACTTCCTTGTCTGTCCAGGCAAGCTGACACAAGGGTCATTAAAGCTGGACTGGTGCCCAAGGAAAAATGGAACCTGTTATTCTAGGCTCAGGTTAATGAATGTCACATGCAATGGGGATGCAGTGAGGGATGGAAAGTGGAGAACGACAGATCATTTTATTTGAGCGAGGCATGTCCCGCCCCCAGGCTCGGAAAAAGTAACTCAGAGATCAACTGATCTTTGCCCTCCCCCGCTCACTTATTCAAACCTTAACAATGTTTTACCAAAACCCCAAGTGGCAGTTTGTTCGACAAGTCTCATTAATACATTGAGTCCCTGGGCCTGGAATTTTCTGACAGCCTACAACAAGGTCCGTTTTCCTGTTAAGTCTCCCCGGGTCCTGCAGAGCCGTCCCAAGTCTGCTTTTTAGCCAGTTCCACTTATGTTCCCCAGAGCTGTTTTTACATGTTATAGGTGACATGTTTTCATGTCAGCTTGCAGACAGAGAAATGCTTGAGAAAGGAGGTCAGGCATTTGTTCTTTATGCAGTTGAAGCAAGGGGCGATAGCAAAGAAAGAGCTCTTGTTCTGAGGGGGGGTTCCCGCAGCAAGCTTGAGCTTATAAATGGTCTGATTAAGAAATCTAACCAATTGTGTGAGCCTTATACAGTCTGTCATAGTGTTATTGCATTGCCTTAGATTGCATTGCTTTTGTAGAACCATATCAAGCAGACATTTATAGAGGGAGGACAGATTATTTCCATGGGAAAGCTTCAGGCAATATAACTGTTATATTGTTAGGCCGGTGGTTTGTCGCCTTCTCTTTAGCTTTGTGAGGAGGGCTAATGTTCTCGTTTGACACTAGCGGATTGCTTTCTCTCTGTGCCTGAAGAAAGAAGGCAGGCTAATACATTTGAGTCGGTGAAGCGAAGGTCGTTGAGAATTACATTGCCCCCCTACCACCACCACCTCCGCACCCACCCACCGCTTCTTTTCCTCTCTTTTTTCCTTTAATTTCCCCACTGGATTGGCAAACCGTTTTCACTATTAGCACTGTGGTAGGCAGCTAACTGTGTGTGTGTGTAATTATCTGTGTGTGTTGTGGTGTGCTAGCAGGCCCACCCAGGCCCAAAGCAGACTAGACAGATAAATAGGTGCACAGCTCAACTAGATTGCATTGTCATGGGGAATAACAACAAGAGCAGCAGTGATGCAGCATAAAAGGTCATCGCAAAGGCTCCTGGGAAGAGGAATCTGGGTTTAGCTCGACAGGTCAGTGGGACGCAGACAAGCGGCAAACCCCCCAAAACTATGGAGAGGTTTATAAGTAGGCTATGTTCATGTGTTGCCTTTAATATCTAAAATCAAAGTTGTTAACTGTCCTCTGTCTCCCCCCCCCTCAGGATTCTTAGCCCCTAGAGGTGAGCACCCACAGGTGTTTAAAGTAGCAGATTAGAGCTGCATTTAACACAGCTGGCAAAGGGAGTGACTTCTGAAGGCGTCAAAGTGCTCGGCCAAGCGTTTCCCGTAATGTCTTCCAGATGATAAGGGCCTGGATGGATTCTCTGTTAGAGAAGCGGAGCATGTGGGACCCGGTGGCGCAGAACCGCTGGAGTTCTGGCTGATGCACCAGTCATTTAGGAACAAATAGAGACATTTTGGAGTAGGAGGTCTCCTCTCGCGTTCTCTTCCACAGTGAGGACCCCCCGGGGCGTGTTCTCTCTTCCATCTGCAGTCTCGCTCCCGCTGCGCCGTCTTCACGAGGGCCATCCAAGCTGATGATGATGATGTGCCAGGGTGGAAATGCAGTAAACAGCTTTTCTCGGTGTGATCGGAATCGAAATAGAAGTCCAAAACAAGCTTTTTCCTCTCTTTGCTTGGAGGGGTGAGAAGGCAGTCTGTGAGGGCTGATGAGATGAAAACATTAGTTAGTTAGTTGTCTAGCTTCTTTTCACACGCCTAATGCTGAGCGTGCACACGTGTGTGTGTGTGTGTGTGTATGCGTGTGCATGCATGCATGCATGCAAACACAGAAACTCAATCAGTTGTAGAAAATCGGCTGTACTGCAGCTTGCTCTTCTTTCGTTCTTCATCGCAGTGATGCATCTCTGCATCAATTTTTTAGGCATCTGGCAATGCTCAGCTTTTGGCAGTTGTGGGGGAGGGAGGTGGGGGGGATAGCTGCAGAGACAGAGGCTCTGAGGTGAATTATAAGTCTGCTGATAGAACAGAGCAGGGCCATGGGAAGATTGATGTTCTCTTTTGTGAGCTGGGAACCAAGAGGAGAGGAAAGGAGAGGACAGGAGAGTAGAGGAGAGAAGAAATTGATTGTGTGTAGACTCGAAACAAAGTGGGAAGAAATCTTATTGTTGCAGCTTCCTGTCAAGAGTTAAACTCAAATGAAGAAAATGCCTATGCCAGTAAGACTTTTGAAAATAAACTCTGTTTTCTCAGGTGACTCAATCAGTTTAGAATCTATTCAGTTTTATTCATATAGTCCCAAATCAGTCACCTCGAGGTGCTTTATTTTGTAAGGCAAAGACAACAGTACAGAGAAAACCCCATCAATCAGTTGACCCCTTACAAGCAAGCACTTGGTGACAATGGGAAGGAAAAACTCCCTTTAACAGGAAGCAACGTTCAGCAGAACCACGCTAAGGGAGGGGCAGCCATGTGCCAACCTCTCTGGACCACACCCATCCTCAGAAATATTATAGAGCCACAGGGTGTTATAAATACAATACATATTAAAAATACATGAAGTGAACCCAATCTTTTCAGTCAGATTTTGATGGCAGTTGTAATGCAGTGACGTCGCCTGTGTGTGGGGTCATTCTGAAAAAAGATTTCGAGTGTAAACATCTGGCTATCCAAGGCTGTTGGCAGGCAGACAGCTGCTTTCTTGGTATCAAACCTTTAACCTGACACGCTAAAGATTTAAAGCAGCGGTCCCCAACCCCCGGGCCACGGACCGGTACCGGTCCGTGAGTCATTTGGTGCCAGGGCCGCGAGAGTGAGACTCGGGTGTGAAATGTATGGTTTTCAGGGTTTTTATCGGTTTTTAGCGTTATTTTGTTATCATTTTTTTTTCGTTAACTCGGTTTTCCTGGGTCTTTTCACGTTTGTTTTGAATAGATCTTCTTTTTTTTCTGTACCGGTACTAGCTTTATTTTGTTGTATTTATCCGCGACACCTGGTCCGTGAAAATATTGTCGGGCACAAACCGGTCCGTGGCGCAAAAAAGGTTGGGGACCGCTGATTTAAAGGAAAGAAGAAGAACAAGGCTCAGTGTGTCTTGACAGCTCCATATCACCCCAGATCACCCCATCTGAGCCGAAAGACAAGTGAAGCCATCCATCCACCGCGCTGCCTCAGGAGACCTAATTTGTAGCGCTGACACTTCTGTCCAGCTCTACAGTTAGTTACCCTCTGTCCTCGCCTCTCACATGCCAGTCCCTCTTGCTCGCCTTAATGTTTTGCATATGAAAACCCGGCGGGCACTCCCCTTCCCACTTCATCCCAAACCACCGCTGGTAATTCAATTCCTGTTTTACAAAAACATTTTTAAAAATTTGAGGCAGGTGAAGTAAACCATTTAGCAGAAAAAGGTGTCAAAGGGTACATGTTGATACATGTGAGGTCTCACCTGAGGGATTTGGTCCACCCTCGCCATCATTCAAAGTGTAAATCGCCTTTTTGTGTAAAATCCCACGCATTAAGGGAGTTTGGAAGCACTAAGGAGCCCCGGTGTTTTGACAGTAATTTGGGAATCAAGGAAAACTATGAAAAGAGTTCCTGCTCGCCAGAAGGCACATATTTTCTTCTAAGGAGACAGACAGAGCATGTGCACGACTGATTGTGACCACACACTCGCTGCGCCTTGCACACACATATATCTATTTTTTTTGTTTTATTTTAAATGTACTATGTGTGAATTATATTTTATTCGTCTGGTTCCTGATTAAGATGGAGGAACTGTGCCACAGGCCCTTGTGGTTTGGGTATGGATATCCACAGTAAGTGGCCTGGAGAGCGGAAAACTTGGCAGGATATTCGTGTTCTGGGCAATTAGGAATGTTGGAAACCTGAACTGAAATCTGCTTTTGGAGGAGCACTCAATCTGTCACTCACAGTCAAAACACAGCACGGAAAACTCATCCCTGCACATCGTTCAAACTTGCACACACACACACACACACACACATATATGCAGGCACTAGAGTGAAAACCGCAACTCAAATGCTTTTAATGTACACCTTTAACAAGTGCCTGAAAATACTCGCACCCACAGATAACCAGGGGCTAGTTAGACCACCCCCGATTGCCAAGCACTCTGATTTCTCCTCTACCAACTTAAGTTTCACATGCTAGAATCTGTGTGTGTGTGTGTGTGTGTGTGTGTGTGTGCGTGTGTGTGTGTGTGTCCTATTTCAAAGCTGTTTTCCTCTTCGACTCCCAAACTCTGCGCTGACTCAATTAAGTGGCTGCTCCCTTCAATAGCCGTGGGTCTGAAATTCCATTTGAATGTGATGTTCAAGTGTGTGTACATGTGTGTGTCTCTCTGAGTGTGTGTGTTTTAATAGCTTTAGCACCTGCTCATTCTATACACCAATCTAAGCCAAAGGCCAAAATATAATTACGTTGGAGTCCCGTTTTATTCTGTTATAGAACAGGCTCACTGTGGCTGTTATCCTGTGGTTAAACAACAGATAGACAACTGTTCAGCTCAAGTTCACCAGTTAAAGCAGTTACATAAATCTGACCCCGGTGCTGCTGGGAGCAGAAAAACCTCTGCAGTGTGTGCGTGCGTTTGTGTGTGTGTGTGTGCTCATTGAACACCAATATAATGAAAGCAAACTCTGCCCACCTGTTCTCCGAGTTTTAACCTGAGACCTCATTAGCACACAGTGTGTTATTTCCACTACATAACCTGCACAGTATGTTGTGTTGCTCTGTGGTCCTCTGAGAATGTGTGCACATGCACATAATAGCAGTAATAGTCTGATTTTCAACCTTATTACCTAAACACTAGACTCAAAAAAGAATATGATTCATATACAACATTGTAGGACTGACACTCCCGCCCTTGTGTCCTCTCTGTTCAGATATGACTATGTGGAGGTACGAGATGGCACCGATGAGAGCGGTCAGTTGGTGGGGAAGTACTGTGGAAAGATTGCCCCTTCTCCAGTCGTCTCTTCTGGAAACCAGCTTTTCATCAAATTTGTGTCTGACTACGAGACCCACGGAGCAGGCTTCTCTATCCGATACGAGATCTTCAAGACAGGTAGGTGACAGTTATCTTTTGCACAATAGCAACATTTTTCACATTCATGTTAAAAATATATTTATCTTGTATTCTACATTTAAAAATTGCTATCTTGCATATTTTACATCAGCAATATCAAATTGTGCATGCTGTTATTCAAGGATGGAGGAAATCATTTCTCCTTTGTTCTTTTTAACAAAAAGAAAAGGGGATGCTGCAGAGTAACAAACAGAAATGCAACTGACAAAACTTACCTCAAAGCAAATTTAGTAGCTCTTCTTGAACACAGACTGTATATTAAAGATTTACAGAGCTGCTGTGATGTCACCAGTTGTATTGTTTGCTTGTTTTTTGGAGCCAGAAGGGGCCATTTTTCAGTGAGTTATTATTACCGAATATTAGCTAGCTTAGTTAGCACCTTTCTGGGAATTTAACTCACTGAAATTCCTCTTGGACGATTTGTTAGTACAATAATGAAACCATAAGCAATATCACTTGTCACATAATTTCACACAAAATTCTCCAAAAGACGATTAACAGCACAAAAACTGTCAAGGGGCCTCGTTCTGTGGCTTCAATTAGCTGAGGTAATACCTCACTAGACAGCTAGCAGTTATAACCACCTGGGTCAACACACGGAGCGATCGTGGCTCAAAGAGTTGGCAGTTCGTCTTGTAACCGGAAGGTTGCCGGTTGGAGCCCCGACTCGGACACTCTCGGTCGTTGTGTCCTTGGGCAAGACACTTCACCTACCTAACTGCTGATGGCTAGAGGGGCCGATGGTGCGATATGGCAGCCTCGCTTCTGTCAGTCTGCCCCAGGGCAGCTGCGGCTACAACTGTAGCTTGCCTCCGCCAGTGTGTGAATGTGAGAGTGAATGAATAGTGGAATTGTACAGCGCTTTGAGGGCCCCGAAAAGCACGGTATAAAAATGCAATCCATTATTATTATTACACCTGTCACTTGAACTGCAGATGTTCTCAATCATACAGTGCTTTAAGCCCTGAAACATTTTAAATGGATGGGTAAGAAAAAAAAAACAACGTCCACCCTTGTTAATCATGAACTTTGCATTAGAGATCCAAAATGTTTTTTGGCTGTTGACATGCCTATTTCTTCTCTTACCTTTGACATTTTATCACTGATGTATGAGGCTTGGCTCGCTTTTTGAAGACAACCTCAAGTGGCCATTATTGGAACTGCAGTTTGAAGCACTTTTTGCATCAGCTGTGGTTCGCTAAACCATTGGAAACTTAGTTGCCCGGAATTCAAAGTTGTGTTTTCCTCCTTTTTCGAGCAAGCTTACTCTGTGATGATCTTTCTTTTGTTCTTATTTGCATTGGTATTACATTTAAAATGTCTGAGCTGACACCTTAAAGTAGTTGTTGACATCTTGCTTTAAGTTGAGGGAACGCTGTCACAGTCCCCTAATTTGTCAAATCTATCAAACGCGGTGCAACACGCTATAAAAGCTGGAGGAATAATTCTGATAATGAAGCAAGAAAGAGCCCCTCCATCTAATTTCATGGTTTGTTTGTGATTTAGTCAAGGCATTAGAGCATCAAATTATGCAAATGCAATATGGCAAGCAATATGCTTCATTCAAAACCAATGAATCATAGTCCCATATGTTCCATAATTGTAGCAGTTTTCATCTGGTGTGAATTATTAGACAATAAGCATGGGCATAATTTGCTAAGCGCTGATTTAACAAATGTTGTTTCAAGTGTTGGTTTATTGTCAGATGGCAATCCACAGCAAGGGTATGAACCAGCTATTATAACCTCTGATGTGCTAGTTGTGGAGAAAATTATTTCAATCCACTTAGCAGGGCTCTAGCTGAGGAAACGCTTTCAGCACCACAGTAGTATGCAGTTAGTCATGTTCCTCCCTTAATACTTAAAAATAGGACCTCTGGGTAAATTTAGGTGAGAGCCCGGTATGTTAAATCAAAAATATTATCAGGGGATGTCTGTCTTATCAGACCGAAGCATAGCAAGAAAGAGAATTTCCTGTTTAGACTGGAAGAAGGCAGAGGAGAACAGCATATCTAGAGAGTGAGTAGTGGCCAGGCAGGTGCGACAGACTCCTTTTATTAATTAACCCTAGCAGCAGTCTATGGGACAGCCCCCCGTGACCCCAGGAGACATGATAAATAGCCCAGCAAGGTTCCTCCTTCCTTTTAATCTGAGCGAGTGTGTGTTTGTGCTTGTATGTCTGGGTTTGTGCGTGTCACCATCACAGTAGGGCAGCTGGTGGAGTGTGGGTCCATTTACGAGATCAAAGCGACACACCTCGACATACGCAAACCGGTCCACACGCACACACACATTCCCCCCTGATAGGCTAGTTAAATCTGCTACATTCTTTCCACGATTAGCTTGGTATTTCCCAGTCTCATCTATTAGCCAGGACTGATTATAAATGAGGCGTGTTAGGGGCCCTTTGGCGATAGGGAAGAACTGCTGAACACACTCACAGGGAATCTAGCAAGAAACATGGATCTAAGCGTGGACAGAGAGCAAATCGGGGCCAGGGTCGAACTTTTTCATATGAATATTTTTCACCCAGTGCTATCCCCCCCTGCAGAGAAGAGCACCGTGGGTGCGCCATCACTTTCTTAGTGGATCCAGACCATCGTTAAGCTTTGAATTCACTCTGTGTTTTGACTACTGTGGTCCTGGCTCCTGCCAAGAATGGGCTCTGAGATCAATTAGCAGCTCTGTTTGTTGGAGTGAGAGAGAGTGAGAGAGAGAGGACCGAGCAGAAAGAGAGATACAAAGCTAGCTGATTAGCGCAGCTTATCAACACGCACGGCATTAGTTGGGAAAACATTGTGTTGGCTAACACATGTAACGTTAATGATGATACACAGATGCTCCGATAACGGACGGGGAAACGGGAGACTCACGCCCGTGCATGTCAATGAAGGGAAATGCAAAGAATGCAGGCTGTTTATCACTGTGATTATAGGCCCCGGCTCACTGGAAGTCAACCTTGGGGGCTGCCGCTGCCTTTCATCCTGGGTTTAACAGAAGCAAAGGTCGTGTGCAAGATAAATATGCTCACAAGGCAAACATATTCAAATGCACAGCCCCCCTTTGGGATCATATGCCAACTTTTACAAGTATGTTTATATGTGCAGGTTCACTCACGTCAGCTGTAAGCTGTGTAGTTACAAATTCAGAAACACTTGAAAAATCCTGGCATCTGTACCCCTGGCTTTCATCAGCGGCATGCCTGCAAAGTGTCTAATTGGTAGAGAACAGGTTGTTTTGCAGGCTCTCTATGGCCGCTTCTGCATCAGTCTCTACCCCCTCTCCACTCCTCAGTCCCATCCAACCATCTTAATTAGCATGGGCTATTTATTTTATAGCCCACAAATTGGCAGCCTCGCTCTGCTGGCTGAGGTCTGGCGAGAGGCGGGAAGAGCTAGATGGTGGTGAAGAAAGAGATAGACAAGAGGGATAAGTCGGAGAGGGAGGAGTGTTTGGCCCAAAGGGAGCAGTTCAGCAAGCTGCTAGTGTTTGTGCATCTCTACAGAGGCATTTGACGCCCAGATAAAAATAAAATGTCGATTAAAAAGAATGCGCTGGGAAAACAATGGCCTCGACTTGCAAAAATCGAGCAACAATGAGAGCGAAAAGCAGTAATGCGTCCCCCCCTCAGTGTAAAATGACTTGACGTTGGATTACCCACCAATGAAATCCGGCTGCTTTTGTAAGAAGAAGATCTGTGTTTGTCCTGTCATCTGACAGAACTGCACTTAAAATCCTCAAGTGGATTCTGGAAAGAACCGTCCTCTTTAAGTGTACGCGTGTGCGCACACGCGCAACATATGTTTTCTTTTAGCAGCTCCTCAGTTTGCTTAGAGCTGCTCCAAGGCTGGCCGAGCTCCCATTGAAGTGGGAGAGCAGGCAGAGATAGTGCCACTGGTAGCCCCCACCCCACTCACACACACACACACACACACACACACAGCTCATCCTAATTGCTCGGCAGAATGACTAAGCCTGGAGTGAGGCCTACCATGCCACACTAAAATATATATGTTCTCATGCAAAGGCCCTGTTTATCATGTCATGGAGATGTGGTTGCTTTTACTCTGAGCACACACCTGTGAAAACACTTTGAAGGTGTGTGCGTGTGCTGAGTGGGACCTAATGGGAGGGTGGCTTTTGTGGACGACACACCCTGATGCCTGATGGCAGAGGTCACATCTGGAGACGCACTGTCATTGTACACACGCACACACACACACATGCAAGGCCCTCATGGAAACTCGAGACAACAAATTTCTTTCAGGGGAGCCCGAGGGATACTGTGTCCCCAGCCCACCCCCATCCTATCAGTGCAGTGTCCTCCATCCCTGTAAGTGGGGAAGGCAGGGTGATGTCATAGGCGCATGCTAAATACCACGTCAGTTGTGCAGAGCCTCAGGATGTGTGTGTGTGTGAGTGTGTGGGGGTAAATGCAAACCTGCCTCTTCCATCTGTTTCAATGACAGACACTCCACAGGCTCCAGGTTAATGTTTGATTTAGTGTGGAAGGAGTTAATTCTCCACCGGCAATTAACCCTTCTGTCAGTGTGGCATGAGAACAAAATGGGAAGGGGTGGGGGCGGGCGTGAAGGCGGTGGGGGGCATTAATGGCGCAGGGGGGCAGAACTGGGATAATAATCAGCCGGAGAGCGACATAGAACACAAACAGTGGTGATTTACTTAACAGCCTAAGAACAACACCTTCAGCTTCTATGGCTCCAGCCAACCCACCCTGACTTGGGTGGGTTGGTGGGGGGCAGTGATGATTAGATGCAAAGAAAAAAAGTTTGAAGTGTTAAAGGAGCAGAAAGAAAAAGAGGGGGACAGCAGGAAAATAGCAAGAGGCTGTCACATTTGACACCCGTTCCCTGGTTGTTCTAATGATTAACGCACAGTCTCCGGTTTTCTCTCAGCACTCAGAGCAACACAGAGCACAAGCAATCAGGGGAGACTTAAGAGTTGAAAGGCGCACCACTGCCTTAATGTCCAGACCACATTTATTTAGCATTCATTATGAATCTCTCACTCTAGCAAAGATTGAAATCAAATCCCCATTAGATATCGTTTTGCCAGCTACAACTTGCCCTGTTAAACAAATTCAAATCATTCAGGAAGCAAGTTGCCAGTGACATCTGTTTACTCCTCCATCCAGAGAAGGACTCCATATAAATGAGAGTTAACAGAAGTCATTACTGCCAGCGGTAAACAGTGGAGTGTCTGGTTGGAGGCTGCCACTAAATGCTGTGCGCTCAAGGTTGCTTCTTCCTTTCTTTGTCCCGTCCTTCTGCTTTAAGTTTAAAAGCTGCAGTTTGCGCGTGCTTGCTCAGTCACACTTTTTCATGTTTGCAAACCTGTTTTTTAACCTTTCCTGTTTTTAAGAAATCTACGAGGAGAGACACCCACAACTGCAGCAGTAAAACAGCACAGGGAGAGACAGGGAGTAACTGAGGTGCAGGGTGTTAGCCTTTGGTTGACAGCTGGATATATTTGTCTCCTGAAGCTCCTTGTCAAGACACACGCAGCGCATGTAGGGGCGATGCGACAGGAAAGCGTGACTGCTTTTCTGTTTGCCTCTCGCTCGCATCAGCACAAAACATCCTGGGCGTAGTGAGAGGAGCTGGGGACAGAAGCCCTCCCATGTGGAGACGGCAGATAAAAGAGATCTGTTGGGTGATTATCTCACCGGTGGGAGCAACCAGAGTGCTCTGTCTCTCTCGCTCCTCTTTTTTCATTTGGAGGGAGTTGCATGCAGCCAGGAACAAAAAAGCTGACAGTATAAGAAGGTTTGTCCTTGCTTTCGCCTCAGTTATGACAGTTCAAAAAGAACATAGCAACAGAAATGTTGACGGTGAGGTTGGTTCAGTTTGGGGACAGTATCTCTGGTTAATGCCTTTTAGCATTCAGAGGAGAAGTCTGGTGTGGGGACCTTGGTAACTACCAGTGTTTAGCCGAGATAATCAGAAACCAGTAGAAATGATACTGTAAGAGCTGTAGTTTTACTAACAAAAATTTGTGGTGGTACTGTGCTCTTTGACTGCCAAGCCTACTGCTTGGATTTCGACAGGTTTTCAGCGTGAACCCTTTCCAAACTTTAAATCTGTTCTGGTCAACTGCTGAGCTGAGATAAGGGTCACGGTAGAAGCTGATGAAATGGATGGAGAGTGGAGCTCGGAGCCAATATCCACACGAAATTCAGCACATTGACCTGAATAGCACTCTGGATGCTACAGCTGTCTAGAACACTCACCACAGAAAGAACTGGCTTGCATCTATAGTTTTACCCCCCCACCCCCACCCCCAGAACTGCGTGACATTAATATCAAATGTGGCAAAGTGCAGATCTCCAGCATCCAGCAGCCCTCTCATCCCGGGGAGCACTCTCCCTGAACAAAAATCAATCCAAATTTTTCCTGGGGTAAATACGAAGGGGGAAGCTGAGAAATTAATGGCGCCCACTGTTCGCGAAAGCCACACTTTAGCCGCCGCACTAAATGTCAACTCTTTTTGGAGTCAAAGCGCCGGCTCGCTGTGGCTTTCAGCTTGGGACGAGGGGAGAAAATCAACGTGGCTCTCCGTCCCTTCACTCAAAGCACCGGTGGACAGGCTCAAGTGGGGTTGATGGTCTTCAATTAGGGGCCCAGCGAGATGCTTGAGTGGCGATGGAAAAAAAGCAGTTTGCCACATTCATTTAAGCTGCAGTGACTGTGGCACGGTGGCTCTGTCTAATGATAACTCCCTGCAATTTTGGTTTCGATTGGCCCCACCTGCACCCATCACGCCAGCTGCCAGACAGGCATGAAAATGATGTTATCCTGGATACATTTCTACAACTAATGGCTCAAAATAATTGCCCCGAACGACTGTAATTCTGTTTTTTTTTTCTGATTTTCTATCTCTGTGTATATGTTTGTATAAAACAGGCGCTTTCTAACACTTGGGACTGATGCTCGAGTCTGCATAGTGAACGCATCCTAATGTCTGTCACATACATTTAAACATTTTCAAGCAGCTGCTAGTCTCAGTTTTTTTTGGTTTTTTTTGACTCACATGTCAATCATTCTTAAATCATAATTTTGTGCTTGTGAGAAGTGTCTGCCATGGGAAATGCGTTAATACTCCTCATCAGCTGAAAGGTAGCTCTCCGGGGAGCTGTGCATAAATATTTTGACTTTTCCTGGTGTAAAACTGTGTGTTTAGGTGTGCGTGCGTGCGTGTTGATGAATGCGCAGTCGTTCACTTTGCTTTCCATCACTGACGCTGTAATTTTGCTCGAGCACCTCTCATATGTTTCGCAGACATGAGAACATCAGAACAAATCAAGCTCTTTATTCATCATTCCCCCGATTCTGGTGATTGAGGCCTTTCACTAATGTTTACACTTTCAGACCAGATGTTCCTCCAGTTTTAACACACATACAGACAGTGATGGAGTGTGATGCTCAAAAGCTCGGAGCTTTTGAACATCCAGATGTAGAGATCCAGATGTGAAAACAAGAACTACTGAGGTGGTCTTGCACCTATGGGCCGTATACTGTCCTCCCCTCAGTAGGGCAGCTGGAAGGCTGAGCTTCTAAAACTTACTTTAACACCTAAGCAACTCACTTAAGCAATAGTCATTCAAATGTCTTCCTTTGTCTCCCATTCATCTTCTCACTTCGCATCTCACTTCTTCCTGTCGTCCTTCCTGCAGGTCCAGAATGCTCCAGGAACTTCACCTCCAACAGCGGCATCATTAAGTCACCTGGGTTCCCCGAGAAATACCCCAACAACCTGGACTGCACTTTCATGATCTTTGCACCAAAAATGTCGGAAATCATCTTGGAGTTCGAGAGCTTTGAGCTGGAGCCCGACCCAACACCCCCTACTGGTGTGTTCTGCCGCTATGACCGGCTGGAGATCTGGGATGGGTTCCCTGGAGGTGAGTGAATGGGAAGAACAGAGAATTGAATACAATTTAATGTGAAAGTGTGAGGCATTGCAGCAATGCATCATTTAACAATTTAGGGCACCTCTGCTACCTGCTGGGCAGCGTTAGATCACTTAATATACACAGATCAGGCATAACATTATGGCCACCTGCCTAATATTGTGTTGGTCCCCCTTTTGTTACCAAAACAGCCCTGACCCATCGAGGCATGGGCTCCACTAGATCCCTGAAGGTGTGCTGTGGTATCTGCACCAAGATGTTAGCAACAGATCCTTTAAGACCTGTAAGTTGTGAGGTGGGGCCTCATTGGATCTGACTTTTATGTCCAGCAGATCCCACAGATGCTTGATTGGATTGAGATCTGCAGAATTTGGAGGCCAAGTCAGACAAGCTCAAACTGACTGTGAACCTCAAACTATTCCTGAACCATTTTTGCTTTGAGGCAGAGCGTATTCTCCTGCTGAAAGAGGGAGTGCCATTTCTATGCGTAGGTAGTGATGTCCACATGCATGGCAAGAACCAAGGTTTCCCAGCAGAACATTGCTCCAAGCATCACACTGCCTTTGCAGGGTTGCCTTCTTTCTATAGTGCATCCTTGTGCGCCACACACGCAACTGATCAAACTCACCCTTGCCCATTTTTGCTGCTCCTAACACATCAACTGTGAGGACAAAATGTCCACTTGCTCCCTAATGTATCCCACCCACTAACAGGTGCATTGATGAAGAGATAATCATTGTTATTCACTTCACCTGTCGGTGCTTGTAATGCTGTGCTTGATCTGTGTAGACACTGCTGTGGAGCTGCTACTTTTGAACTCATGTACACTTTATGACTCCTTACTAATTAAGCTACAGTTTGAGCTCCTCTGTTATTATACATTTTTTCTGTTATTACTAAGTCGTTTTGTTGTTTCTAAAACTACAAAAAACTCTGGTATTTGAAAGTCAGAGATCTAATGTCCAACCAAGTGTAGAAGTTAGCTGTGTCAACACCAGCATAACAAACATGGGAAAATATGTGTTATCGCACTATTTAGAAAACCTGTTAACCTGTGGTGGGAGCGTGAGAATGCGGGTGAGTGGAGTGATAAGTTTCAGCTTCGCTGCTCACTGTTTTTCCAAAAGGAAAGGAGCAACTTTAAACAATAAGATGACATTCTTTGGGCAAGAAGGCTAACTACCTTAACCATACTTGGAAGTGGTCTAACAGAACGCTTTGTCTTTGCCAAATGCTGAACACTTCCTGTCACAATCCTCCCATACTTCCTTTTTCAGTCACAGACCGTATGCCTAGTGCCTGTACATTTGGGAGTTCAATGTCCAATCTAGGCTGTAATGTTTAAATTGATGCTTTTCAGGGTGCTGACATGTGGAGAACACAGTCTGATCTTGCAGGAAATTGCTCCAAAAAGAATTTCCTTTGCAGGATTCTTTGTGTTTCTCACCAGAAGTGCTTATTAGAGTCAAACAGCACTCCGTGGGACGTCTGCTGCTCTTGGTTTACCACAGGCCACAACGTTCACGTGGATCCAGGCACACAATCAAAATATTCCCCCATAAAATGGCGTTCTAAAATCCATCTATCTAAAAATAAATAAATAAATAAATCAGCAGGTGAGCGACGGAGCAAGAGCAAGCAAGCAGCGTTCAAAGCAAGGCTTCCATTGCTCTGGGATGATGCTTTGAACTCGGCAAGCGAAATCACCTCTTGAAGTTTTCAGTTTTTCTCCTGGCTATTCCAACACAGGGTGCAGACAAGATGAAAGCTTCTCTTAGCCATCAGTGGCAGAAAATTGAAAGAATTTTATCTTGTTGCGTTCAGCACAGTGCACATCAGTATTCTCTGCTTTCACGTCGGAGGTGATAAGGTTGAAGCGCAAATCGCGGCGCCTTTTCAAGTAAGTTTACTTAAAGCTCAGTTTTCTTTGAGCCCGTGTGTCTGTAGATGTTAACTTTTGCCAAGCTGACCTTTGATTCCACAAAATATTTCCACAACTCATTTGTGCAACCCCTCCTCCCTGCCAGAGGTGACGCATGTCTAATTTTCAAGACTGGTGTTGATTAAGTCGATTCTCAAAGACTCTGGGAGCTGAGAATATGTCACATTATTAGCACCTTTTAATACATATTTTTACAGAAGACACTGGGGGTCTAGAAAAAGTAACGTTTCCGGCACTGCTTGATGATTAAGATTCAGATCTGTCTCAGTTCATCATTGCATACAGGAAGCTTTGATGAGAGCAGGAACTGGAAAATGCCATTTTGAACTGATGTAGCGTCACGTCACTCAAGTGTTGCCGCGTGTGATCCACAGTCCTGTATAAAAATAAGCCACTACTGAAGCATGTCGGCTTCTGCCAGGTGGTTCCTGTGGTGCGTGCAGGATCGATAATTATGCATTAGCACGGAAGACTGGAGGCAGAGGTGGGAGACGTTTGGGCAGGCGCAGGTCTTCGTGAAGCAGCAGGGGGGGGGAGGATCTGTGCTACTCCTTACCCCTGTTCTTAAAGTGCACCTCGCTCGACAGGTGTGTCGTGGAACCTCAGCGAGCCATTTCCCTGGGAAAGGCTGGAGAAAAGGCAGCAAGGTTCTTGAAAATATCATAGTGCTGGGGACTCATGCAGATAATCCAGATGTTTTTTCAGCTCAGGTTCAAAAGCAAACATACAGTAGAGTCGCACATTTGTTCACCAGGCACCTGGTCTGTGAAGATTAATTTGAGCCGTCACATTGCTCCCGCCCCCCCCCCCCCGAGCCCCAGCAGTCTGGCCTTTGCCTTTCATGTAGGAGCCGGGCTGGAAGTGGCATGTTTTGGATGACAGGAGGCCACGGGGAGGCAGGACTGTCACTCGCTGCTGATCACAGCATTACTAATCACAGATAAGCTCCAGCTCCCCCAACAGGAACGCACACTCACCAGTGCGCACGGATCACAGCACACATCAGAGACGCAGGGCAAGGTCATTGTGCTCCCGCGCTCACCCTCTCTCTCTCCCTCCCTCTTCACCCCCATCGTTCTCACTCTCCCCGCATTTCTCCACCTCCAACCTTTCATCCATCCTGTTTTCCCATTCTGCTCAGTCTGCCCGGCCGAACACATCGCTCTCCCACTTTTATTGCTTTCCGACTTTTAATGCTTCCCCATTGTCTCGCTCCAGTCTTTACTTGTTTGGCCTCGCTGGGCCACGGCTGTGTCTGCCTCAGGTCTAAGAAAACAATTGTGGGTACAGGAGGTTTGTGGTATTTACAGCCAGCAAATAGAGACCATGACCCCCCCGCACGCCACAGGTTGTGCTTGCTTTTTTTTTTTCCCCCTGTGGCAGGCAAACGAACAAACAGAGTCTTTTCTCGCTCTTCTTTATTGGGTCGATTGACACACCAGGTTTCACACCTCCACGGTGGGGGTGAGGGGCTAGTTAAAAGCCATGTGTGACCTTCACCCAAGTCTAACTCGAGGAACATATTATATGTTTGCACTTATTCCCTCTTTTTCTCTCTCCAGTTGGCCCACACGTCGGAAGGTACTGCGGGCAGAACACCCCGGGCAGGATCATCTCTTACACAGGCATCCTGGCCCTGACAATCAACACCGACAGCGCCATTGCAAAGGAAGGCTTCTCTGCCAACTTCACCGTCATCGAAAGAACTGTTCCAGAGGGTGAGCTGGCATACACTCCAAAACCCCCCCAGAAAAAAGCACTTAAAATCAGACAGATGGGGATGTCAGGGAGGCTGAATCACAGGTAGACAAAGAACATAGGTACACAAGTGGGATGACTGAGGCAGAAATGTAAATTTGTTTAGTGAAAGAAAACTTTAAAAGTTACTAGCTGTAAAAGAATTAGAGGGCAAGAATGTAACCAGCCGGAGAATATTACACAAAGAAGCAGATGTTGTCTGCTACTTTCAGCGGGTCCTGTTGTGACAAGTTCCCACTTGTTAAGCAGAACTCATAAGAGTTATTAAATAAACACCTCCTGCCTCTTCATTTGGGGAATGTGTTACTGGTTACAAGTCTGCCTCCTGTGGTTTACAAGGCTTACATTTATACACCATGAGCCCAGACGGGCTCCAAAAGACGGCTTCCTCACCAGTAACAACCCTGGACGCACACTTACACACATCCCTGGGGCTTTCACATTCAGTGTCCCTGTCACAGCGCCTGACCCCCTGACCCCGTTTTGCAAAACTTTCCATCTAAACATTTCATCAAGGAGGAAAAGTCCTGGTAGGAGTCATAAATCTGTCCAGAGGCAAGACCACCCCCTACACACATACCCACACCCACACATTTGGTCTTTGAATAGCAGCAGAGATGGATGAAATCCAGCCAATCTACTAATCATCTCCAAAGAGCATTTTATCTCACCCAAAGGGGAAGGCACACTTTGCTGTTGTACACATGCTGCAAATGAAAACAAGGCCACCTCGCAGCAACGAGAAGAGCTGTGACTGTTTATGTCACTTCTCTTTAGTTTACTCCGAGTCACTCGGGCTATTTTAATCACGCGTCCAAGATCAGATTACGCGGAGCAGCTTTTCACATTCGCCCTTAAGAGGCCCAGTGAAATATCTGACCTGTGATCAGCGCACACCTTCATTTAGAAGTCAGTTGCTTGGGCTTACATCACCAACTCAAACAAATCCGAGATGAAAATAAAAATCTCCAGACCCTGTCTTTGCTTTTCCAGGCTTGTACTGCTTGAATCATTCATAATCCCCTTATGCATAATACACGGTGGATTTTCTCGCTTCTCCGTGGCGAGGGGATGGGTACGCTCCAGCTGAAAGCTACTGATGAAAGGCGATAAGGCGCTGAAAAGAGGCCTTGTCTTTTGTTCTTTCTCATACACTCATCCCCTCTATCAACTGTCGCCATTTTCCTCAGCTATCAAACCCCGCTTTGGTCGCTAATCCACGTGATCAGATACCACCTTTGAAAGCGAACAGACAACCTCCTTGTGTTTTTTCATTGATCGCGGTCTGTATTCTAGGTGACGTAGGTCCCAGTACAAAAGTCTGGCAAGAACGGGCTGTCTTCTCAAAGAAAGGCGACAATGAATGCGGGAGGTGCGAGACAGTTTTCTCGGCCTCACACGGAGACTCCGGCATACCTTTGTCCATGAACACATGCGTATACAGCCACACGTCGACACTGTAAAGCACAAGGATGCACGCTGACCCACTGACTGAGGCGTGTGAGCAGGCCAGCAGATGGGGAGACCATCTGTGTTAGCTTTTAGGCAGCAGCCACACAGCAGTTCCACACTACTCTCCATCCTGAGCCCTCTGAATCTGTGCATGTGTGTCTGCATATAAGCAAATGACTGTATTTCTTTGGTCATAAGCTTTTACATTTATGCTAACATGCTACTTGAAGGATTGCCAGTTTGCTTTATGACCAATTTCCCCATTGGGGGAAAAAAAAGGAAGTAAATAAACAAGAGCTGCTTACATGAGTGGCTGTAAGTGTGCCTTCGCATACCTCTGTGTTGTTGTGGTGAACTTAATGAAAAACTGCCCGGATCAAAAGGTCATTTTCTTCATCGCTCTACAGCAGGGTCAGTATGTCCAGCCAACTGAGGTTAGAGGGGCTGACCCCAATCTGACCCAGCGGAGTCTTTTCGTTTACGGAGCCCCGGATACCACAAATCAGCTGCCCAGAGTTAACACTAACAAGTGAAGCACCTCCTCCCATGGGGCTGACCACTGAGTGTGATGTATGGTCCCCAAATACAGACACTAAACACACCTAAACTCCCACAAGAGACCAAATAAGGGAGAAAATGGGGAGAAAGGTTAAAAAAAAAAAAAAGATAAACTGCCCACAGGGAAGTGAAGGGAAACTGATCCAGTCAGTGGAAAAAAAAAAATTACTGGAGGGAAAGTCACTCTAACGCGTAATACCAGCCTACACTGAATGTTTTATGAGGACATTTTTACGTCTTAATGCGGAACGCTTCCATCCTGCTTCCATTAAAAAGTAGAGGGAGAGACGCGGGAAGGATTTACCGAGGCACTGCTGATGTGCTCCTCTTTCCCGGCCGGCAGTGCTGAGTGGCTGTCGTGCGGTGGCCTCCTCCCTTGAGATAAGCTCTGATTCTGTAGCAGGGGTGGGGGGCACTGAAAAGACATTGCTGTGTCGCATTTTGACTCAGAAATAAACATTGTTTACATTTTCCCTTTGCAGACTTTGACTGTAGCGACCCTTTAGGCATGGAATCGGGAGAGATAACGTCAGATCAGATCATGGTTTCATCCCAGTACAATCCTAGCTGGTCCCCAGAGCGCTCCAGACTCAACTACTATGAAAATGCATGGACACCAGCAGAGGATTCCAACAAAGAGTGGATACAGGTAACCTACTAACAGGAAGATAACAGCACATCATGGATAACATTTAAAATTTTTAACAGGAAGATAAATCAAAAGGCAGCGTGGAACAATTCTCCAGCTGTCTGTGGTCTGTCTTTCTGGAAGTGCGTCACAGTCTGAGGGTGTGTTGTGTATTTGACGCGACCGCTGCCTGCTCGAGCACAGTCGGTGTGCTCCGTGTTTGTTCTTCGGCCTCTGGAGGTGCAGCTTCTCCATAACACCCAACAGTTCCGATGATGAATGTCAGCTGTCCTGATGGACCTCTGGGGTGGTTAAGTTCACGCCTTACAAAAATTGCGAGTCCACTCTCTCTATCACTGTCTACCTACCTGCCTATCTCTCTCTCCCTCCCTCTGTCTTCTTGTCCTATCTGATAACTTTTCCTTCTCCGTGATAACAGAGACCGCCTCTGGGGGATGCTGGGATTTATTCCAGGCGTCCTGCCTGGCTTCACACACACACGGACACTCTCAAACACACAAACAGGCTCCGTCATATTTTTTTCTGACTGTCAGCTTATCTGCACAAAACGATCATCACCCACCAAGGGAACTTTATGTGGGAAGATTAAGGATTTAGTTCTTCCATCCCTAGACTGGGATAAGTCACATATTCCAAGTCCACTCACAGCACAAACCCCCCCCTCCAGTGACATACCCACTGAGGCACTACCTAGATGCATTCGGAGCTTGTTTGATTTATTAACCGAAAGCCTCCAGGCCTCGTAAATGCCCAGACTGTTTGTCTTTTTCGACTCTTTTCTACAGTCTTTGCTTCACTGCTGAAAACTTTGGCTCCGGCATATTCCTCAGGGGATGAATAATAGAGCTGACCCAAAGCCAAATATTTGCTTGGGGAGGGCCATAAGCAAGCTTTTCCTTTATTATTGCAATGAAAATATTGTCCTGGGGGCCCCTGTTGCTCCTTCAGACTAATTTAATCAGTGTGTGTACGTGCGCCGGTTTACGCGCACTCTCCCATGCTTGTGTGTGTCCGTGCGTTCATACTTGAGTTTGTGGATGAGTGGGACTGTCTGGCAGGGTCCATATTGTCCTGCAGAGGAACTCAGCATGTGTCAGAGTGGAACAAGGCACGGGCTCCTTTACCACTTCCTCCAGCGGTTGGATGGTCTGTTGCATTACAGCATTTGTCTTTCTAAAAAGAAAGTCCATTGTTCACAGCCCGATAAGTGTAACAGCTTAGACTTGAAGGCTGCGCCGCTCTGGTTCTCCTCCATGTCATGTTGTGAGTTATCACAATGATTTCTTGCCACTCCAGCCTCCCCCCGTTTTAGTATTGATCATATTGAGGATTTGATTTGGCAGTAAAATCTGCATTTTTAAAAGGAGGGATGTGGTCTAATGAGCATGCTGATTTCCCAATACTAATCAGATGAAAACACAGAATGAGACTTGTCTAATTTCAGACTCTGTGAAAGAGCCAAGTCTGCGCTTGCCACGTAATTTATGTTTTGGTTTTTTTTCCGAGGATGTACTTGTGCCGAGCGCTCCGAGCAGAAGTCCAATTATCACAAGTGGTATTAAAAGACTAGAATTCTTCATTCCTCTTTCATTAAGCCTGTCCGTGGTGTTGCAACAAGCTCAGTCCCCCCTCGCGGCACGTACAAATCATCTCAGTGCGCAGTCAGATGCATAGTAATCAATTCATTATTTATTTCATTATCATCCCCTGACTGCAGTTTGAGGGAGACAGTTTTATTATTCATGACAGCCCGGCCTTTGATTCCTGGGCATTTTCTTTTGCTCTGCTTTGCCTCTTCTTTGCCGAACATAATCCAGATTTGTCATCCATTTTAATACTGCCTCATTCTGATACATGGAAAGGAGGAGGGCGAGATGCTGGAGTCTGTGCGCTCTCCGCTGGGTAATTAGATTGGTGTGGTGGGTACAGCATTGAGTGCTGGGTTAGCCAGGTCATTAATCAGCCCCTTTGGTCTACACGGAGATGGACAGATGTCCTTTGAGGAGGTTTACAGGGGAGGGAAGAGGGAGGAAAGGAAGGAACAATAATCCCTCAAAACAGGTCTTTCTTTTTTCATGCTTGAAAATTTTAGGCTTACAAATCTACATCAAGGTAGAAAGAGATTTGTACGAATTACCCTGCTGCGCGACGTGCGTCTTTTTCAGATGCTTAGCAGTGGGGTTCTCTGGAGCAGGTTGAGGTATTAAAAAAATAATAAATGAGGATACACCACAAGTTTTCACACAGCACCGGTGAGGAAATGTCCGCATCTGTACAACACATTTAACTCTGAAGGGGAGGTATAATCTATGGATTGGTGTAATGGTTCCTCGGGGAGCGTGATTAGGGAAATTGCTGAGAAGCTCACATAGTGTACAATGGCTTTGTCAAGGATGTCAGAGGAAGGATCTGATGGCCACCAAGAGTCAGTAAAGCATCTGAAGGACTCAATAAAAGACACTCCAAGACTGAATCTCTGTGAGACGGCTGCCATTGATTGCACATACACACAACATGAATAATTTAGACTGTCTTGGAGAGAACCCAACTGTCAATACCTGAAAGCCTCTTTATTGAGCATCTCATAATGGCAATATACAGTACACGCTATCCCATACAGCTGGGGCTTTTATTTTTTATTTTTTTATGCTCATGAGCTTGAGCTTGTCTCCATATCTATAATTTAGCTGGAACGGATCCTGCCATTATCTTCAATCTTCTTGTCAGGATGCATTATCCCTGACTACTTTGTCAGTATTTATGTATTTTTTATGTGTCTCTGATAAGCTAAATTGTTTAATCATAAATGGAGATAATGAGTCCCTTTACTCTTGTCATGCGTGCTTTAATCTCACCTTTGTTGCAGACATCAAAGGTTCAGAAGCATATCGGTGTTTGTTGACACAATATGCCTCTTTATCTCCCACATGCAATATTAATCTCATGGTAAAGTCAACCGTTTGCGGGGGATATTGTCACAGGTTTAAGTTGCAATTTGAAACACGGGGGGGGGCACAGCCCTTCCTGCGTGTATTTGCCCAGGCAAAGCCATACAGCAAACTGTGCTTTGAATCTGAGGCCGGATAAACCTTCACCAATCAAACACTTGCAGAGAGCCTTGATAATGGTGCAATTCCTTCCACCAATCAGATAAGAATGAACGCTAAATCCATGTGGTCTGCCCACAGGCTGTATATAATAAATGGACAAAGGCATGGTTATGTCAGATTAGATTGTAAAGTCTCACTTTGAAGCCTCAAGTTAACATTATGGGCAACTGCTTCTAGTTCGTTTGTTTATTTTCTTTTACAGCCAGAACTAACCATATATGCTAATGCTAGTAAGAAAAAGATTTCATAGACATCATGTGTGTATGACACAGACATAATTTCCCACTAATAAGTGCTAAGTTACAACACTATACTTTCCGTTCCTAAGAGTTGAGCTTGCTAATTTTATAGAAAATGCTCCAAAAATCACCAATACCCCAAAAAGCATTCAGGCTTATCTTTACCTGACGGCTATGCTAACACGGGGAGCCATAACCAACAGCTGGTCAACTATGTGGTGCAGACCATCCAAGAGGTTCGTGCATCAGTTTTAGTGAGTCAAATTCTTGTGTCTTACTCATTTGTTAATTTGCGCTGATGGGCAGATGTGCAAACTGTGGATGCTAGCTTTAGCCGATAATTTATTAATCTACTCACTTATCCAAATGTTGCCATTTCTGGTTTGGAAAGGCCAATATGTCACCTGCAAAAAATCTAACACTTGAAAATGAGGAGACCAGAAACCACTGCATGATGTCATAATGTCTATATCGTTAGTTTTAGCTAGATACTGTGGCGTTGGCTTTTTTTTTTAGCCCTCTGGGTTGCAGCTTGGATCTGACACACCCTATTTTCCATCATCTAAAAATGTTCTCTAAACCCTAGATCAATGATTTGTGAAAATGTCTCCTTCATTGCTATTGTCTGCTTCTTTACCTCAGCCTCTGTTTGGGCTTACTTTCCATACCGAGTGATAAGTAATTAGAATATGGACTAGTAATTAACAGCAGATTCTCAGTTGATGAAGTCTAGTGAGAGCCGAGGAGCGGAGGCTGGCATGCAGCTGCTGGTGAGATCATCATCGTGCCTTACAAATGGAAACAATGGATGCTGTCTGTGCCTCGCTCCTTCTAGGCCTTCCGCTCAATTGGAAAATCAATGAGAGAATAGAGACCCACACTCGACTGGAGCGGCCCAAAAGTCAGACTAGAAATCGAAACATGAGGGATAGCATGATGTAATTAAATGAAACAGTGCTGCATAAGTACTCTGAGACAAAACCTCAGCTCAACCATAATCAGCTTCATTTTCAGTGCCTGAAAGTCCCATAGCCGGTCATCATCTCCAAGCGATCACGTGCAGCTGCGTATCCTGAGATCAGATCATGCAGCCACTTCCAGACATGACATACCTTCAGGTCTGCCCTGCTTCCCATCCCTATCACTGTTTCTGGGTTTCATAATCATTACTCAGCACGTTAGTCATGTGTGTGGCATGGCTGGGAATGACCCTGGAGTTAGTGTTATAATGATGATTCACAAAGGAAAAACTTGAAGCCAGACTGTTATCCTCCCTCTCCAATCACGCAACAGTGCATATGTTTAAGCTCACCCCCACCTCACGCATGACAAACCAGGCAACCTTTAACTTAACTATCGCTGTCATCCAGCCTGTACATCCCTCTTTGTCAAGAAAACAGATGATCAGCGCATGGGAAGACCTGCATAATTCAGTGCCACCAAAGAGGTGCCGTGGTGCTAAAAATAAACTGTAATCCTGTCAGGTGAACACTGTGATAAATGGAAGGTCGTGAGAGGAGCTCATAGGTCCCGGAGCATTTGAGTAATACAATTTTCATGAAAGAACAAATTAATTACAGTTTCCAGGTAATTGAGCTATTCCTACAAAGCTCCTGCTACACCAAAAGTGACTGCGGAAGAAATTAGTGAAGAGATTGCCAAAAGCTGGTTTAGAAATACTGCATCTGGGAATGGAAGCATGTCTGTTTAGCTTCGTGGCGAGGTATCTTTGCGAATGTCAGCTTCACCGAAATGTCAGCCTCCTCTCATTACCATACAAAGAAGATTGTAATCAGATTTTGTATGCAAAAAAAAAAAAAAGAAAGTGACTCGAGACTCTCCGCCTGCTTCATCACTTCTGACTATACTACCCTTTGAGATCCATAAAGCATGTCCAGGGGTTGTTTCCTGGACCGGGGCTTCTAACTGTGTCTACCAGCTGCTCGTTGACTTTGGAACTCAGAGGAGCTCTCCTTTCTCTCTCACCCTGGGCATTTCTCTTGTTGTTGTTTTTTGGTGAGGGAAAACGAATAAACTTGTTCCCTAGAGGCCTTGGTTATTCAGTCAGCAGCCCACACAGATAGGAAGCTACCCCCCCCCCCCCCCCCTCTGTTGGGCAAGCAGAGAAATGGATTTCAAAGAAAAGTACTTCTTCTCGCAGAGTACGGATTGCTCTATGCAACTCCTTGGCAACTCAATTATAAGCCAATCAAGCAGCGAGAGATAGAGCTTTTGAGTCTTTGCCGTTTCTTTAAAGCCCCCCCCCCTCCGCCAACTCTCACACACACACCCCTCCTTCCCTCCCAGGCCTTATAAACCACATGTCTTCTTTCTACACCTACACAAAACTGACAAGGCTTTAGCCTCGAAATACATATCATGTGGCCTTGCTGCACATCTGAGTCATGCAGAGACAATACACCTAATGATCACGCCTACAGCTCCTACTGCCAATGAGGTATAATTAGAAAACTTCAAACTAAGCCACACTTGCGCAAACAGATACAGAAATACAACGTCTGTCTGAACACATGCAGTGCATCCGAAAAGTCTTCACAGCGCTTCACTTGTTCTTCACATGGATTAAATTAATCTTTTTTGTAAGAATTTCCCAATACTTTTTTCACTTTGTGATTATGAGGCATTGTGTGTAGAATTTTGAGGTGAGAAATTGAATTTAAGGCTGTAACATGACAAAATGTGAAGCAAGTGAATATTTTCCACACCCACAAACTTACACACCAAATCAGATGTAATCAAATCAGACCATCCAGACGCCTTCTGTTGATTTCAGTGTGTCGGCCTGATTGCATTCACACCAGGCTTTAACTGGCTGATGTTACAAGCCCGAGCCCACGACTGATTCTCTTTCTGCCTTCCTACTTCCATTACATTGTGGAACCACCGGACCTGCGCGCACTGGCATTTGTGGGGCATAGGGCTTTTGACTCATCAGTTTGCCTCATAACAGGAAGGGAGAAAACATCTCAGGCGCACGCACACTCAGAGAGAAAGTCACATGTATTCTGGACTGTGCCGGAGCAGGAAAAACTCGTGGGAGACAAGGACACACTGAAGCCTTGCCCACATATCAGCCTGCCACTGCTTTATGGAAAGATTGTGGGTGATTTCTTACCCCACCTGGCATGTTTATGGCTCAGGTTGTGTGTCCCACCAGATATGAGTTACTGTGCACCGGCATGTCCCAGAATGTGTGTTGTCATTTATCTATAGGTGGGCTCGAGTCCAAACACTTATGCAGGGGGAAAGAATAACAATATGGCAAATGCGCAGCAGATACAAGCTTTCGTTCTGTTTGATCAGCAGAGTCTGGAAACGCAGAGCCTCCCTTTAGGCCTGCGATTAGGAGTCATAATTCACACCTTCCTCGCAGTCATTACATCACCCATTAGACATGACTCAGCCTTTCATCTGCAGATGACAAACGGCTTATCATCTGTGAGTGATCTATTTACCCAAGCTCCGCTGTGCACTCAGTTTCTAAATGTTGGCTGTCGGTTTATGTATATAGGTCAGCAAGTTCTGTCCTGTGCTCTGGGCTAAAAGGAGTCCCACTAGTAATCATTATCTGGGCCTGTTTGTTTTCACTGCGGTCTCTGCGGCGTAGGATGGACTCTGCTTTGCATCCAAGCGCCCTGGCAGCCCGCCTTCTCTCCATGACCCGTGCAACCCCGGTCTGTTAGCGCAGCCTCAGCACCGTTCTTCTGCTTCTAACAAGCAGCCATTAATAAATCATGCTTTGCTCATTACCCAGGCCCTGTTATCAGGTTGTGTCTGTGAAATTGATCTAGTCTGTGCACTTCTTCGCGGGAGACTCTGCACTCGTGTCCCTCACATCTTGCGAGGCATCGCTGTCAGCCACTTGTCCCTCCCCTCCTAACCTTCTCCTCGCCCTTCACCTCTCCTCTTTCCCTTTTTTTTTTTTTTTTTTTTACCTCAATTCCACTGTTGGACTTACTTTCATTACAGCGTTACAGCGATTTGGTTATGCCCACCACCGTGATAGTTTGTAGGAGTTTAAAACAAATGAGCGTAAGGTGATTAAAGTATGTAAAACTGGGAAGCGAGATCGCACAATCACGAACGCTCATTTTTACCCACCGACAAAACGTCTCTGCTAATCAGAAATATTTTGGCACGCACATGTCCTGAGATTGTCTGAGTCTGAGCACCCACGAGTGTTCCCAATTAGCCCCGCCACTCATTTCGTTCCCAGAGGCTCTTCTCCTCCATTAAACTTAATGAGATCCATTCAGAGAAAACAACCCCAAGGCCAAGTCTTCCTATTAGAGCATTTTCAGTGAAGCCTTTACAGTAAACTGCTTTGCTATTGGTCCAGGCTGAAAATATGTCAGACTGGCCATTTGAATGCAGATGTTAAACACCTGCCTTGGCTAATGCACTAAACGCCAGCACAGACCCAGCTTCCTCCATCCACTACTGGCACATGCAGTCGTTTTAGCCAGCAGACAGGAAGTAAGTTCCTTTGTTATTAAATGGGAACTGGCTGAAGCTGACAGGATTTGATTTTGTTTCTATTTGCAGACCAAAAGAAATCAGGGGGACTTACTGTAAAAGCCCCTTGAGCCTGTAGACAGGAACAAAAGTATTCTGTCTCTGTATTTGACTGTCTTTTTTGTTAGTCTTCATCCATCCACATCCTTTGGGCGGCCAGGACAGAGTGAGAGAATAGCAGAGTGGAACCTCATTTATTGCTCCCATCTGTTTATGTCTTTATATTTCTGGAGCGGGATTGACCGGCATTCTGTGGCATGCAGATATTCCTTCCCCGCTCTTCGCTCTGAATCATTAAGGGAAGCACACTACTGTATATAATGTTGGCAGGAAAAGTAGGTAGATTCTGTGTGGCTTTAGTCTCAGCAGAGCTGGAGCCCTGCTAAGATAACCCTGGCTCTGATTGCCTAAAAAATGCACACGCTAAAGTGTCTCGTCTGCTCACACTCCCATAAAGGATTTGACTGTTGTCGCACATGCTCAAGCCGACTATCTCCTCTGAGTCGATGCAGTAATCTGCTCGAGAGTCTGGTCGCCATCCGTCGGGGCTCGAGCCCATCTCACGTCAGCATCAAAGGCTTCGTCTTTCCCCGTGATCTTGGAAATCTGTTCCACCAACGCCCAAGCTTCTTGCATTTCTCTTGTTTTTCGGGGGGGGTTTTAAACGGTGTCCGCACGCAATACCATTACTCCTCATTACCGTCAGCTCAGCCTGTCAAAAGACAGTGTTAGTGCTTGTTAAAATTAAGCACGCTACTTTTACACCGAGGGCTTGGGATTCTTTGAAAGTTTTGCAGGTCGACACCACACCCACTCTTTTTCTTTGCCTCTGCTGTGGATGATGGGATGATAGGTGAGGTCCAAGGAGCCTCTGCAGTGGTCAGAGCGAGCTCATTTATTATTGCTGGTGGCTGAAAAATTATACCTTTATCCCGCTGGTAAACTAATCAACGGGATCAAAGCAAGTTTTGAAGGCCGTTCCTGCCGCAGACACAGAAGCCGCGGGGACATATATATATGTAAGGACGAGGATTCTGTCTTTCCTGGCAGTGATGGTGGTGGTTTTAAACAGGCATGATGGCTGGCAGACACAGACTGCGCTCCCTTTTCCAGGTCTGATGGAAACCAGCCCCACTCTCTGTCCAGCATCATCTCTGAGTGCAGCACCCATGCACTGAGCAAAATATACGTACACACAGACATTCACTCCTCCACCTCTCTGACCCTGCTACCTCTGGCTGTCTCCTTGTGAAAATATAATAGCCCTGCAGTAATGTACTGCAGTTCATGATTACTTTATAAAGCCCTGCATATTTTAAAGACACATCATTTGATATTCAGTCTGTATCTTTCTTTCCCGCTCACGGGTTCTGATGATGTGATTGCAGACCCTGTTTTATTCACTTCTATCCAATGAGCTCTCGCGTCCCTTCGCCGGAAATTAAGTTGTCGTCCTGTCTCTGCTTCATTAATGCGAATATCATTTTATTGCTGTTTATTAAATTCCAGGTAGCTGCTGATGAGGCTATGACCGGAGGTGAATCAGATAGCAGGGACTCATTTTTAACTCTCCAACTTGTCTTGTGTATTATTAATATAGGCTGTGCGCTGAAAGCCGTCTTTACAAAAGTTATCAGGCAAAGAGCTTTACATTGTAGCACTTTTTGCCCAGGCTAATCAGCGAAACACTAAAGGAGAAAGTAAAGTGATGGGCAAACTCACTGTAAACTTGTCTCTCCTCTCTTCACCCTTTTCAGGTGGACCTTGGGTTCCTGCGGTTCGTCTCGGCCATCGGCACCCAGGGCGCCATTTCCCAGGAGACCCAGAGGGTTTACTTTGTCAAGTCCTACAAAGTGGATGTCAGCTCTAATGGAGAGGACTGGATCACTTTGAAAGAAGGCTCCAAACAGAAGGTATATTCCTCAAGAATTAAAAGTTTCTTTTGAGCCACGAGTGGTGTACCGGCACCACCTCTGTGTTATGAACTATTTTTGCAGTGAAAAAGCTTTATTTATTCAGATAAATGAACAGAACCCAGAGCAGTTCAGGCACCAGTGATCACAATGTGAGATTGATCAGTTCAGATGCAGCATGAAAGAAGGAGCCGAGGTGAAGGAGGTTTATGGTCAGCTTCCACAACTGCTGCAACTATGCCCTCGTTAAAGAAGCTTTAATAGCGTGTCCTACAGGCTGGGATTACAACTAAGCTTAACTCCATGACCTGTCTGAACTAATGTTGTGCTCACTTTCTGATAGTGTTTCTAGATGCTTTGGCTGTAGCTCTTCATAAGACTGTTTTGGAAGAAACTAAATCATCAAAATAGCTGACGTTCACTCCTCCTTGACCAGTGACTGTGTCATGAAAATCCACCCATGCACATGTGCTACGCTTGGAATATCCCGTCCAAACAGCACATCTAGCTGATTTAGATTGCGGTCTTTTCAAAGTTGCTTACGAACTCAACTAAAGGGGAAATACCGGGCTGTATGTACTTAAACCACATTCCCCCAACATGTAATTATACACTTTAAATCAGTAGGGTAATATACCCACTCTCCGTGTAAGCGCATGACATTTACAGCAAAAACGACGGCAATAAAGTCCCTGCAAGGAGGACCGTGCTGGAATGTTTCCTCTGTTTTATGTCAGGGACCTGTCAATTTTTCATTTAAGAAGCAGGGAAAAACAAAGACTTGACAGACCAGAGATAAAGAGGAGCGGGAGCGATGGTTGTTGTGTTTGAGCAGCTGGCAGAGAGGGACAAGAAAAGGAAGGAAGAGAGGGATAGTATGCTTGACCGGAGTGAGACAGGCGATGACCACTGATTGCAGATCAGCCTGTCAAACAGGTTTTTGTCCATCTGGAAGCCTCTCTGTGGGTGTCCAGAGGGCAAGGGAAGAATGTGTGTGTCCATGTAAATACCACAATTTCCAATCAAGAGTGTGAGGCTACCACTCATATCAAGAAGTTTTCAAAGGCAACAGAGCATCCAAGCACGATTGTTTGTGCTGCTGTGTACATGTCCCCCAAGCCCTCTCCAAAGTTCACTGTCACTTCTATAAAGTGGCAGCTTAAAGGTACCGTGGTAAACTCAGCCTGCGTTTTCCAGGCTCTAAAGTGCTTTTGTGCAGAGGGGCACCATTTGGTACATGCTGAGACTGCAGTTTGGCATCTTAGCGCAGCTCCGGAAAAAGCCACTTTACAGTTAGCGAGAGGAGACTCAGCATGACTTTTGAGAGAGTGGAAGGTTTTCTTACAGGTTCCCCTTAGTGATGTCCCTGTACTCAAGGAGTGCATGGCAAGCAGTTGGACACAGCTGCATGAACTACTCTTAGTTTTTTACTTTAGAGTTGATTAGCCAAACTACCAAACTTACTGCCTTTCTAACTCTTTTCCATCCTGCTCACTTCAGCTGGGTTCCTCTTTGCCTCATTGCCGCTAAGTCACGGAGGTCAGGAGGTCATGTGGTCACTGCTGTGATTCAATTACCCGGAATGAACTGTGACGGACTGCGGGGAGTTGTTTGGCTGGGTGGCCAGCCTACTCATATGATGCTAGTAAACTGTCAACAGACCTAAAGGGGGGACAGTGACGTCTGTGACCTTTCAACAAGACACTGCAGTAAAACCTCCAACTGAT
Organism: Simochromis diagramma; assembly: GCF_900408965.1. Taxonomy (NCBI): domain Eukaryota; kingdom Metazoa; phylum Chordata; class Actinopteri; order Cichliformes; family Cichlidae; genus Simochromis; species Simochromis diagramma. Next base: position 1,301,577 of record NW_024387503.1, on the reverse strand, counting down.
CAGGAAACAGAGGACAGTGAAAGAGCATCTTGAGCCAATCTGGTATATCTCGTCTCAGGTTTCATAGTCACATTACCCAGCCTGTGGGGACTGCTACATATGGAGAAAGAGGAAACATTTAAACCATCTCATTAAAAAAGTGGCCATAAAGCTTGCCTTCCAATGCTACATCTTGTGTAAACTTAATGCAGATGAAGGCCGATCTCTGAGCTCCAGTGAATTCTGTCTCCGTCTCGTAGAAATTCTGCATCTCAGCAGCTCAGCATATTCTATTGATAACTTACTTCCCTCCTGCATCTTTCACAGGTTTTCCAAGGCAACACCAACCCAACTGACGTTGCCAAGACGAAGCTTCCCAAGCCCACGCTGACGCGCTTCGTTCGGATACGTCCCGTTACCTGGGAAACAGGCATCGCACTGCGCTTCGAGGTGTACGGCTGTAAGATATCAGGTTGGTTGCTGCTGAGATCACATACACATTCATACAGTGACTCCATATTCCATTTTCATACGCCTAATCAGCTTACACCACAGACTCTAGTCAGAATTTCTGCTCTCTTGCGGCAACCTAGTTGATATTTCCCATCCAGGCCTCACTGGTGCAAACACCTCCCTCCTTATCTGCTTCCTTTAAGGCTAAAGCAAGCTGTTGCATAATAGAGAAGTGGTGCATGAAGGAGGATTGCCTATTTATGTCTCCCCATGTTTAGATGTACCTCATCCAATATATATGAAGCCAACAGCTTGCAGGCAGAGTGAGCTGAAGCCGGGTGGGCTCTGTTTGGGCCCATCCCTCCTGCAGATCTTTCCTCAGCCTCCTCTTTAGTCTGGCTTTGCTTTTAAAGCTTTGATTTTGTTTGTCTCATCTTTGCCTTTTTTTTTTTGTTGATGTTATTTTAATGTGTGGTATGTGCATGTGTGTGCGGCTCCCTTTCGTATGGTTTTTAGCACATCTGCCTGACTCTCTGCGGGATTATGAACATGTGTATTGAATTCTAATTAGCACTTGGATGTGTGTTTTGTTCCCCTGCACTTACAAATGAAATGGACAGGGACAAAAAATATGAAAGTAAGCCTCTTGTATTTTTTCCAATGTTGTGAGCGCCCAGGATTAAAATTAGGGGTGGAATTATTTGCAGCCAGCTAAATGTGAGCCGGTCGAGTGTTGTTTTTTAAAAAAAAACTTTTAATGGAGCTTTGTAGCTCTCTGGTACATATGCAGAGCACTGTGGGTACAGCAGGGTTACAGATGGGGCGTGTGTTTCGGGGCGCACGACCAGACCGCTGCGCAGAGCATAAACACATCACAGGATCGAAGTCACCACAGGGCCTCGGGAATGACGTCAGCACCCCTGGGTGCTCTGAAGACACTGCCAGCTTCACTGCATGCTAGCAGAGAACGAGAAGCTCTGAGGCTCTTGAGGGCTGCATAAACTCAGTGACTCACTCCGTTCTACACTTAGTTACAAATCCTTGATACAAGATCTTGAGTAACTAGTGCTTTTAAAGTGCTCTTAAAGTTCATCGCCGCTTTTCTCACCAAAAAAGGACTTTTCAAATCTGCATTTTTTCCAAGTTTTCCCCTTCCAGTTTTTCTTTAAAGCCATAACTTAGGCATCACAGGAGAGGAGGAGTAAAATCCCAGAATGCGGCAAGATGTTGTCCCTTAAATCATCATGGTCGCGTGCCGATCTAAACAGCTACTCATTAATGAACAAGATCCGCCACCCTGTTGTTAGTAAATATGCCGCGGTGTATAAATATCACTGATAAACCACCGATGCTCCACCCAAACCCTGAGCATGGCCCACATAGCCGCGTATCACCTTGTGCTTGCTCCCCTGGGTGTGCCGCTGCGTGCATGGCATCGCAGCTGAAGTCAATTAACAGCTCCAGATGACCCAGGCACTCGGGCAGAGCGTCTAAGCTCAGATCAGTGTCTCTCACACGCACTATCACACATGTGTACCTTTCTCTGTATCCTCCCACTTCAAAGGGGGTTCAGTATGCCTTTGCTCTGCCAGGGGCCAGCTCGCTGATCGCTCTCAAACAGATTCTGGCCAAAGATGAAAGAAAGTGGGAGAAAAATAAAACAGTCGAGGAGCATTCGCACAGCCAGCATTTGTTACATGAGCTCCAATTTGGACCTTTTCGAGAATGCGGGAGCAGAGATTTGTCCCACGGGTTCTCACAGGAGCCGGTTTAGATAATCGGAGACAGAGAAAAAGAGAGAGAAAGACAAGTCTGAACGGGGCCTTGTTTTCTCCAAGTTTTCGCTGACTTTTCCCAGACGCAGCTACGCTATTGATTCCTGCTGCGGTACAGTGAATGCTCTGTCTCATACAGACACAGAAGATGTAATAATGCTGGGATTTATCCCTCCGTGGGAGCCAGATAGTAAATATATTATTGCTTAGCACAGGTCTCTGACTCAGTGTCTTGGGATTAAATGCTGGAGGAAAGATAGGACGAGACACACAGGAAGATTTAAGCCCAATAAAAGCTGCTAATACAAGTGTCAGACTTCGAGTGGCAGCTCGTGGAAAAGTTTTGTGGACTCCTGTGGATTCTTTCTAGCTATGCAAAGAAGAATTTCTGAAGTATATAATATTTACTGCAGTCTCTCTATCGCGCTGCAGTTCAACCTTCTGTTTGGGTGGGGCAGCCAATTAAAGGACAGATAGCTTTAAGTAAAGGTGACCTCTCACTTTAAGAGAGAGGAGAGCTAAAATGGCTTGTTTCAGACATAATGTGGACTGAGGCCCAGCAAACATTGGGATTATTTTTAATTATGAATCATGCAAAGTTCCTCTAGTAGAGAATGTAAATGCAAAGCTGGAAGAGAGTGTAATCACTCTCCTTTACAGTGTTTACAGCATAAGTAAGTTGCTGTGCATGACTTTTACAACATCTCAAAAAGACAATCCCGTCTTGGGTTCAGAACTATTGTGTCCTTATCAATCACTCGCATGGTACAAAATTATTTCACAGATTTCACAAAACATTTGATAAAAGAATATGAACATAATTATGTCTATCTACAGATAAAGCATAACTTTCTCCTTAGGTCAGTTCATACAGCTAAAAATTACAATAATCCTAAATTCAGAGCAGCCCACCAGTGTGACAGAGCTTTAAAAACTTATTATCTGAGACAAATTTGTTTTTATTTTCACATGTAGTGTTAGAGTTTGCTGGGTTTTGACTGTTGTTGCTGGGTTTTGACTGTTCTAACCAGAAATTTCTACATCCATGTACAGTCAATAAGTTTTCATTGGAATTATATCTGGCCAGCTTTCGTGTAATATCAAGGCAAAAACATGAAAATGGACAAAAAAGAGTTTAAGGTTAAAGCATTCAGATGGTTCTACAAGCAGTAGCGACGAATTGGTGCCCTTCGACTTCATTATACAAGGGGATGTCACTGGAAACAAGGCTTGAGGAAAGAAAATGAAAAAAACAGCTTTCTCTCTTTTAAACAAACTGGAGATAGAATCAAAGATCATAAAATATACAAAAAGTTAAGCTAGAGATGATCACAGAGGTAGAATACAAAAAATAATACAATGAAAGAGGAGAAAAAAGTTTGGAACTTTGGACAGGAAACAACAAGGTGTTCAAAGATGCAGCCCCACAGATGTTAACAGCTGCGGAGCAGAAGGTAGACGAGTGCAGCAGCAGCAGCAGATAAAACACAAAGAGAATGTGTTTTTGTGTGTATATGAGTCTATAGAGGGAGGGGCAGAGAGATGAAAAGAAAAACTGCTCCCAGAATGCAGGAGATGGAAACACCAACAGAGAGGAGGGTTTTAATTGGCTGCCTGGAGACAACCGCTTCAGGCAGAAGAATTAGTATGCATGAGATCTGCAGGCAGAGAGACACAGAGAAAGAGAATAGAGGCAGAGATCACAGTAACATCACAACGAGTTTGGGGAATAGTTGTCCTCACTTTGACTTTGACTATCCATGATGATGCCCCTGTATGAACTCAAATTCACTGAAGCAGAGCCGTGGCAAGCCTGATGCTGAACCTCAAGCCTTTGGATGCAGATCGCATGTTTTATTTTTCCATCTATCCGCTCTCTAGGTTTTCTTTTGTTTGTGTCAAAAAGCTAAGCACCTTTTGCTTTCCCATTTGCCTTTCAGAGTACCCGTGTTCAGGCATGCTGGGCATGGTATCAGGCTTGATTAATGACAACCAGATCACCGCGTCCTCCCATACAGACCGGAGCTGGGTACCAGAGAATGCCCGCTTGCTAACAAGTAGGACAGGATGGACCCTGCTGCCCCAGCCACAGCCCTTCACTAATGAGTGGCTGCAGGTGGATCTCGGCGAGGAGAAGCTAGTGAGGGGCTTGATCATCCAGGGAGGGAAGCACCGAGAAAACAAGGTGTTCATGAAGAAGTTCCGCCTGGGCTACAGCAACAATGGCTCGGACTGGAGGATGGTGCTCGACACCAGTGGAAACAGGCCGAAGGTGGGTTTTTCTCTCTTACCTTGCACAGTGCCCAACAATACTTGGGTATGTGTTCAGTTCTGCTATCAAATCAGAAGATTAGTCTTAATCAAAGCTCTCTTGTATCATTTTTCAATTCATGCACCCAGGATTTTTTTTTTCAAGAGCAAGGATTGGAATTGACGTTTTGATTTAACAGAGGTTTTACCTTCAGCACTGTGGAAAATGATTTGAATACCAACTTCTAAAAATGTCTCTTAGACACGTCAGAGCATCGATTGTGATTATGACGCATTTAGTCAATTTTCACCCGACTACGCGCCGGGCAGTTGTGAGTCATTGAACAGTCATTGTGAGTCAATTTTAGGAGTGCTTTGAATCACATTAGGATAAGCATCTTGAGTCTCTCAGAGTCCTTCCCCCTGTTCTCTCCTCCTGCTTTGTATTCTGCATGACACACACACACCGTTCAACCCTTTCAATGGATAGTGAAACCTCTCCAGAGAGGAAGGAGGGGTGAAAGGGAGTCAGAGGGATGAGAGAGGAAAGAACGGGCAACAGTCGAGAAGTGACCAGAGATTTATCTCCCAGTGGCACTGCCTTGCGCTGAAGGCATACTTGCCAACACTTTGCTCGATGCATGCACACACTTACACACAAAGTATGTAAGTGTGTGCATACTCGCGGATGCAGGCACACACACCTCCGAGAAGAGCTGCAACAGCCTGTCCCCAATTACAAGTGTCCCTGACAGGGCATAAATCTGATCCAGATGGGCTGATGGTTGATTTATGAAGGGAGTGAGGAGGATCCATATCCCGGCTGTCCTAGTTAGTGTCCTTTCTCCTCTTGCCTAAGAGTTTCCCAGCATCTAAGGCTCACCAGGCGTCTTCACGTGATCAAACCCATTAATCCACTTCCGTCATTCCTCTATCTCTTTCTTGGCTTGCTTCTCCCACACTGCCTCCTCTTTTCCTTCGTTTATACCTTCCCACATGGAGGACCGGAGAAAGAGTTAAAGGAGCAGAAAGTTACCCTTGTCAGAGGTGTGAGTCATGTTGTCTTTGCCACTGGACTCCTGTGTCACTCACCTAGTCTGTGCTTTGGATATCAGCAAGATTACACATCTGGTCAGCTTATTTATTTATTTTACTTTTCATCTGTCCACCTACCCAAAACAACCAACCCTCTGTATCCATTTTCAGAATGTAGGAGTAATTTTGCTGTAGGGTACCTGCATTTGGGGGGCTGTAGCAGTCAATACTAATCTTTATCACTCTTGCCCTTTTCCCTGCCAGATATTTGAAGGCAACAGCAATTATGACACTCCTGAACTGAGGACCGTGGAGCCTCTGCTGACCCGTTTTGTCAGGATTTACCCAGAGAGGGCCACTCCTGCTGGGATGGGCCTGCGGCTGGAGCTGCTGGGCTGCGAGATTGAAGGTAAAGCTCAAAAACATGTAGGACTTTCAATAAAATCGATTGCATTGTGTGTCCTCTGTCTAAAATGCTCCTTTCTGTTTTGATGCACAACACTATAAAATAAATAGAGTAGTATTCCTATTGACGCTGGTGACATTTCCACCCGTGGTGCTCATTTCTCCACCAGCAACAATTATGTGTTTACCAGTGGTGGCGAAGTTACTCCCCCAGAGTGAAACCTTTCTTCGAGCAGTTGACATTTTCAGCTATAGTGATGCTTTTAGTCACGAAAATGACATTTTCACTCCCGTAGTTGACGCCAAGACTGTCTTCGATTGTGTTTCATTTTCTCCCCGTGATGATAACCTTAGTGGGCACACCTAGACCTCTCAGACTACATGCTCACATCTGACGTGTGTTGACTCACACGCAGGTGAGCAGTCTATCATCCTAGCTAATGGCATGGCTGTGAGGAGCTAGCGCGTCATGTCTTTGCCACAGTCCTGTTTATTTAAAGACGTGCATGAGCGCCCTCCTTATGTCGAGCCCACAGCTGTCCAGCTCCTGCTCTTTATCCTTACAAGGGATAGTTGTCTTGTCTCCCTGTAACATCAAAGCTGCCCCCAATAGCTAGCCACTTCTACAGGGGATCAAATGAAAGCCCACCTGGCCCACTAGGATTATTGCATCCTGGCCCTCATCGCACTCTTCCCAACCTCGGCACGTCTTTCTTCTTTCAAAGGACTGCGCCCACTTTGCTATCTTTAAAATTACCATTATTTTTTTTCCAGCTCTTTATCTGCCTCTCTCAAAGCTGATGTAGCACAAAAAACGCTCAGCAATATAAGCACACGGAGCATCCTAGCCCTAAGTGGATTTACATATTGGATTTCAGGGAGGCCCATTCTCTTGTAAGCCTCATGGACTCCCACCGGGAGCTTTAGTCAGATGATAATGCTTGTTTTCGCTGTTAATGCCAAATACACACAAACTCGCACAGATTTATGCACACAGACCAACCGCAATCACCTTGCCAAACATGTGGTTACAGTAAACTGTACACAGTCGGGTGAGTGCACAGGCAGGTGCGTCTCCTAGTGTGTACAAATGTGTTTGTGTGTGTATGTGTGTAGCAAGCCGTAGCAGGAGGCCGAAATCCTCATTTCTATGAGAGGCTCCCCTGACGCAGCGCTGACCCCATCCCTGACCTTCCCCACCCTGAATCTGACAGGAGCTGATCTGCCTCATATTTCATCTAGCAGAGAGAGCGAGCAAGAGCATTGGCTCACACACATGCACAAACACACTCAATCGCTCTCACGCACAACTACAGATATTGTACACATTTTTCAAGATGCTTGCCCCTGTCTGTCTTCGCCTCCCTTTTGTCGCCTCTCTCCTCGTTCCTTCTCCTCGGCCTGCACTGAGGAAGCCAGTTTAATCCTCAGACAGTGCAAACACTTATGAAAGGTTTGGACTACAGGAAGTGTTTTGTAGCTCCTATAACTATTGGAGGAAATACACTTTTTTGTGCGGCCATACAGTGCAGGAAGAAGGACTATCAAAAGTTCTTGGAACCCTGTTCGAAGAGCAAGAATATATGTCATGTCAGCTGTGTAGGAAAGAGCTGTAAAGTTGAAACAAATCGTGTAAAAACAGAACAACGGTGAAGTCCAAGATTTTTTAAGACTATGTGTGACGGGGGGAAAATGCAACACGATGTTCGCGCGTCAAAGCAAAACTGTCCTCCCACATTTCCTCTCACCTTGAGCTTCTCCACACAGTGAAGCAGTGACTGATGAGAAGAAAGTAAAAAATCCCCAAAGCTCTGTGTGTGTAAAAACTTGTCCTGACAAATGGCTATTTTGTCTGCGCCACACAGTTATACCCTGCTTTTACAACTCTGTTGTAATCCTGACACTTACAACACAACAAACACACGCTCAGTCTTGTTTTGTTTGCAGGTGTTTCTTTGTCAGCTGCTAGCTTGCTATTACGCCATTAGCGGCCCTACAGAAGTGGGAAAGCATATAAAAAAGACCTTAGAAGACATGTAGTTGTTGGGGAAGTTCCTCAGTGTGCAGATACCCTCAAGGAGTCCCGAGAAATATTGGGTCTGAAATCTCCAAAAGGCACACCGCTGTGTGGCACTGGACCATGGAGCGGATTTTGGGCCTTTCCCACATCCAAGTGAAGCAGGGCCATAATGATAGACTGGAATGGCCCTGCCTATATCCAGTCCCAAGTCCTGTTACTCCACCTTCTAGTTTCAAAGCCTTACGCACCATGTATTCGCTTCAGCTCTATTTATACACCCACACCTCCACAGCTTGATGAAAGGATGGATACTAATAGCTCAGTTCTACACTAACGCTCAGCATGGAACTGTGAGCACAGCAATCGAGCTTACAGAAATATATTTCACTGTTTCTTCTTCTTTTCTTTCCTTTTCTGTTTTTGTTTAAACTATATGCTTAAATCGTAGGCTTGAAAAGAAGGATTTCAGACAATTAACAAAAAGAAATGTGATGCTATTCAATAGATACTGGCCTTAAAAACAAAGGAAAACACTGTAACCTTTTTTTAAAGTAGTCGAAAAATCCCTTAAGCTAAAATCAGTGCACTTTCCATGTTTAACCTGTAATCTAACCTGTATTGTTTCCTCTCTCCCTTCGCCGTCACCTCTCCAGCTCCTACACTCCCGCCAACCACCGCAATCCCGAGCACCACCCCGTCTGACGAGTGTGATGACGACCAGGCGAGCTGCCACAGTGGCACAGGTGATGACTACGACGTGACAGGTGCTAACATCGCCTTCATGAGACTGCGACCAGCCCCTTCCCCTAAACCCTCCCTTCCCTAATTTTCCCTTGCTTTTGCTGTGGCTGGCGCTCGATCGTCTCCCTCGATTCTGCGCCATCACAGCTGCAGTCAGATTTTGATACCAAACCCAGTCTTCCATGTACTGTACCCTGCACACTGGCAAGCATGCATGCACCCTCGTGTGTCCTGGCAGCCACACAACTCTAATTTGCTGCGCCCCCGTTGCTACCACCTCCTCCTCTTCAGTCTACCACTTCTTACCTTAAGCTCTGAGCGCTCACCAGAAAGCATTGTTGCATTTGCACCTGAAATCAATTCACCCACATCTGTTCTCTATCATTTCATCTCTCACTTGCTTTTTGCTCTGGCTCCCTGCCTCCACTCACTCCTAGCTTACTTTTCCTTCTAACCAGTCAGCTATCTCAGCCTGCACCCCCCATTAACCAGCAGTCTCCAATGATGAGCATGGCACCGTCTCAGTCATGTGTATTGTATAAGTTCTTCCTGCTAGGAATACCAGAAAAAAGGCATTCATAAGAAAGAAGCCAGAGACACGGCATGCGTTGATACGCCAAGTTTAGCTAGCATGGGTACTTATTTAAAATGAAACTTAGTCAATTGCAAACCTAGGCTAACTGTGCTAACATTCTGTATTGTGACAGGTGGTAACATGATGCCAGAGAGCACTACTGCTGAAATGGATACCATCCCAGGTGAGCAAAAGATACCATATATACATATTTTTTAAGGTCAGTGCTTTCAAAGTTTGCACATCAGAGTGATGAAACATACAGCAGGGCAAATGTTTAACTGCTCATGGTTTGTTCTGAATTAATTTCATGAATTCATCAAGAGACACACCTGAGATAATGATTGCCAGCTCGAGCCAGCCTCTCTCCTCTGATGTGTGTCTGTTATTAAAGCTGATGATATGGCCCTGAGAGGCTCCCGCTGACAGGGTAAAGGGAGGCTACGTGATGCAAGACTAGCCGATGATTAGCACTGGTGCTCTGCTGCTGCCTTCTCAGCATAATCACTAATCACCAGGCTGACACCGACACACATACAGAGCGCGCACAGACCTGTAAAAGCCAGATGCAAATGACTGGAGGAAGTTAGGTGCACTTTGGGGCCCACATGCATGGACAGACACACATAGCCAGTGTCTCCTACAGCGGGCTGATGAGGCAGCAGTCAAGAAGCAGTGCCCCAGTCTGACCTTGGCTAATGGGCCGTAGGCTCCACCCAACCCCCTTTCTCTCAGTCAGCTGGCTCTGCGGTCTGTCTTCGATTTGGGGCACGAGCGATATTATTAGAGTAGCTCTAAGATGCAAATGTGTGTATGCATTTATGCACATTTTTGTGTGTGTATGTCTGTATGAGTCTAATGAAGTACAGGTAAACACCTATCTATTTGACTTTTCATCTCAAGACTCTCAAACCATGCATGTTAATAAGCTGTGTGTGTGTGTCCATGTGAATGTGTGTGTGTGTCTTGCATCTCAGGGGATATAGTTTCCACTCACATTCATGGAGAAATAAATATATATACATACATAATGGCCAAGTGAGTCACAGGCTCCTCTTAATGGAAAATGAAAAAGCCAAAGTCGTTTTAATTGGGAATGAAGTTTCTATGGGGAAAATGGTGGCTTGGACCCTAAAATGTGGTTGATATGTGATGGGAATTCCATCCTTTGTGTTTAATGGGTAAATAGCGTCATTGCCTGCAGAAGTTAGTTAAATCCTTCCCATTTTTTAAGGGAATATTAGCTCATAGATTCTGTCATTCAGAGAGTGGTATCTCTAAAGGCATTTCATGTTGGAGAATAAAGCTATGGCTGGCCTCCCAAACATCTCGTTTCCCCAGTGTTCCTTGAAGTCTTTCTTTATCTAATTTGGAAAACACTAAAGCCCGAGCTCCCACACATTTTCTGGCCTCGATGAAGGCTTCTTCGACACGGCGTGTGTCCACAGGGGATGGCATTGTTGGAGTGGGGCCCCGGCGCTGTTACCATAGCTGTCTTCGAATCCCATGTCCCTGCTCTCATTAAAATCGTCAGTTCGCAGCGGGTTGCTATGAATGTTTCCTTTCCCAACTGGGCACGGTGTCCAGGCATCTGTCTTCCTGTCCCTGCCATTGGGGGTTTTGACTCTTCTCAGTGTTCCCGTTTAATGCATTCTTTACATACCCTGTTGCATTCATTAGAAGAGATCATTAAATACAGCCAAGACATAAGGACTGCATGAGGTCTGTGCCATTGGTTCACACTCTTTCTCATGTCAGAACTGTAATTTACCTTTTGTCCGACTCCTGCTTCTCCTTCATGAGTTAGCTGCTTGTATCACCCCCACCTGTAGGACTGTAGGCTTATGTCCCACAGTTATCTGCTGCCCTCTAGTGGTCTGTTCCAGAGCAGAATAAGAGAAGGAAGCTCCAAAGTGTAGCCTGTAGTTATACCATGACAGGCCCTGCGGTCATTGTTCGGATAGAGCCCAGGGCTACAGGCAGCTTCTCCTTTTGTAATAAGCAGAATGATTAAGGATTTTTTTCTCCTGTGACACATGATCTTGATCTTTCTTCACACAGCTTTTCTCTGGTTTGCCTGCGACTTTGGCCGAGCCAATGATCCGTCCTTCTGCAGCTGGACATCGGAGGACACGGGATCTAGGTGGCAGATCCAGTCCAGCGGCACGCCTACCCTCAACATCGGACCCAACATGGACCACACAGGTAAGTACCTCAGATGATAGACTCACAACATCTGACACAGTACATGTGGCATTTTACCTCTGTGTTGCTGATACAAGGGCTTTACATTACAGGTGAACCGGGGAATTTCATCTACACCTTAGCAACCAGCCCCCAAGAGACAGAGGTGGCTCGACTCGTCAGCCCCGTGGTCAGCTCCCCGGACTCGGACCTCTGTGTGTCATTCTGGTACCACATGTTTGGGCCACACATCGGCACACTACACATCAAGCAGCGCAAGCAAACGGAGAAAGGACCTGCAGATGTCCTACTGTGGACAGTCAGCGGCCACCAAGGCAACCGCTGGAGGGAAGGTCGTGTCCTCGTGCCACGCACCAACAAGCCTTATCAGGTAACTGACCCACCTTTTAATTTACCTGTGCTTTTTGTGTGTGTGCTGTCACTCTAGAGGCTCACTTGTTTTTTTTGCCAAGGTGGTGATCGAAAGTCTAGTGGAGAGAAAGAGCTGGGGAGACATTGCTGTGGATGACATTAAGGTTCTCGATGGGATCACACTGCCAGACTGTAAAGGTGAAGCTTTGTGCATAGTTTCAGTGACTTCCTTCAGTTTTTGAACTAAAACAGCACTTTGGCACACAGCTCTGACTGCATTTTGTCATTTAGCTCTGCTTTTAATATGAATTTCTCTTTAAAGATCCCGACGTGCCCACTGAGCCAATATTGCCGGAGGATATTAATGAAATCAGTAAGTTCTTTCACACATCAGGTTTGTTGTGCATTCTAACCTTTTATAGTTTATTTTCTCACTTTTCTTTTTCTCTTCTGCTCCTTGCTTCCTCTCTAGTTCCGGAAAACACAGAATATCCAGACTTTGTGGATAACAACCAGATCCCTGAAGGCAGCATGCTAAAGACGCTTGACCCCATCCTGATCACCATCATCGCCATGTCTGCCCTCGGGGTCTTCCTGGGGGCCATCTGCGGCGTGGTCTTGTACTGCGCCTGCTCACACGGAGGCATGTCGGACAGGAACTTGTCAGCTCTGGAGAACTACAACTTTGAGCTCGTGGACGGCGTCAAGCTAAAGAAAGACAAACTCAACGTACAGAGCTCGTACTCGGAGGCGTGATTCAGGACAGAGCGCATTCATGTGACTGTGTGCGATGGGCCGGGCTCTCGCACGAGACTGTCTGCAGGCATATAATCCTGCCTGTCTGCAAGCAGACGGGCTGCCGATGCCCTCGAATCTCTGGACGAGGGACAGGTTCAGGAACCAACAGGAGGTCTGGACTGATCCATGCTTTTCTCAGGAGCTGCAGTTAAAAAAAAAAAAAAACAGAGCCTACCAGTAAAGGGGGAGGGACACTGTGTACAAATAAAATACAGGAAAAAAAATATGTACAGATGATTCAGATGATATTTTAATTTTCTATTTTGATTTTCATTCATTTTTACAATCGGATGCTGGTGTTGAGACCAATTTATTAATGATGTTTAAAGTATTTATCGTTTTCTGGAAAAAAAAAAAAAAAAGAAACGTCTTTTTATTATTACCATCAGTTGGTAACGGCTGTTTTCACCTTTTAGAAAGAGACGTATTGACATCCTAAGTGAACCATATCCGGTAAAAACTGTAGATTCGCCCCATGGCGTGGCAAACAGAGTGTGCCGTGAGACATGTACCCTTTCCCCCCCTTTGACCCCTATCACTCTAAAGTGAGGGTCCCATTCATGGCAATGTATGGTTCTGACAGTGCCTTTAATACGTTTTTGTTGGAATCCTCTGTTGATATCGGTGTTTTTTACTGTACTTGGCTTAAGCTATAATGACAGGAAACAGGGGCACATGACCTTAGAAATACCTGCAAAACAGGACAAGAGTTTATCACAGGTTTTTTGTTGTTGTTGTATTTGTTTGTTTGTTTTCTGTCCAAAACAAAAACACACACACTGTAAATAAGTTTTAATATATTTTATTGTCCTTTTTTTAAAGAAAGTAAAAAGTAAAAGGAAAAAAAAAGCTACAGTATCCCTTTTGTCATGGGTTTTTGCGTGTGCGTGTGTGTAAATACAATCTCCTGGACTGTTTCGTGGAAGGTGCAGTGTTTCATTTTCAGTCGCTCAGCTGAGCACGATTCGCCCGATCGCTGACGCTCCAGCGATTTCAATGTGCATTCAAGCCATCTGTCACCGAAACATCCACTTCTCAAAAAGAGCCCCAAGGATGAATGAATCGAGAGGTAGCAAACGCACAAAAACAAAACAAAAAAAAGAGATGAACTCTCAGCACTCTTCTTCTTCTGATCACTCATGACCACGCCATATCTCTGCTGTGAGCTGAACTGGTCACTGTGATGTTTTCCAGAACTTTAAACACACTCGTGACAATTTCAGAGGAGGTGGTAAAATATATCAAATATTTGGCAAAAACAAACAAACACCAATCCTCGTTGCTTTGCTTTATCTAAATCCCTCACTGTCTTGTCACTGTGGATTGTTCACCCAGGCAGTGCTATCTGGACAATGCAGCTTGAATGCACTTTGTTTTGCGAGCCCCTCGTGGTAGAAACCTGTAAAAAAGAGGGGTTAACACACTAACTGACGAATGGTGCTATCAGTAATTTAGCCAGACACATGTGTCTCATGATGAAAAAAAAATTTTAAATAAAAAAGCCCAGTTTGTATTGTCCACATGCTGTAGTGTAGCTCAAGCGCCCCGACCACCTCCTCTTGGGGGGCTGTGAAGAGTTTTTAACGTGTTTCACGTGTAGCAGCCATAATGTTGTGATGTCAGAGCTGATGTCAAAAAGGACAGGACGCTGGTACAGTGGGTTGGAGTGGGGGTGAGGTGGGGTTGGGGGTGGGAATCGAACATCGTCACCTGAATCAGACTCCCAGGCCTCTCTCCGTGGCTTTACCAAAGGATGGTTTCCCCCTTATACATACGGTGGAGGGCTGGAGGGGGAGGAGGGGTTCCTCGCCAACACAAAATACCGTGAGACCACAGTCCCTCCTCTCCACACCCTTCCCCATGAAAAAATCAAAAAAAGGGGGTAGCCTATGGCAGGACACTCACAGAGAACAGCAACGTGTTTGTTTTTTCTATCTCTTTTTAAGCTTAAAAGAAGTGAAACGTCGCCCAGGTGTGAACTCTTCAATCCCAGGGTGGTGGTGCCCCCCCCTCCTCCGCGAGGCTGCTGGGGCCCCTGAACTCAGTGGGGGGGTTTTGTGCCACAGTCAAAACAATCAAAAAAAAAAAATCAATCCTGGGAGGCGTGGAGTCTTTTTACATGGATGTGCTTTGTATGTTGTGCCGTGGTGAACACACGTTCTCAGCTTGTTCATTTTATTTTTCAGGACCGGGCGACCCTCTCTCCCCTCAGCTTTTACACCGCCCCCTGCCCCTCCCCCACCTGTGCTTTCACCTGTAGAGCACTGTAGCTGCTGCAGCTAAGGAGAAAGGATACTGTAGCGTGGACTCAAAAGAAATAATGTTGCACTGACAAATATATTTAAGAGGTTTATGTGTTTCTAGCATTCATTTGCAAAAAAAAGAAAAGAAACTGAAGAAAATCAAAAACTGTTTTCTTTTTCTGTTCTTTTTATATATACATGCATATATATATATAGTTTCAGATTATGTGACATAATTCTGAAATGTAAAAATACTGAGATGTTTTCATTATTGAAAAGGCAGAAGAGATTTTTTTTCCTCCCAGCAGTAATGTCCCTCCCCCGTACATTTACATGGCATATTAACCCTTCGTTTTGTACTGTCATTCAGAATTTTGTGCAGATTTTCTTTCTTTCTTTTTTTTTTTTTTACAATAACAAGGAATTAAGATTTTTATTTTCAGTACTGCTTCTGTAATTTACTGTTGTGAAGGGCGGGAGGGGAAAGGAATAAACAGCAAAGGCCTTAAAAAATTGAAAAGGGAATTTGTGAGTTGTAATTCAGGCTTTGAAATGTTTTTTTTTCTTTCTTTTTCTGCTCCAGTCGGACATCCAAACCACGGCCCTGCTGTGAAGGGTTAAACCAGCAGCTTCATAAGCAAGCAGCTCTTTGAAACAGCATCTTTTTTGTTGTTGTTGTTTTTGCTTGAGAGTGATGTGAAAGCACTATCAAGGCAACGCAGTGATGTTAAAAGAGAACTTTTTTGTCTGGTCTCTGTCTCATTGCCACCGCTTTCCAAAGATACAATAAAAAAAAAAGCGTCTCCACACGAAGGAGGATGAACTTTTCTTTGCTGAGGAGTTTTGCTTTTTTTCTGCATTTAATAAAAGAGAAACAACTCACCGGCTCGATTGGCCTGACACTGAGCAATGACAGGTGAAAATTAACCTCCTGATCCCAGATCAGAACTCTGCTAATGTGAGTTTCCACCTTACTGAAGTAGTTAACAGTGGTGAAACTGATGGCATAAAGTAAAGGGCGGGTGGTGACCACTAATGAGAAGCTGATGTGAGCTGGGATCAGTCACTCAGCTGGATTTTGATCCTGGTCTATCATTAGTTCAAACTGCATTTTCACTGATTTTTTTCTTCTTCTAAATTTACAGGGGTCATATCGTTTTGCCACTTATTTTGGCAGGCCAGGAAATGAGACAGAAAGTATCACCACGGTGATTTTTAAAATCTCTGGTTTCAGTGTCAGTTTCAATTTAGAGCGTGAGATAGAAGTACAGCATGTAAGCAGCTCGTTGAGGAATGCTTATACACACATCTTGAAAGACATAGCAGGACCCTCATCATCGTTAGCAAGCAAATTAGAGTCCTAACATCTTTCAGCTGCTATATCCTTCACACGCTATTGACTACATGAGAGCTTAGAGCATGCAAACCCAACTTCATCGTTGTTTTATCTCTCCTCAGACTGCTGAAAACTAATAATCTTGCAAAACTATGCTTAACATTAATTAATGATTAATTAATTAGTCATTAACACAGAGAGTATCATCAGTCATTTATCTGTGTGGCACGATTGACGGAGAATTGTAGCTTGATCTACACCACAATTAGAAAGTGTCTGATATGGATACTTTATTTAGCAGTACTTCTTTGGGTTTTAAAGTCTTCTTTTCCAAAGGCTTTAAAGTGCTGCTTCTTTGTGAATATGTTATCTACTAATTCTAAAGATTAGTCTTTAATTATTAATTTTGGGGATAATGAAAAATCCCTTTTGTGTTTAGCTTTTCTATTCTATACCAGTGCAGTCGCTCTTATTAAAATCTGCAGAAGTCATTATTGAATCACCTCCTTAAAAGGCTATTCGTTTATCACTTATTAAGAATCAGTCAGTGCTGTAGCTACAATATCAGTAAAAAAAAATCTCTTTCTCCAGGTCAAACATAACATAGAGCCAAAAAATCAAAGCCACAGTCGCACTGTGAGGAGAATCACTCACATTGTTTTTTGTCACAACTAGAAATTTGAAAATGTTTGACTTACTAGTTTGTAAAGGCTTTTTAGCTTTGCAGGAAAGAAGTTATAGCAGCATAACCACAGCATTAGTAACGTCCCGGACAGGCTCGCATCTGAAACTTGTAGTTTTATATTTTGCCACTGGGTGGCTCTGTGGAGTAATATTGAGTTCTTTATTCTGTATCATATTCCACGTTTGTTAAATAAAAGGAACATTATTATGAAACGGTCTCTAATGTATTAATGTAGAGCACTACAGTAAATGTGTAGATGCTTCATTATTTTCCTTTTTTGTTTCCATATTGTTTAATGTCTGCAAATGATTTAGTGGACTAGGAATGATTTGCCAGTTATAATACGTGCAAACATAATACACAGTTTGTTTGTTTTTTATTGTGGGCATTGTGATATGTTATCACGGACGCAGAGTGACTGGCTGACTTCAATAAGCTGCTGTGTTACACAGTCTTTACTGGTACTGCCAAATAAAACAGAACCGTTAGTTATCTGCGCCTTTCCTGCTATAACAAGAGGAAATTGTGTCTGTCATCTCGCTATTTTTCCATGACGAAGGAGTCTGCCCTCAAAGTGCAGCTCTGAAAAAAACTTAGATTTGTTGTTATGCCCCCTGTCCATGCAGTAGCCAAATCCCACCACAGGGGGGCTCCAGAATCCACAGAAGTCCTATGGCATTTATCCAGGATACCTCAGCTATTACGGCCCATCACTTTTATACCATTGGCTGTAAAAAAAAAACAAAAAAAAGGCTACAAAAACTCACCATCCACTTCATTAGGAACAGGTTTTTTGTTCCATATTGATATGATAGCATCACAGAGATGCTGCAGATCTGTTCGTTGCACATCCATGATCTGAAATTCTCATTCCTCCATATCCCAAAGATGCTCTCTTGGACTGAGATCTGGTGGTGGTGGAGGCCACCTGAGTACAGCGAGCTCATTGTTATATTCAAGAAACCAATCTGAGATAATTTGAGCTTTGTGACCTGGCACGTTGTCATTAGTAGATTATACACTGTTGCCAAAAAGGGATGGATATAATCAGCAACAGTAGCTACTCAGGTAGGATGTGGCATTTTAAATGATGCTCAGTACTAAGGGGCCCAAGATGTGCCAAGGAACCACAACATTACACCACAAGCAACAACTTGAATTGTTCATACAAGGCAGGATGGAGCCGTGCTTTTATGTTCTTAAAGCTAAAGTCTGATCTTATCATGTGAATTTTGCTGGAATGTATGCACAGTTTTATTTATATAGCACCTTTTAAGATAAATATCACAAAAAAATGTCTAAAAAAGTTACCCAAAAGCAACTTTACTTAAAAAGATGGCTCTTTAGTTGTTTTTTATAAGAAACCACCAAATCCGTAGATCTAAGGCTCAGTGGGGGAGAGTCTAGGGGTCACTGTGGGAAAATCTGTGTCTCCTTTAGTTTTCTTGTATAACACAAGGTCTCTGATATCCTGCGATCAGGATATCAGAGACCTGCTGGAGACAAATGGCTGTAAAGGTTCAGTGATGTACATCAGTGTTTACCCACAGAGAGCTCTGAAAGTCACAACCAGAATCTTGAAGTGGACTCCGAAGTTGACGAGGAGCCAGTGCATCTGAATTAGAAAGTGACCTGACAGTACTCACAGGTGCATTCTGAACAACTTGCATACATTCTGAGGAGGTTTTGTTGAGACAAGTGAACAAGCAATTGCAATATTCCAGAAAGGATGAGATAAAAGTATTTGCCATAATTTCTAATTCACAGCGTGAGAATCACAGCGTGAGATTTCATGTGATCGTGATCATCCAAAGTTAAAGCACAAAACTGTCAAGGGCACAAACAAGGACTTCTGTTTTTTCTATATTAATCTGAAAAAAAAAATGTCAGCCACCCATGCAGGACCTGACTCTGAATCTGGTATTTAGAAAATCAGCAGCACAAGAGAATACAAAAATAGGGGTTGACTTTGCCTCCACACCTAAACAGAAAAACAAGAACAGTCAGTGAGATTTGGCAAGTGGGGGAACACTAAGATCTGTTGTAGTTCCCAGCTTAGGGAAAATACTAACAGCTCACAATAATTTCTATTGGCACCATAGGCAAGAAAAGCAACTGACAATCTGTATAGCTTATATCTTTATATGTATATATTTACAAAAATTGCTATATTAAAGTTTTGTTTTTTTGCTTCTATTGTTTATTGTTTATTTCATAGCATGGTGTCTATTATTCAGTGGAAAGACAGTGGATCACTGCTGGAATATCCACTCATGTCTCTTTTTGCAGGATGTCTCATGGAGCTGCCTGTAGGATTGTCTAGATTTGCATTCAAATGCCCATCCAAAACAAATGCCTCTTTGGGGAATGTTTGCTCCCTTTCAGCAATGTCTTCATTCTTACTTAAGTGTGATTTGGGATGTATATCAGTAAAATCACAACTTAATCGGAACCTGCAGCAATTTCTGTTTCTCTGGAATGATATGAGCCATGTCGTTTATATGAGCCATATCATATCAACGTTTATCCTTGTAATAATACAAAAAAAACATACTTTGAGTTTTAAAACTACTGCTGAATACCTGAAAAAAGTAGAAAGAAATAGCTGTAGTTTCTAGAACAGATCTTTCTGTGAGAAATAGAGAGCTGCATTCTCTTGTAAACACTCCCAGGAGGCTAAACAGGATTTGAGGGTCTTCCGGCCCACTGTTTATTTTTTCTCACTTTCTTTCCCCCACTGTGTCCACTAGTGCTCAGGCACAAAATAACAAATCAGAAAGTTTAAAGTAAATAAATAGCTGAGTGAGTTTACTTATTAATTTTTTTACTAGAACTCATACAAAAAAGTAATGGTAGTGGCTCATTTTGTATTTGTGGCATCTAATACCAAAAATAAATAAATTTCAGCTTTGTGATTGTTAAAAAAAAAAGTATTACACATTTTTAAAGAGTCCACTCGAATTTCAGGTTTTCAGTAATATAGATACTTTACAGCAAACCCTTGATTTTATTCTTTTTCATTTTTTGTTTTCTATTGGTTTTATATCACTTTGTATTATATAACTAAATTGGATTAACAACAAAAACATTTTAAATAAATTATCATATTTAAAATATGAGTAGAAGAAATTACGACTGGATTTTTAAAAAATGTTTTGTAGTAAATTACACAGTAAAAGATAATTAATCAGATGTATTTAAACTTTATAGCCTACTCTTTTTTTAGCTTCAGTGTGAAACTGTTAGTGGACAGTGAAGTACAAGTACAGAGCCAACTGTCCTTATAGTGATGAGGATGATGCTGATGGTGATTAAAGATGTGGACTTAATTGGAGTTACGGACTGAGTTAGTATTATACCGACACACTGTGTATGTGTGAGCGTGAGTGGGGCTGTCCTCTAGCGTTGACGTAGGCAACATCAGGGTCAAGTGAGCAAAATTAAGATGGTTAAACGAATGCGCGCGCCTTCAAAACAAAATATATCAAAGCTTGTTTGTTTGTTTTTTTTGAATACGTAAAAAGACTTTGATGACGCATTGTTCAAGGTTCAAGGTTCAAGGTTCTTTATTTGTCACATGCATAGTTATACAAGTATAACACACAGTGAAATGTAGGCTGACACGCTCCTCGACATGTGCAAAAATTGTGGGGGGGGGGGGGGGGGCTGTAGAGGAAGACCATTATATATATAATATATATAATATACAGACATATAGTATATACACTGGGTGAATGTGCAGTAGTAGCAGCAAGCAGGTGAATTCTGTATATTAATATGAATAGACATCTGACTATTTTACAGGAGACAATATAAACATATTTAAAATTAAAGGAATTTGAAATGTACATTGTGCCTTGGTTTAGTGTCTGGAAGAGTCCTGTCTCAGTCAATTATAGATGATGTGAGAGGGCGGGTGTGTGTGTTTAGGGCACGGATGGCTTGGGGATAGAAGCTCCTCTTGAGTCTCTCTGTCCTTGCCCGGAAGATGCGGAACCTTCTACCAGATTGCAGAAGTTGGAACAGTTTGTTGCCAGGATGGGACGGGTCCTTCAGTATCTGCGCTGCTCTAGTCCGGCATCTCCTGGTGTAGGTGTCCTGAAGCGGGGGGAGAGCAATCCTGCAGCAGCGTTCTGCTGTACGGATCACTCTCTGGAGAGCTTTTTGGTCCTTCACACAGCTGTTCCCAAACCACGATGTCATGTTCTGTGTGAGGATGCTCTCCACAGCGCCTGTATAGAAAATCCTGAGGATCTTTGGAGAGACCCTGAACTTCCTCAGTTGTCGTAGGTGATACAGGCGCTGCCTAGCCTTTTTGGTCTGGACCTGAATGTGGGCAGACCATGTCAGGTCTGAGGAGATGTGGACACCAAGATACTTGAAGGACTGCACCCTCTCCACTGGAGCTCCATTGATGATGATGGGCTTGTAGTCTCTGTGCTGACCCCTTCTGAAGTCCACCACCAGCTCCTTGGTCTTGCTGACGTTCAGCTGGAGGTGGTTGTCCTGGCACCACGATGCCAGATTCTTCACTTCATCCATGTAGGCCGCCTCATCGTTGTTGGAGATGGCACCCAACACCACTGTGTCGTCAGCAAACTTCACAATGGTGTTGGAGCCATGGGTGGCCACACAGTCTGAAGTGTAGAGGGAGTAGAGCAGTGGCGAGAGGACACATCCCTGAGGTGCTCCTGTGTTGATGGTGATGCTGTTGGAGAAGCACCTGCCCACCCTCACCACCTGAGTTCTGCCAGTGAGGAAGTCCAACACCCATGCACACAGACGGCTGTTAAGTCCCAGATCTCTCAGCTTTGTGAACAGTCTGCAGGGCACTATTGTGTTAAACGCTGAACTGTAATCAACAAACAGCATTCGCACATAGTTACCCTGTTTCTTGTCCACGTGGCTGAGAGTGGTGTGTAGGACGTGGGCGATGGCATCCTCTGTGGATCTGTTGGATCTGTAGGCGAACTGCAGCGGATCTGTGGTGTCTGGGATGGAGGAGGAGATGATGTTCTTCAGCAGCCTCTCAAACACCTTCATTACTACCGAGGTCAGTGCAACTGGCCGGTAATCGTTCAGGGATGAGGGTTTGCTGTTCTTGGGCACAGGGATGATGGTGGATCTTTTGAAGCATGTGGGGACCACAGACTTCGCCAGGGACTCGTTGAAGATGTAAGTGAACACACCTGCTAGCTGGTCAGCACAGCAGCGCAGCAGACGGCCGGTGATGCCGTCTGGCCCCGCCGCTTTCCTTGTGTTCACTCTCCTCAGTGCCGCTCGGACGTCATGCTCCGCGATGCTGGTCACCGGGCTCTCGCTGATGACGTCACTGTCCTCGGTAGTCAGGCGGTAGATAGCATTAGCCGCCTGGCTAACCTCGAAACGGGCGTAGAACCGATTCAGCTCGCTGGTGAATGCAGAGTCGGCGTTGATCGGCGCAGTGTCCCTGGCTTTGTAGTCCGTAATGGTGCGTAGTCCGTGCCACATACTCCGTGTGTCGCCCTGGTGGAAGCGGGACTCCACACGTTCCCGGTACCTGCGTTTGGCATCTCTCACCGCGCGCCGCACGCCGTATGAGGCCGCTTTGTAGGCGCTCATATCGCCAGTGGCGAGACCCGCGTTGTAGGAGGCGGTCCTGGCGTTTACTGCAGTGCGGATCGATCTGTCCATCCACGGTTTCTGGTTTGGGAATGTGGTGACTCTCGCAGTGGGGATAATCTCCTCCGTTAGCATATTGATGAAGCATACTGCTACTTCCGTAAACTCGTTGATGTCGACTGCGCATGCTCTGAACATGTCCCAGTCTACGTCGTTGAGTGCGTCCTGTAGCGTAGCTTCTGATTGGGCAGTCCACCGTTTTACCTCCCTCTTGGTCACGTCTTCCCTCCGTATGCTTTGTTTATACTGGGGAATGAGGAAGATGGCGTTGTGGTCAGACTTCCCAAAAGCCGGGTGTGAGACAGCTTTGTAGCCCTGCTTGTATGGCGTATAGCAGTGATCCAAAATCCGATCCCCTCTCGTTGGACACGAGACATGCTGGTAAAAGTTTGGCATGACTTGTCTGAGGTTCGCTTTGTTAAAGTCTCCTGCTACAATGAGGGCTGCGCCCGGGTCCTTGTTTTGAAGCGAGCTCAGCACATCATGTAATTCGGACAAAGCCATACCTGTGTCCGCTTGGGGTGGGATGTAGACCGCCGTGGCGATGACTGAGGTGAACTCACGGGGCAGATAGAAAGGGCGGCACTTAATGCTCAGGAACTCCAGATGTGGCGAGCAGCCGCTGGAGAGAGTAGAAATGCTCCTGGCATCACACCACTTTCTGTTTATCATGAAACACACTCCTCCACCTTTGGTTTTGTTCGACTCTGCCGTTCTGTCCGCGCGGAGCACAAAGAATGAATCCGACGGAGTTACGGCCTGGTCCGGCACGGTGGGGGTCAGCCATGTCTCCGTGAAGCACAGAATGTTGCAGTCCCTCATGTCACGTTGGAAGGTGACCCTTGCTCTTAGGTCATCGAGCTTGTTCTCCATGGATTGTACATTGGCCAGTAGGATACTGGGCAGTGGTGCGCGATGCGCCTGCTGTCTCAGTCTGTTCCTAATACCAGCGCGTTTTCCCCGGCGCTTCTTTGTTCTGTGCCTCGGATGAGCGGCCCGTCCTTTGTTGTTCTCCGCGCCGCGTAGAATCTCTGGCGGCCAGGAAGGGTCAGGTTTAAAAGTGTCCAAGATTAGATGTGCAACCTTGGCACCGATGTTTACAAGTGATCCGCTGTCGTATACTATAAGACTAGAGGATTTTGGGATGTAAACCAGAGCAAAAAATAGGTAAATTGGGAAAGCTTTTTAATTAGAGGAAGTGAAACTTTAATTGGAATGGTTAACAGGACATCTGTATCTTAGAAAGTACTAAGATACAGTACTAAGAAGGTCTAGATTTTACCCCAGATATTACAAAAATTTTAACCCCATATAAACAAAAAAAGAAAGAAAAGAAATGAAAGACTTCTACCACCGTCTTTGTTTTTTTGGAATTCCCCATTAATCTCCATTTACCAGAGAATTCTTACTCTTCTGTAAAGCTTTCGTCCTTCTTGAAAGGGGCTATAAAAATCTTTAACTTAAAAGTTATTGAATTTTTTTCCTATTTTTGTTATATATACAATTATAAAATATAAAGATAATAAACAAAAAAATAAAAAGATTTGAATTTGATTTTATGTTGAAGGAGCTGTAACCGGAAACGCTCGGTGTGCCATTGTCCGCGATGCTGCTGCATTTTTTTATTTATTTTTTTTAGGAGCAGCGGCGGAGGACTGAGGATTTCACTCTTCGCTCGTCCCCTTCATTTAGTCCGCAGTAAAGAGGTCCGCCCAGGCAGTGTGCGGATACTGTCTCCCTCTCCAACTACCGAATATTTGGTTTTAAACATATATACTGCCGACATATTTCTCTGCAGAGAGGAATGAGCAGCAGGATAAATCTCCAGTGACTTTTCGGAGGAGAGAGTGGTCCCCGGTGCCAGCAGGGCAGATAGTTGCTGTCTGCCTGTGCCGCTGCTGCGGGCAGAGGACTACAAACGCTAGCTTACTTCTGCTTATGTCTCCTGTATGAAATAACAGCGCCAAGGTAAACTTCATTCGTTCATTTATTTCCTCTTTTTTCTTCTTTTTTCTTTATTTTTATAAACGTAACCAGCCCGGTTAAGTTTATACTGTCACTGTTACATTTTAATGGCAGGTTTATAAAGTTTGTAACCTTTTATTATTTTTCTCATCGCCCACGTTTTTTTTCACTGATACTTGAACCCGTTTGCAATAATCTAATCACGGGCATTGTGTTGTGGTTTAATTTGACATGACGGACATGCAGATTTAAAATATAAAGATTCTGGCTGTTTATGGGACATAGTTGTGGTTACTGGCCATGTGTCAGTGTGTTACATTGTCATTAATAGTCAAACTGAAGTGTACTAATGTGTTCGGTGTGCCGGTGTTGTGCCAGAAATCTGATCGTCTTCCAAAAAGTGATTTCCGGTATTTGCAAAAAAGTGATTAAATAATATTAAAATTAGATAAATGAGTTGTTGGCCTATATTATGCAAAACATGTGCCAAATGTATAATAATAGATGATATCATAATAAATGATATCATCTTCAGACACAAACAACATTCCTGTCTCAAGGTAGAACATGCAATCAGTTTTTGGCAAAGTGACTAAAATGTATTCTATATTTATCTAGTTAAAAAGTATCGTTGGCATTAAAAATGGCTTTTTAAAGAGAATTTGCAACAAATAAAACATAATAGTTCTACAAAGATATTTTAAGTGGCCACAAAGGTCTGAATTAGTTATAATGTAGGTACAATGTCACATAAAGTCATAACTTCCAAAACATTAATTTATTAATTTTATATAGAACCACTTTGTAAATACTGTTGACCTCAGTCTATTTACCAATATACGCAAAAAAAAAAAACTGCTAAAAACCTAAAAACAGAGCTATAAGACTTTATAAGTGTTTACTGTCTGCTGCTTGTTGTTGCCCATGCAGTGCGTGATTGATAGGCTGAACAACTTCCATTTATTGAGTAAACCCCCCCCCCCCCCCCCCCCAACCCCCCAGTCATTTAAAGGAGAGCTGGAGAGTGAAGGCCTTGTAAATATAGCCCACTGCACTGAAACCACCACTAGATAAAGATCCTAGAAGTTTAATCAGGAAAATGGAGACAGGAAGAGAGACAAGGATGGAGGGAGTTTGGAGGGGGGAGGGGGTAGAAGGCAATATGAAGGAGGGTGATGGGGCTGGAGGAAGGACAGTAAGGACATGGGGGAGGAATGCTAACTGAGGAGGAGGGTAAATGTAGGACAATGAGGGGAGTTGTAGCCAGTAGCCACCAGCTGAATAGATGTGACCTCAGGTTCCCTGGGGAGCAGCTGCTGGGGGGTGGGGGTGGGGGGCTCCCAGCTGATTTATAATGCCACTTAGACTCAGAGCCACACCCAGGCGTTTCTTCTGGATGTGTGATGTTTCCCATGAACGTGAGTGTGTTTGTTTCTTTGTTGGGGAGTGGCACACACGTTATGTGCGAACCTGTTACACTGAGATAGATGCGATCAATGTGTGTGTTTGTGTTGCTCTGTGAGACATAAGTGATGAATGTGTACAATTGCCCCCTGCGACACATGCTTTGTGCTGTAGGGGAACATTTCAAGCGGAAAGATGTAACGTGGCACAAATAATTGCCTTTTAAAGCCATTCACCTCAATTGCCTGCACACGTGCCCATCCTACCTTGAGTGTGAAAGCGGGTCAACAACCTGATGAGCTCTGAAACAGCGAGGCATTCACATGCGATCAGCTAGCACCAACCTCAGCAGTCTTTTCTATAACAAGTGCTCTCCAACCTTATGAGATTTAGAAATCCTATAAGAGCAACAATTTCTAAACAATATAATCACTTTGATTTGTTGCCTTTACTGGGTGCCATTCTCTTAGCGCTCGGTTTTTTGGCACAAATACATTTGTTCACTCATATTTTCACCACATTGAACGCCAGTGCACTTCTAGCCCCTTTTCTTCCCTGTTCTTTTTTTAGATGGGGTGCTTCCTCTTTCTAAAATCAGCCCCGGAAACACCAGGGAGGTATGAAGCGGTTAACGCTGACCTCGGCTCTACAAGGTCTGCTGAGAAAAGGAAGAATTTGTTCTGCTGCGAGTAAATGACAGCAGACATTTGCAGGGCTGTAAACTCTGTCATTCTTTGTTTATTATTGTGACAGCGTGAGTTTTTAACTGGAAGGCTCCGTGAGTTTGTGTAACTCACAAATAGAGGCAGTTTGTGTTTAGCAGGACAGAAAAATTACATGCGCTGTTTGCACTGGGTTTCTTTGTCAGATAAGCAAATGCAGGGAAATGACAGGAGATGAGAGATGAGACAGCTATGGCGTGCAGTAAACATCCCCAACTGCACTCAAACTTGCAATTTTACAGCATTCCAAGTTTATTCCTTGTAATTTTAAAGAACATACTACGTCTTAGATTGCTGACATCTCACAGAGCAGCACGTTGGTACTTTAACTAATAATTGTTATTGACTGATCTGCAGGCATTTAACATGAGACTCTAAAGGTGTCATTTTAAATGTTAAAGCTCATGACAGTACAATTAGAACTGAACTGAACACCATTGCACGCTAGGAAAGTGTCTTCTCTATAAAAAAAAAAAAAAACATGGCACCACAGCTTTGGTTTGCAAATTTGAAGAAACAATAAGGCTTCTGGGACAGTGTCCTTTGAATAGATGAGACCAAAGCAGAGGTGTATGGCTGTAATGCAGAGCACCATGTGGCGAGAGCCAGTTTATCAGCACAAACACCTCATACCAACTATCAAGCATGGCCGTAAAGGAATGATGATTTGGGCTTGTTTTGCAGCTACAGCACTTGGGCACCTTGGAGTCATTGAGCTGACCATGAACGCCTATTTATAACATTTATAAGCTTATTGCATTTTATAACTTTGGGGCCATCTGCCCAAAAGCCAAAATTGAAATAAAACTGGGTTCTGAAACACGACAGTGCTTCCAAGAGTCTACAATAAAGTGACTGAGTGTTGCAGTGGCCCAGTCGAAGTCCAGACTTCAATCCAATTGAAATGCTGCAATGGGACCTAAAGAGAGCTGTGCATGAACAAATACCCGTAAACCTCAATAAACTGTAGCAACGTAGGAAAGAAGAGAGCACCACAGCGATGCCAGAGACTGGCAGAAAACAATTCTTTCAACTTACTGCTGCTGAAGGTACAAGCTATTGAATTGTGGGCTGTACTTCATTTTTATACAAGCCCTCTAAATTTTGGCTTAAAAATGTGTTAAATAAATAATGGCACAGTATAATATGTGAAGTCTTTGTATTTACCTAATTTTAAGACACACTGGAAGGGTTGCACCAGAAGTGTTATTGCTGTGCCAGATATGCAGAGCCACCCACTGTGATGATCCATTGTGAATAAGGAAGCAGCCAAAAGAAATGTTTAACATAAAACCTTAAAATTAAAAGAGAGTCTACTTTTTTCTACCACAACAGTAGGAGATATTTAGGGGGTGCATTCTATTACAATATAATACAGTGGGTAACATCTGTTAAATGTATTGTATACAGAGGTTTTTGCAGGCTCTTAGCTACAGTTATTAAATAGTTAAACTGCTGACATCACAATCTGTCTTCATGCTCAAGTCCTCTTTTGAGCAATAATCTCTCCCCATGTGTCTGTCTAAATCACATGTATGCATGAACACATAAAACAGGAACAATTTGAGCTGTGAAGTGTTTACTGCTCCAGTCTCTCCTGGAAGCAGAAGGGGAGGTCCTTCACTTTTAGTGTAAAGTATGAAGCTCTAATGAAAGACATCTGAGTGTCTTTAATGAGCTGTGGTTTCGAGCAGGCTCTCCATAGAAAAACAGTTGAGGTGTCCATGGGTGGCCTCATGCAGTGAAACCAAATGTCAAAGTTTCTTTATTACATGTGTCCGTCCACATATCTGTAAAAAAACATGTAATGTCAGATTGCTGGTACTGTAGTTTCTTCCCTTTGAGTGTGTTCTCTTTGATTACCACCATGTAGTCTACATTCATAGCCTTGATTAAAATACCTAAACAGCGGCTGAATGTCCAGATGAACAGGATCAACAAAACTTTACTGTTTTTCAATCTGTCTGAGAGAATGACATCATCTGTGATTGAGTTACTACTGGACAACTGCCTCACTCTAGTATTGCAAGTAAGTCACTGACAATCAACTAGCTTCACACCTCCAGAACTAACATGCTGTTGTGTGAGTCCTTGATATCACCCAGCTGCTTCCCCAGAGGTGGATCTCATGGTTATAGCCAGACATACTCAAGCACCACCTTCTTTGACTGCAGCTGGCAATGTTGGTCCTTTTTCTGTAACAAAGAGAATGTCAATCTCTTGGAATTGCTGCAATTTTCACATCTAGTGCATAGACCTGGAGAATTGACCTATTTCTAGTCAGCAGTTGCCCAGATTACTGACTCTACTGGAGAAATAATGTTTATTCCTGTCTCCATCCCAACAGACAATTCATTAATCATTTCACAGCTGCAAATATTTATGGGAGACTGCAGGCTGCTGTCAGCCCAGGTTCTGCTCTGATTTTTGTAGAATTAAAAAATGCTTCAGCTGTCAGTTAATTTCCAGTCGCTCCCTTTGGCTCCAGTGCTGCTGTTGTTTAAAGCAGTTTCCAAGTTTGTTTAGCTTCTTGCACAGTTCCGATTACAGTGATGGACTGGTTTAGGTTTAGATCAGACACGCTTCATTCAGAAAGTCAATAAGCTGCTGTTCTGGCAGATCACAACACTCTCACCTCTTTGTAGTAAAGTAGCCTTTTCCTGGCTCTCGCTTGTCATTAACTTTCTTTGTTCTCCTATTTCCCACTGAACATCCATATATGTCATGCCTGGCTGGTTTCCAGGCATATTGATGCAGGCTTCTTGTACGTTCTTTAGCTTCCTGTGTTTTAGAGCAGGAAGGACAGAGTCAGCAAAGACAGGGAGTTTGGAAGGGCTTATTGTACAGCTGCTCCCAGCTCCACAGACTGAGCCCAAGGCTCACACTGTCACAGCAAGATAACCCCACAAGATTTCCACAGCCATCCTACAGTTTAGACTGGTGGTTGGTAGTGGTAAAAACTGGACCCTCTTGCCTTGTCTCACTCTGCTTTTATAGCATTGCTGTAAATGGTAAAACAGATGGCTCCTTAAAACTAAACAAAGCTTGTCTTCTGTCAAACAAATCTGCCTTACTTCAACAGCAATTCTTTTTTCAAGAATGCTACAGAATAAAGTGTGTTGTTATTTCTACAGAAACAAGTATTAAATTGGTTATATGTTTGTAGGCTCGAGGGAGATTTGTGATTAACTTTGTGTCAAACCAAAGAGAGATTGGAGAGGCCAGGCAGGGAGGATGAGTCCAAAATAACGTTAGCATTGCACAGCTATTTTCAACACAGGGATAGAGCCCTGAAAAGCGATATGGTCTTGGCCTTCCACCAAAGGCTGTGGCTGGGTTTCGATTGTTTCTACTTAGCTACCATGCGAGGACGTGATGTGATGAGATACAAACCCAGTTTGATGTGCATTTTTCTTTTTAAGAAAAAAAGAAACCAGTCCTATGAAAGTGTTATAGATTATCTGAGTGGAAAAGTCCTTCAAATGCAATATCCCTTCTCAGAAGTATATCTTTAGCCTCTGTCACACACAAGGAGAATGTTGGCAGGGCTCAAGAGAGCATGCGTGGCTAAGTGTTTTGTGTGAAAAGCTGCAGCAGAATTTTTAAGGCCAGCAACAGGCTCTCTGTCGAACCGCTGATAAAACAGTTTTTTAGGCTGTAGCTATTATCCTTATTACTCTATTAAACTATCACACTGTGCATAATTACGGGTCTCTCAGGGAAATATTCTGGAAAACTTTGACATTGCCTGAAACACTTTTTAACAGGATTCCTGATTAAGAAAACAACTAGATGGCTTCTACCGGTATTATGTAAATGAGCTATCACCTTTAATAGCTCAAATGTGAGCAGCTGTTGTTATATAATGGCACATCACTGCTTTAAGCGTCAGGAGTGACAGCACACTTTTTTTTTAAAGGTGCTAGGGTTGTAATGGCAAAAACAAATTCAAGGTTGGGTTTGCAGTGAAGCAGAAAGTGCATAAATACACATTTTTTCTTATTTACTCACTAACGAAGATGCCTAAAATGCCACTGCCTGTAACTGTTAAGGTTTTTGAAATCATGTGCTCTCTATCTTATACAAATCACATTAGTGCATTTCACTAGCATTTAAAGCTAGCTAATTTGAATGGAATTCAGTGACTGTTGCTGATATATGGACTGCTTTTAGCTACAGAAAATAACTCTTTCAACGGCTTTGAATTAATAAGTAAAGGAACCTGACTTATACTTATAAGTCCGATACCAGTACTAATATCTGGTGATTTAAAAATCAGATATATCAGCTGATACTGTCTCACTTAGTGAGTATGATAATAAAGTTTAATATTGTTTTTAGGCACAATAGGTGGATTACTCATGTACTCTCTTAGGCTCTGCCTGGCTCTGCTTGGATCAGATGCTGCTTGTCATTGTGTTTCAAATGTGCTCCCAACAGGGAAGCTGCAGAGACAAACTATGCAGCAGCAATAACATGGTTGCAGGGTGTTTTTCTTCTCTGAATTTGAATCTCTTAATTTATAAATGTAGATAAGAAATTATTGTCAAATAGCTACCGTAATACTGGCCGTTATAGGTCAGGATCTTAGCAAATCTGCGCATCACTATTATGCCGCTACAGTTTTTATGTTACAGTTACTGGGTAATTGTTGCTTCTGTAAGTTTCCTAGTTGAATATTCAGTATGCATTTTATATTACATATTTTACCCATAATCAATGAAAAACTTGTTAGCCGCTCTTAGAACCCCTGGATCGTTTTCTCGCAATGGAAAAATAGAAATGGAAGCTGAATATTGACTGTATGTTTTTCAGACTAAAAATGGGAAAGAAAACTCACTGCTCATCCCGTCTCATGCCTTTCAGCCTCACTCTTCGGGCCAGTTATTTTTAGTGTTTTTTCCATTTCTGGAAGCTGTTTCTCTTGAGGAATCGCACAGAACTAACATGCTGATGTAACGTGGAAACTATGACATTTCTCAGCCGCTGTCACCTGGAGTGTTTTACTCTTTTCTTCTGTGCAAAAATTCACATCGACTACTAAATTGGATTGTCTGCACTTATCAATCCCCTTGAAACAAAGAAGCATCAAAAGATATTGTATTTTGTCTCATTAGTATTATTTAGCGCACAGAGGCCCTTTTAAGCCAAAAATTGGATGGTGAGTGGGAGCACTTTAAGTATCAGATCCTCGTGGTCTCAGAGGGCAGCCTGATTCATTACTTTTGTCTGCTGTGAGAGGGTCCTCCGGATGATGGTGGGGGTGGATAGAGACACAGGCAGACACTGTTTGGTATTCTCCTTCAGTCCTGTCCGGCGGCTTGTACGTCTCAGAGCTCAGACATGTTCCCCACTCCGCTGTGTTTGAAGGGTATGTGGAGTCAAAGGGGCCACCGGCTTGGCTCCACTCACAGCGGAGGGAGTGAACTGAGCGATTGTGCCGGGGATATGAGGGAGGAGGGAGGCAGCGCAAGGGAGTGCGTTAGGGAAATGAGGGAGAGAAAATGGGAGGGATGGGAGTATAGGATGCCAAAGATATGCCACAGGCAACTCTGGAAACTGAACACATGTTGGAATGCTGGAATTAAATATCAACTAAAAACTCCAAGCTATCAGTGTCTATGAAATGTATCAGTCTTAAGCTGTGAAGACCTGTTAAAAGTTACGTAATTGTCATTACCAATTAAAGTTAATGACAGTAAAAGTACAGTAAAAGTGCAAATGGAGGAGAGAGGATTAGGAGATACATGAGCAGAAGCAAAGTCTGTGGGATCCTTTCCTTTGGACTTGAGGCTACCC
The DNA here is from genome assembly GCF_900408965.1 of Simochromis diagramma. Taxonomy (NCBI): domain Eukaryota; kingdom Metazoa; phylum Chordata; class Actinopteri; order Cichliformes; family Cichlidae; genus Simochromis; species Simochromis diagramma. The sequence goes on along the minus strand of NW_024387503.1, from coordinate 1,269,176 downwards.
TTTTTCCTTTGAGCTGTGGACCGCCCTTTCCTGTTTTTCCTTCTTTTCCATTCCCTCTTTTCACAGACTTAGAAGAACAGCCTTTCTGAGGGAACCAAGCACCCAGCCTTTAGCCACAAAGAGAGCTGTGACTCTGAGCAGCAACCAGTTCTTTGCAGCTCCACTGTATGGTTTACCGTGTCTCCCTGTTTCTCTCCCTTGACTCCAGTGGTCATTATTCATGGCAGTGCTTGCTGAAGTAAGTAGTCCTAAGTACTTGCAAATGCAGCTCAGCTTGAAGGGAAGTAAATCCAGTCTTTTAAAGTAGCTCAATTAATTTCTGCACCACAGATTTTCACGCAGGGATTCACCCCCCACTCACCTCAAGCTAATATCCGTTAACGTGATGTAAAAAAGTCATAAACAATATGTGCAGATGAGAAAAGTCGTGGAAAAATGGAAAAAGTGGGTTTGTAATCGGGTTTAATCAGGAAAATTGAGGCAGGAAGAGAGACAAGGATGGAGGGAGTTTGTTTATGCATCGTGGGTGTCACAACAGCTCACATTTCCCCAAAGTGCAGTAACAGTGTTATGGGTTACTATCCTGGTCAGGCAATGTTCAGGCTCTCTGGAATGCCTCAGCCCGTTTTAGTCACGCACCACAGCGTCTGCCATACATCACTTTCTCTTGCCAACTGATAGAGCCTTCAGAAGCCTACGAAACGTTGGGCTGCCACTAGTCACAGTTCAGGTGTGTGTGAAGAGTTAAATTTCCATGTATGTATGCAGACGTCTGAGTGGGGGAGAGACAGGGAGTTAAAGTAACTGCTCTTTCTGCTGTAGTCAGGGAATTTATCTATATTACCCTTTCCATCTACTCACACATTAAAGCACACACATGTCATTACATTTGTTATGTAATAACACATTACCAAGTTTGATTCATATATTTTTCATAGTAAAAATTACCAGGTTGTTTGTGAAAGCATACTTCTAGGTGCATGGTCTTTTCGAACCTCATGAATTTTGCAAAGTTAGCGCAAAGAGAATTATAGATGATAACGTGTTCTTAGCATTAGTTTGCATGTTCATAAAATCCTGGTTCCAGCATCCTGGTGCCTGGAACCAGTTCTCCCACACACCAGTGCAGGATAACGACAGTGTGTTAAAAGCCTGGTTTCCTAGGAACTTATAAATAATAATATGTGCTGCCGTTTATTTGCACAGCTTCTGTCCTTGTGGGTATGCTTTTTACATTTCACCATATCAAAACATGTCTGAGTGAATAGTAATAGTAATTCTCAAGCAATTTTATTAATTACAAAAATATGATTTGGTTTCTTCTTACAGCCTAACTGTGTTTCTCATCCTGTAGCAGCACCTGACTGATATAAGATTTTTAAGACCAATATCAATATGTTGTGATTTAAAAATCTGATATTCAGATATCCTAGTAAGTAGAGTCTCCTGAATCTCCTGAACTGAAATCAGACAGGGGGGATGAATTTAAAATAAAAAAGAATGCTTGGACACTACTAGCATAATGGACAAGTTTTTTGACGGGGCTCCAAGACAAATGCAAAGCAGAGGTTGAAGCATCGCCAAATATGCTTCCAAACCTTCCTGCACAACAGCTATCATTCCAAGGTAGGTATCCCCGACAGAATTCGTTTCCCCTGCATCGGGTACACACGCTGGGCTCTGCAAATCACGGACAAACAGTATCCCATGGTTGTCTATGTTTTTAAACCCATTTTGCACGGAGAGACATTTTTTGAAAAGAGGTAGTGGTTTTACACATACACCCATATGGGTGTGTGTAAAACTACAATCTCTTTCAAAAAACAGAAAAAACAAACCATTATTTTACGCTTGGAGGATGTGTTTTTGCAGCGGGGGGGGCATTTTCTTGTAAAACAAAGGGGGGCCTAACAAAAAAAGTTTGGGAACCACTGCGCTAACATTATACCAGCTAATGTTAGCTGTGACCTAGAAATCACATTTTCCCTTTCATAAACAATTTCAGTTTGTTTGAGTTTTATCCAAAAGTGTCTGAAACCAACAATATAATTTCTACTTCAAAGACAGTTTCAGTAACACTGGCTTACTGACAGGAAAAGTTCATGATATCCTCAAGAATGCACCTCAGTATCGCTGTCATTGGACAGACAAGTTAGCTTTGCTGATTCATCGACTCATACCAAACTCCTTTCATAAAAATTTTCAGCCTCCAGCTATTAGACATGGATACAAGCTGAGATATACTGTAGACCAGAGCTTCCCAAAGTGTGGTGCCCGCCCCCTGGGGGGGGGGGGGCAGAGCCATTGCAGCGGGGGCGCGGTATGAAAAGGGGAAAAAAAACGCTTGGACACTGCTAAGCCAAAGACTAGAAAATATGGTGAAGCATATCTTCCCTTTGGTTTCACCTACACAAGTGCCAAGGTAGGTCTCCCCTGCATAATTGGGTTTCCCTTTGTCAGAGCATGCGCTGGGCTGTTCAAATCACGGACAAACAGTATCCCACATTCTTGATTTTTAGTTCACAAACACTTGTTGTAATGGCTAACTACTCCTGACATTTTGGAGATGTTAGCTCTTTATACAGTAAAGTTACGGTGGGATACAAATAATATCAGGCTGATCCTGCCACGATTTGTTCCCCCTGTCTAAGGCTACGTTCACACTGCAGGCAAAAGCGCATCAAATCCGATTTTTTTGACCCTATGCGACCCATATCCGATCATGGTGTGACAGTGTGAACAGCACAAATCCGATATTTTCAAATCCGATCTGGGTCACTTTCGTATGTGGTCCTGAATCCGATACATATCCGATGTTTTAGAAAGCGACTGCTGTTTGAACGGTCATGTCGCATTAAATCCGTCTTTTACGTCACTGACACAAGACCGATGGAAATTATCAGCGCTGGAGAAGACATCACGAACGCTTCCTGGCCATCCAGTGTAGATGTAAGTGAAACTGTTGGGAAGACAACGTTGGAGAAACGTGAACATTTTATTTGTACTGTATAATCTGCAGATTCTGACAGAAATCTGCAACTATCCTTTGAAGCACCGCTCCTCTAAAACAGCAATAAGGATCATTATTAGGTTCTATACATTATTATGTAAATAACAAAATAACTTAAAGAAAAAATTGGGAAACGTGAAGTCCAAAGTCTTTATATTAAGGGCCATCAGTCAAACAATATTGTTTGCTCTGGGTCTAAACAGAGCGCGTTGTGTGTGACATCTTCTTTTGCTCATGCGGGCCGCTTTGAGCGTTCACACTAGAGAGCGTTTGCTGTCGCATTTTATTTGTAGTGTGAACGAGCAGACAAAAAAATCGGATTTGATCAAAAAATCGGAATTGAGCATTAAGACCTGCAGTGTGAACGTAGCCTAAATCACGGACAAACAGTATCTCACAGTTGTTTATGTTTTTAAACCCATTTTGCACAGAGAGGCATTTTTTGAAAAGTGTATTGATAGCAATGTTGAATATTATTACACAGGAAAAAAAAACAACTACACGTAAAATAATCACACCGTGACGCCTCTGCCTTTCTAAATGGAGGGACAGTAACTGCGTGTGTGTATGTAAGCCTGTAAAAACTGAAGATAGATTAACAGTATTTTGTCTCTATCTGCTATTCTGCAATTCATCTCATGTAAACAATAACGTGGCGCACAGTGTGATGTGAAAAAAGGCACATACCTTTGACGTTGTGTGACAAACTCTGTATTCCTCGTCCACAGGTAAACGCAAAGAAGGAGTTTTAAAAAATCTCAGTTTTCGGTGATTTGAAACGCCGTTTACGTGTGGACGAAACAGCTGCATTTTCAGAAATACCTGTGTAGGTGTGGACGCAGCATAAAAGAGTTAGTAGTTTATTTTATTACTACCTGTAATTTATTGCAGATTACTTGTATTTGCTTAATTGCTTACTAAATGTTTGAGGTGAGAAATAAACCGCAATGGAGCAAAATATGGGTGTGTGTGGTTGGAGGATGTGTTTGTGCGTGCGCGCGCGTGGGGGCATCTTGGCTGCTTTCAGACCCATGAAACATAAGCATTTCCCTAAAAAAATGTTGTGTAGTTTTTTGTTTTCTTATATTTACTCTGCTCAACTCTGCTTGGATCAGCTGACTGCCAGCAAGAAAAGTAAAGAGTAGTTGAAGGGTGTCTCTCCCATTTCTTTACCTGTTAAATTTTCATTTATCAGCAGTTAAGCATGCAGACACCGATAGACCAGATGGCTAATATCAGCTGATAAATTGGTCTGATTGCATTCTACGCTGAATTTTATAATTTATGAATTGCATAAACTGCATTTCTGAAATGCAAACAGACAGATTACAGTTGAGTTTAAACATTCATGCTTATATAATAAACAACTTTCCACCAAGTATGTCCTACCTTATCAGTGGTGGGTTTTTGCTTTCGAAGTAATAGTTTTTCTACCTTTTTATTTTACTAAAACATATAACAGTGTGTGAGGAAAAGCACCTGGAAATATTGACAAGTTATTTAGTTGATTTAGAAGTCTGGGAAGTCTGACATTTCTGGATGACCTGTTCCTGAACCTTCCTTGGGCTGCTCTCAGTCTTCAGCTCTATATCCTACTGTAGTTATTTACTAAGCATTCCTCTGTACAGCTGCAAAGCTTCATGGGACTGAAGACAGCATGGTTATTTTTCTAACTTAACACCTGAAAAGAGTCTTATTGCCATTGTTTTTATTTGACTGCAAACAAGAAACATACACAGAAATATCATGTTTGTGAACCTCTTTGATTTTAAGATCAGGATTTTCACCTGAGTCACCTCTTTATCCTGTATACTGACTACACATAAACCAATCATTCGCAACATTTAAAGCTGGGTCATAGATCTGTATTCTACCATAGAAGATGCTATGGGATCTTTTTATTCTATTAAATGTCCAGCTCCAACACCAACTAGAACATGCTGCCCATGCCCAGCAGTGCCAAGCCAGCTGATCTAATCTGGGGGGCTGTAGACAGGCCGTCTGTCCCTCTGTGTCTGGATAAACGGACTCGCACACACACACACATTCACACAAGTGCTTAGGAATGCATCAGTCAACACAGTGAACACTGAACATCAGAGCTTCCTTTAGCACAGTGTGAGGGAATGCAGTCTTTTATTGCAGCCTCCATGAATAGCCAGCAGCAGCCAGTAGTCTAAATAAGTTAAAATCAAAGTTTTGTGACTTTACCGCTGTCTGTCTGTCAGTCTCTAATTTGGATCCTTGACCTGTAGTGTGGTAGACTTCTATATTCTGAGAATATTTTAGCAATGACTCACCATCAGTTTGTGTTTTATGGTCAGATGGAGTGTTGGGTATACCTTCCACATGTTTTAGATTCAACATGATCTGATCCTTTGCTGGCTGGTGGTTGGTTGACAGTTCTGTCGAGGAGCTTTCTCAGCTGCGGCTGAGTAGGTCTGCCAGTAAGAGGTGCTGCGAATCTTAAAGAATGCCAGCACAAACTATATCTTAATATAATCATCGGTTATGCAGAATTTATAGTGACACAGAGACATAAAAACGAAACACTGTGAAAACAGTAAAAAAAAAACATAAAACATAAAATACATAAAAATAAAGCCTGTAAACTCGAACTCAGCTGTTTTTAGCTAGGCTATGAGCTCGTGCCTACTTATTTGGGCATTAGCATGTTTGTTGCTAAAATAAGTTGTTGAGCATTTTAGCAGCTTTGAGCTATCTGTGATAAAATATGTCCACACACAGCAACTAGCCAACCAAATGGCCTGCAGTCAGACAGGGATCAATGTACACGACGACAGAGGGGATGACTCTAGGGAGCTGATGCTATTTACAGTAAAAGGAATTGTGGGAGAGAAATAAATAATAGGTACAGTCCAAGCTAAGGATGAGTTGATGTAATCTTGTGTGCGTGCGTGAGTGAAAGTGGTTTGATTTAAATGAGCGGCCTGTTACCCTATGACCATCTGAGAATAGCCAAGCACGCTATAACGGGATAATTTATTACCTCCAATTATAACCAAGCCATTTGCAGGTTTAATCTGTCATCTCTTGGACACTCGTTCTCACTCTTGTGGACCTTTTTATCCGTGGATATTATTAATTCAGACACTCAGGCCACCAAGCACACCAGATCCTGTTATTGGAAATAAAGGCACAGTCAAAATGGCATTGTGCTTTTCAAAACAGCAGTCGCTCTGTTTATGTCAAGACCAGAACACCTTGATGTATATATTTTTTCCCCTTGTGTGTTTTTCAGATGGACCTGAAGGTGATCTTGATATCTCTGTTGTTAGGAGTCTTTTGCTACTGTAATCCTCAGAAAGGTAAGATTTTCCTCTTGATATTTCCGTAGCATCCTTCATGTGTCCCAATTACATCATTTTGTTGATGTCAGCTCGTATAGTAAACATGCAGTTTATTTTGATGAGTCCCACTGTGGCGAGGGAGGGTTAATGATGTTGCTGAGCAGAGCTCCACTTCAGCATCAGGGCATAGAGGATAATGGAAAAAATGGAATTATCCGTCTCTGTCTCCCATTACCATTGAGATGCGGAGTGTTGCAGAGGAACCGATTTGTAAGCGCGCAGGCGGGGGCTTAACAGGACTGCTTACTTTGCAGCGACTGCGCTATACCTCTCCTCCCTCTGACTCTGCTCTCTCTTCTCTCTTTGTTTTCCATCTAGAGGGGAACGAGTGCATCAGTGCCAATGCCAAACACTGTGGGGAATGCATCCAGGCTGGAGCCAAATGTGGCTGGTGTGAACAGGAAGTACGTGAACTGAAGTGGTCAGCTGTTTTCACTGCTGCGGAAGTGAAAACAGCTGTTAAGCCTAACATTATGTTTTATGTTAGGCTTATACTCTTTGTTATCTTTGAAACATCGATAGATTCGTCAATTCCCAAAGAGAAGGGTGGCATTTTTAGCAATCTTTTATATCAATGATATACAGAGGAGCAAGAAGCCAGTATTTTACACTCATCCAATTTACAAAGACTGCTCCTACCTAGGAGCGCAGGGTAGGCTGTAGTCTGTTATACTTTTCTAGTCTCCACTCTCTCTCTCCAAAGTGATCATTTGGCTTGTTGTACATTGTAGAACATCCTTGTTTACACATAACAAAGATGCCTACATATGAACAGATTTTAACTTGTTAAACTGACAGACTGCTCCTTTAATTCTCTCTGTGCTGCTGCTCTTAGAACTTCCTCAAACAGGGTGAAGCCTTGTCAACCCGTTGTGATGAGGTAGAGTCTTTAAAAGACAGGGGCTGTAATGATTCGCAAATTCAGAATCCAACCGGCAAGAAGGGGATCATCACAAACAAGCGTGTGACCAATCGCAAAAAGGTTACTGGGGTCGAAACCAATAAACCAAAGCCAGAGGAAATCACTCAGATCCAGCCCCAGAAACTCAGACTCAACCTTCGATCTGGTGAGAACACATTTTATACTGTTACTGGAAGTGCATCCAGGCTGGAGCAACCTCAGTTTTATTTAAACTTTAAATGTGATCTCTTTATGTAGGTCAGCCCCAGTCTTTTGACTTGAAGTTCAAAAGAGCTGAAGATTATCCCATTGACCTGTACTACTTGATGGACCTGTCCTACTCAATGAAGGATGATCTGGAGAATGTCAAGAACCTGGGAACCAGTCTCATGTTGGAGATGAAAAAGATCACCAGTGATTTTCATATCGGTGGGGATTATCAATAACACCTGTTTAATTTTCTCACTATAAAATGTAATTACACAAGTAAAGAAAGACTTTTATAACTGCACAAATATACATTTGTAGCCCCCCTCAAAACTATAAAAATAAATAGATAGACAGTTTAGAGGTATACTCTTAAAGCAATTTTGAGGTTGGATGAAGTTCTTTTCAATTCAATTCAATTCTCATTTAAAAACAAGCAAAAAAAAAAAACAACTAATCATATGCAGGATTAAAAGATAATCAGGCCGTTGTGCCTCACACCTAACCCCACAGTTACAGACATACGCATTGTCAAAGCAAACATCTAGTTTAGTTTAGTTTAAAATTTATTTTGCAGGTTTTGGTTCGTTTGTGGAGAAGACGGTCATGCCTTACATCAGCACCACTCCATCCAAGCTGCTAAACCCGTGCACAGGGGACCAGAACTGCACCAGCCCCTTCAGCTACAAGAATGTCTTGAGTCTGACCAGTGACGGCAATATGTTCAACTCTCTGGTGGGCAAGCAGCAAATCTCAGGAAACCTGGACTCTCCAGAGGGGGGCTTTGACGCCATCATGCAAGTGGCTGTTTGCGGGGTAAGCATCAAGAAAAGGAAAGTGATCCTGTGGGAAATTTTCACTCTCAAGTAATTTTCCAGTCATTATGGGGCTTGCTTGGAGGGATATAGTGCCAGTAAAAGTGTTTAGATGTAGTGTCAAAAAGGTATTTTATGAGTGCTTGGTGTTTACAAGGAGATTTGTAGATGTAGTCAAAAGTTCATGTGTCACATATTAAGCTGTTCTGGTAATTACTTAATATATTTTCTTTTTTATTTATCAGAAGGAAATTGGCTGGAGGAATGTTACGCGTCTGCTGGTGTTCTCCACTGATGCCGGTTTCCACTTTGCTGGAGATGGCAAACTGGGAGGCATTGTACTGCCTAATGATGGAAAATGTCACTTGGAGGACAATGTGTACACAATGAGCCACTATTATGTAAGTAGTTCCTTTGTGCTTTGATTGTTTTGTACAGGTTAGCTGTGTTGATTTTGTAAATATGGCTTTTTCTCTTCCTTGGTCTTTTTAAGGATTATCCCTCAATTGCTCACCTGGTCCAGAAGCTAAGCGACAACAACATTCAGACTATCTTTGCAGTCACAGAGGAGTTTCAGCCTGTGTACCAAGTTAGTTCTTCTTCTTGTTATCCCTGTGATACTCATTCACGTCTTTCTTCATTGTCATTTTTTAAGCATGCATGTGTTTGTCCAATGCAACAAAAACATCTGCAAAAAGCTTAGCCATCTGCTAAGTTAAGACTACCATCCCCTTGAAGTTCTCATTATTTCTTGCTAACAAGCTGTTGCTTTTTAGGTCCACCTTTCGAAGTGTGAACACCCATCAAAGCAATAGTTGAAATTTGTGTGATCAGAATCTGCAATAAAATGGTTAAAATATTATTTTGTGGGCTGTAGTGTAAGTTGAAACAACTTGTGTCTCTTTCTGAGGCCACAAGATTAATAGAGTTCTGAAGTTTTGCTCTGAACATGCCTCTTCCTCCACAGGAACTGAAAAATCTGATACCAAAGTCTGCAGTGGGTACACTGTCTGCCAACTCCAGCAATGTAATCAACCTCATCATAGACGCTTACAATGTAAGTACATTGTTGAGATTTTTTGCTGTTAGCATAATGTCATAAAACTTTGATCAAGTTATCATTTCCTCATATGAACTCTGTTAAAATCTTGTAGCGATTACTGAGCTGGAACATTCCTTTTTTGTACTTGTATTCTCATTTAACCTACAGCCATGTCTTTGTGTGTTGTACTCTGTCAAAACAAAGCTACCAGATGAAATTCCAAAGCAGGAAAAAAACCTTCATGTTGTTATGTTTTTGGTTTTTGGCAGTCTCTCTCATCTGAAGTTATTCTAGACAACAGCAAGCTCCCAGACGGAGTGGAGATAGAATACAAATCACAGTGTAAGAACGGAGTGGTTAACGACAAGGACGATGGACGAAAGTGCTCCAATATCTCAATTGGAGATGAGGTGGGAAATACAGAATGACTTCTTGTTGTTGCAGTTCACAGTTCATATTTTCCATTTCAGTTTTCACACCATTCTTCTCTCATTTAGGCTTTCTTTCTTATTCCATTACTCAGGTCAACTTTAACATCACTGTGACATCTAAGGGCTGTCCAAATGAAGGCAAGAGTGAGACCATCAAGATAAAGCCCCTGGGATTCACAGAGGAGGTGGAGATTATCCTCAACTTCATCTGTGACTGTCAATGCCAGAATAACGATGTTGTTAAAAAAAGCGAAAAGTGCTCCTTAAATGGGACCTTTGAGTGTGGAGCGTGCAGGTAAGCCTTTAATTCAAAAGATATTTTGCTGAAAAATGCCATCGTTCACTTCTCGCCTTCGCATGTACTTGGACTTCTTTTAAAATGCATCACAACCTCCCCTTTATTGTCTCAGGTGTTTTGAAGGCCGTGTGGGTAGAAATTGTGAATGCAGCAGCAACGACATGGCTACAGACGACATGGATCAGACCTGCCGTAAAGACAACAGCACGGACATCTGCAGCAACAACGGAGAATGCGTGTGCGGCACATGCGAGTGCAAGAAGAGACCCAACCCAGAGGAAAGGTACAGCGGCCAGTTCTGCGAGTGTGACAACTTCAACTGTGATCGCTCTGAAAACAAACTGTGTGGAGGTGAGTGTGTCAATGTTACAGATTATATCTGTGGCTTCATTTAAGTGTTTAGGCCATTTACAGTATTTAATCACAATTTTCCTTTTTTAACTTTTTTCCTTAGGGAATGGACGATGTGTGTGCAGGGAGTGTATCTGCGACCCCATGTGGAGCGGTAGAGCCTGTGACTGTTCTCTGGACAACAGCACATGTTTGGCCACCAACAAGCAGATCTGTAACGGCAGAGGAAGATGTGAGTGTGGCGTTTGCAAGTGCACAGACCCCAAGTTCCAGGGTCCCACATGTGAAACCTGCCCTACCTGTCCAGGAGTCTGCGCTGAACACAAGTAAGTCTGATGTGTAGAAATAGTTCTGGTTTTGCATATATTTCATAGATGATAAGTTGTGTAAAATGTAAATAAATCACAAGGCATCACAAGGTAATTAAAGGCTCAATTGGGGGTGCTGACAAGATACTGTAGTGATTGGTGCAGATATCTACAGCTTTACTACGGCTGTGAGTGCATGCTCACTGAAATTATTGCAAACCTCTACTGTGTGCATGCATTAAAATAATAGGTGATTGGCATGTGTGTTCCTGTTCAGCTGCTGAACACTTCTCTTTAAGTGTCACGTTTGCTCTCATAATGTCTCTGTACTATGCAAGTACATGTACGTAAATCAGCTTTGAGTAAAATCTGACTGCATATCCACTGCAAATAAGAACTTAGTAATAGCTGATCTGTCATATATTCATTGCTAATAATAACGTGTCAACATATAACAAAAAAAAAAACAAAAAAAAAAGAAAATTATCAAAAATCTAAATAAAATAAAGAAATAAGGCTACGTTAACTGACTCCATGACAACAAGGAGGTAGATGGGCTGCTGCAGTTGTTTCTTTTTTGTTGTCACATGGCAAATCTAACTGAGTGTTTACTAACAACACTCCTTGTCCTTTCCAGACTGTGTGTCCAGTGCCGGGCGTTTGGCACCGGTGAGAAGATGAAAACATGCAAAGAGGAGTGCAGCTACTTTAACCTGATTACAGTGAAGGACAGGAACAAGCTGCCGCAGCCCAATGACTACCCTTACCCCGTGATGCACTGCAAGGAGAGGGATGCCAATGACTGCTGGTTCTACTATACCTACGCTGTCAACGACACGGAAAGGGAAGTCCATGTGGTCGACAAGCTGGGTAAGGAGAGGGCTGGGCTCATTGGGAACAGGGTGTGGAAGGTTTCTGTTACAGAAAAAGCTAATTACAGGGGCCATGGTGGTTGGCTTACAAAAATAGAGCTTTTGTTTACTCACATATAGCTGTGTGATGGTATGTTACTCCCATGGTGTTATTGCTGCACTGCGATTTCAAGCTGCCTGCTGAACCCTGCTCTTTTTCAGACTGCCCCTCCGGTCCTGACATCATCCCCATTGTGGCCGGCGTGGTCGCAGGCATTGTCCTCATTGGCTTAGCCCTGCTGCTGATCTGGAAGCTGCTGATGATCATCCACGACAGAAGAGAGTTCGCCAAGTTTGAAAAGGAGAAGATGAACGCCAAATGGGACACGGTGAGTGCCTGGAACAGGAAGTGGCTCTGCGAAAGACGAGCAGGATAAATGTTTTTGATTGTTTTAGTTTTGGTTTTTTTGGATGAGGTTAGTAAGTTAAATGTGGAAAACAGGTGTCGGTTGGCCGCTCAGCAACAGCAGCCGCTGTCAGAGAATTAAGTTGCGAAGATCATTGTTGTTTTTTAGCAACGGACGAGATTTGCAGACTTTTCGAAATCATTATGAAGTATCTTGTTCTCACTCTCCACCGTCCCACAGCTGCACACAGACTGTATTTGTTGCTTTTGAGCGGAGCTCAAAATAAAGAGGGAAAAATGTTGAAGACTGTGTGGACTTTTTTGGGAATGCTATGCACTCTGAGCATAGTTGGACTTTTTCTGGGGAGTAGCCACAACTCCTCCCCTCCCTGCTTCTTCCACATCATCTGCCAATATCTATATAACAAAAATCTGGATTTCAGCATAATTCCATGTGCAGTAATATTCCCCCATCTAGTGGCAGGAGTTTGTCAAACCTGCAGTGAATAATGGGGTTGATGGTGCAGATGTCTCTAATCAGCAGCAGTAAAGCTGCTCTGCATTTTGGGGTCTTTCTTATTCCCACAGGCAGCGTGGCCTAAAGCTCCACATCCCTGTAATTTTGAAAAATAAGAGTGCATGTAACCCTGCTCCCTGACAAGATAAAAGGAAGACGTCTGTGTCAAATATCATACCCAGATGCTTTGTTTGATTTGTTTTTATCTTCATCCTATAATTTTTAGGTATCTATCATCAGTTATGATCTATTTATATGTATGTATATATATATATATATATATATATATATATATATATATATATATATATATATATATATATATATATATATTGTGTATATTGACATGATACAGTTGTATTTAAGCTGCAACAACACTTACATTCAGTACAGGTCTTTAGGTGCAATTGACAACGAAAATAAACATCATGGGTGCCCTTCATGTTTTTCTGTAAATGTTTTAATCTGATGGCAAGTTCTTTTTATCCTTTTATTTGAGAGGTGGGAAACTGCCAGACAGGGAGGGGAGGATTAAATGCTTGAGCACCTTCAGCACCTTCCGGTTAACCAAAAGCAAAAAGACAAGAAAGACTGCAAGTGAACAAGTGAATCATAGATGAGCTATGTTAGGAAAAATGCTTCGGTGGCTCATTGCTTAATAAGAGCTTCCAGCTAAATTCCTTCTATTTCACATGCTGTCTTTTCTTCTGTCACCGCACCTGATTCCTGCTTTTTCATTTTATCTCGCCTTTTGTATTTTTTTCTCTCCTGTACTGTCACTCTTTGTTTCCTCATTCATCTCTGCCCTGTGCTCATCTGCACCCATAGCAAGAGAACCCCATATACAAGAGTCCCATCAATCAGTTCCAGAACCCAAACTATGGACGTAAAGCTGCTGTTCTTTAAGTTTGTATTTCTTTTACTTTCCACTTGGTTTTCCCTGCACGGGCTGTTTATGTGTGTGCTGTGATCTCTCTCTCTCTCACCTGTCTTTTTAAAGACCTACAGACTCTGCAGCTACATTAAGAGTAGATTAATGAAGACTGCATGAACAGGCTGTGACAAGCAAAGTTGCTTGGTGATTTTTACCTTCTGGTGTTTAGTATGTGGTCACAAAAGCATGTCTGTTTGCAAAGTGTGATACAACAAAAACTGAAACTAAATTCTGTGAATATCCCAAGTTGTTGTATATTTAATCATAACCGGTGTTTTTGGAAGAATAACACACACACACAAACATGCATGGTTTGATTGAGTTTTAGAATTTGACCAAATTTCAACTTTTCTTTTCCAGGGTGAAAATCCAATCTACAAAAGCGCCGTGACGACTGTGGTCAATCCCAAATATGAAGGCAAATGTTAGCTCCACAGTTCAGCTCTGCTATCAAGTATCCGACAGCCGCAGCCTTTACCGTAGCTTTGAGTTCTGACAGGAGCGTGCGGAGGAATTTATGTGCATTTTTTTTCCTATGTGCTTTATCATTACAGTGTATACATTTGCCCACTGATTCAGTATTTTTACTAACACTTGATGATATGATTTTTATGCATTTGTTGTATTTTAGATGTACAGTATGTGTATATACTTTTAAGTTGCGTATTAGTTCTCCTGCCGCTGGACTGGTACGGGCAGAGGACTTGGCTTTTTTTTAGCAACACAGCGTAGACGCCATGGATAATATAACACATGCACAACACTCCTTCAGCTTCTGTCTGTCTCTACTCGTCTGTCTCTGTCTGCACTGACCTCCTGTGAGTTTCTGTATGTTTGCTGACAGGGCCTGAGTTTAATATGTAAATTCTTGGCCATATCAGGACAGTATGCCGGTGTGTATATATCGAAAACAACTGCAATAGGAAGTACTGAGTAATGTTGAGCATTCGACTTAGATTAGGCTATTGCACAGTCTATTATGCAGTATATATTATATTGAGTGCGGCGTAAGAACATCTAGTGATTCAAATATCATTAAAGGGAATGCATACCACTTGTTCAGATTTTGAAAATGTGGTGGTAATGAACAATCAATGGAGTTTTATTACTATAAAATAAATTACTGCTTAACTAATGAGATATGATTGTATATGGTAAATGAAGTAACTTTGACACTCATTCTCAGGTCCTTTGCTGTCTTCTTTTCAAGTACACCAAACGCATGTCCTGTCAGTGAACTGGTGAAGTTGCCCGTTTGATCCGATCGTGCTGGTTTGTTTTTGAGACTGTGAGGCTGAAACTGTCTTTGAAACGTCACATGAAGAACCTCTGAAATGTTTCCCAAACCCAAATGCCTCTGATACCACACTCAAGCCTTTTACAGTATTATTTTCAAAGTGCCTTTTATCTCAGTATCATGTTCTCCCACAGTGCTGTTTATGACTTATTTATTAAATAATGGACAAAAAAAAGTGTATTTTCTTTCTTTCAGGTGTTTCATTTGTGGAAGGGCTGTAAATACTGTTAGGTTCATAAAGTTTGTGGACGATAATTCAGTTTGTTTAATTTTGCATGTGTAAGCAATCACAGCAGAGTGTAAATGAAACAGTCAAGTCAATATGTGATGGAAGCGCAGACTTTCAGCTTTTCAGCTTGCATGAACTGTTTAGGAATTATGGACATTTTTATGCACAATCACAAAATTTCAGAGTCAAAAGTAATTGGGGAGTTGATTGAGAAGTATCAATCAACTGTGTTTTCTAATTAGTTTTTATTTTATTTTATTTCATTTTTTTTTTAAATTTCAATTCAGTTTAGTTTCACAAAGGTTTGATATTTCTTCTATATTTTTATTTGAGTTTAGTTTTCCAAGTTCACAGTATTGTTTCAGTTAGTTTGAATTATTTTCCAAAATTCGAATTATCCCATCAGCTGCAAGTATCTTGGGATAGGCACCAGTTTAGCTCGGGTGTGAGCATTTGACCATATGCAATATAGCCGGAGAGCAATAGGCCTGGGTTCCGGTTTGACCCATGGCTCTTTGCTTCATGTCTTCCATTTCTCTCTCCCCACTTTCCTCTCTGTCTTCACTGTCCATATTCAATAAACCCCCCCAAAAAATATCTTGTATTCTTAACCT
Organism: Simochromis diagramma; assembly: GCF_900408965.1. Taxonomy (NCBI): domain Eukaryota; kingdom Metazoa; phylum Chordata; class Actinopteri; order Cichliformes; family Cichlidae; genus Simochromis; species Simochromis diagramma. Next base: position 1,253,594 of record NW_024387503.1, on the reverse strand, counting down.
CCTAAGACCTCAACACTTTCATTGCAAGCATTTTTAATTTATCTTTGAGTCATTCCATGAAAATGGCACAATTTGAGTCCCTCTCACCTCTTATGGTGTATTTCATCTATTGGGTCACCAAACTTTCTATTTAAACAGCTTTACCTGACTAACCCTTCAACCCCGTTACATGAATGATCGCACCCCCGTAAATACAATGGTGTTATCCAGAATTCTGTATACATCAGGAAGTGACATCACTGAAGTCTTTTGGACAACAGGACCACAGAGACAGGCAAGTTGCTCCATTCTTTTCCTTTATTTTAGTCATTTATCTTGTGATATTGTGGTCGTCAACCTCAATGACTCAACACCGTAACATGAAAAAAAGATAGAAAACTATTACTTATGAAAAAGTTTTTTGTTAGTTCATGAATATATGGTGATTTTGAATTCCATGCATGCCATGTGTTCTCTGTCTGGTATTCACTACATTAAGCAGCGGCCAGTTTGTGCAAAAATCTCAACCCAGTCACACTCAACCCTGTTATGTTTTTGATTGTAACGGGGTTGAGATTTTAATACTTTGGTTGTTAAGTTATCCAATTATTTAAATTAATTATTATTATATTCAATCAACATTCTTATACTGCATGCATGCTGAATGTGATTTATGTGCCATGTTAAGGATGCGAGTAAGATGGCACCAACAACAACAGCAGAAAGGCAAAGGAAGTATCGGGAACGCCTTAAAGCTGATCCTGAAAGAAGGGAGAGAAGCCTGCAGAGTGAGCGTGAGAGGATGGAGGCAACTGTCAAGGTGACAGTCAAGAAATCTGTGGAGGGCACACAAGAGGACATCATTGAGCTCTTCCAGAGCTTTGTAAAGAAATTTAAAATGCATCACTTTAATATCAAGCAGCAGTATGCCTTCTGCCGTGAGCTGAAGAACAGCATGTCAGGGGAGGAGACTTTGATACATGTTGACTTCTCAGAAAACTACAGCTGTAAATACAGTTCTCAAGTTCAGGCAGTCCACTTTGGGGCTTCACATCAGCAGGCCATCCTTCATACTTGTGTGTTGTATGTTGGTGGACTCTCAGAGCCTGTGTGCTTTAGCACCATCTCCCCCAGTAGACATAAAGGCCCTCCAGCAATATGGCAGCACCTAAATCCTGTGCTAGATTACCTTCAAGGCCAACATCCACAAGTGTCTGTGCTGCACCTTTTAAGCGACGGAGCCTGTACGCGATACAAACAACCAAGAAACTTCTACCTTTTCACTACAGAACTGGACAGAAGAGGATTCAAGGCTGGCTCTTGGAATTTTTTCGAGGCTCGTCATGGAAAAGGAGCACCAGATGGTGTCGGGGGAGCCTTAAAAAGAGCAGCTGACATGATGGTAGCAAAGGGGCATGACATCCCAGATGCAGAAGAGTTATTCAGGGCCTTTTCTGAAACAAACTCAAGTGTGAAACTGTTCTTTGTGAAAAGTGAAGATGTTGAGGAAGCTATGAAGAAAATGCCAAAGCAGATACCAGCTGTTCCTGGAACCATGACAATTCACCAGGTCATTACTGGAGCTCCAGGAGAACTGATGGTTTGTGATGTAAGCTGCATGTGCAGTTTAACTGCAAGTGCTGCAACACCAAGTGTTTCACTTTTGGCCAGAAGATAGAAACAGCTGTATCACAGACAGGCAGTGGGGGGAATCCAGAAAAAGAAATCCAGTAGGAAAGTCCAGAGCTGATTGGTAAATGGTGTATCCTCAGATATGATGATGATTTGTAAGTATGTATGTAAATAGCAAAGTTGCTATTTGGGCTGATTAGGAACTGATGAATGTAAAAACAAAGAATTGCGTGATTTTTTTTTTTATTACCTTATTTTTGTTTCTGAGAAAAATGAGATCCACATATGAGGATTCACTTTAAATTTCGATAGAACAGTGGCAGTATAACGCCCTCATAAGTGGATATCAGATCCTTGTAGAGCAAAATTTAGCATTTTGGTCTATACAACCCAAAATGTGATTTCCACATATGTGGACGCCAGGTCCTAGGAGGTTAAAAAAAGGCTGATGAAGTATAGTTGACTGTTTTGACTAAAGACAAAATAAAATTGTATTTGGTATTCTACATAGGTGTAATTACCTTTTGCCATTATCGAGCTAGTTATGGACCTGACCATAAGAGGACCAAAGATGTAGCCTTTGAAAACAACATATAATGTTTTGTACAGTTACATGTGTAAATACTGACCAAAAACCTTCCCTGTCTTTAGAATAGGATTAGATTTGCAGGGTAAATTCATTTAAAAACATTAATAAGATCATGTTCAGTGGTACTGGTGAACATGAGTGGAAAATTCATAGGAGCCTATATTTTTCATATATAAACCAATACTTTTTTGGTACACAGAGTGCAAGAAGTAGAATTCGGTGACACGCATAAATACCTCATGTAAACAAATGAGCCATTTTCAAAATGTCAAAATTGCCAGTCATAATCAATTCACTGTGACTGTCAGTGACATAAGAATTTCAAATGGTTGACTTTGAAATTACATTAGTAACAAATGTATCGGAGTGTGAAAAATCCCCGTTTAAAGAGTCCAGTAGCAAATATACAGTACTATTAAAATGACACGAACACATGACGTCGACATGTTGCAACACTGCGTCCTTTGTCTTACATAATCTTCTCCCAAGATATCCTGTAAGATCTCCAGCGGAAGTAGTGACAAGTCATACCGGAAATGGTTGGAGTGAGACGTCTCACCAAAGGGCTGTCATATTATTATCTGTGCTGTGAGCTGTAAACAGGGACGCAAGTTAGTCAGCTTCACTTTAACAAGTCTGTTTTAGAGATTTACTGAGAGTAACACAGCATACAGTGAAGGAAGAATGGAAGACGACGTGCTTACCACGCTGAAGATACTGATAATAGGAGAAAGCGGCGTTGGGAAGTCCAGGTAAGACCAAGTGATCAACAAAGTGATGTCGTGGCTCCCTGCTAACGTTAGCCAGCGCTAGCAGGGATGTAGCAGGTAACCAAATGTGTGGATAAAGAGAATTTAGTTTTTAAAACGATGTAGACGGTTCAGTGCTGGTTTGTCCTGTTCTTTATTCTAACAGAGGTCAGACTGTCTTGGTACAACATGTACAAGAAATGCTTACAGTGTGCACACTGTTTAGCTAACGCATTAGTCAGATGCCAGAAGCTCTGTACGTGACATCAACTATGTGCACGTCTGACATAATTGCTAGAAACAGGCTGTTTTTGTTCACACTAATTTGATGGCTAAACGAGAAGCTGACACTCTTTTAAGTCCATTTACTTGTACTGCTAGCATCTCCGTCATTAAGAACCCAGCAGAAGGATCGATCCGAACCGGTCACGCTCAAGTAAGCGTACCCCTTCTCCAGATGGGACTTCAAAACATGTAAACGATACACTTGCTCTTGTCGTCATGTGGTAATCAGAGTCCTTATTAACAACCACAAATCAACCTGATAATATTCCACGCAGGGTAAAATGCTTTTTACCCACATCAGCATGGAAGTTTATAGCGTGTGTCCCTGCCAAAAGAGATCATGATCCAGGTTTGCAGGTCTCCATAACAGTGGTCCCGGCTGCTGGAGGAATTCTGATAGCCTTCCTGAGCCATCAACCATCACATTGTAGACTATGGTGTTGACTACAAGCGTGCCTTCCATAGCCATAGAACATTCCGAGAAAATTATGCCATTGTAAGACTTTAAACAAGTTCTTGACCAAAAGTACACCCATCTATTGAAAATAGACCAAAGAGAGGCAATAATAAGACTTGGAACTTCAGCATCAACAAGGACAGAGTGTTAAAGTTAAAATCAGCTAGGTATTAAACCAGAAAGCAGAGATGATAATTAATAAAAAGTTTGCAGTAATTTATTTTCTTTGCAGCTGATATTTTAACGCCCAGTACTGTGTCCGCTATTAGCTGAAATTTTTCCAATTTCCTGGGTCAGTTCATTGATGTGCAACATGTGTCTACTTATACTAAAGAGTTCCCTTTTTTTGTTTTTTTTGTTTTTTTTTTTAACAGGGCTTGTACTGCTAGTTGGCATCTTTTAATGGTTGGTCTGTATAAGCTCTGCCCAGAGGAAGGACTGGCTTTATGCCGACACCATAACACAGATCTGTGTTTGCTTATATTTCCAGAAAACAGAAGAATATCTAGACGGCTGTACTGCATGCTGTCTGCCGCGGCATCATCCAGGCCGTGATGCATTGTTTCCAGAAAGCAATTTAGTATTATTATTAAATAGGATTTCGCTTAATACAATAAACAAAATCAGACCATGATTAGTTTCAAATGTCCTAATTTGAATCATCCATAGCCAGCTTTGGTAATATCAAATAGGTACACTTATTTTTGAATAGTTTACAGATATTTATTTTGTTTCCCTGCAATCTGAAGGCCCTTAAATCATGACAGATTTGAATGCTTGGCAGGGAATGTATGTGTTTCATGTTTCCTGACCTGTACAGAATACATTTCTAACTTGGCTGTTTCCCTGCATGAGTTCATCAGCCATATGGCCCTCAAACAATAAACACTTACTGCTTCAGCATCTCTTCTGATGGCCCGTGAGGAAAAAGTACGAGAATTATGTCTGGGTCAAGGGAGAGGAGTGAGCATATTGCCATCGTCAGCGGGGCTGTTAAGGCCTTTGCACTCGATTAGTCATGGTTAAGAAACGAACCCTGTCCTCCTGACTGCAATCTAGTGGTGATGTCATCTGGAGCTTGACATCACCTCTTGCTTGCAAGTGAAGGACAGAGTGATCAATAGAAGGAGATAGAGAAAGAGACTGTCTCCTGCCGCAGGAGTCAGGGCAACTGGAAACCTGACTTCAGCTCAAAAGCATCCTCAAGAGAGGAGAATACAATTACTAAAAAACACACGTGTGAGTCATGATGAGGTCTAATCTTCTTATTTCCATCTTCTTGTCAACAGCCTCCTACTAAGATTTACAGAAGACACATTCGACCCGGAACAATCAGCAACAATAGGTGAGTTGAACATGTGAGGTCTGTTAAAGGGTAAAATGGAAAAAATGTGGCTTTGTAGATCAGAATGTGCTGGCAAGTACAGGATCATCATCAGCAGCAGCAGCAGAGATTAAATAAGACACAGACGTAGAGTAGTAAACAGTCACAAAGACAAGGATCTTGAATTTGAGTAATAATAAGCAATGCATCGATTCATCTGAGGCACAAACAGCATGAGCTCATTTAAACCTGTTGTCTCATGGGTTAGTAATGATGTTCACATTACATATGAGTATGCTAACACTTTAGCATTCAACCAGTGTCAGGAGTAGAGACTAAAATAGGGGTGCTTTTGGTCTATGCTGCATAGAACAACACATGCATTTGTCCTCCACAAGATGAACATGAAAGAAAAGGAGGAATTAAAAAAATTGCTTTTATCTATCAAAATACTATCAAATATGACTATGAGTTTATATCAGCACTGAATCTTTAGTGGTTAATGTTCACATGCAACACTTGTTGTGATCTCAGTCAGCAGCAGCACAGCTCCTGCAGGCAGCTGTATAACCACGGTGGAGCCAGGAAGGAAAAGGAGGAGTAGATTTTCAAAAAGTTTGATGAAGCAGCAGGTTGCTGCCAGCATAGAGCCCGACCAGTATAGGACTTTAAGATCAATATGAATATTGTTGTGACTTGAGACATTTCTTGAATTTCTTCAGGCATACAAAAGAGTTTTGTTTTGTTTGTCTGTTAATTATTTATGTGTCCTTATTCGAACAGTATGATAGTGCAGGTTAAAAAAGAACTTGTTTTAATGTCACAGCAGGTTGTGGATTATTCATTTATGCTGTGCTTAGAGTGTTGTCTATGCCTAATACCTCTGTCGTCAGTCAGTTAGTGTGAGGGTCTGTGCAGACGTCCACATGTCTGCCAGTTTTTTTTTTTTTGTTTGTTTTTTTTGACCACGTGGACTTGTCCTCAGAGAATTTACATTACAGCGCATCAACTACACATGCAACCAGGGAGCAGACGTCAAGAAGTGTAACAGGAATGACTACTCAGCCAGTCGTACTCCAGCTGTCCGTGTCTGTAATTCAGGCTGGTAGTTGTTTGTAGTTTCTAAAGACTTGTTGTTTGAGACTTAGAGTTTGCATGTTCTCCTTGTGTCTGTGTGGGTTCTCTTCAGGTACTCTGGCTTCCTCCCAAATTCCACAGACATGCAGTTGGTGGGATTAGGTTAGTTGGTAACTAAATTGCCCATAGGTGTGAAGGTGAGTGGGAACGGTCTCTCTGTGTTAGACCTGTAATAGACTGGCAATATAGAATAGAATTAGAATAGAATTCAACTTTATTGTCATTGCACATGCACAGGTACAGGGCAACGAAATGCAGTTTGCATCCATCCAGAAGTGCTTTAGCCGTGATATAGATATATTACAATATATATTAGCAATAATATAGATATGTAAGTATATTACAGAAATGGGTCTATTATGGTATGTTACAATGTACACGGTATGAAGTATGTTATGAATATTCTATACTATACGTATGTACAGGCTGTAGTGAGTACAGGCTATGAACAGGATATAAATATGAAAAACTATACAGAAATCGGAGATATACAGCTATACAGAAATGTGAACTATGCAAGTTATAAACAGTTGTAGGATTAAAAATTATCGTATGTACAGAATGATTATTTACACAGAATAATATAGGGCGAGAGACAGGATACACCCTGGACAGATTGCCAGGGTGTATCCTGTCTCTCGCCCTATGACAGCTTGGATAGGCTTCAACCCCCTCGCAACCCTAAAATTGGATAAACGGAAGAGAAGTGATGGATGTCAGTCGGGCTCTAGAACAACGTTTTCTACATTAAAATAAATGAATTTGTCATAAACAGTTGCAATATGGCCATTTAAGCTGATTAAACACACAAAAGCAGCGTGATACCAGATAGAACTGTCTGATATTTGATGTTTGTGCACTCAGACTCTTAGACCAGCGAAACATGAGAGGGCAGAAGAGACAATTATGCTGTATATCTGTAGTAATGATTTTTAATTAGAAACGTTGAAATGGATGATTTGGAAACTCTACAGAATGACTTGCTGCACTATTTTCTAGTACATACTGAATCATTCAACTGGTGCCTGGTTTTAGGCTTTACATGAGGATATTTTCTCCATAAATGGATACAGTTGGTGTCCAAAAGACCAAATATGCTGAGGGAGGACCACCAGACCAGATGCCCGCTGTCCCAATGCGAAAGCCAGTTGTGGTCATACATGACGTGAACTTCTGCCGTTGTGTGTACAGCATTAAACTCTAGCTCACCACAACACATAAGTTGAATACACCCTCAGTTGACGCATGCATTTGATCTTTTCATAGATCGTGGTATTCAATTTTGATTAGGAATATCAGAAAGGTCTTAAATTAGCTGTAGTAACAATGAGGTTACAGGTTTTTTTTCAATCCTGTTGCTCAGCACTATTTGCAAACACCACCACTTATCAGGACCTCAGTGATGTAAGGATGTTAGTGATGCCTGCCAGAATATTTGTGCTGTGACACACCCACGCAAAGTTGGAGTTTTTAACAACTTTAAACAACTGCAGTAGACTAAAGTGACAACCATGCTCAGCTAAATGTACTGTCCTTCACTCTGTTTCCCAGCCTGTAGTGTGCAGGCCTGGCTGAGGCTGCTGACAGATACTGTACATGGTCTGGAGCAACGCAGCCACAAGTTGACGGACTTTTTATGTTATCTGTTCCAGGCTCAGTCAGCATACTGGCTGCATGTGTTTGCTAAACCCCCAGTACCTACTGCAGATAACTGTAAAAGAGACGTTAAAGTTTAGCTTTTTTCTTCTTTTTCCTTTTTAAGTCAAGCTAGGGTCGCTAGGCAGAAATGTGGACGTTTAGGAGATTCTGCAGCACTTGGTGAGCTAAAACTAAAGTCACCACAATCCCACACACTGACACAGCCACAAAGCTTTCAGATTTATTTTAAAGTTAATGCTGTGTGGAGAAAAAAAAACAATCTGTGGCAGACCAAACTATCCATCTTATCTGGTAAAGGTTTTTAGAAGTAGTGGCAACCCCAAACTGTATCTGCAAATAATATCAGCCTTTTTTTTTTTTTTTAATTGAATAAATCAGTTGACGGATCGAGGACACACAGACTATACTTTCATAAGCTATTAAAGCTGCAGCTACCTTAATTATTTTATTTTGACAAAAGCATCCCTGAGCTCCAGATTTAAAATATTTTGGAGAGAATTTGGATGAAGAATTCTACTTTCTTTTCTTTTCTTTTTTTTCTTTTTAGTTTTTCAAACCAAACTAATGTGGTTTTGTGAATCGCTTGTAGCTCACAATGCTGTCTTTGTTAAAACGGCCGAAAAGCACAGATCCCAAGAGGGGTTGGAACGGAGAAAATACTTTGTTTTGTCAAGGTCAAGGCACGGGCCGCTACTGTTTTACTTGGCCAGCTGGGATTCTCTGCCAAACAGATGTCTTTATTGGAGTCAGTTCTGTGCTTTGACTTGAGATTCAGTTTTTTTTAAATCTGGTATCATTCAGTCTCAGTTAAAGTATTTTCTTCATCTCACCACCCCGAGGATGGATTTCTCCCATTGCCAAAGGCTGTCTCGACACATCATCACACTAGCACACAGAGTGTTAAATGATCTTTTGCAACGATGATCAGCAGGCACATTAGCAGCTTTGCATTTATGATACTCTTACTGGTGGCTTAATTAAAGCACCTTGTTTCTTCTCGGTGCCATCGTTGCCAAAGGTTACAGACAAAAGAGAATACAGGCTAACAATGATGTGTCATTCCCCACCACCACTCTCTCTGTGTCGAACTAGTGGGTTGTGCTGCGCTGCCTTTGGTGTATTTATATCGTAGAGAGAAGGGCCTGTAGAGAGCAGCCCAGCCTTGACCTGTAGCACTAGTAGCATCTTGTTGTGTTGTGATATTGCAAACAGATGCATTACTGTGCGTTCCCTGGGCAAGGCCCGTCTGTATATGTAGTGAATTAGAGCAGAAGAGACTGGTCCAGGTTCAGGGAAATGTTTAGTGTAAACCCGTCTCCACATGCGCCTGGTAGCAGTATCTGAGCAACCCTACTGGACCAGAGGAAGAGCTAGTTGTTGTGATGGGCTTTGTGAACAGACTGTGTATTTGTGTGTGAGTGCGGTGCCATATATCAGCCTGTCTTCATGTCCCCTTTCTCCTGCTCGATCTCTCTTCTGTTTTGGCTCCCAGCTGAACTCCCCTCCTCAGTCCCAGATGTAAAAACAAGCCCATCACAAGTGTACATTGCCCTGGTAAATCTGTCAGTGGATGCTAAAACACGGCCGATATGTCATCCAGACGCCGCACACTCCGCTCGCCGAGACACTGCAAAGAGGCAATAGAGGAGATTTACTTGTTGGGGGGGGGGGGCAACATTGTTATTTTCACGTCTGCTCCTCTGGGACCTGGCAGGGATTCTTAAGACTGAGTCATTGCTCACTGAGCCATTTTACAGGTGCCGGCCTTTCATTTTTTTTCGTTGGTTTTCGTTCAGGACGTTAAACCGCACTGTCCTTTCGTCGTGTATGTGAATGCACGGTCACACTGTAATTTAAGTGCAGGACACGGGACGGGCGTAATGCCAGTCTGAATAACCAGAGGTTAACACAAGTTCATAGACATTGTGTTTTGACAATTCATCTTCAATAATTATGGTCTGTCACCATGATATGATATTGTTGGCAGTAATTGAACAAACCTGTAGGAGTCATCATATTGGGCCTGAAGCAGGATGAGGTAATCATGTGGGTTTCGGTGATTAACTGCCCCTTTCTTTTTTTTCTGTTTTCTTTTTTTTTCATTGTCTAGGCGTTGACTTCAAAGTGAAGACCATTTCTGTGGATGGCAACAAGGCAAAGCTGGCAATATGGGTATGTTACAGACTCTATCATTATTCCAGTGCTTTAGTATCACTCGGTTAAACAAACATGCAGCTCTTGTTTGTCAGAGCAGAAAAATTAACTATGAAACAGCTCCAGCTCAGGTCTAGACCGGCTCTTCTCTCAAGTAACCAGAAGATGGCGCTTATGTAACACTATTTCCACCCCTTGATACCAAGGAGTGTGTCTGTGTTGTTCGTGTTTGTCTGCCCTGGTTTGTAGCCACTGGTTTTTTCCTTGCAAGTGTGAGCAGTAGTGTGCGTTTTGCAGGACACCGCGGGACAGGAGCGCTTCCGAACCCTGACGCCCAGTTACTACCGCGGTGCCCAGGGAGTCATCCTGGGTAAGCAAAGCTATTAGCACCGTCATTGCTCAAACACCTGTACGTGCGTGTGTGTGTGTGTGTGTGTGTGTGTGTGCAAGCGCACATGTGTGCGGCCTTTGACTTTACAGTCATGCCCCTGTTGTAAAGTGAGTGATGGCTTTTCATCCTGTGACTCACACACATACGCCTGCCTCTTTCTGGAAGTTAGTTTATACTCTTAAATCAGAGTCTTCATAAGGTCATGCATGTGCAGCATGTATACACACACACACACACACACACACACACACACACACACACACACACACACACACTACGGAAAGTTAAACCTCTAAAGCAGACTTCCTCTACAGTTCATGGTTTTTGACCACACTAATGATGTAAAGTAACAGAAGGCGCCTCGTTGTATCAGTGGGATTTTGACCCCCCCCCCCCCGTTTTTCTTTTGTTTTTGTTTTTTCAAATAAACCAGCCACGTGTTTAAGTTGATGTTCCTTTATTTTATTGCGGTATTTATTTTAACTTTTTTGTTAGATGATAATGAGGATTATTATTAGTATTATTATTAATATTATTATTACCGAAGTGGAAATTACAAAGTGTTATTGTCAGCAAAGTTTCATTTGCTCTGTGATTTTCAATGATAAACCAGTCGAAAAGGTTCCGCAGTCAAGGACTTCTTACACCTGTCAGATTAATTTTAGTGTGTCAGATGTTCCTATTGCCTTACACACCATAACTACTTTTGCATAATTATTGCAGTTCTCTCAATCGCGCATCCAGAAAATCCACTCACTCATTCTGCACTTAAAATATTTTTTTCTCATGAATGAATATTTTCCTGCATTCTGAGCATGTCCTGTTCATTCTGTGTGTCACAGTGTACGACGTCACGAGACGGGAAACCTTTACAAAGCTCGACAACTGGCTGAGTGAGCTGGAGACATACTGTACAAGGAATGACCTTGTTAAAATGCTTGTAGGGAACAAAATTGATAAGGTCAGTGTGTTTGTCTATAAAATTGTGATGTTAAGGGTGCGCGTGACATTTTTAATATTTAGCTTCAGTGCAGTCTTCCCTTGGTTTATGCTCTTTAGATATATATGTGATACACACACAGAACAGGGAGATGGATTGCCCCAAAAATAAGTGTGTTTTACAAAGTGAGCCCTCGACCAGCTGATGGATTGCTAAGCTAAACGATAGTAGCACTTTCATATTTTCTGGCAGCTGGTCCTTTGCCAGGATACCAGAATCAGTAAGTGGAGTTAAAAACGTGTACTGTTATGAATTCATTGCGTTCTGATCTTTGTCTGTGAAAACCACTTTCTCTCTCTGGCCCGTGACGACCACAGTAGCTGACAGCCCAACCCGACAGACCTCAAATAATCCATTACCTTTCCTTTGTTTTAGGAAAACCACGAGTTAGACAGGGCCGAAGGGCTGAAGTTTGCAAGAAAACATTCCATGCTTTTTATAGGTAAGTCTGGAGGATTCCCCGCTCTACAAAGAACTGCCGGGCACATGAGTTACACCAGACTGTTTCACAGGGGAGGCAGAGTTTGAAATAACTATCATACTCACCGAGGAATGCTTGCATACTTCTATTTATAAAGCAGGCTTCATATATCATCTTTAGTGCACTCTCTTTTTTTCCCCCTCTGCTGTTATTTTTCAGGTTTGTCAGTAAAAGGGGGAACTTAAAAGTTAACACCTAGTTTTTATCTTGAGCACTTAAAGTGTTATTTGGTAATATGTAAAGATTTCTTGACATGTTTTCCAAGCAATTCTCAAAGATATTTCTCGTGATTTGTCATAGTAGGATTTATTTCTTTATGCTATGGTTATTACAATTGAAATGTTCCTGGATGTTATCATGCTACGCAGCAGGTGCTGACTAGAGCCAATAATAACCTGCTATGGTCCAGTATTAGCATCGTGGAGCTGACAGTTACTGTTGAGATGTTTTCCACCACTCTGCGCTCCTGCTGGGGGGGCCAGCAGATGATGACATCAAGACGCAGACATTAACAGTTGTTGTTTCTGCGTTTTGTCTTCTTTTTCTCCACCTTTTCCAATCTCTGCCTCCTCCCCATTCCCGTCCCTGTCACTTCTCCCCTCCTCTCTCCTTCCCTCTGCACTCTCTGTCCTCCCAGAGGCGAGTGCAAAGACGAGGGACGGCGTTCAGTGTGCGTTTGAGGAGCTGGTGGAGAAGATAATCCAGACTCCTGGCTTATGGCAGAGCGAGAACCACGGCCGAGCAGTCCAGCTCACCGACGAAGACGCAGGAGGTGGAACCTGCGGCGGCTACTGCTCCCTTGTCTAGACTACCTATACACACACATTTAAAGATTTACATGGGACAAATACCCTCGAATACAAGCATATCCACACACACACAAGCATACACACTTTAAAAGAACAGCTTCCCTTCCTGCTGTGTGCTGTCCTGAGCTCCGTCCTCACACATCAAGGCATTAGAGATCCAACTTTCTCCTCTCTTCTTAGGTGAAAGTGTTTATTTCTCTCTCGCAGACAGACGCAAACACACACACACAGACCTTTTGCACACTTTCTAGTGACAACGCGGCGCTAAAATGCAAATACAGCTCAGCTTTCCTGTTAATGGAATTTGAGTGTTTCTCTCTTTCTGTTTTGTTTTGAGTCGCAGTTTTGTGCAGTCGCAGTGCCACGGTCAACACATTAACCGTTCTCGCTTGATACTCGTGTGATTTAGTTATAGGGATGCAGTAAAGCGAGTCCAGAATCGTGAGCCAAAGCTTGTCAGACATATGGCTAAATCTCTGAAGTATGATAATGAGAGTGGAAACTCTTGTATTTGACCTAGGTTTCTTTTCGTATCAAGCATGCTTTTTGTCCTCGGCGCACCTCGCCTTAGCAAGCACAGCTGCATCAAAGCAGGGCCGACTTTTCTCCAGTGTTAGTGTCACTTTTCTTCTGCCCTGCACTTTGTCCTGTTCCCCGTGCACAGGCTCTAAGATTATAATGCTGCTTATGGAGGAGCTTATCAAGCCGAGCCGTCTTGTATTTTATCTCGGCACTCTCGGTCAAAGGCTTGGATCAAATGACTCTGTTGTGCACATGACTGCCTCATTTCTTTCCAAGTGTTTGGAATGGTGTTTTATGACTTTTATTGACTTGGACTTCAAACTAGTGCTGTGTTTTTTGAAAAGAGCATAAATCGAAGAGACTGGCACCAACATGCTTTCCACTGGGTGCTGAAGAAGAGGGGACCTCTTAAAATTGCACGCCTTTTTAAAAAATTTTTTTTTTTAATGTGTGTAACAAGTTGCTTTAATGGAGTGCGACCTACTGGCACTCATTCACTCAGACAGATAATATCAGTAATATCACCACCACTGCTAGTCTTTCATATAGATCCCTTTGACTGGACAGAGACAAAGGAAAAGTGTTCAATATTAAAGAGGGCAGTGAGTCATACGGGTGTCTCCACTGAATTTGGAAAAATCAAAGAAAAAGCTGTGCGCTCCACATTGCTAATGGATTTCGCAGTTCTCCCATCTCTGTGTTAGCATCTGAGAAACACTCATAAATGTACTGTACCCCTGACCTCTGACCATGTTTGCAGTATTCAAGCGCTGGCATATGTTCCAGGAAATGTACTTCTGGGGGTTTGATCTCCTAACAGGGATAGTGAAAGTGACATGAATTTGAGCATGTCTCATCACACATTGATTTTTATTATTTTTTTTAATTGCATGGGAAATCTGTGTGCCATTTTTTTTTCCCCCCAGTTTGTCTGCTGGTGAATGACGTTTAGAGGCTTACTTATATTTAGCTGAAAATAAATGCTAATTTACCATTTAAATTTAATGGTTACAATAAAAAGGAAGTAGGCTTTTACTTATTAAACTGGTATAGCTGTCTCTTTTGTGTTGAAATATGTCAAAACATTTATAAACGTTGTATTTTAAGACTTTGTCGGGGAACCTTTGTGTAAAGCTGAATGTATCCATATTTCACTAAAAATTGCCCTATGTATTAAACTAAATAAAGTTCTTTTTTTAAGTGAATATAAATGGATGTGTTGCTGCTGATGTGTTACTTGACGCGCCCCCGTCATCATTGCCATGTTAGAAATGTGGCTGCTAGGTGATGGGTTTTCACCCGGCACCCGTCACATTCCTGTGTCTTCAGAATAAAGACTTGGTGTTTAAACAGTGTCCGAGGAGCCCTCAGACCCCAGACGTGCGATCTGTCTAAATCATCTTTTTGGCGAACTCCTCAGGAAGCACCACCGCAGCCATAATTCACTCTATCAGTGCTTTAACTGGGATGTGAATAATTCCTGAGCCATTATAAAAGGGTCAGGGTTGGCAGCTAAACCAAGAACTCTTCCCTTATAGCATATCCCTCATTTCTTGCCACACTCTGGGCAGCTGTGTGTCCCAGTCAAACAAAAGAGACGCGGAGCCCAAAGTCTTCCTGTGGTCCAACCATGTGCTGAGCTGCAGCACCACTGTTTCCTCATGCCTACACTGAAAAAACAGTCTTCGAGGAGCTGAGAGATTATATATTTTGGAGAATACGTTTGTTTGGTTTACCTTTTAGTGACATATTGTGCAAAGTTGTGCAGTGGATGGTAATTTTCGAACCCCAACCTCAAATGCTGTATGCATCAGAACCTGAACCTTTTATTTAAAGAAGGAAATGGAACTTTTTGAGATTTAGAATCTGTTTTTTGTGAAACTGTCCTTGGCAAAGACAGATGGACAACTTAGATATTAGATCTACTGTGAAGACAAGGTTAGAACACGCAAACTCCACACATAACCAGAGGCACTAGAAGACAAGGTTCTACTGAAGCACCAATGGCCTTTACTTAAATGGACACTGCACTCCAACAGTTACTGAATAGTTGCATGCCCATGCAAAAAAGTAGACTAACTATAAAACTATGGTATATCTGAATTTCACCGTAGTGTTTGACTAAAAAGACACGACTCACGTCAATTAAGGTTAAAAAAAAAAAAAGAAAAAAGGTCACCTTTTTCCAAAGTGAGTTGGAAAGTGTTTGAATGTTAAAAAAGTGATGATTAAAAATTAAATTGTCTTTTTGGCAAAAAGGTTAATGTGTTGACAATGGCTCAACTTACATTCAGAATACAGGGATATCAGGGCAGTGTAGCAGCTTGGATTTGGGGTGGAACTCTATCAAGTCAAATCAAGTATTTTTATGACTTTAAGTGTCAGGCTAAATTCAGAGATTCATCACACTCAAACCTGCGACTGAATAAAATGGGTCTAGCGATACCCAGTATGCTAACCTCTGAGAAGCCTTTAGTTGTTACAGTTCCACCTCTGGGGTAGATGTTCCAAATTTATCCACCTAAAGCCAAAAAAGTCAAACTTTGTGCTGGCATTGCAGGAACATGACTGGATTACCACATCAATAACTTGATCACCCTCAGTGTCTGTGGTTTCAATGCAATTCATGCAGCAGAAGATTCAACAGTATGGCTTGAAGGGGTGGATGAAAGACCGTGGTTTCCCTGGGGAAAAGAGTTTTTGGTAAACCTTGGTCAAACAGAAAAGCACTGAAAGGAGGATTAAACACTCTTTGGCACCCAACATGTCACATGAAAACACCCAGAACACCTCATGTCCCGACACACCTTGCTGTCTGAGAAAGCCTGAAAGCTGCTCTGGGGGGGACTGCTTGATGGACTGCTCTCTGTCCTGCTGCCTGTGTTTGAGCATGCAGCCAGGCACAAAGCTAACAGAGCAGATCTGGCTCTCATTAGCACAACCTGGTCTTCCTGCTCCTCCTCTGCCTGCCAGAGCAGCAGGCCTTATGGGTTAGCGTTCAGATGAGCTCCTCAGGAGAGCAGTCATGCTGTCGTGTGTAAAAACCTTATGAGACATTGGGCATCGTTTCATAAGGTGTCGGGTTCCCAGACGGCACTCACGTCGTCATGCTTATTGCCATTTTGCTATCAGGTGATTGTTTTGCCATGTTAACTTATATAAGTGAGGAAGAGAGTGAGAAGGTGATTGGAAAAAGATCATCCTCTAGTACAACCACCTGCACTGACTATTGTAGTGAGGAGCTGTGATATGGTAGGGGATAGGGCTGAAAAGTGCAGCAGGCCTTTGCTGAGTTTAACAGAACTTCTGGACAAGAGCTCAATGTCCTCTGCACTTAGGGGTTTAACCTCACTTGTTGATGGTAAAAGGAGCCCGTAGGTCTGCAGATTGTTTCACTATTTTCTTTCTGAGGTAAGTTAGAGGAAAATGCCCCTTTGCTCCTTTTCCTTCCTCTAAAGTCGGGCAAAGTCGAGCTCAGGCCTCCCTTAGGTAAGCCACTGAGTCCCAGAAAACTGGGAGGTAATGACCTGCATGACCAGAACTGATGGCTCTGGCACTGCAGGTGGAAACACTTTGATTAAAAGGAACCTAGTGTTTACATTGTTGCACCCGTTCACATTTAGACCCTTTGACATTTTTGTCAGGCAGCCGTAGAATCCAGTTTCAGGCCTGATCTCTTGAACTTGAACTGTGCAACCTCCTGTGTCCTTTGCCTCACAAAGAACACCCACCACCTCAACCACCTACATTCTACAAAATCTTGAACCTCGTATGGGCTTGTTGGAATTAAGCAAAGTACTTGAATGGTAAACTCCAATACGGTTCACAACTAAGGCCACAGTTTCCATGTAATTAAATAAAATTCCGCCATTACAACAAAATCTTAAATAAAGGTGTAAAAAGGCAAGCATAAGTTACTCCATAATACAGCCCATGCCCTGAAATGGAAGGCATACTTACAATGTAAGATGAAATATGGTTTTGCCATGAAATGACCAGGTTATTATAAACTTCAAATTATTCACAGGATAATTTGTGTCACCTTTTCTGTAAAAGATGTGGAAATAGTTAAGGTTAAGCCCCTCCCCAATATGACCTCCTCTCCAAAATGTACAGCATAGTGAACACTACTTACCTGCTTTTAAGTATTTGTTTGTAAATATAACTATATCATAATTTCAAATAAAATATTATCACAAAACAAATAAAGTAAATTCTATTTAATTATAGGGAGATTGCGACGTTAGTCCCTGGGTGTATTATACTGTTACCAGAATTTCTATAGATTTTGTCGACACATATGCTCCTCCACATCCTCAAGAGCAGCATGTTTGTTGCATATGTGTATAATAACATCAGGCTCCACATAACCTAATAAGAACAGGCCCAGGGTGAACAGGTGACCTCGGTCTTTGTTCGGCGTGAACCTCTGGCCTCGGATGCATGTAAGTCAGTTCAGCTCATAATAGGTCTGTAACTGAGTTTCCTCATATTTGATACCCTGTCAATCTAATTTGAACCTAAATGATTGTATTGTAACTCACTCCTGTTATTTTCAAAAACACAGCACCATGTGTACTAGTCCTAAAGAAAGCAGGAGATGGGTGCTCTTCAACCTCGAAAAGAAAAGTCCTCTTGCTGTTGGGGTTGCTTTCATCCCGGCCTCAGGTTACTGTGGCAATAAGCGGGAGGGCTGAGGACAGGCTGGCAGGATGAGTAACTTCATTCATCGTCTCCCCACCCATAATTCCCCATGTTCACGTCACTTCCATCCCGTGTGGCATATCTCCTGCCACTCACTGCCTCTGCGTCTCGCATTCCGCAGCCGTGTCATCATCATCCGCCGTGTCAGATCGCCCCACCAGATGCTACCGCTGCAACATGGAAGCAAACAGCCATGTACTCAGGCCATCGGCTTCTATAATAAACTAATCACATTGTATCAACATGGACTGGGTGTAAGCTTTCCACATGCCTCAAACATTTTCATGGACAGGACGCATGTTTGACTGCAGCACTGCAGAAAAAAAATTAATAAACTCCCTTCTGGGTGAGATGATTGGCATGTATAGAAACAAATTCATTATTTTGTATAAATAATCTGGGTCCCTGTGTAGTAATTTCACTGCTTATTTTTCTTTTCCAAGCTGATCTTAATTTTGGGGCCAGACCAGAGAATTTTGTTGTAAACCACCAAGACTAAAAGACCCCAATTTCATTCTCTTTGAAGAGGCAAGGAGGTCTGTAAGGTCCTGGAAGATCCACAGTTAGTCGACAGAAGCCGTTTTTCCGCCAGGCCAGAGCTTAGCTTGAAAGAAGGGAGAGATTTCTGAGGTTGAAACTTCCTGACACTGTGTCGAGATTTCCCAGCGTCTTGTAGCTTACGTCCCTAACCTTATATAGAAGTCCAGATCACTTTGTTTTTTTTCTGACCATTTGCTGTCCTTTACGCCTTGGATGAAACCTGAGCCTAAGTTTATTACTACACGCCACAGGAAACCTGGGCTCCTTAACTGTATAGTGGACAATTGAATTTGAAGACACAAAGCCAACCTACATCTCCCACCCTCCTACCAGCACCCTTTAGTCAAATAAAGCTCTCTCCAGGGAAATCGCAGCCAGGTCATGCAAACACAAAATACTTTCATTTCATTCTGGTTGTGTGTCTTCCGCGATCCACTTTGTTGCAGGAGTTCCTTTCAATCAGATTAAATGGAATAACAGAGACATGACAATTGTTTTGTAACCACATAGCTTACAAGAGTCATTTAGCGGGTTCAAGTACAGGTATGTCTGTCCGTTCAATGGCCTGACAGAATTCGTGGTTTGATCTTATGTTACCTAAGGCTATAGCGATCATAATTAAGCAGGTCTTTGGGTGGAGATCTGCCAGTTCACTCCTCCTGGGGAGTACACCACATTTTAGCAGCTTTGTTATACTGAGGAGAAAAAAACCCTGCAAAAAACAAAACATTAAGAAACTACCAGTTATGAAAAAATTTACATTTTAATGGAAATATTGTGAAGTTACATTTGATAAGCGTTAGCAATCTCCACAAATTTGATTCACAATAAATGCTTTTTGACTAGCACATTTAATTCTTTTTAATTCAATTTTATTTTATTTATATAGTGCCAAATCATAACAACAGTCACCTCAAAGCGCTTTATATTGTAAGGTAGACATTACAATAATACATACAGAGAAAACAATCATATAAACCCCTATGAGCAAGCGCTTTGGAGACAGTGGGAAAAAAACCCTCCCCTTTAACAGGAAGACAACTCCAGCAGAACCAGGGCGGCAGATGGCTGCCTCTCCCTGGCAGATTTCTCACAGTCACAGTTGCATATCAGACAGAATGCAGGTTTAAGAAACTTCTGCATTGGCTTAATTTTTTGAACCTGACAACTGGGGGTGTGGGGTTTAGCACTGTTGCCTCACAGCAAAAAGTCTTGGATTTGATTCCACTATTTGGCCGGGGCCTTTCTGTGTAGAGTCTGCATGCTCTCCCCGTGTCTGTGTGGGTTCTCTCTTGGTACTGTGCTTCCTTCCACAGACGTGCGGTTAGTGGGGTTAGGTTAATTGGTGATTCTAAATGGCCTGTAAGTGTAAATGGTTATCTTTCTCTGTGTTAGCCCTGCATCAGATTGATGACCCATCCAGTGTGTACTCCCCTCTTACCCTATGGTAGATTTACACCAGCTAGTGGGCCTGATATGTTATTTCCAACACTACAGTTTTTCTGGACACTTCTAGAGTTGTTTTGCATGATTCACAGTTCAAATTAATCCTTATAGGAACTAAAAAGCCTTTTAAGCTCAATTCTATGTTACTTTGAGCCAACTTTCTTTGGATTGATTGTGTGAGGTGAGCATATACTAAAGGTTCTGCTTCTGGATTTTGACTTCTAGTGAGTTCTATAACTTATAGATGCAATTTTTATTTTCTTTTGAGCACACATTTCTGTTACCTATTCTACTGCCAAGAAGCCATATTTGGTTTTCACTCACGTTTGATGAATTTCATCTTGTGTTTCAGCTTTAGCTGGCTGTGAATTTCTTGGAATTTGGAAAGGAACTGTTTTTGATTGTTTGTTTCAGATGTCGGATGAAACCGACACCTTCAGATGCCATAGACTTGGTAACCAGATGTGCATACATGTGGACATTCCTGTATGCCTGCCCGGAATATCTTTGTGGCTGTGTTGGTGTGTGAGCGTAGTGAGGTATAAAGGAAGCTGTAGTGCTAGATTGGCTACTTCGGGATCCCCCAGTTGCAATATGGCTCATGTTATTACCCGCTGAGCTCCAGCTTGTGTTAACGCAGAGCAGTACCGTCTGCATGTCTTGCTTTACATCAGCTTTCACAAACACTGTGCCCAGAGCAGGTTGTAATAAAAAAACAGACCCCCCACCAGCACCACACCCTACTAATACCTTGTGCCTCCCCTGGGGCTGTGAACTGATATTGTAACAATAGTGTGTATGGGATTGGTGGAGGGGTAGCCTCTTGCTTCCCTACAGCTATAACCTTGACTTCTTCACAGGGCTCAGAGCAACTCCCAAATTCACTTATGGAGATGGATTTCTGGGCTCGTTTTCCCAGGAGGCAGCAGTCCTGCACTCAGATATTTACATTCATCCAATCAAGTGTCAGACAGTAGCACGTATATATATTACATTGAGCTCATGAGCTGCCAGTCATTACCACCTCCACTGTGTGGAGATCAAAGTCTGACTCCTTTATTTCACTTTCTCGCTGAATGGTATGAGAATAGGGATACACCTCTCAGGCATGCATGAAGCTACTGCCAACAGCTAGTTAGCTTAAAATGTAAACATAGGTATATAATAAACGTCAGCCTAGAACTGGAAGCAGGGCGCAAACAGCTTGCCCGGCTCCAAAGGTAACACAATCCTACCAGCATATTTAGAGTTCACTAATAAACACTTGCCAGACTAGCTGTTTCCACTCAAAATACTAAGGTAAAAATGTGCAGAAGCACTCCTTATCTAACTCTTGGCAACAAAGCAGATGAGCACATTTACCAAAGTATCCATATACCCCTTCAAATCAGACAATGTGCCATTCAGACACATTTTTGCTTCAGTAGCCTATTAACTGACAGATCTGTCTCCCTAAATACAAACCAAACAGGCCATTAGGCTTTCTTTCAATATTTTACTGGTCTTCATTCTAACATTGCTCAGCCAAGCTATTTCAGCTGCAAGGAGCCTGACAGTTATCATATTTACCTTCTGTCATGGCAATGCTGACAAGAAGCGTTTAAGCTAATGCTGGTTGAGTATCTCAGGATGTGGCCTGGTACCACGAATGCACTGGGTGAAAAAAAAAAAAGCTGTGAGGTAAGACTTTGTGCACATTCTGCTGCAGTGTAAATACAACCTCATTTCTGAATGTCCCTTCTTTGTAATGCCGATTCAGGGAAGTATCTCCTATCTGTCTTTTCACAATCACTAACAAGAAGCCCATAAAAATCACAGCCAGACTGCTCCGAAGAAAAGCGATACTGTCTGTGACCATATATGTCCCGTAGCAGTGGTCCCGTGGCCATCTGCACCCAAAAATTATAATAAGCATTATAAGCATGTTGATTGAACTCGGAAAGAAGAATTGTTACAGAGTGTCCTCTGTAGCAGTGAAAGGATCATATTTTCCAAAGGCCTCAGGAGGTCTTGTACAGTCCTTGCCAAATGGTGCTAAAGTCACGCAGCAGGCTATAAAGCGCTACTGTACACAGTAACTGAGGTCTCCTTAGAGGCAGATGAACCACAGCTGAAGATAGAAACCATGCAGATGTCCACTTAAGAAACTGGTCTTGGTTTTGAAACGTCTACCTTGGCTACCGCTGGATTTCCAATGAGTCAGGTTGGTCCAAGATTTTAGAATAACTTTGATTGCTTTCCCCCCATGAATTCAGACTTCTGTCCTGGAATACTGTGTACATTGGGTTTATGCATTCTAAATAGTGATTAGTCCATGTAGGTCTTCTTTTTTTGTTTAACCAAACAACAGTATTTGTGAGAAAAGAAAAAAAAAATCAGGCTTTTAACCCTCAGGTGATTGTACATGGGCTTCATTCATTGGGGTCATTTATGACATCTGTTTTCTTTTACTGTAAATAGACAAAACAAATTGCAATACAATCAATTCAATTCAATTCAATTCAAAGCCTATAATATTAAAATACATCTATTCCTTTACCCTGCACAACTTTCAGTTCATGTAAGAAAATCAAAGAAGGTGGAAAGTTGAAAACATCTTTTATGATTAAAAATATCACAACAGCAACTATAAATGTAAGACTGGAGTCATGAATGAACCCACTTTGTTACTTAAATAGCTAATTGTGATCTCTACATATGGTTTGTGATATAAATAATAGTCTTTTGGATGATAAAAAAATCCAAAAAAAAAATAAGAATAGCACGAATTTACAAGCAGTGTTAAGTATGTTTAAACGCATAAACAGGGTTTATAAATTACGGTGTTACGGTTAATGTTTTAGTTGCTAAACACCAGCAACCGTCTCTACAGTCTCCAATTAAAGATAGCAAGTCACACATCACCAGAAGATTAAAAGAATCATTCAGTTTTAAACACAAATATAAGATTATTTTAAGAAATAATAACACTGAACTGGAAGTCTTAGCTCTGCTTTTTAAATGTACTAGATAGCTTAAACATTATTAATAATAAGAAGTAATCAAAAAAGTAATGATAAGTAAGTCCATGGCGTATCAAACAACAGCCAAGGAACACAGATGCATTTCTATATGTTATCCCTGCATAAACATAGAAAAACAATGCTAATGGGCTTATCTATAGCCAGAAGTCACATACTCACATTTTTTGGACTAGGCTAGATATCTGATAAATGTCAGCAGTCTGCTTAAGCAGAACGGTTGTTTGTAACCTGACTTCATCAAACTGATGAAATTCTGAATCCAGACAGCTTCTCTGTGCAATTTCATGCCTAACATGTGTACACATTTATCTGAGTAGGGGGAGAAAACAAAGGGGATCCATAACTAACATCTGGAAGAATGAGCTCCTGCATTGGCCGAGTGTGCCCACTCAATTCCAGATTTATGGTAACATTACAGCTTTGGCTCCGGGTATGTGCTTGAGCAATGTGAAGCCTATTTATTTGCTGGCCTTCGAAACTGCCTGCCACACTCATGCAGTTTGCCAGGTCTGCTGCCTCACACACTGTCGCTATGTCTCTCCTCCAACCTCCCAGAATGTTTAAAAATCACAATATGTTCTTATAAAATGGTAAAATATGTTTTAGCATCTGTGTTTAAGACCTTTTAAATACCACTCTGATTGTTCTGTAATGCCATCGTTTTAAAATACAAACCCAATTCCAATGGGATGCTGTGTGAAACCGAAATAAAAAACAGAATACAATGATTTTGCAAATCTCATAAACCCATATTTTGTTCTCAACAGAACATAGTAAACATGTCAGATGCTTAAACTAAGCTTTTTACTATTTTTTTGAAAAGTATTAGCTCATTTTGAATTTGATGACAGTAACAAAAAAGTTGTGATGAGGCGATCAAAAGGCTGGAAAAGTAACTAAAGTACTAAAAAGAAAAAGCTGGAGGAACATTTTGCAGCTACTAGGTTAACTGGCGACAGGTCAGTAACATGATTGGGTATAAAAAGAGCATCTTAGTGAGCCAGAGTTTCGCAGATGTAAAAAACTGCATCAACAAATTGTGGAACAATTTCAGAATGATGCTGTTAAAAATGAAATTCTGAAGACTTTGAAACTGTTGTCATCTACAGTACATAATATCAGCCAAAGACTCTGAGAATCTGCACAAAGGATAAGACTGAAAACCGATAATTGATGACTGTGATCTTTGGTAAATGGTAAATGGACTGGTTCTTATATAGACCTTTTAGTCTTTCTGAGCACTCAAAGCGCTGTACACAACTTGTATATTCACCCATTCACACCCATTTGCACAAGCACATTTTTCTAAGTGCTTTCTAAGTAACATTCACACACACATTCATACTTCGATGGATGCATCGGAGAGCAATTTGGGGTTAGTATCTTGCCCAAGGTGGTCAGACGAATTGAAATTTGAAGTTATTTTTGGACACTGCATCCTCCAGACAGAAGAGCTTATATATATTTTTCTTCAGGGAAAGCCTTCCATATTTGAGCAAGACACTGCAGCTATTGCAATAGCATGGTTTTGTGGTAGAAGACTCCAGTGCTGAACTAGCCTGCGTGCAAAATTTGGCATATCATGAAATGAAAAATTTAACTATCCTCTATCAGAGAACGGTGGGACCACATTCCTCTCCCAAAAGAACAGAAACTGCTCTTTTGGGAGAGAAATGACTGTTGGTAAAAAACAGAGCAGATGTTTCCCTGTCCCAACTTTTTAGAGAAAAGCTGTTATCAAATTTAAAATGAGCCAATATTTTTTTTTCTTAAATTGTCCATCTTCTCAGTTTAAACATTTGATATATGTTCTATGATCCATTGTGATTAAAATATAAGATTATGAGATTTGCAAATCATTGGATTTGATTATTTACACTTATGGGCACAATATCCCAACTTTTTTGGAATTGGGTTTGTATGTTTCACTAGATCTGGACTGTGTGGGATTTCTTTCCATGTGACCACAAAGTTGAGACCCACAACCAACACCCCCCCAGCAGACCTGACTGAATCCTGCTCAGTCTATCAACAATGTATTTTTGTGTTCCCAAACACAGAAAGTGTTAACGTGACAGGACCTTCCAGTCTCTCTCCAGGCCTCACTTGCTGCCAAACCACATTCCTCCAGCAGCTGCCATTTCTTACATCTGCTGCATTGACGTGGTTACACTTGACTGTAGTAAGGAATTTATTTAGATTTTCTATGATGAAATATTACACAGAGACACCAGGCCGTGCTCTCCTCTATGTCTTATTTGTGATCCCCCAGTTGTCATTATGTTACGGGTGGTTGTGGCTTCTGTTTTACTCTGGAGTGAAACAACATAAGTCAACGTAAGCCTTTATGAGTATTTTGTACATTTATTATCACTAAACGAGTCTTTTTGTTATTTTTTATACAGCAACTTGTGGTTAAAAAACTTGTAAAAATGCTTTTGAATTCTAATTATGCTCACAATAATCATACAGGACGATAAAGAGTGAACAAAAAAACAAAAAATGCCATCAACAACCTAAAAATATCAGTTAATGGTACATCCAGTGGATCAGTGGCAAAAATGACTGTAATGTTTTGGCCAGTATAAAACACTAGCACCTCAAGATGAGATCATTTTATCCCAGATTTATAATGAACAATGCATAAGTATAAAAATCCCCATCTAACTTAAATGATGAGCTGGTGTTGTGTCCACACATAACAGACAACTTGTGTCTTAAAGTGTATCTTTAGACACTTTGTTACTAGCAGCTGCCATTAAACATATAATTTATTCCTATTTCTTCAGCGGACTCTGTGAAAAATACCACAGATACACACGGGCCCAATTTTTCAGCATGACAATCATCCCAAAGACACGGTCATATCGGTAAAAGAATACCTGGATAGAAGAAGACACAATGAAACAGTATCAGTCGTAGATTGGCCTCACCAGAGCCTCAACATTGTTAAAGGCTGTACTGAGAATTTCAGGCTTGTTAGAATTGCACAAACCCTCTGTGCAAACTCTATATACTGTATTTTCATGTATGTTTGTATGCTTAATAGCACCTGTTTCCTGTTTTTCTACCAAAATATAAAGACATTAGTGTGGCTCAAGACTTTTCGACATTACCTTACAACAGAATGTATTTATTAACTATATCTAAGCAAAAAAAAAAAAAAAAAAAAGAGAGAGAGAGAGAGAGAGACAGAAAAGTTAAAGTTGTGTGCCCATCTGAGTAAAAAATCCAAGAACTCCTTTTTTTTTACATGTGGAAAGTGGGAGCATGATGCACCCACCTCAATGAGGCACTCTGTGTGCAAATTGCAAACCTTGCAAGATTCCACTTTCCTCAACTGCTCAATACATCAGGCTAAAACCCACATTTCAGTGCCTGGCTGAGGTTTTACCCCACATGGAATGGGGAGCCATATCAGCATCGGAGGGCAAAGTGGCTGCTGGTGACACCACAGAATGCGAAAACAACAATCATGCAATCATGGCTTATCGTGCCGCCATGAGTGTTATTTTTGAATTATGCTGCCTCGCTAACTGGCAACACCCAAAGTTCATTCACAGGAACCGAAATAAGACTTAAATGAAAGGTTTCTTCCTGCGGAACAATAAGGCCTGTTTGTAATGAAAGTTATGAAACCTCATGACCATGACCTTTGCCTGTACACCAAATTTTCTAACTCTTCCATGTTCCAATACGACTGCTATATTAAGGCCTAGAAAAAAGTTGTTTTCGACAGTAGCTGACACTGTTTTAGGTGACATGACATTGACAGTGCCTTTGATAAGACAGAGATAATTGTGCTATGAATGTTTTCCTTAACTACAGTAGCTGAATTTAGACTAGTCTAACCTTAACCTTAAACCTTGAGTGATGTCAGGTTGTCATAACACACACACAAAATAATGGCAGCTTTGCATTAAAAAGTACACAGCTGAACAAATGACACTTAAAGCTGGGGTAGGCATCACTGGGGAAACATGCAGTAATAACCTTTCAGCAAACTGTGATTAAAGTTGTCTGAGAGGAAATTTGACTTGTGCACCTCCTGTGGGATCTGGTTTCAGGCTTCAGAAAAAGTGTCCACATTGGCAGTGGGATGTGGTGGATGAATGGGTTAAACAGAGCAGTTTTACTAAAGAAAGTGGAGTTCCTGTCATTTGTAAAGCCAAATGTCTATGTAGTGTTTGGCGTTACTATTTATAGGGTGTTTCTATGCACATGCTGGTCTGGTTGGAGGGGTTAGACGGGAGAGAGAACTTTTTTTTTATTCTAATCTCTCCCCTTTGCCAATTTTGACTCCCAGGCTGGGAACCAGTGTCCTAGCATTTAGACTGCTGCTCATAATGGTGCTAATCTATGGAGCAGCAGATCTAGAAAATCGTGTTTGTTAGTAACGCATTGTGAAAGTAAGTACAAACTTGGGGCGAACATTGAGTCCTGAGGCATTTCAAATCCTTCCACGGTTCCCCTTTGGATCTGAAACGAGATGCATTGTACTTTGATGAGGCTGGATGCTGGAAGGCCAGCAGCAAGTTTGGAGTTCGAGTGCTGAAATATGGACATACCGACTCCTATTGGGGGATTTCATGTGTATATGAAAATAGATATGTCTTCTTGACTTTTGTTTGCACCAACACAAGTAAAAGTACCAGTTCTCACCCCTTGGCTTGCATGTCATCCTGCCTGTCCCTGATCCCTTGTTGGCAGCTGTATGTTGGCATTGGAACACAACACCTCTGGAAGGGGTGTCATTGTTTGTAGCAGCTGTTTAGTCGGCCTGTCTCAGGAGCTCAGGGGAAGGCCAATTACCAGGATTTAGGCTGTTGGGAAACAGCTGAGGTGCAGGCAGCTTAACTGCTTGTGCAGCATTGTTACTATCACTGTGTGCGTGTGTGACACTTGGATGGACTGAAAAGAGGGATCCAGGGAGGAAATTCACAAGCATTGTCCTCCAATAAACAAACAGGGAGCTCTACTTCATGTGGCGGTTCATGGTGGGCTTGTTTGGATGGTAGAGGGAAACAGTAAAAGATCTGACTAACCTCTGGACAACAGCGCTGAACATGAGAGCTGTTGTGTTGCAGGGCTTTGCGGTGAGACTGCGACTGGGATTATGTCAGTTTACGGAGGAGAGGAACACACGATTTGCGTGGTTGGACTTTGTGTAAGCATTTTCTTGCCGACAACACGGCGCGGCACATGTAGGAGCGCCTGCGGTCAATGAAATCATGTGAATGAAAGCTGAAAAACTTGACACCAGGTATCAAAGCATAGATTTCCTGCATTCCCTCACCCCCGAAGACCCGTTCATGTTCCGTTTCACGAAGAGCATGTCTCTCTTTTCTGTGAGAGGAGTTTACTCTGGCAACTCAACCACCTACACTTATCCATTTCCTAGTGCTCTCAGGTCAGAACAATGTGCATGCCTCCACATGCTGTTCTTACAAGTGCAACTGACCTTTTTTGTTTCAAACTGGCATGTGTCACAATTTTCCCTCCGACCCTCTCTCAAAACAAAACGGAGATGATGTCCACCTGTAATAACACCCAGCGTGTCCTCGTTTGGCCAAAACCAGTGTTTACTTGCGGTTCCGTGTAAGCACGGCTCTCTCCGTCTTGTTCTCGGTGGTTTGCGAAGACGTTTATTATGAGAAACGAAGACAGGAAATATTTTTCAACTGCCTTAGGTTAGCTCAACAAGGAGAGGGAGTCAGAAACCACCCCACAATAAAGCGCAACGCAGAAGAAGTGCAGAGAAATGTGGCTTTAATATAATAGTGGAATCAAGAAGAGAAAGGCGGAATGTGAGTGATTTGAGGAAATGATACATAATGAAAGAGAACGTAAGACAAGACAAATGAAGCGTGAAAGGCAGGAGTCGGATTCCTTCTTGGGTGAAAAAAATGTTGTCTTCACTGTGAAAATGAAATATCTACAGGTAAAACAAAAATCTGAAATAATGAAAGTAATTCTTTTAGTTTGTTATCTATGCGCTCACTGTGCAGTGCAGTTCAGCTCATTCTTGCATGTCTACTCAAAGCTCCCAGACTAATGCAAACTTAAAGTGAAACTGATCTACAGTACAGATGTGCCCGTTGGGAAAACATAATAATTTATAGGGTCTAATTTGTAATAATAAGGCTTCGCTGACCCTTTATCCCTCCCATGTGATTAATTCTGTTCACACAGTGTCCGTGATCTAAGCGGTGGCCTTAATGTCTCGCCTTCTCAAACACCCATGAAGTTCCAGTTGATCCAAAACAGTCCCAAACCTGAAATGATTGCAAGGCCGGATGAATTTTTTAATCAGTCAATTCTTTCAGGAATCTAACAATTAGGCCCAGCGGTTCCCTTGTATTTGCATCCAAAAGACAAAGTCCTGGTTTGAATGAACAGAGGCTCCTCGAAGCATCCTTCGCAGCAAGGTAACTAATTACTTCAGCATGCCACTGGAGTCGTGTTTCTTCATCGAATGGGGAAATGGTTTTCAGAACGTCTGCTTTCTTAGATTTCCCTCTGTGTGGTTTTACCTGGTGTCAGCGAGAGTTTAGTTTGCAGCAAAATGGCGAAGGTGAAGTCCAGAGAAGTCTGTCTCATGCGCTGAGATAACCATGCACTTCCATGCCTCCTGTCAAGTCCTTCACCAGCAAATGCAGAGAAGCCACAGATAAAAAGGTGACTGGGAAAGCTATAGGCAGAGTGGAATATCACTTAGGTTTTCAATGGAAAATGTTGCTCAGGGAATCTGGGGTTTGGCCAGCTAAGTGCAGTGAGGGATGAGAGGTCAAAAAAGCTGAAAGGATTATTTCAGGAAGTGTCAGCGAGAGCCATCTCGCAGGTCCAGAGACAGCTGTGTAACAGGAAAACCGAAGGGACATCCTGATTGGTTCTGATTCGTAATGAAACCACAGGATGCCTCTTGCAACACTAGCCAGATTGTGGTGTTCACTCCCTCCAGTTTGGTAAAAGCTCTGTCACCATCTTACAAAACCCTTGCAGCCTTGTTTCCTCTAGCTTGTTACCTCTCCTGCCAAGAGAGAGGTCTTGGCCTCAGCTCCGTGGCAGAGCTCAGGTTTGGGAAACGCAGTGGCATGGTAGAGCCATTAATATACAGGAAGGACTGAGCCCCAAGGAAAAGGACACACCTCGGAAGTGTGAGGCATAAATTCAGTCTTTCCCCTGGACTTCCTGAGGTGCCACATCACTGTATAAAAGCTTGTTGCTTTGTCTGTTGGCTTTATCATGCAGAATCCACCGTACCGCAAATGTTCAAATTATAGTCGCAGACTATAGTAGGTATCCACATCATGACAGAGGATATAGAAAACCAAAACTTTATGAAACCTATATTCAAAGCCATTTATCTCCTTCTGCTCTCTTCAACTGCAAAGAGACAGATTTTGATGTGATCCCAAGTTGAACAAATAAAGTCAAACATTCTCGTTAAGGTAGCAAAAATACACATGAGATAGCAAACGGTGGGGCCCAAACCACTAATGTGTGGTATGCGGTTGACGCAGCTAACTGCTGTGTACATTCAGCTCTCCCAATGGTTTGTCATGATTAGTTTGTTTAGCTCTTAAAAACCACCACGCCTTTTGTGTCATAAACAAACATCTCCTATATTGCATTTAGTGTCGAGCCGTGGCCCGTAGATGGAATTAAGACTTTGGCCTCCTTACATATACAAAAGAAGGCTAAAGTTGCCCAAAGTGACTGTTTACAGAATTTGTGTTTGCATGTTCTTCACTCATCAAAACGTTTGAAATGATAAAAAATAACACTCCTGTGTGTAATTTGCGGCACTTTCATTCTCTCTAAATACTCTTACCATGTAAAATTTCTTCAGTTTGTGTTTAAATCTGGACTATAACTGAATAAAGTAACTGAACGTACTATTAGAGGTTTCGCTTATTGTTGTAAACCCAAATAGATTTATTACAAATCTCCTCAGTTCCACACAGGCTATATATGTTTTTGTGTTTCTTCTTTTTTTTACATGTAGAAACCCTACATTTGATCGCACATTTTTCACCAATGTTCTTTACATCTACGATGAAAGCGTCACTTCCGGTGATTGCTGATATTGCTAACAGTTTAACATGTTAGCAATTTTTTAACATTTAAGCTTTAATTGTATATGCATGTACCCACCTTAACCACCTGTAGCTTGTAATAGCCTGTTTTAAAGCCTTGATTTGAGAATTGCCTTTTTGTTTTTTGGGGTTTGTTAAAGGATCAGAGGGTGGAGTGCTAAGTTATCAGTTAACACTAGGAAGCTTGGTTAACAAGGCCAGATGCACGTAGTTGTAAGTAATATCACAGCTCAGTCACACTAGAGTGAAAATAGAATGGCAGCCTACTTACCACTAGGAAAAATTGTTGGTTTCTTGTTTTTTTTCTTCTTACTTGTTTTTACTTTCAGCAGCTGATTGCAAGTAGTTACAGTGACCTGTCTCCAAACAACAACAGTCTGACTGCAATCACTGTCAGACAGATTGTTGAAGGTTTGCAAATCATTGCCAACTAATTTCAAAATGTGGACAGATTGCCAACGGGTTGCAATCAGTCAGAGTCAGCTTGCACAACATGCATCTCTTTGCAATAGGAGGCTCAACTTAAAAGGTTGTACTCTTGTTTTCTTTTCAAACCTATGAGCTTCTGGCTTGACCTGCAAGCTAATGTGAAATTCCATTTGGTGCAATTTTTGTTGTGTATGCAGACAACAGCAGATTTGTGATTCCTCTTCTATTTATCACAGTTAATCGCCCTATCAGCACAAACAGATACCTGTCTGCGAAACAGAGGGCCTCAATTGGCCAAATGAGGAAGGTTGCAGGAACTTCCACATTGGCTTAATTTTCACCCGTGGAAGTTGTTGCTTGGTATTAAGTTCGTTAGTGAACCAGTAACATGGAAAAAAAACAAACAAAAACAAACCCCAAACCCCATCGATTTCATTTAGAGGTTTATTCATTGCTTTCATCAAGTAACAACTGTTTTTATAAAAGATATTTTACATGAGAGCAAATCGGACAAGATGAGGAGATATGTGTTTGGTCATTGGATTGAAAATCCAGTCTCTATCAAAACAAACAAACAAATAAACATAACATTTCAATTTATATAACTTAACAATAAAAGAACCAAACTATGGTCACCACTTTCTTTGTTTCGACAAAGTCTGAAATAATAATTTATAAGCTTTAATATACGTTTGCTTTCCATTCGTCAGCATGGTTGTGAAAGCATGGTTTGTGCTGGAGAAAGACATATACAGTACCAAAACTCTTGGCTTTGTTTATACTTGTAGGGTTTTCTTTGGGGGGGGGGGGCAGGTAGGAACAACAAAGGCATCTTTGTTGTCTCTGAAGCCTCCGTCCTTTTGCTCTGCCTCTTCCCAGAAAGCGGGTATTGTGTGAGGTGTGAGGGTCACGAGCGGCCCAGAGGTTCAGAAGTGCGATTAGAAACACAAGGAGCGGGTCCGATGGTACCCCGCAGCCACCCTGCCTGGATCAGGTGTATAAAAAACACATGTGGGAGCCCCCCCACCTGCATAAGCAAATAGTGCCTGGGGAGTGGCTAGTGCGATTCATTCCATAATACTTCCATAGTCACACTAACAGGAATAACATAGAGTTGTCCTTCATTTCTCTTTACTTCCATTCATTTTTATGTAAAAACACCTCCACTGAAAACTGTAAGTGCAGCTTTTTTTTTTAAACAGTTTGCACATTCAAGACACATAAAAAGGTCAAAAAGTTACTTCGTGCAGCTTCACTCCCTCTCAAAGTCCTTGACCAGATGCACAGTCTGGGTTTGTCAAAAAAAAGAAGGAAAACTGCACAATTTCTGAAGGAGTGTACATTTTGACACATATAAACAGTACCTTGAAGATATACATAAAATTAAAAAGTCAGCACAGAGAGCCAACTTCAACTTCTCCCATTGACTTCAATTTCATTCCCCCTGTTTGTGAAGTTGGCATCGGTCCCCCCAAACATTTCTAACATATGCACCGTACATTAGTACATTCTAGATTCTTTCCATTGGATGACAGAAGAAGCGCTTGATGCTTAAGAGAAACTGAGTTTTGATCAAGAAAAAAAACAGACACACACACACACAGACGGACAATAACAAATACTTGCTTGGCCGACGAAAAGATAATACTGAAATGTATTTTTGAAGTCAGGGGTAAAAAAAACGGAGCGAAGGGGAAGAAAGTCAAACTTTTAAGCCTGTCCTCTGGCTCCTTGTAAACAGCAATTAGAATGTAATGCTAAACAGCTGAGAGGGCTGAGGATCAAAAGGCTGGGGGTGCTCGTGGCGGTGGCTTTTTTTTTCTCGTACTAGACCATCTTGTTCTGAGCGCAGACGTGAAAAGGCAACAGTGTCCGCATAAAACACTGATAATGCAAAGCAAAAACATCCCTTTTAGGTCATGGCATTCCTCCACTGAGCCTTAAAGCACGCCTCTAATGCGTATATCTTTGTCACCGCGTCTTCATTTGGGTCCAGCTGAGTGTCATGTGCACATTTGAGCAAGTAAAAAGCCACGATAAGAAAGGAATCCTTCGCTGGTTAATGAAATCCAAGGCCGAGATGTGGACAAGGAGGAGAGAGCTGGCTGCTTATCTGCGTAGCCAGCAGTTGCTGTTGGCCCGCCATCGACGTGGCTGGGACTGGGACAGAGTTCAGTTTACAGTCAAAATGAAGACTCCAGTCAAAACAAGAACAATGCCTTCAGAGGATTCACACCGGGCATTTTCCCAAGCCCAGTGCACACCCGTACAAGTGTGTGCCACTCGAGTTCGTCGGCGCCTCGGATTGCTGAGCTCACTCAGCCCTTAAGGCACATGCTGTTGCTGGGAATTTTCATTCACAAATTGAATCCTGAATCCTGAATCATGACTGGGACCCTAAAAAAGTGTTCCAGAGGCACGTCAGTATCTGTGCTCCCCATCGACCACAGTCAGTGAGTTATTTGTCTAAACAACAAAGGCACTTTGGCAAAAAGACTCAATTTGTAGCGTTAAAAAAAGAAGAAATAAAAAATAAAACATGAAAAAAAATAAGTTAACATTACAAAAGTTTTTTTCTTTTTTTTTTTTAAGGAAATACTGCTGCTAAAACTAGTACTCGCAAAAGAGAAGATAGCCAAGGCCTCTTATGAACCTTTTTTTTCAGACATCAATAACAACCAAAAAGAATGAAAGTTCTTTTTCTGCCTCACACTTCCTGAGTTCAAATACCCCCACCCCACGACCACCCTCCCTAAACAACAGTTCTTTTCATTTTGGGGTGGGGAGGGGGGAGTTTATTTGGACTCTGGTGAGTTTGCTGAAACAGGAATGTTTGCTGGTTTGCATAGAGGGGACGGGAGGACGACGTCCAGGCTAATATTTCTGCACCAGCGGCACTTTGACAGTCTTGATCTCTGCTATATGAGAGGACTTCTGGATAATGCAGCTGGTGGTCCCGGAGGCACTGTCCTTCCCCTGTGCCAGGTTGGTCAAGGCCATGGCGGCGTTGATCTCCTTCCAGTATGTCTCGTCTTTGCCTTTCGCCTTTTCTTTCTGTGTGGCTCTGGGGCCACCGCTGCTGCTGATGAGCGAGCTGACCATGCAACACGAAAGGACAAAAACAGAGAGCGTTACGATCAGCTCGCAAATGCAAATGACTCGATCTGGTCTGCAGCGTTAAGAGAAAGGCTGCTCACCTGTCACATTTACTTGATCCATGCTCTGTGGTTTCTGAAAGCAAGGAGAGAGAGAGAAAAAAAGGTTAATTTTGCTGAGTTCATCGGGGTCAATGAGGATTTATTGGAATGTCGCTGAACATACACTCTCGCAGTGTGTGTGCAGTAGTGTGTGAGGTCTATGCTGTGCGCTCTTATGCGTACACCCTGCTTTGTGCAAACATGTGTTGCTCTGTTTTCTCTCTTCGCTCAGATGCTGGACAAAAAGGACGTTTTTTTTTGTTGTTTTGGGGTTTTTTTTGCAATAAGCCGTCAAGAAACAAGGTGACTAATAGGATCGAGTTGAAAGATGTTTCTTATGACTCACAAGCTCCATTCTCTAATATTTTGTTGGAAAACAAATGGGCCCGGGCCAACGTAATTGAGTTGTCTGAGGAAATCAGATCAAAAATGACTGAGCGCAGAAGATTTAAAGGGGGAATGAAAAGGCAGCAAGTGAGTCAGTGAGAGAAAGATGGATGCCTGCTCTCCCTCTCTTTTTTTCCTCTCTTCAAATGGGAGCAATCTTTATCTCATATGTGAAACATTAGCAGAGGGAATAGCAGAGTCATTAAACAATGAAACCCAACTTCTCTTCGGGGCAACCAGTGTGTTTATTTCAGCGTGCTCTTGTTGCCTGAATCCGTGTGTGTGAGTGAAAGAGGAGTTCATTTGGGTGCGTGTTTGAGCTGAACCTGTCCTGCTGTCTTGGTTCCAGCCTTAGGTGAGATCTGCCCAACAGTGAGTATGAGGACACAGGCTTGGCGTTTCATGAGGCATTAACCAAAAAAAAAAAGAAAAAAGCAGAGCATCTGGATTTTTCTAGTCGCGTCGCCCCCGGGCGCTCTCTTTAAGTTAACTAAACACGCGTCTGAGGCCCCATGAGCTTTTAAGAAGTTCGGTCTTGACCAGATATAGATGACTGGATGACTCAAGAATGTTCAAAGGAGGGCAAACTCTCCCCAAATTTTCATTTCGTCCAAAGATAACAGAGTTCGTCATACCTGGGTTGTCTCCTGCTCGGCTGTCAATCCGATTTCCTGAATGTCCTCACCAACAGCACAGGGTCACCCAGTCTTTTATACCCCGCCAATGTCGCATTTCCCCATAAAGCAAGTGTCTAAACCTGAGCTAGTGTTTTAACGAGACCCTTCCACCAGCCACCGTCACCACAAGGCAGCAGTTGGCGGGCGTGCATTAACGTTCTCCTTTGCTAATAAAAATCTGCACCCTTCATTCTCGCTGGAATTTCATTTGCTATCGTGGTAAGAAGGGACTGGAAGAGGTTGAGCGAGGACACTGTGTTCAGGCTTCGACATAGCCAACAGAGACCCACTGAGAGCAAAGGAGCCAAAGCTCGTTCAGCGACGGGGAAAGCACATGCAACATTTAACCGTTCTGTTGTGTCACCTCTAACCTCGCCAAACCCTCCGTAGATTTTCCAAATATCTGGATACAGCGTTCAGGCTTGAAGCGCCTAATTACTCCCAACGCCGCGCTCTGTTCCTCTTTCATGACAGCGTCGGGGTTCAAGAGGCCCCAGAGCTAATGCGAGCCTGATTATAACATTTCCTGCGCTTTTCCCGCTCATTCCGTAATAGGTGTAATCCACAGAGAGAGGGAGAGAGAAAGAGACAGACAGAAGAAGCCAATCATTCTTAGACAGAAGAAGAGCAGGAATGTGTGTGTGCACGTGTGTGAGGGCGATGAGGACGTGATAACCCAGTACTACAAACCACAGGATGAGATTTGGGGCTTCAGCGTGTAAGTGTTCCAAAAAAAATCCTCTCATTCCCATCCGACCACAACTCCCTGCTGTCCCGTCTTTTGCTCTGCCTTTTATCTCACTTCATCAGCGAGTCCCCTTTTCCTTTACTGATGTCCCCCAGGTCGACTGTTCACCTTTTGATTTGCTGTAATACCCCCTGATTGAGGTACTCGTCAGGAACCAGCCAAAACAAATGCAATGTTTCCCGTCTGTTTTAATAAAGAGTGACTCTGTGCTATGTCAAGAGCAGGTTTCTTTTAAAGCCCCTGATATTATCCATCTCTTCTTAGTCTCCAGTTTTTAATCCCTCTATATTTCTTCAGCCATTCTTCAAATT
The DNA here is from genome assembly GCF_900408965.1 of Simochromis diagramma. Lineage (NCBI taxonomy): Eukaryota > Metazoa > Chordata > Actinopteri > Cichliformes > Cichlidae > Simochromis > Simochromis diagramma. The sequence continues at coordinate 1,216,865 of NW_024387503.1, read as the reverse complement.
AATTGCCTAAATTGCCAGTGTCAACTGAATACTTGAAAACTGTGAAGCCATCCTCCCTGCACCCTATCTCCATCTTTCTTTCCTGATTGTTGCCAGGGCTCCAAAACAGATTGGTCTTGATTAAAAATGTGCACAACACTCCGTAATCACAGTGCTGTAATTAGAGGCCAAATTACACAGTTTTCATGCGCTGTTTATGCCTCCTGCCCCCCTGCCTTCGAGATACATTAGCTCAGTGTTTACGGCTGTGGTGCCCGGTGTAAAGATCGGTTGGTGACAGCAACTGATAGCAGCAACATCAAAGACAAACAACAGGCAGAAGAAAAGTGTGTGTGTGTTTGTGGGATCTGAAGTGCAGCGTGTGAGACTTTCCATCCACAGCTTTAAGTGTTTCCAGGGTGTGTGAGGCAGCCACTGTCCAGATGATTCCTTTCAGAACACACACATAAAACTGTGTTTTCTGAGCTTTCTAGCAGGTGGATGCAAGGATGACCTTTGCCACCCTGCACTCCAAGGCCCTCATTGGGGACTAGACACCAGCTCTCAACCCCTTGGACCCCAGATTTTGAAAATGCACCACTGTTTGCAGAAAAACTCTGTTTCCAAAGCCCTTTGCCTAAAACATCTAAAACTGGGATTTTTAAAAACAAGAGCAGCGCCAAAGACTCAATAAATGGCCAATAAATCACTGAAGATTTTTTTTTTATTATTTTCACTTTTTTTTTCTTTTTTAAACTCAACTACTTTGCTACTGAATACTCAGTCAACTTTGCTGTTGCCTTTGGGCTTCACTGACAGTGGGGTTGCACGGACCGCCAAAGGGGAAAGCTAAGAAGTCTGATGGTTTCTGGCATTGTGCTGGAAGTCCAAAAATACTAGCTCACTTAACATCACAGCGGGACGATGGAGGGGAAGGGGGAAAAGAACATAGGAGAAAAAAAAAGAAAAAGTAGCTTTAACAAAACTTGGTGAAAACGAGGGAAACAAGCATGGGCTGACAAATTATTGAGGTTATGAGGTTCCACCTGTTAAGATGGCTGCAGAGGAGAGTGGCTGACTATCATCATTACCATCTGGAGCTGTTGTTAGCAACTCGCAACAATAAACAAGGAAAGCTGAGTTGCACAAACTGTGGGCTGGGCTGAATCAGACAGACAAATAAGCACACACACACACACACACACACACACACACACACACACATACACACACACAAGGGCATTTTATGATATTGCAGGCTTTTAGCCTTAGTATTATCCAGAATAATTTCTCGTCACCATGGATAGTATAAAGAGTCTAAAAATAAGAATAGAATAGAAATTGAAAACAAATGATTACCTAGAAACAGAAAAGATGGCTCAATTTTAAAGCAATAGGGTTTAACAATTCTAACACTTATAGGTCTTTTATGCTAATTTCAATCTCCATATTTTTATTTTCTGGCTCTGCTAGAGTAGGTCTGCAGGATTCACAGATAATGTATAATCCTTATTCATCTTATATCGTGCATTGGTGCAGCCCTGTTGACTGAAACAAGTGCTCTCCCTTTAAGGCAACACTCCCTTTAAATCTTTCTTCTAACAGGCTTCTCCCTGCAAAGAGAAGGGCTGAGGTGCATGCAGGTTGGTGGGGCTTTGGTCTTCAGTTTGAGGTGACTGCATTAGAGCTATCAGCACTTTTTGCTTGGAATGTTAGAAGCGGGGAGAAACAGCTAGCTTGGCTCTACCAGCATGTCTACAGCTCAAGTATTAACACATTGGATCTTCTTTTGCTTAATCTGTACATCATAGGAGCATTGTATCAACTGTGTGTAGGGAGTCCTTAGAGAAGCCTAATCCATTTGAAACCTGAACATGTGTTCACTTTAGATACATTTAAAAATGATGCAGAAATGATGTGCTTTGTCTGGATATGTAAGACTACCAGTATGGATGGAAAGCTAAACTAACAATTGTCTGGGCTGCCAGTTTTGAAATAAATAATGAATAAATTCTGTGAATCTTAAAAAGTTCTTCTCAAAATTGGCTAAACTGAGAGATCTGTTAATTATTTATTATTAAATGTATTAGGCTATACTAATAAAGGCAGTGTAGAAAGTCACTGGGTAGAAGGGAAAATATGTTTACTTTGCTCTGAATGAGAAAATATTCCACCACTGGACGAAGGCCGGTGAATCTGGACGCAGAGACAGAATCCAAACTCGACTGTTAAAGTAGGAAATGAGCTAAGCTGATTTCCCCTAACAGGACCTGATGAGAACCAGAGTGGTGCTGCACACTGGACAATCTGGTCACCGCTGACCTGTGCAACCACAGGATAGGAATGGACCATCATGTCATTAAGCAGCCTCTTTGAAGCCCGCCCAAACCCGAGGATGAGTCAGAAGTTACCATCACCACAGGTGAATCACAACGCTGCGCTCGACCTACAGGATAGAACTGCGATGAGCTCACCTGATGTGAAGTCAAATCAATATCAGAAGATGCATTAATTACTTTTAGCCAAGTCAAGAAGACTTGGCTAAAGGAAATGCCAAAAACCCTCAGGTGCTGCGACGCCTTTTTGAGCTTCTTTCTTTCTGCCACTTTAAGCCCGACGTGCGAGCCTAAGATTTCTCTTTTTATTATATTTCTCTGATGCTCTGTGCTTTTTTATAATGTCAAGAAGAGTCTGTAAATGAAGTTAGGGATGCCTTGGCACTCAGCTTGCCTCGTGCGCTGCCAACCCTACTTTTATATAACCCCTCCCAGCCATTCCTTTCCCCGTCTCTGCCGCGTTTGAACAAAGTCTGAGGCTCCAACGAAGCAAACTGTCAATTCCACTCAGCTAGCCAAAGACATCATACATGGCGTGAATTTAATGCCTTCTCCATTCGCCCTGACAACACTTTCATCGCTTACAAAAATATTGAATAATTAGCTCTTAAACTATTAAATCCAACATACATGCGCTGACACGGCCAGACAGATACTGAGCTGCTGCCCAAAAACGACGTTCATCTCCTGCTTTTTCTGTGCTTTCTTTTTTCTTCTTTTTTTTCCTTTTCCATGTCTGCCCGGCAGATGACACACTGGTGCTGTGGCTGCGGTTGGGGGCAGATAACCAAGATCCTAGCATTGAGGATTGCCTTGTGTCTTCTTGCTAGATGGAGAAATAATAACAGTGCTTGAAATGTTTAAACGCTGCCAGGTTGTCATTGTGTTTACGAGTGCCAGTAAACAGAGAGTAATCAGGGCCCCCGTAAATCAGCCAAAATAAGGAGCGCGTCTCGACGAAGAAGAAGTAAATACGATGTTATGGCAATGTGTGCAAGTGTCTTGTCTGTGTGGCTGTGGGTGGACTGCCACAGCATCCAAAAGAGGAACCAAGGGGAATTAGGAAGTGGAATGAGATGTGAGCATGGGTGGCCGCAGAAAGATTAAAAACAGGATCACGTTCGACTGGGACACATCGCTGATGATGAACAGATGAGCCTCTTATCACCGCTTTGACGCGGCAGGTACAAAAGAGATTAAAAAAAGGGGGCCCAGTCTCCTCAGGCAGAACCTTTCATCACAGCTTTCTCAGCGACATCCTCGGGGATGAACGGCAACTGCTTGTGGTGCAGAAAACACACAAATTAGGACAGGGGGGGGGGAAGGAAAAGCGAAAACCACAAGTAAACATTATTCAGATTTTTAAGTGTTTACACGTGTGCAAAAATAACCTTTTTTTCAGGGGGATCTGGCCAAATGATATGTTTGTGCTGCACACACTGCATTATTATGTTGCAATTGTCTGCAGTGGTAGTTGCAGGGCCCTCTCACACTCTTGGGGGATTTCTGCGTATGTGTGTTCCGCGTCCTTGCTGGGTCACACCTCGGCTCGCTCGTTAAACTCTCTCCTCTCTCCTCCATCCCGTGGGAACGCGATGGCAAACGATTGTTCTCGACACGGCTGGGTTTTTAAAATGGAAACAATTTGTGTTTTATACGGAACAGGGCAGCGTGGCTCGGTTTCTCTGACTAGGCAGGCAGCTGTGCTTTCTGAATCCGATGAAATGATTATGTGCGTGTGTGTTTGTGTGTGTGTGTCCGTCCTTAGAAGCCTTGGTGTACTGATGATTTAAAAACTATCAGGTTGTGAGGGCTTATTATTCTGCCCTCTTCAAGTTCTATGTTAGGCAGTTGCGTATAAACAGTGTCTGTGCTGGTGTTTGTCTGTTAACACTTCTCCACAGGATGAGCACTGTCTCAGTCTGCTGCTGTCCTCTCTGGTTGCCTCTCATCCAACCTCTGTTTAGTGGTCAGAAGCCAATATCCCATCTTCCAGTCAGAGAGGTTCACCATGAGGGTTTTTTTCTTCCTCTCTGTCTTTTTTATCCACCTTTCCATTTGCCTGAAGCTGTCCCACAGCTTAATGCCAGGATTATGCCTAACTTTTGCCAACTCCTAGTTGTTCCCACCGTTGGACCAGCCACACCCTGAAGGACACTTATGTGTCGTATTATGTGTGTCTAATCTCGTCCTTTCTTAGTTCTATTTTCTGCTGTGCGTGACAAGACGGAAAAAAAACACAGCTGCAGCGGTAGGACACTTATATACCTTAATATACTATGTTAAAGTGGACCTATTACACCCATTTCTAGCTCAGTATTTTTTTTATTATTAATGAACTCTGCTAGAGTAGCTCTACATGAGTCACAGTTCAAAAATAATCCTTATTGGAAGGCTTGGTGCTGCTTTTATTTTGTTCCATTGTCTGAAATGAGCCATTTTAGCTTCTTCTCCCTTTAAGCCAGCTTTCCTCTGATTGGGCATGAGTTCCAAACAGAAGTTTTAAACAGAGGGTGGGTGGTGGAAAGGTGGGTGGAGCCTCTTAGCTCACAGTTAGAGCTGTATGCCTAAAATAACTGTATTGAGGCTGAAAGTCATACAAATCAAAGACCTATCAAAGTCAGCTATTGGTTTATGGGGTTTACTTGGAGTTTGCCAAGTTTAATATGACCGTCCACCACTGTAAAAACAGAACATATAAAGAAAGATAATAGCTGCTTTCAAAGAACAAATTATACTGAACATTACGAATGCATTTTTATCTTGAAACCTTTCGAATTCATCGGAAAAAATGCTGGAAAATCATTACGTAATACAAACAAGAGCAGTCCAAGCCTGCATACTTCCAACAAAGCTCAAAATTCATTTTGTACCACGCATAAACTGAAGCCCTGGATCTAGAAGGACATCCATATTAATTTGTGATATTTTCTTGGTAAATTCAAGCAATGTTTTGAATGTTTTTTTTCTTGTTTGAATTCGATACACGTCTGTGAAGATGACATCTTCACAATGAAAAAAAGTAATCCTTCCAAAAATTCCTCTATTCAGATCCAGCTCGATGTTGGGCCTCATCCCATTTCTGCAAACCTGTCCGTGACTTTTATGTTAACATAAGTATTTGCAAACAAACAGACAAGCCAAAACCAATCACACAAGCTCCTTGGTGGAGGCAGCAAATATTACTCTTATTAGGGCAATAAAACTTTAATAGCTTATAGTAAATTTCCTGAACATTCACGAGCACACAGATATCACTGATGTATAGCTATAGCTTTACATAAAACAACACTGATTTCATAATGCTTATTCATACAGGCTTCAATCCACTGTCTACTGCAGTGATTCCCAAAGGCTCTGCTGTGTGGCAACACTGAAACAAACTATATTGTCACATCAAAAATTTAAATCATCTTCACTATCAAGAAACCTGCTTTTTCTTGTAAGTGAGATCAAGCTTACATAATTTCACTCAATCCAAAGTTAGTCTGAATATGCATACTTTACATCATTGTTATGTCTTTAAATTAAAAAAGGGTTTAAACGGTTTCAACAGTTGTTACTGGAGCTCCTTTCTACCAGAAAATTCAGTTGGCGGTGAGTTCTTTGCACCAGGGGACACAGCTTCTTTGGAAATAATCACTGCTGCTTTTTTTTTTTTTGAAGAAATTTTTCAATGCTCTGAGGAGGACAAATAAAATTCCAACCATCTCCCAAATGAGTTGGAAGACTTTTCAGAGGCGTTTGTTATGGTTATTAACAATCTGCATGACCAGACACCGCAAGGGGTAAGTACAAAAATATATAGATCACTTTTGTAATTTGGATGAACTTTTCCTACACCTCAGTTTAATTGTTAGTAGTCTCACCCAATCCCCAAGTCCCAGTCCTGTGCGAAACAACCCCATCACAAAGTAAGGGCCAACCAGATGTCCCCAGTTTTTCCCCTCATCTTCCTATCTTTTTGAGAAAAAAAACAAGAATGCACACACATGCACACACTCACTTCTTCCAACCACACTCTCTGTGTGTCTTAGTCACTGCCACCACGCTGTCTTTTCTCTCCCAACGGGCCACTTCTGGGGAAACTCAACTCTTGATCTGGATGGACCAAGCGCCTCCCTCTCCTCCCTCTCATGCTGTCCAAACTGATTTCTAAAGCCCAACCTGAACCCAGTCAGTCTTGGCAAAAGCTGCCGCCTTGGAACAACATCTCCAACCTCCTCCTCTTTCTGTCTTCCCTTTCTTCTTTCCTATGAAATTGTGGAAAGAGCAAATTGTAGCCAGTCTATCCACATCTTTGAATTCCTGAGACAACGAGTCTTCATCCATCACTCGCCAGGAGTGGCTCATTGTCATCAAGTGTCCCTGTATCGAGCGCTGTCTTTCCTGTTACTCTGTGGCTTACAGTAAATTACCCTGCCGCCCAAGCAAGAAAGACATTAGAGCCTTAAATCAGTCATAACAGCCGGCATCCCTGAACAACACTGCTACAAAAATCATCCCAGTTGGGTTTTTTTCTTTGGAGAGGAAACAAGAGAGAGTAAGGGAAATCCAGTTAAGTATATCTTGTTAGTCGAAAATATGAAAACAATCATGATAGAAATCTCTTTTTATCGGCAGTGACCATCACATCTCTCTACCCTTCCACCTCACGACAAGGAATCCAAACACTCTGGGTGTTTTTTTCCACAATGAGACGACTTCTTCCATTCACCTGGACAAGTCGACAGCTCCTTAAGTGCTACGAAACTCTCCAGGATTCAATAACTGTCTGGCACTTGCTCCAGCCTAATTTGAAAGGCCCTTAGGACCTCAGCGGCTCCTGTCAAGCACTGCTGTTTTCATTGAACAGGTTTCTAAGAATCCTACGTGTTAAAAACCACCAGTTTTAGATTTAAGTCAGTTGAATGTGATAAATAATGGGCCAGTTTGTTTCTCTCGGTGGCAGAAATCCTCTAATTCATAGACTTATTGATGGGAAATGCAATAAATAGTGGAAGTATCAAGTGGAAGTGACAAAAATAAATAATTACACGATTTTGGCAGGTTTCGACACAAATATTTCACTTTTAGCTGCTAGATATTCACGTTCCCCTCAGGAAGAATAACTTTTACCTCTTTCTCGCAAGCATATTGCCGGGGCTCATGCCAAGCCAGTTCAAATGGCAGTACCCTTAAAAAAACTTTATTCGTCCAAAAAAGTTGATTGCATGTAAATTTTCAGTGTAATTTTGTTACATAATTACAACACAAGATGTTAAATCTAAAGGAACCTGTTCAAATGACTTGTATACATTCAGTTTGTACTGAGTGCATTTTTCTTATATATTAATTGTTTGAGTAAATAAACCTTTGATTTTATAGATTTCAGCTGTATTTTACTCAAAATTATCACGTCATCTTGAGCAAGAGTGAAGAATCATTTCTACCTTGGCACCTGTTGATAAGCAGACCACATGTGGACAGGTTTGAGTACCAAACATGACGTAGCCTTGGTCTGGGTATTTTTTATGGCCAACAGAATTCTCTGAGAATCATTGTTGAGTTTATTGTAGTAACCTCTCCCATACATGGTGTTATCACTGGTTGCAACTTTAAGCCCAACAACTTTATTGTGCCACTTTCTTCTTTTTGGTGAAAACGTATGGGACAGGTTCCAGGAATTCACTGGCAGCAAAAGGGGAAAGTGTTCTACGGTTGACTTTTTAACTTAGTTCAGTGCTTTTGACCAATCGGCCTCAGCTGAAAAGAAAGAAAAAACTGATGATTTCTAAAATGCTTTTTTCTCTAATTTTGTGCGGTTGCACAAGTACTTTGGTCCAGGCTGCAATATCTCAACAACTTTTGGGGGAGTTTCACGATACTTCATGGGTACAATTATGGCAACTACAAAATGAATGATTTTGTGGTCCTCTCACTTTGCATTTAGCGCAGAAATGACATCAAAACGTTTCTAAAATCATCGAAATGCAGTGTCTTCACAAAATCTGTGTATGAGCAAATGTTAGCATGCTAACACCTACATGCTGCCATTTTTATTCTGTTTTAGGATGGTGATAACAGCTATTAACAGTATCTCAACCTAATAGAGGCATGACTTTAAACAGGCAAATAAAAATCTCATTACTGGGAACTTGCTGTTGGCCGCTGACTAGGTTGCAGTTATTGGGGCTTTCCCACATCAATAGATGCACTGGCAAGAACTCTACATTCACCATCAGGCTACTGTACTCAGCTGTAACCAACGTCCATAAAGGGTAGAACCTGAGAAAATGCACTACTGTCAATCTCATGTAAAACGTCTGACCAAGATCTCTCAGGCTCCACCCGCAGAAACGTTGGGAGTTATTTGGCGTATAATGATCTATATGATATCAGACGGGGCAAAATCTGGTACCGAGCAACAAGAAAAACACTCGGCCAGATTCCTGCCATTTAATATCCCATTAAAGGGTAATTTGGCATGAAACCCCTGGCGTGTGTGATGGAATTCTATTGCTCCTTGTGTTCAATGAAATTCCCCACAGGCTTTGGACTGCAGTGTGTATGTGTGTGTTTGTACTGGATGTGTGTGTGCCTATGCTCATATGAGGCCTGTGAATTGTATGTGAGTCCTTTCAAGCTGGCAGAAGTTTAGTTTTCCACTGGGGTAAATCTACACTCACCATCTCCTACCACGTCTGACTGCCCTCTGTAGTCACAGGGGCTCAGGCTGCGGCCACAACAACCAACTGGCCTATTAATGGACTTTTAGCCAATGGCACAATGGTTGCCAGGCACGCCACTTTTGCTTTGACCAATCGCAAGTGGTTGTTCACAAGCTGGAATTCGGCAAAAGAATGCACCGAGAGACATCGTTTTGTGTTTAAGCTGTTTTTTTTTCTACGTTTAAATTCTATTTCTCCCTGCTGAGTGAAAATGTCAGACGTTTTGTCACTGTCAGAAAGAAAGCAGGGGAACATTCAGAGAGCTTAAAGTTGATTTATTCTGTCTTCTTTTTTCTCTGCGTTTCTGATGTAAGCACAGATTTATGTGAAATCAGGTACTCGGGGAAACATTTTTCTCTTATTATAAAAACACAATAAAACTATTTGCAAAACAGGAATGTGTTCACTGCACAAGTATCTGGGAAGCGGAGCCCACAGGAGGAAAAAAAAATTCAAAAGTTGCAGAGGAAGTGACGCAAACCCGAGCTTAAAATGATTTCTCTCTCTGCTCTGTCATTTGCTCTGTCGGGGGAATCAGATGCGGTATTAAAATTTCATCTTCTCGACTTTTTTCTTTTGTTTCGTTTCTTTGAGCAGGTCGATCAGATCGGAGAGCCCCCGGCAGGTGTTCGATCCCATGAGTCAACGCCGCCTCTGAGAACTTTCCATGTGCGGATTTGAAAGCTTCTCTTGCATGTAAGAGAGTAACACTTCTGTAATGGTGCCAAAGCCCGAGAAATCCAAGAGGGACACCTCAAAGCCAAGAAGTTATATCAGCTATAGAGATAAAATAGTTAGCCTCTATTAAAAACAGCAGGTCAGCCAGATGAATTAATCCTTTTTTGGGGGGAGGGGAGTTCTCTTATTAAAATCTGGTAGAAAGGAGTTATAAGTCTCACTTGGTCTATCCGTCTCTTTCTTTCTTTCTCCATCTGTAAGTCTCAACAGGTGCTTCACTGTGAAAAAAGCCTGATGTTCGTTCAGGTCAAGGGGTTTGAAGTTCTTCTTTTTTTTTGATAAAGGCAATTGTACCCGTTGCAGTCGTTGTTGCGTTTCATACAAACCAACCCCCACACGCTCCTTCATGCTCAGATAATAGGAAACACATTTGTCCACGTTTGTCCCCCCCCTCTCTCACACACACACACACACATGCTCTCACTTCTCCATTACTCCACCACCTACACCTTCAGATCCAGGCCCTCCGGGTCCTGTCCATGCTCTGCAGAAAGTGAAAACGTTACTATTGGTTATGAAGTCTGCTTGAACAAATGGCCCAGTGTTCTCAGCTGAGGAAGACCTCTGATTGTTCTCGCCACAGACGAGCTGTGAGCTGAAGCGCCGTGAAAGCCTCTGTAGGCTACAAAGCTTTTGTGATTTGCTTCGGGCTGACAGTGACTTCACGGTTAGAAGAACATCGGCGTCAATGATATCGCTATGAGACATTTTATCTTATTCGGGTTAAAAAGCACAGCTTTCCCCCGGCAGACTTAAAAACAAGCTAACTGCAGTCAACTGGGGTAATTATTTCAGGGTGACTCATTACTGTAATGTAATGTGCAAAAACAACTACGGGTATGCTTTCCTTAAACAACAAAACATGCTAATAGGGCTTTTTTAGAAACAGAATTTAATAACTTCAGAGAACAATTAATTGATTCGACTCTCTTCAAGTCAGAAGACCGAGACTTAAAGGAACTCATTTCTAAGAACCGACAATGAAAACTTGGAATTTTTATTTTAATTTAAAACAATAATACACACACTTCTTTTAAGGTCCTCATAAAAGATTAGTGACTCCACTAAGTCCCTATGTAATATTTTACCATGCTGCTTTTATTTCTATTAATTTGTTAAAAAGATAAAACTGATAAAGTTAACTCTAGCTTGAAATGAAAAAAAGCAATGCCCTAGATAAAAACATGTAAAAGTTAGGAAACATTTTTTAAGGATCATTTCCTTGTGGGGAATTCCATTCCATGCCATTTCTACTAAAACACAGCAGCAGAGTGGAAAATATCAAAATATTAAAATAGACATAGAAAAACAAAATCTATCCTCTGTTTTGATATGAAAGTGTTTTCATTCTGTAGAAAATGAACGGAAGCAAGTGTCTTCTTCTAGAGGGAGGAAAATGATCCCTCCAACTCTACTGACTGTAAAGACATTAGCAGCAGTGGAAGTGATGTAAAATAGAGCTGACCTTTTAGGATGATGTTGGTTTTGGTGGAAACTGCAGATTTTTGTACGTCAGAGATGAAAAAAAATCCTTTTTTAGTTAAAAAAAAACAAGTTTATGCTTAAAGACACACACAGAGGCTGTTTGCCCTGCTCTGTCAGTAGGACTTTGTGTCACAATCAAAGGCATCCCAAACAGTAGTGTGAATGTAAGCATGATGCACATGGCCCTGTTGTGTCTGGCATTTAGGTCAGAAGAGCTGCCTGTGGGTGGGTGAAAGACACATTTATGCACATGGGTTCACGAATGTGTATACGAGTTTGTGTTAGGGTGCTGGACACACGCTGGATATTGCTATAATTTAATCAAACTCTTCTTAACACCCAAGCTCTGCTAACTAGGTCTCAGTGGTCACAAGAATCTCATTGAGCAAGTCAAACATCATGTGAAAAGACAGTTAAAGGGTGTGCTCTGGCAACCCAGATAAAGCGTCATATACTATCGACACAAGCAGGGAGGCAAGCAGAGAGACAGACAGCTGGAAAAAAAAGATGGACCAGCTGCAGGAATTAAAACAAAATGTGCAGATGGAGGGGACAGAAAAAGAACAAAAGTGAAAGATGGCGTGTGTGTGAGGGAGACTCTTAAAGGGAAAGAATGCAAGAAATGTGGCTTCTTACCAGCCCGATAAACAAAGTTCGCCTCAGCCTCAGAGGAGGACGGCGAGAGCAGCTCATCGTCATACTCGTTGGAGCTGAAAGAGCCGGAGTGGTTTCTCTTTCGAGCGTCCATGACGGCGTTGGCCACCATGACGTGGCGCAGCGAGTCGTTCAGGTAACGGTGCAGCAGGCTGCTCTTGTACTTGGGTGGAGACACGTAGTCCTCCGCCAGTGAGGCGGCTTCGGCGGCCGAACGCAGCCCCGCGCCCATACCCATGCTCATGCCCATGCCCATGCCCATGGCCATCCCCACCATGGAGGAGCCCTCCTTCTTGATCACACTCTGGTACATGGGCTTGTTGAGCTCCTCGGGGCTACTCTGTGTCCTCTGAGGGTTGTCCCCATCTGTGCCAGGATAAGAATACTCATTTAGATGGACTGCAGAAATATATTCTTACACTTTCACAGCTGTCAGCAGACGCTGCACTCAACTGCTGTTCAGAATTTGCGTTTGAGAGGATCAGCCGATCAAAAGACTTGAATTAAGGAGGAGGGGGTAAGATTAGAACTGTGAATCACACAAACCTTTTCAAGTTCATGTAACACGTTTATATATTTATTAAGAGATTTCAAAAAATTAAGATTTTTTTTTTAATTTTCTAAACATGAGCTATAGAAGTTGGACACTGTTCCTTAATGGAAATGTTATATTGGATGATATGGATTTGTATTTGTTGTGTTTCATTTGCTTTCAGGTTTCTGTCATTGTGTGCAAACAATACTGTCGCAGTCACTGACTGCACATAAACCCACAGTTACCACATATGTAGTTCACAAGCTAAACACTGTAGTTAATCAGTGCTAAATGCCCAAAATGCACAAAATGTTTTAAAGATTCCGATCTCTACTACTGCACATGGAACTCAGTCAATGCATTAAGGGGAGTTTAAACAGGAATTGTGGCTGGAGCTCCAGTTAGCACAAGTGTATATAACAATCACGCACATTTTCTTCAGTAAATATTGTATTTCTAGAGTTAAAATAATTTTCCAAGTTCTGCGCGTCCCATCTGACTCGGGTGCTGGTTATTTTGAGCTGAACTTGAATCCAAATACGAGGCAGGGAGATTTGAACCTGGCACTCCTGCCCTCCCGTTGGCTCTCCTTCAAGAGCGGGAAGCACAGCCGAGACTTAAGACGCATTACTGAATCATAACGGATGGTAGTCAATTTCCTCTCCATCAAAAGCAAGCTGCCCCTAAGTTCCCCTGCAGAAATAAATAATTTCCAGGGTGCTGCTTTGCAACTGGAGACACTGAATTAAAGCACAGGTCCAAACCTGATGAAAAGGTGGGGGGGGTAGGAAGATAAAACACTGCACAGAAGAACCAGATATCCTCTGGCAGAAGGGAAATTAGGGAGAAGTTCGCTCTAGATACCGTCTCTGCCAAGACCATAATTTTGTAATTTGGACAGGTTGGACATTTGATTCAGCCGGAGCCAAATTAAAATTATAGCTCCCACATATCAGAAACACATGGATGGAGAGTATTTGCTCTCCTTCCTATGCGCCATCAGAGAATCAGCATTTTTCCTGTTGTCACTCAGACAATAAAATAAATCTTTTCACATCAAGTCCTTGCAGTATTTTAAAGAAAACAGGCCCTATTTCGCACCTCCATGACACTCCAGTTCACAAAACAGAAAACAACATTTTCTCTGCACTTCAACTCCAAAACAAGCTGGACCATTTCAGACAGTAAGAGGAATGCACTCCGGGTCAGTGGGGTTAGATCTGGCCCCATAAATAGACTCTGGAACAAAAGCATAGGCTTAAAAACATAATAGAGGGCCTTTTAGCGCGTGGGTCAGAAGTGGAAGCAGGCTGCGGATAGCTTCATAACCATAATATGACAGGGAGAAGAGTCAGGGAGATATACAGAGCCTCCGGTGGTACAGTGGCCTGTGGCAGACACAATGCAAACACCATGCACACATTCTTCTGTGAGCCGCACACGGCTTCTGCTCCTCAAAAATCTAATTAGAGATCACTGACACCACAGCGCTCGTCCTTTCTCTCTATTCTTTCACTGCTCGGGGATATAAGTTGTATTTTTTTTTATGTTTCCTACCCATGTTTTCTGTGCTGTCATGGAGTACAAAAAGGCAGTCTCTCCCCTCTGAGGATCAACATGTGTTTGCAGTAAATACACTACGCTGACAGGGAGCCGCTCATTTGCAATTGCAGACTAGGAGGCAGAGGTTGGCTCAGCAGGGTGTCCTAATGACAGCGTGTCGCAGCCCATCGGCCTCGGCGTCTCTCAGCTGGATCACCATTTATATCCAGCCCAGAACACTGTTTCTGCAGAGCGTCGGGCCACTTTAGGAGGAACTCAGAAGGAGGTGGACTGGCCTTTGGCGCCGGTTCACTCCGTGACACTACATTTAAAATTTTGGGGGTACAACAACTATGATGTAAGTTCGCAGGTCAGTCGGTACAGAGTGCATCAGGTTCGCAGCATGTGACCAGTTTATATAAGAGAGCCATTATTATGTGATATCTCAGAAGTGATCTTCCATCAAACTGACTGAGCAGCACACGTTTTCCACTGTTCTTTAATGCACATTATTGAATTATTCTAACGTTCAGCATTCAAGGATATGCTCTCAGCGACAGACAGAGAGCTGCAGAATAAGAGCGAAAGAGCAGGCAAAGGGTCAAACACCAAATCAGAACAACGCTGCTCATACACACAGAGAAGGAGTGGCCTTTCAAATATCATCATTATTAAAATTCTGTTAGATTAACTAGTGCCAATGAAAATGGATAATATGCTTTGGTGAATGGAAAAAGAATTAATCACATCAGTCTGCTCTGTGTGCTGTGCATGGGTGCACATGGTACAAGTCTGATTAGTGCATGCTTCTAATGATCATTTCGGGCAGTTCTTTTTTTAAAGATATAAAGTAAAAACAAATTTTTGATACTATGGACACCGAAAAATCTTGTTTCTGTTTCGCTGAAAGAAAGAAAAAAACATTAAAAAAATATCTATCAATCTATAGATAGATTGATAGATATGTCATCTCTCAGTTGGAACAACACAAATTTGATGGGACACAATGATCTTATGTGTGTTCTATGTAAAGTTATATGTGATGGAAAACTTCCATAAATACGAATGAGTCACAAGTGACTAATATACAGCACGTGCACTGTATCTATGCCAGCTTCCTGGGAGAGAAGACAATATAAATATGTTTTTACAGTTCATGTGAACGAAGTTAAACCGGGCACCCTTTTAATTATAACTGTGTGAATAAAACTAATTAATCATATTGCAGATCAAAATTAAACATGCTAGTAAGTAAAGGGTTGTTAGTTATCCAGGCCTTTGTTTACACCCGGCTGGATTACTGTAATGCTCTTTATATAGGGGTCAGTGCTTCATCAATGACTCATCTACAGAGGGTGCAAAATGCTGCAGCTCGTCGCACTCAAAAGTGTGAGCACTATTTTAGCTTCACTTCACTGGCTGCCCATTCCGTTGAGGATTCATTTTAAAATTATTTTATTTGCTTTCAAAGCCCTCCATGGTCTAGCCCCATCTTATCTCTCTGAGCTGTTACAGCCTTTATACACCCACCCGCTCTCTCAGGTCAGCTGATCAGCTGTTTCTGAATGCACCCAGGACTGAGCGTAAACTTAGAGGAGATCGTGTTTTTGCTGTAGTAGCTCCAAAAGTGTGGAACGATCTGCCTTTAGAGATTAGACTCTTCTCTGCTTGTTTTTAAATCACCTCTGAAAACCCGTCTCTTCATGTTGGTTTTTAGTTTATTTTTATTAGTTGATTCTATGTTGTTTTATGCTGGGTTTTTTTATATATATATAGGGCTGTTTTAATTTAATTTTTATGTATTATGTGTTTTATTTTTGTTTTATTCTATTGTTCTTAACTTACTTACTATACAGCACTTTGGTCCTGTGCTGGCTATTTAAAGTGCTTTATAAATAAAGTTGGATTGGATTGGGGAAATTGAGTGCTGACATTGCTGGCTAATAATCCTTCCTTTGAGGTGAAATTAGTCAAAGGACGACCACTCCCCCATCCCAGTAAACCTGGTTCAGCATTGCTCAAATGGGATGGCTGACGATTCAGAAACCGTACCTTCTGAGCAGCTGTCATCGCTGCTAACGCTCAGCCTCTCTGCATTCCCCTGAACATATTTGTTGTACAGCTTGATCCTGAGCGCCCAGCTCAGGTCTGGCTGCCTCACTGTGTTCTTCAGTCGCCTCCTGGCATTGGCGAACCAGTTGGACACCTAAGAGAGAGAGTGAGTAAGACAAATAAGAGGGAAGTGGGAACGTACAGCAAATAGAAACATATGTTATTGTTTGGATTCCAAATTCTTTCATATCCAGCAAAACAAAGTCTATTCCCTAAGAAAACGTCTGCTCTCTGCCTGCCATCAGTCTCATTCAGAAAAACCAAGCAAGACCGAAGCAAAAGACAGATATAGAGTCGGGTTGCAGAGGAGCTCTTTGAGGCCGAGACTTAAGAAACAACCCAGACGCTCCAGAGAGACACCGCAGCATGCATCCTTTCTGTATCAGTAACATGCAGAAACATTTAACACCATTCAAACGCCGGATGGCCAGCGAACGCAACATTTCATTAACTAACGTTCTAGCTGAGGCGTACGTTGCCCATGCTTATTTTGGACTCGCACGGCCTCCCACCAATAAGACATTTTTTTCCAACACTGTCTTCAAGATGAGTGTCTTCAAAAGAGACACTTGATCCAGTGCTCTTCCTTTCACTGGGAATGGAGACTATTAGATATTATACAAGAAAAACTTTTCATGCTCAATAGATTTCAAGCAGTTTATGAAGGGGCTGAGACAGAGGCCTTATGCTAGAGTACTTATTTTTCCGATCCTCTCTTTCAGTATCATGTTTCTTGTTAACTAAGACCATCCCACATCCCTCTGTCGCGAGCCCAGCACCGTGGCACACCAGGAGGACGGCGGCATCTTGTGAATTTGCGAGGTGAGACACGAGACAGCTTGCTTATGAGAGCCGGGGAAAGAATGGCTCAGGGAAAAGAGACAGAGATGGTGACGCCTAAAAAGGCTGGACCCAATCGCCAAACCAAGCTCTCTCAGCCGTGGCTTGTCAGCCGCGTGTGTACCGTAGAGGAGACGGCATGCAGGGACGGCGAGGGATTTCAGTGGTGATGGAGAGATGGGACTGGATTTTCAGCACACTTGATTCACAATATTTACATGGAAAGAACAGGCTGTTTTGCTAAAACATGACAGATTTAGTTGTTTTAAACACCTGGTGCCAGGTGGGTGTTTCCAGGGAAAATGCACAGGAAGTGATGCATTCTACATTTCTGGACTAAACAGTGGAAGAAAGGGGTAGCTCTCATCCTCAATCAATGGACAGGCAAAGAAATGTGAGTCAACAGTTAGCTGGTGCTATCATATAACACTTTTTAATGGCTCTATATAAATTAGTTTAGTCTACAAAATGAGAAAATACAATCATCAGATGGTCTCAGCACTTTTTAAAATTGTGGCTTATGTCCCAAATACACATATATTAAAGATTATATCCTTTCAAAAGTTCAACAAATAAGAGAAAAATGGTCTCCAGGTTGATTTGAGATTTTAGAAGCAGTGCATTTGTGGCAGTTTGATGTCAGTCAGCTATTTGATTTGCTGATACATTGACTCAGCAACGCACACTTAACAGAAAATCAATTAAAAATGAATTAATAAAACTTTTATACCTCCTTCATGCTGGAAAATGCAATTATAACTTGCATACCTACACTCACCATCATGAAATATTCCACTGACCTTTGACGCTGCTGCTGGTATTTGAGTGTCAGCTTAAACGCATGCATGCGTGTGTGTGAGGTTGTGTGGTAGTGTGTGTGAGCGGCACAGCACCCCTGTGTCCAACACAAAGCATTCCTCTGCACTCTACTCGCCCTCACCAAAACAAACAGCTCCATCAGGCCCCCAAAATGAGAACCAGATTAAGCACCGTGGCCGGCAGCCCAAAAAAGCCGCCGCAGACTTTCTGAGGCTGTATCAGTGACCTTGTCAGCCAGATGATACTGTACATACACAGCTGCACGTGCCAGACACCAAACACACTCATATTCTCCACTGGGTTTTCCTCTCAGCGGTCAGTCGCTAAAGTCAAGCCGTCCACTGTACTCTGGCATCATCAGCAGAGGGTGCAATAAAGCTTAAAGCGTATATGAAATCTGCGTTTCTAACTGCATTACTGCAGATCAGAGGATCCCAAACTCTGGGTTGGGATCACTTCGAGGTCCCACGTGAAGTCCCAATGAAGTGTTGTCAAAAGAAAATGCAGCATAAAAATACATCCGTGTTACGCAGAAATAATAATAATAAAAAAGACTGATTTCACCATTTTTCCAGAATTCTTATTAAAAAAAAAACCCAGAGTAATGGTTCAAATTAATTTCAATTAATTGCCTTTCTTGTAAAGTCAAAATAGTTACATGACATAAAATTCTATTTGCAACTAAGTGAAGTTTGTGAAAAACTGAACTGATAATTACAATGTAACTACTGTATAATCTTTGTTGGTTTGAAGCTAAAGAAAAATGTGAGGCTTTCTTGACAAATAAAGGAATGAAAATATATAAATGCGTCTATGTTTTTCACAACTGACCTATAAAATAATGTAAATCTAAAGCAGTCATCGGCAAAGTGTTTTTACAATAGTGTGAAGAAACAACAATATTCAGTGCTGCTGCATAGGTGCACAGTACTCAAGATGAAACGCATTTGCACTTACTTCAAGTGCAAATGAAAATACAGCTTTTCAATGCTCTCAACAACAGACATCAACCTTAACTGTTAAACATAACTCTAATGCTCTGTATTCACCGTCAATTTCTTTGTCACCTGACCTGGAAGTTTGAAGGATTACCAGAAAGTGGTCTCACCTGAACCAGCGTCATTTGGGAGCCGAGTGCCAGGAGGATTTTCTCTGTCTTGGTGGGGTAGGGATTGTCCCTGTGCTTGTAGAGCCACTGCTTGAGCGGCCGCGCCATGTCCTGCAGGGCCTGACGTTTGTGTCGGACTTTACCACCACTGGGACGACCCCTGTGAAGAAACGGGTAGAGTATGTATCTGGTATTTGAGTTTGTAGAATCTTTTATCTTTTCTTTAAATGCCTAATTTTTAACACATCTTCCTTCTATGAGTAAGATAGGAGATGTGCCCACAGTGCGTTTATGAGTTAACACAATGCTTGTCTTATTTGAATAAAGACTAAAAAGTAAACAAATTGTTTTGCTTTTAAAAATGTGATCAAATCTGAATTTAAAGCAATGAAACAGAATCAGGATCGTGCTGTATACTGAAATGAACAAACGGTGTTATGCGAGCAGCAAGTTGAGTCCTAAGTGGAGCGGCAAGTTGCCTGACTTTGTTAGTCATGACACATAAAGTGAAAACTCTACAGAGTGTGCAATTTTCTCACCAAAAGCACTGCAATTAAGCCGAGAGATGTTAAAGGGATGTAGAGATGGAGAAAAAGAACGAGAGACTGAGTCAGTGAGGGGGAGAAAGAGAATAGCCACTTGCAGTTTATTTTTCATTGCGTGTCCCACAAGCCGCCAACACATTGCTATGAAACAAACAAAAACATTCTACTCAGGCACAAAGATTTGCCAGATTAACTTTTCACACCCAGCAAAAGTGGATCAAGAACAATGTAACAGAGGCCACGGCTTGAGCCAAACCATCACACAAGGGACGGACAAAAAGCTGAAATTATACTTCTGGTTTTCACTTACAGAAAATCAAAGTAGGGAATATACTCTGTGGCCTGGAAGATCGCAAATATATTTTCTCAAATCCCAATTCAGCAACTCAGTGGTGAGTACAGCTACAACAGCAACTCATAAAAGATCACTACAGTGAAATTACACAAGATGAAAAATGACAATATATGAATTTTCTATGAGCTCTTAAATATATATTAGAAAGTCTTTCTTTGAGTCTGCTTTTCCTGAGCTGTAAAGGACTCAGTCTCACCTGTAGCTCCAGGTCTTATGAACCTGTAGATGTCAGTATGGTGCTGTGCTGCATTTCTCCTTTTATCTCACCAAAAAGCTGCTCTCACTGTAGATGTAACATACTTTAGTCTAACCTCAAAGTCTACCCGAGGTTCATGTTCTACAAATATTTTCCTTGTAATGCAGATCGCTATGAACATCTTAAAGGATATTTCATTCCATGTTCTGAACTTTGGCTTTAAGCACACTCTCTCACACACGCACTCTGTTTAAAAATTTAATGTACTTTGTTAGCCTTATCCATCCCCTGAAAAAACACCTACAACTCACATAAGTTCACACAGAATTCTTTTAATATTACTGAGGGTTTCTTCTTCACAAGGCTCCTTAACATACCTGCTTTGCCCAAGGTTGCTGTGATATAAACTAAAAAACATGGACATATCAGGACATATCTTCACCTACACCTGCTTCCTATTGTAGAAAATATATAGTTTAAAAAAATCAATGGCCGCTTACATGATTGACTAGACCACACAGAGAGCTCAAGGGTGAATTTATTTATTGAAAACAGATGGAGACCTCCGCTACTGAACAAGGCTGACCTACTTATTAACTCTAAGATTAGTTGTGAACATCAGCACCAAAATAAAGGACAGATTGGGAAACGGTAAATATAAATTCTCTGAGCCCTAGAATCCTGGTGCATTAAATCCACATGAAAAAAAGCTAGACTTTTTTATTATTCTTATTACTAATTTTTTTTTTTTCTTTCAGTGCGGAGATCTAGAGCATAATGTTGGGACCTATAAACGACCAAAATTGTGGCTTATTGAGGCCGGCGTAAGTTTCAAATGTTTGTGCATAAATGCGCAATTACGCTCTGCTGCTGGTACTTTATCAAATCCAAATGTTAATAAATGCATCTGTATTACAACTCAGTGAGGCTCGTGCACACACATGGATTAAATATTTATTTTAACAGGATCTGAACCCAAAAGTCTGGCTTGGGTGTTTGGTCTGCTGTCTTTAATTCTGCGCACAAACTGGAGCGATAACCACAGCGCTCTGATAACAAAACCAGCATTGTTGTTCCCTCTCTCTCGTTCTGTTAGCTCGTGCTGGGAGAAATAACCGTGAAATAGAGGCACTCCTCATTAGTAACACCCCGGAGGGGAACTCCAGTTAATCCAACTCCGCACATGCTGACCAGCAGCGTTAACCATAACAGAACGCTCCACATACCCGCTCCGCCGGTGTCTGATCGCCTGGTTGTCTCTGATGGTCTGGTTGCTGGAGAGGAGGTCTGGATGCTGTCCGTCGATCACTTCTAGATAATTTCTGCTGCTCATTTCCACCTCCTTCGCTTTCTCCTCAAACAGAACCTGGCTGCTCAACTTGTTAAAGACGATGGTGTTCATCTTTGGTCAGACAATCCACCGTTTTTCTCTGACGCGTAAAATATCAGAAGGAGGGAAGGAAATCCACGGAGTTGTCACAGTGTCCCAGTGTCTCTTCTGTGGAACAAGTGTACATATTTTACACAAAGCGTGCTCAGAAATACCTCGGACGATGACAAGTAAATTCGCCAGGGAAACTATTACAACTTGACCTTTGGCCACAAGGATCACAAAAAAAACAAACAAACAAAAAAAACCAACCAAACACTTAATAATGCCAGTACTTTAAAACACACTTTAAAACACTTCTCTGACAAATTGAAATTCCAAACCTTATTAAATGTGCTCGCTCATTTATTTACACTTCATTTAAAAAGCTGATCAATCTGATTAAAGCAGATCGTACCTAACAGCGAAGCTTTGATGCATCAGCTGCTTTACAAACAAAACAACAGAAGCACTTGTGCAGACTCATTATGCACAAATATCCATTGATGTGCAAAGGTATGCGTGAGGAAATTGACATAAATAAAACTGTGAATAATGCGTGCAGACAGCAGATCAGTTATGAGACAAGTAAATAAATGTTATGTGACTCGTTAATGCAGCGCTGCAATAAACTTACTAACTCTTTATCTGATTTTTCTACGTGACAAAATTCCACTCTCTTCAATTTAATGCACTTCCACTTTATTTGCAGGAGACAGCAGGGAAGTGGTACTGCAAGATTTGAACGGTAAACACTAAATTTGAGTTTGTAAAATGTGTTCAAGTGGAATTCACCTCCAAGTATCGTCCTCTGCTCTGTGGTCGCGCGTCAAGAACTCGTGAATGGTTTATTTTGTTTGGTGCTTCCACTCCTCCTCCCTTTTTAAATCTAATACAAACAAACCTACAGCCTTCACAAAAATGTGACATTTTTATTTTTTCCTCCTTTCACCCTCAATTTGTAACTTCTAGTCGAAAACTGAATGTGTCCTGACAAGAGAAGCACCTTTGAGCTTTCATCATTAACCTGGCGCAAATTCCGCGCAGCAACAGCACTGAAATAAAACACCTAAGCGATATTACTACTACTAGTAGTATTACTAGTAATATTTAAGTTACAACCTGTGTCACGTTTATTGTATTTAGCTTTCTATATGGGGTTACAAGTGAGAATAAAGAGCCATGCAAACTCGGTCCAGTTCATTCAAAGTTGTATACGTGTTTGTCCTCTACATCATCCCTGTCCTGAGTCTCAGTAACGCGGCTCCATTCCTGCTGCAGTAAATCACTGTGAGTGCAGTTACCTGTCCCGGGTCCCTCCTGCGTCTCTCTGCTGTGTAGAGCAATAATCCTGTTTCCAGTCACCCATTCCCTGCTCACATGTTCCCCTCCTGAGATCCTGAGCTCAAACCGCACGGACCGCCGTCTCCTCCTCCGCTTTATCGAGTGGCATGCGCCGCGCTGCCCGGGACTCTGAATATCTCACCCTGCTCATGTTTCCTAGTACACAGCCTGAGACTGCGAACATACTGTTGATGGCTTACGCCTGTTCTGGGGCCGGGGCCAGCAGAGGGGAGGAGAGGGAGGGGAGGCATCACGCTGCAAAAAGTAGGCTGTCTAAATCACGAATCCACGGTGGAGTCTGAAATGTTACTCTGAGTTGTCAGCTTGTGAAAACCCCCTTTGGCTGGTATTTAGTCCTTCTGTTTGGAACATAATACTGCAAAGCAATATTATAAATAGTCATTAATGAAGCCTGAGTAATTAGAATGATAAATTAGTAGACCTGAGTACAGATTCTCTTCAGTCTTTTCCAGAAAATAAGCGCAAAAACTGTGAAAGCAGCGCGAAAAAGCACTACTAAATCCAAATGAGCAAATTTCATTCCATGTGTCATGTGCTGCTTTGTAAAAAACAATGTAGCACCTGTGTCACATACATGTAGTGTCCTAGCTGTGCAAAGGATTTGCAAAATGTGGGATTTTGCTAACAGCAGAAAACTCCAAATACTGCAACAAGGTCAGTCATTATGGTTTCTTTTCTTTAGCTCCTGCAAGATGTAGACTGAGTCAAACCCACTGTCTGCTACAGACACTTTACAGTGCAATAAACCTGTTGTGGATGCTTGTAAAGAGTGTATCATGTTTTATCCCTGCACGATCACACTTGGGTCCTAAATGGTCCTGTGTCAAGAGATTTTGTCCCCTTCTAGCAACCACTTAGTGCACTTTTTTATACAGCTGCCTATCAGTGCATCAGACCATCTTCAAGGTCATATGTTTTCCTTGTAATGAGAGTTATTCCATCAGATTCAGCACAAAAACACAATTCTAAACTATTTTTGGTAACACTGAAAAGAAGAAAGAGAAAAAAAATCTGACTGTATATAGCCATGCCACTGCTGATTACTCCTGATGCACCCTCTCATTGACTTTCATTATAAACCTGTCACATTATGGGCTCATGAGTCACAGATTCTGAGGTTCTCAGCTGTGTGTTCCTTTGGGGTTTATCCAAGGTAGTTATTCGAAGGACGTGACTAAGCAGCAAGAGCCATATGAAGGGTTCGAGCCCTGTGTAATTATTGTTTATTTGTGCTTATTTTCATTTAATGGGGGGAGTTAACTTTTACTAACAGCTTGTGCAAACATACCATGAATGGCCCAGTCATGTAATGGTTTTAATTAAGAATAGTTTATTTGCTTGGATTATACACAATATGTATGTTTGACTTCTCACCTGATGTGAACTCATGTTACCTCCCATGACCTTGCCAGTGTTATCTAAACTTGTGGCGCAGCACAGACTTGACTGGGGAAGTTTTGAGGCTTGTAAATGGCATCTCTTTGTTCTTAATCTACCCTCTCCAAAGCCTCTGCTTTTTCTCCCTGCACCTCTCTTTATGACTCCTGCTTGTCATCCAAGTGTGGGCGTGCAAAACGATTCAACAGGTAGGAGCACAACATTAATCATCATGTCCCACTCTATAAGGATTGGTGGCAGGGACTCTGCAGGCGATCCCCGTACACAGTTCTGTTTCATCTCTGGCTGGAGTTCCTAAACTACACCGGCATCTGTTTTCTTTGTTGTCTATTCTTCGTCATGTGTTTGGGTGTTGCAGTTAAACTATAAACGATTTTTTTGAAACCTGGCACCAGTGACTATATATTTCTAGTCTACAGATATGGGTTACAGCTGAAAAGCTTTGCAGTATAATCTATTTTTCATGAAGTCTTGTAATGCTGAATGTGACACCTGACTCAGTCTTACTCCACTCACAGTTTAGACATTTCTGGAACACATTACTGCTTTGGATGAAAAATTAAGAAAGAAAAGAATTCACCATACTTTCACTGTCTGGTTTTAGAGGGTCGCCCTCAATTTTGTCCATCAGTTTGGTCTAGTCGACCCACAAGGGGTAATTACAACTCAGCCTGTAAAAACAGTTGAATAATATTTTGTCTCCCATGGAGCTCAAACAAGCCCCAGAGATGATGTCATAGTGTCACAACAGCTTGTATTGCAGTCTTTCTGGACTTCGACCCATGCATATTAAGGATTAAAGGGCTGATGAAAAAGGAAATAAACACATATACTACAACCCATCAGCTCTATATTGTGAATAGGCTCTCACTGTGTGATGGAGGACAAGGACACAGGACAGGGTCCTGGAATTGGTCAACACCTTGGGCTCTTTCACGTGTTCCTTATGTTTTGCTTTATTTTTTGCATTGATCTGCTTGAGTGGTTAGTGGTTAAGTAAGTATGCTTTGCTGAATTTGTAAGTTTGCGTTATCACAAAAAAATTAACAGTCACTAATATTTATGGTATTCTCGTGGTAATGGAGAGAGTGACAGAATATCAACCAAAAAGTCAAGTCATTGAGTGAAATAAGTATTAGATCTCCTACAACCCAGCCAGAATTCTGGCTTCCAGAGATTGTAATCAAATGTTATTTAATTGACTGATCTCAAATCATTACATGTATAAAGCATGTGTGTCTGCAGAATCAATTTCTTCAATTCTAACCTCTCCACTGCCATGGGTAAGACCAAAGAGTTGTCCAAGGACATCAGGGACAAGATTGTAGACTAGAGCAACAAGACTATCAGGAAGAAGCTTGATGAGAGGGTGACAAGTTTTGGTTTGATTATTTGGAAATAGAAGAAACAAGAAATGATCATCAATCATACTTCTTCTGGAGCTCCATACAAGATCTTGCCATATGTGGTGAGGATGATCATGAGTAAGGTGGTGAATCATCCCAAGAAGAGAAAGCAGATGAAACCAAAGTTGAGCAGCATCTACTTGTTTGGAGAAAGGGTAATGCTGAGTATGACCCAAAGAACACCATTGCCACAGCAAGGCACAGAGGTGGAAACATTATGCTTTTTGCTAAGGGTAGAGAATGACTTAACTGCATTGAGGGGCTAACAGATGGACCCATATACCATAAAATCTGGGATGAGAACCTCCTTTCCTCAGCCAGAACATTGTTTTCCTGGAAGACTCATCCACAACCCATCTAAATCATCCAAAAAGTACCACCAAGACAACAAAGGCTAAAGAAGAAGTGCATTTAGGCCATGGAGTGGACTTAGAGATTTAGAGAGTTTCTGTAAAGAGGACTGGGTCAAAATTCCTGTGCATGGTCTTGATGACCAACTACAAGAAATGTCTGACAACTTTCCATACTGATGTTTGTGTTTGTATAAAACTAAACCCCTGATGTTCTCTCATAAAATACCAACTCCAGTATATCCATACTGGTTCACAGATTCATGTCAGTATATATCAGATCCCTTATGCTTAGTAAAACAACATCTGGAGCATTTTCATACAATACCAGAAAGAAACCATTAGTTTACCCTATACTCCATCCAAGACTCATTTATTTAAATGTTGTACGTCAGTGTAATTGTGGGAAACTCTGTTCTTGCATCCAGTGTCTGTATGTTTTATATACCAATGACAGTCTCTCTTGTATTGTTTTATATGACATCGACTGAGTTCATTTGTATGTGGGTTTGGTCTGGCTTGCCAGAGGGGCGTTTGTAGTTAAAGTTTTATACACTTTCGCTCATAACATTTGTTTTCTCCTTAAACTTCCACTTCAGCTTTAATCCCTAAAGTTCCAGAGGGACTCAAATGTGTCTTATGTTTAATTAACAAAATGCTGTAGTAAAGAAGCTGCAGAAAATTTGATATGTAGCTCTATATGCCATGGCCTAAAGACTTCCTTTTTAGTGTCCCTCTCTGAGGCAGGGATTGTAAAATTAAAAAGCAGACATTCATTACACGTCATGGATCCAACAGGGAACACCCGGTTTTGCCTTGAGCTACTTCATCATTCAGTGCACATTAAAGGATCTGGCTATGAAAAGTGGCCATTACTTAAAATCAGTGTCAACACCTTATGCCATTTCAATCCAAATTACCTTACGCCATTTCAATCCAAATTATTTTTTAAAGCTGCAGCCTCTGCACCCATCATCTGCCCCTCATTTAAGATGATGTTTTCACTCCATGCTTGGGCCTAATTGCCCCATGTAAACCATGTTGCAATTACATAGTATAACTACTTGTAAAGCCAGAAACATATTTGCTCAAAAGTTTTCCAGCTATGGTGGAAAGTGTGACTGAGAAGAAAATTTGCAGGTTGTATAAAATGACCCAATTGCTGTTTTCAAAGAGGGGTTTCAGACATTTGGGACACTAATCAGTGAGCTGAAGCGTGTGCTGTCTGTACATGTCCAGTGAAAGCAATCAAGTTCCATTAGCAGTCACTGGGATTGATCCCTAAAATTACAGTGGGGAATAATTGCAACTTGGAACACCCAGTACTGTTTAACCCTCCTGTCCTGTGTTGCATCTCTAAATATGGCGTTCCAAGAATACACAACTGGCTACTAAATTGGCACATAGTACTCTACAGGGAGGAGATACCACTTCACTATCCAGCATGAATGGTGGTGATGGATTCATCTGTCAAGCTTTTGTTGCAAACCGAACCCTCTGATTTTCATGCACTGTCGATACAAGCTGAATTAACAAATCATGCTTTTTTGCACACTTAAGCCTTGCCAAAAGTCCTCAGTCATGCTGGAATAACAAAGAAGCATACGTGTTTGACTTGTTCATTTATAATGCCAGTGCTGTTAAAACTTCAGTGAAACTTTTCACTTATTCGTGTGTCATCACCTCTATAATTCTGCTGCTGCTATCTTTGGTTCTCGAGTCTCCAGATATTTTTCTCCGTGAGCAGACAGTTGCAAAGCTCTGAAGTATTTGGGAGTGCTTGGGCAAACTGACAGCAAGAGGTAGACTGGGACAGGGGTTATTTATGCATAAGGCAAAAAGAAAGGGCATTTATTAGTGTCAGAATTAAAGTTGAACAAACACGTTTGAGTTTAGAGGTCAAATAGAAGAGGAGGCCACATCAATGAGATGTTGTGGCCAACACGCCAAATAAGAAGAATGCACTTTTGAGTATAGGCCTAATTGACCACTTTTACAAATATTACTGTTAATTCAGTGAAGAAATTTAAGCCACCGGTGTCTACTATGGTTTTGTACTTTGTCTTCATGTCTTAAGGTGCGCAATCTGTTACAGATTTAAATAGGATGTTCTATAATGCCTTGCTGATGATTTGTTGATTTGGTGCTATTCCCCTCAGTTACATGTCTTCCCCTCAGGTCCAGATTTGTGATAGTTTGATGAAAAGAGCCTGATGAAAACTCTGGGATAATATAATTTTTGGTGGGGTGCCATACGGAGCTCTCAGGTTGGTTCGCGATCCAGTGAGGGGAAACCTGGCTGGGCTTATGGTTCACAGCTGTGCAGCTGGGAGCACACGCCAATTCATCACTGTCTGCCGTGTGGGGAACTTGGCATTTTTGAGTATCTTTACTATCCTTTGTCTGCAAATAAATATAACTGCCTGTTGGCTATCAGGATCCTCTCCTTTCCAGTTTAGTGTTAACACAAGAAGAGAGGCTTTAGGTGAGGCAAATACAAAGCTGAAAAGTGCGCTGAGCGTTATCACGTCATATTTCAAAAAAAGAAGGGGGGGGGGGGGGTTGCATGTTGCAGTTACCCTATGAGGCCAATCAGTGTACTAGAATCCTACATTTAAACTTTCATCAAATCAGAGCACTGGTCTCTAAGATTTCACAATTTCCTCGATTTCAAGGACAGGTAAGGAAAAGAGCTATGATCTGTTAATGTGGCTGACAGGCATATCCTGGTCCAGGTCCCCCCTCCCCTTCATCTACCTTTACACTGACTACAACAGACAGATCCGGTGAGTAAAGAGCGTTTCATTAGAAATGCTTAGATGTTAAGTGCCGTAACAGTTCAGGGTGATTGCTGCACGAAGCGTCATCCAGTCTGTTCTTCCTCTCATATTTACGGGAGAAAAAAGTCAGGGGTTTTAGCAAGAAAAAAAAAATGTTCCGTTTACTACAGTATAACACAAGGATCCTGATCTCTAAAGGCTTGGCCGCAAACAAACAGATCAGTCACATGGAAAAACTAAGCACACCTCTATAATTATCACACTTTCAAATCCATAATATGATCATCAGTCGTTCCAGACTCCCAAGCTTGTCCTATTTAAACCTCTGACATCCAGGGCCTGCTGTTCTCTTTGCTACTAAAGTGTTTGGTGTCATCATGCCAAGATCTAAAGAGCCCTCTAAGGCCTTCAGAAAAGGGGTTTTGGATGCCTATGAGTCTGCTAGGGGATTTAAAAAGATCTCCAAATTATTTAAAAAAATAAATCATTCTACTATAAGGAAAATTATCTACAAGTGGTGTAGATTTTAAACAACTGTCAGCTGGTTTAGGACTGGCCATGCCAGGAAAATCCACACTACAGCAGGCTGTTTGACACAAAAAAAGTCTCCAAGAACCTACAAATTTTATAAGAAGATCTGGAGGTAACTCTTCAAACTGTGGGTGTCAAAATGCATACTTCGTCAGTCACAAAAAGCATGCATGTGATATGTGGAGGGTGTGCCAGGAAAAAGCCTTTGCTGTCCACGAGGAACACTGAAGGGGAACTGCTTTGTCAAAGGACACAGAGTCAAATGTGCTCTAGACAGACAAATGAAAGAGTTGTTTGGAAACAGTAACCGAGGACATGTTAGGCACAGTCTAAATGTGGCTTTTCAGGAGACTACCTGTGACGTCTGGAAGAAATCTGTAAGTTTGGGGTTTCTTTTTTTGCCTTAGGAACTGGGGGGCTCAGAGTCATTGATTTAACTATGAATTCCACATCATTCTGAAGAGTACTTGAGGACAAAGTGAGACCACCTGTACAAAAGTTACAAGTCAGCCAGAAATGAACCTTTGAAGAAGATAATAATACAAACTGTACCATATTCACACCTCCATCCATTCGCTTCCGCTTATCCTTTTCAGGGTCGCGGGGGGCGCTGGAGCCTATCCCAGCTGTCATAGGGCGAGAGGCAGGGTACACCCTGGACAGATCGCCAGTCTGTCGCAGGGCCAACACACAGGGACAGACAACAATTCACACTCACATTCACACCTAGTGGCAATTTGGATTATCCAATTAACCTATCCCCAAAAGTTGCATGTCTTTGGACGGTGCGAGGAAGCCGGAGCTTCCTGTAAAAAATGCTTGATGCTTACAATGAACTAACATGCAGTTACGGTTATTAACCTAAAAAGCATTTTTTGAGACCTTTATGAAAACATTGTACTTACAACACAGATATTATAGTATTTACCTACTCACTACTCTGTTTATTTGTTGTCGTGCCAGCTTGATACGTTATGAGCTCATGAGAGCTCTTTTAAAAGCGTCTTCAAAAAATGCTGAGAAATGCAAGTGCATGAGAGGACAGCATGCAACGAACTGTGAGAAGGAAATGGGTGCAGGGAGCAGGCAGTGAGCAAACAGCGAGCTAACACCACACGCAAGACTCGCTTCAACGGGCCTGATGGTGTGAGCGAGCTGCAGTAATATAAAAGCTAATTTAGTGATTGAGAACAGAAGCCGTGTTCACCCCTCCAGTCCTTGGCTACCAGAGAGCACAGCCGTCTGTTGGATGGAGCTCTAAGAGGTTGTTGTGCACATGCATGTTTTTGATGGCAGCATCGGCAAGCAAACCACACTACTTCTGCCGCTGCTGTGCAACAGTTTGTGATTTTTATATTAAAAATACACTTTAGACACTGGAGGGGACAAAAAGCCACTTCTAATATTTGGAAGGAATTTTTACTGGTCATTAGTTTCTTTTATGAAATATTGCAGCAGAACGCCTGGGGAGATGTGGGATCTAAAAAAAACTTCAAAAGAGCGGTTGCGTTTTAAAACAATTAAGCTCGTATCACAATACATGGCAAACACTCAAAGGACTGCAAAGACCTAAAAATTAAGCGTTATATATTTACTGCCCTGTCCACCCAAAATAAGGACAGAGAAAATTCACAGCTACAGAGAGGATATTTCCACCCATAAGACTCGTGTAATGTTGAATAAAGTAGACATCCATCCATCACTCCCACCTATGGGAAACATCTGTTGGAGTTTGTGGAGACAGGGTGAAGGTTAGGTCAATGGTGAGACACAACAGTTGGGATATATGGGTGTGGCAGACAACAGGGCCCACATGCACCCTCAAAACAGGAGCTACAACATAACAGATATCCCTCCTCTATTTCCATCCATTCGGTGAAGCGATGAGAATCATGAGATCTTGAATGGTGACCAGAAAGGCCAGAGTCGGACATAATTGCTGTCCCTGCTGAGGTGTGGAGGCGTAACCTCTCATTTCCCTTGAATAATGTCGCTGTTTTGGACAGCAAGCCAAAGAAAGTGGCAGTTTCTTTCCCACAGGCTTTGTGGCTCAACTAATACATTCTGCTGTGGCTTTATGACCGATGAGGCTGAGGGCCAGGCTCCTGAAACTACTGTGCTCCACAAGGTTCAACATCAAGGCCTTCATTCACAAACCAGCCAACCATCCATCTTCTTTGGCCTATCCAGTTCAAGGACATCAGGGGAAGCCTATTCTAGCTGCTACAGGATGAGTGGCAGAGTACACCCTGGACAGGTTGCCAGTATGTTGCAGGGCTAACACAGAGACAGGCAACTTAGGATTGCTAATTAACTGTATGTTTCTGGACTGTGGGAGTCCCCAAAGACATGCCACGGAGAACATGAAAACTCCACACAAAAACAGGGAAGATGGTTGAGTTGAACTCAGGACCTTATTGCCAGGAGGTAACTGGTCCAACCACCACACCACCATTCTGCCGAGCTATTTGCAAATCTTCAGAGAATTCAGGAAAACTTTCACAAAAAAGAAAGTGTCTGTAACTTCTGTAGTTGGGTTGTGAGGTTGACCGTATTGCTACAGTAGAGAGATTGAATTCAGACAATCCCTGATGTCTGACATATGTCTGTGAGGTATCCTGTGGAATCACTGGTTAATAGTAGATTTATACAACTTGTTTTTCTAAAAGAAAAAGAGCTGATGGAAACTTAATGAAATAAAACATCCATGTGAGCAGAGTTGCCACTAAGTTGCCGCAAAAGAAGAAAACAGATTTTCCTCTTTGTTTGCTTAAAAAATTAAATGATATTCGCTTAAACATTTCTTAAGAATGAGTTTTGACATTTGCTCATGTTGTTGAAGCCACAAATCTCACTACATGGAATTAAAGATCCATTAATCACTGAGAATTTATTTGCTCTGACTGCTTTACAGACAGTGGCTGCCTCCAGCTCCTACTTTTTGTGTTTTTGGGAGGAAGTCGCTTCTTCAGCGTAATAAACTCACTCATCCACTCCTCCTTCATCTGTGCTCTTCCAGTGACCCCCACAAACAGCTGGGAGTGCTTAATCTTTAAATGGCAATGACAATTTTCAACCACACATTTTCAGCGTTTTGCTAATTTTTAATTTTTGCACGTGGCTGATATTAATGATGGAAGCCCCGTGAGAACTTTTGGCAGCCCTTTGTGGTTGAGTGCTTTGCATTTAAGCTAACTGGGACCAGGACAGCGGGAGCAGAAGAAACTGAGAAACAAGTGAGAGGCAGCGAGAGGCAGTAGAAGCCAGCAGTCTTTTACTGCAAGACTGTTGAGCCTGACATGGGCTGTTTATAAGAAACAGGAACAGAAAACAGGAGGATCAGACGAAGGAAGGATCTCACTACTACTGCATTGTGTAGAGTGGGGGGGGGGGAGACTGGATTATTATTATGGAAATAACCTTTAAAATAAACTCAGCAACGAAGGCAGACAAAACAAACAAAAAACTACTTTTGGGAAAAAGCTCAGTGTTTTTCACAAAAATCCTTCATTAGATTGTTTTATAACTGCTGCTGATTTCAGGCCAATGCAACTGCTTTGGTAAAGAGATGATCCTAACTAGCCAAAAATCTACAACATTCTAGTTTTTACTGAGAAAAATAATGAGCTTGTTTATAAAATGTATTTTACTATTTATAATAAAAGCCCTACAAAATCTGAAAATACTGTAAGTAAACAGTGGAAAATTATGATTTAAATTCTGGTACTCTGCTGGTTGCTGACGTGGAGAAAAAACACTCTATTGTGTTCCTAACTGTTATAAACATTTCTTATCCACTTGTGCTAACAGCACTTGAATTTATGTGTTCAGACTGTTTTAGGGTACTTATCCAGAACATTTCTCAAGATGTCCTGTATTCCACA
Organism: Simochromis diagramma; assembly: GCF_900408965.1. Taxonomy (NCBI): domain Eukaryota; kingdom Metazoa; phylum Chordata; class Actinopteri; order Cichliformes; family Cichlidae; genus Simochromis; species Simochromis diagramma. Next base: position 1,183,828 of record NW_024387503.1, on the reverse strand, counting down.
TTGACGCCATACGACCAACAGTGAGTTATTCTGTTTCAGTGCTCTGTTGCAGGTTTTGGTGGTTGGATGTGTTCAGAAGCAAGCAGATGTTGTTTTGACCTCGAGGTCTCTTTTAGTTACTTAGTGGAGAGAAGGTAACTCCAAAGAGTTTTACTCTTACATACGTATGAATTTGGAGAAAGAACTAATGTGAGAAAGTCAGATTTATTTTTGTGGAGATGGTCAGAGAGCGAGGAGGGCTTCCAAAAATGGTTGCTCGAGCTCCAGATGAGGTGAATGATGTAAGGTAGGAGTTCAGGATCAAAGTTCCCTGCGACAATGGAAACAAGAAAGCAAACAAATACACCCTGATCGATCGAGGTAAAGCATTTTATTTGAAACCCTTCTCAGAAGAACATATTTAAAAAGACTTACGGTATTGATATTTGTAACAATGTATCTTAAGCACTTTAGTCAACAGTTTCAGTGAACCACAAGACAGAAGATTTCCATGAACATAAACAGTATTAGTACAAAAGTTATAGCAGGGAAGATGTGAAGTAACAGTAGACATTCGTACTTAATGAAAGGCAAACTTGCTTTTTTAAAATATATTCTCTTGTTACAAAACTGGCTGTAAAATAATCTGAACACTTGCAAAAATAGGGGATGTGCCATTTGAATGTGCTGTGGATGAAACTGCATACTGCCTTAAGCAGCTTTCAGAAGCAGTAGATGTGGATCATTAAAGTATCATTAGTAGAGACTGAACATAATGAGCACGTCAGTTCTGTATTATAACAGAACAACAGAACATTTACTTAGTGTTAAACCATAACATAACGTGCCAACAAAGCAGCTTTAATGTGTGTGAAGTGAAAATATTATGAAACAGTAGCAGCCCAAAGGATTTCTTCCTCTAATGATCAAAAACAAAGCTAAAATAGCTAAAAGGTTCACGCTATTTGTCATGTTTACCAATATTTCACAAATGCTAATTTGACTACTGTCAAACTGTATTTTGGGCTTTTGCAGATATTTTCTTTTGTGGCAATTAAACAATTCAAGCTGAATTTAATAACCCTGCTGCTGTGATCAGTTTCTATAAGTGAATAATTCCTGCTGGCCATGCACAGTAGTCAGACGTTGCGCACACAGTCCTCGTCATTAGAACCAATCATGTTGCTCATGATGGTTGTGGAAGTGTTTGCCTGCTTTAATTGATGGCCTATCACATAATCCTTCCAGAGGGAAGGAAAAACAAAGAAGATTAACTTTCACACATAATCCCACCATTATCAATTATTTGTCAGTAATGAAATATAAAGGAAACCTATCATATTCACACATACAGAATTTACAAGTAACTCCACACATCACTTAATTAGTTTGATTGGTTGACCATTTCTAGAAATTCAAACTCCTACTCTTACCAACTCACGTCCTATAAAAGATCTCCATTTGAGGCGGGCGTCCACTTTACCTGCAAGACAAGATGTTTGCCACAGAGGTTTGACCTGAGTGGCCTAAACTAAACATTTTGTTTATGCGGTGCTCCACAGAGGTGTGTTTAGCACTCATTTTACAATGTTTGAGAACCACTATAGGGGAGTTAGGGATGAACACAGTGATTCCTAACATTTGTGAAAGGCCAGTTTGAATTGAGAAGGCGGACTTTTGGATGAGGGAGAGATGGGGATGGATGGGTTGACATTTTGGAAGTTGCTGCTTGTGTAATGATTAGAAGGCAATAAACTGACAGCATCTGCTGTTAAATCAAGTCAAAGTGATGTCTCCCATTTTCCCCACCACATCTTAATGTGTGATACCCATAAAATCCCATTTCCTAAGCAGAGTTTCTCCAAAGTGAATCGAAACAGTAGAAAAGCATTAAGTCAACCATATCCAGGTGACTATTACATCTTTGGAAAAAATTCCACTGGACTACTACACCTATTTAGTGAACTTATACACCTTTGGGAAAACATCTTTGCATCTTTGGAAAAAAAACAAACACTAAAACATCCAGTGCCTATATAAATAACTTCCTCCTAATGTTTCCGTGTCAGCAGGAATCACTGCACACCCCCACTGACCAGAGGGGCCTGCAGAGCGGTGGCTGTGCAACGACTGTCTCCAACTGCACTGGCACGTGTCCCCCTGTGTGCATTCAGTGTGCATGCGTGTATATCCCACTTCCAAACCGTGGCTCAGCAAAGGGGTTACAGCTGCATGCGCACATGCTTCTGCAAGTTTGTTCACATGAAAGTCGTGCAGGGTAGGCTCGACATTAAAAACCTGAGCATGAACCACAACACTCGACAGCCTTTCCGCCGCTCCAAAGGTCAGATTATATCCGACTATTAGTGGCTTGTATAATGGATCTCGTTAGGTCTTATTGCAGAACAAAGTTTTGAGCTCTCCAGAAATCTCTAAGTTTGGAAGTTTATTTTTTGCTAATATAAAATTGAACATTTAAAATGTTTTCGTATGTTCAAAGAGGTATTATTATGTGGAGCTAAGCAAAAAGGAACAAACTGGATATATGGAGTACCACAGAGTGGCATGTTTTTTTTCTTGTATCTGCAGTCAAATCACTACATTATGTTTGTGGGCAGCTGTGGGGCTGAATCAAAATAAAAGTAAATGGATGGATTCAATGGATGAATCTAAATTTGTACAATGTGTGCTGTGTGGTAAAATTACAATGGTGTACCACTGAGGTTTCCAGTGACACACTTCCAGTTCTTCCACATAGGCTTGTTTATATAGATAACGAACCAATGGCAACATTACATCCCTCGGCTAAGCACTTAAACACTGCCAGCTCCTGAACATAATGAAGCCCCAATGAATACATTGCTTAGAAGTCTAATGCACTTTTAAGGTCCACATATAAAAGCTGTGCTCTCTGGTGGACTTTGAAAAAAAAAATGACTTTAACAAACTGTGTAGCAGCAGGCTTAAGTAGTGTGTTTGTTCCCCTCATTTCGCTGCAACAATGTCACATCCATGTTGACCGGGAGCAGCACAGGGGACAATATCTAGACTGTCACTGTCCAAAGGACATGATCCAAGAAGCAGTCAGTCTTACTCTACAAGCTTCTGGCTAATCTCCACCTGCTCATTGTCTGCCTCTTATTCAAAATTCAATTGAGCAAGCAAAGCTTCATTTTTACAGCACGTTAAATTCCAGATGGAAGCTCAACTTAAAATCAGTTTTTCTCCCAGGTCAAAGCATGCATTAGAAACACCTGCCGACCTTTCTATGTTTTACATGCAAATTTAAGACCGCTCTACACATCAGTGTGGTTTGCAAAGAAGCAGAGACAAGGCATTTCCAGGATTTTCAGGGCAAAGACAAACCGTGAAAGGAAAACACGAAAGATAAAGTGAGCCAGCCTATGGGTATGAGCACGAAAAGGCTGTGAACTTACAGCACATGTCCAGTTAAAATCTGAGAAACTGCTGTTCTTCTTCTACTTATAACCACATTATTTTGTGGAAAAAGTCAAAGAGCAGTCTCATCAGTGTCGAGGAGTGTGTGCAAAACATTTGCCCTCCAGTTTTATGTGATTTTTAAATAGCATCCAAAAGACCTCTAAAAGTAAACATACATCCACATGACGCTCACTAAACAAGTCTGTCCTGTGAGAAGAGAGGATGCCTGAGAGGTGCCAGAGGCAGCGTTTTTGCCAACCTCACGTTACTCAGATTTCACCAAATAAAGTCTCCTGAAGTGCACAGCTAGGATAAGACATCATATCTCTCTTTACTGTCCTTTGTTCTTGCTTGCTCTCTCTCCCAGCTGGGATCTCGAGGAATATAATACTCCACTTGTTAGCTACTCCCTGACTGTGGCAACATGAACACTCGTTCCACATTTAAAAACTGAACCGCGAGCTTTTTGCACTTCAGAGAGCTCCAGTGAGTCCTGACTTCCAAGAAGGGACATGTGGACCATGCTCCCCCTCCTGAGGTGAGGTGTGGGAGGAGCAGGCATGCAGTCTGGGAGGGCTGCACATATTGTTGCACGTGTATGCACATTCTGTCACCAATGGAGGTGTCATGGTGTTAAGCGTGCTCTGCTGGATGGTGCCTGGCTGTGGGATCTGAGGTTCAAATTCTCCTGTGCCAGGTCTAGCAGACCTTACAGCTTCACCAGCATCCCCCAACAGGCCATTCCTCCATTTCAGTGTTGCAGACTCCACTGAAGAAGCAAAAAGCACAAACAGGCAGCAATGTTTTGCCGAGAGGAAGCGGGTAAGGGAAGTCAAGGTAAATAACATTCCCTGTAGTCTCCAGTGAGCCAGAGACTGTTGAACTGCTTTTTCTGTGTCTCTAAAGAGGAAGAGGAAAAGCAGGGAACCATTCAAATTTTTAACTTTCAGGGCAGATATTTCGAATTCTTAATCTGAAGAACACAACAAGAAGTGTGACGGCTTAAGGCGACATTAGGTTCCGTGGATGCCGAAAACATGTTGAGCAACAGAGTGCTCTGCTCACTGCACCCACGAGAAGCATGTTTGACACAAACCCAGAAGAAACTGCAGAAGTAAACCTGTGATGTGCGACCTGGATTTATTTAACCCCCCCACAAAAACAAAAAAACCCAAGCAGCACACTTTCACTCAAAAAACTCTGAGCATGTAACAGAAAAAAAAAATGAAAACAAACGCTCGCCGTGTCGGGTAAGAAGTGTACTCATGGCAACAAAAGTGCAAACGTTTTTCTCATTTAGATTAGTAAAAGCCTTAAAATACTACATACCAGGACCTGGCAAAGGCTGAGCTTTGGAATGCTTTCAGTTGAAAATTACCAATAATTACCAGTCGCATTTTGTAATTTTCATCAATTTACTTCACAAAGCTTTTCTTATGAAAGAGCCTCTTTAGTACAAATAGCTGGCTGAAGCTGTCTACAAGGATTTATGGTTTCAGCAAACAATCCCCAGTCCCATGAAAGCAATGTAAAGCACAGGGTGAAAGCACACTGATTCTGCGTACAACACAAAATAAAGCACATCCATATGAAACTGCAAGACACCAAGAGGGGTCGTCAAATAAACTCATTTCAGTCTAACTTGCGTCTTATGTTAATTGTGAGAGCACCTGAAATACTTTTCTTAAACAAGATCTGATCTGATCCAGCACATTCGCCAAAAATAAAAAAAGCTAACATTTAAACTCATTTACTTACAATCTTAAATATTTGGAGAGCAAAGTAAATAAATTAGAGAACATTTTTTGTGTGGTTAAGACAGACTCACTAACAGACAAGGACGGGTCACTAATGTGTTTTCCAGTGTGAAATACATTCTTTTCAGTGCCTAATTTCCCTCATGAATCTTAAGGGACTGGGCCATAGCAGAAGAAACTTTTGCTTATTTGAAACCATACACTGCACATGTTTTTAGAGCTTCTCAAATGCACAGAAAAACTCTTTGAAATACAGTTGCAATAATACAAGAGGCAGACCAGAATTTTACACAGGGCTGTAAATTAAAAACAGAGCCCTGCACCAATAAATCGATAAACCCTCTCCAGCTCAGTCAGAACTATTAGAAATATTATTTTAACACATTCTTGCTAGCAGCTGTCTGTATATCATGAACCACAGCATTGCCGTGCACACTTAGTGCTGGAGATTGACAAGCTCCCTCACTGTAATGTTTCCTCGGGGTCACTCAGGTAAGTATCAGCCTTCCCCGTCCAGACTGGTTAAGACCGTGATCACACTGAACAATGAGGCTGCCTGTGTTGTGTTTCCATGTCTGAGATTAAGAACAAATGTAATGCTGGTGCAGTTATGTGGCCTTTGGTAATTAAGCTCTTTAAAAGTCCAAAAATACATTATGGAGTAGTGTTGCAACTCTTAACTGGTACATTAATAAGGGCAAACATAGAGACAGATTAAAAAGGGTGGCATTTCTTGAATTTGCACATACATACACCCATTTTCTCACACTAGAATGTCAAATATAGACACACACGCACACTGAGAGCAGAAAAAAAGAGGGCTTGTCCAGTTTTTGTCGCTGCTTTAACTACAAAAGGCATCCAGCTTAATGACTTTTGCAAATTGGACATAACGTGTTCAGAACACCCACTGCTGAGTCCAGCAAACCACTTATGGCTAGTGTGGAACCACATACACTGTAACAGCAAATCAAGCAAAAGCAGACCTTTTAATGAACATGGGAAAAAATATTTGGCTGCAATAGCATTACCACTAAATATATATATATATATATATATATATGTAGTTGTTATTATTTAGGGATGCTCACTCATACTCACAGGGAGACTTCTCATGTGAAAGTTGTATATAAAGTTGTTCTGTGAAACATTATTGAATTAGAGAGGAAGCTAACAATGTTTCCCCAATATACTGAACTATGTGTGTATTATCATCTGTGACAAGACATCAGTTACAGTGTAATCTTAATACAGAATCTCTGCATCACTTGCAGAGACAAACATAAACAGTCTTTGGAGCTGAGCATGGAAACAGCCCGACAGGCTCGAATGTTAAACAAAACAATGCTTGTTCCTTTTTGGAAGAGTGCTACACAACTGCCACGATGAGGAAAGCTGGCGGATGTAGGCTGACAGAGGAGAAAAACTTGACCATAAAAAAAACATTGTTCTCTGTTGGTCTTGAACAGCTCTGACCCCACTCTTTGGCCTGAACCGTATTGCTGCTGCATTTTACCCTCATGTCCAGGAACAGTCCTTAGCAACAGTTACCCCCAGCTACAGCCCTTTGACTTGCACTGTAATGGCATCTAGGGTCTACCGTAGAAATGGCACTTGGCACACACTGAGCTGTTTGCTTTTCTGAATTCCCATGACGGCTAGAAAGTGGAGTCATGTTTCCGCCGTCGAATAAAAACCCACTTTGTTTCTGCTCCATCGGTCAAAGGCTCTGAAAATAGTCACAGCTTTTCAAAGTTTATTACTCAAGTGTTTTTCACACATCAGTAAAACAAGGGCGGTGGGAGAGCAAAGCACATTTTCCTTGGTGCAATCCTGCTAGATTTATACTAAAAGACACCATATAAACTACAAGTAATCACTATTTTTGACTCTACCAAAAAAGCATTAATATGGAGGCAGAAATCCAGGTACAACCGCACTGTAACTGTAACTACTCCTTTCTCATTGATGGTAATGCAGTTATTGGGGTACTTGGACAGTTGACACAGGGACGTGACATACATTAAATGTATGTGTTACAAAGCAACGTGTTTACTGTATTTAAATTACATTTTTAGTAATGCAGTAATGTAGCAAGTTACTGTACTGAATTCAGTACTTACATTACAGTTATTACTTCCATCACAAAGGTTCTTCAGTTACCTGCATGGTGGGTGAATAGAAAGAAAGAAAATCATGAAACAAAGTTGTTTTTTATTCCTGCATACTTGCATTACAATTAGCTGATTTCAAGTTCAAATTTTATTTGTCATATACAGGTAACAATGGCATACCGCTACTGGCAATGAAATTCTTAAGCTCAGAGTCCTCTCAATATTGCATCTAAAAGAAAACAAAATTGCACATAATTAAAAATTAAAATAAACTTTATAAATAAAAAAACTATTTATTTATGTAAAAAAAAGAGTAGACTAAATAAATACAGATTACTAAGTGTGCCATAGGAGCAAAGTGGTGGAACAGTCTATAGCACACATGTGGACATTACTTTTATTTTTATTGAAGAAAAGGACAAATGTGCAATGGTAAAGTGCACACTCAGCATTATGCTGCTAACACAACTTCTCAAGCATCTGCACAGACAGCATTCTAACACTAAGCTAGCCACGAACAGCAGCCAGAGCCTCATCTTAAACAGGCATTGAAGGCAGTGATGAGTATGTTTGTGTTTCACTGTGGCTTTAAAGTCTATTTGAGCCTCCACACAAGTTAATTCTGTTCATCTAAAATTAGGGTTTTCACTCATCCAAGGGACTCATCCAAGTGGCTTCTTCAGTCACAGGCCAAGGGATTTATCTTGATATGTGGGGCTGGAGCCTCAAGTTTATATTGTTAACTGGTAATTATGAGACAACGCATTTCAGGTCATTTTATGGAGGAACCAGCGGTTCATTACTTTTATGAAAAGTAACAAGTGATGTGAAATGGCTTTGCTATGCCACAGCTCCACCTCACCAAATAATGCTAAGTGACTCAAATTCAGGCAGAAACTTCCATCAATCGACTGTTTCTGGCACCTCTTGTGGTTTCTCTCTCCAAAAGTTTGCCGTGATTTGAGTAAAGACTTAAACATGCTCACAGCAGGTCATCGCTGTGAGCATGTTTCAGCAAGATGGTGACAGAACCTGTTATCAGTATCGAGAGAAATAAGATTCTATTGAATCCCAGAGAGCAATTTTTACAATTTTGGTGCTGTATAAATGAAATGAAATTGAACTGAATTTCCCCAGCAGTGAGGTGTTCTTACTGTGTTAGTCAGCTTGGCCAGCAATGGGACGACCTTGAAATCATTGAGGATTGCCAGATTCTCCTCGTCTTTGGCTATTTTGCAGAAATAAATACTAATACTTGCACAAATACTTGCCAGCACCTCATTGTTTGTTGAAATCAGCAATTTAACAATCAGTTGGAATCCACCGATTACTGAGCGTGCCGTTTCTCCTGCATCCTAGAGTCAAAAAGTCTGTTATTAGCTGCAAACAAACACAGAAGATGATGAAGAGGGGAGCAGTCCAATGAATGAGGAAAGAAGAGATGAAAACGGCAGGATCCTTTTTAAAATTTAAATAAAAACAGAATGCAAGCATTTACAAATCATTTACACAAAGAGAAATGATCAAATGCTGAAACTTAATTCATGAGTTGAGAAATGGGTAACAAGAGAAAACTGGAAAGGTTGTGTAATGTTAAAAATATCACATCTCAGAAATGATTAGTTAATAAACAATGAGGCCATTGCATGATGATGATTCAGTGTAAAACAAGTATCCCAAAAGAGGCCGAGTCTTGAGTTAGCATGCAGAAGGACTTTCCTTTCTGTTTCAGACCACTTTGGAAAAACGGTTCAACAACAGAATAACATTTCTCAACATAAAACTAAATCAAGTACACGTATTACAACAGCATGGATCCACTGTAAAAGACTAATTTCGTGCATTGTTATTATTTACATTTTGAACCATATTCCAGCCTTTTTGGAAGTAGAGCTATATTCAGTGTCATTAATCTCACTGGTGGATGCTATGCAGTGTATTCGTATTCCAGTTTCCTGTCCTGTGTATTGGCTTTTGTTGAGCAAGCCAGATGCTCACAACCTTGTCCTTACTCCGGCCACAATTTGTCATAATGAAAAAGAAACATAGAATTTAAAGCTTAGAGGTGACATTTAAAACCTTTCCCTCAGTGTGAAACAATGTACACTTCATGGCTTCATGGTTTGAGTTCACGGTACTCTCTTCGACTTGTGGGGTGATGCCTACCAAACAACCAAAAGCTGGTGGGGAGCGCTGAGCGAACCACAGCGGAAGAGCTGGCAGAGACACCGGCTTCAGTTTGGTTTGGCACATCAGACCGCTGTTTAAAATCACAACTCACCATATCGTAAGCCACGGAAGAATACATCAAGGTGCCCGAGTCTGTAATGTTCAGTACTTTGAAAATAGAACCGAATTTTTCTCCAAAGCATACAATTATGGATCGCTGGATGCAAATCAGAAAATACGCTTAATTTTGAGTCTGTCTTAACATCAATCTACATATCCAGAGCTGATGATGGGATTCTATCAAATTCAGCAATGAAAAATAGGCAGGAGCTGATTTACAGTTTTAGTGCACAGCTACTTTGGAAGAGCTTAATGTACTGTTGTGCTCTCCTCTCTTACAGAGAGCTCACAGCTGAGATCAAGCCAGGATGCGGTGTATGGGCCCTGTGATGCTGTGCCAGAGGATGAACCATGTGTGCAGTGCAGACCAGTGAGGGGGGTGCCAGAGCCAGGAGCTGACCCCCCGACGCACAGGAAGCTCTTCCTCAGGAATACTGATGATGGCTGGCCAGGAGTCCTTGCGACAGAGGAAGCTCTCTCAAGCCACCAGCTGCGACAGACTAGCCAGAATCTCTTTCATGGCCTGGACGGGCCCCCAGATTTGAAACCACAGCATTATGAGGCTGCACACGGAAAGGCCTTTCTTGCTATCCTCTCTCTCCCCTCCTCTTACCCAGGATGAAATGAAATAGAAAACACATTATGTGCTGTGCGTGATCTCAAGCTGAGGGGAGTGAGCCAAGCCCAGAATGGCAGCAGCATGCCCTGACCCCATCTCTAGAGCAATCAGACTTCTGTAGCATACATGGCTACTATGTAAAGGAAAAATAAATCAAGCATCTAAATGTGCCTCAGCATCCAAGGCAAATTAATGATACACCCCATTACGTGTGAGTGGGAAGGTTGTATTTCCTTGATTTAAGAACAAAGATAAATGAATGATTCACTTCTAAGTCTTTAGAGTACTTTTATGGTACTAAATCAACTTAAGTTGTAGACCTGTGGACACAGAGCATAGTGTCTGTCTATGTCTGTGTCCTTGGAGGGGCAAAAGTACCGTATGGGGCATCCAGCAGATGCATTTATACCATGGCTCTTTCATAAATCCACTATGGAACTGCTAACTCAAACCACATGGAGTTTTTATCTAAATAACAAATGCACCAAAGCAGCAGTATCAGGTTTCCCATGTCAATGGGTAAAGAGCGCTATTTAGCTCTTCTCATTGCTCCTGTCCCAGGAAAATCACCCAAAAAGCATGTTCATGAATTTCCCTAAAAACTGGCACACTGACATCCAGACAAACATTGTCAAACTTTGTTAGCACTCAACGGTGGGTCTGCAGTTCCCCCTCACCCTCCACATGGCTGCCATGCGTACACTTCTAGGCCAGAAAAATTCCCACTAGAAAAAGATTTCCCCCCCGAAGACACCTGCCTGGGTCCAGTATGTTTAAACTTAACCAGACGGTTCTACTGACAAGCTGTTTACTTTTAATCACTTGCTATAATCTAATAAAACAACTTTAGGTGTGGCTGGAAACAATACAGCTGCTCAGGAGATCAAAGACCAGATGATATGTAACCCAAATTAAGGTTGATTGACGACACTGATTTGTAATAGTAAGCTAAAGACCTCAAACAACAGCATAAAGATGCTCATTATAACTTAAAAAAACTAGATTGAATTGGATGGCAGCAACACATCTCAGAAAACCTGGTAAACGGAGCAATGTTTACCGCTGTGTAGCATCCTCTCTTTTTTTTTCTTACGGGGGGGCACCCATTACTGACCTTTTCCCATGTCCCATTCTTGTACAATACAGCAGCTCAACAGCCCTGGGTCTTCTTTGTGACACTAATGCACCAAATATTTTCAGTTCGTGAAAGCTCTGGAGAGCCCTGGAGAAGCTATGCTATTGTAATAGGTGCATCACGCAGTGGCTACAGCCGCATATTCTATAAGAAACATGTCCGGTTTAAAAATTATTATGTATTCCTATTCTGTGCATGGTTCTATCTAATCATATATGAACAACATTCAAAACCATGTAGTGGATTGTGTGCCTCTGGAGCTAGTAGCATGTTAAGGGAAGATTTTCAGCTGGGAAATCAGAAGCCATGCCACAGGATATTACTTGGTCTTTCTCCCCGCCTGCTTCCTAATTCACCAATCCCTTTGTGCCAAGGAAGCTTCTCTGCTTCATATTAGTCCAAGGTTCATGTAAGCCTCTTCTGACACAGCTCTGCCCCTGCTAACCTCCCAGCAGCAGCAGGTTGAAGGAAGGGCTTAGGAGACAAGCTTGATGATATAAGATGGCTTCTGTTTTGTGAGAAGGATAACCCTTCTGAAATGACACGAACACTGCAGAACTCTTTGATTTACAGGATAAATATGTGCTGGTGATGTGCCTCACTTCGCAGGAACAGGACAGAGGCAGAAGGCCAATTAACTTTAAGTCACGGATAACTATAAGAAATATGCACTTCACTGTACTTCTGCATTCTCAATGCACAAAGAGCCCAAGCAGCACTAGACTGAACATCTGCACTGGGGTTTTTTAGCAGCGACCACACCAGACGGATTCCATCAAGCTGGTCAATGATTCTGAAGAAAGAGAAAGACATGAAAGTGTTGTGAGAAAAGAGGGAATGAAAGAAAAGAATGAACAAGCAAATATAGAAAATCTTAAAAAGTGTTACATTGTGATTTCATTTAGATCTTTCACTAAAGCTAATTCTCTGCTTGAAAGATATATGATAATATCTTTTTAATCATGTTTATTTCTCAGAGCCCCTGCTGTATCAGCCCAGCCAGCACCAGGCTCAATCCAAATACAACCAAACAGGATCAAAGCGTCAATCGATTTCAGCAGTGGCTTTTCATCGCAACTTGCTTTCAGTTTATCTAGGTTTCTTTCCAGGGTCTGAAACCCTTCTACTGTGTGCTCACTCAAATCATTCTCCATGGAAAAAGATCAGTGATGCTAGGGCCAGAGGTTAACTCACATACATCTATGTGTAGTGTTTCATACATGGATTTATAAATAGAACCCGAGACAAATTTACACTTTACATTGGTGGCTTGTTTTTAAACCAGAACCAAAAAGAGGAGCACTTTCCAAATCAAACAGAGCCAGAGACAGGTCGTTCTATATTTCATTCAGTCTGAGTGAAGTTTACTTAAGCGTGAGCTGTATTTCATGTAGTATACATGCCTGTTTTCAAAACTGCAGTCAAGGTCTGAGAACTCAAAGAATTACGCCACAGTGCACCCGTTGTCTGGTATAAATAACATGTAACGTGTTCCCCATGTGTGCTTCCACCAACAAGGCCGACATTGAATGCTGTCATAATTACTTAAACACTCCCTAATCACAGTATCTCCGTGACTGGCAACGAGTGAACACTCATCAGGGACGTCCCTTGCGCCATCTGTCTTCCGTTTGCACATAAATCAGTCTAGAGGGATCATAACATCAGATTCGAGTCTGCTGGGCCTCTTAAATCCGGCCCCAAAACAAAAGTGAAGCGTCATATCGACCGCCAAAACTGCTCCGTCTTCCCATGAAGCAGGTATGAAATAGATTAGCAATGAAGTTGCAGCCGACAGTGATGGATTAGAGGAGAACACCACAAACCTTGGAGGCATTAAAACAACGTGTGTTCGCTCTTGTAGCTACACAAGATTCAGGAAGTGTTATGTCATTAACCACACATTGCCTACTGGTTGAGAATGAAAACAAACATGTGAGTATTTCATGGAAAACTTGAAAGTAATCAATGTTTGTTCTGGGTCTTCTGTAGTTATGGATGACCTAAACGACAATGATGATGAGAAAATGATTGTGATGATCAACCAAAGGGGGGTTTAGAGAAAAAGTTTCTTTAGTTATAATGAATTCATGTTAACTGACAGGATTGTTGTAGCTAACTGTGTGGTATCATTCATATATCATTGTAAGTGTTAGCTAGCCAAACACTGTTTATCATTGGTAATCTGAAAAACAGTGCTAGCTGTGTTGGGTTGAAGCAAGAAATGGCCAAATGTGAGTTATGTTAATTGCTCAGCAAACTGCCGTACACATACACACATGTCTCAAAATAAACTATAGCTGCAGAACATAAAAAGGTGGCTGCTGAAATAAAGAAATGTCTGTTTACAGCTAAGTGTGAAGGCAGAAAGGTTCCACGCTTTGGCCTAAATATGATCATCGTGAGAAAACATGGAGAGCGTGATGAACAAATGTAACACATTTTTCCCCATTGTGTGAGACTTACCACAGTAACTGGCTATATTTTATCGTGCTGACAATTTTTTATTGAGCTCCTTGGTTTTTGACTCCAAACAAATGTAATAGGTTCACACAACAGCATTAACAGCCAACTACCAATGGGAATTCTGATATTAGGCTGCATTTGTGTCCACTGCTAATTAAGACGGGTATTGTAGTCCTTAACAGCCTCGTAAAAGCAATGAGGCACAGATGGAAGCTCCGCAAAGCTCGGCGGTATTGAGGGTGAGGTTAAATGAGCAGAGAATAAAGAGTGCTCTGGCCTCTGCTTCACTGTGTTTTCTCACTCATGTAGTCTTGGACAGGGCAGGGTTTAGGTATGTTAGTCTGACCAGCTCAGCTCCTAACAGTGACCGCAGGCCTATAGTAAAACACTAGGAATTAAACCGCAACCATATTTAACACAGCAGGTACAATAAACAAAGCTTTTAAAATCTGTCATTAAGCCGGGGATAAAAGGGTAACCTGCCTGCATAATTACAAATTTTAAAAACAGGAGATTTCTTGAAGCATCAATGCATGACCAGTTAATGATACCGTGTTTAGATCCTTGACTTGATGTCATTCTTTTGTAAAACCGTATGACATCAATGCAAGGTTGGGAATATGTATGTTTTGACCTAATTTAGTAATAACAGTGAGTCAGACATATCACATTTTAAGAGACACCTCATATGAGGCTGTTTGTCTTGTCTGTAAATTATACTGCAAACTTTAAAGATCATGTTAGCTGATTGGATGTACAGAGAGAGACATAGCCTTACAACATAGTATCCTAACCAATCACAAGCAGTGGCTGGTGAGATTGCCTAAAGTGGATGCATAAATCAGTATGTCATGTTTAAAACATGGCATCACCCTTAAAATAAAGCCCTTAAGATAAAAAGGAAGACCAGTTCATGTGATGTTATCGAAGTCACGTATTGGGGACCTTGTTTTCTCTGCCAAAAGCCACATCTTTTTCTCTTTTTCTCCTTTGTGGTTGACAAGCAGCAGCTGTGGTGAAACAGGTCTGAGTTGGAGCAGCAATGAGCAGATGGTCAGCTGCAGTGACAAAGAGAAACTGTGGTTCTGCAGTGACAGAGCAGCGCTTGACTGTAGGAGGACGTAAATCAGAGTTGCAGTATTGGGTAATGCCAGCAGCCAAGATTTGATGAAATGTAATCATGCAAAAAAGCAAACTTAAATATCTTTTAATAAGGGTTGCAGGCTTCCTTCGGACCCAATGAGTATTTCTAAAGCTGGGGTACTCCTTCCTCAGACATCTCAAGAGTAAAATTTTAATCTGTGCTGGTGCATGATCCAATTGTGCTTAAGCTTCGGGAATGAAATCATGGCCAGACATTCTCCTTAACGATTTTCTGATAGGGAGCAGAATTCATGGTTTCACTGAGTATAGCAAGTCGCCCAGGTGCTGAAGGAGCAAAGCAGGCCCTGACATTACACTATCATCTTCTCTGTTCTGTTGGTTGTTATGAGTTTCTTTGGATGGTGGCATGATGTGTTGTTGTTGGGGTTTTTTTTTTAGATTTTTTAGACTACTTCACTTTATTTGACAGGCTTGATTCTTCGATCACCTTCTAATACATTTAATAGTTGCTGAGAAATTTCTAGACCACAGTGTGAAGTGGTTTAACCAACGGGGTGGCTGTAGCTCAGGTGGCAGAGCAGCTCAGCCACTAATCAGAAGATCGGTAGTCCGATCCCACGCTGCCTCCTGGCTGCATGCCAAATATCCTTGGGCAAGATACTAACCCCATGTTTGCCTACTGGTGGTGGTCAGAGGGCCTGGTGGCGCCAGTGTCCGGCAGCCTCGCCTCTGTCAGTGCGGCTACAACGTAGCTTGCCATTGCCAGTGTGTGAATGTGAGTGTGTGTGAATGGGTGAATGACTGAATATAGTGTAAAGCGCTTTGGGGTCCTTAAGGACTGAGTAAAGTGCTACCCCACATAAGGCATGCATGCCTAGGCTTAGTTGCATCTGCAAACCACATTGCAACCCATCTCATCTTTGCTCCTTTGTAACTGCAGTTTTTGACTAAATCAACATAAAGAGCTCTCAGCCACACTACGTCCTATATCTTACTGTAACTCAGCAGTACAGACAGTTTTCCCACGGTTCCTCACAGTTGTCCCTTGTACATTATTTGCATAACCAAAGCTTTGCTGCGGCTTGGAAACACTTCCTCCCTCTTTTGCTGTGATTTTTCCTATTTGCCACTGCTATAGAGTGGTAAACTATAGTAAACATTTAAAAGGGATATAATGCGGTTGCAAAAACCTCAACAAACCTCTGATGTACAGTTAAATTCTACGACTGTTTTTATTCGCAGTTACGGTTGCTGGCATCGTGGCCTGTAAGCTATTGTAGATGGCCAAGGTCATTTGGTTTTGGTCAGGGTCCACTGACAGACAGCCTATTCTTGCAAGTGAAAACACAGCTAATGAACAGAAGAGCTGCCAAAGATAACTTCAGTGAAATTCACCATAACAAAAAACAATGGTTTTCCTGTGCCATTGCTGAAGTGTCTTCTGCACTTGACTACAGTAGAATTGTCTTGTAATCACAGACATAGCTTTTGATAAATGAACAGTAGGCTGTTTCTGTTAACCCAATCCCAGCTGAAGTAATTATGTGATGGCAAGAGCAACATTACACAAAACTGCCCGAAGCGGCTTTTACTGCAAGGACTGGAAGTTTATCTGAAGACGCAGGAACCACAGTGGAGCTTCTGTGGAGCAGATTTTCTTTTTTTATGATTGATTGTTTGCCTTTTCCTGTTTTCATTCATCTGTTCTAGTCATAACCAAGTGACCAAGTCTAACCAAGTGGAGAAAGATGAAATTGTGCTTTATAGATGTTTTATAGAGTTTTTAGGCAGGCTGAAGTGAAAGTAAGATATTACAGGAATGATGAACTTAGAAAGAGAAAGTTATCTGCTGAGATTGAAATTAACAGATAAATCAATCTATTTTTTAAAAAAATGTTGTAGAGTATTGAATGACTTAGGTGAGCAGAGAGTGTCTGTGAGGTAAGGAGAAGAATCATTTAGCCAGGCAATTATGGTCTGCTCATCATAGGGCTGGAACAGAGGTAAGATGGAGGGGTAGTCAGTAATTGGAAGCGAACCCCACAATCTTGACCCCGAGCATTACTGCTCTGGCAAACACAGTCCGCAACTTGGCAGTTGTGACTTTCCATTGCAAAGTTATTCCCTCACCCTTTTGTTGAGGCTTTTTACAGGATTTTTGTGTGTCAATAACACCTCAGCATACAGACTCAAGGAGCCACATCTGGATGCATCCATAAATCTGCACAAAATAATGTTGCAGTGTTTCCAAGCAGGCTTTCTACTAAGGTTTTCCTCATACATATAGCTTTGACCCAGGCATCGTGGTACTCCTATGAATAACATGAGGTTATGGCAATGTGGCTTTTTTCCAAACGCACTTACATTATGAATTTAATTATATTTCAGGACATCAATCATCTTTCATTTTGATCCATCATTAATCAAGAAAATGGCTAATAAGTGCTGCTCCTTGTCTTGATTGCAAGTCCTCCCTGCCTCATTCTCTACTGTCCAGAGCATGCAAAGCATCAGTCACAGTGTTGTATCCAGGTGTGTGGCAGACGGCGTGAGAACCCCATCTCAAGACTCTGGAGACAGACGTGCACTGGAGTGTAGCTTTATTGCTGAGTTACATATGCTTAGAATCCTACACAAACTGGGGCATTACTACGAACAGACACAGAGAGTGACAGGAAGAACAACAACAATGTGACAAAGAACTAAGTAAACTGAGGGCTTAAATAAACACAATGGGCAATCAGGGAGACACAAGGTAACACAGGTGAACCAAATCAGACTAACGAGAAAGGGAAATAGAACTGAACATAATGCACACATTACAAGAGACTGTCACAATAAAACAGGAAGCTTATGGCTCAGGCACAGGAAGATGGGGAAAGAAACACTGAGACGAGACTGACTAAATATCGAGAGCAAGGGACGCAGAGAGCAGAGAGAGAGACAGAGGGTGACATAACACAGACGAGACCAAGACAACCAGGAGGCAAAAGGGAGCTGACTTAATGAAAAAGTAGCTAAGAGTGCTGTTGTTTGCAGTGGGCCACAGGCTCTGTTTCCTCTGACTATGAACTTAATGAAAGAAAAGAGAAGAAAACAGACTCTGCCTCTCATTATTGCTGTAACAAAACATATTCCAAAATGATTTTCATTTCAGTACGCCACTCAGCCTCTGATTGATTCTGAAATGAGCAAATGCCCCTAAAACCCTGTTACCATTAACAGCCTTTCCTTTTTGACAGTAATGGCTCTGTCGCTTCATTCCAAGCTTTTGCCTGACCTAGACATTTTAAGTGATTCAAATAAGCCTGAGAGAGTACGAAAAAACAGATCCACTTACAGATTCAAGTGGGCATTAAAAACATTTGCTGTGCATCACGCTGGTTTCCTCCCGAAGAGGTGGCCAATTTCACCTTCATTCATATCCAACTGTGCATGTCATCCAAAAAACAAAATATAACACAACACACACGGGAACCAAACCACAAAATGAGAGAACTCTATTCATATTACGGCCTGTTGATACTCTTACTAAGATACCTTTGTGACATGTTAAATTTAGAGTGAGGGCAACCAAAGTGTTTTTTAGTGTTTGTAAATGAAGTGTCACTAAATGTGCTTTACATAAGATTAATGGCATCATTATAATTACTTCTATTATTGTTATTATCAGTAGCGGGATAACTGTTTTACATAGTAACAGTGTGACAAGTCATTAAGTATGGCAGAGAGCCTGTACTGGCAGCAAGTGTATTAAGCTGCCACATTACTCATGGCAGTTAGGATGTTTTATCACCATGCCAAGCTGCAGTTAGCCTGGTTCCCAATTTTAGTTGTTTTTTTAAAGCCTTATTTGTTAAGAAATGACTAAGACGTCCGCTGAAAGCCTTATTTTGTTCCATGAAGAGGGAACTTCTCTCTTTAGCAGTTATGCTTCTATCATTAAGTATAAAGTGTGTGTTAAGGAGATACTGATTTGTCCATCTTGTTCTAAAAGGATAATATTCTCGTAGTTTTGCTTCAGGTGAAGGTATTCACGCTAACTCAGTGTGGCAGCAGACACTCCAGTTTCAGTTGGGAGGACTTAACCTAGACTTTAAATGCAGGATATCATTGTGTCAGTTATGATATATGAAGTGCAGAAAGCCTTGTGAGTGCTACTGAACCCTTTTTCTTGTTATTTTTAGAATTCCACTGAAATCTGAACTACACATAAGAAAAAAGGGATTTTCACATAATCTTACCTCTGGAAAAAGACTTCAACTTTGTATAGTACTTTTTTTTTATCATAGCAATTATTAAAACAGACTAGCTTATCAGCTCCTTTGCTAAACTGAAAGGACTTGATTCTGAATTGATTAATGTGGTAGCAAGGTGTTAAGTCACTGCTTGCTGTATATTATAGTCCCACACTCACAGTGACTAAGAGAATAAATAAAGCTAAATTGTTCTTTTAAGAGAGTACTAGTGGAAATGTGTTGAGCTGCCAGGGCATGCTCTGAGGACATTGTTTATTTAAGAGGGAAAATTACTGATTTAAAAATCATCTGACACTAAAGTGCAAGTCCAAAACCATCGCACAAATGTCATTACTATAGGAACCAGGCTAGATGACACTTAAACAAACCCCTGCCTATCAAGACAAATGATTAAAGGCCCTGTCAGCCTGCATCTACTGACATTAGAAAATCAGAGAAAGTCAGTCTGCGGCTGATTCTTTCAGTATGCCCATTTTTGGTTCATTTCTAAAAGGCCCTAACCAACACATCACTCATGTCTATAAAATCAGCACGCACGCTTGATCCTTTGTTAGCAGCGGAAAAGACTGAAATCTAAAAGCAAAGACTTACATAAAAGATCAGAGCGGATAGAATCCGTACAAAAACTTTACATTTTATACAAATAATGACTTCAAGGAGAGACAATAGTAAAGGAGAGATATGACAACAGCATGCGAGTGGAAAAAGTGACACAGCTAGTCGTGAATGAGTGAAAGCCCCCATAAAAATAACATGTGGTGATGGTATAACATCCTTGATGTACGCAAGTTGGTGCTCTATATCCATCGCTGCTATTGATGTATTCACAGACTGCTGTTAATAACATCTTCCTGGCAAACATATGATCCAAAAGTAATGGGCACATGTGGATAATGCAATGGTTTACTGCTATCAACCAGCTTTTCCACTGAGGGTCATCAAGTGATTTGTCAAAGTCATACTAATTGTTGTCACTGCTTAGGTTTCCTTGATCATGCCTAAAGTCTGAATGTCAGTCCTGTAGCTCTCCTGTAGTTACACAAAAATAAACAGATCACATAACCATGAATGATACCACCGGTCTGAAGTTTTGAACTTAATCTTGACTTTTATTATCATTATCGCAGCTCAGCTCAAATATATTTGTTAATCTTATATCACTGGTTGTTTTAGTTTCACTGTCTAGACTGTTAGATGTGTAGCATTTAATAGAAGAAAAGTGTACAAGCATAATGAAATCACAATAGTTTAAACTTTTAAGGTGCCAAAAGGCACCTTATCTGATTGTAATGTGAAAACTTGAAACATCCACCACACATGGAAGCACTTTTCAATTAACTTTACATATAAGCAGAATTAATGAAATAAAAAACAAAACGGGGATTTCTTGTGAAATAACCTGTCAGACGGGAGTTATTATTTAAAGCCGAGTATTTTAATATGTCTCAAAAATCGGGGCGATCGTGGCTCAAGAGTTGGGAGTTCGCCTTGTAATCGGAAGGTTGCCGGTTCGAGCCCCGGCTTGGACAGTCTCGGTCGTTGTGTCCTTGGGCAAGACACTTCACCCGTTGCCTACTGGTGGTGGTCAGAGGGCCCGGTGGCGCCAGTGTCCGGCAGCCTCGCCTCTGTCAGTGTGCCCCAGGGTGGCTGTGGCTACAGTGTAGCTTGCCATCACCAGTGTGTGAATGGGTGGATGACTGGATGTGTAAAGCGCTTTGGGGTCCTTAGGGACTAGTAAAGCGCTATATAAATACAGGCCATTTACCATAGATGGGGATCAATAAAACTTCATGGAAAGACCGTATCCAACAATCATGGAATCATCGTCTCTTAATACTGCCTGCACTTACTAATTCAAGCAAAGACAGAAATGGAAGACTCCAGATCTGTGCTCTCCTTCCGGGAGTCAGAGCTATTATACTCAAACTGCTGACTCGTGCTTTTGATGTACTTGATGTCAGAAGCATGTCCGTCAGACAATTTCACCACTTAATACATATTTAATCTGAGTGTGTTTGTATCTTTATCTTTTCCTTTTCTTTCTTATAAAGTGTCTTATTGTGTGCTCTGTTCAATCATCTCAAAGAAAGTCAATGAACAAAACAGCAAACGCAATGTCAGATGAAATTCTGTCAAACTACCACTGGAGAACAGAATTTACAGGAGATGCACCAAGTTTTGTTTTCAGAGTCGCGCTTGTTGCTGCACCTGCTGCACTACCCCCAAATCAGCTAATACCAGAGTGATGGCCTAGTCTCTACAGCAAGTCAGGACTATGAAGAGTCTCAGCATGTCATCATCCAAGTTAGCTGACTGATGCTATAGTAGTGTTTGCTGATGGTAGGTTCAAACAATGCCATGCTCCACACAAGTTAATGATAGGCAGGCAAAGAAGCAAAAGTATTGCTTTTGATGTGGAACTGCTACTGACTGCAAAAGAAAAGCAGCCTCTTCTAGAGTAGGTCATGATTACACCTGCACTTTGGTCCAAAGTGAAATTCAGACAGATTTACTTGGGGCACATTGGTTCACATCTAATTTATTGAGCACTTGAGTCGTACAGAGATTCTGTTAAATGTTAAAGTCACACATGCAGCTTAGGTCTTTAAATTATTTTTTGATGACACTGCAACTCAGGAGTATAAAGGGATTAGGAACATTAAGCTCTGGGCATAGAATCCATGTCAGTAGGATCAGCTCATTGTTGGTTCTGGACTTTCAATAAATGTATGTGCAATAAAAAATAAAGGGAAATGGTTAGCCTTCTCATTTCCTTTGCAGTATATGTTTTAACACTTTTAATAGATGGTTAATTCAATATAGAATCACACTATTGTGCAGAGTATGACTTGACAAATTGTTGTCAATCATAGGCCCCTCTCACCTCTGATGCATATTCCTGTAGGTTGCCAGTCACTGGAATAAGCATTTTCTGAAGTGGAGACTTGAGCTCGGGTCCCAGCAGAGGGATACCCCCAGCCTTACAAATGGTTCATAATGCTAAAGCCCCACAACAGGCCACTTCTATATCGTCCTCCTGGTTGGGAATCAGGCTGGCTAAATTAGGAAGGCAGTCCAGCAGCTTTACCTGATTGGAGATATAGACACCCCTAAACTTACATGTAGACAGACAGATAAAGCTGTGGAACTAAACTGAAAAGTTTGCCTGCAAGATTTGGGTAATAATTGATGGTTCCAGATGGAAATAGCAAGTTTTTGGCCCTGATTACAGGTGTAATTAAAGTTCTATTACCACTGGGTCTGAGAGGATGAAAACACCAGAGATGCTAGGAGTGGAAAACTGTCAGGATAGATGTTGATGTTAGGTCTGAAAAGCCCAGTGTGACCATTTATGGCCATCATTCTGTGTTCTAATCCATAGTTCCTGGCCAGCAAGACAGACCAGGCAAAGCTATTACGGACTGCACAGTTCAAAGGTGGTCTTGTAGCATAGCGTGAAATTAATCTGCCTCCGTGAGCAACTTGCACATGAGAACATCCGATTTGGGGCTGAGGAAAATATACAAGGCATGGTGGCTTTAATCAAAGGTCCCTCCGTCAACAAACATAAATGCAGGTCAGAGGATGTAGGAGACATTCTATCTGGTACCCAGCACCCACTTTCTAATTTAAAAAAACTGGATGACCACTATCGGGCATTTACTGTGTGAAAAGGGAACATAATTCTTTGATTCAAGGAAGCTAAAACAACAACAAAATTTTTTACCCTTTGAACTATGTTAATATATAGATTTCATCAGAATAAAACACATATTTTCACAAAAGTGTCCAAGTTTTCTGAAGTTAGTACAAAAGAGTACTACATCATAAACAAGCTGACCTGTTTTCAAGGAAAATCTGCCACTGTTGGACATTTTTCGTTATTACCAGTACAGAAAGATCAGGTTCAAATCTGCAGTGTTTTTTCCTGCTGCATTCCTCACCATGGGATTGTAGAGCTTGAGCCATGTCACACTCTGAACTTACATTTTACTGTGCTTACACTCACCAGTTTATTGATACCACCATATAACCTGACATTTCTTCTTGCTCTGTGGAACTTGGCCACGTTAGCGATGGTCTCGGCAGCTAAGGCCTTCAGTTCCTTGACTGGTGAGTCCAGGATCTTCACTATGCTCTGCACGCCTCTCATGTCAACAATAACCCGACAGATTAGAGATCCAATCTAATCACAAGAACACACATTAATATTAAATATGACTA
Organism: Simochromis diagramma; assembly: GCF_900408965.1. Lineage (NCBI taxonomy): Eukaryota > Metazoa > Chordata > Actinopteri > Cichliformes > Cichlidae > Simochromis > Simochromis diagramma. The sequence continues at coordinate 1,160,441 of NW_024387503.1, read as the reverse complement.
GTTAAAAATTTAATTTGTTTTATGACAGAGAAACTTTTTAAGCAGCCAAATATTCATTTCCACTGAAAGTAGATAAAATGTTGCAGTACAACCAAGTTGAAAAGCACCAACCCACACATCTCATTAGGAATGCTATAGAATAATTGCTACCCCATTTTTTAAACAGCATGCTTTCTACCTTGCACTCATGTTTCTGAAACTAAAACACAAGCTGGCACACATGGCCAGCTCTGTTCATGCCAGCAGGCCATGCAGGTCCAACTTTGCCATGGCAACTCACTTTGCATTTGTGTTCATCTGTATCCAGCAAGTTAAGGAGGACTTTAAGGCCACCTGTGTCCTGGATAGCCATTTGGCATGACTCCTGCATCAAATTAGTCCATCATGGCACAAAGAGTGTCAACAGTGACTATCTGGTCACCATCCTGAAACAATAATTTCAAACACAAATGAATTAAAAAGTAGGAGAGGAGGAAATAACTGAACATTAAGAAAAGCCTCCCTCCATTCCCTCGGACTTCTCCTTCCTCTTACACTCATTGTGTTGTTTCTCTTTATAATGCTACTCCTGCTGTTTTGTTTATGCCATGGTCTTGTTCTGTATGTGTTTAGCGTTGTCGTGGTTAACACTGATGGAATGAAATAATTTGCTAACAAAGAGCACGGTGCTCTGGTTTCATGCAAAAAAGGACAGTATTAACACTGAAACCCTGACACTAATTTTAAGTTAGAATTCAAAAGTTGTGTGTTTTGTCAGTTGCTATATACACAAAAATCAATTTAGACCAGTGATTAGCAACTTAGTAACTACAACACTACTCAGTCAACAAGTGGTTTGAGGGAGGAAAGTCTGGTCTTTGATTTAAATTCAAGCCCCTCGACAAATATGGGAGAGGAAATGGAACTGATTAGATTTTATTGCCACTTAACTTCAATGTGTTCACAAAAAACAGAAAAAAAGAAAAAAGAAGAAAGAAACAATACGGACTTAAAATAGTGCATGTGTGGTCAAATGCTGTCATGCGCCGCAGTTGCAGAACCTTAATTTTATTTTATTGTTTTTTCCTTAAATTTAGAGTCCAAATACTAGTTTTTGTTGGTTTTTTTCGTATACTCTTTACATAAATCCACATAATGTCCTAGCTGTGGATGGATGATGACAGCATTACAGCACTTGAAATACCAGCGTTACAGTTCTTGCTTTGTGATGGTTAAATGCAGGCAGTGGTGGTGTTTTTGCTTGTTTATGACTGTGTTTAGTCTGAATCACATGCAGTTATGTAACAAACTTGGTTCACATACAATGTTTTCCATCATGACATTGAGTGTTCACAGCAAAAAATGCAAAAGTTTTATTCAGCTTTGACATTCATTTCAATTCAGCTTTATTTATATATCATCAAATCACATCAACAGTTGCCTCAAGGCGCTTTACATTGTAAGGTAAAGACCCTACAACAATGCAGAGAAAACCCCAGCAGCCAGATGAGCCCGAGTGGGAATAAACAATCCCTTTTAACCAAAAGAAACCTCTGACAGAACCAGGCTCAGGGAGGCTTAGGGTTGGGGGTCAGGCATGTCACTGAAACGTCCAGTCTAAAATATTCTGGCAAGTGAACCATCAAATATTGCTCCCTTTATTGCACTGATTAAAACATGGCACTGATAGATTCTCCTATAGTAACTTCAAGGCTGCCTCTATGATTCCAAGGCAAACTTTGCACAAACAACTGTGAGACTTCACGAGTTATTTCACGCAAAAACAGGACATGAATCTATCATGTTCTGCTAACAGCTACCCATATATGTAGAAAACAGCCAGCGAGTTTTAAGCAGCTGTTGGAGGGGCTGGCTGATCTGGTCAGGCCTATAGCATGGTCTCAAGTAGTGTTTGATCATATCTCGCTCACAAAGCAGTACTCAGCAGGATAACAGGCACATGTGTTCCCCATATCATGACGCGAGCCTAAATGTGAACCATTTGTCCATTAACAGCAGTGGATCTACTGCTTCCTTTGTCTCCTTCACTCTCACTCTTCAAAGGGTTCGGCGGGCGAGTTTCGTACCTTGTAAAAACAACAAAAAAAGCTGTGTTTAGGAGTGATAGCTGGGAGAAAAACAGATCATGTGCTTTCAGTTTTGGTAGCTTTGGTCTTGAAGTTTTGTCGACATTCTTTAAAATACTGACAACATCTGACAATCTTTTATGGTGAAAGATCTTTGACTTTCTCCAAGCGTGATACAGGCAGATGCTCAAGATGGAACAAATTCAACCACCATTCGACCTCAGAACAAGAAATTCAAAGTAGTTCCAGCAAGTTTAATATCTGTTTCATGAGGCCTGGTGAGTGTTTGCATGTTTGGAGGGGGCAAAGACAAGTGAGTCAACAATGTGTAACAACAGCCGTCACGCAAATTCTGCTACATGATTCACCAGTAGGCTGCAAAGGTCTTTAATATCAAAAGGAAAATCAAAGACTAGAAGCCATAGGTGATTTAAGACCCTTTTTTTTAATCAGAGCACCCCTAAAGATAACTATTAAGAGTATTAACAATAGTTTATTTTAGCATTATTTTCTGTAATTATCTTCAAATGTTAGACTTTCCTAATTTTCCTATTAACGACAGCACAGGATAGATTGATATCATGTTAAAGTCTCTCACACAAAAGGTGTTGGTGTTTTAGCAGCATCTTTTATCATTACCCGAATAACTTTCATTGTTGCTGCAGAAAGAAGATGCTGAGGTAATTTCATGACACACATCAGTGGTGCTTATTTAAAATTATAAAGCTGTAGCTTCCATTTTACCCACATTCATTGATGATGAGGATTTCACAAATGTAAGAAGTGTGTTGTCCTGTGGTTGACTTTCTCTTATAAAAATTATTATAACATTATATTTTTACTTATACTTCTACTAAATATAGCATACTGATATGGATGCTATCGTTTTATAGGATTCCTACCACTCTGAACATGGCTCAAAGAGGCTGGCTGCCACTACATTGATGTGTCCGACTACAAATCTGTTTACATGATGCTCTGTGCTGAGTCTGCATAATAATGGGAGAGGTTGTATGAATTCAAAAACAGTTTGTGTTGTGGAAGGGTGATTTTCCAGTGTCTATACTGAATAATGTTACTTTAAGTGCTTAATGATTTGGTGGACTGCCTCTATGTGATTACCAGACTGAAATAACGTTGTGCATGTTTCTCAGCTGCTTTGCTACAAATAGTTATTTAACTTCTTTAAGGACTGAGCCTTTGAGTAAACACCAATATGCAGTTTTTAAATGATGATTTCATTTATAAAGAGAAAAAAGCTATCCAAACCTACCTGGCATTATGTAAGTAATCAACCCCTAATACTAACAAGAGGTTGTGCCACCCTTGGCAGTAAGAACTGCAATCAAACATTTGTGATAAATGGCAAACCGGCAAGTCTTTCACATCACTGTGGAGGAATTTTGGTCCACTCTTCTTTGCAGACTAGATTTAATTCAGTCATACTGTAGAGTTTTCAGGCATGAACGACCTGTTTACGGCTATGCCAAAGCATTTCAATTGGATTCAAGTCTGGATTGGACCACTCCAAAACCTTCAATTTGTGTTTTGAGCCATTCAGAGATGGACTTGCGGGTGTATTGTTGGGTCATTGTTCTGCTGCATAACCCAAATTCTCTTGAGCTTTGAGACACAAACCGATGATCCAGCGTTTTCCTTCATAATTTTCTGGTAGAGAGGAGAATTCATGGTTCCATCAATAGCGTAAAATTGTACAGGTCCTGAAGCAGCAAAGCAGCCCCAGACTATCATGCTACCACTTCCATGTTTGAATGTTGGTATGATGTAGTTTTTATGAAGTGCTGTTAGTTTTATGCCACATGTCACGGGACATAAACCATTCAAAAAGTTCTGTCTGATCAGACCACAGAATATTTTCCCAGAAGTCTCAAGACGTTTTTGTTAAATGTGAGATGAGTCTTTCAGCTGTTTTGGCTTGGAACATTTTGCCCAGTGTCTTTGTCTTGGCTGAATCATGAATGCTGATCTTGACTGAAACCGGTGAGGCCTGAAGTTTTTCACATGCTGTTCTGTTTTTTTTTTTTCTTATATCAGTCATCAGTGCACTCTTACAGCAATGTTGTGTGAAATACTTTGTCAGATAGGCCTGGGTCCCTTTAAACTTTTTCTTCCCTTAATAAATTAAATCTTTATTTAAAAACTGTATTTTGTATTTAGACAGGTTACGTGTTTGTAATATGCAAATATGCAAAAAACACCAAACAATCCCCCCCCCCCCCCCAAAAAAAAAAAAAAAAAAAAAAAAAACAAAAAACAAAAAAACTCAGAGAGCGGCAAACACTTTATCAAAGCACGATATCATGTGAATTACTTCTGATAGTATCATTACTGTGAATCCTTTTAGCTGCATTAATCATGGAAAAGAAAGATAAAAGTGCCTTTTTTAGTTTGCACAGCTCTTTGGTCAACCTGGCAATGAACTTGCCTTGACATTGAGTTGTTTAAAGCCATACAGTGAGGCTAGGGAAAAATCATTAAAAAAAAATCATAATACAAATAAATTCATACTACATATACTGTACAGCTTAGTTAATGTATTAAAATACCAGGGACAGATACATCCCAACCACTTTCCTATTAAGAACACTTTGGATTTGTCACCATGTAATTAATAAGCTTCATTAATAATCATATAGCAATAATTGTAATAATAATAATAATAATGTCTGATGAAATTGCAGTAGAAAATGGGTTAAGAAGGGATTAAGCAGTAGAGGATCCAATTGCATTCACAAGCTCCAATGGTGAACTTGATATCAGCCACATAAAGATGCTTTACACATTTTTTCTCTTCCTTTACTGCAGGTGTCTCGGCCTTGAGCTACTAAATAGCTGCAGCCTCCACAGTACTGAATGGAGGTCTTATTCTAGTCTGGTTTCCTCTGGAGCAGCAGACTAGATACTGCAGACACAGACTGCCCTGCCTGAGCCTCTGTCGGTCTATAAATCACAGCACTGAGTATGTGGGAGCTGGGATGGGGTTAACAGTGCTGTCAATGATAGCCTGTTGACCTCAGACATTCAGACATTTTGTGTGTGTGTGTATGTTTGTGTATGTGTGTGTGTGTGTGTGTGTGGAGGGCTCAGTGGGATATTTCTATTTTTGTGTGTGTTACCTGAACATCCTTTCAGCAGGGGTTAACATGCATTTTAAGCATGGTGCTCAAATACATAGGAATGTTTCAGCAATGCTGGATTGGAGACAGGGGGACTTGGGCCACTCAGAGTGTTTCATACCAATTATTGTAACACAAAATGATTCAGACTTAGCAGTTTTCATACTTCTGTGCAGTCTACTTCATACTTCTGTGCAGTCTGGAGGGGAGAGGGAGGGGAAACAGGAGGACAAAGGAGGGGGGAACAACTAAGCTGTAGTGCCTCTTCACCTCACTGTACAATACCTTGTGCAATACTTTTTGTAAATAGTCAACAGTGCAATAGACTCAATACTTGAAATGTGCAATTCACTTGTATTTTTATTTTTTTTATTCCTATTTATTCTATTTATCCCCTTTGTATATTTTATTTATATTTGTCTCTGTATTTATATATGTGTGTGTGTGTATATATATATAACAATTCTGTAACTGTAACTTCGGTCGTTGCTGTGCTTTTTGGAAGTCGAATTTCCCAGAGGAACCCACCCGAGGGATTAATAAAGTTCTATCTTATCTTATCTTATCTTATCTACAGCAGACATAGAGAGAACAAACCCATCCCTTTCATGGGAAGAGTACTAAAAGGACAGAATGACTGATTACACGTTGTTTCTTGACTCATATTTGATCTCCTGTAATATTAAACCTGATCACTTAATAGGGTTGGCAGTCATAAAATGAGCACAGTACATGTTGGGCAAAGACTCGGGTCTTTGCAACCCAAAGACCCGAGTCTTTGGGTTGCAAAGACTCGGGTCTTTGCCCAGTTGAGCTGAACAGTTGCTTGACTCAGGAACCAATGCAATGTTTTTTGTAAAAATAAATCTCCACATTAGACATGCTATAAATGCATTACATGCACTAAAAGCACAATTGTTTTAACTGAGTGCTGCAGTTATTAAAAGCAGCATCAGGAACAGATAATTATTCACAGTACAACATAATTAACTCCAAATTCACTGCTGTTGAGAAAATGACATGACATTGGGATTTTGCACACTGGAGATGAATTTCAGTGCAGCCATTAGCTGGACGGCCGTCATTAGAGGAGCACAGGGCAGTAGTGCTGGTAGTACTGGGACTGCCCAGCAGAGGGGGAGAAACCATAATGAGGGCTGAACACAATGTTGTGTGTGTGTGTGTGCGTGTGTGTGTGTGTGTGTGTGTGTGTGTGTGTGTGTGTGTGTGATGTGATGTATTTTAAAGCTAAGGAGAAAGTCTGCTCTAACAGTGACACCTTAGAAACTTTAAAAATCTGATGACAAAAAACATTTAGTTAAGAAAAAACGAAAAAGCAAATTTTCTTGTTTTAAAATGACAATTATTAAAATCTTTACAGCACAAAGTTTATGTGTGAACTGGTAACATATTTTACATGAGACAAAATATTTTGTGAGAGTGTGTTTGTTTTGTTGTTGTTTTGTGTTTAGAAAGCCATATGTCTAACATCACTGATAGCAGCTAGTGTATTTGTATTTGTTTAACATTGCTTAGTCCCGATAAGTAAAGCAGCTCTTCTTTTGACTCCTCTGCATTTTTTCCATAGCCTGTGCGTTTATAATAATTCGCAGAATTCGTGTCCTAGCATGCACAACCTTTATAAGCATAAACACATTAGGATACAGGTAGTTTACAACTAACGAATAAGGAGCGTAAATTAAAGTTTTCATCTATACACACTTACAATCATGTTACCATAGCATAGCCACAGGTCACCGTTATGCAGGTACAAAAACAAACACGTCGGCAAATATTCTTACATAAATATCATTAAAACACAAAACAGAACATCCATGTGTCACTTTATGAACTTGTTAAACATCCTAGAGTACAAATGGCTGTCTATAGTGCGAAGGAGAAGGAGAAAAAAGATCTCCTCCTAAAATAAAACAGATATTTAACTTGGCTCATGGTAGCTTTCAGTGTCTGATGGTAATGATATTATAAAATGACGACTAGACAAACCCCATAAATAACTGTGCTGTGTGGCGTCCAGACAGATAGAAAGCTGGGACATGTTGGTTACGGCATTGTTGCATTGTATTGAAGCAGGATTGCACACACAACCCTAAAGCTCATGCCACAATCCCACTGAAAAGCACAAAATCTAAAAACCAGAGAGTTTTTTGTTTTTCTTTTTTTAAATCTGAATTTCGTATCGTTTACATCTTTTTTTTTTTCTTTTTTCTGGAACGGAGCAACAGCCTGCTTTTAGAGTGGGAATTTCCTTCCATTATATTCTGTTTAGCTAAGCTAAAAATATTCACCAGGGCTTGTACTTTATGGCAGTGTTTTCTATAAAAGTTTTACTTGCACTGTGAATGATCTTATTTAGCACCAAGCTATGGGCTTCGGAAGCCAAATCAGCAACATCAGGAAATCCCACACTGTGTAAAAATATGAAATCTAGACTAATGTTACACACTGAAATAACACTCATTTTCTTTCAACTGAAACAGCATTTGAGGTATTGTTACGGCTAAATACCAAAGGACAGGCATGCAGCAAAATACGTTCCTTGAATATCATCTGTCTGAATGATGCTGTGCACATAAACAGATAACTGGGCCCACTGAGTGAGGCAGGGTAATTGCTCAAGTCAAGCGGTCGGAGGTATTCACAGCCAGTCTGGGCCATTGTCATTCTGTCCTCTTTTTCTTTTCCTTCCATGTTTTGACACATTAATATTCACCATATGCCCCGTCAGACCTATCACGAGTGCATTTCATTTTTATGCTTCTGCGGTGTGGGCAAACGATGCATGCAGCTGCTGCCGTCAGACAGCTCTTTCCCCCTGTGCACTTGGCTCGCATGTGCAACCAAACAGGCCTGTGTCAGAAACCAGGAATCCACGAGCCGAGTCTACCACTTCAATAAACATCTCCCTGCAAAGCACCATTTTAAATGGGAGCGACCTACACTTCATTTCATCTGACATCCCTTTTGTCGCTGAGTGTGCCTTGATGTGATTGAACAAAACAGACAGGTGGAATTATGTGAAAGGAAAATATCCCATTATAAGTTCTGGTGCACATCCATGGCTAAATATTATTTTCCTTGAAATGCAATTGTGGAGAGTTTGTGGAAATTTGTATGCTGATTCAGGTCAACATCAAGATTCTTGTACAGACAGCAGGAAAAGATCTAGTATGTCTGTGGCTCAGTTCAATTCACTGTTTTTGGATGAAATCCATGAGAGGAACGAAACACTGTTGTGCAGAGTGAACTTCTCATACCTTGAGATACTTGACCAGTTGAATACTGGACTTGCCCGTATTCATAGGGCAGGTCTGTGTTAGTCTCTGGATGGCGATATGCCTGCTCCTCTTCCTCTTCACTCTCAGTGGAGCTCTCACTGGAAAGTTCCAGCTTCGGACTAAAGATTGCAACACCAAACGTTTGGGACAGACAATAGAGATAAATAGAGGGATGGACTATAAGATCATAAAATCTCTTGTCTGGTGTTTTAAGCAGGAAATAAAGCTGGTTATCCCACACAAGAAGATCCATTAAAGACCGAAATTCAAGTCTTCACAGAATTTAGTAGCAGGAAAATAAAATTGGAGTCAATATCATGAGGGGAATGGAGCCGTTATCATACAGAGTCAAAGTTCTTGCTGTATACTGATGCAAACAGAAATGCAGATGGTGTTTTAAAGCTGCATGGGCCACTTGGATGAATGTATCATGAAAATACGGCACTGTAGAGCAATGAAATCTGGTACACATTCAAATGGGCCCACTGAGAGGCAGTTCCCAGGTACATGCAAATAGCATTTCCAGGGGAGCGTATTATCAGACGGGGCTAGCTGATAGATGGGGTTTTTTCCACTACACAGTATGATAAACACTGAACAAGACCTTCCTGTGGCTGTCAGGCCTACACTGATGTGAGGTGATGAGTGTGACTGAGTGAGTGCACCCCGGAGTCTTTATTGCATGTATAGAAAATGATGATCAGCAAAGATTGATGTCAGTGACTTAATGATTTATTACACTTGCAGTTTGTATACAGACAACATTCAAGTATGGAGATGGCTTATGTGCTGTACCTGCCAAAAGCCATACAAGGAAAAACCTTTTACTTAGCTTCTTGTTCAGAACAATTTTAGCAGCTGACAGTTTTTAAAGCAGAAGTCACAAATGGTGAAAAACATCCAGTTAATTCAGTTTTCACTGGGGGGGTGGGGAGGGGGGATATGACTAACAAACTGTGTCAATATTGAAATAGCAAACCGATGGTTAATAAGTCAAAATTCTTTAACTTAGACCACATGTAATATTAATGCATTTAAGTGTAGAATGAAGTCACAATAAAAATTCAGCCAAGATTTTAGATTTTTAAAAGAATCTCATCTTTACCAATTTGGGCCAAGCTTTAGTGTTTTAACTGACTAGAATGTTTTAATATACAGAGGAGTTCATGACCAACTTAGAGAGAAATGCCCTTCTCTTGCAGCCTGTTATCTAAGAAATGGTATCTAAGACCTGCAGAGCCAGAGATGTAACTCTTGGGTAGTCACCTGCCGTTGTTGTTGCATCAAGGATGGCAGTCTGGTTTCTTACTTGGTAAGTCACGTTGCATTAGACAATTATAAGAGAGCTGTGCTGTTCATGGGTCACTTTATAACTCCATTCGTTGTAATAAATTGTAATTACCCTCAATCAGAAATTACATGTGTTATTCCTTTTTGTTACCATGGCAACGGGTGTACTTACATTTGTTTCATTTTGTTGCCTGTACTTCTGACCTATTTGGTTTTAATTAGACGTACAATCAGAACTTCTACGGTTCTAACCTTTACTGAGTTTAATTTGCCCCAGCTGCAGAGCAAAAACGAATCCTTATAGTTTCAGAAAAAAGGAAGTTTCTGGTGTCCAGGTAAAGAAGATGCAGAAAACTCTGCTTTCATTTTGGTCATGGCTTTTCTGTCTCAGAATGTTCTTCTCCTCTCCAGAACTCTTATGGCATTTACTTTCCTGTGTTTTACTGTAATGCTGTGAAATAAGAGACATTATGGCTGCTTCTATTTTAGCAATGGTTAGTTTTCAACATAATCTTTATTTAACAATTCAAAAAAGACCTCAGCAGATTTTTTTTTTTAGCCAGTGAGACACGTTTATCTTGGTTGTATTTTCAAACTAATCTCTAAGCTCTTTGTTTTTAATTAGACATACAATCAGATTCCTTGCACTTCTAACCTCTGCTGAGTTTAATTTACCACAGCTGCAGTGCAAGAAGGAACCTCTATAGGTTCTGACAAAACAGAACTATTTTACCGTGTCTAGGAGGACATGTGTGCAGGTGAAGAAGACACAGAGAATTTTGTTTTCATCTTGTTCTTGGCCCCTTGTCCTAGACTCTTTTATCCTCTTCAGAGCTCTTACGGCCTTTATTTTCCTCTGTTTTACTGTAATGATGTAAAATAAGAGTCATTATGCCTGCTTCTATTTTGAAAATGGTTATTTTTCTAACATAATCATTATTTAACAATTCGAGACAGGGCTCAGCAGACTTTTTTTTTCCTTTTTCTTTTTTTTTTTTTAGCAATTGAGATACTTTTATCTTGAGCCAGTTTCTCCTCAAATGGGTACAGTTATCACAAGGTACAGCTGCAACAGCTCAGCCCTTGCTAGATCTATTTATCAATCAAAGACCATATGTGATAGATCTTTTGGGGATATTTTTTCTCATACTTTTTCCCCAAGTTTTGCATCTGTAATTGAGCAGAAAGGGTTTCCATAATATGGAGAATTTATTAACTCTGACTATTGTGTAATGAGGAATATTTGCATTTGCCCTTAAATTTATAAACCATATAACCATCTCTTTATAATGTGTGACTGCTGGCAGATGCACTAAGCACATGTGTTGAAGGCCTGGCATCACAGTCATCTAAAGTTCATCTGCTATTCAAGAAGAATCTCTGCAATGCAACAAAAATTCAGGACAGTTCTTACGTGAGGAATTATCACATACCCACATGTAGAAAAGACACTAAGTCCACTCCATCGTGGACATGGTTCATATATCTTCTTGCGGTCTACCCTGTAGAGTGTACGCTGTAGTTTCTCATGCACATTCTTTTCCTGTTGCTCGTAAGACCTCTGGGGTTGGCCTTGTTCCTCTCCATCAACCGATTCCACATGCTGAATCTTTTGTGTTGATAGTTCTTGAACTGCAGAATCCTGCTGGTAAGGGGGAAAGCCAGAAGCTGAAGACTGAGTGTAAATACCTCTTCCAATTTGCAACAGAATGAGCAAAATCTGATTGTGAAGTGCTTTGTAATCTGGCTGTAAATTTGTCAAGTTTATGCTTATTAAAACAAAAATAGCTATTCTGATTAATCTGTTTCGCATTTATTTCACTTTTTATCAGTCAATGTGGTGTATTTTCCACTTACGCTTTGCAATGATTTGTCTCATTATTGGAAAGTCATCGCATATCTATGTCAGACAAAGAATTGCTCATGCTACTCAGAAGTCGAATACTGGAAATCCCTACATGTGGCAAATAAAAACATGAAATTCACATAAAAGCCCCTTCTCAATCCTATGCAGACTTGAAAAAATCTTTATTTTTTCAATATTATTCTTTATTGAGGTATTGAAATAAAATAACAAACTCTCATTGCTTTGCACAGAAGAGGTCTCTCTTGGTTAAATGGCTGAACAATGTCAAGAAGTTCATTGTTTCTCGACATTCACCTAAAACCTTACAGCTTGGCTCAGGCTAAGTAACGCCTTTGTGTCACTGTTATTCAGGTAAAGTTTTCAAGGTCTTTATACCAAACTTTACAACCTACACACAAACGCCAGTAAGACACATATGAAAGGTTTGCAGGCATGAGAGTTTTTAATCACAGACACCTGCTTTTGCAGAAGTAGCTCATTCTGTCATTGGCTGTTAGGAGCTCGAGATTTTTAAGGGCAGGGGAAAAGAATTAAAACGTATTTCTTTGGGTTGTGTTCATGCACAAACTGGAGCCAAGTTGCCTGATCACTTTTCCAAAGACTTGTTTTTCATAAAACACAAAGTGACCTTCTATTGGAAACATAAGTCAATACACCCAACCACAGACCCACATCCTGACTTTATTAGACTAACCAACTTTCTTTAATTCCATTATATGTGAAATGGACAAAGTCCATTTGCTTACACAGAAGGGAACACTCGACATTTCTTAACATGCTGCAGTAAAAAAAAAACTTAAACCAGTACAGGTCCAGAGACAAATGCTAAGCAGGGCTGACGCCTGAAATCTGAAGTTAAAAAAATATTTTTATAGCATGTAACATTACACCATTAGGACTTTTCAAGTTTCTTCATTTGTCGTTTTCATAAAGCAATCGACTACTAAAACCTAAACCCCAAATGTTTACATGTGTTTGGGGCAGATTTGTATCTAATTACTTTATCCATACTGATGGAAAATCAGCAGGGCAACAAATTGTGAAGCCAGTGGCCATAAAACATCTGTCAGTGTGAGAATTCCAGCAGCTGCTGGTGAATGGTTATGGCAGTGAGGCAGTCTGTATTAATTTCAGGATGTGAATAACAAAAACAATTGACAACCCAGGGATTTTGTGTTTTTCAGTAAGCATCTTGTGCATGCATACACACAGCATGTTCCATTTCCAATCACGCTGTGATGTCAAAATGAATCCGCAACACTGAACAGAGAAGGCTAGTCTGCTTCCTCCATGCGTTGCAGCCACCATCTCCGTTGGCTGCCGCAGCTCATTTGATTGAGGCTGTCCAATCTAATAGAACTGTTAAAAAAGACCTGCTTCCTCAGACTGAAAATGAGCAGATATGTTTGGAGATTAGGTGTTGTTATCTTTGGCTATCGTCTTTTGGGTTTGGGCTCCATTCTGCAATCAGGGAACTGAGGCGGAGCAGTGGAAGACTGTGTTCCTGACTGTTGCTTTCTCAAATTAAAACTGCAATGGGCCAGACTGACAAGAAGGACTACAATTATTCACTATCTTGTATGGATGATATAGATTTGATTAATGTTGTCAGCAATAAGTCAAATGGATTTCAATGTGATGCATTCTAGCCGCATCACATGAAAAGGTTTAGCTGAAGTAGTTACAGGACACTGCGTGCTGCACATATCAAAGGAGTTAAAGAATCCAAGAGAAAAAAGACCTTGACAGTGATTTGTGCCTCCACACACTTATTCACAGCTATTTATACGGCTGTTGTCCATCATTTTTAGATCGTTCAGACTAAAGGCATCATTCTTCACAGAGCACTCATGAAACATAAAAGCCTGAATATGTGTATATAACTTTCTTTGTTATAGATTTTTTTTCTTTCACACAGGTCAGCCCCATACTTCTTATTGGTTTATTGTAGTCATCATAAACCCTATGATGGGTTTCGTAGAACACTTTAGATCTTTACATTACCTACTGTATGAAAACATACAGACATCACCACTATGCCACAAATATGAAGAAACTACTTTTATTTATTTATTTATTTATTTAGGACAGTGCATGTTAATGAACATAAATGTAAAAAAAAAATTACATGAATGTAAACATGCCAGATTATAGCCAAAGGCTAATTTCCATCTGTGGTCCTTAAACATAAAAAAATAGACATAATAATTCATAAAAATTCATCATTCATTCATAATAAAAACTCCATCACCAAACTTACACATACACACCATTCTGTTCCCAAATAAAACATTAAAACTATACAACTCATACATGATCACACACTTGATTTGTCCATAACCAGTTTTTAACCTTTGCCTTAAACAAATTGAATGTCGAGCATTCTCTAATGGGTTGAGGAAGACTGTTCCACAGATGGCCACCCTGGACAGAAAGGACGTTCTGCCCAAATGCTGTCCGTCTGTAGGGTATAAACAAGTCTCCTCGGATTGTAGCTCGAGTGGTCCTGTCTGAGCTTTCTTTATGCCTAATGAACTGCTTTAGTGGTGGTGGAGCAAGGGAGTGTAAGACTTTATATATTAAACACACTCTTTTAAGTTTCACTAAGTTATTGAAGTTCAGTAATTTATGTTTTTTTAACACATGACAGTGGTGGTGGGAAGTCGGTTTTTTGTCAAGTAGTTTTAAACTTCTTTTATAAATGTTTTCAATTTTAAAGGCAAAGCTATGAAGACTAAAACTATCTAAATGATTGATTGAGTCTTACCTAATACGTGTAGAATTTAACTCATATTTTCATTTCAACACAAAAGAAAGTATGACTGTTCAGAAAAGTGACTTGTACACTGAATATATAGTGCTTCTCTTAAAGGCAAAAATGCACTTTAGCCCCCCAAAAAATCACACTTTGACAATCAGCTAAAATAGTTGAGGGAACACCACGCTGGTGTAAACTGAGAGTAAGTGCAGATCCTAGACTGATTAGCAAAGTCTGGTTTTGAGACCTCAGAGAGGAGTCAAGCATTGTCACATCACTGTCTTTGTGACTTCAAAAAACTGAATGTGGCAAACCCTGGTGGGATGTGACAAACTAAGGGACACCGCAGGCTCATGCCATAACCACCCAAACGCACTGTAGTCATATCCAAAAGCGGACCCTCCTTTGTCGTTTATTTGGACTCTAACAATAATTGTAATTTACAAAATGAACATCATATTTTATTCAGTAAGAGGTGAAACTACCAGTTAAGACCATAAATACATCAGGAAAGTGTTCGGTGAGGTCATAAATTGAGAAAGCAAAAGAATGTTTTCCCATAGATTTCCTGGCTTGTAGAAGAGCTGCCTCCTGCTGGCTGCTAGAAACAATGCAGATCTAAGACACTTCCACATTAGATCACTTTTCAAACTTGTGTTTAAAACTGTGTCCATTTTTTGGGATACTGCGCCGATGTAGCCTAGAAATCTACAAACATGAACAGCTGTTTAATGGTAATGGCAATGCAGAGTATCAGAGTAACCATCTGCTTCCAGTGCTAATATTTACGATAAGAGCAACAGAGTCTGGATGGGCCTGGGCCCCCTTTCCCTGGCGGGTCGCGGAGTATGGGAGTGCCTACTGGGGTCAGCGGGGGAGCTGGCCCCAGGGAGGGGTCACCTGCCCCTCCCTTCCTTCCCTCCCCATCTCCAGCTGCCTCCCTCTCCCCGCTCCACCACAACCACCCACACACGCAGGGCCTTGGAGTAGGGGTATGTCACCAGGGTGCAGAGGAGGCTACCCCCCCCCCTCTGTCCCCTTCTGGCTGCCCCTGCCTCAATTTTATCCCACAACTTAGACATTCACATTACTCACACTCTCATTACACATACATATAGGATCTTGGGGGTGGGCACGATACACGGAGTCCAAATTACCATCAGGGTGTACACCTCACCCCTGGCGTCGTTGCCCACCTCTCAATTTTGAATACACGTAGACATTGAGGGCTAGCAGGAGGGACTATGCGCTTACCTGCTGCTCTCTGGCAGGTAGCTCCATGCCCTCCTGGGTTTTAATTGCACCTTAGAACACACATGCATCAACACTACAATGAGCGGGTGGAGGGAGGTTTGGAGTCTTCTCTCACCCCCATTCTCTGCGGCCTGCTGGAGCGGGGGGGCTAGGAGGAGTTGGCCGTCCGACTGCGGTCTGGAGTGTGGGGCCTCCCTGCTGCTGCGGAGTCGGGGCGGTCTGCCTCTCCCCACCACAGGGAAAAGGGTAACACCACCTGGGTCTGGGTGCAGTTCCCCCCTCCAGGGGCAAGGGTACCTAGACCCGGTTTGTAGAGTACGCTTGGGGAGTGTGATCGTGTGTACAGCGTCTCTTTATGTCTGTCTCCACGTTGGTTGAGTGTGGAGTAAGTGCATATGAGAGCATGAGGGTGGGAATGGATGTTTGTGTCTGTGTGTGCCTGTATGTCTGTGTCTATATGTCAGGTTGGGTATCAGACGCCACCTCTCTGGGGACATCTCAGGCCCTCCAAGGTTTGGAGGCCTATCTCCACCCACCACCACTTCCCCTGCCAGTGGCGGACTCCCTCAGGTGTCGGTGCGTTGGTGGTTCTTTGTGTCTGGGGGTGGGCGTCCGGGTACACACCGGCTCACTCCTTGGCGGCCGCTTATCGGGGCCTGGAGCCTGGGGCTCGCTCGGGCCACTTCGGAGGTGGGGTGCCCCCGGCCTCTCGGCCTGGGGCTCGGTCACTCAGGCACAGCTGGCTGCCGGCGGAGCTCACGGGCGCGTCACTGCAACTCCCCCTGGCTTCTGCTCCGCGGCTGCTGAGTGAGCCCTCATCTGGGACTCTCCTCAGCTCTTACTGGGACAGTGGCGCGGCTGCCCCTCTGTTGGTCTTCCTTGGTCTCTTGTGTTCTGGGGGCCTCTGGATATCTGGAGTTTTGATCTCCTCCATACCTGCTTCATACCCTGGAGGACGGGGCTATGGCTCCCCACACTCCCTAGCAGATCGTTACATGGAGAAACCTTTGGAATGCAAGCATGCTGATCCACACAGGTATGCACACAGGTGTACACACGGGTATTCACAGACGCGGACTACACCTTTCTTGGCTGCTGCCTCAAAGCACATTGTGCGCTGTCTATCTTGCGTGCTGCACAATATCGTTTATTATTTAGTATCTACTGATATCTACTGCTAGCTAGTTTATTGTGATGGTGCCGTTTTTTTTATTATGTTGCTCTTTGTTGTTTGCTTTCTCTTCTGTTTTTTTTTCTCCATACAGGTGACCCAGGTGTTTTGTTTTGTTTTTTTGTTTTTTTTTCTTTCTTCCCCCCCTTCTCACCGTCTCTTCTCCCCTTTGGTTTTCTCTCTCTCCCTCTCTTTCTTTCATTCTTTCTCCCTGTCCTATCACCCAGTCATGTCTGTCCCGTTTGTAGCAACTGAAAATAAAATAAATTCATAATTATAATAAAGGTCAATCAAATGGACCAATATGGCAAGGCCATGATGATCCACTTGGTAAAATAAATCCGCTTGGCATCTTTCTTGGCCTTAAGACAACAATTCTGATGGCCAAAGATCCAAACGGGACACAAAAAAAAAAAAAAAAAAAAAAAAGCAACAGAGTCTGTTGGAAATTTAAAGAATTTGGCAGGTATTTCTTCTTGAAACAAAGTACTGAAAAAGAGAAGAATTTTGACGTGAATGTGATGCAAGATGAAAACCAAAGAGAAGGAGAAAGTGAGCTTAGCCTGATGGGACTTTGTTCCAGTCCAACAAATACATCTTTTCACTGGATAAATAAAAGGCTGAAGGTTCTGATACGCGTTGCCTTCTTTCACCATAGTTTGTGTTTTTCTTCATCTCCTTGTTCTCCTTATTTCCCCTCACAGTTTCACAGTAGATTGTTGCCCTGGGTGTGGTTTTGTCTCTTCCTGTTAAACGGTAGTTCTTTCTCCCCACTATCACCGACTTCTTGTTTATGGGGGATTTTTTGATTGTTGGACTTTTCTCTCTAGTATTGTAGGCTTTTTGTCATAAATATAATACACCTTGAAAAGCCTGTTGTTAGTTTTATATAAATGATATTGAACAGAATTGTGCTAAAGTCAGTGCAGATATTTGGATTATCCATATGAATACCATTAATGTCTGTAAAGTGTTTTGAGGGAATCCGTCCAACAGTCGTTGGGAAATTTAGAAAGAGGTGGCGGACAACAAACATCCACCACATCCGCAGAGCCATGCTGCCAGTGTGTAGTATTTCTATGAAGCAATACTAATATTAGTATTAATACCTGGTAATGACAGTTCGAAGCATGAGATGTAAAGCAAACATCCAAATAAATCCCGACATTAAAAATTAAAAATTATTCAAAGAAACATTTTGTTTTGTTAAAATGACTTCAGCTTTCATCTCAAATGTAGTTTATATGTATCACAGTGCTGCAAAACCACACTATAAATACATTTACATGTCAATTCTGTTTGATCTTTTGTAAATGCTATTACTCATACTGATCTACTTTTGATTCTTGCTTTGAAAAGCTGTGCAAATACTATTGTTCTTAATTACACTCATACTTTATTTGGATAAGAATGACAGCCAACAAACAAAAAACTAGACAGTGATGAAATACCTCAAACAGACCTGATATCCATGCAAAGCAGACAGTAAGCAGTAAGTGCTTTTCAAAGGACCTGATGAGCTTGTGATGATGCCACATTTTCCAACAAACATCAGCTCAAGCAAGAAAAAAATATGTTTTTAAATGATTAACAGATTTTCGAGAGCAGATGGAGTCCATTATTGAGGCGATTTGTTATGTCGTCAAATTTCTAAAGCAGGAAATAGCACTACTGAATAAATCACACAGATTTCAATGTCTGGAAATGAGCAAGTGTGTGTGTGTGTGTGTGTGTGTGTGTGTGTGTGTGTGTGTGTGTGTGTGTGTGTGTGTGTGTGTGTGAGTGTGTGAGTGTGAAGGGGGTAGGTGGTGGGAGGGATGTGGCTCTGCTGTTTTGATGTTGGAACAGGGAGGAGGTCAATTCAGAAATTTTTCAACACAGTGACAACCAGACACTAGCTCACTAGCATGGAAGAGCACAGACGCTGATTACACAATCCGAACTCTGTTTACGAATATGAGTCACACAGCATCAGAAATCAAATCGAAGTATTAGAGAGAAGGAGCTTGTTCATAAGACAAAGAGGCGTTTCAGCACCCACACATTTTTGCTTTGAGAGTTATTATTCACAGCTAAAATAAAAAGACAAGCCTTAATGTGTTGATGTTAATTGCTTATATTCCACTCCACCTGGTTGTTTGTGTTCTCAGCAAAGTGTGGAGATCTGCTCTTCAGAAGTGTTACCAGGTCTTTGTAAGTATCACTTGTTCACTCATATCCATGCTCCTGCCCCTGCTGTTTTATGCCCTGTGAAAACAAAGTGAAAAACAGCTTCATTAATTCTAAAAACCACAATTTTAATGTGGCCCACATGTCAGCTGGAATAGCTAAGGCTAGAAGCTCCAAGTATCTGAAAGCAGAGGAAGTGTAAAATCATACAAGTTGCTGAATTCGGTTATGACAAAGCTCCTCTTTTAGGTTTCTTTTGCATCAATGTCACCCTTTCAGTTTCAGGGTGGACTTGAAAGGGACTTTTTTCAACTTGTGTGAACCATTTTCAGTTGAAGAAACAGTAATAGGAGTCTTAAAGTTTGTCAGCTAAGTCACTGGTGGAGTGAAAGGTGTTGCGGCATGTAAAATCCTCAAATAGAAAAGAGTGCAAAGCATGAAAGAAGCTCTCTTTACAATAACTGGATAAGAGGGAGTTGCATTGTGGGAGGCCAATAAGTCAATATTTTCACCAGACAGGGTACTGTGCAAGACTCCTGTGTGCGAGAGTCTCCAGTTTCTTCATATTTTGCTAGTACATAGGAAATCTATTTAACTTGTGCAAACATACATGGAAGTACATTATTTAAGATGTCTATACACTCACTTTTATACCTCTCTGCCTCCATAGTGACATCTCTCACCTTCCTAACTTTTCTGAATGTGGTGTGTCGAGCTGCCTACCAATACACAAAACAAAACACAATTACTCAAAAATGGCCAGGTATAAGAACTGGACTAAAAATGACCAAAGAAGCAGCCAATGTCCAAAGAAAAACTTTAAAAGGCTGGAGAAGTACTCCTTAAGGCCACTCTAAACAAACACAAGTCTGACTTCTTGGTAATAATAATGAAAATTTTAAAAAGTCAGGGATGGAGCAAGACTTTGCACATTGATCTGTTTATAACAGATATAGTTCCAGCATCCAAATAAAGTGATAAGTTTTTTTGTTGTCTTGAGCAATTCAATATATTTTAAAATGTCTTAATTCTGTCTTAATCAGTTCTTACAGAATAGCCTTGTCTGAAGATACAGCATAGCACAGTGCTTCATATCTGATTATAGTTTTGCACTGTGCTTTATTGCAATATGCTGCCTCTTCCAGCTGGAACAATGTACAGAGGGACTTAAAAATGTCAGAAGAGATTACTGGTGGTGTCAGTTTTTAATGGTGTGGAAAATAGCACTTGTGTTGAATGCATCTGCTTCTTTATTGTCTTTGCTTTGTTCTGGTAGTTTTAGAAACTGCTTATACATCCCAACTTAATATTGTCTAAGCTCTTTTGCTATGTGTCACACACATTGTTTGTTTGTTGCTATAATAATGTACTTTCTGCAGTCTTGTCTTAAACTCACTAAAATATTTCTGCTTAGATCAAAGGAAAATCTAATAATAATAGAGCGTTAAAGTTTGTGGACAATTTCTGTTTAAATACAACCCAATCACAGAATTTTTACTTGACTTCTAAAAAGAGTTAAATAGAAGACAACTGAAGAACTGAGACAAAGATTTTATAAATTACATTTTTTTAAATCCAGGAAAACAATCCAGTGTTTGCAGAAGGAAAATTAGCAATAAATTTAAAGATAAAATTTGAATTATCAATTGCAATAAATGGGATGACAAACAGGTGTCAGTGATCACCCTGTTTTGATGATGACAGTCTGTGTATGAATGGAAGAAACTGAAGCCCATCTTCTATTGCACAGAAGTGGTTAACAGACCAAGGTTATTTAAACAGTGGGGGTTTTGGTAGACTGGGAGGTAAAAATGGAAGCCAGAGTAACTTCTAAATGGCTAAAGATCTCTTTAACTCTGGCCAGTGTCCATGTGTCCATAATCAGGAGAACACTAAACAACAATGGTTTGTATTTCATGACCACAAGAAGAAAGCGACTTCACCCCAATGAGAAACTGTAGTTTCTGAAAGGTCACATGGACAAGCCAGAAGACATCTGGAACAATGCAAAGCCAAAATAGATCTTGCTGGTTTAAATGAAAATCATTCTGTTCCATGAAAGGAAAACACTGCACCGCAATGAATGACTTTCACTGTAACTGTGAAATATGGTGGAAGTATCAAAGTTTGGATCTTCTGAATTGCATCAGTGATTTCTAATGGAAAATGTTAAGACAGTTCTCCTTGAATTACACATAAAGAGAAAGTGGGTCAAGCATCTAGGCACTAATCCCATCTTGCCAGAGAATAGTCAAAGAAGGATGAAGAAAATGTTTTGTATTTTGTCAAAGTATTGATCTTTAACCAACAGAAATGATGTGGAAACACTTCAAGAAGTTGATATAACACCCCCCACCCTGCACCACCCCCCAATCAACATCCTGGAGTTACAGCTGCACTTTCATTCCTCCAAGCTGATGTGAAAGACTGACCAACAGTCACTGAAGGCAAATAATTTAAAGGTTTTGTGTTATTTGTGTAATTGGTTTCCTTGCTTTCTGGCTTTGTGTGAAAATGTGACTATGTTGTAGGTTTGGATAGAAATATAAAAGATCAAAATGTGGATCACAATGCCTTTAAACATAGTTTTAGCACATTGTGCCAGCTGTGCTGCACTGTCACAGGGCTCAATCACAAGGTAGCAAATCTCACCCTGCACCTGTCAAGATGGTGCACCACAGCCCCACCCCCACCAAAAATAAATAAATAAATAAATAAATAGATGAATAAAAATAAACAGGAAAATAACTCCTACTACTCCTACTAAATTGTTTAAGGTATGAAGGGCAGCATGATATCATTTCACAACAGATTTGTCCCCAAGGAAGGAAGGAAAAGGAAAAGGTGAAATCATCACGTGTTTGGTCTGCTAAAGAAGAGAAGGAGAGCAGCATGAGCCCAAGGCTGAGCCATGGTTTTACTTGTAATATAAATCATTCACTAAAAAACTAAGCCACGTAGTGACAACATCATCTTTCAAAGCTGATTTGGAGAGTACCTTTTTTTGGAAGTAGAGGGTGTCACTTTAACCAGAGAACACAGGACATAGACTGCATTTATCACTTGGTGTGTGATAAATGCTGCTGAATGCTTTTATGAGCATGATAAATCCGCTGCAATGAAGCAAATAGCATGACTGAAAAATGACTTGCAAAACTGGAATCTAACAGATACACCTATATTGCCCATATTCACTTGTTTGCCTTCACATGCATATGAAGTTGAGTGACCCCCTATTCTTAATCCATATGGTTTAACATATCTGTCCACTCTTTGGAACAACAACAGATTCAGTTCTTCTGAGAAGGCCTTCCACAAAGCTTAGGAGTTTTTATGAGAATTTTTGGCCATTCTTCCAGAAGTGTATTTGTGAGATCAGACATTGATGGCCTGACTGAGAGTTTATGCTCTAATTTCTTCCAAAGGTGTTCTGTCAGATTGAGGTCAGCACTCTGTGCAGGCCAGTCAAGTTCTTCCACACCAAACTCACTCATCCATGTCTTTATGGAGCTTGCTTTGTGCACAGGTAGCCATGTTGGAACAGGAATGGGCCAACCCCAAACTGTACCCACAAAATTGGGAGCATGAAATTGTCCAAAATGTTTTGGTATACTGAAGCATAAGAGTTCCTTTTATAAATCCTCCCTTCCCCCAAACTGTACACTTGGCACAATTCAGTAAGACAAGTACTGATCTCCCAGTGACCGTTGAACCCAGACTTATCTATCAAATCGCCAGTCACTTGATTTGTGACAGATATTGCATCTTCACTGTTCTAGAGTCCAGCGGGGAAATTCTTTACACCACTGCATCAACATGTGCTTGGATGCATCTGTTCAGCCATAGAAACCCATTCCATGTCGCTCTCTAAGCACTGTTCTTGAAGTAAATGGAAGACCACATATGGTTTTGGAGGTCTTTAGTGATTGACTCTGCAGAAAGTTGGTGACCTTTGCGCATTATGTGCCTCAGCATTCTCTGACCATACTCTGGGATTTTACATGCCCTGCAACTTCATGGGTGAGTTGTTGTCATTCCCAATCGTTTCCAGTTTGTTATAATACCAATCACAGTTGACTATCCACATATAGCATCCAGTAGCATGCTGGAAAAGACTGAGCAACACATTCTTTCACAGACTGCTTTGCAGAAGCAGTCTGCATGCCTAGGTGCTTTATTCTTACCCTTTGTAAAATGCAGATGGGAAAAAAAATCTGAGGTATTGTCATCACCCCATCAGACCAGTGGTTGGGCTAAGCGGACACCCAATTTTGTGGATGTGATAACTCAAGAACGAAGCCATGTAGGTGTTTGAAATTGATACCACAAATGTATCTATTAAAAATCTTGGATGAGTTTGAATCTCAATGATGATGCTAATAGAAGTATAAAAATGTAATGAATTAATATAATGAAAAACTGAATGAATTAGAGGAAGTGGCTGACATCCAGAAATCCTACCAGTGGCTGGACAAAGCTGGACTGAAAGACAGCACAGAGGCAAAGCTTGGGGAGTGGCTCCAGGAGATCCCAGAAACAACATCTGAGATCTCTCTCCAGAAGAGCGCAGTCCTAGGAACAGCAAAGATACTGCATGGGAACCTCAAGCTCCCAGGCTGCTGGTAGAAGACCCAAGCTTGAAGCATAAAAGACTGCACGCAGGGGTGAGAGGGTAATTTATATATTTAAATATGTTTTTACATAGTCTGTGTAATAACTGATTACTGAATACAAATAAATATCAAATATTTCAAATATTTCTGTTTGTCCACGTTTTGGAACAACAGAAACAGTTTGACCTTGACCCCCAAGTCGTTGGCTAGGCCTTCCTCCTTTCTGTCTACCACACTTACTGCATCAGCACGGGCTTCTCTCTCCAGGCCAAAGGCAAAGCTCCTACCAAGAATCCTAACCACGAGCTCTCTGTTTTCTGACAACACAAGAGGTGAGTTGGATTCATTTTAATCTATCAAAACAGCTGGTCTTGAATGTACTCTGTTTTTTCTTACAAGCTAAGCTAATATTATCTCTCCATAACAAATCCACTGGCAGTATGAAATAAGTATTACTATATTCATCATGTATCCATCTGTCAAAGAAATATATATTACTTTATCTCTTCTTGGCAGTGGCCCTAAAGTAAATGCATATCTGTAAAGAATTACCAATGGCGGCATAATTGGATGGCTGTACAGAGTAACAAGGAGGACAAACAAATTAAGTCTGTGGGTTATGGAGGAATGCTGGTGGTTGGACTGCTTAGGATGCAAATTGGACTCAAATTTACCTTCTAGACATGCCCAAACCTCCGCCAACTTCTTATCATCTGCCAGATGAAGCAGTTTAGAGAGCTGGCTGAGGCTGTGTACATAAACAGTCAGTCGACAGAGCTGCAGCAGTGGATGGTCCTCACTATCTCTTTCGTGGGACTGAACATCTGAGTCACTGAGTAGGAAATAAAACAAAACAGAAACTTTAATTGCCTGAAATGCTTAATGGAGATCTGAGTCTTTGTTTTTGTACTTTTCCAGGTTCATACAAAGGAAACCACACACTTAAAGTAGAGCAGACATTCTGATGAAATACAGTGGAACGTTCTCAATCTTACTGAAGCTGAAAAACAATTAATTACAGTCCACATGCAGCTTTGAGTATGTCTAAGGTAAAAACATTTGGACACCATGGTGACAGCAAATCCTGCACAGACACATAATACTGAGAGCCAGCCAGCTGCCTGCTTCATGATTAGACCAACCTGATGTCGTAGTCTGTTTTGAAATCAGATGCCACTAAAGTGGTACTCCACTGGAGTGGCTCCTCAAACACATATTCAGCTTCCTGTGGGTGTTGGGAACTAAAGTGCTCCACAAAGTGCAGGATTTCTTTCAACAAGGACTCATTCATTGGTGTGGATGCCAGTTTGCCAGTACTAGAGCTGGCCATGGTCCACTGGGCAGCCCTGGTCAATGATATCCCCATCGCTGTGTCTGGGATACTCTAAAATTTAACATTAACAGCATGTGGTTCTTAAAGATTCAGCATGACACTTCGTTTCCGAGTTTGGAGCCCCATGTGGACCTTCATTAAAAAAAAACATAAAGGTCAGCTGTTTCATATTCAAACCTTTACTGTCAATCGGTGTTCTTGGACTTTTAATACACACTTTAATTTTCTCCTGCCTCACTTTTCATGAGCATCTCAAAGTCCTCCATAGCTTGTTAGTTCAGGGCAAAGCAGCAAGACTGCTAACGGAAATATCCGGCGGTCACATATTAAACCTTGCTTCCCTTCACTGTGAAATTCAGAATCTACTTTAAAATTCTACTATCAGCATAAAAACATAGAGCTCTACATGGACAGGCTTATATAGCAGAACTTTTAAGACCTCGTGGATGCAGGCAGCCTCGCCAACCAGGGTCTTCTCGCTCTAAACAATTAATCTGATTAGAAATATATCATGTGAACTATATCACTGTCATATTGGGGGCGATTGTGGCTCAAGAGTTGGGAGTTCGCCTTGTAATCGGAAGGTTGCCAGTTCGAGCCCCAGCTTGGACAGTCTCGGTCGTTGTGTCCTTGGGCAAGACACTTCACCCGTTGCCTACTGGTGGTGGTCAGAGGGCCCAGTGGCGCCAGTGTCCAGCAGCCTCGCCTTTGTCAGTGTGCCCCAGGGTGGCTGTGGCTACAATGTAGCTTGCCATCACCAGTGTGTGAATGTGTGTATGAATGGGTGGATGACTGGTTGTGTAAAGCGCTTTGGGGTCCTTAGGGACTAGTAAGACGCTATACAAATACAGGCCATTTACCATATTTAAAAGGGAACTGAAGTCTTTACATGTTCAGACTGTGTGGATTTTGGTTCCTTTCAAGCCATCTTTCTCCTGATTGACGTTCCCCTATAAAGGTTTGATCTTTATGTGCATAGTCAACTGTGATTGGTATCATAACAGCTTCATTTAGATGTCCATATTAGGAATATGGCCTTTGATATTTAGAAAGCCAAGAGTAGAAAAATGTCCTAACCTGGGTATTTAGTGCAGTTTGAAGTCTGAGTTTTTGCCTTACATACATTGACGTCGTTATTTGAAACTTTGCTGGTGATAATAGACTGGCCATGAGGGCTCATTCAAAACAAATAAAGGCATGTTTTTGTTTTGACACAGTTTACTCTGCCTCTTTTTTTTTTTTTTTTGCACTATACTGGTAAACACGATGGCAAACGAGCTAAGTCAAAACTTACCAAATCCAAACTAAGGACAGCTTTGCATATCTGTGTGTGTGTGTGTGTGTGTGTGTGTGTGTGTGTGTGTGTGTGTGTGTGTGTGTGTGTGTGTGTGTGTGTGTGTGTGCGTGTGTGTGAGCATGTGTGTACACTATCAGCAGTGGTACTTTACCTGTGTCAAGTCTAACTTTACAGTTAGACTTGCAATTGTGAGAGACTCTAAAATGTCAAGTCAAATGTTGTCACAATAATAAAAAAAAACCCTGTATGCTTTCCTTTTTAGAGTGTCCACATGACCGCATATTTGAGAGCCTATTTCCTCTCTCAGTACTGGTTTGGCACTGTACTGCAGGCAAACACTGGGTAGTGAAAACATTCTATTTGAGAGGATATGCTGTATTTAGGCACAGCAAATAAGTTCACGCAATTCACTCAAAGTTATTAATATGCCTGTCAATGCAGGTATGTGAAGTCTGATAAAATACTACCTTTGTATGTGTAGACTGACAGTGCCTCTGCTGTTCTTGTCAAATTTTAAAGCACCCCAGGCATTTTTTTTCCATTGCCTGGGGTGCTTTATTTGTGATTCATAGGTGGGCAATTATCTGTCTTTGGGAACAAATTGTGTCTTCATTGTCAGACAGGTAGCCAACCAGCATGTCTACAGCCTTGGTGCAATGCCTACCTAAATAAAGTGGAATTATTTTTACACCATTGGGGTGAGTTGAATTGAACAAATCACTCTGAGTCTCTCAGGAGAAGAGAGCCTCAGAGTGCATCAAGAGAGAGGATTCTCACTGTTGTTGTTGTTGTTGTTGTGGATTTATGATTTGCTGCCCTCCAGGTATCACATTTGGAAGTGTTTTTAATTTAGACAGCTTGTACATTAAAAACACTTCCAATGTTGCTTGAGTTAGAGAGTTGGTTCAGGCAATGAAGCTCAGACACCAACTCTGACATTAACCACATGCAACTGTGTGTAAGGCAGTAAGAAGAAAAAAATCTAGTGAAGACGGATGGAAGACTAAAAGAAAACAGTGAAGGAAAAAGAAGGATAAATGAGGGTCTTAATACTCAGGGTCTCATTAACTTGCCTAATTGCTGTTCCTTAAAGGGGATTAAATTAAATGTTCCCCACAGCCTGGGTCTTTTACAAAGTAAAACAAATATACACTGTGCTCAGAAGCACCTGCTCACTCTTAGATCTTCTCAGACTAAAACCTAATACAGCATAATAAACACAACTGCTCTCTGTGCTTTTTCTTTGCAGAGTGAGTTGAGTTACTGATTGGACTGCATGGAAACACACTGACGACACACTAAGAAAGTCAAAGTTGTGTCTGTACACACTGACATCGTGATTGCATCCGCTCACTGTTCGTCCAGCCGCCACAACACTCCATTAACACCCAGATTAAACATACACTAAGGTTGTGCATGCGTAACAAGAGTGATGATGTGGAGGTGCGCAGACTCCTTACTGCTCCTGCTCCTGGTTTGAAAAGAGCTGGAAAAGCGTGTCTCCTGTATTTCTTTCTTTCTTTGTTTTTCAGGCAAGAGCTCTGATGTTTTTACAGGCATCTTGTCAAATCCAGTTGAGCGCAGCTTATAGCTGTGCGGTTAAAGCAGGAAAGGAAAAGGGTGACACTGGTCATTGTAATGAGCACCTGCGAGATGTGTCTCACTAATTCATGTGAGTTTCTGAAATAGAAAACAGTTTAAGGGACTCTAAGAAGAGGCTGTGACCACATCCCCAACTTGTAAAAAGCTCCAGAAGCCTGTCTGTTTTTTCCCATAATCCTCTGTGTTTTTAGGCATGGAGAACAGGGGGGCAAGTGCTTTTAAATTGGATTCAGCATGGGTGACTTATGATTGATAGGAAGCTTGAAGACATGTCATATAATTTTTTTTCCCAAGGAACAGTTCATGGCACATATGTACTACTCTATTGAGCAGCCTTGCTCTGGTTATCTTGTTTGAATATGACAGACAATGGTGAGGTCATTTGGTGGCTATAATAACTGCCTGACTTATTGACTGTTTAAATAGGCACTAGTGCAAGAGGCCAATGGAAAGATGCATTAGCCCCCCATTACATTGTAAAGAACAGTAATAGAAGCAAACAGAGCACTGCCAAAGAAAATTGAACATAATTATGCCTCAGCACACACAGAGATTTTACCCGCATTAAACAATCATATTGTGATGTTACAATAGACTGAAATAAAGGTAATTCAGGCAAAACCAACCAACACAGGCCTACGATGGAAAGGACTTTAGTTGCCTTCCCATGTGCCCCCTATGCCTCCTAAAATGGTGTTGTCAAGTCCATGCAACCTTGGCAAATTATGGGTCAAACAGAGGTATCTTATCAACTTTTTTTCTGGGGAAAAACAGTGTTAGAATCCTCAGTGTACAACTTTTAAAAAATTAAATAATATAATAACATGCACAGACAGTGCATATTTATCTTGTGCTATTTATAGATGAGAAACAATGCATTTTAGAAGTTTTGAAAAACCAACTCCTGTTATATTTTTCACAGTGGTTCTCTCAACTGCCTATAGTATAGTAATAGTATAGTTATAATCTGCTTTTTTCCCTTTACTTTCCAAGCTCCATTACTTCCATGTTAATTTTGTTTTTTATTGTGGCAGTGCAGCCATATTGCCCAATGAATAAATGGAACCAGTATATTTGCTGAAACATCAAATAATTGTAACTCACCAAATATTCAAATAAATTTAATAGGCCCCCTTTGACTGCCCCCTATCCCTGTGAATTCCCATTTTCAGAAATCCTGGAAACGCCCCTGAACCATGTGAGGTAAGCGTTGGAGTCATAACAATCACTACATGAAAATGATCAAAAATCTGTTCCAAACGAATCTCAGCAAACATAATCCGATACTGCTGAGAAATTGTATTTTTTTGAAACTATGTCATTGCTTGAGCTTCTTATGGACATAAACCTGCAATTGTGGCTTCCAAATACTGTGTACAGTATGTATTTCAAGTGGCTATCGCTTAGTGCCAGTGCTTTCTTTGGAATGAACAGACTCTTGTCAAATATAGAAGTAATACAAGATTTATGACCATAGGCTTTATGGGGAAAACCAATGACAAAGTCTACATCTACATGACTTAAAGCACATATTGTATATTTAGGTTGCAATTCTGCAAGGCGACATTTGGCTCCTCTAGGAATTCATTGAGGGACTTTACTCGAACTTTTATGTATTTCCAAAGAGGCTGAATGAGCGTATGCAACCACAAAACATATCTTTGAGAAAATCATATCACCCTGAACTAGAATATTCTCAGACCCACTGACTGGCTGATGGGTATGTAGTGTTTGCTTTAAATGTGCACGTTGTCATTTAATGTAAAAATAGTAGGACAAATATGAGGCCATGTTAACATCATGGATGTCATGAGCATAGTTTTGTGCTGTGCAAAACAGATCACGAGTACTGTTTGGATTTCAGTTTTATAATTATAGAATTTCATACCAATCATTTTCTTATATATATGACCTATATTAAACAGTACTGGACATACTTAACATTTAGTCTTGCACGTTGTAAGCTTGTAAGCATGTTGTAAAATACATATCCATGGTATTTTCTGTGAACTAGCCATATATGAAGTGTTTCATGCCAAGTAGCTAGGTGAAGCTCCAAGCAAACTCCCTGCAGCAGATTTTGGATATCCTGGGCGAATACTGCAACCTTATCTGCTCTCACATTTCTCTCATGTTCCTGAAAAGTGAGTCAATTTACAATGCATCTGAAAAATATTCACATTTTCCACATTTTGTCGTGTTACAGCCTCATTCGAAACGGGATTAAATTCATTTTCACATCAAAATTCTGCACACAACACCCCATAATAATAATTAAAAATAATAATGTTTTCCAGAAATAAACTGTATTTTAACTGCAGTTAGTACAATCCACATAACCGGCCAACGCAAAACACTTTCACCTTCTAGCTGGAAAACTGGCTGTGTTTCTCAAAGATCCAGCGTTGCCGTAGCTCAGCTACTCTGTTAAGTAGTACACTATTGGTTGATCAGCAACAGGTGAGTGTGATTGCTCTACAGGTGTATGGCTCCAAGATGGGAAACACTCTCTGGCTTGATGTTGCAGAGAAACGCGAATGCCGCCACAGACACATACAAACATGTACAGTAGGAAACAAGATGCCAAGAGAGAAGGACATCAAACACAACATAGACATGGCAGGTCGACCGCCGAGGACTAGCGGACTTGGTCTTCTGCTACTGTAGTTCATCTGCTTTAAGTTCCAGTGTTTCTGAGCAACTGGACATATAGCCATTCTCTTCTGACATCAGACAACAGCATTTTATTCAACTGATATTAAGTTAAGTTATAATACATCATAATCCCAAAACCCTATTCCAGTAAACTAAAACAATTAACATTGAATTATGAGCCTCTCTGCCAGAGTACCACCAATTAGTTTATGTTGTAATTAAGTTGTATAAATTCACAGAAAAAAATGCAGTTAATCAAATGTCCAGATCAGTGGGCTAATTGCAGCTATCTGATTCAGCCAGTTATTAATCTGGTCTCGGCAGTGGTGGCTATGTGTGCTACGTACGAATCACTTGGAGATTAAGCTGTCCCAGTCCAAGTTTGTCCGGTTATCTTTGTTGCATGCCTTTTGTTTCTGTCTGTCTCCTAAGGTAATAGCCAAAATGCTCCAAAAAAGGCCTTTTTTAAATGAAGTTCTTTTATTAAAAAAAAAACAACAACAACTGAAAAACGAACAAAAAACCTAATATAATGGTTTTCTTTTGTGTAGTTCATGTGAGGTTATGTTGCCCCCACCTTGACCTGTTCATAAAGTCCTATGAGTAACCTTGAGCTGCCAAAATCCATTTTGTTGGACTGATTGCCTCTTTTTGCCTGCAGATAGCAGCTGCTTCTACTCTTTTAAAATGTTCAGAACACTTAAATAGAAACACAGATCTTCACTCTTCCTTTCCTACTCCCTTTGCCTCCTTGCTCCTCTGTTCCCCTCACTTCATCTTTTATACTATAATTATCATTTTGAGACAGCAGTCTAAGAGACCATCATTGTTTGGCATTGCCACACTTGTTAATGCTTGGGGATCTAATCATTATACAATTTGACTTTTGCATTATAGACATCAGAGGACATTTGTTCTGTCCCTCTGCTGTGTTTGAAAGATGGGAAGTTTGAGGTGTTGAAAAAGAGAAAATAGGCTAGGCAAGAGGTAATAAAAATGACCAAAGGGTAGAGTGAAGGAGTGGTCGGCTTGTTTTTGGGAAGAAGAACATGTTGAGGAAAACTTAGACGTGAACTGAGATGAAGATAGATGTTGAATGGAAAATGTAAACGGAAAAGGTGAGGAGAGGAATAAAAGGAGCGACAACAGACAAAGAGGGCAACTTATTTAACATTGGTCTCCTGTCCTCCCATCATTAGAGGAGGTGCTGCTTGAGACCTTTATGTTGGTGCGCTTCCAGTGTTGGCGCCGTCAGGCCACGAAAAGAAAAATATGAACTTCTTGTGAACAGATAGAATTTAAAGAAGACTTTGCCTGGAGACAACTCTGTTGTTCATCACATCATTTATTCTGAGCCCAGAATAAATGTTGGCCTTTGTAATTTTCCTTTTAGCTTTTATTTAATTTTTCTGAAACTATCCATCTGATCTAACTTAAAACTTTCAATTCTGACCCCTTAGTGCAAATCAGCATTGACTTCCGTACAGTCTGATCAAAGGGTAGTCTATGGGGTTTTTTTTGTTTGAATACAATTATTTTTAGATGGTGAGCCACTTCTGGATTGTGTGGACTGTATGCTTTGGTTACATTAAAAAGTGAACCAGTGCACTAATTTCGGGTGGGTGCACTTTGATTTAGGTTTTCTTCAATGAAATTGCTGTTTTTGTCCATCTAGATCAGTAGTGACTAGTAAGCATGACTAGTCGGATCATAAGCATCGACTGTCGTTCCACAGAGATAGTGCTTAGATTTCTGCCCTAATTGTTACGGTTTCAACTTCTCAGATCAAAGAATCCACTTTCATGGCTGCAGCTGCAATGTTAAGCCAGAAAAACCACGCTCAGGGAGGGGCAGGCATTCGCCATGACCAGTTGAGGGAGAGGGGAAAGAGAAAAGAGCAGAGAGCGAGAGAGAGAATAAAAGACACACTATGGGAGGAAAAGCCTGAATTTGATAATTTCTATTGATAAAATACAGTGATCTACAGTGCACTAACGTTTGTGAAGAAGAACAGCTCAGTGCATCACGGGAGGCCCAAGGCAGTCCAAGCCTATTCCAAAATAACAAAGGTGTCCCTTTGCTGTAGTAACATGGACATTGCAGCAGGTCAGCCTGGGAATGGGGAGAGTCTCAGTGAGCTGACTCTTATCTCTGCGGACGGTGGAGGGAAAGCCGAAGCGGTGGATATGAAGTCCCTTACCAGGGGGTGTACCGACTCCATCAACCAGGGAAAACCTAAGATACATCCATGCAACTGGCAATTCACTTCCTTCCGGTCGTGAAGGGTAGCTCCAACCACTCACTGCATAGTGATTCCACAGTCTGGATTATTTCCTCTAGGAGCTCATCGAAGGGATTGAGTGTCACTGGGAACAACCCCATGGTCAGACTGACACACTGAAGACACAACACTAACCTACATAGTAGGGAAGACACAGACATGGGAGGAACCTAAATAGGGAAACATAGACTTAAACAGAACTAACTGAAGTCTTTCAACATAATAATAACCCAAAACATACGTCACTCCTGGCAAAGAACTATCTCCAGACTGAGATGCACAAAGCCCTGAGTTAAATTTCATTGAAAATCTGTGGGGTGAACTGAAGACCAAGGTCCATCAAATCAGGAGGAGCTTGACATTTTGTCAAAGAAGAATGGATTGGGAATGCTCAGGAGGCATGTGTGACTCTTGTTGAAAACTGCAACAAATGACTGCAGGCTATCATTTAGCAAAAGGGATACACAGTTGGCTATTTCCATCAGGGTGATTGAATCTGGTTGTTTTTATCTTTTATGATTTTTCTAATACTCTATTGCTATTATACTACAGGGTGGGCCATTTATATGGATACACCGTAATAACATGGGAACGGTTGGTGATATTAAAGTCCTGTTTGTGGCACATTAGTATATGTGAGGGGGCAAACTCCTCAAGATGGGTGGTGACCATGGTGGCCATTTAGAAGTCGGCCATCTTGGATACAACTTTTGTTTTTTCAATAGGAAGAGGGCCATGTGACACATCAAACTTATTGGTAATGTCACAAAAAAAACAATGGTGTGCTTGCTTTCAACGTACCTTTATTCTTTCATGAGTTATTTACAAGTTTCTCTTTGTTCACAGCCATTGACATGTCGAAGAGGTTAACACATGAGGAGCGGATTGAAATTGTGTTGATATCTGGTGAACGCAGTAACCGGGTCATTGCAGTAGATTTCAATGCAAGACACCCTACGAGACCACCCATCTCCCATGCTACAGTTAGCAAACTGCTTGCTAAGTTTCATGAAACTGGTTCAGTGTTGGATTTGCCAAAATGTCGATGCAAGAAAACTGTCACTAATGAAGAAACATCAGTGGCTGTCCTAGCTTCATTCAGCAAGAGCCCACAGCGCCACTCGCATGTCACTGGAGAGTGGCATTAGTTGAACATCCCTTCGGCAGATATTAGCTACTCACAAATGGCACCCTTACAAACTCCAGCTACTGCAGCATCTCAACGAGGATGACCCAGATCGGCGCACTGAATTTGCAGAATGGGCAAAACAAAAATTGGAAAAGGACCCTCAGTTCACGCAGAAGATTTTGTTCAGTGATGAGGCAAACTTTTATGTGAATGGTGAAGTTAACAAGCAAAACCACCGCTGACACTAACCCACATTGGATGGATCCCTCCAAGACTGTTGGAACAACAAAAGTGAGGGTTTGGTGTGGTATATGGGGTACAACGATAGTGGGTCCATTCTTCATCAATGGAAACCTCAAGGCCACTGGACATTTGAAATTGCTACATGATGATGTGTTTCCCTCTTTATGCACTGAAGCTGGCACGTTCCCTGAGTTTTTCCAGCAAGATGGTGCACCACCACATTATGGGTGCCAGGTCCGAGCATTCCTAGATGAACAGTTTCCTGGAAAGTGGATTGGTCGTCGTGGGCCAGTTGAATGGCCCCCAAGGTCTCCCGATCTGACCCCCTTAGACTTTTATCTTTGGGGTCATCTGAAAGCAATTGTCTATGGTGTGAAGATACGAGATGTGCAGCACCTGAAACCACGGATACTGGATGCCTGTGCTGGCATTTCTCCTGCGGTGTTGCTATCAGTGTGTGAAGAGTGGGAGAAGAGGGTTGCATTGACAATCCAACACAATGGGCAGCACACTGAACACATTTTATAAGTGGTCAGAAACTTGTAAATAACTCATGAAAGAATAAAGTTGTGTTGAAACCAAGCACATCATTGTTTTTCTTGTGACATTACCAATAAGTTTGTTGTGTCACATGGTCCTCTTCCTATTGAAAAAACAAAAGTTGTATCCAAGATACAACTTCTAAATGGCCACCATGGTCACCACTCATCTTGAGGAGTTTGCCCCCTCACATATACTAATGTGCCACAAACAGGACTTTAATATCACCAACCATTCCCATGTTATTACGGTGTATCCATATAAATGGCCCACCCTGTACTTATAAGATTGTTAATAGGTATATCTTATTGTAGCATTCTGTATTTCTACTGCTAAAGTGCTCAAAGAAAAGGACCACTGTATTTAGGAAGTATTCCACTAGCTACTGAGGTTGAAGAATTCTGAAAATAAATATTGCTCTTTACAAGTTGTCAACAAGCCAAGAAAGGGTAGTCAAAGCCAGTGCTGTTCCAGTGCTAACAATGTAGGCTGATCACAAACCTCTGAGGACTAATCAGTCTGTCTGTGGCCTGCGTGTGAGCCCTTCTACACAGACTGGAGAGGGGGTTGAGTTCAGCCTCAAAGGCAGGATACTCTCTGGTGGGAGATCTCTTAGCAGAGTCGTCTGAGTGCCAGGCAGCCAGACTTTGGACCGTGGGCATTTCCTCTTTTCAGATGGATTCAGTTAAAAGGGTGCTTCATTCTCTCAACTTCTGGCTGCTGTAAAACAGCCTCTCTGAAGAATCACTCATTACGGTATGTTGTCCACAGCCAAACCTCAATCACTCCCCAAGCCACTGCAGCACCACTCCCCGCCATCAACACCTGCTAACACATGACACATAGGCTCCAGCTGACTGCTGCAAGGAACTCCCTTCTGGTCTCCCGCCTTTGCCTAACAAGACCCAAAGCATCTTTTTCTGTTCCTGGCGCCTCTACACGTCATTAGATCCACTTTTGATTTGCCGTTCCTTTTTTGACCCCATGCTATATTTCCATAGACTCGCCTTAGAGTTCCGAAAGTCATCACACTGGAGTGTAAAACTAACTATTATTAGTTGCCAAAGGTGAACTGCTTTAGGCTTTGTTTGTCCTAAGACCCCGCCACATGGTTTCTTTCATATGAGTCATGACTGCTTTGACAGTTTAACATGTCATGCGGAACAGACGTTTTTACATTTTTGTCATCTGTCCACTAGATCTAGCCTGCACAAGAATTGGTAGCCCAGTCTCCTGTCTGCTCAACACATAATATACTGGCATCCTCACTGGACCAATGGCTCTTTATTGGAAATTACATCACGTCGTAAAGGGACATGACCCATTACAAAATCACACAACTTGTCATTATTTTTCCTTTACAAAAAAGAAAGTCTCTCATCCTATTTTCATTTGGTCCCCTTTTAATTGTTTGTTTGTTTGTTTTTTATAAATATTTTTATTGAGAGACAAATGTACATTAGTTTACAATGACAATACAATCTGTTCCCCTCACATATCTGTTAGTTTTTCTTACATGAACAGATACAATAACA
The DNA here is from genome assembly GCF_900408965.1 of Simochromis diagramma. Classification (NCBI taxonomy): domain Eukaryota; kingdom Metazoa; phylum Chordata; class Actinopteri; order Cichliformes; family Cichlidae; genus Simochromis; species Simochromis diagramma. The sequence goes on along the minus strand of NW_024387503.1, from coordinate 1,124,202 downwards.
GACACACACACACACACACAGGCACACCCACACACAGGCACACCCACACACACGCTTATATAAAATTGAGAAAAAACAAAATAAAAATAAAACAAAAACAAAAACTAAGAAGAAACCCAAAACCAAAACAAACAACAAACCCCAAAACACACACAAAAAAAAAGGGGGGGGGGGGGGGGGGGGAGATGATATTAATCAGCTGGTAGAACGTTTAATGACTTGCAATAGTTTACGAAGGGGCCCCAGATACGATAAAAGTCTCTGTATTTGCCCTTCGCCACAAGGCCTATCTTTTGCAATTTAAGAAATGACATCACATCTCTAAACCAAAAAGAAACTGAAGGTGGCTTTGAAGATTTCCAAAGGAGTAAGATGCAACGTCTGGCCAAAAGTGATGTAAAGGCTTATATTTTGAAGTGTGTAGGGTCGGTTAGACCAGTGTTGACTGGAAGCCCAAAAACAGCTAGAAAAGGGTCCATGCAGATTTGGGTCCCAAGAGCCTTGGAAAGAATAACTGAATACTGACTCCAGAAGCCATGGAGTCTTGGGCACAGAAAGAACATATGACCTAGGTCCCATGGGGTGGCATGACATCTCTCACACTGATCCATCACTTGTGGGTAAATCTCAGAAAGACAAGACATTTTGAATAGTAAACCCTGTACAATACCTTGAACTGGATAAGTTGCAACCTGGCACAGGACGTACTATAACGGACATTGGATACTGCTTTCTCCCATTGCTGATCCGAAAAAATTTCTCCTAATTCCCGCTCCAAAGCCCTGCTAATTTTAACAACTGAATGGACATTTAAATCCATAAGTTGTGCATATATTAAAGATATAATTGACTTCTTATTCAGTTTAAGGGATAAGAATTCCTCCTACGGTTGGACATTTGGAAGAAGAGGGTAGGAGGGGAAGAGAGCAGAAGTGCAATGCCGTGCCTGAAAATAACAGAATAGATTGGTAGCCAGAAGATTTGTTTCTGAACACAGGTCTAAAAAAGTTAAGAAAGTGCCATCTTTATAGAGATCCTTAAAGGTATTAATACCATGACGCTTCCACTGTACATAGGTACCATCAATGACACCAGGAGTAAACAGATGATTCTGTGTGATGGGCATCTGTACTGATGCAGAGATGTACTTAAAATGACTCCTGAATTGTGACCAGATCCTTAGACTACACTGTACCACGGGGTTTTGCGTGAAATGAGAAGGCTTAAGTGGTAGTGGAGAGAACAATAAAGCTTCTAAGGATGAGGAAGTGCACAACAGGCGCTCCAGTTTACACCACAGCAGTTCTTGAGATTGAAGCTAATGGGTCAATTTGTGAACATGAGAGGACCAATAGTAAAATAAAAAGTTAGGCAAGGCAAGACCACCATCAAACGTCAGTCTCTGTAATAATGATTTCCTCACCCTGGGATGTTTCCCTCCCCACAAACGATACAACTAGCTGGTCCAACGAAAAAAGCTTTAGGTAAAAATATAGGAATACTCTGAAACAGAAATAACAATCGAGGCAAAATGTTCATCTTTACAGCACTGATCTGACCAATTAGTGACAAAGGTTGTGAATTCCATCTCTGAAAATCTGATTGAATTTGAGTAATTAAAGGGGAGAAATTGGAAGAGTATAGAGAAGACAAAGTACGAGTCACGTTAACTCCCAAATATTTAAAGCCGGCAGGGCTAAGCCTAAAAGGAATGTCAGATTGTTTAAGTGTAAGACTTAAAGAATTTATGGGGAAACATTCACTTTTAAGAAGATTTATTTTGTAACTTGACAGAGAGCCGAACTTGTTTAATAGAGACACAATCGATGGTATGCTAGATAAGGGATCAGAAAGTAGAAGCAGGTCATCTGCATACAAAGACAATTTTAAGACAAGGCCTGACCGGGAAATACCATGAAAATGAGGAAGGGCCTTCAAAGCTATAGATAGGGGTTCAATTACAATAGCAAAAAGTAGGTGGGACAGGGGGCAACCCTGTCTCGTGCCGCGTGACAATGAGAAGTAGCCAGAGGAAACACCATTTGTCTATACACTGGCTTGGGGTGCCTTGTACAACAGTCGAATCCATGAAATGAATCTGTCCTTGAAACCAAATCTTTGTAAGACCACAAAGAGAAAGCTCCACTCTACACGATCGAAAGCTTTCTCAGCGTCAAGTTAGATAACTGCTTCTGGATTAGTGGTCGAGTGTTGGGAAAGAATGACATTCAAAAGCGTGCGAACATTAAAGAACAGCTGGCGGCCTTTAATAAAGCCATTCTGTTCATCTGAAATAATAGTAGGAAGAACCTTTTCAAGGCGAATTGCTAAAATTTTAGCCAAGACTTTAACATCCACATTCAGCAGGAAATAGGCCTATATGAGGTGCAAGACGTAGGATCCTTACCCTTCTTTAAGAGAACAGTAATTAGTGCTTGAGACAATGTAGGGGGCAATAGACCACGTTCAAAAGATTCGTTATACACTGAAAGAAGTAGTGGGGCTAACTTGTCTATAAGTGTTTTAAAAAATTCAACTGAAAACCCGTCATGTCCTGGTGCCTTACTATTGTGCATGGTCTTGATGGCATGCGCTATTTCATCCAACCTAAAAGGGGCATCTAATTGTTCAGACATAACAGGATCGACATTGTAAGACCGTTAAAAAAAGAATCCACCTCAGAGGCGTCAGCAGCAGATTCAGATTCATATAGGGAGGAATAATACTTCTTAAACACCTCATTTACTTCCTTTGAATCAGAGACCAAGTTGCCTGCCGCATCTTTAATTTGAGAAATTAATCGAGAAGAGGCCTTCTGGGCTTATCACCATGTTCATAATATGCGCACGAAGTAAAAGGCGTTCAGCATCTGCCGTAGAAAGTACCTGATGTACCTGAGAAAAGAAAGAGTATGCTCTGGTAGTATGGTTAGAAAACCTCCAGGGATCTTCAAAATCATCCTGGAACATAAACTCTGAAATAGACTTGGACATAGAGGATTGGGTCAGGGTCCGAGGATTCGAGCGATCTAAGACAGGATCAATAACACAGTTCAAGTCACCACCCAATATTAAAAGATGAGTATCAAGGGAAGGGAGACTACTCAAAAGTGCATCTGTAAAACCTGGATTATCAAAATTCGGCGCATACACATTGACTAAGAGGACGGCTACATTGTACATGGTGCCTACAACAACCAAATATCTCCCGTTTTTGTCAGCTTTAATCTCAGAGGCTGTAAACTGTACCCTTCTGTTTATTAAGATCGCCACCCCCCCACCCCCCACGTCTGTGTCCGCATGTGCCTGTTCGTCTGTGTCTATATGTCAGGTTGGGTCTTAGACTCAACCTCTCTGGGTACATCTCAGGCCCTCTAAAGTACGGAGGCCTATCTCCCCTCACCACACTCCCTGCCGGTGGCTGATGCCCTCAGACGTTGGTGTGTTGGTGGTCCTTGTCGTCTGGGGCTGGGCGCTCATGTATGTACCGGCTCACTCCTGGTGGCCAATTGGCGGGGCCGGGCGCCTGTGGCCCGGCTGGGCTCCTTCCGGGGGGTGGGATGCCCTCAGGCCTCTGGCCTCTGGGCCTGAAGCTCGGTCCTCTCTGGCACAGCTGGCTGCCGGCAGAGCCCGCGGGCACGCCACTGCAACCCCCTCTGGCCTCTGCTCCGTAGCTGCGGGGTGGCCTCTCCTTTGGGGCTCTACTCAGCTCTTCCCAGGAGGGTGGCACGGTTCCCCCCCTTTGGTGGTCCTCCTCGGGTCCTTGTACTCTGGGGCCTCTGGATATCTGGGGCCTGGATCTCCTCCATACCTGCTTCATACCCTGGTGGACGGGGCTGTGGCTCCCCACACTCCCTAGTAGATCGTTACATGGAGAAACCTTTGGAATGCAAGCATGCTGATCCACACAGGTATGCACACAGGTGTACACACGGGTGTTCACAGACGCGGACTACACCTTTCTTGGCTGCTGCCTCAAAGAACATTGTGCGCTGTCTATCTTGCGTGCTGCACAATATCGTTTATTATTTAGTATCTACTGTTATCTACTGCTAGCTAGTTTATTGTGATGGTGCTGTTTTTTTTATTATGTTGCTCTTTGTTGTTTGCTTTCTCTTCTGTTTTTTTTCTCCATACAGGTGATCCAGGTGTTTTGTTTGTTTTTCTTTTTTTTTTTTCTTTCTTTCTTTCCCCCCCCCCTTCTCACCGTCTCTTCTCCCCTTTGGTTTTCTTTCTCTCCCTCTTTTTCTTTCATTCTTTCTCCCTGTCCTATCCCCCAGTCCTGTCTGTCCCGTTTGTAGCAACTGAAAATAAAATAAATTCATAATTATAACAAAGTTCAATCAAATGGACCAATATGGCAAGGCCATGATGATCCACTTGGTAAAATAAATCCGCTTGGCATCTTTCTTGGCCTCAAGACAACAATTCTGATGGCTAACGATCCAAACGGGACACAAAAAAAAAAAAAAAAAAAAAAAGATCGCCACCCCCCCTGGCTTTTGAATTAAACATTGAATGGAATGTATGTCCCACCCATGGGCACCTGAGCCTAAGATGATCGCTATTTCGCAGATGGGTCTCTTGCAAAAACATTACATCACTCTTTAGACGTTTAAGATGCGAGAATATTTTAGATCGTTTAATTGGGCTATTCATACCTTTGACATGACAAGTTAAAAATCTAATACCACTATTGCCTAAGGACTGACCTGAAGTGCTGATCATTGCAGAAAGATAAAAGATAAAATAGTTATTTCTTCACCCCCAAAGAAAGAACAAGTAGGAAAAACACACTCACACAAACACACAAACCAAAACCACAACAACAGAAGTACAACTTCAGAATAAAAATAATAATAACACATCAAACACACCCTCCCGCCTCCCCCCTGCACAGCAAAAGCCCCCATCCCCAAACAATGGAGACGGCAGTCCACGCTCCCACCCGGAGCAATCTGAACAAAAACGCTGCCGACTATGAAACGACCGTGTCAAACTAAAGCTCCAACAGAGTCATTTCTCAATAGATTAAAAGGCACAAATAAAATAAAAATAACACAATTATATTTTACTATTAGACAGGTAAAACAAAACAAGTGTTTGGCAGAGTAACAAACTTAACTTACCACAATGACGTTTGGATTTGGATCATTTGCTATTTCAAACAAACAAACAAAATAAACATTGTCCCACTATGTTTTTATCGCGTGGTTATTGTCTTAATATATTCCTTGGCCTCTTCTGGCGAGACGAAGTCGCGCTGCATTCCTTGATAAGTGATTCGTAGCCTTGCCGGATAGAGGATCCCAAATCGGACTCCCTGGATGCCGCGAAGCTGACGACGGACCTCATTGAAAGCCGCACGGGCCCGCGCTGTCTTAGCGGTGTCGTCGGGGACGTTCACTGGTGTTAGGTTTGGGGGCCAAAGTTCGGTGGGCTCTGTCTACAAGCGGCTCCTTCCCAAGCTGAAATGTCTCCATCAACAGCACGGACACATCTGTAGCAGACAGGATGTTCTCCTCTGGCACACCAACAATGCGTATGTTATTGCAGCGAGACCTGGACTCCAAATCCTCGCATTTATTCTCCAATTTGGCCAACTCCTTTGACATCGCATTCACTTTGGCTTGGAGGTGGACAATATCATCCGTGCATGTAGAGAGAGACTGTTCCATCTCCGTAACTGTGGTTCTGAGGCCAGCGAATTCCTGCCGCATGGACGTTATGTCTGAGGAAAGGTCCGTCTTCAGTTGCTGTATGTCGGACCTGATAGACATGAGATTCTCCTCAAACGCTGCCGTCAGTTCCTTTTTAAACAGTGCTGAAATTTCTTCACGAAGTTCAGAGAGGAGTTCAGCCTTCGTGAACTTCTCCGTATCGACGAGCAGCGTGTCGGGTGACCCGGCAGTGGCGAAGTTTGACCACGAGGCGGGGATGCAGTGGTAGCGGCAGGCCTGCAGGTCGTCTGAGAGGTGTTTGCACCTTATTAACCTTACGCGACATTCCTAAACCCAAAAAAAGCAAAAACAGTTTTGTCTCAGAACTATACAAAACAGTTGATATATTTTTTTTTAAAAATGCCAAAATGTGCCTGGAAACACTCGATAATAACTAGACACTGTAGGAGCTGCATTCGGTGCGACCTAATGCCATGTTCACATAAACCGGAAGTCCCTTTGTTTGTTTGTTTTATCATTTGAGTTCCCACCAAATGATATAAAATAGAATAAATTAAAACAGAATTCAACTTTATTGTCATTGCACATGTCACAGGTACAGGGCAACGAAATGCAGTTTGCAAAAAAAAAGACCATCAAGCCAGGGCAGTTACTTGTATGTCACCTAAAATCCATAGTTTTGGGTCCATTTCGGCTTGGATCCCAATTACCCTTGAAATTATTTCAGTAGTCCGTCTCCAGAACTCCTCTATTACTGGGCAATTCCACAGCATATGAAGGAGATCACCATCTATCACCTTACATCTCAAACATTTGGGAGAGTAATTAATATCAATTTTATGTAATCTGTAAGGTGTATAATATGTGCTGTGGAATATATTAAATTGCATTTGTCTATGATTTGTAGAAATTAACATGGTCTGTGCCTGTTCCATTAGATGGTACCATTCTACCTCTTCATAAACATAGCCCAGATCTGCCTCCCATTTTCTTTTCAGAGACGTTTTGTTGTAGTCAGGTAATTTTTCATTAATAATAGTGTATATTGAAGATGCTATTCCTTTTATTGACTTCCATGGTTTGGTGCAAAGATGCGTTTCAAAAGGACTTTCTTTAGGAATCTCAGGGAATGTTCCTTTGGTTTTTTCTTTGATCCAGTCTCTTATTTGTAGAAATTAAAAAAAATTTTGGTCTGAAAGTTTAAATTTTTCCTTTAGTTGTTGGAAGTCAATAAATGTGTCATTATTGTATAGATCGGCAACAGTTCGAATATTTCTATCCTTCCATCCCCGCAATATGGAGTCGGAAATATGATGGGAGAGATCAGGATTGCCCCATAGGGGTGTCCTTCTAAGAAAAGAAATATTTATTTTTAGAAGTGAGTGGGATTCCTGCCAGGGCAGTTACTTGATTAGAAACACACAAAGTAAGCACAAAGGAAGTGTGTGCAGCCATCACGTGCTCTTCTTCATGCCTAACTATCCAAAAACAAGGACGACAATATGTCAAAACATGATGTGTAGAGTGCATGGCCTCGAGGTCAAAGGCTTTGAGAACATGATGAAGGATACATGTGTGATTGTCATGAGTCCATGTTGGGCCTGCACCATGTTGATATAAAGATGCCAAAAGCTTCTGACATGTCCCCATGTTTCCCAGAACAATGTAATAACAACTTGACGTCTGGCTGACTGTTACAAGATCTTTGAGTGCAGCAAGAATTCACACTGGTGAAAAGAAATTTTTTCAATCTCTAGGGGTTCACAAGAAGGCTTGTTACATCTGTGGATATGTTTCAGTACGTGTACCTCTCTTTTCGTAAAGGCACGTGGGGTTTTATAACAAGCAGTATATTAAAAACAAACATGTCTACAAAATTCTATGGGAAATCCTAAACTGTCATACTATTAGCTCAAATATTTCCTCTAACACTAACACTATATTGCTAACACTATCATGTTAGCAATAAATGAATATTCTGAGAAGGTCAAGTGGACTATTTAAGAGAATGATTACACCCGAATTGGTAGTCATTACATTAGCCATCATCAACTGCTAACAGCTACTGGTTAACATGTTAGCAACTAGCAAGACAAGTCATGCCCTGTGAGCCAAACATTTACTGCATTATTTTTTAATTTAGTAATCAAAAAGGTCATGATGCTTAAGGTAAACTGAAAATTGATAAACATGTACCAAATAATATTTGTCTTTAGTGACTTTTGCAAGTAAATAAAAATCTCCTATCAGTTACAAAAAGTTCACGATTCAGCCTGAGGAAGGTTGTTGTTGTTAACAAATTAGATAACTATAAAAATGACTGTAGGAGAGTATACATGTGTGTGTGGTGCATGAATTATTGTGCCACATGTGCACATGCACACAACTCTCACAACTGAGGAAAAACTCAATTGGATGTGAAAAACATAAATCCAGTTTTACTTAATGTTTGTCAAACCCAAATCAAGCTACATTCATTGTTAAGTCTTCTTCACAAACTACGACTCAGTTTGACTTCTGATCATTTCATTTTCTATCTCCTAGTGGAGTCAGACTGCAGTACCTCATCTAGGCTGCATGCTACATTTTCTCTTGCTTGACAGCGAGAGATGAGGAAGAGAACGGCGGTGAAATCTTTAGTGGTTCATACATCAGCGTCACCACATGTATCTTCCACTGCATGCAGGAAAGTCAAGTGTGAATAGGTTTTGCAGTCTTACGTCTTCCATTGCCATGGTGTAAAATTTCTTCTTTTGGATCCAGAGAAAGAAAATACAGCAGCAGAGAGCTGCAGACTGTGGGTGGTGAGTGACCCAGTCGCAAACCAGAGGAACCAGATTGAGACCAACATTGTTGCAAATAACAAGAAACCTGAAATGCTCTGAATTCACCTTGAGAGACCAGGTTTGTAAAGTATGTATATAGATTTAATAATATTTGTCCATGTTGTATGGATCAGTTTGAGCATGGGGTTGAACAGGAACAAATAATAACATTTCCACCATGTTGGATATAAATATCCCATACATACAGTGGGGCAAAAAAGTATTTAGTCAGCCACCGATTGTGCAAGTTCCCCCACCTAAAATGATGACAGAGGTCAGTAATTTGCACCAGAGGTACACTTCAACTGTGAGAGACAGAATGTGAAAAAAAAATCCATGAATCCACATGGTAGGATTTGTAAAGAATGTATTCGTAAATCAGGGTGGAAAATAAGTATTTGGTCAATAACAAAAATACAACTCAATACTTTGTAACATAACCTTTGTTGGCAATAACAGAGGTCAAACGTTTACTATAGGTCTTTACCAGGTTTGCACACACAGTAGCTGGTATTTTGGCCCATTCCTCCATGCAGATCTTCTCGAGAGCAGTGATGTTTTGGGGCTGTCGCCGAGCAACACGGACTTTCAACTCCCGCCACAGATTTTCTATGGGGTTGAGGTCTGGAGACTGGCTAGGCCACTCCAGGACTTCCAAATGCTTCTTACGGAGCCACTCCTTTGTTGCCCGGGCGGTGTGTTTTGGATCATTGTCATGTTGGAAGACCCAGCCTCGTTTCATCTTCAAAGTTCTCACTGATGGAAGGAGGTTTTGGCTCAAAATCTCACGATACATGGCCCCATTCATTCTGTCCTCAACACGAATCAGTCGTCCTGTCCCCTTGGCAGAAAAACAGCCCCATAGCATGATGTTTCCACCCCCATGCTTCACAGTAGGTATGGTGTTCTTGGGATGCAACTCAGTATTCTTCTTCCTCCAAACACGACGAGTTGAGTTTATACCAAAAAGTTCTACTTTGGTTTCATCTGACCACATGACATTCTCCCAATCCTCTGCTGTATCATCCATGTGCTCTCTGGCAAACTTCAGACGGGCCTGGACATGCACTGGCTTCAGCAGCGGAACACGTCTGGCACTGCGGGATTTGATTCCCTGCCGTTGTAGTGTGTTACTGATGGTGACCTTTGTTACTTTGGTCCCAGCTCTCTGCAGGTCATTCACCAGGTCCCCCCGTGTGGTTCTGGGATCTTTGCTCACCGTTCTCATGATCATTTTGACCCCACGGGATGAGATCTTGCGTGGAGCCCCAGATCGAGGGAGATTATCAGTGGTCTTGTATGTCTTCCATTTTCTGATGATTGCTCCCACAGTTGATTTTTTCACACCAAGCTGCTTGCCTATTGTAGATTCACTCTTCCCAGTCTGGTGCAGGTCTACAATACTTTTCCTGGTGTCCTTCGAAAGCTCTTTGGTCTTGGCCATGGCGGCGTTTGGAGTCTGACTGTTTGAGGCTGTGGACAGGTGTCTTTTATACAGATGATGAGTTCAAACAGGTGCCATTCATACAGGTAACGAGTGGGGGACAGAAAAGCTTCTTACAGAAGACGTTACAGGTCTGTGAGAGCCAGAGATTTTCCTTGTTTGAGGTGACCAAATACTTATTTTCCACCCTGATTTACGAATAAATTCTTTACAAATCCTACCATGTGGATTCATGGATTTTTTTTTCACATTCTGTCTCTCACAGTTGAAGTGTACCTCTGGTGCAAATTACTGACCTTTGTCATCATTTTAAGTGGGGGAACTTGCACAATCGGTGGCTGACTAAATACTTTTTTGCCCCACTGTAACACCACAGGCTTGCAAAATTCATCAGTAAAATTACATCCTGTTCGTATACCAGCAGTTTCCATTACCATCTATAAACATATAAACAAACTTGGAATTTTACCTATAATTGTTTGCCTTTGGAGAACTGTATTTGTGGCCTTCATGTAGTTTACAGGCAGTGATCTGTCAGGATATAAGTATTTGTGCCTGTGAAAATTGCTGTGACGCAATGGGCAAATAAGCACTTAGCTCTAAGAATTGTGTTTTGCTCAAAGGATTCAGTGCACAATCTCCACCCTAAGATCTAATCACTAAAATGTTTCTATATTGTAACTACATTAATAGGTCACTAGTGATACCATGCATCATGACCCTTATGGACTGGACAATTTGACAATATTGATTGTAAAATGTCAGATGAAGACATCGTTGGCCTTTTTCACATGTGACATAGATGTGACATCACTGCTTCAGATGTGGGCTCACTAATGAAAATTCTCTTTTAGACTGAATGTTGAGTTCTTTAGCAGCCTTTGTTAAAGGTTTTGACTGTCAGGTTCTGATTTTTGTTAAAATTTTAAAATAAAAAGCTGTTTGAATCATTATTCCATCACTGTAAACTGAAACATGAAAATCTAAAATATTCCACACAGCTTTCTGTGAACCTGTAACCTCATCTGAGGCGCCTACATGGAACAACACATCTTGGAGGTCCTGAGCTCCATCCCTGTGGTATAGCTGCTGCCACATGGATGTAACTCTAGAAGACTTAGTATTAATGACCAGTGTCCGTGGCCTTCTTGTAATCCACTTAACATCGTCACACAGGGTCGGCATGGCTACTGCTGCAGGGCTCTCATACCCTAGCTGGACACGGTGCTACATTCCATTTGAGTGATGTATTGCTGGAAGATGGAGAACCGGTTTTGCTACTTAAATTTATATTTGGTTCTACAAACTTGTTCAAAAGAGGACGCTGCTAGAAACCCAACAGAATAACACAGACTACTAAAAGAATGCTTCATTGTGACACTGTGACCAATTTGTAGCAAGCACAAGATAGTTCCTGACCCAAAGAGCACTCTAACCTTAAAGATTACGTTTCCAAATCAGTGCAATTAAAACTGCTTTAACAGAGGCCAGTAAAAGACTTGGGGGAGGGCCACAGCAAAAGTTTAAGAAAATACAAGTGGACAGCTCTAACATAGACAGTGCCTTGGTCCCTTGACCCTTCTATCGCACCACATGTGTAGCAGGAATTCTTCATCTGCAAGAACCCTCATGATGAACTTTTACCCCTTATTCTAATTTTCAAACATGCGCAGAGTTAATTTGACCTGCACAGCTCCATCATCAGTGTATACATACACTGCCCGTGTTAATGAATGGCCGACTGCACAATGACTGAGACATGTTGTTATGATTTCCACACATTCTCACATTTTCATGCCAAAAGAGAATGAAGAGCATCCCCTGTTCACGTCTTACTCTCCACCCTCAGGTTCCTAAAGCACTGTGACTGAGAAATACGTCTAACGGTAGTATGCCCCAAAGACCCTTTGCCCACAGACATGAGGTAATGGTGAGGCTAATTAGGCTGAGGAGACAGTGTTGGCGGAAGCTCCTGGCCTGAAGCACCATTAGTCTAGAGTACAGTCTCCCAATGGTCAAGGGCATTTACTTTGGGATGAGGAAAACAGAGCAGCGTCCCAGGCTGGCTGCTATGGTAAAGCTGCGGTGATGGACTGAGTCACCACATGAAAGACTGGGCACAGGGACGATAGTGGAACGAAAGAGAAAAAGGAGACCCAGAGAGAAAGGCTCATTCAGGAAAAGGATGGAGACTCTCAGCGGGACTCCTCTTCCTTCTTACGCACACGGCATTCTTCTGATGCTCATGATGAACAGTTTGTTATGTTACAGAGGTAGGACGTATCTCATTGAGCCGGATTTAGGATATTGGCCTCAACACAGTCATTTTAAGGCAGTAAATCAAAATGATTGCAGCACATATCGTAAAGCGAGGCAGAAAATTTTTGCTTTAAGAGTTTCAGAATCGGGGACATTCAAGGAACCTCTGTGACACATCGCTGGGCTCAGGATGGGATGGGCTTTCTGACTTTTACAATGTTACTCCTCCTTGCGCTGGCCATAATCTGCTAAACAGTGGGTTCAGTTAATGCATGGATTTATGGACATGAAAATAAATACATCAAGTACATCAAAAGATTTGTGAGATATTACTGCAGTGCAACAGAGCAACATTAATCTTACGGATTTAAGGTAAAAGCAGAACTTTGCTTCCTATAAATCCTCAGATTCATTACAAGTTCTGTTTAAATGGGGAATAGAGAGGGAGCAAGTTCATGTGAGAGCTGGAGAAGGCACTGCTTGGCTTTTTACTCACATGGCAGCTCACTTCTCAAGGAATATCAAAGAAAGATGATTAAAGAGGAAGAAGAAGATTTGTTACCATAAATCAGTCAGGGACTACAGGCAGACTTTTATGATTTTTATATGAAGATTTATGAACTCAAATCATTCTTTGCTACTACTTACAGAACTGCACTGCCACTTACCTTTTTATTTCTTCATCATATATGCAGACCCGTATGTATATACATAGTATTGTTCAGTATTACATCATCGCTCTTCTAAAGTACCTTGGCATATGTGGCTGTTTCTCCTCCCTTTGTTATCCACTTTCATGGGAAACCTAATCTGTGAACACATGTTTCTGGCCTCCAGAGCTGGAAGTGAATAAAGCACAGCATCTGGGCAGATGTAACCCCTCATCACTCTGAAAATGGTGTGGGCTCCTTTAGGTTCATGCTAACTGCATCAAGGAACCAGGAAACAAAACAGTATGTCAGTCACTACCTCTCATGACACAGCATCAAGGAGCTCATCGTTTGTTACTGACAAATGTCTCGGGGGTGTGGGGAGCAACTTTCCTTTCTAGGGGAACTGTAGTGCTATCAAAACATAGCTTGTCAGCCTTAAGTCAGGCAGAGTCAAATAAACATTTGGAAAAACCTGCAGCAGATGAGATAGTAGGTGAATAAAGACATGAACTGGAGTATGCCGAGCAAAACCATGACGTGCAACAAGACCTTAGATAAAAGCTAGGTAGCAGCTAGGCTGCTTCAAGTCTGTGACAGTCTCTAGCCTAGAGATGGTTGCTAAAATGATGTAGAGCACTGGAGTGCTTTTCATATTACTTCCTTAACACCTCCAGAATATCAAAAGCTATCACAGTTAAGTATTTGTACCCTGGACAACTTGATAGCTTTTGGAGAGAAAAACTTTGCTTATTTGCCCATTCGTTCACTGAGACTGTGTTTAGCCTGGGGAGCATGGAGGGTTAGTGTCATATTACTGTATATAAAAGCAGCCTTAGAGTAGATATGTTTCTCTGTTATCCTAATTAGGAAGAAAAAGTAAGTGGAAGTCATTTAAAAGAAGCAATGTATGGACTAACTACTTCCTCCCTTTGGCCTGAGTAAGTGCCATTACCTTCTCCTGACCTTCCCACTACCTCCTCCTCCTCCCTCACCTTGCTGTGTCCTTATCCGCCATGACCGTAACAGCCCCCTCCTCTCCTTCTGCTCTGTTCTTTTCTCAAAGTGAGCACTGTGGAAAAGAGGAAACATTAAGGCTAGTGGAACCTGATTTGGATCTGTGAGGGATTTCTTTGGAACATCATCAAGCGGAGGCCTGCTGAATCCTCCAGTGAATTGCTAGCTGAACTTCTCAAGAGCCCCCCTTTACCACCCCCACCGACTCCACCTTTTCACAACCTTGGTTCTCAAAGGTCCAGTCACATCTGAGTTAGTAATTTGGCACACATCTATAGCTGGACGCTGGGGTGTAAATAGATTACACTTGCCTGGAGTTTTCCTGAATGAAATATGAGTGGATTTTTTCCTGAGACTTATATTCTAGAAAACAAAGAATATAGCTGAAATTTAGCTAAATAAGTCCACTTGATTTTAAAGACATAAAGGGCAATCAGCTCATACCAGAATTGAGAAGAAAGCAAAATCTGAAGCTACAAGAGTTGTAGCAATGTTGATAATAGAGTCAGACTAAGTGGCTAGCTATGTTGGAAATCAATATCCCAGATGTTAAAGTTATGTTAATCTATGAATCTTACAAAGTAAAATGCTAGTTTAAAAATGAGGAAGGGAGGCCTAGAGAGAGTGACTCAAATTAACAATAAACTCCTAATAGTCATAAAATCAGATCCAGCTACTTAAGTTGAAGTCCTGGAAGAGTACTTGGAGTCAGTATTAGCAGCTTTGATCAAGCTTTTTTATGTAAGTAAAATTAAGGACTCCACCCTAATAAAACATACAGTGGGGCAAAAAAGTATTTAGTCAGCCACCGATTGTGCAAGTTCCCCCACTTAAAATGATGACAGAGGTCAATAATTTGCACCAGAGGTACACTTCAACTGTGAGAGACAGAATGTGAAAAAAAAATCCATGAATTCACATGGTAGGATTTGTAAAGAATTTATTCGTAAATTAGGGTGGAAAATAAGTATTTGGTCACCTCAAACAAGGAAAATCTCTGGCTCTCACAGACCTGTAACGTCTTCTGTAAGAAGCTTTTCTGTCCCCCACTCGTTACCTGTATGAATGGCACCTGTTTGAACTCATCATCTGTATAAAAGACACCTGTCCACAGCCTCAAACAGTCAGACTCCAAACGCCGCCATGGCCAAGACCAAAGAGCTTTCGAAGGACACCAGGAAAAGTATTGTAGACCTGCACCAGACTGGGAAGAGTGAATCTACAATAGGCAAGCAGCTTGGTGTGAAAGAATCAACTGTGGGAGCAATCATCAGAAAATGGAAGACATACAAGACCACTGATAATCTCCCTCGATCTGGGGCTCCACGCAAGATCTCATCCCGTGGGGTCAAAATGATCATGAGAACGGTGAGCAAAGATCCCAGAACCACACGGGGGGACCTGGTGAATGACCTGCAGAGAGCTGGGACCAAAGTAACAAAGGTCACCATCAGTAACACACTACAACGGCAGGGAATCAAATCCCGCAGTGCCAGACGTGTTCCGCTGCTGAAGCCAGTGCATGTCCAGGCCCGTCTGAAGTTTGCCAGAGAGCACATGGATGATACAGCAGAGGATTGGGAGAATGTCATGTGGTCAGATGAAACCAAAGTAGGAACTTTTTGGTATAAACTCAACTCGTCGTGTTTGGAGGAAGAAGAATACTGAGTTGCATCCCAAGAACACCATACCTACTGTGAAGCATGGGGGTGGAAACATCATGCTATGGGGCTGTTTTTCTGCCAAGGGGACAGGACGACTGATCCGTGTTAAGGACAGAATGAATGGGGCCATGTATCGTGAGATTTTGAGCCAAAACCTCCTTCCATCAGTGAGAACTTTGAAGATGAAACGAGGCTGGGTCTTCCAACATGACAATGATCCAAAACACACCGCCCAGGCAACAAAGGAGTGGCTCCGTAAGAAGCATTTGAAAGTCCTGGAGTGGCCTAGCCAGTCTCCAGACCTCAACCCCATAGAAAATCTGTGGCGGGAGTTGAAAGTCCGTGTTGCTCGGCGACAGCCCCAAAACATCACTGCTCTCGAGAAGATCTGCATGGAGGAATGGGCCAAAATACCAGCTACTGTGTGTGCAAACCTGGTAAAGACCTATAGTGAACGTTTGACCTCTGTTATTGCCAACAAAGGTTATGTTACAAAGTATTGAGTTGTATTTTTGTTATTGACCAAATACTTATTTTCCACCCTGATTTACGAATAAATTCTTTACAAATCCTACCATGTGAATTCATGGATTTTTTTTTTCACATTCTGTCTCTCACAGTTGAAGTGTACCTCTGGTGCAAATTACTGACCTCTGTCATCATTTTAGGTGGGGGAACTTGCGCAATCGGTGGCTGACTAAATACTTTTTTGCCCCACTGTAGTTGTGAATATTTTCTTCTACCTGACATCCAAGAGTGTCCAGTTTTGGAACTTCAAATGATAAAGATGCAATGCTGTTGAATGGACATTACAACACCAAATAACACAACTGTGTGTGCTCTGTAAGAAAAAGAAAAAAAAACTAGACTGGAGTGATCAAAACACTAGATTGAAAAAAGAGATTCTTCTAGTGAAAGAACAGAATAATGTTAAAATCACAATAATTGTATATGAAATGTATTTAAAAGAAAAAACTACTAGCAGATATTAGAAAATATATTAATTTCTTTTAAATAAAATTACACTTATTGCCCTTTCTCAAGAGTGTACCTGACAGTGTTTTGCTTGGAATAACAGTCATGGAAGATTTTAGATGTACAAAAGTCTAGTAAGACAGAAGGCAAGTATGTTTTCCTTTCTCCTCTTTCCCTGGTGCTGTGCTCTTTTACAGACAAACACATGTAAGTTGTCCACGAAGAAGAAATACATCAGTCATTGGATTTCTAATGGTCTAATGTTATAAAACCACTAAAGAAGGAGTCCTTGTTGGCCGGATTACTGATGTGCTGGCAGGACTGCTGGTGCTACAATGGTCCAAACTTGTTCCACATTCCGGTTTGGACCAAGGCGCTCCAAGTTGTGGCCATGGATGTGTGACCCAGACTGAGACCCTGATCAATGTCAAAGTCTTAGATTCTGGAAAGAAGCCCGCAGCCACAACCCGATCACATCTGGTCAGACCTGGAGCTTCCAGACCACAGCTGAGGTCTAAATCCAACCTGATCCCAGGCAGAAGCTTATTTTTAGCTCGATGCAGTTCAGGTATGGCGACACAGCAGCCAGGCACTGTTTTATTCCTGATTTACTTCCCAACACCGTCCCTGGCAAATATTTTTTTTAAAAAGATAGAAAACCTGCATATTTTTGTCAAAGCGCTTCCCTTTTCTCCTTTTACAGTCAGTATGTCTCTCAGGAGTGAGTCCAGCTGACTGGAATCCAGTGTGTCTCTGTCTCCACTTTCTTTAGTGCCAACTGCAGCTCGCTGAAGGCAACATCGAAGTTGTCGTTGACTATAACCATCTCAAAGAGATGGCTGTACTGAGTCTCCATTGTCTGGGCCGTGTTCACCATCTCCTGAAAGTCTTCCTCCTGGGAAAAGAGGGAAGAGACAAAAGAGATGGAAGTTAAAAACACAAAACAGATAAAAGCAGAGACCCTGAAATGAGAATCCCATACAGTCTATCTGCTGCAAAAACAAAACACTTGCCATAGTAAACAAGATGGGGGATAAGTTCACATGCTGTAAACACAAATTGCACAACCTTGAACGCACAATAAACACAAAGCACCAGATATAAACTCCCAAAGACATGGCACCCACACATGAACCCTGGCACAGACCACGCACTAAAACTTCTCCATACAACTTGACCTCAAGGAATTTTCATTATTTCCTGCACCAAATACACATGGTCATCCAATTCACAAAGAAAAGAAAATATCTTAAAAATAAGCTAAGGACAAAACATAACCATCATTTTACAAAATGCAGACATGTAAAACATACATCATTGCCAGTCTGGATTTTATATGCACGATGGGGAAATGACAGCTTGTGGACAGCACTGAGTCTGGGCTGTATGAACTTCCTGCACAGCTCACCAACTCTACTGGAGTTCACACTGAAGTAAAAGCTGACAAAAATGGACATGGTACAGATTTGGTTTTCAGTCTGCAATTTTTTATTTTTGAAGGCATATGCCTGGAAGCGATAATGATATGGTTCAGAGCTGTGGGTTCAGTACTGGATCTGACTTGATTTGATGTGAACATCAGATTTGACCTTGATGTTAACACCAGCGACTCTTGAATTCATGACCCCAAGCGAAAAATGAAAAATATGAAAAAATACACACTGGATCAAGTCTTTTATATATATATAATTGTTATGCTGTGTTGTGGTTTTATTCAGAATTCACTGACCTGTTACTCGAAAATGTCTGAAACAACATGTTAGCAACAACACAGCTCTGAACATTAGCCTCAGACAGGGCAGAATTCAACTTTAGCGCCGGCTACAGCTATAGCTGTCGGACAGCGGATTGTCACCTTGAGGCATCAGGATCAGTCACTGTGTCTCACTTCAGATCCTTTTGTAAGTTCAGCTTCATTACTTGGGAAATGTGGGAATTTTGTAGGGGTATCAGAAATTATGTTAGCAACTTTTGGGCATTAGCTTGAGTATTTTGCAAATAAAACTTGTTAGGACTCCGAGCTCAAATCTAATACTAAATTCTTTTACAAGACGACAATTCAAACCACACAGACACTAGACTCTTTGGTGTTTATGAATTATCTTCGATTTTCAGCATAAAAGATGGATGAATGGAAACGATGGAAAATGATGCAGTAGCCTTACATCCCTCACATTCAATATATTTATCTTACAAGAGCTGTTTGGTCATCAAATCCATGCCATGAAGCTCCCAGTGCACCAATTTCTGCTGATGTTAGTGCCGGAGGAGGTCTGGAACTCTGCAGTCACATACTCAGCAGAGCATTGGTGAACTTTATGCACTATGCATCTCAACACCCGGAAACCCTGCTCTGAAACTTTTTACAGAGTTGCTGTGGTTCCTAAAGGTTTCCACTTTGCAATAATACCACTTACAGTTGATTGGTGGAGGGAAGAAATTTACAAAAACTGTTATAGCAGCACCCTCTAATTCAGTGGTCTTGGTGGAACCACCTATTCTTTCACAAATCTTCGGAAAGGCAAATTACATGTCTATGTGCATGATTTTACAAACACGTGGAACTGAAAACAGTTGGACTGAAGGATTTAGAGGTATAGCCCTATACTTCTGTCCGTGTAGTGTAGTAAAAACGTTATGCCAGTGTGACCTGCTTTAAACCCATGTTCTTCATATTCATACGATACTCCAACATCTTTATGAGAAACACCATCCAGGTACTCCTAGCGGTAACCAAGTAGTAGACCATTTGAAACACACCTAATAACTTTGCTCCAACTCAGGTACTCAGGCACTTTCCTGTTATTTTTTTAATCTTTAAAGAAAACGAATTTATGAGCAGTTGGCAACGGCCTGTTTTTTGCTTGGTTTTTTTTGTTTGTTTTTTGGGTTTTTTTTTTTACCCCACATTAAAAAACTCTTATTTTGGTTGCTAAGAGTAGATACAAAGACTGTTAAGAATCAACACTGCAGCAAAAACTACATTAAATGACTTTATTGTAAGGTTGAGGGCATGTGACAACTTTAAAAAGCAAACAAAACACTGTAGGTATCAGTATTAAAATCTTTGCTTCCTAACATGGAGTCTTCCACAGAGGTCTTTAAGGGCATGTAGAGTTTTCCAAGTCAATATGCAAATCAGCTATGCAGTGTAAAGAATAAAACCACGTGCTAACTGTGTGGAACAGCAAAATAACATATTTTTATCTGGCTGGGAGTAAATATGGCCTACCAGGGGCTCCTGTATTCATAGATAGAGGGTTCTGAAAGAGCTCAGGTATCTCTCTGCGGTAGTCACTTGGAGACGTTTTGGTTTCAGCTGTGTGGGTCCTGGCTGATTCTGCTCTCAGTCTAAAGTGGCTGCACTGATTTAGCTTTATGTTTTTACTGGGAACACTCAACCTTAGATTTCAGGACAGATATGGGTTTTATAGTGAACCCCTTTGCCAAACAGACAATTATAAATACACAGATGCACATTCATGCTCAAAACCTCTCTCACACACACAAACGCGCACTTGCAGGATCAAGCTGAGTGTGCACATGTGATGTGTACACACATAAACACGGGCTCGTAAAAGTTTCAAAATCCTAAATGGCTCAGTTTTTGGAGATGCTTCTCCAGCCAGCAGTTCCTTCAGAATGTTTCTGGTGGTTTTCCGCTTCATAATGGATTAGCTGCGCAGCTAAATATAAACCCTCAGTCGCTGTGACATTCAGCAAAGCCTTGTCTGTTTTTTCTGCCCAGATGTCTACCATGTATCTACCTTACAAACACAAACCCACACACTATCCTACACTCTGTTGTCCTTGGTGAGGAAGATGTGATGGTTTTATCATCCCGCGTAGAAGATTTGTGGGCCTGTGGAGCAATGTGTTCCACAGTGCAGCTACGGTAATCTGTACTGAAGCATCCACAGGACTTTCACTGTTGAAGGGAGTCTTACAGATGACCACTGTGTCCAGTGCCAGAAATACAACCCCCTTGACCTGTCCTAAACAAACCTGGGAAACTGTGTGCAGGTTATATGCATTCCTGTCCCTTCCTCCAGGTAAAAAGAACATTAATCACAGCAGGAAGCTGTTTTAGGGACAGCAAGCTGAGTTTGAGAGATGGAAAGAAAATAGAGACCTTAACAAGAAAAGACTAGTTTGGAAAGAAAGGGGTGAAGAGATAAATAAAATGAGAGTGAACAGAAACTTCAGCTAGGTTATTGTCTGGCACTGAATTCCAGGTCACTCCTCAAAGAGGAGATTGAACTGATGCCTCTTCTGGGGGACCAAACTTGAGAAAAAGCACACCCGGGACTCGTTTATTTCCATTAGGTGGCCTAATTTCCACAAGAAGTTATGTAGCATCTTGTGCCTGTTTAAGTACTTTGTAACAGCATAGATAAATTTCATTGCACAGCAACAAAATACTGAGTCACAGTTTAGGTGAACGTTCCCTCTGTTTTTATTGTAATTCTTTTATTTGTAGCCTTTATACATTTGTTGCTTTTACCGTACAGGACTATAAATCTTTACAGCACTTCAGTGGCATGAAGCAGCACGTGTCACCCACGTTCTCTGCTGGACACCTGCTTTGTTGTGCCAATAAAACCCACCTGTCTTTGCGTTTTAAAAAAGTGTCAGAAACCAAAGAGATTTCCTCAAATCACTTTGAAATGCCTTTTCTTCTTTCAGATTGGGTGCCAGTTTCTATGCTAACCACATTACAGCTGGGATTTTGCATTACATCAGATTGTTTTGCTTGTATTCACATCACGCTTCCAGCCAGCTCGACTGAAACAATGAGACGACTGTTCCTCAGCCTTTATCATTAAAGCAGACCTGTCTCTTGCAAAGAAAAATACAGCTGGCGGTGGATTGAAAATGTCTGGGACGACTTGCCCAACAACAGCTTCCCTTCATTTAATAGTAAATATGAGATGGGTTTGGTTCTGTCAGTGTACATGAATATTTACACAGAGACTTTGTTTGTTAGCTGGTTGAAATACAGCCCGCTGTCACACAGCTTTATAGAAGTATATTTGTATTACATGAGAGAATAACAGAAGCTAATAAAGGGACATTAAAACTGCAACAGACTGTTCACAACCAGATTGCTTCTGACAACTAAAGCTTATTGTTCTCAAGACCCAGCTGGGAAATAAGGAGCGGACTGAGACAGAATTATGTTTACCTGTGTGAATAATATAAGCTGATGCTGTGTCTGTATCAAGGTTTAACAAGCTGACCTTCAACCATAAATTCGCTGCATGTTCTAGGTGAAAGTGTATTGTACTCTAGCATTTTCCTCAACACTTATTACCCATAAATGCACTAAATTATGCCTCAATAAGTCAGATCCTATTATAATTTGTGTTGATGTGACTTGACTAACTATCAGTACGTCAGTTTTAGCTTTTTATTAGCTTTCAAATTATTTCTACATTCCTAAACAATGACCCCTTTGGCTCAGATGTCTGCTGGCTATACCAGAAGCCTTGAAATATTGGCAGTTGTCTCCAGAGGCTAAGTCATGAGACTGTATCACTACAGATTGCATGTGTGTGACTGGTAGCTCATCACAGTGTCATTGCCAGAGACTGCTTATTTTCAGGTCATTTCAGATCAGGTCTGATTATTACCACGTCTTTCATTTTTCTGGGGTTGTGGTGGGGAAATTAATTCATGCCAGGTCATGATTTCTCCATGGTCCATTCTGGTTTAGTTCAAAAGTTGGCAACCTGTTTGCTGTGCCACATATGGGCAGATCCAGTTTCCTATCCTTTCCCATTGGTGACAGTAATACATACTGTGCATCTTTGAAGCTTCATTTTCTTTAAAGTGAACCTTCAAAATTTACTTTGTGTACAATAAACCATTCATAGCCAGTCCATGGGATTTGTTGCAATGCTTGTTTTTCTGCACCGACAGTAAGTGAGTAAGTGAAAACCAAGTGTGCCGACACACTGATAGTGACTGTCACTTTAAGAGATACTGGACATGGATATCATTATAAAATTCTAAGAAATGAAATATTTCGATTGTGCGTCCATCTGCTTCCGCTTATCCTTTTCAGGGTCGCGGGGGGCGCTGGAGCCTATCCCAGCTGTCATAGGGCGAGAGGCGGGGTAGACCCTGGACAGGTTGCCAGTCGCAGGGCCAACACACAGGGACAGACAACCATTCGCACTCACATTCACACCTATGGGCAATTTTGGATTAATCAATTAACCTATCCCCACAAACTGCATGTCTTTGGACCGTGGGAGGAAGCCGGAGTACCCGGGGGGGAACCCACGCAAACACGGGGAGAACATGCAAACTTCACACAGAAAGACCCCGGCCTGATGGTGGAACTGAACTGAGGACCTTCTTGCTGTGCGGCAACAGTGCTAACCACCGTGCCACTGTGCTGCCCTGCTTTATATATAGTCTAAAAAAAAAAAAAACCCCAAAAGTTTGATGCTACAGCTGTATAAAGTGTCATACTTCTGCAAGCTCTGGTTCACACCCCCAGTGTTGCCATCAGTCAGTCTCCATCTCTTTGCTGACCCTTTCTCTGCTCTCCTTGCTCCTTATGTTTCTCACCTCCTGTATCCCATCAGGCTGACCCGGGCGTGTTACCCGTGGTGAGTGAGACACGCGAGCAAGAAAACCCCAGGCCGATGCTGCTGGGAAAACCATCATCCACATTCACACCTCCACCCCCCAACCCGTCAACTTCACAGCAGCACCGAACACCAGCTAATTTATTACATGTGTCTTTCTACTGGGCAGGGATAAAGGCATATAAAGAATGACCTCATCTCCCTCTCCCTCTCTCTCTCTCTCTCTCTCTCTCTCTCACACACACACACTCACAAGAAGCACACAGACTGCATTCTTCTTATTTTTTTTTAATTATCTTATTGCAAATCCATTTGTTTTATATAGTATAACACCATCTCATTTCAAGCTGGCTCACTATGTACAAATGTCAACATCTTCTGTCATCTTCAGATTCAGTGTTCACACTGTTTTGGCCACAGAAACTACATTTAACCTCCACTGCATTCATGTTTGTATCCCTTTTTTCTAATTTAATTATATTCATCTAATCTGAATACCGATTAGAAACAATCCAGTATGAGATAATCAGCTTGAGTACCCGATGACTGTGGTTTCCTGCGATCGTCTAAAGTAAAGCTGAAGCTATTCTGCTCATTTCCAGTTGCACATTTTTATTCTTGACTCTACCTGAGTAGCTTTGTACAAATTACAGTTCAATTAGGAGCGATCATTTGAAACTAAAGATGATTTATTGAGATACAGAATCAAGTTGAGCAATTTAGTGATTAGGCTCTGATAACCAATCATGACTGCACAGTGAAAATGAACACAGAGGTTTGGATGCGGTTCTGTGTGACACCACAGCAGCAAAGACTACTGTGCTGCAGATAAAGCACCATGTGGTGACAAAATCCCAAAACCAAAAAGGCAGAATTACAGAAGAGCACTGAGATTTAAATGACACAGAATGGAGGCTGATCGACTTGGAGAAGGAGGACAAGAATAGGATTAGAAAGTGTGCAAAGGTGTAAGTGATTTAAAGATAACAGACTAGTAGCAAAGATCCAGGAAAACGTGCAGATGACTGATGAGAAATCTTCCATACTGAATTTACACATAAGCTTTATTTCTAACTTTCTTCTGATTGGCTGGGGAGGGAGGGTTCAGGGTCACCTGATCCAGCCGTAACTATAAGCTTTTATCAAAAAGGAACATTTTAAGCCTAAACCTAGGAGTAGCGAGGTTGTGTGTCTCCCAAATCCAAATTGGGAGCTGTTTCCCCAGAAGAGGGGCCTGAAAGCATCCTACTTTTAAATATCTTAGCAACCACAAGTAAGCCTGCAATTGCATTGCATTTAACTGCAGGGGAATTATGCCCATAGTTATTATTTCCAACTGTTATAATTTACATACATTTGTGAATATAGAGTAGCACAGGGCCCCCAGCAGGAATAAAATGTGTATACAAAATGAATAAGACAGAAACAACCTTGAGTGGAGGTGGGTTGAAAAGCAGCTTGTAAATGTGCAACAATTCTAGGCAGGCTAAAGCAACTTAAATGGTGTGCCTTTTATGAGATTTGTAGAGACATTTTTAGAAATGATTAGAAATCAGCAGAGCCATCAACTGATGTGGAATTAAGATCAGCTAATCTGCTGATCTGCTGGCATTGCAGCTGAGTTTGACTCCTGTCTGAAGTAATGTTATGCTTGATTTGACAACTTTAGGAAGGTTTAACTGTTATAACAGCCCAAATAGAACTGTTGAAACTGAAGAGAAATATTTCTATATTTCTGTGATTGAATGAAATGTACAGGACTGCATTTGTTGCTTGTTGGTCTTCAGAGCTGTCATTTGACCAAAGGCGGCACTTTGAAAAACATTTGTTTGAATCAACCAAGCAGCATGATCATGCAGCGGCAGAACAAATCACACAACACTGGTCAAATGTTACTTATAAAGTAGTGGCCACATGTTATAAACACATTACTGATTAGCCACACAGTAGTATTTTCCTGTCATTGTCACCATAAGGACTCAAATCACTCTAAACTACACACTTTAATTATAAAAATCTGACAGGAATTCTGTATGAAAAAACCCTGTTCTCTTTGTTGTCTTTGTCCATTATGACTTAGTTTTGCTTTTTTCTGAACAGAGTGTAGAAAATGTTTTAAAAATTAAATAGAAAAGTGCGATTTTTTTCCCTCCAATTGATCGTCCACTTGTAAAAGTGATAATAATTGCATTATGGGGTTGTCACATGACCCTTCGTAACAGTGTTTGCTGATTGGTAATGGAGGAGATGTTAAATTTTTAAGGAAAACTGTTTGCTGACTACAGCTCTGCAAACAATGAAGAGTGGAGGCTTTTCTTCAGTTCTATCTCTTGTTCAACATAAAATCATAAATTTGCGATACATTACTCGTCAGCGTATTGACCTGTCCTGAATGAATAAGCAAAATGATGAGGGGAAACAGGAACTAATAAAACAGACCTTGTTTTAATAATTCTGAGTAGATCTATGATGTAGTGTTTTTTTTTTATTGTTAACTGTTGATTGTGCATGTTTTAAAAGCTAGTGGGGATATACAGTGGGGCAAAAAAGTATTTAGTCAGCCACCGATTGTGCAAGTTCCCCCACTTAAAATGATGACAGAGGTCAGTAATTTGCACCAGAGGTACACTTCAACTGTGAGAGACAGAATGTGAAAAAAAAAATCCATGAATTCACATGGTAGGATTTGTAAAGAATTTATTCGTAAATTAGGGTGGAAAATAAGTATTTGGTCATCTCAAACAAGGAAAATCGAGGTTGAAGTGTACCTCTGGTGCAAATTACTGACCTCTGTCATCATTTTAGGTGGGGGAACTTGCACAATCGGTGGCTGACTAAATACTTTTTTGCCCCACTGTATATGTTTTCACATCTGCCTGTCTCTTCTTTGTGGTGACAATTTTCTGAAATAACATCACCAATCTGGTCCCCCAGAGGTAGGAGAGAGGCCAGATTTGATTAGCAGTGGCGTCAGGGCTCCTCTGGTTCTCGCACAATGATCCGGGCTTCTCACTGTGCTAATATCAGTGGGTCCAAACCCACAACTGATAACAAGACAGATAAAAACCCAATGGAGAGGCAGCAGAGGAACCACTGGAAGCATAGCTTTCATCAGTCACTCAGTAAGTCAACATGGGAGCAATAACATGCTTTGACACTGCTACTGATCTGATCTATGAGTCATGTTTAAGAAATGGCCTCACTGTGGAGGTTCATGGCACACACAATATCACAAATGAACGGCAAAAGACAAAAAAACACGGAGCTAAATGTACCCACATGAGCTTTCACAGACTCCTTCCTCCGATTCTGCTCAGGCCTGGGTGGTTTGAGAACGTGCCAAACTAATCTACAGTATGTAATGCCGTATTTGTGCATGTGTGTCATTATCCACTGAGCAAAAACAAACAGAGAAGGTCTGTTGGGGCAGAGACTGGACGATATGGGTCCAAAGCTTTAATTTGACAGGAATCATGCTCAGGGCTTTGTTGGGGCTCAGGCTGGCCATTTGTGCAGGCTCTGATTGCCACCATCCAAGTCACATAAGCCAAAGAGGAAATCTTCAAATAGAGGAAATTAGCGGTAATTGCTCCCCTGAAAATGACTTCTTTAGAAGGCCACTTTGGTAACTCAGCAAACAAACCAACCCTTTAGGTGAGCTGAGGAACAGGGAGATCGGCTTCTGAGATAGGTAGGTGCCAAAAAGCCTAAGAGTACAGTACAGGGATGGTGAAAAAGAATGGGATACAGAGGAAGAGTTTGTGTCACTAACACAAGACTGGACATCCAACAAGCACACTTTGTTCTTTGAGAGGATTGACCGTATCACGTCCAGACTTCTCCTGCAGTAATTCCCTTTGTACTTGCAAGACTTAATGAAAGTGAGAAACAAAAAGAGGGGAAATGGGAAGATTATCAAGCGGGAAAACACATTTTTTGATCATTATTTTGTGGAGGGATTTGGTTCTAATGCAAAACTAACGTCCCTTGGGAGAAACATTAGAATCTTGCCCTAATCTGCTCGTCTGTGTCAGCACTCTCCAGAGATTCATCTAAGAAATAATGATATATAAAAACCCTACAAATCCACCGAGACAGAAGGATTACTCTTTCAACCGCTGACAGATCTGAAGATAGCATTCTTTAGCGAAACTTTGAAAACCAGACGCTTTGGCCAAGCGTGTTTTTATATAATCTTCTGCGCTACCCTTTCAATCAGTAACACCTGTTTGTTCCAGAAAGACCAAAAAGCTTTGCAATGCCAAAACCTTTCCCGCCTTAATTCTCGAGGATTTCAACTCAACGAACGACTGCATGCAAGCAAACACTTTTCCACCAGATAATCTTCTCCCTTTCACACCAATCAGCCACCAGAGTATTTTTAGCTGGAAACAAGGAGGAAAAAAGAGAGAGAGAGACATGAGAGTAACAACGTGGAAAGAATTTGGAGCTAATAGGACGTATGCTTGCAGTCTGCTCTTGACGAGTGTCGGACAGAATGACTGCCTCTGTGTGACTGATGCCATGTAAAAAAGAACGTTTTATGGTAATTGCCCATGTAAGAAAGTTTTACTCAGCTTTTTTTTTTTTTTTTTTTTTTAAAGGGAAGCTTAAGACTCTAAAAACCTCATACATGGTTATGGGAAATTTATTTAAGAGCTTACAGTAGCCTGCATTGAAAAGCTCACACCTTGCAGCATTCTGTGCTCTTTGTCAGGCAGGACGTTATATAGATTACCGTAAAGCATGCCAGTGGAGGTTTGGCTATATTGAGAGGATGGACGGTTGCCATTTTAAAACAGAACAGGGCTTCCCTTGGGAAAGTTGTTCAAGCTAAACACACGTTGTTGTGGGCCCCGACGCACAGAGTCTCTTTCACTGCATTGTTTCTGCTGCATGCAATGAGGCATAACGCAAACAAGTTCATCTCATTCCTCCTCTACTTTGCTGCCTTGTAATTTCAGCGTGGAGTGTCCCACGCATCTACCCCACATCACAGCTCTGTCACTCACCCCTCCGACTCCCTGAAAAACATTGCATGCCTCGACCTACACCGCAACATGGCCTAAATATACAGCCCCCCTTTCCCTTCTTCTCTCTGCATGCTCTGACACTCTGTGTGCACTCGCCACCGCAGGCTTCCCTCTGTCATATCTCCTGTATGTGTGCGTTTGCGTGCATAAATGTTTTGTATGTGCACCCTACTGTGCCGCTTTTCTGTTTTTTTCCCCTCCAGTTCGTGTGAGACCAGCAGAAAGACATCAATCATTCCCGTGACTATTACAACTTGCATTTCAATTTGTTGGCCGCAAATGTCAAGGCGGGCCGTGGTGTGGCTAGATTCAGGGCGAGCGCCTCAGGGAAGGAGGAAGCAGAGACAGTAGACTTGGGGCCACTGTCTGGAGATCTGTTACCAGCACAGGACCCGACCCTGTCAACACCAGCTCACACTCGGTTACAGAGACACAGAGACGACGGCGGGCAGGGTGTGTTTGAACAGCGGCAGCAAGCATGGGACCGGTCAGAGTGCAGCTCTCACTGCTGCTCTGCCTCTAGTGGTTAAGAGCACACACTGAGCAGGACTGTTGTTTGCATTAGAACTCAATATCACGTATTTCAAACACAAAGTGTGTCAAACATTGTGATGACTGTGTCATGTAGTTAAGATATGCAACTACTGGTGGCACTATTATGGCTGGTGGGGCATTATTATGTCCAGAGTCAGCATTTGTGCAAGTAATGCCTCTGAGCTAAAACCTTAGGCCTTGAATATTTGTTTAGCTCTTGTTGATGTCAGCAAGCTTGCAGATCCTTCAAAAACCTTTTGTTTGTGAGGGGAAGCCAATCAGTAATGGACTGGTTCTTATATGGTGCTTTTCTACTCTATCACTAAAAGCACTTTATACAACTGATTTATTCACCCATTCAAACAAGCACATTTTCTATTCATGCACATTCACACTCCGATGGATGCATCGGAGGACAACATGGGGTTAGTATGTTGCCCAAGGATATTTGGCATGCAGACTGGAGCAGACTGGGATCGAACCACCAACCTTCTAGTTAGTAGCTGACCTGCTCTAACACCTGAGCTGCAGCCACCAGAAAGCAAAGGTTGCCCTCAAAAGGAGAGCCACTAAAAGAGGTTAATTTCTGACTGTGGATGAACCTACACATAGGCCCAGCATGGAATAAGGACTGAAATGAGCATTATAGGACCGTTTTAAAGAGGCCCATAAAAAGATTCTTAGATATAACAGTTTTATGTTCTTTTTCTGTATCTTCAAAAATTACTTTTTTTAAGTCACTGAGGAGCACCAGATTTTTTATTTTTATTATTAAGCTTCTATGATTATCTAAAACATTAAGAATAAAGTTTTGAGAAATGGTGATGAACTAGAATATAATTTCAACAGAAAAATTCATAAAAGCTTTCTCCATTGTAATAAACTGGAAATAAGGTGTGTTTAAAATAATAGACTTTTTCCTGCATTTGCATAATATTAGAAATTTTTCATATCCTCCAATTCATGCATCTGAAACTGATTTTTTTTATCCCAGTGACAATGATCCTTTATGTGGAAAAATGTACATTAGTCCACTTGTGGATGTAAACTTTTCTAATTATTATCAGTGATAATTTTTGGTGACTACTAAAAGAATATGTTTGAAATTTATTCAACAGAATGGATGCAGAATGGATGACAAACAGCAAATTAAAACCAACATAAAGTCTAAGGTGTTTGGCCAGAATATGAATATTAATTGTTGATTTCTGCTGTATAAAGTCTGAATGTGTGTTGTGGTTGAATTCATCAGTTTTGCTTTCTTGTTGGTGTGGATGTCCGTCTCAAGGAGCTGCTTGGACATAAAGTGGTAATCCACACCATCGGTCTCCTGGTTCTTCTTGGCCCGACTGGTGCTTGAGTGAAAGAAGATGAAGATGGAAAGAGAGGGAGTGATTACCTCAAACCCAGACTGTCTGACTCACTGCTGGGGCAGAGACCATCTGAACTGAGTCCCCTTATTACCAGCAGTGGAAGTCTGAAACACAGCACAATGGGTCATGCCAACCCTTGTATATATTGTTGTGTAATAACTGTAAATGACACAAGCTGTAGTGCTGCAGCCCCAAACTCAGACACTTAACTGACATTCAGCAGAGCTTTACTGTCTTAATAAATGTGTCTCTTGTAGCATTGTTCGTGTTAGCCACCAGCACTCAGAGCTGTAGGGTAACTGAGTTGAGGAGCTCTCATTAACATCAGGTCTCTGCATTTACTTGGCCATAAACCATAAAGCCTTGCTGTAAAATGGGTGGTGCGGAGGCACGTGGCAGGAACGTGAGCTGGTGGGTTTGTAAGGGTCAAGGGTTGGTCTTATACTCTGGCTCTTTGCAGAGAAGGTCAGAGGGGAGAGGCTTACACCCGTCAGACACTCTGACCAGCTCCAAAACAAACCATTAAACTTTTATCACCTGCAACCAAAGCTGCCAAGTTGTTCTTTGCTCTCCTCTGAGCTGTTCATGTGTCGACGCTGTACCCTGGTTGTGGACCAGAGTCTTTCCTTTGCATGGTCCAGGCTGATCTACAGGGCTCATGGAAAATTAGAGGTGTGATTTAGGCAGCGTTGCTTGTTTGAGAAAGTCAGCTGTGATGGAGAGGATGCTGAAGAAGTCCAAGATGGCACACACAGTAGTCTTGTAATAAGATAACATATTCTTATGGCACAGTGGCAAACAGTCTTTCAGTAGTTGCACCAACACCATCCACTGCGCATTATTTTGGCATCTGTTTAGTGGTGCAGAAAACAATTGCAATACAACAAAAGAATGTGAAGCTGATCATTTGCCAATCGTGGAAAATATCTGTAAGCTTGGACTGGAATCAAAATGTTTAACCTCCAGCTCTAACGGCTTATTGCAATGCTCCTTGTGTTTCTTCCACAACTGGTTTGATTTTACAGTGACAAGCAGAGAGACCGAGAGAGAGACAAAAAAAAAACCCCATGGCCACAGGCTGGTGGTCTCCAAAGCTCCGGTTTTCAAATTAACAAAAAGGGGCAACACTTTCAAGCTTAACCCGAAACAACAGCAAGTGTTAAACATATCCATGTGTCCACTGGCAGCAATCAAACATTCAAAAAGAGCGAGACGAGATACTTTCCGATTCTCTTTCCTCTCAATGAGAGCCAGGACCTGTGCCATACGTTTCCTATACGGGCCTGAATCAGACTGTCTGGGCTCTATTAAACAACAGCAGCACAGGTCACATTTGAGAACAATTAACAGGCTGTGTGGAAAAAAAAGGCCACGCCAATGGGATTTTAATACCGGGGACATTTCAAGTGTCAGACTTTGACTGGGACACATCCATTATGCCACACGGCGTGTAACAAACATTGCAATTAATATCAGTGGTCCTCATATTTCCTTAAACTTATGTTGCAGTTTCCCTCCAAGCCCCAGATGGTGATTACGCAATTAATGCTGCCTTTGCCTTGCTTAAAGGTATAAATCAAAAAGATTTATTTGTCCCAACTTGCTGGCTTTGGGACATCCCTAAAAAGAAGAAAAAGCTTCTGGCAAAGTGTAGGGATCGAGTCGTTCACAGAATAGCTGGATGGTGTTCAGATTATGGAAAGCTGTTGTTGGGTCCTCAAAAGGAAAAAAGGGAGGAGGCAGTGGAGAAAAAACACAGAAAGAGAGTGAGAAATAAACTGTGAAAGAAGGGAGAGTGGGTAGCTCGGTGCCAGTTGGTGAAGCAGTGGAATGACAGGTCTTCACACAGTTTCCTCCATCATTTGGAGCTTTTCAAGCTGTCTGCGAAAACCTGACAATTACACAGGAGTAGAAGCAGCCGGCCCGGCTTTGACGAGAGCAGCCGTGTTGCCTGAGAGCAGCTCTGGGTGTTAATGCCAAACATCTCCCTCCGTATGTATGTGTTTATGTCTCTGACCTGCATTGCTTAAACACTATAAGCAAACCAAAGTGGAACAAGTAAACAAAACATCTTTCACCTAAAGTGATTATTGTGATTTGTAGCTGGGTGCCCTGGGGTGCTTTTACCGCACTTACATTTCTCCGAAAATGTGTTTCCAATGTGTTTGTTTCAGAGGAAAGACGTATAGAGAGAGACTTCTTGGACATAAATGGATTCAGAGAAGACGAGAAGGAGACAAATAATCTATATATTGTTCACTTACTTTTTTTTGGTTTTTGAGCAACTCAATGTTTATAGGAAAAACTGCTGCAAATCACATTATTTATACAGATAGCTCAGTTACCACCAGACCAAGACAACAAAGTCATAAAGCTTAGTAATAAAAGATTTTTCTGGACAGAAATATTTATGGACAGAAATGTTTCATATAATGAGATTAATGTACAAAGATTTTTATTTGACTCTCATCCTCAATTTACAGAGAAGAAGAAAGAAAGATAAAAACTTTAGATTTTGGCACAAAAATGTTCTAATGTTTCTTTAAGTTGAAACAAAGGGTAAAGAGACATATTTCATGGTCAGCACGTTACCTCCGTAACCAGCAGGGTGCCCCTCCACAGTTGTTTGCAATTGGCCCGCAGGCCATCCAGCTCACTTGTAAACCTGTGCAAGAGCCAAACAGTGTCTTCATTCCACTTCAAATCTATTTGCCAGTAAATGGCAAAAACTGGTCTGGTAAAAGGTTTATGGTGGACGGGATGTATAAAACACACTTTCACACATAAGACACAGAGATAAGAACAAAGAAATATGCAGAGTGTGAGAAATGGAATCTACTCTTCAGCTCAAGTTGACGTGCTTCAGTCAAAAGAGTGAAGTGAACTTACGTGGAATACTCACACTGAAGTGCTGTGGGTTTTCTTGAGATCACTCAAGAAGACACCTGTGTGTCCCACACACAAACATAATTTTATTACAATTCTTTTCTAAATGCGATTAAAAACAAAAACAATCATAAATTACTGCCTGTTAAAAGTGAAAAAATCAATTTAAAAGAAAATCTAAATAAAAGCAGCAGTTATCACCACAAGTACACATTATTAAAAATTTAGCACAAATATTCACAAGAGTCAGTTTATGATTTTGATTTTGTGGGTCGAGTCATGGCAGAAAGCACATTCTTGGTCTTAAGTCAAAATTTCAAACACTAATATCTAATAGGATCAAATCAAGTAATGAAAATCTGATTATTTACTTTAAAAGGGTATTTTTTTTGTATTACAGGCTGTCTGAAATTTGATATTTCAAAATAACAAGGTATTTATCTAAATATGCACCAACTGGCATATTTTTCCAGAACAACAATCTAAATGTTGGATCAAGTCAATTTTCAAATTCTTTTGAAACTATGCTGATACACTAAAGTTCTCAACAATAAAATATATTTCTTAAGAGAATTCTGATATCTCTTTTTATTGCTCCATAGGTCACGAAACACCATCGGCTGCTAGAAAAAGTCAATTCTTGCCATGTTTTTACGAACAAGATGTTTTAGAAATGAGACTCTGAGAGCAAAAATTGATTAGAACCGTCAGTAAAAACATGGAAAGTTTGGTGTATTTAATCATCACTAACATGTAAATCTGTGACCTATAGTGTGGAGAAAAAAGAAAATGTGTCCTTAAAAAGCGCACTGTAAAAAAAAATGTTGACATCAAGCGATGACTTGGTCCTGATGTGACTAAACAAGAAAAGGAAGAAACAGAGATTTGGGGATCATCCACTGACGAGGCAGCAGTGGGAAGAATTCCATGATTTGATCCAGGAGTTGAAGCTGTATCACAACCGCTTTCATACATATTTCAAGATGTCAGCGGGCCAGTTTGAACGTATTGGCAGAGTTGGGAAAACATCTGAGGAGGCAGAGAAATCACGTCAGAGAGCCAGTTGACCCGGAGCAGACTCTAGCTGCATATCTGAGCTTAAATAGTAATATTTAACTTTTTCCATATTATTGTATATCCAGTACCGATGCACAGTTTTGAGCTATGATTGGTCAGATTTGTATACCCGGATCTAAAAAGGGGGGGGGGGGATAAAACAAGCTTGGATCAAAGAAACAAATCCTGTAAGATTACATAGTTGGTGTTAACTGCATGGATTTTACATGTCTGGTGTGTAAAAGCTTTAACTGGTTAACTCTAAGAATTAACATTTTACAGCTTTTTTACACTTAAATATTTTTACTATTTTATAAATATTTTATTACTTAAATATCCAGAGTTTGACTTTAATCTCACATTCAATTACAGCACAATAAGAATGAGGCTTTGAGCAAAGATAATTGATTTGATGCAATAAATTAATCATAGTTCATTTTTAATCAGCTTCCAATGCAGGCTGAATGCAGAGTGAAGGTAATAAAAGCTTTATGCCGTACTATCCCAGGTCACCTGGAGTTTCCATCACATCCCTGCTGAGGCAGTGAGTGGGAGTGGAGGGGGCAGTAGTTTCAACATAGGAGATGACCAAATTCAAGGTCATTCAAACTCAGCGTATGTATTTTTTTTTTCATTCTAAAGACCAGAAGTATATATTAACAGTCTTTTGAAACCACTCTTAAATGGGTTTAGCTTGGGGAAAGCTACCCCAGGCCCTTTTTTTACACTCTGTCTCTGAAAGTCATTTTCCAGTGTTTTGCTTGTTACTAGGGTACTACGATGTCCTAATTTAAGATGACTGGCATCACTCTCCTCAACAAACTAGACAAGAAATAAGTTTTTGGAGTTACAAGTGCATGGCTGTGGGTTTACCACAGCTCTGCAGCGTGTGGACAGCCAGAGACGGTGCTTGATCTGGGCTTGAGATTCCTTGCATGCCTGACGTTCTGGGCAGACACTACAATCGCATCAGACCCTATTGGAAATTCATTTCCCCAGGCAAATGTGTTTAGCAGGCAGCTCCTCTAAAAAGAAACGGACAATGAGTTCACTCAGCGATGCGGATTAGGTGGAAAGAGAGGGAGGAAAAAAAATGTTGGAAAAGACAAGCTCTCAGGAGAAAGGGTGCTCCTGTTTCCTCTTGTGCTGTCTGTGCTACATTTTATCTGAAGGTTTTAGGGCAATCCACAACCTGATAAATAGGTGTGGACGACAAGGCTCTTTTATGCATCATCTCCAAACACTGACAGCCTTCACATATAGACAAATTCACACTCCACGCTTCCCCTGTGCTTTAGCACCCAGTAACACATGGTTTTGAGCCCTGTTGTGCGCCTGCTGCAAGTGATAAAAGCTGTTTCCTCAGTGTTTCCTCCTTACTGTGAATTCAAACTGGACAGAAAAAAAATACAAGGGACAGAAACATATGCCTATTTTCTTTCTTTTGTCTCGCATAAACAAGCACATGACCAAGAGGAGACAGCAATCAATCTTAGCAGGGGAGAGAAAGTTTTTCAGGAAGGGAGCCTGAAAGCTGTGAGCTCGGGAGATTTATGAAAATGAGGAAGTGGAGTTCATTTTGAATTTGTTTCAGACGCACAGGAGGAATGCGGCGCTGCTGTTTGAACAAGACTGAGGACCGATGTTGTTGTAGGTGCTGAAGGTGGCAGAGCATGGTAATAGAGGGCCTTTTATGAGCCCTATCACACGGGCGCAGACAGTCTGCCCAGCAGGACTCAAACCTCCGTGCAGGCTTGTTTGCCATAATCTGGGTGGAGCTAGCACAGGGGACCAACACAGTCACACATTCTACCCTTGGTATGACCAAAGGCTACATTCATAAAACCATTTTCACCTTGTACATCGCTCCCTTGCTCACCACTTGCAATATCAGTGATGCATGGAAGCAGACCGTCTTCAGAATACCTCAGATGGGGATTAAAGCTTTTTCCAGCTGTACCACCGCCTGCCAAGGGGGCCCAACAGTCTCACCGGGTCTTTTACAAGCTGAAGCAGTGCCCTGTGGTCCTGTTCCATGGCCTGAACTCTTTGTGCATTGTTTGCTTTTAACAATGCCCCAATACAACAGCAACATTATAAATCAGAGCTCTACAGTAAAAAAATAAATAAAAATAAAATAAAACATACCTTGTTTTAATTCTCTGGACTAAGGTGCAGTATTTACATTGTGTTTGTGTTTTCTTTCCCTCCATCTGTCTCGCTGTGTCCTTGCAGATTACAGTGCCAGTAAAAGTGTCAGAATACATTACCACACTCATTAGAGAAGCTGCCTTTAGTACCGTGAGCTTAATAACTTCCAGGCCAAACAGGGAGCCCATCTCTGACGTTTGTGCAGAAAGGCCGAGGACAGGCCCGAGGAGGCCCACCTCCGGGCCCCCGAGCCTCGACCCAGCCTCAACTCTCCCAGCCTGCCTCACATCAAGGGTGAGCAACATTACCACACTGGCTTTACTACGTCCACATTTTAAGTATGACAGTGGTGCAATTTACAAACCACACATCATTTACAATGCAGATTTTCAACAGGGAAAAGTCTTAATATAGAGTTCCAATTTTATATATTTGGATACCACATAAACACCAGTGCATTTGGCATATGTTAGAACTCAACCCCAGACTGAAAACTTTCAATTCATCAACATCTTACTGTACGCTCAGTGTGTCAAGTTACAGGGAAACGTGGAAATCAACACAACATTTTGTCAGGTTAAATAATCAAATTTCTTTCAAAACCGTCAGTGGTTTGCTCAAACTATGCGTACAGTATTTAAAATATATATTTTCATTGGCTGTCTTGTTTGAAATCTACAAAAGCCCAGATAAGCATCTTGATTTGTCTTTGAGACAAATCTCAGACTTAAGTAGCAGAGGTGACTAGCAGGTCATTCATTAGTGGGCACTGTGTACATTTGCATTCACAGTAATGAAGGAATGCCTGCAGGCATTCTTGAAAACTTTAAGAGAAAGGCTTGATATAAAAATAATATGGGCCGAAGGTGCTGTCCTGGAGAGCGGAAAAAGTGCAGCGTAGAAGCCAAGTCAGGCGTCGAGGGCTGTGTCCTGTCTGCAATTCTTACAATAATGCAGACTGTACTTTTACAGAAGTACTACACTGACCTTTTGCTAACCCCTTTGCCTTAAAAACACTGGTTATTTCCAGTTTCCCCACATGTTTTGATTGTCTTTGATATAAATTTGAGAAAACCAGTCTGTATACAGTATCTGTATCTGTGTACAGAACAGATTAAGCAGTATGTCTACCTGTTCTATTCTGTCCATTAAGTGTTAACTAAGTAACTCTTATCTTAACAGTTTTCTTTCCCTCTAAATAATTGTACACCTAAGAAAAGAGCACATAAGACTTTTAACTATAAACTAGACAAATGAACAGATATCTATTTACCTGTTACTAATTTAGACTTGATATAACCGTTTAATCTCAATGATTCAACTACACAAAGTTCATTGGCAATTGACTCACTGGTCTAGCCTATTTCATTTTCTCTTCATGCTGGAAATGTAAAATAAACCCTCTGTGCATTATCATAGCAACCAGGCAGTAACCATGTGGACCAGCTGTCAAAACCAAGCATATAGTGACATTTAGTTAGCAAATAGAGTTTTTTGTTGCAATCAACACAAGCGCTACGTGATACCTATCTTTCATTTCTTCTTTTATCTTACTAATGTTCATATATTCATAGTTTATCTATGTATATGTGTCTGTATGTACCCCACCTCATCCTTAACAAGTGGGGTAATCTGAAAAAAAGATTGATTGTAATTATCACAATTGTTTTGATTTTCTTTTATAATATGTAATTTGCAAGTGTGAATCTCATGTTACGTTCCACTTTTGCGGTTATTTCACACGTCATGTTCAACGTAAGAGGAATTCTGAAGTAAGTTGGATGAATTGGTAGAGTCTGTCACTTGGAGGGGAGAGTGTTAATTGCAGGGGACTTCAGTGGACATGTAGTCCAGAAGTGATGAGGAAATGTTGTGCAAGTATGGTGTTAAGGATTTTGCAAAAAGCAAGGAAATAGCTGTGATGAACATGTTCTTGACAGAGGAGGATGTGACAGGATGAGATGGCAGCAGATGATCTGCTTTGGAAATCCCTAAAGGGAGTAGCTGAAAGAAGAAGAAGAAGTCTAGAGACCATGTAACTGACCAGTCTCTGGGAATGTGTGACTGTTACCTAAGCTGGGAAAAAGACATCTGTTTGTTCAGAGAAAGAAAAAAAGCTGCAAACAGCACTAGAAACTGTATGCTAGTTTGTTTAAAGACAAAACAAAACTATACAATCCACTTTATTTGATAAAACAAGGAACAGACACTATTGTTAGAAAGTGATTTTCTCAAATATTAAACACACATGTTGAACTTGTGCTGAAGAGTAAAGTCTTGCCACTAAACAGAAAGAGGCAACAGCAGTTTGAGACGAAAAGCTTTGGGGTGAACATTTTTGTAATGCAAAAAATCAAGTAACCCTAGGGAGAGGAAGAAGTAAAGAGGCAGGCTGGGGAACATAAAGCAGATCTTGCCTTGGCCCTCTGCTTCGTAATGTGTGAAATTGTCCAAAGGATGTCCTCCAAATTATGGAGGTTAATTGAAAATATTTACATTAGCGTGACAGGTGGGAGAGGTTCAGCATCCTCTGTGTAAGGCTGTGACATGCTGACAGGAAACTGGCTAATTAGCAGCACGCCTGATAAAGTCCATGCTCTGTGTGGCGCCTTTAAGTGAACCAAGGCCTGGTCAATCAAGCTGGAAGCACAACTCTGGAAAGAGCGTGTGTAGCAAAGAAAAGAGTTGACCTCGCTGCCAGAGGTTTTCATTTCTATATTAACCTCGTGAAAAAAAATGCAGCTGGAATAGAACGCCTAAAATGAGAAACTGAAGACCTGAACACATGTTAGAGCTCGCATTCCTTGTGCATCTCTTACCTTGATGAATGGAAATATCATGGCAATCACACTGAAAATTTTAAAAATGTTTTGTTCCATCTGTCTGGGACATTCCTGTCATTTTTTGTTACAAGTAGACTTAAAAAAAAAAGGGAAAATGTGGAAAAACCTAGAACTCCCTGATTGCACAGGTTGGTCCTGAGGAAGACTGGAGATTTTACTGTTGCACCTGGCTTAGGATATTGTTCCACCATTCACTGGCAACATTCGTCTCCCAACCGCAAATACAAAATGAGAAACCTTGGCACGTTAAAAAGCACTTTGGAGGGCTTTGCAACACCAACTCCTCCAGGCAAGTGTTAACAATTCCATCGGCTCAAAAAAATTGAAGGGACATTGAGTGCGAGGCGCAGTAAATTAAAGCACAGAATGTGAGTGGTTAATAAGAAGTCTGCTCAGTCGATTTTACTTAGTGCTAAAAGTCTAAATTAAAGAGGATGGCTACAGGCGAGAACCAATTTCTGGCTTGAGGGTCACAGGGGGCCAAGACTGGGCCATCTTCGGCTTCTGGTGCAACAACATCACGTCACAGTCGTTTCTGTCATCTCTTTGTGACACTGAGCTGGGAGGTGAGGATTTTCATTAAATTCTATGGCCTTTGTGATGCCAAGTCTAACAGCAACAGCGTGTGAGGTAAGCACTGACATTGAGTTTAAGAACTGTTGCATTTTCGGAACGGGACGACCTCCTCATACATGGGCACAAGTTATATATACCAAGTTATATATATATATATATATATATATCACCCTTCTTAGACTCATACATGCATTTGTCAGCTTCTCCTGAACCCTACTGGAAATGAACAAACAGAGAAAACAGGAACAATACAAAAGAAGAGAATTCTCTGTCAATAGCGTGTCTATGAGCTGTGTAAAATCCAACAACCATATGTGCACGTACACATACTGTGCACTTCAATTTATAGTTGTTTCAGGGTCCTGGCAAACACCTCCACACAGTTCCGTGTCCAAGACCTCATACTGCACAGTGCAGCTCGGTTTTATGACAGCTATCTTTGCTGTAGGTGAAAGAAGTACAGCGAAACGCTCAGCCAAACAGTTTTCCCTGGATATCACACTCAAACACTTTACTCACATTTTCCCCTGATGACATGTAGCAGATTTTAATTTTCTGCTAATGTGCATAGACATATCTCTTGGAGGCCATGTTAAGGGCTTGGTTTTTACAGTTGCTGTGTACAAAACATTACTGCTTTCAATCAACGCAGGCAAGAGTCACCCTTAGATTTATGTGGGATCTTCTGCCTTCTAAAGATTTCTGTAAAACTAAAAAAAAAAAGAAGAAGAAAAAAAGGCTTTTCTTTAACTATAATTCTATTCAACAGAATGTGAATTTACTGTGAATCAAGTTTTTTATTTCCAGTTCTTTAAAACTGCAATTCTGTTTGTGTACCCGGCCTATGTATTTGTTATTTTGAGCTCTTTGGTTGGCTGCAAAGGAACAGTTGCCCCATGTGTGCAGACTGCTTTACAACAACTGTCATCTCTGATTTGTGACATCTAACCGTGTCCTCTAACTTGTGTCAAAAAGACTTCTTAACACACCGATCCAAAAACGTGCACGGCTTGATCTGATTTTCTACGACAGTATCAAAATGAGGCATTTACCCCTAATTTGAGAACTATGGTTTCATATTTATCACAAGATGTCATTTGGCGCAAAAGAGGAAGTCTCCTAAAGCCAGGACATCAAATGTCTTAGCTGCGCTTGTTGCCATTCATTGTTACTATTTCAGATTTTAATCAGTATTCGTTGAACTCAAAGATATGATGCAATATGCTGGAGTGAAATTAAGCCAGCATGAAAATTATGGACTGAAAGAGGAATTGGGAGTTGAGACAGCTCCTGAAACCCACCTCCTTAATACTTTCCACAACATTTTCAAACCACTGTGGGGCTGTGCAGACAAGTAGCGAATACAAAGAGTCTGCATTTTTCTCTCAGTTTGTTCTTTTCCAAACAGCTCCTTAATAAGAGATGGAGCTGTGGACCTACGCTGAGTTACAAATGAAACACGCTGTAAGTCACTGAAACAGAATAATAGTGTTTTTGCATAAGTGTGTGTATATGTAGGAGTGTGCATATTGTGTTACACTGAACATTTAGGGCAGACTTTGTTCCACTGTGGGCAAGATGTGGCTTATGCAGTCACTGCCATTTCTTCTGTGGTTAATCTAGTCATTCAGCACCATCAGACCACCACCCCCCTACCCGGGGAATATTACCCTCTGCCACACAGTGGAAAACATACACCGCTCATCTGCATTTCTCCTGTAAAGACATCAAACTGAAACTAATATCCACAAGGTTGACATCATTACAATAAACACCAGGAGTTTAGTGTTAGTGATATCCTATTGAAA
Organism: Simochromis diagramma; assembly: GCF_900408965.1. Classification (NCBI taxonomy): domain Eukaryota; kingdom Metazoa; phylum Chordata; class Actinopteri; order Cichliformes; family Cichlidae; genus Simochromis; species Simochromis diagramma. Next base: position 1,082,829 of record NW_024387503.1, on the reverse strand, counting down.
GCAAGTAGAAAAGTTCTAGCGCAAAAACTCACGCTGGACAATCATTTGGGATTGTATAAACACACTACTGGCTAATTAGGATTTAAGTAATACTCTAAAATAATGAATTCTGTCTGTCAAGCTTCCTTGTCGTTGGCTCAGACCAAGGCAAGTCTGCTACTGCTACTTTTCCACAGGGTAAGCAGGTGTACAGAGTTTAGCCATCTCTCACCAATCTAGCGCTACTCAGATTTACTGATAAAAAAGATATTTTAGCTCCCTCCCTTAGGTTTGAGTCTTATCTATGTATTAGACTTTGAATTTGTTCGTGCAAATGGAGAATCTTCATTACACACCACGGTTAAGTATCTGTGTTTACCATTTACATTATACATGCTTCACTTCACAGACGCCATCGCGTATATTTTCCTTGCTATGCAGTTGATACACAGCTTTTTCTGTCTGTGAAGCCAAATGACACACACCAACAAGTTAAAAATGGTAAAATGGCCTGTATTTATATAGCGCTTTACTAGTCCCTAAGGACCCCAAAGCGCTTTACACATCCAGTAATCCACCCATTCACACACACATTCACACACTGTTAAACTACAAGAAAATCAAGGTGATTGTACTTGACCCTAAAAATCTGAGAAATATGGTGTCTAACCAGATACTTATTCTGGATGGCATTACCTTGGCTTTCAGTAACACTGTGGGGAATCTTGGAGTGACCAGAATATGTCCTTCAGTGTGCATATTAAACAAATATGTAGGACTGACTTCTTGCACTTTCACAATATCTCTAAAATTAGGAACATTCTGATGCTGAAAAACTAATTCATGCATTTATGACTTCTAGGCTGGATTATTGTATTACCGAGTTGCTCTAAAAGCTCCCTGAGAAGCATTCATTTGATACAGAATGCTGCACTAAGAGCACTGTCAGGGACTAGAAAGAGACACCACATTTCTCCCATATTAGTTTCTCTTCATCTCGCCTGAGATTTTGTTTAAATTGAGTTTTTCCTTCCCATTGTCTCCAACTGCTTGCTCAAGGAAACATCTGATTGCTGGGGTTTCTCTCTGCTTTTGCAGAGTTTTTACCTTATGATATAAAGCATTTTGAGGAGAACATTGTTGTAATTTGCCACTTTATAAATAAAACTGAATTGAAGACAACTAAATTCAGACCAACTTTGTTCTGATTGGCTGCTGCTCACAAACAGAAGGTGGGTGGAGTGCAGTCTCTCCTCCCTCTTGCACTCACCGACATACTCTCTAATTACAAAACAACAACAGCTATCCTGTCTTCCTTAAAAATGGAGACAGTATTACAAAGAGAGGATGGAAATGAATGTGCTCCAAATTTTGGAACAAGTCAGGTCTGGTTAAATGAAGCTTGCTCATTTGTTATGGAAAGCCTCATAAGATGATCCAAACATGATCAAGTTACTAAGAGGAAAGGATTTCATGACACAATTGGCACAAAGTTCTGATACCTCTTTTAATGGTTTGACAGGTCAAATCAAATATGTTGCTATGTTTTGGATTTTGAAAGATTGAGAGCTTAGAAGTGATAGTGTCCTTGTGTGTTTTTCTGCAAAAGAGCATTGAGTGTCTTGGGGTATGGAGTTAAAGTTTCCTTGCTTAAGTTCCATACACACGCACCTTCTAATGGTGTGCACCAGCCCATGACTGGGTAAATTGCCAGAACTGCAACTGAAAACTTGTATAAACACACATATAAATGTATTATTTTCTTTCAGTCTTTCTCTTTTTAGACACGCACACACACACACATGCACACAAAAGCACTTTGATTCAAAGCCCTTTCAGCAAAATAGAAGCACAATAAAGTGAAGGAAACAAGATGAGCATATTTAACACAGTGTAAACACAAGCTGGGACAACGCACACTTGCACACAGATACATACACACAGTTCCTTGGACGCCGCCTACAGTCCTTCAAGCCCATTTTCCAGTGTGATAATGTCTTACAGCCACGTAGGAAATTTAGCGTGCATGTAAAGAAAGCACCCGGAGGCTTCAGCAAGCAGTGATTACAAACTGCCCACTCGGACATCAACATCCTGTGAATGGCTACGACCCCGCAACTATAAAAGAAATGACTGCAACAGTAACAAAAGATAAGTACAGTGAAGTAAGACAAATGTTCATAAAAAAATAACAGATGACTGAAAAAGACTTACGGCAAACATCTGCCATTGGGTATCTGAAAGAGGAGAACCCTGAGAACGATACAACAATACATCAGGTCTTCCAGGCGTCACGCGTAGGCGATCAGCAAGATGACAACACTGAGAAGAATAAAAAGGGATATTTTGCCTCCAATCAAACTTGGTTTTGTGTAAAGTGAGAGACAGAAAAAGTGTGAAGCAGAGAGGAATGTCTCATCATGAAACCACCTGTTTCAGTGTCCTTTAAGGTGAATGGCCTAACTATAGGAGACTGTGCTGACAGCTTCAGTGCCATCCTGGCTCTGCCAGCACGGGTCCTCTGTCTTCAGGACTAACAGAGACAATATCTACAGAATTAGCTAGGCATGGCAGCTGGGGATTAAGTGTGTTTTATGCTCTCGGCTATATGCCACGTGCTGCGGTTTAGTGTTTGTGGGTACCAAATGTGGGAAGCATTACCAGCTCTGTCTGCATTATTATGCGTCCCTATTACTGGCCTGATCAGAGGGGATTCAGGAGGATGCATGGTAGTCATCTAGGCATGGGAGTGATGCTTTCCACACTGTCAGCCATTATTTTTCCAACAACAAAGGTAGGAAGTAACAAAGTGCAAATACTCTGTTACTATACTTAAGTAGAATTTTCAGGTATCTGTACTTTACTTGAGTAGTTATTTTTTTTCTGACAACTTTTTACTTTGCTCCCTCCTTTTTTAAACAAATATCTGTACTTTCTTCTTCCTATAAAGACGAGTGATCATTGATGTGTAACATGTTGCGGCAGGTGATTTCAAATGCAGGGCTTCTAAAAACGTCAGCAAACACAAAAACTGTTTGTGTGCGGTTTGTCTCACAGTGTGTTGCTAGCTAAAGGTCCAGCTGCTGTATTTCACAGGGATAGAAGAAAGAGAACTAAGTTATCTCAGAGATGGAGAAAGATAAGAAAGACAGGAGAGGAGAGGAAGAAGAGAGGTTAGATTTAAAGGTAAGGATGCTCAGTGGGATTTGATAAACTGAAAATCTAAAGCTTACATGTAAGTCCTCGTGTTTTTAAATCAAATACTGGGTCTGTACATGTGATGTTTTTTTTTTTCAATATTGTGAAACATTCTGCAAAACAAACTGAGGTAGACTAACTGTGTTATTCAAAGGCTGCATGAAAATCCTCTGTGGGTTAGTGCAGGATAAACAGGTTTGATTGGTGTACTGTGATGGATCACAGCCTGCACATTAAGAAAATCTACAGCAGCTCTCAATAAAAGTTATTGTGAGCTGTGATTTTTTTTCCCCACACTGAGCCATTACAACTGATGTTAGGGTTCCTCCACCTGCCGAATCCCACATTCACCTCTTTTGTCCTACTTAACTGATTCAAGCTGAATACATTTGTTACAATTAAAGTTTAGACTGAAAAAAAAGTTTTTATTCCCATCTACTGATATTATTTTATTATTATATAAATATAGCACAAGGCTGAGTTAGCTTTGCAAAAAACAGGGGATAGAAACTTCCTCCAAAGGGCAACTTTTTATTTTCTTATTTTGAGTACATTTCAAAGCGGGTAACTTTTACTTTTACTTGAGTAAAGAAGCTGAATCAGTACTTTTACTGAAGTATTTGTCAACACTATCATCTGTACTTCTACTTAAGTACAAAATGTTTGTACTTTTGTCACCTCTACCCAACAGTGTCACAGGGAAGAGGAGTGGTACTGCTCATGACAAACATACAACAGTGCTCAGTTCAACTTATCAGTTTGCTTTGCTTCCATAACACAGGTAAGCATGCTAGACTATCTTGAAAAAGCATATGCAGATTTCGGTAGATTTACATTAATATCAATTGTTAAAATACAGTTGCTTGATGTGGGTGGCCAACTAAGGATGATCATTAAACTAGTTTAAGATCTCTAAATTTCCAACAGCACTCTATGGTATGCTAATATGGTACCTACACATTCGGTTTATGTGCTACTCCTTTAACAGTTAGAGACAAAGTAAGAATTCTGTTGGCATGACATTTAAAATATGTAGCAATCCATGGTGCTCAAGTCATTAACAGTGTTATCTGGGGAAAACACATTCTGCAAGGTTTCCATAGCCCTTGCACTAAGCATCTAAAATGTAGTAACCAGCCCAAGTATTACAGATTTGTATGGTGGAATACTGTTGAAAACTTTTGGCTGCAAGAGATCCATTTGTGCTGAACGGTATTTGTTTTTCCCCTCCATATAATCCCATAGCTCTTTGGGTACAGGAATCTCCTATCCACGAATGATGCTTGATACCTTATGTGTTCAAAAATAATAATAAAACACAAAAACCACTCACACATGCACATGAACAAACACACACACACACACACACACACATACACACACACACACACACACACACACACACACACACACACACACACACACAAGCATTTCTGCTTTAACTGAGGACCTTGAAGCTGCTATCAACAAGCCAAAAGGGACCTTTGAGTTCCAAAAGTTCTGAGACTTAATGCCTGCTTTCCTGTTTGTCTCATCAGTCTAATGTTCAGACGGAAAAGATGCCATACAACAAAGCCTAGGGGAAACAAAATCCCATGTCTCTTTTCCGACTCTTTGGACGGGTGGAATGGTTGGGTTGTTAAGAATGATAAAAGCACGGCTGTCTGGCCAGTGCATATACCTGCTATGATTGTATCCAAATGTTGGCCATTCATTAAATTGCATATCATTTAATTCTTATGAAGTGAGGCTGCTCTGCATTTGGACACAAACTGGTGGAAAAAATCACTAATTCCAATGTACTGGCTCCTACCCACCCACAACAATTGAACCTGCACCCTGATGAACTCATCTCATTTTGATTTTTTTTTAGTTTATAACACTTCTCAATTTTTTCCATAGCTTTCATAATTTGATTGTGAGGTACTGATGGATATCCCAGCCCCAGTCTGTTCGCCGTGTCTGATTCGAGGGATTCTAGGGACACATCACAACTATGCAATGTGAAATATGACTGTACCTACTTATCCATACTACAGAGGACAGATTTTAAATGTCAAAAATTGTCTTTAAAACCCTCAGTGACTATAATAGCCTCTTAACAATGCTTACTAAAGAGATTTCATTCTCAAGTTCACTGGCTGTAAATTCAGGAATCTGTTCATCCCAAAGTAGTGCTCAAGAATTTCTCTGGCAATGGACCTTACAGACGTTGCATCATTGAGAGGCATGGGGAGAAAACAAACCAAAAACTAAGGACAACAACTGCCGCCCCCTCCCACTCCTTTATTTCCCCATGCAACCTCAGCAGCATTGCAAAAGCATCTGTAAGTTCTAAGATTTCAAACTTTTAGGGACAGGCCAACTTTAAATCATACAACCACATCCAACAGGCTGAAAAGCCATGCAGCAAGTACTCTCCTAGAAAAGATGTTATTATAACTCACTATTTTTTACTTATCCTTCTCCTGAGGTTCTCTCATTTCATTTAAACCTCGTTCTGGGCTGCTGGACTCAAGAAATGCTGCTAACCCTACAGTCCTGGATGTTGTTTGGGTACTTAGGAGGAAGAGGAGAGGGTTAGGTCACTGACCTCATGGAGTAGGCAGGGTGACAGAGAGGGCACGCCTCAAGGGGACAGAAAAGAGTGGGTAAAAAAACGCAATAATGTCTGGCAGAGTTTGGCTTTGGGAGTGACCCTGATTGAGCTTGGCAGACATGGCTCAACCTTAGTATTTAAACTTGCGTGTGCTCTGGATATCCTGTGAAATCTGGAGTCTAAATGCTGTAATGTGCAAGGAGAGTTCTCAGGCCAGTTCACCTCTTGACCTCATCTGCATATAGACAAAATTAGATATAAAGAGAAGGAAAGACAAAGTAGAGAGAAATGACTAGATAGATTTGCACATGAGCCAGCTCGGATGGTCTGTGGTCCTCTAGAAGGACGATACCTTATGATTTGTGAGAAAAATGACAGTGGTAATAAAAACATGATGGGAAACATTTTCTGTATGAGACAGGGAATTGGAAGCAGCTCTCTGGAACGGGTTCCAGAACTAAAGTGGGCCATGGTAATTGTCATTAAGTTTGACTGGAACCACATCAACAAGACCGACCTTCATCCGGACCTCCACAATGCAGCGAAGCACACAAACCTTTCTTTTAAGGCAACTCCAACCAGAACCTCTCAAAGAAGTCCTCAGACCCACAGCAGAGGCAGAACAGGATAACTACATACTGCAAATCCATGACATGATCTGCCAGTGCACTCATGCTGTCAGCATGGGAGCACAAATAGCACAGCACAGTGAGAAAGTACAAAACTACACTTTATGTTTTTATAACAGAGTCCAAGTGAATTATAACGCTCTGAGAGTTAGAAGAACAGGTCAAAGATTTTTTTAAATGGTTACTCTTTCTTTGTTCAGCATTTGTTCTATCCCATGGAACATGTAAGACCTAATAGTTCTTAGAAGATGATATATGAAAGATTCATGGAGAATAAACAAAACTCTAGTACTTGGCCACTGTCCTGATTTTTAATGTAACGGTGAAATGACCACATTTGGAGGGAAGAGAAGGCAAGAAGACAATCTCTCACCTAGGTGAAATCCACCACTATAATCAGCATCCTCTGGTGAAAAGAAACAAAGGAGCCAAAGAGAACCACAACATCAAGTTAAATAGAATAGTCAGAAATGAGCTGCAGCCCTCTAAATATGATAAAGGGAAAAACACACAGGTGCTGTTAAGAAGAGAGTGGTCAGAGTGGTTTGGGGTAAATTTTGCTTGAGTTACATTTTATAGTGTGTTCGTTATTTTTAAATATTGGCCTTTTGCCCAGAATGACAGCCACGCATGTAGAGGTAAATTCAAGGACAGGTTACATATAACCTCCATCTAGTGAGCAGCTAAAGTTGACCAAAATAAACAAAATACTCTCTTTTTCTTTACAGAACTAACAATGTTGAAAATGTTGATGATCCCAGCTAACTGACTAAGCCCCATTTAGCCTTACAGGCCACTACATTCTTGGCTGTGGTGTTGGACGATTCTTGGAGACAGTGAATCAGTTTGTGCTGTGACTGAGTCCAACAAATATTACTTGTGACGGGATGATTCTCAAAAATGATGTCCACATTTATGAAAATGAGTCGAGGAAAGATGAGGCTTTGTAAAATGTTAAAGTCAATAAAATCTATGAGGAACCATTGACTGTGACAACTAATGTTACTCTTAAATGGTGAATAGCTTTAATGGGTCAATTGGGGAGATGAGGTAAGAAGTGGACCTCATTACACACAAATAGCATGAAGGGGAACCAATCACAGATGGTTGGGTTAGTAAAGTCCTACTCGGTGGAGGATGTCAGAAAAGTAGTACCTTCAATCTCTTCAGCTTTGAGTGCACTTTCTGTTTTCTTCTATTTAGATAGAAAATATGGATATCCATTGTTACCAAGTGATAACAGTCTGAGGTACATGTCTGTGATGCAGTCACTTTGTCTTTTGTAAATTTAAGGTACCTTCTGAATTCACTCCAGATGTTCATTTGTTCCCTGCAAACAGCTAGAAGAAGAAGATTTGAAAAAGGCAGCAGCGGCAGGGTTGGCTGTGAACATTTGGAGGCATTTATAAATGCTTCCTCCCCTCACAATGCCCCCATTTTGGCCAAACAAGGTTAAATGAAAACATACATAACACCATCTACCACAGTATGAAGCTCACCTTACATCGTTGCGTTCATTTTCCAGAGTGCACCACATCTCTGGGAGCTCTTACGTCATGGCCAGAATTAATGACTAACCAAAACAGCAGTCAGGACTTATCAGTGCAAGGTTGTTTCAGGCTAGACGCATCAGGCATGAGAGCGGCAACTGTTCTGAAGTGTGTGTACCTTTATCTGACATCTTGTTTCAAATGTTAGTGGTCACGTCAGTTTTCCCACTGATGTTGCCCTCTTCCTGCTCTAATGTGACATTTTAAGTTGAACCAGCACCTAAACCACATTTTGAGGGGGATGAGAAGTAATTGCAGAGGGGGAGGACAGGGGGAAACTTGAAAGAGGAAACAGCAGGGACAATATGAGAATGATAAAGATATCTAAAATTCTTCCCAGTGCTGCCTTTATTACACTTTGGAAGGCTTTCATCTGGTGCCTATCTGCCACAGGAATGGTTTGCATTGCCTAATGGCCTTGTGGCCTTGTACAGCAGCATTCCTAGTTTAATGAAACACCATGCGATAACACTGCAGAATGTGAATCGGCACGGCATAGACTATCTGAAAATGTTTAATGGTGAAAGAAAAACCTTGTATTTTGCTTTTCACTCAAGTGGTTATAAAAACATCTTAAGAGCAGAACTGATGAGCTGAAGTCATGATCTGATGTGATGGCCAGGCCTGCAGCGATAGTGACAGCCAAGGCTATCATTTAGTGAACACAGAGAGCCTTGGGTGCCCATCTTGCAGCCACAAACTCGCAGACATTCTTAGTATGCAGTCAACCAGTCTACCACCAGTCACCTAACCAGCTTTACTGGGTACTGCACTTTCCCCCATGTTGAAAAGCTATAGCACATGTTGCTTATATGCTAAAGCTTCACTGCAGTAAATGGCAGAAGAGGTGAGATGAGGATATTGCTGGATAAGAGGAAAACAATAAAGGTAAGTGAATGTGCTGTTTATTAAAGGATAAATCAGGTTTGATGACATGATGGCAACCGAGCTCGAAGGTTCAGACAATCAGACAAGCTGTAAACAAGAGTTTAGCCAGATTAAATAAACAAATTTATTTGAAAGTAAACCCAAAAAGAGAGCATGTGGGCACCACTGCTGTAGGTATGATTGGTCCAAGTTTATCAAGAATTCAATCTGTGAGCTGTTAGGGATGTTTACATTGAACAATTCAGGTAATAACTTTACTGTTCGTCTTCATTTTCTGTTCCAAAAAAATCCGGCAGTGATGCTAAGTAGTTGGATTTTGCAGTTGGAGTCAATCACGGACAATTGCTGAATAACAGGCTGCCATCAAAACCATCCTTGTTATTACCCTCATCATCATCACCCCAAGAGTATAAGTGATTATCCAAATTGCAAGTCGGGCAGCCAAGTGACAATACCAGTTTGATGAACTTGTCTTTTATCTTTGCTATCTGCATTATACCCAGCACAGCTAAACATCCAGCAATACTGCACAGCTTTTAAAAAATCAATCAGCTATCTCTTTAGCGATAAGAGAACTCAAAGTAATGTCTCCCATTCAGTGCTATGTAAGTGACTCAGAATCATGAGCTGATGTCACCCTCGCGGCCAGCCAGCATGCAGATGGCCTTCTCCTTGAACAAACCGGATTCTGTCACTTTCTCTCTTTTCTCACTGTATCTCTTTAGGTTTCAAACAACAAAAGTGAGACCAGTGGGATTTTCCAGATGACAGAAAATGGGAGCTTGATAATGCATCTTTGGCCATGAAGTATAGAGCTGATTACTCAAAGACAGGATAAAGAAGTGAACGAGAGACAAAGTGGATCTGGGCAGCATTATACAGCTGATTTTAGATATCCCAAAATGTTGCAAGTAAGTCAGCACTCAGACGCTGACAATGAACCAAAACACTGGGTGTTTTAATGCAAAAGGAAAAGAATAACAGTTTGATCTATAAAACTTCAATGGTGGTCTCCACTGGGTTGTTTGGCCCTCAACTTTGAGAATAACATGGATACTCCTGCACCCATAGTGCTTCTAAATCTACTCCCCTGTCTGTAAGCATTTAAGCTGAAAAATGAAATGAACGGAAAAATTGAACACAGGTCCAGGTTCAGGGCCACTTAAGACCAATCTCGAGCGCCATTTCGAAAAGGTTCAGCTGCTCACTGGAGAGAGAGGGAGCAAGATAAAGAGAAATAGTGCTATAACGTATGGAGAGAGACATATAAAGACCCCAAGGTGAGCACTAAGCATGTCCACGTGTTTAGCAGACTGAAAACCAAAGTAACTAATCAGACAGCGGAGAGGTTTGCATGTCAGACAGACCAACACACGTGCTGTAAGAAAGTCCAGAGTGCTGTCAGGATGTTCAGAGGAAGAGATGGTGGGAGTAGAGCCAAGAACTGATGGAAGGTGGCTAAGTAAAAAAAAGGAAGGAGGCAGGTATGCAAGGTGAAGTAAAATTGGTGTTCTAACAGGGAGCTGGTAAATAACTGGTTTAAACAGTGCAACTTTAAACATCAGTTTCATAACCAAAGAATACATCAATAAAAGCAGTGAGCAGAACAGCAAGGAAAGAGATTATTTATATCTTGCAAATGTCGAGCGTAAATGGACACGGTTAAGCAACGCTCGCCACAATCCTTTGCCAAGACCAATATTGTTCCAGCCGATGGAGCTTCTGGGCTGGAAAGAGAGAGAGAGGGAAAAGGACCCCCTCTTCAATCACCACCTCTGTCCTCCGCTCAATAACAGTGGGGTCTCCACGGTACCCTTCAATTAGGTTGTAGTTTATGGCCCCGGGGCCAAGCCGGGCCGGCCCTGCACTGGCTCCTGAGCCAAGCTTTGTCTCCCTCCATCTCTCTTGACCCAGCCACCACAGCTCCACAGGGCCACATCTGCTACTGAATGTGACCCATCAACAGCTTCTCTCTCTATCCATTATACTTTATAGCATTTTTTGTTGAGTTTCCCCAAATTGTATTTTCTCTTTTGAAAGGTTATTCATTAATGTTTATGTGAATTTCTGAGAGAAAAGAGAAAGAACTGTTATCATTCTCCAGTTATTTGTCAAAGCCTCAACAGAATTGCTACTACTGCTGTACATATAACTAATTCTTGCAGCATGCAGAACATTAGGAAAAAAATATTGCTACAACTCAAAAAGACTTATCCTCCCCTGGTAGGGGCTGCAGCAGAGTACATTTTACACCTGCCCTCTGTGCATATAGGCAAGGGGGCTACAAATCCCATAACTCATGAGAGGAACTGGACCATTAAAATGAAATAGTAAGGGAACAGTGCAGCACTGTCTGTCTAAAACTTTTTAGCAGGCTATTTTTGGCTATCCACCACCATGTATGCCAGTATGTGGTTGAACATAACCAGGAAATGACAACATCTATAATTCACCCGTAGGCTTGAATCAGAGGTAAAAGAGCCTAAGTTTAGAGGTGGTCAGTGTTGTTCTGTTGGTTATTTCAGAGCTTTATATTGGAAGAGTCACATTACATTAAGAGCTCACCGCCATGCTGGAGGAAACAAGTAGTCAAATGGACATGCCCGTCTCAAAGTGGTAATCTACAGTGAAAACTATGGCCAATAAGAAGTAGGTTTTAGTTCAATGGGGTCATTGTGAGACCAAAGTAGGCTTATAAAGCCAAGTACGAGTGTAGTGTATCTTACTGAGGTTTTGTATATTTGGAAAAGGCAGAATAAAAGGAAGGAGACAAGTAACATATTGCAGAACAGAACCAATATACTTTCATTAGGATTAAATATATGGTTACATGGTTGGAACAGAAACTAACTGAAGGCAGGGAGACAATGAGAGGACAGGAATGATTATTTAGAAGATATAAAAAAGAGATGGCAGGGCTAGCAAGTTTGACTAAACGAGAAAGTGCAAAAACAGTAACTGCTGTGAAGTATTATGGATGATGAGCCACCCACTCATTTATGAATTCACATTGTAAAGCCACAATCTGACCATTTTGGCCATCACCAGTGCAAGTTTTTGAAATTTTATGGCAAGTGAGTCAGTGGCTCTGACTTTAAAACTGAAGGGGACTGTGTGCTCTGACGATCATGACTTGTAAATCAATTCATCATAAAGTAGAGTCCCTACAATAATACAAAGAGGAAATGTTATTTAGGAGATAAAATAGGCCTTCTATAAAACTTGTTATTTCTCCATTTTCACTCTAATCAGACCACAGTTTACAAAATGGTCAACATGTTGTACTTATCATACTAAATGCTTAATGAAAAAAAAGAACGTAATGGACATGTCCTAATTCAAGAGTGTCATTTTCCTCTAAACTTCTATATATCCAACTTCTCTTTACAATCACAGGAGTCACCCCTTGCTGGAAATTAGGGAATATAAATCAGGTATATGGTAATTCTGATCAGTTATTGCTTTGGTAAGGAAGCTATGCTAGGAACACGTACATTTCATCTGTTTATGTTGCAGGAGGAAGAAGTAAAATTAAGAAAATTAAGTAAAGCAACTGGAAGACCTGAGTGTGTGTTGGGTGGTTGGTCAACAGGTTCTGCAAAATTTCCAATGGATATTAGCACCATGCATTTGTCCTCCACCCTACGGGCAGGCACACACAGTTAGTTTCTCACGTGTAGTCAGGTTGCCAGTTGGCCAGCCTTCTGTTGGTACACTCGAGCTCACAGTATACAAATCAAATTGCTGTTTGGCAGCTGTTTGTAAATTGTAACTTATGTCTTTGTCATTTAGAGACTGCATGTCAGGGAATGTCTTTACAGAGTTTTTCAGTTAAAAAAAAAAGTCCTGCAAATGATTGTGGCATAAAAAGCAGATGGGGCTTGTGGGTGGGCGTCATTCAGAGCTAAGGCTGCAACTAAACTGCCATCTCCAAACTACTTCTGGCTACAGTTCTCTGGTGGTTGGCATGAATTAGGTTGGTGGAAACAATCAAGTCACTTAATAGCACAGCATGTTTGTTTGTCAGCAATAACAGCCTTTTTTTTGTTTTGTTATTTGATTCGACTGCTTTTTTGCTCGTTGAGTGCTGTCATAATTCCATAGTGCTGACCATAACAGGCACAAGCAAATACGCAGTCTATGGAAAATTGGGACCATTATCTGCAATTTAATTCAGCTGGTCTGTATAAACCTGACTCTAAGGTATACTCTCAGACACGATTTATCTGAACTTTATGACATCTGGCTGATTGATTCAAAGTTATGCTGTAAAACATTTGAGACTTGTTCTAAACTTAAAATCAGCTTCTATAGGCCATCCTTTTTTTTTTCTGCCGCAGTTTTTGTTCAGCATGGCTTAACTTCTGTCTTTATTATGAAGCAATCAACAATCTTTGATTTATTGGGGTAATTTAGCTATAATCCCCCCATTTCCTGGTTTCTTACCTTCCTGCACATTATAGCACATTTCTGCTAAAAACATTCTCTCTAACGTTGCTGCACCAACAGACCACGGTTAGGGTTAAGGTAATTATACAGGGTATATTAATGTCCTCCACAGAGCAGCTCTATCACAACTGTAGGTCTAGTATTAGACAATTAATCAGTCATTGGGTTCTTTGAGATGGTAAGCTTGCTGGCGTCTGAATAGAGAGTGTGAAGAGAGAGGTTTTCCAGAGAGCAAACTTTCTCCTACCTCACATTAAAGCTCCTGCATGTCTTAGACAATATCAACACACAAAGAGACTGTAGGGGACCAAGGGAAGAGAGTCTAGCCAGAAATTCAGAGTGAAATATAGAGCAGGCAGGAAGGAAAATGAAAACGAAGGTAAATCTAAAATACATCTCCTGATGACCAGCGTGAACTACACAACTACACAAAAGGCTCCAGCAGTGGAATCAAAGCAGAAGGACAAGTCTGTTTCAGAAATGAACTCCAGAAACTGTCCTAATTAGCATTTCTCATTTTTACCATCCCTTCTCATCATCCCATCCACCTGTTAAAGAGAACTGTCTTGTTGTGGTTTGTTAGTCGCTAACACAGCACACAGCAAATAATATATGCTTACATGGTCCTCAGGGCTGAGGGTGTGCAAGTCTCCTGAAAGCAAAAAGATGGATAAAGAAAGAGAAGAAAAAGGAAAGAACAGAAAAAAGAAAACCATCAGTTTTCATGGTCACTCTGGGAATAATAAACACTCTGCTATGCTACAGAAACCCTGCTCTACAATATCCTTCATTTCTATTCTGTCAGCTGAGACTGGTGAAACCAAAGATTGAGGAGGTGAAGAACAGAACATCTTTCTATTGACAAAAGTAGATTAATAAACCTGAATATAAAATTCAGGTTTACTCTTCAGCCTTCCTCTTTCTGCCCAAGCCTCCTGAGCTCTGTGTAGGTCTGGTGTGTGTTTTCCATCCACTTGCAGTTCAATGTGGATTGGTACCAGCGCTATCATTTTCTGTCATTACTCACTTTGGACCAGAAAATGTGTGGAAACCCAGACTACTTTGGCAGTGAAGCAAGAATACATGGATTAAAGAGGGAGAGAAAGGAGATGGAACATCTATGACAGTGACAGCACTGAAGCCAATAAGGTCAGCCTTGTAAACAGGCAGGTGTTTTTCAACTCTCCTGGAACTGTTTGGATGGTATTAAGCCAGCACGAGGATTTGTGTCGCCCTCGTGTTTGGCCTGCCACCAGGTTGTATCATCTTGGCTCATGATCTGTAGGATGCAACCCTTTTTGAAGGCCAAACCAGCTTCCTTACATGGGATAGCCAAAGATGCCAAAGCATCTGAACATTCATCATGAGGGAAAGACAAGAAAACAAAGAGGTGGATTGAAGACACAACAGGAACAAGTTCACAGTAAATTAAGTTTCCATTCTAAAACATTGTCATCATGGTTAAAGGTGCTTTACCAAAGCTCAGAGTGATTATTCTCAAAAGGTCACAGCAATCAGACGATAAACGCTGCAAGTGTTGGCCAAGATGGTATCTTAATGGCATTTCAATGGCACTTGTGATGGACTAAAGCTTATGACTGCTAGATGTGCTAAATATCTGTCTTCCACCCTGTTGCTTTCTCCAATTCAAAGCACAAGCCAATAAATCTATATAGAGAAAAAAAGTTGTTTTCTCTTTTCTAAACATAATTTTCTTGGGCACTGAGTGTGTATACCTCATCAACACAAAGCAAGGTGGACCACATAGCGGAAAAATTTCTACAACTTTCCCTGTTGTGGCCAGCTAGCACCAAACTAAAGCGCCTCACTGAGTCTTCTGTCTAAATTAAGTGTTGTCATAATGTGTTATCGGTCCTAAGACACCTCAATACATGTGGAAACAGAGAAGGAAAGTGTGTGTACTCATGTGAGAGAGAAAATGAGGAAGGGAGGGAGGGATTAAATTTGTTGGTGTCCTGTTGATTTAAAGAGTGCTTTGTCCTATGTAGAGAAATTATGTTTAAGCAGAGATGTTTTGTTTGGGTCATAACAGCCGCTTTGGCTGCTAAACTCTCCAGCAGCACACAATCATACATCTTAAGATGTCCTGATTTTCTTCTCTTGGCTTGTTTTATTTTGGCCGGCATATGTTCAGACACTTAGCTGCCCCTTGATACATTTACACAACCTGATGTAAGAGCACAGGCTATTTGAATGAAGGAGTGGCTGATTATCTGGCACTAACATCTCATTATTCAGACAGATTCTTTAAACATCCAGACAAATTTCAACCATTACATAATGACAACGGAAGTAAGTGGACCACCCTGTCTTCTCCATCTCTGTTACACATACAGAATGGGCTATTATGGATAATGATCAATAGCCTTTGACCCTTGGACCTGGAGAGCAGATCCAGATTGTCTACAGCTGATAGATGAATATGTGAGAAATGGTGCTTCAACACCGCAGTATGTAAGAAGGATGGCATGCTGTGTGAAGTGACAGCTAAGCCATCCTCAAAATGAATTGCTAAAAGCCCCTGCCTACATGACTGATGATAATCTTGTGCTATAATGTATGTAGCTGTGGATCAAGCCTCAATATTGTCTTTATACCAGAACTGCATCCTTAGTAGTAAGGTTGGGTAGTGAGTCCTGGTTTGTTCTGACAAGAGAGCATGTTTAAGCCAAAGTTTTACTCTTTTTGGGGTTCATAGCAAATATATGTTTATAATACTCAAAGTAAGGTAGAGCATATATGCTCTGTTTACATCGTACAGAGAGCCTGGCTACTCATTTATCCCTTTAGTACCCTTCTACATCTCATTTTCTTTGCAAAGTATCACACTGAAGCAGGAAGTTTTTGTTTATGACATTGATGAAAAGGATGTATACTAATTGGTCTGATGTAGTCTGATGTAATTAGCAACAGTTGCCTCAAGGAACTTTATACTGTAAGGTAGACCCTACAATAATACATACAGAGAAAGACTCAACAATCATATGACCCCCTGTGACCAAGCACTTTGGTGACAGTGGGAAGGAAAGACTCCCTTATAACAGGAAGAAGCCACAGAACCAGGCTTAGGGAGGGGCAGCCATCTGCCGTGACCGGTTGGGGTGAGAGAAGGAAAACAAGTCAAAAGACATGCACAGAGAGAGCGAACGCCAAGTGACATCACCACCCAAAGGAGAGGAATATAATTGTTGGGCAGACTAGCGAAGATAAACAGCCCGTGGCCTCAGTAAGGTGGTCGCGGATTCCATAGAGTGGAGTGGATGAGCTCGGAAAATTAGGAAGGAATGGCAGAAGAAGAAATCAAAAGAAATTTTGCACAACGAAAGACCTTAATAGACGAATGAGGGGAACCCTTGATCATGTCGCAATGTGGATCAACTCTGAACCAAAGCTCTGACAGTGACGCATTCTGGGATTTTAAGACTTGAGGTAATGGCTTGACGGCTCGTAAAAGCTTACGTGAGCTTGTCTTGCAGTAGTAGAAGGAGAGGGGGTGCCTAGCTAGTTGATTTACCAGCGATAACTACTGTGCCGATTTCTGAAACGAACAGAAGGGTTTTCTGCTGCACAGTTACATTTTGTGAAAGATGGTTAGATGCAGGGAAATTGGCACTGGCAGTGGGGAAAGCTTGCTGCTACATTTGTGAAAGAGGGATAGAGGGAAGAGAAACTGGCATCCCAGTGCCAGAAAATTTTGCTACTACAAATTGCAGAGGAGGGATAGTAGAGCAATAAACTGACAACCCGGAGCTGATAGGTTGGGATTTTTTTTTTTGGGGGGGGGGGGGGGCTGCAAATGATTGATGGCAGAAGCTCCCAGTCCAGTGCTGGAAGAGTGAGTTGTTGTATTTTACAAAGGAAGGTTAGGGAAGAGAGAACCTCTCATCCTGGTGCAAAAGGCTTTTCTTCTGCATTTGCAAATGAGGGATACAGACAGAGAACCATTCCTTCCCTCGTCCTGCAGGGAGAAGTGTTCACTGCTGCTTTTGGGATGATAAATGCAGATAAAGTGGCAAGTTGCTGTTAGAAAAGCTTGCTGCTGCGTTTGCGAATGAGAAACGAGAACCTGGAATCCCGGTGCCAAAGCTTGCTGCTGCATTTGTAAAAGAGGGATTAAGGGAAGGGGAACTGGCAACCTGGTCCATTTTTTTCCCCATCTATGCGGAGAAAGTGGCAACTTGGTGATAGGAAGCTTGCTGCTGCATTTTTTGAATGACGGATATAGAAAGAACCTGGCATACCATTGCTAGAATGGTTCACTGCTGCTTTTTGCATCAATAGATGCGGAGAAACTGGCAACTCGGTGGTAAAAAAGCTTGCTGCTGCGTTTGTGAAAAGGGGATAAAGAAAAATCCTGGCATCCCAGTGCCAGAAGAGAAACTGGCGACTACCAAACTTGCTTCTGCAGTTGCAGAAGGAGGGATAGAAAACATCCAAGCTGGCATCCCATGCCTAGCAGATATAAATGGCTATGGAGGAGCAGCAGAGCATGGAACTAGCGACTGATTTCCAGCTGTGCGTTAAATGGTATTAGGAGGCAGGTGCACCGAAATGAGCTTGTCCCTGCTACCTGGCGCTGACGGGTGGGTGGGTAGCCATGCAGTAGCTTTTGCTGTTGGAGGTGCGTGGGGACAGCATGGCTTCTGGGTCCGGCGCTAACATCTGTTGGCTTTTCGACTAACTGGCCCGGCCTGTGGGCTTGATTCAGAGCAGCGTGAGTGGAGCTGTGAGCTTTGCTGGTAGGTATTCTTGCTGAATTTCATGGAGGTGGCAAGTGGACGGAGTAACTTCTTAACTGGATTTAGCGGAGAAATGAATGGATGGATCGACTAGGGTTGCCAACCGTCCCTTAAAAAACGGAATCGTCCCGTATTTAGAAACAAAAGTACACGTCCCGTATTGAGCTAATAAGGGATGCACTTTGTCCCGTAATACAGTGAGAATCAAAAGTAGTCTATAAATGTTAATGGAATTAACGCTTTGTTTGAAATCATAATTCCCAGCCCCTCTCCTGCTTTGTGACCAATGAGCTGACAGCACACTTATGACAATTCGAGTATGACAATTCAGATTACCGCTCATCTCATTGGTCGAGGAAAGGTCGCTTACGGAGAAAATACCGGAAGACAACAGATGACCACAACAACAAGCATGGCCAACAGGGTAACAAACGCCGACACTGCGGTGCAAGTCTCGGACGACAGTAAACCTAAAGCTGGGCAAACACTGTGCAATTTTTTCAGTCACGTTATTCAGCTCCTGCTCAAACTGCACGATTGACTCGCAGGGGTTAGAAGTTCGTAGGCTACGATGCAGAGTCTCACACTATACGAACCTGAGTGCTCACACTGTGCCTCCTTAAAATGAAGGTTATAACAGAAAATCTGTCGCTCCCTCTCTCTGTCTTTCACTCACACAGACACGCACACCACCACCATCAACTTTGCTAAATTGCTAATGAAAAACATGATCAGGCAGCTGTGATTGAGCAGCAATGTAAATCCAACTATTTTCACGGTTGTTGTGGTCGTGATAATTTTGTGATGCCACATCGAAAAGGCTCGGATGAGCTTTCCAAAGTTCTACAAGTTGTGCCTCCATCGCTTATGTCCAGATCACACGCCGCACAGCCGTGCTGCTCCATCTTTTTCACCGACGTTTACGTGTTTGCGCGTGAGCATCTCGTTACCCCACGTATACTACACAATGCACGATGAAGGCCAAAATAGGGCCGATCACCAAATCGGTCGCACGACTCAAAAATAGTCTCAAAATGGGCCAAAAATAGCACAGTGTAAGCCCAGCATTAGAGCAGCAATGTTTGTTCCCCTCAGAGAAAGAGAAAAAGGCTGCAAAAGTACAGGGAGGAATGGGAAAAGGAAAACACCTGGCCGGGAAAATGCACGATAACACCTTTAAAGCGCACTGCATTGTGTGCCGGCACACTTTTTCCATAGGCATGCTTCTAGTGGTGGGCACATGAAGAACATGAGGGGCGTGAAAGCTCGGGGAACCCTTAACCAATTTTTTGTCCACCAGGCCACGGCAGAAGCAGATATGGTATGTAAACACTGGTTTGTTTTTTTTAAACCCTCTGGTTAAGGTTAATATGGGCATGTGCAGTGAATATCAGCGCTATGTGGCCAGAAGTGTGATAATATAATTTATTTTGTGTAATAAACAACTGTAAGGATAGATGATTACAACAAATAGATGACTAATACATAAAAGTAATACATATTTTAATAATGATGATGAGTTATGATGCGTAATCATGGGAACAAGTGGGTTTACAAACAGGAGCAGCTGATTAGCATTAGAAAAGCTGAAATAATACCTCAACTGAAGCCAATTGTACTAAATGCACTATATGTGCACTGTTACAAGAATATTTTTCATTCTGTTGCTTTCTATTAATTTATATAATTTTAAGTTAAGCAGGACAGAGTTCTTTTAAAGAAAGATTTACTTATATTCTCAAAAGCTAAGCATTACAGGCTTCTGTTTAAGAAAGAGACCTGTTTTACTGTGTTAATGTTGTCATTTTGAGCTAAAAAATGAATGGCTAAATGATCATTTGTTTCCCATATGGTCATATCACAAAGAATATGCATCTGCTTAAATCAAATTCAAGTCAAATGGTTAAAAAATAATTTCACACACAAAAAAAAGAGCTACAAAATTCACCACACTGGGAAGGGTGAACTGGGTTGCCACGAGGTGTCCCTTATTTATTTTTCAGGGAGTTGGCAACCCTAGGATTGACATAGCAGACCATTGTTGGCTGGTGAGAAAAGTTTGGTGCTAGGAAGTTCCCCGGGATTGCCAGAGGCATTCAGTCTCTCTGAAACGCCACCATGGCATTCAGTTTCCCGGAGGGAAACCAATGACACAGAGCTGTATGGTTCTTTGTCTGATATGCTGACGGATGAGAGGGCGATTTTAAGCAAATGGAAGGGTGAGTAAAATTATGTTGCTGTAAAATAAGCTGTGTTAAAGACGTTCTTGGAAGGTGTTCACACGAGAACGTATGAAAAGGAGGAGGAACCATGTTTGCAGGAAAACAAAAACGAACAGCTTGTAAACCTGGCGGAGCATTTATAGATAAGAACCAGAAGGAGCGTTTTTGGAGGTATGGTCCCTCTCCTAAAATTCTGATACTTTATCACCAAAAAAAGCAACCCAACCTTGCCTACAAAGAGCGGTACTAGGTTTCAAATGTGACATGATGTTACTGAAAACCTCAGATCCTCATTGTCACACTAAGATATTTCTGTTCTTCAACACACACCTGAGCCTTCAACATGAGATTCTTGCTGTGATGTAAAAAAGAACACAATACAGCAGAACTGCAGAGTGTCAAAAGAGGCTTGGACCAGAAAATAGAATTATGAAAGGGTCTAAATCAATTAACAAGTAGACAAACCTAAAAATTGAGAAAAGATAGGGCCTACCTGTGGTCTCTTTCTTGGCACCTCTCCCTTTGCACCATGGATAACTTTAAAGGTAATGACTCTTTGTGACTGGGCCTAGAAGTTACATTAACTTTAGTGGAGGGATGGTGGGAACGGCATTGATTGATTTTCCAACAAAGGAAGGATTAGTATTAGAATGGTCAGAAGAAACAGAGATTATGGAGTGGTGCTTTAAAGAAAGTGTGTTGAGAGCTCTGGAGGCTTTTGTGTCTGAGAAGGCCTTCAGCAACTGAGAGTCCAGGCTCTTGACAGAGCTCATTTAAGGACTGTGGCAAAAGCTGCTTGGAGGAACTACACAGCAACGGCCTCATCCAGGAAGGTCGTCTGGCTCATTGCATGTGGTCTGTTGGCCAGGACAGACTTGTAAAGAAAGGCCAGTGTTTGGTTTTCAGCACAGCGATGGGAGGCCCTGGGTCCTGGATGAGTTAAGGAAGGTTTCTGCCATCACAAACAAGGACTGCTATTTTCACCGAGGGAGTGGAGCTGAAACACGCTCAAAGTTTTTGGACAGTCTCACAAACGTCCACAGAAAGATGAGACTTACCAGAATATGAATGATTTCCTCCAGTTATTGTCATCTGCAGGGATTCCACTGACCTTCTTCAATTCATCCCCAACATGAATCAAGCCTGCCACACATAAACACACATGTTACAAATCTGCAGTCATTCTGGTATTCCATTATTTTAATGCCTTATTGTAAGTGAACTACCAAATTAAGTCAGTTTGAAGCTTGAGGATGTGTACAGTGCAGCTGATTAATGATTATTATTTCATTTGAAATTGGAAAAGAAACTGAATGTTATTGTCGACATGTGGAAATCTGCCTTTTGCTTGACTGCAGCCGAGTTGAAACACAGACTGGACACAATGAGTACACAATCAAACCGAAAACACAGACATAAAGCAGAGATTCACAGTATACTTCCTATTCATGTTCATTTTTACATAGCAGTTCGACACAGTCTCAAGTGATGAACAGTGCTAAATGTGCTAAATTCAGGCTCACAGGTAATTTATTTATCGGCTCATGGATAAAACTGGCATGTCTGATTCCACATACATACTCAAATGTTTTGACAGACTCAAATCTACAAGCACGCAGACAAACATATACAAGAGAAAGAAAGAGGGCTGGAACAAACCACTTCTGTTGGCCACCTCTTCCCTAATGATCTGGGCCACAATGATGGCTCATGTGTGCTGTAATCATTGCTGTTCCAAAAAAACTCCGTGCATGGGAAAATAATGATTACAGACCTGTAGCGCTAACATCAATTATGGTAGAGAAATTATGGAGTGAAGTACATCTTTTTGACCATTGCCAATTTGCATATAAGGCTGGGAGGAGCATAATCCTTATGCACTGTTAAATATCATGAAGGCCAATTTCTATATAATTAGATGGTCCTTGGCCTTTTTAATTAAAAGACAGCCCTCAGTCAATATTTTAAGTTAAATATGGACAAATTTTCTTTAGAGACATTATAATTTAAATTACTGCATGGTGATAGGCGAAGTTATGAATGAGTGTCTGTATATGTACTATCTTATATAAGGTATTTATTCTGTTGGTCCAAGAAAATTTTTTCCCAAGGGGGACAATAAAGAATAATCTAATCCAGGGGTCGGCAACCTTTCTGATGATGAGTGCCATCTAAAATTTCCTCAGGAGTATATGATTGCATTAGCAATAAATTTAATAACGCTCTATATGAACAGTTACAAACTATATAGAACAACTTTATATAATTATATTTGTTTGCAGATGTTGGCAGCTATCAGCGAGTAGTTGTCAGCTATTTTGAAAAAAAAAAAAAAAAAGACACTTTTTTATCAATAACAAGAACTCCATAACAGCAAATGAACTGTACAACAGAAAATGCAAATGCTATTTATGGTCTCCTCACAACAATGATAAGAAAAATAAACTGGGCCAATATGGCATGTTTGTTAATACAGAGATACACATGTTAATGTGACCTCTGGTCTCCCACTCAGAGACACAGGTCTACAAGTGTCCAGCATTCAGACGACTACCTGAAGACACTCTTCGTGTGAGAGAAAATCTGCTCGCACAGATATGTAGAGCCAAATACTATCAATAAGGCCTCTGCAATGTTTTGAAGACAGTTAACCTTGTCAAGCAGTGATGTCCAGCAGTTGAAAATGCAGCTCCATGAACACGCACAGCTGTGGATTCCAGCTTCGTTCGTAGTTCTACAAACTTTGACCCCTACAGAGTCGAGCTTTTCAGTTCAGTCAGCCGCATTTCAATGTCCTCTGTGTCCAACCAGTTAATGCGAAACAAAATCTTTTTATTTGATTAGAAAAGAAAACATTGGTCCAAAGTCCCGAAAATGAATTCTGTCTCAAGTCTACGGATGTATCCGTGTATTTCCGTGGTGCTGATGCTGCGCTGAGCGGACAGCAACTGAAGCATTTGAAGTGTCAGAATGTGGAAATTTCAACATCGCTTGAAAAAACTGCCAGCTAGCAACGTCCCTCTCACCAGTAGGTTTTAAGTTATTTTTAGCCAATTACAAGTTGAATCTGGTAGTTGGGGTTGTTAGCTAAGATACCATCATTAAGAAGCGGCACAACTATGCGAGCTAATTTGCGATGTGCACCGCTGGCCCAGCCATTAATTTTTAATGCAACTTCTTAGATTGGACTGGGACAAAAAGTCGGCTAGAGAGCGGCCCACTAGGTATTACAGGAAAAGCCATAAAGCCTTTCAATGAAAACAAACACTGTTGTGACAGTGATGTACACTGTTTTTTTGGTATATGTATGATTTCTATACGTTGTACGTCAGATAAAAACTTTGATTGTAAGATTCAGATAATGATTTACTAAAAGCTTGACATTTTAAATGAGAATAAGAAAGAAAAGTATTTCTTTGTGCCCCCCTTTTCCCTGTTAATGGCCCCCTGGCAAAACTTTGCTAGACCCGCCCCTGCACAGTTACCAGCTGTCAGCTATGTAGAAAAGGATCCTGGTGTTATTTCTCTCTCAGAAACAGTTCATAACTTCCCTTCAACTCATTCATGTCACCTAAAAGGTAAACCTGTTTCTCCATCACCTGTTCAGCTCTGATGATTCAGTAAGGACATCTCCTGGTTTCATCTTCATGTTTCCCTCTCACCACATAACCAAACCGACATCATGACCAGCAGCTTTTACTGCTGTGGCTCCAGCAAACATCAGCTGATACTAGAAAGTAATATTAAATAAATTCTAACAACAGCTGATCAAGCTTAAACGTGCTGCTGTTGTTTAGCGCGACATCTGCTGGTTTCCTCTTTCTGGCGCAAAGTGAGCTATAAACAAACAAGAGAGAAAGACGATCAGCTGATCATTGATCAGTTTCATGATTGAAGTAGCAACAGGAGAGGGAGGGGGAGAGAATGAGAGAAGAAGAAGCATATGACAGCATAAAGACAGAATAACTCCAGCTTTTTGTCTTTTTTTTATTCTAGCTGAAGTACGGGACAAATTATGTTCCTTTTCACCTCAATATGAACATGATATTTTCTCTGAATACAGGACGATTCCGTTTTTTAAATAAATAAACTACACCTAAACTTGGTTTATATGTGACCCAGATAGACTGCAGGTCATAACTTCTTACCTGAAGTTCAGTTCACCTGATGCTCGGACCGGCGGCCGCCTAGGGTCTCTCCTCCTCCTGCCTCCCCTTTCCCTCATCCACCTGCTGGCCTCTATGAAAGCTCCGCCATAGCCACCACCAAACAACTGAGTTATTTTTACACATCGGCCAGCATCTGGCCAATCCACGACCTTTCATACTGTTACAAAAAAAAAACCCATCGGCCCACAAAAAAACGAAAAATCGCATTGGCCAATCCCACGTGCCCACGGTTGCCGACCCCTGATCTAATCAAATCTAATCTTATCATCATGCCTTACTATCGCTCCCTACGAACGAATAAGAGTTGTTTAAAAGGAGTTAAATGTTACAATTTTTAAAAGTTTGTCTCATTAACTATGTCTCATTAATACAAATGTATGTTTTTCAGTTCTATTCTATTCTATTTTATGTATTTTATGTGTATTGTGGAACAAGGAATAGAATTAGGTTACTATCACATATTTTCTACACGATAATGGAACTGTCCTTCTCTCATCTTTGCATTTTAAATGCATGTGCACTTAGCTGATGAGAAAACAAAGGTACAGTAGGCCAGGAAAACAAAACCAAACCTTGATATTAAAACCTTGAATGACAACCCATTTCTCAGGTTAGAACATAATACTATTAGTAATATTAAGATGAAACGTAGACAATGATACAATGAAGAAGAGGGGAGAAGCTACAAGGTAGAGGAGCCACAGCACACCCACAAATGCCTTCCTTGCCTGCATTTATGAGCTTGGTGCTTAGCCAAAACAAGACACAGGGAAGAGTATATAGTTTCGTCTTCCTTATTTGAAATGACAGTGTTCAGCGGTGATGCATTTACCAGTAAACCCAAAATGCCTTTTTTCCCCAGTACAATAAAACAATAGGCTCAGTGGGTGCCAACCTGTCACGACCCTCCCACAAACATCATTCAGACACCATCCTGGCTGGGATTTAGGATGGAATAAGATAGCAAACTGCAACCCATTGTGTGCCGTCATCCTTGCTTGGACCTGACGACCTGAACCAGACGGAGGATGTGTCGTCTAGTCAACACATAGTTTGTCGTGGCTGCAACTCATCCTTCCACCCTTTCTTAGCTGTTTTTCCCATCATCCACAAAGACTGTTTTTATTTCTGGTAAAAATGAAATAAGGTTGGAGCTTTTCTTGCCTCATCCAGCTGCTTTGCTTTATTTCAACTGTCCTAACCCACTGCTGCCTGGGTCAATGACTAGACTGGAACTCGCCACACCACTCAGGATTGTGTCATTCCTTTGACACATCCAAAGTAGTTTGAACTACTGCCATCAATTTAGGTATTTAAAAGGCTCCTCAAAGACCAGAAGAGCCTCTGTTTTGTGCCACTTCAGTGATCATTAGCATGTCATCTTGGTTGTTTTTATAACCTATCCATACTTAATGGTTTTTGTCTTAGATAATGGTTTTCTCAAGGCCTTTGCTGTGCATTTAGAGATGGAAATTGAGAACAACTGCAGAGAGTTGCAAAAAGTAATAGAATAATTGGCTAATTAAAGACACCTGAGAGTGTTCAGTAGGAGAGAAATCAGCGGGGCAGGTCATTGAGAAGGGATGGCACTGTCAGAACTTGGTGTCAGGGTCACATTGCAGTGTGACCCTGACACACTGCAGTCTGACTTAAAGCAGCTGTATATGATGCAATGGTCTCCAGAGAGATAGAGAAGCCCTTTGGAGTTAGTGTCTGAAAGAATAGCGCTCTACAGAGAGACTATGACAGACAACAGGGTGAAATGGGGAGTCTGCAGGAAATCTCACAAGAGTACTCAGACATGTGGTCATAAACTTTCTTTCACTACATTTTCATTTGGACTCACTTTTTTTGAGCTGGCAGATGACCAGTGGCGTGATGGATGTTTTTATTATATCCCTTGGGGTGGCTGTTGGCTGGTGGCAGTCTTAAGGCTAACTATCTGTATAGAAGGAGTCCTCAACTCAGAGGATATAATGACAATAGGTCATCTGCAGGCTATGAATATGTGCATATATGTTTAGTGTAGCTATATATTATGTTTTGACACATGTGACTTAAATCACATGTTGAAACCCTGTTGCCATTTACAAAGACCACTTTTACAACCTGTATTTGTAAGTGCGAATGTCGATTATAGAACATTTAGAATGAAAATATGGAATAAATGGGACTTTAAACCCACATTTTTGAGACAATTTTATACATCCACACCACCCTGCTCTATGTGCTCTCCCAGTAACATTGGAAGTCAGATAGACATGAAGATATTGTATATATTTGATACTGTCAGCCCGTGACCAATTCTGGACATCTATACAACATTAAAACTAGGTTCACAATTTGGATTTCCAAATATGACGTTCAACATTTGAATTTAGGGCAGGGTAATTTTTTTGGATGTCATGTGGATGACTGTGAAGGGTGCAGGAAATTAACATGATTAACACATGTAAGTTTTTTTATTTACAGATCTCAACATTGCTGTTATCAAGACTATTTATTATGTGTTAGCCTGCGGATTTGTTCAGTACACATGCGTTGTTCTTTTTTTATGTAACATTTTCCTGTTTTTTGAACTGGTTTATTTATTCCAAATAATCAACGTATTTGTTTGTAACCAGGTTAAAACTGTAATTTATTAAAATGTGTTGAAATGTTAAAAATGTTAAAATGTAAAATAATAATGGTTAAACTAATAATATATTTGAAATATTTTGGAATTCCTTTTAAAAGGAGTAAAATGTGTTCAATACTGTTTTATTGTGAAGAGCTTTGTAAGAGGAAGTGAATGAGACTGTGATTGAACTGAAAGAAGTTGCGACAGAAAGTGCGTGAAGTTTGGGCAAGTGTGTATGTAGGAACTGGTAAACAGTCTTTGTTGATGTCCCCAGTTTCTCGAACTGCGTGTGAGAAACTGGGGAGAATTGTGCTTGAAATCCATCGTGCAGCTTCTCACTTTTGTTTTAGTGTCAAGGGCCATCTTGGAGATGTCTGCTGATCACTCTGCATTCCTTCACACATTACTGTTTCTGTACATGAAACATGCCCTCCACCCTATGGAAACATGGGACTACAGACCCTATAGAAGCATTATAAAAACCATGTCTAAAACGAGTCTAAGTTTGCCACAAGGACCACATTTGGACTATAAATAGCCCGTACACAGAGGTCCTATAGACGTCAATGCTAGACACTCGGTAGACACTAAAAAACCTTTGTTGGAAATTAATTCCAAGTAATGTATTAGGCCATATTACACGATAGATGCAAAGATCTGGTTGAATTTAAGTACATTCTCTTTAAGTATGATTATTCATGTGAAAATTAATCCATCCATCAGTTTTCTTCTGCTTATCCTGGACTGGGTAATGGGGGCAGGAGCCTGGGCAGAGAAACCCAGATGTCTCTGTCCCTAACCACTTCTGCTAGCTTATCTGGGGGAACTCAAAGGCGTTCTCAGACAAGCCAAGAGATATAATCTCTCCAGCATGTCCTGGGTCTTCCCACTCCCCTCTTCCCTCACTTGTGAAAAAGTGTATACCCAAGATACTTAAAGTCCTCAACTTGGGGCAGCAGCTCTTCCCTCACCCGAAATGGGCACTCCACCCTTTTCCATCTGAGGACCACAACCTCAAATTTTTAGGTCCCAATTCTCATACCGACTGCTTCACACTCAACCGCAAACCACTTCATTGTGAGCTGGAGGCTACCACCTGTTGAAGCCAACTGGAGCGTATCATCAGAAAAAAGTAAAGATGAGATTCTTTGGCCACAAAGACAATGCCTTCTGCCATCTGTCTGTGCCTAGAAATTCTGTGTATAAAGATTGTAAACAGAATCAGTGAGAAAGGGCAGCTCTGGTGGAGTCCAACACTCACTGGAAGTGAATTTGGGAGTAACCGAGCTTGCTGGCAATGCAGACCAAGGGTTCCCTTCGGTTGTATAGGGACTGAATGGCTTTCAACAACGTGCTGGTCAAACCCATACACCAACAGTACCCTCCACAGCATATCCTGAGGAACACAATCGAATGCCTTCTCTAGGTCCACTAAACACATGCGACTGGATCACATGCAGACTGGATGGGCAAAGTCCTACTTCCTTTTAAATATCCTTCAGAGGCCAAAGAGCTGGTCTAGCATTTAACAGCCAGGAAACAAATATGTATTTTTACCCCTGAATGTGGGATTCGACTAACAGATGACGGCATAGACTTCCCGGGGAGGTTCAGGAGTGTGATTGAATTTTGTTGGAGCAAATCCATCACTGAACCTGCAAACTAGGGTGTATTGGTGGCACGTGAACATATGGACATCTTTATATTCAAACATGGTGATCATTATGGACATACTGTCAATTGTGCAGTCCAAAACTTGCTTTTATTCTCAAATTATTTTCCATTAAACTTTTTTCTTCCATAATAATTGAGCAGGCTGGCTAGAAAAGCTATGGTCCTCTTCACATTTTTAGGTGTATTCCAAACCGTACACTTTTCCCCAACTAGGTGAAAGTTGGGAAAATGTATATTTTAAGAATTTTTAAGACATATGAGCCTTGTGTTGCTGAAAAACATTTTTACACATAAGAAACTATTCAGACTAATGCAATGCTTTATTGAGGTTTGCAAAGTGCGTGTCAGCTCCTAACACCCAGTATAACACCTTTGACAACGTACGTTCAAAGAGGCATTAAAGATTGTCTCCGCAGAAGCATAATGCCACTTCAAGATGGAAAACAAAAGAGCAAGACAAAAATTAAAAGCAGAAAGGAAAAGCAAAGTCCTGTCTCAGGATAAAAGCAAACAGGTGTGATGATAGCTGGGGCCACTTCACATCAGTGGCAGCACTCTGGCCCTTATTATCTTAACCGCAAAGTGCTGTAATAATCAACAGCACCCTCCATATTCATGTTTTTCTTTCTAGTTCTTGTAAGCATTTTTTTTCACAACCCTTGATGCACACTACCTTCTCCCCTCCTCCTCGTTAGAGTCTACAGTCAGACTTCATTATCTCAATCCTCCAGGGGTATATCAGCCTCCCCTGGAGGTCTGACGAATGCTTTGGAAGCACTGAGAGGCGCTGATCTAACAAAGAGGGCAAATCCAACCTCCTAAACTCAGCATCACCTTCCCCGTGCCACAATACCCTATGGGTGCAATCGTCAGAATCCAGCCATGAGAAGTCACTATTAAGGTCTGCCTGCTCTGTTAAATAAATACATAAACATGTAGGTTAGGCGCTAAACAAGCTGCATGATTTGTGTGTGTGGTGGGCAATACTTCAAAAAGAAATGCATGGGTAAAGACCCTTAAGCACCAAGATGGGCTTCCTGGTATAGCAGCTAAATATCAACATGGACTTTTGGCGAGGTTTACACTGACCCTTCAACACCTACTGGCACATGGAAGCCATTTCAGACTTTTTCTTGTGCATAAAAACAGTGCAGGAAGTCAGAGAGAAAAAGTCTACGTCTGTCAAAGCATATACACGCATGGGCGACAGGATGTGTAGGTGTGTAGTATGTATTCAAGCGTGTCTGTGTGTGCTTCTAAAAGAGTAGAGCCATGGATTACAACCAGAGGTCAGCCCAAAGAGGCCCAAGAGAAATCTCAAAAGATGGGATGATTGATGCTGGACAGTCACTAAGTCTGATGAATAGACCATGCTATGTTAGCAATTAAAGACAAAGTGCTACTTAACCATCAAGCGGTGCAGCCTGCTCTATGAATGGAAAAAGATGGAAACTTATGATGTCAAGGGACGGGTTCTCTCTTCCTGTTGTCAACTATTACTGTAACCAGTCTCTGTAGAAATTAAATGTTTGAGAAAAAAGCAGCAGCAGAGAAATTCACCATCAAAAATAAATACAAGAGGGGCGTCATCTTGGCCTGAGGTAAGCCTTCAAGTTGTGCTCGATTAGTCACCAGTAAGGTGATCCTCTGCTAACTTGATCAACTCCATATGCAGCTGGGTCTTTATCTCCATTTCTAACACTTAAATGAATCTGATTGTTATTGTTGGGCTGGCCCAAATGCAACAGCTTAGTCTCTGTTGTGTGATGAGGAGAAGTGGAGTGACGCTTGTCCATATCAAGCTATCCCCCCTTGCAGTGCATGCACTGGAGCGCACATGCTCACATGGCAGCCACATTAATTATGTGATGACAAATGGCTCACACCTCATTCAGTGCAGACAAAAAAAGAGAGAATAGGGACTGAAATTTGGATCCCCTTATGTATGAGAGTGTGCGTTTATTAGAGGGAATGGAATGGAGATGAGATTGTCCAGTGAGCTGTCAGCACGCAGTAATGCCACAAAACTTTCAGCAGATAAGAAAAGTAAGACAAGCTGAATGTTGGATTTCTCATCACGTTTGGTTAGCTCGTATTTGGCCACGTAGGTTCACTGGCCAACTGAGTATTTATGTGGCAGTTAGAGTGCCCCCTGGCTGATGGAGTGGATGGATGGCTGGATGACATGATGGAAGCTGGCTAGCTTGTACTCTGGTTGCACAGATGACGAGAGAGTTGGCTAGTTGTCTTGGCACAGCTCATCACACGTCTCGGGGTCTGGGGCAGGCTATGTGTGGCCTGTCTGGTGAGTCCCACAGTGGAACAGATGGATGCTCGAATCTCTCTACCTTCGCCACGGCCACAACTAAAGCCACTCCACTATTCCTAACCCGCCAGGGAAAACAAGCAGAGCGATCCATTTCAAACACACTGCCCTCACACCGTAACGACCACTCAAAACATCGCCCTCTGAACCGAGCCGAACGCCGTGGCATTTGACAAACACTATTTCTCCCTCTAAATTGAGATTGACAAATGAAAACAAACAGACAGAGACGCCGACGTGCTTTGACATGATGTCACTTAACAGCAAAAGTGTAACGGCGACAATAAACTCCCGCTGACCACTGTGTTGACTGCTCTGTTTAGATGTATAAATATGAGTGTAGTGGAAACACATGCTGGAGATCTTCGCACCAGATGTCGACCATGGAAAAAGCAAATACAAAGTGGGAATGGGCCTCCTGGACATTAAAATACAATTACCTCCAATCATATCTGGTGTTGGAGTGTGTCATTTCATCTTACCTCACTGACATGGCATAGAGCCCCACGTACATAACACGCATGACCGTTCCACACGCTGAGCCCAGCATATTTATGAGTTCTTACATACTTTCTTGAAGGCCGCTGCTCAGAAGGAGTAAACTCATGTAAGATTAGTATATTTGGTCAAGATCAGAAAATCCATTTAGTGTTATGGCCACCTATAAAGATTAATATAGCACTGTAACGAATTAGCTAGAATCCAGATGTAAATCGACATTATTGCTGCAAAAATGAATAAAAAAAGAAGTCTGAGAGCAGTGAAAGGGGCTTGAGATTTTATGTCAAATGATTTTTCTAGGTGATGCAATAGAGCTGCTGCGATCCCCTTTGGGTGACCTGTTTCATGACTTTCCACCTGTTCTATTAAATCACTTACAAATGTAACTAATAAAAGTTACTCCTCCCAAAGTACCCTTCCTCCTTCATTCCCAGACTCCCTCTCAGCACTTAAGTAGGCTCTGGTTTCCTTTTTTATTTCCTTAACCTCAGTCCTTACCTACCAGCTATAATTAACAAGTATACTGAAAAAAGGCAAATTGTGGGACCTTATTATGATAATTACAGAAAGCAGGAGGGGTAGAGAAGCGGGCAGGTAATGTAATGCAGAGGTCGCTCCAACAAGACAGCTCACCATCATTTGTCTTCCTACAGCCCCTCTTTCCTTTCCTCCATTCCCTCTTTAAACTTTAATGTTTAAGCAAGTTGCCCAGTTGCTGTGAAAACACATTTAACTGCCCACCTCAGAACTTCAGACAGGTGCCTGTGAATTTGTGTGCATGAATCTGGGTATGAATGTGTGGTTATCTCACCAAGAGTGTGTGTTTGTTTCCATACTGTTTGCATGAATCACCGTGCTGACACTATGGTGATTCATGTAGACCAAGTGGAATTGCCGTCTCCTTGCAATAAGCTGGACAGTGCCAGATATTTAGTCATTATGTACTATATGCGTGTGTGTGAAAGTACCTACAAAGAGACAGTTGTGTCAGAAGCGGTCTATCTCTGCTCTGGCATTGTTTAGTCTTTTCCCTGTCGTTGTCCCCTGTAAAAGAAAACAGCACTTTCACATGCCGCTTCTCATTTGGGCTGGGAATTAGGGCCGCTGAGGAGCAGCCGGCCCGATGGGCAACAATGCCCACATTCAGCCTCTGAGCTCTCTGAGCTCTCTGGCTCTCAGACACAGAGCGGAAAACAGTAAGAGCGCTGGGTTGTGTGTCCACATTTATGATTACACATGTTGGGAGGAAGACGTTTTATTTAGGTGGGCTGTGAGATTAGGATCTGGGAATGCCTCAGATGTGGCTTTGGAAGTCGTATGTGTTTTCACATTCACAACTCAACAGGCTGCAGGGGCAGTCTAATAGCCACTTGACTGAGTGTTGTACAACTACACACATTTGAACAAACATAAGAGGATTTTCCATGACTGCTTTAAACTACTTTGCAATTCTTTGTACTGATTTTATTGGACAGGACGAAAATACACGTCTGACTATATTAACCTCTAGTTTTCTGGACAGAGTTCCCACAAATTTACATTTCTATTATAATGATGTAAATTTGCAAGACTAGTTTATATCCACAGACACACTAGTTGATGCACAAACATATAATGTATGTACACTTTACATTACAACCTGAAATAATACTAATACTTCTTACATTGTGCAATCTTGCATATGCAAACAAATAATAGTACAATCATACAAAAAATCAGCACAAAGAGCCTTCACATTAGCACATGTCAACCTAAAGAAAAAATCAAGCAAGTAGACAGGAAAAATAGCCCGAGTAGGCAGCTTAGCATAGGCCTCACCACAGACACACACTACAACACAGTGAAGTACTCCATCTTCCTTTGCAGCACCCCAAGACACTGGCTCAATCCATCAAGTGAAAGATGTATTGCTTTTAAAGCACATGGGTTTATCTGTAAAACACTAACATGTGTGCTGTCTGCATGAATCTCATTAGCTTCTCCATTCATTCCCAGCCAGCGTCATTACTTGCTCACCATTTTGATGTAAACAGACAACAGGAAAGTCATTTTTGTTAAATATATACATCTATCTAGTCTCTTCATTCAATAACGGTCTCAGTTAAGAACTTCTAACCAGGATTTGCAGTTTCACTCACACTATATTCACTGTGGAAACCTGCAATTGTGTACATTCACACCAGTGCAAATTAAACGTGAATACCGTTCAGGCTCAGTTGAGGCAGACATTGGCTGTCTGGATCAGTGTGTTCATGAAGACTTCCAGACAAATGGAATCAGAGGAGCCATGATCCAACCGTCCTAATTGTGTCAGAGAGAAGAGTAGGCCTGTCTGCCACAGATGAGAAAAGCATGGCATGTCAAGTTGCCAACAGCTCATTCCTGTGAACGTCATTCATGGAAAACCAACTACGTCATGAACTGAATCGATCACAAGACCTTCCTGTCTTAATGCAACAATCAGCTACCTTATTAAGCAAAGACAATCCACAGACATCAATCATGTAATTTGAGCATTTAAAATAATAATGCCCTCTACATTAATTTGTGCAGCAGTTACTATAGCTCTGAAGTCTAACCAGTACTATTTGTGGGTCTGTAATGAGAAGTCCAGCAGATCCACTGGTATTCAATTACTGGTGTGGCCGGGTGGCCAGGCCCGCTAGTGGTATGTCTGTATTGATTGGTTCTAGCTGATGCCAGGCAGAACATTATGTAGACTGGCATTGCCAACTGGATGGCATGGACTATGAAGTCTACTGTTTCCACTAAACTGCACCCAATGACATCTAATCGTAATGGAAAAAGCAACAACACAAAGCAGACAGAGAAAAAAGGAAGAAGAGAGGGAAGAGAGTGATAGAGCCTGACATCGGTCCTGTCACATTCCTGGCAGAGGGGATTTTATAGCTGCTAATGATGCCTAACAACCTGGAATGGAAGATTTAAAGGAGAATGGGATGGAGGGAGTGCTAATTTTGCCCCAGTGCTGACAAAACAGGAAAGGTCCTTAAAATCCTTAAAATCTATACTTCTGACCTGAAGGTAAATACAGCATAGATAGGAACTCCAAAACACCCCAACAGGTTTAGATTAACTTAAATAAAAAGGGTTCAACAAAATGTTGAAACACACAAGAATGACTGAAAAAAGTGGCCCTGATAGTAAAACCAGATGAAAACCATGAACCCAACTCTGGAACAAGAAAAAAACAGCGATGGAGTGCTAGTAGGAGTATAACTAAAGATGAACTTAGTGGGTGAAGTAAATGAATGTTCTTCCAACAGCAATGAGAGCCGGCACCGACTGAGTGGCACTAAGCGAGCCAGCACGTGATGTAAAAAAACGAAGGCGAGCACAGCGGGGCAAATGTGGCGAGCATGTCCAAGTCTGCTATTCACATCTGCATCACACAGCTTCCAGTCTATCCAAATGAGAGGAACAGAGGCGACCACAGCAGGCTTGTCAACCTCTAATGTTCTCACATCATAGTGATGGTCACCCTAAGCAGCAGTGGTGTGCCCTTCTGTGGGCGTTTTGGATTTTCCAGGATGCTTTGGGGTGACACTGTGACTCCTCCACAACAAGGAAATGTCACTCGGTTTTTTTAACCAACAATTTAAACAATGAGGAATATGAAGAAGATTAAAATACCAGAAGAGATACCAGAACAACAAAATACTGGAAAAACAAAATAAAATCAAATGTCTTGAACAGTAACACACTGAGTATCTGAGCATTTGTGCAAATAACAATTAGCACTCTAAGTCTAAGGCCATGGCTCTCAGCTGGAAATAACAGCGTCCATCTATTCTGGGTGGGGAATTAATAGGGAATGGTAGATTGCACATGCCGTGTCAGTCAGTCAATGTTTTAATGGCCTGTGTTCCTACCCTCATTTATGGCCACAAACTATGGTTAGCGGAAAAAAAAAATAGGACAAGAGTAGCAAAAGTGGACAGTCTGAAGGTGTCTGAGCTAAAAGTGAAGCCCTCAGTCTTTCAGGAGGGACTAAGAGTCAAGCTGGTGCTGCACTCCTAGATAGAAACGTCCTAGCGGAAGTGTTTTTGCCTAAACCAGGGGAGGGGTAGTGCCTAATGGCAGGCTTGGAATGACCGGTTTCCCTTTGGAAGAGCTGGAGACCTTGACAACTCTGCTTATAGTGCTGTCTCTAGATAAGCAGTAGAAAATAGATGGATGGAAATATCTTCTTTTGACAATAATGGTCTTGACTGAAATATTTGCTTTCTAACAGTTAAGATAATGTTTTAGGCCTCTCAAACTCAAAACTGATGGACCTGTCTGATTTTTGGGAGGGGGTGGCTAAGAGACAAAAATTGTGTAACACCAGTGCATTCTACATTTCCTCCAACGTTTGTCTACAGCTTTCCTATTACTCAGTCTGCACTCGAGCCCTTTATCGCTGCAGGCAAACTTCCCAAGTATATCAGCTACACTGCCGCATACTCGACTCTGATGCAACCCTTCCAACGCTCCAATTTATACCCCCACCTAAACAGCCCTGAAACTTTATCCAAAATAACACATTCTTTCAATAAAAAGACACAGTTGAGCTGATGTATCTGTATGTGCGCACATGTTTATGCTGTACTCCAAACCCAATTATTTCACTGGCCCGACATATGAGCTGATAAATCAGCCCACTTGGGACAGCAGCAGGAGAGCAGGGAGTATAACACAAAGAGAGGGAAGACTTTTTACAGTTTCTCTAAAATGTGTCATGAAGTCACGTTCCAAGAAAGGATAGCAATTAATCAGAGCTACTGAATACAATCCACTCCACTAATCACAATTAACTTAATGAATGACTCATGAGTACAAGAGGCCTTCGTGCTAACTACACTGTAGTCCCTGCGTCATCCAGAGCTATACAATGAGAAACGGGAAGAAAGAGGCAAAATGTGACAGAGAAAATAAAAGAGAGCAAAATAAGGAGGGATGTAAGGGAAATTAGATATTGTACAACCCTGTTGTTATGATGTCAACTTTCAGACTGATTATATGAAATTGCAAGTTAAAGGGCAACATCTAAATCAATTTGGTGTAGCGGTGAATGCAGACCCAGAACAATTAGAGGTTTTTTGTTTTTTCCTCTCTTTTATTGGATGCCGGAATGGCTTTGACTTCTCCATGAATATCTATGTGACTGGCTGCTTCCTTAATTCAAGAACTAACTGGTCATTCGGGCCAGATCCACTTCAAAGACATAGCAAATGAGAGTCCAGAGGTAGTTGGGTAAATGCACTCACAAGCAGACTAGCTTTTGGGTGCCAAAATGTCTATAGTAGACGATAATGTACTTCTGTCCCTTAAGTTTATTACAGTATTTTACTTGCTTTGTGAACTGTTTGAGTAATACACATTTTACTTTCACATTTAGATGAAAGTCATGACCAAAAGTGTGTGGATCCCTGTTCTTGCTCAATATTGAAGCCAAAATAGAGTGTGTTCAGGTTTCCTTTGACTTTGCACCCATAGTAGGTTCCAAACACAAGCCGTAACATGTGCCATTTCTGGGACGTCTCACAGCCACAAAAGCCATCCTTCAGTATTCATTGTTTTCTTTCATGCATCCACAGAATAAACTGTGCCCTGCACTATAATCCTACTGTTGTCCACACCATGGTCAGGCCTAAATTATAAGCATGGGAGATTATGGGCAGCAGCTGTTCCCTGTGGGTCCTTTGGGCACCACTGTGTTGCAACTTCAGACTGAAACTTGTTTCCCATTACTGCAGTGTGTACCGTGTTACTGTATTCCTTTAGTTTTATTTTCTCACTGCTGTGGAATTAGTTGCAACCGCAATATCAGTGGCTGACACTATTACCTGAAAAAAATAAATGCATTTTCATGCAATGTGGTTGGGAGTTTGTATCAGATAAAAACACCATATAATGAATTGATTTCCTGCTATAAACCCAACAAATGTAGGCTGTTTTGTTTTTGAGTCTGTAGGGAATAAACTAAATTAAATATACTGGTAGGAAATTGAGCCACCGCTGCAACAATATTGTGGCAATACTGTCGAATGATCAAATATAAAGGGCCACAATGAATTTATAAACGTAACCTTGTACTGACCTCTTAGAAAAACACTAGGGGCACAGCACCTTTTTACTTCAGACACAGGAACCAGTGTCTACCCGTAACCTATAAACGAACCACTATGTGACTGCAAAATATACTCTGCATAATTAACACCTTCAGTATTGTGCAATAATACACAATATCACACATTATTAAATGTGTGTTTCAGATATTTTAAGGTACCAAATCAGTTAAAGTAAAAACATCAAGACGTGTAATGGAATAACACCCCCCAGATGATTGAGCTGACCAGGGCGGGTGTAAATCACTTCATGGTTTCGGGGAATGCGATCCAACAACGGGCTCGGGAGAGGCCAGAGCAGGAAGCATCCACGACAATGTGTGTTGTGAGAGGGAAAAAGCGAGAATTCCTCCAAGCCACATTATTACATTCAGCAGCTCCAGAGAACATGCAACAGGCAGGAACCCAAAAATGGCTTAGGTGTGTTCTCCTTCCCCCAGGGTGTGGTGAGAGGAGTGCGCCGGAATGGAGCCAAGATGGCGGTCAGGGTGAAAACCACAAAGTGAAAATAGAGGCTGCCGGGGCCAGGACATGTCCGACACAGATCAAAGATGGGCAGGGCCTCAGAACATAATAAAGTGCTGAGAGGACAGAAGGAGGTTTTTCAAAAGCCATCAAGGACTTTTGTAGTGGAGTGTTTATGTGCTGAAGGACATAAAGAAAATAACTTCAAAACAAAGGAACAATCAACATAATCATGGAAAAAAATGAGTTCAGATAATCCAACGAAAACCAACTAGCTTTGGTGGCGTTACAGAAGCCCATTCCCAAATGTGCCAGACTGGCTGACAAGGCATGAGGAATGCAAGGAATGGCAGCCATCAGGCGATACAGACACCGAGGATGTCGAGGGGTGGAGTGAAAATGAGAAAGTCAGCCAACATGTCCGAGTGCATTTGGGGCCTGAGGCGGAGAGAGATGGGTGGTTGTTTATGTTTGAGACAATGTCTAAAGAGCTTGGACATGTGAGACTTGTCACAGTCAGAGAGCAACACTGACCAGGGTAGAAGAGGAAGCCGATTGCAGACACCAAGCCTAGACTGACTCAAAATACTCATGCCCAAGAGCAGGGTAATTGTGGTCCATTTTGGTGTGCTTACAACTTCAAGGTTGTGGGCTGGATTCCCACAAAAAGCATGTATGGTATTGGCTTGACTTGTTGTGTGGATTTAATTAAGAGAGGTAGCTGGAAATACACGAATAAGCAAACAAAGCCTAGATCACATAATTTGAAGAGAAATATATGCACCCACTGTTTATTTAATACCTTTAATGAAAGCTGACAGTAGAAGAAAGGCAGAGCGCAACAAGCAGATCAGAGCAGGGACGTTGCAGCCCATTGTGGGTGCTTTTACCTTTAGGCTACAATATTTTATTATAAGCTGCTAACTTCAGTAAAAGCATACGGAACATTTAAAAACTGCTAAAAACTCTTAAATGAGGTGAGGCAAAAATTTCCCCGTTGTGGGATCAATAAAGTCTTATCTTATCTCTTATCTTATCTTAAATGCAAATCAAATACATAGTGTCTGAAGATGACTGGCAAAGTGACTTATCAGTGACTCCTTATTCTTGACCAATCTTATAATTTTCACAGAATCTTCATCATCATCGATGTCTTCAGGCAGCGGAGGTAGTTCTGGACCGTACTTCTTTTGGGCATCTGCGTCGCGGACAGACAGGAGAAAATAGGATTTATGGGAGGAAACACAAAACAGGCAAGGGTTATCTGTCAAGCCACGAAGGCCTCAACTTTACCCCAGTCCACTTAGCTAAATAAAGTATGGCCATGCATGCTATTAAGAGTCCGATCTATCACTTCCTTTTTTAAGCAGGACAGAGACACTGCAGACTGCAGGGAGGATGGTTATGAATTGGGTTGTCTCCCTCATGTGCTGGGTGATGGATTTGAAAGCATTCAAGGCCAGAGCTTGTAGATGAACAAGCGTTAATTGCCATTAGGCCCGTGCTCTCCCTCCATACATCTCTCTGATTAAAGGCAACCCAGGCTCGCCCTGCACCATTGCTCAGCAAGAGCTGCAAATGGAAGGGAGGGGGGGCAATGTGACCACCACAAAATCCACGCTTTGCAGGGTAAGGTGGTGAAGACTCAAAAGCGATGTTCTCCACTGTTCAGCGGCAGGCTCAAAGTAATGAAGTTCTCAGCTGCCTTAGATATTTCACACTTTCACAAGCAGACATAAAAAGAGACGGGACGCAGACGAGAATGATGCCATTGAGACATTCATTTTTCAAAGTATTTAACAACCGCGTGTCCGGACCAAGATGCAGCTGGACGCGTGCTGCTTTTTCCGTGGTTTAGGAGGGGAGAAAAAAGTGAGAAAAACATCTTCCAACCAAAGTGCCAGACAAAAGTAGAGGGGTGGAGAGCAAGAGAAACAGGGAAGAAAGAGAAGGATATGGTGAGAAGAGAAGCAGTGTGTTTTATGACATGGGAGCATGCTGCAGTACAGCATTCAAGATGTTGCTAACTGGGAGCAGATGAGAGGAGGAGACACAATTGGAGCTATGTGTCCAGGATCCGTGGACAGACAAGCTCCCCAGAATGCCGTCTGTATCCTGTAAACTTCACTGAATCCTTGAAGAATCATTTTTGTTCGTTGTTTGTAGTTGGATATTATCAACACCAGGAGAACTGGATTTGAAGGTCCTGACCACTAACCACTGAAGTCTGATGATTTCTTTACTCAGAGCTTAAAGTCTTCTAAAAAATTAGCATTCATATATCACAAATATATGCTCGGAAATACAGAAAAAAAACTTGATACAGTTTATAAACTAGCTTTCAAGATGTTCAAACTTATTTATAGGACATAAAAAATAGAATAATAACATAATTCCAATATGTTGTAGATAAAGCCTTTTAGATAAACTCTTGGTGTGCCAACCACCTGCTTAATCATGTTTCTTTGGCTTAGCTGTGATTCTCTTGGCTTAGAATAGGTCTTTGGAATGCAAAGCAATAATAAGCATAATTGGCCTTTTGTAAAGTAAATGAAACGTATGTGTTACCTTATTATCCATCAACATAAGTATTGCTTTTGATTAAAACCATCATTAACAAAATATGTAAAGAAAATCTGTTTTACAGGCTGTTTTGCTCTGGCTGAAACATCTATGCAGGGAAATCCTGTATAGTCAATAGAAGCAATCCAAAAGTTGGAAAGTTCAAGGTAGGGTGGGGGGCAACTTGTTACTACTGTCACAACAACAACTCAAATGTTACTACTCAGTCAAACTAACAAAGCTTCATTTAGCTATTAGCATGGCTCAACTTGCTGCTGGTTACTAACTTTGTTCATATACAACAGCATTATACCTCCCTGCAGTGGTCAAATTCTTCAGTCTGATAAAAACGTGAGCTTTTCTCAGCAATGTGAAACAATTTTTTTGCATTTCCTCATGACACCCTATTTGGAGGGACTGAGAGGTCAGAACATAGAAGTTTGAAACCTGTACGTGTGAATTCTCCCATAACCCTATACTGATAATTCCCAGAAACAATTTTCCAACTCTAAACTAACCCAGTGGAGACCAGATGATTAAACACTGACTCATATTCCAAGAGGAGAACATATTTAATTCT
Organism: Simochromis diagramma; assembly: GCF_900408965.1. Classification (NCBI taxonomy): domain Eukaryota; kingdom Metazoa; phylum Chordata; class Actinopteri; order Cichliformes; family Cichlidae; genus Simochromis; species Simochromis diagramma. Next base: position 1,041,527 of record NW_024387503.1, on the reverse strand, counting down.
ATGATTTCTCCTTTCATTCTCGTCTTTCCTCCCTGAAATGCTTTCTCTCTAAATCCTCTTGTCTAGACTCCTTTCAAATGCCATTAATCCTTTCTATATGCTTGTTTGCTCATCTTCAGTTTATCTTTCATGCATTCCCCTCCCCCACAAAATATTCATTCTGTTCATTTCTCAGAACAGGGCTAACAATGTGTTCCTGGCTTTCGTCCGCTCTGTACATAAATATACATATTGCATTATATTGTATGTCTGGGTTTGCTGTCTTTATGGTATTGAAATATTCTCTTGGAACGCTAAAACACAAAACTGTTTGCAGATGAGAACAATGGAAATGGGATCCCAAACCTGTGCTTGATAATAAACATGAGGTTAGTATCAGCGTATCTAGACATGGAATGAGAGTTTGCCTTTACAGTTTATTCAAATATTTGATGAGATCAGTAATATTACATATACATAAGTAGATATAAATAAATGAGACTTAATAACACAGCTGTAGCTAATGAAGTGAAGCAGTGCAATGTTCACAGCTGAATAAAATATCATATTTATAGATGAAAGCTTCTAACTTTGAGGCCACCATCTTTTGTTTTTCTTTATTTTCCTTTCCCTTTCCCTTTTTTTTTTTTTTTTTTTTACCAGAAAACCAGTTTAATTTGGAGCTGTATCAACTTCACTGAGCTTTCCCAAAACATCCTGTGGTAAAAGCCAGCCTGCAGGGTGACAGCAAATCTGGGGAAAGGTTTTAGTTTGAGGCTGGACACGTGTAGGGTTGCGGCTCTCTTTATGGTGTTGGACTGTCAGTCACAGCACCTGATCCAGGTCGAAAAAACATAAGGGTCAGCCAGGCGTCTATCACTCTCTCAGCAGGGTACGACAGCCATGTGCAGCAGTAGTCCCCAGAATCAATAAATATCTGTTTTGACAGTTGATTGAGCACTTTTTTGGATGCTGTTTACATTCCATTTCCATTGGTATTTGAATGTCATTATCCAATTTCAACCTGCACAGATAAATCAAACTCGTACACAATTTGAACTTTAAGGAAAAAAAAACAAATCCAGTTCATAAATTGTGGTATCACTACTTTCGTAAACATTATCGAGTGCCACAGAACAACAATGTGGTTCCTCCACTAACCTGCCGATTGTTGTTTTCTTAGAACTCTATCCACTAGGCCTAATGTACTGACCTTTAACTGTCTTCTCGTCGATTGCCACTTCCTTAAATCTGGTATTGCTCCACATTGCCACATCCTCCCCTAAGGCTGTGCCTAACAACCCGTAACAGAGCCACAGCTAATTCCTTGTAAAAACTTTCTGGGAAGTAGCAAAAACAGCTGTATGCTAATAGATAGCATATGGTACATGCCCTGTATGGTGACCATTGACATGGAGTACAGCTACACAGGTACAAATGTTTCTCTCACTTACACACATGCACACACGTCTCTGCATGGAGGCTTCCTCACTTGGTTGATATGAGTCAGTGGGTCTTGTTATGCCTCAGTGTTGGTGGATTAGCCATCTAATCAAATCTAGAGTTATGCCCTTGGAAAGTTCCTGGAGCTGAAGAGGAAAGGAGAAGGGTGGGGAGAAGGAAAGAAAGATGAAGGGAAGCAAAGCCATCCTTGTTTTCCAGGCATCCCTGTCTTTCTCAGTTCATGTTTGTATTCATTAGGCATAATAGGGATCCTAGAAAAACAGATCACTGATCTTGACTAAATAAACCTGCCCATACATTCCTGGCACCGGCCTCTCATTAAAGCCCCAGCTCTGTCCGCAGCCCGCCTCGTTTTTAAGCTACAGGATATGGATTGGTGCAAGGTAACTATTTTTCTCTAAGCAGGGAGGCACCCTGCCGTTAGGCTCTGCCTCGGAGGCACTGCTGTAGGCCAACTGGGATACACACATCTTCACTGAGCCTTGAACTTTAGCATGTGCCCATTTGAGTCAAACCCATTCTACTAAAATGCATACACAACCCCAAGTCCACACACGATGGCGGAAACAGCAAGTCGTGATAATTGGCACTTTCATCACTGTCAATATTAGTCTTGCTGAGGGGGGCTAATATAGGTGAAAGTTGTTTTCGCATGTGCAAATCATAAAAAGACAAAATTTGAAGCAGAGAGGCAAAGAGAACGAAAAAAAGAGAGTGGGGAGTGTTAAAGAGCCTGATTTATATCACCACCCTAGAAATGCATCATTTCAGCTATAATTAAGAGTGATACAGTTACTATCGCACAGAGACGCCATTCAAAGGCAGCAGCCATCTGCTTATGTTTTACACCCACATCCCTGTGATTTACACTGAGGCTGGCTGATACAGTATCAAGTGCCCAGGAAGACAGATGGATAAGAAAGAGAGTAAAGCTTAAATGACCTTTTAGTTAATACTCACAAAAACTGCCTTCATGCCTCAGTTTGTAACAGTCCCTCCCTCTAAACAAAGATGCCTAAGGTAATTTATTGTTGACCCAGTGCCATCAAAATGGCAGGAGTGTGTAGCTTGGTACTTTGACATACAGGAGCCCAGGATTGTGGTAAACTTGTACCAAAGCACAAGAGTAAAGGCTTGTGAACACATGCAAATGCTGATAGCTCAACATGTATAGGACAGTAGTTACAGGGAGTCCCTGAGGGCTTCTGACACCTTTTTCCTCTGGTATTTGCAGTGCCAAAAGGTGCGCCGACATAAAAATAATAGTCTGCTGGTGGTTTCTTTGTATAAACTGCTTGAACTTCTTGAATCTCACTTTAAAAGGTAACATGTTTCCACTTGTAGCATCATAGAGCAATACCTCCATAAACAGGTTCTTTTATGTGTTGGATGTCTTCTAAGAAGTGTTTCAGTGGCGTCTCACAGCCAGGAAATCTTTAAAAATGGTTGGTTGTCATCCTAGTTCAGAGATAAAATGCCACTCCTCTCCAGGTTGTCTCCTTTGGCTTGTGCTGCTAAACTGTCTGCCAAAATGCACTGGCCAGCAATGGAGGAAGCAGTAGCAGAATATTTTCCATTGTTTGGTGGGGAATTGTTTGGCTGACCCCGTTCTGCACTGGAGCTGAAGGCAGCTCGACTGTGTTTGGAGGTGGTGGGAGAAAAGAATGACAGCAAGTGAGCAGAGAAAATAAATAGACAGAGTGGAAACAAGTAAATACTTATAGGGCTCTTCCTGAATAGATAAAGCTAGAGCTGGAGATTTGCCACTGCAGAGGTGCCACTGTTTCTCTCTTGAAACAAAAAGCCACAGCAGGTAGTCCGAACATCACAATAGATGTTTGAAGCTATCATGTTTTTGTTAATGGATGGACGTGCCCATCTCTTCTGATGTGAGCAGGAAATCTTATCTTATTGGGTTTTGTTTAAAAAGAACTCAACTAGGCTGAAAAGCACCATGCTCTCCCCTCTGGCTAAATGTTTCAAGTTCGGTCCACCACATCCAGCGATGTCACCATATACTATTAGATCAGTCATTAATACCCCGAGGCTATAATTGTGTACACATCTACACATCCGCTGGGTTTTATTTCTCTTTGGAAACTCCCCCTCGTAAACTACCTGGATACAGAGTCTACTGTTTATATACGGTCTATGCTGCCAATCCATACAAATAATGGCTCAGCTGATGCCAAACTTGTCTGTCTCATATACAGTGCAGTCAGATTCATGCCATCAAATCTTGGTGACTGCAATGGTTCTACAAAGGAGTATTAAGCGACAGTAAGAAAAAAATCCATCTTCCATCCATCTTCTTCCGCATTATCCAGGGCCGGGTCTTGGGGGCAGCAGCCTAAGCAGAGAAGCCCAGACCTCCCCAGCCACCTCCTCTAGCTTATCCGGGGGAACACCAAGGCATTCGCAGGCCAGCCGAGATATGTAATCTCTCCAGTGTGTCCTGGGTCTACCCCGGGGCCTCCTCCCAATGGGACATGCCCGGAACACCTCACCCAGGAGGTGCCCAGGAGGCATCCGTGTCAGATGCCCGAACCACCTCAGCTGGCTCCGTTCGATGTGGAGGAGCAGCGGGTCTACTCTGAGCCCCTCCCATGGCTGAACTTCTCACCCTATCTCTAAGGGAGAGGCCAGCCACCCTTCGGAGGAAGCTCATTTCCGCCGCTTGTATCCGCGATCTCGTTCTTTCGGTCACTACCCACAGCTCGTGGCCATAGGTGAGGGTAGGGATGTAGATCGACCGGTAAATTGAGAGCTTCGCTTTTATACTCAGCTCTCTCTTCACCACGACGGACCGGTGCAGCGTCCTCATCACTGCGGCCGCAGCACCAATCCGTCTGTCGATCTCCAGCTCCCTTCCCCCATCACTCGCGAACAAGACCCCAAGATACTTGAACTCCTCCACTTGGGGCAGGAACTCATCTCCAACCCAGAGTGGGCACTCCACCCTGAGAACCATGGCCTCAGATTTGGAGGTGCTGATCCTCATTTCCGCTGCTTCACACTCGGCTGCGAACCGAGTGTGAGCTGGAGGCCATCACCCGATGAAGCCAACAGAACCACATCATCCGCGAAAAGCAGAGATGAGATTCTGAGGCCACCGAAGTGAAAGCCCTCCGCCACTTGGCTGCGCCTAAAAATCCTGTCCATAAAAATTATGAACAGAATCGGTGACAAAGGGCAGCCCTGGCGGAGCCCATCACCCACCAGGAACAAGTCCAACTTATTGCCGGCTATGCGAACCAAGCTCTTGCAATGGTTGTATAGGGATCGAATGGCCCGTAGCAATGGGCCAGACACCCCATACACCCGCAGCACCTCCCACAGGACACCCCGAGGGACACGGTCGAATGCCTTCTCCAAGTCCACAAAAACACATGTAGACTGGTTGGGCAAACTCCAATGCGCCCTCAAGTATCCTTGAGAGGATAAAGAGCTGGTCCAGTGTTCCGCGACCAGGAAGAGAACCGCATTGTTCCTCCTGTATTGGAAAAGTCTCCTTTCCAGCACCCTGGCATAGACTTTCCCAGGGAGGCTGAGGAGTGTGATCCCCTTGTAGTTGGAACACACCCTCCGGTCCCCCCGGTCTGCCAGTCCAGGGGTACTGCCCCTGACCTCCACGCAACATTGTAGAGGTGTGTTAACCAGGACAGCCCGACAGCGTCCAGAGCCTTCAGGAACTCGGGGTGGACCTCATCCACACCAGGGGCTCTGCCACCAAGGAGTTGTTTAACTGCCTCAGTGACCTCGCCCCCGGAAATTGGCAGGTCATCCCCCTCATCCCCAGACTCTGCTTCCTCCTCGGAAGACGTGTCAGTGGGATTAAGGAGGTCCTCGAAGTATTCCTGCCACGGCCCTACAATTTTCTCAGTCAAAGTCAGCAGCGCTCCGCCAGCACTATACACAGTGCAGGCAGAGCACCGCTTTCCCCTCCTGAGACGCCTGACGGTTTGCCAGAATCTCTTCGAGGCAGTCTGAAAGTCTTTTTCCATGGCCTCTCCGAACTCCTCCCACACCCAAGTTTTTGCTTCAGCCACTGCCGCATTCCGCTTGGCCTGTCGGTACCTGTGAGCTGCCTCCGAAGTTCCACAGTCTAACCAAGCCCAATAGGACTCCTTCTTCAGCCTGGTGGCTCCCTTCACCTCTGGTGTCCACCATTTGGTTCGGGGATTACCACCACGACAGGCACCAACCACCTTGCGGCCGCACCTCAATGCAGCAGCTTCGGCAATGGAGATGCTGAACATGGTCCATTCGGATTCAATGTCCCCAGTCTCCCTTGGAATGCTGTTGAAGCTCTGCCGGAGGTGTGCGCTGAAGATCTCACGGACTGGGGCCTCTGCTAGGCATTCCCAGCACACCCTCACTACACGTTTAGGTGCACCGGGTCTGTCCAGCATCCTCCCGCTCCTCCTGATCCAACTCACCACCAGGTAGTGATCAGTTGACAGCTCAGCCCCTCTCTTCACCCGAGTGTCCAGAACATATGGTCACTGGTCTGGTGATGCGATTACAAAATCAATCATCGACCTGCGGCTTAGAGCGTCTTGGTGCCATGTGCACTTGTGGACACTCTTATGTTCGAACAAGGTGTTCGTTATGGCCAAACTGTGATTTGCATGGAAGTCCAATAACAAAACACCACTCGGGTTCAGATCAGGGAGGCCGTTCCTCCCAATCATGCCCCTCCAGGTCTTGCTGTCGTTACCCACGTGAGCATTGAAGTTTCCCAGTAGAACAACAGAGTTTCCACGTGGAGCACCTTCCAGCACCTCCCCCAAGGACTCTAAGAAGGCTGGGTACTCTGAACTGCCACTCAGCGCATAAGCTCAGGTGACAGTCAGGACCCGTTCCCCGATCCTAAGGCGCAGGGAACAAACCCTCTCATCCACCGGGAATAACCCCAACGTACAGGCAGCAAGTCGAAGGGATATTACAATACCCACCCCAGCTGCCGCCTCTCACCAGGGGAAACTCCAGACTGAGACAGAGTCCAGCCCCTCTCCAGGAGACTGGTTCCAGAGCCATGCGTAGAGGCGAGCCCGACTATATCTAGCCAGTACCTCTCAACCTCACGCACTAACTCAGGCTCCTTCCCCACCAGAGAGGTGACATTCCATTCCCTATCCCGGGCAGGGTAAACTGTTCCCTCGATGTTTTCCTCATAAGGGTCTTCTGAATCACTCTTTGTCTGGTCCCTCACCCAGGACCAGTTTGCCATGGGAGACCCTACCAGGGGACAAAAGCCCCCGGACAACATAGCCCCTGGAGTTGCCATTTAATTTCAGTAATTGTTCAGAGTTACGTTCTAAAGTACGTGATAGGTGAAATCTGCGAAGTAGCCAACTTTATTTTTTACAATTATTATAGATGTTTTAAGGCTGTAAAACACCTCACTACACACTTTTCTCAGACAGGCATGAACATTTTCACACTTTTCTCTCTTGTTTAAACATTCTCAAAGTTCAAACCTTTGTAGAAAAATAAGTCCAGTATTATAGAATGAAACCAAAGGCACCCGTGGATGCCTTTGACGATGCAAAACGTTTTAGTGACATCGTTGTGTTTGTTGGGGAGAAAACTTACAAACTTACAGTACAGCCCCTTATGTAAATTTGACAATCTGAATGCATTCTGTACTGTACGGGAGACACGGCATGAGATTGATTGGTCTACAGCCAATCAGGACGCAAAACACAATGCGCTGTTAAAAAAAAAAGCATGCAAAATTACATGGAAAAATATCCGCAAAATGTTGAGGCCACGAAAGGTGAACCGCGTTATAGAGAAGGACCACTGTACTTACTCTAAAATAAAAAGCTTTATTTTTCTTTCCGAAATAAGTCCATTTTGGTTTTCTCCAAAAACGAAGGTTGGAATAAGAACAGGGTTTGGACTGTGATTGATGATGACGTTTTAGTCTTAACTAATGAGCAAATGTTATTAGTGGCCATCACAAAAATGACCCACTAGCCATTCAAAAGGTTGCAGATGGCTGGACAATTGCAGCACCCATTGTATGTGCAATGTGAAAATCATAATGATTTTCAGTCAGATAGATATATAAAAAATATCAAATTCCATTGGTCACATAAACTGAAAGGACACGATGGTATCTGATGGTTAAAAAACTATGAAAACCTTGTGTGAGTACACCTGGTCCCTTCTCCAGTCTTCTCCTTTCCTCATCTTGTCAGATGAGGTCGCCAAGCTCCTTGAGCAATGACTTTCACAAGCACCTTGTTTTGATGGATTGACCCTTTCCCATGACAAATACCTTCACTGTAAGCATAATTAAAATAAAAAAAACACAGAATTTCTGACACAAGCATGCTTCATGGCGAGACCAGTAATGCTTGGCCGATGCACTTGATTTTGGGGTTGACAAAGACAAAGGAGATGTCCACGTGTAGGAAAGTAGGAGAGCAAAGTAATGATAAATTCTAACTATTTGCCTCTGAGATCGGGGCTGTGTGTCCACAATATGTGTGTGTGTTGATTGGTGATGAACAACATGTGTGTCTGTACCTCTAGCACCTGTCAGTTCATATGCTCCAAACTTGCGTCTTTGAACAGATTAATGTAGTTGTTCTTAATGTCATTACTTAATGTGTTTGGAGAATTTAGGCAATGAATCATAATTACCAGCTCAGACATTGAAAAATCCATGTTTGGGAACCACCATCTCTTGAATTCCTGCTGTTTGACACTGATAGGTATTAAATATTTGCATGTACTGTAAGTGTGTGTGTGTGTGTGTGTGTGTGTGCTATGTTGGGGGAGAACTAGAGAGCTGTTGTTTCTGGCAGAGCCCAAACAAGCATGACGACAGCGCATTAAAAACGGAGCCTGTCCAACTCTGCTTCTATCCTGCCGTCGTGAAGGCAGCTCTGTCTGGCTGAGACACCTGGAGGCCCTGATGGATGGCCCCAGTTATGCATTAGAAAATAAAAATGTGTAAATTTATTTTGTAGCTGTCTGCATCTGGCTAACGAGGTCAGCAACGGCAGCCAAGAAAACGAGACAAGGCCTGGATCTAACAGGCGTGTTATTTTGTGTACAGCACGATGATTGTAACGCTTTAATGTGGCTGCTGTGCAAACAGCAAAGATCCAGAGCCAGAATTGCCAAATGCTTTGCTGTTTTTTGGATGGAATAATACAATCCTCCACAAAGAGAATATGTGGTTTTAGTTTGTTAAAATCTGCTCAGTACAAAATAAGCAAATCCAGCCATGAAGAACAGAAGCAAAACTCACCTTTACATGTGGGTTTGCCAGCAGTTTAAGAAGCTCTTTGACATCCCGACTGGCTGATTTGCCTTCCAGCTCATCAGACACCTGAAAAAAGTCAAGGACACAATGTTCACGCAACTGTGCTCAGACCATTAAGCATGCTTCTCTTTTTCAGGAGTGTATGTGAAGGGGTGAGAACATGTGAGAAGACAATCTTTGCTTAACTTTGGAATATATCCCAACCTGATTCTCTCAAAATCATTTAGAGTTCAAATGATTCTAAATCACCTTTTATGAATCAGGAGAGGAAGGTTTGATCAAACATCAGATTATACCCTCTGAAAGTAAAAGTTTTCTAAAAAGTACAGCTTGATGCTCAAGAGTACTGCCTGTGCTAGTAGTTTTAGGTGTAACAGACAGGAAAGGTTATGTTGTCTTAAATTAGGTACATCACAGTGGGAGTTCTAGGCCACACTTTGTCACGTGGCCTAGAACTCCCACTTATTGACACCTGCCCTTTGATAAATGTTCTATTGTGCCAGATCATTTTTCAATGAGAATCTCAGGAACTAAAGAAAACAGTCGGTTAAACCTGGAAACAATGGGAGCTCTGAGAGCTTCACTGATCACTGGGCCTGAGCTGAACTACATTATGATGAATGATTGGTAGCTCTGAGACAAGTGACTCTGCTTCTTAAGCCCAGGCCACGCTCCTCCATCTGTGCTCTGATTTATGAAAGATCCTCCTGGACGTGGTTGGAGTGTGGAAAGGAGCAGCAAGCCATCCCACACAAAGATCTGTCTGTGCTGAACTGGGATCAGGAGCGACTAAACAAAGAGAGCTGGTAGCAGTCACAGACAGAGGTTTATGCATATGAGTGTAGGCTGAAGGGAAAGTTAGAAGCTATGCCTTAATGACACATATGCACAAACATATTTCTTCTCTTGAGTGTGGTGAGATAACATTAAATAGCACTGCTTTGTGTGCTTTGCTTTAACTTTAGCTAATTCAAGAAACAATATTTGAAGAATGGAAATACAGGGCTGAAGTGATTAGTCATCAAATTAGTCATCAGTTACTTTAATGAAGTACCGTATTTTTTGTACCATAAGGCGCACCTGATTATAAGGTGCACTGTCAATGAACAGGTCTGTTTTCATACATAAGGCGCACCGGATATTATTATAAGGCGCATTAAGCGAAACAAAACAGTCAGATAAGTCAAACTTTACTCAACTCATTCTTCTTGCTTCCTCCACTTCCGTACCATCGATTCATTAATGATGAATTCTCTCGCAGCTGCTCTATTCCCATGTTGTTGCAGTTTATTAATGACTAACCTGGTATTGTGGATGGATTATCTCAGTTGTTCTCCTGATTGAAGTTTGGTCCGTTTACAGCATCTTGCGTTGCGATTGCATTTGTAGGGACCCTCCATCGGGAACCTTCACGTTAACTTTTATCGTGTGTGAAAAAGTTAGCGTTCATCCTCCAGCTTCACTGTTTATGTTATGCTAACATAGCTGTGTCACTAGCGATCACGTAGCAAATCATTAGAGGTGTCCAAATTCAGCGACTGCATCCTCCTGAGGACCCGCCTTCGTGGTCTGCGTGGGCCAGGTCCTCTGAAGGCCAACAAATTATTGGAAACATGTTTATCGAAAACAATGAAACAGCAGCATACTGGAATTTTGAATTATAAAAATTAATTCAATTTTTATAATCTTCCTTCATTTGAAACCGACTCTTTTGCTGTGGGATGAACTGCTGACCAACTAATTCTTCATCCTTTCTTACTTGTGATAGGCTGTAATCCTTGTACAAATGAAGGGCTTAGAATTAATTAACAAAAGCTGGGTCACCTGTAAGGATTATTTTCATTAGCTTTCATGGCTTAATTTACTTCCATTACTACAGGAAAGCTGGAAGTTAATCAACCGTTTAGTCCCTGAAAATACCTTGGGTAGTTTACCTCTTGAGTTGGTGCCATATAAAGTTTTTTGACTTCAATAAAAGCTCATGGATGTAACGGACTCTACATAATATTACAATTCATTTTATATATGTCCTGTTAAGCACTGCTTCTACTTCTGTCTCATCTATTTCCTAAATATCTGTTTATTTTGGATACAGGGTCCCTTCTCTCTTTCCCTGTGTGAGGTTTCTCTCCGGTTGTCCTCACCAGTTTTCCACTAAAAGCTTAGAAACTTGGAAATTTTAGGTGTAATTTAAAAAATAATTGTGAATTTGTGATGTTTGTTGACCATGACAATGTTAGGTTAAATAATTGTAACTAACTACCAGACATATAAGGACATATAAGGAAAACTGTTACCCAAGAGTAAATGAAATCAACAGACATAATGGCTGGCTGCTCCAAGTTTATTGAGAGTTTTGCCATGGAGCAGTAACAAAGTGTTGCTCACATTGCTCATTTTGGTGTCTATGCTGTCATCACATACAGATAAACTGAACATGGACATCTCCCGAAGAAATCAGTAACTCCTTCATGTGTGGCGTTCTGTGAGATGATGATAGAGTTTGGAAAAACTGGAGTTTGTTTGATTAAAGATCCCTGCAGTGTGGGTATAAGGAAACAGAGGTGAGGCAGAGGTAAATGCAGGGGTCTGAAGGTTAGGCTGGGGTTTGGGAGGATGCTATGTCCCTCTGACTATAGCAAAATGTGCTTTTCGCTAAGGAGGCATTGGGGTCTTTTCATTATTTCCATTAGTTCTGATCCACCCTCAAGGGTCCAAAAGATGTCAAGAATTAATAGCCACAGTGGTCAAGGTTACTCTTGCGATAATTCACTCAACCCTGCATCATTTCACTTTATCAAATGTTCAAAATATTTAAAAAAAAAAAAAAAAGTAAGATATGGGACTGAAGGAGAGAAGAAAACCTAGATAGATGGGGTGATACATACCATATACTCCACATTGTTTCAAGTGAAGGAGGCATAAAAAGTCGGAAACCTGTACATTTCCAGTTTTCCCAAATAAGATGTCCCATAACTCAGCATGAAGAGCAGATTGGGCATGTTTGACAACACATTCCTCGGTCTACCTTTACACTCCCCTGATGGAATCACATTTTCCAACCCTCAGACCTTCACAGAGAGCAAGGCAGGGGGCAAACAATAATACTGGTCTCCTCTGAGACTGTGTGCACTTCATTTGTTAAATATCAAAGCAGATACTGCGGTGTTTAGATATGTTTGATCCCAACAACTCTCCCATTACCTACAATGGCTAAAGGTTTATTACTTTAATATATATCTGCCAACACATTTATGTAACCTACTTCCAGGTATCTTGTATTAAAATTTATTAAAACTGCTAACCTTTTAATATTGAATGCCAGGCTGCGTCATTCATTTTCTATGATGAATAAAATGCACATTGGCTGTCTTTATTCAGTAACTGATCAATAATATACTGGTTGACTGCAATCAGCGTTTAACATGAAGTCCTTCCAATGCACCATTTTCATTAGATTTTACAGTCATGCACTGAGATGTTTTCCTATTATTATATTTTATGGGTTTCAATAAACATTTTAAAGTCTCATGCTCTAAATACTGGCTTTCACACTCCTAGAAAAATAAAATTAAAAAGGAAAATATTAATATGTAATTCTTTCTCATGCAAATAATCAAATTTAAAGAGACTCTAAATAGGAATAAAAAGGTTTGTAATGATGTGTTTGATACAAATTTACTATTAGTGAGGGCATTCTAAAAATATGCTTAGTATGTCACCGGAGCTAAATAGAACTCGGTAAGGTTTTGTATTTTAATCAACAATAGTGATCATAGAATATTAATCCAATCTTGTGCATGGGGAACCGTAGGTCCTGGAATTCATGTCAATCTACACTATACTGCCAAAAGTATTTGCTCATCTACCATATGAGCTTGAGTGACATCCCGTTCTAAAGTCATAGTGTTTAATACAATGTTGCCCACCCTTTGCAACAATATATCAACTCTTCTTTGAAGGCTTTCCACGAGGTTTAGGGGTGTGTTTATCATAATTTTTTGACCATTATTCCAGAAGCAGATTTGTGAGGTCAGAAACTGATGTTGAACAGGAAGGTCTTACTCACAGTCTCTGCTCTAATTCATCCCAAATGTGTTGTATTCGGGGTGAGGTCTGGACTCCGTACAGGCCAGTCCAGTTCTTCCACACCAAACTCTCTCATCCATGTCTTAATGGACCTTTTTTTGTGCACTGGTGTACAGTCATGTTCCCACAAATTTGGTAGCATGAAATTGTCCAAAATGTATTAAGTATTAATAATTCCTTTTACTGGAACTAATGTGCCAAACACAACTTCTGAAAACAGCGCCATGCATAACCCTCCCTTCAACAAACGCTACACTTGGCACAGTGGAGTCAGACAAGTACCGTTCTCCTGGCAACCTCAGAAACCAGACCCAAAAGCCTGGTTCATCACTTCAGAGAACACATCTCCACTGCTCCAGAGTAAAGTGGTTGCATGTTTTATACCACCGCATCTAATGCTTTGCATTGCACTTGGCTTGGATGCAGCTGTTTACCATGGAAACCCATTCCACTAAGCTCATAGAAACTCATCTCCAGCTAGACCTCGTTGGAACGTTCAGCATTCGTAGACCACAATATCTTCCTACATAAATTAAAAGACGCCATAGGTAAATATATTTTGCTGCAGTGGTTTGAGTCTATTAGATGCCATTTGTTTCATGAAAATCAAGAGTCCTCTTCACACACAAAGTTTAATTAAGGAGTTCTACAGGGCTCTGTGCTGGGACCAGTTCTATTTACATTACACATGCTACCCTTAGGCGGTATTAGAAAGCATACATTTTCACTGCTATGCAGACGATACCCAGTTTTATTTACTCATGACACTTTTTCAGTGGGAGAAACATTTCGTCACTCATCCAAGTGGCTTCTTCAGTCTCAGCTGACTGCAAGTTTCCCCAACCTGATCAGTGACCACTGGTCATTGGTCTTTGATCACAACAGATAGGTGCTCCTCTCTGAGCCTGGTTGTGATGGTGTTTTCTTCTTATTAAAAGGGAGTTTTTCCTTCCTGCTATTGCCAAGTGCTGATTGGAGTTTTCACTCTAGGGTCTCTGCCTTACAGTATAAACTACCATCAGGTGACTATTGTTATTATTTGCTGCTATCTAAATAAAACTGAAGTGGTTTGAATTTGAATTGAGTGGATTAAGTTGAATGTGGATTTTAGTTTTGGTGCATATCATAAACCTTGTGGCAGACACTGCTGTTTTTAATATTTTTGGGGGGAGAGCTTTTTCTGGCTTTTTTTTTTTTTTTTTGATAGGGTACAGTAAAGAGTGACAGAAAAACAGAGGGGGAGAGAGCATAAGAAATACAGGCAAAGGGCCACAGATTGGATTAGAACCCAGGCCGGCCGCTGTCAGCCATACAGCATATGGTTGCCTGCTCATTCCAATGAGCTAAACCAGCACCTGACACTGCTGTTTGTAAAATTACCTTCAAACCCAGTTTATAATCCAATCAAGCATCTGCAGAATGCACCGCAACAAGTTCACTCGATGGACCCACATGGATCTGCTTCCAACATCCCTGTGAGAGACACCGTAGGACAATTCCAGAGATCCCATGTGTACACCCCAGGAGTCAGAGCTGGTTTTCAACATGAGGGAAATCTACAATACTGAACATGCAGTTTTAGTAAAGGAAGAAAAGGTGAAAAAGTGATTAGATAGTTGGTCTCACAATATATTTAACTTTAGATATTATTGATTATTTTAATAATTATTTTTCTAAAAGGTCAGAAAATATATGATCACTTCACACAGCTTCCTGATATTCAAGTTAAGCTTTTCCCCAGACAACAGTATAAACTGTTTGACTGTTTGATAATCTTTTCAGCTATGCATAATTATTATTGTTATTATCATTAATTATCTCAATAATCAATTCAATAATGATATCAAAGTGTTGACTGCTTTTTATCTGTCTGAATGAACCAATCAGGTCAGATTAACACTACAAAGAGCTTTTCATTCCTTCATTATTTATGTGTTGACAGTGTAAATATTACCTTGTCAACCTGTAAAAAAAGGCCCTAGAATAATGGGTCTAGGGTCTGGCGATCATACAACATTAATTGCGATTGTTCTCAAAGTGTGTTTTCACATTTGCATACTATACCTACCTAACGCTTCACAGTAAAAACTGACATGAAAGCCACTTGACACTGATGAACCCTTTCTCTGTGTTTGTATTTTTCCTATCTGACGCTGCAGGAATAAAATGCAGACCAATGCTCTCTGATGGCACCAAGTGGTCTGTCCAAGTAACAGCAGAGTTTGTATGAAGATGTTTGGAAGTCAGCCAGAAGAGGAAAAGGATTCTCCAAAAGGGTGAAGGATACAAGTCAGCCATAACAACCATACAGTTCTAAATCAATGGCCATCACTTGAACTATGGGTTGCTATTCAACATACTGCTGATGTGTGTCTAGCTTTCATATTTGATAGTCTGATTGAATTGACAGATTGGAACATGCATGTGCGAGGCTAATTTGCCCTTGTTGATTAAAGTAGTGTGATTTGTTTTATTCCATTATAAGGCAAGAGTGCCTCTATGTCAGTTTTGATGAGGGCTTGAGAAAGACCGTGTGTGGAGCTGTGATTGTGTCTGTGCATACTCATGGAAGAGTGTGTGCAGTCACCAGCTGACATGTCTTTATATGTATGTAATACAGTACTCTTCCCAGAGCCAAGTATTGATCATGTTTCAGGCGAGATTGGCCATGCTGGTTTCACTGGAGCAGTGGCAGTCACCTGCTGGGAGTTCTAGACAGTGCGGCCGGGGCCAGACGAGGGTTGAAGTGTCATTTTATGTTAGTCAATAAATTAAGCCTCCATTAACCGAAACCCAAGCCTGAGATGAATTTCATCTAACTGTAGATCTCTCCACTTGCACTTGAGTCCATAGCCACCACTTCAATAGCGTTCATTTGGAGCGGTGACACGAGTGAAAAACAATCTGCTTTCAAAATATACCACAATGCTCTGGGTTGAGCCGAGGAAGGGAGACTCAGGACTGCGGTGTGCTCTGAGATGCTTTGATACACCTTCTCTGAGCTTTACCCTGATATCTGATAATCCCTGGGAGACGCTTTGCGGGGCATTTACCAGGAAGCATAAATTTGAAAGTCTGTAATTTGACAAAAAGAATGAGAAAGAAAATCTGTAAGGAAGATGTTGAGATGATGAGAGCTGGGGGTCTCTTCAACCATCTGTGGACTCTTGCCACAGCCTGGGGAGGCAGAGGCAAGACTTAGGAAAGAGAAACATAAGTGATCCTTCTCTTCTGTTTTTAGGTTCTTGAATGCGCTGGAATTCTTGTTCTGGTGTTATCTGGTTAGCCATGTCCTTTGCCAGTACTAACAGCAGGGTAGAACAAACACGCAGAAGGAAAAGGAGCTATAAAATGTATTTTTGAGAATATTACACATTCAGACTCAACCATCCTGGTTCAGTTAAGGGTCTGGGGCGGTTTGGGACTTCTGTCTTCTGTCTCGACTCGTGTGTGTGAACTCTAAGGATGGAACGTTCTGACTCCTCCCATGATACTTGTAGCCTGTAAAGGTCAGGAAAACCGCTCTGGACCACATGATGGCCTTCCTCTCGTGACAGACTAAGGACACTTTGGGCTCTGCCCTCCTCGATCTTTTCCCCAACCAACTGCAAGAGTTTCAGCCCCCTTTCTCTCGTCTTTCCTTTGACTCAGTACTAATTAAGATGATGTATGGCTGCGGGTTCTTTAGAAGGGGTGGAATAGATGGAGGCACTTTGATTACAATAAACAGAGTTCGGGATATCAAACAAAACCACACACTAGTAAAAGTGCTTTTCCTCCTCTCGGCTCACCAGCCTGACTCTGGGGTTTACACAGGTGTGTGTGTGTGTGTGTGGGGGGGGGGGGGGGGGTGCGAGAGAGAGAGAGAGAGAGAGAGAGAGAAAGAGGAGGAAACTTATGTTCACATATGGTGTTGAATAAATATTGCAGATGAACAATACAGTAACAAATGTCAAGACGTTTGGTTAATAAATCAAGCTAAATATCTTTTGCAGCTTCACAAGGGCTGCAAGTCCAGTGGAAGAAAAGCCTCATCAGTGCTGCTGCTGGTACTGTTATTATTCATTTACTGACAGAAGTGACTCCTAACAGGCTAACTAATGAAGAGAGGCCGTATCCAATAGGTGACACTTCCTCTAGCTGGAGTTCATGTTCTTTCTGACTTGCGCTTACTCGCTCCATCTTAGTTTGCCTGCTGAAATAATCTGTCATAGCACACCCATCAATCCTCAGATTGCCTGTGACTGAGTCCTTCTATCCGGTCTGTGCCCAAAGAAAATGATCAGTCTGTCTTCGAAGAGCTGGATTTCCGATTTGGTGGTGTATGACTAGACATTTGGGCAGCAAAGGCGGTCGTGAGGGTAGGCGGTGAGTCCAGAGTAGGCAGAGGCTAGTGTTTGTATAACAGTGACCAAGTCTAGAAAACCAAGAGGTAAAAGAGGATAAACAGTTTGAATCTACTTTACATGATAATGTACAATGTGTATTTATGACTCTGTGTGTGTGTTTAATGGAATATTCTGCTGGACTTATCTTGAATAAAGATTGGCTAATTGGTACAATTGTCTGGGGGAAGGTTTAACTACAGACAGTTTTCCAGAGGGATCTCAGTTTGTTATGTTATGACTGACAACCCAACACAAAAGAAAGCTTTGTATTGAAAATGAATGCAAGAAAGATTGTGGCCCAAAAGTGTGCAATTTGTGCATCGCAGATGCTCATACTTTTGGTCAGTCTGGTGAAGCAATTTACGAAGATACTTTCTGCTGCTTTAATCGATTCATTTGCCTCCCAGCCAATAAAAAGATCAATCAGTTTAAACAAGTTTTTTAAAACACTTACGTCACGTGCCAGAGGTGCAGCTCCTTCCAGGACAGGGGCGGGCTTGCTCTCCTCATAGTGCTGCAGCCGTTCGTGGATCTGAAAGGATAGATTGTATTCATTATTAAGGCTGAGATAGTAGTGAGCACATGTGGAAGAAAAAGTGTGCACGCTGGAAGCCGTGTGCACGTCTCCAAACAGACATGTAAGAAAACATGTACAACCTTCATCAGCACCATCTTGTACATACACAGAGTTCATTAAATCATGTCCTTAAATACCAAAAGCACACACAAAGATCTTTCACTCCCTCGATCCACTAAGTATTTCAGTTAGCTTAGCCACTGTACAAACAATCCAGTTTTCCACCATGCATTCGATATGTCCCAGTGGCCCCGTGATGATTCCAAATCATTTCAACAGTCTGGTGAAATTGGCTAAACATTTCCTTATCAGCCTCAGCGCTGTGACTGCACAGTGTTGAGAGACAGAGCTGCGTCTCTGGAGAGTTGCTAAAATGGAAAGTAAGCCTGACTCGTGCGCTCACTTTCACTCATTTATATACGCAAAACCACTTCATCATATGTGGAGCAGAGATGGAATAATTTATATACACACAAAGCACACGTTCACACCCACGCACACAACGTCAAAGGCACAGTTGCACACTTGTGCCTACGCACACACAGACTCACAAAAAACACTACAGATTTCCCATTTGTGATTTAAAAGCAGCTGCGCAGGAATGCATTGACAGCCTACAGGCTGCTGTCAGGTCCCATCAAGAAACAGACAGGGACAGCTTTCCTCCCAGCAGCCACTCCTGCGTCTCTCCTTCCTCAGGCCCAGCATGGTGAAGGGGATCTGGGCCACGGGTCTGACTGATAGCTGGGCCCCGAGCCTGGAGCTTCCAGCTGGATGTCCTAGAAAGCATTCCAGGAGGATGGTGGAACAGAGGAGCCTCTGGCTGAGGAGAGAGTGACAGAGACGCTCTGGGCCACTTCTATATCTAAAGAGCCAAATCCACACATGCGGGAGTGCACACACACACACACACACACACACACACACACACACACACACACACACACACACACACACACACACACACATACACACACAGATGGAGCAGTGACAATGTGTGACAGAAAATCACTCAGCAGGACAGAAAAAGACAAGAAAAGCAGTTTGTTTGCTGTCACACTGAACAGCTACAGATGCTTTGTGCAATTAAAACATCTGTTTTAGGAATGTTAGACATAGTTTTTACTCCTCGCAACACAAGTGATTATGTTTTAAAGCTAGATGGTAGCAGTACTGTAAATACGGAGGAAAGCAAGTCAGAATCACTGACAGTTGAATGTTCTGACACAGTCACAGGACAGTATTTGTCCTCAATGTTTTTGGCCCTGGTAGAAGCTCTGATTAGCAACAACATGAGCAGCATGTGTAGATGAGTTGATTTGAGTCTCTTCAAGCTGTCATCTGGCTTCGATAATCAACAGGGACCAGCACCAAAATCCAAAACATGATGTCATTCAAAAACATTACCTAAAACCAAATGTCACCCATCAAAATGCACTTTTATAACTTTCCAGTGAAGAAAACGCGACGCAACGACGTGTGAAATGTCTTTACATCGTCTCTCCCCATCAAGATTCCAGTTTAAATCTTGGCCTTAAACAGCTACAGCCATTTCAGCTGGACTTATCCACACAGTCTGCCGAGATAAATCACAGCCTGTTAGGACTCTGTCTTGGCCAGCACAACAGTCATGTTTCAAGGCCAGCTTAGAAGTTCAAATCCTGCATAAAGCCGTTATTACTCAGCAATAAAACACGGTGCATTATGCGTGTCGTGGAGGTAATCTGTTGAATGTTGCAGGGAGGGAGACGGTTGCTTTCGTACTTTGCTTTTGTAAGAAAAAGCCTTGACTTGAAGACATAAGAACAAAACAGCTGAGACATGAAGTTAGACAAATGGTTGAAGAAAGGGCAAGCAATATACCAGAGGGACTTGAAATAGTGTGGTGATAATAAGAAAGATAAAACATTAGAACAAGCTTGGAGTGTTGTTAACATAACTAAACTAGACCTCAGTGTTTGAGTGGTGCTGAGTTAAACTGCTGTCATAATGTTCCATGTTTTGTGCCATCAAGTGTAAGACTGCCACTCAAGGGCCATTCCTAAAAATGTTTATCCTCATCTGTTTAACCTGAAGTCCCAATAACTCCACCCTCGTTCAGGATCCTCTGTCTGTTCTTCTGCAGTAGAAGGCCGTAAAAGGAAAGGCAGGCAGCTCGGGTTACTTCATCTGTCCTCATCATCTTTGTAAGAAAACAGATGAAATGAATGAGTGAGGTTGCCAGTGTCTTCGGTGCTTCCAACATACCACAATCCTTGTGACATCTGCTTAGGTAGTTGTTGCTCCACCACCTCAACTTACTTACTTAGTGTGGAATTTCTCCTCTACTCGGTGAGTAAATGCAAGATTCAAATGCTTTTATTTACAGTTCAGGACACTTTCCAAGAGCCTGTCCATGACGCAGTAATGTCTTTTAAAGTCATTACTCGGATTTTTGCATAGCGCATTCTCTGTACCCGTGGTGAGGCAGCAGTGATGCTGGCAAATAGGAAAAGTGGCCTGTTGGAATTTCAAAAAAAGAAAAAAATATGGAAAAAAATAAAAAAAAATAGTGAGGGACAGTATGCCAGAGCAAAGGAGGGCTTAACTGAAACCAGAGCACAATCCAGGACATACAGTCCTATCTAAGCCTTGAGCTCTAAATCTTCTGTTTTTATAAATTAAATACAATTTCTATATTAAATAGGGCAAATGAGTCAAAAGGAAAATGCCCAGAATGCCTTAAGAAATAAGCAGAGACCGGCAAAAGATTGACCAACAAACGCCTTCATTCAGAAATTTTTTTAAAAAAAATGCTACAGAAGGATTAGTGTGTCCTGTCCCGGTGAGGCCTTGGGTAAGTTGTGTTTGCTTCCACAAATGCACCTCATGCTTTAAATACACATAATATGAAAAAATGAGGAAACAGACTAACAGAGGTAACTGATATCAAAAAATGACAACAAGGATGGAACAAAGACAACATCTGTCTTCACCTCTTTCAGACAAGAGCCACTGCTGTGGCTCAGTGCTAACGGTCTGGGTGGCATGCTTTGGAGACCTTTCAAGTACCTGAAGTCACGAAATCTAGTATTTCAAACTCTAAATTCTTTCCTGATCACAGTGCATGCAACAGCTGGAAGAACGATGACTAATTCTGGCCCCAATTGTCAATGTGGAGATATAGTGGAGGAAAAGGGCATGTATTATGAACACTAATCCAGAGACTTTACAGCAAGTAAATTCTGGCAAAAAAAGGGGGGCTGCAAGAGACCAAACACTTGATAGATGGAGAGGTGCGCTGATGGAAGGAGAAAGAGAGGTCTGGAGATCACAGGGCTGGATAGTGTTTCCCTGCAAGGAGGCTCAAGGCCTCTGGTTAATGTCCACTGCCCAGAATACTTCATATCAGACCTGTTAAAGCTGACAGTCTTTCTCCCACTCCTGTTTCTATACATCTACCCACCAGAGTGGATCCAGTATCAAACCTCCATTAATCCACCCAGGTCTAAACTCTCGGTCAGATCCAGAACACCTTGTCAAGGCACCCTGGCCTGGTCTACTGGACCAAGTTAGGGAGGCAGGAGGTGGGGGAAGCAAGTGGAGGATCATAGACAGACTGGAACAGCTGTGAGGTGATATGTTTGCTTAAGAAGAAAAGGGGGAAAATTGAAATTTGCTTTTTCTCCTGTCACAGTGGGTCAGATTACAGAATTTTGGCTTTTGCCCCAGCATAATGGCATCAGGTCCGAAATGCTGTGCTGGGGTTTGTGAACAGTCTTGCAGGTGACACTACCATTCTCTGTCTTTTGAGAGTAAAACAGTATTCTAGTAGACCGACTAGTCTTGCTAAATTATGTTTAAGCAGTTGAAAAGCACTTTCAACCTGGTATCAGTGAGAAGATATAAAATGTTACAGCATGAGGCAGCACTGTGATTAGTACTTAAAGCCATTCAAAAATGCCTCCTTCTCAGGACACTTTTCTGTGGTGGCTGATCTACTGAATCTTTTTTGTGTGTGTGCTTCTGTTCCATCCTTAAATCAAGGAGACATTTCACCATGCTGGTCTGGTGTGGAGACCAGGTGTGTTTATTAATGAAGCCTGTACAGGACAGAGAGGGACTAAAGGAAGAGGACAGGAGGAGGCAGCTTGAAAGAAGAGAAGGCTCAACTCTGTGCTCGAGTCAGGGCTCGTGAGAACACGGCACATAACAGCAAAACCTGCGCCACCACCACCGACAAAAGTGGTTGACAATGCATTATGATGGTTACTGGGTGACGGTCCCTTGCCCAGCCCTGTGAGTAACCTGTTTGTTTCCTCTTCTGATGTAACAACTAGCCTTAGGCAGCAAGAGGTCCAAAGGACGTGCAGGATTAGTAGTGGCTGTACCATCTGGATTCTGTAAAACAGAGTACTGCCCACATTTTGTCCTTTTCTGAGAATTGCTGATGAAGCAGCCTGGAAGCGGTGCTGGGAGCAAGCCACTGGAGTTGAGGAAGGACTGGTGGTCAGCTGAGGGCTTCCCTGTTCAAAAAAAAAAAAAGAGAGAGTTTCCAGAGTATACAGGACCTGATGAATTGAATGATTTGGGTGATAGTTGGTGCTAGTGTGAGAGGTTGGAAGACTACTGTTATACCGCCTAGGCAGTACCAAAAGACTACATACAGCTGTTATTCATAAGCTGATTTCATACTGCAAGAGTTGACAGCAAAAAAGGGTTCACAAATGAAAGCAAAAGGGTATACAGTTAATACTTCATATTAGTTGACATATGCATAAAAACAACATAAATAGGTGCAAAAATTGTTAAAAAGTTATTGTTTTTCATGTTGCATTAATGTTTGTGTCATTTTACTCAAGAGAACTATGTTCGGTACATTACTAATCGGCTAGTAAGCCATTTCTGGGATCGATTGGTAGTGGCTCCATAGCGGTCATTGGTTTTGAGCCTGAGTTGTGTACTATATAATGCCCATTATTAAAGGATCTCTGAGAGATCCTTTACTGTCAGTATAAATCATGTGCTGTCGGAAACATCAGTTCTGCCTTCTGGGGTACCTCAAGGATCTGTTTTAGGTCCTATTCTCTTTTTGCTGTATATACTCCCTCTAGGCCACATTATCAGATTTTACAATAACATTTCTTATCATCTCTATGCTGATGACATTCAGTTGTACTGTTCTTTCAAAGCTTCTGAGTTGTTTAAATTATCTTGTTTAAATAATTGTCTGTCAGAAATCAAACAATGGTTAAATAACAATTTCCTTCAGTTAAATGCAGATAAAACAGAAACTTTGATTATTGCACCTGATCACATGCTCTCAGAAATTAGGCAGCATATCAGTTTTTTAGACCCTTCATTTCAGTCGAGTCTCAGAAACTTAGGTGTTATATTTGACAGTTCAATGTCTCTTGAGAAACACTCTAAACAACTTGTCCGGAACTGTTTTTATCATCTAAGAAACATTTCTAAACTCAGACTACTGGTGTCAAAGGCAGAACTTGAGATGATTATTCATGCTTTTATCTCTTCTCGTTTGGATTTTTGTAACGGTCTTTTTACGTGTCTCAACAAATCAGCTCTGGATCGCCTTCAGTCTGTACAGAATGCAGCGGCAAGACTTTTAACTGGTACAAACAAGAGGTCACACATTACTCCAGTTTTGGCTTCTCTTCATTGGTTGCCTGTAAATTTTAGGGTTCATTTTAAAATTTTAGTTGTAACTTTTAGAGCTCTGCACGGTGAAGCTCCCCAGTATATCTCTGACCTGCTGAAACCTCATGCTTCATCTTGAGCACTTAGGTCTTCAGGTCAGAGGCTACTGGTGGTCCCACGTACTAGGTTTAAAACACGTGGGGATCGGGCTTTTCAGGCACTGGCACCTAGGCTGTGGAACTCTCTGCCGTTGTCTTTACGCTGTCTAGACTCTACTGACTCCTTTAAAAAGCAGCTGAAGACATTTTTATACAAACGGGCTTTTAATTAATTTTAACTTGTCTGTCTGATCCTATTGTGAAGCACTTTGTGATTTTTATCTGTGAAATGTGCTATATAAATAAATTTTACTTACTTACTTTTTACATTAAGCTAACGGCAGGAGCTAAAAACATATCTATTGTCAGCCATTTTGTAAGGAAATATGTTCAAATAGTAAGAACTTTATTATTATTCTGGTGTATTAATTAGCTCTTTCTTCCACTGTGTGACATTGAGCAGCACAGGGACTTCTAGCCTGATTTTAGTTTTTATTGTTTTTGAAATGCCCTGGGCTTTTTTTATTGTAAATAAATGATTTGCTTTTTACTCCTTGGCTACCACCCCCTTTTATTTTTTAGCTGCTCTCCACCCAGTGGAAAAGGACTTTCCTCTTCCGTCCCCTTTTCCCTCTTCTTTGCATTTTCCTGTGCTCATTTTTTTTATTGGGTTTCATTTTTAAGGATAATGTTTAACTGTTTATACTATTTATATAATTCTATAATTTGTATATCCATGTACAATTAATCTTGATGAACTCACTGGAAAGGGGTCTGGGCCCAAGTTTGTTTCTCTTTCGCTGTGGGCCATTCTCCAGGCAGTGAGGCCTGGAGAATGTGACAGCTAATTAAGAAGTGGCCAGAGATCCGGTGGATGGATGAGAGATCAGAGGTGGACAAAGGCACACTCATGTACATACAGAGAACATCTTGAGAAACACCTATAATCCTGCACATTTTCTGTCAGTTTTTCAACGTCTGAATTTGCAGCCTACAAAAACATTACCCACAAAAAAACAAAGGAAAGTGGTATATATTAATCAAGCAAGTCCTGTGACATACTATAGCCACTATTGGATAAGGAAGCATGAATGATTGAGGGCATTAAGCCAGGACAAATGCATCTGACTTACTAAATCAGACTGATTTGAGTACAAGAGAGGCAGTCAATTCAACATCTAAATTTGCACAGAATATCTTTAAAAGCTCCAGGTGAGCCCATGATATCTTCAGGCAGTTCTTGGGCCATGAGGGAACCATAAATACACTATATGGCACCATGAACCTCATTTTCCATATTTTGTGTCTTGCGCCTTCGCTCCATGTCCTATTAAGATTGGCTTTGTATCATGTAGACCTTCTGGTTTCACTTTGAGACATTTTTTTCCAAAGTAATACAAATTTGAGGTCAACCAAAGTGACCTGGAATAATGGCTGCGGGATCACTCCAGAGATTTTCCTTGATTACCAATACAGACATTTGAATGATAGAATAGGGACTGGTGGACCTGTAGATTTCTTCTTGTTTTAATTGTCCCTCCAGTGTGCTAGACATGGTTCAAAAAGTTTTTCAGTAGTCAACAGCATACTGTGACCCGTCTGCTGCAATATGGAGTTTCCTTCTTCCTTCCCTTGTCCCTATCATAACCTTGCATTTGGCTTCATCTATCATCATCTAGCCCCTTTTGGCTCATTTCAGAGGTACTTGTTTGTGAACAACGTGCTTGATCCGGTAACTCTGGGCTGCAGTCGACCATTGAACTTTAATGAAAATATTTGGAAGGTAGCCTAAATACAAAGTAAGACAGTGCAAGGAAGGGGATATATTTTGGATTCAAGTGAGGCTTTCAAACTATAAATAAGCACCTGGCTCATGTCATGAGAATATTTTCTAGCAACAAATGGCAAGTTGGGTTTTTTTTTTTTAAATGAACAATCACAACCACGCCAAAACCAAACTTTTAAATGAGAGCATTTCAAAACTGCAACATGATATATGTTTCTGGTTTACCTTCCTCAGTTAGTCACGATAAGACAGATTTTATTCATACAATTTATACAGTTAACTTCCTCTAATTCATTATTTATTTATTTTTCATCACATAGCCTGCTCAACTCAGAAAATAGTAACAAAATCACAAGGTGGTGCTTCTCACCATGTGTACCATTACTCTTGAATGGAGAGTAGAGTACTAAAATGAAGTGGTGTGTCAACCTTCATTCCTATGTTGCACAACTTTCTGTATTATGAAGAACTGTGAGCCCATGCTAGTTTTTCTCTGACAGAACCATCCTGCTCATTAAACAGCACACCATTCCACTTAATTGCTTACCTAGATGCTGTAAGCTGCTCTTCAACAGATCGTTTATTGTCTTACTGGTTTTGTCAGAAACAAAGATCATGCCAAGTAGTTGTATGGACATTGCAGAGTGAGCCACAAAACTTGGAAGGCTCCAGAGCTTAATCCAGTTATTGCTTCTTCCTGGTATTCACTGCATTCAGTTGAAAATTAGCTCATTCATCAAAAGTAGATGAAACTTTCCACTTTGCATGTCATTAAAGGCTCACAATGTTATGGTGCAAGGGCGAAGCCTATTAGCAACTAACAACAGCAACATTTATGGGACATGACCAGCCACAAAATGAGGAATCCCAAAGTCTGCCTTAAGGTCTGCTGACAGAATCTTGGTCTTCAGGGAGATGCAGGTGGAAATTAAATATTGTATAATATTTCCTGTGGCATTTCATGGAGCTGGAACTTGGCAGTGGAACAGTGAGTGTAGTGAAATTTATAGAAAGCGCTCCTTGAGTAACCCCCTTTAATTAAAGAGTCTGACTGTCTGCAGCGTTTTAGTTCTGCTAGCTACACACCCAAGCGCTCACATTTCATGTCAATTCTGATGCTGCACCGATGAAAAGTGCAAAATGAGGCTAACTTGCCAGATCCAAGCACCACTGAAAGATGATATCGGACAATATTTCTTTCATCTCTGTAACATAATCGGATTAGGATGGATGTGAGACGTCCCGGCCATCTGGTGAGTACAGGTGAGAGAGACAGAAAGAGCATATGTCTGGTTTAAGTCTTCATGTTGCTCTGAATTCTCTACTTCTTTCTTGTCTCTCTCTCTCCATCTGTGACACCTCCTCCTCTGGACCGTCTCTCTCCTTCCAGACAGAGTGACCAACAACTGGCTGTAATTACACAGGTGAGGCATGAGCGTTTCCATATGAGCGACCTGGGTTAGGAAACCTGTCAGATTAATGTGATGTGTGTGTGTTTTCTCTCTGCTGTTTAGCCTTTGCTTGGTATCCCCTCTACAACCTTACACAAGCTCAAAATAAAGGTGGAATCTGTGGAGATTTGGTGGCAGAGCTTTAGGAAGAGGACAATTAAGGTTTTATTAATGGTGTGTCCATGATGTTAGCCACGTACACCTGAACGCTGCATCTGACTACAGGTTTCTGAGTAAGACGAGATGGTTGTTTGGTACTTCTGTGCGTTTTAAAGTCTGCCTGTCTGTCCATTTGGCTCACTAGATGACAGGCTGGCTTACATCTTAGTATCAAGAAGAAAGTAGAGGAAACGTATAGTTTTGCTTGTCTGAAGCAGGACAGTTTTCACTTTTGGCTTTGTGCTAACAATAAGAGACACTAGAGTTGCTCAGTTTCTACTGAACAAAAGGGAAGAATAAGAAAGCTGGGAAGGGGCAGAATCTGGAAAGAACTCCTTGTGGTTTCTTGATGCAATACTGATGTATTTGATCTTTTTATGGTTGTGATGCCAAGACTTGACCACAATGTATTGTAGTTGGTATATTTATTCTGCTACAGTAGTAGTAGTAAATTGAACCACATTAGCTTAGACTTTGATTGGTACTTAGTGAATTGAATTGACATAGGCCCCAAAGTGAGAGTCACTCAGTATGTTGCTGGCACCTGAACACAGTGGTATTCAAATTTCATAATGTCATTTAGTGATTTCGTTTTACCATTGAACCCTTCTTTCAAGAAGGTCACGGTACTCCCAGTATTTGCCTTCTTACTTTTGAAAGAGTTGGTAATGCAGACATCTTGCTCCTGTATATACACCTATCCATCACTCTCATTTAAGAACAACTAAGTAAAGTAAGTTTCTCCAGCTCCACCTGGAGGATCCCACGTTGTACTCCTACGGAAAATACAAGATACTTAAATAATTTTAAACAGCCCTTTGCAGTAAAAGAATCACTACTACTTGCTTAAAGCTTTCTCCCTAAAGGTAAACCTAAAACCAGGGGAATAGAAACTTAATTTTGGTTGTATCTACAGTCAAATTATTTCCGCCCTTGCTACGTAAATGCTCAGCTCCTTCTTCACCACAAGGTTGTTTCGTGCAAACACTGAGTTGATCTTCCACCTCAATATTTCTGCATTTCTCTTTTTGCACAATCAAAATTGTTGGAGAAACAGCAAATCCAGATGAAAACTCTTCTAGTAATTTAAGCTTTTCAGTAAAAGGTGGGTAACAGCCTGTGAGGGCATGGAACTCTTGTGTGAATGGGACTGACACATCCTTCCCTTTGGGTTCCTCTTGACAGATTAGCTAGGGATAATGAGGAGTGGTTAGTGGGCTAGGTGAAGTATGAGCTCCACCCTTATGCCTGGCTAAATATCACAGAAACATAATGCCACCTTCATTAGCATCAGTCTATCTGCCCCACACTATGTGCTGTTTTCTTTGGGGCCAGAGAGAAAGAGCCTGAACATGCACAGGCCCTGCCCATCATCATCCGCATTCAAGACGCCTTATTCTTTGGCCATCCATAACAATTCAGGAATCAAATGAAACCCTTCTGGTTTCCTCAAGTCCCGACATCAGGGCTTTACTTGAGCGCCTGAGGTATGCCATAATTCAGAAATTTTTACATGCTCACACTGGTGGGTTACAACCCTGGATTCTGAACAAACATGCTTATTTAGTAAAGTTGTATTTAAAGAAAGGATTGAAAATTATGTTGATTTTTCTTTCTCAATTGTCTCTGTGACACAATAATTCTGGCTAGAAAAAAGATGCCAGCACATGAAAACATGTATTCTTTCAAATGGAGACCATAATATACAGAGGATACAGCCAAATGTAGCAGTAACAATTAGAGAGGTAACTGAGCAATAAAGCATTTTCAGTTAAATATATCCATCAGAGACAAAGGTGAAGTGGGTCCGAATTTCCCGGAGGAACCCACCCGAGGGATTAATAAAGTTTCATCTAATCTAATCTAATCTAATCTAATCTAATCTATATTTACTTAATAACACAGGCTGGAAAGCTGATTTAAAGCACAACAAAATCCATCTGCAGCGTATAAAAAAGTTGTAGCAAAAACCAGAGAAAGAAATCAGCTGCAGATTTTAGAGAAACCCAAGTGATGAAGAGATTATAGCAGACAGAATGTGTTACATTCATGACTTCAGTCTGTCTGTTCCATATAAAGATGTCAAGTGTGCTCATCTTCTTCCCAATCTCTGCAGCTATCTACTTTAATAGGCAGTAACCAAACCACAGGCCCCTTCCCGCTGGTAGAGGAAGGAATCAGAAGATCTAGGCGGGTAAACGGGGCAACAGGCTCCATAATGTAGGAATGAGACTGCAAAGAAGGAAGGAGGGTGAATAAATCTGGCTTAAACAGAGGTGGAATTGTAACTGGTTTATGTGATCTTGAGAGGTAGACTAATGGGTGGGGAAGAAAGTGGATGGATGGAAACTGTCCCTCCATCCATCCGAAAAACCACTCTGACTGCCAAACACCTGTATTGTAACAAAAAAAAGGCACAATCTGTATATGCATGAATGCATACACAGATGCACAAGCAACAAAAACACAATAAGCCCTATACTAGTCCCTGTAAGAAGGACGTGTCCTAGAAAAAACAAGTATAAAAAGAAACCCACACTTGAAATTATTACAAGATAGCTAACAGACAATGATGTCATTGTTCTGCTTGTTACTGGAAACAAAAAGAAACATAAAGGCAATAAAGTCCTTGATATATTCCCAGCTTTTCCTGTTGTTCTCCCTGATTAGAAAAAACACTGAACATCATGTCAGGAAACTAAGAGTCCCACTTCTTTTTGATCAGTTGAAAAGTTCAATATGAATCTTATTCTTTTTTTAATTAAAACAGATGGCACCTATGCCTCACGAGGGTTTCCATGCACACGTCTTTGCTGTCTGTAAACACTCAATTTTCTGTAGTAAAGCAGATGTGTGTTTGCTGAACAAAAAGAAAGCGTACTCAATATAAATTGTCTATATCGCTTTTCTAATGAGTGGGTTGTCAGTCTTTTTATAAAAGTGCAATTCGACTGCTCTGAACTCTTTCAACAACTGAATGTAAAGTGAAATGAACAGGCTTGGCTTTAGACCAAATGATGCCATGAGTGCACAAGGATAGCACTTTTTTTGCATTAATCCAGGTCTATGTGAGCCATGCACAGGTCAACACTATTGCATGTGTAAGTTTGTTGGTTACAGTGTGAGACGCAGGCCTCGTGGAACAAGAGGCCCGTGGCTAAATCTGAATCCTCTCAGAACAGCGGATGCTGAAATCCACAAGGCCTTTCAGGGTTTTACTCACCCAGCTTATAAAAAGAATGAAGATTTCAAATTCAATTTAAAGAGAACCAGACTGGGGAGCTGATGGTTTCAAGATTAAGCAGGGGGGAGGTGAAGCACTCAAGACGGAGAGAGCACAAAACCAGTGAGTGAGTGGGGTTACATCCAAACACAACACAGTCTTGGAGCACAGCTGATGGAGAGTGGTAGCAGATACTTGTTTGCTGCTCACTTCTGGTCCTCGGCGTGGCTGTGATCCACCAAACTAGGTGATGCATTAAAGGTCAGGCTCATACTGAATGCAGTCAAGCTGCATCAAAGACCCCTTCACTAATTCTCCAGAAAAGGCCCCCCAGTTTCAAACTCCACAAACACAACCACACGGTGCTTTAAAGCCTTTGAACTAACACTGATCACGTGAAGAAGTTCTAAACATATCCACAGCAGAGCCACTGAAACGTCAAAACAAAGACAAGTGGCTTGGCTACCTCTCTGAGAGTGTCTTTCATCAGAGCACAGGGCAACAGAGAGAAAGGAGAGAGAAAAAAATCACCACAGACAGAAGCAGAGTAAGTCAGAGCTGAAAAGGACTGATTGATGGTTGACGTTGACTGCTGGACGAGCGACTGACTGAACTGGGTTCTGACCGGGTTAGAGTCAGTGTGTGCTGGCAGCTCTGGACGTTTTGTGGGAGAGCTGATGTCATGCTCTATGTCTGCTGCTGCTGCTGTTGTTGGGCACCCGGACAGACAGACGGTCATCTGCCACTCTGAACTCCCTGCTTTCCATTTGGAGCTGATTAGAGCTTTGAGTGTCTGAGATCTTTAAGTGGACATACAGCACAGGATACATCAATATGATATCCTGCCCTTTTCTCTAATCCCCAACACGATTCCTGTGCAGTGTTAGCGCCTCATACCCCACCGTTTCTCTGGTGAAGAAAATGGTACAACAAAAGGGGGGCCAAGAGAACTTTTACACACAACACATGTGCACACATGTCATTAGACTAAACCCTGTGGTTTTACTGTATCGTGGTGTGTGATATTATCCCTGGTATGGGACCATGCAGTGCCTAGTTCTGGCATCCTCATCATCAGAAAGTTTGCTTTGTAGCTAACAAAAGCTGTCTGAGGGCAGCTGGTCCTCTCAATCATTTACAACTTGGAACTTCCTACAGAACATCTCACATAATATATTCAAAAAAGGATTTAAAGAGACATGGGATGAGGTGATGGGTGTAGGAAGGGCAGAGGAAGGGGGAAAGAGATATGGTAATGTCATTAGTACTGGCAGTTCTGAGATACTCGGTCGGGGGGAGGGAAAGAACAAGAGTCCCAAAGAATTTTTTTTCTCCCAGGTGTGAAGTCTCCCCTCCTGTCCTCGCTCTCGGTGACTGAACGCTTTATTCCTATTGACAACAGTTTCCTTCTTGTCCCTGCTGAGAAAACCTCAACAGCTTGTCTGATGCTAGTGCCAATGGGACATGATGGGAAACACATCAACTCCATTAGCAGGTCAGAAAAAAAATGGACAAAGAGATAAGAGGAAAAGCTGCCACTGTACTGGTCTTATGTGATCATTGTGTCAGCCTGAACCCTGTGACCCTAAAAAAACACCAATTTCAAATAACAACAACAGAAAGAGCAGTAGAGGAGCCATGAGCTAAACAAGGACTCTGCAAAACTGAAATTAAATATAAGTATGTATGGGTGGACAAGCAAGGAGGAAGAAAGAGAGAGGGGCAGGGGAACGAGCCAAGGAAACAACCACAGACTTGGTCAAATCACTGTGTGTGGACACTATAAAAAGTCAAGAGAGAGATAAATCTTGGGCCAGATGCATGAGCATATGTACGGATCATGTATATGCAAACAGTGTCTCGCACAGACGGTGAGAATCAAAATAAGAGAAGATGAAAGAAGAAGACTGAGCCAACTTTTCACCACTAAAGGGAGGACTGACTTGCTTCTTGTACAGCTCTTCTGGCCTCATTTCATTTGTTTTGGCCCGACTTCTCTGGACCCTCTCGTGCAGCAGCGGCGTGTAGTGGGCCTGGCAGTGTCTAGTAGTGGACCACGAGGTTCTGTTGTGGCCAGTGCTGGACCTGCCCAACCCCGAGGTCCCCAAGTCCAGCAGGATGACCGAAATGATCTTCGGAGAAATCGGAGAAGCCAGTGTCTCCAAAGTGCTCCGTATGGAGGAAGTAACCACTCTGACTGCCAAACAGCACTTCCCCTCTCACGCCCACACCTCCACAGCGGTCACAGAAAATAACAGTGTTTTTCACAGATCTCCTTTATGTTAAACACACACAAAAAAACCAGACAATGAAATGCATTAAACATGATACACATCAAATTGCCAGTCACATAGGTCAACAACCTCAGGGGTTTTGCAAGAGCAGTGCATGATGAGGAAATTACAGGGACTAAACTACCACTACAAAGTTAGTAAAATATGACTCTTGCAATAACATTGTAACTTCAGCACTCTTTGCTTACACACACCACAGTAGGGGCATGTGGATTGCTGGGAGACAAATTTATCAGTCTGTGTGGAACTTCATGTGTGGACTGCACAGCATGGATACTGAGCCCATTTCCCTCCTTGAACTGATGTACATAAAGAAAGACAAACTGTCTGCATGTCTGCTGAAAATGAACTTGTTCGAATACAGGAAATGAACGCTGGGTTTTGACTCTGTTTCCTGCAACTGCACTTTCTCCCAGGTGCCGAATGAGTTATTGACCCCCCTCATATATCTTTCAAGGAAAATAGAGAGCACAACGTTCGTGAGGTTCGCCAGACTTCTGGGGGAATAGCGTTGTGACAACATGTGGGAGCTTTTTCAGCAGATCAGTATTTCAAATATTGCCTTGTGAACATGTCTGAGGGCCATCGTTACAGGAAAAAAAATGGTGGCAGACACACACGAGCGGCAGCAAAAGAAGCAGCTGCAGACTGTGTCGACTAATCCACTCAAGGCTTGATTTACCTTCCTATTCTCCAGGTGAGAGGGGAAAGAGGAAAGACGGACTCAAGCATAGCAAAAAAAAGACCAGCAGAGAGTAAAGAAAAGTGGAATTACCTCCTCCCTGTGGTGTGCTTTCAAATGTACAAGGTGCAGTTTACGGTCTCTATTTTGAATTTAATAAAGGTTTTATTAAACTCATAGTAGCTGATTTTGAAAACTTTACCGACAAAGCAGCAGAACTGAGGGTAAATGATGCTTCAAATAGACATTCTGCTGCTCAAACCTGGGCGTTCTTGTAGTTTTGATGAGATGAGATAGCCTTTATTTGTCAGTTCCAGTTGCCCACAACCGAGATGACAGACCTTGCCAACCGTACATACAATACACAGACATCACATTGGGGACACAGGCCAGGCTAGGTAGCAAGGGGGAAAAAAACATCGAAATGTGTAACACAAAAGGATAATCCAGGAATGCACAGATATCAACACACCATAGCACAATAAAACACAGACAAGCAACATGGGAGAGTATTTCAGTGTGTACAGCTGATCTGGGACCGCTGCAATCTTCGATTGCGCCTCCAGCTGATCCGGTGTCCACATCGGATGGTAGGTAAGCATGGGAGGAGGCGTGGATCCGGGGTAGGGAGGGTGATAGTGAGGGCGTATCAGTGTACGTGTTTCGTGTGTGTGCATGTGTGTGTGTGTATCCTGTGTTCAGCTGAGAGAAAGTGTCACCACGCCCAGTTAAGCGTCAGTCAACAGGGTGATTACCAGCATAAAGCTGAGGCCTGAACAGGAAAAATTCACCCATGAAATAAAGTTATTCCAAAATCAATCATTTATTCTTTAACACATTAAGGCCAGATAGCTTTTCTGGCAGCATAAGAGAACCTGCAAAAGGTTACATTTCTAACCTGGCACAGACATGTTCAAACATTAGTTTTAAATGTCAGTGGTTTGACTTTCCTTTTGAATACTGGTAGTAGTTGGTACAAGTGGTAGTGCTTTATGTTATTATTTTAGTTCTAATTTACAGATCCTAAACCAGAAATAAAGTGGCTGTTATTTATTTGTTTGTTTTTATTTGGGAATACAACAAAATGAGAACATTTATTTAGTTTTCATTAATACGCAAAAACTTGCTGAGAGCTGCCACTGGTCTGCAGACCACACCGTGAGAACCCGGAGATTAGAACTTCTACTGACCAGACAGTGTAACAATGTTTATTCATGAAAATAACTACCTGACCAGCAAAATCTCAAGCTGACTCCAAGGGAACACTGAAGAAATTCCCTAACTTTATTCATTTCATAATCAGTGTGGGATAAACAGACAGACAGACTGAAAGCATCACGCCTCCAGCCATGGCTGTTGTATTAGCCAAAGCCTGAAAATCATCTGAAGCAAGAATCATTGAAGGAGCACAACATCTGAGATACAAATTGATATAAATAACCTGATTAAAGTGTCCATGCAGGCAGACGAAGATTAATCACATTCAAAACAAAGATGGGTTTCTGCAACAGGAAGAGATAAGAATTACAGTGATGATGAGGATTCCTGTACTTAGTTTTCATCCAAAGGGAGAAACTCTAGACAGACAGTAGGTGGGAGGATACATATAAACTGAATCCAGTGTCAAACAAAAGCAGAAGTGTTTAGCTGTCCTTGTTCACAGCCAACAGACAGAATATGTCATCAGCCCTCTGTCCCCAGGCAGCTTTTGCTCTGTGGGAGAAGGAAAGAATAGGAGGAGCAGCAATTCCTGCAATGATCAAGTGGCCATGTGGCATCACCTATGAGACAAAAGTAGTAGTACAAAATACAATAGTTAAGCAGCCCTGATTTAACAGCAGGAGCCTGCACTACTCGCAGGCCTACAAGCCTCCCATTACCAGAACTAATCAGCACATCATTCTCCACATTAAAAAGGTGACGGAAAGAGCCCCGCGATATCATCTTCAGAGATATTTATGGTTTCTGAACGAGTCCATGATTTCAAAGAGAAAAAAATATAGTGGTTTTTGCAAGATATTAATTTGTGTTCCTCAGCATGGAAAAATCACTTGGAGCAATCAAGCGTCCTCAAATCACATATTGACCATTTCACTACTGTGGGCTGAACTCTAGATTTAGGTCTTTTTATGGTTTACAAACAATTCGTGGCTCTCGCTGAGATCACGCTTCACTCTGCGGGAGGAAAAAATCGAGGTTGCAGGAACTTATCAAAGTTATATTTCCAAGACAGGACAGGCCAGTCTGTTCCAAAAACATTTATTTTCTTTCATCTCGTGCAGTGAACGCCTAACCCATCCATGCTTCGTCACACCTTTAAGCTTAAACGGGCTGTCAAGCATGTGGAAGACAGAGCTCGGGACAAAAGGACAACTCTAATCAACGTAACTGATTGCATACAGTCTGCAGGATCCATTAACCACGTGAAGAGTTAGTAGTATTTTCAGCTACAACAGTTTTAACAGTCACACTAAAGTTAAGATGAGGATTGAGTAGAATGATCTAGCAAAATGGCTAGAATGAAATATCTTAGAGGGAACCTGGCATCTTGTCCAAGTCTGAGTGGTTAAACTGCCTTCCTATCACACTTTCCAAAAATCACGAATGATGTATAGGGTAAGGAAAGACATAGAGGCATGGAGAAGAATACTTAGGCAGACAGAAAACGTGGCGACAGACTCGTGGCTAAAGAGGGATAGATAAAATGTGGAGGCTGGAGAGTATAGTGGCAGTACAGTGTTTGTTGGATACGGTGATAGAAGGTCCTAAAGTCTGTGGAAAGGCTCAATTTGGCAGTGGTCATCCAGAGCTCCTCTTTCCCCAGATGGAGATGAAAGGCTGCTGTTTGGCCCAGCCTGAGCCGGCTAAGCTTAGATGCTCTGTAACATGGTAGAGAAAACACAGAATCCACAACAAGCAAGCCAGATCCAAATGACCTGCCACCTCCGCTTACCGTGGCAATGGAACAGCAGCACATTTTCTGGCACACGCCTGCATGTTCTGTCCAAAGCCGTGACCAGCTCCTGATTTCATGCTTCCAGAGACACGAGTCAGACAGGCCAGGAGCACCTGAAATGCTTCATTTCGTTCTTTCATTAATAAGCAGCACGTAAAAATTCATCCTTTAAATTTACTTTCTAAATCTTTTTCTCTGTCTCAGAGTGCAGGCTATTACTCAGCATCACATGGCCTGGTTGTCAAACAGAGCACATGGTCTGTAAAGCTGTTTTCAGGTTCTTTGTAATGCAAGTGAGCATGTCCTGCCCGCCAGTAACCAATTTAGTACCCTGTGTGCTTTGGAAGGGAACAGCCAAGGATCTCGTCCTACCTCAACAAAAAGAGAAAGAATGCTTCGTATTCAAACAAATAAAAGTCATCATTCTTCTCTCTGAGTTGCGCTTGCTCATTTTCTTCCTTTTACATCTGCTTCCTCTGACAGTGTTTTTATTTTTTCTTGGTAAAATGATGTGGAAATTTTAGTTCTGATGTAACTGGAAAAAGGGAGCTCTTCCAGTGGCAACAAATCCTTGTGTTTCGGTACTGTATCACTGCGGCACCAAGCCGGCTACTGGCCATCAACCACGACAAATGGCTGGAACCTCTCAGAGGATCCCTCACCCTGCTCAGCACAGGCAAAGTCCTCCCCCAAGCCTCCCTAATGTCTCCCACAAGTTAAACCGACTAAGGACCAGATGCTCAGGATTCCTGACATAAGGATGGAAAAATTTACTTTTAAGTTTGACTTTTCTTTTCTGTGATTCTTATCATATCACTCATAATATTTAGAGATTTGAATTTTACATATGCATTCGTTCTACACAAAGAGTGTATGGAAACAATAATGCAGTGAGCTCACAGAGGGCTTCACTGCAACAGTATCTGCATTTCATTACTCAGCGTCATTACCCAGGCATCACCTTCTCCAACATGGGGGTGTTCAAGAACAGAGAGAATAAGATGATTGGAATCACTCATTGTTGCAACCACACAAACATGCAGCCAAAGAGTTATTAGTGTATCTGGTAAAAGCATTGTCCCATCGAAAGATTTCCATGTGCAGACTCTTAATGTGTGTCGCCCACCTCCTCCACAGCTGTGGATGGCTGACCCACCCTTACCTTTGAATGCTCTGCGGGGGCCGTAAACTTTGATAGAACACGCAGGTACAGCTTGGAATAACATTGTTAACTTTAATAAGGTTAATAAAAGGGCAACAGGCTCTTAAGAAGTGCCTCCTCCAAAGTGTGTGTGTAAGTCTTTGGGCTGGCCTCAGATGTGTGTTTAAAGGGGCATCATGCAGTGATGGTAATGGCACATGGAGGTTTACTTGTCAGCAAGCTTGTGGCTAAGCAGCACTATTGGGATTTCAAACAAACCCGAGAGATTTACTCAAACTTATGACTGTCTCATTCAATCAGTTAAAACGAATCAATAAGGGCAAAGCTGGACACAATTTTTTGTATGTAATTCAATCAAAAAACAACATTTATTTTATTTTTGTTGAAAGATAAGTGAATTAAAATTAACTGTATTATAAAAAAATTGCCAAACATAAAAGGAAATGGCACCCTCACTGACTGGGAAAATGTTTTTCAATGTAACTTTGATTTAAAAAATTACAGATTACTGATTACAAATGACTCAAATCTGGAATTACATTTTTCAGACAGAACATAAAGTTGAAAGTGAATAACACTATGCAAGTTAAGTTGACTATATCTATACAGTGTTTATTAGATCACCACCCTAAGGAAGGTTTATGTTACAGCTGTCCTAAAACACTATTGGTAATTACCAAAAACATTCATTAAATATTATTTATGTTTTTGGGGGGGTTTATGTGTATTTTTTCTGAAACAAAGGCCATAATTTTGTTGTTTTTATGAAGGTTACAAAGTGTAGTGCAATCCTAAGTTCCCACCAGTGGACACTTCCTTCCAAGTACTTTTGTACTTTTTATATTTTACATTTATATTTATTATTGAAACTTGCACCAAGGGAGTGGCACTCCAATTTCGTTGTACTCTGTACAATGACAATAAAGGCTATTCTATTCTATTCTATTCTAAGTAAGATGGCATTGCCTCCCCTTTTCAGATCTGCCAAAACGAGATAGGAGAACACGCTACCTGTTGTCCATTTTATCCTCTACCCTATTTTTCATTTCTTTTTTCCAGTTACTAAGTAATACTAGTAATTTCCTCACATTCCTGAACAGAACACAGTAAATATGTAACTTTTAGTTTTAAAAAAGTTAGTTTTATAACACAATAATAAATAAATTATTAAAATTTATCATTTATACCACAATAACAAGAGACCTTGCATTACAGACATCTGAAACATGTAAAATTAGAGACAGCAATGCATCGCCCACTTCTGTCTCAGGGAGATTTGAAGATTTAAGTCTAGTTGTTCATCCTGATGTCTCCAGCCATAAGTCAAGAGTATCACTCCACCAGAAAACTGCAATCACACTGCTCCAGAAGCAGAGAGGAAATGGGGCTACATGGAGCAAACACCCACTCTCACTCCAGGAGGCTCGCTGACCTCTGAATGGCAATAACCAGACACTGTGTCTCTCAGGATCTTTGACCAGAGAGCAGACAGAAAGATCCAGCACTGTTATTACTGTACTGCACACCAAAAAAGTCTTCATACTGGAGTGATTGTTTATGAACCTGGTGACATTAAATTCCCATTTTTAAAATGACACAACTTTGCTAATGTTGGCTGAAAAACTACCAAATTTGCTTTGTCAAAATTTAGGTTCAGTTAAAATATTTCTGGAGAGGTGAGTCTGTTATTGAGGTTGGACGGACATCCTGCGATGCTATGATAGACAGAACAAAACACCCACATAGTGTAAAAGTGTGAATCTTAACTTCTCAGCTAATGAAGTTCAATAGAGAGATAAATAGTCTGCAGCACAGCAGACAGAGGATTAGCTGGCTCTGTGTGTCTGAAAAATCCCTGAGTGGGAGCTGAAATAAACCGAGGAGAGCCGAGCCAAACTGAGCGGAGGCGTAACAGTTATCTCTCCCCGACTGAGCGTACGTCCAAACTCCATCACAGCTGAACAGGAGGAGAAAACAGCAGCTGTCTGGCACACAGAAAGGACCTGGAGAGCAGCTGCATAGCTTTGTTGAAGGGGGGTGGTTACAGTGTTCAGGTTAAAAATCAGAGCTTTGACTTGGTGGCTGAACGTCCACGTGAAGAAGACTTTGCACAATTAAACGCTCATTTTGAATGGGACCTTTTATGTTCTTCCCTAGTTTATCTTTATCTTTTATATGGTCTTTGATACATCTTTGAGCACATAGGCCAAATCCACCTGCTGTTCAAATCTTCTGTTTGTGAGGGGCAACCAATCAGAAGTAAGCTGGATGTTGGTTTTAAAAGGTGGGGCAGCATAAATGACCGCTATTATATAAATAAGGGTTATTTTGTGTTGTGACTCATGCGAGGCAGTCTCACTGAGTCCAAGAATAAAAATATGGAGAGTCTTGGCTGCAGAGGTAGGATGTGTGCTAATGGGTGTACATGGCACCCATTAGCAGCACGTAAACATTGCATTACAGCACATGAAAGCACTGGGGCAGCAGCAAATGCTCCATCATAAATTACCTTCCACAAAATCCAAAAAGTCGACTGTTACCTAATCACCAGGACAACCTCTGCCGCACTCCCCTCAGTCCCAATTTAAGCGCAGCTTTCTAACATTTTATTGTTTTTCAAGTTTATTTTCTCACTATTTGGTTTCATTTATTGGACTTTTATTTCATACAGAGGTCTGCTGTTTATTTGGGCTGAGACGGGGAAAAAGAAAAGAGAGAGAGGGATGGTATGATCTTACATGTGCCCTCCATTTGTCTGCCCATGTGTTTGCTCTCCAAATAGTCCAATAATGAGCATTTTTAATAAAATCTACACACGCAGAGATTCTTAAACATTCTCCCACCCAAATGTGGTGATGAAATAGGAGATCTTCCACTAAAGAATAGTTTCTCTAGTGATAATATTTTTCTCACTGTGTTAAAGCCTGAGCACAGTACTTCATCTTCTGGGAGTGTGTGTGGTGAGGCTAAAGAAGGGAAGCTAATGTGCTGGCATAAGCTGTAACAACTGTAATTACTGGCAGCTGCCACATGTGAAGGAGGTATTGCTTGTCTGTATGAGCTGTATGCTTGTCTGTTGAAGTCCTGATACCATAATGCTTGGGCAGGTATTGACTGTAACAGCTATATAGGTGGGGAAGGATTGAGCCGAATGCGTTTGCTATTCAAATCAGAGCCATCAGGATTTTTTGTCAGATCCTCAAACTGCTGGACTGCAAGACTGCTCACTCTGCTACAAAGTGTTTATGAAGAGCGTGAACATTTTTCAGCTATGTGATTGGTGTTTTGCTGATCAATTTGACATGTTTTGAGATTCAGCATTGAAACAGAGTGATAGCTGAAGGTACAGACTGATGGCATTGGATGGAAAATCTCAAACAACACTATTAGGACTCTCTGTTATTTGTCACCATTACCTGTCAGTCTAGTAAGCCAGAGCTGGCAGATGTCTATCATATAACACTGTAGATATGCATGGTTGTGTGTTGTAACAAAAAAACAAAAAAAACAATCAGAATCAGAATCAGAATCGTGTTTATTGGCCAAGTATATGTGCAGACACATACAGGGAATTTGGTTCCGGTAGATGGTGGCTCTCAAGCACAGCAATGTAAATCTCACACACACACACACACACACACACACACACACACACACACACACACACACACACACACACACACACACAAGTGTCTATATATACACATTACACATACATACACAAAGCTATGTAAACCAACTATAAATAACGAATCTAAACTTATATACATAAAATACAGAAATGAATGAGGTGGAATGAATACTACAGGTGCAGTTGCAGTCTGGCAGTGGGAGCAGTGTGACAGGTCAACTGTTAAGAAGGGAGATGGCGAGGGGAAAGAAACTGTTCCTGTGTCGGGTGGTCCTGGTCTGCAGGCTTCTGTACCGTCTGCCAGAGGGCAGCAGATCAAAAAGTCTGTGTGCAGGGTGTGAGGGGTCTGCGATGATTTTCCCTGCCCGTTTCCTGGTTCTTGAGAGGTACAGATCCTGGATGGAGGGCAGGGGGGCGCTGATGATCCTTTCTGCTGCCCGTACAGTCCGCTGCAGTCTGCTCCTGTCCTGTTTAGTGGCTGCTCCATACCAGACTGTGATGGAGGAGCACAGGACAGACTCAATGACCGCAGTGTAGAACTGGATCAGCAGCTCCTGTGGAAGACTGTACTTCCCCAGTTGTCTCAGGAAGTACATCCTCTGCTGGGTCTTTTTGAGGATGGAGTTGATGTTGGTCTCCCACTTCAGGTCCTGGGAGATGGTTGTACCCAGGAACTTGAAGGTCTTCACAGTTGACACAGGGCTGTCTGATATGGTGAGGGGGAGCAGAGTTGAGGGATGTCTCCTGAAGTCCACTGTCATCTCTACAGTCTTAAGAGTGTTCAGCTCCAGATTGTGCTGACTGCACCAGAGTACCAGCCGCTCAACTTCCTGCCGGTATGCAGACTCATCACCATCTTGAATGAGGCCAATGACAGTAGTGTCATCTGCAAACTTTAGGAGTTTGACAGCCGAGTTCTTGGAGGTGCAGTCGTTAGTGTAGAGGGAGAACAGTAGTGGTGAGAGGACACATCCTTGAGGGGCACCAATACTGAGGGACCGGGTTTCAGAGGTGATCTCCCCCAGCCTCACTTGTTGCTTTCTGTCTGTCAGGAAGCTGGTGATCCACTGACAGGTAGCTGGTGACACGCTGAGCTGGGAGAGTTTGGAGGAAAGAAGTTCAGGCACAATGGTGTTAAAAGCCGAACTAAAGTCCACAAACAGGACCCTGGCATAAGTTCCCGGGCGGTCAAGGTGTTGCAGGATGTAATGCAGCCCCATGTTCACTGCATCATCCACCGACCTGTTTGCCCGGTAGGCAAACTGCAGAGGGTCCAGCTGGTGGCCTGTAATGTCTTTCAGATGGGCTAACACCAGTCGTTCGAAGGATTTCATGACCACAGAATGCAAACCTTTCTAATATAATGTAGCTGAAAGTTACAGTTTACAAAGATTAAATTAGATTTTTAGAAGTTACTTTATTGTAAGTCATTAACTTTTATATGAACAACTACTTGGCTTTTTGGAAAACAGTCTTAAAGTTAGATCCAAATGTTGGACTCTAAAAAAAACGTTTACAGGTTTATTTACAACAACAGAGTTCTCAAGTTTTTCTCCACAGAATTCTCAACAATCTCTCCAGCTTGTCCACACCCAGACATCTGCACAGAAGAGAGGTAAATACCAAACACAGGAGGCAACCACAGAGTAAACACACCGAGCATGAGGAGCTTAACCACTAATGTACTAACTAATGTAGTTAGCTCAACGACCAGGGGTGAACTGGATATAGAAATAGCAGCAGGTGAGTGATCACAGACAGGTGAGCTCAACCACCTCTGAGCCAGAAGGGGAGAAACGAGGAAAAGTCTTGTCCCTGAAACAGAAGAACTGAGGTTACTTAATCATATACAAACACATGTACACTCACCCACAAAGAAAATAACAAGATCTCTCTGATAAAAAAAAAAGACTCTGCCAGTCTGCAGTGGAAATCTCTGACTATATCTGACCAGGATGGCAAATCACCGAACCCA
The DNA here is from genome assembly GCF_900408965.1 of Simochromis diagramma. Lineage (NCBI taxonomy): Eukaryota > Metazoa > Chordata > Actinopteri > Cichliformes > Cichlidae > Simochromis > Simochromis diagramma. The sequence goes on along the minus strand of NW_024387503.1, from coordinate 998,691 downwards.
TGAGCATTCATTAAGTCCATATCCCTCCCGGTCAACCAGATATTGGAAACAACTTCGACGCTGCCTAATATTCAGAACCCTCCTGACCTTGTAGGCTGGCTCTCCATCAATGGCCCAGCTGGCAGGAATGGGGTTGGAAAGAGGGCACAACAGGCTGGATTAAACGGTTTTCAGCTTGGACGCATGGAAGACATGGAATCTTAAAAAGCTGACAGAGACAAGGGTTAATTCAGGCATCGACGAATGTAATTATTTAAATTAATATAATTTTAAACAACAGTCACCTTAAGGCAGTTTATATTGTAATGTAAAGAGCCTACAGTAATAGAGAGGACAAAAAGAGAGTTTCTTTTATTCGATCCGTGACTGAATATTTTTCATGGATAACCCGACTTTCTGACCTGGGATTTACAATGGTGTGAAAAAATGTTGCCCCCCCCTTCCTGATTTCCTATTTCTTTGTGTGTTTGTCACACTTAAATGTTTCAGGTCATCAAACAAATGGAAATATTATACAAAGGTTACATGAGTAAACACAAAATGTAGTTTCTAAATGAAGGTGTTTTTTATTAAGAGGTAAAAATCCAAACCTACATGGCCCTGTGTGAAAAAGCGATTGCCCCCTAAACCTAATAACTGGTTGGACTACTCTGAGCAGCAGCAGTTAAGCATTTCTGATAACTGTCAATGAGTCTTTAACAGCACTGTGGAGGAATTTTGGCCCACTCATCTTTGCAAAATTGAGGTAATTTGGCCACATCACACTACCACCACCATATTTTACTGTTGGTGTAAGGTGTAATGTTCCTTTTTTGAAATGGCACACACACCTTCCAAAAAGTTACATTTTTGTCTTATCAGTCCACAGAGTATTTTCCCAAATGTCTTGGGGATCATCAAGATGTTTTTTTGGCAAATGTGAGACGAGGCTTTCTTTTTGGTTAGCAGTGGTTTTCTCTTTGAATTGCTCCCATATGTAGCCTGCTCTCAATGAGTAACCATGCCCAGTTCAAGCTGTTGTTGGCAGTATATCAATAAAAATGAAGTGAATTGAAAGAGATTAGTGAGAGACAAAGGGATTTTGTTTCTGAAGTTTCTGATGAAGCACCAGTAGAAGTGGTGAAGCTTCTTCTGGGAGGCCAAAAGGAGCTACCAGATTTTCAAGTGGCCAAAGTAATGATTGAAGGTGTTTTTCCATTTGTCCCCTTCTTTTATGTGCGTGGTACACATTCTGTAGGTTAATTTTGAAGAAGATGGTGACTCCCTGCAACAGTTAAATTACAGAGAACAAGAGAGCCAGAGGATATTTAGTCTTGACAGGTATGTTCTTCAAACTGCTGAAATTGATGCATGTAAAGAGTGTCTCATCCTTCTTCTTCACAGTGAAGCTGATGGCAAGACATGAGGCAGAAGATGTTATCTCCAGCTAAGAGATCAATTATATATTTTTCCTTTGCCTCGCATTCAGACTTCATCAAGCTGTATAGGTGGCTGGTTGGAAAAGGTGCACTTGATAGTAAATCTATTGCACAGTCATAGTGGAGACATAGAGGAAGAGAAAGAGTCAAATGTTACAGAACACCTATTCAAGATCATGATACTCAACAGGCACTGTGGACAAATCTGAGGGTTTCGAAGTGGGAGAGTCAGGGTTCACTGGAGGAGAGGGAAGCTTAAGGTGGCTCTAATGACAGAAGACGCTTTATCCCAAAATATTATTTCAATAATGATCAGTGTTAAGGTAGTGAATTCTGAACCAGTGCTGACCAAAAACCAGGGGTGTGTTAGGAGTGTTGAATAAGTACAGACCGTTTTGCTGTATGTGATTACCCCAGAGAATGAGAGAGACTGGTAACTTTGTTTGAGTGAAAGCAGTTAACAAACACAATTTAAAGCTAAAACCTGAAGGGACTCTGGTGTGTGTTTCACAGGTATTCCTAATTCTTTAGCCAGTGTTAAATCCAAAAAACTCTGTTCTGCTCCATGCATGCTTGGAGAGAATGAGAGATCAAGTTAACAGCACTGGAAAATTATTATTCTTGGTAGGGAGAAGTTACTGTTTATTTTATCCGCAAGTATCCTCAGTTTTACTGAAGGGCTCTGTTTATATCGTGGTCAGAGAGGACAGTTCATTGATTCATGCCTCCAGCGACCAAAAGACACTCACCCGCTGGGCTGCTTCTTTACGTCTCTGATGTTGAGAGATGAGCTCTGCCGAGTTCCATCGATTGTTTCAGAATTCACGGACTCACGTCCTCCTCTGCTAAGTTCTTCCAGGGCAACTTAACTGGAAGTGGAAACTGTTTTGCGCAGGTCCCATGGGAGTTGAAGTCTTTCATTTGCTGTTGCTCACAAATGTGGTTTTGCATTCTCTCTATCTGCTAATTCACTTCTCAGGTAGTCTCTTAAACCATATAGAAAGGTGCTTCGGAGTGCTTTTTCTTCCCAACCACCTTCCTCTGCCACAGTTCTCCTACCCTGCCACAGACTGAAGAGCCTATGAGTGACTGCATCAGGGTTGGATCTCTTATACAATACACTTTTAAATTTAGCCAGACAGTCAACATATGAAAGATTTCAATGTGCCTTGAGCAGTCTTAGAACTATCTGAGGAATAGGTTTGACTATGCAGTTTAAAGACCAGAAAGCACTGGGTCAGGAAGCCTGCATATCTCTAACCAACCAGAGAAGACTTCTGGTGTTAGCAGAGCTCTGTCCAGAAGCTCTAATGGTGACAGCAGTGGTGTCAGTGGCAGCCGGTGGCATCCTCAGCAGCAGTGGTGATGTTGGCAGCAGAGGAGTTGCAGGCTGAGAGTGAGGCTGTGACTGAGAGGAAGGAGAAAGTAGAGAGTTGGCAGCTGACTGAGATTGTGAGCATAGGACACGCCGTAGAACTCACAATTTGGTAACTTAGTGGTATAGAACATCCTGTTAACCAGCAATGTGGTGTAACACCTGATCATGCTTACCCAGCAGTGCTCCTTGAATTGTGAGTCCACTGGTTTACTACAACAAAGATTTATTTACAACAAAGACGTTCTCTGGTTTTGAGCAAAGACTTTGTTTTGTAATGCCCAAGGCCAGGTAAAAAAACAACTCCACAGATTTTCCTCTCCACATTTCTCTTCCAACAATCTCTCCAGCTTGTCCACACCAGGACATCTGCACAGAAGAGAGAAAGCCAAATACCAAACACAGGAGGCAAACACAGAGAAACACTGAGCCTGAGGAGCCAGACTAAATTTATGCAGTTAGTTCAACAACCAGGTGCCATCTGTGTGTTACTTTGGTAGTTTTTTATCTGCTCGCTTTCATTTGCTTCCTCTTTCATTTTAAAATTTAGCTCCTCTTGTGATGTTTACTTTACTTCTCATCTTTGTCCCCATTACCCCAACCTTGTCATTACTGTCTTGTACGAGTTCTCCTGTGCCTTGTTATCCTTCTCCTTGTGAATTTACCATGGTTTTTCTCCCTCATATTTCTGTCTCCTACCTGTTTTCTCACATTGGCTCCTTGTTTACTTGGATGCTTCAGCAGTTTTTTGGTAGGCTGTCTCATCTTTCAGGTCTTTTTGTTGTTTTTACAAAAAGTCAGCAGCTTTGGTAGATACTCAATGGACAGTGCTCTCCACCATCATAGTAAAATCACCCAGTATGGGAATGTCTGCTGGAAAATGTATCCTTCCAGTGCTAGGAAACTCTGATGGTGTAATACTTTGCTAAGTGTGCAACACATCACACACAGTTATCTAATGCCACACCTCAGCATGACACACACCTTCCTCCACATGCCCCGTGTTCGTTCACAATAGTTTATCTCAGTATCTCAACTCTTGCATGCTTGAACTCACACTCACCACAATAAACTTTGCAATTTCATAATTTTTGTGCTTTAATTGGGGTGATTTTGGAAGTGGTGTTACACTGTTTGCTCACATGCTTTACAGATGAGTTAATTACTCCAACATTTACACAGCAGTTTTTAACAGAGGAAGTTTTAGTTAGGAAAACACAGTTCCATGCACACTAAATTAGTGTCTAAGTCGAACTAAACTGTAACCAGGCTCACAACATTTAACTACACCTAGGTGTAGTGCAATAACACTAGTCAAAAAAACTGGACAAATTGCCCAAATTGTTTGAACACACAATTATTTTTCAGCATCACTCTGAGGCAGGATATTTCTAATTTTAGAAATATTACACAAAGTCCCACATCAGTCCCACATTTTCGTTAATATGCACACTGAATGGCATATCCTTTTTTAACCTTGTATGGTGTTCGGGTCTGCGAGACCCGTGCCATTTAGAGGCCGCTGCCCCTTTAGGCAGTATATACCATCAAAACCTGCAAAATATGATATAAAGATATTTACACTTGATTATAACTGATTTTATTTTTTTTATAACATTTTATTTAAAAAAACGAGAAGCACATTAATTCATAAATGTGATCGAACAAAGGTAAAGGGAAAAAATTAACCATGTTTGCTGTTCACATGGCTCGTAATTGGGATGAAGTAAACATCTGTTGAGTAATTTTACATAACATTGTTTGATAGTGTTAATTGGAAAGCCAAAACTCTAGCGGGCGGGTCCACCAGACCCATGAACACTGGCTGAGTAACAAAAATACGAACGCCACACAAGGGTTAAAAAAAATGACTTAAAGATTTCCCACAGTGTTACTGGGGGGCATGATAATGCCATACAGAGTAAATATAAGGCTAAATATCATGTTTCTACAATTTTGGGGGTCAAGAACAATAACCTCAGATATATCTGAATTTAAAAGAAGAAGGTTAGAAGTCATCCAGGCATTTCTGTTATTCTCTTCTCAATATAACTGCACACTCTCTATATGCTCATTTAAAGCTGAGGAGCACGAGCCAAAGAAATTTCATTACGGATAAATGTGGCTACACTTTATCTGGACAATAAAACTTGAAACTTATGTCTTTAAGACATGGCTATAGTGTCATCTGGCTTAATGGGGGGACAAAGCGTGATATCATCTGCATAGCAGATGCTTTCTAATAGCGTTAATAGATATAGATTGGTCATATTTCATATTTCCAGGCCAAATTTAGGTATTGTAAATAGTAAGATTCCAAGATAAGAACAAATAAAATGGTTTTGAGTTTTCCCATTAGAGTGTAGAAAGGACAAACAAAAATTCTGACCTAACCGCACAAACTACTGTCTTTGGACTGTGCGAGGATCTGAGAGAGAACCCACACAAACACAGGGAGAACATGGAAACTGTATGTGGATTTTAACCTTCTTTACACAATCATTGTGTAAAAAACTATAATAATATGAAACTTCTATAATCAAATATATTCATCAAAACCAATAATTTAAGGCAAAACGAAGATCTTTTTAAAAAAAATAGAAAACTGATCACTTTCACATACAGATTTGAGATATCCTTGAATGTTCAAAACAGTTTTATTATGTCACTGGAAAAGCCTTTAAAACCAGAAAATGACAAATGTTAAATCACATTAGAGGAAAAAAAATTCAATACTACATTGCCTGTCACTGATCTCCAAGCTGGAAGTACATAATATATTGAAATAGATTCAGTCACACTGGAACATAGTAATAAGAGGGAATTAGTGGAATCTTCTATGAAAGCATTCGCAGGAGGAGGAGATTTTAATCAGTGGAGAAACTTACTTTTACAGCAGCAGTCATTACTTTATATTTTTTAACATTTTGCTTCCTTATTACATTTCAAAGCTGTCTCAAGTCATAACTGATCTACAAATGAGTTTCAGTGAAATGTTTGCTTTTTCTTGCACACTATGAATTCTACAGATTTTTCCATCATCCTCACAGAACTTCAGCTCCTAAATCAACAGCTTTATTATGATACCAGGAGTAATACTACCAGTATTCTGTGAAAACGTTGGTAGAACACCGGTCACTCCCTATGCCAGGCTAACCACAAGCATTTATGACTTCTCCCAACCTGTAACACAACATTCATCCATAATGCTCATTTGGTTTCACCTGCACACACAACTTCACGGGACCATGAAGGGGGAGAAGCAGAGGAGATGGGCCGGAGGAATCTTTACGTGTTTTATTTGGAAACCTGAACCCTTGCCGGTAATTGCCCAAAATGACTATAATCGTAATTGACGGTCTGGCTTTCTACTTTGCCTCTACAAATTTCCAGAACAACGGGACCTTCAGTTACTCTGTTAAAAGTCTGGACACAGAAACACACACGCTCTTTATCCATCAGCGTAAGACTTAATGTCTCTCCTCCTTTTGTCCTCATGCTGTTCGGAGCTTGTCGGGTCAAGACCTCTGTGTGTGCGTGCACAGTGATGTAGCCGCCCATTAAGCCAGTCTGAGAGGAGGAAAGCGTTCCTGAGGGGAGAGGTGGTGATTTCTGCCAGCTGTCTCTGTGATGACAAGTCTGACATGTTCCTCATTCTGACATCACACACACGCACTCCTCACAACTGGAAGGCGAGAGCACGGTGTATGTATTTTAACATCGTTTTGCTCTATGTTGTTAAACTGTAAATTCACAGCAGTATGCTTTTCATTGAGCTGGGCACAAAATGGAGCGAAAATAGACTTTGGTTTATTTTCCAACCGCAGTTTTACATGGTCCACTCGAGTGAAGAAAAAGTACCCTGAGGCACACGAATAGTAATTCTTTTCTACCTTGAAATTAAATTTGGGCTCCCCTTAAAGTGGTGGGCGCACCAACAGGCTATACTGACATTTAAATAAAGATGTATTCATTTTTCAGCTGAGGTCAGACTTGCATTCATACTCTTCTATTTGTATGCTGTGGAGCCACATAATAGCATGAATCAAATAAGTCCTTTAGCAAATTCTTCTAAATGACACATATTAGTAGTGTTGCTGATTGTGTTCCTCGCCTGAGGGTCCGTTACCTGGCTCATGGCCGGCTCCGGTGCCAGGCATGTCTCCTGCCGGCTACTTCCTGGTTCTCCTCAGACTGTGGAAAATGGCAGCGGGGTGTCAGAGTTAAGGAGCTCCTCAGAAGGAATCTCCGTGGAGCAGCTGAATCTGAGGATGGGCTTTATGCCATAGAGCCCTGCAAGAGAACAAGAATTTTGAGCCTACTTGTGGCAGAATAGATGTATATGTCTGAGTATGTGTTTAGGGATTACACTGGCATCTGTAACCATGGATATAAATATATATATTATAAAACATATATTTGTCTCTGTAGGTGAGCCAGTGCATGACTCACTCTGTGTGCATTGACAGCGCGTTCACAGTTTTCTTGAGGTGTTTACAACCCAACACTTTTTTCATAAGCTGCTGTACATCCTGCTTCATACATGATCAAACAACACCTTGCCCAGCATCCATGCTGTGTATGTACACATCTGAACACACACACACACACACACAGCTATGCCAGAGTTTGTTCAGCATCCAGCAGAAATGATGGAAACTTTATCTGCTGAGGGGAAAATAAGCAAGCAAATACAACAAACCTGTGAAATATCTAACAGGCGTGGAAAAACAACGCTTCATAAATAATGGCAATAGACCAAACAGCCAGATAGAGCAGGAAGAAAGAGATGTAGAGGATAAATAAAAATGAATGTGGCTCACTGAAATCTTCCACTGCAGCAGATGAACCTCCTGAATCACAACACAAGGAAAACACATAGTTAATGTGAATCAACTTGGACAATGCAAAGCATATTCTGTTCATTTCCGGCTCCACAGCTTAATTCCTGAATTCTAGTGAAGCCCATTTCTATGATTCATGGTTCAAACTACTTTTTTATTCTTCTCTTCATCATCTGTATGGGTTCTTCCCCAAAGTTTTAAGCCAGTTTTTTTCTGACTGACCCCTCATATTTTTAAACAAACATCCTGTGACTAGTTTGCTACTCTGTTAAAAAAGATCCTAATCAGCAAGTCTAAAAGACAGAAAATACTGAGATATTAGGTAAAACGGGCACACTAAATAGAAAAGTTAAACATTCGCCAACTAAACATTTCTAAACATTTCATTTTCATTTTAAGAGCTGCATGAAACCATTAATCACATTCCTCATTAATCAAATCATGATTAAGTGATGCTGAAATGTGCAGCACTTTGCACCATGTATATGTTGCAGGCACATAGTTTCAGATTAATATTATATTTCAAAGTTTTCCCTTCAGCAGACCCAAAAGACCCCTAGAAATCTGTGCAAGGTCCCCAAGTCCAGCTAGTTTTTTTGTATCCAGCACAAACGGTTTAACTGAAAAAATAGAGAATGGAAAATAATTCGGCTCTTTACAGCACGCAGCCTAATCAGCTATATGTCAGCTCCCGTGTGCTGCGGCCCAGTCAAACTGTAGTTCCTTTGGGTACTTTTAACATTTCACTTTACTGGAAGAAAATGCTATAATTAAACTCAAGTGGTGACATAAGCTACATTATGTGTGTCTCTCATGTTGATAAGTGTTGGCTCCTTGGGAACACTGAGTCACAGTGTGTAGTATTTGACTCAGAACCACTTGACCAGTGATGGGGAAAACCAAGACACCTGCGGCACTCCAGCTCACTGGTTCACTCAATGGCTAGGTGGTGTAAGCCACACACACATGAAGTCTGAAAAGAATTCTTCAAACTGTTAACCAGAACTTTATTATACAAACATTTCTGTAAATTAATTTCCTCTGCCCCTGCTGACAGCTGTGTACAAACACATGGAGAGGTTGAGCCTCAAACCTGCCAAGACATCAAGCCCACATAGAAAATATTACCACGCCTGTCTGACATACTGCGACGTGAACTCACCTCAGGGCCTAGCAGACCCCAGGTGGACCCTTGTGGAAAAAGCATCCAGACAATACAGTCCAGTATCAGAAAAAGGGATATTTTTCTTCTGGATTAAGACGTACAAAATATGGTGTATCCATCAAAGACCACTTAAGAAACAATCGATTTTCCAATGTGAGGAGATCTGGGAGATGAATTCAAAATCCTGCTACTATGTCACCGCAGATTTGACAGTCGTTTGCATGAGCTTTCAAAATGGTTAGGGACAATCGAAAAAACCTGAGGAAATCAGATTTAACTTCTGTTAAACCTTTTGTTTATTTCAATAAAACAGGTTAAGAGGATCAGCAGAGACGAGCAAAGGCACCTCAAGCCATGACCACAAAATCTCTCCAGCAGGCCAATTTTGAACAGGGGGACTAATCCTAACAGCCACTGAGCTCATGCCAAGAGCACTGACCCATGCTAAATCAGTTCAGTGTTTCAAAAGACAGGACTATGGCACGGTTTTGTCATAACCTTTGTGATTGGAATGACAGACTTTATGAAAAACAAGGGATGGAGAAATGGCTGTAGTGGGATTAAAGGGGGGGGGCAGATTTACTGTATGCTATGTTGTAAAAGGGGAATGACCACATTGTCCCTGATCGGAGGAAGGATTCATCTTTCCATTCATGGAGTTTTCTGAAGGCCAAGGATCATGTCGCAGGCCTGGAACACCTGAGAATGTTTACAAGCCCCAAAAGGATCATAATAGACAAACTTTAAGATTAGACAAAAAAAACATTCTCAACTGTTACAGTCTGTTCAGAAGTGACACCTTACCGTTTGGACAACGGTCAAGCTCTGCTTAATTGCAATCAGTTGTTCCATCGTATGTCCCTGTAAAACTTGATATCTTCACATGGTTCTGCCACCATCTAGTGGGAACTATTGCAACTGCAGGGACTGTTCGGCCTGAAAACCCAACCTGAAGGACCTTTCCTCAACAAAACACCTGTATGTATGTAAGTCAGAAGATCTTGCCTGCACGTGTTTTGTCGTGTTCAGTGTGTGAAACCTGAGGTTCAACAGATATTTAAAGAGAAAACATCTCTGGATGATGGATGGATGAGTGGAAAGATGGAAAGGTGTACAGACTGTTTTTCTTCTTCTCTTTTCAAAAACAATCCTTTCTGCTGGGCCTGCGGGGAGAATCGGTGGAACAATCTGAATCTCAGCTGGATGCTGATGAAGTTAGAGAGAGAAACAGTCAGGAGGTGAATGACTTACAGAGAAAAACACTCGAGTGCCTGAAACTTCTCACTGCCTATCAAGAAATGTAAAGTCTCTGTTTCAAGTTTAAAACTTGAAGACAGTTTTGTTATTTAATCTTTAGCTTCTTCTCCTCTTTCTTGAGCAGACAGGACATTGGAAGATCACTGCTCAAAGCAAATGGCCAAAAGACATCAAGAACTTCATCAGGTAAAGAAACAGGAGAAAAACGTGTCATCCTCTGAATGCTTTCTCAGGGTTCAACTGGGAGAAATGCTGTCTCCATCTGGGCCTGACAGGAAGAGCAACGACAGGACACAAGAGAGGTCAACTTTGCCAACAAAGGTCAGCGCCACTGAATCCTCCCCAGGCACCCACTGGGATGTTGGATTTTCTGTCTGTCCTGTTCTTCCCACATCAAGTAACAGCAAGGCCAGCTCCTGGCACTGGAGTTTACTGGGCCACCATGAATGACACTCGTCTCCACTGCGTAACTGATGACCATCCAAAACCAGCCCTGTCACACCTGCTCTGGTTACAGCTCAAAGGAGCAGTTAGCTCCAAAGTTATCCAGCAGCTCCAGTGTCTGCTGATCAGCTTCAGGGTTTATCTACACTGGTCCTTATATGACAGAAAATCTATTCAGCAGCCTGTGCAACACATGCTCCTTTTACCAACACCGTTCTGTCAGTTTCAGCATTGTTTTGTCTTAGGCCTAAATGATCTTTGGTCAAATTACGAAGATCACCTTTTATTTTCCACTGTGCTGGTGCTTTTGACTTCATGAATCCCTCTGATCTTAAGAAAAACAATTAAAAAGAACTTTACTCTCACAGTTTTCAAATTACTCTCAAATTACAATTTCACAAGCACTGCTGCAACTTCCATTCCTACATCAGTGATCCCAGCTCTAACTCATAATCCCATAATTTCTTCAATCCAACCATTGACAATCAGAAATTGTATTTTTTGCTGTCACTTTAAACTTCACATGTCACCCTATTGAGGCTGGGATTGGCTCCAGGCCTCCTGTGGCACCTAATTATATAAGTGGAAGGTGGATGGATGGACGGATGGATGAACAGATGGATGATTTGCCTTTCTCCAAAACACAAGGTTAGGGTTAGCACCTGTGATGCATCTCACAGGGTTTACGGTAAGACTTGGGTCTGTCTTTTTGTTTTCCTCCTCCAACATCATAATACATCTTCTGTTTCTTGCAAAATAGTGGACCATGCATTGATAGGTAGAAAAATATTTTCCAGAATGTTCCTCCCAAAAGGCCTGATAATAGACAAATAGTACTGAAATTGCCTAGTTCCTAGTGAAAAACTCATTTTGATTGTGTCACATTTGTAGTGCAACGGAAAAAAATTAAGATAGATTTTTCAGCCCAAAGCACATCCAGCACCAGAAAGGAGAATCACAATTTAGTCAGTAATTTAAAACAGATTTTAGGACTAATTCCAAATGGGGTTAAACCCTCCTGCCTCTACTACCTCCACATCGTTGGCAGCTAAAGATTAACTGTGAACCAAACCAGCCTTTTAATGTCTTTTCCCTCTTTTCTTAATCTTTCTGGTTTATCCAATTATATAGGTGTGCAAAAGGGAACTGCGTGAATATATAATATATATATATATATATATAAACAAAACAGCAACGCATTCCCTCTAACTCCAACTATCATCTAAATCCACTCTACGAGTCCTGTCTTTGCATCTTAATCCATTCCCCACCACAGCATAGTTCCGCACTCTTGCAGCATCCAAGGCCACAGACTTGCTGAGGTATTAAATTTGCAGACAGTAATCAACAGCTGCATGCTGAAGGGTACACTATGTTGTTTTTGCTTGCTCTTGTGTGTTCCCATAAAGGTCAGTTATGATAGCAGACAGCACACAATCTTCAAGTCCACAAAAAGAGGTTTCCAAACATTAGTCCTGTGATGATGTTTAAAAAGAGGGAGGTTCTGCTACAGACACTGAAGATGAGAGATTTACAAGCTCGTGGGTTTAAAACGAGGAATAAAGCTGTGCTTTTTATGGAAAACTGTGTTTTTTTAACTTGAAGCCCCATTGGTAAGCTTCGGTTTGGGGTGTTGGTATCGGGGCGACTGTGAAGAAAGAAATCAATTTGTATTTCAGCTACTCTACATCATACTGACTTGAAGGAACCACAATGTGCAAAGTCAGACAGACAGAAGTAGATAGAGTTACAGGCGATGCACACAAGCATACATGACACACTTGTAAGAGCATAATTGCAGCTTAACCAGCTGTGGTAAAGGCGAACATTCATTTACACACAGTGGAACTCCATTTCAATGAGCTGTGCATAATTGCAGTGTATTAAAGCGTGGTCTTTGGGAATTTTTATCCACATGACATTCTGAAATGGAAAGAAAGAAATTGAGAAATCCTTCTGATGGCAGCCCTCTGCCGTTTTCTGATTCTTCTGTGGAAAAACACATTGTTGAATAATGTCTTTCTCCTGCCTCGCTGTGGCCCTGCCAAAGTGTCACCACGTCCATTCCTATTAAGCATGAGGCACGTGGCGTTGGCGGGACAGGGTTGAGTTTTCTGGAGCGTGCCATGCGTCTTCTGCTTAATAGCCGTTAGCTTTATGAGGGATCGGGGCTGCTTAAAATAAGTCTTGGCGGTACCTGGCACGGTTTGTGTTCCTGCAATGACTGACTGCTATGAAGGAGGAGAGGAGCAGTAATAACAATGCAATGAGCAATAGGAAGAAGTCCATGCATGCATATAAACAGCGTATGGAAACAGATAAGCAAATGTGGAATATCGATGTAAACCAAGATGTAGAAGAGTTCATATCAACAAGGGCAGCATCCTTGTGAGCTCTCATCTCTCGGGCTCAGGTGTGATTTTTTTGACAGCTCAGACAGAATCAGCACTCAGCCATGTGTTCCTCATGATTCTCTAGTTTTTCCACATAAAATACTTCTGCTTATGTATATGTACACACATGAACACATACATGCTATACAGATATAAATCTGTGTTTAGGTCAACCTGTCCTTACAGAGTGCTTAGATATGTGAAATCATTCTCTCCTTACTTAGTGCACGCCAAGAAAATCAACATGAGTCTACTGTATTTTTTATTTCCTATAGAAAACTACAGTAAATAACTGGTAGGTTTTGAACTTCGCACCAGATCCTCACACTTCCCGTGTTAATATAAGCTCTTAGTTACAAGGTTATCGTATCAATCAGTATGAACTGTACGAATAATGATAGAAAGTGACAAAAGTCACTTTGTCTACACAAAAATCATTTGACCACAGAAATAGATTTGAGTAAGCCAACCAGCCAAAAATCTACAGGAATACAGGATGATACCCACCCGCCAGGTGTGTCAGCTCACCTGAACAGACCTGGAAATCAAGTTTCTGCCTAAGGTTTGACTGTGCTTCTCCCTCTTTTACTTTAGACGAGATCGGAGGTGCTCAGGGTGGTATGGCTGTAAGTTAAATAGGGGTGGCTGTAGCTCAGGAGGTAGAGCAGGTCATCTACTGCTCAGAAGGTTAGTGGTTTGATCCCTGGCTCCTCCAGTCTATATGCCGAGTATCCTTGGGCAAGTTGCTTTCTGATGCATCAATGAGAGCATGAATATTAGTAAAGAACAAAATCTGAATTGGGTGAATGTGGCATGTTGTATAGAGCGCTTTGACTACTCTGGGGAAGTAGAAAAATGCTATATAAGAGTCAGACCATTTACTTAACACTACAAATCAATAGTGAACAGACAGGGAAGGTTTTATCCAGTTTGACCCCCAAAAAAACAAAAAGAAAATTATAAAAGACTTTTTGAGAAACTGGAATTTTTCATTCCATTTGTGTTGACATACAGTTTAGTTAAACATGTTTTTTAACCCTTTAAAGCCTGAAACATGAAATCATTTCAGGAAAATTCTTTTTTTGTTTTGAGATTATTGAACAATTTCACAAATTTGTTACAAAATGTATTGTGCAATTTATTTAGATTTTTCAAGGGAAAAACTGACACTGATTATATACACTAGATGTCGATACACCATATATATCTATATATATCTATATATATATATCTATATATGTATCTATATCTATATAGATATAGATATAGATATAGATATATAGATATATATAGTATAAAAACACTGTAAACTCCAAATATGTCCAGATAAGGTGTTAAGTAAAGTTAAGTAAAGCATGCTACACTGCAGATGTCTTTTAAGAATGTGATGATAAAAAATAATCACTAGATGGCGCAATCAGCCCACTGAAAATCTAACACCCAAACCCTGTATTGGAGAATGGTAGGTACCTTGGGTTTACATTGCAGCTTCAGTGTCTGTATTTTTGTGTTCAGACATCAGTAATCTCATCCACTGCCTTCCACGCAGGGCCCCTTATTCCTAATGATAGGAAGGGGCCACAGAGGAGACTGTTTAGCTTTTGATCCTCATATAGTTAAGGTGGCACACAAACATATATATATATATATATATATATATATATATATATATATATATATATATATGCAAAAGACAACAACAAAACTTTAATTTTACAGTGTTTATTTATCGGATAAAGTAAGTAAAATTTCACCGTTATTATTGTCCGGCTGGAAACAGCAGGGATGTCAAAATTCAGAGGCCATATCCACCCGAGGACCGAGGCCTTCGCGGTCTAAGTGCGCCGGGTCCTCCGAAAGCCAGGTAGGCTGAAGTGAGCGACTGTGAAATTGGACGGTCAGAATTACGTCACGAGCTCTCTCGGTGGAGATAAACTCTGCCGTCTGCTGCTTGCTATCTAAAATATAACCGGACTTTGGCGCAAATTCTCGACCATCTCACACTTCTGTTTAATCGGTTTTCTGTTTGACGTTTATTCAGTTGTGTGAAATACTCAGGAATCCTCCAGAGGGCTTAATAAAGTTTTATTGACTCTAATCATCTCAGCCAACCCGATTTACTCACGAATAAATAAAACACTGAAAAAAGCCAGACAATAACATTTTTAAGTTATCTAAGTGACTTATCATGTTTAACCTGAGTAGCGAAAAACCGCGGGGCTTTGCTGCTCTCGCCGGCTCAGATATTTAAGGTTTACACACCTACATTCTCGCCTGAGAATATGTTAAAAGTATATTTTGCGACCCAGAAAGAGTAATAAGAGTAATATTAACACTAAGTAGCTGCCGCACGATGGGAAAATGTTTTATTCTGTTTCTTTAAGTTCCCCCAAGAAGTATGATAAATGTTTTTTTATGATAAATTTGTTAATACTTTTAGCTAAATTTTTTATCCATAAATGTAAGTTTACTAACAAAACACCATATTTCTGTCATTATTTTAAGGATGTGGAAATGTACATACAATCAATATCAGACTCCACCAACAAAAAGGCTCTCAAAACAATATATGTATGTAAATTTTTGCGTGTATTCTTATAATTGTTACCTTTTTCTTTTAGCCTTGGCTTTTTGTGTTCATGTTCTGTTGTTTTGTATACTTCATCTGTTCATATGTTGTATACTCATTGTTTGTTAAATAAAGTTTAAAAAAAAAAAACTAAATAGCTGCCGCCATTGTTGGAAACTGGAATTGGCTGGACCGTGCTTTGAATTCTGGGATATGGTTTTTCAATTTTGTTGTCTGGATGGAAAATCGGGAGAAATTCGGGAGAATGGTGGCTCCGGGAGATTTTTCGGGAGGGGCACTCCCGGAGAAATCGGGAGTGCCCCTGAATGAATTGCATGCCTTAGACCCATGCAATAAATTTTTCCCTACATTTACAAAAAAAAACAAAACAAAAAAAACGGTTCTGCGGCTCAGAGAGCGTGTAGCGGTTGCTAGGCAACAGTTTCTCGTTTTTTCTTTGAGGGTGGGCGGGGTTAAACGCAGATCAAATGACATCACATCCAGGGATCAAAGGAGTAGTGACGTCACAGGCAACTTGTATCTATATATAGAAGGCAAGGCAACGTTCTAGACACACACACCGCTTGTGTTGGGTTCAAACGCAGTTACTTGCTTAATAACAAACCTAGAATAACTTTTCACGAAGCAAAGAGAAATTTAAACACAATGAAAAATATAAAAGCTAGGAGTAATCTGGATAATTGTACAACTGATGACACAGTAAGTGCTGTGAAATCACTTGTGGGCCAGTTGTTCGACAACATTACAGCGGAGCAGTGGGACGAGTTTCTGTTAGGTCGCGCAGACAAGGTCACCACACAACAGCTCTCTAAATTTGTGGCAAACATGGTGACCCTGTGCTCGCAGCCGACAGCTGCAAACCAGGGGTCTTCCCAGGCCACCCCTGCACTTGACGTCTCCTCTGCCACTGCTGGCAGAAAAATAGTCAAGCGAAGGAAGACTGCACGTGGCGGTGGGTTAAAGAAAAAACTCAAAAACCCGTGGATGCGCTGTAGGCGTCAGTCAAGTTCTGTCAGCTCCGCAGACGGAGTTGAAAGCGCCATAGAAAATCCAGTCAATGTAACATCTTGTGATGTTCCTATGGATTACACCGTACAGTCAGTCATTGACGGTGTGATTTTTCAGGCCGAAAAAGCAGCACATCTCTCTGCTGAAAATTACAAGAAAGAAATGTTTGACAAACTCTGGCCTGAGCTGGAGTCTAAAGATGTAGAAATCGCAGAAAATGTGGAAACTGTCATTTTCTCTGACATCTGTAAGGAGCTGGCTATTCCAGAGCATGCTGTTTTCTCCGCCATGGTTTTAGACGAAAAACACCAAGAAACGATCATTTCTACATTCAAAAAACACCTGGTTCCATCTTCTGAATATACATCTAGTTCTGTAAAAGCTCCAACCCCACAGAAATCCCCTGTTAAACATGAAAGCGTGCCGGCTGAAAACAACTCTGAGGATAAAATATGGCTGAGCAAAATTATTCAAACTGTGTTTTCACAGTTTGCTAAAATATCAGTGTCCCCCTCTTCCGATTCTCTGCATGAACGTTTGTTGGAGAAGGTCTGGGCTGAAATCCAGAACATTAAAGTGCCTTTAGGCCCAGAAGTGCTGGAAAAGGTTGCCAAGGACATTTTCAGTGATCTAAATGAAAAATTAACTGCTTTAGACGAATCACTGAGTGACACCACAGTTTTTTGTGTGTTCAAACAACACCTATTGGCATTAACAGACACGTGTGAAGTTGAATCACGTGAAAAAGAAGAAAAATACAGACTTTCTGTGGAACTCTGTAATGGGGACGTGATTAGGTGTGCTTTTGATAAGGCAGGCGTTTTCATGCCCCCAGACAGGATTGAAGCCATCCAAAACAGATTTACCACTGTAGTCTGGAAAGAACTCAAAGAAGAATGTGTTAAAGTTCCATTGGAGAACTTTAAAAACCTCAGCAAGCTGGTTTACAAATCTCTTTGCAAAAAGTATAAAACGCCTGAGAACGTTCTCACGTTCATGCAGTTACAGTACCCAGTAGTTGAGGAAACAATCGTGGACGTGTTCAAAAAACAAATAGCAAAATTATCTAAGAAACCAGGTTCCATCCGCCAATTTTTATCATCTGCACGCAATTTTTTTTGCCGGAGCAAAAGACACAACAAGGTTTCTGTAATGTAGGGAAATCAACTGAAAAACATTTCTTAAAAACTAATTGGAGCCATTTTTAAAATCACAATGACTCTTTAATTAATTGGATCATTTATGAAACTCCGCGGACCGGTCGCGACAGATGGCCGTCCCCTCACTGAGCCTGGTTCTGTCGGAGGTTTCTTTCTCTTAAAAGAAAGTTTTTCCTCCCCACTGTCGCCGAGTGCTTGCTCAGAGGGGTGTGTCTGCTGGGGTTTTCTTTTTAACACTGGAAGGTACCAAACCTTACAGTAATACATTGTAAGGTTTCCTTACAGTGTATTACTGTAAGGAAACCTTACAGTGTGAAAAGACCATCATTTACTTTCCCTTACAGATTGAAGTGAACTGAATTGAACAGAAAACACAACTAATTCAGCGCTTCAAGTTAATGTCAATAAAAATGTTTACATTTCATGCCCTGATTTCTGTTTGATTTCATTGTCTGTGAGTTGAACAAATTCATTCATACCAACTTCGTGTTTCATTTAAACGTGTAACCTATTTTTAAACCTTTCAAAAATCTGAACATGGCAGAATACCGTTTAATAAAGCAGAATGTGATATTTTGTATCTGACTTATTTCAAAACATACATTGATTCATGTGTGGAAGAAGACAATGTAGCATTTTTTAAAGGAGAGAAAAGAAAAGAGCCAGCTGAGTCTATTATTGTTACCAGACAAGAATATAACTGCACCAAATTTTGGAAGATTAAATACAAGAAATTTTAATCTTTTGACAAAGTGATTAAGTGAAACATTTTGGATTTACTGTTTCGAATGATGAGATTTTCTGAAATGTAGATATATTTAAAATAAATACATTTTTAAAATAGACATTGAACAGGATACACTTCCTTTTCAACATGACACCCACCTTCAGAAGGCATGTGACGCTCCTTATTGGCCCACAGTTTTCACTGATCGATGTCTCAGGCCAAAGGGTTGAGCAATGAACCATAACGGCTCTGTAAGCACGTTCACTTATTCAACCTGAACTAAACTGAGAGCAAATTTTGGCTTTTAGGGAGAGGTGAAAGAGATACCTGTAAAGGAAAGAGGAGATGTTGATTCAAAGCAGAAGAATATGAACAAATGAGATCTTCAAAGTTAACGGAACCCAAGCTGATGAATGATTCAAATACGTTTTTATCCCAATGAGCTTGTTTAATTGGTTGTTAAAAGCCAGAATTGTGATTTAAATCATAATTCAATTCATCTCCCAGCTCTGTGATTAATTACTGGATTATTAAAAGTATACTCATCACTTCTTGTAGCACAACAATAAACTGTGAAAAATGAATGAATGAAAATCTGTGGTCTCAAAGAATCACCTGTTAGGACATTAAACATTCTTGAGCTCGATATGGCCAATTTGTTTGTGTTGAGCTTATTCCTTGGTCATTTGGTGAAGAGGGTTCTGTGTGAACCTTTGATGACAAAAGTGCTGAAATTAAATTGTGCGTTTTTATTTTACTGTGAATGAGAAACAAGAAGTTGGTACATGCAAGAATGAAATGTCCCCAGTAAATAGAACAGAACTGCCCTTTTGTCACGGTACTGGCTTAACCATCATACACCCTCTCTGTGCTGTTTGAGTTTTTGGTTTTGTTGTCTGTATTAGTGTAAGAGTTTTCCAGCAATAAAGCTGCCGTTTTGACTTTACTCCCCATGTACAAGTCCTGGTGAGACCTTTACTGTCATTGTACATGTACAACGAAATTGAGGATGCTTCACACCAACTGCAGGAATAAAATATTCATTGTAAGACAGCAGCAATTTAAAAAACAAAAACAGAAATGTATACAAAAGGAGAGAGGAGCACACATTTCACTGTAAGGTCTAGTCCAACGTAAGATCACTAAGTTAGGACAACTTAGTCATTGCAAGTACACAGTAATAAGAATAACCCGATTAATCTCAGTGTGAAATACCAATTGTATACCCACTAAACACCAAGTGCTAATAAATTAAAAGAAAACTTTTTTTTCTTACACAAATTAAATGCAACTAGATCACATGATGTTTTTTTCTCATATTTCTAGATTAACACTGCAAATATAATTCAAAAATAATTAACAACACTTCTTGTAATGGAGTTAAAATCCAAATTTTATTTTCAAAACAAAAAATATATCAGCCAACATACTGGACACTGTTCTGCTGCACAACAAACAATATATTGCCACTATTAGACCTTGTGTTATTTCACTATATTTTAAATGTTATCAATTTTATATACTATATTTTTAGTTAGACAACCTGAAACTTTAAGCTTACAATGAAACTTAGTCTCAGATTTAATTAATCTGAAACTAAGTTTAAGCTTCCCATAACTTTGTATTGCAAGTTACATTACCGATATAGTCTATATAAAATGTATTGTTTAGCTACAAATGCAGTCTGTAGTTCAAACGCTTTTTTTGCATTCAAAAAACAGAAGCTAATATTCCAGTCATGGCATTACTGCCAAAACGACTGTCATGGATTTAGGTCGTCCAAATATAAGTTGATTCTGTTCATCTGGACGTACGCTACGATACGTCCAGATGATACAGTAGTGAGGAGTAGATTTCTTCACAGTAGATGTCATTCTAAAAGTGCGGTAACTACGTTTTTAGGATATAATCCACCCACTGTTATCATCGTCAATGCCCTGTACCAACACAGAGCAGAGCAGCTACTTGAACGCTACTCTAACAGAGGTCAATTATCTTATTAATAATTTTACCTCCTCACTATTTATGACTGGTGAGCAGAGCTACAACATCAACTCATAAAAGATCACTAAAGTGAAATTACACAAGATGAAAAATGACAATATATGAATTTCCTATGAATTCAGTATCATGTGAGCCCTTAAATGAAAGTCTTTCTCGAAGTCTGCTTTTCCTGAGCTGTAAAGGACTCAGTCTCACCTGTAGCTCCAGGTCTTATGAACCTGTAGATGTCAGTGTGGCACTGTGCTGCATTTCTCCTTTTATCTCACCAAAAAGCTGCTCTCACTGTAATGTAACATACTTTAATCTAACCTCAAAGTCATGTTCCACAAACATTTTCCTTGTAATACAGATCACTATGAACATCTTAAAGGATATTACTGTATATCTGACACGTAAAATATCAGAAGGAGGGAAGAAAATCCTCGGATTTGTCACAGTGTCCCCTTGTCTCTCTTGTGGAACAAGTGGGTATATTTTAGAGAAGGAGTGCTGAGACATACATCAGAGGGTGTCAAGTAAATTTGCAAGGGAAACAATTACAACTTGATCTTTGGCCACGAGGGTCATAAGAAAAACAGTTAATAATGCTAGTACTTTAAAACACTGGTTTCTCTGATGAATTTAAATTCCAAACATTAAAAAAGCGTGCTGATAGACTTTACCTAAAGCAGACCGTAAGGTTTGATGCATCATTAAAGTGCAGCTTTACAAACAAAACAACAGAAGCACTCGTGCAGATTCAATACGCACAAATATAGAATAGATTAGAATAAAATAGCCCTTTAGTGTCATTGTACATGTACAACGAATTTCTGAGTGCTCCACACTAACTGTGACGGAATAAAATATAAATTAGTACACAAATTAGCAAACAACAGAAATATATACAGTCAAGAGAGATATATACAAAAATAAGAGAAAAGCCCACATTAAAGAACATCATATTCATTGATGTGCAAAGGTATGTATGAGGAAATTAACATAAATAAAACTGTGAATGGTCTGATTCTTATATAGTGCTTTCCTACTCAAAGCACTCTATACAACATGGCTCATTCACAAGCACTTCTATACACAAGTGCAAACTAACCTGCATTCACATCGGAGGGCAATTTGGGGTTAGTATCTTGCCTAGGGATACTCGACATGCAGCCTGGGGAAGCCAAGGATCGAACCAACGACCTTCCGATCAGTAGCTGATCTGCTCTACCACCTGAGCCACAGCCATCCCTGTGAAGAATGCGTGCAGACAGCAGATCAATTATGAGTACAGTGGATAAATAAATGTTATGTGACTCGTGTGCATCAATGCAGTAAACTTCAATTCTATTCTATTCAACTTGTAATTTCTAGTTAAATACTGAAATCTGTCCTGACAAGAGAAGCACCTTTGAGCTTTCATCATTAACATTGCGCTAATTCCGTGCAACAAAAGCACAGAAACAAAACACCCAAGCAGTATTTTTAAGTTCCAACCTGTGTCACCATTTATGACATTTAGTTTTCTATATGGGGTTACAGGTGAGAATAAAGAGCCATGCAAACTCGGTCCAGTTCGTTCAAAGTTGTATACGTGTTTGTCCTCTACATCATCCCTGTCCTGAGTCTCAGTAACGTGGCTCCATTCCTGCTGCAGTGTGAGCGCAGTTACCTTGTCCCGGCTCCCTCCTGAGTCTGAAATACTACTCAGAGTTGCCAGCTTGTGAAAAACCCCTTTGGCTGGTATTTAGTCCTTCCGTTTGGAACATAATACTGCAAAGCAATATTATAACTAGTCATTAATGAAGCCTGAGTAATTATAAATTAGTAGACCTGAGTACAGATTATCTTCAAACTTGAAGAGTTGGCTGGATTTGTACAAAGTGAAATGGTTGGCAATGAACAGATGCAAGGATATCACTGTTATAGCCTCATGCAGTAAAGAGCATGTATGCTGTATCACAAGACACAATAAGATGACTGATCAAGGTTTTCACTACCTCATCGATACGAGGCATTTTGTAGAGGGTCAAGCAGCTGTGGCAGTTGTTTGACTTCAAATGACAACTTTAATATCCACATTTAACTTTCAACTTTTTTCTCAAAATGAACATATTTTTTTCTTAAATCGGTCCTAATACTCTGTTGTAGGCACCTGAACTGTAAAGTAGGAGCTCAGGATTAAAGTTCCCTGTTGAAATCGAAACAAGAAAGCCAACAAATATACACTCGTCGATCAAGGTAAAGCAGTTTATTTGAAACCAACAGATAGAATATATCTGAAAGACAGTTCAGACAGTTCAGTGAACAGTTTTGTTATTAGAGCAGAAAGTGTAGGAATTTTTTTTTCTAACAATTAAATGGTCCAAACGAAATTTGATAAGCCTGGAAAAACACAGTTCTTTAAAGTAACACATTACATAACTGCGCTGATCATTTTTGTATAGTCCCGCTTACATATCCAGGGGTGTTGCTGTGATCAGTTTCTAAAAGTGAATAACTCAGCATTCCTGTTAGCCATGTACAGTAGTCGGATGCTGCGCACACAGCCGGCAGCAGCTTCCTGAAGCTCCTCGTCATCGGATCCCATCATGTGGATCAGTGGCTGTGGAAGTATACAGGACAGAGCTGACAACCAGCAGAAGAATGTATTCCCAACAAATCTCATTTACTAAAGAGTGCTTCTCAAAAATGAATTAAAACACCAGAAACACATCACATTTCAAAGCATGAGATGCATTATAATAAACCAGTCCACACATCAGTGTGGTTAGCAAAGAAGCAGAGGCAAGGCATTCCTAGGATTTTCCCAGAAAAACCAGAAGACGAAGTGAGCTAGCCTGTGGGTGAAAAAGCTGTGAACTTACAGAATAAGTCCAGTTAAAATCTAAAAAAACTGCTGTTCTTCTACTTATAACCACATTATTTTGTAGAAAAATACAAAAGCAGTCTGCTCAGTGTCGAGGAGTGTGTGTGAAACATTTGTGTTTCATGTGATTAAAATCCAAATATACATTATGGAGTAGTGTTGCAACTCTTAACTGGTACATTAATAAGGGCAAACATAGACACAGATTTAAAAAGTATTTCTTAAATTGGCACATTCTTACCACCCATTAAAAAAAATCTAATAAAAATGTAAGTCTAAATGGAGGAAACAAAAAAGCAGTTTGAATGTGACTGAATTTTGGAGTCAGATATCTAGGTACCACAGCACTGTAACTGACCTGAACTACTTCTTTTTCATGCATGGTAATACAGTTGTTGGGATTCCTTGACAGCTGATACAGGGCCATGGCTGTGCTCCGCTGTACCGAGCCTTCTTTCGACTTAAGGTTACGCACAAGTGGTGCCACAGCTCCAGCCTCACCAAATGATGCCCTATTGCTGCCCCACATGCAGCACTGTGCGATGGCATCAGCAAGATGGTGACGGAGCCTGTCATGAGTCTGGAGAGAAATAAGACGCTACTGAATCCCAGAGAGCATTTTTTACATTGCCCAGAACAAGTTGTGTCTACTAATGCACCCCTCATTAGCTGGATTCATACAGCAGTGAGTGATTAAAGAGCACCTAAACTCAGCATAAAGACGGTATATGAATACTGACAACAACACTACAACCCTGTTGTTTTTCTCCAGCAGTGAGGTGTTCTTACTGTGTTAGTCAGCTTGGCCAGCGATGGGACGACCCCGAAATCAGTAAGGATTGCCAGATTCTCCTCATCTTTGGCTATTTTGCAGATGGCAGCACAAATACTTGCCAGCACCTCATTGTTTGTTGAGCTCAGCAATTTAACAATCAGTTGGAATCCACCGATGAGCGAGCGTGCAGTTTCTCCTGCATCCTAGAGTCAAAAAGTCTGTTATTAGCTGCAAACGAACACAGAAGATGATCAATAGGGGAGCGGTCCTAAGAATCCAGTCCAGTGGATCCAGTGAATAAGTACTAACAAAGCCCGACCCTGTTTCCAGAAAATATCAGGATGCCTTTTAAAATGTAAATAAAAACAGCATGCAAGCATTTACATTTTTTTTCTTTTTAATTTTAATTTTTATCTATCTATCTATCTATATCTATCTATCTATCTATCTATCTATCTATCTATCTATCTATCTATCTATCTATCTATCTATCAACTTTCAAATCACTGAAGTGGACTCTGACAAACAACACGAGTAACTGATGCTTAAATTATTTTCTGTGTTAAAGCTCAATTTAGCTGGAATCTACACTGGTCCAAAATATGGATAGGCCTTGCTAACCACACAACTTAGCATAACCTTGTTCAAATATTGGCACACAATAACAACACAAAAATGTCCAAAATGCTGAGCTAGAGGTTTAAAGGTGGTAGTCCACTGGATTTGGACACAGTGGGTACATCAATATTTAATTTACAGCATTTCATAAGTTTATATGTTTTCTATGCTTTTAACATACCACGGTTACAAATGAATACAATGTTATTCTGTGCATGGTTGCTCTGTCCTCTGAGCTACAACCACCCCAACTGTGTGCCTCTGGAGCTGGTAGCATGTTCAGAGAAGATTTTCAGCTGGGAAATCAGAAGCCATGCCACAGGATATTACTCAGTCTGGCAAAAACACTGCAGAACTCTTTGATTTACAGGATAAATATGTGCTTCACTTCACACAAACAGGAGACACAAAAGACCCAGTTTTAAGTCACAGACAACTAAAGAAATATATACCTCTGCATTTTCAATGCATGCACAAAGAGCCCAAGCAGCACTAGACTGAACATCTGCACTGGGGTTTTTTAGCAGCGACCACACCAGACGGATTCCATCAAGCTGGTCAATGATTCTGAAGAGAGAGAAAGACATGGAAGTGTTGTGAGAAAAGAGGGAATGAAAGACGGAATGAACAAACAAATAAACAATTGTAAACACATTTTGCCCACTGTGTGAAACTCCCCACAGTAACTGGCTATATTTTATCATACTAACAATTTTTTATTGGGCTTTTTATCCCAAACACATGTAATGGGTTTATTGTTAGTTAGCACTAATAGATAACTAACAACGTGAATTCTGACATTAAGTTGTATTTAGGTTTAGGTATGTTAGTCTGACCAGCTCAGCTCCTAACAGTGACTGCAGGCCGATAGTAAAACACTGGGAATTAAACCACAACCACATTTAACACAGCAGGTACAATAAACAAAGCTTTTAAAACCTGTCATTAAGCCGGGGATAACAGGGTAACCTACCTGCATAATTACAAATGTAAAAAATAGGAGATTTCTTGAAGCATCAATGCATGACCAGTTAATGATACCGTGTTTAGTTCCTTGACTTGATGTCATTCTTTTGTAAAACGGTATGACCGTATTGTCAAGAATATGTGAGTGTATGAATATATGAGTCAGACACATCACATTTTAACAGGCAGTTTGTCTTGTGTAAATTGTACTTGTGATGTACAGAAAGAGACAGAGACTTACACCATGTTATCCTTATTTGTTGCACAGGCACCCACCGCTTTGGTAACATTCACAAGCAGCGCCTGGTTAGATTACAGGAAGAAGAATCGGTAAAGGAGCAAGTTGTAAACATGGCATCACCCTTAATGCAAAAATAGAAAAAAAATCTAGATACCTGGTTTGGGCTTGTGAGCAACTTAACTAGTGGTTTGATGCCTCCAAACTCACGGATGGCAGCCTTGTTAGCAGGTATCTGGGCAAATTCTCCCAGGGCTCCCACTACATTGACCAAGACTTCTTCGGGTTGATCAGTTAGTAGATTCACCAAGATCTTCAAGGCTTTGTACTCTTGAAACCTTTAAGGAAAGAAGACAAAACTGGGGTTGTATGATATCACTTAGAATAATTTAGCAATTAATTATATTAACCAAAGAATGTAAAACAACATTAAGAGTTTAGTAGTGTTTACCAGGTTGTGCTAGACTGGGAACTGTAAACATTTGTGCTACCATTGGCAGCAAAAAAATACATAGGTGGAAAGTCAGGGGATGAATAAAGTACTTCTTATCTCACCTTTTAATCCATTCACTAGTCTGAACCATGTGTGAATTGGTTTGAACAACAGACTGATGACTATCACTATGTCTAGAACCCCATGCAGGGCATACTACTCAAACTTAGCATTGACTTAGTTGCATCTGCAAGCCACACTGCAACCCACCTCTACTCCCCTTCTCCTTTCATGCCGTTTCTGACTAAATCCAGCATGAAATACTAGGAAAATACATACATATCTACAATGGGAAGAAAACCAAGTCAAAAATAAATGTAAAATGTCAACAGCCAGCACACTGTGTGGCTCCAGTTTTGCCTTTTAACTGCACCATGGAATCAATGTCTGTATTATCATTAATCAAGAAAATGGCTAATATGTGCTGCTGTCCAGACCATGTAAATCATTAGTCACAGAAAAGAAAAAAACATCCTGTTGTTTGCAGTGGGCCACAGGGTCTTATTTGACCATGAGCTTAATGACGGAAAAGAGAAGAAAGTCGACTTCCCTCTCAATACTCCTGTAACAAAACATATTCAAAAATGATTGTCATTTCAGTACGCCACTCAGCCTGTGACTGATTCTGAAATGAGCGCATGCCCCTAAAACCCTGTTACCATTAACAGCCTTTCCTTTTTGACAGTAATGGCTCAGTCGCTTCATTCCAAACTTTTGCCTGACCTAGACATTTCAACCTCCTAAGACCCGCACTCCTCTACGGCATGCATTTTTCATTTCTCTTTGATATTTGGTCACATTGGGGCCTTACTTTTGTTTTTAAGAAAAATAAGAGCCACATATGAGGATATTCGTTTAAAATTTTGATAGAACAGTAGCAGTATAACGTCCTCGTAAGTGGATATCAGGCCCTTGTCGAGCAAAATTGAGTATTTTGGTCTAAATAACCCAAAATGTGATGTCCAAATATGTGGACGCCAGGTCCTAGAAGGTTAAGTGATAAGCCTGAGAGAGTCCGAAAAAACAGATCCACTTACACATTCAAGTGGGAATTAAAAACATTTGCTGTACATCATGCTGGTTTCCTCCCGAAGAGGTGGCCAATTTCACCTTCATTCATATCCAGCTGTGCATGTCATCCAAAAAACACAACATAACACAACACACGGAAACCAAACCACAAAATGAGAGAACGCTGTCAACCTTTGTGACAAGTTAAAGTTAGAGTGAGGACAACCAAAGTGTTTTTTAGTCTTTGTAGTGTCACTAAATGTGGTTTACATAAGATTAATGGCATCATTTCTTCTCCCATGGAGGTTATGTATGTGAAAGTGTTTGTGTGTGTGTGCATGCATGCATGTCATTCTTTCTATAAACACTAAAATTGTTTTTATAATCCTTATAAAAATGTCTAAGGCTGTAGAGTGGGGTCATGTTTACTATCCATTAAAGTTGGGCTAACATCCTCCGAGGTCTCAAAGGTTGAGTTGATAATTAATTGGTCAAAAATTGGTAAATAGCTTCAAGTGTAGAGTGTATTGTCAACATAGAGAAAGTACCGTACAAAGACCTATTTAAAACTATGTTTGTTACTGCCATTGTTTGTATGATAACAGCATATAAGAGATTCTAAATATCACATTACTTTGGACCTCTCACCTCTCTTTCAAGGTCAAATGTTCATAAAATGTCTTTTATGTTGTAAACTGCTTAAAATTCTACTGCCATTGCTTGTAGTGGAAACATTTAGGAAGTGATACTGGCATATGGGAATTCTAAATATTACTTTATAGTTTTCATCCAAATATCATGTAACATTTGACCTCTGACCTCACTTTCAAAGAACAAAGAAAACGATAGGAACAAAATACAATACTGTTTCCTTGAAAGTAAATACAGCCCAGAGAGTGAGCTGCCTTGGCTGAGGTTTGCACTGTCTGAGCGCTTCTTCTGTTAGTATTATTATTATTATTATTATTATTATTATTAGCGGTAGCTGGATAACTGTTTTATAGTGTGACAATTCATTAAGTGAGGCAGAGACCCTGTACTGACAGCAAGTGTTTTAAGCTGCTAAATTAGTCATGGCCAGTTAAGCTTTCATTGTGTCAGTTATGATATATGAAGTGCAGAAAGCCTTGTGAGTGCTACTGAACCCTTTTTCTAATTATTTTTAGAATTCCACTAAAATCTGAACTACACATAAGAAAAAATGCATTTTCTCACCTCAGGAAAAAGCTTTCAACTTCATATAGTACTTCTTTTTTTTTTTTAAATCATAGCAATTATTACAACAGACTAGCTTATGAGTTCATTTGCTAAACTGAAGGGAATAACCAACACATCCTGACGTCTATGCAATCAGCATCCACGCTGATCCTTTTGTTTAGCTGTGGAAAAAACTGAAATCTAACAAAAATAACATGTGGTGATGGCATAATGTCCCTCATGCACAGAAGTCGGCAGGATGCGTTCTATATCCACCGCTGCTACTCATGTGTTCACAGACTGCATCATCCTGGCAAACATATGTTCGAAAGGCATGGGCATATGTGGACGATTCAGTGTTTTACTGCTATCAAACTATTTCATCAAGAGATTTGTCAAAGTCATACTAATCTGTTACATCTAATAACGAACACTAAAAAGTTATGACTACATTGTTCTTTGTGTCTCTTTTATATTCTCTTTTAACATCTGTGTGTGTTAATGAGTGGTACCACTGTGCTGTCTGAGGTATTCATACTTAGTTACATTCTCCTGGCTTATGGAACATTTCCATATTGCTCCGGTAGCAGCAGCCAGAAGTTGCTTGTTGTCTGCTTTATGCAGCAGTGAGACCAGTGGCTGCAGACCTTTATACTTGCGCACCAGGTCACGGGTTTGCTTATCCTCTGCACACTGCAGAGCAAAAAGAGAGAAGTGAGAGCTATGTTAACACTGTATAGAACTCTTTTAGTCCAAATCCTTTATTCTCCAATGGATCCAAGACACAGACAAGAAACAAGGTACCTTAAAGATAGCACTGGCACAGTGCATTTGTAGCTCATCGTTGTCACTGTTTAGGTTTCTGACCAAATCTTTGATCATGCCTAAAGTCTGAATGTCATTCCTGTAGCTCTCCTGTAGTGACACAAGAATAAACAGATCACATAACCATGAATGAACCATGAGGTGCTGTAGGGTTAGGCTCAGTGTGTCTCAGGCAGCAGCCAAGAGTGAAGGCCATGGAGGACCAATTGGCGGCTATTGAGGCTGGCGACTGAGTCCCAGCCTCCCAGTCTCCTCTCTAGTGGGGAAGGAGCCTGAACTAGTGTGTGAGGTTGAGAGATACTGGCTAGATATTGCCTCACCTCAACACATGGCTTGAGCTATGGAACCAGTCTCCTAGAGAAGGACTGGACTCTGTTCTAGTCTAGAGTTGCCTTCAATGGGAGGTGGTGGGCTGCGGTGGGCATCCTTGAATTAGAGTTTTAATCAGTGGACAAGAGTGTTTGATCCTTGCACCTGCAAGCCAGGGAATAGGTCCTGGATGTTGTTTGCGCTTGGAGTACCCAGTGTACCCATAGTATCCACCCTTCTGGGAGTTGCTGGGTGGTGTGCTCGACAGTGCTCTGTCTGGAGCCTCTGTTTTCCTACTAGGAGACTTCCACACTCATATGGGCAACAATAGTAAAACCAAATGGTGTTCTGTTATCGGACCTGCACTATATTGCCAAATGTATTCACTCATCTATCCAAATCACTGAATGTAGGTGTTCCAATCACTTCTGTGGTCACAGGTATATAAAATCAAGCACTTAGGAATGCACACTGTTTCTATAAACATTAGAAAGAAAGAATGGGTTGCTCTCAGGAGCTCAGTGAATTCCAGCGTTGCACTGTGATAGGATGCCACCTGTGCAACAAGTCCAGCCATGAATACTTCCTAGCTACTAGACAGCCGACAGTCAACTATTAGTGGTATTAGCTCAAGAACAGTGCATAGAGAGCTTCATGGATTTGTTTTCCATGGCCGAGGAGCTCCAATTAAGCCTTACATCTATAAGTGCAATGCAAAGTGTTGGATGCCATGTTGTAAAGCATGCCACCGCTGGAGTGAAAAATCATGCTTCTCTGGCTGGAAGAGTCTGGTTTGGTGGTTGGAGTGATACTTGACTAACTGCACTGTGCCAAGTGTAAAGTTTGGTGGATGGGGGATTATGGTGTGTGGTTGTTTTTCAGGACTTGGGCTTTGCCCCTTAGTTCCAGTAGAAGGAATTTAAAAATTTTCAGCATACCAAAGCACTTCTGACAAGTTCATGCTTCCAACTTTGTGGGGAGAGTTAAGGAAAGAATGACAATAAGTCAGAATTGTTTTGTGCTCATCCAGTGCTCTCCTAGGTCACACATTTTGTTCATAACCTTTAAGCACAGAATTTGTATGAACAACCAAGCATCGGAAAGTTACGGTTCGTGGCACCCAGTATCTCATGTGGTCTTGCTGGCTGCAGGCGGTGGTCTCCAGCTCACACTGGAGCAATTCACAGTCGAGCATGAACCAGTGAATATGAGAATTAACTCCTACACGTCTAAGGCCATGGCCATCAGCAGAAATAGGGTAAATATTTTGACCCCTCCAGATAAGGGGCTCGTTGCTGCCCCAAGTGGAGGGATTCTTGTTCCCTTGATTGAGGGAAGACAGGAGCAGAAGATTGACAAATAGATTGCGGCTGCTGTACTCGTCCGTCGTGGTCAAGAGAAAGCTAAATGTGAAAGCAAAGCTGTCGATTTACCGGTCTATTTACGTCCCTACCCTCACCTATGGTCACAAGCTTTGAAACTAGTAGAAAACCAGCAGAAACTAAAAACTAAACATTTTTAAACAACAACAAAGAAAATGTAAATAAGAAAGTTAACTCTGAAACTACATTTTAATTTTTTTTAAAGTTAAAATGAAATAAAAATAAAAACTAATTAGAAAATGCAAAACTATTATCAGTTCTATAAATGTATTTACAATAAAAAAGAAAGGGAAATTACTGGCATTGTCATTTAATAAAAATGATTTGCAGTATTTGTTTTAACACTTTGAATAGATGTTTTAATTTGACGACTTGTTGTCAATCCTAGGCCCCTCTCACCTCTGATGCACATTCCTGTAGGGTGCCAACCACTGGAATAAGCATTTTCTGAAGTGGAGACTTGAGCAGGCGTCCCAGCAGAGGGATACCCCCAGCCTTCCGAATGGCCTTCTTGTTCTTGGTGCTCCTGCTGCAGCTCCATAATGCTAAAGCCCCACAACAGGCCACCTCTATATCCTCCTCCTGGCTGGGAGTAAGGCTGGCTAAATTAGGAAGGCAGTCCAGCAGCTTTACCTGATTGGAGATATAGACACCCCAAAACTTACATGTATATAAACACACAGATGAAGCTGTGTGCAGACAAGCAAACACACTCTGTATTTAATCTGATATTCTCTACATATAAGATCTGTGAGCCTAACACAAATTCAAGAACTAAACTCAAAAAATTTATTTGCTAGATTTGGGTAATAATTGATGGTTCCAGATGGAAATAGCTAATTTTTGGTCATGATGGATGGGATTAAAGTTCTGTTACTAGAACATTTCATTCAGAGAGAATTAAAACAACAGAGAAGCTAGGAGTGGAAAACTGTCAGGATAGATGTTGATGCTGAAAAGCCCAGTGTGACCATTTAAAGCCATCATTCTGTGTTCATTTGATTTGAGGCTGAAAAAAATAAACAAGACATGGTGGCTAAATTAGGAAGGCAGTCCAGTCAAAGATCCCTCCATCAATAATCACAAATGCAGGTCAGAGGATGTAGGAGACATTCTATCTGGTACCCAGCACCCACTTTCTAATTTAAAAAAAAATTGATGACCACTATCAGGCATCTATTGTGTGAAAAGGGAACATAATTCTTTACTTCAAGGAAGCCAAAACAACAAAAAAAAACCCTTTGAACTATGTTAATATATGGATTTCATCAGAATAAAACAGAATTTTTCTCAAAGTTTTCAGGTTTTCTGAGGTTATTACACAGAAATACTACATCATAAACAAGCTGACCTGTTTTCAAGGAAAATCTGCCACTGTTGGACATTTTTCGTTATTACCAGTACAGAAAGATCAGGTTCAAATCTGCAGTGTTTTTTCCTGCTGCATTCCTCACCATGGGATTGTAGAGCTTGAGCCATGTCACACTCTGAACTTACATTTTACTGTGCTTACACTCACCAGTTTATTGATACCACCATATAACCTGACATTTCTTCTTGCTCTGCGGAACTTGGCCACGTTAGCGATGGTCTCGGCAGCTAAGGCCTTCAGTTCCTTGACTGGTGAGTCCAGGATCTTCACTATGCTCTGCACGCCTCTCATGTCAACAATAACCCGACGGATTTGCGAGTTGTGGCTGATGGTTCTCAGTATTTTTAGAGATCCGATCTAATCACAAGAACACACATTAATATTAAATATAACCAGTTAAAAATTCTGTTTGTTTTATGATAAAGAAACTTATGCCTACAAGAGGTCTCTAGTAGCCAAAAAAGTAGCAAAACTTTCCACTAAAAGTAGATAAAATGTTGCAGTACAACCCAGTTGAAAAGCACCAACCCACACATCACATTAGGAATGCTATAGAATAATTGCTACCCCATTTTTAAAACAGCATGCTTTCTACCTTGCACTCATGTTTCTGAAACTAAAACACAGGCTGGCACACATGGCCAGCTCTGTTCATGCCAGCAGGCCATGCAGGTCCAACTTTGCCATGGCAACTCACTTTGCATTTGTGTTCATCTGTATCCAGCAAGTTAAGGAGGACTTTAAGGCCACCTGTGTCCTGGATAGCCATTTGGCATGACTCCTGCATCAAATTAAAGTCCATCATGGCACAAAGAGTGTCAACAGTGACTATCTGGTCACCATCCTGAAACAATAATTTCAAACACAAATGAATTAAAAAGTAGGAGAGGAGGAAATAACATTAAGAATTCTCCATTCTCTCATATTGCTCTTCCCTCTTACTCTGTTGTTTCTTTTCATAATGCTACACATGCTGGAGCTGTTTCATTAATGCCACAGCCTTGTACTTTAAGTGTTTAGCGTTGTGCTGGTTAACACTGATAGAAAAAAATGATTTGCTGAATTCCTGGTGTTCAGTTTGGCTCATGGTAGGTTTCAGCATCTAATGGTAATGATATTATAAAATGACTACTGGGCAAACTATAAATAACTGTGCTGTGTGGCGTCCAGACACACACACACACAAAGATGTTTTTGTGAAACCTGAGTTTGCTTCT
The DNA here is from genome assembly GCF_900408965.1 of Simochromis diagramma. Taxonomy (NCBI): domain Eukaryota; kingdom Metazoa; phylum Chordata; class Actinopteri; order Cichliformes; family Cichlidae; genus Simochromis; species Simochromis diagramma. The sequence continues at coordinate 965,055 of NW_024387503.1, read as the reverse complement.
GTTGTGCAGAGTGAACTTATCATACCTTGAGATACTTAACCAGTTTCTGGATTTGCCAGTATTCAGAGGGCAGGTCTGTGTTAGTCTCTGGATGGCGATATGGCTGCTCCTCTTCCTCTTCACTCTCAGTGGAGCTCTCACTGAAAAGTTCCCCTGGCAGGGCTCCTGCTGATGTCTTCCTAAAATACACAAGAGCAACTTCTGCCTTTTTAATTAGACATACAATCAAAACCGTATATATATGTCTAACCTCTTGGTTGAATTTACCCCAATTGCAGATCTAGAGGAAACTCTTAAAAGGAAAACTTACAGTTTCTGGGAAGACACGTGTCCAGGTGAAGAAGATGCAGATAATTCTGCTTTCGTCTTGCTCTTGGCTCTTTGTCTTAGATTTTTGTGCTCATCTTCAGAACTCTTAAGGGGTTTATTTTCCTCTGTTTTACTATAATGAGGTGAAATAAGAGTCATTATAGCTGCTTCATGGCTACAATCAGATCCCTTGCACTTTTAACCTCTGCTTAGTTTAATTTAGCCCAGCTGCAGTGCATGAAGGAACCCTTGTAGGTTTTGACAAAAGAGATCTTACCGTTTTTGGGAGGACATGTGTCCAGGTGAAGAAGATGCAGAGAATTCTGCTTTTATTTTGCTCTTGGCTCCTTGTCTAAGACTTTTTTCCTCCTCTTCAGAACTCTTATGGCCTTTATTTTCCTCTGTTTTACTGTAATGATGTGAAATAAGACTCATTATACCTACTTCTATTTTGAGATGGTCATTTTTCTGGCATAATCATTATTTAACAATTCAGGACAGGGTTCAGCATTTTTAAGCAATTAAGATTAAAAAGACCAGTTTCTCCTCAGATGGGTACAAATATCCTGAGGTAAAGCTGCAACAGCTCAGCCCTTGCTAGATCTATTTATCAATCAAAGACCAAATGTGATAGATCTTTTGGGGATTCTTTTCTCATACTTATTCCTAAGTTTTGTGTTTAGCAGAGAGCAAAGAGGGTTTCCCTTGAATTTCTAAACCATATAACCATGTTTTTATAACATCTTAGCAGATACACTAAACACATGCATTAAAGACTTGGCATCATGGTCATCAAAGTTCATCTGCTCTTCAAGAAGAATACCTGCAATGCAATGAATATTCAGAAGAATTCTTAAGTAAGGAATCATCACATACCCACATGTAGACAAGATACCACTTGGTCTTGGTTCATATATGTTCCTACGTGTTGTGTGCAGCTCAAGCTGTAGTTGCTCATTCACAGTCTTTTCCTTTTTTGTTGATAGTTCTTGAACTGCAGAAGCCTGCTGGTAAGGGGGAAAGCGAGAAGTTGAAGAATGAGTGTAAATACCTCTTCCAATTTGCAACAAAACAAGCGAAATTTGACTGCAAAGTGCTGACTGTACATTTCTCAAATTCTTGCTTATATAAAAAAAGCTATTCTGATTAAGCTGATTAGCATTTCTTTGACTTCTTGTCAATCAGCGTGCTGTATTTTCCATCCATTTTTGCAACTCTATGTCTGACAAAGTCTTGGTCATGCCACTCAAGGAAGACTCATATAAAAACCACGAAAGAGTAAAAAGTTATAATTAAAAACACAAAATTGACATAAGAGCCCGTACTCAACAATATATGGACTTATTTATTTGGGCTGTGTTTGTGCATTAGCTAGAGCCAAGCATGCCCAATTGCTTTTTTCATTGGCTTGTGTTTTATAAAACACAAAGTGCTATTGGAAACATATGTCAATATACAAACCCACAGTTTGACTTTACTAGGCTAACCAACTTTCTCCAGTTCTACTATATGAGAAATGGACAAATTTGTACTTGTCTGCCTGGAACTCAAAAGTACTACAGGAAATTAGCCCTGTTGTTCTCAGCCAACTTTGGTGGTTTCTCCCATTGATACTTGGGGACGTCTAGTCCATATGCGGCACAGATGTTTCCTATACACAATGTCTCTGTGCTGTCCTTTTTTTGCTTTTAGCCTTTATTTGGACAGATGCAGTGAAGAAAGACAGGAAAGCAGGGAGAGAGAGAGGGGGGTCAGACTCAAATCCTTCTTCCTGATCTACAATCCAGGATACTCACTCCGTGTTTCATCCTTATGACTCTGACATTCACTAATCCTTACTCTCTCTCTTTCACGGACTTCAGGTGGAGACCTCAATGCACTGTAAGGAGTTTTTTTATGTCTTGGCATCAATGCCACCTATCACCTCCTGTGGCCAGCTTATTATTCCATCAATACATATGCCCTATCAGCATATGATCTTATTCCTGCTGTTCAGTTTGCTTTTCAGCACCTTTTTTACCTTCTAGAGGTACTTGGCTATGGCAGGCCTTCACTTCACCTCAGTTCCCACTGGCCTGTGGGATAAGAAGGTACTTGCAGCTGCACTTTTTATCTGATATTCTATCTTCTAGCAAGTTCGGATCGCCTTCCCTCTCTTTGCAGCTATTCGCCTACACTTTCCCAGTCTGAATGACATCTTGATATCCTCGCTAATGATCCTGGTGATGTAATGTTCCCTCACTGATGGGATTTTGCCAGTGAGCCGGGGGACTCCTGCTCTTGGTTGAGTGGCTACTTGAGGTTGGCCACAATCTTTTTCCTCTGATAAAGATTAGATCCTTCTGTCCCTGTAGGCAGCTGGGTATCAACTAGTTCAATTCTGCTGGTCTCTTTTACTACAGTTGGTTCATTATGTCCATATTGCTCACTACTGTTTCCACTGTGCAATAGCCTCTTAAACTCCAGCTTCGTCTTTTATTGATGTCATTGCAGTGAGCTGCCAGGTGCTTCTTGGGCAGGGTGGATGTTGGCTTTTGTGTTCATCCATAGTTCCCACATGTGTTAAAGATAACTGATCTCTTACTGCATTGGCTGGAATAGTAGCATCCATCAATTCTGTGTTGTCAGTCCTTGTCCATGTATAAGGCATACATGGACAAGTAGTAGTTCCAGTAGTCCACTTATCATCAGTATATCCGGGCATATATACAGATGTATAGTATTGCACTATTGCAAAAAATTCACATTCATTCACTCAGCTTAAATGGCTGAGAGTAGTACAACATGCTAACATAAACTGGGAGTTGGTGCAGACTATAAAGTAAAAAAAAACAGGGACACTGCAGGTTCATATACTAACAACTGCTCAATCACTGAAGTCATGTCCAGAAGCATACTCTGCTTTGCTGTTTATTTGGTCTCTAACAAAATTTTTTAGCCTGGATTACAGAATCCCAACTCTGTGTACAAATATGAATCACACAGCATCAGTCATAAAATCACAGGATTAGAGAGAAGGTTCATAAAACAAAGAGGCATTTGAGAACCCACACACTTTTGCTTAGAGAGTTACAATTCACAGCAAAAAAAGACACACCTTAATGTGTTTATGTTAATTGCTATTATTCTACCCTACCTGGTTTATTTTCTCAGCAAAATGTGGAGATCTGCTCTTCAGAAGTGTTACCAGGTCTTCATAAGTATCACTTGTTCGCTCATATCCATTCTCCTCCCCCTCCTGTTTTATGCCCTGTGAAAACAAAGTTAAATTAACTTTTTTTTATTCCAAAAACCACAATTTATTGTGGCTCACATGTCAGCTGTTGTTAGTTAGAGTTACAGTTGAGCTGAGGTTGGAACATATCTGAAAGCTTGTGTGAAAATGAAATGATTATGTTTTAAGCCATATTTACATAGAAATATAAAAGATCACAATGTGGACCACACTGCCTTTCACTTCTAGTCTTACCCCATTGAGAAAACTCCCAGCAGTGCTACAGGTAATGTAGAGGGTTTCAGTGTCACAGGGCTCAATCACAAGGTAGCAAATGTCACCCTGCACCTGTCTCCACAGGGGGGCACGATACCCATTTGAAAATTCAAAGTCTAAAAACAAAAACAAGAAAGCCAACTTAATAACCTTGGAAATGGTTAAAGGTACAGTCCGTTGATTTTCGAGTTTATTTCACAGAAAAAAAGAATTCAGCTTCAAGCCTCATCTCCTGAACTCAAGTTAGGGTTCTAACCAGGGTTCATACGCATTTTTGAGCATCAAATTCAAGCACTTTTTAAGCACTTTCAAGGTCCATTTTCAAGCTTTTCCAGCACATTACCAAAAAAAAAAAAGAATGCATGTTTCACTTTGCATCACCTCAGTAAGACCATGTAAAAATGAAAACAAACCATCTTAGGTCGACTTAAATGTACTTTGTGCCTCTTGTTAAAACAGAGAAAAATGCACCACACAAAAATACTGAAAAAGGAAATGGTTGCCTTAAATGCATATAGTATACAAACTCAAACACATTTCTCTTAAAAATTAAGACATGCAAATGTGAACAAATGAACTTGTTAGAGATATTCATCTCCACTTGAAAAAAAACAACAACCCTACAAAACAAGAAAACTGCACCAAACACCACAATAATACACAGCAAGGCCAAATTAATAAGTCTCTTATCAGGTATTGATGCTTCTTTCCTATGTGACACAAAAATAGGAGACAGATGTTTGTTTTTTTTAAGCACCCATGCCCAGAAAAATGGGGGGAAAAGGGAGGAGATCGCGTTTAATCGGTTATAACAAGAGGTCAGAAATATAAGTGCCGACGTGAGTAGTGTCCATAGAAACCTCCGAATCTCAGCCAGAAAATCATGTAAACCGTTTCAACAACAACCAAACAAAGCGAAGATACCAAACAGTTAAAAGAGCAGTTATGTCACCATGAATCTGTGGACAGGTAATATCCATATTTTGATTTATGATTTTCTGGAGTTAAAGGTGTTATATGCTATAAAATACTTTTAAATAAATTAGGTGAAGGGAAATAAAAAAGACCATTTTTCTATGTTTGAGTTACAGTAACTTTGACATAGTAACATCTGCAATAATGTTTACACCTCTGATGACATCTCAAAAGCGTTAGCTTTATTTTGATACCAAAACTGTTTACAGAGAGCTTGTAATTGCAGAGAAATACCCCACTTTTTTGGTCATTTCATTTTTGAAAAGAAAGCTCAGAAAACCCCTGGAGGCCTAACAGGTTAATTCCCAATAAAACTAACTGTGAGAAGTTTGACTACATTGCTGTCTGTATTATCTTTAAAGTCATAAATGATCACCTTTAAAGTGTTTGTGCTAATAACACCATGTACAGTAAGACAGGCATGGAGAACAGCACTGACTGGAGAGGCTTTGAACAGATGACACACTCAGTTCAATTCAACATATAAGACTTTAAGAATGCACAAGCATCTACCTAAAATCTATTTATTTAGTCTATCATCTGTGATATAATTATGCAAAATTATAATGTGTTGTTCATCTCCCTTAAACAAACAGGCAGCCTTAAAGTATGAAATATTAATATATTAAAACACTTAAATTTCTCTGCTGTCTTGCTCATAGAGGGGCTGTCTGATTGTTGAGGTTTTCTCTGTATTATTTTAGGTGCTTAGCTTACAAAATAAAGGTGATGGTTGTGATTTGGCACTATATAAATTGTTTTGAATTAAAGTAAAAATATAGTGTGTAACAATTTTCTTTTTACGCAAATAGTAGTTGAACCACACCGGCTGGTGCAGCCATCATGGGGCACAGTCTAAATTTCATGTTTTTGATGTTTCCTACAGTAGCTAATCTACTGACATCTAACAGTGCAGCATGATATCATTGGTTATGATGTCTATAGTTATACTTGCAATATAAATCGGATTTGAATGGGTTTTTTTTTGTTTGTTTGCTTTTTCTGTAGAATAGAATAAAATGTGTCATTATGTGTGCATGCTGCTAAATGCAGTGCAATGCAATGAAGCAAAATACCTGAGCTGAAAAATGACTTTGTAAACTGGAATCTGTCTCTCATGTCTTTGAGAGCAGCAGAACACAGCTTTTATGCAGCATTAGAGTTAACAGTGACCGCTTTCCTCGTATTCCAGTAAAATGTGGAACTGATTCAAACCTGATGTGTATCGCAGCGACTTCAACAGCCCTTTATCCCCTCCACTGCAGAACATTTGAAGGATTTCCACTTCATTCTTCACTGCTTTGGGGTTCAGCCTTACTTGTCTTTTGTGAATATTAAGAAAAACAAAACAATAATTCATTAGTAGTTACTTTTTTCAATATGCTTCCTAGTCCAATCAGATAGGCTGTTTCAAATGTGCCTGAACATGTCTAAATGGAAATATTGTGGAGCACTCACTCTGATATGTCTTTAAGAAGCTTGTCAAGGATCTGTTTGTCCATGTCTTGGAACAACTGAAACAGTTTGACCTTGACCTCCAAGTCCTTAGATAAGCCTTCCTCCTTCGTCCTGTCTACCACACTTACTGCATCGTCATGGGCTTCTATCGCCAGGTCAGAGGAAAAGCTCCTACCAAGAATATTAACCAGGGGCTCTCTGTTTTCTGAACAACAAAAGAGGGGAGGTTTAGCGATTCAAATTCAAAGGCTATGAGTTGAATTCATTCTGAACTATAAAAACAGCTGGCTTTGACTGTACTTTGTTTCTTTTCAAAACTAAGCTAATATTATCTCTCCATAACAAATCCACTGGCAGTATGAAATAAGTATTTCTATATTCATCATGTGTCCATCTGTTAAAGAAATATATATTAGTTCAGAGAAAGAATTACCAATGGTGGCATAATTGGATGGCTGTACAGAGTAACAAGGAGGACAAACACATTAAGTCTGTGGGTTATTGAGGAATGCTGGTGGTTGGACTGCTTGGGATGCAAATTCAACTCAAATTTACCTTCTAGACATGCCCAAACCTCCACCAACTTCTTATCATCCGCCAGATGAAGCAGTTTAGTGAGCTGGCTGAAGCTGCGTACATAAACAGTCGGTGGAGAGAGCTGCAGCAGTGGATGGCCCTCACTATCTCTTTCGTGGGACTGAACATCTGAGTCACTGAGTAGGAAATAAAACAAAAAAGAAACTTTAATTGCCTGAAATGCTTAATGGAGATCTGAATCTTTGTTTTTGTACTTTTCCAGGTTCATACAAAGGAAACCACACACTTAAAGTAGAGCAGACATTCTGATGAAATACAGTGGAACGTTCTCAATCTTACTGAAGCTGAAAAACAAATTAATTACAGTCCACATGCAGCTTTGAGTATGTCTAAGGTAAAAACATTTGGACACCATGGTGACAGCAAATCCTGCACAGACACATAATACCGAGAGCCAGCCAGCTGCCCACTTCATGATTAGACCAACCTGATGTCGTAGTCTGTTTTGAAATCAGACGCTACTAAAGTAGTACTCCACTGGAGTGGCTCCTCAAACACATGTTCAGCTTCCTGTGGGTGTTGGGAACTAAAGTGCTCCACAAAGTGCAGGATTTCTTTCAACAAGGACTCATTCATTGGTGTGGATGCCAGCTTTGCAGTACTGGAGCTGACCATGGTCCACTGGGCAGCCCTGGTCAATGATATCCCCATCGCTGTGTCTGGGATACTCTAAAACTTAACATTAACAAAGGAACCATTTGAAACAGCCTTTTAAGTCTTGGTTTGCTTGTTGGATATGACAGGAAATAAATAAATATTTCTGGATTGATTCATGGATAATTTAAAAAAGAAGACAGATGCTTGCACTGGTATCATGATGGCCATAGTGGGTCATTCAAATAAATGGCATGTACTATATACACTATATAATCCCCTCCCTCCTCCCATCATTATTATAGCTGAATAAAATCTAGAGCCAGACCCTTACGTCTGTGTTAGCTGCAGAACTTTAACAAAAGAAAGACATATCCAACAATCAAAACTCGCTAGAGGACAGCAATGCAATAATAAACAAGTAATGTATTATAATAACGGCGTTAATGAGACTGTGAAGAGCACCAGCACACTTTCTTGGGACAGGAGTGACTACAGTTAAGCGTATTTTTATGCTACAGAGACCCGTTATTAGAAAAGCCGATGGTCTTCAGCTAATATTAGATACAACAACTGAAACCACACCGAGGTATTCCTCATTAATTCACCATGAAGCAAGTCTCTTCCGCTGTCTGTCATGAAGTTATGACTATCTGTTTTTTATCTGTATTAGTACAAACTTACCGTGTATTTTAACTTGCTTTACAACACCTTTACTGGTAGCTAGTCAACCACAGTGTCCATAGAAACAAGACCACTATCGGCTCTAAGTGCCCCTCCCACTTTTGTTGCTATGACACTGGTAAACGAAACGGCAAGCGAGTTAAGTCCAAATTCACAAAACCAATTGTTTCAGTTGACACATGACGGTAGAAAACGACTTTTTTATATAGGGAAGAAGAAGAAGAAGAAGAAGAAGAACGATATTCCGAGGGTGTCAAGTGTTGTTGTTGTCACTTACTGAAGTTGGCAATCTTTTCAGCTGCTGGTGAACATGTTAGGAGCCTACAAGTCATGTACTGTATTCAAATTCAAATTTTATTTGTCACATACACAGTCATACACAGTACGATATGCAGTGAAATGCTTAGACAACTGCTCGTGACCTAAAATAAAAGACTATGAATAGGATAGGAAATAAATATGAAAAATTAAAAATAAAAAAAGTTAAAAAATAAAATAACTGTACAACAAAATACACAATACACAAAATACACAATATAGAAAATATATAAGAATATATGAAGAAATATAGAACAATAAGAGCAGCTGTATGAGTAATAAATGGTAATGAAAGAAATGTAATGTCCAGGGTTGTGCAATCCACATATTTAAGTGTCTTGTGCAGTGCAAATATGCTTAAAAGTGATTTATTTAAGTGATTTGTGACTAAGTGAGTGATTTGTTTAGATGACCATGCAGTGTCTTGTGCAGTGGCCACTAGGCTAAACAAATGTCCAGAATGTCCAGTCCAGTGTGTAAAAACCATATGTGTGGGTCAGTACTATGTGGTGATGTGATTGAGAGACCGTATCACCTGCGGAAAGAAGCTCCTCCTCAGTCTCTCTGTGTTGGTCTTCAGGGAGCGGAATCGCTTTCCTGACCTCAACAGAGAGAACAGTCCATTGTTGGGATGGCTGAGGTCCTTCACGATCTTCCTGGCCTTGGTCCAGCACCGCCTGCTGTAGATTGAGTGCAGGTCAGGGAGCTCGGAGCGGATGGTGCGCTCAGCTGACCGCACAACCCTCTGTAGAGCTCGTCTGTCCTGCATGGTGCTGTTCCTGAACCAGGTTGAGATGTTTCCCGTCAGGATGCTCTCTATGGTGCACGAGTAAAAGTTCCTGAGCACCTTGGAGGGCAGTCGGAAGTCTCTCAAGCGTCTGAGGTGGTAGAGACGCTGACGGGCCTTTTTCACCACGGTGTTGATGTGACAGGACCATGACAGGTCCTGCGTGATGTGAACTCCGAGGTATTTGAAGCTGTCCACTCTCTCCACTGGGCACTCGTTGATGACGGGGGTCTGGTAGTTCCTCTCCTGCTTAGTGCTGAAGTCCACTATCAGCTCCTTTGTCTTACTGACGTTTAGAAGGAGGTTGTTCCTCTGGCACCAGTTCTCCAGTACTGTACTATTTTGTTATTTTAATGATCACAGAAGTGTAGTAAACTTTTCACGGATAATATTTGTGTTTAGTAAGTCGAATAAACCAGTAAAATAAAAAGCTATGAAATGTTCAGGATTTAGCCTGTGGAAGGTTGGTGTGTAACAAATGAGATAATTATAAAAATCACTCTGTGTGATAGTTTGCATGTGAGAGGTGTATGAAAACACAGCTGCTGGGTGATCTTATGTGTGTTGGGAAATAATTTATAATTGTGATTTTTTTCATGAAGTTATGGCTATTGTGCCACGTGTGTCTCTTAGATACAGTGAGTACCAAAATGCCACTGAAAATTTGTCACACTTTCTCAAGGATGATACAGTTTGATAACCTCGAGTCAAGACCTGCAATATGTGTGATGACAAACTAGCTGCCTTAAACTAGCCCACTGAATGAACAATGGGCTTTGAGGTCGGTTCCATAATCATTAATAATCAAGGAACTGACCTCACAGCCCATTGTTCTTTCAGTGGTGCTAGTTTCAGTCATTGTTCAAAGGTACTGTTTATAAGGTTGTGAAAATCCTGCAGTCAGCTGAGACTCAAAGTCGTCACTTAGAGGAGTGACAAAATGTTCCTCCCACTGAAGACGCTACGTCCAGATGAACAGAACTTTTGGGGATTTACTTACTTGGATGACTGAACATGCATCAAGACATAGCTCCCATAACAGAGGTGTGGGACAAGTGGGTAAAGGTTCTTCAGATTTTAGATTTTTAGTGAGTTTGGGTCATTTTTGACCCCAGGCGTGTACAGGACATGAGGAGAACAGGAGGGCTAGAGTGTCTTCCTTAAAAGATGCAAAGCAACTTGTGGTATTAACAATTTAAGAGAAAATTTGGTCAAATACACTTACTTAGCACCTCCTAAACCCATCACTGTGCAAGCTTTAGACAGCCTGGAGGTGCTGTTGCCAGTACCCAGTACATCTCCGCATATTAAAAATGAGCCACTGACCTTGATTGCTTTTGGGGGGGAAAAACTTATTTGCCCATTCATTCACTTGTGCGTACAGCCTTGGGAGTGTGGAGGGTTAGTGCCACATTACTGTATGTGAAAGCAGCCATTTTGTGTCCCCCTTTACTCTAGTATCCTAATTATGAAGCAGGAATGAGTGAAAGACATCAGCAGCAATGTGTGGACTAACTGAGTAAGTGCCTTCTCCTCCTCTTCCCCCACCTAGCACTTCTCTGCCCAACACCATTAACTCTCCTTTGGTCTGCTCTACTCTCAAAGTGAGCACCATGGAAGGGACAAAATGTTTGGGTTAAGTCAACCTGATTTTGATCTGTACAGGATTTCTTTTGAACATCAAGCGGAGGGCGGCTAAATCCTCTTCTTAGGAGCCCCCCTTTCACCACCTCCACCTGTTCATTACCTTTATTCACAAAATATGCAACATTTTGCTAAAGAGAAGTAGGGATTGTGCTGGTAAACATAAAGTTGTGTTCACTCTTTGCTTGGCTAACAACATATGAATTAATTTGGGGACATTGCAATTACAAGTTTAGTCGTATTTTCTTTAATAAAAAAATGCAGCAGTTATCAAGAATAATGTAAATTCATACAATGTGCCACTTAAAGAGTATATCATTACAGGGAGACATAAAAAGGTATTTTCTGGAGACTGTACAAATGTGACTTTGATCTGTAAGATGGGCAGCAGGGGGGTGGGGAGGTAGAAAAACTGAATAAACAAAAAGACAAAAAAATGTTGGGACAAAGTATGGCAGACAAGAGTGTTAAAGACATTTAAATCATATTACATCAGAGCAGTATAACCAATCATGCTTACACTTAAAAAAAGGACACAAATCAAGTTTGTATATATCACAGTTGGTGGAAAGGGCGAAATAAATGATGCACAATTTGGAAACATACAACCTGAGCTGGACATTCAGCAGAGTAAGAGAGTATTCTTAGAGTAAAGAAAAAAAAGAATAAATATAGAGTTTAAGGAATCATTTAGACAGTTTGGATAATATGCTTAATGCTTTTTTTTTTACTGAGGCTTTGGAAGACTGATAGCACTCTTAGAGTTTTAAATGCAGCTAGAGATTGGAGGCAACCAGCCGAGCAAGCACAGAAATTAAGAGATGAATTCAATATGAACTAACTGTTATTAATAGGGATGAACAATGTACTAAAATCACAAGTTCAGAAAGACTAGCAGACATAGGCTAGCTCCTCCTAATTGTTTCCAGTCTCCAACTATCCTAGCGCTCTACCTCCTTGTATAAAGGACAACTTATCCATTGGCTTGTATTTTTGTCATATACTAAGCAGATATTAAACACTGCTAAATATGCAAAATATTGAGGTCATCTCTGGGAGGCAGTGCATACGAGCACTAGTTTCTGTTTACAGAGGCTAGGTGAGGGGCAACCAATCAGAAGAAAGTATACTTTTAAGGAGCAGGAAGTTAAAAAACAAAACACAACAGCCCAAAGCATAAATAAATGAAATATGGATTTTTTTTTTGTGTGAATTCTGGTGAATAAAAATGTAGCTGGAATTATAGTCTCCCCTTAATTTAAAGGAGGTCAGCTTGTCCCAGAATCAACAAGAGAGCAAAATCTGGAGCTAGGAGAATTGTAGCAGTGCTGATAATAGAGCCAAATAAAGCCAAGTAGAGCTGACAGAGCCAAAAAACTAAACTAGGGTGACGAACAAAAAAATGCTAGATTGAGAGAAAAAAATGCTTCTAGTAAAAAGAGGCTGTCACAGAGATGGCTACAGCTAAGATCATATTAAAGTCATAAATGTATATAAAATGCATAAAAAGGACTACAAGCAGATATTAGAAAATATATTAATTTCTTTTAAATAAAATTACACTTATTGCCCTTTCTCAAGAGTGTACCTGACAGTGTTTCGCTTGGAATAACAGTCATGGAAGATTTTAGATGTACAAAAGTCTAGTAAGACAGAAGGCAAGTATGTTTTCCTTTCTCCTCTTTCCCTGGTGCTGTGCTCTTTTACAGACAAACACATGTAAGTTGTCCACGAAGAAGAAATACATCAATCCCTTTGGTTTCTAATGGTCTAATGTTATAAAACCACTAAAGGAGTCCTGTTTGGCCGGTTTACTGATGTGCTGGCAGGACTGCTGGTGCTACGATGCTCCAAGCTCGCTCCACGTTCCGGTTTGGACCAAGGCGCTCCAAGTTGTGGCCATGGATGTGTGACCCAGACTGAGACCCTGATCAATGTCAAAGTCTTAGATTCTGGAAAGAAGCCTGCAGCCACAACCTGATCACATCTGGTCAGACCTGGAGCTTCCAGACCACAGCTGAGGTCTAAATCCAACCTGATCCCAGGCAGAAGCTTATTTTTAGCTCGATGCAGTTCAGGTATGGCGACACAGCAGCCAGGCACTGTTTTATTCCTGATTTACTTCCCAACACCGTCCCTGGCAAATATTTTTTTAAAAAGATAGAAAACCTGCATATTTTTGTCAAAGCGCTTCCCTTTTCTCCTTTTACAGTCAGTATGTCTCTCAGGAGTGAGTCCAGCTGACTGGAATCCAGTGTGTCTCTGTCTCCACTTTCTTTAGTGCCAACTGCAGCTCGCTGAAGGCAACATCGAGGTTGTCGTTGACTATAACCATCTCAAAGAGATGGCTGTACTGAGTCTCCATTGTCTGGGCCGTGTTCACCATCTCCTGAAAGTCTTCCTCCTGGGAAAAGAGGGAAGAGACAAAATAGATGGAAGTTAAAAACACAAAACAGATAAAATCTCTTTCATCAGTCATCCAAGTGACTGATGAAACGTTTCTCCCACTGAGAACGCTACGTCCAGATGAACAGAATCAACTTTTGGAGAACTTATTTTATCATTTATCATTCAAGTAAATACTGCCTTTCTAAATGAGCCCAGGTATCTCTTGGTGGGTTAGGGTGCTGTGTTTTTACTGGGAACACTTAACTTTAAATTGGACTTTAGCTCATTTTCGCTGCTTGTATCTGTGATCTTGTTCTTTCGATCACTACCCAAAGTTCATGACCATAGATGAGGTTAGGGACATCCACGGATGAATTGACAGCTTTGCTTTTACACGTTGTCATGATGAAGCTGTCTCTTACAGGGACTTTTGCCAGCAGTTCCTTCAGAATGTTTCTGGTGGTTTCTGCTTCATAATGGATTAGCTGTGTTTTTCTGCCCAGCTGTCTACCAGGTAAAAAGAACATTAATCTGAGCAGGAAGCCGTTTAAGGAACAGCAAGCTGGGTTTGGAAGATGAATAGAAAATCAGAGAACTTAAAAAGAAAAGATTGGTTTAGGATGATGCCTCTTCTGGGGGACCAAACTTGAGAAAAAGCACACCCGGGACTCGTTTATTCCCACTAGGTGGCCTAATTTCCACAAGAAGTTATGTAGCATCTTGTGCCTGTTTAAGTACTTTGTAACAGCATAGATAAATTTCATTGCACAGCAACAAAATACTGAGTCACAGTTTAGGTGAACGTTCCCTCTGTTTTTATTGTAATTCTTTTATTTGTAGCCTTTATACATTTGTTGCTTTTACCGTACAGGACTATAAATCTTTACAGCACTTCAGTGGCATGAAGCAGCACGTGTCACCCACGTTCTCTGCTGGACACCTGCTTTGTTGTGCCAATAAAACCCACCTGTCTTTGCGTTTTAAAAAAGTGTCAGAAACCAAAGAGATTTCCTCAAATCACTTTGAAATGCCTTTCTTCTTTCAGATTGGGTGCCAGTTTCTATGCTAACCACATTACAGCTGGGATTTTGCATTACATCAGATTGTTTTGCTTGTATTCACTTCACGCTTCCAGCCAGCTCGACTGAAACAATGAGACGACTGTTCCTCGGCCTTTATCATTAAAGCAGACCTGTCTCTTGCAAAGAAAAATACAGCTGGCGGTGGATTGAAAATGTCTGGGACGACTTGCCCAACAACAGCTTCCCTTCATTTAATAGTAAATATGAGATGGGTTTGGTTCTGTCAGTGTACATGAACATTTACACAGAGACTTTGTTTGTTAGCTGGTTGAAATACAGCCCGCTGTCACACAGCTTTATAGAAGTATATTTGTATTACATGAGAGAATAACAGAAGCTAATAAAGGGACGTTAAAACTGCAACAGACTGTTCACAACCAGATTGCTTCTGACAACTAAAGCTTATTGTTCTCAAGACCCAGCTGGGAAATAAGGAGCGGACTGAGACAGAATTATGTTTACCTGTGTGAATAATATAAGCTGATGCTGTGTCTGTATCAAGGTTTAACAAGCTGACCTTCAACCATAAATTCGCTGCATGTTCTAGGTGAAAGTGTATTGTGCTCTAGCATTTTCCTCAACACTTATTACCCATAAATGCACTAAATTATGCCTCAATAAGTCGGATCCTATTGTATTTTGTGTTGATGTGACTTGACTAACTATCAGCTCTGGGCATATGTGTTGTAACTTTTTTAAACAGAGTAATGTTTGACCTTTTGATTTGACATGTGAGTTAAAGGTAAATCAACACATGTGGAAATGAAACCACTGGCTATCGACTGATGACAAATTAGCTTTTTATTAGCTTTCAAAAGTTTTCTACATTCCTAAACAATGACCCCTTTGGCTCAGATGTCTGCTGCCTATACCAGAAGCCCTGAAATATTGCCAGTTGTTCTACAGAGGTCAACTAAAGTCCTGTGACTGTATCACTGCAGATTGCATGTGTGTGACTTGTAGTTCATCGTAATATAATTGCCAGAGACTGCTTATTTTCAGGTCATTTCAGATCAGGTCTGACTACCAGGCTTTTAATTTTTATGGGGTTGTGTTTGGGAAATTAATTTTTACCAGTTTGTAATTTCTCTATGGTCCATTCTGGTGTCAGTATAGAGTTGATAGAGCTATGACTAGAAATGTATCAGTGGAGTCATCAACTAATGTGGAATTAAGATCAGCTAATCTGCTGGAATTGCAGCTTAATTTGACTGCATGTCCTGCCTGAAGTAATGCTATGCTTGATTTGACAACTTTAGGAAGGTTTAACTGCTATATTAGCTCAAATAGAGCTGTTGAAACTGAAGAGAAATATTTTTATTTCACAGTATCACGTGAACCGTGCTTGAATGAAATGTACAGGATTGTATTTGTTCCTTGTTGGTCTTCAGAACGGCCATTTGCCCCAAGGCTGCACTTTGAAAACATCTGTTTGAATCAACCAAGCACCACGATGTACCTCAGGCAAAAAATACATCAGAACAAATCACATAAAACAGGTCGTGTGGACAGAGAGAAAGATACATTTAAACCCGACCAAGTCACAGTTACACAGTAACAATTTCCTCTTGCTTTTCTATCTCAACTTAAGCAGGGAGGTAATATCTGATTAACATACGATATAAACTATCAGCCATGTACAACCCACACACTAGAAATGCTTAGCTACACAGTAGTAATTCCCTGTCAGTGTCAACAGAAGGACTCTGTATTAAGCTCTTCAAATCTAAGCTTCAGATTTCAAAGTTTGAAGTTAAACAATAAGTTTTTACCGTGAAGGGTTTGGTGGAGTCTTTGTCGTCTTTGCCTGATATAATTTGGGTTTTCTTTCTGGTCTCTCTCAGTCTGTCGACGGTCGGGGGCTTCACGAACACAACGAAAGGTTTAAACTCTGCTGTTCGGAGATGCTTTATTAGCTGAAAAGAATAAAAGTGGATGCAGAGAAAAAGGAGTTAGGCATTTGGCAGCACATTAAGACGTAATCACAAAGTGTGTCACGTATGGTATAAACAGACTGTGAAAAAATTAATAGACAAAACATTTAAAAATATAATCCTGTAAAAAAAAAAAGGTTGCCAATTCATGGTCCACTTGTAATAGTGATATGAACTGGATTATGGGGTTGTCACAAAGTCCAGTTTAACAGATTCAGTCTGCTGATTTCCAATCGAGGAGATATTAAAAATTAAAATCTTCCTTCTATTTTTAAGCAAAGACATTTTCTGCCTTAAGTTCCTCAGACATGAAAAGTTGAGGCTTTTCCTCCATTCTCTCATTGTAAACCAAATATATTTCTGTTTTGCTGAAGCATTAAATCTTAAATTACCTTTTAACTTATTGACCTCTCTAGAATGAAAAATTCTTTGCATAAATGACTTATTAGTTGGACAGAACAATTAATAATGACCACAGAGCAGATGACTTCCCATCATTCTGAGTAAATCTAGAACTTTGAAATCATGTTTATAGTTTTTGCCATTTAAAAATGACTCACAAACACCAATCTGAGGGATAAAGATTACTCACACTAACTCATCACAGATTTTAAATTCTTTTGGAAGATAGTGGAGGATATATATGTTTTTATTTATGCCTGATCTTTGTGTCTGTCTCTTCTTTGTGGTGACAGTTTTCTGAAATAACATGCCAATCTGGTACCTTAAGGGCCTTTCACATAGGATATGGCAAGTGCAGAGCTGCACTCTGAAACCCATTTGTTTCTATTGCTTGCGCCACTCAATAACAGTTTTAAAGAGCAAGTGCGCCGGTAAGAGTACTCTTGCATGCAAGGGTCAACGTTTAACTGGGTTAAACTTGGTTAAACTTTGACGTACCTTCGCACGACCAACAGAAACGAAGCAAACAGCCCTACTAAGTTCAACCACACAATGAATGAAAACATGGAGGAAAAGTTGATTGTGTGTGTTTCCGAGTTCAACAAACTTCATGACACAAGTTGACATGCATACTGAGACTTTGGGAGGAAACAACACACGTGTTCACTTGTGGGGACAGTGCCAAAGCTTTCTTTTTTATGGATGAGAAATAGCTGGTCCATCGAGTTTTCGACGTACAAGAGCGCAACAACCACTGCAAGACAAATTTTAGGCCACTCGCTCCAGCTTGCGGTAGGTGCGCCCAATGTGAAAGGCCCTTCAGAGGTATGAGAGAGATGAGATTTGATTAGAGGTGGTGTCTGGTGTCTGGTTCTGGCATGATCATCTGACCTTCTTGCTGTGCTAATAGCAGTGGGTCAAGACCCACAACTCACAACAAGACAGATAAAAAACTTAATGGAGAGGCAGCAGCGGAACCACTGGGAAACAGCTTTCATCATTCACTCAGTTGGTCAATAACTGAGAAATGGCATTACTGTGGAGGTTTATGGTGACATAAGCCAAAGAGGAAATCTTCAAATAAAGTAACAGGACGATCTGCTTCTGAAACAGGTAGTTTCCAAAACAGGCTAAGAATACAGTACAGGGATGGTGAGAAAGAAGGTGTCACTCACATGAGGCTGGACATCCAGCAGGCACACTTTCTTCTTTGAGAGGATTGAACGTATCGAGTCCAGACTTGTGCCGTAGAAATTCCCTTTGTACTCGCCATGCTCAATGAACCTGAGACATGAAAAGAAGAGTGATGAGAAAAAGCACGAACGCACATCTTTGGATGGACGCATGGACAAAGTTTCAAATAATTATGTCAGTTTTTAGAAGAGTAATTACTGTAATCTGAGTTAAAGCCTCAGGCCTTGTACCTGAGCTAAAAGAGGTTCTTTTAGACTGTGATGAGACAAGGATTATTTTTAACTGCATATATTGTCCAAGAAAGAAAATATAGATCTTGAAATGAGCATCAGGAGGACATTTTTAAACTAGTTTACATAAAACAAACAAACCTTTCACTTTTTCCACTGTATTAGATATGTTAATTTGTGCTTTTAAGATTTTTTTATATATCCTCATAAGAGCAGGATTTTTTTTTAAACAGCAACTTTCAACTTTCACTTTTATAATTAATTTTCTACAATCACTGTGATTTCTGAGATTAGAGTTTTGAGAAATGGTGATAAACCAAAACAATTCATAATTGTTCTCTCCATTGTAGTAGACATTAAAGAAAGGCCGTTTGAAATAGAGACGTACAAACATATAATCTACACACAGCAGGATATCCAAAAAAGTTTTTCTCTTTTTTTTCCCAGGGAAAAAGTACTTTTGTTTTGGCCAGAGTATGAATATCAATTGTTCATCTCTGCTGTATAAAGTCTGAATGTGTGTTGTGATTGAATTCATCAGTTTTGCTTACTTGTTGTTTTGGATGTCCGTCTCAAAGAGCTGCTTGGAGATGAAGTGGTAATCCACACCATCGGTCTCCTGGTTCTTCTTGGGTCGACTGGTGTCTGAGTGAAAGAAGATGAAGATGGAAAGAGAGGGAGTGATGCCTGTGAGTCATTGCAATGAATAGTGCAATGCTCCTTGTGTGCAACAAGCAGAGAGACAGAGAGAGAGCCGGTGGTCTCCAAAGCTCCGGTTTTCAAATTAACAAAAAGGGGCAACACTTTCGGGCTTAACCCAAAACAACAGCAAGTGTTAAACATATCCATGTGTCCACTGGCAGCGATCAAACATTCAAAAAGAGCGAGACGAGACACTTTCCGATTCTCCTTCCTCTCAATGAGAGCCAGGACCTGTGCCATACGTTTCCTATACGGGTCTGAATCAGACTGTCTGGGCTCTATTAAACAACAGCAGCACAGGTCACATTTGAGAACAATTAACAGGCTGTGTGGAAAAAAAAGGCCACGCCAATGGGATTTTAATACCGGGGACATTTCAAGTGTCAGACTTTGGCTGGGGGAAGACAATAAAGTCATAAAACTTGGTTATAAAAGTTTTTTTTTTTCAATAATTAAAAAAATCTCTCTATGTAAAGAAATATTTCAAATAGTGAGAACAGTGAGAATAATACAGCCACGTTTTTATTACATTTTATTTTATTTCATTTCTGTCTTGCTTTTAATGTTGCATCCTCAATTCAAGATAAAGCACAGAACGAAAGACAGAAACTTTAGTTTCGGCACACAAATGTTTAAAGGTTTCTTTAGGATGAAACAAAGAGAAAAGAGATGGGTAGTTGGGAACACCACATTTAATGGTCAGCGAATTAACTTCTATTCTATTAACTAGTATAAAACACACATTCACATATAAGACGCAGAGATAAGAACAAAGAAATATGCAGAGAGAAAGACAAATGAACTGTACTGTTCAGCCAAAGTTTGGTGGGCTTAAATCAGAAGAGTGAAGTGAACTTTTTTCCCTTTTTTGATTTAACCTTTATTTACACAGGTAGTCACACTGACACCCAACGTCTCTTTTACAGGACACTTACGTGGAATGGTCACACTGAAGTGCTGGGGGTCAGAGATCAACAGTTTCTTCTTCAGTTCACTCAAGCCGACACCTGTGGGTCCTACATACAAACATCTAATTATAAACTCAGCCAAACTCCTCATCACGTTATTATCACATCCATAACATGATATGAGACATTCAAACTGTCTTTCGTCTGTACTTGGTGGTTAGAGTTGCCGAGGTTAACTCAAGACCTCAAACACTAATGATGAGAATATAAATTCAAATGTCTAATAGGATCAAATGATGAACTAATGAAAATTTGTATCCAAAAGATCTAAAGTCACTTATTTTTCTGCAAAAATAAATTTCTGGTTATTCATATTCACTTCTTAGGAACAGATGATAGAGAAACATAATATTCAGCTTCTCTCTTGCAGAGCTGGGCCACCTTTATTGTTTCTGTCGTCTCTATGTGACAATGAGGATTTTCATTAAATTCGGTATCCTAACAGCAACAGTGTGTGAGGTAAGCAGCGACATCAGAGTTTGAGAACTTAAATTTCTCTTCACTCACCTACTAGCACCACCAGCCTGTGTTTGTCTCCCCTTTGCCTGCGGTAGGGGACGACTTCCTCGTATGTGGGCACGTCAGCCATGTCGTACATTTCACTCTTCTTCGCCTCGTACATGGACTTGGTGGTCTTTCTGTCTCTCCTGCTGAGGCGAAAGCTTCTCCTGAACCCAGCTGGAGGTCAGCATGAGCCAAAAGAGGTGACAGAAGAAACAGATTAATCAATACAAAAAAAGAAAATTCTTTGTCAGTAGTGTAAAATCCAGCACAACCGTATGTACACATACAAATACTGTGGACTTCAATTTATAGTTGTTTCAGGATCTTGGCAAACACCTCCACACAAACATTACTTTCCCCAGGTGACATCAAACAGGTGAAAACTCATCACAGGTCTATCATCATCCAAAATACAGTCCCTCTCTCCTCTTGCACCCACTGACACACTCACTAAAATAACACAGGTAACTAATTACACAACAACAACAACAACAACAACCATCCTGTCTTCCATACCAGTGGAAACTGTATTACACAGAGAGGATGACAATGAATGTGCTCCAAATTTTAGAACAAGTCAGGTATGGGTAAACGAAGCTTGCTCATTTGTTATGAAAACCTCATAAGATGATCCAAACACGATCAAGTTAGTAAAAAGAAAGGAACTGGCACAAAGTTCTGATATCTACTTTGATTCAAAGCCCCTTCAGTAAAGTAGAAGTGCAAAAAGGTGAAGGAAAAAGATGAGCATATTTAACACAAGCTGGGACGACGCACACTTGCACACAGATACATACAGGAAGTGACTTTACTTCCATAAACAAACAGTTAAATGAAAACAGAAAGTTGGTATAAAGATTGAAATCAGTGAATGAATCTAAGCGGCATCAGCCAATTAATCTCTACACTTGATGTAACCTAACACTGACCCCCACAGCTGCTCTGTATCAGCCCAACACAGAGCTTTACTGTGATTTCACCACATTAATGCAAGCTAACCTGTTTATTCTGCAAACATGATATTATAAAAACACAAAGTTAGTATACTCACACAATGAAAATAGATCATTTGTCAAAGCACATATGTGATATGTGATTAAAAATTATGACATGTAACCTTTAAATCTGCAGGTCATTAAATGTCCCAGAGCAGAGATCAGCTTTAAAAATAATCTCTACTCTTTCTCTCCTGACCTGACTTTCTTATCTTTCTCCGTCTCTGAGTGAAGCTAGCTCTCTTTCTTTTCTCTCCTTGTGAAATACAGCAGCTGGACCTTTAACTAGCAACACACTGAGACCAACGGCACACAAACAGCTTGAGTCTGCTGATGTTTGTTGAGCTGATAGAAATGTTGTAGAAACATTATGTTGTGAAGCAAGGTTACTCCCTTTATGCTCATTCCTCTTCTGTAACACTAGCTACAAGCTGACTAAAACATACAGACAAATGCACTTTTTCCGACTCAATTTCAGCTGATACTGTTGAGTCGAGTAACGAGCCTGTTTTAAAAATGATATTTGTGCAAAAATGTAGAGAATAAGAGTAAATACTCAGGTAAAGTACAGATACCTGAAGGTTCTACTTAAGTACAGTAACGAAGTAGCCTCTAAACAGTGCTTACTAAGGAGATATCATTCTCAAGTTTGCTGGCTGTAAAATGAGCACAACTTTGGGATCAGCATCCCAAAGTTGTGCTCAAGAATCACTCTGGCAATGGACCTTACAGACGTTGCATCATTGAGAGGCATGGAGAGAAACCCCCCCCCAAAAAATGAGGAGAAAGACTGCCGCCTCCTCCCACTCCTTTATTTCCCCATGCAACCTCGGCAGCATTGCAAAAGCATCTGTAAGTTCTAAGATTTCAAACTTTAAATCATACAACCACATCCAACAGGCTGAAAAGCCATGCAGCAAGTACTCTCATAGAGAAGATGATATTATAACTCACTATTTTTTACTTCTTCTCCTAAGGTTCTCTCATTTCATTTAAACCTCGTTCTTGGCTGCTGGACTCAAGGTGCTGGACTTTTTTGGACAAAAAAATGGAATAATGTTTGGCAGAGTTCGGCTTTGGGAGTCACCCTGATTGAGCTTGGCAGACATGACTCAAATGTAGTATTTATAAACTTGCGTGTGCTCTGGATATCCTGTGAAATCTGGAGTCTAAATGTGCAAATGACAGTGGTAATAAAAACATGATGGGAAACATTTTCTGTACAAGACAGGGATTTGGAAGCAGCTCTCTGGAATTAAAGTGGTTGCAGAACCAAAGTGGGCCATGGTAATTGTCATTAAGTCTGACTGGAACCACATCAGCAAGACCGGCCTTCATCCGGACCTCCACAATGCAGCGAAGCACACAAACCTTTCTTTTAAGGCAACTCCAACCAGAACCTCTCAAAGAAGTCCTCAGACCCACAGCAGAGGCAGAACAGGATAACTACATACTGCAAATCCATGACATGATCTGCCAGTGCACTCATGCTGTCAGCATGGGAGCACAAATAGCACAGCATAGTGAGAAAGTACATAACTATTTAAGTCCAAAAAGTGAATTATGTAAGAAGGTTTAAGAAGTGAATTATTTGCCCCACAAGTGCTCTGTGAGTTAGAAGAACAGGTCAAAGGTATGAACAACTGTTCCGTCCCGTGAAACATGTATGACTTAATAGTTCTTAGAAGATGATATATGAAGGATGCATGTGGAAAAAACAAAACTTGTACTTGGCCACTGTCCTCATATTTATTATAACAGTGAAATGACCACATCTGGCAGGAAAAGAAGGCAAGAAGACAAAAGAAGACAATCTCTCACCTAGGTGAAATCCACCACTATAATCAGCATCCTCTGGTGATGAAAAGAAACAAAGGAGCCAAAAAGAACCACAACATCAAGTTAAATAGAATAGTCAGAAATGAGCTGCAGCCCTCTAAATATGATAAAGGGAAAAACACACAGGTGCTGTTAAGAAGAGAGTGGTCAGAGTGGTTTGGGGTAAATTTTGCTTGAGTTACATTTTATAGTGTGTTCGTTATTTTTAAATATTGGCCTTTTGCCCAGAATGACAGCCACGCATGTAGAGGTAAATTCAAGGACAGGTTACATATAACCTCCATCTAGTGAGCAGCTAAAGTTGACCAAAATAAACAAAATACTCTTTTTCTTTACAGAACTAACAATGTTGAAAATGTTGATGATCCCAGCTAACTGACTAAGCCCCATTTAGCCTTACAGGCCACTACATTCTTGGCTGTGGTGTTGGACGATTCTTGGAGACAGTGAATCAGTTTGTGCTGTGACTGAGTCCAACAAATATTACTTGTGACGGGATGATTCTCAAAAATGATGTCCACATTTATGAAAATGAGTCGAGGAAAGATGAGGCTTTGTAAAATGTTAAAGTCAATAAAATCTATGAGGAACCATTGACTGTGACAACTAATGTTACTCTTAAATGGTGAATAGCTTTAATGGGTCAATTGGGGAGATGAGGTAAGAAGTGGACCTCATTACACACAAATAGCATGAAGGGGAACCAATCACAGATGGTTGGGTTAGTAAAGTCCTACTCGGTGGAGGGTGTCAGAAAAGTAGTACCTTCAATCTCTTCAGCTTTGAGTGCAAGAGAAGCAAGGAATGGAAATTAGGTAATACTAAACAAAATATTAGATTAGGAAAGTAAACATAACTCAGGGATGAGGAAGAAATATAAGAAGAAACCTACCAAACTCTACTGTCACATCATCTTAGAAAAGCAGAGCAAAAGACAACAGAGAGAACATTATAAAACATTTTAAAGCTGAGTGCCACATCCACAAACATCCTATGCAGGTTCAATTCAGTCATTTCTCACAAAACACTGAAAAAGCAAACAATTCTCTTCAGTTTTGTAATGTTTGTGAAAAATACCGAGCTTGACCACTACACAG
This sequence comes from Simochromis diagramma, assembly GCF_900408965.1. Lineage (NCBI taxonomy): Eukaryota > Metazoa > Chordata > Actinopteri > Cichliformes > Cichlidae > Simochromis > Simochromis diagramma. Next base: position 940,864 of record NW_024387503.1, on the reverse strand, counting down.
TAACTCCCAGTATCACTCTAATGGTATCACTAGTTTAACTATCTACGTTTCAAATAATAAAATAACTCAAGTTCCACTTGGTTCTGAAACACTCGTCAGGTCTTCCTGAGAGGAAGTTGCAGTACACTCAGCTGTCATGACATAAATTGATGGAACTCATTGAGGAAATCTTATCCTTAACTTCTTTCTTTTTTAAGGTTGGGTTTAAAAAGAACACGTACAGAAACCCTTCATAAGCCATGCTGCTACTAAAAGGTTACAAAAACACCAGTAAGTGGAGCTTGAGTTCAGGTTTTATGAGAATATAACAAACATTTACTTTCTATTTGCTCCTATTTTGATAGAAATGTATATCCATTGTTACCTAGTGATACACAATCTGCGGTACATGTCTGTGGTGCAGTCACTATTTACAGGGGGGAAAAAAGCCATTTAGATTCATAAGCCTCCAAATGATTGATATTGTAATACTGATACAGTCCTCTGTAAGTATTTAACAGTATGAAGCTCACCTTACATCACTGCATTCATTTTCCAGAGTGTTGTTCAGCATGTCCAGAATTAATGACTAACCAAAACAACAGTCAAGACCTATCTGTGCAAGGTTGTTTGTAGGCTAGACGCATCAGGCACGAGAGCGGCAGCTGTTCTGAAGTGTGTGTACCTTTATCTGACATCTTGTTTCAAATGTCAGTGGTCAGGTCAGTTTTCCCACTGACGTTGCCCTCTTCCTGCTCTAATGTGGCATCTTAAGTTGGGACAGCGACCTCAAAATGTGGTTTTAAGAAGGATGAGAATTACTGTACTGTAAACAAGAGTTTAGCCACATTTAATTATCTAATTTATTTGAAACTAAACCTTAAAGAAAGAATGTGATGAAAACTGCCATAAAGATGTATGATTAGTCCACCTTTATCAAGTCCATGGGTGAGCTGCCAGGGATGTTTACATTGGAAAAATCTGGGTAATAATGTAATAATACTGTAATACTGTTTGTCTTCATTCTCTCTTCCGGCAGTGATGATAAGGAGTTGAACTCTGCAGTTGGAGTCAATCACGGACAATTGCTGAATAACAGGCCGCCATCAAAACCATCCTTGTTATTACCCTCATCATCATCACCCCAAGAGTATAAGTGTTTATGCAAATTAGAAGCCAGGCAGCCAAGTGACAATACCAGTTCACATGAACTTGTCTTTTATCTTTGCTATCTGCATTATGCACAGCTTTTAGAAAATCAATCATCTCTTTAGCTAGAGTAACAGCCAGAGGGCAAACCCTCTCCTAATTCATATTAAAGCTCCTGCGTGACTACAACAACAATCATATGACCCCCTATGAGCAAGCACTTCGGTAACATTGGGAAGGAAAAACTCCCTTTTAACAGGAAGAAACCTCTGGCAGAACCAGGTTTAGGGACGGGCGGCCATCTGCCGTGACCGGTTGGGGGGAGCAAAGGAAGACAGGATAAAAGACATGCTGTGGACTTAGTGAACAACACACAAAGAGGCTGTAGGAGACACATGGAACAGACTCTGGATAGAAATTTAGAGGGAGAAACATTGAGCAGACAGGAAGGAAAATGAAAACAAAGATAAATCTAAATTGCTTCTCCAGACGACCAGCGTGAACTACACAACTACACGAAAGACTCCAGTGGTGGAATCAGCAGAAGGATGAGTCTGTTTCAGAAATGAACTCCACAAACTGTCCTGACCAGCATTCCTCACTTTTGCCATTCTTCTCTTCCTCCCATCCACCTGTTAAAGACAACTGTCTTGTTGTGGTTTATTAGTCGCTAACACAGCAAATAATATATGCTTACATGATCGTCTAGTAGACCTCCTTAGGGACGAAAGAGTCGTAACAGGTTGCTGAAATGCAAGTCTCCTGAAAGCAAAAAGATGGATAAAGAAAGAGAAGAAAAAGGAAAGAACAGAAAAAAGAAAACCATCAGTTTTCATGGTCACTCTGGGAATAATAAACACTCTGCTATGCTACAGAAACCCTGCTCTACAATATCCTTCATTTCTATTCTGTCAGCTGAGACTGGTGAAACCAAAGATTGAGGAGGTGAAGAACAGAACATCTTTCTATTGACAAAAGTAGATTAATAAACCTGAATATAAAATTCAGGTTTACTCTTCAGCCTTCCTCTTTCTGCCCAAGCCTCCTGAGCTCTGTGTAGGTCTGGTGTGTGTTTTCCATCCACTTGCAGTTCAATGTGGATTGGTACCAGCGCTATCATTTTCTGTCATTACTCACTTTGGACCAGAAAATGTGTGGAAACCCAGACTACTTTGGCAGAGTGAAGCAAGAATATATGGATTAAAGAGGGAGAGAAAGGAGATGGAACATCTATGACAGTGACAGCACTGAAGCCAATAAGGTCAGCCTTGTAAACAGGCAGGTGTTTCTCACCTCTCCTGGAACTGTTTGGATGGTATTAAGCCAGCACGAGGATTTGTGTCGCCCTCGTGTTTGGCCTGCCACCAGGTTGCATCATCTTGGCTCATGATCTGTAGGATGCAACCCTTCTTGAAGGCCAAACCAGCTTCCTTACATGGGATGGTGTTGTCATCTTTTGGGTCGTAGTCAAAGAGCGCCTTCACAAACATCTGTACATCATCATGAGGGAAAGGCAAGAAAACAAAGAGGAGGATTGAAGACACAACAGGAACAAGTTCACTATGTTGTATATAAAATGTTTTCTTTCTAAAACATTGTCATCATGGTTAAAGGTGATTCACCAAAGCTCAGAGTGATTATTCTCAAAAGATTACAGCAATCGATGGTAAACGCTGCAAGTGATGGCCAAGATGGTCTTTCAATGACTTTCCACTATCAAAGGGTCTAAATCACTTAACAAGTGGATAAACCAAATAACAGAGAAAGACAGGACCTACCTGTGGCTCCTTGATAGATGCCTCGTCCTTTGCACCAGGGACAACTTTAAAGGTAATGGCTCCTTGTGACTGTGCCTAAATAATGTAGGAACAGAAGTTGGAGTAATTTTAAAGGATAGTTTTCCTATCCTTTTAAGTATTTTATAAGAGACCTAATCTAGTTACAGTGACATAGCGTCAAGCATTGATTTTTCAACAAAGGAAGGTTTAGTGGGATAGCATAACCATTCTTGACAGAATTAGGGAGTACAGTGCAGGGGTGTAAAGGAGGAGTGTTGAGAGCTCAAAGACTTTTGTGTCTGAGAAGGCCTTAAGAGTTTAAGATCCCAGGCACATGACAGAGCTCATTTAGGCCTGTGACCAAAGCTGCATGGAGGAACTACACATCATCGGCCTCATCCACAGAGACTCAATGCATGTGATCTATCGGCCAAGACAGACTTTCCCATCAACACGGCAATGGGAGGCCTGGGTCGTGGATGAGTTGATAAGGGGAGGTTTCTGTCATTATAAACAAAGGCTGGTACCAAGGGAGTGGAGCTGAAAAACCCTCAGTCTCACAAACGTCCATAGAAAGACAAGACTTACCAGAATACGAATGATTTCCTCTGGTTTCTTGTCGTCCACAGGGATTCCATTGACCTCCTTCAGTTCATCCCCTACATGAATTAAGCCTGCCACACATAAACAGACGTTTTCTATTAGATGGCAGCACCTGATACCTACTAGAGCAGTCGTTCTGAGCAGCCTGAGTTGATCTGAAACTGTGACGTCAACAGACTCCATGCCACCATGTGATGCCAGTCAATTACGTCACTTGATGAGTCATGAGAGTGATTCCTTCACAAACATCAAAACTGCCCTTTTTGAAACACGGCATCCAGGGAAATGGGTGCAGAAAAACCAACAGTGTGATCGGACAGGTATACCAACGCCTCCATGTCCACTGTTGTGTGCTGGGTTTGTGTTGCATACAAATGACATCATGGGACTTTCAACTGAGTTGCTATAACGACCCTATGTAAACTGAGGTGCTACACAGTGACAGAAAATGACAGAAAACTGAGTAGAATCGAGTACACACACATACACACACACACACACGCGCACACACATACACACACACACACGCACACACACACACACAGGCAAACTTATAAAAGAGAGAAAAAGGCTGGAACCAACCACTTCTGTCAGCTGGCCCTCCCTTCATGATCCGGGCCACAATGATGGCACCTGTGCTCTCATCACGTCTTATTGTTGCTCCCTATAAAAGAAGAATAGTCATTATAACAGCATTTCTACCTTTATGACATTATAATGTGCAAGTCAAACAGCAATGACCTAAAATTACTGTAAAGATGAAAATTAAGGCGTAGAGACAGATAGATACTGCACACAGGATGATTGTTAAGTTACTTACCAGTGGCTCCTTGTTCTTGACCAATCTTATAATTTTCACAGAATCTTCATCGTCATCGATGTCTTCAGGCAGCGGAGGTAGTTCGGGGTCATACTTCTTTTGGGCAACTGCGTCGTGGACGGACAGGAGGCTCTAGAAAAAGGAGAAAAAAGGATTTATGGGAGGAAACACAAAACAGGTAAGGGTTATCTGTCAAGCCACGAAGGCCTCAACTTTACCCCAGTCCACTTAGCTAAATAAAGTATGGCCATGCATGCTATTAAGAGTCCGATCTATCACTTCCTTTTTTAAGCAGGACAGAGACACTGCAGACTGCAGGGAGGATGGTTATGAATTGGGTTGTCTCCTTCATGTGCTGGGTGATGGATTTGAAAGCATTCAAGGCCAGAGTTTGTAGATGAACAAGCGTTAATTGCCATTAGGCCCGTGCTCTCCCTCCATACATCTCTCTGATTAAAGGCAACCCAGGCTCGCCCTGCACCATTGCTCAGCAAGAGCTGCAAATGGAAGGGAGGGGGGGGGGGCAATGTGACCACCACAAAATCCACGCTTTGCAGGGTAAGGTGGTGAAGACTCAAAAGCAAAGTTCTCAGCTCAGATATTTCACACTTTCACGAGCAGACATAAAAAGAGACGGGACGCAGACGGGAATGATGCCATTCAGGAGACATTCATTTTTCAAAGGAAAAAAGTGAGAAAAACATCTTCCAACCAAAGTGCCAGACAAAAGTAGAGGGGTGGAGAGCAAGAGAAACAGGGAAGAAAGAGAAGGATATGGTGAGAAGAGAAGCAGTGTGTTTTATGACATGGGAGCATGCTGCAGTACAGCATTCAAGATGTTGCTAACTGGGAGCAGATGAGAGGAGGAGACACAACTGGAGCTATGTGAGTAGTCTTTGGAAGTCAAAGAGTCTGTATTACCTTACTATAACTAAAAATAATAACTTCTTTCGATCAAGAGAATCCCAAATGAATAACACATGTAAAGAAAATCTCACAGCCAGGAAATCTTTAAAAATGGTTGGTTTTGATCCTACTTCAGAGATAAAATGCCACTCCTCTCCAGCTTGTCTTCTTTGGCTTGTGCTGCTACACCGTCTGCCAAAATTCACCAGCCAGCAATGGAGGAAGCAGTAGCAGAAAGAACATTTTCCATTGTTTGGTGGGGAATTGCTTGGCTGACCCCATTCTGCACTGGAGCTGAGAGACCACTGCGCAACTACAGCAGCAATTATATGTGTTAGGTGCAGGGGAAAAACATAGTAATGAGCCAAATGAGTACCGGTTTGATGGAGGTGTGTGTGGAGTTGCTGATTCTATGTCTAAAATATGTGCTGCCTGGTGAAATATGTGTGTCTGTACCTATAGCACCTGTAAAAAACACATGGTCCACACTTGTCTTTGAACAGATTAATGTAGTTGTTCTTAATGTGTTTGGAGAATTTAGGAAATGAATCATAATTACCAGCTCAGACATTGAAAAATCCATGTTTGAGAACCACCATCTCTTGAATTCCTGCTGTTTGACACTGATAGGTATTAAATATTTGCATGTACTGTAAGTGTGTGTGTGTGTGTGTGTGTGTGTGTGTGTGTGTGTGTGTGTGTGTGTGTGTGTGTGTGTGTGTGTGTGTGTTATGTTGGGGGAGAACTAGAGAGCTGTTGTTTCTGGCAGAGCCCAAACAAGCATGACGACAGCGCATTAAAAACGGAGCCTGTCCAACTCTGCTTCTATCCTGCCGTCGTGAAGGCAGCTCTGTCTGGCTGAGACACCTGGAGGCCCTGATGGATGGCCCCAGTTATGCATTAGAAAATAAAAATGTGTAAATTTATTTTGTAGCTGTCTGCATCTGGCTAACGAGGTCAGCAACGGCAGCCAAGAAAACGAGACAAGGCCTGGATCTAACAGGCGTGTTATTTTGTGTACAGCACGATGATTGTAACGCTTTAATGTGGCTGCTGTGCAAACAGCAAAGATCCAGAGCCAGAATTGCCAAATGCTTTGCTGTTTTTTGAATGGAATAATACAATCCTCCACAAAGAGAATATGTGGTTTTAGTTTGTTAAAATCTGCTCAGTACAAAATAAGCAAATCCTTTACTCACCTTTACATGTGGGTTTGCCAGCAGTTTAAGAAGCTCTTTGACATCCTGACTGGCTGATTTGCCTTCCAGCTCATCAGACACCTGAAAAAAGTCAAGGACACAATGTTCACACAACTGTGCTCAGACCATTAAGCATGCTTCTCTTTTTCAGGTGTGCATGTGAACATTCAATGCTTCGACAAGAAGACAACAGCAGTCTGTATTATGAAAAACCACTGGTAGAGGTTTGTAATTAACAGTTCAACTCTGCAAGGTGTGCCTTGTGTCAGTAATGAATAGAGGACTTGCATTTAGAGAGATAAACATACTAGTTATGCTTTATCTAAAGAAGTTATGTTGGTGTATCTTCTATTTGTATCATATTGTATTAAGACATAAAAATGCAGCTCTTTCAGTTACAGGATTTATCTGCAGCTTCATCTGGTCTTAAATTAGGTACATCGCAGCTGGAGGCAAGGCCACACTTTGTCATGTGGCCTAGAACTCCCACCTACTGGCACCTGCCCTTTGATAAATCTTCTATTGTACCAGATCATTTTCCAATGAGAATCTCAAGAACTAAAGAAAACAGTCGGTTAAACCTGGAAACAATGGGAGCTCTGAGAGCATCACTGATTTATGGAAGATCCTCCTGGACTTGGTTGGAGTGTGGAAAGGAGCAGCAAGCCATCCTGCACAGTAAAAACTGACATGAAAGCCACTTGACACTGATGAACCCTTTCTCTGTGTTTGTATTTTTCGTATCTGACCCTGCAGGAATAAAATGCAGACCAATGCTCTCTGATGGCACCAAGTGGTCTGTCCAAGTAACAGCAGAGTTTGTATGAAGATGTTTGGAAGTCAGCCAGAAGAGGAAAATGGTTTTCCAACAGGGAGAAGGATACAAGTCAGCCATAACAATCATACAGTTCTAGATCAGTGGCCATCATTTGAACTATTTATTGAGGATGTGGTGTGTCTCACTTCCTTACACCAACAGCACTGGCCATGCTGGTTTCACTTGAGCGGTGGCAGTCACTTGCTGGGAGTTCTAGACAGTGCGGCCGGGGCCAGACGAGGGTTGAAGTGTCATTTTATGTTAGTCAATAAATTAAACCTCCATTAACCGAAACCCATCTAGACAGACACTGTTCACCAAAGGTTCCTTTAATCGATTCATTTGCCTCCCAGCCAATAAAAAGATCAATCAGTTTAAACAAGTTTTTTAAAACACTTACGTCACGTGCCAGAGGTGCAGCTCCTTCCAGGACAGGGGCGGGCTTGCTCTCCTCATAGTGCTGCAGCCGTTCGTGGATCTGAAAGGATAGATTGTATTCATTATTAAGGCTGAGATAGTAGTGAGCACATGTGGAAGAAAAAGTGTGCACGCTGGAAGCCGTGTGCACGTCTCCAAACACACGTGTAAGAAAACATGTACAACTTCCATCAGCACCATCTTGTACATGCACAGAGCTCATTAAATCATGTCCTTAAATACCAAAAGCACACACAAAGATCTTTCACTCCCTCGATCCACTAAGTATTTCAGTTAGCTTAGCCACTGTACAAACAATCCAGTTTTCCACCATGCATTCGATATGTCCCAGTGGCCCCGTGATGATTCCAAATCATTTCAACAGTCTGGTGAAATTGGCTAAACATTTCCTTATCAGCCTCAGCGCTGTGACTGCACAGTGTTGAGAGACAGAGCTGCGTCTCTGGAGAGTTGCTAAAATGGAAAGTAAGCCTGACTCGTGCGCTCACTTTCACTCATTTATATACGCAAAACCACTTCATCATATGTGGAGCAGAGATGGAATAATTTATATACACACAAAGCACACGTTCACACCCACGCACACAATGTCAAAGGCACAGTTGCACACTTGTGCCTACGCACACACAGACTCACAAAAAACACTACAGATTTCCCATTTGTGATTTAAAAGCAGCTGCGCAGGAATCCATTGACAGCCTACAGGCTGCTGTCAGGTCCCATCAAGGAACAGACAAGGACAGCTTTCCTCCCAGCAGCCACTCCTGCGTCTCTCCTTCCTCAGGCCCAGCATGGTGAAGGGGATCTGGGCCACGGGTCTGACTGATAGCTGGGCCCCGAGCCTGGAGCTTCCAGCTGGATGTCCTAGAAAGCATTCCAGGAGGATGGTGGAACAGAGGAGCCTCTGGCTGAGGAGAGAGTGACAGAGACGCTCTGGGCCACTTCTATATCTAAAGAGCCAAATCCACACATGCGGGAGTGCACGCACGCACACGCACACACACGCACACACACACACACACACACACACACACACACACACACACACACACAGATGGAGCAGTGACAATGTGTGACAGAAAATCACTCAGCAGGACAGAAAAAGACAAGAAAAGCAGTTTGTTTGCTGTCACACTGAACAGCTACAGATGCTTTGTGCAATTAAAACATCTGTTTTAGGAATGTTAGACATAGTTTTTACTCCTCGCAACACAAGTGATTATGTTTTAAAGCTAGATGGTAGCAGTACTGTAAATACGGAGGAAAGCAAGTCAGAATCACTGACAGTTGAATGTTCTGACACACTCACAGGACGGTATTTGTCCTCAATGTTTTTGGCCCTGGTAGAAGCTCTGATTAGCAACAACATGAGCAGCATGTGTAGATGAGTTGATTTGAGTCTCTTCAAGCTGTCATCTGGCTTCGATAATCAACAGGGACCAGCACCAAAATCCAAAACATGATGTCATTCAAAAACATTACCTAAAACCAAATGTCACCCATCAAAATGCACTTTTATAACTTTCCAGTGAAGAAAACGCGACGCAACGACGTGTGAAATGTCTTTACATCGTCTCTCCCCATCAAGATTCCAGTTTAAATCTTGGCCTTAAACAGCTACAGCCATTTCAGCTGGACTTATCCACACAGTCTGCCGAGATAAATCACAGCCTGTTAGGACTCTGTCTTGGCCAGCACAACAGTCATGTTTCAAGGCCAGCTTAGAAGTTCAAATCCTGCATAAAGCCGTTATTACTCAGCAATAAAACACGGTGCATTATGCGTGTCGTGGAGGTAAACATGTTTTTCCCCTGTGGACATGCTGATGGATGTTAGGACTGCTGTTGATGCTTCGGCAACCTGTCATGCTGTAAACTTTTTTAGACCCCCAATTACCTCAGAATTAATCCTGAGATAAATGGGGGTCAAATCACTCTATAACACTATATAAAACAGTGCTAACTGCATCTTGTGAACATCATCTATAAGCCCTAACATTATGGCTAACTAGTTTTATTTTTCTTTCCACTGAGTTATTGGTTTGAAATAATCTGTCACTAGTTTGCTAACATGAACTAATGTAATGTTTAGGGTCAGGGTTGCACACTTTGGAGACTTTTCAAAATACCCGAAGACATAAAACATAGTATTTAAGCAGGCTTAAGACCTCTGCCCAGAAAACTTCACATCACATCCTTTACAAGCTGAACATCTTTTTCAAAGTGACCCGGAGCAAAACCCTGTGACAGACTGGCGACCTGTCCACGGGTGTACCCTGCTTCTCGCCCTAAGACAGCTGGGATAGGCTCCACAGTCTCCCCTGCAACTCTGAAAAACAGCAGAGAATGGATGGATGGATGGATGGAGGGATGGATGAAACTGGAGTAATGGCTGTGGGATTTTCCTTGATTACCAATACAGACAATACAAAATGATAGAATAGGGACTGGTTGACCTGTAGCTTTCTTCTTGTTTTAATTGTCCCTCCAGTGTGCTTGACATGGTTCAAAAAGTTTTTCAGTAGTCAACAGCATACTGTGACCTGTCTGCTGCAATATGGAGTTTCCTTCTTCCTTCCCCTGTCCCTATCATAACCTTGCATTTGGCTTCATCTATCATCATCTAGCCACTTTTGGCTCATTTCAGAGGTACTTGTTTGTGAACAACGTGCTTGATCCAGTAAATCTGGGCTGCAGTCAACCATTGAACTTTAATGAAAATATTTGGAAGGTAGCCTAAATCCAAAGTAAGACAGTACAAGGAAGGGGATATATTTTGGATTCAAGTGAGGCTTTTAAAATATAAATAAGCACCTGGGTCGTGTCATGAGAATATTTTCTAGCAACAAACAGATGTAAATAAAAGCTGAAAGATGATATCGGACAATAATTCTTTCATCTCTGTAACATAATCGGATTAGGATGGATGTGAGACGTCCCGACCATCTGGTGAGTACAGGTGAGAGAGACAGAAAGAGCATATGTCTGGTTTAAGTCTTCATGTTACTCTGAATTCTCTACTTCTTTCTTGTTTCTCTCTCCATCTGTGACACCTCCTCCTCTGGACCGTCTCTCTCCTTCCAGACAGAGTGACCAACAACTGGTTGTAATTATACCAGGTGAGGCATGAGCGTTTCCATATGAGCGACCTGGGTTAGGAAGCCTGTCAGATTAACGTGATGTGTGTGTGTTTTCTCTCTGCTGTTTAGCCATTCTTTCGTATCCCCTCTACAACCTTACACAAACCCCAAATAAAGGTGGACTGTGGAGATTTGGTGGCAGAGCTTTAGGAAGAGGACAATTAAGGTTTTATTAATGGTGTGTCCATGATGTTAGCCACGTACACCTGAATGCTGCATCTGGTTTCTGAGTAAGACGAGATGGTTGTTTAGTACTTGTGTGCGTTTTAAAGTCTGCCCGTCTGTCCATTTGGCTCACTAGGATGGCTCAGTTAATCAGTCAGACACAGCAGTCGAGCAGCTATTACATTTATTTACTGAATAATAAAGAATGGAAAGCTGATTTGCAGGAAACTACCCCATGTTTGGGGGGGAAATTGTTCTCTATTTAACAACAAAAATCAGAGAAAGATTTCAGACAAACCTTCTCCCCCATCTCTGCAGCTATCTAGTTTAACAGGCAGTAACCAAACCACAGGCCCCTTCCTGCTGGTAGAGGAAGGAATTAGAAGATCTGGGCAAGTAGATGGGGCAATAGGACTGTAATTCATGAATAATAATTGCTTTGGAGGCCGGGGACTCCTCTTTTCAAGACTTTTTATGTGACTAATTTAGTTGTCTGCCTTCTTGACAATAAACTTTGTACACAATCTACATGTGCAATTAAAGCTAGGCTTGGTTAAACTGAGGTATTCATATGTATAGCACTTAAATGAAATTACTTAAGTGTTTTAAGTGTATTTAAGAGTTATCAGTGCGTGCATATATGAGTTAAACAACACGTGATTTTCTGAAAAATATGTAGGCGAAATTCCTATAACTCTATTTGTTTGTTGTACCTTAACAAGTGAGTGGAGACTTCTCTCTCCAAACATATCCTGAAGGAAGGTGTTGTCCTCAGAGCAGTTGACATGAGGCTGCAGCTGGGATGGCAGGGCCGCCAGCAGCTCATACAGACCTGCAGAAGGAAAGAGGAAGCAGGAGGGGTCAGTGTGGTAGTGGGAGGTGTGAGTTGTTGCATGCACAGCAAAAGACACAAGTGCTGTATGTGTGCATGAATACATATACACCCAACACACCCAGAGTCAGGCAGAAAGCAGATGCACACGTAAAAACAAAACACACAAAGTCCTGTACTAGTGCCTTTAGGAAGGAGTACATACTTACACAGACTACAGCTCTAATTATAATCTGTGGATGCTCTTCCTTTTCCTTCCATGCTGATTCTATTACGCATTAAAAAAAAAACAGAAACAAAAATGTATGGTTCAAACTTCTACGAGCGACAAAACAGACGATGATATCCCTCGCTTTCTTGCCACTGGAAAGAAGAGGAAACGTAAAGGCAATAAACTATTTCCCTTCCCCCGCCTTTACTTCTTGCTTTTGTTCCAGCCCTTCCTGTTGTTTTAGGGACGCTTCTGTCCATGATTAGAAACAACTGAAAAAAACAGGGAATAAATCTGAATCCTCTCAGAACAGCGGATGCTGAAATCCACAAGGCCTTTCAGGGTTTTACTCACCCAGCTTATAAAAAGAATGAAGATTTCAAATTCAATTTAAAGAGAACCAGACTGGGGAGCTGATGGTTTCAAGATTAAGCAGGGGGGAGGTGAAGCACTCAAGACGGAGAGAGCACAAAACCAGTGAGTGAGTGGGGTTACATCCAAACACAACACAGTCTTGGAGCACAGCTGATGGAGAGTGGTAGCAGATACTTGTTTGCTGCTCACTTCTGGTCCTCAGCGTGGCTGTGATCCACCAAACTAGGTGATGCATTAAAGGTCAGGCTCATACTGAATGCAGTCAAGCTGCATCAAAGACCCCTTCACTAATTCTCCAGAAAAGGCCCCCCAGTTTCAAACTCCACAAACACAACCACACTGTGCTTTAAAGCCTTTGAACTAACACTGATCACGTGAAGAAGTTCTAAACATATCCACAGCAGAGCCACTGAAACGTCAAAACAAAGACAAGTGGCTTGGCTACCTCTCTGAGAGTGTCTTTCATCAGAGCACAGGGCAACAGAGAGAAAGGAGAGAGAGAAAAATCACCACAGACAGAAGCAGAGTAAGTCAGAGCTGAAAAGGACTGATTGATGGTTGACGTTGACTGCTGGACGAGCGACTGACTGAACTGGGTTCTGACCAGGTTAGAGTCAGTGTGTACTGGCAGCTCTGGACGTTTTGTGGGAGAGCTTATGTCATGCTCTCCGTCTGCTGCTGTTGGGCACCAGGATACATCAGTATGATATCCTGTCCTTTTCTCTAAACCCTGACACGATTCCTGTGCAGTGTTAGCGCCTCATACCTCACCGTTTCTCTGGAGAAAAAAAAAGGGGGGAAGAGAGACCAAGAGAACTTTTACACATAATGATGCAGGCCAGATGCAGGTTCTGGTGTCCTCATCACCAGAAAGTTTGCTTTGTAGCTAACAAAAGCCGACTGAGGGCAGCTGGCCCTCTCAATCATTTACAACTTGGAACTCTCTACAGAACATCTCACATAATATATTCAACTAAAGGATTTAAAGAGACATGGGATGAGGTGATGGGTGTAGAAAGGGCTGCTAAGGGAGCCCACTTCCCACACTATACTGATCTTCTTACAAAATACGAACTGATGAAAACAAACTCGTTTGAATAGAGGAAATGAACGCTGGGTTTTGTCTTTCTCCCAGGTGCTCGGTGAATTATGGACCCCCCTCAATATATGGGGGGATTTACGAGGTTTGCCAGACTGCTGGGGGAATAGTGTTGTGACAACATATTTCAAACACTGCCTTGTGAACATGTCTGAGAGTCATGTTCACTAATCCACTTGAGGCTTGATTTAGCTTCCTGTTCTCCAGTTGAGAGAGGAGGAAAGACGGCCTCAAGCAACAGCTTTACTGACAAAGCAGTAGACTTGATAGTAAAAGATACTTATTTGAAATTTTTTTGCCAAACTTGCTGAAAAAAATGGTTTTCAGTGAACTTTGATAAAAGAAATTACAGAAGAGGATGTACTGATGGATAACTGCAATCACACTGAGGAGCGTGAATTTTTGTCAGGCATGTGTTTGGTGTTTTGCTGACAGATTTGACATGTTTTCAGTATAAATGTGGGAACAGGGTGACAGCAGAAGTTGCAGACTGATGGATTTGGATGGAAAATCTCAAAACCCCATTATTTGTCACTATGACCTGCCAGTTTAATAAGCTAGAACTGTCAGATGACATACAAGGGCCCAAATAGCAGACAGGTCTGGCCCGGATCTGGTGTCAAGCCGGCACTGCTGGCTGACTTCCGGCATGGTAAGTGATATGTCATCCAGATATGGGCCAGGCCTGGCATAGATGGCACTGTTTATGTGATGGCATGCCACATTTGGCCCGATGTGGTTTGGTGTATGTGGCCCAGGCTCATAGAAAATAGGTCTGGCCCGGATCTGGGATCAAGCTGGCACTTCTGACTGACTGGTGTCATGCCAGGGTGTATGTCAACCAGATGTGGGCCAGGTCTGGCAATGATGGCACTATTTATGTTCCTATTTTCCTATTTTAGTTAGAAGACCCAAATGCCATGTTGCAATACTAGACTGCTATGGTAGCCAACGTTTCAAATGCAGGTTTGACAGGTTTATGAGTGTACACTTTATCCAAAACCTAGTGACAGTTTACTCATGTTTACCACTGGGTGGCTGTAGTTCAGGAGGTAGAGCAGGTCATCTACTGATCGGAAGCTTAGTGATTCGATCCCTGGCTCCTCCAGTCTGCATGTCAAGAGTGTGAATGTGTACGAATGTAGTTAGGAAGCACTGAGTTAAGAATCAGTCCATTCACTGTCTGAACACAGTTTCATCATGTTACTTTTGTACTATTATGTTCCAGCACATGTTGTTATTACATGGCTTGATTAAGGTACACATTAGGCTGATATCTGGGGCCAGAGTTGAAACTGTTCTGGGCCAGCACAGGGCCAGCAGTGTGTCTGCAACTGGCCTTGTGCTGGCCCATGTGTGGGCCACCTCTGGTAACCTGATCTGGGCCACCAAAGGGCCGTCATTCTTTGTGGTACGTGTGCCACGTGTAAGCACAATGTGTGGGCCAGATCCGGGCCTTACCAATTTTGCTATGTGGGGATGTGTGCTGCATACAAATTCAGGAAAATACACATCAAAACACAAACATTTTGATGAAATGTATCTACAAATTGAAATTTACAGACATACTTACAGTTTTTAGAGGTTAACATTTTTCAAGTTATTAAATTTATATGAATTATTATATAAACAATGGCGTGGCTTTTTGGCAACAAATCATAGGTATGGAAAATGTCATTTTTTCCCACTCATCAAGTCAGGAACTCCCTTTAAAAACACACATTAGTAATTTAATGTGTGTGATACCATCCCTACCATATTGTCTGTTTTCTTCTCATGATTCTTTTAAAGTCAGGTGTCACAGTGTAAGTACCATATTCTTTATTTCCTCCTGAAGTTTAGCTTAGATTCATTTCTCTTACCTCTGAATAAATCTATGGAAGTGCTTGTTTGTATAAGCCTTTGTGTTGTTGAATGTAACTTCCTTTACTCTATGTCCTCTTTGTCTATGTGTTATTGTCTGAGTTTATTCTCTCCTTTTTTTTCAGTTCCTACCTCTTTCATTTTAAATGTTGGTTCCTCTTTGGGCTTTCACTTTTAAAGATAGATTTGGCAGAAATGAGTTTCATTCTAATTAAGGATGGGAATCAATAACAAGTTCTTGTAGAGAAACAGTTCCCAGTAGTCCAAGTCCTTGGAACCGTTAATGTGTTTGCCTATCGATTCCACTTATCCACTTGCACTTGCTCTACAATCAGCTGGTGTTAAAGTGCAAATGATATCCAGGACAGAAACAACTGTACTATGCTCTTAACACAACTTTGGCTCTTTACAAGTATCTGCATAGACAACATGCTAATGCTAAGCTAGCCAAGAACCTAAAGTGATGTTAAAGCTGAGTGAATGGCAACCCCAGACCCTGAACTTCAACAGATTACAAACAGACGAGCACAAACCTTTGAGCATACAGTCTGTAATTAATTTGCACAAATGTAATGTCTTTGAGATCCTACTTAACAATGGTGACAACAGCTGATATTGATAATGGAATCAGAATCAATAAATTCTGATCAATTCCCATCCATACTTCCAAGGATGGCTGGGCTGTCCCTTAGAGACAGGATGAGGAGCTCGGAGTCGAGCAGCTGCTGCTCCACATTTAAAGGAGTCAGATAAATAAGGGATCTGACTAGGATGCCATCTGGATGCCTGCTAGATGAAGTATTCTGGGCATGTCCTACCATGGGGTAACCCCAGAGCAGACCAATGACTTGCTGGAGAGATTATATCTGTTGATTGGCTCTGTTGAAGTCTTGGTGTCCCCTAGAAGAGCCTCCTTTCTCTGACTAAAGATAAGGCCGCCAGGGTGAGGGAAGTCTGGGCTTCTCTGCTCAGGCTGCTGCTGCTTAACTACGATACAGGGTGATTGATGGATGGATGGATGGATGGATGTTGTTCATCCTTCGCGTGGTAGGAAGGTGTGATGGCGTAATACCTTGCTAAGGGTGCAACAAACCTCAGCATAGCACAAACCTTTCTCCCCATGCCATAACTGCCGTTCACTTTAGTTTATCTCAGTTTCTCATTTCTTCTCTCTCGTGCTTGGCCTCTCACTCGCCACACGATTCTGCAGAGTTTCATCATCATCATTTTTGTGGCTTATTTGTGGTAGCAGAGCAACCTTTAAAACCAGGGCATGGCAAATATAAAACTACACTGCAGAAAGGAAATTCAATAAAATATTATCTATCATATGTCTTCCAGCTGGAAGTACAGATTGTATTGAAACAGATTAAACTACAGTGGTGCACCAGGAGTCATCATATTTTTTAAGATGTTATTTCCTTATTACATTTTGAAGCTGTAGTTTTAAGTCACAGCTGATCTAAAAATGTATTTATCAATTAAACGGTTGCTTTTTTTCTTGAAAACTATGAATTCTGTTTTCCATCATCCTCACAGAACTTTGGCTCCTAAATCAACAGCTTTCTTAGGATACCAGGAGTAATACTACCAGTAATCTGTGCGAACGTCGGTAGAACGCCAGGCACTCCCTATGCCAGGCTAACCACAAGCATTTATGACTTCTCCCAACCTGTAACACAACATTCATCCATAATGCTCATTAGGTTTCACCTGCACACACAACTTCACGGCTTTCTACTTTGCCTCTACAAATTTCCAGAACAACAGGACCTTTGGTTACTAGTAAATGGACTGATTCTTATATAGCGCTTTTCTACTCTCCCGGAGCACTCAAAGCACAACATGCCACATTCCCCCCCATTCATTCTTCTATACTTCAGGGATGTTTAGCAAACATTCACACACATTCACGCTGCGACGGATGCATTGGAGAGCAACCGGGGGTTAGAATCTTGCTCAAGGATTTTTGGCATGCAGACTAGGGGGAGCCAGGGATCGAACCACCAACCTTCCAATGAGTAGCTGACCTGATCTATCACCTGAGCTACAGCCACCCTGGTGCTCTTTACTCTGTTAAAAGTCTGGACACAGAAACACACACGCTCTTTATCCATCAGCGTAAGACTTAATGTGTCTCCTCCTTTTGTCCTCATGCTGTTCGGAGCTTGTCGGGTCAAGACCTCTGTGTGTGCGTGCAACAGTGATGTAGCCGCCCATTAAGCCGGTCTGAGAGGAGGAAAGCGTTCCTGAGGGGAGAGGTGGTGATTTCTGCCAGCTGTCTCGGTGATGACAAGTCTGACATGTTCCTCATTCTGACATCAAACACACGCACTCCTCACAACTGGAAGGCGAGAGCACGGTGTATGTATTTTAACATCGTTTTGCTCTATGTTGTTAAACTGTAAATTCACAGCAGTATGCTTTTCATTGAGCTGGGCACAAAATGGAGCGAAAATAGACTTTGGTTTATTTTCCAACCGCAGTTTTACATGGTCCACTCGAGTCAAGAAAAAGTACCCTGAGGCACACGAATAGTAATTCTTTTCTACACTGAAATTAGATTTAGGCTCCCCTTAAAGTGGTGGGCGCACCAACAGGCTATACTGATATTTAAATAAAGATGTATTCATTTTTCAGCTGAGGTCAGACTTGCATTCATACTCTTCTATTTGTATGCTGTGGAGCCACATAATAGCATGAATCAAATAAGTCCTTTAGCAAATTCTTCTATAAGACACATATTAGTAGTGTTGCTGATTGTGTTCCTCGCCTGAGGTTCTGTTACCTGGCTCATGGCCGGTTCCGGTGGCCAGGGCAGGCATGTCTCCTGCCGGCTACTTCCTGGTTCTCCTCAGACTGTGGAAAATGGCGTCAGGAGCTCCTCGGAAGCAATCTCCAGCTGAATCTGAGGATGGGCTTTATGCCATAGAGCCCTGCAAGAGAACAAGAATTTTGAGCCTACTTGTGGCAGAACAGATGTATATGTCTTGAGTATGTGTTTAGGGATTACACTGGCATCTGTAACCATGGATATAAATATCTATTATACCAGCAAAACATATATTTTCCTCTGTAGGTGAGCCAGTGCATGTGCGTTGACAGTGTGTTCACAATTTACTTCTGGTGTTTACAACGCATTATTTTTTCTGCTGCTACTTTTCAGCTTACATATCCCCCTGAATCACAACATAAGGAAACCAAGCAGCTAATGTGCATCAGTGTGGACAACACACACGTATTCTGCTCATTTCCAACTCCATGTCTTTATTCTTGGATTCTATTGAAGTAGTTTTCCATTATCCAGAGCTCAAACTAATCCTTTTTTCTCCTTCTGTTCATCCTCTGCATGGGTTGGAGTTTCAGCTACTTTACCCCAACCTTTAATAAATTTTATGTATATAAGACTGTATCACAGCAACAGTCACATCAAGGCGCTTATTGTAAGCTAAATACCCTACAATAATAGAGAGAAAACCCCGACAATCAGACAACGCCGTATTAGAAAACACTTAGCATCAGTGGGAACTACAATCTTTAACAGGAAGAAAACCTCCAGCTCTGTACAAACACATGTAGAGTTTGAGCCTACGCAGCAAAATAGAAACAAACATGAAAAGTCTTAAGGCATGCTGCACCATCTTTTTCTTCATTTTTTGTTGCATGTGAAGGGGAATGACCACATTCTCAACTGTTAGTGTCTGTTCAGACCACAAGAAAATCTGATGGTCATGGGAGGAGTAAAGTGACACCTTGCCATGTTGATAAAGGTCAAGCTCTGCTTAGTTGCAATGAGCTGTTCCTCCATGTATCCATGTAAAGCCTGACATCTCCAAATGGTTCTCCCACCATCTAGTGGGAACTGTTGCAACTGCAGGGAGTGTTCACCCTAAAAAACCCAGCTGGGGTGCAACCTGAAGGACTTTTCCTCAACAAACCACCTGTATGTGTGTAAGTCAGAAGATCTTGTCTGCATGTACGAAAACACATCTGGGTGATGGAAATGTGTACAGACTGTTTTTCTTCTTCTCTTTTCAAAAACAATCCTTTCTGCTGGGCCTGCAGGGAGAATTGGTGGAACAATCTGAATCTCAGCTGGATGCTGATGAAGTTAGAGAGAGAAACAGTCAGGAGGTGAATGACTTACAGAGAAAAACACTCGAGTGCCTGAAACTTCTCACTGCCTATCAAGAAATGTAAAGTCTCTGTTTCAAGTTTAAAACTTGAAGACAGTTTTGTTATTTAATCTTTAGCTTCTTCTCCTCTTTCTTGAGCAGACGGGACACTGCGCAAAAGACATCAAGAACTTCATCAGGTAAAGAAACAGGAGAAAAACGTGTCATCCTCTGAATGCTTTCTCAGCGTTCAACTGGGAGAAATGCTGTCTCCATCTGGGCCTGACAGGAAGAGCAACGACAGGATACAAGAGAGGTCAACTTTGCCAACGAAGGTCAGCGCCACTGAATCCTCCCCAGGCACCCACTGGGATGTTGGATTTTCTGTCTGTCCTGTTCTTCCCACATCAAGTAACAGCAAGGCCAGCTCCTGGCACTGGATTTTACTGGGCCACCATGAATGACACTCGTCTCCACTGCGTAACTGATGACCATCCAAAACCAGCCCTGTCACACCTGCTCTGGTTACAGCTCAAAGGAGCAGTTAGCTCCAAAGTTATCCAGCAGCTCCAGTGTCTGCTGATCAGCTTCAGGGTTTATCTACACTGGTCCTTATATGACAGAAAATCTATTCAGCAGCCTGTGCAACACATGCTCCTTTTACCAACACCGTTCTGTCAGCTAGATTGAAGAAATTTATCTTGTGACATTTAAATAAAAGCAATCACTGCAGTGATCACAAATTTGATGAAAATATTTAATGTTAGCTTTCAGATTCGACACTTCTTAGACACTCAATCCTACTAGATGTTTTAGTCAGTACCAAATATATATTAAAAGGATAAAACAGTTTGAGGTCTGTGTAATCACTGGTGATCCCCTAACCCTTTACCTCCAACTATCATCTAAATCCACTGCATAGTTCTTGCAGCATCCAAGGCCACAGACTTGCTGAGGTATTAAATTTGCAGACAGTAATCAACAGCTGCATGCTGAAGGGTACACTATGTTGTTTTTGCTTGCTCTTGTGTGTTCCCATAAAGGTCAGTTATGGTAGCAGACAGCACACAATCTTCCAGCCCATTAAAAGAGGTTTCCAAATATTTTTCCTGTGATGATGTTTAGAGGAGGGAAGTTCTGCTACAGAGACTGAAGATGAGAGATGTACAAGCTCATGGGTTTAAAACGAGGAATAAAGCTGTACTTTTTATGGAAAACTGTGGTTGCTTCAAGCCACTATGATGTAGAGTAGCTGAAATACAAATTGATTTCTTTCTTCACAGTCGCCCCGATACCAACACCCCAAACCACCACAATGTGCAAAGTCAGACAGACAGAAGTAGATAGAGTTACAGGCGATGCACACAAGCATACATGACACACTTGTAAGAGCATAATTGCAGCTTAACCAGCTGTGGTAAAGGCGAACATTCATTTACACACAGTGGAACTCCATTTCAATGAGCTGTGCATAATTGCAGTGTATTAAAGCGTGGTCTTTGGGAATTTTTATCCACATGACATTCTGAAATGGAAAGAAAGAAATTGAGAAATCCTTCTGATGGCAGCCCTCTGCCGTTTTCTGGTTCTTCTGTGGAAAAACACATTGTTGAATAATGTCTTTCTCCTGCCTCGCTGTGGCCCTGCCAAAGTGTCACCACGTCCATTCCTATTAAGCATGAGGCGTGTGGCGTTGGTGGGACAGGGTTGAGTTTTCTGGAGCGTGCCATGCGTCTTCTGCTTAATAGCCGTTAGCTTTATGAGGGATCGGGGCTGCTTGAAATAAGACTTGGCGGTACCTGGCACGGTTTGTGTTCCTGCAATGACTGACTGCTATGAAGGAGGAGAGGAGCAGTAATAACAATGAATAGGAAGAAGTCCATGCATGCATATGTAAATTAGGTTAGGTTAGGATTAGGTTAGCAAATGTGGAATATCGGTGTAAACCAAGATGTAGAAGAGTTCATATCAAGGGCAGCGTCCTTGTAAGCAGTTAACAGGAAAATGTGAAAAGTGAGCTCTCATCTCTCGGGCTCAGGTGGGATTTTTTTGACAGCTCAGGCAGAATCAGCACTCAGCCATGTGTTCCTCATGACTGTCCAGTTGTTCCACATAAAATACTTCTGCTTATGTATATGTACACACATGAACACACACACACCAAGAAAATCAATATACAACTCTCTACTGTAGTCTATATTTCCTATAGAAAAACTACACTAAAGGTTTTGCAGCAGCACTCCAAACTGTAACACTTCCCATGTAATAAAAGCTCATAGTAACAGGGTAATCGTATCGATCAGTATGAACTGTACAAATACTGATAGAAAGTGAAAAAAGAACAAGCAAAGTCACTTTGTCTACACAAAAATCATTTGACCACAGAAACCTTCATGAGCACATGATTGAATACATGTACAGGGCAAAAACAGGTTCAGTAAGCCAACCAGCCAAAATCCGATGACAAAGATGTTCTACACAAGATAACAAATCAAGAAGAAATGGCCAAAAGCTCTGCAGGGACTTACCAGATCACCTTCTTCGTTCAACAGAAACAGCTTTCTATGCAGCAGCAGATACTCAGACGTGCACAAAAACATTAGAGCCTCCCATACAGGATGATACCCACCCGCCAGGTGTGTCAGCTCACCTGGAAAGACCTGAAATTCGAGTTCCTCCTGCCTAAGGGTTGACTGCGCTCCACCCACTTTTAATTTACACTACAACTCAATAGTAAAGAGACAGAAAGGGTGTTAACCAGTTTGACCCTGGCACAAAAAAAACAAGTCTTATCTTGGTCTTCTCCGAAACTGGAAACTTTTATTTGACTTTGATTTTACATACAGCCTTGCTTCTGTTTGGCTAAACATGCTTTTAAGTATACTATAGAAATGTATCAATCAAACTATATTTCCTTCTGTCATACACAATGTAACAAAAAGGTCCAGATAAAGTGCTTAGTAAACGCAATGCAGCGTAGTCTTTTCAAAACGTAATAACAACAAATAACCACTAGATGGTGCAATCAGCTCACTAAATATTTTCATTGCTCAGCCACCAGGAGCAAAAACTACTTTGGAGAATAGCTGACAGCTTACATTCACATTGTTGCTTCAGTTTGTGTATTTTTTGTGTGTGTGAGTGTCCCCATCATGACCTCAAGATGTGCCTCAGTGTGCCAGTAAATACAGGGATCGGTAATCTCATCCACTGCCTGCCAGGCAGGGCCCCATTATTCCTCCACAGAGGAGGCAGTTTTGTTCTTGATGCTCATTTAGTTAAGGTGGCACACAAAGACAGAAAATTATAATGCTTATTAACAAATCAGATTACAATGGATTTTGAGAAGAAAAAAAAGGAATTAATTAAGAGTATTGTAGTGCAATAATTTTGCACGACTTGAGCAAGTTGCCAGTTGTACATATTATCTGAGCTTTTTTCATTGAACACTTAATTCAACCCTGATCTGCCAAAAGAGGCATATAAAGAAAGCAGATAAAGGGTCATTTCAAGCAGATATTCTTTTTCAAACACAGCTTTGCAGATGCATGGCCAAAAATCCTTGATAAGGCTTTTTCAGGAGCATTAACGTACCATTTGCCATTTTCCTCCAAGTATACTGAATGGGGACATCTATTACCTGCGTAACCTTCTTACTAAGTTGAAACTAACAGATAATGATAATAAATGGGAGATTAATTGTCCATAATAATACAACAGCACTGCTATAATACACAGTGTGTTTCTTTGTCCACAAACTCATCGTAGACCATCAGGTGTTGAACAACCAAACCTTTCCCACAGGTACATCTTAGGCTCCTGAAGGTTCTTATCTAGATCAGATGTCATTATTTCACAGATTATTTCACATATGCCCACGATGAATACATGTCACCCTTTGATTACAGCTCTATCTTAAAGACCTCATAGCATCAAATTATCTCAACTGAGCCCTCCCTGAACATGTTCACTTCCTGTTTAAAATGAGTTCTTTCTCCCCCCGTGTTTGCTTATAGGAGAGTGTCTGCTTGTTGGGGTTTTCTCACTAATATTGTAGGACATTTACATCACATGCCCCTTGAAGCGGCCGTTAAGGTTAATTGATGCTGCATAAATTAAACCTTGCTGAAAGGAACAGTGTGTTACTTAACGCTTATAAAGTTTTTAGCAGGAGAAAAATAATTTTTACCATAAAACCTGAAAGATATGGTCCAAGTCTTGTGCAGTCTAATTGTATTTTTTAAATCTCTTTTCTGATGATATTCAAATGTTCAACATATTTTATATACTCCTAACAGAAGAAAGAGTAATTGCCATATCATAAAGCCTATAAACAATGACTCATTAAAAATACAAATATACAGTACATTTGTTTCAAATGCTCCAGTGTACAGTCAGCTGCTTGCTTGTCCTTAACACCTCCTCCTCCACCTCTTTGTTCTCCTCCTGTCACTCCCCTCTGCTTCCCATGCAGACATAGCAGCTCTTTGTCTGTCTCTGACCCATCAACAAGGACAGGAGGCCAAAGTGACTATCAGTTGCCACTGACACATTCCACTTTCTCTCTCACACACACACACACACACACACACACACACACACTTACCGTGTTGAACCAGTCATTAACCAATTACATTGATCCTAGACATCAGATGGAGAACAAAAAGGTGGGAGTGGTGGTGCAGAGAAAAGAGGAGTAAAACACACTTTGCTTAATCACATAATATCATTGATTTGAGTACTTCACTTAAGCCCCACAGGACTCAAAGTCCCTGAATGAAATTGTGTTTATTTATAGTGAGGGAGATGCTAATGCATGACTCTTCTTCACACACACACACACACACACACACACACACACACACACACACACACACACACACACACACACACACACACACACACACACACACACACACACACACACTTCAATTTCCATTCATTAGATGAGCAAATAAAATAAACCTACAGTGAGAGGGACAGAGAGAGAACAGCAGGTAGCCATAAGCCTCTCTAATCTCTATGTCCTTCCAAATGCCAGTGTTGCCGGGTAGCCTACATCCTCACCAGATATTACCGGAGTGAAGTGCTCTACCTGGAGTGCACTGTAGGTGAGGAGGGGGTGAGAGAGAGAGATATACAGATAGAATAAAGGAAAGAGAGAGAACGAGAGAGTTTGACAGACGGATGAGATGAAGCCGATAAGAAAGCAGGAATGCGGCCTGCAGAAAGGCCGATAAGTTAAAGTACGGTCTGCCTACTTTTCATGCATGTTGACACACACGCCCACCCACTGTGAGTGTTTAACATATGAGTTACCAAAGCTGCAGTGGAAAGTGGAAGCGAGCCCATTAACACGTGCATAATTAATACATGTAGAAAGCAAGAGGAAAGAGCAACAATGAGGAGAATATAAAAGAATATCACCTAAATAAAGGTAGATAAATAAAAAAAAGAAGTGTAGCATTTACTCATCCCAATGACACCAGCTGTATCTCACGCTCCTAGCTGCACTCTAATGCTGTTTGGCCCATTTTAGCCCAAAATAACTCTCACTGCCACTATAAATAATCCCTTGTAGTATCAATAAGCATTGTGGTAAAATTCGAGGCACAAAGCTAGCCATGTCAAGACAACTTCAGAGCAAAGATAACTATGAGTCAGATACATTTACAGCTGTACAGGTCCATCAGTAAGGCTGCACTTATTTGGATGGGTGTTTCATCTGTTTCATAGGAATTCTGTCATAAACCAGAGGATTGGAAACTTTTCTGTATATATTATATGTAACACTTTACATAATTGGAGAAATTGTGTCTAACGTTGTCGTTAGCGACAAAAAGGTTCCTGCTTCAAACTTCCTGGTCAGCCGAGACCTTCCTGTGTGTTGCTTGTATGTCCTTGCAGGTTCCTCCCACAGTCCACAGACATGCATTTCAAGTTAACCCCAGGTGTAATCACGCTGATAATGTGGAAGTCTAAAATCTCACAAAAAAACTGTATGTATCAAATATGGCGTTAATGATCTATGAACATTTTTATAGATTTTATATTTATGAGTTTGTTTTAGTAATGGTGTTTGTAGCATCTTACATATTGTAATTGTAATAATAAATAAATAAATTAATCAAGAAAAATACAGAGATGTATAGATAAATAGACATTTGACTGTTGATCCATGGCACCCAACACTAATGTCCACATGTAAGACATTCACTGTATTTTAAAAGCAAAGAGACTCCAGCGTGCAGTCTCTGTAGTTGCACCACTCAAACAAAAAACAGAAGAAATTGGTCAGAAGTCTGAAAACCTGGTAATTTTTGAGGACGCACAGCTTGAGTAAAATCCAAGACCTTAGTAGACAGCTGCATGGATTAAAACTGCAGCTGATGCAGGTCAGAGCTAGAGCTGGTAAGGTCATGCTACTGCAGTAACAAATATCACCATCATCGTGCTCAGGAGATGGAGAGATAAATGCTTAAGTGATGGTTTGCGTGATGAGCTCTTAACTCCCATAATTCACTTAGAAGTCATAAACTAAGAGTCCCTCTGAGCAAGTAGACATCTGCCTGCTCGTAGATTACAAAACTGCCATGTAAGTGAACGTCCGCTCTAAAAATAGGGCTTTTATTTCATTAATCCCCAGAGAGGTGGGCTTTTTGGAAATGTTGCCTTTTGACTTGATATAAAAATATCCTGAGCTTCGCAGACTCAAATGCAACTGCAACAGGATCATTTTCCATTTCGGGCTGGTTCAATAACTCCAGGTTACTGACTCTGGTGTCATTCTCTTGAAGACACAGCATTATAGCACATTCTGGCCCAATGCAAAGAGAAAATCCTTAGCAGACTGTGAGCAAGCATTTAATTCTTTTATAGCATACTGGGAGGCATACGCTAAACTGACCAACAATAAAACCAACACTTAATCTCATCTTGTGATTTATCATCATAATGTTGATCACCTGCCACATGTTTAAAAACTACTAAAACTGTCTTTAATCTTTTTATGTTGTCACTATTTATCTACTCTGATAACAGAGCAGGATCCAAGTCCACCTCTCACAGTATAACAGGTGCTATGAGGGTGGAGGCAAGAATAGAAGCTGGCACGCCAAGGGAATAACAACGGAAGGTATATGGCTGAAGCAATCCTTGCTGCGAAACATCACTTGCAGCGACTGATAATCTGAGGGCTAAGCTGCTTATGTTGGAAAACAAACATTACTAGATGCCACCCAGCTGGTGGTGGAGCAAGAGCTTGGTCAAAACCTGGACCCCAGAGTGAAAAGCACACGGCCGTGTGTCCAGAGCTCTGCTTCACTGCAAGTAAACAAAGATATTCAAGAAAAAATAATCAAAACACATCTGAGAGGAATGTGTTGTGTAGCCATGTAACCACATCAGTGGTTTACAGTCACAAAACAAAAACTATTCACAGACTCCTTTAAACAGGAAGAAATGTGTTTTAACCACACACCAACAGCAGTTTTAACTAGAAGCTGTTATTATCTCAACTTTTCATCTATCTGGGGGGGGGGGTTACCATGCCACCCACTGGAGCCACTTCCTCCAATAAGCCTCCACAGTTTGTCTATGGTCTTGCCCCCTCCGTGACACAAACACAGGTTTAAATCAGCCGGGGTGACAGTCATCTTACGTGTGTCCAACATAGTTTCTAACTGCCAAGGAAAGTCCAAACCACCGAGCAACCTCAAAGCTGCCAAATCCTCAATTCTACTCTCTCTGCGTGTCACACAGAAGCTATTCAAGGAACAAACTAAAGGATGTCAGGTCAGCACTCCAGCCATTTGGTGGCGATTGTTTCTCAGAGCAGATAAAGATACACTGTTTGCAATAAGTTAGCTGTCCAGTGAAGGCAGGAGCTACAAAGTGAAATTTTAATCAGAAGTAATCAGTGTTGTGGCTGAAAGCAATGGCCTGGTCCATTTAAAACTGCACAGTCAATAAAAACAGGTCTGCTGGAGTTCCCAAAATTACTGGATTTGCTCAAAAACTGCACAAATTTGAAACACGAGCTTTCAAAGATGTGCGACTAATGCCTCATCCATTCAGTGTTAACGGCTTCTGGGAATCCATTTGAAAAGGTAGGATGCACCAGCTTTGACTAAAACCCAGAGTGCTTCTTTGCAAAACAGGGGTTAAAAAGTCAGAAAACACACCAAACTCTTCTCCATCACCGTGAGGAACAGGAGGCAGTTTCCTCCACCTCTGCCTCCTGTTAGTCATTTGTCCACTCACCCCCTCTATGATCCCTTTCAGAGTAATGAAGCAAGGCCTCCAGATGACCCAGACCTAAAATGAAGCAGCAGAGACCTACACTAAGCTCAGTAATAAATAGGAGGCTGTACAGAGTTCTTCACAGCAAACAGAAACACATGAAGATACTTCCCCATCTTAAAAGAGAAAAGCTGGTAAAACCTGACTTTTCTTTCAAGATAAAAGCTGGCAGGAATTCAGCTTTCATATATTATACAAAAACTATAAAATTGTTCTTGGTTAACCACAGAGTATATTTCCTTAAAAGTCCTGTGATACATACAATTATGTAACAACTAGCACAGAAAGCATTCGACAAACCAGCAAAACTCAATATGGAGACTGTAGGCAATGAAGCATGACTTTATCAGCTAAGCTCTGCTATGTTTCTTTGCCTCATCAGGTGAAACTCTACACTGTTCCCACATTGAACAATGAAATGTGAGAACATCTGTCAAGCGTGCGCGTGTGTGCACGTGTGTCTAACAACATCATTATCAATTCATCGTGACAATGCATGTTGAGAGACAAGCTGGGAAAACTAGCCTGCTGAGAGAACCGGATCATCACCAATAAGACAGGAAAGGATTTAGATGTGCGGCTGTACACTAAATCACTTTCCCCTCACGTTCATAATTTAACACAAGCCCGGTGCATAAACACCCAATCTTTATAACAAACTGTTAGGACACATCCTACATCTGGTAGATGAACTTTCATGATACAAGAATAAATCAATTCACAATAATGCTAATTGTGTTTATACAAAGCCTTGATCCCAAACTGCAATTCCCACTGTGAGGAAGAGACTGAGAATCGTTCCATAATGTTTGAGGTCATCCAGCCTCAACTTTAAATTTAGTAAACTTACTGAACACGTTGTGTGTGGAGCGGAGTTGACAAGAGGCAGGTGAAGTGAAATACCATTAATGGAGTTGGCGACAACATGCAAGTGCAGTAAAAGCTTCCAAACAAGCGTTACAACAAGCATACTGAGAGTGAAAGTGAGTGAATGCAGGAGGGGGAGAGAATGAGAAATATGGTCTCCATCTGAGCTATTTGGTTGTATCGACACAGTTTACACTAAAACAAATAAACAGACAAAAAGCTGTTGGTGTAGCTGGAATTAAATACGTCCATGCTGCTGTCACTTTGCTACATTAGCTCTCTTGCTAGCAGCCAATGTGCTGCTGCTGATGTGTCTCATGTGACAAGACTTAACAGTGATATCTGAGGCAATTTTTCATCTCAGAGTCAAATCAATATCCAATACAGTTATTAGATCACTATCACCTATTGACTTTTTGGTCAGTATCTTCTCCCCCTTAACGGGCAGACCAATCTCAACGAAACTTTGCACGAACATCGTCACACATACAGCGATTAATAATGTTTACATCTTAAAAAAACATCCATAATAAATCCCAATTGTTCTTATTTTCATCTTCATCATCCCCCTGTGAATGCGATATTGCATGCTCTGTTTGTGTTTCCCATGTCACATTCAGCGTACATTGCCATTGATAACTTAACAAAATTTGAATCACAGCTGGAATTTTCTTCATGTCGCCATTAAATACAGAATAAAAAATTTTAAAAACTCTTGCATCCTGGTAAAAACTACCGATAGGAAGGGTTTCTGCTGTTATTATATAAATATTGCTAATATTATCTTAAAATAGCAAGCTGTTCCACCCTTTTCTGTGTTAACCACTTCAGCCACGATGAACTGTCATATTTCAATATGTAGTTTCCAAACGTGGACATCCAGTCACAGTTCATTTTAAGAAGATTAAAATCATTTTATTTGCTGAAAATCCTAGCTTTTTATGCCCGCTTGCAGTCCCAATCAAAAGTTTAAGACCACTTGAAAAATGGTAGACAGTAGATCCCCTACGTGCGGCCGTCTTCACCACTTGCAGAAATGTTCCCACACCTCATGGAAATGCTTGCGTCAAGCATGCCGCAACAAATTTTTGAAGTGATCAACAATAACGGTGCAGCTACTCATTACTGAGTTCATGTTTGGAACTTTGATTTCTGTTTTGGGGGGTTTACAGGGTTTTTTGAGGTGTGGTCCTAAACTTTTGATCAGCTGTAAAAGAGCCTGCTTCAGTTTAAGCGTTGTTTTCAATAAATTGCATGCTCAAAAAAATGTTTTGTCTCACTCTCATTTCTTCTTGTTGAATGTTGAAGCTCTACTTGGAACCTTGTTAAGTTCCCACCATGCTAAATATGAATATTTGCCATTTTTCCAAAAAAAATGGGAAACTTTGGATCCGGACTGTAATTCATTTAGACTAAAAAGGCATGCAGGTAAAATGTACCTTGGAGACTGTGACGGATGTCGTTAACCTGGAGACAACATAGCCCACAAGTTCAGTACACTAAGATTGTGTTTGGTTGTCCCTAAATGGTGGATACAGAACCAGAAAACATGACATGTCGTACACAGCAGTAACCCTGCTGAGGTTGACTCTGCTTTATTTCATACCAGATGGAGAAAGTCTGATCGAGCAGATGGACAAAGGTGGTGAGATGGTGTGTGGGAAGCTTTGGTGGCAGAAAATACTGTATTACACCAAAGCTGCTCCTCTGGGGGCAGCAAAACAACTGTCAGCCAGGCTGCCACGATCAGGGTAGTACCACCAGGGCAACAAGCAACTCGCTCTTAGTATAACGTGGAAAATGAAAATGTACTGTAGACAGACAACACAAAAACAAAAACAAACAAAAAAAAACTCACCTACAATGCTACTGTGTGTGCCACCACGTGAGTCCAATCCTTCCAGCAGATCACGTTTTCAAAACGATATCATCACCAAGGCATCAGACATGAGCAGATGGCACAGATCTATAGAATCAATTGTGCTGTGTCATAAAATATCCACGAGCAGAAGCTTAACCTTGGAGACTGCAAATGCAGCTTTTTCTACTGCAGGGCGGCGTCTCACACAGACACTGGCTGTGAGAATGGGAGTATCACCATAGCTATCCCCTGGCAGAGTGACAGCAGCCATAATGGAGTGTCAGCAATCAGCACCTTCCAAATTACCAACACACACAGGTCAACCTGCGGTTTAATACAGCATGTGTGCATGAGGGTGAGTGCATGGGGGCGCCAAGGCTTACTGTCTCACTAAATCTTTGCTCTGATGTCTCAGGCTGATAGAGACCATCACAGATTTTGGTTGTGATAGTTGGGAGTTTCCTACAGATTTACATTTTTGCTTAGCTGGTGACGGCATTACTTTAGAGCAGATGAAGCACTACCATCCTGGAGCGACCAGCTTTGGTCCATGAAGGTGGAGTTCAGGTACTTCTTACAATGGAACAAGATGTTTTTTGCAGATGAATGATACTAAGTGCAGACAGAATAACGACCTGAAATGGCCTGAAAGCCGGTTTCTAGTCATAAAACGAGACTAACTGCAAAAATAAAAGTATCCAAGAATGTATCATCGCATATGGCAATGGTCCTCCAGATGGATTAAAAAAAACAAAAAACGTAGTAACATGATTTGCCACTTTACTTGGGCAGGCCCATCAAAGTTAAGTCAATGTGTGGGAAAACACTGGTTTTGTAAATTAATTTAGATTTCATGTATAAGGTGATGTGAGATATAAATGTAGTAGGCACAACAATGTAGATCAGGGGTCTCAAACTCGCAACCCAGGGGTCACTTGCAGCCCACATCATCCCTGCTTGTGGCCTGCATGTTGGCGTGAATGCACTTTGGCCCTTGAAGTTACTTTTTTTGTTAGGAGGATTTGTTTGTTGTTGAGTACAATGCTAAAATAAGTTCTTTAAAAAGCAAAAAATGATTTAATATGAGGGCAATATGAGCAGGAAGCACACACATGTTGAGATTGGCTGTGTTAGTTCAGTGAGAGAGTTATTTATAAAGAAAACAACTTTCACTAGCAGTCATAAAACTAAAGTGTACATTTTCTGCATTTTTATGTTGTCAAATACAAACAAAATGATAGCAGAACTGCTGCCACGTGTCTGGCCAGAAAGAGAGTACCAATTTATTTATTTAGTAATTCAACGAAAGGCTTCAGTTAGTTAGGACGAGAAAAAAAATCTCAACAACTATTTGGCTCTACAAAACATTTGATTCATTAGACTCAAGATCAGACATGATGTATCAGTTGATGTTGAATCAATTCACATGTGCCTGTGCAGGTTTAGCAGAAACGTTTTTTTGGGGGGGGGGGGGGGGGGGGGGGGGGGATAGTAACATGCTTTAGGCAATAGCCGAACAATGCCAAATTAAATATATTTCTAGAAACCATGACCTCTAATTTTTGTATCACCTCATATTGTCGAGAGCTTTTAATCTGCGGAACGGAAACCACAGACCGCCATGTATTTCAACATAAGCCTCTGTTTGCAATGACTGTCTTGCTGCTGGTACTTCAGAACTGAATGAGAACAAAACCAAAACCGGGCGAGTTCTTACATGCAATTATGGGCTAGACTCAAAGACATTGTTGGGATTAAGGAGATAGACAAACAGGGTATTCACATAGAATTTAGCTTCTAGTGCTGGGAAAGTGAGAGAATTCACCTGAGGCAGTGAACAGGGGAAACAGATCGGTGCAGCAGTGCATCAGCTGAAGTCAGGGTGGTAGATCAGAAGGCCTGCTAGCACATTCCTCGACATTCATGTTATGCAGTACGGGAAAATATTAGACTGATAAATGAAAAACAGCAGTGTTTATGACCTCTATTTTTCCTGGCAACGCAACAGATTTTGGCTTTGGTTACTGCAAATGAAAGAGGAGGTATAAGCAGGGAGAACAATGCCTCAATTGATTATCAGAGTGGTGCCCCAACTCTAAACATGACTCACCTCATTTAAAACCACAAGTCTTTCAAAGACCAAACTCTAACATCATGTTCGGGGGACTTTGACTCTCTCACTGATGTGCTTGAACTAAATATTCAGACCATATATTCAGTGTTCCTGTGAGAATTAATCAGAAATAATCAGCTGCAGCTTCCTTCAGTGTCCTGTCACATCTATCAGACGGTGCTGAGCCGTCTGAGCTGAGAGACAATAATGATCCCTTTTGTCTACGACAGCCATTCTAAGTGCCTAAGCAGCACCTGTCAGCAGCTAATCAGGTACACAGAGAATCCAACACACATATCTCCATTAATTTCTCCCGTCTCCCAACCCTTTTCATCCCACTCTCTGAAGTGCTCTCATCCCCACACTCCTCCACATTCCACACACACAATGACGTACAGCCGGCACTTCCTCCTCCACTCTAGCAAAATGGGATCAGTTTCCATCGCAGCCTGGCTCCCATCGTCCTGTTGCTTTGTTAGTGAAATCGGAGCTGTGTGGATACAGGTTACTTAGTCTACAATTATAAAAGAAAAAAGTTCTCAAGCTTCAAAAAAAGCTTTACAAAAGGTTTCTACATGCTGTAAGCATGTTTTACTGTGAACTCAGAGAGGATTGTGTAATTAGGTGTAGGTCCTTTCTACCTTTCAGATTAAGTTACAAGGTTAGAGGGTTAAATAGAACTGAACATGTAAACACTTCTCCTGCCTGCTGAAGGGAATTCAACCTGTCTTGGCCTTAGTAATTAAACATGGTCTCTGTTCTAATCCATAGTTTTTCTTCCTTTGTGTTAATTCTTAGTTCTTGTCCTGCTTAGTTTTATGAGTGTTTTCTCAATGAGAAGGAAAACTGTAATTTGGTTACATCATTGGTCCCTCTCTTAGCTTATCCTTGTTTTATTTCCAAGGTTTGTTTTCCCGTTTGTGTTTTTAGTTCCCTTCTTTATTCCTTTTCTGTCCTTGATACTGTCTTGATTGAGTTCACTTGTGTCTGATTGGCCCTTTAACTGTTATGTGTAATAAGTGTGTTTTTTCTCAGTCTTTGTCAGTGCAATAGACCTCATTCACTAATGTGTGCATAGAAATGATGTTATTTTGCATAAAAAAATAAGTGCGTATACAAATTTACTGTCAGATTCATGAAATGCAAATGCATTAGTGAATCAGCATAATTCTAAACCAACAGGATAGTGCAATCAGCATTTTCATGTCTCCATTTAACTGTATGAGCAAACAGATTTACCTCAAGGTGAAGGAAAGAAAGTGGCAGTGATGTTGTAAGAGAGAAGCCTGTTAAGGCAAGACAGCAGGAGAAAGACCAACTGAAGAAATTTAGACAATAGTGTCCTAGGAGGAAGCCACAAAAGGAACCGCTTTCCAAAGCTTCCAAATAAAAAGCAAGCTCGGGCTCAGAGTCTGAGGAGGACAAGAAGGTCCAAGGTGGACAAGGGAGTAGGGGTGGGTTTTGATAATCGATTTATCGATTAAAATCGTTTCTAGCTCGGATAACGTGATATCGATTCATTAAAATCCTGAATCGATTTTTTAATATAAATTTATTTTGCCCGAAATGCCAGAATCTCAGGTGAAACCTCACAAAATGTCAACAACCACCAAACAGCTAAAACAGTGAATGAGAGCAGGAACACAATACTTCAACGCACAAGACTGCCGTTGTTTACAGCGCTGTCGGCCGCTGTTTTTTTCCTTTTACTTACTTCCGAAAAGAAAACCTAATTTCTGCTGTTCAATGGGCTACTGAACAAATTGAAACGGTAATGTTCATATGTTGATTAATGGTTTTCTTTCGTTTTTGATCTACTGCAGAATATTTTTATAAAATCCCAGGCCAGGAAAATCACCATCATCTTTTTCTGTGTTTTATCTTCAGCTACTTTGACACAAAGGCCTCTGCTGTGATGCTTACACCTTTGATAAAGTCTTGCGAGTGTCAGCTTCCTTTTTATAGATACAAAAATATGTAAATGTACTGATCTGAATTATAACATTTCTGACTGTCTGAGGCAAAATTTCCCAGATACAAATGGAATTGAATCGAATTGTGGATCGAATTGATTCGGGACCTTGTGAATCAGAATCAAATCGATTCTAGAAATCAGTGACGATACCCAGCCCTACAAGGGACACCTGATCTGTCAACCAAATAAGAGAAAGTTACTAAAAAACATCCATATTATGGGATATTCTGGACATCTGTGATAGTACGTGAGGACATTAAACAAGGTTGAAAGTCAGTTTTAATGAAAGATAAGATTCTTGTTGCACATGGTCTGAGGCAGTTTTAAATCAGTTTGTTGAATATGAACAAATTAAGGTGTGAAAATAACAATGAACTGCAGATTAAACTCAGATTTGTGCATATCGACTGTGAATGAGACCCACTGTGCTTTGTATAATTCCTGCTGTTGCTTCCTAATTAGATTCCTAATGTCTGATGTTTATAGTTTTAGGCCTGTGATTGCTTGGTCAAAGTATAACATTTCCTGTTGACCACCCAACTGCCAGTTTATTTTGTACCTGCATATTAGTTCTTTCTATGAACTTCATCAGAGATGTCTGACAGGTACCAGCGGTTATTCTGTTCAAAAATGCAACTAAAATTGTGTTGAGCTGTGCTGGTGTATGCTGCTTTTCAGCTTTTCCTCATTCAACACACAAACCTTGTATTAGTGAAACCACATTTTGGGCTTTACTGGGAAGTCATGCACAAGTAAGAAGGAAAACTACCCAGTTCAAGACCCCTGAGAATGCTAAATAAACAAATAAAATCAGTTTCCAACTAAAGCTGGTATCAGCTGGCACACACCAAAGAGAAAAAACAACCTTAAAACTTTACTTTGGATCCAACATATTCAAACCATCTAACCACATATTTCTCCAAGTGCAAATGGGAGTTGCTATCGCTGCAAACCTCTGACACATGTTGAATGTTTCTAGATAAAGTTTTTTCTTGGAAATAACCTCCTTTGGCTGAAAAAGTCCAGATAATGGAATAGTGGAGGAGTACCTGGCCGTTATCTTTGCTATAAACGCAAAGCTGAAAGAAGTTGCCTGGGTGGTGAACATGGCAGAACCTCACTGTATCGAGCTGAAACTTTTGTTTTAAAAATGAAAACCTAAAAAACCATTGACAGCCTCAGAGAGGCGGTGGACTGCTGAGT
Source organism: Simochromis diagramma (assembly GCF_900408965.1). NCBI lineage: Eukaryota > Metazoa > Chordata > Actinopteri > Cichliformes > Cichlidae > Simochromis > Simochromis diagramma. Next base: position 905,056 of record NW_024387503.1, on the reverse strand, counting down.
GCCACCAGTGATGATCCCTAGTTCTGTGGATGATGGCCAGGCTAGATGTTCTAATACCTCGTTACGCAACGAGCCATTCACTTCACCCATTCACACTCCCGTCTGTTCAAATCACATAGATGAACTAAAGCATTTTCTAAGCGTTATTAGGCTTCCCCAGCTTTAAAAGAACTGTTAGGGATGAAAGAGGATGTGTGTGAATCAATGGTGAAAGTCAAAAGCTTAATGATGTGGCAAAGGGCCTGCTTGGTGTCTGCACCCGGAATTTCCCACGTTTTATTGTGCAGAACAAGAGTGCACTACACAGAGTACACACTGCTGTCACAGATGTTATTGACAAGAAAAGAGCAAACTGATGAGTGACCTTTAACATGCAAGCAAATTTACCAAAGTGTGCACAATACACTTGGTGATGCATACACACAGTTACTCAAAAGCACTTTCACAGTTGCTTAGACACTCCTTAGTGTTTACTGATGTTGCTCTGCAGTCTAAATGCCAGCAGCTCTGTTGAAGCTTTGAAAACTCAGCTCTATCTAAGGTCTGGGAAAATGAAAAACGTGCAGTTTTCTAACTAAGATTCTGATTAGATATAAAACTTTGGAGTGTCATGTATCAAGCGAAGATACATGCAATAATGGGTTACAGGCAGCTGTAGCCAATCGCTGTGTACTAGGCCTCAACTACACTAAATGGAGTCACTGAACTGCTTTTCAAAACTGTGTTTGATGTTAGTGCCTAATGACTCTTTATTAGTGTAATAATTTGATAAATATTATGAGTTGTAGTGATGTTGTTACTGATGAATGTTACTTAGTCCTAATTGGCACCAATAGATGTCCTAATGTTTGTTTTAGTACACTTTACTGATGATAACTTCTACTAGGGGTGGGGGAAAAAATCGATACTGTGTAGTATCGTGATATTTTGTTTGCTAATAATGTATCGATACAGGGACAGCAGAAATCGATATTTTGTTACAAAAAAAGTTTTTGTGGACTGGAACATGCTCTGACTTCAGAGCATGTTGATCCTTTTTCTGATTCCTGAGATTCCTTCACTGTCCAAATGTGTTTAACTTTTTTTTTGGCAGCAATAAACATGACAGTTTACTTATTTTAATTTAAGACATGTTTTATTTTAATTAAGTTTAAAACTTTTTTATTTAATGTAAAATTATATTTTGTTTTAATTTACTTTCAAATTCTTCAGTTGCTGAATGGGCTGCATAGTTTTCATAAATTTCATAGTTCAGAATAGCTATAATTGTACCAGATGGTTGCATTCAGTTAAGTTGGACTAGACTGTAATACAAACCGTTCAGTTTGTCAACAATAAAACTGACTGAAATGAGAGACTGAGTGTGAGACTTTGATATTAGATAAAATGAATATTGATAAAGTTTACCGTTATGTACAGAATCTGAATTTCACAAAATATGTTTAAAAATTGCAATAATATCGTATCGTGCGTTAAGTATTGTGATAATATCGTATTGTGGGATGTACCAGACACACTGGACCCATTACAGTTTGCTTACCGTCCAAATCGTTCCACAGACGATGCCATCTCTCATCTCCTCCACACATCACTTACTCACTTGGACACTAAAAGGGGGAATTATGTTAAAATGCTCTTCATAGACTACAGCTCTGCATTTAACACCATAATTCCCTCCACACTCACCACCAAGCTGGAGCATCTGGGACTCAGCTCATCTATGTGTCAGTGGATCTCCAACTTCCTAGCTGGCAGACCACAGGCAGTAAGGATGGGTGGACATGTCTCAGCCTCCACCACTCTCAGCACTGGAGCCCCCCAGGGGTGTGTTCTGAGCCCCTTGCTGTACTCTTTGTACACATATGACTGTGTGGCCACTACCAGCTCCACCACCATCATCAAGTTTGCTGACGACACCGTCGTGGTGGGCCTGATCTCTGATAACAACGAGACGGCCTACCTGAAGGAGATTAGGAATCTGGAGAACTGGTGCCAGAGGAACAACCTCCTTCTAAACGTCAGTAAGACAAAGGAGCTGATAGTGGACTTCAGCACTAAGCAGGAGAGGAACTACCAGACCCCCGTCATCAACGAGTGTCCAGTGGAGAGAGTGGCCAGCTTCAAATACCTCGGGGTTCACATCACGCAGGATCTGTCATGGTCCTGTCACATCAACACCGTGGTGAAAAAGGCCCGTCAGCGTCTCTACCACCTCAGACGCTTGAGAGACTTCCAACTGCCCTCCAAGGTGCTCAGGAACTTTTACTCGTGCACCATAGAGAGCATCCTGACGGGAAACATCTTAACCTGGTTCGGGAACAGCACCATGCAGGACAGATGAGCTCTACAGAGGGTTGTGCGATCAGCTGAGCGCACCATCCGCTCCGAGCTCCCTGACCTGCACTCAATCTACAGCAGGTGGTGCTGGACCAAGGCCAGGAAGATCGTGAAGGACCTCAGCCATCCCAACAACGGACTGTTCTCTCTGTTGAGGTCAGGAAAGCGATTCCACTCCCTGAAGACCAACACAGAGAGACTGAGGAGGAGCTTCTTCCCGCAGGCGATACGGTCTCTCAATCACACCACCACACAGTACTGACCCACACATATGGTTCTTACACACACACTGGACATTCTGGACATTGTTTTCACTTCATCACTTAATCACTTTAAGCATATTTGCACTGCACAAGACATAATGTGGATTGCACAACACTGGACATTATATTCTTCATTTCCAGTTAATACTTGTACAGCTGCTGTTATTGTGTATATATTTATTTATATTTCTTCATACATTCTTATATAGTTCTATATTGTGTATTTTGTTGTACAGTTATTTTATTTTCAACTTTAATTTATATATTTTATCTTATTCTTTCCCAGTTAAATTTACCCTTCATTCTAATTTGTGTTGTACAGTTATTTCATTTTTAACCTTAATTTATATTTTATTCCTTCCTAGTTAAATTTACCCTTTTTAATTTTTTCATATTTATTTCCTATCTTATTCATAGCCTTTTTTTGTTTTCTTTAGGTCACGAGCAGTTGTCTAAGCATTTCACTACATATCGTACTGTGTATGACTGTGTATGTGACAAATAAAATTTGAATTTGAATTTGTATGGTGATTCCCACCTCTAACTTCTACCATCTGGTCCAAATAAGGTAAGATCAGGTTAGAGCAGGGCGATATGACCAAAAATATTTATCACGATATACATTTGAAAATTTGCGATAACGATATAACTGACGATATAATTGACACTAGACAAAATACTTTATAACTCCTCAACTTTATTGGTGCAAAAAAAAACCCATCAATGTATTTTCACTTAAACAAGCAGCTTTTTTATGTGCATTAAAGTTATATAAAAAATTTGCAGTGCAAATGCAAATTCCTTGCTGACAGTTTAACCAAAAGGCGTTTCCAGTGGAAACTGGCCGACATATCCTCAGCATAACCATGTATAATATCCACAAAACTTAAAAAGCGGTTATACACACACAATACGGTAATATTATGTTGAAGCACAGTATGTATCACTCCGTGAGGCACCTGCCTACAATAGCCGTAATGCTCCGACAATCCATCAAGCTGTGCGGGTTCGTAGATTAGCAAAGTTGTACTAAAACATTTGACAGATTTTCCAGCGCCGTGTACCACATAAAATCGTTTCGAGGTCAGTAAACACGACCAGAATTCATACATAAGGCACACGGGATTATAAGGGGCACTGTCGATTTTCAGAAATATCAAAGGATCGATTTTAAGTGTGCCGTATTTTCCAAAAAAAACATGGTAATAACGACGCCCTGCTAGCATGCTCTACCAAAAATAGTGCTTTGTTGTGTATCTGATGGACGAAAGCTAAACCAGTTCCACACCACTGAAGTTGCAGCATTTTTACAAACCAATTCTGGTTCATCAGTTTCATTTAACGATCCGCTTTCGCTCTCCTCATTCTGCGTCGCCGCCATGTGGGTATGTAAACAAAGGCACTGTGCATGTGCATTTTACCAATGTTCTATCGCAATATTTCATTTTCCTATCATTGCCCAACATTACACCGGTATGATATAGCCCAGCCCTAGATCTGGTTCCAAAAAACCAGCAGCGATAATACTAAGCTGCTGTGAGTCTCTTAACCAGGAGGTGATGTCATAGTAGTTCCTGTCATTTTTTATATCGACTCTATGGTCTACACACCTCTCCTCTATCAGTAGCTACTGCTTTCTGTTCCCTTAATACAGTTTTCAGCACCATTAGGAACTTGTATGAACTTCTCCAGTTAAGGACATAAAGAAAGGAAATAAACAAAAGTGGTGTAAGTAACAACATACTGAAATATCACAGGTCATAGCATTTTTTCACACTGCAGTTTGGTCTTTTGAAGTCGAAGCATAGTCAGCTGGATGTGGTTACAACGTTCACACATTCGAGTGCTGTTAGCGTCAGAACCTAGCCCTCGCTGAAACCACTGAAAGTGTAGTCAAAACCAGTAAAACTAAAACAATCCTTTCCAGCATCTGTCTCACAGGTTTCTCGTGTGATGGGGTGTCTACTGAAATACATTAAAGGTACTAATGAAGGAGGACACATGTCTAGGTTGTTGTGAAAAGATTTCTTTGATACTTAAGATGGATATCAATAAGATTTTAACTGATAGCAGTGCCATTACTGATTTTGCCTATAGGTCAGAGAAAGGGACGTCAATTGGATTCAACAAAATACGCTTAAAATGAACAGTTCATCTGTTTAACTAATCAGATAAAGACAATTTTTTGTCACTTTTTAACAATTTTAGAGACAAAGTTTTAGGTGATTTGTATCTCAATTTAAAAACGCGAACTTTCATCTGTTTAAACATTTTGGAAGCTTAACTTCCAAAGTTCCCTTCTCTGCCAGCATCTGGAGGTCATCAAGAGAAAGGAAGGACGATTTTTTTCATTCTTGATCAAATACCAACTCTATAGTCCAGTCTATTCATAGAGATCAAGTTACAGCTTCATATTTATTTGTCAACACCAAAAAATTGCATCACTAAATGAAGTTTAAGGGAAAATCTTTTCCTCCACACTGGCCTTGACCTTTGGGACGACAGATTAATAAGTGGCCAAAACATCTCCAGTAAATTCTTTTGTTCTCCTTTAACAGCTACTTCACATAAACCTAACTGAGAACTAAAGCAGCTTTTCTTATATGCATATCATAGTCTTGTCTTGTCAACTGCTTCTGAGAATCTTGGGTTGAGGTGTATTGTTGGTAAATGTATCCCTGGCAGATTCCCTTATGATGTTTTGGAGATTTAACACCACTGTCCTCCTGTATTAAAAAAGAAAGAAAGAAAGAAGCAAGCTGTTCTACAGTGGCTCACTGGCACACAATACTCCTCTGTTCACTGGATGCCAAATGGTCCAGTCATCACCCCTCATGCCACCCCAACCCCTCTTTCACTGTCTCTCAGGATTTTTCTCTGTCTTTCCCTGTGACAGAAGCTGCTGCTGATGGTCAGTCAGATTAGCTGAAGAGGCAACTCGAAAACAGACAAATAAAGAGCTGCTTTGTGTCCCTCTGGTGCCAACGACCCCGGAAATAAGAGAGGAAACTGAGTGGACAGAGAAAGAGCCATTATAATGACCAACTGTTAAAGGTTGGGTTTGCAGGGAAAACCAGCAGTACCTGGGTCAGTACGATGTCCAATTATATGCTTTTATTTTAATGTGTATTTCATGTTGTCGCAGAGGTTCTCAAATAATGGATCAAGCACAGTGAATCTTGAAACTATAGAAAAACTAGAGATTTTTCACTTGTTCCACTGGCAGATTTTTTCACTTGCCTCTGACAAAGGACACTAAACTCCATTAGGCAGTCACTGGGTGGTGGGAATTATTAAAGACTGTAATTAATAAGAAAATATGTGAGGGGGGAATTTTAGCTGACTGCTAGCATGAAAAAAAAACCTTTAAAATGGAGGCAAACTTTTCTGTATGCATTCAGATAGAAAACTAATACTAACAATGCCAAGCATCCCTCCTTAAAGAAACCTGGCCTTTCAAAAGAGCATGCAATCTGATTGGGAGGTCACAAATCTACTCACTACCTTAATACCACTGTGCTGCTATACAAGCACTTCTGAATAGAAAGCTGAAATACAGAAACAAGTTAAGGAGATCTCAAGTGATGTAGTATAATATCAATCAAAACTCTCTGAACAAGTTTCATTATCATAAAGCAACCATGTGACCCAAACCCTATCCCCACACTGCACATCTATTCAAACTCTATTCAAATCTAAATAGACTAACAGCTGCATTATGGTGCCGCCAGAGAGAGTCAACTGCACCAACACACGGTGCTCCATGAACACCATACGCCTGCTGTTATCAACTGACAATCCAAAGCAAACTATAAATATCATACTTTGATTTCACCAGAGCAAAAAAAAAAAAAGAAAATACAGTCAAAGGTTACTCAGCAATTAGTGGTGAGCTAAGTTAGCGGTGCTTTGATATGAGGGTTCTGTGTCACAGGCGGCAGGGAGTGCTTACAGCTGTTTACATTTTAGGATGGTTCCCAAAAAAAAACCCAAAAAACCAACCTCATTTCAGCTGGTGGAAATGTTAGGCTGAGGCAGTCATTCCTGCTGGTTTGAATCATGTATGCAATGTGAAGGCAGTTTAGGTTCAATGTGGCAAAACCTGTTTAGATAACAGCAGCATGAAACAACAATGTATTAGTATTAGAAAACAAAGGGACATGGGTCAAATTTACCAAACAACACTGCAGAAAACAACAGAAGCATACAAAGTCACAAGAAACATGCTGTACATGCAGGAAGCTACAGTTCATATCAGCCCAGAACAGTCATTAAAACACTGTAGCAGTCACAGCTGTAGTCACATAAGCTCAGTGCGAAATAATTTAGTTTTTCCAAGTCCTACTGTGGTGCGTATAACATGTAGGTTTTCCTATTGACTATTCACTTGTGTAATCCTTATATTGAGAAAGAATTAGGGTTATTTTCTCTCCAGGTCTCACCAAACCTTCTCTCACAAAAAAGACTAACAGAGCTCAGAGCGTAGCACACTGCCCTGCTGGTTTAAATAGTTTATAATCCCTTTGTCCCTTTGTCTGCCATCATTTAGACTGAATAGCCTTTATCATGTGGGTCATCAAAGAGTGAAGATTGCATAGTTAATAGTCCTATTAGACTCTTGTGAAGGGTTTATTCACAGTCGAATTGCCCTAATTGTGTTCAATGAGCAACAAGGGAGTAGACACACACAGAGTGGGGCTCGTGGGCTAAAGATGAATGAATGAATGCCTGTCCGATACAGGCACACACAAACACACACACAGAAGCCTGAGAACATGCTTTCCAGCTCAGAGACAAAAACATGCATTCACACACACACACACACACACACACACACACACACACACACACACACACACACACACACACGCACACACACAGACCTCCAAAGATTTACATGTACTGGCGTGTAGTTGAGATTGCTACCCCTGCAGCCAGAAGTAGGTGGCAGGAGACATCAGCAACAAGTGTGGAGAACTACAGCTCACACTACTTGAGACACCCCACACACAAAAGAGGGGGGATGTACCCGTGAAAAACAGCATTGCTTTCTGGAAAGGGTCCCTGCCAACTGACAAAAAACAGGCAACAGGAGAAAAAGAAGAGAAAAAACCTCTTAGCCTAATCAGCACCATTCTGGAGGTCTGTGCAAGATGCCACCCACAGTCACAGAGAGCATACCCAAGTACTAAGTCCCCTGCCACTCATCACATCAATGATAACAATGCAGCAAGGTCAAGAAGGTGAAGACATCTTGAGTGACATCAGTAAATGAAACATGCTTTACTTAAATGCACCGATCCACTACAGAATGAATAGCTTTAGATCTAGCAGGCCAATAGCAGCCCACATCAATGGATACCCTAACTCATTCCCTTCTTCAAGTCAATTGGTGAAGCACATACAGGTCATGCAATTGAAACTGTTATTTTAGCCTTTCCACAACTGCTGCAGTCTGCAAACTTCTTTGCAACCCATCTCACCTCATGCTGTTTAATATAAATGATCAGCGGCTAAGAAAACAAGAGCAGTTGTAGTGGAACTCAGATTCCTTGCCAGAAAGCCCAAGGTAGCAGAAAAAAGGAAATACATTAACATTAAGTTCACTTAATCTCTTTATTTTGTGTCCTTGCTCTACAGGACCCTTCACCATGTAAAAAAAAGAAGGCAATGTTTTAGGAAAAGAAGTCATGTTCGCTTGTGTTATCTGTTTTATCTGATGCTCTCACAGCAGCAAGCAAGGAAGACTGTGCTGACATCAGTGTGTTATGTGCGTGTTGCATCATAAATGGTGTTACATTACCCTTACATTAATTAAATCAAATGCTCAAGTTACTGTCAAGTTGCTGTTAGAGGTAAAGGCGAGCAAGGAAATCATGGGTCACAGGACAAATGTTTGGTAACTAAGTGCTCCAAACACTCTAAATATCATGGCCATTAATACAGCAGTGGTGAACGTCACTGACAGTTGACGAAGAGCTTGTCATGCTGATGGAGTAAACTTGAAGCCTTCAGGTCAAATAGCAAAAACAAAAGTCTTCCTATTCAGATCCACAAAAGTCATTAAGTTCACATTTAAAGAGAGTTACATAAACTGCATTATTTAACTAAACCACCAACAAGCGCACAGTTTAGGCTGTTTTAGTTCTATTTGCCCCGAGCGCACTGAATAATTCATGGCGCTGCCATAAGCGGAACAGGCATAGTAACACTAAGCAGGGGCCACGCATGGAAAACTCTCATCAATAAAACACCGTTTGACAAATAAGCCTGACATCAGTTAAGGGTACCCTCTTCTGCCTCTAGCCCTCACTGACTGCACACAAGTTCTTACAGACATGCATCATGTCTTTACATGACTGTGCGACATTGTCTTTGAACTAATTATAAAAGAAAACCATGCATATAGAGTTTACTGTACATATTCCTATTAGCGCAAAGGCTTTAAATGTAAATCAAATTAGGTTAGAGATGTAGCTGAACACGTGCATGTCTTAATTGCCTATGACCTAAATGAGAAGAAAACAGCATCCCACAACAAGATATCACTTTCCTACTAATCATGTTTAGACCTTTACACAGTAGCACATGGCTTGACATTCTCCCTTAGGGTTTAGGGTCTAACTTATTTTCACTAAGTGCTGTCATTCATTCAGTCTCTCTGTTTTCTCCATCAAAAAATGGGCCGCAGTGAGTAAGGAGGGCTGCATGCCTGCACAGTGAGCGCAGCGTTTCATGTACACAGGCTGGAATGTGACGCAGTTGACCGTCGGTGTCTGATAGCTGGCATCTGCTAGGTGGGCTAATTCCACCGCAGCACAGCAGAGGCTTAGGTGGTACTGAGAGAAACTCTACACCTCTGCAAGGCAGGCAGGGGCATGAGAACACAGCATCACTAATGCTCATCAACCATGACCCCTGCCAGGGACCCTGACGAGCACATCAGTTTAATGTATCCATCTGGGATTGGCAGAGCGGCAGAAGGCTCACAAGTCCACTGCAAACTCAGAGATTACAGAAAGATGGTCACTATAGACAGACAGTAGGACTGATGGATAAATAGATGGATGGATGAATGGTGTAATGAAAGAATGGCTGGGGTGGGTAGATGGATGGATGGATGAACGAATGAATGAATGAATGAATGAATGAATGAATGAATGAATGAATGAATGGAGAGACTGATGTGTCATTGGATAGCCTGTTCTCAGTATGCATGATGCTTGGATCATTACAACAACAGCAGTGATGAAGTAAGAACAGACTGAGTCAGAGAGGATCACTTCCACTGATGTCAGAATTGTTGATCTAGTTCTGGGAAGCTAGCTTTAACAATCTCATCACTTCTCAGCTGTCAATTTCACAACATGGGTTGCAACATGTGCGATCATGGAAAATGTGCTATATAAGACCCTTGACAAATCTACATGCGAGGTGTAAAAATATTTTGATCAGTCTGGCTTCAGACTGTATAAATGGATTAAGCTAGTGAAACAGCATACTTGTATTCATATTTCATATGATGCCAAGTTTAGCAAATGGCCAGCTGTAAAGTAGGTTTGCCACAAGGCAGTGCTCGAAGACCTGAGCAAAGAGAACACAGCGCTTGATGAAGAGGAAGTACTGCTGAAACACAATGACTTTTAAAAGAGTCCACAATAACACCATGTCTTTCTCATGATTCTGTGGATTTTTTAGTCTTGTGCTTCACTTCAGTGCCAGAGGAGCTGCACACTGTACTCCAAACATTCACAATTAGCAGACACCTGCCTACTGCTTGAATTAGACTTAATTTATTACCTTTCATATTAAATATAAGCAATTCTTGGAGGTGTTTAAGAAGAAAACATTTGTGAAACACTTATTTAATAAACTTATTTTCCCAGCGTTTCTCTTCCAAGTCAAATGCTTACAGCTGTGCTTAGACTGGTGTATGAGCACAGCTGCTCAGACTTCCTTCTCCCGTGACACCAGGCTTCTGCTCGGGGGATGCTGAGATGTTTCCAAGCCAGCTGAGAGACAAAGTATATCCCGACTCTGCCCAAGGGTCTTTTTCCTCTTTGGCCATGTCTGAAACACCTCACACGCTGACCTTGTGATTCTATCTCAGATGGGAAGCTTGTCAGCCTTGCCTTCGCAAATGACGCCGTACGACAAGGGTGACGCAGCATCCACTGGTGAGAGCTAGATTTTGGTGTCATTTTAGCCTGTCGTGCACCTCTCAGTTTTTGTAAGCAGATGTAGGTTCTGCAGCTGCTTTTACTAACATTTTATTGCTCCACGAGTACAGAAGCTTGTGGATTCACAGATTATACAGAGGACGATATTGCAATAGTTTGAAAAAAATGAGACTTCTGCTTCCAGTTTTAACTTATTCTCATTGTACAGCAGCGCTGATGTGAAGGTTTTGTCTGAGTAGTGACACCTAGTGTTCAGGAAAATACTGCAGAAAGTAACCACGCCCTCAGTGCTGGTAGAACTGCTATAGAAATGTGGCGACACGCATGTCGCAACACAGCCTAACAACACAGCCTAACAACAGGTATAACAGGTGTGAGTCCAGGCAGGCATAAGTGTTTTTCAGTTGCTACCATTAGCTCATGGGCAGAGATAAAGCTCAGAAATTAAACTGACCAATCAAATTGACAGTTTTGCCTCTAGGCTCAGCTCTCTCCTCATAAAATCTGAATAGATGATGCAGATGCTTCACCAATCCATCTGTCCACTCTTTCCCCCACTTGTGAACAAGATTCCGGGATACTTAAAAACCTGCAGCATTAACAACAGTCCCAGTACCCCATTCTCCTGAAGCATCTCCCACAGGACACCCAAGAGAGTCATAGATACATGACAGACATAGAGTGGTCAGGCAAACTCCAATGAACTGTCTTCACACAAGGCAATTTCCCATGACTCTGAGAGCTGATAGTAATCCAAACTAATGCTTGGATTAAGAGTCTTAAACCACTGTATCCCACCCACCCTTAAGCCCCAAGAAAATAGCCTCCCTGCTGACAAGCAGTTCCGAACCAAATCTCAGCTTTGTCTCCGGCCGTGGGCACAGTACTGAGCTGCTGATAGGTTTCTCATCAACACAGACCAGGCTGGTGTAGGGACAGGAAGCGTTTGTCTCTGTCAGCAGGTTGCCAGGGTGAATTCTGGGAGTTAAGCCTTCTATGCATAGCATTCTCAGTTCCCACATCTCCCTCCCCCAGCTCAGTGACCATCCACGCCAGGAACAAAACCCTGAGAATGCGAGCTATGCAGAGCTGCAGCTCGGAGACACCTGTTCAGGCAACCACCACGGGTCAAACTCTCCTACACGGAGCCTCGTCTGAGTCACAGCATTTGACCCCACCCTAACCTCCGCTGCTCCCATATACACACTCCAGAGAACTATGTGCACAAAAAACAAAAGAAAATCATCTGGCAGCAGGGATTTGCACAGTCAATTTCCAGGATGCAAACATTTGTACCTTGACCCCTTCAATCATCACTAAGAGTCCCTGAACCCACTAACCATGACAAACCTGATTTAATGAAACCCTCTGTCATGATGCCCGACTGCTGACCTCACAAACAAGCTGGAGTAATGAACTTGACTAAAATACTTACAAAGTCTCCTGAGAGACTTTTCCTGCCCATTTGGAATGCAGACTAAAGGCCTCCTACCTTTTTCTAGACAAGATTTGAAAAAAAAAAAAAAAAAAAAGCTGGGTTATTCCCAGTGAGAGCATAATAGGTGGCCAAAAAACTGTAGATTAAACCACACAGAGGAATGTCAGCTCTTCAGAAAGTCCCCTCAGTGGCAGTGAACCATGAGGAAAAGAAGGTCATCCTCTTACTGTCTTTTTTTTCCCTTTTCACTCTCAGCCAAAGCACCACAAATGTGGTAAAAGGATACGAACAAAATCACTACTGAGTGATGGGACACAGTTCAGGCACTTTACCTGCCAGCAAGCAGTGAGAGGTTTATTCGAAATTAAGTCACCTAGACATTGATTTAAATTTGGAAAACCCTTGAATTCAATGGGATGTTTGCCAGTGAAGTCCAGCTTTCTTTTTAATGAACTGTTTCCTCCAAACATCACTGCACTTCCTCTTTTACATGAGAGCCACATTTGGAGTCAGTGGTTATGCAGAATTTAACTTTCAAGGGACTCAGAGGAATAAGAGGAATTGAAAACAACAGCTTAATTCGGCAAATTATACTGGTGTCTTGGGTCCCTTTGACTTTTGGCCACTTCAAGAAACCCATTATAGGAAGATACTTTCACTTCTGGACTATCAGGCACTCTTAAGTAAAGATGCACAAAGGGTGTGAGCTATAATTATATGAAGGCATAGCAATAAGGATTATGAAGGAATTGTGTGAGACAAAACACACATACACCTGCTCGATCATGATTATGCACATTCAAAATATGCAAAACCAGTGGCTGAACTGGGAGGCGGTGGCAGCTGGCCAAGTGCTGAGTCTCCCGGTGTGGCAGCCCAGTCAGAGGCTTGGCGATGTCAGCCAGTGTCAAGCTCCGTGTCACCATACTTGACTTCGCAGGGCACAAGGGCTCTGTATTCCCTCTGTGCACACTACAAGGCGTGGATAGAGGGAGAAGGAGCTTTACGTTGTAGGTGTGTGTGCTTGTGGAAAGGTTGTCTTTATGCTTGGTTTGTGTGTATTTTACCAGGCTGGACTACCTGTGTCGTGTCATTAGGTTGTACGTGTAGCCGTGCATGTTGCTATCACTAATAACAACTTATCACTGTCATTTCGAAACATTGTTGTGGGCCCTGCAACGCAGCTGCGTTCACTTCCCCGCGGAAACCCCACACAAGAAAAGCCGTCAGGTGAAATTGTATTTACTAAAAAGGCGATATTAGGAATGAATTTCACATTTCACTGCGCATATAATATCGACAGAAGGGGACGAGGTTAACATTTCCTTCGAATTAATCAATTTTACCGTGTAAAATTTGGCACAAGTCCCAGGTGGTTACTTTTATATTTTGTAGGTTGGTAACAACAGAAGTTCGCTGTTAGGTTAGCGCATACAAAGCAGCTCCACCTCTATTACACTGTTACACGGCTAGTCTCGCTACCTATAGCCTTACGCTTTTCCCCCATGGAACCACTGCAATATTCACGGCAGCTTTTATTTTAAATACAAATATATTAGTTTGTTTTCATTGTTCTGACAGCTGTGAGGATAAATAACGTGATGGTTCTACTCACTCGGAGTTCGGAGTTGAATGGCCACGGTGTAGCTACTCCACTGGTTCTTTCGAGGACAAAACTTTTCACTGGTTTTGTTTCCCACTTTTAAAACCGTCTGTTCTTTCCTTTGTAGACCCTTAACTCATCCCCGCTCTCTGCGGTGTGTGCTGAGCTTTCAAAACGTTACGCCTCGGCAGACGGTGCCACTCTCCAAGAATCGTAAAGTGCTCTGTCAAGGGGCTGACTTGGAAGCGGTTTGTATATTTAGACACAGCGTTAGCGGGAGGGCGTGCAACAACACAGAGCTGCTCTGAGATCTGTGCCGCGCGGAGCTTTCACCACCCAGGCAACCCCATCCGCTCGTTCATTGGTCAGTGCTCTATCGAGGTGTGTCCAGAGATTCATTCTACATTTTAATTGGCTTGTTTTCGTTGTCCGTCATCCGCAAACGCCTTGTAAACTTGCCTTTCCGTAGTAAGCAAGGAGGCACAATTACAATTAAAAATCAGGTAGCTGAGGAAATATGTTTATGGACACATTGATGGGAAATTTACAGAAGTGCGTCCAAAGCAAAGGTTATGTGTGCCGGTTTAATCATAAGGAGTGAAGTAATTCATTTTCATTTATCGACAAGTATCATAGTAGGACTTTTTTGTTTTGTTTTTTCTATTTTAAAAAAAAAGCTGAAAAAAACGAAACTAGAAAATCAAAACCCATAAGAATCTAGTGTTCAGGTGAGTTTTTGTACCTTTCCTACTAGAGCCATAAAACTGGTGTGATATCTCCCCCTATCGGTCATATTAAGATAGAAAGCAACAAGTTGCCCAATGAAGGGCCAGAAGTTATTTGATTTAATTCTGCTTTATTCCTAAAACAAATAAACACATACGTAAATAAATATATTAATTAATTAATGCCATTTTAATATAGCTCAGAGACATCATACACATGGTCACACGCAACACTGGACGTGTGTGAAAAAGTTCCTGAAATATGCTAACAATAGAAACACCCCCTGTTTGTGGCCTCTTGTCCCCACATTAATTTGCACTGTGAGCCAAAATGCTTAACTGCAGCTTCTTTTGTCCTCGGGCTTGGGATATGATGTGGGCTGCATTGTCTGGGAACAATGGACTCCTGCAGCCCCCTTGTGACAGCTACTCACTCTGAAACTTTAATACAACCTGGTCAAACTCTGTGTTAGGAAATGGCTTCACGTAGTACGCGTTTATTATAGTCCATAACGATTCCTTTGGGGATTTATATATTTATGTTTGGATTAGTCTTTTTTTTTATCATTACTATATCCCTTTCATAAATTTTTGACAGACAGATTTTTTAAAAAGTCGACTGAAAGTAGAATAGTACAGTAATTAAAAAATGGCCCCTGTTTCATTTGTTAATCTGACAAAGGAAAGTCTGTCATTCAAAATCTTCCCAGTCGTTTGTGGTATACCATAAACCGTGTTTTAGGTAGTGCAGTTTTATTGATTGCTGACGCTTAGATGAAAATCACCTGCGATGTCAAAGTACAACCACTAGATGTCAGGAGAGAACAAGTCACTGGCAGTCTCAGATCTGTCAACATGATATTTATTCACAATCGTTTATTCAGTATGGAGGACCACAAGAGCCACGTGCATTAAATCAAAATTCTGGGTAGAAAATAGTAATTTCTCCGATGCAGCAACACAGATTCACGTTTTTGCAAGTTTTGAGGGGACTCCAGTCGCTTTGTGGCCCGGATGTTGCCATAGAAAGGGGGTGTGTGTAGTTGCAGCGGTTGCAGCTAGGTTGCCAGGTCTGTAAAAAAATTGTAGTTAATGTATATATATATATACTCGTCATTTTTCCAAATACTTATCAGTGACGTCATAGTGCTGGCACGCGAGGTGATTTTAATGCGCCGTTAAATAATTTATGTGTAAGTTTTACATATCCACATTCGGTAATGTTAAAGTAAAATTAACAGTATTAGCTTAAAACTGTCAAAACAAATATATGTACATGGCAGAGAGCAACAAAACCTCACATATATAATGTTATTAGCATGACTTGGTAAACATTTTCTGACTTCACGAAGGCGTGCTCCTAGTGGTGGATGTGGCCTATCTGGCAACCCCGGTCTCAGCTCGGCTTCTCTGCTACGTTTGCTCGGCTGTTAGAGACACGGCTGTGAGCCAGAGTGGGAGATGGACTGAGTGAGGGCGCTCTTTCGACCAGTGCAGCCGATTTAGCATTGCAATACCCAGAAGCTAGGCTGAAAAATAACTGGCGATTTCAGGTCGCTGAATCAACACGAAAACATAGTGCAGTTATCAGTCTTTCACATCCCACTCCAATCACACTAACACGGCATTGATGGTAATGTATGCAAGGAAACAACCGAGACTCGGCGATGGGTAAACACCTCCTTTTAACCTTACTTATTCACATTTTTTTTTTCCTTTTCCTCATAGCTACGCTTTGACAATCCGCCATTTTTACTGAAACCAAAATAACTGTGTGGAAACTTGTATCCCTCACTCGCTGCGGGGCTTTCACCGATTTCTGAACATTGACATTTGAAGCTTAAAATTCACAACTGTTTCCTTTTTCTTTGCAGGTGCGACCGAAGAGATTCTCAGCCCTATCAGGTACTTGTTAGCCAAGCGTCTCCTGCTAGCTTGCTAGCAGCAAATAAGATTAAAATGGACACTCTAGTGCAGGCTTCTGGAGAGCACAACAGGCCCCAGTCAGTGCGGAAAATAACACAAAAAGTAGAAAGGTTTGCTTAAAGCCTCCATGTAAGCCCTGTAAATGTATCCTAACGTTAGCATTGCTAGTAAAGACTTGACAGAGTGAACATATTCGTCGAAGTCGGCTGTTTTGGAAAAGGTACGGGCGAGTTTTATTACAGCTGAAAGCTAATGATAGCTTGTTACTGTTAGCTTGCTTGCTAGCCAGTCCGATTAGGGCCTGACCGCAATCTGTCATTTTAAGGATATAGCCAGTTAAGCTTCCTTAATATCAAAGTGCTTGATATTTATACAGCAAACCAGTGAATTCACTACCTAATTCAAATCGCGATAGCCAAGTGAAATGGCGAGCTAATACTCATAGGTCGAATAAAATATTGTTTACTTCGTCATTTAACATGTGTTAGTTTGCATGCATACGTTGTTATGAGCAGAAATACGGGCACAATTAACGTGGCTGTTAAATATAAGCTTATAGAAGGGACGAAGTCGATAAATAAGCTGCTCGATTTATATATATATATATATATATATATATATATATATATATATATATGCATTTCCTCGTGCTAATTAATTTCTGCATCATTGAAACTATGAATGAAATGACATGACAGTACTTTCAAGAGCTGAGGACTCTGCTCACCATGGCTGCTTTTAGAAACCTGCTAATGGTGATAACAGAAGCGTAGGCCTATTTTAAGTGTGAGGTTTTTAGTAAAGCGTTTGATTTGTGTTTACAGACTCTCAAATACTCATCCAAGAGCCATCCAGGAGGGGACCACCGGCATGACAAGATGCGAGACTCTTCAGACGTCACCCCTCCCTGCAAGATGCTCAGGAGGTCTGACAGCCCTGAAAACAAGCACATCGACAGCACGGGACACAGTAGAGCAAAGGGTGTCCACACGCACCGGGCCAGAGACAGGGATGGAGGTGAGAGCGGGGAATAAAATGAGTTTAGAAAGAAATAAAGCTGCTCTCTTTAATTACTCCAGAAACAGGTGCTCTTTCTCTTAGTGAGGCGCTGTTTTGTTTTTTTGTTTTTCTTACAACTGAGTGCTTCAGTATTGAAACTGCAGCTGTCAGGTTTTACACTGTGGGTAATCCGGCCGTGGTAGTTTTTGAACAAACAAATTTAAAATAAACGCGTTGTTAAGCTGTTGCTATGTGCTTTAATTTTAACCACTGAGCATTAGTCTCTGCAGGTTGCATTTGATTGAATGAATGGTTATCGTGGTTTCCAACCTCACAGGTAGATGTTCTGTGAGTACAGTTAAAGTTCAGACCAGAGTAAGACCACACTCTGCACAGACATTCAAGTCTTGAAGGACACGTTTTGTGGAGGGGAGTAACTGCTTTTGTTTCTTCGCCTTGGTCAACTGCTAATTTTAACAACATTATTTCAGTACAGTTTTGTCAAAGTGGACTTTTTTGGTAAACTTTGAGTAACTGGCACGCAAGCAGTTGAGTCCATGCGTGGAGTATTGTGGTGTTTTGAGCTCCTTTTCAGACATGCTCTCCTCTCTGGAATCGGAGTGTGTCAGCTGTCCTGGTCACTTTTCTGTAAAAAGTCACTACAGCAAACTAATACTACTCGAACACTAGTAACAGTGCCACAAGTTTGCATGCAAGCAGCCACATGATGGATAGGCTCTGACAATATAAGGACAGCACGTGTCTTTCTTTTCCAGACGAAAACAGCTGTTTGCTAACTTGTCTGACCTTTAGGCATTGGCCACATTTCATTACATTCCAGCACCAAAGATCCATTTTGCATGTTTTTAAGTGTAGGAAGTGTATCCATACTAGGGGTGGGCGATATAAACGATATATGATATAAACGATATAAATTTGGCCAACGATATAGATTTTGACTATACCGCTCTATCGCGATAGCGCATGTTGATGATGTCATCAAGCTACGCCTGTTTTGGTCGAAAGCATCGCAGCGGCTACAACCATAATCATCTGCAAATTATGCCGGGCAACAGTCATAGCAAAGAGATGAAGCACTTTTGAAATATGGGGAAAGCCAAAAACTGCGCTTCCTCCACTTCCGTAACATTGATTCATTAATGTTGAATTCTCTCGCAGCTGCTCTATTCCCATGTTGTTGCAGTATATTAATAACTAACCTCGTATTGTGGATGAATGATCTAAGTTGTTCTCCTGACTGAAGTTTGGCCCGTTTATAGCATCCTGCTATGCGATTGCGTTTGTCTCTGACCACCAGAATCCCTCACGTTAACTTTTATCGAGTGGAAAAAAGTTGGCGTTCATCCTCCAGCTTCACTGTGCTAATGTTATGCTAACATAGCTGTGTCGCTAGCAATCACGTAGCACAACATTATATACCAGGTAGTCCAACTTCAGTAACCCTACAAACGTCACTGCTGTTTAGTTTTCTGTCTTCATTTATGTTGGAAGTGGCAGCAGAGCTGTACGTTTGAATTAGTTTCAAAAATCTCTCAGTCAGAACATGGTATGTCATGTTTAGGTGGAAACTAGCGAGCTAACTTCCTGTTAACTTCTAACTCCGTTAAATTTAATAAATTCTGTTTTCATGGATGCCTGGATGTTAAACTTAATTGTCACACCTGGTAAAGCAGCAACGCTGATGATTTTATTAAAGATGAAAGAATTTAGACCGTTTTTAACTCTCAGTGTTCGTTTGACTTTGGGACCTGAAGAGGACGGAGTTTTGGACCCAGATTACTCCGCGAAGCTCCTCACTACAGCAGCCATAATGCTCTGACAATCCATCAAACATTTTTAACAGATTTATGCACGCCAAAATCGGTTTGAGGTCAGTAAGCACAACCAGAATTCATACATAAGGCACTCTCTCGATTTTTGAGAAAATTAAAGGATTTTAAGTGTGCCTTATAGTGTGGAAAATACGTTATACAGAAGAAAAGAATATATCGCGATATATATCGTTACCGCACATGCTTCAAATTATATCGCGATATGAATCTTAGGCCATATCGCCCAGCCCTATCCATACCCCTACAAACTGTGTGTCTTGTCTTTCCCTCAATGTTTGATCTGCAATTTCAGTTATTTGAAATGTTTCTAAAATGCCGTTTCATGAAGTCTTTACTGTGACGAAGACAAATGCATTGACAGTTTAGGGTTAACAAGATTCTCCATCATGAATCACAGAGCCAAAATATCAGTGCAGGATTACAGGTGCTCCAATTAGATTTCTGCATATAAAGCATTTCTAATGTGGGAGAATCTACAATGACAGCAGTCTAATAATGTTCAGCCCAATGTTTGAATCAGTGCAAAATAACTAGCCTGGAGCACTGCAGAGATGGACCGACATCCAATCTGAACAGCAACACCTGGTCTGCTTTCTCTTTTTCTTTCTCTGTAAGATTATAGTCTCCTACAGGCAAAGATGTGAAATTGAAAGCGTTCAGACAAGGACTGCTAGCTGAAAATTTACATTTACAGCTGACAAGGAACTCACTCAGAAAACAGCAACTCAACACTTGAAGGGACAGCGTGTGTTCTCAGTGAAGCTGATGGTTAAGGCTTTGAATTCTTGGGTTTCTCAAATGAATAATGCTAATATTATTAGCGCGCCATACCAGATAAATCTGATAAACATTCTAAACAAACCTGCCTTAAAAACTGCTTTAAAGTGTCATCTGCCTTTTTCATCTCTGCTCCCCTCCTACTCTCCACCTCAAACATTGTTTCCTAAGCTAAAGTTAGGGCTTTAACACACAAAAACATGCATAAACAATGTCCAGAATTTCCAGACATTGTCGCAGTTACTGATTTTTAAGCAGAAAAGAAATGCTACCCTTCCATCTGTGGACAGCTGACAACAAGCTGGTTAAACAACAACAACAACAGCTGGTTATAAACAAAGTTATGATAGCTGGTGTTTGAGTGTCCTAAACATCGCACTTTGCCTCTGATAAATACTTTAATCACATTCGCAAATCTTATGAGTGGATTGTTGGCCTCAAAGAAAATTTCATTGAAACCAGCTAATAGCAGTGTTACTCTCACTAAAATGCTTACTGATGGGCAAAGTTTTGGCGATCCTCAACAACTCCTCTCAGTATCTCTGTCATCCATCAGAGGTGAGCTTCACTGACTCATCAACTCGTATCGTAATCCTTTCACAAACTTTTACAGCCTCAGAGTAAATAGTTGTGGACACTTCTTACTTAGCATTGTGAGGGTTAGTAGAAAGAACCAGTCCAAATTAAGTAAAATGATGTGACAGCGCAGAGATGTGTTAAGTCAAGGAAAAATAACCCACTGGGCAGTATGTTTGTATTTTTTTTGTCTCCTGTAGAAAGTCTAAATTTTGGTTATGGTTCCCGTTTCTGTTTTGTAGCAGTTTTTGTGTTCAGTTAGATGTGATTGAGCCAGCACTTTTAATATGTCGATATGTCATACTGACATGTTGGAGGTTTCAGTAAGGGAATACAATCGGTCTTAAATTCTGTATGATGTTTTCCTTATTTGCAGTTTCTTCTGAATAGCTGTGTCGCAGTATTGTTACTATTATTATTTGCTGAACTCAATCTTTTTAGCAGATATGAACTTTATTATTTTGGAGTTTTAGCAAATTGTTAATAGGACTTGAAATTATTATTTTGTTTTTGCTTCCAGATTTTTCTAGAAGTTTTTCTTCTGCATTATTTACATATCTGCAGAATTGGATAAGCTTTTTCAAAATGACTATTGCCTTCAAGTAACTCTGATACTGTGATTTTCAGACAAGTGGCACTCTTAACTATTATAACTACTATTATAGGTACTCTCTATAATGACAAACTAGACATATATTAAAATGCAGGCTCTTTGCCTTAAGCATTACATATCACTTGATATACTGTTGTCATGTCACTTATGGCAGTGTACAGAATGCCACATAAGTACTATTAAGTATAATTTGTGGTCCTGCCAATGTGTCTCGTCTGTGTAAGCGTTCCCGTTTAGACAGCGAACCTGCTCCCATCCAGTCCTCCAAAATACGCAACTGGAGGACAAAGACCTATGTAGCCATCAAACCAGGTGATTGGTTGAAGAGTGGGCAGGAGTAGGAAAGGCAGTGAGAGTGTAATTCACCAAATCCTCAAAGATCAAATAATACAGCAAGAAAAACACCAACACAAGACTGTCCACGGGCCCATATTTTGTACACTGTGTCCATCAACAACAAACACTTTCTACAGGTAGAAGGCAGTCTGTAACTGTCAGAGGACTGCCTTTTTGCTACCTCCACTCAAACATAAAATAAGTATTGGTGTTCTGTCAGTGTGGTGGGAGTGTCTAAAGATGTGGCAGCATCCATGTAAAAGTGCCTCATGTCTGAATGCCAGTGCCATTTTTACAGATTGGTGCTACATATCTCACACACGAAAAGGCATTTAGAAATGCATGGGAGGGTTAATCACAGCTGTACATTAGTGAATTTTGCATTTACATTTGTAGTGTTATATTACTGTAACTTTCATATTACTAAGTTGATGGGGTTACGCTTGACCTGAAGAAGTGTCTGTCTACAGACTAGGAATACCTTGATAGCAGAAATCTGGTAGTCTATATAACAAAATCAATCAGCGATGTTGTGCCACAGAGGGCTGTACAGGGGTGACCTGACTGCATGTATCTATTCTGATTTATTTAATTGTTAAATGATTTAGTCCTTTATGGTGACAGAATTAGAAATGACTTCTTTCTTTTAATATACATATATGCATAAGAAATATACAATTTTTGTAGTTTCTTCAGGTCAGTGTAGCTAATTAATAACTAAAGGTGTCTCTTGCGTGCTTCATGTCCCAGTGATGTCCCACACCTGCTGTTTGGTGTGAATGATTCCTCAGTAAAGCATTTCATCTTTCACAGCTTTCTGCTGTTTATTGTGGAATTACTGTATCCATGTCTAAGCAAGCTTGCAGAATAACAAGTAGATAAAAAATGCTGCCTGTTCTGTCATAATTGCTTTGACAGTGTTGGGTATTGAAAGCTATTTTTATTCTAGTTCTGGTTGGTTTGTAAAAATCAAACTGGATTTGTTAATCTTAGAGACATTTGTTGCTGCTATGGAACTATTTTTATGGTCGCTCATGCGGAAGTCGGTGCTTTAGTTGAAGATCTCATTAGACTTGGATTCTTTGAGTTGCGTTTTTTCCTTTTGTACATTTATTTTATGACAAAAAAAGAGTTCATGGTTGAGATGGGAATCCCAGTAGTTCAATTCCTTGGAATTGTTAGTCTGCTTGCCTATTGACTTTTCTTATCGGTTCCACTTGCATTACAATCAGCTGATTTCAGTTTGTCCAAGAGAAGCAAAATAGTGGCACAGTCTACAGCGTGTATATGGACATTACTTTTATTGCACAAATTAAAGCTGAGTAAATGCTGACCCCAGCCTAGCAAACAGACACTGAACTTCAACAGCTAACAAAGGGATGAGCTGTGAGGCTACAGCCTGTTTCTACCTGTTCATGCTTCCAAAGTAGAATCATTGTGGCGACTGGTTTTCATGTTTGCCTTGGGTTGCCAGCTTTGTGTTGATACATAAATAGTAGCCTCGGGCTTAAATTGGTCGATGGTAAATGGCCTGTATTTGTATAGCGCTTTACTAGTCCCTAAGGACCCCAAAGCGCTCTACACAACCAGTCATCCACCCATTCACACACACATTCACACACTGGTGATGGCAAGCTACATTGTAGCCACAGCCACCCTGGGGCGCACTGACAGAGGCGCCCCAGAGGTTGATGGTAATTTTGAGATGAAGGGTTTCAGGTCATTTTACAGAGAAACAAGTATTGTAATGTTAAACTAATCACTTTCTTCAGTGAGTGATGTGTAATGGAGTACTTTTTTAAGTAATCACTGATCACAACAAAGAGGGGAAAATGCCCAATGCTCCAACATGCACAAACATCTGATCACACAGGATGAAATTCATTTTGCACGAGCAGATGAGTTGACATTTCTCGACTTGATGGAGGAAAGAGCCAAGGAGGAAGAAAACCCCACCTTAGCCAACTACATAACTACCCGAAGATGTCAGTAAAGCTGATGATGTCCTCTTACACGTTGGCGACAGACATTAACTGTGCTTTGGTGAATTTGGCTTTCAGGCCACGGTACACTCTTTAGGTTTCAGATAGTTTGTGTTTGACCAGCTGTTTTGTCAGATTAGATGTGTGGCTAGCTTTGTACTAGAAATGTTCCAGAAAGCATTGTGTGTGTGGGGGGAGGTTTTTAAAAAATTTCCTCAACATTGAGTGATATAACATGGTCTTGCGCTTGTTTTCCCTCAAACCCAGATATGCTCTGGTACAGAAATTTGGTACAGATTGAGTTCGTGTGAACCGATACTCAGTTGGTCCGACAGTGTAATTTTGACAGAAAATTTAGTTTAGTCATAATTTAGGATTCTAAATTCTTTGTTTTAGTTCACTAAATATCATAAGATTATCGTAGACTAAATGTAAAGTTGATTCAGTTGACTGAAATATGTCCTGTTTTCAACCAGTGAAACTTATTCCACATGTTCACTCATTTAACTCGTCCCGCCTCTCTATACAACTTAATTGTGATTCTGATTGGCTCTCATCTCTCCTGATCATTTTCATCTCGTTTTTATTCGTCAACGAAAGTGTCAACATATTTCTTCATAGTTTTTGACCTTGTGCATTAATTTTTATTTAATTATCACCTTTTTTACAGTACAATTGGGGAACTTTTGAAGGTATTTGGCAGGTGGGGCTTTGGTGGGAGGAGGGTATGTATAGTGTCGGGTAGGGCTGGGCCATACTATACCGTTCACGGTAATACCGGTACAATGTTAGGCAACGATAAGAAAATGAAATATCGTGATAGAATATGGGTAAAACGCACATGCGCAGTGCCTTTGTTTTCATACGCACATGGCCAAAAAAGCATGGCAGCAGCGGAGAATGAGAAGGGAGAAAGCGGATCGTTGAGTGAAACGGATGAACCAGAATCCGGTCGTTAAGTGATGACGTGACGAATCCTACTTCCGGGCCTAAAGTAGTCTGCGTTTAACATGGCTTTTGTGTTGTTAACATGTTTAATGTTTTGTATTTTCTTCTATTTAATCTCAAAAAGCTCCTAAAACAGTCAGTGATCACTGTTGACCTCCCTCGGCTTTTATTACCGCTAATCATTTATTTAAGCTCAGTTTTTAAAACCTTAGGAAGCAACTACAGCCCAGCCCATGCAGCAGTATATGAATGATTATCTCAGTTGTCCTCCTGGCTGAAGTTTTGGTCCTTTTACAGCATCCTGCCATGCGATTACATTTGTTCCTGACCACCGAGAACACTCACGTTAACTTTTATCGAGTGGGGAAAAAAGTTAGCTTGTTTATATTATGCTAACATAGCTGTGTCGCTAGCGGTCACGTAGCGCATCATTATATACCAGCTAGCCAAACTTCAGTAACCCTACAAACGTCACTGCTGTTTAGTTTTCTGTCTTCATTTATGTTGGAAGTGATAACAGAGCTGTACGTTTTAATTTGTTTCCAAAACCCCGCATGTCATAAATTCCATTTTCATGGATGCCTGGATGTTAAACTCGATTGTTACACCTGGTAGAGCAGAACACTGATCATTTTATTAAAGATGAAAGACTTTAGACAGTTTTTCAACTCTCAGTAATGCCATAGTGATCGTTTGATATATGGACCTGCAGCGGAGTTTAGGCCCAGACACGGCTAGTGACTTTCAGACTTAACGACCGGATAGGTTTGTAAAAATGGTGCCACTTCAGTGATGTGGAACTGGTTTGGTGTTTGTCTGTCAGATACCCACAAAAGCACTTTTTTTTTTTTTTTTTTTTTTTTTTTTTTTTTTGGTAGAACATGCAAGCGGCCATCATTATTGCCGTATTTGTCAGACTAAGGTGCTCGTAAATCTGGGAGTAATCTGGGTCCTAAACTCTGTCCGCTTCAGGTTCCAAAGTCAAACGAACACTGCAGCATCACTGAGAGTTAAAAACTGTCTAAATTCTTTCATCTTTAATAAAACGATCAGCATTGCTGCTTTACCAGGTGTAACTATGAAGTTTAACATCCAGGTATCCATGAAAACAGAATTTATTACATTTAACAGAGTTAGAAGTTAGTGGATGTTAGCTCGCTAGTTTCGCTAGTTACCTAAGCATGATGTAACATGTTCTGACTGAGAGATTTCTGAAAAAATTCAAACGTACAGCTCTGCTATCACTTCCAACATAAATGAAGACAGGAAACTAAACAGCAGTGACGTTTGTAAGGTTACTGAAGTTGGGCTAGGTGGTATATAATGTGATCACTAGCGACACAGCTATGTTAGCATAACATAAACAGTGAAGCTGGAGGATGAACGCTAACACTTTTCCACTCGATAAAAGTTAACATGAAGGTTCCTGATGGTCAGACAAATGCAATCGCATGGCAGGATGCAAACGGACCAAACTTCAGTCAGGAGAACAACTGAGATAATCCATCCACAATAGAAGGTTAGTCATTAATATACTGCAACAACATGGGAATAGAGCAGCTGTGATAGAAAACCGCATTAATGAATCAATGGTACAGAAGTGGACGAAGCAAGAAGAATGAGTTCAATAAAGTTTGATTTATCTGACTGCTTTGTTTTGCTTAATGTGTCTTATAATCCCGTGCACCTTATAGTCCGAAAAATATGTATTTGACTTTTTTATTTGGCACACTGCAGTTTAATGTTGCAGAGCACCACTTTTTAACTTCAGTGGGTATTATACATGTTATGCTCAGGATATGTCAGCCCATTTCTACTGGAAATGCCTTTTGGTTAAACTTTCAGCAAGGAATTTTCCTTTGCACTGTTAAATTTTTACATAGCTCTAATGCACATAAAAAAACAGCTGCTTGTTTAAATGAAAATAAATGGATGGGGTTTTTTGTTTTTTTTGTTTTTTGCGCTAGTAAAGTTGTGGAGTTGTATTTTGTCTCGCATCAATTATATCGTCAGTTATATCGTTATCGCAAATTTTCAAATATATATCGTGATAAATATTTTTGGCCATATCGCCCTGCTCTAGGGTCGGGCATTGAGACCGGATCCCAGTATCTGTTTAATATGTCTGTTTTAGATGTTCAGCCTTCGCTTGCATCCACATTGCATTGGACCTGAGAGGTCCAGTGAAATGATACAAACTGCTTTTCAGTCAGTTGTCCAGTTGCTTTTGAGCATCTGTAAATAAGAGACTATGGGTGTAATTTCTAAGAGTGTTAGTATGGGATGGGACTGATCTGTCTAACCGGCCGTATGTCATAAAAATTATCCTGGAAATATGCTCAAATTATTTCTTGGGTTGTAAACCTAAGATGCTAGTCAGGTTTTTTTTTTAATAAAAATTATTAAATGAGATGATTTACAAGCTAGTAAAGTTTATAAGCTGAAACTTTCATTTTGCACCAGTAGCACATTGTAGTGATGCCTGTGTGTCCACCGCTAGAGAATCTAGTCTATACAGAGTGATGCTCACTGAGTCATTCATCTCCTTATGCTGCATGTGCAGAAACAATGATCACCAGAGGCCTTTCTGTCACGTGTACCTTGCCTGCTGTTCTGCCTCACTGACATATAGTTATATCACCAAAGCAGTTTAAAAATGTTATGGCATGTTATCTCAAAATGCACACTCTTGTAGCATCTCGGTAAAGATGAGAGTTCATATCCAAAAGCAGGTTCACTGTTTCCATCGGATTGTTGTACTTGTTCTGTTACCTGTTGAAGTGCTGGCAGTCTTCAAATGTATCAAGTAGGCAGCTTAATTCTCAGATTTTTAAGTTTCTAATTATTTGATAGGCCACATAGCTGGAATAAATTATACCAATACTGTTACATTAATGGAGCTTACTTGTTAAAGTACAACCTGGAAGTTAAGTTGGCCGAGAGAACATTGATGCTTGCCGCAGTCTGCTTCATCCAAACACTCGGTGATGCCAGTGAACTTTGTTTGTGTTTTTGTGTGTTACTCATGGATCTCTCCCTCTGCTGTGCTGTGTTTCATTGCAGGGACCAGTTATTCTCCACAGGAAAATTCTCACAATCACAGTTCCCTTCATAGCTCCAACTCGCATTCTAACCCCAGCAAGACCTCAGACACAGTAAGTATCGCCTCTTCCTTAACACAGGAAGCTATAACGGCCCGAAGTCTTGTCTATCCTGTGCAATAGACTGAATTGTTTCCTGGCAGCAGCACCTGCTGATGTGTCGTTTCACAGGTGTAAAAAAAATAGTGTTGTTTTTTGGTACTTGCATTTCATCTAAGTTCCCTTACATGTCACACATAAATCAGGGTAATCCTCCTCTTACACTCAAACTTGTGCTTTTATTTGTAGTTATTTCTACTTTGCTTTTCTCTCAGTGCACGTAAGCTTCAAGTCTCTCAGTAAGCTTCAAGTTACTCATAATATTGGATTAAATTTGTTAGGTTATTTCTAAATGATGGAAATGAAGAAGAAGAAAAAACTTCAGTGACAATACAGTAATGTTTTAAAAAGCAACCCTTTTCAATCTGATGCCTTAACAGCCAAACCTGTCTCTAGAATGAGTCTTCCTCCTTCTTACAAAGCTGCTCTGCAAACAGCCTTCCTAGGCTTTCTGCTTTCACCCCAATATCTATTGTACATTTCAGATTGTATTACAAGTTCTTGCATCAGAACCTGCCCACACACACACACACACACACACACACACACACACACACACACACACACACACACACACACACACACACACACACACACACACACACACACACACACACTCTCTCTCTCTCTCTTTCATTCTGTCTCATTGGCTTCATGTTCCTAAATGTATATTTCTTTTCAGCCTTATGAACCTGGTGATGACTGGTCAGAGCACATCAGTTCCTCTGGAAAGAAATACTATTACAACTGCAGGACAGAAGTGTCCCAGTGGGAGAAGCCCAAAGAATGGCTGGAGAGGTAGCTAAAACTATTTCATTATATAAGCTTTGACTTTGTCCCAGTGTTGTCACATAAAGAATGCATGCATGGTTAATTTGTATTGTATGCGTTTCATAGAGAACAGAGGCAAAAAGAGGCAACAAAGACTGCTGTTGTCAACAGTTTCCCAAAGGACAGGGACTACAGAAGGGAGGCTATGCAAGCATCGGCAGCCCCTGGCTTTACTGGACCTAGTAAGTGTTCCACACACTATTAAATCATGCACTGTTCTAGTCGGGTCTGCTATTTATGATCATACTATGTCAAAACTGCTTTGTTTACTTTTTGTGTGTGTGTTTGTTTCTTTGCTTGGCATGGCAGATGTTTATCAGTAACGGTCCTTCTACACAGCTAAATAAAATACATTTAAAGATTATTACTGGTTCATTAGTAATGATAGTGTTGAGGTGCTCTCTGGTGGATCAATGCTAAGGAACTCTTTACCAAGCTACTGAGGCTCCAAATGACTGAACAGTGTTGCTGAGGTTTTACGTTGTGTACTGTGGCAGTGAGCTGAAGCTAATTGAGTTCAAAGCTATTAATTTCTGCTGTGAAGTTAAGGGAACACATCTCAGTTTATCTAATTATAGCTGTTATTTTGACATTCTGTCTGTTCAACCAAGTTGGGTCGAGTCTGCAGTCAGTTTGAGTTTAGTAATTTATCTGCAAAATCGCTGCATTGTTTTCCTACTGGATAATATGAGATGCATTTTTTACAAGATTTGGGACTACTTTCTGAGCGGAATTCTCGAGGGAGCCGAAGAACTCCCATTGCAATCCTGTACAATCCTTCTATTTTATTTGGATGGCAAAAGTTGCCAAAGCACTTGGCGTTTAATACCACTTGGTAAATATTACTGGTCTTTATTTCAACCAATTTACTAGTGGATGAAATGGGAGATAAAAATCAGTCTAATCACCAAATTTTATGAGTAGTAAATTGAGCACAGTGAGATGGAGTGTCCATTAGAATCACGTTCTAATAATCACAATTTTCAGCAACAGATGCATATTTTAAATGCTATTGTGCGTAGGGCTGTGCGATATGATGAAATATATCGGATGACGATATGAAAACATCTGTTGTTTCATATTATACACTATCGTTTGTTTCGTGGTGTTGCAAAATACACTGTTAACGGCAATATTTTTTTTTCTTCTACCACCCACGCAAGAATCACGTGAGAGAGTATGGAGAGAGTTTACGGATGAGAAGCAAAAAAGAGCCGTCAGGTGCTCAAAATAAACCTTTGACTCAAACTTTAGAACAGGGTTTTCCTGGCAGCACGCCATGTAATAAATACAAAGAAAATGGCAGCTGTTACAACTTATATCTAAAATATATAGTTTCATGCATCGGTCACAAAACATGACTCCAGGTACACAACGCCCAGCAGAAAACACTTCACACAAGTCGAGTTGCCTGAGATTAACTGAATTTACAGAAAAATCAATATTGTGATATATATAGTTATTGGGATATGAGATTTTGGTCATATCGGACAGCCCTAATTGTGCGTGTAAAATATTATGCACTCTATGCTGTGCGCACATGCAGTATCAGTTGGCAGTATGGCTGTAGGATCTCTAGCTGTGCTAATTCTAGCATCCTTCTTTTGTTTCAGGTTAGCGTCCACATGTTTGTGCTGAATGTGTACATGTGTTGCTTTGTTTGAATGGAGACAGTGTCAGAATATTCTGTTTCCCTCTGGTCCATCTGACTTTTTAGCTTCTAAATGATCTTTTATGCTCACAAGTTTCCATCATAGCTACACCGGTGCTGCCATCTGCTGGGCCTGCAGCTGCAGCTAGTCGCTGTATAACGTCTTAGATCCAAAGATCAGTCATTAATAAAATGTATTTAGGTTAACAGACTGCAGTTTCTCTTGCCAAGTATCAGGGGCAGCAGTATTAAATCGAGTAGTCAGTTACTCACACACATCCCTGATAAATATGTATTTGAGCCCTGGAAAAACAGGGACTGTGAAAGAGATCTTACGCTAGAGATGCTGGAACTACAGCCACATCTATAAACTACAGTTGTGTTACAGAGTGAAGCATCAAACAGTCTTTGGCTGATTACACTGCCTCACAGAGAGACCCAAACCCAACATCAGGGAAGGTTTTTATTTTGTATGAAGCTGTTTTGCAGAACTAGAGCTGCTCGTGAACCCAAATAATTTCATCTTTGCACACTAATCATCGATCCATTTTCTTTACTGCTTATTCGGTTCAGTTTCGTGTGAGGGCTGGAGCCTATCACAACAGTTCTGGCGCAAAAGGCAGGGTACAGGAAAGCTCACTGGTCTCTTACAGGTCTAACGCAGAGGCAGAGATAACCATTAGTGCTCACATTCATACCTACAGCTAGTTTCAAATCAGCAGTTGCCTCCTATGGGTGAGACCCCACGCAGTCATAGGGAGAACACACAAACGCCAGGACGTCCTTCTGTGAGGCCAAAGTCGTGACCACTGCATGACTGTTTGTGCACACTTTAAATTTGAAATGCAGATATGAATAAGATGCGCAAAGTTTTAAAGAGGTTTTTTTTAAATACTTGTTCACCATCATGTGAGATTTTGTGTTCTTTAAAAATCACAATCACACAATCTGTTGCCGAGTCTGCCTATTGTCCCCGTGTTATTGGCTTATTTCACAATGACACAGAAAACTTGTCTGTGTGTAGATGGAAATAGTTATTTGAGTGGGCCGGTCCTGATGCTGTGTGTTTGAACAATCTGGTAAATGATTTCCTGGAGCGTGGTTGTCTTCTATTATTGTGATAGGAATTTAAGCAAGGCTGCTACAAGCTAGTTCCAGGCAAAATGTTGCTGAGCGTTTGTCAGTAGTAATCTTCTGAAAAGTAAACAAACATGTAATGAAGTGGTGTACTGAGAAAAGGATGTCATTTATCATGAATAACCTGTTTCTGAATATCTAATAACCGCTCCTTATACTGCTTCCTGCTTAACAGAGGAGTACATGACATACCTGACAGATATGTTCATTAAATCTTTCTGATTTACAGAAACACAGTTATGTTGTGTAATATGTTAACATTTTCTAACCGTCCAGACACCCAGCAGGTGGTAATTGCTGCTATATTTAAAGCGTGGTGATCACACACTTGCTCAGTGCAAAAATTTACCTCCTGGAAGTTTTTGTCTTTACCTGGACAAAAACTAACAGGCTGTAATGAAGCAATTATATGAAGGATGCTTACAGCTTGTAAAAAAAATGAACAAACAAGCATTCATAACATACACGCTTAAAAGATCAAAGTGAACAACAGTGACGTTAGGCTTGCCTGTCATTGCTTCTGGATGGGTTGTGAGCTGATAATTGTCAGACAAAAACAGAGGTTTCCACATTGGTGCTTATCAGCCGCAGGTCTCCACAGCACTACGCTCGCTAATCACAAGCTTTCAGTCTATGAACGTCTGTATATCACTCTCACCACCTTTATAAAACTGTAAAAATGAAAGCGGAGTCTCCTTTTAGTGCTTCACAAGGTAGTTATAGTTGAAGCGTGTTGAACCTGTTTATAAGGATGCAGACTAAATTGGCCAAATGACAAAAATGAACCTACTCAAGCCCTAATACAGTCCTGATCAAAACTTAAAGACCACTTGAAAAATGGCAAAAAATCATATTTGCATGGTTGGATCTTAACAAGGTTCCAAGTAGAGCTACAACATGCAACAAGAAGAAATGAGAGTGAGACAAAACATTTTTTTGAGCATCCAATTTATTGAAAACAACACTTAAACTGAAACAG
This sequence comes from Simochromis diagramma, assembly GCF_900408965.1. Taxonomy (NCBI): domain Eukaryota; kingdom Metazoa; phylum Chordata; class Actinopteri; order Cichliformes; family Cichlidae; genus Simochromis; species Simochromis diagramma. The sequence goes on along the minus strand of NW_024387503.1, from coordinate 872,702 downwards.
GCTGTTTTACAGCTGATCAAAAGTTTAGGACCCCATGCCTTTAAAAGGCCAAATCTGTGCAGAAATGTGCATTTCATTGTCATTTTCGGTCATGACGTTCTGATGGCAAAGGGAAAAACTTTCCCTTTTTCAATGTTTTCGGGTTTTTGAACTGCCTAAGTAGGGTCTCTCGCAGTGCGCCATCACTGTTGAGGTGGGGTGCAGTAGACAGTCATGTGGAATTTCTTAAATGATCCTGAGGGTTATGGAACAGGACTGTATGAACACATGAAATCATCATATAGTGGCATGCTTCACTACAGCAGTCCATGTTACTAGTATTGTGTATTAGGGTTGGGCGATATGTAAAACTTTTCCAACCAATAATGGACGACGGGCGATACATTTGCGCATGCGCTGACTTTTTGATAGGCGGAGCAATGTAATCATGCACGGACTGATTTGCGCGTTTACAACACGGGAGTCCAAACATGGACAACTAATTTCTCCAAAAAATTAGGGCTGTTAGCGTTAACGCTGTCATCACCATTAAAAATTTTAACACGCTCAACCCATCTGGAGCGCAGAATGAACAAACTTTGGACAAACTGCCCGAAATGCGTTGCGTTTCGGGGACTTTGACTCAGCCTGCACTCCAGATGGGTTAATTGTTAATCGCGTTAGTCATGATGACGGCATGTTAACGCTGACATCACTGAAATAAATATCAAGTTGCCCATTTGGGATGAAAGAGGTAAACTTAAGGATGTAACCAAAGTGGTGTGCCGCTTGTGCAGATGTATAGTGCGAGCAAAGTACTCAAACACAACTTGCATGAGCACGTACATGCGCATGAGCACGTACGTGTCCACTATCCGCCTGAGTATGCTAGGCTATCACCAGCTTCTGCAGCTCCATCAACTCCATCAACAAGCATTTGGGTGCACTCTGAGGAGGGTGAATTTGCTCGCAGATAAAAGAGGGTGCTGTTAAAACAGCGCTTTTGGTTTTTCGGGGTTTTTTGTTTTTTTTGCTGTTGACTGCTTCTATTAACGCCATCATTATTAGCAAACTTACTCATGGGCAAATAAATAAATAAATCACTCTTGTTAAAACGATTGCCGATGGGCTCAGCCTATCGTTGATAGTCGATATATTCGTCCAATCACCCAACCCTATTGTATATTAGTAATGCAAATATACAATAACCCCATTCAGGGCTGACATTGGTCACAGTTCTCCTTCTCCTTCGTAGTCTTTCAAAAGACAGCTATTAAAATTATTATTGTGATCATTTTTACTACGTTTGCAACCATACAGGAAGTTAACATCTCACTTTGTGAAACGTTTAATATAAACAACTAAATGACAAAAATTAGATTCTGAATTCTGGTTTTCAGACCAACAAAAAATAAGCTGAATCATAAGGGTTCAGTTTTGTTTAGATTGTTGCCCCGTTTATGGGCAGTCATACTGTAACCAGTCATGCACAGGCCTCTGAAGGTGTTGGCGTAGTGCTTGTTCTTCCATTGAAACACAATCTATAAAATCCAGCTGGAACAGCAGAAAGTCTTGTAAAGCCTGATCAAATGCCACAACACTGATTTAAAGTACTAAGACCAGAAACAAAACCACATGCAGCATTCACATGCTGACTGTTTGACCAGGTGTCTCACTTGCAGGGATGTGTTAAATGTTGAAGCAATCACAGTGGCTTGTTTGCACTTATTGGCATATCACCGTGTGCTGGAAAGTGAACGATAGTTCCTGGACAGGTCTTTTTCAGATGAATGTTGTTGTTTTTTTAAGGTTGTGTGTTTTATGTTGGACCATAAATTATTGGAGGAAATGGATTTCAGACTTCCACCTTTGATGACACTGCATCTTTATCTTTTTGCTCCACAGAGTCTGCCCAGGTGGAAAAGCCTGCAGCAGCACTTGCCACCCAGTCTCAGTCGTCATCTGGCTCTGGGAGCTTGAATCCGTCATCAGGCCCACCTGGGTCGTCGGCGTCTACAGTACCCGTGTCTCCAGTCCTTCAATCCCCAGCTCCTCCGCTCCTCCAGGACCCCACCCTGCTTCGACAGCTTCTCCCAGCACTTCAGACTGCCCTGCAGCTCAACAACGCCAGTGTGGACATGGCAAAAATCAACGAAGGTAAGAAGAAATAGATTTAAGAGCCGCTTGACATATTCAACTTGTCTATATTCAGCTTGCAGCAGAGACGGTGATTGATGGCCACTGGTTACAAGAAGGCACTGAAATTATTTACTGTTATCAGCTTTTGTTCTGACACCGTTGTTAGAAGCTTTGTCATAATCTGTCCTGTCAGTCTAAGCACAGTACAGTCCTAACTCGACATCGTCAGTGTGGTGCTGTTTGCATAGCTGATGTCTGGATGAAGAATGCCTCACGGCAAGAGTTTGCTAGATGAGAACATGGTATCTGACCATGTGACACTGAAAGGAAAGATTCAGCTGTCAGAGTGGTATGAGATGCATTAATTGTAAAATGGGAACGACAGCACAGACTTTTCTAAGTCTAGAATGTGTTGTAATGTACCAGATGCTGGCTGCTAGATGTCCTTAGAAGTCATCCTGCTTCAGTTTGATAGACTCTGTCAAGTCCAAGGTTCCAGGGTCGGCATGAAGATAATGGTGTTTCAATGTTTACAAGTGTGAGTCACTGTGGTACCAGCTCATGGTGTAAACCATGGCATAGTAGTGGGAACTTCAATAAAAAAAAAATTCCCCTCTCACCCCTGCGGGCGGTCTTTATCCTTCAAGCTCGGGTCCTCTACCAGATGCCTGGGAGCTTGAGGGTCCTTTGCTGTTACTAGGACTGCGCGCTTCTGAACAGAGATCTCGGATGTTGTTCCTGGGATCTTCTGGAGCTACTTGCCTCGCTTTGGGGGTCACTGCACTGAGTGCTCAGATTACCACTGGGACCACTGTTACCTTCACCCTTCACATCCTCTCAAGCTCTTCTCTGAGCCTTTGGTACTTCTCCAGCTTCTTGTGTTTCTTCTTCCTGATGTTGCTGTCATTCAGTATGGCTATGTCTATCACCATGGACATCTCTGCTTGACTACCACTACTACGTCTGGTTGGTTAGCCATCAGTATTTCGTCCGTCTGTATCTGGAAGTTCCACAGGATCTTAGCTTAGCTCATTTTCAACCACCCTAAGGGGTGGTCTCCCATTTTGACCTCCAGACTTCCAGGCCATACTCTGCACAGATGTTTCTATATTCTATGCCATCCCCTTGGTTATGGCGTACCATGTTGTTTTGTGCTGGATTGTGTCAGGGGCACCTTGGGTCTTGCCTGTTGTGGTAGACCCCAGCCTCTATGGATCTTGTGCTCTGAGCTTGTTCCTATGCTGCCATGATTATTGTCTCTGTGCTGTCTTTCAGTCCAGCTTTGTCCAGGCATTGGTAGGATTTCTGGATGTCAGCCACTTCCTCTATTTGCTGGTAATACATACCATGCAGGGGCCTGTCCTTCCATGATGGTTCTCCTATTGCCCCTCTCTCTCGGGTTTCTGCTGCCTGAGGTATTCACTAAGCAGTTAGGGCCATCTTCCTGATGTATTCGTAGGTGTTCGTTATCTCATCCTGGACGGTGGTACTGACACTCACGAGTCTTCCTTAAGCTTAGCATACAGCCTCAGGGTGCTGAAGTTAGGGTGAAACCCTCCATGCATGGTCATAAACTTCCTGGTCTTGATGTCAGTGGCTTCTGAGGTTGTGTAGAGAATTTTTGATCAATAATTCAAATGTCTGTGGTAGCAGGTTATGCGTGGGGTGTATTTGTAGCAGCATAATAACTTGGGCTAAGGTACTTTATATGTATGTATATCAAATTTCCCTGTTACCTTCTGTTACAAATATATGTGAATGAGCTATATATGATGAGAGAGCAGTGTGGGTCTGAAGTTTTAAGATTTTTCCCTCTCCTTATGTGTGACATCTCATTTACAAACATACAGGAGAAAAATATTTATATATATATATATATATATATATATATTTTAAGACAAAAAAGGGATAAATGAGGGCCTGTTATGTCCTCGCATTTATATTCTCACAGGTGGGTTTCACTATTCAGAGATGCCGTTGACAATCAAAGCAGCAGACATATGGACGTGCATACTGTGTCATATTGCACAGCATAGAGTTGATCTCGGTTAATGAACAGGATCACTTGTGCTGAATAACACTGATCACCACCATATTCCCACCAGAAACATCTCTGTAAACACACAACTGATAGGCTCTGCTTTTATTTCTAATTTCTAAACCAGCTTATAGGAGACATCTGAGTTTTGACTGTCAGACTTACTGCAGTGCAGTATCTAAACTATTCTTGTAGCAGGACTCGTGTCATCAGTTCTAACCACGTGTCCATTTTCTTTTCTCTGTAGTTCTCACAGCTGCCGTCACACAAGCTTCATTACAGTCTATGCTTCATAAGATCCTCACTGCTGGACCATCAGCTTTCAATATCACTACTATCCTCTCTCAAGCTGCTCAACTATCCAACCAAGGTAAATGAAGCTCATACACAAGTGTTTCTATACCACCACTGTATTCTTATGTGTGCTGTGAAATGACTGCGTCGGCTTCCTGTGTGTTTCCTGTGAGGTACTTAGAAGTTGTATTTGAAGTTGTTTTGATTCCCTAGAGTGACTTTGTTGTTTTGTTTATGTCTAGCAGCTCAGCAGTCGAACCAGTCACCAATGTCATTAACATCAGACGCCTCATCGCCAAGGTCCTATGTGTCTCCGAGGATCAGCACACCACAGACCAACGCTGGTCCTCTAAAGCCCCTCCTCAGCACACAGCCTGTCATCACACAGCCAAAAGTAAGATAGTAGGATAGTAGGCAGGTACTGAAAACTCCCAGCTTAGTGAATATTGAATATTTCCCAAGGGGGGAAAAAAAAGGTCAGAGGAGGGGGAAAAATCAATAGTTTGCAATTATGAACGTGAAATGCTTTCCAAAGAATGTTAACAGGTGTGAAAAATCTTTTGAATTTATTAAATATCCACCTACAGTCACGATTGACACTGTCAGTCTGTTTCATGTATTGTTTGTGAGATAGACGGACATGCTTCAGATTAAGCCATTGTGTATATCAGTAGTCTGTTTCAGTGAAATGACGTGTTGTTTGTCTTGTTGTTTTAGGTAAGCACGCCATCAGCAAAGCAGGCATCTCACCCCCAGCCCACATCCCAGCAGCCCCTCTCCAGCGATAAGCAGCACAGTTATGATGCGACCACATCTTCCCCACGCACCCTCCAGCGCCAAGGGTGAGTGTCTGAACAACAGTTCATTTTATAAATCCCACTTTTTGGGGGGTTGCTTGGAATTATGACATGAATGATGAGTAGGTGAGCTCTCAGAGAAACAAGGGATGTTTTTTGGGTTTAGGTGTCAATATGCGTGAGTTCATGAAGCTTGGGTTGTCCCTTCTTGAGGGCAGAATTGGTTACAAGTAATTAAGACATATCTTGTTAGAGTTATATTAATCTCTGGGCACTGATTTCATCTACATCTGCTATCAGAGAGTGGAAATTCTGCATTAGCGAAAATACACTCACTCTCAAAAGCTGTTTTCAGTTTTCATTTTGTGGTGTTGTTGCTCCCTCTGCTGGCTGTTGATGGAACAGTGAGTTGCTCTTTGATTCATTTCTAGGTCTTGATTTACTTTGTGCAACAGTCATTTGATTGGAGGTGTTCATTACTGCGTGAAGTGTATTTAGTGTTAGTGTGAACAGGTTTGAACATGACTTTCCTCTGAGCTTAACTCTTGTACATGCAGACTCTCGCAGATATTATTCAAAATCCAATTCCAAAAGTCAGAATCTGAGATCCGAGTTGGTGCTAATGTAAAAGGGGCTTAAGCTTAATCCAAAACATTCTGTTATATCTGACATTGTTATAAATTAACGCTGACGTATATCCATGGTAACATACTGAGTTTAGAGTGCAGCACAGCAAAGTAAATATAGTTCAGCATTTATCCCATTTTTGTGCAGAATATGTATCTCAGGGGTCTTGAAACCATATTTTCATTTCAGTCTCGCATGAATCAGGCAATCAAGTGGACGAATTCAGTTTTTTAGGAGGGGGGAGATCCATCACTCACTCAGAAGTACTGCTTCACATCACTCTAGAGAGCTATTTTTGTACAAATTACCCAAAGTAAATTGCAGTGGCTTTAAATGCCTATTTGGGTAGAGTTACTATTATGCCATGTCAAGCTGCTTCTTTTCCTTAAAACAACAGAGTTGGCCAATCTGTCAGACTGAATTCAGGCTGTACTTCTGTTTTTTATCACGGCCCACCAAGGAGGCCCCAACCCACACTTTGGGAACTACTGTACTAGCATTATGAGTTAGCAAGTTCAAATTACAGGCTGTTGACAGTGTTTCTTGCTCGAGTCAGTGTGCTTTGTGTTTATTGTGTTGCGTATTTAAAGTGCACATTAACACAAAGCAGAACAATTACATTTGTTGTACTTGGACCCTTGCAAACACTTGATCACATTCCAGGACAGCTGACCATCAGGCTGTTGCAAATCAGCACAGAACCAGATAGATCTGGCCTGACATCAGTCAGCTGCCTGCATGCTGCTCACAAGTGTCAAACAAAGGCCTGAAAATCTCACACTGCACACACAAACAGTATATTGTTCCATTAATGTGCCAGCTTTCTTCTAGATCACCGTACTATGTTGATCTATCGATTGTAACTATAATACTGAGACACCTTGTGAAACTCACGTTATCATGTTCAGCATTCTACCTCAGAGGGCTGCTGTATGATTGTCACAGGCCAGTTTGTTCATGCACATCGCTCACATTCTCCCCAACACTGTGCTCACTTCAGCAGTCAGAGGAGTCCCTCCCCAGGTCCCAACCACGTCGCCTCCAGCAGCAGCAACACCTCCAACTCGGCCTCCGCTCTCCCTGCCCCCTCAGCAGCCCGACCCTCTTGCTCCTTCACCCCCACCTTGGCTGCCCACTTCAACGAGAACCTTATCAAACACGTGCAGGGATGGCCCGCCGAACACGCAGAGAAGCAGGTCTGTACCACTAACATTTCCACAGGTTTTGGCTACATCTTCATGAAAGCATCGTTCAAATGATTTTCATCTTAACCCTCACAGGCATCAAGACTACGTGAAGAAGCTCACACCATGGGCAGCATCTGCATGTCCGAGAACTGCACCGAGCTCAAAAACCTGCGGTCTTTGGTCAGAGTCTGTGAAATACAAGCAACATTGCGTGAGCAGAGGTGAGGGTCTGTGTTTTAGAAGAGTCCCTGTTAATGATGTAAAACACACCTGCACATAACTCATTGTTCTCTGCCTTTTCCCCACAGGATACTGTTTCTGAGACAGCAAATCAAAGAACTTGAAAAGCTGAAGAATCAGAATTCTTTTATGGTCTGAGAACTTCTGATTTGCAAGTCGGAGCAGGTGTCGGAGAAGAGTGGGGACGGGTGGGGGTGGGGAGACCCATTGCACATAGTCGGAAGCTGGAGGGAGAACGGGTTGTTCAATTTCAATTCCTCTTGAGCCCAGTCTAAACACACAGACACACACACACACAAACACACACACAGAGGAGCTGTAGTCAGGTTTGCTTTGGACCGTTGGGCTGGGAATCCAAGAGGGAGAAATGAAGAGCTGTTGTGGGAGGATGAGGGGAAGGGGGGAGGGCAATTTACAAGACTTTGTTTTGTAAAAACCCGTGGCTGGCGGGTGGACGGGGAGGGGTGTAGATTTCTTGTAGATGTTATTATCTATGTTGTAAATATGTTTTGTAGATTGAAGCCATGGAAAGCCATGCCTATCAAAGCTTTTGACATCCAGACTAATCAACGCCTAGGCGGCTACATTCATTAGCTAGCCTTTTCCTTCATGTTAACTCGTCAGCAGACTTTACAGCTTCATTTTGTCAGTTCATAGATCGCTGAACCACTGAGCATGTGTGACCTGCGTGGAAACAGAGGAGGATGTTTGAAGGCATTTATTTACACAGAAGCCTAGCATAAAGCATAACACACTGTCGTCGATGTAGTTTGGGTTTTATTTTAATTTTTAATTTTTTTTTTTCTTCAAATCTACTCTGTCTAGATTCTCTTCCTTCCACCCTCTCGTGGTGAACTGTAACATGTACTTAGGCGTGGCAGACATCCCCTCTGTGTGGGTCTGTGCTTCCAGTGGTTCACTGATTCGTTTTGCAGCTTTCTGGTGGCCCTGCATTTCCCAGTCTGAAAATAAACAGTGCCTGATGGTGTGATGAGTGAGTGATGGGGGGGAAAAAAAAAAGACATGATGGCGTGCTGCTTTGGACCATTCCCGCTCCACTCCCCTGGCCTCTGCCCTGCCTCACCTCCTCCTGAGACATCACACCCCTCCGTTTTTTTTCTCCCGCACCCTCCAACTGTTTCTGCTCCTGTTTTTTACATTCAGGTGTCATCACTGGTTCATTCCTTTGTACAGTTGCTAATAGCAGTGCAGTTTTAAGTAAACATAAGAAAAGGGTTTATTTATAAAGAGTTGTTGTGATGAGAGCTAAATCATGACAATATCCACACTTGTTTTGTTTTTTTTTGGTTTGGGTTTTTTCTCTTTTCCCAAAAGCACCCAAGGTTAGGAGATGTATCACAACTGCGAGCGGGTCAGAGGCAGGCGGGTGGGTGTGTATGTGGAGCACCTCTTGAGTTAGTGCAGGGTAACAAGAGGTCAAATGTGAAATGTATGTATTGTAATAAACATGTTAAACTAAAGCGAGCACTGGTTATTTCCTTGGAGTGTTAGGTTTGGTTCATTTGCTAGTGCCTTGTTGAAAGTCTTAAGCCTCATTCACCTGTTGAACCCACTTTCTGTTTTTTAATCCCAACAAGATTATCTTCAACAAGCATGTGACACACACACACTCGATTTTCTGGCACGTCCCGTCCTCCCCTGCCCTGCTCCCCTCTCGTTTGTTTGCTTCCCACTGTTGAAGAGCAGGGTCCTCAGTTGCAAAGGCCTGTTTATTTCTCCCACCATAACTATCTATTGATAAGTGAACTGCACCACACATTCAGTAAAAGGTGACCACATCATTGCTTTGTATATTGTTTCCTGAAGTATATTGACAAATGAAATAAAATATGCCTTTCCAGGGCCATGTTGTTCTTGGGTTTTTGATGGTGCTGCAAGCTTAATTTTCCTCCTCTCATTTAACTCTGATGTGAAACGCCTGATGGTTAAGTAAACATGTAAACTGGGACGAGCTGTGCCTGTCTCATTTTGTTCAGTGATTGAGCCAAATTAACAACCCGCTGTGGCTCACAGTAGATGCTCTTAAATGCATCTGCAATCAAACACACCAGTCAATTGCAAACTGGAGCTCAGCAATAAGATTACCAGTCAGCTGTGTAGACTCTGATCCCATCTTGTGCTTTTATTTCTTTCGTTCTTGCGGTCATTGCTCAACACGTGAAAGCTTGTTGATCAAATATGTGACATAAAGTCAAACACATCAACAGGATTTTTTTATTTTATTTATTTTTTTAGCAGTCTATTGTAACTGTGTAAAATGTTGAAGGTTGGTAATCTGTTTGGGATACGACAATATTGATATTTTTTTTTTAAAAAACCCAGAAAATGTGAGACCAGTCCAAGAGCAGGATTTTAACTCTTCAGTAAATATTGGACTTGCTGTGGAGGATAAGGCCCGAACCACCTCAGCTGGCTACTTTTGATGTGGAGGAGCAGCTCTCCTCTGTGCCCCTCCTGGATGGTCCAACGTCTCACCCTATTTCTACGTGAGAGGCTATCCATGGAGAAAGATCATTTCCGCCGTATTTATCCGTGGTGTCGTTCTTGCAGTCATTGCCCAAAGCTCATGACCACAGGGTGAGGGTAAGGACATACCTCAACTGGACCATTGGATACCATGAGGACCATGGCCTCAGACTTGGAGGTGCTGAGTCTCATTCCTGCTGCTTCCCACTCGGCTGGAAACAGTGCAAGCTGGAGGTGACCACCTGATGAAGTCAACAGAACCACATCAAAAGCAGAGGAGACTCTTAGGCCATCCAAGTGGAAGCCTTGCACCAAATCTTATTGTTGGCTATGCGGACCAAGCTCTTGCAATAGTTTTATTAGAATAACACCCCTTACTCCCAAAGTGCTTGCTCATAGGGGGTCATATGATTGTTGGTTTTTTTTCTCTGTATCTATGAAGCGCCTTGAGGCGACTTATGTTGTGATTTGGCGCTATATAAATAAAATTGAATTGAATTGAATTGAATTACTCGCGAGGAAGCAAGCACAGGACACTCCAAGAGACCACAAAACGTGTGTAGACTTGTTGGGCATACTCTCAAGTATCCTCCAGAGGGTAAAGAGCTGGTCTGGTGTTCTGTGGCTGGGACAAAACCCCCATTATTCCTTCTGTATCGCAGGTTTGACTAGCAGACGACTCTAGCACCCTGGCATAGATATTCCAGAAGTGGCTTAGGAGTGTGATTCCTCTATAGATGATGATGTTCTCCTCGTGCCCAGACTCTGCTTCCTGTATGGTAGATCTGCCAGTGTGATTAAGGAGGTCCTCGAGGTATTCCTTTCACCGCCTGACAATATCCTCAGCTGAAGTCAGCAGCGCTCCACCCGCACAGTCCAGGTAGAGGACAGGTTTTCCCACCGGAGTCACCTGAGGGTTTGCCAGAATTTCGTCGAGGCAGTCCCAAAGTCTTTCTACATGGCCTCTCCATCCATAACCTGCTGGGAGGCTGCCAAGGTACGAGACCCTGGTGGTTCAATCTCTGACTACCAAGACTAGTTACTGGGACACGGAACATCACAAAAGTCTTTCCTGTAATCTTTTAAAGTGCTTAGCAATAGCAGGCTTTCTGAGGATCTTTCATCATTTTCCTTTATACATTGTCTGAATTTTCCATTCATTTTCAGTTCTGTTCTTGGTGGTTTTTAGAGGATTTTTTTAAAAGTCCCTTTAACACTCCCTTCAGAATCATTTGAGCAATAAATACCAACAATAACCAAAGTCTAATAGTCATAAAACAATATTTTTACACCAACAAAGCAATTCCCAAAGAGCTATTAGCTGAACACTTAGCATGTTTCACCATGGTGTGTGGTGTGTTGTTAAAATGTGAGGAAACTGGACAAATGCAAGATGAGAAGAAGTGGCAGGCCTGAAAACACTAACAACAAAAGATGAACAGTACCTGAAAGTCATGACCTTAAGAAAGAGGAAAATATCCGGCAAGAACCTGACACAGGAACTTCAATTCTTTCATCTACTGTTCACTGAAGCCTCATCAGTAATGGTCTCAGTGGAAAAGTGGCTGCCAAGAAGCTGTTTTAAGGAAGGAAAGGCCAAGGTATGCCATCTTGCACATCAGTTCTTTGGGAGTAACTGACATTTGTGACTAAAATTGTCATGAATATGTATGGAGGGGGTCAGGAAACAACAATCAGTAAAAACAAGGGTGGAGGCTCTTCCATGGCCTTTGGCTAAATTACAGCCAGTGGCGTTGGGGATCCTGATGAACGCAGAAAAATCTGATTTTGATCCACCATTTAATACCATGTGGAAAACATCTGATTGGCAACAGCTTCATTTTTCAGCATGACAATGATCCCTAACACTGCCAATACAGTTAAACCATACCTGGACACAAACACACAATAGAACACTATCAGTCATTGACTGGCTTCCCTGGATATCAACACTGTTGAAGCGGTGCTGGATCATCTTGGCAGAGAAAAGAACAAAAGGCAAAGAAGAGCTTTGCATGTCCTTTGAGAAGGCTGGAGAACTTTCATGAGGACCACACAAAAACATGCCAACCTGCCCAAAGGGCTTCAGGGTGGTCTGAAGAATAAACAGGTCAACAGCCAAATACTGGCTTTGAATTCATTCAGGTTCAGAACTGAAAACAAATTGGGTTTTTTTTGCTTTCTTTTGGTTTTTTTGTGCTATTTGTTCCAATATATGTTTTACAATGTTTAATGCACCTATTTCCTATTTTTCTATGAAAACAAAGAAATGAAGAATGGCTCCAGACTTTGTGCCTTGCTTAGTTTGAACTTACTGCTGAAGCTCTAAGCTGCCTGCAGAGGGCAGCATCTGCTTTCTCATCTCGTTATTAAAAACAGTGTGACGGCTCAGAGCTCTTATTTTGTCATAACCAATACATATTTTTATGCATCTAATAATATTCTTGTTTTATTGACAGGGAGACAACTCTATTTCAGCATCAAAGAAAGCTATTTTCCACCCTTTAAATTTCCTGCATTTTATTCCTTATTTGTTTTCATAAAATCTAAAGTAATTATTTGCCAGTCTTGTACTGTTCTGTAATTTTTTGATCTGCCTTTTTTATTTAAAGGATATATACATGTGACTTGGATTACTTTTTAAAAAAAAACAACCTCTATATACTTTTTATTTTATCGATTTGTTTTTCGTCTTAATTTTATCCTGTAGCATTTCTGGCCTCTCATGACTGTTTTAATAAATCAAACCCAGTCAGCTCTGCACATCTGTATTAAAGATCTACTGTTTACTGCTACACATCATTTAAAAGGGGGGAAATGCACACAAACCTTACCCCCCTCTCTACTCTACATTGCTGTACGCTAAAAGTAAGAGCAGCATGAGGAAAGTGGAAGATGCGATTAAACAGGTAAAAATCAAAGGTGAATGTCATCAGCTTGCTGTCTCAAACAGTCTGGATAAACAGGGGCAGATCTACAGGGGTGGCATGTGCCACCCTAAAATGATCTCTTGCAACCCCAGTTTTGCATATCACAGTGCTGTTTATTAAAATAAGCTAGCATTAACACTTTGAGCCCAGCTACAATAAACATTGCCTATAAATTCTTAAACTAAATATATTACATAGTATCACATGGAGACTTAGCCAGGCCGATTTGTGTGGCATCTTATTGTTCTCTCATTTTAGTTTTAGTAGAATTTTTAAATGGTTGTACAACAACGCCAGATGCAGTAGCTGAATTTATTTTAGGTAATATTTGTATATAACTTTATTGTTTACTAAATTAGTGCATGCGTTTTTAAAATTTAAAATGTATATTTGCATTTCAAGTTAAGAAAATCATTCACTAAACATGTTTGTGGTTTTTACAATAAAAACTATAACTTTTTCCTACTCAGTTTTGTGTGGTTTTCAGAAAAAATAACTGTAAATTCAGACATGTGTGATAGTGCTGAAGAGTATGATACCAAACAAAGGTAAAATAAAAAGTAGTCAAAAATGACCAATGTATCCTGGACCCAGAGGGTTAACCCAATAAATCATGGAAAGCTAAGTTTAAATTTTTTGGTGGAAAAAGGGTAACAGTGCAGTTCAGACAGTTCAGAGTCTGAGACTGAAGTCAGACTTGGGTTTGTGTGTGGCTATACAGTACATAAAATCAAAATACACATGTTTTATGTAACTGAAATGTTTAATTATGTAGGTTAAAGAAAATAAAGTTACAGGCTATATTTATACAGTGGGGCAAAAAAGTATTTAGTCAGCCACCAATTGTGCAAGTTCCCCCACTTAAAATGATGACAGAGGTCAGTAATTTGCACCAGAGGTACACTTCAACTGTGAGAGACAGAATGTGAAAAAAAAAAATCCATGAATTCACATGGTAGGATTTGTAAAGAATTTATTCGTAAATCAGGGTGGAAAATAAGTATTTGGTCACCTCAAACAAGGAAAATCTCTGGCTCTCACAGACCTGTAACGTCTTCTGTAAGAAGCTTTTCTGTCCCCCACTCGTTACCTGTATGAATGGCACCTGTTTGAACTCATCATCTATATAAAAGACACCTGTCCACAACTCTGCCATGGCCAAGACCAAAGAGCTTTCGAGGACACCAGGAAAAGTATTGTAGACCTGCACCAGACTGGGAAGAGTGAATCTACAATAGGCAAGCAGCTTGGTGTGAAAAAATCAACTGTGGGAGCAATCATCAGAAAATGGAAGACATACAAGACCACTGATAATCTCCCTCGATCTGGGGCTCCACGCAAGATCTCATCCCGTGGGGTCAAAATGATCATGAGAACGGTGAGCAAAGATCCCAGAACCACACGGGGGGACCTGGTGAATGACCTGCAGAGAGCTGGGACCAAAGTAACAAAGGTCACCATCAGTAACACACTACAACGGCAGGGAATCAAATCCCGCAGTGCCAGACGTGTTCCGCTGCTGAAGCCAGTGCATGTCCAGGCCCGTCTGAAGTTTGCCAGAGAGCACATGGATGATACAGCAGAGGATTGGGAGAATGTCATGTGGTCAGATGAAACCAAAGTAGAACTTTGTGGTATAAACTCAACTCGTCGTGTTTGGAGGAAGAAGAATACTGAGTTGCATCCCAAGAACACCATACCTACTGTGAAGCATGGGGGTGGAAACATCATGCTATGGGGCTGTTTTTCTGCCAAGGGGACAGGACGACTGATCCGTGTTAAGGACAGAATGAATGGGGCCATGTATGGTGAGATTTTGAGCCAAAACCTCCTTCCATCAGTGAGAACTTTGAAGATGAAACGAGGCTGGGTCTTCCAACATGACAATGATCCAAAACACACCGCCCGGGCAACAAAGGAGTGGCTCCGTAAGAAGCATTTGAAAGTCCTGGAGTGGCCTAGCCAGTCTCCAGACCTCAACCCCATAGAAAATCTGTGGCGGGAGTTGAAAGTCCGTGTTGCTCGGCGACAGCCCCAAAACATCACTGCTCTCGAGAAGATCTGCATGGAGGAATGGGCCAAAATACCAGCTACTGTGTGTGCAAACCTGGTAAAGACCTATAGTAAACGTTTGACCTCTGTTATTGCCAACAAAGGTTATGTTACAAAGTATTGGGTTGTATTTTTGTTATTGACCAAATACTTATTTTCTACCCTGATTTACGAATAAATTCTTTACAAATCCTACCATGTGGATTCATGGATTTTTTTTTTTTCACATTCTGTCTCTCACAGTTGAAGTGTACCTCTGGTGCAAATTACTGACCTCTGTCATCATTTTAAGTGGGGGAACTTGCACAATCGGTGGCTGACTAAATACTTTTTTGCCCCACTGTATGAAATGTGTATTCCTACTGTATTTGATGCTTTTTTTTTTTTTTTTTTACCATATATAATTCATATTACAGAATGTAACACCTGCATGTGTGTGAAAAAATGGCTTTGATTTTGCCACTCTGTTTGATTTCCATGCTATCCTAAGAAAATTTCTCTAGATCCGCCCCTGTGGATAAAACAAGCCCACCCAGAGTGCTGGGGAGTGTAGCCCCTTGGACCCAACCCAGAACAACAAAGCTTCTGTGAGCAGTCTCCCCGTGCCTCTCTTTCCTCTCTTTCCACAGAAGGCTCTCAGGAGCAGACAATATTATGTTGAGGAGAGTAAACTAGATCACGAAAGAAAGAGACAGTCTGCCTGTCTGTGACTCTTCAGACGTCGATATGGCTCACTTCAAAGTGAGAAGAGGAAGCACCAGAGGAGGTGTTAGAGGAAGGCTGTCTATCTAGACGGAAGTGTTCACTGAGCTGTTCATGAAATCAGTGATATTTGAGTGAAATCACTTGGGCCTCCTTAGGGAGCTCGGCTTAAAATGTACTTTTTAAGAGTGAAATTAGACCCCAGTTAGCCCTCTGCTCCCTCTGCCTCAGCAGCAATGGGGCTTTTATTAAGCAAAGCCTGTCCTTTCTGCAGCAGGTCACACCTACAAGTCTCTCCTAATGTGTGAAAGCAGACGCTACCTGTGGGGCACGATCACACCCTTAAAAGAGCACTTACATGAAATGCCCCTCTCCCCTCTATGCCTAAATCCCTTTGACGCTCATCTTCTCTGCAGGAGAAGACACAAAGTTTTGTTTTCTTACTGCTACTGTGTGGGGGGCTGGGGACAAGCTCACAACAACACCTCTCACAGCTCACTTCTGACACCCCCACATCCATGTATAAAGCATATAACCAATTATGAAATGCCTAGCTGTTGCTATAGTGATCTCATTAGGATTATCTTGGCCTAGGTCTGGATCATATGAACAGCTATGAACAACCAAAGCTATCACACTATTTACAATGTATAACATATACGTCTTGATAAATTTTAAAGGTTTATCAAGACCTACTGAAACTTATACCATTTATAGTTACATAATGGACATGGATATAATGTGTAGACTCTCAGCTTTCACTTGATGCTATCCAAATTCAAATTGGATGAAGAGTTTATGGTAAAATGGTAAATGGCCTGTATTTATATAGCGCTTTACTAGTCCCTAAGGACCCCAAAGCGCTTTACATATCCAGTCATCCACCCATTCACGCACTGGTGATGGCAGCTACATTGTAGCCACAGCCACCCTGGGGCGCACTGACAGAGGCGAGGCTGCCGGACACTGGCGCCACCGGGCCCTCTGACCACCACCAGTAGGCAACGGGTGAAGTGTCTTGCCCAAGGACACAACGACCGAGACTGTCCAAGCCGGGGCTCAAACCGGCAACCTTCCAATTACAAGGCGAACTCCCAACTCTTGAGCCACAATCGCCCTAGGAGTTTAGGAGTTTCCGCTCCTTAACATGTGCCAGCTTCTTTTTTAAAGGGACCAAAGGTAATTGGACAAGTGACTCATAAGCTATTTCATGGACATGTGTGGGTAATTCCTTGGTTGCGTCAATATCAATTAAGTAAATAAAAGGCCTGGAGTTGATTTGAGGTATGATGCTTGCACTTGGAAGAATTTGCTGTAAACAGACAACATGCGGTCAAACCTGCTCTCCATGCAGGTGAAACAAGCCATCCTTTAGCTTCGAAGACAGCTCCGAGAAATTGCTGCAATATTAGGAGTGGCAAAACCTACAGTTTGGTACATCCTGAGAAAGAAAGACAGCACTGGTGTGCTCACCAACACAAAAAGACCTGGATGACCACAGAAGACAACAGTGGTGGATGATCACAGAATCATTTCCAAGGTGAAGAGACACCCCTTCACAATGGCCGACCAAGTGAACTACACTCTCTAGAAGGTATCATTATCCAAGTCTACCATAAAGAGAAGACTGCATGAAAGTAAATACAGACAGTTCACTGCAAGGTGCAAGCAACTCATATGCCTCAAGAATAGAAATGAATAGAGAATAGAGATGAGCGTGTATTTTACTTGTTGAAGACTAAACTTCAGATAGAAAGGCCCACAAACAAACAGCAACTTAAAGCCACTGGAGTAAAGGCCTAGCAGAGCATTTAAAAGTTGGAAACCCAGCATCTGGTGATCTCCATGAGTTCAACACTTCAGTCTGTCAGTGCCGGCAAGGGGTTTTCAACCAAAGTATTATAAGTTGACATTACATAATTTCATTTATTTCATTTGTCCAATTACTTTTGAGCCCCTAAAATGAAGGGGGGGGGGGGGGGGGGGGGGGGTTAAAAATGATTTAGTACCTCTCAATTTCATGCAGTCTTTTTGTTTAGTCCTGAAAATCTGAGTTGTTTCATTTAAAATTCATTGTGGTAATTTACAGAACCAAAATTAGAAAAAACAAAAATGATTCTGTCTAAATATTTATGGACGTAACTATAGCTGTGTGTGCATGGTTTTTTTCTGGGTACTCCATCTTCCTCCCACAGTCCAAAGACATGCAGTTAGTGGGGTTAGGTTCATTGGTAGTTGCCCATAGGTATGAATGTGAGTGCAAATAGTCTCTCTGTGTTATCCCTGCATCAAACTGACACCTGTCCAAGGTTTACCCTGCCTCTCACTCTATGGTAGCTGGGACAGGCTCCAGACCCCCTGAGACCCTTATAAACAGAACAGGATGGGTGCTATGCAGAGCTTTGCAGACATCATGTTTACATGTTGTAGCTGTGTACTGTCAGCATGGGGCCGTGTCAAAAATATGTGGAACATCTGGTGATGTGGCCTGCTCTTTCTGTGTGTTTGTGCTATTTGACTTAGCCACTAAACGTCATGTTGCACAAAGAATGTTTTCCTGTACTAGAGGGAAATTGAAACAAGATTTATGCTTTTGTGTTAAATACCATAGCTACTCCAAACCCTTCTGAAACCCTGCTGTACACCTCCCTGGTTATGTATGAGGCAGCTTATGCTACTAAATAGACTCTCACAGGTTATACATAGACAATTAAAACTCTCCGTTTCACACTCTTTCTACTTGTAAGTGCTTCACTCCCTTTCCTCTTAAACTTCCAAACCAATCAGCATTTGTTCTTTACATGGTAATGATGACCAGTGATTCCTTGTTTCTCCCTTTTCTCTCCCCCCCCATCAGATGTCGTTGTAGTCTCTGCATTGGTATAATCCAACTTGCTATATGCAAACAGACACAACTCCATCTGTCTTCTATGGAAATGTAGAATTCAGAGCTTGTTGAATAGGTTTAATTAAGACTAACCCTTAAAGGTACTTACTGGAAACTAATTTTTTTTACATTTTTAAAACCTTTCAAAATTAACAAAAGCCATAAACAGAATGTGAAGAACATGTGCAAGTGAGTCAGTATATTTTTTTATTTTACCAGCCAAGCCATTAAGAGCAGATTATTATTATTATTATTATTGTTATTATTATTATTATTATTATTATTATTGTTGTTGTTGTTTTTGTTTTTGTTGTTGTTGTTGTTGTTGTTGTTAGAAATCCAAAAAGAAGTAGTAAAAGTTAAAAGAATAGCAACAAACATCCAAAAACATTTCAGCCCTCAGTGGTAAATTACTACAGCTGATGGTAGAAGTTTTATTTAAATTGTCTGGAGGTATTACAAAAAGGACCTTTAATATCTCGAAATTCGACCTTCGGGTTTTGAAGCAAATGTGTGAACCACTAAACTGCCTACGTTGTTTAGGGCACTGTCACTTTGTAACGTAAAATTGTCCTTAACAGCTTCGACCACCAGGGGATGATAGTTGTCCATCAAGCACAAGTACAGACAGGCTTTAAGTAGGGGAAAATAATGCAGCTGGGATATTAAAGGTGAATTTCCCTTCATATTTGACTGAAAACGAAAATTTCTCATGTTTCTTGTTAGCAGGAGTTAAGGTCAGAGAAACAGCACTTCATGGGGAGAAGAGGTGCCTTAGCATTTCTGCCCAGCATCACAAACTTTACGAGGACTTCAGATGAATAAAGCTTCCAGAATTCTGAACTACTACCTTTGTCCCGTTGCACCCATTTCACGCACTCCACAGTTACAGATAAATGATGTAACGCCAGCCGTGGACTGGCGCCTCTGTGGAATTGCAGATAATTACTTTAATAGCAGTGTGTGTGTGTGTGTGTGTGTGTGTGTGTGTGTGTGTGTGTGTGTGTGTGTGTGTGTGTATTCTCCTGTGTTGCCTGAGGCAGTATCCTCCTGTTGTCTGTTGGCCGCAAACCGCCTGCGGATGTTTTATTTCTGCGCTTAATGAGTCATTACATGAATGAAAGCATGCTTAACAAATGCGTGAGATTATTAACACGCATCATCTATTTGTTTGTTTCTTCTTTTTCTTCTTCTTTTTTTAATACAGACACCATCTGCGGATGAAGCTTGCGCGCACACCTATGTTTTGCATTGTCGGTTGTTAATGGGTAAATGTGTACTGTGTGCGTGCGTCCAGGGTGTGTGTGTGTGCGCAAGCCGTCTCGGTGGCGCCATGTGCTTTTTTGGATTGCTAATTTCTCTGACTGTCCGCTCTTTCCTGCAGCAGCAGCAGTGTGATGGCCTGAAGGGGAGAGGCTCATCGCGGCGTCAACCTGGCTGCCATCGGGATCACCCTGCAGGTATCTGCGACTGTCCACACTGCACACACGGCTGTTTTACAATGCACTTACTTGTGCTCAATGAAGAATCTGTCAGTACTCTTGGGTAAGTTTTGGGTAATTTATATCATCCAAATTTGGAAAAAAGTGGGGAGGATTACATCACATATCGGCTGCACCCATAACACTGAAAACACAGATAATAGTCCAAGACCTGCATTATCATCAGGCGACAGTATGATTGTGTGCGGGACAGCTGTTAACCTGCTGGAGTGACTGCTGCCCGGACCAATGGCACCCACTACTGATAAATGGGATACTTTATTATGGAAATAAAGAACGATGAATGAAAGCTTCAGAGTGATCAAGCTACAGAAGAATAAGCAGTGTGAGACCGGAAACAAGTTGATTATGTCTAGAGAATAAATCTTCAGGGGCTACCTGATTGGAACATTAGGAGAAATAAATCATATAATAATAATTCCTCAAGATGACTGTGCAAAACCTAAAAAAAAAATCTAAAAGAATGCTATGGGTTTTTTTTAAGTATAGTGTTTAAGTTTTAACATATTAATGGCACGATGCGTAACATTAAAATTTTCTGTTAACATTATCCTTCCATTACCAGTGTAACTGCATCTGCTTATTTATTTAGTAATGCACTAATAATAGGAGATCCCATTTGTTTTACATACATCGATAATAAAACATGCTTTATGTTTAGTGTCCATTTCATGTAATTTATACATAGAATTTATTCATATAATTTATCTTAATATCTTAATTTTTCTCATTCTCTTCTTTTTTAATAGTACTTTCCTTTTTAAAATACTTTATATTTTTTGCCTTATTTTGAAAAGAGCCACCGGATGCTTTGTTGTACGTCCTATCACTAACTTCTTTCTCGGTAGGCTGGCCAATCAGATTAGAGGAGGCGGAGCTCTGACTGACCACAGCTATTTCTGCTCGATCGTGCCTGTCCCTTGTAGTCTTTGGCACAGCGGAGTTGTCCGTGTTTAGTGTTTGTTTCTCAGTCGTGGAATACAAAAGTGATGCTTCGACGTGACCGGCTGCAGAGCGAGACAGATGAAGACCAGCACTGACAACTTTATGACTCGGTTTCACTCTGTTCAACGGAGTATATATCTTTTCTTTTGTTTCTGGGCTTGAAGAAGAGGCTGCTGTATTTTGTGCGCTCCGGTAACAAATTCGCGAGGGTCTCGGTGGCTCCATGCGGGAGAGGAGACATTTTGGGGTGTTTTTTTTCCCCTTTTTCCTTGGTGTTCCAGTCAGGATCGTGAGCTACCGCGTTCCGACCCCACGAAGGCTTCATTTTTCACCATAGCTTCATGTAAATCTTTTTTTTCTCGCGCTGCTTTCTGCCCAGCGGACTCTTCTGCTGCTGCTACTGGATATATGAGGACTCTTCTTGTGCAGTAATTTGGTGTAAATGGATCGCCAGTCCAGTTTCATTTCCATTTGGCTACAATTGGAACTCTGTGCCATGGCCGTTCTTCTGACCAAAGGTACGTGTGGACTTTGATGCGTGTTTGTTGGCTTCTTCAAAAGAGGATAAACAGTGTTTTGAAGCGATAAAAACGAGGCTGAACGTAACCCTCAGTCGACGGCTCCAGGCTTCTGCGGGGCAGCTTACGCTCGCGCCAGTGTTTGCGGGGAAAACCCGTCATAATTAGCAAGAAAATGATTTAACATTTGGTCATAAAGTCGTACTTTACCAATGAGGGGAATCATAAACGCGTTTGTTTATTACTGGGTTTTTTTTCGTAATAAACATATTATTCTCCCAGTCGTCTTCAGATTTCAGTTCATTTTATTCAGTCATACCTCCCCTTTAAAAAAAATAAGAGAAAACTTAATAACAGCAGCGGAAACAACAATAACTACCCCTGCCCTCATTATTATTCTTTTTTTTCTGAAGGCATGACATACCTTTTTTCAGTTAAAACCTAATTTTTAATAAGACCTAACCTCTATGCACTGTTATTAATATAATAGTAATACGCTGTGATTAATCCTCAAGTGTGTAATACAGTTCTTAGCTGCTAGGCTACACTTAATAACTCCACTAATGTTGTAGCTGCCATTCATACGAGACTTAGCAGGGCTAGAAAAGCTTCAGTACTCCCCCCGCCACCACCCCCTCAGTCCACAAAGGGGCCTCTCCTTTCTAATGAAATATTCTCCAAATGACCTGCCTGGGCCCCACCGCTCCAATCATTCACAGGGAAAACACTGATCTGATGAATGTGTTCCTGCGCTGCTAAGTTGGTGCAGTCACAGACTTTCGGGCTTTTTAGCTCTCTCATTCCAGGTTTTGTTCCTGAGTCCAGCACATAAAAGCTTAAGGGAAGTCTTTATATGTGGAGCTCTGATAATTTTCCTCAAAATAAAGCAGTCACGGAGTATGTGAAATGACATTTACATTGGTCGTCCTGCAGTGGTCCTTATACTTATAATAATAACAGTAACAGAGGGCATCAAAGGCAAACTAAGTTGATAAATATGTGTTTCAGTGGTTCTGTTTTGTTCGGGCAGATCCTTGGCCCAGATTTCTGTTTTGAGAAAGGAGCCCTGGATGAAGTAATGAGTGGGCCCGTGTAAGAGCAGGTTGCCTTAATGATAAGGTTGCTGGAGGCTCCTTAGATGGGACCTCAGAGCTCCCGCACCCAACCACCACACCCATACCAATACCCCCAGGCAATTTTGCATGCAAACTTTGGATGGGGGAGAAAGTTTGCAGGTAAAAAAAAAAATCTCTTCCTCTCTTTACTAATTTTCATTTAGGTTGAAAGAAATTGACGTTTGAGACAACCCACTAATTACAAGCTACGTGCTTCCTGTTTTAGAATACAGAGAAAAAGAACCATTTAAACGTTATGCTCTTAAATGAAGGTGTGACAGGTGAACAGGTTAAAAAAAATCCTGTGATCTCTTCAAAAGTTACCAGGTTGTTTAATGCAGGGCTTAACAGATACTTTTAGAGCAGTACTTCAAAATAAAAGCAGGGTATACCACTATGGGAAAAGTTGAACTACAGTTGGTGTAAAATAGAAGCCAGCATGAGTTTGATTAAAAACACGGAGAAAATCAGCTGCAAAATATACAAGTTTTATATTCACATGGTTGGACGTTAAAGACAAAATAGCCATGGTGACTCTGAAACCTTGAGCGGATTAATGTCAGCACAGGTTTCCCTAACGCTGCCTTTTTTCCCCACTTTTAGGAGAAATTAGGTGCTACTGTGATGCGCCGCACTGTGTGGCCACCGGATACATGTGCAAATCAGAGCTGAACGCCTGCTTCACCAAGGTGCTGGACCCGCTCAACGCCAACTCTCCACTCACCCATGGGTGTTTAGACCCCATTGCCAACGCTGCGGACGTCTGCAGCAGCCAAAGGGCCTTGGATGCTCTCAGCAGGGCGGCAACACTGGAGTGCTGCCATGATGACATGTGCAACTACAGGGGCCTACATGACCTGGCGCACACCAGAGACTCGACAGGTAAGTAAAACAGGGTAGCGGAGCTGAGCTACTGGCTGTCGGGATGTTTGTTTTTAGACTGTAGCTACGTTTTTAGAAACGATGGCACTTTGTGGAGGGATTTTACGAGTCCTCTTCAGCAAATACTCCCATGTTTTCCTCCATCTAGTTCCAGGAGCAATACATTGAGCTTTAATGTTCTTTAAACACTTGATGTTTATGGATATTCAGACCACCCTTGCCCCCTTCTGCCCCCCCACCCCAAGCTTAATAGAACTTTGGTTTGACTTTTAATGGGTTCCAGCTCTGTGCCTGGGAAGGCAGGGAGCAGCCCGTTTACCTTTAAGCACTTGGAAAGAGATCAGATATAATCTTTTTCTTTTTTTTCTTTTTTTATTATGTGTGCACCATGTAATTTTCCCACTGAGCTGGAATGTGCCTCATAGAATGAATATGCATGTTGGGCAGAAACATCAGCTTATAGAGTCATGAAAAGGTGCACGAAAAGTCAGAGAGGAAGGACGGCAGCTCTCCTGTGTGAACCCGAGCACAGCAGACTATAGTTTATTAGCTCAAATTAATTTCTGGCTCTCAGTTCGGGACAAGGTGACTCATTTGTTTTTGCCCCTGCTGGCCTTTCTGACTTGTGCGTTCGCGTCTGTCTGTCTGTCTTATTTTCCCTCTTTGCGGTTACTTTACTGGCATGACTGGCGAGTAGAGCAGCTCCTTCTCATTAAGCTCCAAACAGCAGTTCAAACATAATCACTTGCTTTAAGACCAGGCTCTATGGAGCAGTGGAAACCATATGAGCATGCATTTAACCAGATTTTTTATTTTAATTTTTTTCCATGCGTGTGTGCAGATGGCCGCTACCAGCCAGACAGCAACAACAGGAACCTGGTGACCCGGGTTCAGGAGCTGACCTCAGCCAAAGAAGTGTGGTTCCGTGCGGCTGTGATCGCTGTGCCGATCGCTGGCGGCCTCATCCTGGTCCTGCTCATCATGCTGGCGTTACGGATGCTGCGCAGCGAGAACAAGCGGCTGCAGGACCAGCGGCAGCAGATGCTGTCGCGGCTCCATTACAGCTTCCACGGCCACCACACCAAGAAGGGACACGTGGCCAAGCTGGACCTGGAGTGCATGGTACCTGTGACGGGCCACGAGAACTGCTGTCTGACCTGCGACAAGATGAGGCAGGCTGACCTAGGCAACGACAAGATCCTGTCTCTGGTGCACTGGGGGATGTACAGTGGCCACGGCAAGCTGGAGTTTGTATGACCAGTTCCTGCTGGGAACTGAATGACTGACACCTCCAAGAAACAGCCAGGACTGCCTCTCAATTGTTGGCTTTGGCTCTTTTGTACTTTAAAAAGACATTCCCACATTTTTTGTCCTTTGGGTTGTTTTTCAATTTGTTTTTTTTTTTTAAACATCAGCGAAAAAATACGAGACTGATCTCATGCCTTGTGGTTTTTGCTAGAGGAGCACTTTACTTGAAAATGAAAGGCGAAGCAACGAGGAGCTGTATTTAAACTTGAGAGGGCAGGGCTGAGGTAGAGTGAGAGCTCTGTCACCGCTCCCGAGGATCCTGGACTGTTTTATTTTTACACTGAGCGCTGAAGGATTCCAAATCTGTCTTATTTGCACATTTGTAAAAAAAAACAACAACAGCAACAAAACAAACATCATTGCTTAAGACAACAACTCAACACTGACACCAGGGTACAAAATAAAATGACTTGTGTGAGGAGTAAAAAAAATAAATAAATCAGTGTTTGGCTGTAGGTGTGCGCACTCCTCTGTGTATGTTTCATGATTCAAGCTTAATGTAAAGATTCTAAATATATATATTTTTGTCTGATAAAACTGACCGGCGTGTGTCTTATTCTGGGTGAATGTCCAACATCTCTCTCTGTGATCAGACTATAAGCTTGATTGAGTGTGAAAGAAGAACTTCCATTAAAAGTGACTTTTTATTTAT
Source organism: Simochromis diagramma (assembly GCF_900408965.1). Lineage (NCBI taxonomy): Eukaryota > Metazoa > Chordata > Actinopteri > Cichliformes > Cichlidae > Simochromis > Simochromis diagramma. The sequence continues at coordinate 847,421 of NW_024387503.1, read as the reverse complement.
TTGCCGATTCACGCTTCTGTTTTTGCTACATATTCAGCTTTGAAATGTACCATCCGTGAACTTACAGACACACTGCTGGGGCTGTTGTGAAGTTTTTAGTGACTATCAGATCTTGTTAAAAGCACGCGCTAGGGTGGCCTTTATGCTGTGTGTGTGTGTGCGTGTGTGTATCTAATGGAGCTAACAGTAAAGTCTTGTTTTACCATAGAGATGCTATCTATCTCAGTTATTCCTGAACCCTCAGCAGAGGTCAGGTTTTCAGCTTCATATAACTCCCTCCTCATGGGCTACACTTCACACAGGAAGTAGTAAAGCTGTTTCTTTTCTATACTCCACTCTAAATGCCAGTAAGAGTCACCCAAGTTCCCCCGTCTGTGTTCAGCAGAGTATCAGTGAGGAGGGATTGCAATATTGAAGCACAAACTCACTCCTACACGTTTAGTCCTGCTGCTGCAAATGCTCACCAGAGCACCAAAGGTGTATCAGTTCACTGCTGAAGATGGGTTAGCCTAACCCTAACAAAAATCTTTTCTCTTCTTTGTGATATTTATTGAAACTACAGAGTCCAGCTGTTCTGAAACAAAAATGTCAAAACGTATGTCTTTAGTAGGAAACAACAGACAAGCAGTGGATGGAAACTCATCTTTGGCTTTGCAGGATTATTATTAAAAAAAACAAAAACAATAATAGTTATTCCTTGTTGTTAAAAGGTTGGTTCACCCAAATTACAACGTGCCGTTCAGCAAAGCTCTTAGTTTGGAACAGAAACATTATAGGAGAGAAAGAAAGAGGCAGCACTTAAAGAAGCCCGATCTATGGGAGATGTCCACAATAACAAAGATTTTGGGAGAAGTATAATTCTAGAGGTGAAACGGCTTTTGAAAACATTTGTGGTGCAGTGATCAGACTGGTTTTTAAGTGGTTGCCAGATTTGACTTGTACATATTTTTGTCTCCCAATGGCCAGTGAAATTAAAAGTTTAAAGTTAAAATAACTTTCCTAATTAGTTCCCGTAGGAGCAGAGGAGAGTGCCAAGGAGAGTAACTTAATTTTAGGGATCCCGTCCAGGCTTCAGTCTCTACCAAGGACCTCGATACAACAAAAAAGCCACTTCAGCTGTGACAGTGTGCTATAAGCATTATATAGCAACTACATGAGAAATGTGATTTTTCTTTTCATTTTACTAATTAAAGTAACCTGACTCTCAACTAGTGGAAGGAAAGTGATTTAGATGTGTTACATACAAATGAGAGGGGGAAAATATCAGACTTTAAAAAGTTGATTTTAATGCTCAGAAAACAGGATGTAGCAGAACATAATGGAAGAGGTCAACCACTGGCAATGCAAGTACAGCATGTGTATTTAAGATTTTACATGTTTTAAATGTTACTGAAATGTGACATTTGCGTGCACATACAGTTTCTTATAAATTTGCTGATTGTGCCAGGAGTTAGCACAGGCTGCCACAAATGTCTTTGTAGATCGCTTTTAATGTCTTTGTGAAGCACTGGATAGCGTAAAATGGAAATCCAGTAATTTACAATACTTGAATAAGTATATTTAATTAATTTCAATTTCAATTTTATTTATATAGCACCAAATCACAACAACAGTCGCCTCAAGGCGCTTTATATTGTACAGTAGATCGTACAGTAATACATACAGAGAAAAACCCAACAATCATATGACTCCCTATGAGCAAGCACTTTGGCGACAGTGGGAAGGAAAAACTCCCTTTTAACAGGAAGAAACATCCGGCAGAACCAGGCTCGGGGAGGGGCGGGGCCATCTGCTGTGACCGGTTGGGGTGAGAGAAGGAAGACAGGATGAAAGACATGCTGTGGAAGAAGATATGATTCAATGCAGAGAGGTCTATTAACACATAGTGAATGAGAAAGGTGACTGGAAAGGAAAAACTCAATGCATCATGGGAATCCCCGACAGCCTACGTCTACTGCAGCATAACTAAGGGAGGATTCAGGGTCACCTGGTCCAGCCCTAACTATATGCTTTAGCAAAAAGGAAAGTTTTAAGCCTAATCTTAAAAGTAGAGATAGTGTCTGTCTCCTGAATCCAAACTGGATTCCACCCCTGCCCTTTCAGAATAAAAGCCCTTTTGAAGGGACTGCGATGACACTGTCACAAAGTATTCGGGCTGCTGTAGAAAGGCATTGCTTTTCTGCTCAATTCTTGCAGAACGGGGATACAAACTGGAAAAAAAAGGGTAAAAGCTGGATTCTGACAGCTTGTTTGAAGTCTGAGGTCAGGTTTCTCTCAGGCTCGCTTGCTGGTCAGCACTTTCTAAACTCCCGCCGAATATTTACATTTCTAAAAAGTCCAAATGTGGCAGTGATCGCTACGGGAACTTGCAACAGGCTGGGTATTATGCGCCACGTGCGTCATGCTGGAGGATGACAGGAGAAGCTTGGGTTGAAAAGTTCACACCCTTGTGATTGCTCTCGTGTTACCACGGCAATGCAATTAAGACATCCTGTAAGTATTTTGAAAGTGGAGGTCTGCTTGGCTAAAAAGTGTGTGAGTGTGTGTTGAGCACTGACCCTTGTTTCTTTCCATTAGGAGGACAGGAAAACACTATTAGCAGCTAACCACTTAACGGCAGCTTGCATTAGCGAGGCTCAGCCCACGCTCAGGGCCTCCCCCAGGACTATTACCCTTGTAATAATAACAATGTCCTTTGCCTGGCCTGCCTAATGTGACTGCTGTTTTCTTTAGCTTGATCCCACTTTGCTGTCTCACCCATGGGTGTCAGGTAGCCACAGGAAGGTTAGGGAATCACCTCAGGTAAGCCTTAAAGGAGGATGAGCAAGTGGACTCCCCTTTTGTGCATCTGGCAGCATTGGGAATTAATTACATGCACACACACAGCTCCAGCTTCCACAGTACGAGGCATACACAGGCATGGTCATTAGCATCGGCCTTTTTGTGCAGCGCTAGGCGGTCAAGCTGTCTGCATTCACATGCAAATTTAATGAGGTGGCCAACTGGCCCGCATCAAAAGAGCCCCAATTTGTTTGGAAACGACTTCAAGCCGGCCCCCAGCGCCGCCACCAGTACAACCACCACCATGACATTGGTGCCAGCTTCCAGCGGAAAATCTCACCGTCCTTCCCTTTTTATCTTAAATGCCGCCTCCTGAATGTTCTCCATCCTCAGGTGGGCAGCCTTCCTGCTGCAAGGTTAACAATCTGAAATGTGTGAACCACCGCCTCTGCGTCCCGGAAAGCCGTATGCCCACTGTGGCGGCAGCGACGTGTGGAACAATATATGAAGTGTAAACACACGTGGAACCTGTTAACACCTGTGCGTGGCGATGGCTGCGTGCCTCCTGGGGTTCGTAACAAGCCCTGTTTTAAACCCTTGTTTTAGAAAGATCCTCTGTTTTTTTCCTTGGTTTTCTTCACTCCATATCCTCAGATCACCGTATTTTCTGCTGCCTACCTGATCCACAGGTGGAACACACGCAATTGGTAGCTCAGCTGATGTCATGTGTATTCAGCAGCAGCTGTGGTAATCAAAGGATGTTTTAAGGTAATCATGCCAAACAAATTGCTGGCCATAGCTGATAGTTAAAACTGTGGAGGTGCCTTAAACTTGTCTTCTCTCAATCCTAGCAAGGGAACGAATCCTGTAGTTGCAAAACAATGACCCTACTGTTCCTTTAATTAATGTGTGACCTTGCTAAAGATTTCGACAGTACGTTTATGGTCTCGTTAACTAGGTTTATGTCATGTATTAGCCAATATGTTCACTATTTATGTAATGGTCCCATATAGAGTAAAGTGGCTACTTTGGGATTGCCATACGAGTACAAATTGTCATGCGGCCCTCGCACAAGATGAACATTCTTGAAAAAGCAGCAGCACCTGAAGCTTTAAAACAATGAGTCAGCAAACCATCTGCTTGCCGAGTGATGACACAGTGATTACTTCTAGGTCCAAGGGTCTACCTCGCTCGATGAGGCTCTCGCGTTTTCTCATGTGAGCTCATGTCTGAGTTTTGTCCGTTTTCTGCATTTGCTTCTGCTCACTGGAAGTCCTGAACATTTACTTTTACAGAGAACAATTTAACCCTGATCCTACAGACAGGATAGTGAAATTCCCACGATTCCTCCAGATGTCCTGCAAGGGTTAAGATCTGGTCCACTGTTTAACGGCCAAGACACAATCCTCATTGCTCCACCCAAATCCAAGGTTCAAGGATCGGCCAAAGCCCCCTATTCTGGGGCTGAACAGTGCAATACCCCAGAGCACACCCTCTGGTCCCCATTTTTAAAAATGGAAACCACCACCACCACCACAGTGTGCCACTCCACAGACGCTATCTTATACGGCCAAGTGACATTAAAGAGGTGTGTCAGCCAAGACACTGGTAGTATCTCAGGATGAATCTCGCCCAAACCTGGCACCTTGCCTTCATTAATCTTCTCAACTACCCTAGCTGATGCTTTCCCCCTGGGACTTCAGGGTCTGCCTCTGTCATATAGGATAACAACATCCCCAGTCCAAGTCTGGAGCTTTTTATACAGTCTACAGATAATTTAAAGATTTCCAAAAAACGTTCCCATAGAGTTTTTATGTACACGATGAAGTCTAAATCATAACCCTGCATTTAAGATAAATCAAGCTTCAGCTTTTTTGATTAATTAATGATCTAAGCATCTGATTCTGCTGATGTTCAGGACATGAAAACAAGCAGGTGCTTCAGCCCTTACGTACCATCATACAACAGGTTCTTCATACTCAACAGAAGCAACAATAAAGCTTCTATAAGATACCGAAGCAGCCTCTGCAAAGGCTCTACTGCAAAGTGGCTGCAGTCTAAATCATATCACTGATACTTGAAGGCTGTTTACCATTTCCCAACCACAAACAAATAGAGACATTCCGGAAAATAAACACAACTTGCAATTCCATAAGACAAATTTAACAAAAAAATAAAAATGTAATTTTTAATTGAAAAATGTGCATGACCACAGAAACAAATCATCGTCTGTGGTGACAGACATCCGCTGGAATAAGATGTGATCTAAATATTTAGCCAATTCATTTCCTTCCAGTGGATAAAGCTACAGCTTTAGAGCTCCTCCGCCCCATCTAAACATTTACCCCAGTGTGTTGTTAACATTTAGATATAAATCTGCCCCAAAAGGAAAATAATAATGTTGGGAATGTTTACAGGACAGAGTGGGCTTCTTGAAGTTAAATGTCGCACTCTGCAAATAGCAAAAAAACAAGAAAAAAAGAAAAAAAAAGGTTTATGTTCCTAAAAGAAGGATCTCCAGCCAAGACTAAGAAGAAACCACAAACAAAATGGCTAATGAGCACACACTCAAAGGCATATCTGCAAACATTGGTCCTTGAATGATCAGCTACTCGTGCGCTCCTTTAGAAACTCGACATTAATTTGCCTTCTTGTTCAGCTGAGGTGTCTCACTGGGCCCCGTCTGTCAGCTGAGGGCCCCTGAAGACAGATGGCTGAACAATGCAACCTTCCTCTCAATGAAACAGCATCGTTCATTTATACCAGTCACTCAGAAATGCCCTTGGTTTTGAAAGGGAAAGCACATTTGCATGTCAGGATGATTTTGTGCTGATTAAAGAAGTGCTAATGGTAATTAAAAGTGGAAAAACACACAGTTACTTTATTGTGAAACACAGCCCCGCTGAGCCGCTGAGCCTAAAAAATTGAAAATCTAGGTTACATTTATTTTGTATAAGGTAGTTTTTTAGTTTTGATTATTGTTTGATGAAAGATTTAGGAATGCCAGTGGGTTTGCTAAGCGTACACAGCAAAATCTCCAGTGTTAAATGAACACTTTTGACAGTGTTATATGTTTAAAAGTAACCTGGCTAACACTGAGCAGTGCTGGTTTTCTAACACTGGAATATTTCTAACATTTTGAGTTATTTTCCAGTGTTAGAAAATCAGCACTGCTCAGTGTTAGCCATTGTTAATCTTCAAAACTGACTAGGTTACTTTTAAACATATAACACTGTCAAAAGTGTTAATTTAACACTCAACAGTGTTGTATTTAACACTCAGAGGTGTGGACCCATATAGACACTCTCTAGTGTTAATTTAACACTGGAGATTTTGCTGTGTAATACTACCTTAAACAGTAATTTTCAAGAGTTGCGCCACAGCCGTAAAATATTCTTTAAAAAAACATCCATGACCCACTAACAATAGGCTACTACTAAGAAATGCTTCTAAGCTTGGAAGTGATCGTGAAGTAAGCTAGCTTAATCATGAGTGAGCTAGCTGGTCATACTGAAACTCACTGTTTAACTCACTTTACTCCTTTATATTGATTCTGAAAGGTATAAGAAAAATAAATTACTGCCCAAGCTTTTAATATTAAGTAATGATTAACATAACTTGAAAGGAAACGCCAAAAAATAAAGAAATATAGCTGCTAAATTATTCAATTTTTTTAAGATTTTATTTATACAGCACCAAATCACAACAACAGTCGCCTCAAGGTGCTTTATATTGTAAGGTAGACCCTGCAATAATACATACAGAGAAAAACCCAACAATCACATGACCCCCCTATGAGCAAGCACTTTGGCGATAGTGGGAAGGAAAAAACTCCCTTTTAACAGGAAGAAACCTCCAGCAGAACCCGGCTGAGGGAGGGGGCGGGGCCATCTGCTGCAACCGGTTGGGGAGAGAGAAGAAAGACAGGATAAAAGACGCTGTTTCCATGAAACACCCTGTCATGGAAACAGCATTCCCTGTTCCCTGTTGGCTCTTTCAGTGGATTTTGCTACAAAGCAAAGACTGTTTAGGAATGGTTTGTTTGAGGTGTTCACTTGGTCTCCACATTTAGATCCATTGACAAATTACAGGACTTATTGCTAACATCTTGTTGCCAGATAGCACAGCACAGCTTCAGGGATCTACTGGACTCTTGCAAATAATCTTAACACAAGGAGTAAACATATTTGGAAATAAAACCAACCTGATGATTTATGTTGAGACCAAAAATTATTATTAAATTATAACTATACACCTGCTGCACAGAGAAGAATTGTAGCAAATTAAAAGTTAGAATCATGTACGTTTTCAAAACCTTTGTGCGTTTGATTATAAGAGAAGTACCTGGTGCAAACGCAGCATGGTAACATGAATCAGGAACAAGGACATCCCAGAGGTGTGGCAACTTCCTAAAGCTTGCGTGCGTGCCGAGGACCGACAATAATGGCTCCCATAAAGCCTTTTGACTTGGCACCGGACCAGCTTTCTCTACCTAACAGAGATGTGCACCTTGAGCTGGCAGCACATAGCCTTGGGATTTGATGCTACCTGGCTGGCTCTGATGTGTGTTCATTGTGAGTGTAGATCCCAGGGATTACTGGCTGAAAGCAGAGAAGCTTGTGTCTCTTTGACAACATCTCTGTGTGAGCAGGGCTAAAAACCAATATCAGAGTTTAGGAAGTGGTCTAAAATAACATGTGGTTGGTGACATAGATTCTTCCAGAGTTTGTACTTTAAAGCTGGTGTTACAGATGAAAGTTTAAATTCTAATCCCATACAGACTGCAGGAACTTATATTCAAAGATCCCCCCATGTATCAGCAGGTATGTTTACAATGGAAAAAGTAACAAGAAAGAAATAACTGTCAAATCTATAGGTAAAAGCATTCTGCAGTTTTTTTTTTTTGTCATGTTTAACCAGGAGTCCAACAGTCACTGCTTAACTGACGGACTGAAAGAATTTACTGTGATAGTTTTCACAGAGTGCATTCGGCATCGTTCCACACGAGGCCAAAATCTTTAATCCTTTAAGGAATAAGAGGCTTTGGGTTGGACTGTTTTCTGGCAGGGTGCAGTGACTTGCTTGAGCGCTGTTGACATAGACAATCAGTAGAAATTACACAAGATACAGTTTTTAAGTAGTTCAGTTTATGGTGGTAGGCAGATACTGTTACTTTTGGAATTTTAGACAAACTTTTGCCTCCTTTCCCTGCCGTTAGCTAATATAATCTAAGCTAAGCAAAGCTACACTATGCTGATTTAATAGAGGCAAACTCCCACTCTTTGAATTTCCTGTTTTTATAAGAAGAGTTTGTGAGATAGTCCAGGTTTACTGTGGCCCTTTAGAGCTGCAGCCCCAAAACCATAAGCTTCACGCAGTGAAAGGCAGTTTCCTTAAAGTTCTTGAGTGACCGGTCCAAGATCATAAACCCTATACCAGTTTTTAAGGTTTTATAGGGGTTTGAGTGTAGTAAACAAACTTTGCAAGAATAAATGGTATTTATTTAGTTTTACTCATCAAATGAGCCGCAGTAGTCTAGAACATATATCTTCCAGTACACCCATGTAAGGTTCTGTTCTGTTTTGATTGACTCAGGTGCTATCGTGGAAGCTGTTTTTTGAACAAAACTGACCTCCTCGTTGGAAAAACAAAAGGACGTCGGTGTTGTTTCATTTTAATCTATCACATGGTAAATTGTAAAATTAAAATAACATTTGTCCTTTTTCATCTCAAGCAATAACCGCGTCAGTCTTCTAGATCCAACTCGCTGGTAAGTGAATTGAAACCAGTTTTGGTACATTAGGCTCTCCAAAGACAGATGTGAATCTTTTAGTATGCCAGTATATACTTGCAAAAATGGCGATACAGCTCCAATTCAACGAATTAAAGCTTTGTGAAATGCACCACACCCCTTTCAAAGGACACACATGATATCATTGTATGCTCATTAAAATATGAGGCTAATTAAAAGTTTAAAACTATGCTGCCAAGATTTATTATTTTCAAAAGAGTTGTTTATTATCAGGTGTCTTGATATAATTTTCACCCTCAATTTGGAGGACAAGTCTGGTTTGTAACTCACAAAGTGTCAGTGTTACAGAGGAACACGTTAAAGTATTTTTTCTTTCAGCTAAATCACTTGTAACCAACTTTAAAGGCTTGCAGAGAGGTTGATCTACTGTAACTCCCTCTTCATCTAGTGTTTATTCTGGCGTTGTCAGAGTGAGCTGTTCAACATGTTGAGGAAAAATGCTCTGGCGTGTATTTTGACAGAGAAGACCCACCACTTTAAACCACAGAAGGATGTATGTTAAATACAGTGAATGTAATAAGCAAGCGGAGCGCTAAAATCCCTGACGACATGAATTTATCTATTTGTTTATGTCTTGCTAACTGACGTGCTGAGTGTTACTGCTCAGGCCATGTAAAATTTGGCATTTAGGAGCTGCTGTGTGTGGGGAACACTTGGTAATCATTCTCTTCTCTGCACATTTTTATGACATTTTCTTGGGAATGTTTGTTTTTGGGGAAGATGTGAAATCAGAACAGCGCAGTTAATACTGCAGAGCTGAAGGAGACATCAGCGTGGCCAAATGTATGGGAAATAAACACATGAAGTTTCCAGCGGGAAATTACAAAGCGACAGACACAAACATCACCATCACCTCTCCATCCAGACCAGCCTGCTTCCCTGGGGGAATGACTGGAAACTTATTAGCCAGTGATCCAGCACTTGAGGCCCTTAACCTGCAATCTATAGCGCAGGCACTTTAGGGGTCAACCCCCCTCTTCCCTGTTATGTCCTTGTCTGCTTCCCCCAAAACATCCTCATACAAGAAACTCTGTGTCAATCCGTTTCTTGGTTTCTCCAGTTTTGGAAGGCTGAGGAACTCAGAATGTAAACTCATCTGATTTCATTTGGAAGATATGGTTTTATCTCCAGTATAAGACAAAGCATGGGTACAAAATGTTTTCTGAATTGAAAAAATTTGCATCCAAATACAAGGAAGAAATGGTTAATTTTTGGCATAAATAAAGGTGATGTGGTTTGGGTAATGATACCAATACCATACATATTTCAAGGTTTGTATTTGTGTCTTTTGTCCTGTCTTCCTTCCATCACCACCAACTGATTACAGCAGATGCCCCTCCATAAGGTAGGGGAAGAGGTGTCTTCCTGCTAAAAGGGAGTTTTTTCTTCCCACTGTCACCAAGTACTTGCTCATAGATGGTTGTTTGATGGTTGGTGTTTTTCTCTGTATTATTGTAGGATCTTGATGGTATAAGACTGTGTGTGTGTGTGTGTGTGTGTGTGTGTGTGTGTGTGTGTGTGTGTGTGTGTGTGTGTGTGTGTGTGTGTGTGTGTGTGTAAAAAAACGCTTGTTCCTGAGGATAAATAGGGATCACTTGAAATCATGCAAAGCTGCCTTAACAGATACAAAAAATAAAAATATGAAGCTAGAAATTAGTATATTTTATTATTATTTATTTGCCGTAAATCTCATAAAAATATTTTAATTCCTTGAGCTGAATTTAAGAAAGTGTAAATTCAGCTCAAGGATTAGAAAGTAGAATCGGCACCTACATAAGTAAATGTGTATATTCCTCTCTTAATTGTTCCCATGTCACTGCTGCACTAAGAACCTCACTGACCCACACAGTTTACCAAGTCTGTTGGACAAGTCTGTGTCCTGTTTGGAAACCCGAGCGTGCAGGGGTAAACAGCAGGCCCTGTGCTTATCTGGCCGTCTGTCCCTGTATCTGCCACGAGGCAGCTAAAGCTCTCCAGGGTCTCTGGCATCCAGAGGGGAGGCTGGTGAGGCAGGACAGGTTGTTTCTTCACTCTGCGGTGCTGTGGCTGTTTTTCTAGGCAGGTGTGGTGTGGCCAGTGGTTTTAGTGTTAAGTGACCTCATCTCAACCTCAGTGTTTGAGGCTCCCAGCATGATACCCTTAGAAGGTGCGCACCACTGCAACTGAAGAAAGTTCCCAGTTTTCGTGTGTTGGCCACTCTTTACTTCAACCGTCTTTTTTTAATGAGCGCCAGTGAGATGCCTGATATCTAACCAGAACGAGAAGTTTGCAACAAAAGAGATTTTTCCTAAACAAATGTAGAGAACGCTTTGCTAAGAACCCCAGAGTGCTCCTTGCCTTCAGGACAGAAGGGGAAGTTGATTTCTAAACATAAATATGTCTAGATGTATGCCTGTCTCTGGAGATTGCCACTGAACAGGTCAGGCTAAACAAACAGGGGGCTTCCTCTGTCTGTCCGTCTTCCCCACCGAACTGGGAATCAGGAGGTTCCCTGTAGTTAACAGAAACACCAAACTCCTTTAGCCAAGAGTGTGCTTGTGTATGCTTTTATGAGATCCAATTACCCATCTACACAGACTTCACCGAAATGTCTCATTGTGATTAAAAATATAAGCATCACTAATGAGTTCTGTTGCTGATGCTACCTATAGGGTCTAAAGCACAATTCTGTGTTTTGTATGGTTTGCAAAGGTCATACAGATGATTGTTTACAACACAATTATTTACAAGCCAAAGCCTGAAAGCCTTCTCATTCTTTCTTTGTATATCTATATAATTATGAGAGTGAATAACTTCAAAAACATCTTCAATAGAAGTTCTTCATCTTTGCACAACATGTGTTAGTTTGTGAAAGGCTGTATTTGAAGCTTCATATAATGAAGCTCATTACACTGGCTTCCAGTACAGTTTAGAATTCATTTTAAACACTTAGTACTGACTTTTAAAGCTTTGAATCATGATCCTCCTGTCTATATTTCTGATCTTTTAGAACCTCACACTTGCTCTCACAGCCTGAGATCATCTAATCAAAGGCTGGTGGTAGTCCCCTGAACACGTTTTAAAACCAGAGGTGATAGATCTTTTAGAGTGGTGGCCCCCAGGTTGTGGAATACTCTCCCTCCATCTTTACGTTGCCTGGATTGTATTTATTCTTTTAAACATCATCTTAAGACTCATTTATTGCGACTAGCTTTTAATTAGATTTGTGCTGTATGTTTGATTGTACTGTTTTGTGTTTATCTGTTTTATATTATTGTGAAACACTTTGTGGTTTTTATCCTGTGAAGAGTGCTATATAAATCAATAAAGTAAAGTAAAGTAAAGTTGAAGTCAAACAACAATATTTCGATAACTGTACTATCATCCATGCCTAAGCTTAACCAAACAGCAACTTAAAACAATAATCATAACTCAACTATGTCAAAACTGATGGTTCCACAAAGCAGTACACACCCCAGCCTCCTGGATAAAAGTGTAAAGCCCTGTGCGGCCTTTGTTGGATTTTGTGTCTTTTGCTGCTCCTCTCTGATCCTGGTTCTGCCAGAGGTTTCTTCCTGTTAAAAGGGGGTTTTTCCTTCCCACTGTCGCTACGTGCTTATTTGGTGTTGTCTGATTGTTGGAGTTTTCTCTCTATTACTGTCAAGTCTTAACCTTACAATATAAAGTGTATTGAGGCGACTGTTGTTATGATTTGCTATATCTGAATCTGAATTTAATTTTATACTTGGTCACCTAATACGCAACCGATGTAGCTGCTATGCACATTGAAAAATTCTGTTAAGAGGTGTATGCAGGTCTTTAAAATATGAAACCAGTTGACCAGAGAAGTATCAGTGTGCTAAAGCTAATGAACACACCTAATACAACGTGTTTCTCACATAGAGTGTATAAAAATGATGAACTAATGCTGGAGTGATTTAAAATGCAAATAAGTCTATAAGAAAATAACCCATAATTCCTCTGCGATCAAAGACCTTAGTAAACAATTTCCTGAAGAATTTATCATTTTAATTGATGGATTCAAATCTTACTGAATACAACATGATGCTCATTTTGGAAAATACTGTTCTCCCACGGAGTTACAAATGATCCTAAAACAGGGTATGATTTAGGGTGGGCCTACCTTGTGATTGACGCGCCATGTATGAGTATGCATTGTACTTGTGTTTCTCAGTCGTATCTTCAGGGTGGTTTATTTGGGAGTGATGCTATTAAGTCCAACGCCGTGGATTTTTCATTTCATACTTTTGCAAAACAGTGGAGCTCTAAGACGTCAGTTCTTGATAAAAACTTGTTAATGTGATAGAATCTTTATTCTTTGGGGTCTTATTAACCATAAAACACAGGGCCATAGGTGTAAGCTTGAGTTGCTCCTTCACAGTCTGTGTCTCTATGTGTATTGGAGCAAAGGAGCAGAGGAGCCGGGAGAAAGAAAAAAAAGAGCACCAGGCCTGTCCTCTGTGCCCTACCCAGCTCTGCTATTCATCATCAGGTGGAAAGACTGTTTACTGCCGGGGTCAAGGTCCCAGGCACATGTTTACGGGCTTTCTCAGAAGATCCATTGTTGTTAAAACGCACCCCAAGCACGTAATGGCGACACTGAAGATCATATCTAACAGGGCCCCTCTGCCTCGGAGGCAAATGAAACCCATTTTAACCAGTTTCATAAGAAAAAGCACATTTAAAAAGCCATTTAGAGCTGCGGGATAAGACACTCGCCACGCTTAATTATCTATCTCCCATGACTGTTTCTTATACCTGCACATATAAATAAAAATGACTTTTTATTTGGCCTCCGATTTGCCCTGAGACACGCTGAATTAGATCTAACATCATATTTCCACGGAAGCTCCCTGTAATTCCATAACCTGTGAGCTGGAAGCAGGAGCTCTGGCTTTCATTTGCTCACTTTTTTCAATGTGGGAGGTTACGTGACCACTCGAACCTTTATAACATTAAAGCCCCCCTCCCCATCAAGATCTTTGCGATAATCCACTCCTTCCCCCTCTTTGCTCTTTTTATTCCCCTGTGGGGTGTACAGGAAAATGCTACTTTTTTTTCTCTTCTTCTTTTAGCCCATCAACACCAAACTGTTCCTAACAGCCTGCCTCTGTCCAGGAGTCTGCTGCGTCCTGTGTGGTTAAGGCAACAGTGGTGTTCGTCATCTGTGGAGCGTTGAGAGTGAGAAGCAGATTAAGGCTGTCTCCTCAACACTGGCCAGACTTCTGCAGTCTGAAGCCAGAGTTAGAGGCCAGAGTCGAAGTTAAAAAATTACTTCTGCAAACTTTCACATCAGTGGAGGTTGTTTACAGTCCACAAATGTTGCTTTGAATGTAAAACGTTTGAAAACAACACATTATAAGATGCCCAGGACTCTCTGCAGGCCTCACAGAAAGCTCTTTGTAGCAGAAAACTACGCCCCAAAAATGTTAGCTTGGTTATACTAATGTCAAAAAAATTAATAGTAGTATAGATTGGAGGAAAAATATATACAGCACTATGTGTACTGTACGAAACTACTGTACAAACTCACAAACTTTGTCTGTACCTGCTGTGTTACTTTCAGCCTCTATCATGTATTTAACTACTTCGTATTTACCCCATAATATAGTTTCATCCTTCTTTATAAGATCAGGTGCTCTGCTGCCAGCAGACTTATCCATATTTATGATGGTCAGATGCTCCTCATGCTCATAGCTAGATGGAGAAGCTCTGGGTTAACTTATCAAGTTGTGTGATCGTTTAGCCTGATAGCTAATGCTAAGGTAAGTGAAGCCAGATAATGCAAAGATATCCTCTGTATGTACATCTTGCTTATTGCGACAGGCCCCTGATGGCGCCCATCAGATCCCAACAAAAGGGGAGAATCCAGCTGATCTTGTAGATCTTTAATATAAAGTGTACGGAGCAGAGCAAAGACTAGTCCAGTGGCTAAAATCATACAAATTTGCCCCATTTTGTGCTGTACATTAGCTCTGAGTGAAGAGAACATGGATTTTTGACTTGTATTTCTGAAGTTGGTCAAAGGTATCGCTCAAGGTTCATATTAGGACAGAATTTGTAAGGTCTGTTTTCAAACTGTAATTTCAACTAACTGAATTGCCAGTAGTATCCTATCTTTTCCTGGGAAGGGTAGTCTTGTCTTCAGGAGAGTGGGAGGGGGAAGATGTGGACATGGGCATGATGGCAGTATGGAAGCAGGAGAAAAAGGAGTTTATATGGTAGTCTGGGACAGGCAGACATAATTTAGACCAGAGGTGGAATCTGAGAGCCCTTTAGTCTAACAGGAAGCACTGGCTTAACTCCTGTCCCCTTTGGATGACAGGAGGCCCAGTCTAGCCTGGTATAGGATGGCTTTGATGGTACCTGGGTTAGCAACAGCTCAGAGTCAATCCATTTGTATAAGAAAAAAATAAATAAAAATGGAAACATTATCTCTGAAGATTACTTTTCTCATAAAAGAATGAAAGAATTAGAGTATGAACCTGATATTTTGTTGTGAAAAATTTAAAACAGGAACCAAAGTTACCTGTTTTACTTTGAGTAGTAGTACCAGTTGTTAAGAAACATTATGTAAGGTTTTTAAAGCAGCGCCAACAACAGCCTATGTGCTCACTAGTGGTGAATGAAATTCTTCTGAGCGCTCTGTTAAAGCAGTGAAGGTACAAAACTTACAACAGCCCATAAATGGAGGACAAAAGATACTCCTGTCAATGCAAAACAACAGTTTTAATCTTCTCAGCTAACGCTAAAGCTCAGCTTGCATACTAAACCCCCCCCCCCCCCAAACTCAGCTCTTACAATAAACCCAGACATCCACGAGAAAGAGAATGTATAAAGTTTAATGTGTTTGAAGTTAGCATGAAGTTAGCTCACCAGTTTCTAAAGATGATTTCAAATTCAAATTTTATTTGTCATGTACACAGTCATACACAGTACGATATGCAGTGAAATGCTTAGACAACTGCTCGTGACCTAAAGAAAAAAAGAAAAGGCTATGAATAAGATAGGAAATAAATATGAAAATTAAAAAGGGTAAATTTAACTAGGAAGGAATAAAATAAAATATAAAAATTAAAGTTAAAAAATAAAATAACTGTACAACAAAATACACAATACACAGTATAGAACTATATAAGAATGTATGAAGAAATATAAATAAATATATACACAATAACAGCAGCTGTACAAGCATTAACTGGAAATGAAGAATATAATGACCAGTGTTGTGCAATCCACATTATTTAGTGTCTTGTGCAGTGCAAATATGCTTAAAGTGATTAAGTGATGAAGTGAAAACAATGTCCAGAATGTCCAGTGTGTGTGTAAGAACCATATGTGTGGGTCAGTACTGTGTGGTGGTGTGATTGAGAGACCGTATCGCCTGCGGGAAGAAGCTCCTCCTCAGTCTCTCTGTGTTGGTCTTCAGGGAGTGGAATCGCTTTCCTGACCTCAACAGAGAGAACAGTCTGTTGTTGGGATGGCTGAGGTCCTTCACGATCTTCCTGGCCTTGGTCCAGCACCGCCTGCTGTAGATTGAGTGCAAGTCAGGGAGCTCGGAGCGGATGGTGCGCTCAGCTGACCGCACAACCCTCTGTAGAGCTCATCTGTCCTGCATGGTGCTGTTCCCGAACCAGGTTAAGATGTTTCCCGTCAGGATGCTCTCTATGGTGCACGAGTAAAAGTTCCTGAGCACCTTGGAGGGCAGTTGGAAGTCTCTCAAGCGTCTGAGGTGGTAGAGACGCTGACGGGCCTTTTTCACCACGGTGTTGATGTGGCAGGACCATGACAGGTCCTGCGTGATGTGAACCCCGAGGTATTTGAAGCTGGCCACTCTCTCCACTGGGCACTCATTGATGACGGGGGTCTGGTAGTTCCTCTCCTGCTTAGTGCTGAAGTCCACTATCAGCTCCTTTGTCTTACTGACGTTTAGAAGGAGGTTGTTCCTCTGGCACCAGTTCTCCAGATTCCTAATCTCCTTCAGGTAGGCCGTCTCGTTGTTATCAGAGATCAGGCCCACCACGACGGTGTCGTCAGCAAACTTGATGATGGTGGTGGAGCTGGTAGTGGCCACACAGTCATATGTGTACAAAGAGTACAGCAAGGGGCTCAGAACACACCCCTGGGGGGCTCCAGTGCTGAGAGTGGTGGAGGCTGAGACATGTCCGCCCATCCTTACTGCCTGTGGTCTGCCAGCTAGGAAGTTGGAGATCCACTGACACATAGATGAGCTGAGTCCCAGATGCTCCAGCTTGGTGGTGAGTGTGGAGGGAATTATGGTATTAAATGCAGAGCTGTAGTCTATGAAGAGCATTTTAACATAATTCCCCCTTTTAGTGTCCAAGTGAGTAAGTGATGTGTGGAGGAGATGAGAGATGGCATAGTCTGTGGAACGATTTGGACGGTAAGCGAACTGTAGTGGGTCCAGTGTGTCTGGTAGTGAAGAAATGATGAAGTCTCTGACCAGGCGTTCAAAGCACTGATATACCATGTTCTGACTGAGAGAGTCCTAAAAAACTAAAGATTAAAAGTTGCATCTCTATCCCTTTGCACATAAATGAAGACAGAAGAATTAAACAGGAGCAATGTTTGTATGGTTACTGAAGACAAATGCAATCATACGGCAGGGAAAAGACACTGAAAATGGACCAAACTTCATCAAAGATCAAGTTTTTAGTTCTTTCAAAACACAAATTCATGCATTCAGATTTGTCACCTGCATCCATGGTGTGACGCTCCCATTTCACAACAGCCCAAAGGTGATTTATTGGATTGAGATATGATGTTTGTGTAGGCCGTTTGAGTACCATGAAGTCATCGTCATGTTCAAGAAACCACTTTGAGATGACTTGAGCTTTGACACATGGTTTCAATATCCTGCTGAAGCAGCCATCAGATGATGATACATTGTAGTCATAAAGGGACAGACCTGGCCGTGGTGTTTAAAGGAGTCACTACTATGATGCCCAAACACCACCAGCAGCCTGAGCGACACACACACGCACACACACACTATTTGAAAACACTGAACTCCACGTCTATTTTATCTGATTTGTTTCACAGAGCTACGTGAAAGCATATTCTCCAAAACACAATTGAAGCCAAAAATCCACACAGCCCACCAACAGTACTCCATCTGTAAAACAACAGCAATAACAAAAAAAACCCCAAAACAAAACCCACATCTTACTGTGAGCCAGTCACTGCCTCTCTATGAAACAGTGAGTGATTGACACCATCACTGATGTTCTTGTTAATAAGTCTATAAACACCATGAGCTGGCTAACTAACAGGCTGGTGCCATGTTAGAGCCCCGTCTGGCGCAGTGAAAAAAACGAAAAACAAAGCACAAAGCCTGATTAACTGCTTCTGTTTTTAATATGGGGTTACAGGGAAAATGTACTCCTAATAAAATTAAAAAAATAAAATAAAAAATACAAATATATCATCAAATATGTTAAACTGAGAGACGCTGCAGGCTGGCTGAGACATAGGAGTCCTGTGATCAGTCTTACAGTTTTTGCTCAAAATAAATAAATATATTACACATTAAACCCATTTTAAGCCATGCATTCCAACTCTTATAAACTGCCTGCAGAAAGTCATGTGTTCTACTACTCATAACATTACTTTTGTGCAAACATTGCCTGCAATGCATTGTCTTGTAAAAGCCAATTAGCAATATAATAAAAAACCTTTTGATCACATGTCAACAGGAATGCCTGTCCTTAAAAGGAGAACAAGATCTTGAATGTTTAAAATCATCTCTGATCATCACTTCACAGACAAACCAAGCAGTGCTGTGGGCTGAGGTGGTCCGAGAGTTTTTACTAGATTTTGGATCACATTCATAAACTTTCATGCAGTAAATTTAGATTTATATCTCTCCACTCCTACACAGATCCACCATTTTTGCACAAAATGTATATTTGCTCAAATTTAATGTGGCACTTGAATGATGTGCTACCTGCGCAATAGGCCATCAACAGCTGTGGAGTGCTGCACACTGAACAATAGGGCTGCACTGAGACTTCCAGCTAAACTCCCGGTCACCCAGTCAAAGCTGACCTCCCTAATGTATGTTAATTAATAAGGCACAAGACATGGTTCAATTTAAAAGTGACAACATCCTCCCCCCCCAGCAATGGCAGCAGCACTGCCTGAAGTCAGCAGCCTCAACCGGGAGGACAATATGTTCCTTTACACCTCAAAAACTGCGCAGGAATGGCTTGAGGAACGTGACGTAGATCCCGAGGCTTTAACTTGGCCTCCAGACTTCCCAGATCTGAGTCCAATCAAGCATCCACCAGATGTGTCGGAACAAGCCCGAACCACGGGGGCTCCACCCTGCAACCCACAGAACCCGAGGGATCTGCTGCCAAAGACCTACTGCCAGACACCACAGGACACCCCCGTGGGTTTTGTGTCCAAGCACAAATGGGTCAGAGCTGTTTAAGTGGAACATGGGGAACTTTCTAATATTTGGCAGGTGGTTTTTAATGATGATCGGTGTCCTGTATATTTCCATGTAAAAACATGCAAACATCACCTCTTGTCTTTCTGAACATAACTGCACACTTCCAGTCCCTTTGTCATACTTACATCATGTCAGAGTGGTGAGCAGCGCATGTGTGTTTTGAGACACTCAGTCATTCTCTGGGTACCTCTGCTATATATGTGTGCCCTTACCAGTAGATTAGTGTCTTTGTGTGCACATGTTTGACTATGTGTGTGTGTGTGTGTGTGTGATGTATCCGTTGTTGGCAGGAGCTTTCTGTTCTCACAGCCTGGTCCAGGAATTTTTCATCATCCATTTCCCTGTTTTCATGACCAAGGGTGTGTGTGATGTCATCTACATGAATTTCAAACACTATGATGCTTGTTCCTGGTGCTTTTTTTTGCAGATAAACTGGCCGCACATTAATCTACACATTTGCTACTTTTTTGTTTTTCAGGATTAAGCTAAAGTTATACTTTGCTGCTGTCCACGCTCTGCACCCCAGACCTCTAACCACACGGCACATTTGTTTATATCTTACTTTATCCAAGCTGTGTCGAATTATGCGCAGCTGCAACAATCCAGCTGCACCGCAAGCACCATTAAAGTTTCATCTAATCTCATCTAAACTCAATGAAGACCACATTGTCACAGGGGGGCGTTGTATGTAAAAAAGCACAAACTCCTTCATAGTGTCCTGGAGTAAAACATGACTTAACAACTGCAAGTGTTTGCGCAGGGCAAATAAATACATAAGGCGAGAGGGAAAAGAATGAGCATGCTGACTGGGGCATGGCAGCAGCCCTGTAAAACTGCAAACGGGAACCAGATGAGGTGCGATTAGCGCTGACAGTCTGACGGGCAGTCTTTCCCCCTTTGCTGTTGCTCCTGAGGGGCAAAGCACTGTTCAGTCTGACCACAGAGCCCAAACTATGCTGACAGGATGATAACCTAAAAGGTTCTCCCCAGTGATGATCATATTCAGAAAATCTGGATGATCTAGTTCAGTTGCGCTAGATCAGCTTTATAAAAATAATAGTGTTGTTATCGGATTCTGCATAAGTCAGGACATGACGAAAAATTCAAGGCCAAGTTGTTGAATCCCAGTTGTGGGTTACAGAAACCAATTTGTCACTCATTCATAAGCATATGCCACATCACTCTTACCCCATGAGTTTCCCCTCTTGCTGCATTCATTCACACTGTGTAAGAGCCTCAAAACAGTCTGAAATGAAACATGAATTCATAACCACATTCTGGATCAATTTCCAGTTTTCTCTCAGTTCCCATGGCCTGGCTGTGGTGAGGTTTCTGAACTCTCCTCCTGAACAGTGCAAACAGTTGCACAATGAAGAACGCTGCAGTGAGGTCGAAGAAGCTGGGGTCTGAGCTCGATGGACAGCGAAAACTGCCTCACGGCCAACCTTTAAGTAATTAGATTGAGAGTCAGACACTGACACAGCCGGGATTGGACAGTTCTCACGACCTGTAGAGAGCTCTTCCAGAGACATGATATGTGAATGTATAATCACATTTAGGATGTTATTACCTCTTCAAGGGTAGAGGATGTGACTGACATGAGTGAGCTACACTGGGTTTCTACTCCCAGATACAACAGGAATATAGCTGGGAAAAGCATTTTGGGTTGGATATTTTTAAAGCCCAATAAGAGTTTTTAATGGGATTTTATATGTATTCTATTTCTTTAGGCACTTAAATAAAGCTTCCAAGTCACACTGCTGGCAGTGTGTTGGGGGTGGCGGTAATATCCTTCCATCTTTTGTTTGTTTTAAGTGACATTTTCTACTGATATCCAAGATTAGTACATTAAAAGGAAGACGATCACTCTGGACCTCAATGTTAATACCTCACTTTGAAGCAGAAAGTGTTTTGGTTTATGACAACTGACTGGATTATTATTTTTAATCGAACTCATCTATTTAAATTATGTCGTAAAGTTCTATATAATTAAAGGGATTGAACTTTGACCCACAGGGCTTAAGCTCCAGGACATACTAAAGAGTCACCTGTTTAATAGCTACATTTTGTTTCAAGCCAAAATTAGCATCCCATTAACGATTACCACAAATTACCAGATGCATTGTGCTAACCAAGCTAGCAAGCGGAACATACTGTTACCAGATAATTACTCAGTCTTTGAATACATAAAGATCTGTGAAATACATTGTTTTCACATGCCTGCAGTACTGTTAAGAACAACATACACTCCAGGAATCAGCAGCTCGTTGAACAACTTTTAGCATCAGTAACTACGTTGCATGACCCAGTTTTGGCCGAGCTTTAGCTGTAGGACCTCACATTTGGCTCTAGAATACTTTGGCACACAGAGGAGTTCACAACTGATTCAATGACAACAAGATGTCCAGGTGTTATGTCTGCTGAACAATCATCACACCCCCACCATTGTACTTTATAGTTGGTATGTAATGTTTGTGCTGATATTCTGGTTCTCACCGTGGCGCTGTGCATTGCAACCAGTCATCTCCACTTTGGTCTCATCTATCCGATACTTCAGTGTCTATTCTAAAATCTTTGCTGGTGTTTTTCCTCATTGGCATTCTGTTGACACACATTTCAGAACAGCAAAAAGCCTAAACATCTTCCTTTATACAGGTGTTCACACTTGGTGATGATCAATCATTGGATTAGCAACACTTTGCTGCTTATCCTCTTAATTTATGCAGAAGTGGTAAGGGTAAAGAAAACTCTACACCTTGCTTGTTAAAGCACCAGCTTTCCTATGATATAACTCAGATCCACAACACTAATGAAAAAAGCATCACTTCTTCCTTTGTCTTTGCCTCATTAGTACTGGCAGCTTCTACCCCTACCCTGCCAAAAACCATTGTGATGTTATGTCACCTTGTCTCTTATTTAAAGTGCAATCACTTCTAAATATATCAAACAACACACAACGTATTCTCATTTCCATGTCACTGTCACTTTTGCACAAGTAAGACAGAGTAGTCACCCCGACTTGGAGAGTTTGAAGGGATCGTGGTTACTTAACCAAGTGCCTTTAAGGAACTGATAAAGTAAAATATGGATGAAAAGGAACCGAATCATTAAGTGGTAAAAAGAAAATGAGTGCGAACCACAGTCTGCTGATTGACCGATGAGTTAAAACACTGGTTTCTCCTCAACCACGTGATGCACTCTTTGTTTTAGAGACCTGCTAAATTCAAGTCAGTGTTATTATATTTATATAGCGCTAATTTACAACAACAGACGACTCAAGGAGCTTGGTATTTTTAAGGTAAAAACCCTCCAATATTAGTAAGAAGCCCAAACAGTCACACAGCCCCTATGAGGAAGCACTTTGGCGACAGTGGAAAAGAAAAAACTCCTTTTTAACAGGAAGAAACCTCCAGCAGAACCAGGATCAGGGAGCGTCAGGGAAGGACTGTTTGTCAGTTACTTTAGGGGCTCGATCATAACATGGAGCCTTTTCTATCTAAATGTGTCTGGGGCTTTTCAAACTTCACATTAGCTCTAAACACAGGATGCAGTTAAAGTTATCCCATTTTGTGAATGATTTCCTACATTTAGTTATTGTCTTTGGATCTGCCGCCCCTCCCTGAGCCTGGTTCTGGCAGAAGTTTCTTCCTGTTAAAAGGGAGTTTTTCCTTCCCACTGTCGCCAAAGTGCTGCTCATATGGAGTCATATGACTGTTGGGTTTTTCTCTGTGTTATTGTAGGGTCTGCCTTACAATATAAAGCGCATTGAGATGACTGTTGTTGTGATTTGGCACTGTATAAATAAAATAAAATAAAATTGAATCTTTTTATTTTTCAATTGTTGTTGATTAGATTTTGTTGCATGCTGTTAGACGTGCTCACGTTTAGCAGTTCATTGTAGTTCTGCTCCAGTAACATCGTGACTGACAGTGTCCTGCTGAGCACTCTGCTAATGAAACTCATTCCCCTGCACGTCTGTCTCCATGGTAGCTTTACAACTCAACCAAACCAGCTCCTGGCTGCTGCAGGCTATAACGCACATCTCAGCTCCAATCAGCTCCTGCAACTGTACCAGCTTCTCATAAAGCAGGCCTATTACTTTCTGTACAGTCAAGCACACTCCCGGCTGCCTATCTACAGATTGGAGGGTGTCATCCACGACAGGCTGATCAGTCTTCTGATTCCTAAAAACCTAGAAAAACAAAGCAAAACACAAATAACTTTAACATCTACCCCACCTCAAACACAACTATAAATTCACGATCACAATCAAACTGTTTTTCAGAGCAGAATACACACAACATGATTTAATTGGATGTCATTCTCAAAGTAATTATGTCATAATAACTGTAAAATGGGGTTTGTTATGTCAATATCGTAATGTAATCAGTGTGCGATTGTGACACAGTAATTACTCCATGATCACAAGAACAAAACCTATTACAAATAATTACCAACCTTCCATAATTCACTGGCAGTCATTTGCTGTGGATGAAGAGGCAACTTGGGGGGGGGGGCACATTTAAAGAAAACAGAAGGCAGAGGAGGGCTAGCTGCCTACTTCAGGTAGACTGTCTCAGGCAGAGCAGAGACAGGAAGAAATGCCCAGCGGGAGGGCCGGCTCATTATGGTATCCTGTTACAGCCCGAAGCAGCCTACCAGCTACAGTTTAGTGGATGTTACAGACTCGCTCGGCCTCGCTTTCCCTCTGCCCGCGTCTGTTCTCACAGGAACAAAAATCACTGGTGCAAATGAAAGTAAGAGTAACAGGTCAAGCTCCTTTTTAAAAAAATTATTATTATTGTCATTGTATTTTTAGGATGGCTGTATCTCTCTTTTTTGTGTTTTCCAGCAACTGTAAATGCTTCTTTGTTTTAACGCCCCCCCACCCTCCCTTCCTGCCTTCTGTTACTCCATTTTTATTACCCGCGATGATTATACATCATTGAGCCGGCCCTACCTTTTCATTTCCACAGAACCAACTCCCAATTATGCTCATCAAAGTTGGAGGGGTGGGGTGGAGGGGGGGACTGGTTTTGGTTTGAGTTTCAAATGCCACCAGACTTCCTGTTGCTGGGAAAGAGAGCTTTGAAAGAGCTGCTGAAGAGATGTGTTTTTTTTTGTTTTTCCTTCCCCCAAATGATAAAAGCCAGTGTTTCCCAGACATGACGCGCATCTCCAAAATGACTCTTCAAATGACGCCGTAAAAGTCTCGCAGTGTGGCGAACACTGGCTTGTTTACACAGAGACACATGTTAAAAACAGGCCGAAAAAACAACAAAGAAAAGCATCAACTTTGGATTAGAGTTGGAAAAACACCAGCTTTCCTATGATCTAACTCAGATCTGCAGTATTTATGAAAAAAGCATCTCTTTTGCCTCATTAATACCGCTAGCGTCAACCTCTGCCCTGCTAGAAACTGTTTTGATTTTATGTCAACCATTAGCAGAGGTGCTGAGAGGCTCCAAAATATAACGAGTTTTTTCGACAAAGCCACAACTTTACGAGTTTTCAGGAGAGGACGTACCACACAGTGAGATGCTGGGGGAAGCATGTATGTGTTTCTGTGTGCTTTAAGTAAATTTGAATAAATTCCACAGCCTGATTTGCTACCACAGACGCCAAACCGAAGTGTAATTGCACACAACTTTATGAGATCTAGTTGGCATAGTGGGCGATTCAGCAGAATGAGAGCAAGCGTGGGTATGGTATAGAGATTCTGTCTATGGGATACGCGCCGGCACTGCCATGCAGGCATTAAATAAAAGGCGTACATTGTCTGTCGTTTTCTGTGGTAATTCTGTAAAGGTTATGTGGGAGGCGTCGGAGCAGAACAAGATTTTGCCTGCCCCCGTCTGTGTTTTCCCTCATTTATCACCAAATTACAGTTCAGGATTTAATTAAATCAAGTCATTACTTGGGTTTCAATGGCATCTTACAGTCAGGAGAGGGGAGAGCAGGAGCAGCAAGTTCACGAGCTACCCAGCAGTTGAATTGAGTTTGTGGAGTTTGATACACCTTTATAACTGCTGTTTAACACAAATACGTAATCAGAAATCACATGGCAGCAACCCAATGCATTAACCATGTAGACGTGGTCAACACGACCAGCTGAACTTTAAATCAAGTATGAGAATGGGTAAGAAGGGGATTTAAGTGGATTTGAAAGCTGGTCTGAGTATTTTAGAAACTGCTGATCTACTGGGATTTTTCTGCATCCATCTCTAAGGTCTACAGAGAGTCATCAGAAAAAAGAAAACATTGAGTGAGCAGTAGGAAAAAATGACTTTTTAATGCCAGAGGTCAGGTAAGGTAAGCTGTTAGGGAGGTAACTCAACAATTACTTCAAATAACCGCTCATTACCAACTTAGGTGTGCAGAAGAGCATCTAAAACACATTTGAAACCTTGAAGCACAGCAGCAGATGACCCCAGCTCCTGGCTGCTGCAGGTTATAACGCACATCTCAGCTCCAATCAGCTCCTGCAACTGTACCTGCTTCTCATAAATAAGGAGACATGCCTAAGAACAGGAAACTGAGGGTCCAGTTCACATGGGTCTATTTAATTTTGATTTCTGCTGTCCCATTTGGACCCATCCGGGCCCCTTAGTACCAGTCATTATTTAAGCATCACAGCTGACCTGAGTATTGTTGCTGACTGTGTCCATATCTTTATGACCACGGAGTCGCCATTTTCCAATGGCCGCTTCAAGCAGAATAACACACCAGGTCACAAAGTTCATATCGTCTCAAACCGGTTTCTGGAACATGTCAGTCAGTTTGCTGTACTCAAATGACCTTCACAGTCACTTGATTTCAATCCAATAGAGCACCTTTGGTATCTGGCGGAACGGGAGATTTGCATTTGGTTGTGCAGCCGACAAATCTGCGCAATTATGTCAACATGGAAGAAAATCCTGGAGGAATGTTTTCAGCTCCTTGTTGAACGTATGCCACAAAGAAGTAGGGCAGTTCTGAACTCGAAAAGGTGGTGATCTGATACTAGCAAGGCAGACAGTGAGCATAACTATATGGGAGTTCCTTTCTCAAAGTGCAAAACATAGTGGTGAGAAAACTGATTTACTAACGTCTGCAGCACTCAGTTTACTGCTAAATGCATTGATAATGAACACTCTGCTTGGTATTGAACATACGTGTATGTTAGCTATTCAGCTATTTATTGTAGCAGTATGCACAGTGTCACTCCAGGATCCAGTCTGCATGAGTATTCATTGAATATGTATGGACAGGCATGTTTGAGGCCTGATCTTTGCTTTGCCTGCTGTTTCCTTTATGTCATTAGTCTGTCATTACATAACAACGTGCTCTGCTGGATTATGAGCTTGTAAAAGGGCCCAATCAGAAAATGCTGTAGTTTCTGACACCCCTGTTTGGACACATTTCTCTCGCTGGTGTTGTTTTCCATACTCACAGCCAAAGGCACTTGCCTGATAATGTGCACCTCTCACTGGCCTGGGAATGGTTTACCTTGGTAATTAGTGTTTGTAAGCTGTGCCGAAGACATAAGATGAGGCACCTGGTGACGAGCCTGCATTCACACACTTGCAGTATATACACACACACGCCTGGGAAGCCGAGGGAGCAACAGCTGGTTTTCAGTGCTTAGTTCAAAGTCTGGCCTGCATTTTTCCTACTCCTCACAAACAGAGCTGTGAGAAGGCAGCACACATGGAGGCCACTGGCATGTTAGGAACAACTGTAAATAGAAGTGAGAAATACCTGTAGAAGTGCTTGCTCTGCACAGCCAACACACCTTGGAAAACATAAAGGCATTTAAACAATGACGGCTAACTTCTCCATAATTGCCCTTCACCAGAAGCTTTGTAGCAGACTGTGTAATTCCAGCATCTCCAGACCTGTCATTTAACCCCCGGAACTGGTTTTAACCAGCTCAACGGGACTTTCTGACTACTGTGAGAGACAACGGATACATGCCGAGTTAATGCAGCGGGTCTTTGCAGTTCAGTTGTGGTTTCTGGGTTGAATTATATTTGTTGTTAACATTCACAAATATCTCAGTTCTGCACTGAGCATCAGGGTTGACATAAAGCATTTAAAGTCAACCTCTTGGTATCCAAAAACCACAAAGTTCCAACACAGGAAGCTATGAGGCCTCCACCTTTTGTGTGTATGTCAACCACGACAACCACAACCAATAAGACCTCTTTCAGGTTTCTGGAGGGAGTAATTATTTGGTACTTCCGAGGGGAAAAGCTGCTAGATGGGGCTGGATGCTGATTGGTAAAGGGCATTAAAAAAAAAAAAACTAGATAAAAAGATTTTTTTAAAAAAACCCAAACTTGCATGTGTTTTGTAAGATTTTGTTCTTTCTACTTCTCTTTCTGTTGTGTTTTATGCAGTTTCACTTGATTTTTGTGTGTTTTTGCATCATTTTCCATTTGCTGATGCTTTCTTATGTCGCAGTGCATTTGACCTTTCAGGGCCACCATACTTATTCACTATGACTGAAATGAAAGGAAAGCTGTTTCAGCATTAAACAAAAAAGTTGGACACTGAAACTTCATATTGTGGCAGGATATTTTAATCAAAAGCTTGGAGGCGTTGGAGAGAGATTAGCTTTTCTGCTTAATTTCAAAACTCATCACTGTTACCATACAAACTGACAGTTTTTAAATCATTAGACACCAGCTGTGGACAAACATCTATCCACTGCCACCCCAGAGACTTCCTAAGTGTCTGGGACAGCTTTTGTGAGTCCTATCACCCTGTCATTTGAGCTGTGCCAACCTCCAGAAGCCTCTCATCTTCCCTTGGTTTTTGCATTCATTTAATCCTTAGAGCTGTGTTTCAGTGCCAGCACATAATGGCCGTGCCACTAAACATAGATCCCTGGTGTTTACATAAATAGAGACATAGGTGAACACTTGCATGAATTGCAGATGGTAAAATTAGCAGAAGCTTACAGATAATGTTGACTTTTTAATTTGTATGGTCTGATTTAAACATTTGAGATTATCATTGGTTGACAATATAAAATATCAGGAGATTTGATACAGAGACCTTATGTTATACTGATGCACGGACAGAGCTGGCAATGTCCACTCTTTTAATTTGCTCAGGCTTCAGTTTTTGCTATTAACCCACCTACCAGGCCACATTGGCCTATAATGTGACTGAGTATTAATAGCATTTAGAAAATGACAGGCTTGTGCATGGCAGTTCTTCAGCCCATAGAAAGCTTCAGTGACGTTGGTGCTCATAAGCTCAGTGTTTCCATTCCAACAGAACAGGGTGGCGTCAAAGTCCGAGGTGCCAAACACGATCGTTACAGGGTTTAAGTCCATTACAGTCTGAAGCTACTCTCAGCTCAAACACTTAAACATCCAGTGATTTTAGAAGAGAGCCAAGCGTCTTGTGATTATACTAAACTAACAACTATGTAACATCATATGTGATTCATTGTGAGTGATTTAAAGACGCACGTAAAAGAGTGCAGCGAGACTAATAGCTATGGGATCGCTCTGTGCAACCAGACATGTGAATCAAAGTTGACACAGTTGGAAATACTTAGCAGTGATAACACATTTTCCTGACCTCATGAATACACATTCACAGACTATCACCGTATTAGGTTGAAATTGTCCTATGAAAAAGTCATGACTGTTAGAGCAACATTAGCATATGTGCTAATTGTGCCATGTCGTCACATCAAGTGTTCATATGTCTGCTCCTCTCTTCCTCCCAAATGCTGACATTTTGTCATGTTTTCATGAGAAACAAAAAACGTGGGATCTGGTTGCACCGTTTGGTTCAGGTCAAATGTCTAAATATAGACGTGCACATACATGTATGTCTGTGCTTCTAACCTTATTACACAAGGACATTACTTCTGATTGGACCACTTCCAAAGTCATCCCGCCTTCCTATGCAACTTAATTAGTTCTGATTAGATCTCTCCAGAATTTTTTCATCTCTTTCTCTTCATTCTTTGACGAAAGCATCAGTACATCCCATGTCCTGGTGCTTTTAGTTATTAGTGTCATTGACGAAAACTAAGACAAAAATTATTGTTCAGAGGAATTAACATGACCCTGTGGTTACTGGGGGGGTCCACTTGCAGCTCAGTTATTATTGACTGTGTTGTTGCCTTGTCAAAAAAAGTACCAAACCCCACAGAAACAAACCTGTGATAACAAGAAGTAATCAGGTTGTTTTTTTTGCTTCTGAACTTCAGAGCTTGGAGTAGTAACAAACTGGCTTTATTTCTGATTTCTATTTCTTCCTCTGAATGATGATGCTTTCACTCTTTATTTTACATGGTGACGTACATTTAGACAATAAGGTGAATGCTTAGCCAATCTATTCTTATTTTTATATCATTTTATATTCATATTTACTGGTTTATCAGGAATACAAAGAAATGTTGAGCTAGAACTTACTATATTAGGACAAAGAGTGCAAAGCTAAGACTATCAAGCTAAGCTGTATTCATAAACTGTACAGTTAAAAGCACCAACAACACAAACATGGTCCAATTCAGTCACAACAGTTGGAGAGGTGACAAAACATTTGTCTTACCATCCTGTAAAGATGTTTATGGAAGCTTTAAGTTCAGATTTTTAATTTGATTTTATTGGAGTTTACTAGTTTTTAGAGCCAGCCTAAAGTGGCCAATAGCAGAACTGCAGTTATTATGCATATGAGGTTCATTTTTCAACCCTGGAGGCTGTTTTTTTGGCTGTGATGCAATAACTTCGGGCAATATAAAGGCACCAGCATACCCTCCCGTTGAGTGCTTCGCGCACCACAACATTATCATGCAGTCACTTTTATTTAGGCCTGACATTAAGGCACAGGAAGCTGCTGCAATAGCTGATGTCGCCACATCAGCTTTTTTCCACAAAGTGTCATGTTTTCAAAGGGTTCCTACATATCCCTCTGTATATCTGTATATCTCTGAGCTTCTGTACTGGAATACAATTAAATTGGCAGTAAAACTGAAGTGATGACTGGCTGAAGAGACACTTAAAAACATAGCAGCATTGCACCATGCAACAGGGAGTGACACCAAGAGCAAAACATCCCCATCTGATAAACTAAAGTCCACATAAACAGGCAACTTGTGGGATTGGTGTAAATGAAAAGACCAAGAGACCAAGAGACTGTGAGCTTTGGGTTTATGTAGGTTTGAGGAACCAAATCTACTTGTTATCTCCAAGAAAAGACCCACTTATTCAAACACATTTAAAAATGGTGCAAAGGAACATCCAGTGTAATTCCAAAAGTGACTCTGTTGGTTCCTGACCAAAGATCTTCATGCAGGGAAATAACAAAAGTTATTTTTCCTCCACCAGCATCTTTCTGTTGCACAAGGAGTCCTGTGCTGTTTGTGCCTTAATCTGGCTGTGCAAATACTGACTGCAGAAAGAGCCACATTAGGGACCTACCATGGAAGAAATTGTTCAACATGGATTGACAATCGTTTCATCCTTCATGTTTTATGCTTTAGCTTTTTTTTTTAAGGTTGAACAACAGGTAAAAGTTTGGGGTATAACAAAAAAAGCCCTCTGCAACAGTAACGTTAACGCTCTGTTAGTGTTTCAGTAGTGCCATTAAATTTTGTGTAAATGGGCCATGGCAGAGACTTTGACAGAGAAGCTCCTCTGGAATGAGAAAGTGTCTTCATGACAGTAATAACACCCAGCATGTGTGTGTGTGTGTGTGTGTGCGCATGTTGCTGGTAGTTCATCAAAGTGGGTGACATATGTTAAAGCTTAACAAGCAGCTCGTTCAAAGCTGACCCGCAGTGTTTTGTTTGTGCTGCTCAGGTCGCTGCTCTCTATCTCTGTTTGCAGAAGAAGGGAATGAAAAAGAAGAAGAGGAAGAAAGGGATGAGATAGAAAATGGGACCTGGGAGGAGAGTGGGATAAGGTACAAATGCATTTGTCAGCAGAGGAGTAGTGACAGACAGAAGGCAAATATTTACCGTGCTGTCCGGTGGACTTCCCTGCAGGAGGCTTGCTTAATGAAAGAGGAGGGCTGTTTAGAGGAGGGTGCACCTGGTCAATTAGCCACAGACAGTAGTTTGTGCACAAACAGTCTGCTGCTGTGCTGGTGGTTTAAATGTGAACGTAGGTGTATGTTTGTTTGTTAAATTGTCTTACACCTTTCTTCATTTGGAATGTGCGAGCGGTGTCTTTGGGGGTCAGGCGGTGATTGTTTAGGCGAAGCACAGTCAGGGGAGGTATGAGGTGAAGTGTGTGGTGTAAGGGAGGGGGGGGGTGAAGGCTTTTCCAGCTCCTCGTTATGTAAACAGTGTTTATGTTGTCCGCTAAGAACCCCCAGAGGGATGTTTAGGCTGAGGCCTTCATCAACTAATGCAGAAGCCATTAGCACCAAGAGCGGCCACACACACACACACACACACACACACACACACACACACACACACACACACACACACACACACACACACACACACAATCTTCATTTTTTAAATCTTTCTGGCTGTTTGAGGGAGAAGGAGCCACACACACAAACAAAACAACACACTGCAACACATTACAAGATGATACTCATATGTACTCATGTGTACATGTGTGAGTGTAATGAAGGGAAAGGAATTGTTACTCCAAAACATCATCACAAAAAAAGATGCCATGTGGTTTCCATCCAACAAAAACAATGCTGTTCTCTTTATGTCAGTAACACTACATCCAGCTCTCTTTTCCCTTAATTTAATCAAGATCATAGCATTAACAATGCCTCCCTACAAGGATCACATGCAAAGTACACAGCATGTACTGTATGTACAGTTCGTGCAATCAAATGAATGCTCCGGGTGCACTGATGGCTAATTAGAACTGGCGGCAAACGAGAGTGCGCAAGCCAACGTTCGTGAAAAATAGGAATAAAGAGATCGGGGAAGACATGAAATCACCCGAGGGTGTGTTCAGACATCAGAGGACAGTTTTTGTCTTTTTGTTCTCCTGTTTGTTTTGCAACTGTTATATGTTTAGCTGTGGTTGCTCATGTCGCCAGCATTTTAAGCAGAGCAGGGCATACTGAGAAGCACGCAGTTGGAAAGTCTACTTTGATCCAGCCTTTCTCTTTGGATGTAATCTCATTTTAATGTTTGTCAAATTATGTATTTGATATCTCGTTTGTTTATATTGTGTCCGTGTTGTGTCTCTAAAACAAGTTATTCTTTGTAGTGAACTTAAAAATACATTTTGACAATTGGGAAAAAGGTTAAAAAAAAGGGAGAAATTCAGTTCCGTGGCTGAAAAATTAACCCCAAGAGACGTGCAAAAATTGCAGCTCTCGGGTTGGTCATTCCAAACTGCCTCAGAAAGTTAGTTGATCCTAAGTGGCAAATTTCAGAGTCAAAAGTAAAGGTGGCAAAGAAGTTCCTCTTCTGAATATGCAAGTTTGCAAATAAATGAGTAGAGTTCAATTTTCAGGGTAGTTTTGTTTTATTTAAGAGAGACGTAACATCAATCATAGATTGGCTGTGTGCCACATTAAAATCAATCAGTCACCAGTTACACATACTTCCGATCTCAAGTCTATAAAGGACATCTGTCCACAGAATCAGTTTCTTCCATTCCAATCTCTTTGCCACCATGATGAAGACCAAAGAGCTGTCAAAGGGCGTTAGGGACAACATTGTGGACCTGCACATGAAGTTTGGTGAGAAGGTGTAAAATTGTTGGTCTGATTATTTGGACATGGTCTGTAGCTGCATGCATGATCTTGCCTCATGGGGTGAGGAAGATCATGAGAAAGGTGGTAGATCAGCCCAAAACTACAGGGGAGGAGCTTAACAATTATCTAAATGCAGCTGGGAAAACAGTCACCAAGAACACCACTGGTAATGCACTACAACACAATGGATTGAAATCTTGCAGCGCCTGCAAGGCCCCCCTGCTCAAGAAGGCAAATGTACAGATCCGTCTGAAGTTTGCTAGCAAACATCTAAAAAGCACTGT
The DNA here is from genome assembly GCF_900408965.1 of Simochromis diagramma. Classification (NCBI taxonomy): domain Eukaryota; kingdom Metazoa; phylum Chordata; class Actinopteri; order Cichliformes; family Cichlidae; genus Simochromis; species Simochromis diagramma. Next base: position 814,378 of record NW_024387503.1, on the reverse strand, counting down.
GGCCAGATGAAACAGAAATAGAGCTCTTTGGCATCAAGTCCCCTGTGACTGGAGGAAGGGAAATGTTGAGTATGACCCAAAGAAGACAGAAACTGACTGTGAGTCACTGAAGGCTTGGTCCCTGTCTTCAGAGCAACGAGATTGTAAGTGCAAGTTCATTGCATATGGTTGCAAGTTGTTGTAGTGCAGAGGTGTTAAAGCACTTTCTTCCCTGTTCTGACCAGAATTTGCTAAGCTAAGCTAACTGTCTGCTGATTGTAGCTAGCTGTAGGTGAATGCAACAAGTGCTGCAAGAAATGATACCCAGATCTATTAAAACACTCAGGCTGAGGAAGTCAAGTATTAGCCTTTCATTGTTCATGAATCTCACACAATAATAGTGGTAAGACTTTTTTGTGAAAATAAAAAGCATCAAAGTATGAAACTATTGTAGCTCTGTTTACCAGCCTTGACTTAGCATAAACTCAGCATGGGTGTCCTAGCATGCACATGTTAAAAAACCAATACAGAAGTCCCCTGCACCAAATACATTTCCTGCAGTGAAAATGTTTTTCAAAGATGTTGTCAAGTTCAACCACACACAGGATAAGAGCGCTGCTCCTCAGCGGTGTCGAAGGGCTTTGCAGATGCACCAGGCTGGATGTTTTGGACACAAAATCAGTTTGCATGTTGCGTTAGTAACCACATACATGCAAGCCTTTAACATGCATTCAGTGCAGTGTGACTCAGATGCAGCACCTGCAGAAGGGAGGCAAACTGAGCAGGATGGGAGTGGAAATTGACTTAAATAATGAGATGTGATTGGCTGAAAGGATGCCACAAGGAATACCGTCCTCTGTCCCTCTTGCTGTAGTTTCTGGAAGTGTTTATCTCACTCTTATCAGGAAGTCTTCCTCTTTCCTTCCTCTAGTGCACCAGTTGACAAAGGATGCCCACCACGCTATGTTTAGTAATGAGGTCTTAGAAGTGAAGTGACTGACTCATCAGACCACAGACTGATTTACTCATACAGCACACACACACAAACAATGTCCAAGTGTGCAGTCTGCAGCCCTCAGGTACTCTAAACACACACATGCCATATTGCGTGCTCTCCCTGTGTTTAGTCTTAAAAAGTCCCGGGAACGCCCCTCCTTTGAAGCTTCTAAGAAGCCCCAGCGTGCCTTCCAGCATCCCCCCTGCTCTGGGTTTAGAGCTGCACTAGCCTATAAGGATTCAGTTAGAGTTCCACTGTTCATATTTTGTCTTTATGGGCATGTAAAACATTCTGTTTACATTACAATGCACCACAGAAGAGTCTATTAGCTGTAACAGGCTACCTGGCAAAGCTCCAAATAATGAATAAAATAAACAGTGTGTGTATTCATCACCCGTCACAACCAGCCCGGCTAAATGGAGTAACTGAGAAACACTGAGACACGGGCGATAAAAAGTGGCTTAAAGAAAAATTCAGTCTTGAATTAAATTAGCTCTGTAGCTCCGAGCAGCGCAGAAAGAACACATAAAACATGAGATTTGTCAAATGTGTTTTGCCACTGGGAATGCTGTAGTTCCTCCAGCCAGTTTTCTCCCCGATTTCAAGTGAACAAGTGCTGTTCTTCCTTTAACAAGACATTTAAAATCTGTTACAGTATCTTTTATTGCTGTGCTGCTAGATTTAGAGAGAATCATATATTCTGCTTTGACAAGTGCTATTAACCACCCCTGACAGCTTAGTGAAACAGATAAGTGTGTGTGAAATTATAACAACTTTTTTGATTTGGAAATAACACAGTTTGACTTCTGACAATAAAGACTGGATTTTTTTTACTTCAATATTTATAATTATCTAATTAAAACTAATGTGCATAAGAATGCAAGATTCTCCTGTTTTTAGAAACTACTACTGTCTGTTTTGTACTAATATGCAGCCATGAGAGAAATAAAGGTCCTTAGATGAAAATAAGTGTTTGTAGTTATGTGGTATGTTACTTAACCACCAAGCCATCATGCCACTTGGTAAACAAGCATCTGAATTTCATGGACATAGTTCCTTATTCCCTAGAAAATTCCTGCTCCACTTTTGATCACCCAGGAACCATGAAGCCATCATCCATCCATACTATATCTACTATCTGTAATGTACGTGTTGTTGAGCAGTAGTTCTTCATGGTTTCTGAAGGTCTTTCACAGTTTTTCTTTGGACAATGGCTGCTTTTGTTTCTGTACATGAGCATTTTTTAAAGCCTGACCAAAAAAGCACCCAACTTAAATGATGAACCAGTTTTGGGTCTACACTTAACAGACAAGTAGCAAAGAAGCAACTTTTAAGGACTTTATTACTAGCACCCTGTTGGAAAAGCAAATATTTTATTCCAATTTCTTTAACTGAATCTACAAAAAGAAACAAACCCCCCATAAAACAAAAAAGACCAAACAAAACAAACAGAAAAACAAAGATAATACAGTTTTACAGGCATAAGATTGTATTTATGCATCAGCAAGGTGATTCCAAATGAGCAATTCGCTAAAAGTCTTGCAAATCTCTGCATGGTGTGCAATGCATCCTAACTACAGCAGTCTTGTCAAAGCCAATGGTATTGTGAATGCAGGAAAGTGCCATCGGATATAGATCATTCCAGCAACACAATCTGTAAAGTGTCTGATTAGCAACGGCTTCGCTTCTCAGGACAACAGTGGTCCCAAACGCACTGCCGATGCAGTTAAAGCACATGGATAGGAACACTATCGGTCATGGACTGGCCTCCTCAGAGCCCAGAATCTGGGACCATGGAGCTAAGTGAAGCTGTCATGGACCAAAACAGTAGAACACAAGCTTAAAAACCCCCACCAGAAACACGAATTATGCCCAAATTCTCACATTGCCGTCTTTATTCTCAAAGCAGAGACGCAAACAGGCAAACGTTACACATTATTATCCTATAATTAGAGCTGTTGCAAAATGCAGCCACACCCATTGATTCAGTGTCTTCACCACACCCACACATAACCTTCACTTATGTTGTGCTGGGTCTTTATCAAGCACAGTATCATTAAGTTTTTGTGTGTGGCTCCTCTTATAGAAACTGAAACAAGCAGCCTTGAATGGGGCCTGTTCCCATAACTCAAACCATCAGATACTTCTGTGCAGCTGAGCTCTGATTATGATACGCTGGGGGCACACAGAGCCACCAGTGTGATCTCTGCGATGGCAGATAAGGCTTCCTGCAGTGAGTCAGGCAGAGATACGAGAAAAAGGACAAACCCTGGAGGAAGACACCCGAAAATAAACCAGAGGAGAGCATGCATTTCACTATCAGATAAGCACAAAGCACATAAACAACAAAAAGCCCCCTTTTTTCTTCTCTGTCTTCAAAGTTCATGGTTGCATGTGAATATATTTGTGGAGGCAGTCATGTGAGTGCAAACACACACGTCAATGCTGGTAGGTCAGCGTGTGTGAGGCAGGCAGATAGGAAGGGTTAAGGATCATTCCTGGAGGGAGCCAGCCGTTCCTCTGGTCTGTCTGGAGATAAGACCTTGAACACTTCTCAAAAAAAAAAAAAAATACTCCCACTTCAGTCTATCATTTCTATTCCTGTCTGTCTCTCGTTGTCCTTGTTTACTTAGTACTGCCAAGTGTCTGGGGGACAGAAGAAGGAAAGAGCAACTTTTATATTCTGTTTAACTTCTCGACACGATGCTTGTTTGACATTAGATTGTGCCACATGCACCTGAAAGCATCCTACAGAGTTCAGTGCATTTTTGGAAAAAGCAGGTATTAGATACATTACAGAGAAAAAGTATTCACAGACTTCTGTGCAGTCCAGTGAAAAACTATGTGCATCCTTAAGGCTTCCATAGAAAATAACAGGGTAAGTAGCATCCAGGCACTGCCAATCAAATGCATGTAATTAACTGATCCTTAATAAGTGTGAGCACCTCTATAGAAGCAGACGTTTTGGCAATTATGCTGGTCTAGAGCACCCAGGAGTGTGTTATGCAACAATCAACAATCTTCCCAGGAGATGTCTGAGCAAAGTTACTCGAAGGTCAGACAAGACAAGATCTACATTTACTGGCCCAAGTTAAATTTAAAGTTCACGACAGTACAGTTTGTAAGGGTTGCTAGGGGAAGGCCTCTCCTCCCTGAAAACGAACATGGCAGGGCTTAAGGTTTGTTGCTGGAGCAACGTTCTTTGGACAGATCAGACCAAAGTGGACATGTTTGGCTATAGTGCACGGCACCATATTTGGAGAGAATCAAACACAGCATATGCAAACACCCCATGGCACCTGCCAAGCACAGTTGTGAAGGTTTGATGTTTTGGGCCTTTTTTTTTTATAGCAAATTGATTTAAAATTGATTTCTTTTTAGTTTCCCGTCGCTTCATTGCTTCAAGCACTCCAGACTGCTTCTTCCTTTGACATACTGTCCTCAAAGACTCCTTATTGTTTGCACAAAGTCACTGACAACTTATATGGACATATCTTAAGCTTCTCAGTGCTTCTCCTGCTCTGTAGATTCCCGACTTTGTGTTCCTGCCTTTGATTAAAGTATAGTACAGTATAACTTGCATTCAACTTTTCAGCTGATTAAGAAACTTTCTGCATAAAATGAGTTGAAATAAGCTGAAACCCCAACTGTTTGATTAACTGATACAACTCCCCCCTCTTTTCTGCGCACCGGTCTCATTTGACAGTGTCTGAGTTTATGCACCGTGGTGGCATAACAAATTCCTCCATGTTTTGTCGGTTAGCGTGGGGACCTTCAGAACGGTGACCCCAGACTCACCTCTGTGCGCAGCGCTGGGCCAAGGGAACACGCTCTCCCCAATAATGAGATCATTACCAACAGTTAATTAAAAGCGATGCGTCTTCTAAAGCTTTGCCCCATATCGCATTGTGTCCAAACAATTACGTCCCTTGTGGACAACCAAGGATGAAAGGGTGAGCCAAATGGAGGAGAACGCCCATTGTCCTTCTCCTGAGAAACTGTCTTCTCTCGCTTTTTGCTTTTCAATGAATTCTTTGTGTCCGGCCGAGTCCTCTCGGGTTCAGAGGGACAAGGCTGTGCACTCTGAGCTAAGTCTGGTAGGAGCATGTGCACGGACGGAGGCCTGGTGAGTGCGATGAAGCTGAGTGAATGTAGAGGGGCTGCCACAAACTCCTGGACACGGAAAATTTAGCTTTTATTATTCAGTCACACTGAAACACTCACGAAAATATCCATGTCCAAAATGCTGACTTCAAGTAATTTGATTACATGTAAATTTTCCATGTAATTTGTTACATAAGCATAATGTAAAACCTTAAATTTTAATGGCATCTGTTTTATTTACTTGATTTGTATACATTCAGATTATACTAAGCATATTTTCCTAATGATGCGTTGAGGAAATAAGTACATTTTTATTAGATATTTTTATTTCAGTTGCATTTACCTCTGAATGAAAAGCTGACTGCACACTTTGCAAAGAAACACCAAAATAAATAAACAGTTTAAAAGACATTTGAAAACTGCAAAAGGGATGAAATCAGTTTGATCTCAAAAATACAATTATCTAAAAATTTAAATTCAAAGAAAAGGCCCTCGATTAATATCTGTAGCGTGACTCTGCACAGCATTATTGACTTTTTTTTTTGATCCCACCGAAAAATACATCATTTCTGTGTAAAGATATCTGACTCCCTTGTAGAAAAAAACAACATCCAACCAACAGCCATATTCCCCCGTCTCTCTATCTGGCTGCAAGATAATGCTGGAGGACACATGTTCCATACTCAGAGACTCTCATTCTCTTATCTGCTGGAAGCTTGCTGTTATTCACTAAGAAAGCCTTGGGAGAAGAACAGAAGTATTTTGAGGCTATCTCTTGGTCCGGTGCCACTTCCACTATCACTGAGAATATGTCTGAGTAACCTTGAGACAACCCTGGAAGGCCACCATCTGTCCTGAGAAAAGAAAACTAGAAGAAAAAACATAAAGTGAAATGTTATTGGACAACTGCTACAGTGCAGGGGCTCTTGATCAAAGGCTGCACTGTGCAAGTACGTTTGGAGAGGCCCAGGCTTTGGGGCTTTATTTACACAAGGCTTAGATTAGAAGCTGAACTATGTTAAAACTCAAATCACATAAATATGACTGCTTTGTGTTTTTGAGTCACTGCACATAAGTCTACTGTCAAGATATGGAGAGGAGAGTGATATGATAGTGTCCAAACTCTGCAGAAGTGTGCTGACTCTTAGCTAAAGTCAGGAAAGTCAGAATTCACGTTTAAAGGATGTGGAAAGGTGAACTGAAAGTGAGCTCTAAGACGTTCAATGCAATGTGTGGAAAACTACGGATCTCTCCTAAATGATGCTTAACCTCTGTGGGAATCTTCTGACAGCTGCAGGTTGTTTGTCATTCCTTACATTTTAGTCTGTTATACAACATTGAAGCTCACCTTAGCATCTTCAACGGCCTTGAAGGTGTCTAAGTAGGACTTCTGTTCAAACAGTGCAATACTGCAACATGGGAACTTTGTCAGCTGTAGAATGCAGAAAATGCTCTTGTTTAAAAAGCATAGGGTGCAATTCAATAAGGTCACGAAGGTACAAAACACAGACAAAGCTTCCAGTTCATAAAAATAATCCCAATACAGAAGCGCCTTGAATCTGCACCAGTTTATGAGCTCAGTCACCCGTTTAGGCTCATACTGAATAATAAATGAAGTCTATCTTGGCCCTGCTATGTTTTGAAAAAGGAGGCTTATTGGGTAAAAACTTGTGATTGACAAGAGGTTAGCCATTGAGGAAGCAATTTCACAGTAAGCCTTGCTCTTCTTTGTCAGAGCTGGCCCACCGTGCCTTTGACAATAAACTATGAATGTGAGTTTTGTGAAAATTGCATTTTTAATAAAAAACGTATCTGTGTTGGAAGGAATTTGTTACATAATCCAACTGTAAAAATGTGTAGCCAATTTAAAAACGAACAGGTAACAGCTAAAAGGCAACATCTTTTACCTGTTGCCCTAGCAGGACATAGGCATGATGCCAAACTGCTTAAAATCATCATATTCAGTCCTCTTTAAATCTTTCCAGTCCCTCACGCCACACTTGTTACATTAGTCCAGGAACTTGACCATATAAGGCTTGGACTGCGTCCAAACTAGAGGAAGGTGTAGACTTCTTAAATCTCTGTGCCTATTACAAAACAACAAAGATACCTACAGAGCCACTGGAAGGCACAAGTATTTCATGTTGTTTCAGCTATAGCACTTCCTGTTACACACAGTACAAAACATTCAAACAGTGGCTAATATCAAAGGCATCTTATTTCCTTCTCTAGTTTTTTTTTTTTTTTTTTAACCAGATGGGTTCATGCGAACAAGTGCTCCAAAACATCTGTTTGTAATAATGGTAATTCTGGGCATTGGGCAATGATGGACAGAATATGGAAAATGCTATCTGATTTGCACACAACAAAGGAATAAATCAAAAACGTTTTTGTTGAAATTTAACCCCCCCAAACGTTTACCATCACTACGACACGGCTGGCATTACTACTCATGATGTTAGCTGTGCTAGAAGCCATAATGTTTCCGTTTTGTTTTTTCGTGGTTCTCTTTCTTCAGCGGTGTTCTGGCTCTCGGATGAAATCGAAACCTCCCTTTTCAAAGAGGCCACAGAGATTTACTCTCCAATTAAGCTGTTCCTTTTTGTTATTATTATTATTTTGTTTTAGCAGATGACACATCCGTTTTCCATTACCTTCCTCCACAACATCCCTAATTGGACAAAGGACAGCGTGCCCGCAAGTCAGGAATATGATGTCACATGGCCTCATAACATCATAAACATGACAAGATGGCGTCCCTGGCAAACACATGTCTGTAAAGGACTCCTTCATTTGTTCTGTTTCTGGCCCGTTTTCACCGCTCTAATCATTTGAAGACATTAGAGTTCAGCCATGTAAACAGACAGTGAGGTGTTGTGTAAATGTTATGCTCTCTGTGACACACCTCACACCATGTGTTGTGTTATTGAATCTGAATTAATTACGGTAAGAGCCCATCAAGCATAAATGCCCTTTATTGTAGTGACAGAGCGGTTTGTTTTCATTTGGAAGGTGAATTATCCCCCCAGTAAGAAATGTTCAATATTGGTTACAGTGCAGAGCACTTTGAAGTTAAACTATAACCCTGTTCTCAGTATCAGGGAGTCCGCCTGTCTGTCTGCTAGTGGGAAAAGTGATAAATAGAGACAGACGGCAGGATTGCTGACTGCAGCAGGAGAAAATGGGTCTGAGTAGAAAGAAGACCTGCTGAGCTGTGTACAGCAGGAGCAGGGTTAATAGGTGAATGCACAGCTCGCTTTTACCTCTGGCCCAGAAGGCCGTTAATGTGCATTTCACTCTAGAACATGGCTGACAGTATGACGATACTGACGGCTAAGATAATCCCTCATGTGTGTGATTGATCTGAAGAGGCACAGCAGACGGCTCCAGCTGAAGATCAAAGGAAAGCCTCTCCTGTGCAGAAGGGGGGGGGGGGGGGGGCTTTGAGGTGCGTCCCGCCCCCATCCACCAGGGCCAGATGTTCTCCGCTCTCCGTGTCCCATCATGCTTGATAATTGCACGGCGCACTGTAGGCTCTGTCCATGCCCCCTTGACATAAAAGTAAAGTGCCTGGTGGGGCGCTGGGCTCAGCTGAGCTTTGGATTTGTCCTTCAGTCCCACAAAGGCCCAGAGTAAAGTGGTGCGATCTTTGGCAGACTGGCAGCTAGTGGGACTGGAAATAAGGGCGGTTTGCGTGTTCTTTTTTTGTGTTCACACTACATGCAAGCTTTCATTTCCCATGTGTGTCTTTGCATGCTAAAGTCCAGCTAGGTTACGTGCGCTTCCCTTGCTGTTACAGTGTGAGTCACCACCGTCGGCCCCGGGGGCCTGTTCCATTGGCACCAATCCTCCTCTCTGTGTTGCCATCATTATAGGTGTCCCAGAGAGTCGTGGGGGCTGAAATTAGGGCATGCAGGGCCAGATAATGACAAGGCAGACATGCAGCAGACATGACACTAGCTTTTACTGAGGCAAAGTGGCTCCATCTGTCCAGAGTCGACCATTATTTTCCAGCACCCCCGCTATCACCGCCTTTTGGTCAGTGAACCCCGATGAGAGGCTCCTCTTGCTGGGCTGTCTACGTGAGGCAGGTGCCTCCTCTGTCTGTCCTCCAGGGGCCAGATTGCAGATGATAAGTGTTAAAAGGGTGCAGGTGGTGCATCAGCAGTGCACACTCAGCTCTTACAATCTTTGTCCATTGCTAGGTTTTCTATCGTCACCAACCATTGGCTGATCCGGACAGCATCTTCATCCCTTCTGTCTTTGACCCCAGTGCACCTGTGCTACTGCGAATAAGCTTGGAATAGACATGCACTTGTTTTTATTTGTTCATTCATAAAAGCTCTGGCTTATCTCAGGTGGGGTGGGGGGTAGGGAGTTGGAACAGTAAGACTATTGAAAATGTTTCAGTGAATGAATCCAGATGTGATTTGCAGCTGTTTTTAAGCAATCTGATCCTATATTGTAATGCTTAAAATTATTCATAGCCTATATTTCTGACATGTAGCCTGCTAAATGTTGAAATGATACACAATCGTGGACACACTGAACACTTAACATAGTGTAACTCCCACAGCCATGTGCTCACCTAAGACCCATACCCATTACTCAAATGTCGATAAATTCCACCTACAGCAAGGGCAGGATGTGTTTACCTAACATACAGTGCTGTGTTTTGATTTCTCCCATATTGCTCCGCATTGTTTCCAACCTCCAGTTTCCCCTAGGTCATGTACCTTGTTAAATCACTAACAGAGGCTATAAACACAGCCTATCTCCTACTCAGAGAGAGAGAGAGAGGGAGGGGGGAGTCAATGCAAGCTAGCTAAACTGTATTGTGCCAGCTCTTGGCACATTCCTCCCTTTCAAGTCATGAATGAACACTAATATAATATAAAAACTGTGTATTGCCCCTCCCATTGCTCCAACCTACCTGCAGGGTTGGCTCTGGAGCCTGTTTGACACGCGGCGGAGGTGTGAGGGAGCTAAGCAGGAGGTGGCAGCTGGAGAGGGACCGTAAAGCTCCCGTCTCCTCAGAGATCCCTCTGAACCTTTGATGGCGCTTCAATGTTAATGCTCTGAGCGCAGCCTGCAGATGCTGTAAAAGGGAGTCATTGTACAGGGTTGCTCTGGCCCGTGCGTGGTGTAATGCAGAAAGGAGGTATACGATCGGCAGCGTGTCCCTGTGGTTAACATGCAAGATTAAATGATATACTGTCATAAAACACAGGTCAGGAAATTCTAAACATATTACGTATACTGTGGGGAGGGCAAATATTAGAAACATGAGGCAAGAGTATGGATGGAGACATTGTGCATTTTATATGCGAGCTACAGTCAGCACATTATGGAAATACAGTTTTATTTGTTGGTCCCATGTCTCAATGAGCTGCTTCTCAGTACAATTGTCTCAGTACAATAACACTGACTTGACTGTAATGCTTTCAATACTGAAGCTAATACCTTCCATAGACTGTATATAAAAGATGGACACCACCCATTTGTGTTTGAAGGACTGTCACGAGGCTTCAATATCAGCACCAGCATCAGCATTTATTTATTTTTTAAGTCAAAAGTAACCTTACTGTCATCAGCCTATGTAGACTGTCTATTTTTGATGTTGTTTTTTAACGGTACTCATAAAAAACCCAGAGGTTTCTATAGTAGAAAGTAAAAAACATAAAGTTTTCTGATTTATAGCAAAGTGTTTTACAATTTGACATAAATTGTGAACACTGACATATTTTGGGTGAACAGCATAAATCAGGCTTTCTACAGATGTCATTTTTTGGGGAAAAAACAGCGGCCAACAACACTGTACACAGCGGTAGGCTGGTGCATAATAAGCAAGCTGTTGTAAAGGCTCACCTTTTAGCACATTCACTTCACCAGATGCACCTTGTTTCTTTTCCTCACCTTTGATTGGGTGTGGTGCTTGGCCTTAATTGCACTCACCTGTCACTCGTTATATAAGGACTGCACTCACCTACCCCTCACTTTCTTTACTCCCACATGGGGCGGCAGCTGAGAGATAGCAGTCCATGTGTCTGTCTTTCCTTTACCCATTATTCAATAAAATGACAAAACCTGCTAATGATTGATGACTGCTTATTCTCATTCTAATCGGATGAGCCCATGATGACTACTTAAACCCTGAACCTTCCTTCCTCCAAAACACAAGCAAATAAGGCAGAAAATAGAGATTTTTGATGGGAAACTAGTCTCAAAGCACACTGAGAGATAGAGCTGTGATTTTATAGTGGTGGAAGCAAGCCAGCAAAAGTAAGAGGGAATTCATTACGATGTTTTCAAACGTGAAGCGTAGTGTAGTGGTCTTCTTTTGCTGATGGTTCAGTGAATTTTGGTTATAGAGTAACAAAATCTGGAGTTTCGGAATCTGTGAGCTGTTGGCTTTCCGTGGGAATTTGCGGTTTGTGTTCTAGCTCTCTTCCACAGGATGTCTTTTGTCCTGTCTTCCTTCTTTCACCCCAACCGGTCGTGGCAGATAGCCCTGAGCCTGGTTCTGCCAGAGGTTTCTTCCTGTTAAAAGGGAGTTTTTCCTTCCCACTGTCACCAAAGTGCTTGCTCATATGATTGTTGGGTTTTTCTCTGTGTGTATTATTGTAGGGTCTACCTTACAATATAAAGCGCCTTGAGGTGACTGTTGTTGTGATTTGGTGTTGTATAAATAAAATTGAACTGAATTGAATTTTTAAAGGGTAATCTTTGTTTAAAGATATATTACATTGTTTTTTGTCCATACTTTTATAACATTTATCTATTTTCTATGGGTTTCCACATTTTTTAATACTCCTTTAATTATTGCTTTTGTTACCAGTAATCTTTTCACATACACCTTTGGCGACTAAAAAAAAAATCACCCGTGGTTTGGAATATAAAACATATATAAAACAGATTCCATATCCATATAATTGTTTGTACGAAGCCGCCTTCTTTTTGATCCAGAAAAGCACATGCTGTCCCAGCTGCTCTGTGCTTTTAGGATTTCACACACCGCGGCGTCTACCGTTTGGCTGTCATATATAAGGGGTGGCTTGCGGAGCTCGTGGTGCGACTGTGTTTTTGAAGCGAGGGGAGTGAAAGGATCTGCGCTCTGATCTCACCATAATCACATTAGTTGCGTTTGAACTCTGTTTTCCTTCCCCTTCGGAGGGATTTTCTCCTCAAAATAAACTTTCATGATATGTATTTATTGAAGATCACAAACTGATGGACAGCAAATAGAAAACCAGGAAGGTTTGTTTCATGTCACCCACCCACCACCACCACCTTTGTCTTTCCGACATCTTTCATGTTAGTTTTTACTCTTGCCTTGATTTTTGGTTGCTTTTCTGTTTCCTCTCCTTCTCTCCGCCTTTTTCTGCTGCTGGTTATCAGGTCAAAGTGTAGTGAAGGACACTGTAAGACCCTGACTTTTGCTTCAAACCTTACTTTATAATTCGTTATGTCCTCTCTGCATGCTTGCAGTTGCAGTGCAAACTTATGATCAATGCAACTGATGTATCATGACTTTCTGTCTTATGTAGCATAAAGGGACCAAACATTATGGATAATTTAAAATCACTCATTGTTGGATAGACACTAACTGCATGGCAGCATCACACTTCTTACTTACAACACCCAGTGCATGATGGGAACCCTGGTGGTAAAATCTAAAAATAAATTTATACCTAAAACTTGGACACAGCAAAGACACTAGACATTAGTAATGACTCTACCATGAGTCTGTGAAGTGACTGAACATGAAGCAAAAACAGCTGAAGAATCAAAGGGGTTAAGAGTTTCACAAGCTGGGCACTATAGTTGGAACAGTTTGTGGCCGACACTCACTGAGCTGTCACAGCCTTGAGAATTCATTGTTAAAGTCTTAAAAGTCACAAAGTAGAGCTTTTTTCTTTCTTTTAAACATGTTTAGAAGTTCAAGGCTGATTGACAGAAGCTTGGAAAAGTGAGCTTAAGAGCTGGAACCCACATTTTTCCCCCATAACGCTTTTTTTTTCTATAAGCAGCTCGAAATAGTGCAAGATAAAATATCAAAAGGCCACTAAGCGAAGGAGGACCGTGGATCTTCACTGTTATAATTTAGCCTTCAGTACAAGCCTAAATGGGTCTTCACTCCCACTTTATTTAAGAAAGAGAGAAGGGAAAAAAACTAAAGGAGTCAGAGAGCCAAACCATCCCTGAATGATTTAGAAGCCTCTCTGCTTGGTGTGGCCATAATTATGGCTGTGCGAGATTGAAGGGTAGGAGGAGATGCTGGAGCCCAAGCCAAGATTATAGTCTGCTTGGTACAGAGAGACTGAAAGAAGGTCAGAGTGAGCAGAGTAGGGTTAAGAGATCCTGGGGGGACAACAATGGATTAAAATAAGAAACGATGAGAGAGAAAAAACTACAGTAAAAGTCCCAACATGGTCGTATGTTGGTTTTCCATCAGTACTACGTGCGAAGGATCTTTTAGGAATGTTTAGAATACTAATCTTTAAGGAGGGGTGTCTAAAAATGTTTGTAAGATTAGAAATTTCATGCCTGTTTTTTGGATAAGTGATATTCCATCATAAACATATGTACAGTAGATTATATACTGCTCATCTGCATCCACTGAAGAATGTGCACTGTCACTTGGGCAGTGTCAAAAAATATGTAGATATAGTTAACTGTTATTGGTCTTTCACTTAAGCCTTTGTTGCAGAGAAGACAGAAGTCACGAGAGACTTCAATTCGTTTCAGTTTTATTTATATGGTTCCAATTACAACAACAGTCCCCTCAGTGCTCCGTATTGTATCGTAAAGACTGCAGTACTGGAGAGAAAACCCCAATGACCAGCTCACCCCCTGTGAGCAATGACTTGGTGACAGTGAAGAAACCTCCTGCAGAACCAGGCTCATGGACGGGCAGCCATCTGCTGTGACCGGTTGGGGGTCTCACAGCAGACCACAAACAAAGAACTTGGTTGTGTGTACTTATACACATAACCACAGAGTTATGTAATTAAATAATGATGAAACGTTTTCTTTTCTTTAATGAAACTAATATGCACAATACCTCTTTCTCACACAGGTGATCCAGCTTCTATGTAGTGCTTTTTGGCCAGCTGTTTAACTTCAATATGAAATAAACTGAACAAAATGCTGTTATTCATCCCAAATCCACATCTGTAAATCTCCATGCAAAGAAGGAGGCAGCTCAAAAGGGATTGAGACTTAAGAATTTTGCGAATATGCCTCTGTAACATGTTCTACGGTATCTTGGATAGCAAATTCTAATGTATGAAAGGTTAAAGTGAATAATTCAGACTCAGACTGATATGCTCACATAGGAGTGTGATTGATCATCTCTATCAGGAGCTGCATAATTACTTACAAAGGCAACAAACCGTTCATCTAATTTTAACAGAGATTGCTGCAGACAGCAGCCCCAGTGTAGAGCTGCAAGTTAAAGGAGCAAATTGTTGACACACTTTAGGATATTTTGTGAGTTTCCTGACAGTTTCAGTCTGACCCATGTGTCTTTTTTTTAACAGGTTAGGTAACTGTAGTTGTTGCTCTGAAATAAAGGTGCATATTGGCTTAATGAAAAGTTGGAAAGGAATGTATCCAGATCATCCCTGTGTGCTTTCTGCTGTCACAGGATTGTGAGTCAGTTTGTGATTTAATTGCTATTTGTGCTGCAGAATGTTTCACGATGTGTTTATTAGCGTCTTGGCTGTAAGTGTGAAATCCCTCTGGTATCTTGCTTGCAGGTAAACATGTCTTTTATTCATTGCCCCATCGCATCTCATCATTCGTGGGGATGATGAGTGGGACCAACCCTTCCAAGGCATCAAGCAGCTTTCTGCTGTCACTAACAGTCAGCTGAGCCACAACACGTGCTGTTTGCACGTTGGCTTGTAGCTGTGCACGAAGTTTGGAGGGGCAGTTTATTATAACATTTATTCCCACCTGGGATAAAGAAATAATTTGGTCCAAAAAAGGGAGTGATTTCAGTGGCTTCAGTTCATGCCCTTAGCTCGAGTGCACCTGGGTTATGCAGCAGGACACGCACCTCTGAACTGTTGGGAAAACAAACAAATTGGGAGCGGGGGGTAAATACTTTCACTATATTCACCTTGTTGAAAGTGTGTTGCAACATATTGTAAAATTTAAAATCTCTCCCTTCTTGCTGCATTACTGAGTGGGGATCTGTCATGGTTTTACCACACACATCCTCCAGAATGAGGGGCACAAAAAATGGACCTTTTTTTTGGTCAGAAATAGAGCAGCACGTGAAGCCGTGGCATGAGAATGGCTTCCCACACAAATGTCTTTTCCATCTCGAATTGAAATGAAATGGTATATTGTGCCAAGCCAGAGTTTTTAGGGAAAGTTGGATGGATGTTATCCTTGTGAGTGCGCTCTGTTTTTCTATCTGCGCATTCCTGATCTAAAATTGTGCTCTGTTACTCACGGCTATGTTACATCAATTAGAAAGAAATATGTTGAATGAATGAATGCAAGAGAAAAATGTGGGCACAGATTAGCTATAAATACATCCAAAATACAACCTACACACACATACAAACACACACACCCATGCTGATTAAAACCAGTTCTCTTCAGGGTCATATTGTGATTGGTCGGTTGGAGAGCATGTTGTTTTGGTCAAAGGGGGGAGGGCTACATTTTGATATGGCCTCCTAATGAGCGCAGCTCCACACAGGGAAAGGATACAGGCCCTCGCACATCCCACGCCCCCCTTTCAGGAGAGCCAACATAATTTATGAAACCCTAGAACCTCGTTTCCCTGACTTACTAGAGTTTCCTGCAAAAGGGAGAAAAATGGGAGATTGTCAGTGACTTTGATGGAATCCAGGGAGGCCACTTGACTCTGAGGGGCCTGGCGTTGTTTAGGCTTGGTCCTGCTGGAAGACAGCGACTAATTGATCTTATTGAGTGGTCAAATGCTGCAGAAAGATTCCAGGGAGGGCATGTAGCAGCAAGCTGAGGAGACCTGAAACCTTAACAAATGTTAGAGAAGCTTCAAGAAGATGATCCTCAGATAAGCTGTGCCAGCGACAGCTGTTTAGTGAAAGCGCCATTGGGATGCTGGCTGACACACAAATGAATATTAATGTGTTATCTTCACTTAGTAAGAGTTTCTTCTTCATTTTTTGGCCATCTGTTTGAAAGTGACAACCCCTACTTGTACAAAGTAATGACTTTCTTCACTTTTATTTCAAAATGTATGATATTCTGTTTGATCTGTTTTATAAATCATTTCATATTCATATTTCACTGATTATCTTATATACAACCATCCACAATGCAGTCGTAGTGATTATGGCCAGTCGCTGTTGGCTGGTTGGTTTAAATGCCATGCTGAGATCAGTCAAACAAGTTTGCATGGTTCAGACTGCTGGAAAAACACCAAGTAAGAGTGGACATATATCTGGAAAAAGGCCCAATGGGAAATATCCTAAATGCTTATTTCACTCATTTTAAATTTTGGAATATTGTCATACTATATTCTGAACAATAGGGAAACATCACTCTGCATGTATTTGGTAGGATTAAAGTAAAACTGGTGAAAAAGATCATGATTCTGTTGGCTTGTGATACTTTCAAAAGTCGTAAAGTTTCAGCATGATCTTTGACTTAACTTATGGGTAACACACACACACACACACACACACACACACACACACACACACACACACACACACACACACACAAACAGACACATACAAACAGACACACACACACACACATTGCATCACCCAGCAAAAGAAGCCGTTAGGCTTCTGGATGACACCTTATCAGAGTGACAGTTTGACGCCTGTTTGTCTATGGGAGCACTGCCTGCATTGTTTTCTCCAAATCGGCGTCTCTTTCAACACAATGGTGGCTAACATTTCGCCCATGCCAGTCCAACTCCCACTCTGCTCGGCTCCTTGATCCTCTCATTTGGTTGGTTACC
Organism: Simochromis diagramma; assembly: GCF_900408965.1. Taxonomy (NCBI): domain Eukaryota; kingdom Metazoa; phylum Chordata; class Actinopteri; order Cichliformes; family Cichlidae; genus Simochromis; species Simochromis diagramma. The sequence continues at coordinate 797,324 of NW_024387503.1, read as the reverse complement.
GGTGGTTTCTGTGGTGAGGTGACTCAGTCAATACCTTCATGATAAAATTACATGGAAATGAGAGTGAGTCATGTAGAACTGATGTGTCAGCATGTCAGTACACCAGGTACAACAGTAGTTGATTAAATCAACTGTAAATCATACGATGCAAAAGGGAGCCCACCAAAAGGCTTCAAACCACCCAAGCTGATTTAAAGAAAAAAGAAAATCTAAATCTGAAGACTGGATGTAGTGCACAACATTAATTTTAATATCTTAAATTTATTCTATAGAATAAATTTAAGATATTAAAATTAATGTTGTGCACTACATGTCATGTCAGAAAATATATATGTCTAAAAAACACTATAGTGTTTTTTAGACATATATATTTTCTGACATGCTAATCAGATTGGCTTTTTTTTTTCTTTCTTTTGCAGATATTTTTTTTTCTCGTGATTTTTTTCACCTATTTTGCATCAGTTGAAAAAAAAGCAATCCTTATATGAAAACCAGTTTGTGTACTTCTGATTTGACCAACTGACCAATATTCAACGAGGAGTGAGACTGTAGAAGTTTAAAATCTTTATTAGAAACTCTGAAAATGAATATGGATTTAATCAGCTATAATAGCAGAGAATGAAAAGTTTAAGCACAATTATTAACACCAATAATGCAATAATTGTGCAACTGATAAAAATATATTAAATGCAGTGAACAGTTTTTCATAGGATGAAGTGTTTTGTAATTATTTATACTTAACTGTCTGGTGTCTTCGCTTTGTTTGGTGTTTGTAGAAATGGTTTACATGAGCTTTTAGCTGAGATTCAGAGGTTTCTGTGGACACTACTCATGTCAGCACTTATATTTCTGACCTCGTGTTATAATCGATTAAACGCAATCTCCTCCCCCCCATTTTTGATGTTGTGGGTGCAAATGATCAGGCATGACATTCTCATAATAAATCAGAGAAGATACTGCAAATAATTATTTCTGCATTTGTGTGATTGAAATGGATTGAAAATATGTGTGCAATGACACCGTTTTAAAGATTTAGCCTAAATAATTTTGGCGTGAATGAGCCTAAACATGATGACCTGACTAGTGACACCAACAATGCCTTTTAAGCAAACACTTGGTGACGGCAGAGAGAGAGAGAGAGAGAAAACCTTTCTTATGCCAACTATTCACAGTTAGTGTGAGACAGAAGAAAATAGTGAAACAGAAAGAGCATAGGTGACTGAACAGTGAGGCTGGTGTCAATAAGACTTGAATTATCTGCTCTTCCCAGAGTACGGGTGCTTGAAATCCGTGAAAGTTCTTGAATTTTAGTATTGTCTTTTCAAGGTTTGAAACATGCTTGAAGCCGTATTTCATTCACTACAAATAACTATCTGACCGAATAGTTTTCTTATCAGGTAGAGAAATAAAACGAGTTGCAAAGTGTAAAAGCAAAATTTCTCCACCTGGGCTGCCATGCACCACTGTGTGACCCCGCCCCTCCGCCGAACAGTCGGGGATGAGTGCACTTGCTGTTTTAACGAGTGTTTGATAGAAAACGACACTGGTGGACTTTGGACTCTTGAGTCACATGACAGGTGAGTCCTCAGGGGCGTAATTTCCAGGGGGGTTATGACCCCCCCAATAATCAGACCTAACCAACATAATTATGAATTATCTTGCATGAATAGGCGGTTGATTTCTTTACTCACTTCAGTTATTACCAGCAAAATAGTTGCATGTTTAATCATCTGGGAATTTGCCCAGATTTATTTATTTATTTAGACAGAGATCTTGACCACACAAATGTTCAGCACAAAGTTACACCAATGTGAGTCCTAGCAAATAATTTTCGAGTATGTGTACATAACACGTGCAAATTTCTCAAACTATTATTATTATTTTGCTAGCTCTCAAACGTACTGGAGAAATGATTGAAATGCACTGAGTGTGATGCAGTACGGCAGCGCTATTATAGCAGTTAGTTATGGCATGGTGATTTATGGAATATGCTGTAAACTTAGCTAACATTATTTAGCAGTAGCAGTAACGTGAGTTACTTCACTCAACTAGACAACTTATGGCATAAGGAAATAATGGTAGTAAGAGGGACTGATCCATATGGACACAAAGAATAGCCACTTTTTTGTGCTACCGAAGTTCTGAGGCTTTCATTCAAAATCTTGAGCACCTACACATTAAACAACTTAAAAAATATAAATGGCTTCAAGCTCACATTGACGCCTGTGGGGCACTATCAGCCACTGAGACAACAGACAAATTTGAGTGTTTTAATATATGAATATTTCACACATTAAGGCTGCCTGTTTATTTAAGGGAGATGAACAATACATTATAATTTTACATAATCATATCACAGATGATAGACTAAAAAAATAGATTTTTGGTAGATGCTTGTGCATTCTTAAAGTCGTATATGTTGAATTGAACTGAGTGTGTCATCTGTTCAAAGCCTCTCCCAGTCAGTGCTGTTCTCCATGCCTGTCTTACTGTACATGATGTTATCAGCACAAACACTTTAATGTAGGACAACATGGGAGTCTATAAAAATATAAAAGAGTAAATTAATTGACTTCATTTTAAATTGCAGAGCTCTTTTCAGCTACTCAGGGTATTTTGATAAGTCCAGATATCATTTTCTTCAGGGTCCGAATAAAGAACAAGGCTAAGCTCAAAACTACAATTAATTACTTTATTTTTAATCTGTTGTTTTATTTTTGTTCTGCTGGTCACAGCTTAGCTGCAGCCTGTGCTAACACATCAGGTAGCTTCTCAGCATTATTAGCATGAGCCTCAGACAGCTATCTAAACAAAACAACTAATACACTACAATTCAAATTAGTTTTGACATCTGTACGTGTTTATTAGGAGTACTGTCACAGTTAGCAGAAGCAATGAGTTTTCTCTTTGTTAGACAGCAGTGCAGTATGTTTCTTTTATGGTTTTATGGTCTTTTTGAGGGTTTAGCAAACACATCTGTAACCAGCTGATAACTCCTACTATACAGCAAGATGGCCACCCAGTACAGCAAATTTACAGCACAGTTTCTATACCTAATGCCCATCATCTTCAACATAACTGGTGATCACTTTCTGATTTTTAAAAATGTTTTTTTAACATCAGTTAATTAGTTAGTTATCGACTAGCTAAATGATTAATTTCATGGATGACGTGGCGAACGATAAAAGCTGACTGAATCTCAAATATCGCTATTCTTATTTCTCTGAAGACTAAGAGAAGTAAGAACTACAAACTTTACATACTACTTTACATACTATTTTACATTATGTAGGTTTGGGTTTATACATTTGTATGTGAGCCTGCATCACAGTAATGAGATTAGAGACTGGCTGAAACACGCACACACACATAAACACACAAATCCTGCTGACCACAATAACACCCTCCCGAGTGACTGCGACTGAAGCGTGGCATTTTTCGAGGGAGGTCAAGCTGATTTAACAGCAGCAACAAACAAACACGGCTTGCAAAGCCTCCTCCTCCTCTTGCTACTGCACTTCGCCACGCCTGCATTGTGCCATTGAATGGCCGCTGTGGATAATAAACTGTTCAGGTTACTGGAGAAGAAAAGCTCTTAAGTCAAGAGAAAGGCCAACAAAGGGAGTTGTTGTCAAAAGGCCTTCGGCTGTGGAGCTGCTGCCACTCCGCTCAGCGCTTTACATCAGAACTGGCAGCGAGTGACTCACTGTGGACACACACATATGTGGCTTTGGTAACACATTTGTGAATAAATGCACAGCCTGTTTAAGAATAGAGATAAACTAACACACACCCACAGAGATGCTTCCTTTCACACACCCTCACACCTACATACGTTAGAGGAATCAGTTAAATGGGGTGAGCAGGTTCCAAAACAAAGCTTCAGTCAGACACAAGTATGCAGCCGACCGTGCCATCAGCTACCGCTGACAGGCCTGGCCAGTAGCAACACAGAGAGAGTATGATAAGAGGAATGAGAGAATATCACAAAGCAGAAGGAAGGCAGGGAGAATTAAAGAGAGATGGAGGGTGAATGGGTCCAGGGTGAGAGATACTGAGATGGTGGAATTAGTAGATAGTGAAAAGCCAGAGAGCCCCTGCAGGTTGTTCCGTGGGTTTTTTGTCAGCCATTATGGCCCATTAGTGCTGTGTGTGGCTCTAGTTTCTGGCTGAGATTAAAGTCTTAGCTCAGGGATACCTGAGAGACAGCTATAGGCACTCCCATGACAGAGAAGCCATCACAGCACAGATGGGAATGAGCCTGAGGGGTGGTTAGAAACTGAATGAAGGGGTGTGTCCTGCCAACACGACCATCTTAACAATTAGCTTTTGCACTCTTGAAGTTATTAAGGTATTCCCCTGCTCTCAACCGACAACTCACATGATCCACGGCATTGCCAGAAAAAACAAAACAAAAGGAAACAAAACTTATAACCGCTGCAGTTAACAGATTAAAAGGTTTAAAAGAGAATTCACCATTGAGCACAGGGCGACACAAAAGCATGTTTTATTTTTAGTAATGTGATTTTAAGTATATATCATTTACAGACAGGCTGAGAGTGCTGATGTAGGATTTTTATACAGACTTGTATTTATGCCTGTAGAGAAAAAAAGGAAAAGAAAAACCCCTTGCATAAGCCCTCAATATAAAATATGAAAAAATGATCCAAAACGTTTACACACACACAGGAAACAGACTCTATCATAAATTTAAAGTTGCACATTTTTATGGACATCTTTATAGTACAGCTGAGCAAATGCATGGCCAAAAATAACCCAAGAAATCCAGTTACTGAAGTTACCACATTGCATATAAATATGTATCATGTATCACATCATGAATGTCATGAATTTGTTTACCCAGTGTTGGTACATTTGAATGTGTGGCTTCTGTTTTTTGCACTGCGCCCTGTGTTATTTTGTAAATTTATGCACATTGGAGCAGGTCACTGTCACTGCCTACTAACCAATCAGCTGCTTGTCACCTGATGACCTGTCTGACCTCAGTGCACAGATGATAAGGTGTTTTCACATTTACTCTGGTTTGAATCAGTCGATGAGTTTTTAAACTAAAGGTTTGTTTCATTTTCACACAGAGAAAAACAACTCCAAGCCTTACCCTAACGCTGCTGCATCCCAGAATGCAAAGTATACGTGGCTTTGAGAAGGTGTTTAGCTCAGACTTGCAGTGTACACCTGGTAGTTGGGTCAGCCCATGATCACATCATAAACAAAGGCTCTGGAGTTTGTTTGTAACTGAACCAACGAGAGGTAGTTTTGGTGTGCATCCTAGTGCGATTACCAGGAACACAAACAAACCACAGAATGGGAGGATGTGAAGCGCCTTGAGGCGACTTTTGTTGTGATTTGGCGCTATATAAATAAAATTGAATTGAATTGAATTGAATTGAATTGAGGAGAATCTGACTTTGAGTTAAACTGACAAAACAGATTAGGTGAGAGAAGATCTAAAGTATTTTAGTACCATACTGTACAACCTGTCACCACACCAATGGCTGAATCGATGTGTGTGGGATTGGATACAGGCCCTGTAAGAATGAATCGGATTGCTGCCTGGGAAAAGCGGAGAGTGACGAGTAGCTGACCGAGTAGAGAGTCCAGATGATGATCAGAAGTAACTTAATCTGGCAGGTTCCAGGCCTGAGAAGAAGGGCTGACAGATGTCAGAGGAACTGTTTCTTTGGTTAAAAACATTCTGACTAATAATCCAAGTGCAAGCTGGCATATGTGGGTGGTGTGAGTTTGTGTGGGCAGGCTCGTTGCATGCAGTAGTGTTTATTTGTAAGGAGAACTCGATCTGATTTTGTTACGTTGCGCTCTGTACTTGAACCCGTCTGCATGTGGTTCTTGTGTATAAGTGAATATGTACATGCGTGCATATGCATATAAACAAAAGGCTGAGCGCAAAAGGGAAAATGGTGTGTGTACACATGTGCATGTGAATGTATGAGTGTGTAAACAGTTGGTCCGTATGCTGAGGTAGTCCAGATGGCCCTGTTAGTGGTCATTAGATATGGCTGAGCAGCAGATGTAGACAAATGACAGTGGCGCGCCCTCTCTGTCTCAGACTTGGTTAAATGAGTGCGAGTGAGAGGGCGAGATGGCAAAGGCAGATAGGCTGGTGACTGATATATAAACATTCATGTAAAGTCTACTCACACACACACGCACACAAAGAGTCTCTTGCACACAACTCATGTAATGCTTTCTGTTCACGCCTGACAGGAAAGAGGTGGAACCTGAGAAGTGGCACAGACATATACTCCACGCATGTGCAAAAGTATAAATACACAAGTTCAGTTGCACAAAAGATGTGCACTTTGTCATTCTTTCCTTACACACAAACACACACAAAGAAAGCCTTCATCTGTGCTAAACCTACAGTAAGACAGTAGCGTGGTGTGGTGCAGAGGTGTAATTAGACTGTCTGCCTGCACAGAGACTTCTGTTAGACTACAAACACTCATCTGGAGACCTCCCCTCTCACTCCATCATTATGTCTGTATGCGTGCAAGAGTACACAGCGCTGACATTTTGTGTTTACACACATCGTTCAGGCTGAAAAACTTCTTTGCCTCAGATTTTTTTTAGAGGGAGAAGCAGGAAATCAGCCATCACTTATAATTAGCCAAGTTTAAAAATGAGAAGTTTGATCTTTTTAAAGATAGCGTCCTTCTCCTGTCCACTCCTGTCACTTTATTATTTTTTTATCCACGCTACCCACACACGCAAACTCCCCCCCACACATGGCCATTCCCCAAACACCCAATCCACCATCCCTCGTGGCTGCAGGGGGAGCCGGGCTCGTCACTGGCAGCTCCTTTGTCTTGTGTGACCAGATGAAAGCCAACTCTCGCTGGCTCCCCCACATCCTGCTCCTGCTCCTGCACAGTAATCTTTCATAATCCCACTCCTGCAATTTTCACCCTGCAGCTCTCCAACCCCTCTTTCCTTTTGCTTCTGATCCTCCTTTTTTTCCCTCTCATTCCCTCTCTTACTGTCTCTGCCATTTATCCTGGGCATGCACGCAACTTTTAAGAATATCGTCTCACAACATGAGAACATGAGAAAATATGAGTTGATATTGAACAATAAAACAGTTCTGAATTTCAGCTCAATTTTTTAGAAGCCAAACCCAGGGTAAGTTTTAAAAATGGGCTGTTCACGACTAATGCTACACTAATGCTAAAGTTTTGAGGTGGGTTCTCCATGGATCGGACTTGTTGTCCAGCACATCCCACAGATGTGCCCACGTAATTTGGGGGCCAAGCCAACACCTCAAACTCACCGTTGTGCTTCTCTAACCATTCCTGAACCCTTTTTGCTTTGTGGCAGGGTGCATTATCCTGCTGAAAGAGGCCACAGCGATTAGGCTGTTTCAATGAAAGGGTGTGCATGGTCTGCAGCAATGCTTAGGTAGATGGTACATGTCAAAGTAACATCCACAAGGATGGCAGGACCCAACATTTCCCTGCAGAACATTTCACAAAACATCACACTGCCTTCACTGGCTTTCTTCCCTATAAATGTGTCCTGGTGACAGGTGTTCCCCAGGTAAGCCACAAACGGGCACCCAGCCCTCCATGTGATGTAAAAGAAAATATGATTCAACAGACCAGAACACATTCTGGCATTGCTCTGTGGTCCAGTTCTGATGCTCACATGCTCATTGTTAATGCTTTTGATGGTGGACAGGGGCACTCTGACTTCATGGGCACCCTGACTGGTCTGCAGCTGTGCAGCCCCATACACAACAAAGTGATGCACTGTTAATTCTGACACCTTTCTATCAGAATGAGTATTAACTTTTTTGGCAATTTAAGCAGGTCGTCTGTTGGATCAAAACACACGAGTCAGCCTTCGCTATCCATGTGCACCAATGAGCCCTGGCTGCCCTTGATGACCTTCCAAGCACAGCAAATGAACCCAGTGTGTTGAGTACAGATAGTAATCATAAAAACTCTTGACTGTCATTCCACAGAAACATGCACCTTCTTAATTTTACGCACTCCCCACACTCCCTCCTTGGTACTGTGCTTCCCTCCCTCCCTCTCTCTTTACAGTAGAGGGGCTTTATCTAATCCCCTCAGTCTTATTTGGGGCCCCATGAAATTTGGGAACCATTACTAATGACACAGGTATGAAAATTACCACCATGAACCCGCTGCCATTCTTCTCCACTGGCCTTCCAAGGCAGACTCATCTCTTTTGTCATTCTCAAGCACACACACACACACACACAGGTTAATAATTATGATTTCATGTTACCTCACCGACCCTCACAATATTCTGTCAAGCCAGAAATAGTTTAGTTTCCGACTGTAACTTAGCACATGTTTGTGCGGACGACTGTCCTGAAACACAGAGAACATGTTGCTGCTCTGTGTCACTCACGCATGCGAAAACAGAAGCCTCGTGCTTCATTTGCTGTCTGTCAGTGAGTGCTCACTCATACTCCCGTTAATGAAAAACATCCCTCTTTTAACCAGCAGGCCAAAATTGGTTTTTCCACTAAATGAACTTTAGTTTTGGATTGCGTTACATCCATGGTTAGCATGCGGCTTTAATTGGACTCTTTGACTTGCCTTTTTAAAGCTTATGTAAGGAGAGCTGTGGTAAATTTGTGTTGACATTTTCAAGGAACTCTTAAGGTGGGAAGAGTGCCATAAAGAGGATGGGGAATTATATGTTAAGGAAAATAAACACTTACAAAATCTAGCCATTTTCTTCCGCTTATCCCATTTACAGTCACATGCAGGACTGGAGCCTATCCAGTCCTAACCTTAACCAAGCTGTCACAGGGCAACCTGTTCACGTCACAAATACATAGAGTCCCTTCCACATTCGTGCACACAGCCAATTTCAGATTCAGTAATTAACCTGGGTGTCTGCTCATGGAAAGATGAGCAGACACTCAGATTAGTGCTAACCACCATGTCACACATGAAAAACCACAAACATGTCATGAAGCTTGGAAGCCTTATAGGAATTTAAAAATAAAATGAAATACAAATGTTCAAAATTACGTCAACAAAAGCCAAACTTCTTCAGATTTCGTCCTAGATACCAAGTTTTACTCAATTCTGGACCCATAATTCAGCCTAATAGTAGACACTTGTTTCCTACTAAAAACATGTTTTTCATCCTGCTGGCTTTCTTAAAAAAAAAATGTAGAGCTTCCAAGCACAAGATGGAACAGCCCTGGTGACGTCACTAGGACATCATGAGCAAGTTTTTCCAGAGCCAAAGATGACATTGTACAACTCTTTTCATTCACTGCACAGTGCTTCCCACCACCAATGAAAGTGTTGGTGTCAGGGTCCTGGGACTGGGCGACCCAGGATCCCTGGGCAGTCATGGACCTGTGTATTATTATGTATTTTTGGTGTCGTTTCCCCTTCTCTGTGCGTGTACATATGTGTGTTTCTCTGTGCTGTGTTAGTCTGTCCCACTCATATGTTTAGGCGAGGTATGGGTGTGTATGTCTGCGGGTGTGCCTGGAGGATGGAGCTCGGCCACCTGCAGGCCTGAGGGGTGTGGCCCTGCGGAGGGACTGGCCACACCCGAAGCCACACACCTGCCGCTGATCAGGGCTCGTCGGGGGAGCTACTTAGGAGAGTCTTGGAGCTCCCACCGATGCGGGATCATTGCATGAGACTCCACGTTAGTCGTCCTGTTACTGAGTTAGTGTGTGTATGCCCGCAGTTGCATGTGTCCTGACGGCTGCGTCTTTTGTTTCCTGCAGGAGGAGCGTGGAAGACACGGGAGCAGCGAGCACCGGGGGGTGCTGACACGGGAGCGGAGAGCACAGAAACACGGACTATTCACGGGGAGACACGACACGGGAGTCTGGGAGAACACGGGGATTTATTGTTACGTCGTTTTTCACTTTGTAAATAAACACTGTCTATACATAGAGCACCGCGCCTGGGTCCTCCTTCCCCACACATCCCCACGGTCTGCCAGCCAGACCGTGACAGTTGGAGTGCTTTTTAAGCAAACACTTAATACAAGAGCAAGTTGTCTACCAATCAGGAGGTTGGTCGATCGATCTAGGCTTCTACAGTCCTTGTGAAAGTAGTTGGGCAAGATACTGAAGCCCGAGGTACACCAACACATCCATCAAACCCAGTTCAAGGGATGTGTAAATTTGATCTATCTATACCCAAAAAACAACCTTGCTTAAGAAAGCTGAAGATGTGAAACATGGAGCCTAATAAGTAAAATCTGACAGATGATGAGGTATTGTGGTAGAAAGTGGTAAAGATTTCCTGTATCTGTCTCCTCACCACAGTACAGCAGCTGGTTGTTCAATATTCAGGCCAGAGAAACATTCCTTCACAATAACATGTCTGGGACTGCACCACTTTACTACCACATCTAGTGTATTCTCTCCCACATTTCTCTTCATCATTCAGATTAACATCACTGTCTGTTCTAAAAGTCCTGAAGCCAGGTACGGTTACACCGTGGTCCAGGAAGTTTGAATGTGGCAAAATCTAGACAGAATAAACACATAATGTTCTTTGAATTCAGCTTTCATTCAGCTATTACGGGGATGTCCAACTGCAGGCCCAAAGGGCTGGTGTCCTGCAGGTTTTAGATGTGTCCCAGAGCCAGCTGATTTAAATGGCTAAATTACCTCCTCAACATGTCTTGAAGTTCTCCAGAATCCTGGTAATGAACTAATCATTTGATTCAGGTGTTTTGACCCAGGGTGATATCTGAAATCTTCAGGACATCGGCCCTTGAGGGCTGGAGTTGGACACCCCTGATCTATGACATAATTGTACTGCTTTTGGGCGCTTTTTTGAGACTGAGGTTAAGAGCTGTTATTTATGTGGGTAGTGTTTTAGCAGTGTGTCTCTTTGTAGGCTAAACAAATAAACATCCTGACCAATCACCTCAAACTACAGCTCCATAGTAGAAGCTTAAAAAAGAACCTAAAAACCATGTTCTAAAAATGTAAAAGCTCGTGCAGTGTGGACACAGAAAAAGGGGGGGGGGCACTACTTCCACCAGTTTGTGTTGCCCAAAAGCACCTATAAGAGTTTATCCTCTGGACCCCATGAATCCATTTTCTTTGCATATTGTTAAAAAATAGACAAGAAAAAGTCAGATCATTAGTCATGGTATGAACCAACTGACCTATGCTGCTTAAGTGGGTAAAAAACTGCCTTTTTTTTGTTGTTTTCTTGAAAGTGCTTTAGTTACAAACATTAACTTGACAGCAATAATCAAACAAGGAGTTTGGTAAGAAGAAAGAAAAAACATTGATTTTTATTTTTTTTTTTAAGAAAAGTGCCGCAGTCTAAATCTCAGTGGGAGTTTTTTGTTCCACCCCAGTATGCGCACAAGTATTTGCCCCAGTGACCGTGTGGAGGCTCTCTGTGTGCATTGTCCACAGACAATAGAACTGTACGCAGGGCAGTATGGTGCTGCAGTGACCGCTGTGACCTGAAGCTGTGGCACATCAGACTGCAAGCCAAGAAACTGCTGCCACCGTTGCACTGAGCCCACAGTGCATCAGCTCAGTTCCAGCGCTGAGAGACTGAACCTGACAGATTTCCCAACATTATCATGGTTGTCAATTCGGAGGACTTTGCTCTCTATGTAATTAGCCAAAACAAATAAAGTTCAGATACCATTAGCCATTTCCTTGTTGTCTTAATAAATCAGCAACATCTGCTCCTTCTGCACTCCTTCGTTTGAAGTGTACACAGCTTTAAAGGGGTGGCTAATAGACCCAGTCTGTTCCACATTAATCTCTGGCAAAAACAAACACTGCACCTCACTACATGTATATATTTATTTTTTGCTGCTACTTGCTTTAAAGATCTACGGATGTATATTTGAAGAATTTCAAACCCAGAGTTATTAATCTCATTTCAGAATGGATAGATACTACTACAGGTATCCAAAATATAACCACATCTTCAAATGGACCAATATGGATAAGGTATGGATGCAAGAAGCAGTTTAATATGCACATTGAAGGAAATATCCTGGTCAAAAATGAGTCCAAGATTCCTCACAGTGTTACTGGTGTCACCTGGTAAGTCACCAGACTTTTAGGACTAATGGAATAACATGAATTATATCTGAATATAGAAGCAGAAATTAGAGATCATCCAGGTCTTTATGTCTTCATGACATTCCTGCAGTTTGACTAATTGATGTTTTGTCTGGCTTCATGGATAGGTAAAGTTGGGCATCATCTGCATAGCAATGAAAATGTATGCTGTGTCTTTAAAAAAGTTCCACACAATCATGTTGTGGATAAAATTTTAGTTTGTTGGAAGAGCCATTGTAAATGCTATGTAAATACACTGTAAGATGGACACTGCAGACTTCCTATACTTGTTATTAATCTCTGGCTCGCTTCAACAGCATGCCTTTTATCCTGTCTTCCTTCTCTCACCCCAACCGGTCGCAGCAGATGGCCACCCCTTCCTGAGCCTGGTTCTGCTGGAGGTTTCTTTCTTTTAAAAGGGAGTTTTTCATTCCCACTGTTGCCAAAGTGCTTGCTCATAGGGGGTCATATGATTGTTGGGTTTTTCTCTGTATGTGTTATTATAGGGTCTACCTTACAATATAAAGCAGGTGACTGTTGTTGTGATTTGGCGCTTTATAAATAAAAATGAATCCTGTTACACAGTCACACAAAGGTGGTTATCACCAAAAATAAGAAAAACAAAAACAAAAAACGTACACTCTGTCGGTGGTTACCATCCAGTTGGTAAGGCCTGACAAGATCTTACCATTGTTACTATTAAACTAACGTGCTGCTTAAAAGTAAGGGGTCTGTTCTTTTGGTGTATAAGACAGTTGGAGCTGCATTATTTCAACTGCTAGCATGGAGAAGCTGAATGGTATAAGAGCAGATAAAAACAAATCTAAACTCACAATTCCATTATGCAATTATTTATAAGAAAAAATAATAATAAAGAAAACATTCAAAACATACAAAATGTGTTACAGACAAATGGTCAAAACAGAAAGAAAGGCACCTCTAACAATCTATATTTTTTTATTGTTGCCACTCGAGTGGTCTCTAAAACCTATAGACCCTGTTGCACACCAAGGTCCAGGAAATCTTCTAGGAGAGGAGGCATTACTTTCCAGAAAGAACTGATTGGCCATAGGTGATGATTTTGTATTTATGGATCTCTTCCCTCAAGCCTAACCTGCTCTCTGGAGCAGGTTTATGTATGGTGCATAAGAACATCGACATTAGATCATTACTGATTCTGGTTGATGGTTCTCACTCAACTGATATAATAATGCCTTATATCTAAAAATAATGCTCTTATTTGCTGAATCAATAGGAGATGCAATCCTCATACCAGCATAGTGTGTACCAAATACATAAAGTAGACACTCACAGACAACAGTGGTTATATTTATTTTTTAGCACCTGTGGACACATAGAGCAGTGTCTAGAAATTGGTAGGGACATTTGCGTCTCTCATAATTGTATGTCCTTGTGTTTGTATGATTTCATGAATGTCCAAAATATAGCCATTTACTCCTTTTTCTAAAATAAACTAATGACGTATAGGGAGGGAGTAGAGCATGAGTGAATAAGGGAGTGAATTGACAAATTATGTAGTTTTTCCGTGACTTTTTTGGGGGGTCTGTTTTTATTTATGAGTCACTGATATCTTGATGTAGCACAAATAAAGAAAGCTTTGATATTTATCGGTCTAAAGACTTTCCACCTGGAAGGACTTTCCTAGATAACATCTTTTTTCCTGCATAGGATTAGGTATGTTCTTCATTTTTGGACTGTCAGACAGACACTGCAGACTTCCTATGGAGGAGATGGATGCGCTCCACCTGGTGTGATCCTGTCACTAATGAGACCTTATCAGCAGCAGTGAGGCTGTTTCTGCTATCTTTTACACACAGACGTGAACCAGCATGTTTAATGTGTTTTCTCCGATTAGATGTTTATCTCCGTTTTCCACCTTATCTGACTGACTACACATTAATCAAACACTCCTACTTTTAGCCATAAATGATAATACCAATTGACAACTGTGGCCTCTGTTTTCAGTACACGCGCATACCTAGAGTTTCCTCTCCATACCTTCCTGTCAATGCAACATTCCTTTCCCAGAGTTTTTTTTGCCTTGCCAGGTATTCCAGCTTGCACGTCCAACATTCCCAGCTGTACGTCTGCCCACAGTGAAGCCATAACACCCCTGTCTCTGCAGCCATTTAGTGCTGGGAATGCTGCCTGTGTGTGGTGCAGGGGGGTGGGGGTGGGAGTTACGTGTGTGTGTGTGTTTGTGAGTGTGTATCGTATCCAAACTTTTGCGTGTGCGTTGATGACTTCATCCTCAACCCAGTCCCAGGCGTCAGGGCATATTTTTAACAATGTGTGTGCATGTGTGTGTGTCTAAGACTTGTGAATGAGAATTGCTGTTATAGAGCCCAGAGCTGTTTCGCATTACAAGGAAGCTGGGGTTAATTTCCTGTTGATGGACGCGGCTGACTTGCAGATAAAAACAGGTTTAACAGGGCGGGATTAAGCAGCCGCTGTAGCACTCAGCTGTTTAGGAGGTGAGACTAGTAGGTGAAGTGTAGCATTAAATCTGAGGTATTTGGGCCAATACATACATGTAAGGGGTGAACTGAGAGATGCTGAGAGGATTTTATCATATTGTAACATTATGGTTTAGGTTACAGTAGCCTGGAGTAAGGTTTACTTAAAGTAAAGCTAGATTTTGTCAGCTGAAGTGGCTAATGACCTCTCTTGGAACCTCTCTTGTAAATATGAATAGTCTTTATGCATATTGGTAGTAGCTGGTCACTAAATTCAATTTGGGATGCTCTGGTTGTCTGAATATAGCCTGCATGTGTCAGTTTGATCAGAGTGTAAAAGACTAAACCAAAGTTTTGAGGTTTAAAATTAAAACAATGACTTAAAAAAGTTTTCTTTGTATAGCTGAGGGAAACTGCAGAACTGAGTGGTAATTTTCTCATATAAGTGAGAGTCATCACATTACAGACGTAATACCCAGTGCAGCTTTAAATTCATAGAAATTAATGACACATTAAGCTGATATCTGATATTTGTTGCTAAAATGAACAGTTCGTTGGAATTGAATTGGTTTTGTTGACCGATTTTCTGCCACTTTACTGTATTATACTGGTAAAAAGGCTAACCCTGTGCCATGTGTAATGTATTGTAGGCTGTGCTTTGAGGCTTTGAGAGCCTCATTCATTAAGAAAAACTCCCAAATCAGCAACCAAACAGAGACACACAAATGCGCTTGTAGTCTCTGCACATAGTTCATGGGAGACTTCCAGCTTTACCCGTGAGAGAAGACAGATTTAAGATACATACAGTAGTAGTTAGCACTCCCTCCACGTCACGCTCCACAGAACTCCTCAAGGGACCCTATAGGAAACCCATCCCTCCTTTTCCCCTCTTAATAAGGGGCCACATTTTATATGGCTGCGACAGAAGGTTTGTGTTAGCATCGTTAGCAATAGCCACAGTCCCAGCCACTACCGCCCTACCCCTCTTCTCAGGAACACCTGGGACTCATTCTGACCCTGCAGGCCACACCATCACTTTGGCAGTACCTGACCAGAGACTAGGCGCCCCAGTGCGGTCCTGTGTGGATTACCCTTTTCCATTAATTCAGAGTAGCTGAGAGAGAATGAAGGGAGTAACCGCAGTGTTTCTCGTAAGTTTACATTTTAGAGGCTCCTTCAGTATGACAGACGCCTGATTGGACTGAGATGGATGCGTTTGGCCACTGATGTGCAGAGAGGAATGCCACAGCATGAGGAGGAAGTGGGATGTTAGCAGAAGTCTGAGTAAAAGTTCAAATACCAGGAGGTGAATGAATGTGTACTACATATGTGCTCTGGCACAGTAATAACAAGTGGACATGCACAAACAGACATACACACAGACACAGAGGGGCTTTGAGTGGCTGAGTAATCTCCTGTTTTCTTTACAGTATGTTGTAGAAACCACTAATCTTCTCCTGCCTCAGATAATTATTAATATATTTTTTTCAATTCAATTCAATTTTATTTATATAGCGCCAAATCACAGCAACAGTCGCCTCAAGGCACTTTATATTGTACAGTAGATCGTGTATGTCAGTAAAAGTATCTTATGTTCTTTCTTGGTCAACTATATACCTATGAATAGTAGTATAAGTTAGTTGTTCATTTATATAAAATAAATGAAATATTAATGCACCATAGAGTGCCAGTGAGTCAGAAAGTAAAGAGAGAAAACATAATGCAGAAAATGCATTTCAAGGGAGTAAAGTAAAGTTGATGGAGCTGGGCTGAGTACCCATAGTGGTGTCACCAATGGTGTAATGTAAATGTAGCAAATGTATTCAACATTTAGTTATTAATACCCAAGAAAACAAAAATGAATAAGTAACCAGCACAGTTTTTCCAACTAGCTTGCCCATAAACATGGAAAAGCAAAAAATTAGGACCAGTCCAAGTAACACTAACGTTAGCAGCAGTGCTGAAATACAGCGACTCAAACTGTATCAATTAAATTACACCCCTTTTAACTAGTACTTATTTGATTTACTCGAATCGACGAGGGTTCCATTAGGTGGTTGTACTTTTTACCAGGTACCTTTTAAATATCTACTCCGCCGGGGTTTAAAGTAATCTGAGCCAATCCGAATGTGATGTTAACAGATTGCATGCCACCGATTGGCCAGATAGTGGGGTCATACTTCATTCGAGCTATTAGAGTGACTCCTTAACAAAAATTGAAAAAACACCATCTTTGAAACCCAGCAATAGGATATTAGAGGACAATGGCTCCACACAAACCAGCACCATAGTCCAGCAACGAGATGCAGATGGTTGCTGTCGGTTTATCCGCAGGTATGTCCTACATTGTTGTATTGTTTGTGTCGCATACAAATGATGTCACAGGACTTTCGGTGGCATGGCTAACCGTACATTCTGGTGGTGCTCAATTGTAATGGAGAAAAATTGAAAAGAAGTAGAGTAGCGCTGAGTCAAGGTGAGCTGAGTAGGTACTAGTGGAAAAGGGCTAGCTGTGCAAGCGTTAACAATGTGTTGATAACACAGTGCCTCCTAGCTAGCATCCACCGTTAGCAACAGAATTATAAGCTTAATGACTGAAAGATGCTAATTAAAATTCACATTAGGAATCATTAACTTTTGTCAACACAATTTTATGCCCACAAGCTTGTACCCTTTTTTTTTTCAAAGATAAGACAAATGTGAGTCCCCTTACAGTCTTTGGGAAAAATTAATGGGAATAAGGATGCATGAAATAGCTCGTATCTTTTTTACATCAACTTTTTGCTAGTATTTTTAGATTTGAAATTTTCTCTATAAGGGATAGCAACACTCCCCCTGTGCTAGTCTTTGTGTCAAATCTCTATGTTTATAGCTTTGATGGTTCACTAAAGATTCTTGTGGTAATGTGTAAGTGTGCATTTGCATCTTTACATGACAGAATATGTGTAAACCCCCTGTCTCCAACCCCTTGTAATGTTAACCCACAGTCTCCACCACAGTTGGCCCGAAGTCTGCCAGCCCCCTCCTCATATTTATCCCAACATCACACTCCACCCTCCCCTCTCAAAAGTCCCCTACTTCTCTATCCGCTATCCTCCTCCACTTCCCCCTCACATTCCTGAATTTCACTGCCATAAACAACTATTAACTTAATGGTTACAAAAATCATTAAAGAAGGAACATCTGTGCACCCGGCACAGCCAATCAGGGGAGTCAATAAGCAACTGAGGTCGGGAACGAAGAACGCGGTTGGCTGTTTAAAACGCTTGCACCTTGTTGCCTCCCTCCCACTGCCATGCACGCTCTTTATAGTCTGTTTAGTGAGGGGAAGAAACAGCGGGACGCGGCTGGGTAAAAAAAGAGAAGGCGGGGTGGGGGTTTTTAGCAAAGACACACAAACACATGGAAATGGTTAGCATCTCAGCAGTGGCAGGCTGCAGCTTGCTCTCTTTCGTTCTCTGTTCTTTTTCTTTTTCAATTTTTATGTCTCAAAATAGGAACCAGATTGCTGCTGTGGCTGCTTAATTTGGGCCCCTTCAGCATTTAAGGATGTAACTGCAAATTGAGGTGGAAAATTATAAGAAAATAAAAAAACTGATCGGTTTCAGTGTGGGCATAAATCACATAATTACAGAAGTGAAACAAGCTTGAGCTTTTTCAGTTAAGGGTATGCTTACACAGCTACCGCTCTATTAATTCCACTTTAAGCTATAAGAGAGTGACACAGTCTATATATTAACAGATACAAGTAAATATAATGGAAATATCTATATCTGTGGTAAGTAAAATGCTCCTTTACTCCCTTAGCCACCTTTGAGGTTTTTTTTTTTTTTTTTTGCCTGTCCCATTTGGTTCTTTAGTCGTCAGAATCGTTGTCGGAAGACCAACAAGGATACCCAATGGATTTACTTTGCCAAATGGATCATCACGGCCTTGCCGTATTGGTCCATTTGATCGACCTTTGTTGTTATTATTTATTTTATTTTCAGTTGTTACAGACGGGAAAGACATGACTGAGGGATAGGAAAGGGAGAAAGAAAGATGAAGGAAAAGAAAAACAGAAGGGAAGAGGGGCAGTGAGAGAGGGCACTTAAAAAGAGAAAGAAGAGAAAAAAAATCTCCTGGATCACCTGTTGAGAGAAAAAGAAGAGAAGACAAGCAAAAAAAAAAGAGCAACATACTAAACACAACACCATCACGTTAATCTAGCTAAGTGTAAACTGCAGTAAATACTAAATATTGAATGTTGTTGTGTAGCAAGCAGGACCGACAGTGCACAATGTGCCTGGAAATAGCAGCCAATAAAGGTGTAGTTTATGTCTATGAACAGTGACCACCCTTGTGCACACCTGTGTGGATCAGCGCGCTTGTATTCAAAAGGTTTCCACATGTAATGGTCTGCTAGAGGATGTAGAGAGCCATAGCCCCGTCCCCCAGGGCATGAAGCAGGCATGGAGGAGATCCAGGCCCCAGACATCCAGAGGCCCCAGAGTGCAAGAGCCCAAGGAGGACCACCGGAGGGGCATCCATGTAGTGGGGCAGAAGAAGAATTATGGAAGGAGCAGTTAATTGGAAGAACTGTAGATTTTGACCAGTTAATTGAATAATCTGAAACTCTTGAAAACCAGTTTATTAGAGTAATTACCTCAGAAAGGTTGGTTTGTGAGTTTTGGAGAAAAAGCAACATATCATCCGCATAAAGACTGATTTTATGTTCTACGTTCTTACATTTTATGCCCTTAATTGTTGTAGCCTGTCTAAATGCTGCTGCTAGTGGTTCGATAAAAATTGCAAAAAGTGAGGGGAAGAGTGGGCATCCCTGTCTGGTGCCCCTCAGGAGACAGAAGCTGGAGGATGTCTGGTCATTTGTTCTGACACAAGCTGTTGGGGAATTATATAATATTCTTAGCCAGTTTATGAACATGCGGAGTGAAGTGGAAAAAAAGTGCGAGAGAGAGAGTGAGAGAAAGAGAAAAAAAGCCACAGCTCGCGTCGTTCACGTCAAAGATCCAGCTCTAAGACCGGTCGCCGGTTCGATCCCTGGGTTCTCTGTCCTGGTCATTGTGTCCTTGGGCAAGACACTGGTGTTGGCCAGAGGGGCCGATGGCGCGATATGGCAGCCTCGCTTCTGTCAGTCTGCCCCAGGGCAGCTGTAGCTACAACTGTAGCTGCCTCCACCAGTGTGTGAATGTGAGAGTGAATGAATAGTGGAATTGTAAAAAGTGCTTTTGGTTCCTTGAAAAGTGCTAAATAAATGCAATCCATTATTATTATTATTTCGTTCGCAACCGACACATCACCACCGTGCAGAACGCCTGCGGCCACCGCTGCTTTCCCTCAGTCCAGATTGAGTGTGACTCATATCAGGCGCAGACCCTTGTCTCCGCTCTGTGAGTCTCAGCGGCTGAGAGGGAAACGCTGTAGCAGACCCCTTTGCCCCGAGATGAAAGCATTTTCCACTACACATAATGCGCATGAAAATAATACACACATTGTATAATCAGAGCACCAAAAGGCCAGAAATACATTCGCTGCATACAATGAAGCTGCTGTGCCATTTGGTTTACTGCACAGGGCCCTGGAGCCAAGTTCAAGCGACATGGTGAGAGCTGTAGTCCTGCACAGAGCCACGTTTGAACGAAGCTCCAGCGAGGTGTTTCCTCACACGCTACCTGGGGCCAAGGTGGGGGTTGAAATGGTGTTCATTTTAGCAACTGTTTTTTTATGACGTGACAAAGTTATTGCTGCAGGTGAGGACAGCGCGGGGAGGGACGTAGGGCGGAAGAGCAGCGATGTGAGCGTTTGCATTCACGGGAGCGCCAATGAATGCAAGAGAACAGTTTTCTCGCCACTCGTGGCTGGTTTTCATGTTCCCACGGAGTTGGAGCCAAGGTTTCCTGATGTGTCCGTCGGGAGTCGAGTACAGAAGACCAAACTGAAGAGGGTCTGGAAAATGGCGGCTGCTTTGAGTAACATAAACAGATCATAAAAAGGCTCTTCAGTTTGACTTTGGGAGTCGAGTGCAGCTCAAGACTCTCAGTTTATAGACTGGAGTTGGAGTAGGCATCACTTCAGCAGTCTCTCCTCTGATTTGGGTCACATCCAAGACTCAGGGAGCGATGTCTCTGTGTGTTTAGACGTTACAGATCTCTAGTCACTTAATAAAACCTACATTCACTCACATTTGATATACCACGCGGGGACTGTGGCAGAAGTTAGTTCAATATGGGGAAATTCACCGGGTCACTGCAACAAGGAGGCCTTCCAGGACATATTACATCAGCTCAGTCTTACAAGTGGAGTCAGATATTTTGGCTGCTCTCTGAGAGTTGCCACTTTTTCGAGACTGTCTCCACCCGTCCCGGCAGAGGTGTTGGCAGTGGTACGTCAAGCTTGGAGACAGGTTTCCAGTCGACCTTGGTCTTGCCTCAGTCGAATATTACAACGGTCTGTCTTCTTGATAAATAAATTTCTCAGAAAAGCTGTTGTGAGTTCACAGTATGAGCTCTGGAAGTGAGTACGGTGTGGTTTGGAGGCCTCGAATGTTGATGCTGGCACAGCGAGGTGTAAAAGTTATGCAGGCACACCGCAAAACTGTAAACTAGGACTTCCTTGTTCAGTAGTGTGCCACCGTTTTCTGACATTGTGTGTGAAATATGGCAATTTGGCAATGTGTTTGGACTTATGGGAATTTCAGGGGGTAGTAATAACAGCATGAACACTGAAAAAGGAATTTGAAGTGAGACTGTGAAGCTTTTGAAAGAAGGAAAGCAAAAGTAAAATTTATGAACGCACCCTTGTTCAGTTAATTCCTTTCCCCCCCACTCCTTGCTCTCTAGCTTTCCCTCTCCCTGAGAGTGACTGAGTCAAACCCTTTCGTCTCCTCTCGCCTGTAAATCCAATCAGAAGTGTATGCGTGATGTAATGCAAGAATGAATTAATGATTCATAAATGAAAGAAACTGAATTAAAGCGAAAGAAAGGAAAAACAGCAAACCCACTACATGTTGAAAAAAGTTGGGGGAGACAGATGCAAGTTTGTTGTTTGTTTTCACTTTAGTTTGGGGTAGCTGGATATCATCCATATCATTTCATCAACCCCAGTCAGCATGAGTGATTATCACTGGAGACATGAAATAAACGTGCTACTTTAAATATGTGGATGAAATGAAAAAAATGATCCAAAATATATCAAATGCAGTCAAAAACTTTGGATGCAGCACTTTGCCTACAAACGTGTGGATTTTGTCACATGTTTTTTGGGAAACCGTATTTGTCACGGGTCATGTTGTGCTGTTTGGATGATTTCTGCTTCCCCCAGTGTGTGGGACTCTGAAAGGCCACCTGTTAAGCTTGCAGCTTACTGTGACTGTAGTAGTTGTTTTTATCTTCATTTTTCTTGCTTCAGCATTTTTGCAAATGCAGGCTCTGGAGGCAAAAGCAAAAGAAATCACTCTGATAATATCATGAGGGTGATCTCACTTTGGATGTAACTGCAAATTGACTGGAGTTAACCTCTTTTGCCAAAATCTTCACCCTTTTTTAAGTGTCTCTCACAAGATTCCCAGCTTTATTATTGTGTATCAAATGGTAAATGGTACTGCCAGGATTTAGGTTTATGAGGGACTATTAATTAGATTTTTTTAATTGTTGTTTTTTAGTATTTATAAGTGGTGGCTGAAGGCAGGTTGGATTTCCTGTAATGATTTTAATCTTGTGCATTTTATCAAATGTTTAGTTTTGGCTTACATTGTAAAATGCAGTACAACCCTACTATAGCAACTCCAGGAGATTGCAGCGTTTTAGCTTTTGAAACAGAAATAACTACTATTAGATAGTTAATTCACAATGAATTATTGTGATGTAAGCCTTTTTTATATTCAGCTCAATTCCGTTTTATTTATGACAATACGAGTTGCCTCAAAGTGCTTTATACTGCAAGATAAGGACCAAACAATACAGAGAAAAACCATCAGCAACAGCTATGAGCAAGCACTTGGTGAAAGTGGGTGGAAAAACTCCACTTCAACAGGAAGAAACCTCCAGCAGAACCAGGCTCAGGGAAGGTCAGCCATCTGCAATTATGTAAAGTACACATGTGAACATTTTAACTTCATTGTGGACTTGAGTATTTTTGATACAGGGCCAGATTTAGCCCCTCAATTTTTTATTTTTTGCTTCTACTGACTGATTTTATATGCGATTTCTGCTATTTTCCCTTTAAGAAATATTTACTTCTGTGCATTTACCTCATGTTTGACTGTTTGGAACTTGGATAACTGTTGCATACTGCTGCGGCAGGATGCGGCTCACATCTTATTTGGCGATTGTCAGCCCTATAATTGTTTTTTAAGAGTTAAGTTTTACGCTGTTTTATCTATGCCCTGTGTAGTCTATATGAGCCTCTGCCACTGTTCCATAGAGGAAGCTCCTGTCTGGCAAACAGTCAGCGTAAGCTGGTTCATAAATATTAGTTTAAGGCCTCGGCCCGCCATGTTCTGCCATCTCCTCTCGGCAGCCAGGGTCAGAGGAGCCATAAAACATGATTAAGTGAAGGAGCTGTAGCTGTAAAGTTCATTCAAGCCGCTCATGGATGAAAAATGACAGTGAAATCAGTCGCAGCATGGGAACACGTCTGGGCTCTCGGTAATGATTAAACCCCTGGTTTGGATAACCAGTGGCAGACGGACACAGAGCTGTGATATCTAGGAGAGCAGAAACATCTGCAGTGTGTTCTTTTTTATCACATAATGAGATTTGCAAAGGAAGATTTAGGGTTTGTAGTACAGTCTGAGCTATACAGCAATTATCTAGACTGCACTAACATAACATTGCAGGACATGCCGGTCACAAATCATGTGGACACTGTCACATTTACCGTAATAAGCAAGATAATGCAGCAGGTTACTGATTGCATCCTTTGAAGAAGAAACACTGCAGCTGTGTTACTGGCCATAAACTAAGCAAGAATATACAATATATACCATTGTATTCACGTGTCTCATGGCACCAGCGACTCTTTCAGTAATTAAGAAGACTGCACCTTGTTTGAAATTGTCTCTGAAACAACATCAGAAGTGGTTTGCACAAACTGTTACGACTTTCAGCAGTTTTTTGTCAGTTTCGTGTAGACTGCACTACCACAGCTGCAGGTGCCCTCCTGCTGGACTTCAAGCAGACTTCAAAGCCTGGACTGTCCATTTATTCTGCAGTCACACTACAGGAAACATTGTTTGGCCACTGCAGCACAAACAAAATTACTGATATCCAGTGTTGGGCAAGTTACTTTGAAAAAGTAATTAATTAGAGTTACTAGTTACTTCTTCAAAAAAGTAACTGAGTTAGTAAGTGAGTTACAAGATTCTAAAAGTAATTAATTACTTGAAAAGTAACTACTGCGTTTCTTAAAGGTCCAGGGTGTAATTGGCCATTTTGGACTACTTTTGATGTTTCCTCCACATTTCACCTTTAAAAACTATTTACTTTCCCTTGTTTGGTATCATTCTTTTCAGCACAACCTCACGTGTCTGAATTTACAGTTATGTTTTCATTTTGACATACTGTATTAACACAATTGATCTAAAATCAGACAAAAAACATAAAATCAGAGTAGAAAAAGTTGTATCTTTTACTGTAACAACCACAAACATCTAGCCATTTCCTTCGTTCCTGAGTTTCAAAAATGGTATTTTTTAATTTTGTGAATGATACTCCCTCATGATTCATGGCTACTGACCAGCCAATCAGTGACATTCAGTCTGACGACATCACATTTTAGTACCTGTTTGGATTGCTTGGAACCGTGGCCGAGCAGGTACTGAAAAAATACCTGGTACTATGACCTAATGGAAAACCCTGGAAACCGTGGCCAACCTATCCAATAAGCTGCTAGTGGAAAAGGGACTATAGAGTCCTCCCGGGCCCTCATAGAAATAGTGATGTTTTTTCACCAGAACAGCAGTTTAACTTCAACTTTACCATGTAACCTTGCACTTATATTATATATTGTATATATATATTACCACAATACAGTCAGTTGGCAACCAGTTAGCAACCAGTCCAACTCCAGTCTATTGCAAAGAGACAAGTCTCAGACCAGTTGTGCTCATCAACACAGAATGATTCGACTGATTCATTGCAATATGTTGAAAATTTATCTGCATTCATAAATTAGGAGGCAATCATTTCCAGATCGTCACCAGTCTGTCTTGTAATGATTGCAATCAGCCCGACTCGGACCTTGATTAGTTGGAGACAGGTTGCAATGACTTCCAATGGTGGTCATGCACATGCTGAGGGTGTTGCAGGCTCAACATCTGGGGGCAACTGCTTGCAATCGGTCACTGAAAACTTAAATGCAAACATGTCAGTCAGTATGACTGACTACAGACCAACTATCAGTAAAAAAACATGAGTAATGAGTGAATGGCCTTAAAGACGGAGCTTTAGGTTTAGTGTTTGCATACATTCTTCTCTTTACTATGTTTTGCCATGTTAAAAAAGGAGCTGCATTGGCTGGGCAAGAAGGATATCGTCCAGTATAGCGTCACAGCACAGTAAGTTCAACAAAGAAAGCTTTTTGTTTCAATTTATCACACTGACATTTAAAAAGCATATCATTTGAATGTGCTTCCTCTCGGGCAACATCCGTAGCTCTCTTGATCAAACAGACAGGAAGGTAATGCCTTTTGTTAGCGCTGCTGAATGACACTGACGCTGCCAGGAGTAATTACGGGTAATTGGCAGGACAATGAGGTGATGACAGCTGTGGAGTCGTTGCAACATAAGGGCAGGGATGGGCCCAACCCTCAATATGGGCAGTACTCTTACCTCACTCCCCACCACTGTCATGACTGACTGGGCACAATTAAGGCACACAATAACCTTTTTGTGGAACCCCGTCCGGTCCATATCAACATCACATCTGAAGGAGGGAATTGATTTTTTTTCCACACCACACTTTTTCTGTGTGTTGCCCTAGAGAAGCATTTATTTTAATCAAAGAAAAGAAAGACAAATAAATGTATTCACGAAAGGGTTTATAGGTCTGCAGGAACCTCAATCAAAATAAACCTTTGAGAGGTGTAAGAAAATACTTGGAGGACAGAGGCCTGGCTTTAATGATGATAGCCAGAATGAGGACGTATTGCATGGCTCTTAAACACTGTATTAGTTATTCTTTTCATTTTGTGTGACAGCTTGTTTCTGTGGTAGCAAAGGTTTAAAAAAGAAAAAGCAGAAAGAAACCGACAGTTAATTCACTTGTCGTTCTTGGCACCGGTGGACCTTCCTTCCTCTCCACCCTCAAGTCAAATGAGGGATTTGGTGGTTAAGAAAAAAATGGAATTGGTTGTTGTTGGGAATTTCCTGTCAAATTTGCTGAGTGCTTCTTTTGCTCAGCAACACATTAACCTCTGTTTGCCTGTGGGAAGAACCGAGCCCAAAGCCCTTTCAAACTAAAGACGGACCCAGTGCCTGGGAAAGTAATCCTATTTATTCCATTTTCTTTTCTTTTTTTCCAGCTGGAGGAGGTTCCCTGTTCACACTTGAGTCATGTTCTGAGTCATTTAGTGTTGAAGCTGGGGCAGATGGATGGGTCAACATAGCATTTAGATTAGAGATTACTGTTTGTTTCCCTTGTGTCAGCATTTCTGTACAGATATGCAAAAAGTTAGATTTTTATTATGTAGCTAATGAGAAAGTGGCTTTTCAGCCTTGTTTTGATTATAAATGAAGCCCCAGAAGTAAATTAACAGCAATCTCAACTTCACTTCAACTGAGCATTTTAACAATAGCAGCCATACTGAAAGCAGTCAGGAGGTGCACACATAGATTACCTTGAGTGATGGATCATCCAAATTTAGGGGTTGAGATTATAATTTTGTAATAAACTTCTTAAAGTTATACTTCTGTCATTCCAGTAAAAAAAAAAAAAAAAAAAAATGAAAATTTTCTTTTCTTCTTTCTAGCAGAAGCATCAGAGTTAGTCTCCAATGTGAGAGAGCTTTAATTTTTCTAACTTGAAAATGAACCGATAAACATATCAACCAGAATATGTCACTGTTAAGTTAAACATTTAATCTTCATTGCAGTTTTTAAAGGGACTTATTTCTATTACACTTATTAAATCATAGTATTTAAATATGGGTCAGCAACTGTTTCCAAATTTATAATTCTAATTTCTTGGTCCAGTGTGGTAAACCTTCACCTGATATACTTTTTTCCAGAGTAAACAAATCAATAAATTGTTGCTATAAAAGTAACAGGATGGACAGAGAGTGGCTAACTATGGCACACAAATTGTAACCGGTTTGTTGTGGTGAAGAAAGACACAGTGAGCATTGAGAGACAAAAAAAGAGCAATAGCGATACAGAGTCATGAGACATTAAACGGACTAATACTGAAACTAATACACACAGAAATGTCAGCCTATTGAGAACAAAAATGGTAATATCCCTGCACAAACCATTCTTGTTATCAATCTAATAAAAGTACGTATTTTAAATCTGGGCTGTTTATTGAGACTTTGTGTGTTACCCAATGGCATGGCAATGAACTTTGGTGGGACAAAGCCCCCATTGAACTTTTCCCTCATAGATAAAACTTAAAGTGAATCAGTGGCTTAATATGAAGATAGATAGGGGAGAAAGAAAATACAGTTTTGCTTTTTATTTTTGCAGAGGTCAACAAAGTTTAGAAACAGTCTTTTGCAGGAGGGAAAACCACCACTGTAATGATAAATGATAAAATACCGTATTAAAAAATATATTCAACAAAGAGGTGTACAGAGGCTGCTCTTGAGTGCAAAAGAAAGAAGTATTAAAGGTTACTTTTACTCATTTAAAAATCACATAGGCTTGATTTGCAATAGAAAGATGGTGTTACTTTCAAAGTGTGCATATAATAAACGGTCCAACGCATTAATTTACCTCCTTCCTACAGTCGTAGTTTAAGTGCGTATAAAAGAATTTAACAGCTGCTAAAAGCGTTCACTTCTCTGTTGTTACGGCACCTTGTCATAGACGTCCAACAGCAACATTGCCAAGATAGACTGATCATCGATCATCGTGCGTGAGGTGATAAGATTCGATAACCTGCCATTGAACTTAGTTTTGGTCAAAATGTATACAAACTGTAAATGCCAATACCCTAAAACCTTCTGACACGGTGTGAGAATGTTACCTTTCGTACATTTAACACATCAATTTAAGTAAAACAGGCCTTTTTGAAAGGTGGGACTCATATGGATACATCAGTAGCTGTCTTAATTTGACTATCATCCCTCAGGGGAACACATCACTGCCTTGGAGGCAGATGGACAACATCATTGTGAGTGTGTGTGTTTATGCCAGACACTAAAGGGCAGACTGGTGGCAGAGTGTTATCTCTTCCATCAGTGCTTGTGTCTCGTCAGTGCAGGATGACGAACTGAAAGGTCGCAGCGTGTCGCCAGTGAAATGTCACCAGGCCGTTCCCGTCCCGTTCACCCTATGTCTGTCATGTAGCGTCACTGTGAACAACAGGCTCCCGTGTTGCTGCTGAGGGACATTAAAACATCAAACATCCTGGTGACCTGATCGTGGACAAAGCTCCTGTTTATGTAATGTGGTGGCATGCAAGGGAATTTGAAATCGCTGTGACTCAGCAAACAAGACTGAAGCAAATAAAAAGCACTGTAACTGAGCTCTTTTATTAGCACACTTTGTTTACTGAAGTTGGCGCCTGGATAGTACACAAAAAGCTCTTTTGTTTGACTTGACTTTTTTCTCCTGTGACCAGCGTACAATACACATTTTTGGGGTGAAGGAGAATGAAAACAGGGAATGAATAGGGGGCCTGTGGAGAGTTGTGTCAGAATGTGCTGATGATAAGCTTGGCATGGCTAATATTGAGCGTGCAGAGACAGAGCGTAGCTATCTGTGCTGTGCATTTTGGAGTCGTCTGTGGGAAAGAGACAGGCCTTAGTGTGGGAAATGGCCTTCTTTTGATACGGTGCTGAAGATCAGCAGTCCACCATTATCTTCGATGGAAAGTTCAGCTTGGTTTGGAGAGGCCAAATGCAGAATGAGGGTTTTTGTCCACTGGTCTGACCCTGTGTCATCCTCATGGACTCAGCTAGTAAGCAGAGCCTTTGAGGATTCTTGATAAATTGGGCAGATAAGTGGTTTGATACAAATCTCCAGCCACGAAATCTGGCTCTATTAGATTGAAAGTGGAATTGATAAATGTGAGCAATGTTGCCGCTCATGAAACCAATCCGCTTGCTGTCTGCCTCGCCCCTCTTGTCTGTCTCTAGTCCTTCTGGCTCCAGGCCTGAGTCACATGGTTGACTGATCAAGTCGGGGTGTTGAAGCGAGCTCAGTGGGTGAAATGCAGGAGCTCTGATGGGCTGCTGCTAGGGCTGAAATCAGTCTTAGTAGGCCAAGCGCTCTCTGTGGCACGCAGAGGAACACAAACGCACTTTTCTACCCTCCTCCCGCTTCCCTCTGACCTCCGTCAGGCTTGGCCATGGAGTTCAGCATGCCCACGGGTTCACCTCTCTCCTTGCGCGCCAGCATGGGCGGAATGAAAAACAAAAGGGATGTCTTGATTTCATGACTGCAATCTAAGAACCGCATATATATTTTTAAAATTTATCTATCGCACTTGGGTAAAGAAGGCTACTGGTGCTAGCACTGCTAACTTTAGCATGCTAAAATAAGCCAACATGCGCAGTGTCATGCATGGTGCAAAGTGCAACACATTTCACCAGTGAAAAACTATTTTAGTATTGATGAATGTGACTGAACATTCATCAATACTAACACATGTTAATACGGTCAAAGCTGAACTTTCTTGCTTCTAAATTATAAAGCTAACTGTTTCACTGTGCAGAGAGGCTGTTCCTCTGTCACTGTGAATAAGTGTAAGTTGTATTTAGTGTAGTTTCCTGCAGTTGACAGCAAACGTTGCATAGCATGCGGGAAGCTAACAGCAGCATGTTAGCAGTTTGCAGGTATTTCACACCTGCTACACCAACAGCTCGTGTTTGGGTGCTTGCAAATGTTTTTTACTTAAAGACAAACTGTGGTGAACGTGACCTCTGACATGACTGAAAAGATCTGACATCAGGGAAATGTCTCCCTCTTGCTCGCTATGCAGCTTCTTTATCCAAGAAGCTAAAAGGACCTTGGATCAGAGTAACACTGGTTGGTATGCTTTTGTCAGTTTTGGTAACATTTGTTTTGTTGTTGTATTTATCCTGTGCTACGTTTAATGTGTTATTTCACTAATACTAATACAAATACAGTAAATGTATATTCTTGGATTTATCTATTTATTTTTGTTACATGGTTTTGATTTTGTTACATGGTTACAAAATCAGGAAGGCTGTTTAAGTCATAGCTGATAGTTCCTTACGTAGAAAGAATAATTTCTGATTTTTTCCATGGGCAGGAAAACCAATTATTTCTGAAACACTGGTGTTGGATTCATACTCAGTCTGCAGATACTGCATGAACTGTAACCTAATGTATATTATTTTTATCAGTATTGATCATATTTAGACTCTGTTCAGCTCTCCTTCAAAGTAGTCAGAGATCAGATACACTTACAGGAGCTGTCACATCTGACACATCTGACACCTCCAGCAATGGAAATCCTTCACTAGCAATCAGGTTACTTCAACAACACCTGCAGGAGTTTGGAAGAGAGGAAGGGTGAAGGAAACAGGAAACAAGGAATAGAGAGAGAGGGGGAAAAGGGCGAATTCTCAGGCTGCCCTTTCCCCATCCTCCCCCACCTCACCACCCAAACCCAGGCTCATTAACTCAATTCATAATCGACCCTTTCTGTCCCTCTCCCCTCCTCTCACCCCTACTGGCCAGGGGAGGTAGATGTGGAGGGGGAGAGGTAGCTGAGCTCATTAGGGCAAGGATCATCGCTCTTAAAATGCCCGCCGCTGCAAAGTAAAAACATCCTCACCAAAAGCACGCTTAATTTTCCACAGTTTCGTGTCAAAAGAATGGCCTGACAGTCGGTGGACTGTTTTCTCTGTCTTGCTGACGTCTTTCAATTTTCCTTTCGCTTCCTCCTTTTTTCCCCTCTTGGCCGTCCAGGCAGCTTGAAGCAGAACCGCTAAATGGGGATAATTGGAGTGGGGAAAGTGGCCGGCCCTTGTCTGACCAATCTTCTCACACAACAATCAGCAGATTGTTCCCAGTGACACAACAACCTTCTAGTGTAGATTTGGACCGTAATTAGCAAGCAGCTACCGACATGCATGTCAGATATGGTTATACATAGCGAATCGATTGAATCTTCCCTCCCCTCGCTGTTTTTGCAACAACCCAGCCTTTTCATACTTCTGTTTTTTCTGTTCCAAGCTGCAGCGGGTGCACTCATGGAGCGTTAGATCGGTGTTGTGAGGAGGTTTGTTTGCTGTCTCTGGAGATGAGACGAATAGTCAGTTGGAGGGGCCCCGTTTTTTTTTGTGCCTGACTGGATGCTGGTTAACCATCTAATGAGGGCAGAGTGAACGTATCCACAGAGCCAGAACAGCAGGAGCTCACGCTGTCTGTCCCCCCCTCCCTGCATACGGTCCTAACACACACACACACATACACACAAGGATGAACTTTTTCTGACACTTGCTTCATGTACACTCAAACATACACAGAGTTAGGGGCTGTTTGTCTTGCTTTTAAAGTCTAAATTCTCTGTTTCTTTTGCTTACTCATGTGAAAATAATCTTTGCCATGATTGCTGATTAGACACACACACACGCACACACACATCCACATTGTCTGAAGGGTTCACAGAGTGCTCACAGTTGCTTGGTGCTGTTTGTTTACTGTGCAGGCAACATCCAATACTGTGGACCAGATAAAAATGCTATTTCTCTGCTAATTGTTTTTGCAGGCTCAAAAGTCTTCATACAACAATTGCTGGTGTTTGTTTCATTCAACTGGTTTCCACGCTAATCCAAACAACATGATCATGAGCCGGATGAGCTAGCATGTCACTGACATTGGCAAACAACAGAGCTACAGTTTAGATTGAGTTAGCTCTTTGATTATGTCCTGGATCAAGCTGTCTGACAAAAATACTAAATGCACTGCTATTTAAAATGAAATAAAGGAAATACACTGTGAATGTCTTTAGTCTGCAGAACTTTAGATTTCTGGGTTGCAAACATATAACTTTAACCTTCATTAGTGACAAACTCTAGCATTGTTCAAACATGGGCCTTACCTAACCTTCTCACAAAGAGGAAGAAACTTTTTCCTCATCCTTTTGTCACATAAGGCAACCTGCCTTGGAGAAACTAACCTCTACATTACCACCTTCTTCTTTGGAAAAAGTTAGTACACTGTCTAAGATGTCAATGCAAACAAACTGTAATGGAAAACAATTTAAAACCTGAAATCAGTAGGGCAACATATCAAGTTTTACGACGTAGGCAAATGTTTGCAGGAACTGGGTTAATATTGGCCGCATGTATTGATCCCAAACCTGTATACTGTATGTCATTCAGCATTAGCGGCACTTTTACTGATGGAGATTATCATTTATGCATCTCTATGCTATAACGGATGCTGGCTTTTGAACTGTGAAGTGATATCATGCTGCATTATTTCTGAGTTCTAAATTTTTAGAAATGTCAGTTCAGTACAGCATATTTTTAAACATCCCATCAACCTGTTTGAAATGAGTTTGGGCTCAAAGAAGGTGGTCGTAGCTGACGTTTTTGCAAAGTGGACATGTTCCACACTAGAATGTGTTCTGCACTAGAAACCAGATGACAGCTTCTAGACAATCAGAAAAGCAGATCTGCAACAAAGTAAAGAGTAAAAGTAAGACAGCAACCTCCTGCAACTCTTAAGGAGAGTTCCCCTGATATTGTGCACTCTCACAGCCTCTCGTGAAGCGACTGCACAATCGTTTTTTTCGTACCATATTTTCCACTGTTTTCCTTAGAATGACTATAACATCAGATACCAAGCAAGCTGACCAGCAAATCTCAGACACATACCTGGGACTGATAACTATCATTACTCAGTCTCAAGTGGTAAATGCTACTCCTTACTGAAATCTATGAGATTACTATAACATGTTACAGAAAAATAGATTAGTGCTAAAATGCAACCTAATCCGCTTAATCACAGCTGACCAATAAGCAGCTTTTAGTAATCAGCATTTACTCATGAGTTCATAAAATGAACCAAACCTACACATACAGACTTTCTCCTGAGAATCAACACTTTTACATACTCCTGTTTTATTTTCCCAAAATTCACTAACAACCTTTAATTTTGCCATCGACAGGCACCAGCACTTATTTCTCAGTGTGTGCTGTTATCATACTGCTGGTGCCACTATTTATGCTATTTTACTAACTTTTAGAAGACACAAGGTTCATTCTACCAGAGTAAAGACATAAATAGTGGTTGTTTGGGACATTCCTAATGCACTAAGCATTCTGACCAAATGGATAAGTCAAAAAGGTCACATGGGGCCATAAACCTGGAGTCATCACTTCATGATATTTAGAAGACATCTTTTATCATCATATGTCACAGAGACAGAGAGCAGACATGGCTGACTGCTAGATAACCATCAGTGGGTGTAAGCAATACCACTGAGCGCAGAGTACTGAGTCTCATGGCTAGGTCATCCTCATGGCCTGCACGTGATGACAAACAAGTTGTCTGATGGCCTTGAAGTGAGATGTGAAAAATACCTCAGACCTATTCCCGTCGAGAATTATTTGTACAAACTAAATGGAGAAACTATGGAAATAACTGGCCTCAAAGTAAGAGCGCACAACCGCAGTGTGTGTTTTGGATCTGTCGTCTGCGCTTACGTTTGAGTAAATGAAATTAGCAATGTGTGTCGCAGGTGATGTGAGGTCAGTGTTGCATTTGTGTATTTATATATGTGTGAATATGTGCGTGTTTGTTTTGAATTTCAAGAGGTAAGCGGGTGGAAGTCAAACTACCAAAGGGTTAGTCGGCGCAGGAAGTTTGATGTGAAAATCAAACATCCCATTAAGTTGTCAGAGGCAGCCAAGAGCAATAACACTGCAGATGGGCCTCCTCGTGCACTACAGGCAGATGGACGCAAGGATGGACACAGTCACAGCAATGTAGCTTTGCACACAAGTCACAAATCTGAAAAATCACACTGTCTAATCTAGACAAACTGGCTCTGATATTTCTGACAGTGTAGACTTAAATACAAAGTTTAACTCGTGCTCTTTTCAGCTTAACACGTGTTTTATGATGAAGAACCTTGTCGGCTGCCTGCAGACTGAACTTTATTAGACTGGACTCATGCAGGATTTATGGTCCTGCGTTGGTGCCTGTTTGCACAGGTCTTTGATTATGCATAGAGAGGGAGTGTGCGAATTCAGAAAGGCCAAGAAAGCAGAAGAAACATGAAAAAAAACATCAAAGATTAAAAAAAAAAACTGCAGCTTTCATTGTCTTTAACATCGCGTTTCACTTCACTACAAAGAAGTTCTTTCTTGTCATTGCTTTGGCATTTACTACATTTACTACAACTCTGACATGTAAATATTGTCTGCTAACTGCAAACTATTGTTGGGGTTGTGATTTAAAAAAGAGAGATATATTAGCAAATTACTTTTTCTTGTCTCAAAAGTAGCTTCCTGTTAACACCACTGTTACACCATTATTTACCAGCTAGCCCAACTTCAGTAACCCTGCAAGCGTCGCTGCTGGTTAGTTTTCTGTCTTCATTTATGTCAGAAGTGATAGCAGGGCTGTACATCCCTCAGTCAGCAGGGTGCAACATGCTAGCAGGCAGGGCATACATGGAACGCCATAACCAAGTGGCTGACAGAGTATACAGGAACATCTGTGCTGGGTATGGCATGGAAGCCTGGAGGTCAAAATGGGAGACGCCTCCTAAGGTGGTTGAGAATGACCGAGCTAGGATCGTGTGGGACTTCCAGATACAGACAGACAAAATAGTGGTGGCTAACCAACCGGACATAGTAGTGGTGGACAAGCTGAGGAAGACGACCGTATTGAAAGACGTAGCGATACTGAATGACAGCAACATCAGGAAAAAGAACAGGAGAAGTGGAAGAAGTACCAAGGGCTCAGAGAAGAGCTCGAGAAGATGTGGAGGGTGAAGGTAACTGTGGTCCCAGTGGCAATCGGAGGACTCGGTGCAGTGACTCCAAAGCTAGGCGAGTGGCTCCAGCAGATCCCAGGAACACCATCCGAGATCTATGTTCAGAAGAGCGCAGTCCTAGGAACAGCTAAGATCCCAGGCCTCCGGTATATGGAATCTAGCAAGCTAACTCCTACTAACGTCTAACTCTGTTCAAGATCATAAATCCTGTTTTTCATGGATGCCTGGATGTCAAACTTTATATTTACACCTGGTATAGCAGCCACAATGATAAGAAGATGAAATAAATTAGATAATAATTTAGATAGGAAATTTACATCTAGTTTGTTTGTTTTATTTTATTTTTTACCTCATTCAGTCGAAGGACTTTATGCAGTAGTGGTGCGTCCGTTACCCAAATCACTACTTCTCCTAGAGTATTGTCCAGTAATAAGTAACCCCTGCACACAATCACCTAGCCTCCTGGAGTTTTCAGTGGATTTTAATTCTCATTAGTTTAGATCCTTTTCTCAACCTGTTGCATGTATAGTTAAAGATGCTATGCAGACTGAAAAAACAAAATGAGAAACCCGTAATGAAATCTTGCCTAAAAACACTTCTAAAGTTCATAAACTCTATAGAGCGCCTTTAAGAAAATCTTTGGAAAACGAGTGATGTATTGTGATAAGGAAAACAATGCTCTTCTTCCCTGCTGCTCTTCTTCAAGTGTATTAAAGAAGATATTTAGGAAGAAAGAAGGGATAAACTGGTGATCACAGGCAAATCCACATTAAATCTACCAAATTGGCTGATTAAAAATAAAAATCTCTTCCAACCTCCAACCCTCTTCATACCTGACACCTCTGGGGCTTCGGTCACTCCCTGCCAGAGAGGCTGATGAGAGTCAAGCCCAGTGGTGGGCAGGGTGAGCCAGAACACTTGCGGGGTCAATATCACATGTGACCGGGGTTTTGTATTTAATGAGAACTGCTGTCACTTTGCGTCAGGTCAGTCAGAGGAGAAAGAAAGAGAGAAGAAATAAATAGGCAGAGAAAGAGGATGCAGATGGATAGAGAGCTTCAGAAGAATACTTCAGACATGACATCAGCGATGTAGGGGACATCACACTATACGAAACTGTCCTCCAAAGTTAAAACAAACACCAATGTGACACTTATAATCCCACCTCTTTCTTTGTGTGCCTCTCCTTGAGGCTCTCCTCCACCAACATTCCCCTGATACTCTAAAACCTCCCGCCCCACCCAGCTCTCTCTTCCCAGAGGCCTGGACCCTCATTAGGTCATGTGTACTCAATCCTGTTGTTCCTGCGTCCTGTAATTTCTACTGTTATGGGAACAAAGAGAGGCACAAAGCACATCGCAGCCCCGGGTCCTTGCACTCAACCTCATTCGCTTATTACTGTCTCCACAGAAACTCTCTCCTCATCACCTCCAGGCAACCCCTCCTACTGTGTGGACAGACAAATAGAATTTCTATAGCACTTTACATGTGACAGGTAAGTGCGTGTGTTGTTGTGTACGGGAAAATCTTCTGATACCGTGTGATTTTTCTATTTCCCCAGTGCATGTGGCCCACGTGACCATCTGTATATGTGTATGAAAAGGAGCGTGTGGCATTAAGTGTGATATTCTGAGACCTTTTCCTGTCTGAACTCTTGACAACGGGTCATTAATGGCGGACGCAGAAATATGAGGGTGTGGATCAGGTTT
Organism: Simochromis diagramma; assembly: GCF_900408965.1. Taxonomy (NCBI): domain Eukaryota; kingdom Metazoa; phylum Chordata; class Actinopteri; order Cichliformes; family Cichlidae; genus Simochromis; species Simochromis diagramma. Next base: position 760,902 of record NW_024387503.1, on the reverse strand, counting down.
CTTGACACTGGCAGTGCTCCAGACGGCAATATTGGAATGAAGAGGGATTTTGAGTGAAAAATATTCACTTAGTGGATCAGCAAACACAGCAAGTCCATTATTTTTGATTAATCTGGCCACTGGTATTTACAGTGTCAGAGACTTATGATGAGTGTGTATGTTTTACATATTAAGCTCAGAGCTGCCTCACTGTTTCTTCTTTGTAAAGTCTGGGAGAGCTGTTTTTCCTCTCAAGCATCACTGTGTCTGTGGTTTCTGAACAGGGAACCATGCTTTTTGAAGCTGAGACTCTTGAAGGCTGTAATTTCTCTTTTTTTGTGCCCCCCTGTGATCTCTGTGAAGGGAGGCCTTTGCGGTTTCTTTTTTAACCAGTTTGGAGACTAAATATTGCATTTTGGGTTTTAAAAAATATATATACACTTTAAAAAGCTCACTGACTGATTGCCTGTAGGTGTTGTTGTTCTAGAAGCACACCTTTAACTGTGCACTTTCTGTAGCGTGACATGAATGGATGTTCAGAGACAGGCACTCAGAAGAAAGGGCTCCCTCTGCTGAGCTCTACGTCCATAGCTCCCTCAAGCCCCCCTCAACCACACTCACCTGAACTTACTGTCTGTACTAAGCTCTTTCTCCTGCATCGCCACTTCCATTCATCATCATCAGTTAGCTAATTGCTGCTTTCTTCTTCATGCAGAGTTCGCAAGCAACCAAATGGCTCAGTATGTATATTCCAAAAAGAGTAAAAAAAAAGAAAAGAAAAGTAAATGATCTATATAAATGATTTTAATGTCATGAGCATGAGTGACCAATTCCTTTCCAAATGCCTTCAAGTTGTGAAACTGTAGTTAAAAACACTGGAACACAAGACCCAGAGTTTCAGTATTTGAATTCCTCTCTAGTGTTCAAAACTTTGAAATTATTAAAATGTAAGAATCAGCACATATCTTTAACATAATGTACATATATATATTTAACAAAATGTATGGGTTTTCCATGAGCTCAAGCTTTCACTCCATTTAAACCTGGAACAACAAAGGAGGAATCCCCACATTTTTTAGCCCGGGAGATAACCCTGGGTCAGGCTTACCTGCAGCACATGGGATAAAGGTGGGATTAGGGCAGAGCTCAGGCTGTAGGGATGGTGTTTGTTTTTTTTCTCTTTAAAATGTGTATTGTGATGGGAGCACAGTCCCTTCATGCTTGCTCTGGTCCTTCTAATGTATTTTAGGAACCATTCCCATTTTAATAGCATGTTCTGTTCTTATTCAAACAGTAGAATCACATGATTCTGTTTCCTGCTGTGTATTAACTGTGGCTAACTTTTGATATCAATATCCTTAAAGATCAGACAACTCTTATGCACGCAAACTAAAAAAGTCAAAATGTAAATGTGAAACTGTTTCAAGAGACACTTTGATTGTTTTTGTCTTTTACTTTTACTGCCGTGTAAAGCGATGCTACTTAAAACAATGCCAACACACTTGCTACCCAATGCCTCTTTAGCATAAGCAATGAATTTGTTTTCATTTTTAATGAGCTGTTTACTCTGTTGTTTACTCCTCCACCAATATTCTGTCCAACATTTCATTCATGTTACTAAAGTGAAGGGGGGGAAAAAGAGACATCTGTGCTAACTGGTTAACACTGCCTGTTAGCAAGTTGTTACAGCAAGCTTGTTTGCATAAAAGAATTACTCCAAAGATGTATTTGTATAACTGAATCAATCAAAATTGTTGCTAGCAGCAACTAAATAAACCCGAACTATCATGCTACAATACTTTTCTCTTTTTCAAACTTTGTCTTTTTACAGGTAACAAGACAACCTGATTTTAGTGCAAGTTTGAGCACTGATAAATCAAAATTACATTTTCCATAACTAAATTTCACAGTTCTAAAAACGTTTGTGTGTTTTTGTGTGTGTGCATCTTATATAGTGCTTTTCTACTCTACCTGAGGACTCAAAGCACTTCATTCCCCATTCACTATCAAAGCACATTTTTATATGCTTAAATGCTTTCTATCTAACATTCACAGCAACTTTGCTGTTATCATCTTACCCAGTGATATTTGGCAGTTAGTAGATGACCTGTTCTACGCTGTAAGATACAGCCACATCACCATCAAGCAGAAAGTAAAACTCTAATATTAAAAACGTCATTTTTAAGTCATCATTAATTTTTCACTTAATGTAATGCTGATTGATTTCATCGAGCCCAAGTTTACATGGAAACTGCATTGAAAAGAGATGCAGTCTCACATGGAGAATGATTCTCTTGCTTTGATCAATCACTGCTAACCACCAAGCCCCTATAAAAGCACAGTAAACACAGTATATTGATTAGCACAAGTAACCATGTAATTCAATCTAGCTTCTTTATTATGCAAATGCAGCGCTCTTTAGTGTGTTTCCTTAAAACTAACTTGTTTAAAAATCACCACCTCCTAGTCCAAAATGACCAGCGCACATTCACTCAGCTAACTTTCACACCAGCACAGCATCATCGCAGTGCTCTGGATTAGACCTAAGAGTGAGAGAGAATGTGAGTACAGACTTAGTGAGGCAGACAGTAGAGCAACTGTGTGTTTGTGTGCAGCAGGGAGTGCAGGATGGGTATCAGCACATCAAGCTGTGAGGTTGGTCTGCCGGCTGTCTGCCATGACAGAGACGAGCGGCCTGTACGGACTCGCCCTGTAGTCCCCAAATGAGCTGAGCTACACTCGCTATTATCTCCCAGAGGAATGCCACCCAGCTCAGAAGAAGACACTGCAATTTGAGTAAAACAAAAAACAACAAAACATGTACACAACCCAGAGATATTTTAGAATAAGAGAAGTAAAAGTTACTTGTAGATTATCTATTCATCTGCTGTTACATTAAAGGATTTGAGGTGAATCTGTTATATGGGTTGTTGTGAAAAATAATCTTAAAATGTTCCAAAAAGGAAAAGCTTTTAAACTTTGGTAATGAAGAAAAGTTGTCTTATTGGTAAGGAAAAATGCATTGGAACCACAACCTCTGACTGTACTACTCCACTGGACTGAAACTGACTTTTTAATTTGGCTCATAAAGTTGAAATTTTGATTTTTTTTTCATAAATGGAAATATGTGCAGAAAATAGAGAAACACTGTTCATAGATTCACATCAAAAGATCTTTTTTTGTGTCCCACATCATGACACAGCAGAACAGGAGAACACTGGGAGGTGGGGGCAGAGAGACGGTGAAAGCAGATGAAAAGAGTAAAAGAGATCCGTGTAATTTAGATGTGATGTATTTTTAATGATGCTGCAGTCATACAGGGGTTAGAGAGCAGGCTGATCTGAAGAGGAGCGAATTGGGGAGGAGCGGAGACGAGGCAGTCAGGCCGCTATTGATCAAAGGGCTGCTGGAGGTAAGCTGGCACCATGAGTGGGCCGGGGGACTCACACCGTTGTACAGTACAGAGGCTGAGACGGGAGAGCAAGAAGTATGAGCTTCACCTGAGGCTCAGCTGGCACAGCAGTCATTTATATAGTTTAGGAACAGCAGAGGTGCAATATTTAAAAATAAAAGACATGAGCTGTGTTGAAGTAATAACTTTGAACAACACAATTATAATGCATGCTTTAAAAAAGACATTGCAACATGCAAACAATTCTCACTTTCTCTCTCATTCTTAAATGAGAAGAAAAAAAGATTTTATGAAAGAAGTTTTATGATTTCTTAAAGGGAAAACAGTCACTGCAACATATGGTGCAAAACAGCTTAGAAAGAGTTTCATGCAAAGACACAAAAGGTGTAAAACTTGCTTAAGTTTCAAGATTCACACATAAAGGCAAGTGTATTAGTAGATATATGTAATACCAAAATCATCTTTTTAGGTGGTTTCCACTTTATGCAACATTAGGACATTAGCGAAAAGCTGTCAGAGCGACCTGATAGCCAAGTGTTTAGGTGCATCCAATGTGGGCACATGAACAGAAAGTCACATGTTGTGTTGTTACATGTGTAGCCCCCAGCTACACACGTCGTTCTCCTGATCTCATGTCTCTACTTCTTGTCTTGAATGTTGAAGAAAGACTTAAAGTGTCATACTCCTGTAGAAGCTGTATCTCTGGTGTGATTACGACTTTTATCAGGGCTCCACTGATGACGTCTAACAGCGTGTCAGCACAGCAACAACGGCCTGTGTACTGAGGACAGTTGCACTAAAGCACCTTAGGGTGAATTCTTGGCTCCAGGGAGGGGTGTCACATCCTCCTTTAATCATTAAAGAAGCAGGAAGACCACCTCCCAACCTGACCCCCACCTATCATCCACTATTACCATTTTAAACCCCCCTGACCCGTCTCTGCCTGTAGCCCCCAGCTACACATGCTCCTGAGCTAATCATCCCAGCCATTCTCCCACCAGTGGAGACAGACCAGTGGCTCCACACAGTGCCTGATAATCAATGTCTGCCCCTCAGCACCCTGAGGCCCAGGCCTGCCTCTTTGGCTCCTATAAAGATGCCTGGTACACACACACACACACACACACACACACACACACACACACACACACACACACAAACACAAACATTTACACAAAAAATGTAGTTGCAGACATAAAGGATACATGCATGTGTACGCACACTTTAGTATGCATATAATAAGTACATTCAGATGTACACACTTGCACACTGGTCCCTTGATCCAAGTAGGAAGGGTGCATTAATGCGGCCCGCTCCCTGCATGTCTCCACCCCTCCTTTCACTGTACAGACACAGACATTGACTGCTGGATCACAACCCCTTTACCTGAGTCAATAAAGTCCCTGCATAAAATTGATTTGGCAGGGGCAAAGAGTGGAAGTGGGGATGGGGTGGTGGTGGTGGTGGTGAGCAACAGGACTCTGAAATCCATAGATGGATTTTTGACTCTCCGTAGCTGGCGCTGTCAATCATCCCCCCTTCCCTGCTCAGAAACGGGAGACAGAAAGTGACTTAACTGGGAGAGGGAGCAGACAGCGTTATCGCCAGCATGCTGATTACACAGAGCGTCTGGCTTCTGCACAGTAAAAATACAGATGAAGAAGAAAATATGATACAACAGAGAACAGAGTCAGCTTATTTCTGTTTTCTCTTGTTTGTCTCCTAACAAATTATTCTTTTCTTTCTTTCTTTTTAAAATTTTGGCTGCCTGTAACACTTAGCTGTAGTTTCAGTGATATCAGATATGGGTTCCCCCATAAGCACTGCAACGGAAACTGGCCCTAATGAGAGCGCTGAGTGAAGGGAACAAGGTAAGGAAAAGTCAACCATCAGACCTAAACGACCCCCTCGCCCCTCACACACACAGCCTTTTTCACAGCTCTGAAAACATTGTTGGGGCAATTTGGGGAAAACTGAAAGGTGGTTTGCACTTTCACCAAAACTAACAAGCCTTCTGAGTTACTGTTGATGAATGTTTCAAGAACTTTGCCCTGTTTATACGTTTTGTATTGCAGTAATATGAGTAATCCTCGAGCTGTGTTCAATAAATGATGCAGATTTTTCTGAGTGGCGTTTTTTTTCCCTTCACACAAACCAAATTAAGGAGAGAAACAAAATGGGTACAGTGTGAACACAAAGTAGTGCAGTTTTCCCATTTTTAGTGTAAACTAATAAAAAGTTTAATCATGTTGAAGAGCTTTAAAACTTTCCTGACTTGTCTGTAGCAGTTACTCCCACTCCGGGCCCAGCGGTCACAAATCCAGCTGGGTACTGTAGCGGTTAGCAAACCTTTCTCAACCTGCTATTTTCTGCTGTGGATCAACACAAAAAATCATCCCTGCATTGCACAGTTGGTTGTTGGTGGATATAACGTTGCAAGAAAAGTCCAAAAGTATACAAGTATACAGCTCAGGTGGGGGAATCTGTCCATAGGACAACTATCAGTCGTGCACTGCACAAAGTTGACCTTTATGGAAGAGTGGCAAGAAGAAAGCCATTGTTAACAGAAAACCGTTTGCAGTTTGCCACAAGCCATGTGGGGGACACAGCAAACATGTGGGGGACACAGCAAACATGTGGGGGACACAGCAAACATGTGGAAGAAGATGCTCTGGTCAGATGAGACCAAAATGGAACTTTTTGGCCAAAATGCAAAACGCTATGTGTGGCGGAAAACTAACACTGCACATCACTCTGAACACACCATCCCCACTGTCAGATATGGTGGTGGCAGCATCATGCTCTGGGGGTGCTTCTCTTCAGCAGGGACAGGGAAGCTGGTCAGAGTTGATGGGAAGATGGATGGAGCCAAATACAGAGCAATCTTGGAAGAAAACCTCTTGGAGTCTGCAAAAGACTTGAGACTGGGGCGGAGGTTCACCTTCCAGCAGGACAACGACCCTAAACATAAAGCCAGGGCAACAATGGAATGGTTTAAAACAAAACATATCCATGTGTTAGAATGGCCAGTCAAAGTCCAGATCTAAATCCAATCGAGAATCTGTGGCAAGATCTGAAAACTGCTGTTCACAAATGCTGTCCATCTAATCTGACTGAGCTGGAGCTGTTTTGCAAAGAAGAATGGGCAAAGATTTCAGTCTGTAGATGTGCAAAGCTGGTAGAGATATACCCTAAAAGACTGGCAGCTGTAATTGCGGCAAAAGGTGGTTCTGCAAAGTATTGACTCAGGGGGTTGAATAATTATGCACACCCCACTTTTCAGTTATTTATTTGTAAAAAAATGTTTGGAGTCATGTATGATTTTTTTTCCACTTCTCACGTGTACACCACTTTGTGTTGGTCTTTCACGTGGAATTCCAATAAAATTGATTCATGTTTGTGGCTGTAATGTGACAAAATGTGGAAAAGTTCAAGGGGGCCGAATACTTTTGCAAGCCACTGTAACTGTAACGTTGAGAAATAAAAAATATCCATATCATGTCAGTTATAAAATGAAATCAGTCTGTGCTACACATGCAGTACTAGTTAATAGGAAAGGTGTGTGTGCATGTACGTGTGTGTGTGTGTGTGTTTGTTAACAATAAGGAAAATACAAGTGCTCATACTACAAATACTGTCTCCTACACTCACAACAAGGTCCTGTTTTATTAGTGTCGACATAATAGCTCGGTGTATGTACAGTCCACATGCACAGGCGCTCTCTCGCCGCATGTTACAGTGACTTCATGACTGGCGACAGCTTATCTCTCTCCACGGATGGGATCAATAGACTGGCGCTCCAGCTTGTTGACGTGAAACTGCGGAGACCTGCTATCATATTCACAGTAGTCCACCTGCTTTGGGTAAACAAGGGCCATCTCTCTGGGTCTGGACCCTCCCCCTGCTTCCTCCTCCCCATGACAGGAGTCCTGCTAGTTTATATTTATACCCTCATGTAACGGTATAATTTGTGCGCAGAAAAAATGGCATTCATACACAAGCTATCTAGCCATCTTGGAGACAGCCTATTGTGTAAACAGGTTAAACGACATGTTGTCTGGAGGGACCGCGGGCTTGTCCTCTTGTACTAACATATGGTTGTCAGCCTGATGACATCCCTTTGGTTCCCTGTAGAGAAAGGTGTTTGGATGATGTCAGTGCATGAAGGACACGACCCAAAGTGACCGTCATAGTTTTAGTTGGCATAAATTCCAGGAACACTTTGTTTGTTTAATCCCAGTACAGTATTGACACAACTCAGCACAACTGGGACACATTGCGACAGATTTTGTTCAGTACTGGGTAAAAGTCAAACAACCGAACCGCTTTGTTTTTTTATCTGAGACTTTGAAAAAACCAGCATGATCAGGCAGGGAGCAGATGGCAAAATCTTTTTTTTCCCAGTTTGTAAAACTGGAAAAAGAGGATTTATTGTCTTAAAGAATAATAATTCTTTCACAATGTTTGTCTTCCATTAATTAAATCTCCAGAAACTCTATCACTGAGCATATAGAGGTATCAAACCATTAAAATGTTGACTATAACTGTTAAAAGAATGAGTTTAAATACACTTAATTGTTTATCATTTTACACCTCCACCTCCCTAATATGTCAGCAAATCTCACATAATTTGCCATGCTATGACACTATGTGTGTTACTTTGCTAACATGTAAATGGTAAATGGACTGGTTCTTATATAGCGCTTTTCTACTCTGTCCGAGCACTCAAAGCGCTTTATACAGCTAATTCATTCACCCAATCACACAAGCACTTCTAAGCTTAAGTGCTAAGTATCTAACATTCATACACATTCACACTCCGATGGATGCATCGGAGAGCAACATGGGGTTAGCATCTTACCCAATGATATTTGGCATGCAGACTGGAGCAGCCTGGGATGAAACCACCGACCTTCTGGTTAGTGGCTGATCCGCTCTGCCACCTGAGCTACAGCCACCCCAAGGCTTACAGCACCTGGTATTCCCAGGCAGTCTCCCCTCCAAGTACTAACCAAGCCCAGCCCTGGTTAGCTTCCGAGATCAGACGAGGTTGGGCTTGCTCAGGGTGGTATGGCCATAAGCCATGTGTTTAAATGAGACTGGATCGAGATGTTGGTGAGGACAATCAGTGATTAAAGCAGCAGCTTAGTGGTGGTGACTGTGGTGTAGTTTGTTTATAGCCTAATACTGATGATGCTGATGGATTTATTGATTTATTTATTAATACAGTACCAAATCACATCAACAGTTGCCTCAAGGTGCTTTATATTGCAGAAAACAGACAAAACCCCAACAATCATATCAAGACTAATGGGTAGTTTAGTAGCTTTAATAAAGATAAAAGTTCAGGTGCTAGCGTAGGTCATCAGGTTGAGCAGGTGATCCATACACCACGAGGCAACTCAAGTGGCCAGTGGCAACTGAACTCGTCCAGGGCTTTTCTTCTATCTTTCCAGATGATTCAACAATAAAGGCTCAAATGCCCCAAACTAAGTCTGAATAACATTTCAAAATCAAGAGGGTGTGTTGTATATACAATATGAGGAAGAGCTTGATTTCTCTGTTTAAACTACCTTGTAGGCTTTGCTCCATTTAAAAGCTCAAATATTATTATTTATAAATCAATTAGAGTACATTACCACATGCAAACTCATCATCACCACTGTACAAAATTCAGTTTTATGAAAAAGCATCATGCGATAAAAAATCAGTATAAAGCCATGCAAACATCGTTTTTGCTTTTATTTTTGAAACTTGTCTAAAATCTCAACACCTCCCAGCGTGTCGACCTAAATCCAGCCCAATCCCAAACCCTTTGAGTAAAGTGAGAAGCCTTGCTGAAATCCTGAAAAAAAAAAGCATTATCATCATAATTACTGTAGCTGCACTGAGGAGAGAGGCTCGTCTCGGGTCCTGCGTGCTCGCCTCTCACAATAGGTGGCCACTTTGCTCGTCTGAGAGGGATCCATATCACAGAGGCCATTGTGAGAGTCTGCACAAAAGCCGTAGCGAGTGATACTTCGTTACTCGAGTGCTCGCAGATCACTTTCTTTTGTCCACCTCCACCAGCTGCCATTTTACACCTCTGGAAGAAATTTAATAAAAAAAGAAAATCTTTGACAGTTGACGAGTGAGTTTTACTGTAACCCCTTGACCTGGCTGAACTTACACTGAAGCAGACACGTCTGTTTACAGAGACGTGCACATGCTAACACCCTGTGTAAACACACATAAAAGGAGAAGAGCTCCTCTGTCTATATGCAGAGCATTTAATGACGCTCGCAGATGTCAACCAGAGTTTAACAGTTTGGGTGAGTGCTTACTAATTTATATGAGCACTCTGTGATTATGTTAAGACTTCTTTGACTGTGGATTTGGATGAAGAAACGATTTGGACTGAGGACAAACTCTAAGGATGTTTTGGATTGTTTATCTACTGGATGGCTTTCTTGGCTCTTTTATGTCAAAACAGTCTCTCAGTCCCTTTAAATCTCTCATTTTCTTGCAGAGGCAAAAGTAGAGGCTGATTTTAGGGAGATATAATAATACACTGTACAGTATGCACACCCATGTATACATATATATGATATACAATAGCCTTTGTGCATTCCTCTCTACCAAAATGTTTAGTAACACACCGAGGCTGAAGACAAACCCTTTTTTGAAAGTTAAAGATAAACCAAGACAATGCAAACAAAGGTGTGAACAGTGAAACAGTCACTGGGGGAAACAGATACCAGAGACCTTTTTGTGTTTTCCAATTTTCCAATTTTTTTCTAATTCCCCTCCACCCCCATATTACAATAGATTAAATCACATTACATGCATTGGACTGGATCCCCTTTAGGGAGAATTATTTTCTACTAATCTTACTGTAACCCACACATGGGCAAAATACAGTTCCCACCTTATCTCTTAAGCCAGGGGTGTCCAACTCCAGGCTGCGATGCAGGTTTTAGATCTCACTCTGGGTCAACACACCTAAATCAAACGATTAGTTCATTACCAGGCCTCTGGAGAACTTCAAGACATGTTGAGCAGGTAATTTAGCCAAATAAATCCTCCCTGTCCCCATTTTGCATCATACAAAGACACGACGGGTGAAACCAAAGATCTCAAATTTAGCCTCATTAGACCAAAGCACAGATTTCCACTGGTCTAATGTCCATTCCTTGTGTTTTTTGGCCCAAACAAATTGCTTCTGCTTGTTGCTTTTCCTTAGTTGTGGTTTCTTAGCGGCTATTTGACTCTAAAGGCCTGATTCCCGTAGTCTCCTCTGAACAGTTGATGTAGAGAAGTGTCTGCTACTAGAACTCTGTGTGGCATTTATCTGGGCTCTGATCTGAGGTGTTGCCAACTTGTGATCTCTGAGGCTGGTGACTCAGATGGCCTTAACCTTAAGGGGCAGAGGTGACTCTTGGTCCTTTCCTAGGGTGGTCCTCATATGAGCCAGTTTTGTCATAGCGCTTGATGGTTTTTGCAAATACACTTGGGGACACATTCAAAGTTTTAGCAATTTTCCAGAATGACTGACCTTCAGTTCTTAAAGTAATGATGGGCTGTCAGCTGTGTACCAACCTGACTTCTGCACAACACAACTAATGGTCCCAACCCCATTAAGAAGGCAAGAAACTCCACAAATGAACTCTGACAAGCCACATCTGTGAAGTGAAAACCCTTTCAGGTGACTACATCATGAAGCTCATTGAGAGAAGATCGAGGGTTTGCAGCACTGTCAACAAAGCAAAGGGTGGCTACTTTGAGGAATAAAAAATATAAGACATATTTTGAGTTATTTATTCATTTTTTCTTTGCTACATCAGTGCGCCCCAGGGCAGCTGTGGCTACAATGTAGCTTGCCATCACCAGTGTGTGAATGTGTGTGTGAACGGGTGGATGACTGAATGTAGTGTAAAGCGCTTTGGGGTCCATAGGGACTAAGTAAAGCGCTATACAAATACAGGCCATTTACCATTTTACATAATTGCATATATCTTGTTTCATAATATATGATGTCTTCAGTATGTATCTACAATGTAGAAAGTAGTAGTAGTGCTCTTAATTGTCTTATATTTACACAGGAGCATGAAATGTCTGCTTAATAATGTTTAAACATGACTGTGTTTGGTACTTTTGAGCTTGGATAAAAAACAGCACTCAGCTGTCATATAATGACTCTGTCATATAATCCTCCTGGTTTGGTTTGTCTGTGTTTACACTGATGCAGAGTTGCTCTCACTTAATGTCTCTTTAACCTATCAACTCCTAATTTAGTAACGTACTGTGAGGTCAGCAGCAGTTGTGGTCAGAAACTCGGTGCTTCTCTCGTATAAAAGCTACATTAATGTACATGAAGGGATGTAATTCAGAGTTTAAAGTATTTCTCAAATATCTGAGGAGTCATTCGTCTCAAAATATTTCAGTGTACCTGTGCATGACTCTTCGGTGTAACAGATACTGATAAAACTGATACTACACATTACTCCATTCAGTCTCCGCTGCTACTGCACAACTCCAACACCCTGTGCACCTTCTCTTTCTGCTGAGTGCAGTGCGTTTCTGCAGATTTCGGCCGCTCATCCTACTACCTACCACTTTCTCTCTGAGAAATCAGCAGAAAAAGAGCGAGCGAGATGGGGCAAAAAGAGTAGATCATATTGACAATTATTTCTCTGCGGCTGGCTCCAGGCAAATTAGATTGAATGGGCTGGAAAACAAGTTACATCAATCCAATTAGGTTATGATCAGTGGCTGCTACTGGGCTGCGGAGGCCACAGCACGGGGCCGCTATGCACTGTACTACTGATAGAACGTCGTGGAGAGGAGACGGAGTCTAAGGCGAGAGACAGGCCTGGTGCTAATGTCTGCCCTAACTCAATAGAGAGGCTGCCTTGCTCTCTCTGATTGACCGCTCCATTAAAATTTTCACAGACATGACTACTGTGGATGTGTGTGCACGCACGCGTGTGTATGTGGGATGGTTATCCTTTAGAGATCAGACGTAGCAAATTCATTTTGCAGCCGGGCCTCGCATCAATCTATCTTAATCATTTGAACCCCACATTAAACAAGCAAACTGCAGTGACATTTGCTGCAGCTGTGGCTCTGAATAAGGGCTGCATGTGTGTCTCAGAATGCGCACTATGCATGTTTGGGATTCTGCGCTCAGCTCCCCGTTGGACCGAGTAAAACCCAGGCGCCCTCTGCCCTACTGTCTCTCTCCACCAGATGGGATGGGAATAATGCAGTAATTACAGGAAGCAAGGCTCGACCGCTAAACATTTTTCTAACCAGAGGATCTGTGAGAGGGATTCTGCATTTGGAGAGAGGGAAGAAAAAGGAATGAGAGCAAGCGAGGGAGCCAGGCAGCCGGAAAGGGAGTTTGCCTCTAATTTTCAGTATCTGGATTAAAGATCATCTACCCGTCTGACAGTTTGTATTGTAACAGACTGATGAGCTGTGGGCTTGTGTGTTCATAGATACAGTATAATTGCATGCATGTGGATGCCTTGGAAAAAATAAAGATGGCAGAGATGGAAATCTTGCATTAATCGAGGTCAGTCCTACAGCAGTGAAATCAAAGGTAGCCGTTACATGCAGAGAGTGACCACACGACTGAAGGAATCAACAGGAGTGACCCCCGATCAAGAACAGCTACTGATTCTTAAATGACCACAATGGCAAATGATAACTAGAAAAAGTTATCATGTAAAAATGCTGGGTGAATGCGGAAATCATGTGCCGAAAACAGCTGAAGAAGCTGAACTGTCTGCTGAAAATAGGTGAAGAAGCTGAACTGTCTGCTGAAGATGGCTTTATTTGAAAGGGTACACTGAAGAGTGTCAAGAAAGCAGAGGGCGCAAGAGCGGGGAAGACATGCGCCAACAGCCATGGGTAGGATTTAAACCTGTGCCACCTGCTCTCAGGGCGCCTGCTCATCTCAGTGAGGCAAACCGGTACTCATCCCAGGCAGAGATATATTGAGAGAAAAAATGGTAGTTAGAGTAGTTAAGTAGCAAAGAATAAAGAAACAGGAACTCAATAGGCTGAATGCCTTTGGCATTCACCCAAATAGTAATGCATATCTTGAGTCTGAAGTTGAAAGTGTGCCTTTGTGGCATGTGAATGCCTACGACTTCTGTTTTCCGCCACCTGTATTTGTGGCTGGTCTAATTAGATGGAATAGCATCGTACATCTCAGGCCAGTATATTAAACATTGCGGTTTTCACACACTTGCACCAACTTCTATGTATTTTTAATGGAGGAATTCTAAGTTTATGAGAATGAAAATGTGTGGAAAGATGTAATTATATAGTAATCAACATATATTTATGAGTACAATCATTTGTTTTCCGTTTCATTTTCAGCATCCATTTCTTCTTATTACTCTTAGCTTGTAGAGCTAAGCGTAGCTTTAACATAGTAACTTGAAGTAATCTTTTTCTGTACGACAATCAGTCTCAGATCACTGTGAACAAATTTTTGCCCATTCTCATTTACAATGCTGCTTACGTTCACTGAGATGTGTGGGCTCTGATTTACTCACAGCTCTCCCAGCACCATTACTCCAGTACGGTTGAGGTCTGGAATTTAACCGGACAGTTGAAATCACATGATTCTCTTTGTTTTCTGCCATTCTGTACTAGATTTGCTGCTGTGTTTGGAAACATTCCCATTTGTCTAAAATATTTTGGTACAAAGAGTTCATAGTTGACTCAATGACAACAAGGTGCAGAGGTCATGTGGCTGCAAAAGAAGCCCAAATCATCACCCCTCCACCACCGTGCTTGACAGTTACTATGACATGCTTGTGCTGATATGCTGTGGCTTTGTTTTTGCTGAACATGCAACTGCGCAGACAGCTCCACTTTGGTCGCGTCTGTACAAATAACTTGGTCATTTTCTGACCATTCTGTACTGCCACGAACTTTAAGTGAGGCCTGTAGAGTCTGAGATGTAGCTCCTGGATTTCTTGCAGTTTCTATGAGCATCACACAGTTTGACCTTAGGGTGAATCTCCTGGTATGTCCAGTCCTGTGATTTTGGCTTTTCATTAAGAAAACTGTCAAAATGTCTGCTTTTATAGAGGTTCTCACATCTGCCACAAGGGTGTACTTAGTTTTTGACAGCACTTATATTTTCACATTTATTGATTCATCGTATTTTTTTTTTTTTTACCTTTGTACTGTTGTGCTCTGATGTAACATCAATGTTAAGTAGAAAATATGGCAGTAGAGCCTCTGTCCAGCTCTACACTTTCCTATCCCATCCCCATCACCTCTACCAGCATCCAGCATCACACACACACACCCCAGGTCACACACTTAAAGCTTGCGCTCTTTGACCTGGACCTTGTGTCCAGCATGGCCCTTGGTGTCCCTGTCAGTGCTGCTCCACATGGGTCAGGAAACACTAGTCTACTCCCTCGCTGCTCCCCAATGACCTCTATGGTCCCCGAGGTGGCATTTCCCCTCAGATTAGAGCTAAAAATACCGCGACTGCACTCTGAGCTGCAGCCCCTGGTGATTGTGGCGGAGGGGAGGAAGGAAGCAGCTTTTCCTGCTCTCGTCTGTCCTGGTAAGTTATTTGTCGTCCCTCTCTCTGCCTGTTCCTTCTCTCATACTGTCTCTTCAATTATTTCCACCGCTGTTTTTTTTTCTCTCTCTGTTGGAAAAGGTTTTTTCATACAAGCAAAAAACATGAACCCATTTCACCTCATCCAGGACAGGAACACCCATGACACTGGAAAACTCTTTGAAAGCAGCAGTCCAATAAGTGGCAGTAAACAAGTCCATAAAGGCAGGAGGAGGAGGGGTGGTGGGCTTTAACCTCTGGATCAGAATTGAGTTAATGTGCCATTAATGCCTGGACACACTCATATAAATATGACATTTGCAAGTTCGTTGCCCGGTCCGAAAGAAAAAGCGAAAGGAAAAAAAAGCTGGCGTGCATTAGCATCGGGCTAATGGGTTGCTTTGCTGGGTAAATACTGAGTTTGTGGTCCTGAATTAAAAGATTTCCCTTCTCAAACAGAGTGGCACAGCTCAGTCCCAGGACATGGCTCAACGGGAGAAAACAAAAACCTCCTCCAGTGAGCAAATATGATTAAGAAAGAAAATGAATCATAATTACATGTGCATACTTTTGGGAACTCAATTAGTAGGCAAACATGACAAAAACATCTACTTGTCTGAAAGAAAGGGTTGCTACTGTGATTAGATTATTTGTAACATTTTACATAAAATTTGCGCTCCTTAGATCAAAATCTCAGTTTGGTCTGATGATGCCTGAATAAAGCCTACTGCTAAAAGAAAGACTGAAAATTAATGAAAAGTATTTAAACGGCACTCACTGACATCCTCCATCACCGCCACAACATATCAGTGGACTTCTCATTAATGTTGAAACAGTGCATGCAAGAGCTGTTGAAGTGTGATAAATGCAGGGATTAGTGGCGTGATTTGCCTGACATGTTTACAACAGAGCAGGTGCATGTAATGATAACTCTGTGATTTATACTATTCAGTGTCCACACCCATGCAATCTTAAGTAGTAGCTTTGATCCCCCTTGTGTAACCTGGCAGGACGGCGAGCTCTTTGAACTTTGTGTCACATGGAAATAAAGCCTGCAAGAAAATCGTTCAGCTATTAATACTGATTTATTGTGATTGATTTTATCAACCCTTCCCCACCCTACACCTACAAAAAATGAGCTGAACAGAACAGATAAATCTGTCAATAATACATTTCTTGATTCATTTTTTTTTAAAATGTGGAATTATCCAAAATGAAAGCCTCAGAAACCCTCAGAAATTTCTAAGGAGGTGAGGCCTGACCGTACAAACCAAAGACGGTGGGTGTGATGGTTAAAGTTCTGAGAACATATCAAGAAGAATCAGCTGCTATGGTGTTAATGAAATTAACAACAGCTGCACTAGAGGGGCAGCAATTAGACAACCCCCCAAACAGGAATGGTTTTACAGGTAAACACCACTCAGATTTTTTCCCTCCTCATCTTTTATGTTTTTTGGGTTCTTTTTTACTAGTTTTGGTATCATGAGGGATACCTGGACCCTACAAAAGTTGCATAGGTAGTCCAAATCTTCCAGGATGGCACATCATTACATCCCAGAAGTTCTGCAGTGTCTCCCAGCACAGTCTCAAGAGCATGGAGGAGATTCCAGGAGACAGACAGTTAGAAGGTCCTTAACCAACCAGTAGATGCATTTGCATCATGGGATGAAAATATTAGATGAATATGATGACTAATTTAGCATTTCTGGTGCCAGCTGACTTAAGCCGTGCTCTGGTGTTCCCAGATATTTATTACACTCTAAAATTATTCTAGGTGTCTAAAATTCAACTTCAATCCAGAGTATGTGACATGGAAATATCCATACCCTAAGCTTCTGTGTAACAGTGCTGAGAAAACAGTCACATTCTCGATTCCTAGTGTTCGGAATATAAAGTTTCAAAAGGATGCTTTTGGGTCACATTTGTGTATAAATCATAACAATTATGGTTTGGGTTGCGCTAAGCTGCTCTCCGACTCATTTTCACACGTGACATTTCTCTTTAAGACCTTGTTAATACCTATGACTCATGTTTCCACTTCTTCAAGAAACTGAAAGCTTACTTTGTCGGATGGTGAAAAAGTAACATACAGTAGGCTCTTGTGTGATTTGATTTGTGAGTGCAAAGTGGATTTGTCAGGCCACATAGCAAAGCCAAAAGAGAATGAATTCCAAACTTTAGCATGAACCCGGTTCTTATAACAGAGGCTAGAGTTGAATAAGACTGGATCTTGGACCCTCTGAACTTCAATTATTACTTATTATTTTGCTAGATTTCTACACACTCTGTCACTTCCTTGCTTGCGCTCACTGTTTCCCCATCTCTTGTTCCTCTTTTTCCTTCAGTTTACTTTGTTCCGTCTCTGCATTCGCCACTGCTGTCTCAGCTGTGCCCCATATGATCTCTGTGATAAGTCCATTTTGTAATTTGCAGTGTTTTCAAAGCCATTATTACAGCTTGTTTATATACTGAAGCTGACTCTTGGCCTCACCATGATGGAAGACAATTAGTAGGAAGCCCAGTTTGTGGAGCCCTGTGTGGTACTATTAGGAAACAGAATAACAAATCATGGCAGAGGCAGACGGAGTGGATAATAGCTGGAGTCATGCACACACACACGCACGCACACACACACACACACACACACACACACACACACACACACACACACACAACTTTTTACTTCTTGTATCTCACTGAGGACATTCACTGACATAATTCATTCCTTTGCCCTTTACCCTGACTTTAACATAATAATAATTATAATAATAACATTTAGAATCCATGGATGTCGTAGAAGCATCCCAGACCAGAATAAATATGTTCTGCCCCGTGTAACTGTTTTTGTTTTTATACACAAAACTGAACATAAAACAATCTGCTGGACACGGACAGCAGCATGACTGAGAGGTGACAAGATATCTACTTTAATGTACTGAATATTTTAAGTGGATTTGCAGAAGCTCAAAAAATTCTTTATTATAACATCATTGTAAATGACATGATGGTGTCGAACCCTTTATTTTGAATATGGATGTTACATTTTGTAGATCGGACACAGGCGTGGTTGCTGAGTAGCCCAATGAATTCCTATCTTACGTTAGCTTAAACCTTTATGTAACGTTAGCCATTGTAAACAGTTGTGATAGAAATAATTTCACACTGGAAATGCCAGCAGAGCAACAGCCACAACTGTTCTAGTCACCATCTCCCACATGTAGTTCCTACTTGTTTGAAAAACTGATAGATATACAGTCTTCCTCCAGTTCTGGACCAAGCATTTGACTGCTTGAAGGGTTTCTTTTTGGATTTAAGTTTTCTTATCCAGGAAGTTTTTCTTCTTTTATTTGGCTGTTTTTTGAGCAATTGATGCCTGGTCTAGTACCTGTGTGTTTAGTGTAAACCTTTGTAGAAGACTCGGTCAGACCAGCTGGTATAACTGGCCCCTGCTATCCATTTGTGGGCTGCCGGATGTTCCCCTGCCTTCCATAAGTCCATGTTGTCACCTCAAGGTCTTTTGCATCTGTTTATGTTTGACTGAAATTCTTTTGTTTCTCGTCTGATTTATTTTGAACTCTGTGAAAACTGATAGCAAGCCTTTTCTTTTTTTCATAACATTTATTCATTGCTAATTATGTCATATTGATATAATCCCGAGCAACACTGTACTAAATGACTGAAGCACTGCATTTATGAAAAAGTTACCCCGGTTGCCAAGTATGGTTTGCATCCAGACCCCAGCCTGTGGTTGGGCTGAAGCAATATAAGTACTTTAATTAAGGCTGTGTAGAGAAGGTGGTCTTTCTTTAGATTTATTTTAAATCAAGACTTGGTGTGGTGGTCTGCTTTAACACAGAAAAGGTTTACAGTGATACAGTGATTGCTAAAACAGAGTGGTAATGCTTAAATCATAAATTAAGAGCATTTCCTAATGATAGCAATACAAACTTCTGAGTGAAATTACATTTCACAACATATTTGAAGTTAGATTTTAAGAAAAAGGTTCAGGGACCAAAAGCGTTATGCAGCCACATTAATAACACAACCATGTTTAGCCTGTGGTAAATGGTTTTAGTTTACTACATCAGAATATTGTAGAAATAAGTAGTGATTTTACAATATTTTAAAGCAACTTTTCCCATCTGGACAAGTAGAGAGGAAACATGTTATACTGCTGAGCTGTCAGTGTTTACTCACTTAGATTTTCACATTGGCCTTCTTTGGATTAAATAAAGTCTACCAACATAGTTTTAACAATATAAGGGCTCCAGTCAAGCTGACTGAGTTTGGTTATTTAGTCTCACCTAATATAGTGTGTGTTTGACAGTCTCATGAAGCACCAAGGGGAATCACGGGGCTGATTTCAGTGTCTCTGTTCTAATCACTAAACATGCAAACTGACCAACTGTCTCGTTAGCCTGAGGTCTATTCCACTCACATATCTGTCCTGGCCACATCCCCAAAGAAGCAGCATCCGTCTCGGAACAACGGCTGTTTTTTCTCCTCCGGGACAGGCTGGTGCCAGGGAGAGCGCTGTGGGTAAACCTCTCACCCCCCACCGCCCCGGCAAACAAACCACAAACAAACCCGCCAGGGCCCCAGGCACCAACACAACCACCAGCCCCAGCCCCTCAGTCTGCCTGAGTCAGCTGGCTGGCTGTGTGTGTGTGTGTGTGTGTGTGTGTGTGTGTGTGTGTGTGTGTGTGTGAGAGAGAGAGAGAAAGAGAGAGAGATTGTTCAGGGTTAAAAGAAAAAGAAAGAAAGAAAGAAAGAAAACCTGCCCATACAGAGGTCTTTATAAAAATATCAGGAGCTACACGACTGGACTTTTTTATTGAGAAAAAAAAAGATGCAATTTGGATGTCAAATCTGTAATATTAGAAAAACACATTACTAATATATTGATAGCTTGAATGCGTACTTGTTCAAACTTGTTTATTTGTATGAACTGAAGGTGAGCAGAAGGGCTACATACCTTGGATGCATGAACATTCATTTCTTCTGGTCTTTGCACACATGCTTATATATTTTTTTTAGCATGTTAAAGCTTCCAAACAGCAGTGCACAGAAATAAATGAGGCAAAAAGGTACTTTTACCAGTTTGCAGTTATTTGGTCAAGTATGAAGTTTTTAAACTTTAATGGGACTTTAGAAAGTCTACAAGTTCAACAAAATGTTTATATATCTTTAAATCTCTGTGTGTGATAAAGTCATCTAATAGTTGTTGAGCTATTTCAGTCTGAACCAAAGTGGTATGCTGACCAGCAAACCAGCACACTAAGAATAATGTATTTTTCCTTTCCCCAACCCTCCAACTTACAGCTAAACTAGGAGCATCTTGCTCAACTCTGTGGTTGAATGAAAGCTGAATTACACAAGGTGTTGAGTTTACACTCTGCTCCACTGTAGGCCAATAAAACATCTCATTACAAGCTTACATGGCTCTCACAAAAGGACTGCATGGCTATGTTAGGCTTTTGTAATGGTCACCTTGAAAATGCATATTCAGCTATTAACGTGTAAGGGGAAAAGTGTGTTTAGTCTCACTGTTTCCTCAGCACTATTTCAGGGTGGGTCGAGTTATCCTCTTTATTGTATATTACAGAGAGCAAATAAAGTGTAATTAGGCATCACAGCTTCAAGGCCACCAACAGTGCTGCCCAGGCGCAGTAAATATGTAATTTCTTTTTCAGCTTTGCTTACCCTTTCTTAATTTATACCCAGAAATAATTCCAGAAAGTTTCCCAACATGTACTTTATATCCCGAATCAGCTGGCTTAAAGGAGGATGCTGCAGTAGAGAAGAAGCATTTGCTTTGTAGCACTGTGATATCTCACGCAACAGTTGCTTTTCTTCATTACGTGTGAACCGTGAATTGTATCTGTGCATGTCACAGCTGGCAAAGAGATGTTACAAACAGTGATTAGCTCTAACACGAGGGAAGCATAATTAATCAAAATTACTGCTGACGGTTGCTCAACACCGCTCTGCGCAAAATAAGTGGAGCATGAGTACGGCTGTGGTTGGAAGCGCCGGAGGAGAATCCGGGGATGGTACTTCCCGAGGATATCACAGCTTAGCTTTCCTAAAATTAAACAAAGGAATAAATATTTAAACGGGTTTTTCTGCTTGCACTTTGACTGCCCGTGTGACGCAGGTGGGCACGTAGCCAGATGCAGGCATCACACCCTTAACTCTGGTGCCTGTGTGTGTGTGTGTGTGGGGGGGGGGGGGGATTTTGGAAACTAATGTTCACTTGGCCCATCTAATGAAGCATTTAATACACAGCCCTGGGAATGCAGAACAAGCATGAATCATGCAGCAATTAAACCATGCTCCAACATCTACTGGAAAAAAAGAGAAAAAAATCCACGGTGCTGCTGCGAGCTCGAGACGGACCTCAGAAATACACAAGAGCAATGTGTCAAGGAAAAACCATGCGTGTAAAGGATGTGATGGTAAAAGAGCTGATGTGCATGTTGTGGGTATTTCTGTTTACAGCGCGTTCATGAGAAGGTGGAGTGCAGAAATGGCTCGATAATAATTGCAGCAAGTTTGTTTCTGCCTGTTGGATGGGAGTTGACGCAGCAAGGAACAAACTGAGAGCCAGAACTTTAGAGAATCATATGAAAAAGATTTAAAAGAGAATTAATGTAATTACTGTTAGTAAGTATAAAGCCTAGTGTGTCATTCAGTGGTTGAACAAGTTATAAAAAGTGCAAAGACTATTTTACTTTCTCAGCCTATTCTTACACCCTAAGCAATCTGACTACCTGATAATGAGATGTTAGGTGTTGTTCACATGAATCTTAACTGACTAAATAAAATTTGACATCCTAATACTTCTAAGTTATTTTATGCAGGATATAAAAACAACGACAGCAAGGAGAAGAAAGCAAGGAAATTTTAACATTTACATCACTGATGATTTATGCTTATTATTTCTTTTTGTGAACGATCTCCAGCTTTAAACTGTGGAATAAAATTCGATGTGTTCCCTTCCATAAAGGATTGCTCAGTGCATCCACTGCTAAAGATGCAATTCAAGGCTTGCGCAGAGACAGCCATTCACACAGGAAGTACTCGCAAGCTTCATACAGTGAGGTCCGAGCCTTAATTTGAACTGTGGACCTTACTGTGAGGTCACGGCACTAACAACCACACCACCATGCCACTTAACATGACATGGCCTAAATGATCACAATAACTTGCATGCTTGTGGATTAACCAAATCAGCCAGTGCTGTCTACTTGCTAGATTTCATAGCTTACAAGAATTATAAAGACAAGCATAAAACAGTGGCGTTTTCATCATTTGAAATAATTCTAACCTGGTTACTCAATAGTTAATTTACAGCAGACAATATCAAACTGTTAATAGGTTAAACATTTTATAATATCTCAAGGGACTTAATTAAGAATTAAGAATATGTGATACAAAATAAATAGAGTATAGAAAAATAAAGTTTAAACTTTAACCTTTAAAGTAAGTAAAAATAACAATCAGCTTAAGTTATATGTAGTCAAAACATTTTAGCATTAAAGTCTGTAAAGTAGCTACTATGCAGAATCATAGAGTCATATAGATGATTGTTGGATCTTAATCATTGATTCACTACCTGCCACCAAAGGAAAAATAAGAAGTTATCTTACTTTAAAAAAAAATTAAATTAAAGTTACACTGAAGATGGGCCGACCAATGAGAAAATGGCTGGATTAAAGCATATTGATCCTCCAGCTGATCAGTCGAATCTGAACCTGCAGTTCTGTTAATAGTTTAGAATTTAGCAACAAACACAACTGCAACACGATTATTGCAATTCTTCTTCTAGGGCAGCGAATCACACTGAGTATGATGCAGAAATCCTGGACTTTAAACCTTTTTTTTCCTGCCATTTATTAAAAACAATGGCAGCTCATATATATTCTCAGTATTTGAGATGTGTCACTCTAATAATTACAAATGAGCAGTCAAAGCCTTTGCAGAACCAAAGCACCCACCCAAGTCTTTCATAACTCATTCCTTGAACTTTTCCATACAGTGGAGGAAAGTTCCCACTTCCATTCCAGCACAAATTATCCCCCATCACTTCCAGTCTGTGGATGCTTATTAGAGTATGATAATATTTGTGCAAGTACCTGGATTGAGTGAGTTTCCCTTTTTTTTTTTACTTCCTTGAAACATTTCAAGCTGTTGCTGTGTGGTATTGACCTGCCACACAGCTTGCTAATGTTTCCAGAAAGCTTCTTTTCACTTAATATTAAAATTTTTCATTGAATTTATAATAAAACAATACCTGAATCCACCAGTTGTGTGTATTCTGCTGAACCAGGGGGGGGATTTTGAACCTAAATCCAGCGGAGCTGTTTTCAAAAGGACAGCGACGTATCTATTTCCAGTTAGAAAACCCCAAAGCCCAGACCAAGTCTAACAATAATGAGGGGAGTTTTACAAGTGTAGCAACAGCAGGGTTCTTTGGAGAGAAAACATTATGATTGCATTAGATGAGATGGCACTCCAGAGTCAGCACTTTACTGTAGGGATTTTTTTTTTGTTGCTGTTGTTTCTTTGTGAACAGGCTCGTTCACGACCTCAGTCAACTGCAACTCGGCTGTGTGCTCTAAACATACAGCTCTGCTGTGTATTGTTCCAGAGCAATTGCACGACCGTCCTGTGTCCGACACAATGGAAGCGACACAAACAGAAACCCGATATCCCTTTGAGCCGTGCACCGTCCAGTCAGCCTGGTGCTGGTGGTGGTGGGGGGGTGGGGGTTCAAGAGCAGAAGGAGCATTTATAACTAAACATCATATTTCATACCACATGTGATTCCTGGTTTTTCCTCCCCTTAAAGAGGAACTCCAAGAGGAAAGGAATGCACAACTACCTTATCCAGCAGCTATTAGTTGCCATAGCTTAGTTTTATGATGACATAGAAGGAAACAAGTGCAGGTGAGACGCCACCCTGCTGGATTATTGATAATTGGGCGATATTTACAGTGCTCCTTTGCACTAATGGGTCAGTTGTATTTGCCTAGAGATAAGGCTTTATTGCTTTTATGGCAAGCAAGTAAAGCAATTACCAGTGATAGGACAAACAGCCTGCTTTCCCTGTGTGTGTGTGTGTGTGTGTGTGTGTGTGTGTGTGTGTGTGTGTGTGTGTGTGTGTGTGTGTGTGTGTGTGTGTGTCAAAGTGGCTACAGACATCAGCTCACCTGCCAAATGCCATCTGTCTTGTCGCATGTTTAAGACCGCCATACTGCTTAAAGGCTGATAGAAGTCCAATTTTATGGATGTCTTGGCCGAGTTTATGATCAGGCTGACTCTGAACTCCAAAGTCCATTCTTGTGCTCAAAAGGAGAAGCTGACAAAACAGTCAAAGACTTTTTTTCCTCCATGAGTAAGCTTACATGCACCACTATCAGTATCCTGATTTCTATCCAGCATATCACAACCAGGATACTAGTCTGCATGTACACGAATGCCATGGTGGCTCGACCTTTTCGCCTTTACTCTTCATTTAACTGCTAAAGTCAGGGTTTCCACCGGAGTATTGCAACAAGACCCTCTGAAATGAGCACTGACATGTTCATATTGTTAAAATGAGTTTTTAGACAAGGAAACCTTATGTTAGGTCATGTTTTCCATTAGCTCACTGGTCTCATTAACCAAAGTTACCCAGATAGCAACAGATTGCAAAGGACAGCTGAACTATGAGCAATTTTGAAGCTGAAAAAGTAAAAACAAAACAAAACAAAAAAAACGGGCAAATGTTTTGACTTGATACTTTTTTACGGCATTTCTCAGCTGTACAGCTAATGTCCTTAACTATTCATTGCTGTATATGAACCAGGCTAATCGTCGTGCAATGCAGTCTCACATGTGATTCTGTCAGTTCATGCAAGAAGTGGGAAGCAACCTCCTGCACCGGGAGCAGTACACTGTGTGCACAATGATTAGGCAGGTGAGTGTTTTGATCTTATCATCATTTTCATGCATATTTTTCAGCTCCTTGCTGTAAAAATTGAACACTTACTGGATATTACGTGATGTGTACTTGTGCAATGAGGGAGGGTGTGGCCTATGGAGAACAACACCCTCTTTCACGGTGTCAGTAATTATTAGGTTGCTTCTTTTTCTCTGGCAAAATGGGCCTAAAAAAAAGAACTCTGTGTAGGCAAATATGGACTTTTAGAGGAATGCAGCACTCTTGAAGTTGTAAAGATTGGGGTGTGATCATACAACAATGTAGCTTGCCATCACCAGTGTGTGAATGTGTGTGTGAATGGGTGGATGACTGGATGTGTAAAGCACTTTGGGGTCCTTGGGACTAGTAAAGCGCTATGCAAATACAGGCCATTTAACTATCAAATGTTTTGTTCAGTACTCAGCGATATGGCCAAGGTAAGGAAGACTGAAACCCGTCCATGACTGAACAAGATACATAAGCTGAAACACCAAGACTGGGCTAAGAAATATCTGAAGACAGACTTTTCAAAAGTTTTATGGACTCATGAGATGAGAATGACTCTAGATGGACTCGATGAATGAGCCTGTGGCTGGATTAGTAATGGGCACAGAGCTCAATTCAAATCAGATGTCAGCAACGTTGAGGAGGGGTAGTGGTATGGGCTGGTTATGTTAAAGATTGGAGTTGAACATAAACTCAAAATCAGCACCTTTCAAGAATCATTAAAGCTTTTACTTTCTGCAAAACTCTCCTGTCACTCCTTTCAACAAAATTGAACTTTGACCTCGGTAGGCTGTGATGATGTCCGCGTGGCCACTAGAAATGACGCATGAAGCAGGAAAAATGTTAGCTGTTAGATCATGGGAGGAAAATCTTTTCATGGAAAAAGGTTTCCATCTGAGTACATGCATCGGGTGTGTCTGTTAAAAGCTATGCAGCTTTTAGTAGTTAAAAAGTGTATGTAAACACAGCTTAGATTCATGGTCCTTCCAATTGCTCTACAGATTAAAACTTGAAAATGAGGAAAAGAGGAAAAGAAAATTTCCTGCATCATCACAGTGGAAGTACTGAAAACCACTTATTGCGTTCTGTCCTGTGCAGCGCCGGTGTGGTCAGTAAACAGTGCTATGTTAACTGAGTGCTTTGTTTCATCTACTTTTAATCACGTCCTTTCTTCCACACTCTCATGCTCTCCTCATTCTCATGTAATGGTCTGTACGTCTGTTTTTTGGGGCTTTCTGTTTCTCTTCTTGTATTTTTTTAAACTTGCTGTTTTTCAGTCATTCCTCATGGCTTTCCAGCCCAGATCATTCATGCATCGTCCCAATTTCCACTTTCCAGCCTCCATCTGTCGTAAGCTCAACCACCACCAGCTATTTCTCAAATTATGCATCAATAATAATCTACAAAAAGATTCTTAACTTTAGATTATTTTCTTACACATCAGAATTTGGCCCTATTTCTTAATCAGTTTCCTACAGATCACACAGCCCCAAGCATATATAATCCACACACGGGGATTACATAGTCGTGTAACTTTTAAAGAGGAACTTAAGGCTATATAGTTTGGCTAACTCTTTAATTTTTGTTAATGGAGTGAACCAGCTCCAGTTGCATTTATGAGCTCATCTGAACCATACAAAGAGTTATTAACCAGTAACCAGTTTGGTGCACTTTACACTGACATGAAGGCCGCTCCCGTGTGGAAAAAGTTCCAGACCCGGAGGCAGTTATAGGTTCGCCTTTGGGCTCAAACCACGCGCTCTGCTGCTTGGGGAGTCTGCCTGTGCTTCATTTGGTAGTGTATGTGTTTGCGAGGAACAGCAGGAGTGGCAACGTTGCACTTAGCTCAACTCAGCGTGAGCTGCGGAGCCACTCAGGTCCAAAAGTGCTATCCTGACCACACTAATGCGCCCTATATATTTTTAGGCCTTTTAGGAAAGCTCTGTTCTGATGTACAAAACATAACAAAAGCTTGGTCATCTAAATATTTAGATATGGACCCACACGATACCAAACATCAGTGATGCAAACATCACTGTCCTAACTCAGTGAGAGCCCGATAAACACCCACAGGAAGAGTTCCCTCCCAACTGACCTACCCCCTTTTTTTTAAAACATGAAGAAATCATGCCTTATAGTTTCATAACAGTCCAGAAAACAGTCCCAGTTTAGAAAAGCTGAGCAAACCTCTCAGTTCTTAATCGAAATGTGGCACAAGTGGACTTTTCTACGAGCGGACGTGACCGCGGCAGAAGGGCTTTAAAACAAAGATGGTGTAAATGTGTGAGTCAGTTAACAGCTCCAGCTGAGCTATGCAAGGCCTCCACACAGCCCTGCATTGATGTGAAAGTGTTGCCCCCCTCCTCAGTGACCCTGGAGCAAAGGGGAAGTGGGCTAAGAGGGGCACGCTGAGGGCCCAGGGTGTGATGGTTATCTCTGGGGTAGAATTACAGCGAGCAGTTGGGGCCATTGTTGGGTGGTGGGCTTGGGGACTTTGCCGCCTTGTCTGTTCGCAGTTGGAGCCACGTTTTCTCCAAGGGTCCATTGCTTCTGCTTGCCCTCCATCTCCTCCAATCCCACCTCACAGCTCAACATCCCGCCACACAGTCTGCTTCAGGGGAATGAGGAATGTACGCCAACTGCTGCCTCCGACCCAGGCACCTATCCTGCTCGGCTCAAACACAGAAACATGATTTAAAGAGGATCGGGTAGTATTTTAAAGGTAAAAGGACTATAAATAAGTTCATCTTGTGTTCAAACTTTACAAGTCCCAAAATGCTAATGTGTGATAGCTGTTACTAGTTTAAGAACTGTGCTTAAAACAGGTACTGATGATGTAAAAAGTAAATATTTAAACACTAATCTTTTACCCAAGCAAGGGTTGCATGAGTAGATGTCCTGTAAAATAGGTGGTTTATATTTGCAAATCCAAAAAGATTTCCTGTGTGACTGTATTTTCCCTCAGGTTTACATTTTAGCATCTTTCAGCATGTTTTCTGTGTTTTGATGGAGACAAACTGCTGTTAAAATCTGAGTGAGTACTGGACTTGGATGGACAAATGTTCTGCTGTAAAAGTGTTACTGTTCTTTCACATTTGGGTTATCAGCCTGAATGAATTGGGAAAGGGGTTCAGCATGTAGTTATTTTTCAAAGGTTTTCAAGTAAATACACATGGAGTCGAGAGAAGGTGCAAATCACACCCTACTGGTAATTAAATTTAAAGTAAAACCGATATATGTGAACATCTAACAATGTTTTATGAGTGAGTGTTAGATCAAATGGTTTGTTAGGATGCTTTTTTTGCAGCACAGGCTAAGACAGAGCATGTTGGGGCCTGTCTGTTTGGGCAGAAGTCAACGGCATCGTCTTCATTCTGAGAGCAACATCTTATCTCCTCTCCTATCGTACCCACTCCTGAAAGGAAGCTGCTATTTGCTGGAAGGAGGACTGTGTGCATGATGTGTCTAGGAGCCAGGAGTCTGACATTTCTGTAGGACTTTAGTTTTAAATGGAAGAAGTCATCCTCATCCATTGGTTCCATTGTCTTTTTGATTAATTTTATTTAATACAATAAAAATAAAATGAATTATTTATTTACTAAAGTTTTTCAATGTAAGTCTTAGTTGACCCCCCACACCTTACTCTTCCCAGTGTACAAAGTTAGTCTTCATGTTTTAGTTACCTCTCCTGACCTGCATAAACTTGTTGCTTTCAGTAAAGCTGGGTACACAGAGGAATAAGTATAACACCACACTAATAAGCTGGAAACACCAAGGAGTGTCTTTGATAGACGTCACACCCCAGATTCTAAAGCCACCGTCTTCTGGGAATATTTTGTATAAGTGAAGCTTTCAAAAATGGACAAGATTCTGTTTTATGACTGATGAACAAAGGAATGGACTTTACACTTGTTAATCGAGAGCCAAAATACGATACCTTCAACCTGTGAGTGTTTTGTGCTCCCAACAAGTTTAAACTGCTATATTGCTGTAATATTGTCTGATTGTTTGCTGCAGTGCCATCCTAAGGCCAGAATGTGTATAAATAAAATAGCAGCAACTTTGTATCCAGTCAATGTAAAAACAAAAGTAGCAACAGAAGCTTAAAGAATCTTTTGAACCGTCTGTCCCCGTCTTCTTTTTCTTTGAATTATATAACAGTATATATGACAGCAAAGTTATGTAAGTCTGATGAAAATGACAAGCATAGTATGCACTTTCCCCACCTGCTTTTCAAGTCTCAGTTTATTTTCTATACATAAATCTGTCAGGGTACTTTAGATCTTTTAGAGAATGCTTTTATTTTTTTCCCTCAGTAATAGTTTCCTGGAGCAAAGAAGAAAGAGGGTTTGCGAAATGATTTTTATCCCCAGGGGGGATGTAAAATATAAAACTTCATCCCCCACGTTGTGTCTTGAGCCAAACATTGCCGCTGTTTCAGAGTATAAAAGGTATCATTAACTAATTAACAAATTCATAGAATCAGATTTTACAGGTGCCTCAAAAAAAAAAAACCCAAAAAACAAAAGCATCTTAGAAATAATTCTGATTGTCAGCCTGATCGTCTATGTGAGAATTTTCTACAAAGCTCAGGTCCACAACTTCTTATTTTAACTTGTTAAGTTTGCAGTAATGCAGTGATTGTGATTTTATTTTTTCATCGCATTACCAACTTGTAAAGCTTTTTCGGGTTTTTTTTTCATCTACACTCGCTTCTTAAAGACTGATGAGATGTAAAGTCCAGTGAAAATACATACTGCATTTATCCTTAGCTTAAAACCAGCCCTACTGCAACTACATGGAACAATTAAAGTTGGTTATCAGCTTCTTTTACTATACACTAATTGGACATGGGTCACTAACTTAAAAGCATAAATCTGTCTTCCTCCTGCAGTCAGCACACGCTGGCTGGTGCGGTGACCCATAAACCAAAACTCATGACCAGAAATCAGTGATCTAATGATCCTCGCTCTGCTTGACTGCTTAAGAAGCCAGAGATGGTGACATGAAGGCCATCATACTATTGACCCGCATTCCACTTTATATAACAGCCTTTACTCTGATAACATTTACAGCAGCTTGTTAACATCAGCACACAGTCCACTCCAACTCCTAAATGATCCCCTGCATTACAATTAAAAATCAACACTGACCACTCTCTGCTGGCTCTCGTAATGGGCTGGAGAAAATGGTATTGAGTTCATGCCAGAGTTGTGTCGTATCAAGAAAGAAATATGGACAGAAAATAGTCGTCATATTCAGACTGTGACTCAGGAGGTTTACCCTGAGACAGCAAGTGTGATACCGCAGCCAGTATGTCTTGGCAGCTGCACAGGGAGCGAGCATAAATCTAATCTGTCTGGATGTGGTGCACGGAGCCAACGGTTAACCAGTCCGCTGTTTAGCGATAGCTCTCAGATAGAGCAGGCTTGCAGGAAGCTGATTAGATACACTAAGAGTAAATAAGAAGCAGGCCAGTGCTCTCTGGCACCGAGCTGCAATTAGACTCTCAATTATCATATTAAAAACACAAGGAAGGAATGCGACTCCCATTTCTATTTTCATCTGTCTCAAACCGGGCCTATCTGCTGGATGCTAACAGGCTGAGCAGACATTACTTGCTTCTCAAAGATAGATGAGCTGTAAAGTTACTTTTAAGGTAATCCAATAGACTGAAACTAATGGATTTATAGTGACAGCACGGTGGATGTGTAGTTTTGTTTATAATAGCTGAGGTTTATTACGGCATTGCAACAGTGAATTCAACTATCAGCTGCAAACCGAGCCTCAGTTTTTAGCACAAGCTTATTTGGAGCGATCAGAGTTTTGCGTTCAGGAGTTGCTGGAGGGCAGTAAGCTGAGGGGCATAAAGTACTTCCCAGCAATTTTGTTTGTTGAGGTTGAGACTTCATGTTTGCTTAATTTGGGGTTTAGAAATGTGATTTCAAGATTAGTTATTTGTACATGGAAAACAGTTATGGCTGCAAGCATTCCACGAGTTTGCTGGCTTTTGAACTTCAGAGCGTTGATTAGTCGACACAAAGGGAAACTTTCTGCCCAAAATGCAGAGTTTTAGCAGTTTCAGGGATTTTTTTTCAGCCTAACAAAAATGTGCTCAAGTCATATTTTCAGTGCTGACCTCTGGGAGCTGACCCTTCCCTCCAGAAAGTCTTACTGGGAATCCCACTATAACCCCTTTGGCTGACTTGTTAAGAGCTCTCACTTCCTACCATTCCCAGGGGACCTCTGGTCCTCGTGGTTTGGCCTAGCCTACCACTTTTTTTGTCTCATCTTTCTTCCTATCACTCTCCTCCCAAACCTCTCTGCCAGCTTGGACCAGAGGTGAGCAGTAACAGTAAGCTGTAGTGGGCAAAGCATGAGAAGATGCTTTTATAAAGGAGAGAGAGAGAAAAACCTGAACTTCTTGTGCTACCTCTGGTGTGTATTTGTCATACTCAGTGGTAGCAAGGCTACAGTTAATGGCTTCCGCAGATGTCCCTGAGTGAGGAGAATGAAGGAAAGCAAACAGGAAGTGGAGAGCATAACACACAGGGCAGAGGTAACATCCTCCCATTCCTCAAACGGTGTTTGCTAATTGGCTTGGTGGCTTCAAGGCTTTTAGCACATGGCGAGAGACTGCTGGCTTCCTGATAGCGCAGTCAGCAGACACTGCAGCGTCATCCCTGACAGGAAGATATGGCGGCCAGCTGCAGTGCCACTAAAGCACTTTCACAGTTACAACGCAAACACCAGTCATAGCTGTCTTCCAGCCAGGCAGTGTCAATTATTTTCATGTTTGTTTAAACTGGCTCCGACTCCCCCAGACAGTTTCCATGTCGGGCCGGGGAGCTATTCTCTTTTCCCTCTCGGTATTTTGTGAGCCATGCAGGGCTCCTAAATTAGATGCTTCGGACTGGTTTTACTGCGGCCTATCATCTCCTCTTGGCATTGTTGCAGACGTCAGGCCCTGTAGCCCCTGTTTGGCCGGGATGAGGCGATGCTTTTGGAGGATTCTCTTTCTCTCTCTTTAAACTTCGTCATTCCTTTGGTTGAGAAGCCACAGCAGCTGTTTCAGTCCTGAGCCCGAAATGGACTTCCAGGATATGGTCTTCCCACCAAGTGATCTTTTTTCTTCGTGAGACACGTCTATGCAAACCCTTCCTTTGGTATTGCTCCGACTCATAATACCTCATCTGTCACGTCTCGGTCTTAAGTGTTCATTTTGAGATGGCAGTGAGCGATTATCTGGACAACAGAAAAGAAAGGAAGAAACCTCCGTAGAACTGGCAAAGGGCTGTGATTATAAGTTGTTGCAAACAACAAGAATCACAAAACAACACTTTCGACATGTGCATAAATCTCTGTGCCTATGCTGCATGGTTGAGGTCAGATCGCAGTGGATTGTGGGATGCCTGATGCGAGAGAGCTGAGCTGGCAGAGCAGACAGACATAAAGAGCAGAATGCAAGATAGAAATAAGAGACTGGAGCAAAGAGCTAAAGAGGGAACAAGATATAGGAGGCAGAGGTGGGGCAGATATCAAGAGAAAGTGGAGTGCTGAGCTGTGGACAGAGCACAACAAGGATGACAAGGGAAGCAGGATGTTAGCTGCTACTGTCAGTCTGTGGAAGCTCAGCAACACCTCACGGCAGAGAGCCTTTATCTCCATACCTGATAAGACAGTAGCCACTTTCAGACATGTGCAAATCCATACGCATGAAACGCACACAGGAATCACCACATACATGTTCACCATACAGTATATACCCATTCTCATTCTCTTAACAATCCCCAGGACGGCAGTAAAACGTTTAAGCTTAGCATTAGCGTGGCATCTATTTAACAAAACCCAAATGTAAATCTTATAACAGAAGTCTTATAACAGACTCTATGGACAAACTGTGTGTAATTTATGATCTCTGGACGAGTCATGCAGGTTTACAGATTGGTTGTCAACCCTGTAGCAACCACCAATTGCAAAGGGAAAATATGAATTCCACTACTGGTTTGCAGATGTTTGCCTGAGGTTGCTGCTGCTGCCAGGTGAAATCAGCTGCAATGACGTTCCTGCAGCAAAAACCTCATCGTGAGTACTTTGGTCTCTAGGAGATCGCCACAGTTGCCGTTGATTTTCACGCAAGACACTGACTTACAGTATGTGCAAATACTCGCTGACTGATCACAGAGCAGTAATGAAACTTGAAACCAGTATTTGTACGATTTCTAAAATATTTGTGTTATTTTATTTTTATGAGAGGTGGCATATTACATTTGTTAAACACTGTGTACGTTTTTTGTGTTCTGCAGTCAAGTGACAGTAAACGGTTTGTGTGGATGGCATCAAAGGGTGCTGGCAGATGTCTAATAGATTAGGTATTGTTTATAATATTTCCTTTATCCTTACAAAAGTCTACATAAGACGACGTCACAGCTTTTGATTTATTCAGTCTTGTTTGTTGCTCTTCATTAAAGTTCTGTTTTACACGTGCAACTACATTTTCACAAAAAACTATGACAAAACATGCCTCATGACCAATTTCCTATAAAGAACTAAATGAAAAAAAAAATAAATAAAGATAGAAGTATTTCACATGTTTTTCTCAGCAAATAAAAGCTAAACAGTAGCAGTGAAGACAGAAAAGCTAGAACCTGTTTTAATCCAAAGTTCAGTAACCTCAGAATCTGTGGAATTACACTGCAGCTCCTGCACATTTTCTTTACTGCCCAAATATAGCTCTGGTTTAGAAGACGCTAACTGCTGTTACGACAGTTAGTTTATTTACTAAGTTTTATTAGCTGAACTAAATGAGAACCAGATCAAAAGTGATGAAAAACTATAAATATTAACAATAGCTCTGTTCATTAAACAAATATTTGCTGTAGTAATATTTTCAAACCGTTAGGTGTTTCTTTTCAGGCTACACCAAAATATCGCAAAGTCCTTTGGTGACCAGTTCGGTCAGAGTCATATTTTTCATTAGTTGCAACTCTTCTTCTTGGGGCGATTGTGGCTCAAGAGTTGGGCGTTCGTCTTGTAATCGGAAGGTTGCCGGTTCGAGCCCCGGCTCTGACAGTCTCGGTCGTTGTGTCCTTGGGCAAGACACTTCACCCGTTGCCTACTGGTGGTGGTCAGAGAGCCTGGTGGCGCCAGTGTCCGGCAGCCTCGCCTCTGTCAGTGCGCCCCAGGGCGGCTGTGGCTACACTGTAGCTGCCATCGTGAATGTGTGTGTGAATGGGTGGATGATTGTGTATAGTGTAAAAGCACTTTGGGGTCCTTAGGACCAAGTAAAGCGCTATACAAATACAGACCATTTACCATCTTCTGTAAGGAGGACTGATGCTAATGCTCTGTGTGCATTAAAAAATACAGACAAACGCACAAACCTGTCAGTCTAATATACTGTATAAGCGAATACAAAAGAAATCACCTGTGCATGAACAACCTATCACCTGCTCCTCCAGTGTGCAAGTCAACTTTTTCTTGGGCTAGATACTTGGGCATATTAGGTCTTTTTAAAAGTGTGTCTATGAATATGTGTATGCGAGTGTTTGAATATGTGAATGTAACTTCTAGTGTATCACATTGAGTGCTCAGTACGAATACATAAGTATAGTAGCCAACTTAACTTCTTTCCAAACATTTATCCTGCCTTACTTTCCACTTTAATACATGAAAACTGTGGAAATTATTGCTTGGTAATAGGGCTAACAAATCAAAGTTGATCAGTGACGTTTAAAAACCTGATACAGCTTCTGTAAGATTGTCTTCCCTATTGTGACAATGAGAGGAGGAAGCTGCGCACTGCTGGCACGGTCTCTGCGCACAGAAAATCTGCGTTGCGCACAAAAAAAAATCTAACATGAATTGAAATTAAAATTAATACTTTAACAATTCTGTTTTGCAGTGTTAGTCAGTAAGTGACTGGCTGCTCCCGTATGGGATTAGAACGATGCCACCTTATCCCATAGCCCAGCCAATAACGCGATTCACATTCGTATATACGCAGCTAATCAACATCGTTGACAGGCTATGACAGCATCCTTATGTGCCGACACCGGTGTTTTAGCTGGCAAAGTGGCGTGGCTGATGTGGAGTGAAGCCACGTTAATGACAACGTTTACAACCATTGGAGATGTGAGCAGGACAGATGGAACAATTGACGGAAAAAGTGTGGACTTTATACCAGTTTTTAAATTGTGTTGATCGGCCACGTAAAACCAGAGTAATGATAAAAATATCTGCAATGTTTGGTTTTCGGGCAGCACGGTGGCACAGTGGTTAGCACTGTTGCCGCACAGCAAGAAGGTCCTCAGTTCAATTTCACCATCAAGCCGGGGTCTTTCTGTGTGGAGTTTGCATGTTCTCCCCGTGTTTGTGTGGGTTCCCTCCGGGTACTCCGGCTTCCTCCCACTGTCCAAAAGACATGCAGCTTGTGGGGATAGGTTAATTGGATAATCCAAATTACCACTAGGTGTGAATGTGCGAGTGAATATGAGTGTGAATGGTCGTCTGTCCCTGTGTGTTGGCCCTGCGACAGACTGGCGACCTGTCCAGGGTCTACCCCGCCTCTCGCCCTGTGACAGCTGGGATAGGCTCCAGTGCCCCCTGCGACCCTGATAAGCGGAAGCGAATGGATGGATGGATGCTTGGTTTTCTTCCTGAATACTATTGTTGTTTATATTTACTGCGGGAAGAAACTGTAAAAACTGTGTTTTATAAGGAAAACGCTCAAAAGCACTCTCCACCTGTGAGCAAAACCAAAAAAAACCCCACCCTTTCCTGTTGGTCGAAAAATGAAACCTGGTAGAACAATCAAAAAATTATATGGCAACATGGCATTTAGTTGTTTAGGAAGGGGGGAAGTTTTAGGAGTGACGGCGGTTTTGAGATGTGAGAGATTTGCGACGTTTAGCGCAAATCTTGTGTAGTTAGTGTGTAGTGTAGTCAATAGTTTTGTTGTGTGTGTCAGAACAATGAGGCGACTGCTGAATTTTACAGGAGTGATACATCTCTTGTTGTCAGGCCTGCAGGTATCAGACTTGGGTTGTTCTCCTTTATCTCATAGTGGACAGAAATTATTTTTTGGAGTGGCACAAATAATTTGTGTGGCATCAAATTTGATGCAGAACAGCTGATTGTTCTGTAAATAGTTTGAAATGTTTATTTAAAAAAACACCTTGGCTGCATTTTTAGATAAACAGCTGCAAAAAACTTTGTTTGCATAACTCAGTTACTTTTTTGAAGAAGTAACTATATAATTAATTGCCCAACATTGGTCATTATGTACTATATTTTGCAGACAGAGAGTTACAGGACTCTCTTCCAGACCACAGACTCATACTCATAATCAGAGATGGGCAGTAACGCATTACAAGTTACGCGTTACTGTAATCCGATTGCAAAAAAATGTAATTAGATTACTGATACTTTCTCACAAGCTTGCTGCATTACTGCGTTACTAAAACCGTGATTTTTTTGCGAGAATGTCTCATGACAATGACGTAAGCGAGTGCAACGTTCGTGGCAACAGCTGTGTGCAAATCAACGATAATATAATATAACAAGTGCGGCAGAGAGTATGAGCCTGCAGCGTTTAAAGCGTGGAAGTACTGACCTTACTTTAAGTTTGATTCCGTAAAAAGTGACAAAAACATTAGCATCCACTGTTCACTGCGTGGGAAGAAAACTTCTTTTTACAGCGAAAAAAACCCCTAAACTTCCAAGCAAGCACCGAGTACGCTGCCACGGGAATGTGAAACTCCCAGATCCTTCCACTGACCTACAACACACCTGCACCAGGGCAAACCTCCGCCTGCCCCACTCCAGCTATAGGCCTACAGGTGAAAATAGAGCAACAGGACCGCTGAGTCTTTGATTTAATTTATTTTCTGCTGTGTTTTACGTGCATTTATTTGAAAGAGTGAGTGTAAACACAAAAGCCTATTTTATTTTATGTGCTGGAATATGCAGAAAATAGGTTTAAATGTTAAACAAATTTCTTCCAGTCAGAGAATGTTGCATATAATTTAATGTTTGCTTCATGTGTAAAGTTAAAAGATTAAAACTAATAAAACAAGTTTCAAAAACAGAGTTTTTCATTTGATTACATTTTATATGATGGATTATGCAGAAAAAATAGAATTGGGCTGAAAGATCGATCGCTTTATTACCTATTCAGGTTGTAAATCTTTTTTTTTTAAAAACTAAGTAACTAAATAACTAATTACTTTTGAAAATAAGTAATGATTAAAGTAACGGGATTACTTTTTTGGGGAAGTAATCAGTAATTAGTTATTGATTACTTTTTTCAAGTAACTTGACCAACACTGCTCATAATACAA
Source organism: Simochromis diagramma (assembly GCF_900408965.1). Taxonomy (NCBI): domain Eukaryota; kingdom Metazoa; phylum Chordata; class Actinopteri; order Cichliformes; family Cichlidae; genus Simochromis; species Simochromis diagramma. The sequence continues at coordinate 723,622 of NW_024387503.1, read as the reverse complement.
GTCAGAGCTTTATAACAAAAAAAAAAAAAAGTTTTGTTTTCAAAATTGGAGTTCATAACTTCCTTGGAGATGAAATGCCAGATTGGTAGCGAGGCTACAAATACACACAGCCGCTCTATCACGTGACGCATACTGCTGCGACGTGCTACGGTTATGAGTCGAGTTACGCCATGTCGCAAGTTTTGTGAGGTGCTTTTTTGATATTTAATGGATCGGATGACATTTTTTATTTCTCTCCGATATCCGATCCAGTAATTTACGTCAGTATCGGACCGTAATATCGGATCGGTCCATCTGTAATTTAAACATCAGATTTCAATATAGTTTCAAAAAATATATCTCTTGTAAACTCTTGTAAATTAGCTAGTATTGCATTTGTTCAAATTTTCGTGCAAGTCAGGGGTGGTCGAGGAGGACTAAAAGTTTTCAAAGTTGGCTGCTTTGAGTGGGATTGACCCATAGTTGAATCCCCCCCCCCCCTCCCCTTCCAACAATCATCATACTGACGACATCACAGGACCTACACACTGGTGTTAAACCAGGTCCATATTCTGCTTCACAGACGCCTGCTTTGTCACCCTCCAGCACGTACTGTGAAACGAAGGCACCACTTTAACCATTGCATCATGTGTCAACTGTCAGGATTCATAAGCCTGAGGTCATTTACCTCATGTCTAGAGAGTAAGCGTTTATAGCAAGCAGTTCAGATTTTTGAAATTCATTCATTTATATGTCAGCACTGGCACCCTCATCCCTACCAGGGGGAATTAAATGGCTGTCTAAGCCCCCCTTTGAGGCTATAAGTCTCTGTGCCGAAGCACAAACTTGGCTGTGGTACCCAGGTGGGGTCCAGGAATGGAGACCCAGGCAGGACAGCTGGCAATGCCATGTTCATTCCTTCACTCCCTTCTGCCATCTTCGTCTCCCTCTGGGTGCAGGAAATCCCCCGGACTGTCCCGGATGGGACTGAACCGTGCCTTTAATGAACGCACTGGCTTGACAGAACGGCCCTTTTCCTGTTTACTGACGGCCCGACAGCGGGCGAACACACCTCTCTTTCAGCCCTCCCTTCCTCCCTATGTCTATCCCTCCTTGCCTTGAGGTTGTTCTGGCCTCTCCCAGGGACATCCTGGTTTGTCCCTGCGCAGGACTGTAGTCAGCAAAATGCTCAGACAAAGATCTCAGTGTTCGGGGATAAAGAAGAGCATGTGCAGTTAGTTTTTCTGCTAAAAATGAAGATGCGTTTGATTGAGCGACTTAACTGCTTCTGTTGGAGACTAGGAAAAAAGGAGACGTCAAGAGAAAAAGAAAATGTGATGCATAATGCATACTTTCATGGATTTATATTTAGCCAATCTAACCAGCTCCTCCCCCTCCTCTATTCTAACCCCAAGGAACCCAAATCACCCAGAATAAAAATAATTGGTGGTCTCGTCTCCAGTTCTGACTGGAATGAAGTCTGGATGGAAGAGGCTCAGATTTTGGCAGTCTTCTCCCCTCAAGTTTTAGCCTGAGGAAGAGGAGATTTTGCCTCTGAGCGGGTAAACATGCCGCAGTTTTAACCTCTGTCACCCAAAATCCCTGCTGCGATAGATCCCTGACGTGGATCTATCGCAGCACAACATGCAGTTGCATTAAAAGCCACAGGGCAGGTCTGTGAGCACAGGGAAATGACGCTTTGTCTTTGACCTAAAATGGCGTCCAGTGTTTGATACATTTGACTTTATGTAACCAGACAAATACACGTGATTGTCAAGCGTTTAGGAATAACTTACCCATGTCAGGATGCCCGCTCAATTCAGGGCTTATTGTTAACCTTATCCAGAATGTCTGTTCAGTGCTGATGTCTGTAGCAAGCTTTTTCCTCTTCCGCTATCAGTGCAGGCCCCTACTACAAGGTGTGAGGGTTCATTTTAAACAGAAAGCCGTGCATGTAGAGGAGTTCTGGATACATTACACAAATTTCATGGTTGAGAATACTTCTGAGATTTAGAGCTGAAACCTTAAACTGTATGCTTGTCGGCCTCAGATACAAATAAAATCTTGTTTAAGATTTTGAAACGCCACCCCTCAAATCATTAAAATTATGGTTGTGTACCTGGAACTCTTTTCTTTTTCCACTGTTTCTTTCTTTTTCCACTGAGTTTTGTTTCTTAGATATTAGTGAGGCTGCCCTAGCTTTGATACTACAGTCACACTAGTGCAACAGTGCAAGGCCAAAACTGTTGGAACCATCAGCAATTAAACTGATCTTGTTGTCTTTGAAATGGTCGCTTCCAAGAGGCAGGTCTGCAACCACTTGCAGATGTCTTCAGAGCAATTGTGGAGCATCCATAAAGACATAAAACGTTGAATGGGTTCAATCTGTCATAATATAGTGATTAGCTGTTATTAATTGCACAAAAAGTGATTGATACACGACGTCGTTTTTATATAGGAATATAACCACAATAAGTTGGCAACCAGTTTTAGTCAAGAACCCAGCTGCAAAGAAACACATTTCAGATGAGTTGCAGTTATTGCTGCAGATTGACTCAGATGAAATGGGATGTGTTGAAAATGTGTCCATGTTTGGAAGTTAACAGTCATGCAAACCTTCAATAGTTTGTCAGACTATTGGCTGACTGCAATTGTTTGGACGTTGTTTGACAAGGTTGCTTCCAGAAGCCAAATGTGGAAAAATTCAGTGCAATTGCTGGACATCCACTAATTTTTTTTTATCATCATAAAGAGGCAAGTTTTATGAGACCAGCAGTAGAGAAGCTCAGTTACTTTTTATATAATTAAAGGTGCATGGGTATTTTATAAGGATGATCTGATATCGTCGTGTTGGTGTTGTTCCCAGTTCATCATACTAAATGTTGTTCCAGGATCAACATTGCAAGAGACCAATCAGAATGTTGTGACGTCATACTTTTGCGACTAAAACCAAAAACTGTACTTAAGCTGTGAGAAACCACCTCTGTCCACCGATCAACGGACCCTGACCCTAACCCTAACTGTAACCCTTTAATAAACGGTAAGCAGAATTGATATTGTCCTTGCAACATTGGAATTTCATAAATGCACGAATAGCTTGGCGCGCAAAAGAATAACGTCACAACAATGTGATTGGTCACTTGCGATGTTGAACCCCTCTCCTGGAGGCACTCACCTAGCTTTGGAGTCACCCTAAACATATTCTGTGAGCCCTTAGTACTTCTCTAGCTTCTCACGTTCCTTCTTCCTGACGTTGCTGTCATTCAGTATCGCTACGTCGGTCACTACAGCCGTCTCTCTCTCTCTCTCTCTCTCTGTCCATATATATAGACCCCTAAGACCACTTATTAGAAAATTCATTGATATAATAAATGCATAAACAGTGTGTGTGTGTGTGTGTGTGTGTGTGTGTGTGTGTGTGTGTGTGTGTGTGTGTGTGTGTCCCTTCACAAATGAAACCAAATCCTTAATATCCCTGGGTGTGTCAGTTGTTTAACCAAAGAATATGTCGACTAAGGAAAAAGTACAAAGCATTTGGTAATAACTGGCTGGATTTATGAAGCGCAATGAGAGAAGTAAAGTCACTATTTCAGAAACATTTCTAAGGAACAATAATAAAAAAAGACACTCTTATTTTATGTTTTTGCAAAGTGGAAACACTTAAATTATCTAACTTTTTCAATATTGAGTCTCCTGTTGAGTTATGAGCAATTTAGAAAAGACTATATTTATCATTGTTCATTCCGCCAACTCCTTACTTTCCATTCATGGCTCAAAAAAAAAGAAAAGAAAAGAAGTAAACATAATTGCCGGTTAGGCAACACGCAACACTGAAACTGGGCCAGGGTGTGGAAGGCTGATGTGGAGGTGTCAAGCAAATTTGACAAACGTCACCAGCACACCGTGAGAGTGTGCTGAACAGGGAGTGGTGGAAGGTGTACTGGATGGAAAAGGAGGGCCCCTGCAGGACTTACAGCATCGTGATCAGCATACGGAGTGTGATGACACTCTAGAGCATAGGAAGGATATATATATATATATATATATATATATATATATATATCAGGAAGAAGGAACGCGAGAAGCTCGAGAAATACCAAGGGCTCAGAGAAGAGCTCGAGAAGATGTGGAGGGTGAAGGTGACGGTGGTCCCAGTGGTAATCGGATCACTAGGTGCAGTGACTCCCAAGCTGAACAAGTGGCTCCAGCAGATCCCGGGAACAACAGCGGAGATCTCTGTCCAGAAGAGCGCAGTCCTAAGAACAGCTAAGATACTGCGCAGGACCCTCAAGCTCCCAGGCCTCTGGTAGAGGTCCCGAGCTTGAAGGATTGACCGCCCACAGGGGAGAGTGGGGATTTTTTTTATATGTGGGTATGTGTGTGTGTGTGTGTGTGTGTGTGATTGCACATGCATTTTTGAATATGAGTGTGCTTGTGTGTCAGCTTCACCATGAGCTAGGCACCAGAAGAAAACAATGGGCTTTCCCTGAAGGAGGCAAAACAACAGAGGATTTATATTTCCCTTCTTACTTCCCCCGCCCCGTCCCATCACCGCCTACAACATATTACTTACATATTGTACTGGAATGCTCTCTCATCGTGGAAAAGCTCTGGCAAAACCCTCACATCCCTCTCATGCAGAAAGCAGCGAGACTTGGACGCCTCCCACTGCACTAACGCCGCCACACACATAGCAAAAGGGGAGCCGACCCCTCGCTGCGCTCCTCTCTTTTCCCTCTGTGGATATTAAAGAACTGATGACTATACAGCAGTAGGCCTTCTCATTGTATTAACTACCTATGACTGCTGTTGTTTTCATAATTTGGCTGACATTTATTCTGTGTAAAAGCAGCTTTATGAGCTTATGCAAGGCCGAGCATAAAAGTTACAGCGGGGGGAAAAAAGGCATAAATCAGTTTGCTATATATGTGTTGGAATTCACAGGGTTTCACTAAATATTACAGCCGGTATTAAATTTGAAGCTAACAACACTGTGAGCATGTAAATGTCTGCAAAAGCACCTACATTAATTCATGTCAGAAGCTTGGATGGGAATGGCACTAAATTCTGTTACCATGAGTTTGAGAACCTCTGAGGGCTCATTCAAAAGAGTCACGTTATTAGAAAAGTGCCTCTAAAAGTGTAGCTGTGTCCACACAGGAAACGCTTTCCAGCAACTTGGCGACCAGTCACCTTAGAAACTCAGTGACATTCATCAACTTCAAGAGAGTATGGGCGAAAAAACTGCGAACAATGCAAAGTGGGCAGGTCAGGAGATGGCAAGCATTTAAAGTAACTATCAATAAGAGCACAGGATACCAGTGATTGACAAATGACAGGGTATTAAATACATTAGAAGGTTACCTAGGCAATGGGAGCCTGGAATCTTCACAAACAACCATCTTCAAAGCAACATGTAACAAGTGACTCGCTCCCTGTGTGGATGGAAAAAACGAATAAGCCTAATAAGCCAACGGCCCTTTTAAAAATTTTCTCATACAGCATAAATGTTACATTTTATAGAGAAAATGCAAAGTGGTCTATAGTAGATAGTATATATCCCCAAATCTTTCACATATTATTTGGTTTCTGTTTCTGTTGTTGATGTTGGCCTTTGTGGCTCGGGTAAATAATGCTTTCTATACGCCTCTCTCAGTTCTTAGCATGGGTGCCTGTACACTTGGAATATTGACTTAAAACATGATTAGAAATGTAATATTACATTTTCCCACGTTTGAAAGGTTAGTTTGTATTTCATATGAAAAGTAGCAGCCCTGAACTTGCCCAGGTGACAGTGCCAAATTTGAAACCCAAGCCTTTCACAGCATTTCAAATTTCCCTTTCAGTAATGCCTGATCTGTCTAGTTTTCTTCTTCAGGTACGTGCATTCTAACAGGTGCCATCTCTACTTGGCACAACTGACTAAAAGTTCTGTTTTCTGGTGCTTTGACCAAGCAAAATGAGATCCAAAATCCCTCAAAGCACCCTTTTGAGAGTCAAATTGAAAAACGGAAAAAAAAGACACACTGACTCAAAAACACCTTCACTTCGAAGACAAGGTTTTACCAGTAGATCTTATAAAATGACTCCCCTAAGGACCAAATGAGCTCATCACTGGGCAGAGCCACACTGTGTTAGGGTGACTATGTGAATAAAAGGTGAAAAGTCCAGTCAGATAGCATGCATTAAGTAGCTGTTTGCCTGGTGAGGAAAAGCCCCTGGCAGTCAGGCTGTCTGGGGTTGAAGTTTCATTATCATCTGCTATCAAGTGTCTTCCATTGAGCCTGATGAATCACAGGATTACAGGGGAAACAGTGCATTGTTGTCTAGAGGCGTCAGTGCCTCTGATCCATGTCTCTCCACCCGCCCACCTCTGTGCCCCTTTGCCCGCCCTGGTCATAAACCCAGGGAGTACCCGCCTCTCATTCTTCTCTTTGTCTATAGGTCTCTCTACTTCTCTCATCTTCTCCACCAATGACGGAACCGCCTTTGATGGATCATGAGCTGTGGCCTGACACTGGCATAAACTGTACTGACCTCGGTATCAGTGGTCATCAGTGGACTTTTATTAAACGCATAAATCATCAGATTTTGTCAATCAGCATGAGAGACCCTTTTTAAGGCTGGGATGTCTTTTTCACTCCCATGATATTTATGCACAGTTAACAGGATACGGAAACCCAAGAAAATGATTCTGTTTTTGATGTTTTGGTCACTGCTAGGAAGAATAAATCTGTAAATAACACTAACATGTTATCATATTACAGCTATTTACACATCCAGAATACATTTCACATCTCTAGGAGTCATTTAAACTCTATTTTGGTTTCCTCCGACTCTTTGGAGATATATCTGTTTCTTCAGATGTTGAATGTGTTATTACTAACTCTACAGTTAGGGACCAGAGTAATATTTTCTTGCAGTACAGTTGTTTTTTTCAGAGATTTTTTGTTGTAAATAGCTACCAGATGTTACAAAACCTGAAGCATCAAAGAGGTTAAGCCATAGCTCAATGTAGCGTCAAACACTGCAGTTCTTCAAGTGACCACTCGAGGCTGCAGAGTTTTGGTGTAAAACTTGCGATCAGTGGTTGGAGACGGTAGCACAACCAAAATTATTGCGACCATGCTTTGAAGATGGGGACCAGGGCGGCAAATCCTTATTGTCAGTAGTCAAAATGACTTTGATGCATCAAGACGGTGATAAAAGCAACTGTCTGCAAACCTTCACCAATCTGCCTGAGTGTGATTGCAGTCAGTCAGAGTGCAACGTCCCACTCGGTGACCTTGTGAATGAATGTGGTCACCCAGAGTTTGATTATGTGGCACACTCAGCCTCTGATTGACCAGTTAGTCCCCACCGTCACTGAATAGAAAAAAAATTGAATGCTATCACCGGGCAACCACCAATCTTTGGTAGTTACAAGGAGGTATCAGTCCTTATTTTATTTTAGTGTGACTGAGCCGCGACACTGTATTCTGGCTTTAAGTTACATATAATTAAGGGTGTGGCTGTTTTTCTCTTGTTGGGTGTAGTAAAAGACACTTAAAGGAGTTTAACTTGTTGTTTGCTTGCCAGCTTAGCATCCCCTTTAATAGGAGTATAAATTATTGAAAAACAACTTCTTAACAAAGCTAGCTTGCACTAGGTGATAATTATCTGGCTATAATAATCCAAATATGGTCACATCTGATTTATTATGAAAAGAATGGAGTTTTAGAGGATTTCTCTGAGTTTCAGCTGATTTTCTCATTTAAAGTTGTTAGTGTATTTTGTGTATTCACTCACACACTCTCTGCCTGGCAACAAGGCTTTGTGTATACATCCGAGCATAAAGCACGGACTTGTCAAAAAGGAGGTGGGTAAATGGAGGTGCTCTGTTTCATGAACTGTGACTGAACTTGTTCAAAATGGGTAGAAATGTTAGACAAATACGGTGTCTGAAAACCTCCAAAACGCTGTTCTTCCGCCTCTGCCTCAAGACCCCTCTACCGCCACCCTCCACCCCGAGCCTCCTCCCACCACTTCTGCACCCACAGCCCTTCATCCTCTGCCAGTCCATGGCTTGACATTTTCCAAGGCTGCCAGGTCAGGGGCCTGCATGTAAGAGAAAGAAAGAGACAGAGTCATAGTAACCGAGAGAGAGGGGGCCTCTTAAACTAGATTTACAGTTTGTTGAGGGCTTCTTTTTCCCTCTAGCTGAGCTTTTCCACATCGCTCAGTTCACAGAGGTCAACAGTCAACCTCTCACCTTCTCCTATTTGTATTTTTTGATGATTGGCTGAAACTAAATGCCCTGTAGTTTTAGTCAGTAAATGGAAATACATATATACTAATTTATTTTATTGTATTTACATATATTTCTTTTATTATTTTTTCATTTAAATTCTAATTTATGACAATCAATTTGTTTTTTTTTAAACAAACAGAGTAAAAGCTCACGTGGTTGGTTAATAATGTTGCTGTGTATTTGTGGACAACCAGCAACAGTCTTTACCTTCTTCTACAGAGGAACCAGATGTATAAGTGCAGTAAATTCACCCTGTTATTATGCTGAGTTAGTCTACTGTAGCTGTAGAAAGGCCGTGTTTCCCCACACCTCCTCACCCTACAGCGACATGAATAACCTTCTATTTCCCTTGCCTCCTCTCCCACACACCGAGTCGGCTGACAAAGGCGCCTATTTCATGTGCCATGTTTGATTTGATAAGTGGCAAATCTGAGTGACGGGACGTCTTTGTGAGACAGAGGGGGGGAAAATTCCCAGCGCTATTGGCAGAGGACAATTATGACCGAGGGACTTCTGTAAAGTCTGCAGTGAGAAGTGTGTGTGTCTGGGAGGGGAGGGGAGGGGGAAAATTGAGATAATAACCCAGTCTATTGTCTCGCATTCAGTTATGAGACAAAGGTGTGTCTTTGCCAGGGATGGGGATGAGTGCGGTGCAGCCTGAGGCTTCTCACGGAGCTAGATGGCATGTAATTTACTTACCTGTGGCTGTTTGAACTTTAACTTCTTGGAGGTTCACACAGAACGGTCCCCAGTGTTTACACGAAACCTTAAATCCTTTTGGACTTTTGTGTTGTTCGCTACACTCATTCCCTCAATGGTGATCATCCAATCATAGCTTAGCAATCGTCACCAGATACAGTCTTTCAAACTTTGATCTTCAGTACAGGCCCGATCCGTGCGTATGGCCCTCAGGTCCGCTTCCAGGATGAACTGACGGGGCAAATCAGTGTGTTGCGTTTGGTGTGAGACTGTGCTGGATTTAACAGTGCAGTGGGCTCTTAAACGGCGTTAGAGTTTATGATAGATTTTAACTGAAACTACTTCCCTGTCATTTCAATTCTGTGGGTTGCTACAAGGAAAAAAGGAGAATTGGTATTATAAATTTTATTTAAAACCACAGGAAGAGAGCAACGCTAAACCATAGGGAAGTTTTTAGTCTTTGTCTATGCTGCTCTATTCAGTCCTTCAGCATGGTTTTTGTTTTACAAATGCAAATGTGTAAGGAACACATTAAACTCTCTTTGTTATGTTAGCATGCCCAGATAATACTTGTTGTGGTAACACAACACTAAGGCAATTCGTGGTTTTGAATTAAAATTTACTATCAGCCATAATAAATGCAAAATTTGGAATTTTGCACATTTTCTGGCTCATGTGTAGCAAATGCACCAGAGGAGGCTAGTCAACAAGTAGCTTCATAAATTACTGAGAAGTTCCATCAGGTCTTCTGAAGCAGCGTCTTTCTCTGGTAACCTTCCAGCAAAAAATGTTTTCCCACAGTAAATGCAAATGGCTCATGTCAGGCTCACTTAGACTCCAGATATGGTTCCACGTTGATCTATTTCCAAACATGAGACCGGCAGTTCATGGACTGTAACTCTCTCTTTTTATTGGACCCGTGTTTTATAATCAGGAAAGGTCACCCATTCTTCCACACACCCGAGGTAGAGCTCTCTGCAGGACATCTTCTGCAAGAAAAACAAGGAAAAATCAATTTTCACATCATATTGCTTGACCCAAAACGGTCTCAAGTGAGTCACCTGATCCACAAAGCCTTCACGTTTCCTTTTCTAAACCTACATGTGGTGGCAGGAAGAGACAGAGCAAGAGAGCGAGAGAGAGACAGAGCAAGAGAGAGAGAGAGAGAGAGAGAGCAAGAGAGAGAGAGAGAGAGAGAGAGAAAAGCCCATTAAGAGCTGCTGTCAAGTAAATTCTTTGTGTCTGAATAAGCCATTTAGAATAGGAAATGTTTTGTCATTTGAAAACCTAATTTCCCATGACAGAAAAAGCCACCACAAACGAGCCTTTCTGGTGTATCAGATGACATGTATTTATGGGCAAATATTGCTCAAAAACACAAATCCTGGGGTGCACCAATTTAGATTGTTGTAGTTTCTGGCAACATTATGAGTCCAAGTCAACAAATATCATATTACTGTTATGCCTCTTTTGTGTCCCTGCCATTTATAGACTCATATATGTATGTATATGGAAGACATAGTCTTTATCAGTGTTAATTTGAATTTTGACCGGGTTTTCATTTAGTTTTAGTTGACTACATAAGATTAGAGCAGGCTAAATCTAAAGTTTATTCAGCTGACTGAAGTATAAGTGTGTTTGTTGTGTTTTTACTGGTGAGTTGTAAAATGTGTCCACGTGTCTGTTCTTCTTTTCATTGACATAATGTCACTGCTTCATGTGCTTCAGAGGTTTCATCAGAATGAAACCTCTGTGAACAATACAACTCGCTCCCATGCTCCCTGGTTCTGACCAGGGAGCATGGGAGCGAGTTGTATTGTTTCCTGCCAAGGTTAGCTTTCCTGTTTGTGGGGCAGATCAGATGTGTGCATGTAACCAAATCATTTACTTCCAATTGAAAAATGAAAACTATGATGAATATTATCTCTGCACACAATTAAAAAGCATCATAAACCCCTGAATTTTGAATAACCCACTATTAAATGGAATTAGCAAATGGTTGATTATATTTTTTCTATACAAATGGTAGAGTTGTGCTTATGATACGGGAAACCCAGTTAAAGTTAGAAAGTTTTCATATTAAAACATTTATAATAGTTATAATAGGAAGATAATTTAAATAATTTAACATTAATATAATTGTATAAATCGTTAAATTACCTTCTTTTGATCAAATTAAACGTATTTGTAACCGTAAAAAGCTGTAAAAACTCACCTTTGTACTTTTAATGGTTGGTGCTCGCTCCTTTCAGTGGTATATCACTTTATATTTGAACAGGTCAGATCACATAGCAAGCGTTCCTGGGCAACATAGCAATGTGATGTGACATCAGCTTATATTTATTATGGATGAGAGTCTTTTTGGACTGGGCAATTTTTGTTTACATTAGCACAAATGACCACTAAGAAAACCTGACGGTGGAGTTGAGTGGTTAGAGCTTAATGTATTCATGAATTATTAATCCAACCTTAAAAACTCATCCATTTGGATACTAGCAAGGCTAAATGTTAGGGGTGCTTTGGTTGACAGGTGTGCCGACACAGAGAGCTGTATCCAGAGAGCTGTGTGCTCGGCGTCTTTGCTAAACGGAGTTAGTGAACTGGACTTTCCCACTGGTTTTGTGCTCTCTCTATTATTTAAAGGCAGTATATGCACATTAAATGTACAGTACATTTGTCTTTTTTTGTCAGTAGAACATCTCCTGTGAAGACAGACCGTAGTTTATTCCATCTGTGTGAAATATTTTAAAAAATAAAAGAGCAGCTGTTGCCGGGTAAAATGATCCCAACTGTTGTTTAAAGTAACCTATCAGACTTTTTACTGTTTTATAGATTTCCACAGAGTCAAACGTTGTAACAAATACAGTAGCTCACAGAAACATGTTAAGTCTGTGTGCCAGAGATCCTGTCTGTGAGATTCTTTTATTTTATCTAGAGGTGAGAAGAAACCCCGAGCTGACAATACAATGCAACACGTTGGACCTACAATTACACTCTTTAATGACAGCAGGAGTGGCTTTTCATTCGTTGTTTTGTTTTCTGTTGACTTGATAGTGAGTTATACTTTCACTTTGAGCTGAACTTTAGATTATGATGACTGGAGGGCGGCAAGGCCCGTGTGCTAAACTTCTGTCGGCTGACCCGCGGTCCGCTGCAACCAGACATGGTGGAGTATGCCGCACATGCACACCAGTGTTGATGTGATGCTGACCAAACAACCATCGGCTGGAAAAAAAACAGTCCTTGGTCCCTTCTGGCTCCAACTACTCCAGGCTTTATTTACTAACTGAAGTGGTAATGAGGAGGAATCACACAAAACCAGAGGTGGTGATGACAGAGGAGAGGAATGGAAGAGGTTCTGCTGAGGGATGAAGTGAGATTTGTTAATCCAGCTGATTACTTTTGAGAAATGGGAGTTAAAATTGTGCCTTCTTTTGCTGGAGTGTCATTCAGGATGTTTTTTCTTGTTAGGGGAAATGTGGGATTAAAGGTTTGTTTGTTTGTTTGCGCAGGTGGGAGGGTGTGGCATGTGAGGAGGACGTGAGGAAGCAGAGGTCCAGAGGAGGGTTTCGGGGGAAGGAGGTGAGGACTGTGGTGGTGGTTAGTAGCTCTGTTTGGGTTGAATGCTTGGAGCAGAGAAGTGCGTCATCAGCGTTTTACTGGACCCACTCCACTAGTGCGTTAAGAACAAAGGCAACAACCAAACTCACTGATGAATCACAAATGTCCCGGCAGAGCTCCAAGGAAGCTTCCTGGCCACGGACATATACACACACACACTACAGACTACCACTGCAGAGAGTAGAGAGTATAGAGAAAAGAGGATTTGTGGGAGGCTCGAGTGCTCGTCTACATGCCCCATGAGCGTGTGTGGGATGGACAGGGAGGAAGCATGGACGGATATAAGAACTCCAGAGAGCTACAGTGTTTTTATGCCAGTTGCGATCAATGCACTGACTCATTCATCTTCATGGGCCCAGGCCTCAGTGCTCACCGCAGGAACCATGGAAAACAAAGAGAGGCTTTTTTACAGTGGAAATTTCAGCTTCATGTGGATAACACTTCGATTTTCAGCCATTGTTTAGAGAGAAAAGTAGATGCTTTCAGCATTGCAGTCAGACATTTTGAAACTATACATAGTTTATATAAACATAGACAATCCCCACATGGTTACACTTTCAACACTTTGCAGGTTTTTGACCACAGGAAACATCAAATTTCACCAACCAGTGTTGTAACTACTTTAGAGATGGAAAAGAATGTAGTATTTGTGAGATAATGGAAGAATAAAGTCACATGTGAAAACCAACCTTAAAATTTGATTGGATTATGGAGTTAGCATGTCACTTTTTCTAAAGATGTACTACCTGAGCCACTGCTTTTAAATGTAATCTGCAGTGATCACACTGTTACATGGAACATGAAACTGATAACCACAAATACAAACTGCACTCTGTCAGAACTAACTGGAACAGACCCAACAATGGTGGGTTCCTGTTAGAGGTGGGCTGACCAATCCAAACACTGATACTATCAAAACCAAAGTATCGAAATGATACTAGAGCAATAGGACCGATATTTTGAGGATGGTGGACCAGGACAAAAAATATAGTTAAAATGTGTTCAGAAATTGCAAATTGATTCAGCTCAGTTCAACTTGATGAGACTCAGGAGCAGCACATTTTAAAAAGTGGCCTGCAGATGAAGAAAACAGTTAGACGGACTTCATGTCTATAGCAACTTGTGCAAGAAAATACTCAAATTATGAAATTTAGGTATGAAAAAGTTGGAGTGATAAGATCATTGATCATTAGATCATTGGCAACATTAAAGTGTAAGTGCAAAATGCAGTAGCCAAACATCAGTCATGTTAATGCAATGAAGTAATATTTTATTTGGCCTTTTTCAAACCTTGTTTTCTATTCAGCTTCACACAGAGGAGAGCAGAAAAAACATGGAAAAGTCTGAATCAGCGGTGCCAGCAGGACTTACTGTCACAGCATGCACATACCCTCCCGGGGAGTGAAAAGGGAGAGACTGATTCATACTGCCCACTTAAAAGTTACACAAACCTTACTGACACATCACCGATTAGGCCGACACGACCAAAAGTTAGCTAACCATCTTAGCAATATCGTATCATCTATATTATACATAGCTCAGAGAAATTCACACATTGATATCAAAAACAAGAACAAAGACAGCACCCACACATGAAACATCAGGAACAAGACACAGAAAAATATTAAACTGATTACTGTTCCTACCAGTTGAAAGTTCTTTCTGCATCTGTCTATTTTACAAGTCTACCACTTCATTATCATGAGAGATGTCCTCCAATTCCACTCCTCTGTGAGCCATCGCATCCGTGACATGTACTCGAGCACCGCAAACAGATTAAGGAGCACTATTCCAACACACAAAATAGGTGAAATGTGTCTGTCTGATTTTTGTCCATGTCCGTCACACATTTTTGCTGTCAGAACACATCTGTGGGGCTTAAAATGCATTCATAATTGCCTTAAACCCAATTTAGCTTGTCTGAACCTACAGAAACCTTAAGTGCTCTTGTTTCTTTCTTTTGCTGATGCATGGTGATATTTCTTCATGCATTATTGTCTCCAAATGCCCATGAGGGGAAGGCATAAAATTGTTGGCAGGAATGTGGGTTACATCACCAGCGTGGTTATATATATATATATGTATGCTCTTAAGATCAAGCAATCTCTTGGGATTTACTGGGTTTCCACAAGTCAACATTAGCTACTTTGAGTTGCGCTGCATTTTTTATGCATTAGTCACAGTCTGAATTGAAGCCCCCCCCCCCCCCCCCCCCCCCCCACACACACACACACACACACAAACAACATATTCCAATATGCAAAAGGTAAAAATAGATGTTTTTAGAACAATTCATGATTCTGTGTGTGCCTGTTTGTTGCATGCAGTGTTAAAGATGAAGGTAGCTACCATTATGTCACCCAATTGTTGAGCAGTGTTTCCTTTCCATCACCATCTTGATGTTGGTAAAGTGAATGTGACAAACAAGTAGAGAAGCTGACTGTAAAACCATACACAGGATAATCCTCTTTTCCAAACCTAGAAAGAATAGTTACAAGTTACAAAATGGGCTTCAGCATGAAAGCGTATCAAAGTGTTCATAGAGGTCAACTCCCAGGTCTGATTCATTATAGACTTCTATAGGACTCTATAGAAGTCTTTATAGGTCTGTGTTATTATGTAAATACTTACTTATGCTTTTGTGTATTTCACATGGACAGATGCCAAACTGCCTTTCATTGTTCTTGTAACAGTGACAATAAAGAGCTATTCTATTCTATTCTATTCTATTCTATTCTCTAAGTCTCTAGGGACCACAGGTATGCCATTGAAAAGATTGCAAGTTTAAGATATTTCCACATTAGCATTGCCTTTCAGAGCCAGAATTAAGTCCATATTTTATTCTGTCTGTGGTCTGTTATCTGCCATCTGTACACTACATATACAAGTCGGATGTAGACTGATATTAGTTTTGGACTCTTTAATGTCACAGATGTTGTCACAGCAGTATTTATGTTTTTGAGTTAAAGAGACCATATTTGAAAGAGTCCTAAATTTTCATCTGAACACGTGAAGTGTAGATACAACAACACAGTATCCTTCCGTTTGAACAACAGTGAAGTATTAAACTGCTGTTAACCCCCACACATTAATTGTAGCTATTTAATACCAGTACACAGATATTTAACTATTAGCGATTATTCGATAGCCACTTTAGCTGTCAGTTAAGTTACTATTAAAGGAGTGTTTAGCAGTGATTGTTAATAATGAAATGAAAATGATACTCTGAGAGCTAGGCAGAAAACATTAGCAGTCCCACGTCTTTAATGTTAGCAAACAGTGTTGACTGAACAGCATAACATTTGTCTAAGAAGTGAGATTCTTAAAGTTCCAGACTGAACCAGAGAAATGCATTACACTTACAATTATGTCATCGAAAAGCTGTTTCAGTTATTTTAAACCCAGAGTAAAAGAAAAGGAAAGAAAAAAAGTGTGGAGTGATCTACAGGTTTTGAGGAGGGGGGATATGGAAATTACTTTTATTTATACTGCACAAAAGGACAAGATGTTTGCAAGAGAGGAACAACTACATAATACTGCCAGCACAACTCTGACTTTCGGCAAACATCTGCACAGACAGCATGCTACCATAAAGTGTTGTTAAAGCTGTGTATATGCTGACCCCAGCCCAGCAGCCAGAGCCAGCACCTCAACAGGTAACAAAGGCAGTGATGAGCAGCCAGGCTTGCAGCATTTCAGTGACTTGAATTAGAAGTGGCGTTCTTGGTGTCTGTGTCAGGACACCAATCAGTGCAGCTAAGCCCCTAACTTTATCAGCATACAAATTGAAGAGCTTAAAAAAAATCATCCTTACACTTGTTATGACGAGTAAAAGAAACCACAGTGAGCAAAAATATTATTTGCACCAGATTGTAAAGCATTTTTGTTATGCTGTTTAGCTTCATATTTGGGATTAACTCTGTTTTGGAGCCAGCACTGAGTGGCCATTAGGGGAAACTGCAATAATTGGCACTTAGTTATGCTATAAACCAAAGAATTGAACCCATTAATCTTTTACCTTGATGGTGGTGTTATATTAAAAAAAATTAAGGTTTCATCACAGGGTTGTAATATTACCACAATTTACATTTGGTATACTGTAATTTAGTGAGATTGTCTGTTCCTGGGTCAGGTTCAAAATCAGAAACCCACAAAGCCTAGTTTGCGTGCTAGTGGAGCTGAAGCCAACACCTACAACTTCCACGTGTGATACAGTCTTAATTCAATATAAAACAAAGACTCACAAAACTCTGAGTATATTATGCTTAGGTAAGTGTTTATGCATCTGTGTGTGTTTTACCACCATTATGATGGGCTATTGTGGCTCATATGTTAGATATTATCCACTGCCTTTACCCTTATAAACACAGCATCCACAGCAAAGGTGAGCCCAGGAATGACAAGACAGGCAATTTACTCATTTTACAAAGTGGTTGGTGCTGCTGTGATCTTGTAGCTACTGTGTTCAATTAATGCTGTGCTCTGCTGCTGAAGCCAACGAGGGCTGAACTAATGGGCCTAAGGTATGCCCTGGCTCTACATCCCCATTCCCAACACACAGTTACACCCCCACACTGTTACACACACACACACACACACACACACACAAAGGCACGCAGACATACACCACATGGGCCCTCGCCACCGCGACCCGGCAGTTTGGCACCAGTATCCACTGGGGGGGAGAGAGGTGGGTAGGGAAGAAAAATGGGAGCAAGGGGGGGCGGCTCAACTTAAGTGGAGTTGTTCTAACATAGTACCCACTCACTATCTCTCTTTCTGTTTCTGTCTGCCTTCAGCTCGTTCTCCCAGTTCTCCCCTTTTGTCCCCGTGGAATTGGAGGGAATTGAAACTGCCTCCTCTGCTCAGTTGCTTTGTGCTACTTATAGAATCAGTCCTATAGTGATGAGGAAGTTTGTGGTGGTAAACACTGGCCATTACCCGTCTCGCTCCAGTCTCAGAGACGTCAGTATGGCTTGGAAAGCTTCTCTGAAATGTGTGGAATTATAGCCCTTTGTGTCAGTCACTCGACCCGGCCGAAGACTCGCAGATTTGTGTCTGCTTCACTATTTTTTATTGGCATTGGTTAGTTTTTGTGTATTTGTGAAGAAGGGACTGAGTTCATTTCATATGGATTATTTCTATGTGTGTCTTCACTGTTGCACGCATTTCATCCCATGTGTGTTTGCTGTATGCGGTGAAGTGATGTCTCACTCATGTGTGTGTGTGTGTATTTAACTCTGTGAATGTGTAAAGACACTGTATTAAAGGGCTTCTGTTTTATGTTTGACTTTCCATTGCCTATTTCCCGATCTCGTAAATGAGGTTCATTCACAAAAAAGGGCATCGTAAAAAGCACATCCTATTTTCCCTCACAAACACTTGAAGGGGCAAATTTGCCCTGAAAATGCCGGACATCTCCTGGTATACCGATAGATGTTCATCCAACCAGAAATGCCGAGCTGGCTGACATCTGCGCGTCCTTTAATTGGATGTTCTGCCAGGTGGGTGGGAGAACAGGAGCTCGGAGATTAAGCAGAGCGATTGTGCCACTGAAAGACACGGCCCACCATCTGTGTGCAACTTGCTGCAGTGCTTTCTACACTGTATGCTTGCTGCCTGCATTTGAGCCAAAGCAAACACAGTGCTCTGATAGCGTCTTTGAGACTGCTCGGAATAAAGAGTCCAGAGCTTGTGGCTAACAAGACCGTTCCTTGAACCAAAACCTTCCTGTGTTATTAAATGTGTCCCAGTGCACACTCGCCTCTGTTTCTCTTTGTTTCTCTCTGATGGAAAGAAATGGAAAGAAAGACAGCATGCATAATTTTTCAAGGTGGAACAAACAAGACACGGTGGACACATAGTTTTAAAAAAAATCAATTTAACATCTTGGGACAGACTCATTTTAACCCAAGCTTTGTCCACAATTGCTCAGTTAATTAGCACTAAACAGAGAGTACAGCGGCGAGATAACATTTTTTTTTGCAGGTATTTGGTCTCAAGGCAGATTCATGGCTGTGAATCTGACACCACAGAATCCACAATAGGAAAGAGCTGGAGGAAAAGGCAAGTATGACATCACTCCCAAAGCTCACCACGTAGAGATATTTGGTGAAGACCCTTTAGACACTATAATGACTTAGGTGCCCTTTTTCTGTCAGACTCTTGAATTGGATAGACCTTCTTTACTGATGCCGCTGTTCTTGGGCTCATAAAAAAAGAACTCTATTGCTAGGTATGCATTAGAGGTTTGCCGTCTAATGCTGTCAAATGGTGCATTTTAAACATATGATTCAATGATCCTTTTCTAAACCCAGCCAAGGTGTTTTGTTCCTAAACCGAATCAAACAGGGAAAACTGGTCAAATCAAAGTCCAGAAATACCAACCCCAACACAGACTCCTGTGATCTGTGTGGGCGTCGTGGAATTTATGCCATACCCACTCCACCCTTCCTCTCTTTAAAGATTTTTTGAAATAAAGAAAATTGGAAATTGGCCTACAATTGGCAGAAACACCTGAATCAAGTATTGGAGTTTTAAGTAACAGTTTAATTAAAATCACTTGAAAAGACAGAGCTGCGTAACGTACTAAATAAAGATAAATGGATCGTTTTTCATATTGAAGCAGTCTTAGAGGGAGTGTGTCTAATACATACACTGATGGTTTGAACAAAATAATTGCTGACATTAGTTCATTAGACATTAGAGCAAATGGAGAAAAGCTGTGCAGATAAATGTTTGCATTTATTAAAGCTGCCATTGGGGATTTTTCTTTTTCTCCAGTACTTAAAATTTTATTTGTAAGGAAATTCATGAAGTCAACTACTCAGAGCTAATGGATTGGAGCTCTTACTTTTTTTTAATCTGGCACAGCATCAAGTGTTGTCACGGTGGGAGTGGAGTTTATGTAGCTGCTTTGTGTAATGCATTGTGTTGCCATATGACACAGGAGAAGTAATTTTGGAATCATTTTCATCACACATATGCAGCACATTCAGACAAGCTTGAATGTTTGACGCTAGCATAGTCCAAAAGTTTCTTGCTAGTACATCACTGTGGCAGGTTAATGGCACCAGCCATTCTGAAACAATAAGGTGTGTAAACCTGCCAGCTGTGTGTGTGCTATTTTGGGACCAATGCAGTGATGAAAAGACTGGCACCCGAGGCATGTTTGAGCCTGATGAGCTGATAACTCCTAAATATTTTTTCTAATCTTTGTGTATCTTCTCCTTTTTTGCCTTTCAGTTTTTGTATTGGAGGCTTGACAGCTGAACCACTCTTAATTTTTACTTTCACTAGTTTTTCTTTTGCTTTTCATTTGAGAACTGAGACCAACAAACCCACATTTCTTTTTCTCTTTGGTGAAGCAATTTTTGGTCTTTTTTCTTGATTCGATTCATTTGATTCAATTTTATTTATACAGCGCCAAATCACAAAAATAGTCACCTCAAGGCACTTTATATTGTAAGGGAGACCCTACAATAGTACATACAGAGAAAAACCCAACAATCATATGACCCCCCTTTGAGCAAGCACTTTGGCGACAGTGGGAAGGAAAAACTCCCTTTTAACAGGAAGACACCTCCGGCAGAACCAGGCTCAGGGAGGGGCGGGGCCATCTGCTGCGACCGGTTGGGGCGAGAGAAGGAAGACAGGACAAAAGACATGCTGTGGAAGAGAGCCTTCCACAGCATTTATAAAATGTCTTAATTGCATGAAAACTTGCTATAATTCTGTAAAGATGTGCAGCTTCAGCTATATAAAAATAAAGTGCACAGTATACACTTTTTCGCTCTGGTCTGTACACACACTTTCAGTCATGAATCCAGACAGATGTTCTGTTCCTTCTTCATTGTTACAGCACAGTATTCATTTTACAATGTCAGTAGCTTTTTTCTTATGAATGTGTTATACCACCATTATAGTAGGGGAGAGACAGTAGAATGAAAGAGGGGCGGAAGGCTGATAGTGGACTTTATCATGAAGACAAAGTGCCTTTTGATGAACCATGTACCTAATTCCTAAATAAATCCTCCAGCTAACACAATATTTCATTTTATTGCTTTGTGGGTCCAGGATGTGTAGGTGATGCTGTGCACTATTAAAAGCTTGTGCAGTCAGGCTGTGGATCACTCTCCTGCTGATAGGCTGCGTATTCCTGAGCCAGGATCAACTGGGTCTTGTGTTGGGTAATGTAAAACATTAGCAATATCCTGAGTCAACAGCCCCCATGCTCCGTTTGTTTGGATATCACATTTCCCTGGCAACTGGATATATTGTCAAGGGTACACTGGACCTCGGTGGAAGGCAAAAAAGGTGCACTTCTTTGCAAATTGGTCAATGAAAAGAGGCCACCAGTGGAGCTTGAAAGTTAATTTGACACATAGGTAAACAGAGTTTTGGGGAGAAGCTCAGGCTGTTATTGTTTGCACAGTGGAGGAAGGTGGTGCCAAGTCAGAGAAAGTAACGGACATCAACCCACGCTGATTACTCCAAGCTTGTACAGTAATGCTGAAAATCCCCCTTTTATCTTAACAGGTTTCAAAGAACAACATTTGGCTGTCGCATGCTTGAGGCTTAAACAAGACTCCAGCGGCTGTGCCCACTGACTCATTTGAAGCATTCTACCAAACAGCAAACAGGAGCCAAGAACTTCACGAGGCAGGAATGTAGAGCTTAATGCTGTCACTGAGTTTCCAGTGAGCAGAGAGGGTGGTGATGGTTGGGGATATTTTCATTAGCGATGGAGGTTAAAGGAAGTGAGGGACCTGGAGAAAATGGTTCTTGGTTTACAAGGTTCACTTGTTTATGCAACCATTTCTCTTGTATAATCATCCAACTGCTGCTTCAGCCTGTGATGTGTGAAGCCTTTTGGAAACTGTATCCCAACCTCATTACCGGTAATCAGAAGCACTTATTTAAGTTGCGCTGGCCAATCCAAGAAAAGCAACATGAACAATTTACTTTTGGATTAAATATGCTCTAATTCTAAAGTTGAAATCAGAGCCAGTTGTGTTCATTTTTCTCCACTAATGGAAGGCAAACATTTAAGTCACACCAACCAGTCACAACATTAAAACCACTGACAGGCAAAGAGAATGAGACTGATCATCTCTTTAAATTGGTACCTGTAATGGGATAGTATATATTAAGCATCAAGTCAACAGGCAGTTCTTAAAGTTGCCAATAGGATACACTATGGGGAAAAGTCAAGTTGGTGTAGGCCACGTGATGGTCCAGGCAACGTTCTCTTCAAAAGCCCGTCTGACATTCATGTGGATGTGACTTTAACACATTCACCCACCTAAACATTGTTACCACTTTCAGCAAAAAAAAATGCCTCACAGAAAACATTGTTCAGGACTGGTTTGAGGCCCTGACCCATAACTAGGGGACTTACAGAATCTCCTGCTAATGTCTTTGTGGCTCATCCTGAAAGACCCCTTCTGAGGACTCCAGGCCTCAACAGGTCAGAGCCGTTTGGTGTCACAACAGGTAACTTGGGTAATAGCTGGTTTTAGTGTTGTGGATGTACAATGTTCATTTTTTCTGGGCACCTCATATTATGTAACTGTCCAAGTTACGAATGATCATCCTTTGATATTAGATATCTGTGCTCGTGTACCTCAGTGGTTTGAATCATATCTATCTAATGGAGAGATGTGATTCATCTAAATGGGGAGTCTTGTTCCCACACAAAGGTTAATTATGGAGGTCCACATGGTTCTGTGCTTGCAACAAATATATTTACATTATAAACACTTCTCTTACACAGTATTATTAGAAGGTATGGCATACATTTTAACTGCTGTACAGATGATATCTGACTTTATCAGTCCCTGAAGACAAATGACACACAGATGACCAGCTATTTTCACTCTTTATGTGTTTATACACTACTCTCCATTTAATCATTAATTATCATTAATCTCTGGCTCTCCTCCACAGTGTGACTTTTGTCCTGTTTTCCTCCCCCTCACCCCCAACCTGTAGTGGCAGACGGCCTCTCTTAGTCTGGTTCTGCCGGAAGCTTCTCCTTCCCACTGTCGCAAAGTGGTTGCTTATAGGGGGTTAGGGTTTTATTGTAGGGTCTTCAATATAAAGCGCCTTAAGGTGACTGAGCGCCTACGGTGAAAGTTAAATGTTGCCAAATCACAACAACTTTAAAATTAAACTGAACTGCATTCAATTGAATTGAATTAACCCTAATGGCACATGTGTCCAGCACATGCTTTTTAATTCATTGGCTATGTAAACAACAAAGAATGCAGGTTGCATCAAGACTGGATGTTGAGTTAAATCAATCAGTCAATCTTAAGAAGGAAGGCTTCAGAAAACACAAACGACTGTTGGCAGAAATACAATTTGTCGAACTGTTTTTCTTAATACAAGAGAAGGTTTACAGCCAGAGTGGATTCTGTAAGCAAAGGTCTTTGACTTGCCAAGTGTCCAGTGATGGGAACCATATTGATGCTTCACATGAAAAAAGCCATTCTTCATTTAGGACAAAAACAAAGATTTTTTTTTTTTGTGGGGGGGGGCAAGTTGATTTTGATGTGTGTCAGAAGGTAATTTTAGCACAGCATAGGGTTCAGGATATTTAGACCTCAAGAGTGTTCATTTCATGCCATATGCTAACGAATATTTGATTATGGGCAACGCAGCACTACTGGCATCCTGAGAAAACATCGCCAAGTTGGCCACAGTTTGCTGTAAAAATAAGCAAGTGATTCCTGTGCATAAAACAGGAATGATTTCTGTTCTTTGGTGCTTTGCATTTAGGTTTTATACATAAATACAACTTCCTAGTTTGAGTCTTACAAACTCAGTTTCTTGTGGTTTGTTGTTAGAGGACAACTTCATGATAGTACACTGGAAATAAATTGTATTGTTGGAATAAATGAATAATTTCATCAATATCTGAGTAAATATCTCCTTTTCAATTGTTATAGTTTGCAACAGTATATCAATTTTTAAAGCACATTGAACCGCTGTTGTGATTTGGTGCTATAGAAATGAAAATGAATTGAATTGAATTGAAGTGAAAAGCTATCATTTGTGAGTTGCTTATAAAGTCACCAGACAAATTTTTGGAAAATGCTGCCACTCATTTACTCACCACACTGGCTGTTTACAGTTGGTCTAATAAACTCAGACTGAAAAAAGAAGAAAGTTTCAATAAGAGCACTCAAGAGCGAAACTCCCCCCAAAGGGCTCTACCAAAAATCTGATGTTTTATGTTTTTATTACAACATGCTGATGTCTGATCTTTAGCATTACATAATAAATGGAGTATTTCATTGTCTTTAACCATATGATTGGAGCAGAATTGGCTGAAATTTGTTCATCTTCTCTGTCCTGTAAAAACACGAGATTTTAAGATTAATTTGTGTGATTCTGCGAAACTTTATGTTGTCACTGTGATGTCATGAGGTGTTGTACTCCACACCCTTTCTATGATATATTACCTCATATAGTTTCTTGAAAATCATCAGCGTTAACATTGAAGGCCAAATGCAAGCCAACGTGCTGTGAAGATTCATGGTGATCCATAAAAAGTTATGGGTATTATAAAGTATACCATAATTAAATCAGCTCGAGCTGTTATTGGTTTCTACCATCACAGAAAATTTGAACGTAATATCTTAAAAACTGTGGACACTAGACTGCTAACAAACAGACAAACAAACAAATGAAACTGGTTACATACTTTTTACATACAAACCATTTGGGCGGGAAACGAAAAGAAAACAGTTCTTGCTTATAGAATTTACCCGTTTACATGTAGATATTTGATTAAAGAAATTGGCTGTTATGTAAGTGCATTTTCTTATCAGAGTTTCATAGCACTGCCTAATCTTGCATACTAATAAAATTGGATCAAATGTTCGAACTATGCATTTCTTTTTATATATACTTTATGGTGGACGTTCATACCAAATAGGGTCAAATTTACAAGCAGTCCTCTTTAGCCAAAAGCTTGGGCTTCAGACTGCTCTCAATGCCCTGTTTCCAACTATTTCTCCTATTCTTGGCTCTGTATGATGTCCGTGAGAGTGGAGCTATGTAATATGGTCATGTAAGGCACACAGCCAGTAATCTCGCTATGTAAAAGCTCACACTGTAAAATGTTATGAAATAAAGATTGCATGCAGGTTCATGTTTTTCTTCACGCTCATTTTTTCAGAGACCAAAGATAATCTGTTTGATCTTCTTGGCCGTCCAACTGACTTGGCAGTTAGTAATGGTGCTGTATGTAATCGTGACAAGTCTGATATCTCGATATCTTCCAGACCACCAAATATTCCCTTGATACATGCATCAGCAAAGGCTGTGGTAAACTTAACAAGTAAACTGAAAAATATCGAAGATATTTTTTTGAGTGTCATCAGTTTGTTAATTCAGTTGTTTTCCCCATCTACATCCATAAATGTCATCTTTCTTAACATTTATTAAAGGAAACAGTAAAATTAGCTTGCTCACTAGATCCAGCAAGGGCAAACCAGTGGAGGTTTATTCAGAGTAGAATAAAATCTGTTTTTTTTCTCTTGGGTGCACTAACGCCATCTCAGCTCCTGCAGAATGAAACAACTATAAATGCACTCTCAACTGCTGTGAACACACTACGTGACTGTGTTCACTCTACGCTGACACAGCATCCAAGTGATGGAAAAGACTAGTGGACGGGCGCCATAAACAACGAGCAGCGGTGGCCTCAATCAGAAGCCATTCATTTTCAACCGCTGCACTACATTTATTTCATTTCCTGTCTCACTTTGTCTTTGCAGAGGAAATAATGGGTTGGGTAATAAGAAGGGACTCGGATAATGGGAAGTTCTGGCCCATGCCTCTGTAAGGAGACTGTGGGACTGGAGGGGAGAAAGAAAGGTTTGCCAAATGTTGGAAAAAAAACAGAAGACATTGGGAAGTGTTGATTGCTAGCATTAGCTTGTTATTGTTACATGAATGGCAAAAATGAAACATTTGCTGAAAATTGCTGTGCTGTGTATAATTGGAGAACAGAACAATGATGTAAAAAGTGATAAATAAACCTTTTTGGTGTTAGCAATGAAGAGTGAGAGGAGGACTGGAGGAAAAAAACATCCTTATCTGAACCCATCGTGTAAGTTTGACCTTTAGTAAGAATGATTATTATGTGTTTGAGGACATGAGGAACTCCCTCTATAGATGCAGAACACACACACACAGACACACACATACCGCTATGGAACTGTCTCCAGGCAGGGCTATTTATCTTCATGAATAAAATGACTATGGCCAGCAATGCACACAATTATTTTTATGAATGGACAATTGGACAGCTGTGAAATAGATTTTTCATGTAATTAAATAAATGGCCATGTGCGATGAGAGCTATTAGAGCTGCTTTTCTCTGAGCTCACAGCAAAAACACACTGTTCCTTTCTCAAGCAAACAAAGCTGGCAAAGCTCGATTTTCCCACTTTAATAAACCCGCCCCCTTCTTAGTTAGCACCAGTGGCCTAGCAGTGTTATATCCAGTTTCACTGTTTATTATGCTGTAACAGATTTTGTTTTGATTGTTTTCATTAATTTATTTATTTCATGAAAACAAGCATACACAAAACTAAGGTTAAAAATTAAAGTAGTATATACAAGGTGACCTTGAGCTGCTTGACTGTGTTTATATATAGTGTGTATAGAAATGAGAAACTGTGGTGTTAAATTGTCTCCATGTGGCTCTGATTAACACCAGTAAAGAGGGGAGAAGCAAAGACCCTGTGGAAAGTGTCCCACAGCAGGTCCCCACCCAGCCACCGCAGGCATCAGAGTTCAGGGAACACCCAAGATGGCACCTTACACGGGGTGGAGGCTGGAAATTTTTAAGCAGCGTCATTGTTTTTTAGTCAGTTGCATAAGTCCATGTGGGGAGATCCTAATCAGAGGAAATCAAGTCCGTCAGGTCACAATTCAAGAACAACAAGTTCAACATCGAAAAGCTCCCGAAATCTAATCAAGTCCAAAGTATAGCTCTGGGTCTAAAGGCCAGTAATGTACCAGGATTACAACTCATGAATCAAGTGTGTATGTTTTTCCTTTAGTCGGCCTTACTTTCTGTCATACATCCTCTGAAGTCCTGAGCCTTTACAGACTTTAACTGACAGTTATATGTGAGAAACTGAATCTCAATGACATTAGTTGATCTTTAACTTGGCAGCTCCTTCAAAGCCATGTGCTGTTAGTTTATGTGAGTGTGCAAATAGCACAGGTAATTCCCTGATGAATTGCTGGCCGGTGGGGTTCATTTGTGTGTAGCCTCTCGTGCCCTCTGTCCAGGCAGCTCACTTGCCAAAACAACATTGACTATTTTCAGTGGTATGAACTTGTCTGAAGCTGCTGTGTGGTATGTGTCATGAACGACAACTGGAAAAATATCTTGACCCGATTTTTCATGCGCAAAAACAGCTTTATACTTCAACGACTGAAAAAAATGTCAAGATTGCTGCAACTTTTTCTTGAATAACATTTCTAACATTTGGGGTTCTGAAGGTTTTTGTGTAAACAAAAGCAGAATCATAAGTCACTTGTATCAAAGTCAAGGTGCAGATCAGACACAGGACTCCAGTTCAGGATTTAGGATGTGTCAGAAGTCAGTGCTGTAACTTCTGTGCTTCTTACAGAGACTCACAAACAATTTATGTCCAACAAGGTCTCCCACTATGTTCACATTACCTAATCAGCAAGCTTATATAGCCTGCCAAGCAGCCAGCACAACTGAAATACCGGGACAGTCTAATCCTGTAAGAATTCAAAGTACTTAAACGGATTCTTTTGTGTTTGTGGGGACAATCAGGGTTGTGCTGTCGCATGAAAGCACCTCTGGAGATAGACGCATATCTGTACATTGTCCGTTTTTTCCCACGATATGCTGGTTTGTTTGGTGTTTTTTTCCTTCTTTGTTTTTTTTTTCTTTTAACATTCTTTTGTGTTCTACAGTCAGATTAGAGACATTTGTTCCACTTTTTATTTTCATCTTTGTTCACAGACATCAGTCTGTCATCTCATCTCATTGCTAACATTGTTTCTGTCTCTCACCGTGTGTTTGTGTTGGTCTTTAGAGGCCTTTGATTCTAGGGGTGGGGGGGATGCAAAAAAGAGAAAAGGATGGGAGGACGAGAGTCTGTAGGGAAAGAGGAAGGGATCATAGAGGGAGGAAGACCAACAAAAGAATGTGTAAAAGCCAAATGTTTTGACAAATACTGTGCTGGTGTGTGTCGTGCCAGATACAATCAGGCGACCTGAGCGTCTGCCAAGTTGCTGTATCGCAGAGATAGTAAATCAGTGCCGTATGAGACTCACAAGATTAGAAGAGCAAAGGGAGAAAACATCCCATAAATTCCAGTCCAGGGTGACACTGTGAGTGAGCACAGAAAGCACATGGATGCTTGTGCAGCAACCAACTTTCAATTTAGCATCAATCTGACAGCTTATTACGCCGAGCCCTCTTTTCCCTTTACTTGTAGTCTCCAAATCGGAAACCGGGAGGTTCAGCTTAACAGTTTGCATCAGTCAAGTAAGACCTCCAGTGAAAGAGAAGAAGGACAAAGTAAAAAACAAAAACGAAAAACAGAGGGAAAGTTTTAAAAAAAAAAAAAAAAAAAGTCAGACACTGTTTGTGAAGGTGGCTTGAGGAGGTGGTTTCCAGGGAAATGAGGCCATATCTGATTCTCTCTGCTCACAAACATGCTGCCAGGTTGAGGCCTGTTCTTAGGCAAGACCCACAGAAGCCACATCTCTCTGCCTCTCTCTCCGTTGTTATTTGAGGGTTTTCTTGGCAGTGCTCAGGCACAGGATGCAGGCCATTTGCTGCAGGAAAGTATAACCGCATTGTCTGAGCTCGGACGGCCTAATTGCCCCACAACAAACAAAGTGTAAACTGAGGCTGATTATAATTTGAGCCCAGGGCCTCAGTCTGCTGATTGTGGAGGGGGGCCTCCAGCATCTATTTCATTAAGTCCCCGGGGACCAGCGCACTAAAGAGTAGGAGCTCTTATGGATATATATTTACCCACATTTCTTGTGGCGTGTGGTCAAGTGAGGTTAGGTCCAAAATGAAGGCCTCTTTTCATTCCTCGCAGCCCAGCAGTAAATACGTATGTAACACAAGCACGGGCTTGCACACTGTAATAAGCCAGCCGCAGCAAGCTATGGGCCGCTGTGTGTCTGAATGCCGAGGTGACACAGTGGAAGGAAAGAGTCCGTCGCCCAGTTTTGCCCCCCCCCCCCGAGCTGTGGCGCTCCGGCTTCAGCTGACTTGTTATTAATGAACAACATCCCTGACATCAAAGAATTGCTTCGCACATCTTTACTTCTGCTTTTAATGGTGTCCTAAAGTGTTTGTACAGCACCCCCCAAAGAAAGCAAACACTCCCCCCCATCGTGACTTCTGTTTTCAGTTGATCGAGATCCAAATAGGGGCCTCACACTGTCGGGCAGACTGAAAATAAACAGGATGTCCCTCACATGTGTACTTCTAAGATCTATTTGTTTTTCTATGAATATCTAAACTTTATCAGTCTATGTTTTACCAGTCACATGGGTTTTTCCAAACTAAGTGTTAGTTTTTAATTTATTTTTTTAACTTTATTTTTGTGTCATGAAAAAAAAAGCAGTTACATGTACATATCTACATATCCAGAAATGCATTTTCTCTATGTCCGTGTGTCTCTCTGAGCAGGGGACTTTCACATGAAGATGTTTGTTTGGGATTTTTTTGTTCTTTTTTGGAAGGCCCCCTTTAGTGTCTACAACTCTATTCGGTATTTAATTGTAATATTTAATTGGTCAAATCATTTAAAAGTAAAGATGGCAAACATCTGATCACCTCACCCCATTTAATGTTAGACTTTAATGTTTTTGTTTGCTTGGTTTGTAGTAACGTGCATACTGATTACAGTGGTTGATCACCAGAAAGTCTCAGAAATCAGGATTACGTTTTCCCGTTTTATTCAACCAGATCCCAAAAAGCTGATTCAGTTCCTTTATGAAACTGGCCTCCCAGCCCATTGTTCCTTCAGTGGTGCTTGTTTCAGTCATCAAGCAAACATACTGTTTATAAGGTTGGGAAAAGCTGAGACTGAAGTAGTCACTTGGATGAGTGATGAAAGGTTTCTCCCACTGGAAACGCTACATCCAGATGAACAGAATACCTCGATGATGGAGCATCAAGATATTAAACCAGCTCATCTCCAGACGAATTAATAATGAAATACACTATAAAAAGAAAAAGTGGAGAAAACTAAAAAATATCATGGTAACTTGATTCAGTTACCTTATTGAATTTTGACGTTGCTGAGATTTAGTTTTGTCAGCTTGAATTTTCTTTTTCATCTAATTACAAGATTCTTGTGAGGACAACAGTAAAATCTTTGGTTTGGATTCACGTTGGAAGAAATGCTGAACGAACAAGCCAGCGTACAGCCCCTGCCTTTTTGTATAAGGCAGAAATACACGAAAACTAGCATTTTATTGCTAAACTCTCAGATAAACTGTGAGCAACAAATTCAAGTTGCCAGAGCTCTTGTCTAAACATGTAAACTTTCCAAATCAACCTCAACAGTCACAGGCTGAGAAAACTCAGAAAACACTTTAGTCGTGCTTGCCGTGTCATCTCACTTTTTTTAATAGTGTAGTTGTAGCCTTTCTGAAAGACAACACGGAGCATCAAATTATTAGGTCACCCTAGCAACCATCTAGGAGAGATAAGCAAAACAAATCACACAAACTCGCCCAGTGTTGTCACGGTTTAGGAACCTTTTGCAAATGAGAATCTCACTTTGTTTGAGGAAGAGCAATGAGTTGAATCCATGAAATCACTTTGAAGTGTCTTCGGTACTACAGGCTGTCAAAACGTGTGCTGTGACAACCTGACATTCATGCACAGCAGAGAATCAACACCGTCTTCTAGACAATAACACAATCATACTGTGAGCAGAGGGAAATCTTCAGCGTGAAGTTTTCCTTTGATTTCTCCCTCTAGTCATTTTAGCTTCTCTTTATTTCCAGCTTACATTTTAGTTTTAATTATTTCAAGTATATTTTAGCTTTAGTGTTAGATTTAGTTTAATTTATATGTTTTGAGGGACGTATTTGTGAAGGAAAGATCTTAGAACAGATCTGTCTTAGAATCTTAGAACAAAACAACCTTCAGTGCATCAAACAACAGCATGTTTTCTTTTCCCTGACTGTCAGCACTATCACTCTTCTTTGCTCGGTGACATCTTGTGTATACATACAAGATATGATAATGCACTGCGGTGAGGTAGTGGCGGAGTGTGCACTCCTGACCTGTGGAGGACACGTACCATCCTGCGAGGTCCTCTCGCATTAGGGAGGGAAGATGTTTGCCCATCGTGTCACACAAACTGTCACATTTGGATGAAACGCAGACAGAGAATTTTAAGTGGGATGATGGGGAGAGTAAGTGGAGCAGAGGAGAAGCCAAGGCTCAGAATACCCTTCACTCACCCTCATTCCCTCCCAAAGCCCCACCCTCCCTCCTATTCTCTCGGGGGGTTATTATTGTTAATCATCTTATTACTGAAGCCAGAGTGAATCCCAGGTTCTGGGCCAGATGAAAGGTCAGCCGCCGAGCTCCGCAGACACTGAGCCGTCAACAGATCAAAGCTGATGCTCTCTGATGATCCTACACCATGTTGCTTTGATACTGTAGCGCACAAAAAAGCGCAGGCTTTGGCTGGATGACAAAGTTTGATCGTATTTTTCAACCGATACCTTTACCCTCTCCTTTCAAAGTCATGCAGAAGGCTGCCTTGATAATGCGTGCCTTTATGAGTGGATGTTTTGTGGTGCGTGGACAGGTCAATGTGCCTCACTCACCTTGTTGTCATGAGAGAGAGTACACAGCTCTGAAAGAGCTGAACTGTAAAGCTCTCTGTGTTCGCGCGTTTGAAGTCAGTGCTATAATTACCCAGGGATTACTGCAAACTTCAGTTGTTTTTGAAAGGCGTGGGACGTGCACAATATTAAGCAGAAACCAGTAGCTAGTCTTTGTTTTTTTTGTGGGATTGTTCAAATAACAAAAGGCTCTTTTGCGCTCGGAGGTTTATTCAAAAGCAACGCATTTATGATCTGCACCAGCATCAAAGGAGGTGATCAGGGTGTTTGGTAGATATACAAAGCTTTCCGTTTTACACAGGCTCACATCCAGAGGCCTGTCTGACTAAAGCTCTTCAGTTACAGTCACAGATTGCGTCACCAGGGTCCAACCTGATGGTCCAGAGGTTTGAATCACCATCATTTTTACAGCCTTCTTACAGATGTTACCAAGACATCACCCTTGGCCAGTCATTCAGCACCAAAATAAGTGTGAGACATAAAAAAACAGAACATTCGGTGGGTTTTCAACATAAATGAATTAATGGATAACTTCCCTTTTTATTAAACAGGAAAGATTTTCTTTGAATTAAAAGAAAATTTCAGATTTTTAATCACAACTCTTATTTACTACAATAACATGTCTGAGTAATGAAACAGTTAAGCCCAGTTAAGGCCCAGTTAAGGCTCAGTTAAGGTCAATTTCATCTTCATGTTGTCCGTTCACTAAAATGAGCTTGACACCTCTGCTCTGTAGGACCTTCTTTCTCATTCTGGTCTTTTGAACAAAACAGGAAACTCGAACATATTTAGATTACCTGTCTTGAAATATTACGTAACAGATATGCAGGCCTGTTTAATTCCAGCTCCTGTAGGTGTGAGGAAAATGTCATGGTTGCCTCACAGCTGATTTGGACTTCTGCAATCAATCTTTCTAGGGCCTACGACTTGACCTGTGTGAGTGCCTGGCATGTTTTATGTGTTAATTAATTTGTGGTGTATCCCAGTGTTTTACAAATGGTGCCAGCTGTGATTAAATGAAATAAAATGCTCGTTTTTTTTGTCTCTCCTGGGTCCCTACTTGTTCTTTTTTCATATCATATATTCATCTCTCAAGTTTTTCCACTTTTTTGTACATTCTGATAGTTTCAGCAGTCTCCTTCCAGGAATTAGCTGACATTCGTGAGCCCTTATATTAGTACTAGTAGTACTGATAGTAGTACTGGACAGGCCAGTCACAGTAGTTACAGGCAGCATCAACCTGACAAGTAGCTACATAGGGAGGTGCACATAGGGTCATGACATATGTATGGCATAGATGAAGCACAATCTTTAAAACCTTCTGGTGCTACCTAAAACAAACAAATAAAAAACTTGTCATTTTGCCAAGATACTGAGAAAATGTCAGGGGAAGAAAAATTCCTCTACTTGAAGCAGTTCTGGGAGTGCACGCTCTCAAAATGTGCCCAACATATTTCATATGTTGGGTTCAAATAAAATATAAAATATACAAATATATATATTTGTATATTTATTCAGTGTGTGAATGTGTGTGTGAATGGGTGGATGACTGAATGTAGTGTAAAGCGCTTTGGGGTCCATAGGGACTAAGTAAAGCGCTTTACAAATACAGGCCATTTGCCATATAAAAATCATTTTTTAAAAGTTGTGCTCACTATAAACATTAGCGCTGCTAGATAACACATTAAGGAAGCTCAAGTTCTCCAAGCCACATACTTGAGTGTCTAGACTCCTGACACACGTGATATCAGCTATGATATCGTTGCCTGGACTCTGGCTTTTCATACAGTGGCTGTTTAGCCACTCACCGACCCCAGCAGGAACCCACCTCCCCCTCCTGTGGTGCAGTTCTGTGAGGTGTGAATGAGTCTCTGTTGTGACCCCACTGACCTTTTCCTGTCTCAGGACCTGCAGTCAGCATGGGGTCAGAGGGCATCTCTTCCCTGATAAAGCCCCTGAGTGCTCGGTGTTTCACACTGCCAGAGACTGGACACAGAAGATTAGCCTGCCTTTGATCGATTAGACCCCGCACCCCCTCCTCCCGTCAAGGCAGGAAGCGTTTTTTTTGCAGACCTGATGCTGATTGGGTGAAATATGCCGCAACTTGTTTTTCATTTTGTGTTTACATTCCCAGAATCTCCAAAGATAAAGGAGCATTTATAAGTCTTGGTGCTTGTGTGACTGATGGTTAGGAGAGGAATGTGTAAAAATGAAGTAATTACAAGGTGGATACATGAGCACAGAGCAAGAAGGGATTTTGATGGAAGCTGTGAGGCTGTCCAGAAAAGATGTGATATGAACTGCAGCAGTCTGCCGGAGCGATGTCTGGCCTGTCAAATCAAACCTTAAAGCTCCTGGCACTTTATTTCAGAACTGATACAGAGACTGAAAAAAAGGCATTCCTTTCTACCAGGAAAAAGTGATACACTCGTGACTGCCACCATCAGGATAATGAGGTGAACCACAGGTTTGACTGAGACAGATCTTCCGTGCGCCTGTAGGAAACCTTCAGTCTGGTTGTAATTATCTTTTCACCAGTAAGAAAAGTTTGCATCTTTATGATTTTAGGGTGAGCAGGTTTATTTGGCCAGCCTATGCACTCGAATGATGACAGACATGTTGCAAGTGCTTTTAGTTGAAGGCAGCAGAGCATGAATTAAACATGTTTTGCTGAACAGATTTCTATCAGAACTGGCTGAGTTTTGTCATCACATTCTTTTGTTATTTCATTAGAAATCAAAACTAAACTCCATGTGTATGTGAAAATGTTCTTCCCCAAACCATGACTTCAGCATTTGGCTGCCTCACCTTTCTAAGGTCAAGGACGGCTGAGTCTTTCATGTCCAGAATCACCAGAGTGAACCAGCCTCCCTTGACCTGTGTCCACTTCCCGAGCTGGAAGAAACAAAGCTAGAGCGTGATGACAGTGACATCAGTGATGCTGACTGCAGGGGCCTGTTTATGTGTTTCTGTTTCTGAGCAAAAAAACAGTGCGAGAGCCGAGGAGCACTTGACTCTGCAAAGTCAGTAACCTGAAAACACAAAGTCATTAAATACAGGAAAGAAGATAACAAGAAATATATAATATACTGTGCACGTAGGGTAGATTCTATGCAAAATAGTCCACTTATTTTATTTAAGTGTAATAATCATTAAGAATAGAAATTTTAAACTAGATGAGATGACTGTTTGCGCACTAACTGATATGTTTAGACTAAAAATAGGCTATATGCAGTGCAGACCAGTGGATGCAGTTCTCTGTTGGTGGAGTCTAAATCAGAGCTACAAGAAAAGGAAATACTAGAGTGACACTTGTCAGAAACACAACTCCAAATGAAAGGTAATCTTCTCTTGTGTCTTTTGGATAAGGGGAGTGTCATCTTCAAATGATATAATAGCAGTAATGTCAGTTGACAAGTCACCTAGACAAAACAGCAGCCACTCAACAATGGCTGAAGCTTTACAGCTAAAAAACAAAAGAAGTCCTATTATTAACTTTCAGCCGGGGCTGAGCTGACTCATCGGGCTGGTTTCAGTATGGTTTGATCAGATTTAACCAAAAGGTATTTAAAAGGGTAGATGAACAAAGAAGCCATCCACTGTTGCCCCTTTACATTTTTCTACTGTTTGGTTGTCAGTGGCTGAGAACAGACTAAGAAACATTGCTGCTTTGTATAAAAATGTCAGCATGTGAGCTTGAGTGGTCGGTGAGGAGATGCATAAATCGTCCATACGTTCGATAACTTAAAATAACCATTATCATCTCACTCCATGGCAGAGTGAGGTTTGCCTCCATTTCTAGTGTTTAATTTAATTTCAGGATGTCTGTTGTATTTTGCAAAGTCATTAAAACTATCCCTAGTGGAAAACAAAAAAAAGAAAGAAAAAGAAAGAAAGGGCAGCCAGGCTTACTCAGCCAAGCCAAAAAGTTGGCTTTACATATTTTTCTTTCAGAGAAGTCCCTCTAGACCCCTAACTGCTCTGTGAGAAGAGGAAAAGCCCCCGTCTGTCCACATTTTGGTTGGGAAGAAAAGCAGGAAGCCCAAACATACGTACACACATCACTTTTTTTCTGAGCTTCTCACATCTTTACCACCACAGCTGTCACATCTGTCAGCCAGAAAAGTAAATACTGGCATTTTCTGAGTTTCCTATTAGTTTTTTTTCTCTTTTCTAGCACCAGTATCTAGTACCACCATCTTGAATGGGGCACCATGCTGTGTGTTCAGCATTGGATCATCCTTGAGGGGTGGCAAGATGAACAGGGTCTCCTATCAGCTTAGTTTAACTCTGAAGCTTTTTCTCCTCTCACAGGGGACCCCTGCAGTCCTCCACTGCAGCTTCCCAGACAAGAGAGGCTTTTAGCAGGCAGACTGAGCGTTTATAGATGCATCTCCATGTCTGACGCGGAGCCACGGCTTCATCAAAGAGTTCCCATGTTGTCTTCAGCGGTGGACAGTTGCTTTAATGAGCTGACCCTTGTGGCCCCAGGATATGGAGACTCTCTGTCCTTCTGCCCCTTTCCACACGAGGCATGCATTAGCCATTTACTGTACCATTTTATTAAACACATCTAGCTTGGTTCATAGAGTGTTGAGAAGACACAGCACTCAACCACTCAGCACTTCTCGCAGCTCGCTGTCTCGTTCGGTTTGCTCTGTTTTTTTTTTTTATGTGTGGCTCTTTTGTTCCAGTACCACTCTTTCTTTTCATCTTTCTTCATCCTTCTTACCATACAGCAGCTGCAGACATGACGGTATACCCCGCCGTATCACCATGACGCCTGACCTCCTGCCTCTCGGCCTCTAAGACATGACGTTACTATAGCAGCAGAAGCACTTAGACTCATATCTTGCTTCCTGATTGTCAGGGACAACGCCATCCAGAGTGTCCCGGCCTACATCACCTTTATGGGACCATTATGGGAACATTAGACCACTAGCTTGGAGAACTATGTTGTCTTCCTGGCGGGGAAAATCATGTCAGTATTATTTCCTTCAGTTGTCCTTTACCACATGGTGCACACGGCAGGAAATAGCCGACTTCAGAAGTATTCACGCTGCTGGAATAACTCAGCATGGGTTAGGGTTATCTGAAAATTACTGTATGTACTGGAATATTAGCTCAGTTGGTACATTTAGACAACACAAATCCTTCAAACACATGGACAGGAGCTTAAAAATTGGCAACTGAGGAGATAAACCACGGTTCATGCGTGAAAAAGGGCTTATGGTTTAATTTGTGTCTGTCTATCTTACACAGTCCATTATCCTGACAAATCTCTGTAGTAGCCCTGGATCTCGTCACCCCACCCCAAGCCTGTATGCTGACATGTTTATATCAAGTGGTAGTATGATTTATCTCCTCTACTGCAGAGCCACGAGAGTGACAGAGGTCACTGTGAAGACTTTGCAGAAACGGGAGCTGCACAGTCTGGATAAGGTGGGTTTGTGTATAGAAGTGGATAGGGAATGGAGTTCACACAGGGGATTTAAGCTGGAAGTTTCTTGTGAGTTGGACAGAGCCTCACTGGAGACTTTGTGGAAACCGTGTGTGGTGCAGATGAAAAATGTAACAGGATAAAGGAAAACTCAGGTGGCCGTGTGGCAATTTATATACAAAGACAGCCACAAACGCACATTCATGCACATACATGCGTTTACACACGCAAGGGAGTCAGTGTGGGTTGCTCTGGTTGAGGTGCCCCAGCTGCCGAGGCCCCCCCAATGGGGTGAGGAGGTCAGGAACATTACCCACCATTTGTAAAGCAGAGAGTAGGCATGTCCAACAAGTCCCACCTGCCGCTATATTTGTGAAATTACTCATTGCAGGGTTTGGCTTCCATCAGGCTTGACAGTGGGAACCACAGCCGCCTATTAACTTGGACCCATATCTACAGCGTT
Organism: Simochromis diagramma; assembly: GCF_900408965.1. NCBI lineage: Eukaryota > Metazoa > Chordata > Actinopteri > Cichliformes > Cichlidae > Simochromis > Simochromis diagramma. Next base: position 686,233 of record NW_024387503.1, on the reverse strand, counting down.
GCCGGCCGTTTAGAAATCCAAGAAGTCCAACCCTTCCCCCAGTCGACTTTGCACCCATCCAAGCACACTGTAGTATCAACAGAATGCCTCACTCACTAACAGGGGTGACTGACTTTTCAGTGTTGTTCTGCAGGATTTCCAAGACACGTGAGAATGCTGAAAGAAATGCACTGCTCTGTGTTTAAGGTTTGCTTGTTTTAGCAAAGCTGTATCTGTGCATTTAAGCTAGCAATATTTTTTGAATCCATTTGAGGGAAAACATAAGTAACAACTCTGAATAGCATATGATCATGAGCTGCTTTTGCTCTTTGATGTAACAATATCAGAAATAGTGAAAAACCCTGAAAAGCGTGCACAATATGTCAATTTTAACCTTAGTTTACTGTTCTTAGCTGACAGCAATGGCACCCCATGTAGTCTACTGCCTGAGATGGGCAGTAATGAAGTAATCTGATTACTTTTTTAAAGTAACGAGTAAAGTAAGGGATTACTATTGCAAAAAAGTAATTAGATTACTGTTACTTTCCCGTAAGCATGCTGCATTACTAAACTGTGATTTTGTTTGGGAGAGTGTCTCATGACAATGACATACGAGCATGCGACGTCCGTGGCAGCAACAATGGATAATATGGAGTGTGGGAGAGAGTACAACTTCTTTCTACAGAGACAAATTAAACTTCAAATCTGAGCAAACACCTAGCACGCTGCCACGGGAATGTGAAATTCACAGAGAAACCCCAGGATCCCCCCACTGACATGACGGCTGCAGCCCCGGGCAAACCTCCACCACTCCTCATAAACAGGTGAAAATAGATGTAAGAGCGACAGGACTTAGTGCTGCTGAATCTTTAATCTTATTAATCTTCTGCTGTGTTTTACTTGCATCTCTTTGAAAAAGTGAGTGTAAACACACACAAAATGTGATTTTATATGCTGGAATATGCAGAAAATCGGTTTAAATGTTAAACAAATTATTTCAAGTCAAACACAGTTGCATATAATTTCTTGCTTGATTCAGTGTGCATGACATTAAAAGATTAAAACTAGTAAAACATATCAGTGCATTAATGCTCTTCATGCATTAATGTACTGAATCTCTGCCATGTGACTGGCAGCCATCACATGGCAGTTAAAAAGATGGTACGAAAAAGTGGCTGATGGGTGTATTATACAGGAAATTGTAAACTAGACTAAGAGTAGTTAAATTAAAGGTATTAAATTTCAAAGTTAAAATGACAAGTTTAATTTGTTATCAGTCTTGTGTGTCTGTGGCACATGGGCACAGAGGTTTGCACTGATGACTTAAAGAAGAAAGGTTCTCACTTGCTCTCCCTGCAGCACATTCTCTGGTTTTCTCCCACAGTCCAAAGACACACATATTATGTTAACAGGGGATTCCTTGATAGCTGGAGATGCTGACATGAGATGGATAAAGTGGTGAGTAAGATCTGAAAAACACTATCAAATGCCAGTCTGCTTACAAATGCATGAAACAGTAATAAATTAATGGGCCGCATCAATGCCAACTTTTAAAAGAGAAATTTTAAAAAGTTGAATTTTTGCACATGTCATTAAAGTGTGAAATGATCTCCAGAGGGTACAATCCACAAGGGCATGTACAAGTACACACCTTAGAGGGCATGGCGCCACTGACAAGGCGTTGTATGGTAATTAATTTTCTGAGCAGGCGGATTGAGCAGAGCAGATTTTTAGTGCACTTTAGGTAAATAAAAACTACTTCTGGATGGTGATAATGATGCTGATGTGACTCAGACATGAGCCAACAACATCAAGATATGAAAAAAACAAAGATATGGGAGACTGACGGCACAACAAAAGAACAGACAAAAAATCACAAAGGTCATTCTGTGGAATACTCGCTCATCCCTAAAATAGCTGTCATAATTTTTTGGAAAACTAAAGATATAACAATAATAATAAAATCATTTAAAAAATCTAAACTGTCACACTTCTTAATTTTTCATTCTGCTAGCTTAAGTGATAAGAATGAGGAAAAATCAACGTCTGACCATGTGACAGCACCTGAGCAGCTTGACATTTAGTGGACTAGTATAACTGCAATTGCATCATGAATTTCAGTTTGGTGAAAACTATGAAATTCCCACAGCTTTTTCATAAATAGGAAGATGGCCTCTCACGATAAAGCACGAGGTAAAATGCAAACAAGACCGTTTCAGAGCTGCTGGAGGTGTGTTTTTTGATAAATACTTCCTGCACCCATCTGTCTGCAGAATGCACCGATGAAACTGTTATCAGCCTCATCTCATCTCCCTCTTGGTGAGATAGCAAATGAAAGCACAACCCTGGGAATATTCTCTTTTTTGTGGGGGTGGGGGTATCTTAAAATATAAATTCAGTATTTTTTTAAATACTACAGCTGAAGATAGCCTCAGTAGGTAATAGGATCACTGGTAAAGTCCCAGTAAAGCAGGAGTAGCTAGTGCGAGGTGGGCCCTTCAATGCTCTGATCCTCTTTAGCTCTGGTTAATTTAACTGAATCACTAAATGCTTCTCACACACGTTCAAACACACACACACACACACACACTTCTGCAGCAGCACCTCTTCTCACACCATATATTTAGATATGTAATCCTGTGGGAAGCTCACAGTGAGTGGCTCGGCTCAAAGACCCCTGGCTACGTGTACAATAAGGGAGACTTATTGAAACAAGGCTGGCACTGAGAGCCCAGCAGTGGGGGGGATTTATTTGGAGAACAGCAGGGCCCTGGCTAAACTTTGATCAGTACTCGTGCTCTGCCTCCCCCATTTTTTTTTCTCTCCAAGCCACAGAGCAACCAATGAACACTGTCACCCACAGGGGGTGACCCTGGTATCCCAGCAACAGGGCCAAGCCTGACTCCAGCTCCCATTGCGTGCTGGCGAGAGAGGCTCTCACTCTCTTTATGCTATTTCACTTAATATTAAAAAAGGAGGAAAAAAACAGTAATAGAGAGTGTTGCATTTGACAGGGTGTTTGGTTTAGCCTACCAGCTTAAGATTATTTCTTTAACTATCGAACATACTGCCTAATTCCATTAAAATCCCTTGAAAGCCAGGAAAACAACATTTCCACATTCTAGCAGAAGAAATTAACTGCTTCGTCGCTCAGTTCTGTCTGGTTGTGTATCTTTGGGAATTGTAGGACCCCCATCATACTGACAGTCATCACAACCAATGTTCTTATAGAGACTGACGTCTCTGGGTGATCAGTTTATAGAAAGACAGCCTTCAAAATTTCTGCAAACTTTTGCAGCTATCTTAGATTTGAGTAGAGCCGGTGATGCAGTGATGGCTGTCAGGTAAGGCTAGAATCTTTGGTTTTTTAATTGAACCTGGCCCTACTTTTGCAGCACTATCAGCATTACTGTACATGCAGAGGTGCTGGTAAATACTTGTTATTGTGATAACTCCTTTATCTTTGCGAGGGGCCGGAACTATTGTGCTGATGATGCATTAATCTCTTTCTCAGACTGCTCTTCCTGGATTCTGTTTCTTGGGCGTTTTTTCTTTTTCTTTTTCTTTTTTGGTGTTTTCAGACTGCATTCTAACTGATATCAGACATCATTCTTTTTATACCGTCAGTGTCTTAGCCTCTTGCCTACATTAGTTAGAAGCTTTGCACCAATTTAACAAAAACTGAAGGAGGTCAGAAGAATGAACTTAAAATGACTGGATCAGGTAGCCTGCAAACATCAATCATAATAGCCCACTGAGAGACACCCACCGCTTTAGCTCAGCAGAGGCTCCTCTTAACCTCACTGAATTAGACCATTGTGCTAACTTGACCTTGCAGCTTTTTACTTTGGTAATGACACCCCATCATTTGGCTGTGGGGCAGCCTAAAGGTGAGCTTAGCCAAAATAATACTTATGAGACTGCAGTTAGGAGAGACACTTTTCACGATGGAATTTCATTCCAAAGAGAGAGTGGAGCAGAGGTGGAGGTCAGCAGGTCAGAGCATTCGGCAAGCTGCTATAGACCCGGCAATGAAGATGAAAGTTAGCTCAAATAATCCTGTAAAGTGTTCAGACGAGGCAGAAATTCCCCCGAGGCCGGTTTCCCGTCTGACCTAAACCCCTCTACCCTCTTTGTCCCTCCCAACCCAGATAGCTACAAACACTTGAGTTCACATACATTAGGCAAATTAGTAATTAGAAGAGTACTGAATGTAACCAGTCAATGTTTGTAGAGATTGGAGCTGATGAGTGGTATGGAGGGGTATGTGTCACAGCCAGAAGGCATACTTTGACATTTTAAGGCTGGATGGCCTGTCACTGATGAGAGTGCTGAGTGACTAGTTTTGGCATGTGATGTTTCATACGCCCCCTCTATCTTCCCTTCCCACCATCCTCTTCTACATAGTTAGATAAACATTCACAGACATATAAAGGGGCAACTTAAGAGACTAATGGCGCTAAAAGCCCCAGTGAAAAGGAACACCGAGCTAATAAATGTCATGTTTTAACGAGTTGAACAAACAAAGACCCAAGGGCAGTTTGGTTGTGTTTACTCACTAGTACTTAAAGGACATGAGGATCCATGGCGCAACATGAAGTCCCTTAAGAAACTCCTCATAAAATTTCATCAAAGGTTCAGTCTGAGGATAAGTGTGTTTTTTTTCTCCAGTGTTAGTTTTTCCAAGTCATTAACATGAGTGTTGTTTACCTGATTGAACCCTACAACTTCCCATACATACATCACTGTTTTCTTGAGACTTTTGCATGACTCATCATTTCAGATTTTTAGTGTTATGCTGTCGGCTACAAAGGTCAAATAAAACCCAGCGGTGTTCCACCGGGACAAGCAAGGCAAGCAGTGCTTGCCTGGTCTAATTTAAAAACAGAAATAAATAAAAACATATCAAAGTAAAGCGATCTGTCTCCATTCTTATTAGGAAGCGTTCTCATAAAGCTCCTCCTCTGTTTGCATCAATCTATTACATTACTCCCATCTTGTGGCCATATTCGGCTATTGTTGCTGAAAACTCCACTTGTTACACATTCACAGGAAACTGTAGCTGTTCCCATTTTAAAGGTCTGTCCATTTTCCATTAACAATGACTTGAGTTGGGTTCTAAACCACTTTGTCCAACATGTGAGATGTGGGGAAGATGGGGTGTGAAAAAGTTCTTAATCACTCCTTTGGTACGTTAGTAAGGAAATAACTGACTATGATGGAGAGAAGATGGAAGCTCTGACCATGTCCGGTCTAAGAAATCATGTCAATTGACCAGGTGTGGGCTCAGAAGCAGATTAGCATCTCTGAGAAATCATTTGGTTGTAAGGCATTTAACCAACTGTTTTGCCAACACCCCACATTCATTTTTAATTTTATTTTTTAGTATTAACTATAAATATCATAGATATTGACAGCTAACCATGTCACATACTGCTCAAGGCTTTTAATTCAGATGACTTTTTTGTTATCACTATATTTTAATATCTGTTTTCTTTTCAAGATGTAGACACGTGTTTTTGAACTCAAGAACAACTTATTTGATTCAGAGATGTGGTCCTCTTAGGACAGCCACTACAAACATAATAAACATAACAAATTCATAAAATATGATACTGAACATTAAACAAAATATAAAGAATTTAACATGAGCTCAACCTTATAAAGCTGTTGCAATAATATTAATCAATTTAATGTTGATAGGGAACATTTTTCTGGAGAATAATTATTTTTGTCTTTGATACTTCAAGTATAATTTTCTAATAAAACAGTTTTGTGTGTACTGAGGCATTTTCATTGTCTTTTTTTGCTTCTTTTCTGAAAGGATTGGTTTGAAACATTCCTCCACTACCTGCATCGTCAGCTTATAGTAAATATTTTTTGGTGATACAGTAGATATTTATTTAACTGTACAAGTAAAAAAAATTTACAATTCTTTAGCCAAGTAGGAGTGCAGAAAGATGAAGTCCATGTAGAGGGACTTCACATGTCCTCCATAATATTTTCTTCATCCTGAACAGAGCTTGTGCCATGTTGATCTGGGGCAAATGTCTTCCCCAAAAGGAGGTTCAAACCTATATCACCTTTGAATCCCAGCAGCACGTCTGTAGCCCAAACAACTCGCCTCTGTTGCACCTTTTCTGGTTTTAATTACAGGCTGAGAAAAGTTCATGTTTGATGTGGATGGGTGGTTAAGAAGTACAGAAGAAGAGAAGGAGGCAGGGGAAGGAAGGGCTTGCTGTCGGAACTGGGTGACCAGTCTATTTGATGTCTACCAGACATTCAGGCTCTGTCACTCAGGCCAATTCAGGCTCCTTTCAGAGGCAGTCAACTTCAAAGAGGGGAACCAGTCTGTCTCTTGCAGTGGTCTTGTCCAAGCTCAGACCACCAGGTAGAAAATGCAGAGTGAGGAAAGAAGAAAAGATGGGGTCCCAGATTGGATGGCATGAAACAAGGATAGCACTATACTTACCATGCCATGAATAGAAACTATAACTCAGAGGACCACTTGAAGCAGGGATGGTGTTGGGATCATGAAACCTTGCAAGTCAAAACCTTAATAAGATCACATGACAGCATGTAGCAAAGTTAGACCCTGACGGGACCTGATCCATCCTCTTGTGGACCATAATACTACATGCAGTGTTTCCTATATTAAGCCTCTTGGCATCAGTGTGTTCACACACTGTAAATATTATACCAGAACCTTAGTGGCTATATAAAATTGACTTTCCATTTTGAATCTCTGATGTACGCTGACATGGACGCTCTCAGTATTCCAGTCTCCTGCGCTTCCTTCCCTTTTACACTGAAGACAGACTTTGTGTGTCCTGCTGAAGAGGCTTTTTCAGAGGCAAACAGAAAGAGGGAAAAATAAAAGTACATCCTGTAAGAGTTCACCCCAGTGTGTAAAACTGTTCTAATTTAGTTTTTTATCTTAGAATTGTTTCAAGAAAGTTAAAGTGTTGCATTGACTTGGTAAATAATTGGTCAAATGTCCAACTTTTGAGTTTGCATTATTTTAAATAGTGGTCACTACATTCCATTCAAGCCTCCTGAGCTCTGAGATGGGTGTCTACACTGAGGTGAAAGGAAAGGATTTACAGTGGTTTGAAAAAGCAGTTGCCACCTTGCTTATTTGTTAATGTGCATCCACTTAACGTCTTCCAGTGGCTTTCTAGTATAATAATGTGTCATGTCCCAATGCAATTTGTTCGGCAGATTTTATTCCCTCCCCAAACACGAGGTCCAAATCCAGAACTCCTCTGAGCTGTTGTACATGAGAGATCAGCAACATGATTTCAAACTCACGACATGATGAGCGGAATCCTGTCAAAACGGAGCAGAATCTCAAATTCATGCTCCTAAAATCCGTCACTTCAAGATTCAAAGATTCAAAGTGTTTATTGTCATGTGTCACAAGAGAAAAGGCATTTCTTTGTGCAATGAAATTCTTTCTTTGCTGTCCACCCACAGATGCCGATTAATATATACAATAGAAATAGAACATATAAATACAAATAGTACAAAATAAATAGCTGAAGACAGAAAAGGAGACAAAATATGGAGATTTCAAACAGATGTTTGCAAAAGAGCTATAGTTTAATATGCTGGCTTAATATGTAAGATGACCAGACATGCAAAAAAATTATTATTACTGTTCAAAATGGGTCAGCTGTTCAAGAGTCTGATGGCAGTGGGGAAGAAGGAGTTAGTGAGACTTGATGTTCTGGATTTCACACTTCTAAACCTTCGTCTCGAGGGCACAAGTGTGAACAGTCCGTGTTGGACTCTGCGATGGTAGATGCTCTGCAGAGAGTGCAGCGGAGTTCTGATGATCTTCTCCGCGGTTGTTATCACTTTCTGCAGGCGTTTGCGGTCCATACCAGTAGTGCTGCCGTACCATGCAGTGATGCAGCTGGTCAGGGTGCTCTCCATAATGCAGCTGCAGAACCTGCTGAGGGTCTTGGCCGACATACCAAATTTCCTCAGCCTCCTCAGGAAATACAGCCGCTGCTGAGTCTTCTTGACCAGCTGTGTGGTGTTCAGTGTCCAGGTGAGGTCCTCAGAGATGTAGACGCCCAGGTACCTAAAGCTGCTCACCCTCTCCACTTCAAGGCCCCGGATAGACAGCGGTGGGTGAGGCCTCCTCTTCTTTCTTGTGTCCACTATCATCTCCTTTGTCTTCTCAGTGTTGAGGGTGAGGTTGTTGTGCTCACTCCATGACACCAGACCGGTCACCTCTCTCCTATAAGCTGCTTCGTCCCCTCCAGTGATGCGACTGATTGCTGCAGTGTCGTCCGCGAACTTCAAAATGATGTTGTCTTTGTTGGAGGCGACACAGTGGTGGGTGTACAAGGTGTAGAGGATGGGGCTGAGGACGCAACCTTGTGGGACGCCAGTGTTTGTAATAATGCTGGCTGAAGTCCTGTTGCTGATCCTGACAGACTGGGGCCATGAACCAAGAGAAAGGAAAGGAGGCTAAAACTGTGTTATCATGTCATAGTGTAATATAATGCTGTTGCCATCTCTCTGTTACACAAATGGTTTGCCTTGGTGTCTGTGCCCTGACACACCAGCTGCAGCATTATTGGCTGCCTAAAGCCAACGAACCTTTTTCAGAGAGCTTCAGAGTCCTGCATCAGGAGGCTGGAGTGGGTGAAGCTGACAGCAAAGAGAATGTGGTTTACAACATTTTAGTTTGCTTTTCGTTTTTTTCTTATTTGTTCCTATTTTTACTTCCTGGTTTAGACATCAAAAGCTATTTTGCTAGGTTCAGGAAAATATGATGGTTTGTGTTCAAATACAGACGTTTTTAACTGTCGCGGTGCATGTCGACAAATGAGGAGTTGGGAGTGACAGACTCGTCTCACAAATGTCACAACCTGGCGCATCACACTCTGTTGCCGAAGGACAATTTGTGCGTCAGTAAGCCCTTCCAGCAGCTCTCACAAGACGATGTTGACGCCTCAGGAAAAAGAACACACAGGCTGTACAGGAACAGGTATGTACCTGGAATTAAAGTATGGAAACAATCTTTTTGCTCATTAAAAAAACAAAACACCAACAATCTCTCTGCTCCACTCTAATTTTTTCAGAGATAACCAACAGGGCGTCCTTTGAGCACTGAACCAAAGCGTCTGAAATCACAACAAGATAGCGATGTCTTCTCTTCCGAGACGGAAACTCAGCACCCGCCAACCGGGCACAGCTACACCCCTGTTTTTTAGAACAAACTACCTACACAATGGGAACCTTCTTTGGATGAAAGGACAGGCGGGGTTGGGAGGGGAAGGGTGTGTTTAAGGATTGGGGGTGAAGGCAGGACAAGGGGATGACAGTGCTGCACCGAGTGTGTGTCAGTTTTGGGAGTTAAGCAGAATTCGGAGGCAAGTTGGAGTGATGGGAGGGGTTGACGGGGAGGTACCGCTGGGAGACAGAGCAGAGGCCTGTGCGTCCGACACTTTGAATGCAGATTATGTTACACTGTACACGGCTCCCCCTGAGTTCAGAGGGAGCGGGTCATTTATTTTGTGGATATTATGAATGTCGGGTTTGTGTTTGAGTCAAACCGAACGAGGAAGTTTTCGCTTGTTTCTCCACACAGGGGCTGAGGGGTGGGCTTTTATTTTTCTCATATGGAAACCATAGGATTAATCACTCTGTAATGTAAAGCCTCCTGCAGTAGAAGTGTTTACACTAGCAGAGAGCGTTTAAAGCAAAGTTTCGGTGTGAAAAACACTAATGATAGGAACTTAAAAGCAGGATAAAGTGCTACGTGTGCACAGTTACAGTGCAATGTACACAATCTGGGAATTACAGAGGGGTTAAAAGCTTTTTCTCAGCTGACCTGTTGATCACAGGTCAGCAATAATAACCCAAGGCAGACTTTGCTTGATGAGGGAGGAAGATAAAGCCTCACATGGCAAAAGTAAGGCCTGGGCCAACACAACACTAACATTATTGGCCCTTTTCTTCCTCTCTCCCTTTCCTTTGGCTAAACAATGTCTGCATTCATTTTTCCTTCTTTTCTTTTTAAGCAATAACGATATGAGCGAGCGCTGAGACACATTCCAAGCAGAGAAGGCATTTTTCCACTAGAAGCATCGCCGAAAGAAAATCAAAAGCTTGGATTTATCGGGGGAGATACGGTCACATTCCACGACGTCTGTGTGTGTTGTTTTAACGCGCAGGCAGTGGAGGAGACCGAGAGAGACTGCTTGTTGGTTTTGCATCGATGGTGCATATTAAATATTTTCAGAGCGACTACTTAGATTTAGAGGTCGAACGAAGGGGTTTGATCACTTTTAGTGGAGTGGCTATTTTAATAAACTGAGCAAACAGGAGTTGGACAAACCGGCCTTTGTGTGGAAACGGCGCGGTTGTGAAAAATGTTTAATAATAACTCCTGCGACAGGCTGAGAACAGAAATGTGTGAGAGCATTTTGGGTGTGTGTGCATACTTGTGTGGGAAAGTTATGTCCCCAAAACGCTCACTCTGTTTTGTTTTTGTTTGTTTTTTTGCTCTAATCCTTAACTTTTCCTACACTGCGAAGATTTTTTGCCTTCTTTAGTATTATAATCCTATTTTCCACCTCAGTGTGATTTCCTCCCGCAACAGTATTCTTAATTAAACTGGCTCTGAGTCGGGTGGGGGGATTAGCACATATCACTTTTAATGCCAGCAAAAGAAATGACTGCCATTAACGACATCACAGCACCATCTCAGCAAGTCCCATCATGCTTCAAATGTACACTCAGTGGTTCTCCTATTCTTTTTCCAGCTTCTCGGACCTGGAAGACTCTTTTTGCTATTTAATCACAGGCAGGTATTTGCAAGGGTCACTGCTCGCCATATATGATGGATCTCTTGCTACTAATAACACAGTGCCCATTCAACAACCCCTGGTGGGTTTAGGCCTGAGGGAATGGTGTGCGTGTGTGTAAAGATGGACAGCAAAGCTTTAATATAAAATACTTTTAGTCTGCTTCTATTAAACATTAAAAATTGTAGGAAGATTTCACATCCAAATGTTCAGGCATTTTCTTTTGTTTGTCACCCTGACCTCACGTTAGGGGGCCCTCTCCCATTTCATTTTGACACCTTTGACAGCTAGAGAAAAGTCTTATTAAAAGACTGGGAAGGGCAGGGAGAGAGCTGGGGGGAGACCCCCTGCTTGTTAGCCTGGGAAGGTACTTTTTCCCCTATGAAACAACCCCAGCTGACTCTGTCACTCAGGAGCAAGCGTTTCACAGGGAGGTGTATGTGTGCGATAAGTGGATAAAGAGGGAGATGGAGTGTCAGCTGTACGAGCCCATATTGAAAGTGGGAACTCCCTATGGAGGGACTGCACAGACACGCTCAGCAGGATGATCACTGACGCCCAAAGTCTCAAAGCAGACTGAAGGTGGTGGAGCTGGGGAGGCAGTGGAGGGACAAGTACGTGGGTCAAAGGTCATCAGGACCTCTGAGTTTAAGGGGAACAGAGGGGCCCTGTAAAATATCTCTGCACACTGGGGGTCGACAGACTTTTAAAGAAGTCTTTAAACAATATAATAATATTTATGCTAATAAAAACATTTACATGTTTTAATAGATTAATTACATTTTAATGAGCCTGTTTTTTCTGTTACATTGTCCTACTAAATGTCTCTTAATTTCTTAGAAAGAAATACAAAATGTAATTACATCTGCAACAAGAGCAAAAATCGAAACAAAGAAAAATAAAACATTAATTAAAAATGACCAAAACAACCTATTTGCTCACTTTCTCTTGTTTTGTTTTTTTTCACAGTGGCAGTTATCAGCAGAAATCTTCAGTAAGAAAAAAAATAAGAACCCTTTTCTCAACATATCCAAGGATCGTGAAAATAACGTAACTAATTAAAAATGTTTAAATGTTTACCACATATATATTCATAAAACTGTTGAACTACTTTCCAGACAATTTGATTAATGCTTTATTTTGTCTCTATATAATGTAATGTTTTACAATGAATTTCAACAAATTTATGCTGATTCATTAAAATCACATCTTTTCAGTAGGGATGGACAGATCACATCACTGTTAACTGATAAATCACAAAAACAGAAGGTGGTCAGTGGCCAATAGTTTTGTCACATCAACTTACTAAATATTCACAAAACATATCATGAGTCATAAGTAACAAACCAGTTTAAAACACTTATAACTGGTTTGTTATTTTTTTTAAAAAAGAAAATAAAGCAAAAATCTTCAAAAGAAACTGCTACATTTTTGTTCTCTCACATATCTGAACACAACAGCCACCATTTTTCCCCATATAAGCCAAAAAGGAAGTCATTGTTTTGTGATTAATGCCTCAATTCCTGTTTTTTGCTGATAAATTGGCAAAAAAAAACTCTCTGTATGCTGACTTAAAAGAGCTCAATTTCCCCCTCCTCTGGCACTCGAGAAAAATCTTCTCTAAAGACTCATTTGTAATGTTGAGCCAAACACGCTCTCTGGACCTTCTAAATATAGCATCCCCTTTGGTTCCTTACTGAATGTCTAACTCTAAACTTACAGTGCTGTGTAATACAACTCCACTCTTTTCAGTTGACATTGTCAGATGCGTTCGACATTATCTGCACAGTGTGGAGCGGCTGAGAGCCGAGGGTGGATCAGCACGCAGTCACGCATGTGTTACCAGTTTTAAACACTGTCAGACACAGACACATATGCTGCACTTCTCACCCAAAACCAAACGGCACTCTTGGTGTTTCATCCCGTGTAAATCGTTTCAACTGTGCAAACAGGTTGACCAATTATGAAAGCATGAATCTATCAGCTGTCAGTACACAGCAACTGAAGGGAATTATCGCTATGCTTTATCTGTCGTCAAGAGACAAACAGGCCCAAGAGTTGAGGAGCTGGGGATCCAATGTTCTCACAAACTAGCCCTTTATTGTTTTTAAAACCTTCTTAAACATCACATTAGCTGCTGACTCCAGTTATGGCCTCAAATATTGAACTATGGCTGGAAAAAATAACTCTGTAACTTCTGTCGGTGCTGTGCTTTTGGAAACTGAATTTCCCAGAGGAACCCACCCGAGGGATTAATAAAGTTTTATCTTATCTTATCTTATCTTATCTTAAATCACCAGTAATACTCTTTATTGACCTGTGGACGGTGGTGCGCCACGAAATCTGGATGCCCATTATTTTTTATTCAGTTTTATTTATATAGTACCAAATCACAACAACAGTTCCTCAATTTGCTTTCGTGCATATTAACAAATGCATTAATAATTGATGCATTACAGCCCTCTACCTTTGTGTTTTGGTTTACTTTTTTAATTTAAGAAAGAGATTTTCCTGTATTTTTAATTCAATTTCATACTCATGTCAGTTTGTCAGTTTGTCACAGTGAAAGAGACAACGTTCCTCCAAGATCATGGTGCTACATATAACAGACAATCAGCACAGGACTACATGAAGTGCAATGTGCAAACATTGCAACAAAAACAAAACAAAGAGACACGAGACAGTGCAGACACAACAGTGCAATAGAAATGTGCAAAAGACTCAGCATTGTGCAAAAAGCAACTTGGTGTTTAATGGTGTGCATAGGATTCACTTCTGTGGATGGATGCAACATGAGAGGAGGAGCTGGTATGGAGGTGGAGGGGTTTCAAAACAGCTTGCAATAACTGGCAGACTAAAGCAGTTTGAATAGTCTGCCCTGTATTAGATAGCTAATAATAGTAGTAGTAGTGTATCAGTTGAGCCATCGGGCAATGTCGGCTGGCATTGAGATCAGCTGATCTGCTAAGGCGTGGAAGGAAAATCGGTGAGATTTTAGGTCCACAGTGTGAGCCCTGTTGCACGCATACAGCAAAGCAGAAAAGTTAAACAAAATAAAATGACAAAGTGAAAAAAGGTTTGCTTGAAATCCATGCAAATGAACTAAAAATAAAAAAACAAAAAATATAACAAGTACTCAAGTATTCACAATCTTTGCATGACACTCAAAAATGGGCTCAGGTGGATCCTGTTTCTACTGATCATCTGTCAGATGAGTCCACCTGTGGGGAAGTCAGCTGATTTGGACATAATTTGGAAAGGCACACACCTGTCTATATAAGATCCCGCAGTTGTCAGTGCATGACAGAGCACAGACCAAGAAGTCCAAGGAATTGTCTGTAAACTTCCGAGGCAAGATTGATTGATCTGTGGAGGGGTACAGAAACATTTCTACAACATTGAAAGTCCCTGTGAACACAGTGGCCTCTATCACCTGTAAATGGAAGAACCACCAGGACACTTTCTATAGCTGTCAGACCAGAGAGGCTCTGTGACCATGAAAAAATTCTCTGGTCTGTTGAAACAAAGAAGGCTTTGGCCTGAAGGCCAAGCATCGTTCATGTAGGAAACTAAAGTAGCCAAAATCATCCTAACAGTGAAACAAACAGTAGGGATGTTTTTAGCAGCAGGAACTGTGAGACTAGTCCAAGTTGAAGGAAAGATGAATGCAGCAATGCACAAAGACATCTTTGATGATAAACAGTTCCAGAGCGCTCAAAGCCAAGATAACACAGGAGTGGCTTGGACTTGAACCTGATTGAACAACTCTGGAGAGATCTGTAAATGGCTCTGCACCAACACTCTCCACCCAATTTAATGGAGCTTGAAGGGTTCTAAGAAAAGTGGGAGAATCTGCCCTAAAATAGTTGTGCCAACCTCGTAGCATCATACTCAAAAAGACTTGAGGCTGTAATTTCTGCCAAAGGTGTTTCCAGAAGGTATTGAGTGAAGGGTCTGAATAGTCATGTATGTGCATATAGACACACCTCCCATGGCTTTTACTGTAATAGCAGTAGACCTTCTTTGTCTCTTGACATTATAAAATGCTTACGTGGGTGCATGCGCGTGTGTTTTACAGTAACAAGCCCACCACCATGCTAACTGACTTGACCTGTAGTTCCACACTATACTTATCCAAACTGTTGTGGGGTCAGTTCTTGTGCAACAGCCTAACCTCAAAGCTTTAAATAACCTTGCCTTCACCTTGCTGAATCAGCAGCATCTGTGATGTCTCACAAACAAAGAGGCTTTATCTCCAAATAGCAACCCACTCTTTGGGTTTTAGACATGTTTCCCAAAAGTCCTGACTCGTTTCCTCCTCCGTGTTAATAAAGTCCATTACCGGGCCAAACGTCCTCCTCAAATCGCAGACACACGCCCAAATCGCACACAGTCTTGAGCTTTTAGTGCCCCTTTGGTTGAAAGAAAACAGGAAGCATGGAGACGCTGGGATGGGAAGGGATGGCTCCCCTGTCTCTGGATGTTTTAGTTGGATTCCTGTTTGGCCCTAAAATAAGCTTCACTCACTTTTCTCAAGACCTGATTTCATATTTTCATTAGATTTTAGAAATCCAAAAATACAACACAATGGTTCAGGCTTTGGGATATGAGAGAGGCAGTTGAGTTCGTTCCTGCCATGTTTTTAGTATCCCTCCATCCCCTCCCTCCTCCCCCTCAAGGGGTACCTTGACTTGTTGCTGTGTATTCCCAAGAATCTGCCTCATGAATCCTCATGGCTTTTTTTTGTCCCCTGCCATTCTTGCTACTTCCTCTGTGAGTTGTATAAGCTGGCCTCTATGAACAAAACCTCCGCTGTGCTTTTTTAATTCACAGCAGTTGAATTATGCTACGGTTTCCACCTGTAGCCATGTTTTCCTCTCGTTCCCAGCTGATTTTTATCATCACAATGAGGACCACTGTGTCTGTCTCTGATCGGAACTCCACTCCTAGGCCAGCTGTCAACATTGTATATGTAAAGTGTAGTGAATACTGTGTTGACTCTAGTGCCCAGGATGTGTTTAACAGGCACACCAATGACAAAAACAAACCCCCTGAGAGAGTTTGAATTGGACAGAGTTGCACGTGCCAGCTACGTTCAGATCACGGAAAGTACAACAGAATGTAAAAAATGTATTGGCAACATTTAATACATTCAGTCAGAAATATGTTTTTAATGTGAAACCACTGGCCCTTTGGCATTTTTTCTCACTTAGGCTTTAAGCATGTACTGACAAGTGGGATTTACATCAAAATCTGAAAAGTAAAAATCAGACGGGGCAAGGGATAACTAAGGGAAAATAGAATTCAGCTCAGATGAATGAATATGATTTTTTATTTTAGTGAAAATAAATATGAGTCTTCTAACATTATTGTGAAAATGTTTTGTTTTTGTTTTTTTACTAAAATTCAGTCTATTTTTTCATGTTAATGATAAAATTAAAAACATAAATTGCCGTCTGTAGCTTTTTTTTTAGCTCCATTTTCCAGATAATGTTTGATAACCACTAACTAAAAGACAGCCTGATTTGAGAACTTGCACAACAAGCAGCAAGTTTATCTACAATCAGTGATATCAAAATAAAACATAATACAGGCTAAAATATCGTGTAACACCAGCTCCTGTATAATGAACATCATTTGGATCACTGCTCCCGTCAAAACTGAAAGCCCAACCACCCCATCCAGTGCTCACGCTGCTTTTGGATGAATGTAGCTTCATATTTGCATAAATTCTTCTTCTTTCAAAATATAATTTTGCTTTAAACAAGCCTGGTAGGTTTTAAAACAAATCACCACCACTGATGGTGAGCACAGCTGACGTAATTCGCCAAACCTATTCATGTTCTCCTCAATATGATTTGGGCTTTGTAATAACTTTTAAGTTTCAGCACCAGTTTTTAATACTTTGGGTTATGACAAAATATTTGCTAAGCTAATGAGCCCCAGCTTACTTTTTCTTTTTTGCTAATTAGCATTGATGTGCTAGCATCTGAAATTACAAATCCATCCATCCGTTCACCCTGGATAGATTCCCAGTTCATCACAGGCCAAACAGTACAAATTAACCACGCTAAAGATTGCATCTGCAAGTATTCAAATTTAATTTGTGAAGTCCTCAAAAAACAAAAATAAAGAGCTGAGAAGTACACTAAATTAATCATGCTGAAATATTTTTGGATCTGGTGGACAGAGTGAATGACGTTTCTGGTTTTTCTTGGGAAAGAAGACAGTATAAATCCATCTCACTGGGACACGAGGGGGACGAACAGCCTCGCACAGACTCCAGTTGTTTGCGTGTATAAACGAGACAAACAGGCCTGTGTTTTTTTTAATTGTACATCTCCAAAGAGCATGAATGGAAGACAGCCTCCTCTGTTAGCGTGGCGTGACCCTCCTCACGCCTTAAGAAAAGGAAGAGCATTCTTAAGAGAGGTTATGACCCCAGCATAGAAAAGACACAGTGGTGAATGTGCCACACTGTTAGCTAAAGCCCAGCTAAGAGTGAGCAAAGGAGGGGGGATAAGCTAGTCAGAGGAAGAAAAAAAGAAGGGATTGAAGACCAAGGAATATCTGTGGTCTCACTGAGCTACATGCCAAACCTTACTCCGGATACCAACCAGCCCAGGATGCCATGTTCCTTCACTCACTCTTACCCTTTCCCCCCGTTTTTTTAAAGGACAAACAGACCTATGGAAAAAAGGAATGTATTAATTAAAAGTGTCCAGATGCAGGTGTGTGAGAGGTCAGCCAGGATACCTCCACTTTGGATTTGAGGCCAGCATGCTAATGAACTTGGGCCTTCATGTTGTGTGGTTAGGGCTACATTCACTGAGAAAAAACACAGGATGGAAATACCCCATGTTAAAAACATGGGGAAGAAGCCGAGACAAAATTTAGAACAATAATGATATCTCCCATAACTCTCACTGAGCCAAGCTTAGAGCGTTTTATTTCTGATACTTGCCTGGCCCCAAATTGAAAATGACAGCATTGATCCGCAGTCATAAACTTGAAAGCAAGGATTCAGATTTGAGTTGAATTTCTTATATAGTGTAATTGCTTCATGTGTTTATCATTTCCTCTTGGAAAATTATTATTCAGCGGGACTAAAAGAGCCTGGGAAAATAGCCCCCCGCCCCCCGCCCCCCATAGTTATTGTCATTGCTGTTGAAGCAGAGTAGGAAGTGCACGAAGCCATTTTCTGTTATGATTGTCGAAAAGCTTCAGCAGCCTCAGCGCTGTGCAGCTCTTCTGTGACTGAGGCTCAGACATGTAATTAGGAAAGATCTGAGGAGTTGTGGTTTGGCCTGGCTTTAGCCACAGGACAGGGATGGCACTGAAAGAGATGAGAGGGTGTGTAGACAGAGACAAATGGAAAACTAGCAAATTTTAGTTAGGAGGTTTTGATTGTATCCTGCTGAGTTGCCAGCTTTTTCTAGGATATCCTCACAAGCTAGAAAAATCTTTATAACCAATATGCCTCCATCCGGCACGGAGCATTTAAATATTAGTTTAGTTTCGAAGGGGAGTCACTCATAGTCTCTGTATAATATACAGATGATATAATACCATGAGCATCACCCCAACCGGTCGCAGTAGATGGCCCCGCCCCTCCCTGAACCTGCTTCTGCAGGAGGTTTCTTCCTGTTAAAAGGGAGTTTTTCCTTCCCACTGTCGCCAAAGTGCTTGCTCATAGGGGGTCATATGATTGTTGGGTTTTTCTCTGTATCTATTATTGTACGATCTACTGTACAATATAAAGCGCCTTGAGGTGACTGCTGTTGTGACTTGGCGCTATATAAATAAAATTGAATTGAACTGAATTGGTTCAGCTGGTCTAAGTTTAAGATATTGGTATATTTAGAATAATTTTTGACGATAGACTGAAACATTTTCTCACTGTCTTCAACACCACCAAACTCATTTCCTAACACGAGGTTGCAGTGCAGGGGAACGGCCACTCTAAGGCTGTCTCTGCTTTCCCTAGCTTTTAACCAGCCCTTAAAGGAGTGTCAATAAAAATAGCTCCATTCAATTATAATAGTTTTCCCAGAATTACCCGACGTTATCAACATTATGTGAGTGAGCACATATGATCCTATTTATACTGCAAGAATGTTTAGCAAGTCAGTACAGGAGTAAGTATGCCCTCGTCCAACAGGTTGGGAAGAAGAAATGAAGATGGAGAGAGGGTGGTGGAAAGCACTGCTTCATTCTTGTGAATTGGAGAATGAGTAAAGATTCCAGTGACACTTGGCACAAACAAGACAAGTGCACAGGTGTGGCTAGCTTGCTCTTTGTATCTGTGTGAACACAGAAAGTGAAAGTGACCGCAGGGAGTTTATCTCCAACTTCTAGCATGAGGAGAAAGATCCCACCAGAACTTGGTAGAGAGCCAGAGGCCAGTCAAACAGTTATCTGCATTCCCTGGGAGCAATGGATGGCAGAGAGAAGGATTATCCACATGCAACCTATGCAGACATACTTGTGTGCAGTCCTTTAAAGAGCCGACACTACGTAGCCAGATGGGGACGATGCCGTGTGTACGTTAAATGCTGACTGGTTGAAAAGTGGGCCTGAACAGCAGAGTTCACAAAGAATTGGTAGATGCCTAAAGAAATATTTTAGATCAATAAAACCACATGAAAAGCACAGACAGTGGCTGAGGTGCACATTTTTTATAGTTTTATCACTTCTCTGTTTCACTTCAGCTCTTTGCATGCTGTAACCATAGACAGTGTAAAAAACTGAGATAGCTACCATGATGTCATCCATTGATTTCTCAGGGCCTGTCTTGAAGCCTTGAGATGCTTGGTTTCAAAAAACTAAACATGATGAGGAGAAGTGGGTCTGACTGTCAGAACAAGTCATCATCCAATGAGAATGACATAGATAATCGTCTTTTTTGAAACACAATATGACCAAGATTTGCACAGAAGACTGGCATTTTTCTTCAGTGTGATGAAAAATAGGGATACGCTCCAGCCCCCGAGACCCTGGACTGGATAAGTGGAGGAAAATGGATGGATGACAGAAAATGAGTAAGCCCAGAAACTCATCATGTGTACAGAGTTCAAGAGAGAAAGCCATATTCCCACAGACTAATTATGTTTAATTAGAATATGCTAGAGACCTGTATGCTGTTATTATATTTAAGGTTTTCTATCAAATACCATCTGCTGAGTTAAAAAAAATGAAATATGCAAATGTTTTATAGCTATATAATCTTCTTTATATCATGTTAGCTATACATAGAGTTTTTTGTGAACTTGTATATTTCTATTGTAGCTGATCAGGTATAATGCAAAGTTTTCCTGTTATTGAATTCTTTGAGCAACTTGTCTTTCATATTGCACCACCCAGTGGCAGCAGGGCTCTCTTGACTCAGGTACACTTGTTAATAGGGTGTTGAGTTCTGTTAAGTGCAAAGAAAGTGGATGAAGCCAAAGCCAGCTCAGTTAGCACCATGGTTCAGAGCTCACCGTGCCGTTCATTCCACCTCTTTGGGAAAGAATTAGGACATTTTTTTCCGCACGTTGTTCAGTAAATCACACATTTTTGGTGTACTTAAAGTAAGCCCCCCGGCCCCGGCAAGCAGTATTCATTTATAACAGCAGGGTGGTGGAAAAGCGTTAGCCGTGTTTATACATTTCAGCTAAAGGAATAACATAAATCCTTAAGTAAACCTAATCTGTCTGTGATTGTAAACAGTCTGTCGCAGTAATGGCCCCAGGAACAAATGAGGACCTCATGGCGGGGCCTCAAGTAAAAGCCCTCCACATACCAAACCCGTTATCCATCCCTCCCTCCCTGTCTTGCATTTTACCACTTTCCATTTAAAACGTGCATCATACTCAGCATATATGTCTATTTTAAGAGGGAGGAGATGTTAGAAACTTCCTGCCGCTGCTTTAAACTCTTGGGGCACTGATTATGAAAATGGTAGGGCAATGCAGGGCCAACCCCTACTCTGTCTATCTCCATGGGAGGCTGGGGGGGGGGGGGGGGGCTCTGACACCAAAGCAGGCCAAGCCAGGATCTGTGCACGAGATAAGACAGGCAACAGGAAGGAGACAACCCAGAACCCCGTGCTCCCTGACGTGACAGAGCCACTATTCATTTTTCAGGAAGAAAGAAAGAAAAACAGCATCAACAATATCAGATGCAGCATAGAAGAGGAGAAGGGGGATAAAACGAGGAGAAGCAGGCGCCTAATGGGCAACTTAGGGAAAAAAAACATGTCTCTGTTTGTGTTGGCTTGCTAGAAACCGTTATTAACAAATAATTTAAAAATCACCATTTTTTTTCCAAGTCACCGAATAATCACACAATATGTCTCCACAAATTAAAGTTGCTGTGGCGTTAATGGCTCCGGGCTTCAGCCAGTTCCACAGGATAAAGAAATGCACTGGCGCCACAGCAGTCCAAACACTTGTTGTTGTCACTACACACATAAATCACTTCTTTCTCTTCATCGCTTCACAGGAGCTGTGAACAATAGCAGGTAAACAGAGATGACGTTGGAAGAAGAGCCTGTTAGCTCAGTGCTGTCCTCTCCCACACACATTCCTAACAGCCCGTGTGTGGAGTAAAGGTGCAGATAAACAGCCACGGTGCCCTATGTCAGCAAAACAAACATGCCAGGCAGAACAGGGGAGACAATTAGGATCACACACACACACACACACACACACACACACACACACACACACACACACACATGCAAATGAAAGAAACTGCTACATTTGTGTGTCAGAGAGCACGCAGAAAGCCCAAAGCAAGAAAAGACCCATGAATGTCATATACAGTGGCTTGCAAAAGTATTCGGCACCCTTGAACTTTCCCACATTGTGTCACATTACAGCCACAAACATGAATCAATTTTATTGGAATTTCACGTGAAAGACCAAAACAAAGTGGTGTACACGTGAGAAGTGGAACGAAAATCATACATGAGTCCAAACATAAACTGCTGTTCACAAACGCTGTCCATCTAATCTGACTGAGCTGGAGCTGTTTTACAAAGAAGAATGGGCAAAGATTTCAGTCTCTGGATGTGCAAAGCTGGTAGAGACAGACCCTAAAAGACTGGCAGCTGTAATTGCAGCAAAAGGTGGTTCTACAAAGTATTGACTCAGGGGGCTGAATAATTATGCACACCCCACTGTTCAGTTATTTATTTGTAAAAAATGTTTGGAATCATGTATGATTTTCGTTCCACTTCTCACATGTACACCACTTTGTTTTGGTCTTTCACGCAGAATTCCAATAAAATTGATTCATGTTTGTGGCTGTAATGTGACAAAATGTGGAAAAGTTCAAGGGGGCCGAATACTTTTGCAAGCCGCTGTAGCTGACTCACTGCTGGGTTGTGGAGATTTTAATGAAATGTTCATTCAACCATGTTTGCACACAAATGAGTTCACTTCAGCGATTTTGGTAAACGACACTGTGCAGACTGCATTATGTCATAGGTGACAACTTAAATCAGGGCTGTCGAACTCATTTGACATGCGGTGCCACAAACAGACTGCTTTGATCTTACGTTGGCCAGTCCAGTGAAAATACATAATAAATGTGTAGAATTACAGAAAATGTTTCTGTTGGTTCATTGTCGGAATGATAAAATATGTTTTCATTAATTCAAAGAAAATGTTTGTGTATCAAGTGTAAATTTATAAAGCAGATTTTGAATAAACAGGAACTTTCTGTCATTTAATTGTTCATCTATTACTTGATTGCGTTGGTGCAGTATGAATGGCAAATTATCAATACAGCTGTAAAACCTATCCTAACCTAATCCGTACACTCCTGCACATTTTCTAGAGCTGTCCAGTGGGCCAGATTGGAGTCTTTGTCTGGCCGATTCTGGTCCATGGGCCTTCTGTTTGACACCCCTGACCTAAATAAATACTGTTGCACCGTTCACTCCTTTGAGCTCAGCTAACAGAGCGCACTGGTTAGATAAAGGCTTCACTATAGCTTAATATTAAGGAGACATTTCAATTTCTGTCGTCACTGCTGCTAAATTGCTTTGATGTGAGTTTCTAATTTTGCAGCTTCACATATTTAAGTCATCAACAAGCTTTTATTATGCAGCAGAAGAAATGAGGTCTACATTCCATCACATTGCAAAACCTCTTAACTTAGAATTAAATATTTTAAGATTTTTATTTCCAGAAAGAACAGACTTTAGTTGTCCCAAAACACACCAAAAAGAATGACCCACAAGCAGTGAGCTTTGAAGTCATGCTTTGCCTGTATGTGCTGTCAGGCTGGTGGTCTCTGGAGTGGAGGATCAGCTCCTTGTCCTGCCTTCACAGTGGGAAGACAGAATGGCAACAGTGTGGACAGAGGCATGTGGATTGAGGAGTGGGAAGAGGAGGAGGACCAAGCTGGACTGGACTGGCAGCAGCAGCAGTTTGCCTAGGGAACAATTTGGACCCCATAAGTGTTTGGTTCACTGTTTCACTTTAAAGACGAAAAAAGAAAGAAAGAAAAAAGAAACACTTGGTGTCTGATCGAATGAAAAGGCACCATCTTGCTGTGAGGTTAAGGGTTGTTGTGGGTCTGAGTGCACGTTTATCTCAGACGGGGACATCGTAGAGGCAACTGCTTGTGGTGAAGTACTGATACATGTCAGTGATACATCATTTGGCCATATTCACTTTATCAGAGATGTACCTTATACAAAAATAGCACAACGTACAACAAATACAATTTTAAAAGCCTAATATATGCTTTACTTACATTGAAACATGCTTTTAAATAAAACTTACTAAAAACTATGTAAACCAATTATTTTATAGCCAATTAAAATTTATAACATGCTAAAAATACAGGAGTTACCTATCTGTTACGGTTACATGTTTGAGTTTTTTTATCCAATAAAACATACTGCTCTTCTGCTGGCCAGCTAATCCTAGACACATCTATATCTATTATTAATGATTTTTAAGAGAGCTTTTTGAATCTGCTTCCACACTCTTGCACATCCACAGATACTTTTTGAGGGGCTCGTTAGATATTAGCCTGATGACATACACTTCAATAGCAAAAACACCAGATACTGTCGCTCCGTAGGGACGTTCAAACTATTGGCATTGAATTTTCCAGTAACATACGAGTCTACTTTTATGGCTATGACGGTGTGATAAATGTAGAACTCGCACTTGCGTTTTTCACAAGACCAATCTCTTTTTTTAAAAACATTATTAAACAGTGAAAATATGTACAATGGTAGTGTGACGATGCTGAAGAATATCTCTCTCATTCTTTCTGTTTCACTCTCTTGATTTTCGGCAGATGGCCGCCCCTCCCTGAGCCTGGTTCTGCTGGGGTTTCTTCCTGTTAAAAGGGAGTTTTTCCTTCCCACTGTCGCCAAAGTGCTTGCTCATAGGGGGTCATATGATTGTTGGGTATTTCTCTGTATGTATTATTGTAGGGTGTACCTTACAATATAAAGCACATTGAGGCGACTGTTATTGTGATTTGACGCTGTATAAATAAAAGTGAATTGAATTGATTTATTGTTTACGGTTCTGAGGACGGTGGAAAGTGAATTGGACTCTCTCATTTGGCTTTAATGTAAATGTCATTGTTGTGTTTAAAAACTGTTTAAAGACTCCAGAATTAACTAATGCTGTCAACTGAATGAGTAGAAATAACTGCTACGTCCAAAATATCTATGCCGTTGAAGCGATATTAACTGATTTTAAACAAGTGCTGCGCTTTACTTTTATGTAATACAAATGTATACCACAAGATGGCGCAGTTAGTGAGCAGAACCTATATTTGATTAGAATAGTGGCCTGACAAAAGGATAGGTCTAATGGTTAAATGTGTGTAGAGCTAAAAAGAAATCAAAGGTTAAAGAGCAACGCTCATTAGCCATCTTAACGCACTTAGTTGCAAAGCACTGCACCCGTGGTGACATTTTTAGTCAATTTCTACAGAGAATAAATATAAAAAGTACTTTTAACAATGCAACTCTGTTTTGTACATTTTTTCTTACCTATTTTATAGAAATAATAATAAAAAAAATGTTAATTACATGAAAATTCAAACTACAACATGTAAATTTCATGCACTTTATTAGACTCTATTGCTTGCTTTTAGGTACGGTTTCAAGAAGGATTAAATGTTTGCTGTTTCATTTTCACTGAAATATACTGATTCAAAATGTGGATATTTGTTTCCCAAATATAAACACATCACTTAATCCAGTTGCAGTGTCAACGTGTGTTCCTGCCATATCCATTTCCAGTCCTGTTGGGAAGAACTAAGGGGATTTTGTGTAAGTTTTGAAGGCACAAGCAGAGATTACTCAGAGGCAACATATATGTACTGCAAACTTAAACTGGGATTTTTTCCCTTCTTTTCTTAGCATTAGGGGCCGCAGTGAGCACTGATATTACATGTTTTAAAAATGCCCCAGGCGCTATGTGTAATGATCTGTAATGTATACTGTGTGTTTAGACTCCATCTTCATGTTTCTCTGATCCCCAGCCTGCGTTTTACAGATGATAAATCTCTCCACAAGGAACAGAATAAACATTCTTATTGTTAATTCAGATTTAGTGCTTATATTAGCATTTGTTGGATGGTGTTTGAAAGCAGATGCGTGGCAAGTCTTATGCAATAAAGATTAACGTTAAATTGATACTAAAATAACTACTGCACGACCTGTTAAATCCAACCTATATTCCCCATTCCTTCAAGCAGATCCTTCTTTTCACTTGTATTTACACAGACATGAATTGCACTCCAGTTTATATAGTGAGGAACAGATAATGAGTTGGCTTGTTTGCTCTGTAACGACAGAAAACTACGAGGGAGTCAGAGAATTGTGAGGTTTGAATTTCAGAGAGGGACCCAAAGGAAGTCATAAAGTTAATTCTCTAAGACAAGACAGTGGATGATTAAAGCTAAACAAACAATATTGTTCAGTGCAGGGAAGTTTGACAGGATGTTTGGCCAAGTAACAGCACAGAATCACGTCCGCTGGAAGGCATGGTGAAGTTTCTGCTCGCATTACTGCCATGAGGTTGCATTCAGGAATTAATGGTTTTCAAAGTCATTATGGAAAACCTAGCAAACAGAAGCTTGTTTAGACGTGCATTACTATCACTGGCATTCACTTGGAGCCTAGGAGCCGATGTAAGTCATTTATCTTATGACTTACATAAGATAAATGACTTACATGACTTACCTCTTTATTTACATATAAATAGAACAATGCATAATTTTAGATTACTTTTAGTTATTCATCTATGTTATACAGCTCATCCAAGCCTCTTCTCATCTGTCTGTAGTACTTTCAGGTTATGACTCTTTAAAATGGGTACAGATTTGTTTAAATTCAGATCTATACTCTATGGACCAAACTGATATTAGCCATGTAAGCTCCGTCAATAAAACGTCCTTTTTTTCCCACCCTCCAAGTCACTAGTGTTAAACTTTTTTAAGGGGCCAAGACATTAAATGATCCTCTAAACACCTGCGATAAGCACTAATGTCAGGCTTTAAGTCTCTGGGCTTCTACAGTAGCATTATGTTAGAGTGTCCATTGTTAGTCACTGGTAGCTTACTGGCTTGTGCAGTATTAAACAACACAAACACAGAACAGGAACACCTTAATCACAGAGCAGCTAGGGCCAGTAATGTGATACAGAGTGATCCAAACTAGTGACCTAATGAGAGACATCTGTGATTTCTCTACTGTAGTCTAGCTGAAAATGTCACTCTCACACTTCAGCAGATTGGTTCTTTATAGTGAATGGAGGAAAATATATCTGACAATTGAACTCTAGGCTAAATGTACCCAACATGGACTTTATGAAAAGGTGTCTAGGTAAGGCTTGATAAAATATCATGAACAACTGGGAGTGATTTCTTTGAAGAGTCTTTGGTACAAAATCAAAATTGAGAAAGAACATGTATTGAGGACCACCTGGCATAACTGCGACGCATTCTGTGCTAGTTTCTGTGTAATCGGGCCAACTAACATGTGTGAGGTCTGAGAGACACAAAGGATTCATTTTTCTAATGAGTGCTGACATTAAACTAATGTAAACTACTGGCTTGCCAATGTGACAATCACACCGGTGTCACCAGATGGCTCTGTGAGAAACTACTGTACTTGAGATAGTACCAGTACAATTTTGCACATGGTGGCATGCAGAGTGGAAAGTCACCTAAAATCACAAAAGAAGGCTTTAAAGAGCTTTTGTGTTTTTGCTTTATTTGTGTCTGTGAATCTCACCCAGAGAAATACTCTGGAAACAGAGTTTGTTTTCTTGTATCTGAATGTTTTGGCTGTTTTTTCCTGCATTTCTCAAAGTGAAAGGGCATTGGAGTTCTGTTTGTAGGGTTGCTGTTCCCCCGGGTGTAAAGCCGTAGAGGCCATACCAGGATTGCTTCATCTGAAAACAAGCAGCCGTTCTTTGGTAAGCCCATGAAATCTAGGTTGTTTTGGTTCACTGTGTCTGTTTGCCTTCTCTTAGTCCTAATATTCCAACTCATCACACAGAGAGGGAACCTGGCATGTGTATTCTCTTGGGCTATAAGACTATTCTGGAATTTGATTTCATTTTCATGAAATGCAGATGTATAACTCACTTTGTAAATCTTTCTGAGTGTGCGATGAAAGCAGGTACGTGTGCACATTTTTAGCATGTTCAAGTGATATTTACAAGTTAATCAAACAGTCTTCAAGCAATGGCACAGGCGTTGATACCTGCCTACAGCCTCATGAATCATACAGCCTGTGTTTGGGTTTCTGTTAGGACAGTGTACGGAGAGGTTTTCACCCACTGCAAACATGGTCCCATGTGCATCGCTGAACATGGATGACAAATGCAATCGTGGAATACTAGTTGGTTGATAAGTCTACTGGAATAGGGAGGGGAGTGACAGTAGAGTTCACGAGGAATGGGATAAGTGTGAAAACAATCAAAGATAAAAAAAATACAGCATGAAAAGTACAGACAGTGGACCTTTTCCATTGTTTTTAACACTCAGTTTCACTTCAGCTCATTCTATGTTATGACTTCACACTTCTGACGGACCAACAACAGCATCAACAAGAGTAGTCCACAGACCGGTTGTAGCACATGTTTTTGATACTACCCCCATCTGGCAACAAACACTCTCTGCAGGTAGGCAATTATCAATCAGAGTTATTATAGTCAGAGTCAAAAGAGCAAACCAATTCATGCGAAAGCAAATAAAGTCAGAGAGGTTTGCAGTCCTCTGAAGGACACAACAACATGCAAAATTTGTTGCCAGTGTAAGTTCAAGTGATCATTTCAGTGAAGGAAAAGTCTCTTTGTGGAAAAACATCACATAAGCAGCTGCGGAAATTTCAGTTGCTCTAAATGATGCCGTTCCATCAGGGCCATGCAGTAAATGTGCCCGCTGGCTTGTTCGTGGTAGCACAGACAGAGCTTTGTCGGCTTGACAGAGGAGCCCTGGCTCTGCTAAGAGTCCATATTTGTATGTGATGATGGAGCAACACAGACTTGAAAGAATAAAAACTGCTTCTTTTGTTATTTGATTTCCATCAGATGCTTGAATAATTCAGTTTTGGAAGGATTTGTTTGCTCTGACTGTTCGCATGAAAGAAGAAGAAAATATCATTTCTGAATTATTGTCCTAAATAACTTGTGCAAGTTCAGGTTGGTGGCACATCCACACACAGCAGCTCTAGACTCTAAAGATCGATGCTTTGTTTGCACCCAAAGTTCGGTTGGCTGCACGCACCAGTGCTGACAAGCTTAGTTGACCCTAACACAGTCACTCAAATATGTGTGCTGCAGGTTATCCACACTGTGCAGAGACATAAATGTGCACAGTTAAGACTGGGTTTGCACACTGTACTGCCTTTCCATCACATGAGTTTTCACTTGCTGCTTCTGCACTCGACACAAAGACCTCATTGTGACCAGCGGGATTCCACTGCTATAGTCCTAAGTGAGATTATACAAACACACTTATATGTGTGCTCTACATCAGCTCTAAAACGATCTTACACCAACATATAAATACTTGCATTATAGATTTTTGTAATGTCTAAATGCACAGAGCCACACAAAGAGGGTGCATGCTGTTCATTAGAAATACTGCAGGTTGGATTCACATTGCCTCTGCAAGAATCAAAGCCAATATTGCCATCTTGTGGAGAAAGCCCCATACAACACATTAAAATTGTTTAGAGATACCAAGTACGTATGCTGTCATTTTTAAACAATAAATGTTTGAAATCTAGTTTGGCTTTACAGTTGAAAATAAAGTAATTTAGATTGTCCTTCTAAAAAAAGTTTAATTTCATACCCACAGTTGGTTCATCAAAACATTTCGCGGTAGCCTGTGTTAAATAAAAACACTGCCACATGTTTTATCTGGTCATTGTGCTTATTAGAAACTGTATATATTGAAAGCTGGCTTTTAAACAAGCATGAAATGATTACATTAAAAAAAAAACCCATCTCTTTAGTCCCAAACTGAAGGTGGCAATCCCACACATTCAGACGTAGTAGTAGATGGAATTATTGAAATTATTATTTTTATTGATAAGTACTCTATGTCTAATTTGGTTGTATTACAACTTTCTATGTTGTAAGTTATATTGGTTGCGAAGCCGTTAAGTATCAAATCTGTACCAACACTCTCCACATTATATCAAACAGTTGCATGTTTAGAAATGGAGCTGTTAGACAGAAAAACATCTACTGGTTTTCCAATATATTACTAATTGTCTTTAATCATACTTTAGACCAACCTGTTTTACTTCTCCTTTCATTTGTGCTTTGGCTTGGGGAAATTGTTTCTTGATAAATTATAAATTCACTTTCACAATATTGTGAATTATAGCAACATCATCTTCTGTACATTAAGTTCAGAATGTTATGATGATGATACCCAGCTCTACCTGTCTACCAAACTTACAACCATTAGTAAGGAAATTACAGGAAATCAATTTTCAATTGTCGCGCAATCTTCTCAAATTACACCCTCTGAGCCGAGTTGCCGAAAGCGGCAGGTCGAGGGGATGTAGCTCAGTGGTAGAGCGCATGCTTTGCATGTATGAGGCCCCGGGTTCAATCCCCGGCATCTCCATTTTCTTTGCCTGCAGTCCAGCGCACTGCTGCTGCTTTCCTAAATGACACAAAAGATGGGTAGGGGAAAAGATAAGAGAATATACGTCATGACACTAATCCCCTTAACAGCGTGACGCTGATTGTCCTCCGTGTTGAAAGAGCAATGTCTCATTGGAGAAACCAAACAGCCACTTCATAAACGCAAGGCACGACATAGAAGAGCCACCTCAACAGGACAAGACTCAGCTGTACATCTGTATCTGAAGACCAAAGGTCGCTCTTTTGTGAATGCCAGTGTCTACGATTTGGACAGAGAAGACAGATGGTTTGAAAAAGGAGGGAAAGAAGCCACCTATGTCCACTGTGAACATCTTTGAACAGAGGCGGTGGCTTTCCACACCAAGTGTCTGCCACCAATAATCCAGTTTTGAGATCCCTTCCCAGGCGCCTGAACGCCCACTCAAATCTTTGGCCATTTGACCTCAGTCATATGACAGAGCTAGGCAAGGTCTTCACCCGAAACCACTGTTGATAATGACCCACACCCATCCACGGGTTCTCGGATGAGTGTTGAAACGTCTTCAAGAAACTTAAAGATGTCCCGACGCTTTTGTTTCCAGGCTCATTAAACAATGTGCTTAAGTCGGACTACAAAATGCGCATCTTAAATTCACCACTGTGTGTTCTAACCCTGTTGAAACCCTGTTTTATGAAGGCAATTTAAAGGAGAACAGCATGTGAAAAATACCACTTCATTACAAAGGTTTGAATTCTTAAGCAAAAGGAACATTTAGCGCCACATTTATGATCAGATTCATTTCTGCAGCATCGCAAAGACTTCTTTTGACGTTAAAAAGCTGCTAGACTTCCTGAAAAGACTCAGAGTAAGTTCTGTGTCTGAAAGGCGTGGGGACCGCGGTAAAGTGAGCCGTCATTTGTGAGCCGCGGTCAAGCCAGCCGCCTCCTATCCGCCGCATAAATTTCCTTGCGCTTTTACACCAGTCTTTACCGTAGCGCCTTTTCGCTTTATATCCTGATTGAAAGCCTATACTCGCGCACACGTGCGCGCGCGCGAACAGTCACACGCACACGCGCGCACACAAATTACAATGGAACAGCCCAATACAGTCAATACAATTATGTCTATTTCAGAAATTCATTAAAAATCATCCTGCGTAGTTGAGGTCCAACTTTCAACACATCCCTCCTCTAGGACACCTACTGTACCTGTGTGCCAAGTTTCAGCTAGATTCACTGTAAAATTCCTCAGAAATTAATGGACATTTATATGCAATTCAATACAGCCAATACACTACAATTATGTCAATTTTCAAAAATTCATTAAAAATCATCCTGAGTAGTTGAGGTCCAACTTTCAACACATCCCTCCTCTAGTACACCTACTGTACCTGTTTGCCAAGTTTCAGCCAGATTCACTGTAAAATTCCTCAGAAATTAATGGAAACTTCTATTCAATCTAATACAGTCAATACAATAGAATTATGTCAATTTTCAAAAATTCATTAAAAATCATCCTGAGTAGTTGAGGTACAACTTTCAACACATTCCTTCTCTGGGACACCTACTCTACCTGTGTGCCAAGTTTCATCCAGATTTACTGGAAAATTCCTCAAAAATTAAAGGACATTTATATGCAATTCAATACAGCCAATACACTACAATTATGGAAATTTCAAAAATTCATTAAAAATCATCCATAATAGTTGATGTCCAACTTTCAACACTTTCTTACTCTGGGCGTCCTACCGTACCTCTGGGCCAAGTTACATCTCAATTCACTGTAATCTTTATCAAAAATTGAAAGAACAATTATATGTCAATGCTGGATGTGTGTCCTTTCAAAGTGACACTAAATAACAGAACTCAGGCACATCAGGGAATAATCCAAAAGGCGGATTTATTAAACAAAAACAACATACAAAATATCTCTAACCCATACTACATAACCTAAAAAGAAACAAAGGGACACTTAGAAGCACAAGAAAACAATACTGAAAGGGCAAGAGACACAGCCCAAACATAATCCACAACTAAAATGCCAAAAGAACAAGTCATCCCACATAGCAGACGGGTCTTGCCTGGATCTGGTGTCAAGCCGGCACTGCTGGCTGACTTCTGGCATGGTAAGATGGCACTGTTTATGTGATGGCATGCCACATTTGGCCTGAGTGGGTGAATGTGACATGTTGTATAGAGCACTTTGAGTAATATGGGTGAGTAAAAAAGCGCTGTATAAGAATCAGTCCATTCACTGTCTGAACAGAGTTTCGTCATGTTACTTTTGCACTATTATGTTCCAGCACATGTTGTTATTACATGGCTTACATGGCTAAGGTACACATTAGGCTGACATCTGGGGCCAGAGCTGAAACTGTTCTGGGCCAGCACAGGGCCAGCAGTGTGTCTGCAACTGGCCTTGTGCTGGCTCATGTGTGGGCCACCTCTGGTAAACCAGATCTGGGCCACCATAGGGCCGTCATTCTTTGCGGTACGCAGGCCATGTGTAAGCACATTGTGTGGGACAGATCCAGGCCATACCAATTTTGCTATGTGGGAGGAATTATGTAAAAATAGAAACATCATAAAAATGAAAATGAACATAAAGTAAAATGTACTGAAAAGAACATCAGTATGGCCATCATTATTTGCTTGGAAAGTCTAAAGTTCCATGGCTTTGAACAGCCAGAGAACACAATGCCCAGCTTAGAGTGACTAAAAGTAACTTCTTTTAACATTCTGTCATTCTGCCTCTATATCAAAAATCCACTAAAAATAGTCATTTGAAAAAAAATATTCGCCACTTTTCATCAGTTTGGGTTCCTCTGTTTATAGCAATTTTTTAGAAAAGAACCCAATACCTTTGTCACTATACAGTTGTACAGTGAGATACAGAGCATCTCCTACTCATTGCAAACATGCTGGGAGGGTGGCTCTATCTGCCTTAGTGCAGCTGCTGTACCATACTGTGATGCAGTAAGTTAGTAGGCTCTCAATGGGCGAGTGGTGGAAGGGTGAGCTGTAGTCCACAAAGAGCATTCTGGCGTAGCTCTGCCGCTGTTCTAGGTGACTCAGCACTGAGTGGAGGGTGATGGCATCTTCTGTGAATCTGTTTGCACGGTATGCAAACTGGTGGGGGTCGAATTCTGGGGGGAGGTAATCCTTGGTGTGCTGAAGGACTAGTCTCTCAAAGCATTTCATGATTACCGGTGTGAGGGCCACAGGGTAATAATAGTTCAGGCTGGTGATGGGAGACTTCTTTGGCACTGGGATGATTGTGGCTGATTTTAGACAGGATGGGATGGCTGCTTCATCCAGTGAGAGGTTGAAGATTCTGGTGGAGATGAGGGTGAGCTGGTGGGCACATGGTCTTAGCACTTTACCACGTATTCCGTCTGGACCGGCCGCCTTCCTGGGGTTCACTGCTAGGAACACACATCTGACATCGTGCTCCGTTACAGTGAATGGAGCGGTGCAGGAACCAGGTGAGGATGAGGATGGGAGCAGGGCTGAGGCAGATGAATGCTGCTGTTGTGGTGTTTCAAAGCGGGCGAAGAAGCTGTTTATTTCCTCTGCTAGCTGCACACTCAGGTTTTCTGTTTTCACAGTTCTGCCTCTGTGGTTTATGATGTCTATTATTCCATGCCACACCTCTCGTGTGTTGTTGCTGGACAGGTGGGACCCCTTTTCAGGTCAGCTCGAGCAGACCTGTACAGAGCTCTGTCAACAGACCTACAGGGAGTGCAGAATTATTAGGCAAGTTGTATTTGTGAGGAATAATTTTATTATTGAACAACAACCATGTTCTCAATGAACCCAAAAAACTCATTAATATCAAAGCTGAATGTTTTTGGAAGTAGTTTTTAGTTTGTTTTTAGTTTTAGTTATTTTAGGGGGATATCTGTGTGTGCATGTGACTATTACTGTGCATAATTATTAGGCAACTTAACAAAAAACAAATATATACCCATTTCAATTATTTATTTTTACCAGTGAAACCAATATAACATCTCCACATTCACAAATATACATTTCTGACATTCAAAAACAAAACAAAAACAAATCAGCGACCAATATAGCCACCTTTCTTTGCAAGGACACTCAAAAGCCTGCCATCCATGGATTCTGTCAGTGTTTTGATCTGTTCACCATCAACATTGCGTGCAGCAGCAACCACAGCCTCCCAGACACTGTTCAGAGAGGTGTACTGTTTTCCCTCCTTGTAAATCTCACATTTGATGATGGACCACAGGTTCTCAATGGGGTTCAGATCAGGTGAACAAGGTGGCCATGTCATTAGTTTTTCTTCTTTTATACCCTTTCTTGCCAGCCACGCTGTGGAGTACTTGGACGCGTGTGATGGAGCATTGTCCTGCATGAAAATCATGTTTTTCTTGAAGGATGCAGACTTCTTCCTGTACCACTGCTTGAAGAAGGTGTCTTCCAGAAACTGGCAGTAGGACTGGGAGTTGAGCTTGACTCCATCCTCAACCCGAAAAGGCCCCACAAGCTCATCTTTGATGATACCAGCCCAAACCAGTACTCCACCTCCACCTTGCTGGCGTCTGAGTCGGACTGGAGCTCTCTGCCCTTTACCAATCCAGCCACGGGCCCATCCATCTGGCCCATCAAGACTCACTCTCATTTCATCAGTCCATAAAACCTTAGAAAAATCAGTCTTGAGATATTTCTTGGCCCAGTCTTGACGTTTCAGCTTGTGTGTCTTGTTCAGTGGTGGTCGTCTTTCAGCCTTTCTTACCTTGGCCATGTCTCTGAGTATTGCACACCTTGTGCTTTTGGGCACTCCAGTGATGTTGCAGCTCTGAAATATGGCCAAACTGGTGGCAAGTGGCATCTTGGCAGCTGCACGCTTGACTTTTCTCAGTTCATGGGCAGTTATTTTGCGCCTTGGTTTTTCCACACGCTTCTTGCGACCCTGTTGACTATTTTGAATGAAACACTTGATTGTTCGATGATCACGCTTCAGAAGCTTTGCAATTTTGAGACTGCTGCATCCCTCTGCAAGATATCTCACTATTTTTGACTTTTCTGAGCCTGTCAAGTCCTTCTTTTGACCCATTTTGCCAAAGGAAAGGACGCTGCCTAATAATTATGCACACCTGATATAGGGTGTTGATGTCATTAGACCACACCCCTTCTCATTACAGAGATGCACATCACCTAATATGCTTAATTGGTAGTAGGCTTTCGAGCCTTTACAGCTTGGAGTAAGACAACATGCATGAAGAGGATGATGTGGACAAAATACTCATTTGCCTAATAATTCTGCACTCCCTGTAAAGTCAGCATTGTGGTGTTTGAGGAGTGTGCAGACGTCGCTGGTCATCCAGGGTTTTTGGTTTGGGAAAACCCGAATGCTTTTGTCCACAGTCACATTTGCAATACAGAACTTGATATAGTCCAGTACTGATCCTGTGAAAGTTTCTAATGCAATATATTATACTTTACCAATGTAACGCTGCATGCCAAATCAATTTTGAACATATCTGTGAATTTTGTATTGAAAAATGCAGGTATCTTTCAGATTTATTTTTATGTTATCAAAAATGTATTAAAAGTATAAGCATGAAAAATTACAAGAGTGCAATAAAAAATATAACCAAACAAGCTTAATTTACAGTTTGAAATACAGAAGATAATGAAAATATATAAATAACTACCTATTAATCCCCATATCCAAGTATCAAGACGTGTAAAAACAAATTACATTCTTTCCTCAGTTTCTATTAATAAGACTTAAATTTACATGAAATTATTCAAAATTATATACATTATTCATAAGGTGACAAAGAATTCAGAAACAACATGGAGAATGTCTTGATGCATGCTCAATCATCCAGGTAATTAAATCCCTAAAGGTTGATTCTGTTCATCTGGACGTAGCGTTTTCAATGGGAGAAAAGTTTTGTCACTCATCCAAGTGACTTCTGCAGTCTCAGCTGACTGCAGGTTTCCCTAATCTTATAATAATAATAATAATAATGGATTCCATTTATATAGTGCTTTTCGAGACCCTCAGAGCGCTTTACAAATCCACTATTCA
Organism: Simochromis diagramma; assembly: GCF_900408965.1. Lineage (NCBI taxonomy): Eukaryota > Metazoa > Chordata > Actinopteri > Cichliformes > Cichlidae > Simochromis > Simochromis diagramma. Next base: position 650,246 of record NW_024387503.1, on the reverse strand, counting down.
TTTACACACGGGTGGAGGCAGCTACAGTTGTAGCCACAGCTGCCCTGGGGCAGACTGACAGAAGTGAGGCTGCCATATCGCGCCATCGGCCCCTGTGGCTAACACCAGTAGGTTTTAGATGAAGTGTCTTGCCCAAGGACACAACGACCGAGACTGTGGGAGCCGGGGCTCAAACCGGCAACCTTCCAATTACAAGACGAACTGCCAACTCTCATTATGCAATGTACTTTTTAAAAGAAAAAAATTGTTTTTTTGCCTTGACAACATACATTCATCTTCATTTCAAATAAGTAGTTATTTTTCACACAGAGAGCAATACCATTCTCCAGCCTCTGCTGTCCAAAACTACTCTGTATTCATCTGGAGGCACTGTGTGTGAAACCACTTTAAATAGCTCTCATGCAGGAACAAAGCAATTGTATAAAATGAAGTGAGGGAATGGAGCTATAAATAGATTAATATAGATATATGAAAATAAACTTATATATAGACATAGGAGCACAAGTTTTAACATTAATGTTTCTGGGATATAATAAACAATATAAGCATACAGGTGTCTAAGCAAACATTGTGGCATACAAAGTGAGAGTGCAGTGAGTCATGTTTATTCCTGTTCAATATGTGTCTGACACAAGTGGATGAATTAAAAAGTCTGACAGCAGCAGCAACAACAGACTATGCCTTCCTAATGACTTTCTATCTGTTTACATCTTTGTCTTTAATGCCTGTATCCCAGCTTGAAGAGTCTTGGACCCTTTTTCTAGTCAGTGGGTGTGTGGGCAGACAACTCTGGCTTGTCACCCAGTTGGATTTCCTGGTATTTGTAAGATGGCACTATCTACAAATCAGGACACATTAACTATGATATTAAAAAATGACATGATGACATAGTTCTTGGTCAGTTTACCAAGCATTTCTCAGTTTTGTTCTTTATAGTTCTGTTCATCATATCATTGCTTGTGAGTCCTGGATTATTTGATGATATGTTTACATTATGTATTCTTTTGTTTTCAGTTCCATATTGCTTTTAAGTGTAGTTCTTCTTCAGCGTTCCACAAGTGGATGGAACACTTGTGAAAACACTCTAGTGTTAAAGCCAGTCTTGTCTTCATGTCTGTTTATGGTTTTGTCTGTGTCAAGCTCGTGTGTCTTAGTCTGTGTTTTAGTTTGGTGGCCTCTTGTCTCTTTCTTGTGTTGAGTCTTACTTCCACTGTCTTCTTATTCCCAATGTATCCCTGCTGTGTTACACAGCTGTCTCCAATTCCCCTAATCGCCATCCTATTTATACATTTTGCCAATCTCCCGGTCTGAAGTACATTATTCTATTCGATTCTATTCTATTCTATTTATACAGCACCAAATAGCAACCACAGTCACCTAAAGACACTTTATGTTGCTGGGTAAAAACACAACAATAATACAAAGAAAACCCCAACAATTTAAGTACCCCATATGAGCTAACATTTAGTGTGAGTGGGAAGGAAAAACTCCATTTGAAGAGGTAGAAACATCTGGCAGAAACAGGCTCAAGGAGAGACACCCATAGGACAACATATACACTGTGCAAGAGATACATACTGACTAATGATTAAATGCAGAGAGGTGTATAAACACAGAACGAGCAAAGAAGGAAAAAATTCATACATGATGGGAAGCCAGCAAGAGCCTAGGCTTATTGCAACACAAATAAGGGAAGATTCAGGGTCACCTGATCCACTATAACTGTGTTAATTGTCAAAACTGAGGGTTTTAATGCTAATCTCAAAAGCAGAGACAGGTGTTTGTCTTCTGAATTAATATAGAATAGAATAGAATAGAATTCAACTTTATTGTCATTGCACATGTCACAGGTACAAGGCAACGAAATGCAGTTTGCATCCATCAAGAAGCATATATTGTAATAGATGTATTACAATATATATTAGCAATAATATAGGTATGTAAGTATATTACAGAAATGGGTCTATTATGGTATGTTACAATGTACACGGTATGAAGTAAGTTATGAATATGCTATAACTATAAGTATGTACAGGCTGTAGTGAGTACAAGCTATGAACAGGATATAAATATGAAAAACTATACAGAATATGAAATAAAAAAAACTATACAGAAGTATGAGATATACAGCTATACAGAAATGTGAACTATGCAGGTTATAAACAGTTGCAGAATTAAAAATTATCGTTTTGTACAGCATGATGTGAGCTGCATCCACAGAAGAGAGGCCTGAGAGATGAAGACTCTGATTCCTTTTCAACATTAAAATTCTATGGGAACCACAAGTACACCTAATATTCCAAAATTAAAATCTGGATTTCAAAGCTAGTCAGTGAAGACTGTCTCTTTATAGTCCCTGTCATGACTCTCTCCGCAGCACTTTTGATCCATCAATATTAAACAATTATTGATGCAGCGGATTGAGATGAAACCTAGCCCAGAAGTACAGTAGGTGTCCCAGAAGAGAAATGTGTTGAAAGTTGAACCTCAACTATTCAGGATGATTTTTAATGAAAATTGACATAATTGTAGTGTATTGGCTGTATTGCATTGAATACAAGTACCCTTTAATTTTTGAGGAATTTTACAGTGAATCTGGCTGAAACTTGGCACACAGGTACAGTAGGTGTCCCTGAGGAGGAATGTGTTGAAAGTTGTACCTCAACTACTCAGGATGATTTTTAATGAATTTTTGAAAATTGACATAATTCTATTGTATTGACTGTATTGAATTGTATATAAATGTCCTTTAATTTCTGAGGAATTTTACAGTGAATCTGGCTGAAACTTGGCACACAGGTACAGTAGGTGTCCCAGAGAAGGAATGTGTTGAAAGTTGGACCTCAACTACTCAGGATGATTTTTAATGAATTTTTGAAAATTGACATAATTGTAGTGTATTGACTGTATTGGATTGAATAGAAGTTTCCATTAATTTCTGAGGAATTTTACAGTGAATCTGGCTGAAACTTGGCAAACAGGTACAGTAGGTGTACTAGAGGAGGGATGTGTTGAAAGTTGGACCTCAACTACTCAGGATGATTTTTAATGAATTTCTGACATTTCCATAATTGTATTGACTGTATTGGGCTGTTTCATTGTAATTTGTGTGCGCCCATGCGCGTGTGACTGTTCGCGCGCGTGCACGTGTGCGCGGGTCTAGGCTTTCAATCGGCATATAAAGCGAAAAGGCGCTACCGTAAAGACTGGTGTAAAAGCACAAGGAAATTTATGCGGCGGATAGGAGGCGGCTGGCTTGACCGCGGCTCACAAATGACGGCTCACTTTACCACGGTGCGTGGGGTGTTTAGGATTGTTGTAATTGCAATAAATAAATTCATTACTTGTTCCAGCATGTTACCTCCCTAAATCAACTGAACTATAGAGAACGGTAAACACACTTTGATCAGTTAATATAGATCATTAACTTTAAATCTATGTTCTTCATACAACAGCGATTCATTTCGGAGCTCAAAGGGGTTTCGCTCAGTTAGTGATTGATTTTCAGCGCATTCCATGCGATGGTGGTATAGTGGTTAGCATAGCTGCCTTCCAAGCAGTTGACCCGGGTTCGATTCCCGGCCATCGCAGCGCTGAATCTTTTGTGTCTATCCTTGGCGCAATGTTATGTTTTGTTTTGTTTTGTTTTGTTTTGTTTTGTTTTGTTTTGTTTTGTTTTGTTTTGTTTTGTTTTGTTTTGTGGGGGTGCTTTACTCTAATCTCATCACTGAATCAGTGTTACTGCAGTTAACTAAAACCAAAGTGATAACTAAAAGTAAATGTGAAAAACCGTTACCGTTTTTGAATGTTTTTATGCAGACTTTGAACGTCTACAAGCCTGTGAGTCTGTGTCTTGCCTCTGACATTATGCCCTCCATTCAAGAATAATTAATAAAGACAAAAACTGAAACTAAACTAAAACTAAACATCTACAAAAAATAGAAATTTTAGAAAATAGAAAACAGACTAAAAACTAAACTGAATTCAAATCAAAAAGTTAAAAGGAAATAAATATAAAAGCTAAGAAGAAAATACAAAACACCCTCTGAATTGTTTTGAAACTATTTAGCAGCTGTCTGTGTTAATCTGTTGGAAAATGTGTGGTTAACCTTCAGTATGAAAATGTATTTATTGATAAATGTCCTGACTTCCAAATAGAGTGAAAGTAGGAGCAAAAATTTTAATGCCAAAAAGTATGCATGATATGATGAGCATCAAGGTGAGGACATCCTGAGCACACTTAACCTCGTATTCCTGACAGCATAGTGCAGTCATAAAACCATGTGTCCAGCAGATGGTCCTCTTACTCTGTTCTGTCTCTGTCTGACTGTCTCAGGTTGCATAGGAAATGTTGTACATATCAATCACTTTGGTTTCAGATTGCCTAATATTTAGTAAGAACATCAGTTTGACAAAATCAAAGAGGATGCTGAACATAAAACCCTGCTAACCCTGCATGCAGTTAAAAAACAAACCGTATTGCAGTAAATAACACATAAGTACCATCTATTTTTCTTTTAATGTAGCCATGCTTTTATACCAAATTCTGCAATTCTCCAATCATGTGTTGTGCAAATTTGGTGAAGCCCGTGTGAAATGTAGCTACAGTTTCCTGTTCTTAGGTAACAGGCGTGACATCCAGTGGGGTCTTCTTCTGTCGACATTGTTTGAGGTTCTCAGAAATGCTCTTCTACGCTAACTGTACGGGCAGATCATTTGCATTTCTGTTGCCTTTCACTCAAAGCAGTCTGGCTGTTCGCCTGTGACCTCTGTCATTAACAAAGCAATGCTACATCCAAAGCCACTTAAATCGCCTTTACTGCTGCCATCTGATTGGCTGACTAGATATTTGCGTTTAAGCAGCTGAACAGGTTAATATATATTTGAGGTTTTTCTTTAAATAAAAAAATATAATCATCCACTAAAAGCTGTTTGTGTTGACTGTCACATGTATCTATCCATCCATTCGCTTCCGCTTATCCTTTCCAGGGTCGCTGGAGCCTATCCCAGCTGTCATAGGGCGAGAGGCGTGGTACACCCTGGATAGGTCGCCAGTCACACACAAAGACACAGACAACCATTCGCACTCACATTCACTCACAGATTTACACCTATGGGCAATTTAGATTAATCAATTAACCTATCCCCACTAACTGCATGTCTTTGGACTGTGGGAGGAAGCCGGAGTACCCGGGGAGAACATGCAAACTCCACACAGAAAGACCCCGGCCTGATGGTGGAATAGAATTCAGGACCTTCTTGCGGTGCGGCAACAGTGCTAACCACCGTGCCACCGTATTTATTTTAAACGTATATATTTTAGTTATAAAAGCCTAAAGCACATTTAAACAGCAGAATTTGAGCGCTTTAGAGCGCTTTAGAGACAGGCACATTTACATACCAGGTCTCCAAAGATTTCATTTTTAAATCCATAAAAAGCTGAAAGCTGTGTTTTGTGTTGAACTAATAATTATGGAAAGTAAAAGTCACAGTGATTTAAAACATGTTCAGAATTAGCAAATTGATGATGATTCATCTCATAAGTCCTGACACACTGCTCTCCCTTACATAAGCTGCCTTTTATAGGTTAAAGGTGTTGGTATCACTAGCCCCGTATTTACTTGGTATCACATTGAAATTAGCAGTATGGCACAGCACCACTGGCTTGCTTCTTGACGGATATTTCATTACATTAACACAATGCAAACAACCAGAAGCAAAATGTTTCATGCAAAGACTTTTATTTATGAACAGTCTGCAGTACTGTACAACAGCACAAACTTGTCTGTATTTCTGATCATTCTTAATGATCATAGCAAATATAGACAAATACTGTGCCTTCAAAAACAGTTCCCTTTTCACAATAATCTAAAAATACCTTGTTCTTTTTAAATATGTAGCTTAACTTTTGAAAATAAAATATACATTATATGAAATATAACAGTTGTTTATTGGATAGACTATATTGTACCAAATGCAATTATATGCAAATACACTTTCTCTCTGTGACTTCTTACGCATTACATGCACAAAAAAAGAGGAGGGGAAAAAAAGATGCAGCGCATACAAAAGAAGCTGTACATACCTCTGTATGAAAATAGAAAATATCAAAGCAAGATGTGCACCAATAGTCTAGATTATGTTACAAAGAACTCGCCGTACAAAAAGACCTACAGGAATGACCAGATAACACATTACCTGGAACACAGAGGTACGGGTACTGGGTTGTTTTAACAGAACAAAGACAAAACCTTGTTTTTAATGCCCTGCCGATGAATTCAGGGTCAGAGCCACATCCGAGAAAGTCTAAAACCAGATCCCAAATACAACTGGATCAAAGAGTGACAGGGTCATACAAGCAAACCAGGAGTTACAGTTTTAGCTTGGAATTTTGCCATTAAACCCAGTGAGTGTTGATGTCCAATGCATAGCACAAAGTTTGGTTTGGTTTGTGTTTAAATTTCTCGTATTGCTACCCCATAAGTGACGTGAGTCTGAACCAAATTGCCAGTTATGCCCACAACTTACAAAGCATTGATATGTCAGTGTTAAATTATTGAACATGTACAGATACTGTGATTAGTATTCCAACATCAATGTTCTGTACAGCATCGATATTAAGCGTCTCCGGCTTAAAATCATTATTATTGCCAAAACACCTTCATACGTCTCCAATCTCATTTAAAATAAAATGGATTTGCTCATGTCCAGTTTAAATAAGCACACAGAAAAAGTTCTCCACAAAGACAGCGTGTACCAGGCACACTGCTACATAGCTACATCTATCATTTCCTGCAAAAAAAAAAGCACTTCTGAAGTCACACATAAGGTAGGGTGTGAGCAAAAACAGCAAAGACTCCACAAATTCCAGGAAAAAATATATGTGTTGAGATTTCTTTAGGAACAACATGAGGATTAACGAAAGACAGTCCCGGTACATGTCTCGACTGCTGATGCTGAGACTCGAGCGGGGAGGGTGAGAAAAGCGAATCCCTCCCAGTATAATCTCTGAGTATTTGCAGAGATTATCAGGTGCTCATAGGTAACATAAAGCCAATAATCTCAGCTGTGCAAATCTAACGCTTGTACCAAAAGGTAGAGCCTTTAAAGCAAATGAGATCAGTGCCTTGAAATAGAGACTTGCTTCTGAAATCATTTCACAAACACCCCAGCGTGTGACAACTGTATTGCTCTGAGTGAAGCTATTCAAGGACCACAGTGTTTCTCTATGCAATCCTCTCTCGGTACATTCTCTATCACACAAATATAAGAATAAAGAGCAAGGGCTTTCCTTACCGGTAATACACCCAAACACTACAATCCCCCCAAAAATCTACTCTTTCATAACATACATAAGAAAATATACATTTCTTCAGCAATTAAATGTCTTAAATTGTTGTTGTTGTTTTTTAATATTCTTAATAAAATCTTATAACTCTTTCTTATTTACATTTGGTTAGGTTAATACTGATTGTAATGCAATACTGTCGCCTTCACGTGTGTCTGTATGTTTGTTTCTGTTACATTTCTTTTGTTTGTTTGTTGAGCAGAAGCACTTTTACATTCATATTTCAACACCAGAGCTTGCTGAGAAAGCCCCGAGTGCAGACGGGAATAATGACATGCATTCCTCCAAAAGCAAAATAAGACAACTTCAAAAGGAGGAAGTCCTCTTGCTCGAGCAAATAAACTAGCTGAGAGGTGGAGAGAGTGGAAGGATGACAATGACGAGACTGAAAAAGGCCTGGAGAGTTGGCACCCAGCAGTGCCTTTATTTGGCTGTAAAAAAAAAAGAAAGAAAGAAAGAAACTCTTGCAGCACCGGGACAGTCAGTTCTGTGAGAAGTCATGTGTGACATTACTGGAGGGGTCACAGCTGACTGAGCCAAGAGGTGAGATGAAAGCCTTTGTTGCTGGAAAAAGCTGTTAACTTGACAAAGACTGATTTCCACAGTGGTGAAGGCAGTGGTCAGAGGTTACACCCTCTCCACTCGACTGGGGTCGTAAGAGTCTGATGAAAAAAGAGAAGGAAGAAAAGATGAGACAACACCATCGAAAACAAGACATATCGGTATTATTTTCTCTCACCTCAGTGGACCTTAAAGGAATAGTTTGACATTTTGGGACTGTTATAGTGCGACTGTAACAAACACATTTATTCATGATTTCCTAAAGAGGAGTACGGTAATTGGAACTACGCAAGACACTTGTGAAATTTTGTAGGTGTCACTGACAAAATAATAACAGCCATGCTTGATGATTGTTGTGGGCCAAGAACTTGCTGCAGATTTATGCTTCAGGAGGAAATCTACGCCGTGACTTACGGCGTAACCGATCTCTGTAGAAACGTAACTGCGTGTTGGGTCGGTGCATCCTGCAACTACTGTAATTGGCCTGTTCATTGATTCCTCCTGTTTATTTCTGTCTACTTTTTAAATGTATCGGCCAGAGACCAACAACAATTACATCGTCTCAATATGAGGAAGAATAATCATAGCATCAATATAAGAGCTTGTAATGTTAGGAAATTCTTGAGGGGAGATTTGTTTGCAATGAAAAAACAAAACACTGACCACAACAAAGAGCGGGACCCACGGGAGGAAAATGACCTAGCATTTTATTTGTTTCTACAGGCTGGCACTGCATATAAAACACTGGGACACGAACACATGACAATTAACACATATTAAACCCAAACAAGCATAGATGACAGCAACAATGTCATTTATGGCTATGTCAGGCTACATCGCAGGGTCTACAAAGCCTCCCTAATGACTTATGTTAGTAGGCTAGTTCTTTCCAAGGCAGGTTAGCTATAGCAAAGCTCGATGTTTCTATGTATGTAAAACATGCTGTAAGCGTTATAGTGAGATATGAGATACACAAAGTATAAAGCTATAGCTATAAAACATCTTACAGGAAACAACTAGCCTGGCTTTGTTCAAATATAAAAAACAGTCTTAACATAACGGTGCAAACTTATGTCTTTCTGTGAACTCACATGCACTCCTGGCTACACTCTCGATGTGCTTAACTGCATCTTAACAGATATTTAATGGTTATAAAGCTTCTCTTCCAAAATCTTTCCCCCAGCCATTAACAGTAACATAATCAGCAGTGTACGTACTTGTAAATGGTTAATAATCACATGTGTATAGTACACTGAGGGTGCTTTATTCAGGAGGGAAAATAGGGATAGGAAAAGGTTGAATCTAGCCACTGACTTGAACCCACCTGAAATGGAGAGCATTTCCTCATCCTCCATATCTGAGGGGCCACAGGTCCCAACGCTGTAGTTAAGTGGCAGCGTTATTTCTCTCTTGGGAACACTGCGAGGTTTAGGAAGCAGAGGAGGCTTCTGGAGCCTAGTGCGCTGCTTTGGTTTGGGTAACTTTCGCCCGCCGGTATCTTGAGTTGTCTCCGCTCTGCTGACCCCTGCTGCATTCAGTTCGTCTTCCACCTTATCTTTAGAGTTTTCATTGTCTTCCTCCACAATTTTCAAAACCACTTCTTCTGGCTCTTCCTTTTTAACATCAGTTTCTACTTCTTTACTTCCTTCATGGTCTGCTGTTACCACAGTCTCAACATTAATCCCTTCAACCTCGTCTTCCTGTCTCGGCTCTTCCTTACACACCCCTTCATTCACTTCATTTGATCTGCAGTCTTCTTCAGAAACTTCCAACTTATCATGTTCACTTGGGTTTTTCTCCTCTTTTCCTTCTCTTGCCATTTCGTTCTCCTCCTTTTCTAATTGTTGCTCGACTACGTCTTCTTTTGTCTTCTCCTGAACTTCACATTCCTCTCTGTCTTCATTTATCTCTTGCGAGTACTCTTCTTCACCAGACCTGATGTCTTTGAGACTAAGGCGTCTTATTCGAGACACAGAGTCCAGTTCTTTCAGACGGGCCATTCTGTCTGTTGTTGACCTGTCCATACAAGTAGCAGATGAAGCTGCGGTAGAGTTCAGCTTATCTTGCAGGGATTCGATTAGTTTGCATGCTCCACCTCGCCCCTTTTTCTCCCAACTGCAAATGCTCAAGGACAGCTTCTCATCGGGGCTGATGGGCAGAGACAGGGGAAGCTTACTTGGTGGGAATTCGGGCAGGTCTAATACTAACTGAGTCTCTGTATCGTCATTGTCTCTGCCATCACTGTGATCATTGCTGTGCTGTTGCCTGTTATCTTCTTCTTGTACTTGTTTATCCATACCTGATGCTGTCTCTTTGAACTCTTCTTGATCTGTACCTCGGACAACCAAGGACTCCTCTTTCACTTGCTCACACTCTCGTTTCACTTGCTGTGTGTCATCAGTTGGGCTTTGTCGTTCCTCAGCTGCAGTAGTTTCTGCATCATCCTGGCTGTCATCAGACTGCCTGTCAGCCACGCCTAAAGCTTCCACTGGAACGGCTATACCCAGGATCCGCGCCGCCCTCTGTTCAATGGACTCATTTTCCGGGATTCCTTTTGCGCATTTGACCTCGTACAGGTTGCTGAGATCCTCTGCACGTAAAGCATTGGCTTTCTCTTGAATCAATAAGTTCTCTAGGTGCTTATCTGCTATTGTTGACTCATTCTTGTAGGTCAGTGGCTCCGACATGGCATATCTCATATCGCCATCATCATCCTCAAACACAAAAGAAACCTCCCTGGTCAACCTTGTGATATGTGGTGAACTGTCTTTCTGGGGTGATTTGCTGCTTTCACTCCTGGTCCTGCAGATGGTTAAATTCACGTCTCCCCTTAATGGTGGAACATTGTTTGATTCAGCCTTTCTTTTTGCATTCCCCTCGGTTTCAAGTTCATTATTTGAGTTGTGCTCAGGGCTACACCTATATTTAAGAATTGCTGTCCTCGTGTCCCAGGAGGGCTCTATCGACTGAGTAAAATCTTTCTGATCCAGCGGTGAGGGGACTGAGAGTGAGCGCTGCACTGGCTCCCCGGGACCACCGGGAGTTTCAGTGTACACAGTTAACCCCACATCTTTCAATAAAGACTCTTGAGGGACTGGGATATCTTGTCTATAGTGGCGGTTAGACTCATTATGAGGGGGGAGCGAGGACAAGTTGTCTCTGCAGTTTGAGTTTGTGTGAACTGAATGATCATTAGTAGCTGGTATGTTGTTGGCCTGTGATCTGGAAAAAAAACTCCTCATACTCATGGACTCTAGGTCAGCAGTAGATGCCAATGACTTTGATCTGACTTTTGTACTGTTGGGCTTTATATTGTGCAATGGTGGAAGACTGATTGCTTCCCTGCCTGGTTCTGGACCAGCAATAAAGTGTGCTCCTGCATTAAACCGAGCTAAACTCTTATTCATCCCATCAAGATCATCAATGCACTGAGCCACAATGGGCCTCTTGCTGATTGTGTCTTCCATTTCCTTATTGATGCTCTCCAGTTCACCAATAACATCACAGGGTCGTCGGTTCACTGGCTTTAGGAGAAACTGACCAAAGACGACTTGCTCTGCGGTCTCTGGGGTGCTGTTTTTTCTCGGAGATGATGGCTGCTCGTCTCCCTGATTTTGAACCTTGGGTGGAGAGGACGGGTCTTGCTGCGCGGGCTGAAGGGATAGCGGTTCTGTTGGGCTCAGGCTGAGGCGGGAAAAAGCGCTGTTGCTGGAGAGATGAAGGTTCTTCTGGCCTGCCATCGGATAGCCATAAGAGGAGCTGTTGTCTGTCACCACGCCAATATCCGTGGTTGTATTTGAGGCAGACTGAACAGGTCCCTGTCCACCCGGAGGGCTCTGGGGTTCTGGACTTTTTACCACTGTCAAAGGTGAGCCAGTCTGAGTTTCCTGATTACGGTACTGGTTTCCAGGCCAAGACCCAGCATAGCACAACTCTTTATCTTCATTGGCTTGAAGTGTCCAGGCATCTATTATCTCCTTCCTTAAAGGAGCTCTCTTGTAATTCCTCATTGAGGATGTGCTGCTGGTGTGAAAGCGAGAATAATGGGATTTAATAGGCATCTCGTTCACAGACTTGCTCCTAATATTGGGGCTCTCTTTGAGGCCTACAGCGAATGTCTCAGTGTTGGTGACGGTCAAGCTCGGTATTGTCTCATTGTTGTTCTGATCAGCTCCAAAGTCTTTGTTAATGTTAGTCGGTGTATGAACAGGGACAGACACAAGGCAGAAGATGGTCTCACTCACTCTTCTCTTGGTATTCCTATTGTTTTCTGGCCCTGAATCTGGGGCAATTTTCTTCACTTGGGTGATGGTTTCAGCAAAGACCTGGTCTGAGCTGGAGCCCTGACGAGAAGAAGATCTTGTTAACGGGGTTTGGAAGGCTGAAGAGGGCGAAGGAGGAGGGCGATGGTTTTTAGGATATCTGTTGTTGCAGTTTTGGTCAGGTGCTGGGAAGTTATCGACGGTCTGTTTGTGCAAATTGCTGTGCCACCTCTTATTGTCATTGTCAAAGTCGCTAGAAGATGTCTGGTTACCGTCATCGGCCAATTTGGTAGCGATGAAAGGCCCCAATGGCGGGGGCAAAAAGGCACTGTCGTCGGGTGCAGGTTCCGACACGGTGACGCTGGGAAGCTCATTACGAATGTGGCGAATCTTGTCAGCATCCGTCAAGGAGTTGCCACCCAGAGCTGAGGAAATATGGCGGATACGGGGATCATCAAAGGGGATATACTGGACCCCTCCACCAGGGTGCTCTTGGGTAGTATACACAGGGTAAAGTTGCTTCTGGCTCCTCTCTCTCTGGGGATCAGCCCACGGACCTACTGGATGTCTGGTGAACCAGTGAGACCCATCTGGAGCAACTTGAATGTGCTGGTACATCTCTCCTCTGTACCTACGAGTTAAAACAACAAAGTTAACCAATACGGAGATGAACATAAAAAAAAAACAACCTACTGGCTTCAATATAAATTTTTGAATAATTACTAAACTATTACTACATAGCTTTGCTCCAGCTTTTGTATAGCAGGTCAGAATTATGCATCACAAGGTAAATTAATTTAATATTTACCAAGTACCACCAAAGGGACAGAAATTGAGCCTTTTGACAGAAATAAAAAAGATGGAATTATCTTCTGGGTGTGAAAAGTGATACAAGTGTATGAAACAGAAACAACCCTTAGCGCCCTTGATTTATGACCTCAGTAAACACTTAATGAGTTTTTGGTTGCTTGTTTCAAGTCTTATTAAACACATTATAATACTCATTTTGTAAATTATGGTCCCCATTGGAGTCACAGACAAGTTTAAATTGGAATATGCTCATTGTCTAACGACTTGTAATTGACAAGTTGTTAGCTAATGATTGCTCAGTTTCTCAGTAAGATACAACTCTCATGTGACAAGTCTAATTTTATGACCCCAAGTTTGTGACAGTAAAAATTATCAGTTGAAGGCTTCATATTTGGGCTTCCCTAACCAACAAATGACGTTAGAGTGGCTACCTGCTTTTAGTCTATGCATAAAATGCATGTCCTACTTAAGAAAAATATGTATAGGAAGTGGTATCAGATATTTCCTTCTGACATTTTTTTTCTTACAAAAAATATCGACACATTTCGTCATGCTTGTTTTCTGATGTAGGGTACTTTACAGCGGGGAACATTACAGTAGGGAACATTAAAGCTTCTTATCATGTCCATACCTGTAGTCAACAGCAATTTCACCATATCCCCGCCGCCCTCCTCCCATTATAGGAGCTCTTTTATATGATGGGGGAGGGATGTATCCTGGAGGTCCAGAGTCCTGTGCAAAATAGTCCAGTTGGGGGTCACCTGGTCTTGATATGGGAATTGGCGTTCTGTCCCTGGACTGGGGAATGGTTGAGTCTCTGCCAGACAACACCTCACAGCTTCCCCTGATCTGCTGGTGCATCTCATAAGAGGGAGGTCTGGGGGGTCGGGTGAAGCGGGGCTTTGGTGTCATTGAGAGCTGGTTAGCGCTAGCTGGCCTGCCATTCTCTGGCCAGCGCGGTGCTCTGTAAAGGTCATGGTGTAAGAATGGGTGGCCATTGACCCGTCTGTACAGGTCCTGACCAGATGAAGGTATTTCCACAAACTGCAGACTTTCAGGCTGTAGCATCCTGGGCAGGGACTGGGATTTGGCTTTGGTCCTCGGGTGGACTACCATCCCCTCTGGTGTCCTGGCATGGAGCCGTTGTTGCTCCTGTGTCCAGCGCTCGCCCTCACTTTGTGACAGCTGGCTGCCAAAGTTCACAGCTGGACGCCACTCATCTGTCCCCAGGCTCTGGCATTTCCTCTCAGTCGCCATCCTCCACTGATGGAGAGCAGCCTCCCTGTCTCTGGATCGGGCCTGAGCCTGGGCTTGGGCCTGGACTTGGGCCTGAGCGTGGGCCTGAGCTTGGGCTTGGGCCGCCCATCGCTGCCTCTCCTGAGCTGCCCTCTGACGCTCCTCGGCAGAGAGCTCTTGGCCTCTTGCTTGTTGAGGCCTGTCTGGTCTGCTGTAGCCCCCTGGTCCCCCTCCATGGGGATCTCGGAAGTCAGCATAATCCAGCAGCACAGTGAAGTCCTGGCCTCTCCTCCGCCAGTAGGACACATCTTTGGACTGAGACTGAGGACCTCTGGTGCTATCACAAAACCTGTGACGAAACACACAAAGGCATCCATATGCTTCAAGTGAAATGCTTGTAGAAGAAGAAACAACCCATAGCACAATAAGGATGAAACTGGATGAAGAACTGGGACAGAAATAACAGATGAAGAATAGAAATAGAAGTTCTATGAAATTCATAAAATTCCCTTATCTGTCAGTGAAATTGTTTAGATAAGAAAACAGGAGATACTTCTGAACACCAGAGACTACTTCCTGTTTAAACTGCCAACGCTGGAGAACCTGCAGTGAAGCCAAAGCTAATGATGTTAAAACTTTTTTATTCATTCAAAATATTTAAAATGCTATAGTTAGTAGTCTTAATGAGATGTGTTTTAAAGGTAGAGGGTGTTATGTAGGGAAAAACCTCACACTGGCTTTAGCTAAGATCATATATATTATTTATAGAAAAACTAGTCCAATATTTAGGTACTAGGTAACCAAGATTTTAACTCTTTTTCTTTCCTCCTTTAAAGAAAGTGTCTCCCCAATATCTGGCTGTAGATGAAGTAGTTTAGTTATAGGGTAAGGCTCTCTTCATGATCCTTATCGTTATAGTTGATTTAGAGGT
Organism: Simochromis diagramma; assembly: GCF_900408965.1. Lineage (NCBI taxonomy): Eukaryota > Metazoa > Chordata > Actinopteri > Cichliformes > Cichlidae > Simochromis > Simochromis diagramma. The sequence continues at coordinate 635,098 of NW_024387503.1, read as the reverse complement.
AGGCCAATGCAATACTGCATGACATACGCAGTGAATAAATCTCAGTAAAGCTGGGCACTAAAAAGTAAAATATAAGTGATATAAGTAGCAAATTTTTATTCACAATTTGAAGAGATTCAATTTAAAAAAAAGGAGCACATTTCCCACTAGATGGAGACAAATGACTATGAGTAATAATGGAGTGTTTGGTAATTGTGATTTTCTATGGGGCATAATGAAGATGTTACACAATGACAAGCTGTGGCTGTTAGTCCCGGACGTCCTCCGAAGCAGATCAAAATGTCGAGGATGTTTCACTGACAGTCTTTCTACAGCACTGCTCATTAGTCCTTAATCTAAGACAATGGGCACGGTCTAAATGCAACGACGGCTTCTGCTGTATCTCTGTGAAGATGTTTGATGACAGACCCAACAGACAACAAGCCGCATTTGGTCCCTACATGCAGCGGGATTGTTTCAGCCTATTTGTGGAGTGACAGACTGACTGACAATGTAAACAAGACGCAAGCGCATGTGTAGTCCCCCTCGAGGCCGAGGCCGCCGAGCGTCCTTGACATTTCCATCCGTGATCATCACTGGTCACAGACGTTGGCTTGAAAGAGAAGGAGGGGAGGGGAGACTAGCCGTGGCAGTCTGCTAAATTTGAGGGCATCTTGTGTAAGATGAGTTAACATCATTAGGCTAATTTGGTCTAAGTAGCACTGCTGAGTGGAAGTGCCAATAAAGGCCCGTTCCTTATCTAAAACAAAGCTGCCAGGCAAAACAGATTTGCATGAGGAGGAAGAAAAGAGGGATGAGCAAACAACGGACTGAAATCGCAGAACATATGTCTTTGCGATTCCCTCATTCCCAGCAGAATGCTCTGATAGCACTGGCAGAGCAGCGACATGAAAATGCGGATTACTCATCTCAAAGAATAACACCAAAAATGAAAAACAAAGAAAAATGCCACAAACACAACTGCTGACATTATTCAAGGTCATTTGACTATTTCGAGATGCTCCGTCACTGACTGCTGGCTAAAAAGGATTATGGGGAATCATCCAAGCAAAATGTAAGGAAAAAGGGGGTTGGGGAAGAGATCTGACAAGCCTGTCTAATTGTGTGGACAAGGGAACAGCTGTATTGACTTTGTCTCAGTTACAGCACACTAACCCCCAGAACTGGTGTAAATAGGCAAACTAAACAATCCTGTTTTCAGGGGGAAAAAACGGGCTGGCTGCAGCCTGGCGATATCTCCGGAAATATCATAGGTTCTAACAGACCTTACCCGAGAGGGTTTCACTTGCATAACTACTCCAGACTAAGCTAAATATAGCCTATGATCCATATACATATTAAAAAAAACTATATGAATACTTTATAATTGATGAGATATGCATTATGTAAGCAGGTTTAATGCCTTTAAAACAAGAGGAAGCCAGTAAAGTATACTTGATATGTACAACCTGGCATACAGAAGGGGGTATTCTGACAAGCCTGGCAACCTAAGTGTGTGCGTAAGACTGGGCATGCTCAAATGGGGCACATAGGTTTGGCCAAAAGCTGTTTTGATTACAACTCCAAGGCCCCATGTGGCAGATTAGACTCCAGCACACATTATCCCTCCTCCCCTCGCCCAAGACTTGATTGGAAAGAGGAGGCGAGAGGGAAATAGAGATGAAATGAGATGAAGTTACACACAGGGGAAAAACCGGCAGCGGTGTTAGTTCCATTGAATATGTACTGCAAAATCCCTGTGCAAAACTCTTTGATGACTTACGTCATTTTAGAAATCTCATCCAAGGAAACCACAACATCAAATGATAAACAGTCAGGACAAAAAGAATCAGTTCAGGGCATGCAGAAAGACATCTAGACAGCAGCACATCACGGGTCTGTAGCTTACCCACTGTCTGAGGTCAGTGACTCTCCCAAGGAGTGAGTGTCAGTTTGGCACCGGTTCTCGCCATCCCGTCTCGGCAGGCTCCTATCCCTGGACTCGTTGTTGTTGGGACAGCCCCCAGCATCGTATGCTTGGGGCTGCCTGGTTCCGCCACCATTCCCATAGGCCACTACGGGCCCTCTTTCATAGCCATTTACTGTCCTGGGGCCAGACCTGTTCTCTAGTATTTCATGGTGCTTGCTGTAGGATGGTGGTGAGGTTGAACGGGGTTGGTGGGATGAGGGAGCAGGGGCTGGGGTAGGGGTAGGGGTGGAGGACGTGGCATGCTTGGGCAGCTTATATCCATGAGAGATGAGGAGGTCCTCCACGCTGTACATGGTCGCATTTGTTAATGCTGGTGTGGTTTCGTTTTTCCTCTCTCTGCTTTTTTTTCTGAGAGAGAGGAAGGTAGGTCGGTTGTCAAGGCGTTTCTGCTTCTTCCCTACGTGCAGCGGCGGGATCACCGGCACAGCTGCGCAGCTGAGGCCATCACTGGGAAAAAAGAGAGAGAGAGGGGGACGGCATGAAGACACCAGAAGGAAGACAGAAAAAAAGAAGGTGACGATAAAACCATTATCCCCGCCACCCGTGTCCAGTTTTTGTTAGGGTTCCCGAGCTTTGTGAACATTTGAAGGCACAAAATGAAGAAAAAGAAAATGACCCCAAATTCTGAGTCGCCACGACAAAACCCAGCCCAGCCGCCTTCCCAACAGCCATTCCCTCCCACCTATCTTCTCCGGTCCCTCCTAGCAACAACCCTCTTTTCATTTCACTCAGACATCATCAGCACCGAACCGTCAATGCTCCAGAACTGATGGTGAACCGGGGCTACACGAACACCCTTAAAAACAAGCCGCAGTCGCATGTTCCTCAGCGGGAAGAGGAGTTTCAGGGGGCTGCTGGCGCTGCAGTGAAAATGCAAAATGTCACTGTTTACAGTAGGCTCCCTGCAGACTTCCATACAGTCACTGTAAGGTAGCTGTTAGCAGCCCCTTCCGCTGCTTCATGTTTTGCATCAATGAAGCAACTAGGGGATTGTATTCCTCTCTCTCTCTCTCTCTGCCCGCCTCCGCATCTTTTCTCTCCCCTGTCATCTCAAAAGTATTTTCTGGTTCTAGAAGAAGAGGACATGCTTTTAGACATGTGCCCTAAATAAATTTCCTAGTTGGGAGTAGTCATTTGTGTACTCCTAAGCTCTGTACAAAAATCATTAGAATTTCATATGATGTCAGATTTTCAGTCTATGATTATCCTGGCAAAAGAAATTCAAATCCATCAAGCACAAAGTGTGCTGTTTTTAGAGAAAAGCTACAACTTAATCTATCTTATTAGTTCAATTGTTATAGAAAAAAATTAAGCAGGGAAATTAAAAAAAACACAGGGAATTGTTATGACATGACACCAACTTATGTGCACTACTTAATGTGACTTACTCACTGCTACATGTTCATCAAGGTTCATTGGGATTCAGTGCTCTGTTGCTGGTATATATAAATTACTTAAATTAATCTGTCTTCATGCTGTAAATGTTAAATAAACTCCAGTATATCTCTCTGTTACTGTCCTCTCTCCTACCCTGTGCAGAGCTACACACCACGCAGTAAGTCTTATAGACGGTGCAGTATGTCGATAGCCCACATTACCCCACGTTTACTCGGTATGAGCATCACAACTGTAAGGCCAAACTGAAAAACCCCTGGCTGTATGGGTAAATTACAAATGGGACAGCCTCAAAACAGTGTGTATCAAAAAGTCGAATCAATCTTCAAAGAGCTTTGAAACACGTACCATTAGAAAAAGCAGATTCGTGAGTTTCACGTGTTTGCAGGTAGGTAGCATACCAACCTGCAATGACTCCAGACATGTTTGCATGGAAAACTTTATATTCAGCTTTGTATTTTAAAATTTACCGCCAGCTTCTCTGCCGAGTGAGCGAGTGATTCTTTCTGATACACCCTGAATAAAAAGTCTCCATATACTTGTAACCGGGTAACCAGGTAATACGCAAACAGAAAAAATACTGGTATCAGCTGTAGGCCAAATTTTTATTTTAAATATCAACATCAGCCCAAAATTTCACAACAGAAGCATCCCTCCTAAGTATAACAAATAAGCAGACGCTAATGATGCACAACATTTTTGCTAAAAACCAGTAAGGAAGCAACCCAGTAAGGAACTGCAGTGCTACATCCACTTTAGGCTAGCTAGACGAGCTCCCCCATAGAAGTACCATTCTCTGCAACCTTCTAAACAGGCAGCAGTGCGGGGACCCCCGGGGGAAGGTTGGATTTAACGTTTTAAGAATTGCTTTCTGCCCAGCAATCACTGTATCAGTATGATGGGCTGATGAAGAACTGAAATGATGATACCCAGTGTGCATCTGCTCGTGATGTAATGCCCTTGATGAAGTCATGTTTGCTGCCTTGTCAACAGGACAGATGCTGCTGCGGCCCACTCATTCAATACTTTCTGCTGGAACAGACTGCCAACAACCTGGCTGTCCTTAATAAGAAATGGCATACAGGAACAGCGCCGTGTGACTCGTTGCCAGAATCAAACGCCGTTCAGACGGTTTTAAGAGCCAATCACTTTATGATTGTTAAACGGCAGAGCCAAATTGCTTGTTTTCGCTTCTGAAAGACAGACGGCAATGCAGCCTTGCCGAAATGTATTCAGCTGCAAACACATTAGCATTTGTTTTGCTCCATAGAATTTGTTCAGCCATGATCGTCACAAAGAGATTAAAAAAAAAATCCTTCTATAAAAGGAGTCCTGACTCAGAGGACAGCGTCACCACCCCTTCTCCCGCCTTCTTGTACCTGAACTGTAGGAGAGCCTACTAGGTGATTAACAGGATCCAAGACCGTGAAATGCTGCTTTCTTTGTATGTCTGGCCCCCTAATACGATTATATTTTTCATTTAAAACCTTAAACCTGTTAGTTTTGGAGGATTGACTCTTGGCTCTTACCCAGTTATTACTTTTATTGACTTTAACTCTTTCCATTTGTGTTTTAGGGTAATCTTCTCAAGAAGGAGCTGGGTTTGGAGTTTTAGCTACTTGTGAGCAAGGTCAGTGAAAACGGGCTGGCAGTTTGCTTCATTTTCTTTCAAGCGAGCAATGTGGACCTAGAACTTTAATTCAACTTAAGCTTGGTACAGCTGTTGCAGAAATAGCATAAATGCCAGTAAAATGCACGCTAAGATGTTAATATTTATGACAGCTTGTCACTCATGTGATGGGCCTTTTCTTCTGTGCTTTAAATTAAGAATAACCACTATGCCTCCCCGCAGCCTTGCAAAGGCCCGTATCAGAATCCGCAATCTGATTGGTATCAGTACCCTTTCCTTCCTGCAGCTCAAGCCTATCCCTCCAACCAGGCAAAGGCTTAATTAATTAAAGCCTTAGGCCAAGGGCTAATATGATCATTCATTTTTTGCTATGATATCTGCATATCAACCAAGCTTAACTCAACATCCATATGCTCACTAATCTATCTTAATCCTCAATCTGAGGCTCTCGGTGTCAGCGCTAAATGAAGATTATCTGCATCCTCAGTAAAAGTGAGGATTTCCTACTGTAAAGTGAGCTGCATTCATTCAGTCCCTCTAACCGTCCCACCCCACCCCACCGTGTCACCAGCCCTGCTCCTTCCTTCCCTCCCATGATGGGCTCTGTTTAAATGCCACTAATTCTGTTACGCAATGGAATTACTGATTTTATGTCAAATAAAACCTTGGATTTGAGAACTGGTATGCAACAATGGGCAGCTTTCAACCCCCTAAACACAACAACATTGTGTTTCGCCACAATGCCTTCTTATGTGAAAAAGACATTGGTGTTGCAGCCTCTCGGATTTGGCAACTAGAAAAAAGGGCTGATCGGCTGTATTTTTAATGGCATGGCTCACTCACAGAGAGAAAATTAATGATATAGTTTATGGATAACATGTGCTGCTAAAGTAAGCTAAAAACAAGTGGAAACATATAGGGACTGGCATTCTCATACCACCCCTCATACTATAAACTACTACTGTAGCATCTTTTGTGAATGATAGAAGAGGTCAATTAACATACAGTTGGTGTCAGAAGTTCACATGCACTGAACATTTATTTGAAACGTTATTTTTCCAGGGTGGAATTATTGTGTAGTATACATCTTTAATGACTTTTCTAAATAAGAATTGTGTGTGTGAACAAATTTGAATTTATTTTTGATTATCTCTCATTCGCAGGGTCAAAATTATAAATACAGGCTCAAACATACACAAACGCTGACTCACACAAAAAGCAGTGGTGCTGAAGGTTCTACAATGTCAAGTCCAAGGCTTGTTCACGTCTCATTGATGATTATGATCAACTACAACTGGTAGTTTCTCTTTTTGCCAGCACTAAATGGATTGACCAGTGAGGCTGGATTGGATTGACGCAGTCAACAATGGGAAAGTCCATTGAAGGTTTGTTGGAGCCATTATTAAACAACTACTGATTCAGAGACCATCGGTTCAAACAATTGTACATAAGTACCAGTTATTTGGATGTCTCACCACTTTTCCAGGCGCTATACTGTCAACATCAGATGAGAGGAATGGTTGGGATGTTCAGAAACAATGCAGAAAAGCACTACAGCTCAAGCTTGCCTTTAAGTAGAAAACAGCAGCCACAGTAAAATAAGTTTTACATGAGCGAGTGCTGACTAAGAAAGAAACCGCTGCTCGAAAACCAAAACTTTCATGCTCAACTCAATTTTGCAGCTGCCACAAATGGTAAAGCCAAATGCCTTATAGAGAAAACTTTTATGGTCAAACGAGACGAAGATTGAGCTATTTGGCCACAAAGACGAGAGGTATGTTTGGAAGTATATCTGTGAGGCTTTCAAAAGTGAGATCAATGAACCAACTGTCAAGCTTGGTGGTGGAAGAATCATGCTCTGGGGCTGTTTTGCTGCCAGTTGTAGTGGTACATTGCACAGATTGGATGGAATAATGAAGAAAGACTACTTCCAAATACTTCACTTCAAATCAACAACTAAACAATTGAAACGTATTCACAACTAAGTCTTCCAATAAGACAATGATCCCCAAAACACACGAAAACTGGTTTTGGAAAGGATAAAGGAGGCTAACATTAAGCTTCTGGAAGAGCCTTCCCAAAGTCCGACTTCAACCTTATTAAAAATTTGTGGACTACACTTAGGTTCATGCCAAGAAAGCAAAGTAATTTAAATGAACTATACCAATTCTGCCCAGAAAAGTGGCAAATATCCAGGCAAAATAATCCCAGAAGCATGCTGATGGTCGCCAAAAGTGCCTGGTCAAGGTGCAAATTCTAACTTGTTCACCTATTTCTTGATTTTTAAAGTCATTAAAGATGCACGATAAACAATCATTCCACCCAGTTCAAAGAAATCATTAAAAGACCAAATTATACTCATCACTGTAAAGAATTTCTATGATGAGAGGGTGTAAACTTCTGACCACAACTGTACACTGTTATTGAAAACAGGTAGGAGCATTATTCTTTTAGTTGAGTGTGTGGTGGCTACATTGGGGCGGACTGCAGGGGCATGACGGCTTGCAGGTTGACAGTTTGGTGTCAGCTCCTTATTCATGGCCTAGCTAAGATGGGGCGGGGAGGGAAGAAGAGAGGGCACACAATGCAGGACGGAGACCTAAATCAGGCCTTGAGGTGCACAGAACTGCAGCGTTAGAGGGTGTGACTAAGCACCCCGGGATGCACGGATTACAAACCTAGCACGGTAAAAATTAGCAGAATAATTCAATCTAAAAAAAATAAACTTTACAGACAGTTTGCAGTTGAAGTCTGAAGTAGAAAAACAGAAGACTTTTCACATTGTGCTCAAAACCCACTGAGTAACAGTGATTAAAGTTAACACAGATGTGTTAAAATAGCACATTCCTGTTTAAAATGAAGCACTACAGACAAAAACAAATCTGGATTTAACAGGCTCCAGCATAAAGGCACCACAACAAAAGAAATCTCAAACACCAGGGCCTGGAACCAAAAAAAACGATAAGCCCGCTTCCTAAAATATTCCACAAGAGCCGCACCTCTCCAGCACATTGTTCCCAGTCTCCTTGGAACTATAACAACTGACCCGTGTGGGTGTGTTTTTGGCAAGTGTTTGGGCTGCATCTGTTAGGAGTGTGCATGCACAGGGGCTTCTCAGAGATGACGGCCGAACACATTCGGCAAACAGCAACGCCGTGCAGATTGTTTATCTATGTGACATCACCATGTCCAGCGGAGGGGCCGTCTCTCTTCCTGAGGAAGTGCGTTGAGTGTGAGTGTGTGTGTGAGGGGGGGTGGACGGACGGAGCAGAGCCAGCAGTGTCGCAAGTGTTTCCAATCAGGCGCTCGGCAGGCTCCTGTTTGTCCCAGGGAAAGAAGTTTGGAGGCGTTTTATTTTTTGGGCTGAGGCCGGAGGAATAAACAGCCCAAACGAGCCTGAGGCCACATTTTACCCACAGTGACCCGCAATGTTCCCCACATCAGGTAGGAGTGTAACTCAGCAACATGAAGTGTGGGCATATTATCCGGGGAGCTACGTGCCCTCTGGGCACTTGCTATCCTTTGGGAAAATCCCACTGGGCTCAGCAGCCACTAGAGTTTAGGGCAATTATTATCTTCTGCAAAAAAAAAAGAAAAATTACAGCTAAAAATGAACAAGTAAAGAAATGCTTGAAAGCAAGAAGATTATTACAAAACAAGAGCTCTTCACGACATTGCAACCCATGTGCTCTTTCCACAATGTACACCCTCCTAACAGAGAGGGAAGCAACAGGCTGGGTGCTAGAGGTGGGCGGAGCCATCCAATTATCGATAGTATCAATATCAGCGCTGGTATGGGTATCGGATTGACACGAGCATGATACTTTGTTTCTATTCGCTAACTTCAGTACTCGCCCACTTAAATTCTTCTAAATTAATTATTTTTATGGAAAACAAAAATAGAACTCAAACTATGAAAAATGTCTGAATCCCAGTGTGTTGTCATGTCTATTTTGTTTATAGCTTATAGCAGATTTAAAGAACAGAGGTTGGTCCAGTGTGCTTTAGAGACAGGCACATTTACATTCCGGGTCTCCAAAAGAACACTATTTCGGAAAATACATTTATTGGCCATTAAAACGTGTTTAGAATTTCCAAACTGATGATGATTCATGTCATAGGTCATGACACACTGTTCTCCCCTACTTAAGATGCCTTTAGAAGTTAAAAGTATCAGTATCGGCATCATGCAATACCGGCCCTGTATTTAGTTGGTATTGGATTGCAGTCTCGCACAGCACTACTGGGTGTGTTTACCCCAAGTCAATTATCTCACAAAGGAAAGGTTTTGCCAAAAAAAGCACAAAAAAAAACCCCAACCACTAGCATTATTTTGTTTAGCATATCCCATGGCAACAGTTGTTTTTGCTTTTGTGAATGGCAGCTCGCAGACAATAGCATGTGGACCGCTAAGATATTCCTGCTGCATCGCCGCGCTCCAAAACTTATTACAGTCAAACTCCGCTGGCAGAAAAATCAAAGGCAGGATGGGATGGAGAAGGGGAGTAGGAGGTTGGGAGAAAGGAGGGAGGACCAGGGGGAGGGTGGTGTTTTTGCTCCACCATATTCCAACGCATCGGTGGTATGGTTCTGATTCATTTCAGACGGTCAAGAAGTAGTCCAGCCAAACATTTGTTCAACCCAAAGACAACGTTCAACAACACTGGCTCAGGCACAAGAACAGCACAGCTGATGGCTCATTAATGTACGAGGCAAGTCGAAAGGCGCTGGTGATGTGACGGTTATTATGTCAGCGGACTCATTTTCCATTGTGCAGTGAGGCTTAGCGCAGTTCAGCTCAAATGCAGTGATTTGACGTCACAAGATTCTCCTCGTCTGAACGCATCCAACAGTGGTATGCAAAGGGAGATCCATGCCAGAGTCAGGAAATGATCATAATTTCATATGTGAGGAAAGAAGAGGAAAAAATAAGGATTTTATGCACGTTAATCCAGAAGGCTACACAGCAGGCTTCACCTGCACTGAGCTATTCCCAACTCATACTCATTCTAAGCCTTGCCAAACTGGCTTCATGGTAATTAGTGTCTGTCAATGTCCGGAGCTTGCTAGAGATGACAGTGGTTTGGTTTATCAGCCAGCAACACAGTGATCAAAGGGTTAGCATGCTCTGGCTTTCTGCTAATCAGATGTGGACTGTGCATGGCTCCTGCTCAGCATCACAGAGGGAGAGGTAGCGAGCAGTCCTGCATAAACAGAATCATCAGGAAAGTTTAAGCACATTGCGTGCGTGTCACATTTTAAGACAGCTGATAGAATTGTGTTGACAGGTGACTGTGATGCACATCACAGGTGGGATGAAAAAGGCTCTCCCACACAAACGGAAACAGGAGTGCTGTCACTGGTAAATGTGGAAAACTGCTATGTAAACACATGAAAATGAACAGTCAGGGTTATCTCAAGGGCTTCATTGGCATAAAACTGACAAAGAGAAATCACAAAGCAGACACAATCTCAGGCCATCTGCCAAACATATGGGCATTCACCGGCTAGCAGCCAGAACTTAGCAATATCTCTCTCTCTCTCTATACATATATATATATATATATATATATATATGTATAGAGAGAGAGAGAGAGAGAGAGAGAGAGCGCTTTCCAGATCATTTCATGCCTCTGATTCTCGCTCTGAGAGGCGTCCTGGCAGATGTCAGTATAGCTTTCACATGTTTCATGCAGGCTTCATCCACCAGCCTCCTTCCCCTCCCGCCTGCGTCACCTCTGCTCTGACATCACATGTGACATCAGGCGAGACCTCAGAGGGGATCCCTGTAGCCGGGCAAACATTAGATGGCTTTCAAAGGCTTCAGCTGCAGCCACCCAATAGCAGAAAAAAAAAGAAACAATAATTTTCTTGGCCTATAAAAGACGCTGGAGACCGACTGAGAGAGAGAGGGCAGGAGTTGCTACTGTTAAAGACACCACAAACAATCACACACACACTTACAGAAGCACACATACATACAGACAAGATTACTGAAAGAGAAGTTTGGATCAGTCCTGAGAGTTGAACTGCTACGACTCACTTCATAGCTATGGAGGGCCCCTTCCAGTTTTGCTGACCAAACCTTTCCTCTCACTGCTGGAGGGAATTAATGAGCTGCTTCCCTTCTTAATGCACTCCCTATCCCCCCCACCCCTCCACTCCACACACACATACACACACCCTCCTCAGGGCATCTATCACAGCCTCGCGTTCCCACACCATCTCAAATCTCAAGGATGTGCAAAAGACCTACCACATAACATTCATGCACCCACGCACGCAGCCTTTTCTTTCTTTTTTTGCAGTGTTTTGGCTTCTTATCTACAAATCCTGACACACTCTGAGGTCCAGGAAATGTCTTTTGCTGACATTTACTAACAGCTTTCGATGGAAACTCACTGACCTAAGAAAGACCTTGGCAAAAAAGAACAGATCACCCCTGCATAATGTTAATTAGCAGTTTGACAGCTGAAGTCAGGTCAGCTTAAATATGAGCGATTGGTGCGATAAATGCACTGTAATAACTAAACTGTAACAAAATCCTGAACTTGGACTGGTCAGGTAAAACAGTCTTGGCAATCTGGCCCCTAGAGGTCTCTAAGTGACAGGAGGAATTTATGTGAAAGCCATTCTAAAATTAAAGCGGCAGAGCCATTGCAAACACTGTGACATAATTTAAGATGTATGGTTAAGAGGCAAAACACAGGCCAGTGTTTTATACTTATCTAGCCTTGTGGGCTATTTAATGGATTTACTCAATGAAAAACATTTAAGATCAACATCAAACAGTGGACCCCAAATCGTGTTATTTCCCAGTCAAAGTGACAGCAGGGTGGCTGTTTTGACAGCGCGTTTCTGCAGAGGTTATAAGGCAGTGCGTGCAGGAAGCCTGCACGGTGGGAAGGAGAAGAGAGGTCAAGCAGCAGCGGCAGCCACCATCATGCAAACACGCTGCAGGTGTGACAAAGTGACAACAAGCAAACATCAAAGCCGCCTAAACTTGACAGACCATTTGTCAGAGGCTCATTGCGCCTGGCTTCCGTCGCAATTTGGCGCTCATCGTACGTACGACGGGCACCGAGAGCTACACGCGTTACCGGACCCGAGTGCTGTCACCGTGCTGTTCTCAGAAAATGATTGACGGGCTCGGCAGGATGCTGCTAGCCCCTCTGGTTCTGGTGCAGATTACTGTGTGCCGTAGCATTACTAGCCTAGCCCAGAAACGCGCAGTTTTACAGAGAAGAAAATTCAGCTTGTTTGGGGTTTAGTCATGTGAGCAACACACGAGTAGACGTTATAACATGACTTGAGACCTTACATGGATGAGTGGAACTCCTTGGCTGATTTCGGCGATCCACTATGCTGTCATCTTTTAATGGTAGCTCCGTTTTGTAAGTCGGGCTAATCACTAGGAAGGGGATACCAGCAGGGGGAAATTAGAGAAAAAGCAATTCTACAAGTTACAATTGCATATAAGTGACAGTTGTTTGGAGTAACGCGGGATGCCTCCCGAGCACCAGCCATGGCCTGCAGCGTTTTCGCTCAAGTCTTTAATTAGTGCTCCGGGCGATGGAAATGTCCGCGCGCGAGCTAGGACATTAAAAAATGCGTAATTTGGACGGAGTTTGGCCTCTGTTCCCCCAGCACGCGCGCAGAACGGCACATAGCGGGGCTAACGCTAGCCGGACTAGCTCCGTGAGCAGTCTTTAACCTTCAGCTGATAGGAGCGCGTCCGCAAACTGTGGCAGCCGCCACCGCAGACGCTCCAAGTTAAAAAAATAAATAAATAAATAACGAGCTCCATCCTCCCACTCCTTCACCTTCTAATGCCATATCCTCGAGGTGGCCCGGCCGTTTGTCCCGAACCTCCTATTCCACCAGAGGAGGCAGACAGAGCGCCGAGGCAGCTGGATCAAGTTGAGGGAGCGCTGGAAATGTTGAGGGCAGAGCAGATGCGACTCTCAGCCGCTGTCTACTGCCTCACAGCAGCAGCAGCAGCAGCAGCTCGCCTCCACAGCTGCCGCATGTGTTGTCAAAAAAATAGAAATCACAAAAAAATAAAAAGAAATAAAGAAAAAGCCACAACCAACAACGACCCCTGAGTCCAAAAGAATGCCTGGATGAAAGGCGCCCTGTGTCGCTCCACTTTTACCTGTGAAATGCGTCGTTGCGTTGCCGCCTAGTCCCCGGCGCTCACCCGTGCCGCTGCTCTGGACGGACTGAGCTGGGATCTGCTGAGGGAACAGCCCCTCTTCTCCACCAGCGCCGAGGAAACATCCCTCTTCTCTAGCAGGGAGGCAGCTGGAGACTGCTGAGCAGTAAGGTCACTTCACACTTAGGGTTTCAGGAGAAAAATAAAAGTGAATTCTCTTTTAAAGCTAAACATATCCATGCACATTAAACGTCACTGTGTCAGCCTCTGAAGGCGACTTGCAAACAGAAATATATGTGAGTTGACGAGCAACTCCATAAACTACAGGGGCGTTTCCAGGACTTATTTGATGAGGGGGAGGGGGGCATAGGGGGAACCAAGAAGAAGCGGGGAGGTTACAGGAAGCAGCTTTTATGGCATTATTTTTGTGCCACTATTCTGAGCGCACGTAAAAATAAAAATAAAAAATGAGCGCATGTAAAAAAAAAAAATGCAGGTGCAAGTGTTGCATTTTGAGGAGAAATTTATTTTGAGCGAAGAAAAGCTAAATTTGAGTGAACAAAATTCATTGCTGCCTGCAAAAAATGCATTTCAGTGTTTGCTATTATCCACACACACACACAACAGCAGCCCCTCTCGCTCAGTTTTTGCATTTGCGCTTGCTCGCAATGTGTTGCTCACGCTCTCAACATTTCTGCCCATGCGCTCAACTCTTTCTGTAAACCGTTATATTTGTGCCACAAAATCAGCCAATCACAGACTTGGATGCAAAAAAATCGGATTGGCTGTTTTGGTCTCCAATCAGCTCGAAATGACGAAATGCAATATCCCAGAATCCATTTTGTCCAAAACTCAAACGAGGCAGTGGTGGAGGAACACAGAGTGGCAGAGTTTGAAATATTACTCTTTCTGGGTCACAAAATAAACTTTTAAGATATTTTCATGCGAGAATGGTGCTGTGTAAACTTCTAATATCTGCTCGATTTATCAATACATCACATATTTGCATAAGTGCTCTAACGTTTTCGGAGCGCGCACGGACAGAAATGTTGAGAGCGCAAGCAACACATTGCGAGCGAGCGCAAATACAAAAACTGAGCGAGAGGGGCTGCTATTGTGTGTGTGTATGGATAATAGCAAACACTGAAATGCATTTTTTGCAGGTAGCAATGAATTTTGTTCACTCAAATTTAGCTTTTCTTCGCTCAAAATAAATTTCTCCTCAAAATGCAACACTTGCACCTGCAATTTCTTTTTATGTGCGCTCAATTTTTTTTAACATGCTCTCAGAATAGTGGCACAAAGATAACGCCATAGCTTTTGATCGGAAATAAATAGTGTAGAAACTTGGCTCTCTGTTACCCTCATACAAATGGTATTACATAAAAAGCAGCTGTGCATGAAAGCCTGGCAATTAAGTACTGAATAATTAATACCATATAGTCATACTACTAATACTTTTGATTTTTTTTAAGTTTAATTCAGTTTTATTTATATAGCACCAAATGACAACAACATTCACATCAAGGCTCTTTATATTGTAAACTAAAGACCCTACAATACTTAAGAGAAAACTCCAACGATGACCCCTTGTGAGTGAGCACTTGGTGACAGTGGGAAGGAAAAACTCCCTTTTAACAGGAAGAAACCTACAGCAGAACCAGGCTCAGGAAGGGGCAGCAATCATTTGGGAGCGAGGGGAGAGAGATAAAAGACACTGTGGAAGAGAGCCAGAGATTATTAACTAATAACTAATGGTTAAACACAGAGAGAGAAAAATGGTCAGTGAAGAAAGAAATCAAATTAATAATATGCAAGTTTTAATATCAAAGTATACCTATAGTAGCAAAGGTAAATGTGTTCATAATGCATCACATACAATATAATAATATTTGGATCATAAAAACGATTAATTAATATAATCCAACATTGGTACATGAAATAGTCACAGCATTTAATCTATCAATTTGTGTTACTTGACTCAAATATTTACATTTTTCTCGTTCTCAGACACAAATTTCCATCCCTTTGCCCAGAACATGATTTTTCATCACAAACATCTCACTCGTGTTTATTAAAATCAAAGTGCTATCACGGGACAGATTTTTACACTGTTATTACTGTTATTCGTTGTCATTAAAACTACTCAGGTTTATACTATAATAACTACTGGTCGATTTACTCTGTTTACTTGGTTGGTTGGATGATGCTTTCCTTCAATCAAAATATGCTTACCATTGTCAGACTTTAGCTTTAGAGTCACGCTGACAGACATGAAGAAACAAGAACATGGATGTCCATAGACAGGAACAAATCCACTGAGTTTTGTTTTTATTTCACGTTTTGCCATAAGAGCGGGCCGATGTATTACTTTAATGTTGCAGCAAAAGATTTATTCTAATTATTTGTATTTATAATAAGACAGTATAATAGATTTCTATTTTGAATTCTGCAAAATAGTGATGCTAACAAAAGTGAAGCTTTAGAAATAAATATTGTAGTATGATGTTTGCATCCAAAATATTTTGGACTACAAGGAGAAAGTAGCATAACATGAAGTACTGAAATACAATAAAATTACACTTCATTTCAAGTACTGAGTAAATATACTGTGCAGGCAACAGATTTCAGTGGGGGACGGTCACCACTGAACAAATCACTGCTGTAGGGTCTGTAACATGTAGCATACACAGGCTAGATGCCCAAACTTGCCTTGCTTCTATTAACATATGCAGAAATGTAATAAGTTGATTAATTACTGTGAAAACAGTAAACTATTATAATAACTGATTATTGTTTATGTAATTTTCAAGCCAGAAGCCCAACAGCTCTTTGGTCCTAGGCTGCTGTTTTTGAGAAGTGGCCATTCTTTTCCATTTTTTTAACTGTTTCAACAATGACTGAAAAATGATCATTAGCAGCAGCCCTTAGTTCTTGTGCCAAAGTAAACATATATCTACATAATTTGCTTCAGCAGGCCCATTTTCAACAAATTACTGTAGCTTACATATACCATAGTTAGTATAAAAAGTTATTTACAGCAGTTAATCAAACTTTTTTGTTCCCCCATCAAGTTTGCCAGCACCTCCTTTACACCCACCCGGCTCCAAGCCTTCAGAGCTGCAACTCCTTTTCCAGGCCTTAAAAAGAACAGAGGACCCTAAAGCCTCCATAATATTGACACAGATGTTGCGTATAACTGAATTCCCCTGAAAGGAAGGGAGGCTGGTAGACTCAGTGTCTTATCATTGACTTATTTGTAATTATTGCCTCGACTGTCCATTTACTTGATCACAGCTGTTAATATGTTCCCAACAAAAGCAGTCATGTTTACATAAAGTCAGCTTAACGTCGAATTACCTCCTTGATGATTATCTCTTCCCCTCCATTGTTCATAGTTGTTGACTCTACACGCCCTGGCTATAAGTGTATGAAGAAAAAAAACATACACAATTTTTTAACAGAGTCAAAAAGATAGAGATATTTAAGTTCCCTTCTGCACAATTGTTCTAGTGAATGAAGCAGTTAAGACAGCGGACATGATGACTCTGGCCTGCCTGACATGTTAAGAAAGTGAGTTGAACCTGAAAAAAACAAAAGGAACTAAATTTGTATGAGACGTTCTAGCTGCTGTTCTAGTTTGGATAAGATACAATGTTTCATTTGGCCTGTGTTGCTTTGGCATCTGCACATGCTCAGTGAAGGTCAACACCAGTGGTTTTCCCATGTGTTCAGGGAGTGCACGCCACACGTGAGCCGCACTGCACCCAACACACTGGCCTGCGTCTGTTTTCCATTGTGCTGTGCGTATGCAGCTCATATGCAGCGCACTGAAATGTGGTGCAGAGACACTGATGTCATTGCTCCGTTTGCCAGTTGTGGTTTTGAGGTTGAGCGTTTCTGAGCTCGGTGAGCAGCACTGCCCACTGTGGGCTGCTGCATTTGCCGCTCCCTGATTCCCCAGAACTCGGGTGTAACATCTTGACTCTCTAGGTGTGGGGAGGGGTTTTATATGAATACCTCCCTGTTCCTCTAATCATCCAGCAGCATCAACCAGGGAGAAAACTCTAACATGAATTCACGAATCTTAAGATTGATACTGTGTAGAGGACAATAAGCACATCTCTTACAGATTAGATTGCTTGTATCTGTGGCTGAAACATTGTGTATGACTGAAAACTAAACTCAAATATCATGGACCACTTGTTAAACTTAAAGGTCTTGAACACCCTTCTCTATCTCCTCCTCTGAGATTGTCCTTCCTGAGAAATTGCTGCAGGTTTCTTGTGTAAACTCTTATTATGAGCACTAGTTATAATTAGAAAGTTTTATGATAAGTGTGTAAAACCCGTGCTGCTGTTATCTCCTTTAGATGGGGCAGAACTTGGAATTCAGAAAACCCAGAGTTTTCTTCTTCTCAGATGGTAGAAACAGAGGAACTCTCCTTTAATTATTTTACTACTTGAAAAAAATCCTTATTCACAAGGGATCACCATACATTTGATTTGGCAGATTTTTACACCATTACACAGGATGCATTTCCCAACATGACCTATGGATCTTTTAGTTATTACAAAAATGTTTAAATGGAGCCCCTAGATTTCTCACTACATGATTATTGTAGCCAAACAAATAAATGATAATGATAAATAATAACATGATTAAAAAATGGTAAAAGCACCAAACTACAGTGGCTCAATCGGAACAAACTGTAGACACAACACCTCGGGGTCAAGACATACAGCAAAATAATGTAAGTTTAGGAAAAGTTTTGTTTATATACTTTGGTATATTAACTGATTCGGTTCAGTTTTATTTACAGCAACAGTCACCTCAAGGCGTTTTATAATGACCCCCTATGAGCAAGCACTTAGCCATGGTGGGAAGGAAAAACTCCCTTTTAACAGGAAGAAAACTCCAGCAGACCCAGGCTCAGGGAGGGACAGCCATCAACCGTGAACAGTTAGGCGAGGAGACAGGACAAAAGACATGCTGTGGAAGAGAACAAGACATAACTGATAATTAAATGGTCATCCAATCCAGAGTGGTATATATGTCATTGCTGACAAGATTTATCACTTGCATATGTCTTCATTAAATATTGACGACATCTAATAGACCGTTAGTGTAGTTAAGCATATAGACTGGAAAAATGGGGAAAAAACAAGCCTAGCTTAGTCTACAGATCCAAAGCCAATTACTGCACTTAGCCAGGAACTAGTTTAGCACACAACTCTCCATTAAACCACAACTTTTTATTCATTTTATTGTATAAATCAAACATGTTGATAAGAAAAATTGAGATGCTCTTGTTATTCTTGGCAAGATAACAAGAGCATCCCAAAAACATCTGTGCTACCGGTATCCCTCTGCTCCCAGTGTTTGTGCTAAGCTAACCTTCTTCTGGCCTAGCTAGGACTAGGTATCGTCCTTCCCAAAATAAGACTGAGAGCTAGGCTAGCTGTTTCGCCTGTTGTGATTCTTTGAACTAAATCCAAGTTTCCGGTCTGGCTTGAACTTGGTGAACTTCCTCCCATCTTCCCATAGTAACAAAGCTCGTGAGGCTCCTAGAACTTGGTTTCATTTCATCCAATCTTACCTTTTGTTCTGAATCATTTGGTCTCTGTTAAAAAGTTTCTAAAAGTTCATGCAAATATTTCAATATTCAATAAAAGTAATATGGGAAGTTGAAAAATCTACTTCAGGTTTTGGGCCCAGAAATGAGGAATCAAATTTACAACCTGGAAATAGGCTTGAGACAGCTTTAATAAAGAATAAATAAATTCTACTATGTGAACTCTAACTTGTAATTGCTAAACTTGTCAACTTACAGGAAAAGAGAAAGAAAAATATGAGCTGGATCTAAAAGACGTCTGTGTCTTGACTTGTAAATACACCTCTGACTGATTGTCATTATGTCCAATCAGTGGGTAAAGGGTTTTGTATAGGTTACCCCCGAGGTAAAGCTCACATCAAAGGTGCCTGGGGAAAGAGGCTCGCTACAGTAGCTTTAAATAGATCAGCAGGTAATAGGCTTTGGAAGGCTGTAATTGCAGCAATCCCAATGTAGCGAGTGCAACCACCTTTTAAAGCTTGGCATGGGCCAGACAGATTACCATCAAGGGGCTGTGGTGCCACCTGGCAAACACCGCTCTCTGTGATCAGTCTAATTTATGGCCACTGGTCATGCTGAAGCTGGCTCTTAGTCTCTTGTCTCAGCATTTGTTCTGAGTTCTGACAAATAGCTGATGATGATTTAGGCTTTCCTCCTGACAACAAAAAAGAAAAGTGGGGCATGTGAAACCTCTTCCAGACAGGTTTTATTTAACATCGCCCTGATGGCTCGCTCTCAAAGAGAATGCCAAAGAATGATTTTCTGCTGCTTCGAGTCCATCTAGCTGATTTCTTTTTTCTTTTTTAAAAAGCTTGATGTATTTTTTTTCATACACAAAGAATGTGCTAAACTTGGCTCAGCTATAATAACTGCACATTTGTGGGCCTCCTGGACCAAAATTGTCCATTTCCCATCAGAATCCATCTGCAGACCTGTAATTAGGATTATTTTAAGAACGCCAGAGTATCCAGTGGTCATTGCATCGACTGAATCTATCTGGCAGAACCACAGGAGCTGCCCTGAACCCAAACAATTGCACCACAGTGTAACATAAACACAAAACTGAGTGTGTGTTACATTCCTCTCTCCATCATCATCGCTTCCAATGAAACTGTGAATCAACAGCAGGGGAATACTTTCAACATTTGGAGTATTGTTGTGCAGTGATTATGAACATGTGTTCCATGTTTACTTCTCACTAACACTGTTGTCTTTTTGTCTGCAGCAGTATGTCTCAGAAACTCATTTAAAAACAAAACGTCTTAGTCACCCATCACATGATCAGATGTGATTACAATTTGAATAGACAGTGACAACGAGCGAGCTCGGTACATCACATCCCAGCACTGGTTATCTAATCTACTCAGTTCGTTCCTCCGGAAGGCTTTATTTTTCAAGGCCGCAAGCCCAAAGTGGGCGCTCGGCGACTAGCTGAAGTGGCAGAGAAATTTGAGAAAAAGCACCGATAATCCAAGCAAAAACAAAAACATGCACAGAATCCTCTCAAATATGATCTCAAGGCTTTTACCCGCGTAATACAGCCGTGATCAAACTGCCCCTCCACCAACAAAGTAAATCCCAAAACAGCTGGGATTTGACAGAATAAAGTGCCCTCTGTAACTAAAGACAGATGTGGAAAGGGCCTGACTGTAAGAGGTCTGAGCCCCCTTCGGCGGTATCACACCACCCAGAGGCTTCTGCTCAGGAGATCTGAGGAACCGGCTGGGCATTTTTTTGCGTGTTTTTGGTCCGGCTGTGGATTTTGATTATTGTTGTAAGGTAAAAGATCTGTGGGGAAGAGGGCACGCGGGCCACTCTCAACACATGAGGATCATGTAAAGCTGCCTCACCTCTGAACCAGTGGAGTGAACAGCTGCTATGTGTTGATGTAGAGATTTCCTTTGATCCACCTTGATCCGGATTCACGCAAACAGCCGTTTTTATATCATATAGGAGAGTTTCTTTTGGAAAGTGCATGATGTTCAGCTACCAGGTTTTATCTACATGTGTAAATGGAGCATTCTCCCACCAGGACCACATTAACCCATAGACATGCCATGGATTCAAAAATAAGCCCTGGGCCCCTGCTTAATTTGCACAAGCTAAATGTGATATATGGACAATATTAACGCATTTGAACAAAAAAGGAGGCCTGTACAGCTGCTTCCTGCTAACACTGAAAAAAAGCAGAGCATCGCATTTTATACATATAGGAAATTACCATTTCACAGTGAGTAACGGATGATTCAGTTTACTTCTAACTACCAAGTATACTTCTTCACTTTGCACTAATTAGAGTTATTTCAAAGACGCTAGGCTGCTAAAAAAAATAATGGCAGAATCAACTGGAACAAATTGTTGTAGGGCTAATCTTTAGCATATGGCGCAATATTGAAAATAAATAAATATGACACTTCTGAAGAACCTTAAGCATACCTTTGACATTTTTATATATTTGTGTCACTTCTTGGCCAGACCGACAAAAGGTCATATCTTAGATGCAAAACGGTTCAAAGTCAATCTCCGGATTCCCAACCTCATCTCACAATACTCCAAAAAGAGCTTTGTGCGATGCCAGGAATGGATGCATGACCTTCTTAGTCTTCTAATCATCAAATGTCCTGGCAAATGCTGAGAGGGACTGAGGTCAGGCAAAGTCCATGACAGCAATACTTAAGATGCCAGCATATCCTCTGCATTGGTCGTTTCATCACATGGTCAATTTTATTTATGCTCACCATTCAGGCACTATATTTCTGAACAATAGGTGTCACTGCTCAGACAATACTGCTAAGCCAAAATCAGAAGCAAATATATCACCGAGTGCTTTTCCTACACAGTCTGATGTGTTCAGACTGTTGCTTCCTCTGTATATGTTGATCTCAGCTTCTCTACTGATGTTTTGTTTAAGTGGCAATAACTGACACGATCGACCTAGTTGTGGTGGTGCCGGCACAACCTGCCAGGTTACAACAACTGAGAGGTGCACAACCAGTCGAAGCGGTACGAAATAGTAGCGCCCACCAGAGAATGTGACGTCAAATTCGTTTCCCAAGCGGTGAGCATAGAGCCACCCTTACTCCTCTTTGGTCTTCGAGTAGTTCTCTGAATGTTTGAGATGTGAAGCGCTCATTTTCCTGTACTGTAATCACAGTCTGCATCAGTGCAGTCTTTACAGTGTTTCACTGGATATTTTAGAAACGCAGCCAAGGACTGCAAAATCGTGAGCCATCTGACTGCAGACCTCCTTCAAGCCTTTCCTTTTTAATTGCTGAGATTTCATTTAATCTGGTTTAAGATACTTGTTTAAAAGTGGTGGAACAGTTGTTGGGAGGTAATGAAACATCCTTTTTCAACCTGAAATCATTGGTAAATAAAACGAACCCCCTCCTCATCCAGCTGTTGCCCGTTTGAGATCTCCTTGAGGATTCTGCACAGTAACTGGATCCTACTCAGGGAAAAATTAGCAATCAAGACTTTCTGGGATACACAGTGATCAGCACTTTAGTGCCTTTCCTCCAAGGCACAACATGACTGACACATCAGATCGGAGAACCGATAAAGCACAGGCACTTGTCTGCTGATCCCTATGGCACATCTCGTTATTTAAATGCAAAAGTGTGTGTATCTAAATTAGATAATATTTAGATGCTTTGTGAAGGCAGGACACGAGGTACCCATGGGCAAAATATTTGACCTCTGTCTGGTATATGAGTAATGCAGAGAAGTGCTTTCATGCAGCCATAGTGGCTAATTTGATATGTCCACACCGCGTGGGTCAGAAGTGACATTTAGTGCACTTCACAGAGACAGACTGATGCCTGCCATCTTCTGTGCCGTTACAGATGGAAAATCGGACGGGTGGTAGCGGAGTCATGGTGATCTACTTCACGTTAATTGTCTGCAGCCTGGATATGGAATCCCACTAAACAAAAACAGCCCTTAAATCATTACATTTGGTTCATTTCACAACACAGAATTTGAAGTCACATAGATCATTCTTTTGGGAAAGGCATGCCAGACTTGGTAGACAACTCAATGAATCACTCTGCATGTGTGTTTTGCCATCCCAGAGTCTTGTTTGTGCTCCTCCCTGTTCCTCCAAGTATCGCCAGGCTGTTAAGTGGCAAAACACACAGTCCCAGTAACACACGCACATGGTCGGAGTAATATAGGCTGTCTCGTGGGATCTGACTGGAGTGCAGCAGACGCACAGACAGGCCCAGCCAGCCAGACATGGAAAAGTGAGAGAAGGATGATGGTGGAGCGCCAGAGGGAAAATACAGGCTTATCGTGTAGACAGCCCAGTGTTTCCAATCTGCAGGAAGTTTTATAAGTTGGCAGTAATGTGTAATTGCACCGCAGCTAGCCTAATTACGTGTCTTGACAATGCAGAGAAAGTGCATTATTTGAGGGTGAAGTGGTGGATATTAGGGAGGAGACAGGCTGAGAGGTGTACGGTTCTTAAATAGTTCCCTCACGCAAAATGTACAGTTCACTCTTGGTTTTTTTTTTAGATTTTTGTAAAGGAATGATTTTTAAGAGCCGAGATAAGTTTTTTGGGGTAGAAAATGTGCGCAATAACACCTTTTCAACCGTTTCTTGTCTAATTCATATCTCAGAATTTGTTGGTAGTTTCAGTGCATTTTATTCAGCTTATTTTTCCAGCATTTTTGAACCATCATAGCTTCCCAAATAAAAGACCCACCAACAAGAAAATTTCAGGTCTGAAAAACAATTTTAACTGAACTCAGATCAGTTTTACACCCACTCCAAATGGCACAATATAAAGCCAATCTAAAATATTTTTAGATGGGGTTTTTTTCTATAACCGACATCAACAACTTGGGAAATGTCATTGTTTAGCAAAGAGCAAAACTGAACCAGTTTAATGTCTGTGACATTGAGGAACAGATACAAGCACTGCTACCCTGTATGTTTTAACTGCTTTTACTGGAGAAAACTTCAAAAAGTGCATTTTGGGTTAACTTTCAAAACAGTGATCAAAACCATTTTTAGAATATGCAAGACCTCCATGTCAACGAGCACGCTCAAGGAGGTTGTACAATGATACTTGTACAAGTCTGCAATCAAGAGACATCTTCATGAATGGAAAAAAACTGAGGGTCTGCAACATTGGTGCAAACCACTGGTTACACTCAAGGCTGTGATTAACAGCAAAGGAACTAACAGTTTCAAAGGTCTGGAACCAGGTAAGTGCCTCATCTGAATATCTGAATACCTTTGGCATATCAGAAAAGTTCACAAGTTCAAAAGCATCTTCCATGAGGTACTGAAATGTCTGTGAATTCTGTAAACATAGAGCGTGCTCGTTAGCGTCTTTCAGTAAAGCTCAGAAACAGGCTTGGGACTCCCACCGACTGAGCCACCTGACTTTCTGTTCGATGAACAGACTTGAAATTGAAAAGATATGAAATTCTTTTCAAGTGTCATGGGACTGAAGGGATCAAAGGTTTGTAACAATCAGAAAAATTAACTCTTTTATTTTATGGCAGTTTCTTTTGTAGTTAATGAGTACAATGATGAAGAAGGATTATTCATTATTAATCTCTGGCTCTCTTCCACAGCATTTCTTTGTCCTGTATTCCTTCCCTCAAACCCAGCTAGTCGCAGCAGATGGCTGCCCCTCCCTGAGCCTGGTTCCTGTTAAAAGGGAGTTTTTCCTCCCCACTGTCGGCAAAGTGCTTGCTCATCTGATTGTTTTTCTCTGATTATTGTAGAGTCTTTACTACAACATAAAACACCTTGAGGCAACTGTTGCTTCTATGAGGGGGGTTGGTGTCGTATCATGGAAATGTGGTTTGATCTTGCTGTTTTGTGGGCTTGAGGAAATAGACAGGTTAAAGACTGAACTGTGCTATATGCTGAGCAAGTATACAGATCAGTAGATGTGTACATCTGCATGCTGGAAGAATGATGCATTTCCTAGCCTGGCCAGTACCAGGCACCCATTTCTACCCACCAACTTATAGTTCACCCTCCTAGCTTACTCCCCTTAGTCCCCAAACACTTATAGCATGCTGGTCCACTGAGATGGGATGAGATAACTCACATCTGGAGCCACAAGCAGTGTCTCCATTCACTTTCACCTGAGTCACCGAGCTGCCAAGAGGATAAATACCCCTTGCTTGACTCAGAAGCTGTAAAGCTAATACTACTTCACAAAGCCTGCTACACTGGGCCTCTTTCCTTATTCATTGCTCAGTAAGTGCACAGTGGCTCAGTTAACAAGATGCAGAAAGGGAACACTGAAACTGACCAAAACCACAGGATTGCAGAACGTCTGTAAAGTCTTTCCTATCAAAACTGAAATGGAATTCCAAAGTAGCTGAGGGGGATGATAACATGTTTGTTGAACCAAACTGTTTTCGCGTAGGTCGCTTTTCACAGATGGCGCATATGAAAAAAGTTGTGATTTAGGAGAAAGTTCTCCATTATAACTGACACATCCAAGCCTCCCAGAGGAGACATTAGCAGTGCGATTCGCTCTGTGGGGGCCAACAGGCGTGAGAAATGGATGAGCGACAGGGTTTGATGGAGAGTATATACACACACACACACATAAATGCAGTACACATGGTTGAGATTCCTCTGCAGGTTCCCTCCCTCTCTTCACATGTTGCTGGGGGATAAGGAACTCTCTTCCTCCAGCCTGAGGACTTACAGCGGCCACTTTTCACAAAACTTTTCCGATGACTAATTATAGTGTCAGGCTATCTGCACCCATTCCTGCACCCTACTGTTCCAGAAAACTCCCTGTCCTTTGCCTGTAGCGAGGAAAACGTTACTCTTCCTCTATACAGGAAACAAGTCAAAGACTCACGTCTTCCGTTTTTACTTTATTTTAATGGACGCCTCTGCGGGAGTGGAGCTGGAGCCGACAGCACGAGAAGCACTTCCCATAATGTTCCACAAGGCCCATTGCACTTAAAAAAACAATTTACCTGTGTGTTCCCCTTTGAGGGGATGTTATGTGGACAATGCATTACGTCTACATTGCGGAGTAGAAATTTTACAGAAATGGAACCGTGGACCTAAAAAAGACACATGAAGGTACAGAGCTGAAGAGGAGTGAGTGGGAGAGGTGTGTGTAATGAGTGTATCAAACCGAAACCACCCAAGCACAGTTGAGTATTAAGTCAATTTGGGGTGAGGGAAATGTGACACGGTGTTATTTTTGCTGAGCTCCAATGGGAGCGCCCAAAAGAGGTAAGAGGACTGAGCGAAGAAGTTGAGCCAAGAGGACTAAAAGTGTTTGTTGTTTTTCTTCATGTAGAGCTGAGTGGAATCTAACCTCTCTGTGCTGTTGTGTTCTCCGCAATGGTGGAGGTCCGCGGCAGAAAGTCACTCAAAAACGAAGTTAAAGGTTCAATCTGCGACTCTCCGCAGCCCGTCTCTACCCCAGTATTTTGTCTCTGGCACTGCACGCTGCGGGACGAAGGGTGTCATCTGTGTTAGACTTATAATTCAATTTGTCTGGATGACTGCTTAGCTGCAGAAGTTTGAGTACGTGTAAACAGTGTGATACAGGGCAGGGGCGTTCAAATCTAGATGCTGTACTGTGGATCGAACCCCAGCTGATTAGCCCTGCTTCCAATCAGCAGCGTGCTGACCTACTGTGCTCGCAGTGCTCGACACGTTTCACCGACTTCCAGCAACTCATTTATTAACATTATCAGCAATTGCCCGGTTCAGCGCAAGTCCATCGATGCAGACTGGAGGCAGCACGCAGGGTCAAACACAGTGCAACACAGCTGAATCATTCTTCCAGAGTTTACTCCAAGCCAAAAGACTCGGGCTGCTGAATACAGATGTAGCTGTAGTAAAACTCTGCTGCTCAAACTGCTCCAATCTCGAAATGAGCTGGTCAACGACAGCTTTTCAAAGGGACCAGCAGTATAATATAGCACCGTGTAGCTACAACACCGTGGACAACATCATGTACAAGCACTCCAGCTGCCAACCTCACTTTACCTCCTAACTTTAATCACTGTGATATATTAACCACAACCTGTCAGCACCAGAGGTCATTAAATCAGCAAATTAATGCAATAAGCAGTACATATGTCCAAGCTAACAAATGTCACATGACCAACTCTAATGTAAATGCTTTGAGGAGGTACAGTATTCTTATTAGTATGCAAATGTATGCATCTAGGTGCTTCAGTGCAAGTTTATGTGCTCCACGGGGGAACGTGGGGAGTGTTTCTCACTCTAACATGATAGAGAGAAGCATAATTACAGGTGATTTCAACCATCAGTTTTTGACTGTTTTGCCAGAAAAGAGCATATCTGAATGAGAGGGAGACACATTACTTTATCGGCAGTAGCAAGTTAGGTTAGCAAGCTCCTTCCTTTAAGATGGGTGCAATGCAGAGACACAAACATCTCCTAATTAGTGCTGTAGTGATGTACCACAGAAAAGATATATATGTTGTCAGATAAAATACCATTAAAAATACTCCAAAAAGAATCAACTCAATACTCAGTTGAGACATCTAGTTTGGTCTATTAGCAGAGTGGAGGCCTAGCGGACAGCTATCAGCTACAGCCGCCCATATTAGTATGCATGTCAATCAAAAAGAAAAAAGAAAAAAAAAACATACATAGCTCTGTGTAGTCAATATGCAGGGGGAAATATACTATAAAGGCCAGAACATTTCTTTTCATCAAGCTGTAGTAATTGCTGAAGTTGGGCCATTTATCGTGGGAGTCCATGGCGATCAACTCAAGTGACCAGTCTAGGAATTGCAGTTTTTCTCATTAATTAATTAATAGATTTTCAGCCCTGTGGATTACTGCTTGGATTACACATATCATGTGATAACCACAATACAAGAAAACTGTGAAACTTGTTTGAGGCTTGCTGCAGTCACTTCCCATTCATTTTAAGGCAGAGACATTCAACTGGTTAAGGTTTGGCATGATGACTGATTGGACAAAGCTGGTCTTTCAGGTGGTGGTGATAGTTGGCAAATACAACCATTTGGTACAGGATATCTTAACATTCAAAAACTGAGCCTTCAGGTTTTTCTTTAATAGTTGCAGAAAATTATGTCAGAAACTCCTAGCATCACTTGTGAATCACCTGAAGAAACCGTAAATAAAAATAAATAAACCGCCTTAACGGAAGTTATATCCAGTTCCCTGTGTAAGCTCTGAAGTCACACATACTTCTTTGTCTGGGATCTCAGCCAAACTCTGTGCTGTTTTCTTCTGCTTTTGGCCTTTTCCATACAAATTTCACTGCATCTAAACATTACAAGCTGTTTCCGTCTGTGAAAGCCTACAAATCGGTTCAAGCTGGTAGAAACAGTGTTCAATTTGTCAACTTTAGATATGTTTCAGGAAGTCTTGAGCCATGTACCAAACTTTTTAAAAAAAAAAAAAAAACACAGTGAGACCTCAGAGCTCAGTCTGATTAAAATTTCACACATGAAAATCACAAAGTCACCACTGCCCACACACTTCGAGTCACAGGGTGGAAAGATCCCTCATTAAGAAAAGACAATTTTTGTAATACTTTTGCCAACAAAACTGGACAACTAAATAATTGTCACTTTTTAGGCGTAGTCTAATAAAACCTCTGAACCACAAAGCCCCCACCCTCCAGCTTCTCTTCCACTCTGCAGTTGTTAAAGGCATGTCTGGACTAGCTACAGCCTGCCCACACATGCCTGGGATGGAGGGATGCTGCAGTAAGGCCATGTGTTCAGACTGACAGTAGTGCAGGAAAATACACAGCTCATTGTTTCATTTAAATGCATAAAAGTACAAAAAGATGAAAAGAGAGAGAAATCCTTTTGCTACAATTCAATGAAGCATCAGCTAGCAGAGTTTGCAAAGTTAGCCTGATCAACACTAGACACAAGCAGCTTGTCTTGGTGCATTACTTCCTAATATGAAGTGTATTTACTAGTTCTCCTGTTTACCTCACAGGCATTTTTCTGTTAACTCTGACTTTTTACAGAGAATCAGAGGACACGCGTGTGAAGACATAGTAATGACATTGTTATGTTACCCTTTTAACTGACTGAAAAGGATAGGACAGTTTTAGATGTGTGTCGTGCTGCATGATTAGCTGCAGAAATATCAAGGGTAGCAGTGTTTCTTATTTGTGACAACAGACAGAGTGTAGCAGAAACCAAGTCTGGTGTTGATTTTTCAGACTAAATATATTGAATTCTGAAAAGGAAAATGATCAATGGCAAATCAAACCAAAGACACCAGAGAAGTGTGCAGAAAGTCTCAGTTCCTCTAACAGCCACTTGAAGCTGAAGAGTCAACCCTCATAGACTCCCAGGTTAAAGTGTCCAACTTTACAGCAACTAAAAAATGTTTACAGGCTAGTACAAAAATATTTATTGTCATTTCCGGACAGTTTCCCCCTTCATAACAAGTGTGTGTGGGTGAATGAATAACAAACATACCAAACATAAATTGAAGTTTTCACAGTGCAATTAAATATGAATTCTATGCAATGATGGAAAATTAAGGTAATTTGTGCACAGGGCAATGTGAATGGGGAAAATGTGTATACAATAAAATGGTGCGCTGTCACAAAAGACCAAAAAAGGAAGATTAAAAAGAACAAATATGTATATGTTACTGTAACTTGATTCCAGCTGTTGGTATCCTGTTAACTGTTTGCAAGTAACAAAATGGTTCAAAACACTAAATGCATTCATGTAAGTAAGCTGATAAAAGCTTTGCTTTTATGGGAGTGTTATATTTTCCATTTTCCATGTGAGTCTTAGATATGGTCCGAGTCATTTAAAAATTTACCATGAGAAGATGCACATAAGGCTTGGTGCAGATGTTCACATACTTTCCAGTGTTCCTGCTCACACGGACCTGCATATATACTAACTACATTACAAAGGGTCCAACTCTGTGTGCGCCCCCTGCAGCAGAATTAGAACAGAAAGGTGTTGTCTACAGCTGCTGGTAGGGATGTCTACAAAGGAGTGTAATCCCAAGCTTAAACAGCACACACCCTCAGACACGACCTGCCTGTGGAGTTTAAACACCTGCCTGTTTTCAGTCTGTGTCCCCTCTGAATGTTAGAACAGCAGTTTGGACCCATAATGATACACTGCACATTAAAAAGCAACCTAACTGCTAACACTGGTCCAGGACACAGTGCAAACCTACTCAAAGTTTGCAGCAGTAATGCAGTACATTACCAGAGCTTTACTGGATAGTAAGATATGCACTACCTACCTTTGGCTCACCAGTGCAGTGAAGTGTATGCTGATTAGAGCACAAATCAAGCAGCGGCATTTAAGATTTCATGTTGCAGGGCAGATCTGGGGCTGCTTGGCAGGCTCTGTTTTTGCTCTTTGTATGTGCACAACCTATGATCTCAAGCCAGCAAACAACTATGTAACCAGCCACTTCCACCACCTCTTTCCTGCTCTGCAAACAGCTGATTATCAGCAGATGCACCTCAGGGACAACGGTGGGATTCAGGGACACAAGGTAGCTGTGGAGGATCCAGCCAAATTGTCAATAACATATAATGTGGGTAATTAAAGGTATTAGTTTCACACAAATGTAGTGGGCCCACCCAGCAGCTGGAACTGTGTCAGATGTGATGCACAGGGCCTGCTTTAGTGCCATCAGAAGAAGAATAGTGGGACATATACATCAGGGTACTTTGCCACATTCAATACGTTACAGCATTCCACTTTTACTTGCTCCTTTTGCCATCCAAGAAAACCCTTCAAACTCTGACTAGACTGCGCCATAAAATGTGAAGCGAGGAGGACCACCAACATAGTGAAACCCTTTAGAGGGCTGGGTCGCTGGTAGTTTTTTACCCCCAACCTCCCACAGTTAGTGGATATTGCAGAGTTTTACAGTCCGGCCACATTAACCTTGTTGATGTCTGAGGAAATGAGACAAAGTAAAGCACAACTATGGAAATATTGAACCCAGTGGTTTGGTGTAGAGGTCAACACTGAGGTAGATTTTGTGATACTGCTTCTTCCTGGACAGTATTGTAGCTATTTTTTTATGTCAGACACTGACACATGCTTGGATATCCGAAAAGTAATAATTAAATCAAAGAAGAAAAAAACACCACCAAAAACTTTAAGGTTCTTACAAACATCCGCTGGTGATGTGACATTCATGTTTTGTTTTTTTGTCTTGCTGGCTAAAACTAAAACATTAGATAGAGACCACCATTTGACCCTGAAGCAAATGACAAGATGTCTTCTGGTGTGACTTTTCCATGCTGCGTGTCCTCCTTTTAGACGTGTCATTCAGGGTCATTGTCTTTGGGGACTGTGAGTGGTTTCGGCCACCAAGTCTTCAGTAGTTCTACCCATACATCGCAATTCTTACGCCTTATCTGCAACCGGTACAAGTCCCATTCATTTTCTCATCTCCATTCATGGTGCAGTCCCATAGGAGGCCTATTATCCATAGAAGCGTGCACATTTTCCACATTCAGTGGAAAGCATGTTTGTGCTTCATTCTAGCTGTCCAGGATGCCATGGAGGGCTGCTGGGAACATGATTTTCTTTCAAACCTTCAGTTGTGGACAAACGCAGTGTGGACAAAGGATGTCCACACTGCGTTCACCCAGGTGCTTATTTTGTGGATGGTGTCACCATCACTGGAAATGATGAATCCAGGATATTTGAACTCTATCACTCTGTTCTTCATGGCTTGTTTATTGGTAGTTATTGCCCCATTGACTTAAAATGTTCACAACACTGTCTCTGAAGTTGTCAGTGACCACAACAACACCATTGTGATTTGATTGATCACCCCTGTAAAACAGCTTGAATTGGCTCGCTGACTTTCCTCACAGCAGCCTATAGTGATGAACTGTAAGTACCATCAGCTACGTAAAGAGCATTTTGTGCTCTTTCAGCTCATTGTTTCACTTCTTATCTTTCTACTAACAAGCCTCTGATAAATCCACTGTACCCTCACTATGCACCACTATGCAGCAGAGGGGCATGGCTAGTTGCTATATAGCTGGTAAACAAAGTGAAACACTGAGGTACAGTGGCGACACGAATCTGGAACTCGGTGCATATCTTGGGTGGTGAAATAACAGAACCACTACTTTTAAGTCAATATACATTTAACCAGGACCACTCTAGTCAATTGGAGACTAATATTTCCATCTACAGTAATTGTTTTCTTTTGATAGCATGGCTCTACTCAAGGATCTCCCTGCCCTGCAACAAGCATATATGAAAAGAATAAGGCTGTGAGAGCAACAGTAAGACCTGAATATATAACACAGTACACATCAGTAACATGAGTAATTGATTAAGTCAGATACAGAGCATTGAGTTGGGGTGAAGGTGGACTGCAAAGTGGCTTGCAGAAGCGAAGCAATTTTATAGAGGCTAAAGCAGTTGTACTAATGTTGTGTCAAAAAAGAAAAAAATCATTATTTTTAAAATTCAATAAAATTTATTTCAAGCAGTAAAAAACATAAATTAAAACAATCCAAAAGAAATTGTTACTGATAAGTCAGGAGATTGCTGCTTAGGACATCAGTGTTCCGGTACTCCTAGGTACTTTTTTCAGGGATCTTCCTAAACTCACACTAAAGCTGTTCCTTTCTCCCATGACTCTTCTTTCCCCTCCCCATCTTTATCTCACATCCAGATGTCAGTGCCATTTCTTGATTTCTAGGCAAACTGTGATGTCTGCTGCATCTCTGCTGCCCCTGGACAGTGTCTCTGGTGGGAGTCAAGCCCCATCCTGTCTCTGTGGGAACCCAGCAAGTGGCGATCCGCATTCCAGGAGATAACTTCATGGGAAAACCGATAGCAGGTCTTTGTGATACAACTCCAAAACAAGTCTGATAACATATTGTAAATACGAGACTTCAAGACAGCTTGATTCCATCAACATGCAGTTTTTTTTACACTGACAGCCTCTCTGAAGAGGTACAGTAACCCAGGCATCCATCATAATTACAGCGCAAGCTTTTAAGTTTACACCCACGTGCTGATTGTTTATAGAGCAACGGCATTCCATTTGTCATGTCGGTTTAATAGGCTAGCATGTAGGTCGGAGGAGGCAGCGTGTTGTTTTTTGGCTGATGCAGTAATCGCCTTTCTTGGAATACACTTCCAAACATTACTCATACGCAGACTGACTTCAGGAGTTCACGATAAGTGCCGAGGCCAAGTTGGCAACAATTTGGTAAGGAAAAAAAAGTATTTCCGTAAACAGCTTACCAGTCCCCAAAAAGCCAATGGGTGGGCGGGGGCTGGATCATCCGCAGCTCCACTAAATTATGAAATGAAGGGAGTTTGTTGTCCCAGAGGTGGAGAGGAAATTGCACTAATAAACTGCTCTGGGACAAACAGAGCCGAGTCATGCCTCAAATGCAGCATGCTGGAGTAAACAGTAAAGTGCATCTCAGGGTAGCAATCTGAGGTGCAGTGTTTGGTCTAGCTGTAGCGTGAGCTTGAGTGTGTGTCTGTCTAACAAGCAGTCAGGGAGTCTGTCATCTGAATGGGGCTCTGTCTCGCTTCTCTGGGGGTTGAATGAAAGTCAGATATAAGTGAAGGTAGAGGTTGGGGGTTAATCTCCTAGGGCCAGGTGGTCACTTTTACGGGTCAAGGCTCAGAGTCTCTCCAGGCCTCAGGGGTGGTGGTGGTGGTGAGGAAGGACTCAGAGGGATCAGGGTCAATGGTTTGCATGCTTGTGCAATGCTGCACTTTAATCTGGGCATTAAAAAAAAACAAACAAACAAGAGCTCAAGAGAGAAATCCTTTTTCAATGCATTTTGTGCACTACAGATTTTAGGCAGAATCCTCCCCAGTGCAGATAAGAGAAAAAAGCTTAAATGGCAGCAGACTATACCTCCAAATGAAACCTGCCATCAGAGAGTTACATGTAGGAAACTAAATGCAGAGAGTGACATGGAAGGATATCATTAAGATGTGATTACACAGAGAAGGTATGGCAACCCCACACCGCCCCTGCAAACACACAGCAACCCCAGCCTCCACACACACACACACACACAGCCTCCACCATTGGTCTGAATCTACACATTGCTCACACATGCTTCTGGTTCCTGGCAGCCCGCCACTCGCTTCTCTCTCTTTCCCTAGCACAGGAAGCCCAGCAGGCAGGCCAGAGGAGAAGCCTGGCGAGTGCCTGCCGAGGCAGTCAGAGAGCACGGATCAGCAGAGCCAGTCTGGACAAAACCAGGGAAGTAACCCTGGCCTCCAAAAAACAACAATGTTTCGCACTGCATCCAGTCACAGAAGCTTCTGGGCCAGACTGTGAACAGTTGCCACATAACAAGATGAATTGTAGGGTCCAGTGAGGCGGAGTGCACGAAGACAAAAGTTCAGATTTGGGGAATGTTAGTTTTAGAAGTGGATGGAAATATTTGAGTGTTTAAGAGTCCCTTAATCCCAAACCCCATGGTTCCACTAAATCCAGTTACTTCTCCTCTGTCTGCTTGACCCATGCAATCTATCAATTTGTTCATTCAGTAACATACAAATGAAGCCTTCAGTTTTAAACCTGAGCAAACTAACAATTCTTCTTTTAAGGCAGAATAGGCTTACAAGGATTTGCAATTCAGACCAAGTCAGGTTTACTTATGGTATCTGAGCATTAAACTGTTGAAGGAAAGTAAGAAAAATACAATAACAAACAAGTTGGGACACATCTTAAATATAAATAAAACAGAATGCAATGATAAAAAAAAGTTCACAACAACAATTGTTTCAAGGCACTTCACACTGTAAAGTGAGGAGTCCTAACAGAGTCCGAGAACCCCTCAGATATGATCCCCTATCAATGAGCACGGCCTTTTAATGGGAAGAAACCTCTGGCAGAAACAGACTCAGGGAGGGGCGGCCATCTGCCTCAACGCATTTAGGGGTGAGAGGAAAGAGAAGCAAAAGGGGAAACCATAGGAATACAGGACAGGACACACACTGTGGGAGAGAGAAGACAAAATTTAATGATGTGTGGCAGTGGTGTATAAACACATGGGGAGTGAAAAGATGTGAGTGCAGAAGAAATACTAATAGTGCATCATAGGAAGTCTGTCAGCAGGCTGAGCCTACAGCAGCAAAAGTAAGGAATGCCTCGGGGCCACCTGATTGAGCTTCAACTGAAAGCTTTATCAAAAAAAGCAAAAAGAAAAGCCCGAGCCTAATCGTCTCTCTCTGCTTTTAGGAGCCTAATCTTAAAAGTAGACAGGGTATCAGTCCCAAATCCAAACTGGGAGCTGGTTCCACAGCAGAGGCCTCTGCCTCCCATTCTACTTTTAGAAACTCTAAGGACCACAAAAAACCCACAGCCTGAAAGCAAAGTGCTCTATTAGAGTAATATGCTGCAAGATATTTAAAATACTGTATGATGAGGATGATTATTTAGGAATTTGTATGTGAGAAGAAGGATTTTAAATTGAATTCTTCATTTAAGAGGAGGCCAAACGTAAGGTAAATATGACCTTGTTTCCTAGTTCCTTTCAGTACAATTGATGGCATCAATTCAATTTCCAGCTGCAGCATGTTCTAAAAGTGTCACAACCTGCCAAAGACCAAACAATAGTAAAAAAAAATAATAAAAAAATTAAAAACTAGCACATCAACTTAGTGAAACATTCAGCATCTTAAAATCCAGATGTTTCCCTCAGGAGTTGGTCACAATCAAGACAGATTCAATAGACTATGAAAAATAAAGGATGAGCACTGAATTTATCAGAAAATATAACGCAATACTATTGCATAAGATGTGTGTGACAGAACATTAGGCATTCAGGAGTAGACACAGGGTCCTACAACTAGAATAAGATGAGGAGTGGAGGGAAGTCGAAAGTACGCACACTGCAGCCACTAAATGACAATCCTACATAACATGCATTTTTAATGCTAGGAGCAGATCACATTAAAAACTTATGCTCAAGATGAAGCTTTATAAAGTCTTAAAAAATGTACGTCAGCAAGGTGCCCCACTCCGCCCCCTTCCCATCCAATAAAGCTATTTCAGTCTAAAAGTAGGCCATAGTTGATATAGCTTGACTTGCTTGACTTGCTTTTAATGCAGTCTTAAACTAATGTTAAACTAATCTTACACTAATGTACATAGTTTTCAGGCATCTGTATTAACTGATGGTCCCACTTTGGAACCAGCTCAACCCTGTAATCAATTGGAATTGACTCTTACAGCAGTACTGCATTTTGTATGTATGCATGTAGATGTTGAAACCAACACCACTGACATTGCATTTTATTTACTAGCAAACGCCTGCCCATAGCATGAGTGATAGGAAACACAGAAATATACTTACATATGCCATGATCATTATAGTATGTGAGTAAACTCAATTGGGTTCTCTTAAAATGTAAATTGGGCCATCCACTGCTTAAATCACTGTGGCTCTTTTGAACTATTATAATTCGTTATTCCCAAGTTGTTCCAAAAGTTCCTTTAAAAGACTTCAATTAGTCCAAAATGCCACAGTGAGAGTACTGTTAGGGACTAGAAAGAGAGAGCAGATTTCTCCCACATTAGTTTTGCTAGAATGGGAGACAGAACCTTCAGCTTTTAGGCCCCCTTACGTGGAACCAGCTCACACAGTTTGGTTTTGAGAGAGAAGACACAGTCTCTACTTTTAAGACTAGGCTTAAAACTTTTCTGTTTGATAAAACTTATAGTTAGAACCATCCCTTAGTTATGCTCCAATAGGCCTCCTGGGGGCTTCCAAAGGTGCAATGACGGTTTCTTCTTTTCCACAGTGTGTCTTTTATCCTGTCTTTGTCCCTTTACCACCAACTGGTTGTGGTAAATGACTGTCCCTTCCCTGAGCCTGGTTCAGTAGGAGTTTTCTTCCTGTTAAAAGGGATTTTTTTTCCTTCCTACTGTCACCAAATGGTTGCTCCTGATTGTTGGGGGTTTTCTCTGTAATGTTGTAAGGTCTTCCAACTGCAATTTACCGTAGTTTGAAAACCCTACTATAACTGTTGCCTCAGGTGCCTTGAACTGAAAGTTGTTTCTATTTGGCACTAAATTAAACTGACTGAAACTGACAGGGATAATATACCGAACGGGTGCAGTTCAGTGCAAATGAGCTATTAGCATTGTTTGGATGTTCTTGTTCTACCTATAAAATTTAAGTACACAATTAAACTTTCTCCTCATCAAGAACAGAAAAAGAGCAGGTTTCACACCCACTACCATCACACAAACATCCCCCATCCACTTCTCCTCCAGTGACGTCTAAAGCGGTTATTGATATTGACTGTTGAAGAGGGAGATGGCAGTGTCACCTCTATGTTTCTGAGTTCAGGGAGAGGACACAGACTCTCAATGAGCTGCTAGCTGACCCAGACAACCCGCTGTACCGCTGCTCACCTCTTCTTCCTGCAAACAGTATATCAGAAGTCTATTTCTTGACTCATCAAGTTTGTAACTATTTTCCCATTTCCCTTCCTTTCTCACTAACTCTCTCACAGTTTTTTCTTTTCTTTTTGTAGATATCCTCAATTGACAGAAAAGAGATGGCCAGTTCTTCCTCTGTTTTCCTCCTACTCCAGCGCACACCCTTTGCTTTCATTTGAAGCACAGGGTGGAGAGCAGGAGTTGGCTAGACTTTATGGGTGGGTTTCATGTAACTGAAACTGGTGCAAAGGGCTCAGAGTTGCACTCGTTTCAGTTCTGCTAATAGCTCATTGCAGCGTAGTCATGCATTTTCCCTGATACAGATGACAGAAAAATATGACTGACTTCCAAAGTTTTGCTGGACCCTGAGGATCCCATTCCTGTTTGTAATATATATATATAAAAGCCAGACAAGTGTTTTTTATAGATCTGAAATATTTTAGAGCTTTTCCAAGATTATAACCTGGACAAATGGAAACTAGACCAAGGCCTCAGCATAGCCTCTACTTCATATGATACTGATTTGCACAGAGTGAATGCTCTTTTTAGCAGTGCAGCTGGCTTTGTGCCATTAACTGAGAGAGACAAGAAGAAGAAGCTGGTCATTACATTCAATATCAATTAGTGTTTGAAAAGGAGGTTTTCAGATTTTGTGTGCGAGAGAAAAAGAAGCTCTGAAGTCACTTTGGAATAAAGCCTTTTCTGAACATCAGTGTGGTTATTATTCAGGAGAATGGGGATTTTTCTTCCTCTCCTCCCTATTGCAGCACTGAGAATAGGAGACTTGAATGTGTGCTCCCAGTTTTCAAAGTATCAAAGCGTTAGCATAATTACTATTTCAAGTAGAGGAGACCCAACTGTTTCCCCCACTCCTCTCCACAATTTCTCGCGGAAAACTTCAAAGGCCTTTCGTCAGTATTCTTTTTATAACCCAGTTTTTCCTTTGCCAGTTAGACAAAAGGAGCAGACACCAAACCGAGGATGTGAGTACAAAAACAGGCCAGGCGGTCAATCGCCGAGCCACGGATCTAACATATCTGTAAGATCCATCACACGGGCCCTGATTGGGTTACTCAGACCCCACAAATTCCCCCCGAGGAGGCCAAGTGAGACGGAAGAGGAGACGATTTAAAAATGTTGTCTTTTCCGTCTTTTATGTAACGGCGGTCACTACTCTGTCGGGGAGGGTTGGGAAGCGTATTGAAAGCCATGACTCAGTTCAGATTCAGTCCATCATGTGAAGGGTAACATTTTCTGAACGAGTGAGTTGAGAAAGTGAGATAACGAGCTGGGGTCAACGGGGCCAAGATAAATGTTCTTCCTCCCATCTTCTCTCAGTTCATTCTCAGAGCACGTGGACTTTTAGTGCCAAGGACAGCAGCGTTTATCCCCCTGTCACCTCCCACCCCCTAATCGTTATCTCTCCATCCTGCCTCTCTCGCTGGCACTGCCCGGTAAACACAGGCCCGAGCAAACAGAAGCAAGTGTTACCTTCGATTTCTCTCACGGACAGCCATCGCCCCCTTCTCCAATCCGATAATAAACCCCACTCCTCCTTTTGCTTAATTGCTTCTGGGCTCATGTCAGAGGCAAGAGTGGAAAATTCCACAGCGGTAAGATAACTTCACTCCTGAGCTGCGTCATTCCAAATTAAAGGCATGTGTGGAATTTTGTGCCAGAGCCCTGGGAAAGAAGTAGATGATGGAAGCAGAGGGTGAAGATGTCACAGCGAAGAAAGGAGAAGGAGTGACAAAAAGAAGCAGTTCACCGCCACTTGTCCCTGCGCTCCTGCTTTCCCTCCCTGACTCCTCTCTCACCTCGCCTTCCACCGCTTTCAATCCCCCGGCAAGTTCCTGGAGAATAAAGGCATTATAGAGTCTCAAACCCAACTGCACATGCCCCAAATGCCTATTTAATCAAAAGAAAATAAACGCAGCCAAACGCACACACTGGTGTCTGCATAAGTGAACCTGCCTCGCCGGTCGAAAAATCAAAACCTGCTGTTGGCGTGTGGAGGTTTCTGGCTCGTGTCTCTTTACCCTTACGTCTGCTACCTAAACACAGCAGAGGAAGGCACGCCCTGCTCCGACTTCAACTTTGAGAAAAATGGAACCAAAAGTAAATATCTCCCTCGAATCGAATTTTTATCATTTAAAATTTCGATTGTGTTACATAATGCCGCCTTGTTTCGCATTTATGCATTAAGATATTGAAATGTGATTTTAAAAAATCATCTGTTTTGGCTGCCTAAAATATGCTAAATGTTTCTCAGCACACTTCAGCTTCCCAGCGCAAATTGATTTTCCAAAGATTCCTGACTGCTACATTTGTACAAACCCTCCATCTCTGGCAACAATGACTTCTGGGGCATTCTTTGAACCACAGTGTGCCTCTTGATCCAGAGTTTTTGGGGCTAAATTTTTGTGGAGAACAGCCTCCATCGAGGAAAAAAGCATTAACATCGTGCTGCTCTCTGCCCATATGGCTTCTTCTTCTACTTTGCATTATCCCAGACAGGGCTATCATTTTACCAAATGAATCCCCTTAGAGGAAGGGTCTGTCTCTTGCGGGCCCCTAGTCAAGCTCAAGTCCCTCCTCTTACTTCTTTTCCAAGCCTGTCTCTCCTTTTTTTTTTCCAGCCACAGTAAACTCATAATGAACCTTCTTCATACAAATGGGAAGATGTGTCTTCATTTAAAAGACTACTGGGTCAGAAAGTATAATATTAGATATGCAAAGCGTAAACATCATTATGCTTAAGACTGAAATGACAAATAATAGGAGCTTGACCCTTTGTTGCAGCCTATTGACATTGCTATAGGGCAGGATACAAGAGCAAATCATGCATAAGCTTGATCACTGCTAATAAACCGAGACATGAAAGTATATTGACTTTATTGCAATTTTTAAGCGTTTAGAGTTATTACTCTTATTGCAATAAAG
This sequence comes from Simochromis diagramma, assembly GCF_900408965.1. Classification (NCBI taxonomy): domain Eukaryota; kingdom Metazoa; phylum Chordata; class Actinopteri; order Cichliformes; family Cichlidae; genus Simochromis; species Simochromis diagramma. Next base: position 594,978 of record NW_024387503.1, on the reverse strand, counting down.
TCAATGATTATGTCTTAGTAATGAATCACTCCATGTTTTAGGTGCCTCAGTGTAATAACACTGAGGCACCTAAAACATGGAGTGATTCATTACTACGACATAATCATTAAACAGCAATGAGCCTACGCAACACATTTTAAAACTGCTCGTTATTGCGTGGCATCTTTCCCTAAAGACACTTAAAATGTTCAAAATTGTAAAAAAAAAAAAAAAAAAAAAAAAAGACAGAAAGAAAGAAAGAAAGAAAGAAAAGAAATGCAGTTAGACTGCAGAGTGTTACACTGCAGGGCCGCACTGTAGGTTGTAGTTTCTCAAGGGATGCTCATCAGTATTTTGTCACAGAAAGCCAAAGACAATAATGACAAGACTGATGAAAGTTTGCGTTCACGCTTCTGCATGGGACTGTTTAAAGTGTAGCTTATAAGTAGCTTCTGATACTTAGTTCTGATTGGAATGGATATCAATAAATGTGCACAGAAATATCACCAAATCTGTGTGTTAATGTGCGCCCCTCCTCCTGCACACAAAATATCTGTAACTGAACTTTTTTTTCTATCAAATTTGACAGAATTTACTGTCATTTTTAAAAACATGAAATACCAATAAAATTAGAAAAGTAGACTGCGAATTAACATGTCAAATGTATGTCTGCATTATTGTAGGGTCTACCTTACAATATAAAGAGCCTCAAGGTGACCGTTGTTGTGATTTGGCACTGTATAAATAAAACTGAATTGAATTGAAATGTAAAATAAAACCTCAGAAAGCCAGGGCGTCATCAAACTTGGAACATTTGCAGCTGAGAATTTAGTAAAGATTTATTTACCAAATATTTGGAACCATTAGAAATGCAGCAGGAATGTATAACTTAAAAAAAAGAAAGATAGAATGCCAAAGGCCCATCCTGCATGAGTTAATATCATCATTGATATATACTGTTAACTGTTCAAAATATTTTTTCTGTTATTTGTAAAGTTTTCTCTACCTCATACGTAGGCTTGTGATGGGTAGGCACTCCTAAATGTGATTTTGAGCAGTGTTCAACATTTAGCTCTGTTCTCAGTTTGTTTCCTAGAATACTTTAAGACTTTAAGAAGTTTGACCCTGTGGAAAAAAACAATATTCCATCTGCTCTGTGATATAAAGGATTTTCAGCCCATTTCTGCACTTTTGAATATATTGCAAAGCAATCGATTGTGGCGAAATTAAGCAGAACTTTAGATTAGGAACAGATACGGCTTTGAGAAATGGGTTAAAAATCCTTTTCATCACAAAGCCTGCAGACTATTTTATTATCCAGATGGCAGAGAAGGCTTGAGATATCTGGAAATAAGTGTTGACTATGTTTTAATATGTAACATATTTCAAGAAAGACCCTGTTTAACCCTGCTATCATCAAGGCTTTTCATTCTGTCCAAAAAATAATTCAAGATACAAGTTCATAAGCTGCCTAAGGCCGACACTTTTTTCCCCTCAGAGTCTTCTTTAATTTATTTCCAACTAAGTGTGAGTTCTTATCTGGTCCTGTCCTCTGGATTCTTACTAATGTTTAAATGTTTTAATTTACTGTCTTGGATCAAGAACCTTTGATTTTCCATATCAGGCCCTTAATTTCATGTCACAGAGGAAGTTTTTAGCTACCAAAATACCGTTGATCAAATAGGATAATTTTAATCAAACATGATAGGCCGGATCATCTTATTGTACTTCTCTAAACTTGCTGAATAACAGAGAGCTTAATAACTTCACACCATTCTGCGAAAACAAATTAGAAAAATGAGAACTGTTTGCTTTTTTTGTTTTGTTTTGTTTTTAACAAAAAAAAAAACAAGACTTCATCTCATCCTCAAATTCCCTCCATGTGGCGTTCTCCAGGATTCACTTCTTGGTACTATTTTATTCTTTATTCATACTCCCTGTTGGTCAGATGACCAGTGGGTAAAATACATATTTCCTCCATTTATCTGGCTTATCTTTCTCATATTAAATGCTGTGTATTGTACAGTTTTGACTTATTGAGTCCAAATTTTAGATCTTTTTATTCAGATACCCAAACATGAGTCAACGCTTGGACAAAAGTCTTGATAACCTGTGCTACAGTGTCAGCTTTATGTTGGCATACAAATCACCAGCGTGGTACATGATGCTTTCTCCAGCTCAGGAAATCAAAAAACCTTAAAATGTGTCAAAAAATTAAAGTGTGCCTGTAAAAGGCCTCTGGAGAACTTGGCTTAGCCAAAAGGACATCTCCTTCCAGCTTGTTCAAAACTATAATACATGCGATACTTTGTGTAGGATTTGAGTCTAATTTTGCTAAATAGCAGTAGGATCAACACCTCTAGATCAGTCCACTGATCCAAACAGGGACATTAGGAAATTACATTTCTGATTATTAACTGATTATAAAGATCGTGTGGTCTGCAAAATGTTTATCGTAATGGTTCTTTAATGCATTAGCATCAGCGTTATCTGGTTGTTGACCTTCTGCCTGACAAAACTGTTATTAGGATCCATCCCTCCATCCATCCCTGGTCACAGTCCACTAAAGGAATCAAAATTAAACAAAATACGTCAAAACAAAGTGGACAGATTAAACAAAGCATAGGTCAATCATTCTGGTCAGCCAGTTAGCCAGCCAGACTATCACCCAATCAGCCAGCCAGTCTCCCATGTCAGTGGGCTGTTACAGATGCTCACTAATGAGCTGGGAGTCTGTGATCCAGTGGGCCTTACTGCATTCCACTAGCTCTAATAAGACCTCGTCCTGCTTTGAGAGCTGATAGCGGCTTTATTAACCACACCATGAACCTGCACAGGAAGCCGATGGGGGGTTTTATTTGGATTTTATTACGCAATAGGAACTAGGGCCAGTTTAATTGGAGCCAACGAGGAAAGTGGGAGGAGGGGGAGAGGAGAGGCAGCAGTCCGTGTTTCATCTCTGCCTTTTTCCGCTGTTGCTCCTGATTTTGAAGAAATCAGAGGTGGAGGCGAATGGAGAGATGAATAAAAATATGCCTCAAAAATAGGATAATACTCCCGAGGATGACTTTCTGTTTGTTCCGTTTCTCTCATTCCTGCACAGCAAACCTCAATCTTGCTGTGCCGATGGCAGACATCACGAGCTGTTTCAGGCAAAAAGACTTGATGTGTGACACAAGCGGGCTCCTGTGGTACTTTTCAGATGTTTTAGGAATTTGGGTTGATTCTAAGTATGGATACCTCCAAAGTTAGTCAGGGCCTATATTTATCCAACCTCTTGGAGTAGACTTTTCATCACCTCAGAGTGCAAGAGGTGATACAAGATCTGCAGTTCTAATTTTAGCAGCAGAGATAAATGTGAGGTGACGGCTCTGTATCCAGATGCTAGCATTGATGCTGCGATGACAAAGATACAGTATTATTGTCCTAGTTTTGTACTCTCTCAGAATAAAAGATTGATTTCTGTCTCTTGATGCACACTCAACACATCTGGATAGGTTCATGTGACACTGTGGGGGTGTGACTTAATTCTGGGTCCCATGGACAATCCATAGACACAATACTGGTCTATGTGTAGCTGCCAGCAGAGCCACTCGGAGCTAAAGCTGAAATACAAAGCTGTCTTTGTGGCTTTCGCCCTCACATATTGTCCTGAACTGAGCCCACCGAGTTAAGTGCTTGTTTCCGTCTTTTTCTCGGAGCTTCTCCACCTTCCAGGGAAAATACTCTGATTTACAAAGTCACAATGTAGCAATTAGTCAAAATGTGATTAAGAACAGAAACTGATTTGGCATGCTGTATAAATATACAATTTCAATGAAATTACAAATCAGCAAAATACAGTGAAGCTAACGTAAGAGAGCATTTTGGATGGAATTATCTGACAAATATTAAGATTTGTTGTGTGTTCAACAAGTTTGTGCTTCAGTTTTGGTGAGTACAAATCTCTGGCTCTTCCACAGTGTGGCTTTTGTTCTGTCTCTCTCCCCTCTCCTCCCACTGGTCACGGCACATGGATGCCTCTCCCCAAAGCAAGTTCTGCCAGAGGTTTCTTCCTGTGAAAAGGGAGTTTTTCCTTGCCACTGTCACCAAAGTGCTTGCTCATAGGGGGTCGTCTGATTGTTGGGGTTTCTCTGTATTATTGTAGGGTCTTTACCTTACAATACTGACACCTTTGAGGTGACTGTTGTTGTGATTTGGCACTATATAAATAAATAATAACTATTCATAACTACTACTGCTAGTTTGCAAAAATTAGCAGATATCTGTTTCAGTTTGTCCAACTATTGCTTCCTAGTATTAGCTGATACTCCAACTTAACATAACACTCCACCCGCTTGTCCAAATATGGTATCTTCTGCCAACATCCCAAATTGATGGCCAGAACAATAACATTGAAGCGTAAAGATTCAGAATCCAAAAAGCAAGGTGAAAGGTTAGAGTTGGAATTTTGTTTTTGCTCAGGTTTTAAGTTAAAAAACAGTGTGCTTGCTTTCCTGTTTAATCCCCTATTTTCTGTACTTGAAATCTTTAAGTGTTTTTCAAAGAGACCACAAAATCCGAATTTTTCAGTACATTTTGTAGCTTTATAAACCACAAACGGGGATTTTTCTTAACATAAATAAAGATATGTGCCAAGTTAAATGTAAGTTTTCAAGCTTTCTGAAGATAAGATTGCATGGACCTCCAATCATGAATGGGAAAGCAACCTTAAAACGTCAAATGTAGCCTTAAATAGTCATTAGGTTCCGTGTGGCATCCGCATGGTTATCCTTCCTCTAATACCGGGGCCCTTCCCTACTCACAGTTCCTACCAGCAGCCTGATGGTGAGTTTGAACAAGCCTTTCTCTGTAGGGTGCTGGGACAAGCCTTGTTTTTAGTCTGTCTCATTTCATTTCCGTTGCTTTTTCTTAAGCACAGATCTCCAATTTGTTCTTACTGAAATACAGTGAGGCAGAAAGAAAAAAAAACACTCCAGTATTTCAAGAATTTACTAGCCACCTACCAGGGACATCTGAAGTTAATTGTGCATGAAGGAGTAGAATTTTAAAATGTTTTCCATAGAAGTGAGACACGCAGAAGCCTCGTGGTCTGTACTGCCAGAGTAATACCGCTTAAGGAAAACAATCTTTTTACAGTAAGAATGAATGAAATACAGAGCCTTTGATTGGAAAAACAATCGAAGAAAGAGGAGCCCCCAGTTTGAGATTATAAAAACAGAGCTGCTGAATTGTATCTTTATGATTTCCTGGAATGAATGCCATTATGTCTGAAGGTCTAGAATCCAGAGGAACCAAAAAAGGTTGAGAGTTTGACATGAAAAGCTTTTTAAGGGTTATAATATACTGTCTATTTAGGATTGTACATACAGATTTCTTTGTGTTCAGATTATTAAATTGTACTTTTGTGAATACACCCATTTGCTTCCAGATTTTTTTCCCCTCACCTCCCTAAAAGGTAGCAGCAGCTTTGCTGAAAGCAAATATTTCAAGAACAATACTGCTGCCCGGAAGTTAAGCCCAACCAATCTGTCACACAATCTGTTACTTACATCTAATGTTGCACCAAACAGTTAGCCTCAAGTAATAAGCAGTATCAATCTTGTGCTTTTATATGATTTTGTGCAGCTCCCTTTGGAGCCACGAGTCTTTATATAACTTTGTTCACACATATGCAACAGTCCTCCCAGCACCTGTAAACAGACTTTGATGTGTAAAATACGTTGCATTCCCCTTTATTGTTGATGCTGAGCATAGCTAAGCTGCTTCCATATTTTTTAAATGCCCAAAAACAAAGCTATTAAAAAGACGTGTGATTATTAGGCTATAAAGAATCACAAGCCTTAAACTGATCATGTTTCTTGAACTGATGCTGCAAATCGTTAAAGTGAAACTGATATAGTTTTGTTCTACAGCCTCATACTCGTAAGCTTTATAGACTGCTATTTAGATACTGCTATTGCTCTCAGAGTAAACCATGAGCTTGAACTTGTGACTGTATCTGTATGGAGTGTGTATCTATTCAGCCAGGTTTGACCAGTGAAACGGAGCCAAGGCCGAAGCGAACATGCCGGCCCTCTGATAAGGCCCTTGCTGGCTGTGGTACAGACTGTAGATTAAGCTCTTATAGGAAAGGAGGAGAAATGTGGCTCATGAGGACAAAACGGGGGTGGGGGGGGCTTTGTGATCACAGCAGCGGTCCAACATTATTATCTCCACAACCCCACCACTGTACTCTCAGTCCCATCTCCACTCCCACTATCTTTGGAATAGCTGTGTCTATACCCTCCTCTGGGGGCCACCCATAGCTGGCCAAACTATCTGGACAGAGTCCCAATGTTCAGTTCAGAGGAAATATCCCACACCAGGCTCTGCTGATGTGAAGATCCAGCATATTAATATATTTAAATTAAAACTGACAATTTATTTCACTTTGAATTTGTTTGTTTTTATTCAAACCACTAATAATTATTTCTTACAAGCTGTAGGCTAGTGATTGAAGAGACTTCAATATGGGTGTAAAGGATGTTAAACCTAGACTGATGATGTTGATAATTAAGACATAATCACAAAAAAATATTTAAATTGTTAAACTAGCATTTGGAATTCCCTGTTTTCTTTATAACTACAATAATATAGGGGACAGAAACAGCTATTACACATTGTTGCCACTCTTGGTAAATCTAAGAGCTACACGCCAGAGCAACACCACCCAGGTGTTTCATTCTGTATGCAGCAGCTCAACTGAAGATGAAAAACCTAAGGAAATATGACAGCCAAGTATTCCCATCACATCCAAGTCACTGACCTCATGTGCTCGTCTACAGTTGAGGCATATCTGCAAGCCACCTCCATGCTTCTGAGTATAAAATACTGCAGCTCAGTATTATGAATGCTGCAGGAATAACTAAAGTATATACCTCTAAATACAATTCTGCATTTAGTAACTTCTGCTCGAGCTTTTTCCTGACACAACAGCAAACATCATGTGATAAGCTCTGGGAACTTCACTGATCACATGTATTTTATGTGGCATCTCACACGCATTCTCCAGTCATGGGGCAAAGGCACCCAGGAGAGCCTAGTGGGTTGTGTTTCCATGGATGCCCGCCTATGTCCTGTTGCCATGCGTGCATTGTGTGTTTTGTGTACCCGCGCAACAATTCATTTTTGGTCATAGCATGCAGCCACTGATCCGACCACTGCTGAATGGATGTAGCCACTCTACTGTCCAGTGAGAGAAAGAATGTGCAAACAACCACGGTCTCTGACACTCAGAGGCTTCGGCTGCCAGAAACTCTGTGCCAGGCTCCAATTAGGCAGCCCTGTGTCCTGCACTCAAACAATGGTTGTGTTGGTGGGTACAGTAAGTCCCAGCCATTCCCATACACCGTAAAGACCAAACGTAGGTTACTCAGTTGGTGGCCAGTATTTTAACTCATATTATCAGTGTGGGTGATAGCTAGAGTGTACAGACAAAGTAGCAAAGTGCATTCCAGCGCTCCTTGCTCGCTCTCACCGTGTCCCATATGCAAAGCCATTCGTAGGGGTGCTGAGGAGTGCAAAAGCTGGGAGTAAAAGGGGGCTGCTAGAACACTCGTTCCTCGAACACGGAAACTGGTGTAATGGCTTCTCACAATGTTGCGGGGACAATTCATGGAACTGCGAGGGGAAGTGGTCTGGAGAGTACTTTCTCCACGAGTCTCCAAAGGCCCTTTGTGCAGACCGTGGAGGTAAGGGGAAGGAGTGGTGCAGTGACTCTGATGGCTTGATAAAATAACTTCTGAAAGTGCTCCGAGCGATAAGACTTCCACATCAAACAGCTTGCAGTAGCACTGTGTGTTTTGGGCCTTTTCCTCTTCCAGAACTCACTGGAAGGGGCTGCTCGAGATGTTTGAGGGGTATATATTAACCCTCCTCCTCACACAAGCATGTACACAACATACTTACTTACACTTGTATTTTTTAAACCCTCAAGACACTGTTTTACATTCTTTCAGGCCCTGAAGGTGCATTAGGAGCCAAGAAAAATGCAGCAACATAAACCCTGGCCAGCGCCCCGAGTACCTCAGGACTTCTTGTGACGGGGCCAATCCATCTTTGATTTTTCACAAGTTATCCTATTAAAGCAAAGCCCACCATGTGCCACTTGCAAAAGCCTCAGAGGAAGGTCACTGCTGGGCAGGTTACCCAAACACAGTCTCAGTCCTTTACAAGCCAAAGCAGTCTATTACAGGGAGATGGTCACATAAAACCTGTATTTTTTTGCTGGTTGGGATGAGAAAAAAATATGATTAACCTTGACAATGGCCCGTTACAACCTTTTGGCTAGTACCCACACCTTCTATCTATCCGTGTAATTACCTCATAAAGTGTTCAATAAATGGAGGGAGTGCCATCAAAGAGAGATCTATAAATTAGAAAAAACAGTACTGTGGGTTTTATACCACCATCTGCAAATCAGAATATCCATGGCACTGACATCACACTCCTTTAAAATGAACCCCACAACACCCAGCAGTCACATTTCATCAGATTCCCCCAAGCTGTTGATTTCCCCACCCCATGCTTTTCTGACTACCACATTTCATAACCACTCTGTTGCTCCACTAGAGCACATCCATCAGTCAGAAACTCACTCATGGAAATAAACAAACTCCTCAAACCTCAAAGAACTCTGCTAGTCTGTGAGGAGAGGAAAACAGATGACCGAGATAGAGAGAGGGAGGCGTGCTGAATTTGAAAGAGGAGGCAGGGACAATGAGTGGAGTTCAAAGCAGCTTTGCTCCTTTCCTCCTGTCCATCCCGTGCCCCCCAATGGTAAAAGGGTGGACTGGTGGCAGAAGGGGAGGGGGAGGTAGTTAAAAGTCCATCCGCTCACCCCTCCGACCTCAGACAGCAATGAGCAGAAAAACAGCTGTGGGCCACTCACTCCCCACTCCTCCAACCTTGTCCCATGGGCCCGAGACACACATATACAAACACAGTCAGGCACTCTCATAGGACGTGAACCTGTAGATGCACTCCTAACACATGCACCCTACAGCGTTTTCTCTTTCCTCAAACTCACTTACACACACTCAGGTTATATAATAAGAAAGAAATATATAAATTGTGAATAACATTTACCAATTCAAGCTTAGAAAACATTTCAAGGGATGTGATTGGCAGATGTGGCACTGTAAATGGAAAACCAAAGGAAATGTTTAAGTTTTATGTCTCTTTTTGGATATTTAGTATGACAAATCAGTCAGTGGGGTTTTAATCAAGGTCAATCTATTCAGCAGACCTCACCACAGAGCTGGCTGAGTTTAGCTCCAGTAAACTGGGGAACCAAGCTGGTGGGCTGTCTTGGACATCCCACGCTAGCACCACTATGCCACCGTTTTCATCTAAAATCTTTAATTTTGACAAACGTTTTAAGAAAAATGTGGTATTCTTTGTTCAATCGCAACCATAATTTCTATCTAAATAAACAGCTATATAGAGAGAACTAAAGTGAAACTTGGAATTTTCTGCGAGTATGAAAAAAAAATACTCCCAAATTGCCACTGGCTGTCTTAACTAAAATCAAAGCCTAAAAGTATGTATGCAATTCTTCAGCGGTATGTATTGTCTTTCAGTTTATCTTTACATTTATTTAGATTCTAAATACATTTTCCAATAGTTTTTCATTTTAGAAAATTAGTTTCTAGCATTAATTTATTACCTTTGTGCTTCCCATTAACTATGTATGGATGCTGATTCCACATCTCAAAAGTGAAGACAATGTTAAAGTGGCTCAAAGCTACTTCTTTCCAATGACCAGCAAGGGCCAGCTTCATTGTGTGCAGAAAAGTCTGATTATATAGATGCCCATGGGAAAAACAACCCTTTAGTTCCCGTGATCTATGACCTGAGTGAACACTCAGTGTCACTTCCATGTTTTTTAAAATAAAGTATAGCCCCTATTCGAGTTAAAATGCACAAGAAAGCAGGGGATGTTTCAGGGTGGGCCAAACTTGTCATTAATAAGTCACAATATGAGCCTATGGTATCAGTCAAAGCCAACCGCAGACTTTGAAACTGGGACCTCACTAATCATTGGGTGATGGGATTTTAGCCTAACCCCCAAGAACAAGGCTAATTTCTTCCCACACAGAAGAAGATACAGATAGAATAAAAGAAATTACTCTGACCAAATCAAGCCAGTGGTAATGACAATGGTGATTTTATTTATATAGCACACTTTGTTATATATAAACTCAATCGTCTTAACACAGATGACCAAATCATAAAAAGCTGTGTAGGTTCATTGCCTTAAGATAGCAAAATAAAAAAAAATTCAACATGTGAAACACAGGAACTGAAAATTTTATTACATGTCTCTATACATTTCATCCCAAACACAAAAAAGTACAACTTGTTCAATTTAATCAGATCTCTGTGGGATAAAACGAAGTGTAAAAATAAATATATATAGCCACCTATTATCCTTCAATCTCTGTTTAGTTGGTTAAAAATATCTATTACATTAACTGCTAGCAAGATGGATAAAAAAAGATCAACCACTCAATGTTCTCCAAATTATTTTACTTCCCAGATGTTTTGGTTTTAGCATAACTTTAGCTTACTGCAGCTGACTAGCTTGATGCTATCAATGGCAGCCATTGATAGCATTCAAGCTAACCAGCAATAAAGGCAATCACTGTACAGTCATTGATTAAAGCCATTAAATAATGCAGGTTATTGTAATCAATACATAAACTATACTACTTAGCTTCCCTGTGTGATCTCTCACAGCAGTAGATACTATGTTTTATCCAGCTAGCTTCCACAAAACTGTAGATAGCTATTGAGAAAATGCCCAAGTCAAGAAAAAACTCAACTAAATGCACATCACTACAAAATTGCAAAGATATCATATTAGAGTTCCATCGTAGTCTGTTATACATATGGAAAATGCATCCCATTTTTGTAGTTGTTTTACAATTCAGTTTTTAGCACTTCAAATCAAGTTGTGTAAAATCAAAAAATAAGTGAAAGAAAGACATAAAAGTTTTATAGAGGATTACGTTTTTATAGGTTAAGAACTGGTTAACTTACAGCTTTCCTGAAGTGGAAGTAGATTCAGGTTCCCCAACTTTTGCTGATTATGAAATTCTCTGTATGAAAGTGAGATCAAACTGTCCCTGAACTTCTTGTATAAACCACTCCAAAAAATGAAGGGAACCGTAGATAATCACAGTATTGAACAAAGGCCAAAGTTCTCTGGCGATGCTCTTCCTGTTCTTTCTCACAAAAAGCAGAAGATACTGGTTCTGCCAAGTTGACCTTGAATCCATCTTGCCTTATGCAACAGTCCATCTCTTGGTATGTTCTTCACACTCACACACTAAAATACCTGTTCCACCTGAATGGACTACAGGTATCGGGTCTTGCTAAAAGAACTTCATTAATCACATGAGACAAGGACAGCTGTCATCTGTGTGTGTGGGAAGATGCCATCCGGCAAACACGGCCCTTATTACCAAACAGAAACAGAAAAATTAGTCAGGAGGGATAAGAAGACAGCAATGGTCTGTAGTCACCACTTGCAGAACCATTCCCTTTTGGGGGATTGCCTTGTTGTTGCCTCTCGAGTGCACCTGTTGTCACTTTCACTTGCACCAAAGCAGATGAAACTGATTCACAGTGGGTTATGCTTCCTAACAGAACAGATTGATATCCCTTAAGTTTAAGTGACTTTGTGTTATACTGTGATAATTGAGGGTTCCTTTATATTTAAGCTGGGTGTCTTACGACAATACTGTCCTAAAAGTTGTGCTTTATGTTGCTGTCAGAATGACATAAAGTACACTTCAGTAACAACTCAAAGTTGAAGTGTTCCAAAATTGTGTTTACTGGTTATGTAGTGTTAGAGATAGAATAGCATGAACTTTTTTTTTAGCATTACCTGCAGTTACAAAGTAAATAGGAAGAACAGCTATTATTACTCAAGGGTTATTAGCTGTAATGCAATATTTGCAGTAAAAGCACACAAAGTAGATCAAATTTTACTGTTATAAATCTGTATCAGATAAATCGGATAGTTTTTAACCACTAAACCTGTAAAAATCAGATATAAAAGCTGTTTATATAAAGTTTATTCTTTCTCCAACTACCAATGGTACTACTTCTGTAACAGTTCTAACAGAGTCAAGTGTTTGTCCCACTTTGCTGCTTTAATTACACTTGAAATTATATATTTTCAGATAAAAACACACACACACACACACAAACACACACACACACACACCTCTTCTCATGTCTCAAAAAAAAAAAGAAAAAAAAAAAGATCATACTGCCTGGAAAAACTGAAATTTTAGAATTTATTTTATCAGACAATGATAATTTTAAAAAGTATGAAATTTCTTTCCATGGTTATTTAGAATTTATGATTCTGATGTATTTTGCTACACTTCTGCTGCCTTTACTCGTGTTGGGGCTCCATAAGTGTAACAAGTGTATACAGTTTTCAGTAAAACCTTAATTATTCCGTCCATATTGTAACTGTATGCATAATGATTTAGCCTGAAGTGTAAACAGATGGTGTCTGTGCTGATGCTGTTAACAGTGATGCACATGATAATGAATCAAATTAACCTGTTAAACACTGAGCTACGAAACGAGCATCAGGCCAGACTGAATTATACAGTATTGTCTTTAATCACAACAGAGTGGGAAAGTCTACACTCTACATGGCCAAGACTCCCTTATTTCAGGTCCCAAAACATATGCACTTATAGGTCTCACTAACACCCTCCAGTGTCCATGTTTGGAACTACAGTCCAGTTCCTGGAGCCTCTTCTCTCACCTTCACAGTGAAGCATCACACAGCAACACTGAGGAGGTTGAAGTCCTGACAAGAGAGTGGAGACATGGAAGAGTCCTTCTAGCTCTTCTTTAGTTGATTTTTATTTTTTAATGATTCTAGCAAGCCCTTGATCCTTTCACTGGCCGGCTCCCTCCTCCTTTTCTTGCGACTTTTGATCCCTGCGACCTGCGAAGGCAGAAGGAGGGTAGCGAGTCCCCAAGGTGTGGGTGCACCTTCGCCTCCCGCACCACCACCTCTTGGTGTGCTGGTTTCACTCTTCTGGAGCAGCCAGGCGCTCTCCTGACACAAAGCCACGAATCGGTCGAGTTGGCTGGCGTTGACGTTCTTGCTGACGTTTAAAGAGGTTTCAAACGGGTTCTGGATGTGCAGCGGGGCCACCTCTGGTTTGTTCTGCTCCTTGCCCTGGAGGGAGAGGGAAGGGGACAAGGCAGGTTGAAAACACATTCGTGAGCAGCAGCAGCTGTAGTGTAGACCTTCGTGTCCTGTGCGTCATGGTCCATCAATTTCGTTGGTCATGGACTCAGCCCTTTGCTGCTCTATCTGGGGCACACATAGCTGAGTAGAACACCTCTCTGCAGGGTAGCAGATGAAGAAGGGAAATGGACATGTCTTTTTTGACTTGGGGAAATGAGCAGAGCTTTTTGAATTTACCCAAAAAAAAGAAGGGAAAAAATTAGCTTAGCCTGAAATAAAAAAAACATACATGGTCTGTATCTGTCCAAATGCCGTGGCCATCAAATAAAGTATCAAAATGTGGGTCAGAGGGAAGTCAAGAAGCTTCCGTGGTACTTTGCATGCTGTATCCTGCATAATGCCTGACAGTAAAGGCACAGGGGGATAAAGGACGGGCAGGAAGGATTAAAGATGGCAACATAAAACCATCAGTCAGAAAAGGGGAGTGAAGCGGTGAATTGTAGCACAGTAAAGCAGATTTATGGTGGTTGCTCCACTGTTGAAAGCCGATAGGCAAGGGTCACAACCACAGTCTACCTGAAAGCTTCCTGTGCTGTAGGGAGGCTATGTCAAACTTCACATTAGTCTCATTTATTAAGCTGGGGTCTCTCTTTCCCACGGGTATCGATTCATTAAACTCTAAGCTCTAGCAAAATCCCTGCATCTCATATACTGTGCCATCAAAGCATGAAGTGCTACTTTATCAACAAAATTTCTACTGGGAAGAGTAATAGGGAGTAAGAGGCATATTATTCAGCACTGAACATTTTAAGCAGTAGGTTAATTAACTATCGCGTATAGACAGAGAGGAAAAATTAGCCCCAAAAACTCCCAACGATGAAACACTGTGACTTCCATCGAGGATGTTCCCTGGTTGCCAGTAGAAAGTATTACGCAGGCATAAACAGCCACATCAGGATAAATGTGGGTATAAAAAGAACAAATATGCATTTGTTTGCAGTTAATGTGACAGACCTCCTAATTGGGATCTAAAGCTCAAGGGCGCCAGGCTCCTGTGGGGCCGGCATCAATCACATGAGACGAGGACAGCTGTCATCTGTGTGTGTGGGAAGACGCCATCCAGCAAACACGGTCTTTATTACCAACAGATTTCCCTGCCGGAGCTCAGCTGGGTGCAAGAGTTGAAAGAAGACTGAACTTCTCTCTGTGTGCATTTTAAGTTTTATTCCAGTTCCTTAGGTGTGAGGATTTGGACTAACACAGACACTGGACTGACTTTAAAACCATATTAATTTTTTGTCACATTAGCATGTAGATGTGGGAATCCCCCGACATCACATGATATGATATTGTCAAAATACTTCACACACAATACAATATTATTGTATTGCAATAACTACAAATGATGCCCTTAAAGCTAAACTTTGTCACTATCTATTTTATCCACTAAGATACTCCTCTGCTTGGAGAATGCACTCCTACTGTGGTTATAACTACCCACTGACATGGTTTTTATGCTTTTGTGTTGAGAAAGAAGATAAAGAAGGACTCTGTAGCACAGTAGTAGAGATGAGGACTGCTGAAGAAGCATAGCCGTCTGTCTGATGGATGCATGCGTAGTGCATCAGTTGCTAAAACAAAACAACAAAAAACCAAAAACCGGCAGATGCTACAGAATTTACATCACAATCAGAAACTGAGATAATCACGGAAACTGTAACACTGGAATAAATGACTGCGAGGATGCACAGCTCAATTAAACGATGTTAAAACTACCTGCATACAGTTATGCCAAATGTGTATGTGTGTGTGTGTGTGTGTGCCCCACCATAACTCTGCAACGACTGTGCAGTACTGCAGAGGTCAGATCCACTAATAAATCCAAGCCCACACTGAAGGACCCCAGTTGAGCCTTTTTACGACATATGCAGCAATGCTGACAGTATATCAGAACACTCGGAGCCATCGCGGCTGTTTTTCAGTTTAACAGTCCAGCTCCGTTCAAACGTTCCTTTAGACAGGAGCCTCAGTGTGTTTAGAAAACTTGATTTGAAGTCTAAATGGCAGCTTTGAAGTAGAGGGCTATTTGCCTTGTCCGAAATGTTTTACAAGCGTTTGTCAGTCTACAAGTTTTGCTGTAGCTTTGACCGCTCTTTGCCGATTTTAGATTTTAAACTGGAGCTCCCACTTAATTCACATTTGCTCCCTTTTGAATGTGAGGAATTTTCGGGATATCTATTTATTTATTCATGTAGTTGGCATGGAGAGAAAAAAAGAGCACAGGAAGCGATTGTTGGTCTCATTATTATTTCATTAGCAGAGGGAGAAATCCTTTGTACTGACTGATACAACATGAGTAGAACTTCCTAAGCAACTCAAAAATCAGCTTGTTTGCAGCATTTCCAAAATTATGCTTATGATACTTTTCTCTTTGTAGAATATGGGTTTTTTTTCCAGCTCTCAGAAGTGGACATATACATGGATCTGTTATGCCTGCTAATCACTGGCCATTGGTGCAAACCCCTCAGATCCATCTTTGTCTGCCCCTCCCAGACAAGAGGTTTAAACATCAGGAGGCAGGGCTTGTTCTCCCAGATGACCATGTCATATCCACTCTCTATAAGACCACGCAGATCACACAGCAGAAAATCTGTGGTGCCAGTTGAATCTCCCTTCAACTGGCACCAAACTATGACCTGAGGCAATTCTGGATAATCATGCTCACCTTTCTGATATTTATGGACATCCGGCTGAATGGGAAGGTGGCGTAGAACTCGAAGAACTCACCCAGCAGTTGCTCTAAACCAAAGATAGAAAACTGGAATTAGCACAAAAGCCCGCTAACACAAATGTCACCGACATATCAAACTGTGGGGGGGCGGTCTCTTGTGCTCACCTAGCGTCTCTGTGTTGCTCTGAAGCTGGATCTTGTTGAAGTCGCTGACAAATGTGCAGTCGTTCCCCTCGATCACGCTCTTGTCCCCGGGGCCTTGTGGAGACGAGAGCAGGGATACAAGGTAAAACGTCTGCCTTTACACGCCTGCGACGGCCATAAACAACACACAGATGGATGGAGTCACGCGCTCGTGGCCAGAAAACAAGAAAGCAAGGGGAGAGCAGGCGCACGTGATAAACAAAAAAAGAACAAAGACAGCATGTATCATGTCCTTCCTTGGCTGGTTTACATCTTTAACCGCGCCCTTGTCGAGTCTCCTTCACCACCATGAGGCTGGTGTGTGTGTGTGTGTTAGTGTGTTATACTGCTGTTTAAATAACTGCCTGGAAGCGCACATGTGTGTGTGTGTGGCTAGAGGAGGTGGGTCATTGACCTTCCCAGAGTGATGGGCCTTTTATTGTCCTGTAAGCACTCTGTGTGATAGAGTCTGCGCTAAATGGTGTGCCGAGGAGGAAGAGGAAGGAGAGGAGGGGAGGAGGTGAGGTTAGATTGCTTTTGGAAGGCAATTATCAGGCAGCCAAGGTGACAGAAAGAGGGGCAGAGGGAGGCGAGTGGACTTGCGGGCAGATTGGTGTGACGGCAGTTCTATTAGAAAAGGACACTGGGTTAAACATTCCTAACACATATATACATGGTAATAAGATGGATGGCTGGAAGGCTTTCCCAGGATGCTGAGTATTAAATAAAACAAGTGAACAGTCTCCAGGGCTGTAGATGAAGGATGTGTGTTGTACTCAGTGTTGCAGGGTCACACCTGACATTGAAATGCTGCTCTTGGCTACAGTTAAATTTGAAAGTCATGGACACAGCAAAGGTGCATTGAACACAATTATGCTGCATGGCAATGGCACCTATGCTCATGCTGAGGACCCCACAAGGACAACGCCTCTCTTTATCTGAAGTGGGCACAGCAGGTGGACCAATACTTAACAAGTCATCAAGCTTGGTTTACCAGATCAACTTGATTGTGATATGGTTGTGCCCTGTCTGCTAAAGAATACATACATTAGCAGATAACTGGGCTTTGTCTATGACCTGGAAAACGCAAGTGTTTTAGCACGTCTTGCAAAGGCAGCTGCTGGTCCCTGCCAGGCCGAGGGGGCCTCTGCCATGGGAGAAGAGGCCCGGAAAGCAATGGGTCTGCATGCTGCAGAATCCAACACACACCTCAGTCACTGAAAGCAGCAGTAACAGGACACCATTAATTATCCCTCCACAAGTTCAAAAGGTCCAATCTAGACCACCGGGTGGCTTCACGAGTGTGAAAGCTGCAATAAAGATATTAGGACCCTCAGTGGTGAGTGGATGCCCGGATTACCACAAAGGCATAAAAACGTGTGGAAAGAAAAAATCGTTTGAATTGTTTGATGTCATTTAAAAGACACTGTTTAAACTGCAGTTGTTTCAACAACATCTCGTGTTGTTCATCACTTCTTTTGTAAATAGATGGTTCATTAGAGGTGAACAAATAGTCACTGGAGATGTTATGAGAGAAGGATCCGGAATTCCATGACAGCAAAAATGGTGCTAGAAGTACAACGTCCGTGAATGAAGTCAGTGAATTTTTCAAGCTGTTTTCATCCAATTTAACTGGAGATTCCATGTATGTATTTACAAATAAAGCTCAAAGTGTCCAGAGGTGCTTAAACATGGTTACAGACAGAAAGACTTTCCCCTTGCTTTCCCAGAGAAAATCACCCCAACCAGCTGTAAATGAGAATTCTTGTTACTTCCAAAATGTGTTATTTGCTTCCTGAATTCAGCAAAATTTTACAATTTGGTGCTTTTCTTGCTTTTATTTGCCAGGAAACACAATATTCATGGAGTGGGGACTGCTGCTCTTACTTTGTTCACCTCCTCCCTGCTGTGTGAATTTTACTCTGACTCAGTTAATTGGAACCTTTTCACACGTGCACTGGGACTGTCCTCAAAGCAGGTATCTTACACTGAAAATCTAACTTCCTTAACACCAAAAGTTTTTGTTGAATCATTTATGACATTTTTCATTTCTAAGTAACTAATTGACCAAGGTATATTTGTGAGTGTGACTACAGCTGTACAGAGAAAACCCCCACCCCACACTGCCGCTAGTGTACTCGGTGGTTGCATTTATATTTTAGGGAACAGTTAGTAAGCAACGTGTGAAGAAAAGAAAGGCATTATTAATTTATGAACTTCTTGTTTTTTGCCTGACACTTAAATAAGAAAAATGTTTTCTAGTGAACGCGTGTTTGCTTAAGATTGGAAAGTACACTGTTTTTGAAGCATGAAGAACGAGACTGTTGTGTTGGGCTGTGAAATGCTACGCTTAGAATGATTGTTAAGAATAGAAAAAAGCATAACTCTTAATGTTATTAACTAAAACACTACTGAAACTTTGAAACTTATTAACAAATTCTCAGAGGTCCACTGTGTGAGTGGTGGATGGTACCTGCGAGGTCCCGCAGGTGGTCCAGTGTGGGGATGATGGGAGGAGTCCTCTTCTGCAGGAAGAACAGCACCATGACAGTGAGGGAGAAGTTGGTGATCCAGGCCCCGGGGATGCTGCTGGTGACTCCGTGAGCTCGGGCCCAGCAGCGTACAGTGAACACCAGGCTGCGCACCCGAGGGTCCAGCTCTCCATACAGGTAGAGCAGCTCTGTGCTCTTCATCGCCACCCTGTGGAGAACAAAAAGAGTGACATCTGAGCATACGGTGCATCCAGATAGATGCAGTTTTCACAATCTGAGGTTCGGAGCGCTAGAGTAGGTTATCATCAAGGATGTGTCTGTGTATTTCTGCATTCATCCCTCCTTTGACCCAGATGAGTATCCCAGTTCCTGATCCTGGGAAACATCCCCACAATGATGCAGCCACCATCATGCTTCACTGTAGGGGTGATTTTGACTACTTTAGTTTACTCCAGACATGACGCTCGGTATTCAGGCCAGAGAGTCAGAGATCTGAGAGTCCTCTAGCTGATTTCTGGCAAACTCCAGGCGGGCTGTTTTGTACCTTTCACTGTCTGATTTTGGAGATTTCAAATGGAAATTTAGTAATATGGAATGGCTTTTGAAAATAAATGACACTATGTTCAATTATAAAATGCCTGCATTTTGCCTTAAATATAGAACTTGGAGATGTGTTAACAGCATTAACAGTTCAGAGAAATGGTGCAAGGGCCGACCATTACAGGTCAGAGAAACTAAATGTACCGCTGGAGAGCAGCATTCAGCTGACTCGGCTGCTGTTCGTCTGTTTTTCTTGAATGCACGCATTCACACCTCAGGCAGGAAGGTGCTATGCTTCAATGATCTGTGAGCACGATTTAAGAAAAGTCCCCCCTCTCACAGCCACCCACAGATGCTGGTTCAACTCCATTTCCTTAGAAACTGCAGAGTGGTTTTCTGTACGTTAGCAGGTGTGTGTGTGTGTGTGTGTGTGTGTGTGTGTGTGTGTGTGTGTGTGTGTGTGTGTACTTGTGTCACACACCAGCAGAGACCACAAGTCAATAACGTTGGAAGGAAAAGAAGTGAAACACAAACAAGCCCACACTTCGTGTTCAGTTTCACAGCGGAAAAATGCAAGACTGACCCATCGTAGCACTTCCTGCCAGAGTCTGGTTTCTGTCTGGGAGCTTTTATAATGCAAGCGTGGTCAAAAATGGTATTATGGGTAACGTAAAAAGAGCATTTACTGTGAAGCAAGAGAACTGTGACCAAGTCAAATCTGACATTTTACTCGTTCCACTGACGTCAGAACATCTGCGCTGACTGAGTACCTGTTGTTGGCTGTGAGGTCACACTGAAAGCCAGACGGCTGGTGGGCGAAACGGACCAGAGGGCACCGTGCGTTGAGAATTTTCTGTACCCCCACGCAGCCGGGCCCAAACTGGTCGACGCACTCCCCGATCACAAACAGGATGCTCTGAGTAACGGCTCGCTCTGAATTGGCCCGCTTCATCTGGTACTCCAGGGAGAGGCCTGACTTAGGCTGCACACACAGGGAGGAATATACAGAATAACAGATATATTTACAGTTTAATTTTTCAATTGTTTTGTCCTAAGAAACCATGAGGCATACAGTGGTTATTTTCATTTGATCCTATAGTATCTCCACACCTTTCTGTCTTATGACATGTAAATAAAATATTCACCTAATACATGTTTCAGGGTGACTCTCTTCTATGTCAAGTTGATATCTGTGGTCATTCTAGTTGAGCTGCCAGTTAACCGTTACATCACTGCAAGTGCATTCATAGCTTTCAAACAAACTAAAGACAGACACATGCACATCAGCTGTCTGAAAGTCAGACCAACACATCAGCATTTTTAGTTTGGAGATAGTGGGGATCTAGCAGATGGCAAAAAGAAAGAAGCAACCACTTTTGCACCACTTTGTTTGGTTTTATGCAAAGGATTTCTGGGTAGTGCGTCGCTGTGGGGTGATATCAGGAGATAAATCAATATGTGAGGGCAATTTTTATATACATGTATAGGTGGTTTCAAACATATGTGCCATGAGCCAAACATACCCTGCAAAAGGGTTCAATGCAGGCCACTGGATGCATTTTTAAGTAAGACCTACACAACAAGAACCCCTACTGCACAGAAGCATTCTTCTGGAATAAAAACAACCATAAAGAGGATAAACTGCGTCATATTTTTCAAATTGCTCCTACTTTTTATGAGCCATCTGTGATGTTTCATTATATGAATATACTTCAAAAAGTGCTTCACGGGAATTTTTTTTATATGCCGCTATTTAATGGGTTTACTGGTCTAGCTCATTTGAGATCAACTTGGACAGCATGTTGCCCATTAACTTAAATAAGTTTGATAACTCTGTCACATGTTTTATTGCTCCCTCAGTGCCACTGGATAATAAAATGAAATTGGTTCATGTGTGATTGTGGTGGAAAATCCGCAATTGCTGGCAGAGGCACTTAAAAAAAGTCTAAAAATACTAACCTAATTTCCTATAACGGTGAAGGTAGACAAGTGCAAATGCCTGCAGCCAAGCATTCAAAGCAATGGAAAGTGAACAAGAGAGGTGAAGAGCAGAGTACAGGCAGGGTGAGTGGGTGGAAATGAGTGTCAGGGGCGACTTATGACAGTAAGAAAGCAAGACTGAAAGGGAAGGTTTATGAGCGGGTCGTGAAACCATCTATGATGTGTGGCTTGAAGACAGTAGCACTGACAATAAACACAGAAGGCAGAGCTTACAGGTGGTGGAGATGGTGATGCTAAGATTTTCAATATATTAGAAATGAGTACATCAGAGAGACAGCTATGATTAAGCATTTTAGAGACAAAGTCAACAGAAAAAGAGAAAGACCACAGACAGGATTCATGGATGACAGAGGAGGACGTTAAGGTCACATAGAAGCGGATGATCTGCTGTGTCGACCCCCAAAGGGAGCCGAAAGAAGCAAAAGAAGAACGTGGTTCTTTCATATGCCTTTTTTTGTGTCAGAGACAACAAAACAAACCAAAGGAGTAGTTAGTTTAGATGCAGATAAAATGCTTAAAAGGAAAGCTACCTCACAACTCACAAGGAAATCACTGCAAACTGTTTGCCAATAAATCTAATATTTTCTAAAGAAACCTAGAAAGCCTCATTACCAGTTTCACATTGCGTCCAGTGATGCTGTCCAGATCCAGCAACATGTCCAGGTCACAGCCAAGCTTTCCAAAGCCATTCACTGATGAGCCAAAGGGTTTGATGGTGCATTCTGGAAAATAAGCGGTAGCAATATCCTTGAGCAGGGAACAGACGAGGAAACGCAGCCTGCTGTTCTCCTCTGTGAGTTGATAGGCTTCGGTCAAGGAGCTTATCTGCTTGTCTATCTGAGGGAAACCAGGAAATGGGAAACATCCAAATCAATCAACTTCAAACAAGACTTAAAATGTAAGTATAACTTTTGATGTGATAAGTCAACATACACTCTCTTCTCTGGAAAGTCTCTTTATTAGCTCATTGATGGGAATAGTGGTCTGAGGTTGGCACTGCCGGCCTGACAGTTGGTTTGATGAGTCCACTGAGCCGAGGTTTCTGAGTGACAACAGTCTGGATTTGAAAGGCACTGCGGATTCGTGGCTGCCACCAGGAATCGCCACCCCTTCAAGTAAAGACGTAACACTTTCCTGGTTGGCAAACTCCACTACAGCATACACTCCCTGGAGAATTACACAATATCATAATTGTAACATAATTCCAACAGGGTGGTGAGGTAGCAGTACTTGCTTATCAGAAGAGGTTGGTCTTTTACTCACATAGCTTTCATAAAAGAAGTATTTATTGATTTCTCCATGTTTTGATAAATACTTGAGGAACTTTTTCTCATTGGTACTGGACTGACAGCTGATGAGAACGGACCGCTCTGCTTGTTCTTGTCTCTCCATGTGGAGAGTGTGCAGAGACTTCCTTCCATTCTTTTCATCTGACAACAGAGAAGAAGCCATCCAACAAGTCAAGTTTTTTTCTCTGAGAGTAAGACATTTAAAACTGTGTAATAAGCACGCTGTTGTTAACAGACAGACGGGACAATATTAGCTGTATAAGACCTTTGGGACTGGTTGGGGGTGCACAAATATATGGGCCTAACATTAGTTTCAACTTGGGTGACTGATATCAGCTTACTGGGAAATAATATGACATTTACCGGTGACAGCAGGCAATAATTCTGTGGTGTGTCACGTCAGTTTTGCACTGATAAACGTTCAAAGACTGGGATGCACCAAATTGATAATAAAATGCAAAAAGTGTGATATATCGTCGGTTAAGTTCTAGTTTTCATTGTTCAATTGTCCCAGAACATGTCAACAAACCTCATTTAAAAAACTGTCAGTTTTACAGTGGGGCTTTCTATGTAAATATACAAGTCCCACAAATGACAGGTACAAGTTCTATATAATAAAATTTTAGCCGGAAAAGAGTTATCGCGTCGTTATCGTTAACAGTCACAGTGCCGAATTTTACGTATGACCCAGTGATTTCTTACAGGTCACATATTGTGTAAAACGCACAACGCACTCAGAGTTACGACCTTCACCAACAAAAATATAACGTTTCTCAGGGGAGTTTGGAATGGTGCTCACTCGACATCACACGGCGGTGTATTGGGGCTAGCCTAAAGGCCAGCTTCTCTTCTAGGCTTAATTACTAACCACTTTCGTCACTTCGAGTGGCCTCAGCTCGGGCAATAACGACGTCTGTTCCTATACTTCTGTGAAGAAACGCGTCGGTTTTCTGTAGGCACTTCGCGAGGCTGGCCCTTCCTCTCATATGTAACCTGCACACAGCAAAGGAGGACGCCATTGCTTTTCGGAATGAAGCGTAAATGCGCATGCGGTTGGTCCTGTCTACGGCAACCTAGAGATACCATAAAAGACACTTTCTAGTGTTTAAAAAAACTATCATCCGATTTCTTTGGGCTGACTCTGTAACGTCTTTTAAAGGTATCAAATTTGAAATTGAATTGAAATTTGTTTTTATTTTATTTACTACGAATAAGCTTCAGTGTTGGTGATATATTATGCATCGTACATTAAACGAGACACGTCTCCCGATAGGAAAGCACCCAACAGTCCTGAAAGCTTTTCGTTTTTTTTATTTTTTATTTTTTTGTTGTGTTTTTTCATTTGAGGAAACAAGAAAAGGGAAAACGAAACCTACAAAGACAGCGAGAGAGAGCTGCTGGCAGCTGACACTAAAGAGGTACTCCACCTCCACAGACACGCCACACTTCCTGTGTTTACTTCGTTCTAAACACAATCCACGAAGCTTCATACATCAGACAGTCTGCGGGGCGCCACAATGAAGACACGACGGTGCGCTTAAGCTTCCGACTCAATTTCATAAGGCAGGTAACGCGTGGTTTCTGTCACTCAAAGAAGTAACTCCTGTTATTCAGCGAAACTCTATTTTTCTTTAAGCAGCTGAATATTTGGCAGATAGCTAGTTATAGCTCTACAGCTACTGTTTTTTGTTTGTTTGTTTGTTTTATTTTTCTAGGCACCTATTCTAAATTTGCATGTTTGGATCGTAATACGGTTTATTTTTTATGTATTTATTTCAAATGTTGCATGGGGTTTGCATTAATGCACATGTGTATGATTTGCATCGAGTAATGTGAGCTGAACTCTTTATCGCAGCATCATAATGCTAATAATAGTTATAATAATGGGCAGTTGTTGTTTTATAAATGTATAATAAGGTTCAAGCTTTCCTGGGGGGGCTTCCCAGCTTTACTGCGAAACTCCCTTCTTTTGCTTGGAAAACAGCCCTGTGAAGCCCCTCCCAGCTGTGTGTTCAGCCAGCTGTATCAAAGCTTCACTTCTTAAGTGTAGTTTCACTGCACGTCCTGCTCCCCACGTGAACCTTCCCAGTCATGAACGATCCGCTTGCTTATACAATTCAAGTCAGCACGGAAACAGTCCCCACACTGACCTCCTGATGTTTGATTTTAGATGGAGCTGGACAAACGGTGCATTAACATGGATTACAAATATGACTCGGGAATAGAACTGCTCTTGACTCACATGAATTTAGAGGACATTATTAACGCTGCAGAGACTCTATATCGGCTCGAGGAAGAGGAGGAAGAAGAAATCTTGTCGTTAGAAGACGAAGAAGGACTTTCCCAGGAGGAGATGGATGAGAATGAGGAGGCAGGGGAGGTGGTGGTTTTGGGGAGTGAGCAGAAGGACTACGCTAATGGAGTTCGATATGGGACTGTGACAGAGGTCCTGTCCTTTGTCAACCTCCTGTCCAGCATGCAGACGGCAGCCTTGCCAAACCTGCCAGAGGAAATGGGAGTCCTCCTAAATAAGGTGAGAATCTTGTTGTTTTTTTCTTTTTTTTAATCTTCAACATAACCTGAATGTTTAGTTGATGTGGTCAGCCTAGAAAAACTTGCATAATTTTCTTTTTTTTTTTCCTTCCTAAAAACAAATAGAAGGACATGGCTGTGAAAAAAGGCCGCTACCAGATTAACATGGACGTTCTCCTGTTTCCATGGAAATTGACCTACAAGAATCATGGGTCTGGCCTCGTGCCTAAGGGCTCATTTGGGAAAGTCCACTTGGCTCAGGACATCACCACCAGGAAGAGAATGGCCTGCAAACTGGTGAGTCTTCCTGATCGGTGACTAGAAATCCCGCCTGTGCTTGACTTCTCGACAGCTCTTGACCTGCGTGCCAAATATTTAACCTGCCAAATACTGCTTGTTCGCAGTCCAATTACTCCTCTGTTTGTACAAAGATTGTTGGTGCCAGCGTGACATTTGCTATGTTTACTGAGTGAAAGAGGAACAGGGTTGCTGAATGAAGAACTATTTGTTCTTGTAACAAACTTACAACATGGGCTGGGATTAATGTAAGACTGGAATTTCAACAATAACTTCCCACAGCTCCTCTGGATGTTTGTGACAGGGTCAGATTCATTAAAGACACATGTAAAAACCACACATGCTGCTTCTATCTGGGCAGACCTATGCTTGAGAAAGAGGAGGGAGGGAGGCAGCGTGCTTACGCTGTTGTATGGAAAATATTGACAAATGAGGAAGGAGTACTTTCCTCTCTAGTCAGGTGTTATCGTCAGAATACTATGTTGACACAGTGCTGTTTTTTTCACGCTGCTGTGAAGGATTTACTGGAAATAGTTTGCAATAAGGGCTTGGAGTTAGGATGTCCTTATCTGCTTAAAACAATGCCATCATCAGATAATAATTACTGAGAAATTATTTCTTTAAAGAAACAACTTTAAAATTATCACTGACAAACTAATAACAATAGATTTCTTAAAGCACAAAAAACAGGATAACAGTATGTTACTATGTCAGCTAATCTGTTAAATACAGAAAGAGTCAGTGTCCTTGTGAAGTATGTATTAAATGTATATTTTATTTGCAGAACTAACTGAGCTGAACTACCCGATTAGGCTGTCAGGGTAAAAAAACAATAATTATAATAAAAATGAACCATTAATTGTAGTTCCTTAAATCGCCACTTGAGGCAGGGTCCAAAACTTCAGCATTTTATATGTAAGTAGCACATTTTGCTCTCACACTGTGTGGTGGTTAGCACTGTGGATTCCTGGGTTCAAATCCACCGGCCGGCTGGGGCCTTTCTGTGTGGAGTTGGGATGGGCTCCAGATAAACCACAATACAGAAGTGGAAGAAAATATATGGACAGATCTAAGTATGCATTTTACCGAGCTAGCTAGCTCTACCAATAACTGATAAATCCTCTGTGCACTGTTAAATAAAGCCACCCTTGCCAATAAAAATGCAAAATGTGAAAAGTCAGTTTGTTGTCACTGTAAGCAAACACGGATCCATTTGGCCAGCAGTCCCCAGGATGTCTCATTTAGCTCATTGGCTTCATATTTAACAGTCAAATGCAATGGTGTCACCGAGCCTTTTAACTCACTCCAAGAAATAAGATGAACATGTTTCCCAAAACGGTGGGCTATTTGTGATCATGTGTCTTATCTCCCTCGCTAGATCCCCATGGAGAACTTCAAAGCCGCTGATGTAGAGTTTCAGGCCCGCTTTCGCCATGAGAACATCGCCGAGCTGTACGGCGTTCTGCTCTGGAACCAGAGCATCCACCTGTTCATGGAGGCCGGCGAAGGCGGCTCTGTGCTGGAGAAACTGGACAGCTGCGGACCGATGAGAGAGTTCGAAATCATCTGGGTGACCAAGCAAGTCCTGCGGGGCTTGGAGTACCTGCACTCACACAACGTCATTCACCATGACATCAAACGTAAGCATAAAAGATGTGTGTCACTTACTCTTGATGGATGTGCTCCATGGTATTGAACAAGTACATAGGTTACAGGAAATTATGCAATTACAGTTTGTATCTTCTATGCGTCAAATTCAAGCCACAGACGGATATTGCTCTTGTAACTCAATAACTCAATTCGCTGAAAAGAATGAATCAGTGAACAGCCACAAACCAAGCAGATCATAGGAATCTGATAGATTGACTAATGCTTTTTCAGTAATTCTTCAAAGGTAGCCTGGTCACAGTGACTGGTAGCTATCATGACAGATCACACAAATACGCCCTGGTTACTGCAGGTGGAGCTCAGCTGAGGAACCACAGCGGTGCTGCTGGGATCAAAGCATTCTGCAGAGCTGTCTGTCAGCCTCACTGCTTAAAGGCTCGCTGGCTGTCTGGAAATTCCAGCCTGCTTCTCATGCTCAGTCAGGGTTACAATTATGGTCCAGAGAGGCAAGTGACTTATTAAAATGACCATTCTGGCCCTCTGACAAGCTGCGGTTCTTAGCATTTCCTGCCTGCAGTCAAAATATGTAATTAAACCTTGGTGACATTTTAGGGACAAGGATGAGTCTCTTCGTGGCAATTTCCTTTGTCAAAGCCTGTGACCTACTTATCGTTTTCATGCTTAAGATCAATACAGACTCAGTGGACCTGAAACTGAAATCTTATCAGTTCAAGCACCAACTTGAATCACACCTCCTTCCTTTTCATCTCTCCACAGCCAGCAACATTGTCCTGATGTCAGACAAAGCAGTCCTAGTGGACTTTGGGCTGACAGTGCAGATGACAGATGATGTATACATTCCCAGAGATCTGAGAGGAACAGAGGTAAGGAAATAAGCCGCTCCTCCTTAAAAGATGTAAGTGTAGCCCTGTAATGAATGCGGGCCTTCTGTTTTGAGTAATTGCTCTCTCCAATCAATGCTTGCTTTTCTTTTGCTGATCTGGAGCGTGTGTTGACACGTGACTCACACTAGACTTCCCTAGGGATTTTAGCAAATTAGTCCCACGACTTGTCAGCACTTGTGTGCTTTTCCAAAATGATTACAGAGTCAGTGACTGGCAAGCATTAATTTAGAGCAGTCAGTGCACTCATTGGCCTCACAGCCACTATTAATAGCTTGCTGATGCTCAGGGCTTTCAGCTCTTTAAGTTTTTTTTTTTTTTAGGATGAAGATTTTGCACACAACTTCTCACCCACTGGTCCTTGCTTTCCCATGCTTGTGTGTCAGTCTATATAGTTCTGTGTACATGCACCCCCGGGCCTCTCAAGTGCTTGTGGAAAGTCCCAGGGCAGACACCCAGGAGTAATAATAAGAGAGGCACAGCCTGTGCGTATTTACAGGCACAGCCTGTAAATATGCTGGGCTGCTCAGGGTTACATGAACATGGGAGTGCAAGCTGGAATTTCCAGCAGAAAGACACAAAGAGATGAACTCTGGTGTGTTTACCTTTCACCCTCCAAAGGCCAACACACTTCTGCACTTCCCTTACCTTTTTTCATGCGCAGCGTGGGTCTGCAGGTTGCTTGTTTGGTTGCAGGCAGAAAACCCCTTTTACACTAACAACAGGTCACTTCCTGTTTGTTGTGTCTCGCTGACACAGAGAATTTGACTGTCGCACTGAATAAAAAGGGAACTTGTTTCTCTCTCTCTCTCTCTCTCTCTCTGCCATTCTGATCTGCAGCCATGTTAAAAGTCACCCACTAAACATCCCCCGTCTTTCTTTCAGATGTATATGAGTCCAGAGTTGGTTCTGTGTCGAGGACACAGCACCAAGACAGACATCTACAGCCTGGGCACCACCATCATTCACATGCAGACCGGTAGTCCTCCCTGGGTCAGGAGATACCCACGCACTGCATATCCATCCTACCTGTACATTGTAAGTACTGCACATGAAAATCACATCATAGGGAAATGAACGCAACCAGAATGGTTGGTGCAGAGATTTGTGGTCCTCACAGGATGAATTTGTGATATTGGGAGGAAAAGGGCATGTTTGAATTTGCGCACCAGAGACGTCTGATGACCCTAAAGTTGGATGCTGATGTTTGCCTTATTTGGGAACGTCGGTATCTCTTAAGTTTCAGTGCTCTGATTTATGACCAAGTACTTTCCCATCAGCATGAGCTGACCTTTATGCTTAATGCTAGATTGCATGATAGTAAATCAGTTTGTAGATAAACTGCGAAAGGTTTCCCATGAAATAGTTATTACACAGCAAATTAGTACATCACTTAATTTTGTTTTTGTTTGTTTTCATTTCTTGATTTTTCTTTTTTCCTAAAATTGCTCTTAAAAAAACAACAACAACCCCACTGTATGCTACCTGCACCTCAGTGGCTGGTGCACACTGAATAGCATGAAAGCACTGAGTATGTTGGGCCAACACAGACCTAAAAGGAAAGAGACAATTAGAAAAAACAACTCCTTTAGTGTTAATGTTGCTCTTTCCTAGCTGCAGGTATAAATCCTCCTTGGTTACCAATTACCATTGGAGACATATGCCTCTGTTACATGCCTCAGCAGAGACAGTCCTGTGTTGTTAGTATCCTGCGAGTCAAATAGTGACACACTTACCGCACACAACATGCTCACGCCCTTCGCAGTCAAGATTGCCAGGCGATAAAGAGGATGTTTGCAGTGGGTGACCTGTGGCTTATTTAGTCATTCACCACTGTTTCGTCTAAAAGCGTTCCATTACATGGGCTCTTTCCATTTTAGCTAGTCCCATTTCTGTTTTTAAAATGATTATCAGCTTCTTTGCTCTGGCCGTTTACTCACTTCCACTTGAAACTGCCGTCATGGAGAAGTAGCATTACAGGGCCAAGTCACTTGTACGGGCTGAGCTTTGCAGCTGCTCCTTGTTCCTGTTTATTGTAACCATACTGCTTTTACAAACCACTGCTCACATGGCCACTGAAAAAAAAAGGGCAGCTTCGGTTCTGCATAGCTGTTTTTTTCTTGAGTTATTTGGAAGTACTAGCTTTGTTTTTCTCTTCTTTAATGACTGTCTTGTATTATCTGTCTCCAAACAGATCCACAAGCAGGCCCCTCCTTTGGAGGACATTGCGGAGGACTGCAGCCCAGTTATGCGGTCCTTCCTGGAGCGAGCCCTAGAGAGGAACCCTGCGCTGCGGAGCTCGGCATCTGAGCTACTAAAGGATGACGCCATCAACCCTCCTAGAGAGGATCAGCCGCGTTGCTGGAGTCTTGACTCGGCCCTGGAAGAGGCCACCCACACCTTGCTACGGCAGCAGAGCCAGCACCACGACACCACGCAGGGTAAAGCCTTTAGTGCCGAGTTCAGTTTGTTCTTTGTTATTAATAATAAGCTGGCTACTTAACGTTAACATGTACCTCGTCTTCTCTGCAGAATCCTCTCTGTACTCTGAAGGTTCTGGACACATCAGGAGGAAGGGCTCGCTGTACATTGACCTAGGGGCCTTGTCGGGTTACTCTAAACTGGTGACTGGGCCGCCTTCCTCAGAGTATGGCTAACAAATGACCAGACAACACCATTTATAAGGCTGAACTGTTCTTAAAGCCACATAAATGGCTGAGACTCGTGGACAGCTATAGCCAACATGACTCGTAATGATGTAAAACAGCAAGTGTGACTTGGAATGAATGGGTCCAGTTCGGCCTGAAATAGAAAACGCTGCAGGACAGTGTTTGGATGCATTGTGAATAAATAAGCATTATACTCTACATATAATTTCCCACACTTCTTTTGTGGGATGTTTGTACTTTATTTCAGTTTGGGTTCATGGTGATAAAGGCACGCTGTTTTCTTTTCTCCTAAAACCTTCTGAAAAAAGTTATTGTATCATTTGAGTTACTTAAAGTGTAAGCTGTGTCTTAAAGTATGTGTGTAAACATGTATGATGTGTAGTTCTTTTCGAACGTCCTCCTGTTAATTCCTGTGGAATATTCTTGGCAACACTGTGCTTTGCAAAATGAAGCTTCTGTGGAATGAATGCGATGAGTGATTTTGTTTTATGTTCTGTACATCCACTGAGATGAAGCATGCGCTGCTTTATACTGAAAGGAAAAAAAAGCAAGTGATTTATTTCTGTTTTCTTTTGTAATAAGTGTAAAAGTTACCCAGAGTTTTTAAAGTGTCATTCTGCAATAAATGCAATAAACTCAAAAATCCTATGGTCTGTATGTATGTCACTGCAGCCTTAGCTTTAGCAGCTATTCGTTTTTGAAATTGCTTGGGGAGATTCCTGGAAAGGAAACTGAAAACTTGAGTATATCACTATGTTTCACAAACATGCAATAAATTATACAGTTAAACATTCAACAATATGTGCAATACTAGTCCAGTCTTTTCAGTCTGGACCAAAATTGAGGTCAGGACTCTGTGCAGGCCAGTCAAGTTCTTCCACACCAACCCTTCTCATACATGTCTTTATGGAGCTTGCTGTGTGCACTGAAACAGTCATGTTGGAACAGGAAGCGGCCATCCCCAAACTGTTCCCACAAAGTTGGGAAATTCTCCAAAATGTCTCAGTATGCTGAAGTATTAATAGTTTCTTTCACTGGAAGTAAGGGACTGAGCCCAACTCCTTAAAAACAACCCAACACCATTATTCCCCTCCACCAAACTCTACACTTGGTGTTCTCCTGGCAATTGCCAAATCCAGGCCAAACCCAGGTTGGATTGCCAGATGAAGAAGTACGATGAAGTATGAAGAAGTACGATTCATCACTCCAGAGAACACATCTCCGCTGTTGGAGTGGCAGCGTGCTTTACACCAATGTATTGCTTTGCATTGCTTGGTGATATAAGGCTTGGATGCAGCTTCACTTCTCTTTTGAGATCCCAACTCTCAGAGAAAGCCCATATTTCATGCCTCGCTAAAACAAAAACATTATGCACCCTCAATGAACATGAAGCAGTCATTTTAAGTAAAATGCAACTGAAATTTGTCAAATCAAAGATTTATTTAATTTAATAATTCATCATAAAGGAAAATGTGAACAGTACAAATCAAATCTATATAAAGTAAACCAGACCAGATTCCACTGAATTTAATATTTTACATTGTAATTATGAAACAAAATTTACATGTAATTAAATAAGATAAACTCAGCATTTTGGGCACTTTACGAGTGTGTGTTTCTGCTGAAAGCAACAATAATTTACTTCTGTTTTCTTTAGTATTAAGTGTAGAAATTACCAAGAGTTTTCAAAATGTCATTCTGCAATAAATGCAATGAACTCAAAAATCCCAAATTGTCTGTGTATATGTCACTGCAGCCATAACTCTTTAGCTGCTATTCATTTTTGAACTCACTAAGGGAGATTCCTGGAAAGG
Organism: Simochromis diagramma; assembly: GCF_900408965.1. Classification (NCBI taxonomy): domain Eukaryota; kingdom Metazoa; phylum Chordata; class Actinopteri; order Cichliformes; family Cichlidae; genus Simochromis; species Simochromis diagramma. The sequence goes on along the minus strand of NW_024387503.1, from coordinate 562,671 downwards.
TGAATGAAATTCAAAACTTGAGTATGTCAGTATGTTTCACATTCAGTCAGCTGACTGCCTCTACTTTCTTTTTCTTACAACCGTTAACCGTCACCAGTCCCACGTCTGCAGGAGCTCCTGGTGCTGGGCTGACAGTTTTTTTTAGAATGAGCAACAGACGGGAGGCATTACTGAGAATCAGTTTATTAAAATCATGACTGTTAGCGCTAACATTTGATACCTGAATGTTACCTGCATGTTACATCTGTACTAATGGAAAAATGCAAATAATCTGCAGAAAAAACACAAGCATTTCATCAGAGATGCAACAAATGATACAATGAAACATTTAACATCCAATGACATATATCCTTAGATCACTGTAATTAGTTCAAATATCAAGGTGGTCTACTGGAATCATGAATGTAATTCTGTTGCAACTTTTCTATTTGGCTTTTTGGGGGTAAGACAACCCATTTACCAGTGAAACCTAGATTCTGATTATACAACAGAGTTTAAATGGGGTCTAACAAACACTTCCCTCTCTTCTGCCATAGATTCTTCATGACGTTAGCAAAGTTTCGAATAATGACATCAGCATAACACATAACCCACGTGCAGAGAAGGGTAGTAACTAATTACATTTACGTAGCTACATTTACTTGAGTAACTTTTTAGAAAAAAATAACTTTTAGGAGTAATTTTACTACACTGTGCTTTTAACTGTTACTTGAGTAATATTCTTACTTGAGAAAAAATTCTGACGACTCTACTCAGTGTGAGTAACTTCAGGGAATGAATGATAAACACGTTTTAACCAAAAATGCATGAGACACAGACACAAACCTACAATCGTACATAAGGTTTGTTGTTTTAATGTTATTCTATCTGCTGAGCCTATTGTGCCATTTGGAGAAGTAAAGTAGCACCATAGGTAATACCTACTCTAAATATTAGTTTAATAATGATTTGGAAAAGTGTTTCTTCTGCTTAGATTTATTATTTTGTAATCATGTTATTTATAGTATTTAGTAGTATTTTTTTTGCTTTTAAAATACCCAAACAGGCACGAAACTACATTTTTGTCTGTCTGATTATCTCATTTTTAAACATTAAATCAGATGCTATGATCAGTTACTCAAGTAGCCTTTTTTACAAAAAACGTTTTTACTCTTCCATCCATCCATCCATCCATCCATCTTCATCCGCTTATCCGAGGTCGGGTCGCGGGGGTAGCAGCCTAAGCAAAGAGGTCCAGACCTCCCTCTCCCCAGCCACCTCCTCCAGCTTGTCCGGGGGAATACCAAGGCGTTCCCAGGCCAGCCGAGAGATATAATCTCTCCAGCGTGTCCTGGGTCTGCCCCGGGGCCTCCTCCCGGTGGGACATGCCTGGAACACCTCGCCCAGGAGGCGCCCAGGTCCATGTCCCTATTGCCAGTCTTGGCAGCCGGGGGTCGGTCCGCCAGGGCCTCCGCTCCTGGCCGCCACCCGGCTCACAATGCACCCGACCCCTATGGCGCCTCCTGCGGGTGGTGGGCCTGCGGGAGGATAAACGTTTTTACTCTTACTTAAGTAATTTCTTGGATGGCTGCTTTTTACTTTTACCTGAGTAAAACTACCATGAAGTAGTGCCACTATTACTTGATTACAATTTTGGCTACTCTACCCCCCTCTGCTCACGTGAGATGAAAGGTCAGAGTTCATACTGCTCTTGTTGAGGTTCCTGTATCCTTAGCTTTTGCTTTTTCTGTGCCTCTTATTGTGAATCATACATTTTTCTTGTAAATCCTCAGTTCTTGTTTTTCTGAGTGTTAGTCTTTATTCATGTGCCTCCTTTGTTCCCCGCTATCTGCTTCTTTCATTTTGAGTTTGCTCTTGGTCCCCCTTTAGGTTTACTTCCTGTTTTATTGTGAAGGTTATGTGGAGATATTATTACCTTTTCACCTGCTTTAGCAGAACGGCATTGAAAGACTGCCGACTCTACAGAACTCCCCGACCAGGCCTTTAACTAGAACAATTCCCGTTTCTGCATTTTGCACCAACTTCCAGCAAGTTTTAGACCAGATTTTAAGATCTTTAGAGCATTCACGTCCTGGGTCTCCAAAAGTCCCATGTTTGAAATACATGAACAACAAAACTCAGCTGGAAGGTGTGTTAGGGTCAACTGAAGGTCTATTACCTTATTATTGTGGAAAATAAAAACCAAAGTGATTTAGTGCTCTTTAAAATGTGTTCAGAATTAGCAAATTGGTGTTGATTTATCCCATAAATCATGACACAACGCTCTCCCTTATAAACACTACCTCTGTAGATCATCAGTATGGGTATCAGTGTTGGTATCAGCAATACTGACCTAGTATTTACTGGTTATCGGCTTGATACCAGCATTTGCACTATCCCACAGCACTAACATGCAAAACTTGTCCAAACCTTTCAGTCTGGACCAAAATTAAAAGGTGATTACAGAGTATGAAACATCAGCTTTCTCTCACTGAAACAACTCTTTTGAATTCCCAGTTGACTTTCTAACTCTCAGTTTTCCCACATTTCAGCAAATCTGATCAGATTTACCCAGCACTAATCACTCTACATGAATCACAACTGCATGACTAGAAAGGCTCATGCCGCATTTTCTACAATATTTCAGCAGTAAACAGCAATAAAAAAAAAAGTTTAAAAAAACCCAAACTAGCTTTTTCATTGGAAGCCTCTTCATGTGGGTTTTCCTGAATTCCCCAATCTAGCAGCTAGATCACAGAGATCAAACGTGAATCAAGTTGTAGCAAAGTTCGCCACTAGACAACTTTTGTTTGTTCATATTTAGTCATGGGCAGTATCTGCTACTGAATTTGCATCAGGGAAACCCGTGTGGTGTGAAGTGTTGTGTCCTATCTGCAGCCCGGGCCCACTCTTCCTCTTTCTATAAGCGTCACATGTGAGTGGGCGGTGAACTCAGCCCAGAGACGTGCCTGTCAAGCCGAAATGAAAGTTGCAGTATTTACTGTCACGGTCACGGTTTCCACTGAGCGTTGCAGACAGATACTGCCACCTGCCGGCAGCCTTCATAAGTACTAGAACGAGATCTCGACATGTGCTGCTGTAGGCTCACTGAACACTTAAAAAACAGGATTTCTTTCTCTTTGGTGCCCTCGTGTGCCTCCTGGTCTCGAGAACGTGTAATGCTGCAAGAAAGAAGCATAGACTTGATTTGCTGCCCTCTCCACGTCTGTTCCTCATATACACTGCAAAGCTTGCAGACTTATTAGAGTTCAGCGAGGGAGGAAAACTAGTCAGGACATGAAGTGGCAAAAAATATTATTGATCTGCACATAAGCATGGAAGCTTTTATGGCTTCTTCAAAGTTTTTAGAGAAAATGAAAACAAAAATGCTTTAAAAAGTGGTTAAGACTGTGATTAGATCTAATGTTTGTCTTCAAATATTTTACCTACCAGCGTACAAAGACGGCAGCACTACTGACTGTGGATACGTTGTTTTTACCTCCACACACCACACGTTTCACGTCTACGTGTACTACCTTACTGAGAATCCGACATGCTGCAAAGCAGCACTTTAAAAGTCTGGAGATGCCGGGGATTGAACCCGGGGCCTCATACATGCAAAGCATGCGCTCTACCACTGAGCTACATCCCCTGTTGCAAAACGACCGTGAGGCCAGCTGTTGAACGCATCCTGTGTATTAAAGAAATAATCATTAAAGTATACTTAAAGTGTGTTTTACACCAGCAGATATTTAACTTCATGTAATATGCTGTAATCGACTGTAATCTGCCACAGCGCTCTTCTTTTCAACGTCCTGTTTTGTGCCTTGCTCTTTTGAATAGTAACATAAACATATTTTACATATTTTAGTTACAGAACGTGAATCGCTCTCAGTCAGTGGCTGCTGCCTTGTCAGTTTTACCAGTGACAACGAGGGGTCGTAATATTATAAGCACAGTAACAGGCACTTAAATATGAAAATATATTTATAAAGAAAAAATAGTTTTAAGAATAAATTATCGAATAACTGCTTGAAATGACTCGACGGTGACATCTGTTAGTAAGATGAGGCAGTGCAACGAGTGTGAGTGTTACGGGGCTCCACGGCAGTCAGAACACTTTAGGTTTGTCATGCTCTACCGTAATTGGCTAAGACATTTAAACGATTTAAAAAGCAGTACGGCCTCCATTCCCAATCAAAGTATATATATCATTTAAAATGGCATTTCCTTTTTTTGTATTTGTCAAAATTGTCCACATATATTTTTGATAACATGTCCATGTTTTGTTTGTTTTGTTTTTAACTTAAGCAGTAATGTTACTTGTTTCCGTTAATGCTGACAACATTTAGCCTCTAGTGGCTCTAAATGGCTTTTATGATGCGTTCCTGAATAAGTCAGGAGTTCCCAGTCAGAATTTGATTCTGGAATGTCCCTTCAACTCAGATTTCCCACTCAGAAAGTTGTCAGCAACCCCCAGCAATAGTAAACAATAATAAAACTGTAAAATTTTAACCTATACTGCCACTGTTGTGTATTTGGGACTCACTAAACAAGCCGTACACAGAGGACTGACCAGGCTCTCTCCATGAATGTGCTGCATAGAGAAAGATAAGAAAGACAGGAGAGGAAGAAGAGAGGTTAGATTTAAGGTAAGGATGTTCAGTGGGATTTGATCAAAGGAAAGTGGGGGATGCTTTGTTGTTGAAATGTTGCCTGAAGATCCTCTGCAGGTTAGTGCAGGATAAACAGGTTAGTTTACTGTACTGTGATGGATTTAAAGTAAAGCACTGTGTTGAACTGGTGCACAGCAGCTGTGGTGTTCATGGTCATGGTTCATGTGATTCCAACTTGTCCATCAAGCGATGGTGGTATAGTGGTAAGCATAGCTGCCTTCCAAGCAGTTGACCCGGGTTCGATTCCCGGCCATCGCAGTTTCCTTTTTCCAAAGAATAATAATGGAAGAAAGGCAATTTATATCAGAGATAAGACAATATAATATATAGTGTGGAGTAAGTGGCTGTTACTTAGATCTCATGTACTACAGTTCTCATGTTATGTTTCTTTTGCTTACATATGCACTCAAAGTTACCCTTTACAAACAACTCCCTTTCTGTAGGCAAAACTAAACACTCTGCAAATTGACTGTTGAAAGAGTGGACTACAGCTTTGGAAGCAGGTATTTTCAGATTATAATAATATTAATAGTGGATTAAATGTTTGGAAAAGGGGGCTCAGTTGTCATCACAATGAAGAGAAAGAGACACGTATTAACTGATGCACTCTTTTCCTTCTCCTACCTTCTTTTAAACTCTCCTCTCTGCCCAGATGTAGTCGCACATGGAGGCCACACTGCTGAGTCAGCAGGCAAGTTTTAGATGTATTCAAAGCGGTGCCTGTATAGTGGCGAGCATAGCTGCCTTCCCAGTGTGTGATGTGGGTTTGTTTCCCAGCCAAGGAGAGAGCTTTGGAGAGAACACACCAAAATCATTAAGGGGATGTGTGGTAAGATGCACAATCTAGTGGATTTTAATAAAACTAGTTTTCATCTTTTCTTTTCTTGATGTAAACATCACTCAACACTTCACTTCTCTTCTCTTGCCTCGTTGGCTACTTTGCTCCTCCTATTTTCCAGTCTCCTCCTGTCTCAGCTGTTTAAAGACCTGGCTGAAACGCTGGCTGAAGAAAACCCTGATTCCAGACGTGCACTAGGCGATGGTGGTATAGTGGTAAGCATAGCTGCCTTCCAAGCAGTTGACCCGGGTTCGATTCCCGGCCATCGCAGCTCTCTTTTTTCAATTCACTTCAATTTTATTTATATAGCGCCAAATCACAACAAAAGTCGCCTCAAGGCGCTTCATAGATACAGAGAAAAACCCAACAATCATATGACCCCCTATGAGCAAGCACTTTGGCGACAGTGGGAAGGAAAAACTCCCTTTTAACAGGAAGAAACCTCCGGCAGAACCAGGCTCAGGGAGGGGCGGCCATCTGCTGCGACCGGTTGGGGTGAGAGAAGGAAGACAGGATAAAGACATGCTGTGGAAGAGAGACAGAGGTTAATAACAGATATAATTCAATGCAGAGAGGTCTATTAATACATAGTGAGTGAGAAAGGTGACTGGAAAGGAAAAACTCAATGCATCATGGGAATCCCCCGGCAGCCTACGTCTATTGCAGCATAACTAAGGGAGGATTCAGGGTCACCTGGTCCAGCCCTAACTATATGCTTAAGCAAAAAGGAAAGTTTTAAACCTAATCTTAAAAGTAGAGATAGTGTCTGTCTCCCGAATCCAAACTGGAAGCTGGTTCCACAGAAGAGGGGCCTGAAAACTGAAGGCTCTGCCTCTCATTCTACTTTTAAATACTCTAGGAACAACAAGTAGGCCTGCAGAGCGAGAGCGAAGTGCTCTAATAGGGTGATATGATACTACAAGGTCACTAAGATAAGATGGGGCCTGATTATTTAAGACCTTGTATGTGAGGAGCAGGATTTTGAATTCAATTCTGGATTTAACAGGAAGCCAATGAAGGGAAGCCAATACAGGAGAAATCTGCTCTCTCTTTCTAGTCCCTGTCAGGACTCTTGCTGCAGCATTTTGGATTAGCTGAAGGCTTTTCAGTGAGTTGTTTGGACATCCTGATAATATGAATTACAGTCGTCCAGCCTGGAAGTAATAAATGCATGAACTAGTTTTTCAGCGTCACTCTGAGACAGGATATTTCTAACTTTAGAGATGTTGCGCAAATGGAAGAAAGCAGTCTTACATATTTGTTTAATATGTGCGTTGAAGGACATGTCCTGGTCAAAAATGACTCCAAGGTTCCTCACAGCGTTACTGGAGGCCAAGGTAATGCCATCCAGAGTAAGAATCTGGTTCACACCTTGGTTCATGTAACAACTCAAGACCATCTCCAAAGGGCAAAGCGCCCCACTAGGAATTAAATACCTGGAACGTCCACAGACATCACAAGCAAAGTATAAAGACAGCATAATCAGTGTACTGTCAGTGTGGAGAACAGAAATCAGTCAAGACATATTTTTACTTTTTACTTTGAGTACATTTCAGAGGTGGTACATTTTCACTTTTACTTGAGTAAAGAAGTTCAATAGATACAATAGATTCAACTTTTAGCAGAGTGTTTTTAACACAGGTTACTGTACTTCTCCTAAGTAAAGAAAGACTACTTTTTCCACCTAGGCAGCTACTTTGGTGAGTGAGCACTTCAGGATTAGTAGGATGTGAGAGAAGATTTTGGTTTCTAACTGAAGCAAGCATCACTCAACACTTCACTTCTCTTCTCTTGCTTTGTTCCTCCTTTTTTCCACTCCCCTCCTCTCTCAGCTGTGTAAAGCCCCGGCTGAAATGCTGCCTGAACAGAAGCCTGATTCCAGATGTGCATCAGGCGATGGTGGTATAGTGGTAAGCATAGCTGCCTTCCAAGCAGTTGACCCGGGTTCGATTCCCGGCCATCGCAGCTCTCTTTTTCCAAAGAACAATAATGGAAGAAAGTCATTTTATATCAAAGATAAGACAATATGTGTAATAAGGGGATATTCCTTAAATCTAATTTCATAATCTTCTCCCATCATTACATCAGACCTTTATTACTTCAGAAATGCTTTTATTCTGATCACTCAAGCATGCTTATATGTCCCAGCCCCTCAAACAAGTTAAAGCTATGGCAGTCTGAATGTAACTCACCTGTATGAAGCTTTAGAGCTGCATATATATAATGCCAGAGAGAGCAGAACAGTTACTCTTATGCAAAACATTAAGTCACATGTCAGTCTGCAGGGGTCACAATCTACGAAAAGTGGTCCAAGGAAGGAACAGTGGTGAACCAGCAACAGGGTCATGGGTGGACAAAGCTTACTGATGCTCATGGGGACCCAAGGCTGGCCTCTGTGCTGTGATCCAACAAACAAGCTGCTAAAGGTCAAATTGCAGAAAAGTGTCATGGCAATTCTGATAGAAAAGAGTCAGAATACACAGTGCATCACAGTTTGTTAGTATGGGGCTGCATAGCTGCACAGCAGTCAGGGTTCCCATGGTGACTCATGTCCACCAACAGTAGCGCCAAAAATGGGCACGTGAATATGAGGACTGGACCACAGAGAAATGATGGACCAGGTGGCCTGGTCTAAAGAATCACTTTCTTTTTTACATCAACCTGGATGGTTGCACTGCTTACCTGGGGAACCCCTGGCACCAAGATGCACTAAAGGAGGCCAGCCATCAGGAGGCCAGCCTTGGGTCCTGTCAACCATATGGATTTTACTTTGACACCTACCAAACCATTGTTGCAGAGCACATACACCTTGCCATGGACACAGTATTCCCTGATGGCTGTGGTTTGAGGAGCACCACAATGAGTTTGAGGTGTTGACTCAGCCTCCAAATTCTCCACAGTTGAAATCCAATTGAGCATCTGTGGGATGTGCTGGACAAACAAGTCTGATCCACATAGGTCAGTGATCCCATCTCTCTTATTTGTTGTGCATCTTAAACTGCAGAAATGATGTGGCAGCTTATATGTTGGGTTCCTTTGACCCATGAACATAAGGAGAGTATCTAATGCAATACAATAAAAGATGAGAGGAAAACAGCAAGTGACATGATTACATTTCTCATTTGAGGCATAAGAAATGCATTGTGTTAGCTCTCATAACAGGAAGAAACTCTGAATCCATCACCAGCACACTGCTGTCATGAGAAAACTTGAGCACTTTATCAGCAGATCCCTTTGAGAAAGGATAGCCTCGACTGTATTCAGCAGATCTCAGGGACACATGGATGATCCATGTGTCCCTGAGATCTGCTAAATAATTTAACATTTCAGAATTCTGCTCCCTTGTAAATAGGAATTTTAGTGTCATGATTTCAAATAGTAAATAAATACTTTACACCTACTATGTACTGACACAACAACCTGAAATATGATTTAAAGAACAGGATGTGCCATTAAGGCTATACAGAAGAAAGCTAGCCTAGACCTTCTAAACAGATGACACACACAAACATATAGCCCAAATTTACAAATGAGTATGTTTATATTTCAATATATACACATACATTGGTTAGTCACTGGTGTTCATTTAATGTTTCAGCAGTGCCCTAATGCCCTTGCTGTTTTCTGATGTTCTCCTTCAAAGAAGAATAATTTCACTAAAAGACTCCTTCTCCTCAGGGCTGTGGACAATAAATGTTTTTAGGTATGTGGGAATCTACACAAAATGAATCCAGCTGGAATGATTTGCAGCTCTACCTAATCTTGTGGCTGCCATTCAGGAAAATACCTGATGTAAGCATAATACTGTGCAGCACCATTCAAGATATTTAGCACAGTAGCACAGGGAAAGTTCTGAATGTAGCTTTTTTGCAACAGACATGGCCGCCACCATAACGTAGTTTATGTAGATAAAGATCGGACAAAAACAGAGTCACGTTGTCGGCAGGATTCGAACCTGCGCGGGGAGACCCCAATGGATTTCTAGTCCATCGCCTTAACCACTCGGCCACGACAACTTATACTACGTCACCGTCGTGCATCGCTTGTTACCTCAGCCGAGCATTAGTTGCTAAGCCTCCGTATATCCTCTGTATATTTGATTGAACGTCTAATACTTTTTTAGATAAACATCATAAACAAACATATAATGAAATGATAATGGAAGATTAACTCCAGAGTTACTAACAAAAGTCTATATTTGTTTTCTTTTTCCTCCAAAGGTAAAACCTGATGGTTGCGGGGTTTTAACATTTTGTTAAAAGTATTTTTAATGTTTAGATTTATTTGACAACATTGTGGACTATGTATGTAGATAAATACGAAATAAAGAAAGCGCAGATTCCTTTGACTTCCAATACCACAAGATGGCAGTAATTCACATTTCTTAAAAGGTTCCTTTGAAGTACACACAGAACGTCAGATCAAGTATTTACACGTCTTCCAGAAATGTAAACCGGAGAGCTTTACAGTGTGAACATCTCTCTCATAAATACTACACATCAAGTCTACAGTCACTGTCCAAAAGTGTGTCAGTTAACTCTGAGATCACTTACCTGTTAGTTCTTTAAACGGATGTTTCAAGTTGTCCAGGAAGAACTTGCAGAATTTGTATAGTCCAGTGTCACATATAGAAGTTCAAAGGCTTCACAACCTTGATTTTGGTATCTAAACTGTCATTATATAATGCTGATTATTTTACACAGGTTGCGCTTCTTCTTACGTGTTGCTTTTGTCTATGTTGCCTGTTTTAATAAGTACACTGAGAACAATCCCAGTTCCTTGCATGTGTACACAGACAGGATTCTGGTTTTCATTCTGTTCTTATGTGTTTATACAACACTCTGCATTTAATCATTACTTTTTATTCATTTCTGGCTGTCTTCCACAGGGTGTCGTTTGTTCTGTCCTCGTGCCCTCACTCGCAACTGAATTCCACATTAGATAAGAGTAAGACCTTGAGATATGTAGAGTAGATGGTAAAGTGATTAATAATAATGCTGGCTGGCTGCTCAGAGCTGAGATTGGCAGTGTCAGATTTGAGTCCTAGTCCTGGATATCGGTGTTGAGTAAATGTCATAGGATTACGAGATGAGAGGGCATATGTGGGCTGTTTAAGTTGGGGATAGATTGCAAAAATGTATCCCCAACTTAAACCTCAGTAAAAGGTTTCAGAACAGAGATGTGTGAGCCTGCAGGTAAAGCTGAGCTCGGATTGCTGTTTCACATGGTTCAGTAATTACCACAATTTAGCAAGAATTCTGCCCAATAATTTTAATTTATGATCCACTTTTAGGAACTCGAAACACTGAGGTGGAAATGATCTTACCCTCTAATAGTGCAATCAAGCTTCATTCAGTCTCCAATAGGTGTAGAATGATAGCCTCCACCCTTCTAACTACACTGACATTTGTGGGGATGTTATTCCAGATGTAAATACAGCGCCTGGGAGGGTTGCGAAAATTAGCCATGGCGAGATGTGAGGATACACCATTTTCCTCCAAACCACGTGGACAGCAAACAGCTGGCTGCAAGCTCTGTTTTTACCGGGGGGAGCGGTGATGTGGAGGCTACCACAGGAAATCTGTATTCTTGTTGACAAAAGGATGATAGTTTTTATCCAGCTTTAATGAGCTAAGTGTCTCTTTGGTTTTTACACAATATGTGTCTGTCTGCACAGCGTTTCAGCTCCAGTGTGCGTCACTTGACCAAAAAGATCCAGCTGTTGTTAAACCGCTGCGGTCTATCCACAGAGGAATTTTACTGAATGTTTCCAGCGTCTCAGTAAGAAAGCTCAAAGATCCACTGCTCTAACTAACATCCTCCTCCTCCTCTACACCCTCTGTCTCTCCATTGTGACCAAAAATCAGAGAAAAAAAAGTAAGCATTGCAACACTAAGACTGTCGCTGTGGCAAGCAGTATTTTTTTATTTGCCGGACTGAAAGAGTAGAAAATCAAGGGTGAGAGGAACATCTGGCACAGATCAAGCGAAGAAACTGAAGAAAGGCTCTGTGTGAATTTTCTGGAATGAAAACTTCCAGAACAGCCTCACTTGAAATGACATTGCAAAATTATTTGAGAGTTTTGGGAGCACACAGTGAAAAACATGACTTCACTTTGGGGAAGGTACGCCCAGATGAGCATCATGAATGCTTGGCCAGCTGAGAGACTTTGTGCTTTGTACCATCACCAGCTGCTGCATTCATAAGTCCTGCATAACAGGCCATTATTTAGTAGGAAGCCTCCTTTTGCATCTGACCAATTATGTAAATTACCAAAGTATATACTGTATGGCAGTGGAAAGGAAAACTGCTTTTAATTATTCAGCCTGGATAACAGTTGGCCATAAACATTACAAGGCCTAACCATCAATTATGGATGAAGGTTAGAGACCTGAGTGGCACCAGAGCTGCTTTGAGGAGACGGAGTGCTGAAGGTTTATCCTGTCAAAACAACAGATAAACCTGTTATATATACACATGTAAAGGCCCATGTATTATGTTGAAAAGATATCAGCCTAAGTTTAACTGGGCTGAGTTTTACTTTTGTCGTTATACAGATATATACCATGATGGTGCAGCGATTCAGTGTAACCTTTGAAGTGAGGAAGATTTGTCTATTCCTGTGACAGAGGTGGCAAAAAGGACCCAAACACAGGACTCACAGACAAAAACAAAGTAAATGAAAACTAACATGTAATTAGGGTTGAAAATGAATGAATAAAAGTTGCAAAATCCACAGTGGCACATACAATATACTGCCAAAAGTATTGACTCATCCATCCGAATCTTTGAATTCAGGTGTTCCAGTCACTTCTGTGGCCACAGGTGTATAAAGCAAACAAGTCCAGACAAAGCTGATGAGTGTTCAGTGAGTCGATCTGGTCATGGGGCAATGCACAGGAGCATTTCTGTGGGTCAGCCTGAGCCAGGGAGCACTGAAGACCAGTTCAGAAGTTTGACCCAGAGGATGAGCTAGGTTGAAAAACCCTTCAGGCAGCAACCCACAGGCTGAGCATAGCAAACAGACCTCTCTGGAGGGAAAAGACCTCTGGGGCTGGCCCTGTTTCCAGGCAGCATCATTTCTGTCAGGCCAGGCAACTGCAAGGTTTGGTACTGAGTTACTGCTGCTCAGACGAGGCTTCGGTGCTGGACTGCCACAGCGACAAAGAGGAAAGTGGAATTTGCACAAAAGATAATAGAGCAGGGATGTAAAACTAATTTTACATCGTGGGCCACATGTGGGGCAGACTCCAATTTCTGTCAGGGTAAAGTTTAAATACACATTTAATCTCTGCAAAATTTTAATATAAGACAAAGAATTGCAACATCAATAGTATGTCTCAGTTTTTCTGCATGATAAAGAAATGGTAGTGTAGTAAATGAAAGAAAGCTGTCAGCACAGCTGACTGGGCTTAACTTGTATGTAAATGTGCAAAATGACAGAAATCTATCATTAGATTACTTTTTGATTGTTGTGGATGACCACAGGGGAGCGCTGTATCTATAGGAAAAGTTGGAAAACGTGAAAATACAGCTAAAAGTCCACAATTTATGTCTCCCTTACATTTTCCAAAGCCATCCAGTGGGCTGGACTGGAGTCTTTGCAGGGCTGATTATGGCTCCAGGCCTTTTGTTGCTACCTGAATATAAAAATAAATAGGAAGCAACAAACAGGATGCAAATACTAGAGACCACTGGGGAAGAGAAATAAATACAAACCAGTACTCCAAATGTGAACAGAATCAAGAGAAGAAAAGGATCCAAAGCTAAAGGCTAAAAATCCAAACGACTAAACTGAGAATACAAAACTCAAAACCCTGAGTCCAAGACACAGGACCATGACAACTCCTCAGTTATTGTTAATGAATAAGCTTCGAGGTAAAAGGTTAAAGAATTCATCCAGGCCTGCTGCGCGGCTACTGAATTCATTCAAATGAATTCATCTTGACAGTGTCCACATTTTTGCACGTACAGTATGTCCAGTGTGCACAGTAAGCTACTGTTGATGCGTATCATGTGTTCGTGTGGGCTGAACGCACTGGAAACTGAGCTCGACTGACCACAAGCAAATCCTTCAAGTTGTTGCCATGTGGTGATTAAACCTGGTCTTCTTTTCCACATAACTGGCCGATTACAGTCATCAGCAGGTTCATCACATGTCCTGAGTCTGCCTGCTGCACTCCAGAAGTCCTGTTCCTCTGAATCTACGAGGGTCGTGCGTATGAAACTGAAAATGCTGACTTTAGAAAAGAACTTTTATGGGGACATGAAGATCAGAGCAGGCAAAGAATTTATCTGAAAGCTTTCTAGCTGGCCTGCAGAGGACTGAAATGTTGTCTGTGCTGACCACAAAGTTAGTTTAATTAAGTTGCCATGACAACTGCAACCTCCCCCAGTATCCTCTTTGCCCAGGGAAGAGAGAAACCACAAGTTTGTAATCTTTCCCCCAAAGCCAAACCTTTCATTTACTTAAAATAATTTGTGTTCCCATTCCAGCCAGCTCACATTCCCAGGGTGTCAAATACTGCTGTTCTGGCTGTATCTCTGCTGTTTCTGAGGCATGTATTTGTATCTACATGTATCTGTTTTGACATCTGTGCCATAACTCACCAGATTATGGCACTCCAATCTAATGACTTGGCTTCTCGTGTAAACGCGCTGGGTAGCTTTACGCATCATTTTTTCACATCAAGGAAAAATTTTCCATTTGTTGAACAAGGACAACTGTGACACACGACAGCACGTCGGCATTAGAAATTCCAATTGTACAGAAGATAAACGATAAACTTCTTGAAAACCAAATGCCAAGCAAAGCCTGCCTTGTGTTACAGTTGATGGAGATAAATATTCAGTCCAGGAACAACAGTCATCTGCATCCTTCAACATCAAAAGAGCCACTTTAGTTCCTCCTACCAAACAACGGGAGAAAAAGAGAAGCACACGCAGGTGACAGGGGACATATAGCATGTATTACCCTAGTTCTAACCCATGGCAGGTTGCTGACCACTGAACTAGGACAATGCGTAAAAGCAATACCTGGAATCAAGTTACAATAAGATTTTCAGAGTTCGAGAGTGGCTGTAGCTCAGAAGGTAGAGTATGTTGTCTGCTAATCAGAAGCATGTTGGTTTGAGGCCTGGCTGCTCCAGTCTGCATACATAAGTTGCTCTCTGATGCATCCACCTGTGTGTAAATGTTAGATAGAAACCACTAAGGCATTGCAAAATGAGGTAAGCTAAGTAAAGTGCTTTTCTACTCAGAGTAGAAAAGCAGTAAAAAGAACACATAAAGCTACCAACAACTCAACAATCTGGTCTCCTTTCAAAAAAAATTGGAGACAATAACTCTATGAATTACGGCTTCAGCAGCTTCCAGCATCAGGCAGATTTTACACTTAAGTTAAAAACCTTTCCACTTGTGCAGACGTTTATTTGCCTCTATTTGCATGTCCCAGTGTGCATCAATTCATGATTCACATTTGGTTTGAAAAAAAAAAAAAAACACTTCCAAAGAACACTTGGCTGTCTGATAGCTGTGATACACATGCAAAATAAGTACTCTGGTATATTTACATTGACTATAAATAGGTTGTGATCAGTTGCACCACTCAAAGTCTACTACAAGTCTATGAAAATGTTTCTAAAGTACTTAGCCACATTTAGACTTATTATTCTTACAGTGTGGACACTGCTGTGTGTCATGACCAGAGAAGCTTTGTTATAAATGTATGGCAGCAGTGGGGTTGAGAAGAGGAGAGGATGGATGTACTGAGAGGTGGGAAGGAGTGAGGTAGTACTACTAAATCAACATAATCACGCTGACAACAGGGGCGGATGAGTTGGATGACTGCAGTTGTAGAGACCACCCTGGATCTGGCAACAGACAGAGTCAGTGACCGAGAGGCCGGGCTACTGCTGTGTCGCTGACAGAATCTGACAGTGACCGAGCAGCTGTGGTGCCACAGAGGTTGGGTTTCTGTTGAGACAAACACTCACGCGCATAGAAGCCGGGGAGACATAAACTAGGTCACACAAACAGGCAAAATAAGACACAAACAAAGGCACAAAATAGCTCCAGGCAAATAGATTAGTGCAACTATACACTATGTCTATGACTCTTTCATTTATACGAAAAAACACAAGAGCCAATCGGGGCTTGGGAAGCAGCAGATGATATTTCACTGTAAGGAGGTAACTGAGATTTATGTTTCCCCACAAGGTGTCACAAGTACAGACATGGTACTTCTTAATTCTCAGTTAGATACAGGCTAAACAGTCTACATTACCTTCCACCTTTAGTAGCATGTTCCCAAACATTTGGTCTGTTAGTTTGTCTCATTCAGGAATAATGCAGCACTTGTACAGTTTAATCAGTTATGCCAGATTTGTAACTGTTTATTTTGGGTACAATGCTTTACACTTGTGCCATATTTGACTATTTCAGACATCACAAGCTCTAAAAAGTATTTTATAAACACATTACGAACTCAGGATTTTTAATAATTATTTTAACTTGAGGAGAGGTGTAGATTGAAGTGATGATATGTTGCCTGGGGTTTAAAATTACACAGAAACATTTAAAGCATTTTGGAATTTTCAGTGAAGTAATCATGAAGAAGGAAATCAGTCATGAAACCAAAAGCATTTTTGTGCCAGGCTGCTGACATGTCTATTACCTCCGCCAAGGAGGTTGTGTTTTTGCTAGCATTTGTGTGCAGGCGTGTTATTCTTTCTGTCTGTAAACACAATAAAGTTATGAATAAATTCTGATAAAATTTTGTGGGGGTGTAGAGTCGGGGTCACGTTAACAATTTTGCCTTATATACACCAAGGTCCTCAAAAACTGAAAAGAAAAGCCTGATAACTTGGGAACTCTGAAACTCTAAAAGTGTTGGTGTGTATTGTCAACATATTTAAAATACTATAAGTATTTAAATATCATGTCACACTTGACCTCTGACCTTTCCTTCAGGGTCTAGATTGGAGGTCAAAGTACTAATAATGCTAGAAAGAGCTATTTAAAATTCAGTTCAATTCAATTTTATTTATATAGCGCCAAATCACAACAACAGTCGCCTCAAAGCGCTTTATGACAATAATAAAATGACAATAAGTTTTCACACTGACAAGAACATGCTGGCCTTGGATACTTTTCTCATTTGTATGAGTTTATGTGCGTTACAGTAATACTTCAAAAACCATACAGTAAAATGTGTTTCTGAATATTTATTTATGAAAAAAAACAAACTTGTGATCAAAAACCTTTTTCATTTATTATTTATTACTAAACATTTAAATGAATTATACTAAACAATGAAATGAATGCTAAACATGTACAGTATCCACATGAATGAAAAAATGAAGTATAATAAAATGGGTTTCAACAAAGCAAACAAAAAAGCCTGCCTCGAGTGGTCATTTGAGGAACTGCACTCATGTTATTAGCTCCATGTTGCGATACTGTATGTTATCTTGTGTTGGAGTTTGCTGCGAATTCCGCAAGACTGATGTTACAGTTTATTTACTAGGAACATTTGATGTTTCTTCTTAATTTCTGGTCATTTTCTGACTTAACACCTGCCTTACCTTTAGGCCCGCAAAAGAGAAAACAAAGCCTCTCATTTCACAGGCTTGGTCTTCACAACCATAGAAATACTGGATTACACACATGCAAACACGTTGTTTTGATAATCAGCTCATGCAGCTGTCTTTCACTTGTGTTTCCTCCCCGTTTTCCTGTTCTCATCTTGTTATCCTCTCCATTCCGTCATGTTTTCTGTTGTCCTCTGTCTCTTGCGTGCAAAGATTTACATCAACACAAGTCTCAGTTGTAAGCAACAGGAAAATTGTTTTCTGTTCCCTCTTTAATCTGCACAGCCCGCTGAGCTGTTGCATTATTTATATGTTTGTCATTATTCTCCCTTTGAGCCCCAGAGGCACACGCTTTTCTCAAATATTGTTCATTTTTCCATGTGACTCTGGCAAGAGAAGAATACCAGGCGTGGTTACACAGATACTGATTGACTGTGGCATGGAGAGTTACAAAGGCTGAAAAGGTTGTGTACAATGTAGCAACGGGACAGCTAATTAATGCCATCCACCCATTTGAATAGATCAGGCTGAGAGTGTATCCAGCTGCTACTCGTTAGTCTCCAAAAATGTACTTTAAAGGTAAAAACAAACACACTTTCTCATAACTTCTGTGCTTATGAAATCGATTGTGCTCTATTTGAGAATAGGCCTAATATAGTAGTTTTAACCGTGTATTGGTTAAACAAGGTCTTCTGCCGCAATCACCTCTCAAAAGTCTGTGATTATCCGTGAACCACGACCTTACTTAAAGTGACTGCACATTATATCATCCGCTCCTTCCAGCCCACATCCCAGCCATCTCACATAGTTTGTTGTTACTTCACAATAATCAGCTGCAGATGTGAAATTCTCATGGCCTGGCCTCATCGCAGGGTTGTAATCTTAGAAAAACACAACTTTAAGAAAAGCCCTATGACATACAGTTTCCTTAATTCGCTAGCACGTAGGACTCACAGTTTTTACACCTGTTTTTCATTTCTACCCACACTAAAGGATGACATATGCACTATGATTCGTCATGCTAACTCTGACGCAATACATCAAAGGGCTAACAATCATGTTTAACATAGTACAGGGTCTGTTATTAGCCAACTAAATAATTGTGAAAATCACAGTACTAGAGCAGCATTCAAAGCTGAATCAGTTTATTATTAATGCACACATGAAAAAACACAGTTATGTATCCATTCTGTTTAAGTCTTGGTCTTCACGTAATGCGTACAAAATGTAATCCAACAAATGCTATCGTATCAAATTCTTTCCTGTTTGAGTGAAATATTCCACACACAATTAGTTCAAATAGGACTATTTTAATGCCACTCAAACTTTTGATCTCACAGATTAACATGAAATGACCGCAACCTCTTTCAAACACGTTATGTGCTGGTGGCATGTATTGTTTTACAATTATGTTGGTACACCACAGAATAAAAGGCAGTCAGTTCACAGCATTGTTGTGGTGGATGCATGAATTCCCTGGTGGTGATGCAACATAATAAAAAACAGTTGTCAGTAAGAGGTGCAGCATGCAAATGCACGACTCACACCTTGGAGAACTGGGTCAAAATCCCTTCTGGGGACGTAATAATTAGGTGGAAGCAGTTTTTACTGTTGGGTTTGTAGAGGTTTGGGAAACAGAACCATTAAAGTGTGGTCATGTGAGTGAACTGATTTCCACAGCGCAGGCATGGAAGTGTGGTCTTTTCATGTATTTCTGAGAAAACAAAACATTTTTAGCAGATACTGCACATACTTATGCAGCTAGCAGCTAGTTAGCCTATAGTACTTTACCCTCTTGGCTGACTGGCCTCTTGATTGCATCACATGCTTTCATAATTTCTGAGCCTAATTTAATAAGGAGAAATGTGCTAAAGGAATAGCTAACAAGGATTGATACATTATTTTTTCACCATCAGCCTGTAACAGTGACAAACTGATTGATTAAAGACTAGGCTACCTAGCCTAAAGATCAAGCAGGTTTAGCTATCCAACAACTTTTTCTGCATATCGAGTCAGAGTCATGTATGGTCTGGAGCCTACCCTGTATATCATAGGCTGAGATGAAGGGCACAGCCTGGACACTGCATCTTTACCAGTCAATCACAGGACTAATTGAGAAAAAGAAAAGTTTTCATGCATAGATTTAGACTTAGACAGATTTAGGCCTTGAGAGAGCCTTCACAGGCACAGGAAGAAGAACATCACACAGAAACACCACAGCCACCTGGATTCAAACCCAAGACCTTGATATGAGGCATTAGTGCTAACCACCACTCTGCCATGCTGCCCAAAGTTAAACACTTTGCCTTAATCTGTCAAAGACGCATGACTCTTTCTTCAGCCGGCTGGTTGCTATCTCCTTTTCCCCCAAGGCTATGCTAATATAGCCCTGTGATATCTCCAGCTTCACATTAAAAGCACAGATACTATATAAGAAAGTTTGTGAGCTCCTATTAAAATCTCTACAGGAAAGTCATTTAAAGACTAAAAGTTAAAGGCCCAGAAAATCAAAATGATAGATGTTAAAAATATTTAGTAAAAGTTACTTTGGTGTAAGGGCCTCTTGCTTACACCAAAGTAGCGAATGCTCTCTCAGTCAGATTAATACCCGATCAACTGAACCATCTCTTTCAATATATATGTTAAACAGTTATGAAAACATGTTGGGAAATAAAGCATTTATGTTATAGTATTGGGTCAGTTTGATGCACTTTTATGTTTCAGTGCCACATTATTTACCTAATTTTCCATTAAAACAATTCTGAAAGTGACAAGTTGAATTGGATTTTTTTTTTCCTGCACCATCACCTCGAACCAGTACTGTTACCAAAGGCCATTGAAAGCATGCAGATGTAATTTGTAGGGCTTAATAAGTGGAACAAATTTATGGGGTCAGTCTGGAATTAAATCCTAACAGCCAGTGACTTACAATAGGTCACTTCCACCCCCTGCCTTTATCCTCCAGTCAGTGATATAAAGTGGGTACATTCAGAACCTTCATGGAAACAGTTAAGGAATCTAACAACATCCGCATGTATTCCAAAACTGTAAGTATTTTTCATGCTTAAATAATGTCAGATATGCAGGTTATTGGCTTTGATTTGATTAATGAGATTAGATTAGAGCTTTATGTTAAACTCTCTTTCTGTCCCAATTATTCTGCATAGTTCAGAGAACATAGTGAGTTCTCTAATCACTATAATCACTGTTTACAAGATCTGGGTCAACATCATGATAGGGTCATGACATTGTAAGGTCATAGTTTTAAAGCAAGTTCTCATGGAATTGCTAAACACATAAAATATCTTTATGAATAAATTATAAATTCACACAAATTTAAACAGTATGCCATACACAACTTTACACTGCTGACCAAAATATTAATAATAATAATAATAATAATAATAATAATAATCTCTCTTCATCACAGGGCCAGAGATTGTTAGTTTTGTTGCTGTTGTACATTTGAAGGTCTAAACTCCAAAAATGGAAATGGTTTGCTGACAGCATTTTGGCTGGAGTCCGTTTAACAAGCGCATCATTTATGTGAGAACTTATCGTCATATTAGCAACCAAGCTATCAAGCTAGCTGCAACCTAGATGGCCGTGTGTTAGCTTATCTGTATGTTATAAATATATAAATAAGTACATCACTTGAATAAATTGTGTGAACCAGTTAGAATGTAAACTTGCTATAATGTTAGAGCCAGGTTACTTGCTAGTGGGCTAGCCATTGGGAGCTAAAAGTCCATCCATTAAAAAAAAAGACTTCCATTTTCACCATAGGAATTTCATATATAGGAAGATTTATAGTACTGCTAAAGTCTTAAGGCACATAGATGTAATGATTTTTTTGGTATATGAACCAATTAAGCTCAATAAGAACTTTTGCCACTGATTTTGTGACTTGCAGAGCTTCCAAAGCAATGTGGTGCCTTTTGCAAGCTCAGGGCAAACAAGTTACATACAAAACCTTTTGCTTATTTTTATGTTTTAAAATACAATAAACATCTTAACCGTGGCAGATTCAAACCTTTTGATGATTTTTTAGGCACATATCAAAGTTAGGCTAAGTTCAGCTTGCTCAGTGTGTTTGTTCAGAGTTACACTATACTGCATACAGGCTGTGGCTGAGAGCTTGATATATTATTGCTGCGCAAAACTAAACTGTGAAAATGTGTTGTTCTTCTTCTAAAACATAAAGAAGGTCAACTGGAAGACAAAGTTCTGAGCTACACAATGTGGTGTGCAAACAAAGCTCCACTAAAGTCCAAGATGACACTCATTAGAGTACATCATTGGCCTTGAATAACATCTCATTTAGCCAACTTAGGCATCCACTATAATTTAAATGCAGAATATAGATTGCACTGGGTGAATTTGTTTAGCTTGAAAAAGGCAAAATGTTGTACCTAATGGTGGGATTTCTTCTCTCGTTAGGCCATTGCCTGCTCTCATGCCGATGGAGGTCCATCATCAGGCATACTGATGATGAAGAAAGTTTTCTTGAAATCTATTCCTTATACAATTTCTCTGTGATAACCATTATGAGTCCTAAATGCTGCATTTTTCTCCACAATAGGCACAAAAGCTTCTGCTCTCAATCGATATTGTCGGTGGAAATTAAAAGCAATAAAGGGTTAAGGCCTTTGAAAAAACATGGCTATAAGGTAAACAACACTGAGTCTAGTCCATCCAAAGATACAACAAAAGGGAATAAAAGAGGTCTTGTTAGTGTTTCTGAAGCTGCCAGAGTACATTGCTACTTTGACCTCATTACTGGGGGCTTACTAGTCACGGGGTTGATGAGGGGCAGAGCGGCACAGTTAAATGCCCAAGAATGCATACTCATTTACAATGCAGCAATGAGACAGACCCACGCAAACCCAGCTCGACCATTGCTCTGAAACCTCCCAAACATGACTATATACAGCAAGGGCCTGAAACATTACTGAATAACATGCAAGGCTATGAACATAAGAGCAAATACAGTCTTTGTATTTCAGGTGACTTGTTCAGATAAACTTTCAAACTATAAAGTGGCTGTTTAACTCATCACAGAGTTTTTACTGGTGGAAAAATGCACAGTGTTGGTGCATTAAGTCTGTAACCACATGTTATCATCAACATGATGGGAAAGACATCTCCTAACTGTGTCTCTGGAGTCACATTTGAAAACCTCGCATTACTCTACTCTTTGAAGCCTTCCCAGTTTGGTTGGATGTCCTGACATACATTCCAAAAGCCCAGTCTTATCATTTTTTCCATCGTAGCCCATGGTGGGCCTTTTTGAATTGGACTTATGCTTTCTGGTATTACATTAGGTGCAAAACTGTTCTTGTGTTTTTGCTTTTTTCACTTCTTTGAACCAATGGTCTGGAGGGCTTCAACCATGCACCCAAGCCTGCTTTAAACCATGAAGATGCAGAAGCCTGCTAGTGGAACCCTGCCTCTGCCCAAAAACCAAGAAAATACCCTGTTGTTCAAAAAAATCAATTTTTTCCTTAAATCCAAAAATAAAAGTGTTGCATCTTGTTCAGTGGTGCTTGTGTTTCAGCCTTCCTTACTTCGGCCATGTCCCTGGGTACTGAGCATCTTTGCTTCTGGAAGCTATTAGCTACTTCAAAAGACTGTTACAATTTTTGAGCTATCTGTGTCCATTATGTCCCCTTTTTGACCCATTTTGCCTGAAGTAAAGAAGCTGCCTAATAACAGTGCACACTTTGATATAAGATGTTCAGCATTCTGGGCCACATTACACAAATAAATATCACCGGAGAATGTTTAAATCCAACAAGTATTGCGGTTTATGTAGCTTGGAGTGAAAAAATATGCATAGAAATAAAGACGAGGTCAAAATACTCACTTAATAATTTTGCACAAAGTGTATATGCCATAAAAGCATTATGGCCCTGCCTTGCCTACTGTAATAACACAGAAATAGGTTATAGCCTCCATTAGCAACTTGGAGTTAGCGAGAATAGCCTTGAGGTACCTGCAGCATCAGAGACAGTTTAAGCCACCTGCAACAGATCAGATGTTTCTGTACAAGTGCAGTTATACAGCGTTTTTTTTTTTAAGATATTGCATCTAAGCAAATTTTTGTACCATTTCCTGACATTGCATTTCCCGGGAAATGGTCACAGTTGTATTTTCAGAGGATTAAATTTTCCAGGATTAATCCATATTGTGTCCAACTTGAAAAGCTCTGAAAGTTTCCTGTGAATTTGTGAACTTCTTAAGCATATCAATCTTTTCGACTGAAGGTATTTCCCTCAGTGACACTCTCAGGAAAGATGTATTTTTTAACTCCGTTGCTTGTAACACTCTAAGAATGGACAGAAAAAGATCATTGCTCTCTGCATCCGTTCATCCAACGCATGACAAATTTCAGGATGTAAAGAAATGACAGCCTGCAGGGACCACTAGAGGTGCTTTTGACTTTTAATTTTACTTAAGTTTACTTAAGTAACATCATGTCCGTTTGGTTTGTCTGATCTTTACAAAATCATAGAAAACTTCTTTGGTGGTAATTTTTTTTAAATCATAAATTGTTTCTTAATTCTTTTGCTTTGACAAGATTTTGACAAGATGTACAAGATGATGATGTTTTTCAGATGGCTTCTACTCAGCATGTCTCTGTTTTATGTAAAGGCTGAGAACATCGAGGTTACTCAGGCTGTTCAACAGATGTCAGAATCATGTGTGCAACATGACAGCCTCAAAGGTCAGCTGGAGCCACATGTGGATCTTGTGGAGTGAGTGCCAAATGGAATTGCCATCAAACCAGTCCTGAAGTGCTGGAGAACCTGGTTTTGCTTATAGACCATAACACTCTGTATTTCTGTCAGACTAAAGGGTTACAGTTAGAACAACAATATGGATCTCGTGATATGCTTTCCCACCATTAAAAAAGGTAAAATTAGTATTACTGGCCTTCATCTTTTTCCAAGAAACAGTGCTGGTAGAGTGCACACACATGCACACAAAGGTTCTCGCTTGAAATGCAATATGGCAAAAGGGAAAAGGGGGGGAAACATTACTGTAACCTAGATGTACTGTGATAATGTTTTGTGAAAACAGCTTCAAACCCTGGTGTAAACCTGGGGAGCTGGGGAAGGGGGAGAAAGAATTCCCGTGATGGTTGGTGGTCCTCTTACAGACAAAAATGGACCTGGTGGGTTGTTTTTCCCCTGAAGCTCTACTGACAGAAGGTAGGATTCTCATATTTGAACGACTTTGGTTTGTTAAAATTAAAAGTAAATACATTATTTTAAAAAGCAGACGTTTACACTGAATATTTCACTGAGAATATTTCACTTAATTTGCTGTGGCTAATTATTTCCCAACCCTCAGAAGTAGTAACACAAGTTTCTAACTTAAACTTTCTTACTTTATTACATTTTTTAAGGATTTTTTCAACAAGTGGAACCGATAAAGTACATAAATCATCTTCAGATTGTTTGATTTGATTTTAATCCAAGTTTATAATTAATGTTAGTTTAGAATTTTGATTGCTGTACCATTTATACCAATTTGGTATGTTTCTAAAGTCCCATCTAGTCTGAGATCAGGCTTAAGTATTGCTATAACTACCAGCTGGACTGACATAAAATATCCACCAATAAATGCTTTGCTGCTTTTAAAATGTTTGAACTAATGTTTTTTAGAGACCTCAGAGAATAAAATCCCAAACCCTTCATTTAGCAGCATTGTTTGGTCTAAATTTTAACCCTTTTGCCATCCAAATACCTGTTTTCCATTACGTTATTGCTAATTAGCATGTTAGTATAGCGCACATAACATGATATTTACATGTTATCATTGTTCTAAGCTTGTTAGCATTTAGCTAATAGCTGTGCGTACGAGTGAAAGCTGTTTGCTGGTCTAAAGTCTTGTGTCTTCTTTACCTTTTTAGGCCATTTTGAATACAAGACAGTAGTTCTTCTACAGTATTGGGTCCCTGGCACCCCCTTCAGGATAATATCACACTGTTTATGAAAGGTACTGGGTATAAATACTCGGTCTTTGCCAAGTCTTGCAAAGAATTTAAATTTATTACTAACCTAATCTGACACAGGAGCCATCTAACCAGACAAAATATATTATATCTTCTGAACAAGATATTAGAAATAAGGCATAGTCAGCATGAAGCATGTCTAGCTTATTAAGTTACATAACCATTTGCACAACTGCTTGATGGACCCTAGTCAACCTGTTTTGATTATCAGGTAAATGGCCTGTATTTGTATAGCGCTTTTACTAGTCCCCCCTAGGGACCCCAAAGCGCTTTACACACCCAGTCATCCACCCATTCACACACTGGTGGAGGCAGCTACAGTTGTAGCCACAGCTGCCCTGGGGCAGACTGACAGAAGCGAGGCTGCCATATCGCACCTTCTGGCCAACACCAGTAAGCGGTAGGTGAAGTGTTGTGCCCAAGGACACAGCGACCGAGACAGTCCAAGCCGGGGCTCGAACCGGCAACCTTCCGATTACAAGGCGAATTCCCAACTCTTGAGCCACTCATTCTTTCATCAATAATTAGAGAAATCATATAGGAACAGGTGCATGTACACAGACTTGCCTTACTGAATAAATAAATATCACAGCTTCACTAAAAGCTTTAAATTATATAATATTAATAAACTGTTTCCTAATAGTTTTTATATGGATGATACTGTAATATTAATATGTTTAATGTGTCCTCTCGCTCTTTCTCTCTCTCTCTCTCACACACACACAACACAGTTGTTGTTGTCCTCCTTTCCTTTTTTCCTTTTTTAAGCACCTCTTGTACCGTTTCTCTCTCGCTGTCTGTTACTCATACAGTGGGGCAAAAAAGTATTTAGTCAGCCACCGATTGTGCAAGTTCCCCCACTTAAGATGATGACAGAGGTCAGTAATTTGCACCAGAGGTACACTTCAACTGTGAGAGACAGAATGTGAAAAAAAAATCCATGAATTCACATGGTAGGATTTGTAAAGAATTTATTCGTAAATTAGGGTGGAAAATAAGTATTTGGTCACCTCAAACAAGGAAAATCTCTGGCTCTCACAGACCTGTAACGTCTTCTGTAAGAAGCTTTTCTGTCCCCCACTCGTTACCTGTATGAATGGCACCTGTTTGAACTCATCATCTGTATAAAAGACACCTGTCCACAGCCTCAAGCAGTCAGACTCCAAACTCCGCCATGGCCAAGACCAAAGAGCTTTCGAAGGACACCAGGAAAAGTATTGTAGACCTGCACCAGACTGGGAAGAGTGAATCTACAATAGGCAAGCAGCTTGGTGTGAAAAAATCAACTGTGGGAGCAATCATCAGAAAATGGAAGACATACAAGACCACTGATAATCTCCCTCGATCTGGGGCTCCATGCAAGATCTCATCCCGTGGGGTCAAAATGATCATGAGAACGGTGAGCAAAGATCCCAGAACCACACGGGGGGACCTGGTGAATGACCTGCAGAGAGCTGGGACCAAAGTAACAAAGGTCACCATCAGTAACACACTACAACGGCAGGGAATCAAATCCCGCAGTGCCAGACGTGTTCCGCTGCTGAAGCCAGTGCATGTCCAGGCCCGCCTGAAGTTTGCCAGAGAGCACATGGATGATACAGCAGAGGATTGGGAGAATGTCATGTGGTCAGATGAAACCAAAGTAGAACTTTTTGGTATAAACTCAACTCGTCGTGTTTGGAGGAAGAAGAATACTGAGTTGCATCCCAAGAACACCATACCTACTGTGAAGCATGGGGGTGGAAACATCATGCTATGGGGCTGTTTTTCTGCCAAGGGGACAGGACGACTGATCCGTGTTAAGGACAGAATGAATGGGGCCATGTATCGTGAGATTTTGAGCCAAAACCTCCTTCCATCAGTGAGAACTTTGAAGATGAAACGAGGCTGGGTCTTCCAACATGACAATGATCCAAAACACACTGCCCGGGCAACAAAGGAGTGACTCCGTAAGAAGCATTTGAAAGTCCTGGAGTGGCCTAGCCAGTCTCCAGACCTCAACCCCATAGAAAATCTGTGGCGGGAGTTGAAAGTCCGTGTTGCTCGGCGACAGCCCCAAAACATCACTGCTCTCGAGAAGATCTGCATGGAGGAATGGGCCAAAATACCAGCTACTGTGTGTGCAAACCTGGTAAAGACCTATAGTAAACGTTTGACCTCTGTTATTGCCAACAAAGGTTATGTTACAAAGTATTGAGTTGTATTTTTGTTATTGACCAAATACTTATTTTCCACCCTGATTTACGAATAAATTCTTTACAAATCCTACCATGTGAATTCATGGATTTTTTTTTTTTTCACATTCTGTCTCTCACAGTTGAAGTGTACCTCTGGTGCAAATTACTGACCTCTGTCATCATTTTAGGTGGGGGAACTTGCACAATCGGTGGCTGACTAAATACTTTTTTGCCCCACTGTATGTAACTCACGCTAATGATAAAAATGACTCTTTTGTTATCTGTCCACTTCAAAAAGGAATGAACACTTTTATGTTTGTATTTTTGTCAGGAAAATGAAAAAATAAATAATAATAATAATAATAATAATAATAATAAAGGCAAATAAACTTCCTCTACACTTGTTTTTCTTTTTTTTGCGAGGGGCAGCACTGATGACTGTCTTCATTTTGGTCCGGCCAGAGTTTGGGCTGAATGTGAGCTGTTGTTACAGCTGACCTCTGGATTAGCTCACATGTTGTCTTGTCTCAGCAAGTTTAACGTTAACTGCTTCATGTCTATCTGAATTGAATGGATTTTAAAAAGTCAATTTTCAAAAAGGTTTTGCATTCGTCCTTGGCTAACCTCATTTCTACCTGGTTCATTCTTTTTGGAAGTAGTCAATCAGCGATAGCTAGATGAGATTGAGAAAAACTACTAACCTCAGCATTGCAGGGCAGGAAGGGGCAGGTGAAATATGTGAAATAACAAATATACCCAAGATTTTCTTTGCTTCTTTTCCCCTTTTGCCTCTTGGATGAGTCCCAGACTATGCGTGAGCCCCTGCGCATGTTTCTTGAATGTCCATTACATAATCTGGCCAATGCAGAAAGTCACCCTTCAAACTGAACAGTAAACTCTTTAACTGTCTTTTAGTACAACTGAACTCCAGGAAAGACAAAACTGGATCCACTTGGACTCTCACTAAGAATGACATTTCTCCTCATACATGAAAGCCGTTAATGTAAAAATTCACACAAGCTGATGTCTTTCGTAAACTGAAGAATGAGCCAGAGACCAAAATGGTTTTAAAAATGTCCACGTTTGCCCTCACACTGGATGCTTTAACATGAGCACAATTTTAAGAGCTGCAGGTCCTGGCACTTTGAGCAAGCTGCCATAGGAGCACATCATGGCATTCATCTTGATCCACCACCTGCTGGGACCCACTGGAACAGATTTCAACATAAGAAGCCTTTTGAAAAAACCAAAACACAAAAAGACTATATAAGATGCCTTGTGTTCAGATCCATCCAGTGTTTACTGAAAGCAACCTGTTTCTAATCAGAGAGAACTAAGAAATCATCTGATATCAGCAGTGACAGCAGAAGGTCACTTGGCAGCCTTTGCTCTATCTGTCTGTCTTCTGTGTGTCTGATTTACAGCTTTTATATAGCTGGTGGCATTTATGGAATGCTCCATTGAACATCATAACTGTAGTCCTTTTCAGCAGCGTGAAACATCTTTGGTAGCGTTTCAGCATCAACAGAAGCTTTATGTATGAGTCCTCCTTTGTAAACAAAGAATCTTTTCTCTTTCATGGTTAGCACATAACTGCAACAATAAGACAGAGAACTGCAACCACAATTCTGCATAACTGGGAATATTATCCTACACTGCAACCAGCAGCTCAGTGTTTTCCATATGACTGCTGGAGAGTTTCATGTTTACTACAGGCTCATCAGCAATTCTGACTGCGGTTGGGGATCATTTGTTTGCCATTGGCCTGTTTCCCGTAGCAACGTCCCTCAAAACCTGCTGCTGCGCAGACCATTCAAAGGAGGCAACGCGAACAAAGAGCAGAGGTGACAAGTCAGTCAAACAAAGTCACATGGTTATCTTTCCACCTCAGCAACTCACATCTGATGGAACACTTTAAACCTCCAAATAATGTATCCTCTCTTTCAGTGGCAGCAAGTAAAAAAAAAAAACCCACACAGACCTATTCACCTTCAGCACTTTGCATTTTACAAGGCTGTTAAAGGATGGAGTCACAGAGATAGCAGCGGCTCAAACTGTGGTCACGCTGAATGTTGATCTGGCCTTGTTTTTAATGGAGGGGACATGTGGACAGTTAACTCTGCCATTAGAGCAGAATGGTAATTGATTGTCCTTTGATCTCTTAAGTGCTTTGCTTTGTGTTTCTGTGCATGTGTGTGTGTTAGAGAGATTGCTGGCATACAGGCCAAGCAATGCTTCATGGAGAATGAGGAGGAAGTAGCGGCTTCACTTTTAAACACAGGCGCACCAGCGACAGATGGCATGCACTTTCACATTGATTCTGAAGAGAAAAGTAAATGTGCTGTTTGAAAAAGAACATTCAGAGTCAAGTCATACTGTAGAGCTTAACCAAGATACTGAGTTCAGCACTAATGGGATGTTGCCTTCAGAATAAAGTCCAAAATGCATTGTTTATACTGTTGTGCTAAGAGTGACAATAAGTGACAGTATAACAGTGAAAACAAATACAAAAGAAAATAGAAGTCAAGAAATAAATATTTTTTGTTTGTTGCTTATTTATTTCATGTACAAAATACATTTACTACACAAGGGAAAATATGCTTTGTACCAGATTTAGCTAGTAGCGAAATTCCACCTGTAGTCTCTGGATATGACCCCCCTGTGAGATACGGCTTAAATCTATTAACAGAGACACACGTGCACACAAGTACACAGACACAACTAATTGAAAAAATACAAATATGAAAATTTGTATCTTATATATAGAAAATTATATTCAAATTCAGCTTATTGCATAGCAGAAAGCACTTATCAGAATTAAATGAATGCCAACAAAACTACTAAACCACTAAAACCCCTTTTTTTCACTTTCCGAGGCGTTTTCAAATTACTTGAAAACATATTTCAGGCAATAATTGCTTTAATCGCTGCGTAAAAGCGGTGCTACAGTCTGCCTTTTATGGTTCCTATCAACAAAATATTTGAGTACAATACCTAAACGCTAATCAAATATAATGTTCAGAAGAAGAACTGTTTTAGAAGAACTGAAATATGAAAGCAAACAGACGCTTTGTTATAAGTGTATGTTTGGTTGGCCAGTGTTGGCTTTTCCTAGTTTCAACTGTTTCAATTAAGCTTTATTTTGAAAATACCCTGCCGGCAGCTCTCCTTGTAGATGCAGTGGGCTTGAAGTGAAGGCGTTTACAGAGGGCGGCGGATTTATGCGTGTGAGTGACAGTCTGTGCGCGTGCGTGTCTCCGGGATATTAACAGAGTTTGCGTTTGGTGGTGCTCTCACAGCCCTTTAGAAACAAGCTCTTCCACCCGGGACAGCGTCGGTAAGTGAATGCGACTGAGTGTTTGTGCGTGTAAACTGAGCTCGTGCGGCTTTCTAGCTCGAAGAACTTAAAACATCGTTTGAACTTGGCCGTTTTTTCTCAGAGCTGCAGAATAAGTGGAGTTTAAGAAGTTTGAAGGCTGTCAGCGCGATACCTTGTATCAAGACGCGATTGGAGCTAACGTTTGATATCAGTTCTTGAGCGTCGGTGCTTTAGTTATTATTGTAGCTCTTTATATAATGTATTTAAATGTGGGTGTATTTTAAACATAAAGCGGTGTGGCATTTATCACGTGAGCCTTGAAACACTGGGTCGCGCGCGGTACGTACATCCAGGTGAGCCCATCCTCTCTACAGGTGGAGGAGGCTGCTTACATTAGGCGTCACCATCCACACATCATTACAGGACGGCAATGAGGCTTGGTTTAGACAGCTAGTGAAACTAAAGACCCGAAGCTTATGTCACGGTAGACATTTTTCTTTTATGTTGCCATGTACTATGACACATAGATCGCTGCAGGGAGGCCGACACTTCTGTATGGAAGGACAGCAAAGCCAAGCTGCGTTGAAAACTCGTATACTTCTGTGTTGGTAACTTGTACATAGCCTGCTGGATGGACCTTTAGGTTTTGCACCAACCAGTACACCCCTGACTTTCATGCAGCATGTATGTGCTTACATTTAGAGAAATGGAAAAAGAAACATTTTCTCTTCTAAACAGTGTCATCCATCATTGGACTGCAGGGTAGTAACAAATGTGCTTACACACTTGGATAAATGCACATTTAGTCAAATTATATTACACACTTTAGACAAACCCACACCCACATGCATACACAGAGTAGCGTCCAAGTGTATTTTATCCTTTCCTCCTTCTTTGGCCCATAGTCTGCTGCTAGGAGTCTGCCAAAATAAATAACCTGCAGGTAATTAGGAAGGCTACTTCTGTGTTCTGTTTTCACTGTTGGAAATGGAAGTTAATCAGCAGCATTTCCACTTCACCAAACTGATGTGAGATCAGCAAACGCAGAGGGATCGTGACAACCCTGTGCTTACTCTAATAGCCACAGAGTGGACTGACTGTAGACTGAGGTGTGAATTTTGAGCTTTCCCTGTGCCAAATTTTGGTGCTTCCCTCCCTCTGTGGATCACATTTAATGTGACCTTTTGTTGATCCTTTTAAACAACAAAAGAGTTTGTCATGGCCCTGAACAGGAAGCTTTTCCCTTTGTTCATGTTGCCCTGTCTCCATATTGATGTGTAGCTTGAAGAAGGTAAGATCCATCTCAGTTTTGTTGCTGTTTTTTGGGACACTGGCTTCATAATCTTAATAATCTTCAAGTGGTGGCTCATAGCTTTTGTACATGCTTCTGTTAAACTGGCTCTAAGTCCACTTAAAAGCTCGGCCTTCAGGGCCCCTTGCCTTTAGCCTGCAAAAGAAACAATGTCCTAAAAGTATAAGGAGAAATAACTCTTGATCACTGGTGACGATACCTGGGCATGTGTAGCTAGTGATTATTATCCAGAGACTTATAGAGAGACTCATATCAATGAGTGATCACGGTGGTGATGATTAAGCCTCCGACCTGTTGGAGGACTTAATAATAATCTGTGGTGATTAGCTGTGTAACCAAGGTGTTAATGCATGGGTCCTGTCTCCACCTCAGACTGCTATTCAGGTGACTCATGTCACCATAAGATGTTAGAGTTTAACTTTTATTATTGTTGTTGGGTAATATTGTATGTGTTGAACTATTTGTTCAATTATTTGAAGAAGTCATTGTACAATTAATGCACAATATATTTCCAATTTAGATATTGGAGTGGATCTGCAAAGGCATAAATCCTCTGCATGGAGTCTATCCTGGATCTAAACTAGTCTTTTTTTCATTAGTCAAACAAATTTTAAAGATTTAGAAATCTTTTTATTTTTGTGGTCTTTTGTATTCCATGTTAATAGTGCTGACATCACTACACCAGCTATAAAAGTGTTTTGTTTTGTTTTTTTTCTTTTGAAAAATTGGAAATAGTAATAACTTTACTGCAGTGGTAACACTTTGCAAATCCATCCAGGGGAATAAAATGCACCCTTTGGTGCCGCTGCTGGCCCATGATGTAGGCCAGTGGTGTTAAACATTACATCTAGGTTAGATCTGAGTGAGTGTACAACCCAGTTTGGCCTAGATCTTACCTGGATGTGTGGACTGTGAGTTTCACAAGCCTGATCTAATGTTTGTTTTGTTTTTTTACCCATCCTCTAAGATTTCACGCAACTGTATTACACCAGTTGTTCTAAATCCATGATCCATTTGTTTTAGCTAGTGAAGTCTGTGGTGTTGTGTGTATGGGATAAACAGCATCCAGTCTGAAAACCTTAAACAATGTAAACATCATCTGTTGGAAAGGTCACAATGTTTCAACTTTTTTATTGGTAATCCTAATTTCTTAAAAAAAGTTTGTGTGATATTCATGACTAATATTAAAAAGAGAGAAACAGAATGCATGTTTGAACAGCTTTATGATGACCTATAATTATGTTTGGTTGTCACTTCACCCTCTAGTGGCCATAGTTATGTCGGAAACAAAGGAGGAAGTAAAAGCCGTGGAACTGAGTATATGTGTGGGGAAGAGTTTGGGTTGGATGGACTGATGATGATGGTCCTTTCAAGCTTTGACTCGTGACTTGTGGTCAGTCTCTGGCATAAACAGTGTTTTTATGTTCACAACCATGCCTTTCCTACTGACTTTCCAAGTTTGTGCTAATTGCAGCCTTGACTACGTTTCTGTTATTGTTATCTTGATCGTGAAATTCCTTCTTTTTCTCTTCCTTTTTTTTTTTTTTTTTTAAATCCCAAACCCATTCCCCTCCCATCAGACTTGCAGATGTTTGGGAGTGGTTATTGCAGCCTAGCGAGTTATCAGCTCAAGTTACGCAGTCTTCTCTTCTCCAATGTGGTTTACTTGTGGAACAGCTATGTTTGACTCTTGATGCTGATCAGGAGGATGGTGTGGTTTTTCTCCTCACAGCTCAGTTGGGTCATGTAGGCATTTTGGAAGGGCAGTGTACCTTGCTTTGCTCATTTTTCCTCCTCATAATAACTGAGCTCTAGCATGAGAACTAGTTTTTGCAGTGCAGCTTTATTTATTTACACAGTTAAGTGCAAATGATGACCTATGTGAACTTGCTTTTAGGCTAAGTTTTAATTTCCAAACAGCTGGTATGACTGGGCTCCAAAGGAGATGTGGTTGAGAAGAACGCTCCTCTGGGTCATTGTATGCAAGCACAAGCGCATGTGTGCTCTCAGTTACAGTGTAGTGTTCCCAGGGTCTCCACCTTCTGTGTTTCAGAGTGAGAAGCTGCTAGAGGAGGTTAGTTACATAAGCCTGTTGGGTGTTGCGTCATTGTTTTGGGGGCCCCAGTTCAGAGAGCTGGGGCTGAGACTTCAGTTGGGTCTGATGGACCACTGCCTCCCACAGATCCAACCACCCCCCCTCCATTGAAAGCAGATGCTCAATGACTCTCCTGCTGGGAGACATGGCTCAGTATTGGCAATGAAATGAGGCTCCACCTGTAGCATGGATGGACCTTATGCATTTGTCTATCAGTGTCTGTTGATTAGCTGATGTGGAAATCTGTTTCGGGTGGGCTCGGTTGCCATGACATCAAAGAGGAAAACATGCAAAACAGCAATGATTTATAGATCTACAATCCTCCAAACATCCCCACCTCTTTAGCCTCGGTACCAGTAAATCAACCTCCCAAACTCTCATAATTATTCATAAAAACGTTGTGGGTCTGAGTTGGTTTCTAGTTAAATACAGTGGTGTTTGAAAAACAAAACCAAAAGCAATACCCTCTGATTGTCCTCATCAAACGATCGGGAGTGGACGTTTTTGCTTTTTTAGTGTTTCTGTGAACTGGATCTTGGGAACAAACTGCACAGAAAACCCAAAAAGAAAAAGTCTGGAATCGTGTGTTTTTAAGTGGCTGAGTGACCTTTTGGGTCTGCACGCATATTATGTTCCACATCAGTGCTCTTTGAAAACAAGCTTGTAAGTAACCCAGAGTTTCCCTCTGCGTGCTAGAAATTCCCCAGACCTGCAAATGTAAGAGCCTCAGGTGTGTCCCAAGTAAGTGAACTGTACTGCAGAGTCTTTGGTGTCCCTCTCCTGCTTTATCTTGTAGTCTGGTTAATTTCTCTTGTCATAAAAATAAAAATCAGTTCTAAAAGCTGGCTCTCATTACAGTACCCACACCCTGTCTGTCGCCAAGTAACAAATGTAGAGTGTTGAGCAAGAAAAAATGAGCATGGCTGCCTTTATTGGGTGGAAATGTAAATGGTTTGGGAGGATGAAGTGTTAGTTGAGTCAGTTTTTAGCACATTTAGCAAATTCATGCAAAACACAAATTGACCAAAGTGCTGCAAATGTTTGATTAAAGGCATCATTTAAACCATTCTAAGAAGTTACATTGAATAACGGAGAGGGGTGGATGACCTGATCTGGAGGGCGAGGATGGTCCAGAGTTCCAGAACTGAGAATCCCAGCAGGCTGAAAGCTCGCAACTATTAAAAACTGCTGGACAGCAAAGCTAAGCCGAAAGTGTGGCTGATTTTAAAAATGGATGGATAACCTGAGGAAAGCTCCTGCAAGTGAGCATTTTTATTTTAAACATAATCATACACTTCCCAGGAAGGTAAGGAACAATGCAGAGAGAGATAAAAATGTGTCAGTGTTTGCAGTTTAATAGTCCAAAAATGATGCAGCGTGCACTCACATTAGACTGCTTTACAGTGTAATGGCAGATAGTGATGTTGTATATCTGCCCTGTTGAAACTACAGCGTCCTGAAGATCAACTACAAAAAGTGCCTCTTAGACACTTATCGTTTGTTTGTGGGAATAAAACGTTGTTAACTTGATAATATGCAGATATATTTTATCAGATAAGATGGGAGGTGCAGCAGAAAATAACCTGGTGATCTGTGTCCCTCCTCACTTCTGTTGACTGTTTACTAATGGGGGTAATAATAAAGGGACTACTGAAGCACCTTTCCTTAATATTTAGCTTTCATTTTTGCTGCCACTCAACCGTGCCGCATCACTCAATTAGGAACTTTCTAAAGTAAAACTGACTGCAACCTGCGTTCATGTCTACTAATCAGAAGTCCAGCTGTGACAGTTTGATCTGAATGCAATGCTGAAAGGTGCTTCATTGAATCAAGCATTTAAAATAAAAAAAACAACAACAAAACTGCAGGAATCTTGTCTTGATACGATGAAAGCATAAATGGCCTTCTCAAGACCATTAAAAGGAAGAATGTATTGGGCTGTTCAGGCTGGACGGTGTCTGCTTTGATCCTGACAAATCTTGAAACAACATAAATTTCATTTCACCCATTGTGTACTGGAAACTGCTGAGATGCTGTCATTAAGTGCTGTCAGGCACCGAAGCCTGTTCCTCCATATTGGCTGATGTAGGTCATGGAGACAGTGTTGCACAGGCATGTCAGTAGCTTTTGTAATAGTTCATCAGTTCATCTCTTCAAATTCATACTTTTTCTTTTGTCCACAGCATTATGACCTGTTATGTTGTGGAGAATAACCAGATATTTTCACACTTTGTTATAAATATGAAGCTATACTACTTGTTTTCATTTATGTCCGTGCAGTCACAAGAACAGAACACAATGTTAATTTGTATTTGTTCTCTGTACTTGCTCTGATATAAAGTTGAAATTTCCAGCATGCCTAGTGACTGAGTTAATGATTTGTTGTTTCAGGATCAAGTGGCATTGAGAGGTGTGGACGATAGAGGAAGAAAATTGAACTCTTAAGTATTCATCCTGTAAGTATTTAAGTTGGGTCCATTTGCACTTCTTGTAAAAAGCGACTCCTCTCTGAAACTTTGAATGTTTTGTACGATAGAAAGAAATAAGAGGACAATCATGTCCTATATTTCCTGCGATCACCCATGCATGAACCCCTGTGTGTTTGGCTGACCAGTTATTGGTAACCATTTGTCAGGGACATAATAATGTGCAGCGATAATGAGGCGAATGAACGTTGGGCCCTGGCTGTGCATACAATAGACAACTTCTCACTGGTGGCTGCTGTTATGTTATGTTTCCAATTTTCCATCAGTTGATATTTTCCTCTCAAACTCTCTTCCTTTTAATGAGCTTCCAGTTTTTGATGTAGTCTGCAACCATGTACTTTATATTAAGTAATGTTTAATCAGCACAATGTTTGTGATATAATGGGGGGAAAAAAGCTGAGATTGGTAAAGTCCTTTGAAATATTTGTATTCACATTAATTATGCTGTGTTTTTAAAGTTGCCAGAACTTTTGTTTTTACATAATTTATCTATGCAAAAATAATTCATTAAGGGTTATTTTGTGGCAATACTATATTGTGTATTCAGATTTAAAAATAAAAATAAAAAAAAATTAAAATGCCCTGGAAATGCAAATAATTGCTGTTTAATTTATAAATGCAGACAGTTTGCCGTCAGTCTGAATGTGTCTTTGTTAACGAGCACAGCTCAACTGGCTGCCAGCTCGTTATATTCTGGTTATATTCCTATAGTGCAGAGACTAAGACCAAATGTAATGGTTAAATATGAATTTCTGTCTATGTAGACAACTGCAGATGTTTGATTTTATTTTTTATTTTTGTTTTTCATAAGTAATTGCTGTCCTATCACAAACGAATTGCATGTAATTGCCAGCCTGACCCCATTTAATAGCTGGCAGTCTGTCTTACTGCAGGTTTTAGTGGCAGTATTGGTGTGTTTGACAGCCTCCTTTGCAGCTAGAAAATTAAAAAAGTGATCTCACTGGATAAAATTGATATTTGTAGATGCAAAAGGTGAAAAATTGCAGTATATATTATTAAAATACTCAACCACAGTACTGCAACATGTTAAAAGTCACAATAATGTATCGTCAGTGAAGTATTGTTATAATACTGTGTCGTATTCCTGGCTCTAATTTATTGTAAAAGACAAAATATTTTATGTTTTTTAAATATCAAAATAAAAACCAGCTCAGTTTGTTTCCCTAACATCCCTCTTCCTCACTGCTTTAGTTTACTGTTGCCACCTTGATGCTTTTGTCACTGGATAGATCCTCTTTATACCCATAAAGAAGGGTTTTACAATGTTGCTTTACAATGACAGCTTGCTCTTCTTGCACAGGAGCCGTCTTTGCCTCTCTCTGCTGTTTCTCTGCTGTTTTAATTGGATGAATGAGCAGTGAGGCAGAGCAGCATGTGATCAGTGCACATTGTGGTGGTGTGGGGAGGATGAGAACCCTTGTGCTGCGTCTAACTTTTTCTCTCAGCCATCATTTTGCATGTAAAAACAGCTGAAATCCCACCATAGCCTTTCTTCATGGTTTTGTTCATATTTGCTGCATTTAGAAAATCTGACCTGATTTGTTCTTTTGCTGGCACTTGCCGGCTTTATTTGCCATTGATTACCACTTAAGCTCTAAAGCTCCGAGAATGGTATTTGGGTCGGCCCTTTTGTTTATAGAAGTTTCTAGAAACTGACCAGATTTTATTTACACCTTGGACTACTTCAGATTTCTCTGAAATGAATAATAATAATAATAATAATAAACTTTATTTATAAAGCACATTAAAAAAAAAAACAAGGTGCTTGACAAAAAAATAAAATAAAATAGGAAAA
Source organism: Simochromis diagramma (assembly GCF_900408965.1). Classification (NCBI taxonomy): domain Eukaryota; kingdom Metazoa; phylum Chordata; class Actinopteri; order Cichliformes; family Cichlidae; genus Simochromis; species Simochromis diagramma. The sequence continues at coordinate 524,362 of NW_024387503.1, read as the reverse complement.
AGGAGATGGGAGGGAAAAGAGAAAGGACCTGGCACGTATCAATCATAAAACCATGACAATCATAAAACCATGACAATCATAATACATAAAAGTAGTTAACAAAGCATAACGGATAAAAATGTATCAACGCACACCAAATATTAGCTAGGTGGAAAAGCAAGATTAATTAATAAGTCTTCAGCCGTGATTTAAGCAGTGGCATAGAGTCAGACGCCCGGATAGCAACAGGAAGATTGTTCCATAAGACTGGGGCAGCTACAGCAAATGCACGGTCGCCCCGAGACTTCAGCCGAGAACGAGGTTGCTCCAGAAGAAGTTGGGTAGCAGATCTAAGTGCTCTGACAGGAGTGTGTAACCTACGAGGAGGACAGGCCAATGTAAAGAGAGTTGCAGTAGTCCAACCTGGAAGTCACGAATGCGTGAATAAGTTTTCCAGGTCATTATGCGGAATATAGCTCTTAGCCTTAGAAATGAGGCGCAGCTGATTAAAACTAGACCTCACTACGGCAGACGCTTGCCAAATTTAAACGAGCTATCCAGTAATATGCCCAAATTACTTCCATAATCAGAAGGGGAGCTAGCAAAAGGCATCAGAGCAGCACACAATTGGTCGCGGGGGATTTTACTATCGAACACCACGATCTCAGTTTTCTTTTCGTTCAGGACAAGAGCATTACTCTTGAACCAATCTTTAACCTCACGCATGCATTCACAAAAATAGTGAAAAGACATAGCAAGATCGTCAGTAATGTTTAAATAAATCTGCATATCATCAGCATAGCAATGAAGAAATGAAGCAAGCTCATTTAATGGCCCCAATGACACAACCTGCTCAAAGACTTGTAGCACTGAGGCTCTTTTCTCATTGTTGCCTGTTTTCTCATTGCTCATTTTACTGAAGCTGAGTTAAAGGTGAAGAAGAAGAATGGGTTACTGAAAAGCTTCATATTTCTCTGCTAGTCTTTAACAACCTGGAGGAACTGGCCCTGGCAGCCTGTTCGGTTTTTATTGTTGGCTTCCGGCTGGCCTCGTGTCTGTTTCTCCCCATTGCTTTGTACCTCTGAGGGGAGCCTGGCACATACAAACAGTTCCTCCTCTGGGCAGCTGGCGTTCTCTCCTGTCCACATGGATACCTGTAGGATTTAAATCACATCAACCAGTTCGGATTTATAGTGTCTCATCCTGCTGTTGTAGCAATCATGGTTGTGAGGGTAGGCAGAGCTTATAGTTTCTTATTGGTTCTTCCAAAGCAGTTATCTAGGTAGTTTACGCTGATAATTCAATATTTTATTATTAATTAGCTAGCATCGTCACTGCCATTAATGGCCAAACTTTCTGCTGTTTATGTTGTGCGTCTTTGTAGATGTTACAAAGATTGGACCTCAGTAGCTGTTGTGTTGCCATAATAGGGTAGTATGTTGCCAAATACACACACACGGGCTTAAGTGGCCTAAATGTGACACTGAGTGCTTATATAGAGACCCTCATTGAGTCACACCAATGTTTTATTTTTATTTTTGTTGTTACAAATAATCAAATATATTACAGTTCTTTTTTTTTTTTTTTCTTAAGCGTGATCAGTGGTCCTGTAATCTAGTGTAGTTGGAGAAAAGGTCAAAGTTATTAATTGTACAATATTTTATTATGAATATCAATTTGAAAATCATTTAAAGAGAACTTTTAAAAAGTTTACAGTGTATGCTGCCAGAGGTCTTAGAAAATAAATTGCGTCAGAGTAAATGGGTAATTTTTAAATCACACACGGCAGTAAAGCGGCAGTAAAGGTTGGTGTTCCATTTTGATCACTTGTGTAGTTTTATTTGGTTAATGTTTATATATTCAGACAGCTGGAATTTGAATGCTGGCAAGTTTTAAAGGTGGGAATCTTCAGATTACAACCTTCCTTCCCACAGAAAGTGAACCTGGCTTTAACCTGAGATCTGCAGTAACAATCCAGAGTTTTTCAGAGGCTAAGAAAACACGTGTAACCCTTTAAAACCCTGTGTTTATTATCCAACCAGTCACTCATTCATTTTCTCCCACTCATCCAGTTCAAGGTTGTGGAGGGATTAGAGCCTACCTCCTTTATTGTAGGCCAAGAGATGGGCCAGACTATTGCACAGCTAAAACAGATAAACCACGCGCACTTCTATTCACTCCTACGGCCAATTTAGAATTAACAATTAACTTAACATGTGCATGCCTTTAGTCTGTGGGAGGAAGTCGGAGTACATGGATACAAGCAGGGAGGACTTGCAGACTTCACACAGTCTCTAGTCGACCAGTGGGTTTGAATCTGGAACCTTCTTGTTGCAATCTTTTGTACCACTTAGAGGCTAATTGTGGTGAATTTTCCCACACGTCTAATGAAGGGTGTAATTTTTATTATCAATCTTGACTATATACAGTATAAAATATGGGTCCTATCTAGTAAGTCATACTTGTTCCTGGGGAGCAACTCCCAGGCTGCCCTTTGTCACCCATAATTTTTATGGACAGAATTTCCTGGCATAGTCAAGTGGCATAACTCTTGTTCACGAGTGAGGTGAGAAGGGAGCGGGAGGTCGACAGATGGATTGGTGCTGCAGCTGCAGTGATGTGAACACTTTACCAGTCTGTTGTGGTGAAGAGAAAGCTGAGTGAATAAGTGAAGCTCTCGATTTACCTGATGAGCTGAAGGAGGTGGCCTGAGGGAGAGGGTCTGGGCTTCTTTGATTAGACTGCTGCCCCCGTGACCCAGCCCTGGATAAGTGGAAGAGGGTGGATGGATTCCTTCCTTCCTATCTTTTTATATTGCCTGCTGGCATGTTGTTGATATTACATTCTCATCCATATAAGGTAAAGTGCTAACGTATCAGCTAACAATAGCTAGCTTGGTTAGTAAGTCTTATTCATAAAGTGTAAAGGAAGAATACACAGAGACACATGGACTTCTTAGTGCTAACTAACACATTAATAAAACACTGGACTTCAGTCAACAGAACTGAAGTTTCTGGAGCTTTCCATACGACACAGTCAGAATAATCAACTGAAAAAAGGCTTTAACAGTGTTTGTGCACATACAGTTTAATCGTGGATGTGGCCTTTTCAGAGACTGGGTGTCTGGCTCCAGTACACCTGTGGCTATGATGATGCCTTACAGCTGGACGTTTGGAAGCTTATGGGTAATGACTCAGATTTTGAGTACCTACTGGATTCACTTCATGTTTCAGCTCTGGAGGTTGTCCACTGGTCTTGACATTCACTGTGTTTTGCAGCTTGCCTGGTTTGGTGGAGGTATACATTATTTTTCCCCTCTCTTTCTGAAACAAAACCTTTCGGTTTAAGCCTTTGGATGAAGTTGTTCTTTGAACTGGAAGAAACATTGTGGAGTTGGCCTTGTGAACCTGAATCTGTGCATATTTGAGTAGCAGAGGAGTCTTTGCTGACAGGTTTGTTACAGCTTCCTGCTGTTTGCTTAAACCATAATTTAGTCCTCGTTTTCCTGAGTTCCTTCAGTGTCCATACATACACGGACCCACCTCCAGTACAAATAAACACTCTCTCCAAATCCACCCACACGGTTCTCTCCATAAATTAGGAGTATGTGTATGTTATGTGTCTACTGTACATTCTTATTACGAAACCTTTTTTTTTTTTTTTTTTTTTTTTTGACATTCACCCATCAATTTAACTTCTCTCTCTTTCTCACATATATAAAATCTGTGTGTATGTGTGTGTGAAACTTGTAGCTCGCAGTGCTGTGTGAGATAAATATGACTCATGCCGAAACAGGACACTCTCTATGACAGCAGGCCTGAAACAAGAAAGAGGTTGCAGTTAGATCATGTCAGTTGTGTCAGTTCAAATATTTGAAATTAGTTATACTTAGTCAGAAACGAGAGACCAGACGCAGCTGAGTGAGGTCATGATGTGTGATGTTACCAGGTGCTTCCAGGTGCTCCCATCATCACCCCTCCTCCTGTCACGTCTAGGCAGTTAGGGCTGATCAGAAGTAGGTGATGACTTAAAGACGGAGTCATCACTAAGTGCCACAGGCTGACAGACAATATAATCATATGGCACATTGACGTCTGGGGAAATTTTAGATGGCACTCGTCATCAGAAAGGTTGCCTACCCCTGTTTTATAGGAAAGCATTTGTGCAGAATGCCTGAGATGGCACGGCCACGTGGCTGTATGTGTAACCTTGATGCACAATTGCAGAGCTGCTGAAGACTTCTGAACCCACCAGTGATACTTGTTTATCCATATTAATCTGATGATGCATTTCCTGCTGGTTATGTTGAAAACCAGTTAGGTTACCAAGAGCTATAAGAATCAGCAGCAGTAGTAGATTTTATTTGTTTTCCTTTCCACATCTACACACTCTCTTGTTGTTTGATTGCCCTAAACCAGTCTTTACTTGGTTTGTCAGCTTAGTCTGAGATGGTTACACCACTTTTTCACAATATTCATTCTCCCTTAATGCTCTTAAGTCAGATTTATTTGGGTTTGCTGCTCTTGTTGCTCGCTGTTTGGCTCACTTTCTGTTCCAAGCAGCAGGCAGCTGCTAAACCCTCTGTTCTCCGCCCAGTGAAAGTGGAACATTCAACCTTAACATAGACAGATGACACTGCATTGAAAACCAAACCGAAGGTCCAAATAAAAAATGTTCGTTTATGTCTGCTGATTGCTAACTTTGTAAGACTTTGATGATTACTAACACCATGCTCTTTAAACTGACAGCTACACTTATAGAAGAAGCGATATTTTGTTTTTATTTTTCACTTCTACAGATTTTATTTTATCTTTTAAAGTTCAGGATAATGTAAAAGATGCTTGTAATCATATTTAAAATTCAGTACTCTGAGGCTCTCTGGTTATTACTTTTTTCACAGCAGATCTTTTGAGTCCTTGCGTCATAAGGTGGTTTGGTGGCATCCAGAGGACCAACAACACAGGGTTTTCACTCATCCTAAGATAACGTGGGTTTAGGTTATTCTGCTGATTTTCCAAGTAGGCAACAGCTTATAAAAGTCTTCATAAAAAGTATTTGGGAATCTAAGGAAAAGCTGAAGCTTCCATAACCTTTGCTTCCATAATTGCTTTTCATAATCTGTAAAATGGTAGTAAATCTCAAAACTTCAGAAACTTCTTTGAAAGCAAACAGTCTATTCAGGTCTCACTTATTGGCTTTATGTGGTTAGCTTAGTTAGTAACTAAAGATTGAAGATTATTAAGATTCATATTTTTCATATTTTTAGACCTGCTAAACACTGCCACAACATGTAACGTAGAACCTGAATCCTGCTTGTGCCTGCGTTTGTTGCTTATGGCTGTTGGGCTGCGGCCATATGGGAAAGTAGCGGCCTCTGAGCTGTTGCTTTTTCTGGTTTATTGTTCCCCTGTTTGAGTCATCAGGGCCGCTGGAAGGAATGGAAAGGGATTCCTCCCCTTCCTATCTTTGCCGGGTGACTTGGTCTCTCCCCCCCCCCCCCCCCCATTTAATTCTCGTTCTTTGTTGGAGCTGATTAGGACAGATTCCCATTTCTGTTTATCACCAGCATGATGTCAGGCACACACTCCTGGTTGTACTTCCCCTGACTGGTTTCATAGTGATCCCTTCCCAGAAGTCTCGCTTATTTGCTAACTGTTGCTGCCTAAACAGGTCAGCACTCGTCACCGCCAAAAACCCACCCTGTTTTGATTTGTAAGCTGTGGTTACTGGTGAGCCACCATTTGATTCCACACTAGTCCGTCCAGTCCTAACCTTCTGACAGTCTGACACTGTCCTGCTTCTTTTGTTTTCTTCTGACTGGATATTTTTCCTGGAGACAATCTGTTCATAAAGAAAAACTGGAAGCAGGGGAGCTATGAAAGGTACAGCCCACTCATCATGCTCTGGCCAATCATTTACTTGTTATAGCTGCTCTCTTTTTTTTCATTTTTGTCCCATTTGAGCTGTATGATTGCTCTTGTGTGTTAATGTCCTTTGAAAGCCCGTTAGTCTAACTGGGGGCCCAAGCGGCAGGCTTTGGTGAAAGAGGGGTCTGGTTAGTGTAATGTCATTTCTGCTGCTGCCAAGTAGACATGTAGGTCAGTGGCAGTGTAGGATGATGAAGGCGAGATGGGGAGAGAAGACTGGAGTACAGCTGATAGACACAGAGGGAGCAGAGGGCCTGGAACTGTCATCGACGGGTGCTGTCAAGATAAGATGTCTGCTGTGTAAATACAGCTTCGGGGGAAAAATGCATCTTTTTATGGTCATCTCTTTGCTTTTCTTTGCAATTTTAACTTTTAATCAGACATCTTTTTTTACCCCCACTTTTTTCCTTTTTGTTTGACCCTCTAACTCCTTTATCTGCCCTCTTTGAAGCTCTTATCAGCTCTTTGACTGGCTATTTATGGCCACTTAGTGACACCTTGAAATCTTGTGCTGCAGTATAAGGTGCTCATGGAAGGTCTGGACCTAATGCACATTGCACTAGAAGCTGAAAGTAGAGACTGTGAACTGTTTAACAAGAGAAAGAAACTTTGAGTGTGCCGACTCATCTGGATGCTTACTGTGTAGTTTGAGAGAACAGAGCTGTGTTGAATGAAGGTTCAAGCTGGGCTCTGATGGGCATAAACAAGCAGCAAAATCGAGGTGAGGTTTGAAGTTTTGCCGTGTTACTGAACATGTGAATAGTACATGTCCACCCACTTAATTTTTGTAGACGGAGCATTTGGTTGCAAAATATTTGGTGTACTTTTTATTCAGTTAATGTTTTAGATGAATTCACTGGATATTATGTATTTAAAAGCTAGACGTCTAGGTTAAAATGGATTTTGAAACTTGTCACTTTTCTGGAAAATTAGCAAACATTTGGGCGATCCAGCTTTTGCTGGTTGTTCTCATTTTATTGACTTGTTATATTTGCTCATTACAAAAGTGAGACAGTGACTTTTCTTTCCTTAAAGTCTGAATGATATTCAGTCATGGAAAACAGTTGATTCTTTAGTTACTTTATTTATTTGCAGTTTATTTCTTGTGACTGTTTACACGTTATCTCCATGCAACTCGTCTCCTAAAGATTTAAACGATCATCCAGGTTTATTTAAACACATATTTTTGCTTAATGCTTTGGTTTTGTGCATAAAACCTGGTACAGGGATTCTGCAAAATGATCTATGACAAGAAGAAATGCCCTTCATCAATGTAATATAGAAGTAATGAATGCATTAGAGAATTTGTTTTTCAGCATCACATTGAGACAGGGTATTTCTTGAGCTTGGCATGGGTCAGAGCTTTGCTCTTAACAACAAGGGTAACAGGAGCAACTGAGAAATTCAACTGGCAACAACACGAAACATCTTATTTCTACAGTTGTAACATGGTAGGACATGCCCACAATACCTCACCTAAAAGGCGTCCAGAAGGCTTGATGCCCAAACCACTTCAACTGGCTCCTTTCGATGTGGAGGAGCTACTGTGCTTAAAGTCCCCCTTGAATGACTGAGCTTCTATCTGTAAGGCAGAGCCCAGCCACTCTTGGAAGGAGACTCCTTTCCGCTGCTTGTATCCGCAACCTCATTCTTTTGGTCACTATCCATAGCTCGGGACCATAGGTGAGAGTAGGAATGTTAATTTCTTTTATACTCAGCTCTTTTCACCACAACAGATCTGTTCTGCTGCCCCCATCTGTCAGTCTTGCAGACTTGTGGACAAGACCCCAAGACACCTAAAGTCCCTCATGTAGGACAGTAACTTGTCTTTGACCCAGAGTAGACACTCCACCCTCTTCCAGCTGAGAATCATGGTCTTGGATTTGATTGTGCTGATTCCAGAATCTTCCTTTAAAACAGGAGCTGCTGAGTATGCTCAGACTGCCTGCATGGCTGATCCTCATCAAAGGACATCAGCCAATGAGGGGAGCGGGTTTAATAGTACTCATAGTTCCAGTTTTTCTACATCCTGGGGCATTGTTGTGGTCTGTTTGCAACTGTTTATGGAAAAACAGGAGTGGAGTGCTTTTTGCCCTGATTTTTCTGTTTTGCTGACAGTTCAGTGTGGTCGGGGCATGTTTGCAATCAGCATTCAGTTCTGACTTAACAAGGGGCTAAATTGAAATCACATTTGCTCCCACAGTTCTCTGCTGGCTTTGGAAGAGCTAATGTTTCTCCAACTGCTTTGCTCTGCTAATTAGCTCTGGAGCAGCTGAACCCCATCGCTCTCAAAGCTCAGAGCACAATACTACAGAAGCTCAAAGCTTGGCCCTGTGCCCGCAGCTGCTTTTTATACCAGCTGAAAAAACTTTGAATTACTTTTACGGTTTACCTTTTCACACAGCCATAAACAAGCCAGAAATTCTGGAGAACGAGGTGATGTCAGGAATTAGAAAGCTACTGAGGCCTGTATTTATACTGTGGTTATGCTGCATGACCAGCACTAGATGGTGCTGTTTGCTGTAAAGCTTCAAACCACAGTGGAAGTATTTGTCTCTGATTCTGTACTCCAAAATATGTATAGTTGTTGTTGTTGTTGTTGTTGTTATTATTATTAAAAAAAAAAACAAAAGACATGTAATGTTTTCTCTGCCTACCTACTACATGAGGCTGCCTGTCACGTTGTGCGTTGCAGAGCCCCCACCCTTATCTTTGAGTCTTTGAGTTCCTTCCTTCCTCTAAGTCTGTCCAAAGAGTGGACGGACTGAAAGGAAGGTGTAATAGAAAGATGAAGGTTTCTCTGCGTCTTGAACAGACTGTTTACAGACCTAAGCTCATTACTAAGTCCATAGTTTATGTGTTTGGAGACCAGTAAGATGACCTGAGCTTTTTGTGCGAGACAGACAAAATGCAAATGCATTTGTCTGTTTAGTTTGTGTACACTGGAAGGATTACTGGCCTGACAGCTGAAATTGATCCAAGAGACCAGCAGAGGTCTATTTTAGGGAGATTGAGTGCTGTCAGAACCTCAATGTCAAAGTTCTTAAACCAGTTTTGCCAATGAGTTTATTTTTAGACACTTTCCATTAAAAGCAAGTTAATTTTATGTCCAAGGCACAAGCAAGGAAGAACAACTCCCAACTATTCCATACAGTTTTCTTGACCTCTGCAGCACTATACTGTCTGTAAGAGGAGTGGTACTATTAACTATTATTCATAGTACTATTAAGTGGGAATGTTTTGGAATCAGCAAATTCCTGCATAGATAACTGATGTTTATCAAAGTCACAAACTAATTTGGCTAATAACTCCAGATTTTCTGTCAGGTTTTTATTTATTTTTTAAAACTTAGGTCTTATCTTAGTTACCATAAGAAAAAAAGCACTTACTGCATTAATCTTTTTTTCTTCTCTTTACGCTCAAAAGAATATGTGCTTACAATTTCTCCAAGAACTACTTGGATTTGGATGTTCCAGTTAAAGTGATGAGGGTTGTAAAGATGCCCTTTCTCATAAAGACTCTAAATCTGTTCTTCTGAAGACAGACTGGTTGTTGTGAACCACATTATTCAAAGGGAACAGATTGAATTCAGTTCCTGCAAAGATTGCATCTGACCTTAAAGAAGTTTAATAGAAGCAAAGATAAACTGCAAAGCACACTCAGTAACTCTAAAATGGTAAATGGTCTTTTATTTATAAAGTTTATAAACCAGCTGCTTTGTTTTCACAGTGAGCAATGAATTCAAAATTTTATCAATAAATTTTAGAGTGTCATGACAGCAGTCCATAACCTTTTTGCTTAGGTTTTTTTTTTTTTTTTAAAAAAGAAGGGAATTCAGGTTTGGGATGGTCAAATCAGGCCTTACTACAACTATGAGCTTTTTTTAAGTTCCTAAATTCATCCCAAGTTTATAAATGCAAATTTCAATTACAGTTTTTGAGTGCAGCGTTTTCCTTTGATTTGACTTCCCACTGTCCTCGGTTTAATTGGCCTCATGACTAGTACTTGTGATTTTCATCATTTGATTGATCTGGCCTGCCGCTGTTGGACTGGGAAAGCACCGTTCTAAATTTGTCACCCACCTACCCACCTCTCGAGTTCACGCCTGCTGTAGATCTGGCCACCGCACATGCGTCCCTAAAGGAGGCTTGTAGATAGAAGGTGGGTGGGGGGTATCTGGGCCTGTCAGTCTATCTTTATGCCCCAGTAGTCCTATCCCACAAGCCTCCAGAGCGCTGACCTTCCACAAGGCTTAGAACTGTTAGACCCCAATATCCTGGAAAGACTTCTGTATCCACCAGAAACACTTACTAAGGATCATTGGCTCTTTGATTACCTACATTATTAAGGTATGTTCTCTACGGCTAGTGAGATAATGTGCTTAAGTTACTTTTTAAAAAAAAAAAAAAAAAAGATTTTAATAATGCAGCCAAATATTAGATGATTTTGAGATTGAAAAAATATGGTGTTGATAGGAAACAGACTTGCTGTTCTAAAATGTCGTTTTTAAGTGGTGTCGTTGAAATACATTTTAGATTATAATACAGAGGCTTTAATAATAAGCCGGTGTATTTGAATGTTTATGTGTATTTGAACTTTAACAGCTTTAAATTGCACCAGTCTATATATGCCTTCTTTTAACAGCGACTTGTTGCATATTTTATCTATGATTTTTGTAGAAAATATGTCGGGTGGGAGTTATTCAGTGATTTGTTTTATCTGTGTACGTTTCAAGCAAACTAATGGCCTGAGTGAGATTTGGAATCTGGGGGGCTGGTGAGCTCCTCCATGTGTGATTCATTCAGTGGTGAGTGACTGGTTGGGGAGACTACAGTTGCTCATTGTGCTGCACCTGCTCTCGCTCCGTCAGGACACACAGACAGAAATAGAGCCCTGCCTAACAGGGCAACACACACAAAACATTTTACACAAGCTTTTCCGTTTATACAAACCCCATCTTTAATTATTACTCATGACGAGCTTTAGCAGTGTTCTTGAGCCAGCTACAGTCAAACTGCCTGCAGGTGGTGTGTGAGGAAGTCTTTCTTAAAAATAATTTTCATGGAGGAAAAAAAACAAAATAAAGAAAACACCCAAACTATTTGGAATGAAATATTCAGGCTTCATATACAAACACTCCTGTATACATCATTTAGTCAGAAAACCCAGAGCAAAGGGAGTTATTTTTACCTCTGCTCCAAAAATACACGAGCCCTGGTTCACAGTCACTTAATTGGCTGAGGTCTGATCTGGTTTCCGACTTTGAGGAATAAGGGAAAGCAGAGTGGTGACGTTGTGACCGTCTTTGGTTACACATTGTCAGTGGTTGACTGTCATTTACTTTTCTCAGCTGTTTGTCGTGATGTCAGACTTTCTATGATTTCACTGGCTGAGATCCAAAGCACCTAATCCAGGGTGTGTGCGTGTGCGTGCGTATGTGTGTGAGAGAGAGTATTAATGTATGTCTTCTCTCATCTGGAGAACTTGAGGCAGTGTGATTGTCTATCATTTCCTTCCAGCGACTTGAGTTCAGGATCTGATGGCTGGTTTATCTGTCAGGATGGATAGTTAGGTCCTGTGCTGTTCTATCAGAGGACATGATAAATTTGACTTGGACCTTTATTTAAGGAACAGGACGAGCCTTTATGAAGGGTTAGTGTTGTTCACAGCTTTATTTTAGCCTGGACATCCTCTTGTCATTAGCCGGGGTTCACTAAACCACAGGAGTGATGTATTAAATAGTACTTAGAATAGCTTAAGCTTTGTTTTGTTTACTGTTCTGTCATTACAGATCAGCCTTTAACCTTGTAAGGTTCCTTCGTTTGATATACTTTGCCTTTGTCAAATCACTGGATCAGCATGACACTTGGCTTCACAGGTCATAGCTTTACCTTTCCATTGTCTGGTTAGCCATTGAATATTTTTAAGGAAAGTGATGATAAAATTGTGTAAAATGCCACTAGGAGTACACTGGCTTCCTGTGGTTTGTTTATAGCTCCTTCCGATCTTTCTGTGACTTTAAAAACTTTTTAAACACTGAATTAGCACTGTGCTAATGTGTCCATGTAACAAAGCTGTGTTGGCACAGCACAAAAAGTATCTCTACCTTTTTAATGTTTTAGTCAAACACTGGATAATCAAAATGCATAGATTGCATCTAAAGGATGGGCTTAGCACCAGTTGGTTAGTGAAGACTTACCGGGCGTTAATCCTCCTGACCAAAATTTACTAACTGACCTTCCTTCAGTATGATTGAGCCCATAAAATCATCAGGGAAGTGTTTGCTGGGCTCACAGAGTGAGGGATCCACAGACTGTACAATTCTTTTTGTAACCCAAGCAGTCGCCCCCTACTGGTCTTTATAAGAATGCTTATTGAAGGCACTTCGGCACTGGCTTCACTTTATGGAACCACGAGCTTAGTCCATGTTTGTATATTGTCTATGGTACAAAGGATTGAAATTTGGAGAAAGTCCTCTGGATTTGTGTTTATGCTTGCATTTTTTTTTAACCATGTCTCTGTAACATCTCACAAGGTGTTCTGGAATCCTGGACTTTTTGTAAGGAAGTACATAGAAAATTCAACGAGCCACAGATATTCAGAAAGAGAAAACTTAAAAAAATATATACTAAGGACAATATGCAGAATTTGGAGAGATTAGAAAGTTTTGCGGTGCTGAAAGCTTGTTGGGTTTTTTTTTTTTTTTGCCATGAAGCCACTTAGATGCATATACACCATTCTTTATGTAGCAGCCAGAGTCTTGCAGGACGCTTATTAGTCTTTGTGATCCCTTGTGGTGACTCTTGTTCATTTTTACTCCTACATGACAGCTTTTCTTTTATTTTAAAACCGCAAGCTCTGGGTCTGATATCTTATGAATGGTGATTTATGGAGCGCAAGTAATAGCATGTAGGAGGTAAAGTATTTGTCCTTGGCACTGACCTCAAATTTTGGTTTTGGATTTGTTCTCCAGCTGAAAGCATAGTCATTTGTGATTTTTGTTACAGTCGTGTGTGGTTCAAATGTTCAAATCAGATTGTGTCATTGAATCCATGTCCCATTTTGGCATGAAGTCTGCCTGGATTATCTTGAAACATTAAGTGTTAGCTGCAGCATTGAGCTGTGGTGTTGGATTTAGTAGATGAGATGTAGCTGATGTAAAGTGAGGGTGAACTAACTCTATGAGAATGTACTGCCAGCACTGTATTGACAGTCTATCCACAAGTCTATATGTTAATGAAGCTCAAGAACTCCTCTTAAACTGATGTGAATGTTGAAAAACTGGAATCATCAGGTTTGACACTAAGAGAAGACATAATTCCCTATGTTCTGTAAACTAGGGACGGATTGATCCGATATCTTTGCGATCCTGGATTGGATCAGTGAGCCCACTGATTGAGCCAGTCAGTGGGGCTTGGACTCTGTTAATTATATTTTCTGTTTACTCCAAAAGTGTGCAGGTTGCTAGCAGGGAAGCTAACACATAATGGAGGAATGCAGGAAGTTTGTAGCAAAGGTTCAGCGGAAATATTTGACATGTGCAATAACTTTTCTTTGAATGTTTGCAATAGTTTTTAACTGGACTGCAAACTGTTGTCAAGCAAGTTGATGAAAACCTTGGACACGTTTTTTAAACGTCTTCATTTAACTTTAACTTAACCCTGTTACTCTCTAACAATTTCTAATAAATTCCAGTAATGGTATATATTTGTTCGATGTATTTATTTTTTACATTCTGTTATAAAAAGTTAGATCAATTCTCTTCCTCAGAGATATAAAAATGAATGTAAACCTACTATTGGATCTGTACTTGGTATTGGCAGATACCTTTATGCTTCGTGTATCTGCCAATCTTAATGAATCTGGAAAAAGTTGGGACTTTGCATCTGTGCTTGAAATGCTTTCAAGGTAAAGCGTTGTTCTTTTTTTTTTTTTTATAAATCACCATGTAGAAGTCAAACACGGGGGCTGACTTGCCACGTCTGCTTTTGCTGGCCAAGACATGACGATCACTGTTAGGAGAGACTATTTAGCAAAATAGTTGAGTTTATTTAGGTATTTCATTGCTCTTAGCTGAGTACCTGTGCCATTGATAATGTTTATTCGGACATAGCAGAGCTGGACTACCAAGCCCATAGTTCACTGAGTTCCCAGCTCTTAACTCTGGAAATAATTGCATCTTGCCAGGCACTGATCATTGTAGCTACATTTGGTTCCCTTTACCAGTGGCAGCCTCCACTCTGCTGGCTCGCCTCACTCTGGGTCGAGACATGAGCTTTCCTCCAGTATCTCTATCCATACCCTTAAGCGTTCCCATCCTCCAGGATGACAGTTCCTGGGAAGGTGTCCGTGGCGCTTGAGGGTGGAAACAAATTCTCTGGCAAGCAGAGTTGATAAAGAATCTTGGTTCTGTAGCGCTCTCTCCTCTCACCAGATGTGCAGTGTTTATCACTCTAAAGCACACACGTGTTTATTTAAGAGCTCAAAGCTGTGTGTGCGGACGCGTGTATGCGTGTACACACGCTGACTTGGGTATAGATGTTTCCCCAGGGCTCAGTTGGAATCGGGTAGTTTAGACTTGTTTCAGCTTTGCAGGTGCATCACATGCCTCGTGGGTCACATAATCATTGAGGAGCAGATGGCTTATATAATTACATATTAATCCTAATTGCAGTTACAGGTATGGAAAGCGTGTTGTCCACTGACTGTTAATATTTTAGGTACTTAATCACGGGAGGAAATAATTCATCAAAATTTGTTGAGGTTCTTTTTTTTTTTTTTTTTTTTTTTTTTTGAGTTATGTTATTTTCTGGATAATTTATTCAAAGTAGACTTCAGATAAGCTCACATTTATTTGCAGGTATTGGATCTGCATTTGGTATTGGCAGAAAGAGAGAGCATATTTTCATATTTCTATACTGGCTTCTCTACATTGGCTCCTTGTTAAAAATCAGAATTAAATCTAAAATCCTTCCCCTCGCATATAAGGTCTTAAATAATCAGGCGTTATCTTATCTTACTGTATCACCCCAGTAGAGCACTTTGCTCTCAGACTGCTGCCGTACATTTAATTCCTATGGCATGGAAAAGTACAATGGGAGGCAGAGCCTTCAGCTTTCAGGCCCCCTTTGATAAAGCTTATAGTTAGGGCTGGTTCAGGTGACCCCAAAACCTCCCTGAGTTACACTGCAATGGATCAAGGCTCCTGGGGGCTACCCATGATGCACTGAGTATTTCTTTTTCATTCACCTTTTTATTTATTAATTTATTTGTTTGTTTGTTTGTTTGTTTGTTTAAACAAAGATAATTAAAAACCAAAATGCAGAGGAAAAAACAAACAAGATTAACAAAAATAAGGGATGACATTTTTCTAATGGCTTTATGGGAAATTAAGGTGATTAAATTATTTTCCACCTCCGTCCCTCTAAAAAAGTAATACAATATTAGAACATTAGTTAGCTCATGTTTTAGCTCTGTGTTGGGCCTAGAGTTGAGTTGCTGGAGCACTTCAGAGACAATGAAGTCTGCTTAAGACCTCTTATCTGTGTTATTCTGGGAAAGCTATGCTGAGGTGTTTGTGGGGGGTTTTCTGGGGGTTAATAGAGCACTATTGCCAGAGAAGGTCAGCGTTGCAGGATCTATTTTCAGTATAACTGTAAAGTTTCAAAGACCGTTCAGAAAGCAAGTTGATAACGAAGTTTTAAGGTCTTGTCCAGGAACGTCTTTTGAAGTTTGAGGTCTGATATATCTGACCTGAACGGCTTTTCAAAGCTCAGGCATCCCATAAAGTTTCATATTTGAGTCAGCTAGCCAACTTATGTTAACACTAGCCCTTTTAATAGGAATACATATGTTGGGCTTTTTTATTGGGTGAAAAATGTTTAGAAACGGTTCTTCAGTTCAGTCCTTTTATTTCACACAACCCACCCACCTTTAGGGAGCAGTTGTCACTTCTATACAATTTATGAATGTAACTTGCTAAGCGTGCTAGCATTGGATGATAAATTGGTACACCACCATCTGGTCTAACTATTTTCACTTCTGGATGGGGTAGACAGCCTAGCTTCAAAGTTGCATCACAATTATTATTTTTTTTTTAAATATCTGCATATGTTGAAAATACTATACCTTGTTGAAGGTTGTTCAAGTACCTCCCTTTTTAGGAAGTAAATCATAAACAGAGGGGGCATGGAGCTCTCACACTCATTGCTCATACTATGGAACTTGGATGCAAGACATTGCAATGACCTAACAATGTGACATTTTCATATTGCATAGAAATGTGTGCAGATGCTATGAAATGGCACAGCCCTACTTCTCCATAAAACTGACGTGAGGCTAATGTTAATGATGCAAAATGAGTCCAGAAACCATGATGGGACAGCAGCTGTGTCTTTCATATATATTATAAAATATAACATTTCTAGGCACTCCTGTGTTTTAGTTGAAGAGAAGACTTTAAACCTTGTTTTATCATATTTGGGTGGGTTTGGCATTTTATTTTAGATACAGAGCTGTTCTAAGAAGGGTCGGCAGACCCAGAATCACTGTGGGGTTACATTTATAAGAACAAAAAATTAGTGATCATGGAGATGGGGATATTGGCATCAGTTCATGAGTGTGAAGTTCGTCTGATGATTTAAAATGGTCCAAATTAAAGTAGTCATAAGTTCAAAAACCTCCAATAAATTCAGCATCCAGACTGGGAGAGGAACCAAACCTCTTTTAAAGTAATCGCTCTATATTGAGATCAAGTTGTCAGTGACATGTTGCAAAAACCTTCTGTCTTAACACACTATTTGAAGGTCAAAGGGCACCTAGAAGAATCTGTTTGCATCATACTGAAAACCCATCATGCCCAGTAAAAGACATTTAACAACATGGCAAATGGAGTTTTATCCTCAGCCTCCCCTCCTCTAACTCCCTTCACGTGTGCATATGAATATCTTTACCTTTCATTCGGCAGCCCCCCTATATGGAATTTATGACTGTGATGCCGGGGTTTGAGCTCTGTTATGTATCTGCAGAGACAGCATGGCCACATGCACTGGAACCGTGCACTGCTCTCTGGCCAGACAAAACGGATATCTTTCCTCGGGGATGCTATAAATCTGGACTTTATTTCTAGGAGCACTGCAAAAGAGCCCAGAGAAAGAGAGTGCCTTGGAAAAGCTCGCTCTTTTCCCTCTTTCTCCACATTCTCTGTCTTTAGAGAGGTTTTCCAACCGGGAATGTGATGCAGCCATTAGGCACTTCTCTCCTCGCAGACACGTTGTGATGCCTCTCCACACAGGGGGTCATTCTAAGTGCAAACATGTCCTATCTGGAAGTGTTTATCTAATAATGACCCCATGACTGGCTGCACATGTGAGCTTGTCCAGACTGAAACAACGTCCACCTTGAATGTGAACATCTGGGGAATGATGAGTGGTGAGGTGTGTCTCTGCTATTATGATATTAAGCACAAACTTCTTCACTCTCAGTCATGCTAAACTTCAAAAACGTAAAGTGTCTTTCTCACAGTGTTTAACGCCTTAACCTACCCATACATCCTCGCATTTTAACAACCGACTGCTTACGTACCAAATGACACTGTTTGTAGTACATATTTAAAGTATCTTGGGTAACGCAGCTTCATCTGAAATATTACTTTCATAACTTTAACAGTTAAGCTACTTTTCTTTTCATGCTAGTTACATTTCATTTGTTTTCATGGCTTAAGCTATGAATTGATTAGCTGACAATTTAGTTGTTTTCAGTTTTTATTGCTTAGGCTTTAATTGAACGCAAACTAGCAGAATGACTGCATGTGACAATTCAACTTATTTTAATACTTGCCCTTAAAGAAAACACACTCTGACCATACCAAAAGCTTTGCACTCACACTGAATGCATGCTTATTTTGGCATAAACCCATCATCCCTAAGCTTTGACCATCAGAACAACTTCTCACTTCTCTCATATAATAGATGAGTTTTGATACTTTAGTGGTTTCCTCAAAAAGCTCTCGTTCAATAGAAACACAGTTGTAGTCAGAAATTTACATACCCTCATCATGGGCGTCAATGTTTTTCTGTGTGACAGCAAAGATGTCTTAAATTTCTATGTTCACTGCCATTTGTTCCAGTTTATGGTCTCTATTCAACCATTCGTTTACGTGTTGTAGGCTGGTTTATAGTCTGCATGTGAGCATTTACAGGAGCAAACGCAAGCTCCCACAGAGTTTCTAAGGAGAGTAAATGGGAATTGTTTTCTGTGTTTCATTATAACATGGATTTAAAAAGAGTTTAAAAGAAGTAAACACAGTGAAATTAAGCTTAAACACATTGATTTTTAAATTAGGTAATCAGTAGCAGGCTTAGGTCGGCTGATTTGTTTGAAGTATTAAACAATACTCTGTTCACATTCCCCATATTTGATGAAATAGTTTTTAAAAATCCTTTTCTTTTAAAATTATTTTGTGTGCGCTTGTTTATACAGTACTGCGTCATCCTGTAATCCTGCCAAGTAAAATCTGATTATCCACCACAAAGACGAAGAAAACAAGAACAGTGCATCATTGCAGCAACCTGTAAAGTCTTGCCCATCCTTGGCACTGAAGACTCATGATTGATAATAACAGGGCAGAAGCAGTCTAGTGGTTTTGTTGAACTGATGTCATTCCTAAAGCCGATGAGTCAAAATCAAACATTACATACAAGGCAGACATCCAGATGGGAGGTAAAAGTTTTTCTTCGTCATTAGTACAGTTGCCACACACATTTAGAAATATGTGTGGGTGGTGTGTATGTGGTTTTGTTTTGTTTTCTTTTTTTCTTTTTTGGGGGGTGGGCGTGGGGGGGGGGGGGTGTTTGATATGTTGACATTAACGGCAAGACAAATGGCTAAATGCACATAATTAAAGTGGCTGGTTGACTTAAATTAAAAGTGCAAATTAAATAAATTTCCGCATGTTTTCAACAATTTATTGAGAAGTTGCTTAAAGAGGATTTTGGTTAATTATTCAAACCCTCTGACCTTAACTTCTGTAAACAGATATGAACATACAGAGACTGTAGGCAAGGACAATATTGAGTGATATTGGTGATTAATCAGATTTAAGCAGGCTTTGGTTGCACGCATTTGTAAACGCTGAATGGTGGATGGAAACGGATAACTGCCTGATGCTGTAAGCAGACCCACGGTGAGTGGATGAGACTAAAAGACGATGCTTCTGTTAACATATTCTTATAACCTTTTCAAAAGGGAAAAAAACATCCTCAGACCATTGATGGTTAAATAATTTGTTTTTCAGCACGAATCATTGCATAGTTTATCTCCAGCCTTCATACCCTGTTACTGAAAGTAGGTATTTTTGGTCATGCCATGTCAAAGCTTTGAGAGTGCATGAAAGGCCCACTGATATGTAAAAGGCTGAGGGTTAATTGAAACTTAGGACCTGAAATCTCACTTGAACAGGGAAGTTGCAGAGTGGCCTCTAGTTAAACAGCAACACTCATAATATTGTCGATGGGTGTTTCTTGCATTTTGAAATTCCCATTTATCAGCAGTTGTGATTATCAGTAGCTAAAGGTCAGCTAACCGCCAGCTTTGGCTGATAGTATTGGTGTCCTCTAGCTCCTTTATCTCCTTAGGTAAAATTCACTTCTATGCAAACTCATTCATTTTATGAATACACTGCATCAGTTGTCAGGTGTCTGTCAGTCTGCGAAACTACTGACATTGAAAGTAACACTTTGAGCGTTGCATGCAGGTAGCGCTTTCTCCACCCACTCAGCCACGGTGTGAACTGGCAGCTCTGTGATGGATGTGCGCCACTCACACGCTGAGCCAGATGAGCTCATCCTGGAGAGGGATCCAGACATGCCACCTCTACAGTTTACACACCATCGTCAGACAGTCCTGTTACATCTTAGCACACCTTTATAGTCCAAGGTGGTGGGAAAAGGCTGATTTATGTTCTTTGACAAATGTTATGATGGATGCATGTTTGTGCTTTTGATACAGTCCAATAACCTAGTTTAGATTTGCAGGAAGTTCAAAAGAGCTCCATTGAGATGAATATATTTTAAAGAAGGTGGTTTTTATTCCCCCCCCCCCCCTTGACACCTTTCAGCCACTGAATTGAGAAACTGACATTTGTGGCTGGTTCCATCCAAAAGATCTGCTTTATGTTGACTGCTGTGTGTTTGGCGCTGACAGCTTTCTCTCTGTGTGCTGCAGAAAGATAAGATGCATCACTTTTTTTCCCCCACAGTATCTTCTTAAAGGCACCATCAGGCACTGTGCCAGCCTCCCTGTAGTGCCCTCTCACTACAGTGATAAGCATGTCGTTGTCACATTGACGTATAGGTGAGGTGTGTGAGTGCAAGCACATTTGTCTTGTTCTTGGCAATCACGTAAAGCATATTCATACAATAGAAAAGAATGGGTTTCTACATGCCATGACTCACTGTGTAACATTGGTTTATGTGGGCTTGAGTCACACAAACACGTTTGATTAGTGTGTTAAAAGGAGAATTGTGGGGATATCAATAAATCAACCTAGTTCTCTTCCCTTTGCACCTCTTATTAGTTGTTCTAGGAAGAAGCAAACTGTTGGTGTAATGGTAACATTAGTCACGAGCAGACACATTTCTGTTTCCCCCATTACAGCTCACACGCTCCTTCGTTCTTTTCCTGACTTTGTTTCGCTCTTTCTTTCGTACCTTCTCTTTGCCCTTCCCAGCTTTTTTTTTTTTTTCTGCCTAGCTCCATGCTGTTCCTTTTATTTTGTCCCTGCTGAGAGATGACTGGAATTTCTCATCAGACTGAGAGGGTCATTTGAACTTTCTCGTCTTCTCTTCCTGCCCTCATTATTTCCACTCTCGTTCTCCAGACTCCGCACTATTTCTCTTCCCTCCCTTTTCTGACGCTCTGCACCGGTTTCTTTGGCATCCCACTCGAGTGTGTGAGCCAAGGGAAGGCAGTGCTCTCGTGGGACTCGCATAACTATCTCTCTCTCTCGTGCATGCACAGTTTTTTTTTTTTTTTTTTCTCTCTCTCTCTTTTTCTCTTCTCTGAGGCTCACTCTGAAGCATGCAGGACACTTTGCTCCAGTCTGCAGTAGAGAAGGGGCCTAATTTTGCTCCCTTGGCTAATGAGCTTAGCCCATGCTGAGCAGCTTTTAGACCTGCAGGTTGTTGTTATTGCGGGCACCGGTTAGTCCACATTGGTTGGTGAGAGGAGCCAGAGCAGAGGAGTGAATCTGAGAAGAGGTGTAGTGCAGCAAAAGCTTGAGCACTCCTCTGTTTGCCTGTCAGGACCACCACTGCTTATGCTGGTACTGCGGCTGGGACATCTTTCTCTCTCCCCCTCCCTCCCTCTATCCTGCTTCTCTCTAATACTACCTGACTCGCCTCTCCCTCCCTCTCTGCCTGTCCCGGAGCACTGACGGAGTACTTTTGTAGTCGCATCACTTCTCGGTCAGCTGTTCTGTCTTCCCGTGTCTTTCACTTCTTTTCTGTCTTAAACTCTCACCTGACTCTGTTGCCAAAATGTACCGGAATCCATGGATCTCGAATTACCTGAGTCACGTCAAGTTCTGCAGCCAAGGTAAGTGCAGTGACTTAGGGCTCTGCAGCTCAGATTTTGTAGCTCAGGCAGTGAGCTTGGGGACAGGTTACTCTGGTTTGGGCTGTTGGGACTCTAAGCTCGTAGAAGTTGGCAGGCAACAAACCGCAGACTCCCTTCCTCTCTGTTCACTGTCCTGCTTTCCAGCCAGCTGTCCTTGCACTGCAGCTGTAGCCTCCAAGGACACTATGTAAAGATGAGGGATTCTTAATACTGCAGGGGGCTGTTTTATGTAGGAAGCTATTTCAAGGCTCCATACCTACTTGGACGTTTAAAAAAGTGCTTTTATGGATGTGTTGTGAAGGTGTATATGGTTTTGCACTGAATTAAACAAAATTTACTGACTTTGGAACATTTGGGTCATTAGGAGTATTCAGTAGGTTTTTTTTTTCTTCTTTTTCTTCAGTCTAGATACAGAGATAGATATAGAGAAATAGAGATGGATAGAGAGATAGACACAGAGATGCTGTATGGATATGATCTGTTGCACAGCACTTAAGCACTGTGTCATAAGAGAGCAGTGAATAGCTGAGCTCAGTAAGCTGTTAAAGACGGTCTCCATGTGCAGGGAAAAAGTAGAACCTGGTAATCAGGACAAAGTAACTATTTTTAAGCAAGACATGTTGTTGCAGAAATATCTACTTTCAACATATTTTTGTACTTGACACAATTTATTTGACTAAATGTTTTCACTACACATGTCCTTCATTTATAACATCGAATTGTCAGAGAAGCTAGTAGTGTCTGATCTGTCAGTATTGTCATTTATAAAAGCTGAAAAATGAAAGGGTCATTGCATAGGTTGACCAACAGAGGGCACACTGCAACTTCACTGCTGGCAAAAACTTTGTTAAAATTTTTGCTTCAGAACTTGAGTTTCTTGTTTAAGGTCAGCTCTTTCAGATGAAATTTGTGAACTGGACAAGAACAGCATTCAGTGAAAAGCCAGCAAATATGTCGCAAAACGCCATTTCAAAACGACAACCTCCTTAAAACTTGTATCATTGACTTTAAACTGCAGAACGATGGTATTTAAAGACAAACTTTAGCAGCAATGATTGATTTCATGTCAATCATCCATCCATCCATTCGCTACCGCTTATCCTTTTCAGGGTCGCGGGGGGTGCTGGAGCCAATCCCAGCTGTCATAGGGCGAGAGGCGGGGTACACCCTGGACAGGTCGCCAGTCTGTCGCAGGGCTAACACACAAGGACAGACAACCATTCACATTCACTCACACATTCACACCTAGTGGCAATTTGGATTATCCAATTAACCTATCCCCACAAGCTGCATGTCTTTGGATGGTGGGAGGAAGCCGGAGTACCCGGAGGGAACCCACGCAGACACGGGGAGAACATGCAAACTCCACACAGAAAGACCCTGGCCTGATGGTGGAATTGAACTCAGGACCTTCTTGCTGTGCGGCAACAGTGCTAGCCACCGTGCCGTCAATCATTAATCAACAATTTTGAATTCGAAAGGTTTGAATAGAACGCAAAGCTTGGTCTAGTGCTCTAAATGTCCCAATTATTCATGTGTTTGTAATATATAAATGTCATATTGTGTATATCAGAAGCACTGGCTGACGTCCTGACAGGTACAAACACGTGAGAAGTACTGACATGTTTGTACCTGTCAGTACTCAGCATTAGAGACAATGTGGCATCACAGATTAATATTATCAGTGTTGAGGTCTACGTTACAGTTTTTGCATTATTTCCTTCACCCCTGTTTATATACCCACTGATTGGCCACTAGTTGATACCTGTGTTTGTCTGAATGCATCTCATTATATTTTCTAACTGACACCTGAGTGTTTAGATCTGCTTGTCTGTGTTAAGATGGATGTGAATCTGCAGCAGGTGGCCCTCAGTGTCAGGCTTTTATGTGAGCATACAGAATAGTCTTGTGTTGTTCGGAGGAGGATGTGCTTTGAAGCTTGTTTGAGGAGTTTAGGTTGTAGAAGTACGCTTTCATTCAACTTTGCAGCTGAACTGCTTTTATAACCACTAATACTAGTGTTTAAGACCTAATTGGCTTATTGTGGCATCCCTGTGCTTAGAACACTGTTTGGTAGCAGTGGCCTCACCTAATTTCTGTCTCTCCATCTGTTTTTTTTTTTTTTTTTTTTTTTTTCCCTCTCCCCTCAATGCCTTAATTCTTAAGCTCCTGTTAGTGTGGAGGCTTTAGTTGCAGCTTGAGCCTCCCAGCACACAGAATCGGTGGGCAACTGGAAAATTGGTGGGGGGTGCTGAGACTTAAATGTCAGGCACTTCAGGTGTGATGTAATTCATACAGATAAAGGGTGGTTACTTTTGGGCCTGCTGTAATCCCAGGAATCAAAGTTAATCCTGGATCGTAAATTAGACATATGGTCAGCCACTGATGCCTCTTTGGCTGCCACACTGGGTGTATTGTGGGTTAAGACATGGAGCTTTAGCCTCATGTTACTGTCAAGTTTATCAGAGCCTTCCCAAAGTTAACTTAGCTTCTTTGTTAACAGACAGTGTTATACAACAACCTTTGATACCATCACATAAAAGGCTTGTACACTTCAGAACCTCAATGACACTCCACTGAATCGTGAAATGATTTTATCCTCATGTTTTATCTGCATCAAGCTGCCTTTACAGCGTCATCGACACACACGGGGCACAGTGCTGAGGAATTCCTGGCGTATTCCCTTGCGGCTATAGCAGCCATAGTGTTTCTGTAGATTACAGCCAGCATCAAAGGCTGTGGGACATCTGTGATCTTTGTGGAGGTTTTTATGCCTGTGTCTGGAATGACGAATGAATTGAGGCCCTTTCTGGGAACCGTGGGGATGGTGGTGGAGGGTGGTGTCACTCCTGATGGACCACATGCCACAACATATAGAGTATATGAGGTGTAAAAGGAGTACAGGTCTGGTTTGTGAAGAATTAAGTCTGAGACTTCACAATAGCATAAGACGGCTGCCCCCAAGGGTAAGAAGGCGGGGGTTATTTTTTGCAAAAGCAGCTAGTTAAACTTTACATCTGGTTTTGTTTCACACTATAATTTAAATGGAAATTAAGATATTTTTCAGTTTTGTTATTCCTAAACATTTAAATCCACTGACCACTTACATTATAGACATCTGAAAAGCATGAATGATGCCAAGAACAAATGGGGTAACGTGGACGAGTACTGAAATCGGTGTGGTTCATAACACGCGCACACACACACTTTCATATCTTAGTGAGGACATCTAATTGGCAATGCTTTCTCTAGCTGCTTACTCTAGCCATGAAAAATTAATGTCTAACCCTTACCTTATACCTAACCATAACCCAACTGTAGCCCTGGCACTAAAACCACATTTTGAGCCTCAAAAATGCCTTCGAACAAGCCTGATTATTTTTTTTTTTTATTATTATTTCTTATCCAAATGTTAGTAAATTAACTCCTTTATTCTCATGTATTTCCAGTTTACTCATTAAATTAACAGCATTAGACATCTTTAGATTTCATCAGACTTCACCTCCTTTAACCTGGCATTCATGGCTCCATGTGGGTATCACAGTACAGAAAGATGAAATGGCGATGCAATATTGTGGATGTTTTTAAAGTAATCTTGTGGTTGCTGTGGCCGTGGTAGTCTGTATTAAGACACCCAACAATTTGTATCAATTTAGTATGGTTATGTAAAAGATAGCATTAGTTGTGGAGAAAGGGTAAATGATCACTTTCTTTCTTTATTTATGCTTCTTGAACAAGCAGTGGGATATAAGACACACGTTGGCTTTTTACCAGTAACAAAGGTTTCGATTTCACTTAAATTACAAGGAGTTGTAATTGTTAGCTCTGGATAAATGTTGTCTTTCACGTCACCTCAATTGTCTCCAACATGGCTATTAGCTGTGGTCTGTGGAGCTCAACATAGCCTTCACTTATTGAAGAGTTTTGGAACCTAACTGTGACAGTTGAGCCCAACACAGTCACATGTTTAGTTTGGCATCTGGACCAGAGCTGGAAGGCTGCCCTCCAGTACAGCAGTCTAATATTCAACACTACTTGTTTAAAGAAGGCTACATTTGTAAAGTCATCCACATGTTAAGTGATACTGCTTCGTGTATCATCAATATCGCGTATTGCTTTGTAGCTGACGTTTGGTCAATAGTGGTCATTTCATTGTGTAGAAAACTCTCTATTGCATTTATTTATAGCTTTAACTCAAAGTTGTGAGAAGCTTAATTCAGGACTGTCTCATTTTCTATTGCTAATGGAAATCTCAACAACTGTAATTTAAAAAATACTGAATAATAGGTGCATACCAAAAAAAATATACAAGATGAATTGGACATATAGCTAAGCTTTTAAAAAAAAATACTGTTTGAAAGGAGAAAACCACCGAACACAAATGCCTTACCGTTTCAAGTGTGAAGCACGGTGGAGGGAGCATCATAGTCACGAGGGAGCAATGGATTCAGCTTTTTATAGGAGAAAACCAGGATATCAGTTCTAGATCTGAATCTCGGGGAAAAAATGGAATGATGAAAACACCCAAAGAGCACAACTAAATTAAGAAAAAAAAATGGCCTAGTCCTGACCTTAATCTGTCTGAGATGATATCACAGAAATATCAAGAAATAATAGCTTCCTCAACCTTTTGCTGGTCTCAAAAATTAATGTTCAAAAGTCTGTTACTGCCAAAGATTAAGTTGCAATTAAGCTTGTATAAAATCTAAACTTCATCTATGTGTGATCAGTAAAGAGACTTTATACCTGCTTGAATGATGTTGACTTAATCTTTTTGACTCTGGTCAAAAGAAAACGCAGTCAACTCTGAATAAGATTATCATTCAAGGCTCACTGTGTTTCAGCAGCCCTATTCCATCCAGCTGAAACAATACTCAACTACCCCTAAACCCATACCCGCACACCACCTTCTCCAAATAGACCTCCTTTCTTCTCAAATGTCTCAGATGATGTTTTGCTTAAGTAGGAGGGATTGAAAGCATCAACCCAAACATCTTTAACAGGGACTAACAGATCTGGAATGGGGAAAGGAGGGGCGGGGGTTAGTTTGGGGTGGGTAGCCACTGGGGAGATGTTAGGGGTTTGGGTGGAGCAGTGGGCAAGTTTAATGGGGTGGGGGGATTTGACCTTGAGGTGAACTCGGAGGGGATGGAAGTAGGACCACATGTTTCTCCCGAAATTGCACAGCTCTGGCTACTCAGAGGTCCAAGTGCAGCCAGAACCGCACGTTTGAGGTTTAGAGCAAATAGCAAGCATAGATGTTCCCTACAGGGATGTGTTGCACAACTTGGGTTCCTCATGAGACTGTTGTGATGTTTAATACCCACTAATGCCCCATTTTGGTGGGATGGGGGGTACTGAGGCTGTATGTCTCTGTAGGCAGGTGTTTATACCACATTGTTCCCGTGTTTACCGACTTGATTTTTCTTCCTAATACACACCAGACTGTAGAAAGTTGGATTGTGTATATAATTAGGTTTTATCATACAGTATGCTTCTGATGGCTGAGGAAACTATCTGTGCTCTCTGTATTCCTGGAGGGTGCAGTGTAGAAATGCTACCCAGTGACAATGATCCCATCTGCACTGCAACTTTGATGTGTGGTGAAACTGCACTGTATACAGGCCGTCAAACGCTCTGATGTATGACCTCATGCACAACACATAGACTGATGCTTAAGAAGGAGACAGTGTGTCTGAATATAAATGCAACAATGATTTATGTGTCTGTCTGGTGTTTCTTGGGATGGAGGTGTGTGTGTGTGTGTGTGTGTGTGTGTGTGTGTGTGTGTGTGTGTGTGTTTTAACTAACATAGACTACTTATTGTGCGATATGATTCAGTGGGGCAGGTAGATTGTTTTCCACATTGTTCGTTTTCTCTGTGGAAGGCCTCTTAATTAATGTGGTCCTGTGCCAAGGAGCTGCAGAGAGAGCTCCTTCACGTTAACATGCCTAAGCTGCTCTGATCATCTGTTCATCTGAAGACACAACCCCGGGTTCAAAGTGAAATTAATGGACAGTGGAACATGAATAAATGTTACTCTTTTCTTCTGTCCACAGGAATTGGGAGTGAGAACCCCATTAAACTAAGCAATCCCAGATTGCTACAGAAGAGAGCATTGAGGTAAGATGTGCAAAAAGACCTTTAAAAAGTAAAGGTGCTACTTACAAATGTAGCAAACAGGCATCATGCTCCTGCAGGGGAGCTCAAATCCATGACTGATAGTGTTTCCTTGTGTTTGTGTCAGGTATGTCATGTGTTTCGGATCATTGTAATGCTGAACATTGAAGCCATTTCTAATCAAACACCTAGTACTTCATGGTGGATGAAATTCCTTTGTCCAACAAGCACTGGTTGAAATCCAGCCGCAAACCATGACAGACTCTGAGTTTTATAGGTAGCTGTATCGATACTGTTGTACTTCTTCCATACTGACAAAGATTTTGACCTAAAATTTCAAATTTGTATTCATCAGTTGCCGCAGGTTTTCAATCCAGTCCTTGTATAGTTTGGCATACCTCAGCCTTTCCTTCCTGTTTCCCTTCTTTAAGAGCGTTTTTTTGACAGCCATGCCTGAGGTTTCACTGAACAGTGAAGTGGATGAACCAAAGGGCCAGATGCATCGCTCAGGTCCTGTTTTAGGTCTTTGCTGAATTTATTTTCTTTTTTCTTGTTTTTAAAGGGCATACCAACGCCATGCTCGGATATGTCACGTGTTCAGCTAATAGCTCTCACCTTGTTCCTGCAAAAATGCTATTTTATGCTTGTGCTATCTTGAACATTTTCATAGATTCAGGTCACGAAATTAAAAAGAATGATGTGTTTTTGCCACAGGCTAATGGTAGCAAATTGTCTAAATAAATAATTTAAGCTCGTTCTTTAAGTTGTCTGTTATCTGTAGACCCAACACTGGTTATCCCTTAAGTTGGGTCCCATTTTATGCTCGAATGATTCTTAAGTCAGTGTTAAATGGCTCAAACAAGCATTCCTTTGCGATGGTCGTGTAGAAGGACTGGGCTGAAAATGAGTGAAAAAGCAAACCAAAGTGCAAAGAAACACTTTAAAAGCCTCGAGAACGAGTGAAGAATTTAGCTGAAGGCACAGTGCTGTATGCAGAGTAGTGACTTTGAATACTGCAGAATTGCTGATGGTAATGCACAGTGAACTGTAAGAGTTGCACCTTGTCCGTTATCAGGGGTTCCTCTCATTACAAGTCCAGCACCGTAAGTCAACCTCACAACTGGGATAATCTTTTTCCTTTTTCCATGTTTTGTTTGCTTACTCTTCCCATGCTATACAATAAAGAATAGGAACAATGACATTGCACAACACTGCTTTACTTGTTCATCAATACACGCACTTGCTGATACAGACTGCTGCACATAAACAAAGTAGCTCTGGCTCTCTTGGAGACGTTATTTTCTTTTCATTCTAGAACTAAGAAGCAACCTTCGCAGTGGTCTCTCCCGTGTCCCTCTCCTCTCTTTTCTCTCTCTTTCTATGATCAGAGCTCCACATATACACACCTGTGTTCTCTTCCTCATACATGAATCGCATTAAAAAATATTCTCTTTAATGTAAATTTCTTTATTAAGACAGTACTTCAGATGGGTGAGGAACTAACTTGTGCTCAATAATGTTGTTGGCTGTTTGTCAAATACACCATCAGGCCTCCTAATTAACACTCTAATCTGTGAAGTTTCCTTCACTACACTTATAAGACTGTTGGGCACATCGATGCCCAAAATCTGGTGCCAAAATATTTTGTTGTTTTGTTTTGAAAGCACTCTGCATGCATGGTGAGCATATCTAAAGATGAAGAAGTAGTGATGAAAAGAGATGTTCCTGTGTTGTGATGAGAAAGGATCCACCATGCACGCGTGTATCAGGGTGTTCACAACTCCGTGGTTTCTGTCCCTTACAGCAGCCACAGAGTTCAAGCGAGTTGGGTTTTCCCAGTTCTTGACTGTTTCCTCACAGCAGTAATCTGCTGCCAGCTCTTTTATAGCTATATTGCAAATTTGTGGTTTTGAATCAAATCCATAAATGACTTCAATATGTTGTTTTGGGTTTTTTTTTTTTGTGGTTTTTTTTTTTTTTTGAGAGAGAGAAATTTGCTGCATATCTGCGAGGCTCGGGGTGTTAACGGGTCAGAAATGTCTAATATCTAGATAAATATTTGGAGATGGAGAAGTTGATGAAATTTACAGTCTCACTTCCAAATGCACAGTTCGGATGATTAATTGCATACTTTTGTAGCTTCATCCGCAATCCACTGACTGATTAGATTCTTGACCACCTCTCAAACCGACCACACTTCTAGCAAATAGTTCAGTGATTTGTGTTTGATCAAATTCAGATTGATTCAGTGAGCCCCTCACTACTGCTTACAATGTAAACAAATCCAGTTTCCCACAGCTCAGCCCTGTTTCAATAAGAGTTGGTATTTTTTCTGCACCCCTCAGCTTCCAGAAAGAATTCTCCTGTGACGAAAAGGACGACCCAGCCAAAAGCGCCAAGGATATAGATGTTAGTCTCTTGGCCAATCTCCCCAAAGGTGAGTGAAGTGATTTTTATTTATTTATTTATTTTTTACTTTTTTTTTTATTATTTTTTTTATTTCTTGCTGAAAATGACTCTGACGTTGTCAATGTTCCCACAGTTTTTCAGAGTTGCTGTTGTGTAACAGCAGCTTGTTTGCCAGGTTGGAATTAAGTCAACATTTGTGTAAAACCAGTTTTTCTACAAGGCCCAGCTTTGCAAAATGTTACGTATGAACTGCTGTTATTATGCTGCACTTGTTTTCTTGACAGGGTTTATTTAATGCAAGTTCCAATAAAGATCCTGTAGTGGTTCACACTGGAATGTACACATAAGTTTGAAGACGCTTTTGATTAGCCGTTTATAAACTGACTCATGTATAAACTCTGTGGACTTTTGTAACATGGTAAGTAATCAAATCAAATGTAAACATTTTGAATATGATTTTTGATTTTTCTTCATTCACTAGAGAATACGTGTTGAATATTTGAAATATACCTTTTCTTAAAAATAAAGTACAGAGAAACGGCAGTGATCCTGGATTAGAGGAGCAGAAGTGGGTGGATGGATCCATCTTTTTATGTTGTGACAAATAATTACAATAATTACAATCAGCTGTTTCTTTGGTTGAACCCATCACTCCACAGATCAGCTTCATCCTACTCTGCATTTCTTACAATACAATGCTCTGCATTGACAAAGTCAAAACTATGTTTTTTCTTTTTTTTATGTAAATAAATGAAAGGCAGACGTTTTTGCCTTGGCTGAAGTATCTCTGAAGTGAAATGGTGAAATGTCAGAAGCTTTCCTGAGAACAATCCTTGAAACTTGGCAAACCTTTGTTTTGGAGGTTTCTGCCATTCTGCTCCATTAGATGGGGATCATTGGTGTTTGGTAATTGTTATATTGTTGTTGCTATAGATTCTGGTAAGATTTTAAATAACCAAAGTCTGGGCAGCCAGATTTAGGTGCTTCCCAGCTTTTATCGTTGATGGGTTGAGAATTTTTTTCCCCCTTTAGAAATTTTCCTGTTTTTGTGCCTTGTTGCAATCCTGTCTTATAAGATGCAGACGATCCTGTTGGTTTTTATGCTGACATTGACTTGTGTAGTCTATATATAGACGGGTGGGTGTGCTTTTGTAATTTCATTGATTCATGGGTGGACTCAAACCAGCTTGGACCACTGATAGAAGTAAGACGCCTCCGAGTTCATAAGGGCTTTTAAACCAGTGGTCTCAGGAGGGTTTATTCATGGGGTTTTTTTTTTTTTTTTTTTTTTTTTTTAAATAACATAAATTGTAAGTTGGTTTTGCTTCTACATTGTGAGATTTTCTGTGTCGATTAGTGGAAAATAGTATTCTGGAAATGATTCAGAAACATTAAACATATAACATCAATGATTTAATCAAACTAAGATTTTATGATAATATGTATATGTGAGCTCAGTGGTATGTTTTCATATTACATATTACCAAAGCATGTCTACAAATATTTCCTGTGAGCCAAAATCTATCCAAAATTTGTCATCTTAGACCAATTAAACATTTAATTAGATCTGCTTATTCTGTACTGATTTTATTGCTTATTTATTTATTTTTGTTAAGTCTCTGAATTGAGGAAACTA
This sequence comes from Simochromis diagramma, assembly GCF_900408965.1. Taxonomy (NCBI): domain Eukaryota; kingdom Metazoa; phylum Chordata; class Actinopteri; order Cichliformes; family Cichlidae; genus Simochromis; species Simochromis diagramma. The sequence continues at coordinate 492,675 of NW_024387503.1, read as the reverse complement.
TTTGAGGGCATTACCACAAGCACAAGTGACTTGGAAATGAACAGGTGAGATAATGATGCATCTATAAATATGCTACAGTAATAAAGATAATACTACATAGGATAATGTGTAAAGATGACTCTTCCCTTTCTTTCTGTGCTTAGAAAGGAGCGCATTGCTCGGCGCTTGGAGGGTATAGAGGGTGAAGTACATCCATCTCTGCTGCCTACCTTGGTGGCCAACCGGCTTCTGGAGGAGGACACTCCACGATACACTAGGGCCTCTGACCCCTGTGCTGGTGAGACGAGAACAGTACTACAGACTATCGTGTCTCTTTCTACACAACAAAGACATGACTTGTTTATTCTTGCACCAGTTACCGTTCAGCGTTATGGCATGGAGGGATTTGAAAGCCCAGAAATGCAGTTGATGGCTCCAGAGCGCCAGTCCAGAGCTCGATGCAGGCCTGAGCCTCAGTCCTTCATCCACACTGAGCCAGTTCACATTTCGGGTCCGACCAAAGGTGTTCCTGAGTTGGAGTCCAAGGCTGAACGCATCGCCCGCTACAAGGCAGAGCGGCGCCGGCAGCTGGCCGAACGCTACGGCATCTCTTTGGATCAGGAACCCGACTTGGACCATCACTCCCGCTACCCCCGCTCTCACAAAGAGTCGGACTGCTCAGAGAGACGTAATAGAGGGGAGCTGGTGGGAGAGGAAGGCAGAGATATCACCCTAAGTGCTTACACCAGTACCTTAGCTACTAGCCCAAGGGCAGGCCGTTCAGCTCCGCCACACGGCTACCCGGACCCAGGCTGTGATATTGGTCACACCAGGGTGGAGTTGTTCTCAGAGAGGGAGAGGCTGATGAACCTGGAGAATCAGCGCAGGGCCGCTCCGCCTGAGCCTCCATCCTCCTCTTCATACATGGATGTGACATCATCGTCCTCCTCTGCTAAGGTGCCTGCAAAAGACTACACAGTGACTGGCATACCACCCAGTTCACCCAAGCAAGGCAAGCACCCCTCCCTCTCCTCGCCTAAACATGGTGCGTCTCCTGGTGACCTATTCATTGAGCAGCAGGCCCAGAACGTCCTCAGCAGACAGGGGTGAGTGTTTTGATCTCATCTTTGTTTTTGTTGGGGGTAGATCTTTTTTTTTTTTTATTTTAATAAACCCATTTATACATAGCAATGGTAAAATACACTTTTGCTAAAGTTTTTGGGGTACTTTAACTGTTTTTGTTTTTGAAAAAAAGCAAAGATCAAATTTTACACCAAAGTGTGCAGTACTCCCTCTAACACAGCAACACTCTCAACACAACTTGGAATAAAAAAGGTCAGACGTCACTGCATTTGCAGAAACATAGATGTCTCCATGTTTTTCTGCTGGTAACTGAGACACCATTGTTAAATTGTAACAATGGTGTCACAACAAGATTAGCTTGTTGTGACTTGTGGAGGGAGGAAGACACATTGTTGTAGCAAACCGTTTTCTTTTTTTTAAGTTTGATTTGGCTGAAAATGGACAACCCTGAGTTTTCTACGTGACTCCAGATTTTTGAGGGGTTTCATATTTTACTTTATACATAAATTGTCCCTTGTTTCAGGAGGCTTTTTCTGCATTAAGCTCCCAAGATCCCCTTCACATACAAACACGGGGTTTGAACCAGAACCAGAACTTTAACAGCTGTTCACGCTGCATTGTGTTTAAAGGATGGATCCATCTCTCCATCTATTTCTGTCACTGTTGCTCTGTTCGTTCCACATGTCCAAGGTCGTTCTCTTAGCAGGACTCTTGTTTGATACAAGGTCATGCAATCCGAGCTCGTCCTGGAACAGACCAGCTCCCACAGTCACCTACAACTGGGCAGATTAGTCTGCCTGTGATGTTCTGTGCTGTATGTTTATTCTAGAGATTTCAGGTGGATGTCTTGAAGAACAAATTGGGGTATTTTTCAGATTCACAGAGGATCTCTTACTAAGTTGTGGATAGTACTTTAGCATGTGCACCAAAATGATACACTGCATTTGCCTAAGGGGAGGAATGGATAACACTGTCGTTGTGAGTCCATCCTTTAATTGTATGTTTAAATGGTGGCTAAAAGGACAAAAATGACACCCGAATATTAAAACACCTGAGCTAGCAGCTCTTTAGAGGGGACGTACTAAGAGTTGTTTCAGCTCCACAACTGTTGGAAAAGAGAGAATCAGTGTATGCACCCCTGTTTCTTGCCCAACCCAGATCATGACCAGGCTCCAGCCCTGCACTGTTCCACTGCAAACAAACATATGAAGGTGCATTCCTTGCTTCTACATCCGTCCGGGACATTATTCCCAACCCATCTGTGTTCCCCTCTGCATTGCCCCCTCTTTCTTTTCCTCAGTTTCCCTCTCAGGTTTCAAAACTTGGCCAGGTTGTATGTGTGTCCATGGTGCAGGGAGGGTGTTGTTACTGGGCAGCTCAGTGTGACTCCACAGCTACATCTCTGACCCACAGCTGGGTCTGATCAAGACCAGTGAACCCTGAGGAGAAACAAGAAAATAGGAGTGTCTCCGCTCTCCTTTTTCATTGGATGTGTGGGAGACTAACATGAAATGCTACGTTTTAGCTCTTGTAGTGAAATGTTCAGAGCAACCCAAATGTCATCATTAGCAAAAGCTTGATGCACTTTTATTCCAGCACGATCATTTTCATCTCCTTTATCAGCATTGAAACTTTCTGGAACTGGTGACAGAAAATAATCAACACAACAATTAACTGTAACGGTACTTATATAGTGCCTTTCCACAAAGTTGAGCACTCAAGCTCAACAAATGAGTTTCTACTGCAAGTCTCATGCATTCTGGACTTGGAAGAGCGTGGGATCAAGTGACCCTTCAGTTTGTAGACCCACTCTACCACCCAAGCCACAGCTCTGCAAACTAAGTGCAGAGCTGCACTGATTATCCACTAACAGTTTAGTTTAGTTTGTTATTTTTGTAGTAGTATCAAAATTCCAAGTTGTAGTGTTTACCTAAGTGCTGTACAATAAAGTGGATATCTTAAGGATTTTAACATCTTTGCTTCACAAATGGCGCTCGCTGAAGCAGTCCAACAGAATAGCCTCATCAAAGGTGTATAATCTACAATAAATCACAATACGTTTATACGCAGATGATAACTTATTATTCTTACAGAACCACAAGTGTCAGTACTGGAAGCTAGCAGTTTATTCAGTAGACTGTCTAAGGTTTCTAAATATTCAGTCAGCTGGTCAAAATTAATTCTGTTGCAACTATCGATTTGCTTAGGAGTTGAAATGTTTCCACACAGAGACATGAGGCTTGCTATAGTTGAGGAAGAGCCAAACTGATTGGTCCAGTCAGAAGACTATCTGTAATTTGTAATCTCCAGTTACTCAAGTAAAACATTTCTACCCCATGACCTGCGTCAGGTCTGTTTCCCCACTTGAATCCAAGGCTAACAGATATGACTTTGTGTTGTGTATTGAGCTGTTAAATTCAGATTCTTGTATCCCTAAAAAAAAGAGATTTGCTTCACAAACTGATTTTTGTTTCCTCCCTTCATTCTTTCTTCAGTTGATCTCTTAATGTATTTATAACTGATCAACATTTTTTCCAGTTCTGCTGAACTCTGATCTGTGCTTAGTGAAAAATTCACACTGTTTGCCTTTACTCAGCATCAGAGGGCCAGCATGACTCATCTGGCTCTGGTGGAGTGAGATGGCATTTCCCTTGAATATCTGCTTCTGCAGATAAAACCTCAGCTACAGAGGCGTACATTTAAAGAGCCCTCTCTCCAGATACACTCATTTGTTGATAACACTGATGCTATCTATAGATAGCATCTATGTAATAAGATCTGATGTAATATAACTGCACTGTCTGACCATTGGTCATAATTCAACAAGCCTTAAATATGAGACTTATTATTCATATTTTTACTGTGGCAATTAAATGTATCGTGTGGGAGTTAAACTTGTGTTCTTGGGATTGTGCTGATTGCTAAACTCAGTGTCTCTTCAGTCAGTCTTAATGTGAAGTCAGTGGAGTGTGTAATGTAGTTTTGTCTCGGCTTATATGCTTCAAGAAAAAGACCTCAACACTGAATTCAGACCCAACTGCCCAGTCAATCACGTTTCCCATTGGGTTTCTCTTGGTGCAGTGCAAAGACGAAACTTAGTACTGATTGGTTCCTCCAGACTGATGCTGAAGGCGACACCCACTCCCTCATCAACTGGCCTTCAAGGTAGACAAAGGCTGGTTGTTTCTCACCCCCAGTTATCATCTACCATGTTCCCATTCATCTGGACCAACCCTTATGAGCTGTGCTTTTTAAACAGCAGCTCATTTCAGGGCTCCAGTTTTTTAAATATTATTATTATTATTATACATTTCTGTGATGATGCTGCATTTACTCACTTAGGGTCCTGAGTTGACCGGCAGGCGAATGTTTAATAATCTCTGCTTTTGAGCTTTGGACGTCTGCTGAACAGTCATCCTCATCCTCATTGTCACCAGCTCCAGTCCCCTTGGCTTCCAACCATAACTTCATTTCTCACTCACCTTTTGCTGTGTTTAGCTTAAACCCCATTTGGTAACAGCTGTGTGATGGATCATATTATATCAACAATGACAAATGCTAGTACAGTATTGCCTTTTTAACAATTATGCTGTCGGTGACTGGATTTGTGAGTTGTGGGTGTTTTGTTTTGTTTTTGAATACTTTCTTCAAGAATCAGATCTTAGTAAGAATTTAACCATTATTGCCTGTGTGAGAGAGAGCCTGGGAATAATTCTAAACAAGTTCATATCAGGCAAAGATGTATGTTGGTTTTAATCTGGCTTGTATGGTATGTTTATGGTTTTATGAAATATTTGAGTCAGGAAGACTAAACATCTGAGCCAGTATTTATACTGGTCTTACATCCAAATATAAAATCTGCATGCTTTGTCAGTGTCCAGCCCTAATGTCAAACAAGAGGCTGAGCTCCTCCTTTAGTGCTCAAAGGCTGACACACAAAGGATCACAATCAAAGTCATCTTTCTGAGCTTCTATGAGAGCTATGCTTTGCCTATTGATGTTTTCCAAATGTTAACCAGTCCTTTGTCTCCCTGAAGAATCAGAGTTAGGGAGAGGCTTGTCAGGGAGGAGGGCCGCCAGAAGAGCCCAGAGTTCGGAAATGTTACAGAAGGCCTAGTGTACCGCAGACAATTTCAGCACCAGCCCCAGGCTTCTACACGCTACCACGCAGACCCACTAGGCCCACAGCAGGCCTACTCCCACCATCATCCACAAGTTCAGCACAGCCAGTCTGGTCCACAGGGAGGGCAAGAAGTTGGCAATTACCCCAGTTATTTGTCCATGACCTCTGGTTCTACATCCAGAACTGGGCAGCAGCAACAGCAGGTGGAAGAGGAAGAAGCTGGTGAGGCTGAGGCGGTCAAGACAGAGGGCCTTCTGAGGAGCAGAAAAGCAGTCTTGCCTTCACAGATCCGGCGCAGAGAGAGGAGCACTGAAGACCCATGGAGAGGGCGAGGTGAGGAGGAGCTGGTCGTGTACAGGATGCAAAGAGAGGCTGAGGCAGAGGAACCTGTTAGAGGGGGACTTGGAGGCAGACCTAGACGGGAGGAAGCAGAGTATACCTCCTGTCTGCAGGCGGCGGAGCGCCGACCCAGAGAGCGGGAAAACGCTGATCGTGCCCACAAAAGACCAGCTGCGACCCACATTGAGCCCAGAACATCTCACACAGAGCCAGGAAGTTCCAGCTCCACCACAGCTCTGAGCCGATCAATGTCTGATGCTGGAAATCAACAAGGACCCAATCAGAGGACCTTGCAACACCAAACCAAGGAACCCCAGGAGGTCAGAGAAGGAGAAAGTTTGAGTAATGGAGAGAGTCACCAGGACACCAGGGTGTCTGTTGCACAGCTCAGACATTCCTACATGGAGAGCACCACCACTCCTCCAACCAGCCGCAGGAATGAGCTGTAGGTGGTAAAATGCTGCATGGCCTGTACTCGCTGACGCTTATTACCTAACATCATCTGGCTACTCAACGACTAACAAGCAGCTACGTCTGGTGTGATGCTAACATCCCAAGCACAGTGGTTCATTTAATCTGTAGACATGGCATACATGCATTAATTTGCTAACACTAATCGTCCTGCAGTACGGTGTTTGTCTCTGCTTTAATGGCACTGTGAGTTGTTTGGATACTGCCTGGGGCTCGTGTGTGTGTGTGTTTAAACTGTTAAAAAATCTGCATGGGCTTGCTCATAGGCTCGATTTTAAAAACCAGAGGTGTGGTTGAATGTTCAACACTTCTGCTTTTAAACAGTTTTATTTTGCACCATGTCCCTCTCTATTTCTCCCTGACAACTCTGTATTCTCTCTTTCCTTTGGGTTTTCTGTCTGTTGATCCCTCTCCCTGAATGGCCCCTCCAGTGAAATGGAGGAGTGCAGGGCACTCACGGGCTACGAGGCCCCATGGAGAGGGGAAAGGGACAGGGGGCGCAGGCCCCGGCAGTATATCTATCCTGGGGAGAGTAGAAAGACCTCTGAGAGGTTTAGGACACAGCCCATCACTTCTGCTGAGCACCATGAAACTGATAGGTACTGCTCTGGATTCAAGAATGCACGGCTGAGTGTGAAACGCATGCATGTTAAAAGAAATCACAACTTTGTTTAATTTGGAATGCAACGAAATGTTGATTTTAGTCATGTTCGGGTGACCTGTAATCAAATAAATATTTGATTACAGGTGTATGTGTGTGTGTATATATATATATATATATATATATATATATATATATATATATATATATATTAATTAGTCTCTACCAAGGTACCATAGTCATATCAATATCATCACAGTGAAACAGGCCAGTGAGAATAATGCTCACATATACAGACCTAAACACCCTCCCTCTCCTCGATTTTCATTCTAACGAAATTTGCAAACAAGGAAGCTTAAAGGCCAAAGGTCCCTCTGATTGGGCCTTGGCAGTGGTCATCACATGTGACCACAGTGAGGACGCATGAATTGGCCTTTGTCAGTAATCAAGTCCCGAGACCATGGATCAGAGCAGACTAATGTAATGCTGTCTAATTCTCTAGCTTGGTCTGCTTTCCTCTCCATTTTTCAATTCTAACGCGAGCTGTAACATTTCCAGCATACCACAAACTACTGCTTTTCTCAGCACGCCGCTAGCCTTCCTATCTCTAACCACTCGCCACTGATTTACTCACCTTTTTTATTGTTATACATATGCTTCGAACTGATCACCTTTTTCTTTTTGTGCTTTTGAAGGTCTTGTGTGAGTTCAGACTTTGCTTCTACTGAAGGTAAGTAGTTTTTCTCACTAACCTCAGATTTAGATTTTCAGAATACAGTAACAGTAAGTAGGTATAATAATAATAATAAGTAGATATAATGCAAGGCTCATTGCATCTTATTTTCTACTCCGGTATAGATATCATACAACAAAAGTAAAGCTCATGAACTAAAATAACCACATCTAATATTTCTGTAGACGTCCATGTGGAAATGCTGAATCACATGGACATTGTTTCAGTTTCAGGGTTTTCTTGGTTAATTTTACATGAGAGCCAACTTAAACGCTACACATTGCCATGCCGCAGACTGATACAGCACAGTTTCTTTTATAATTCTTTGGATGGCTGCTGAGATCACGAGGATGGAAAAAGAATGCAGTTACATTCATGCTTTAGTTCAACTGCCTTTCCATTTATATCTGCTCTGTATCATAACTGCATAGGTTCATGTAGTAGTATCTGCAGTTCAGTGGTCAGTGACTAACTATGAAAACAGCATTACTGATTATTTACAGCTGCACTCATCTATAAGTGAACAGAATGAGTTTTCAGTGGCTTCAGTAATAGACACAAGGATGGAGGCCTGGTGACTTAAATCTGTTTTTTTTTTTAGGTCATCTTTATTTTATGGGAAGCATGATATTTTGAAGTGGAGTTTACAGAGTCATTAATGGTGCTCACAGTAGCATAACATCACTGTGGCCCCGCTTAGGGCAGAGCCAGCTCATCTGCTTCTTATAAACATGACTTGGTCGGGATGCTTTGGCGAGTATTATGTAGGCCAGAGCTCAGCACTGCAGTGTCAAAGGGATAGCTGTTTGATGATGTCATGGCATGTGTCTTGCAGAGAATAAAGCGTGTATATTCCTCACACCTGTCCATCTTTTTATAGTCTCCTGAGTGACTCCAGTGACGGGTTTAGTGGTTTGTTTGTTTTTTTCCCTGCCATTAAGCCAAATGGTGTTAATAACGATTGATAGGTATCACACAATAGTTGTCATACTTCTGTGTGTTAAATAATTAGATTATTGGGAAAGGTTTATCGAGCATAAATGTACCTATCATCTTAAGATGCTCTTCTGTTACCATTTTTATCCAAAGCTAGCTAGAGTGCTAAAGTGTTCAGTTTCTTTTAAAGTGACTTCAGTTTTTTGCATATTATAATAATGTCAGTGTTACTGCATAACATTCTTTTTTTTATTGACCTATAATTTAGTAAATATGTAGACTAAAGCAGGATCTTTAATCAGCGACTAGTGACTACAGTCATTTGAAATAACCACTGTTAGTACATTTTAAACTAGAGCAAGCTAGCTAATTAAGCTAATACTAGCTTAACGAGTTTGTTCAAATTGTCTGCCTTTGAAATGTCCTTACATGATGGCAGTTTAATGCGATATTATAAGTATAATGCTAAGGCGTTGTACATACTGTACAGGGTCAAACTAGCACTGAGTTCGCAACAAGAGACTGTGTACGGTCAATAAAACTCACAGATTCGTAGCCATGCAGAGCTGTTATTGGGGTGAAGTGGTGGGCAAAGGACTGAAGTGACAGCTATGGAAGAGGAGGATATTGTTGACTGAGGAGGAAATGAGGGTTACTTATGCAAGAAGCCTGGAATGTGTTGGTGTTCATGGAGAAATAAAGAGTCTCTGTTGTTTCTGTAAAGTTGTACCCCGTGGTTTCAAGGACATTTGTTGAAACCCTTGTTTTTATTTTGTGTACTCAAAGTGTACACTTAATAGAATGGTAAATGGCCTGTATTTGTATAGCGCTTTACTTGGTCCTAAGGACCCCAAAGCGCTTTACACTATACACAATCATCCACCCATTCACACACACACATTCACACACTGGTGATGGCAAGCTACATTGTAGCCACAGCCGCCCTGGGGCGCACTGACAGAGGCGAGGCTGCCGGACACTGGCGCCCTCTGACCACCACCAGTAGGCAACGGGTGAAGTGTCTTGCCCAAGGACACAACAAACGAGACTGTCGGAGCCGGGGCTCGAACCGGCAACCTTCTGATTACAAGACGAACTCCCAACTCTTGAGCCACGATCGCCCCACTCTTGAGCCACGATCGCCCCTCGTGTCAGAATCATTAGTGTATGAATAGAAATATATGAAAATAATCACATTACAAACCTTATTTACTCTTTCTGGCAATATAATTTGGTGTTTTAGTGTCTTTGGCAGAAATTTTAAGTAGTGGCATAAAACAATAAAATATTAAGATAAAAAAAACCAAAACGTAAAACAAAGTATAGATGATACAGAGAACTGTGAAGCAGAATTTATGTAGTTAGAGTTGGTTTCTAACTCTAACTTTTTTTTCCTTTGTTGCAGCTGATGAAGAGAAGCTAGATGAACGGGCCAAGCTGAGCGTCGCAGCTAAGCGCTCTCTCTTCAGGGTGAGTTTTGACTTCAGCCTGTTGGGCATCTTATATTGTCTGAGTACGAGCTTCCAAGCTGAGGAAAAACTTCATTCCAGTTATGGGTACGATTGCAGACTCTGGGATTAATAAAGTATTCTGATTTCAATTTCCTGTCCTTCTCTTACTTTGAGGATTTAGAAATTTTGATTGCAGATGTGAGTCACAACTGAGCCAGCCTTATTCCTGAAATGATTTGTGCCATAATTCAGCGGCTTCTGGAATCACTTTTAGCAGGAAGGAGTTGAAGAAAACCTTTTCTGTATGATTGTGTCAGGCTCTCACATTTTTGTGGAAGAATTGTGTCTCTGTCCTCTTCAGTGTTGCTTCAATCCAAAGCCTGTTCATTTCTCAGCCTGTAGAGTCTCAGATGTTGCTCTTATTTCATATGGAAGCAGTAAGGTGCAGGAAGTTTTGCTTGTTCATTTTGCGTTTAAAAAAAAAAAAAAGCAATTAAATTTTTTATTTATTTATTTAGTTGCAAGATCTGCTAAGGACCAGAGGAGGTCTGTACAGTTTGTGTAATCAGCTGTGTTCATTTCTAAAGATGACCAATGTTTACCCTAATTATCTCCATCCAGGAACTGGAGAAGAGCGTCGATGGCGGAGCTCCTAAACTGCGGTCCAGGAATGCCGCTGTGGACAGGAGACTAAGACGGACTCAAGATCGATCCAGAACTCAGCCGGTCACAACTGAGGAAGTAGTCATCGCAGCCACGTAAGGCTCTGTCACCTTGCTTGATGCTATGTAATGTGAAAGACACCTCTAACAATAACTTACTTTCTTGATAGGCAAAGAGAAAGTGTATAATTATATAGTTCTATCAGGAAGAATGACTAAATAAATGTAAGCTTGAAAATGAGCCCATGGTGAGTACAAATGTGACACAAGAAAAAAGTACGTCTGGTCCTTTTACTAAGAACCTTGTGATTTTTTTTTTTTACTCTGAAAATGTTTCACATGTGGGTTTTTATTCTCATTACTTTAATTTTTATTACTATAATGGTACTCATTTTAAAACCTTTCACAAAGAAATGTTTCTGGAGACTATCTAAAAGGAGCAAAAATGTTAATCGCTCAGTATGATGAGAATTGCATAGTTCTGGGCTATAATAGCAAAACCTCAACCCTCCTCCCCTTTTTGTCACAAGCTGTGGCCGGGGAATGACCACTAAGACTCCATCTACAGATCTGTGTGTTCCTGACAGCACATATCAGGTCAATAAATCAGAGGTGTAAAATCTTTAAGTGCATTAAAGCAAATACATGCACATCTGTTCTATTTGAAAAGTGCTCTAAAGGGAAGTTCTCCTAGATTATCAAAGCGGAACAAACTCAACTGTGCACTTGTGTGTAGGCATCCATCTGTGGAGAGACCTTGCTGTGAAGATGAAGTAAAGAATTTTTCCATACTGTAAGCACTGCTGTGAAATTCCACTCGCTTCATTATATTTGGGTCGCACTTTAGTGTAAATGTATGAAGAATAAGTAAGATCAGCAACTAAGACTTTGTATTCTAGGGTGTTACCAGTTTTTGTAGATTTAAACTTTTCTTTCTGCGTGAAATTGTTTCTTAAAGAAAGCTGTGCCTCTGACTTTTTCACTGTCCTCACATCTACATGAAACTTTAACCACCATCCTAGTCTTCATGTTTGCACCTTCCTGTCTTCTCTGTCCTCTGTGTGTGTATGACTGTGTCCCTGTCCTTGACCACTGTAGCGCCCCATCTCACGTGCCACAAATGGTGTCCGCTCACGCTGCCGTAGCACGCGTCCCTAGCCCCACCCTAGTTTACAGCACTGTCCCACCATACAGGTACACAGCAGACGTGTGTGCACGGATATGTATGCTCACATCGAAGTGCGGTGTTTGACTAACACGTTTGAGTCTTGGCTGCTATGCAGTTTTTCTTCGTTCACTGTGTTTTAAACTATAGGATTGAGTTGCTGGTAAAGTTCTAATGCACAGTTTTAAGGTTTGGTGCCCTCATGTGTGATCGGAGGAAACTACATGAATTAATTGCTAAGATAGGACGTCTGGGTTTTTAACTCACTGCTTGGTGAGCATGACTCACCCTGCATGTGTAGCAAACCTTTTTAGCTCTGTGTTGGCAACTTTTATTGGCTGTCAGAAAATGCACACAGACCCGCATCCTCTCTCTGACATGCCACTCGCTGGCTTGCATGAGCTCCCCACAAGCTTACAGAAGTCTCCGTTTTCTTCTCCCTCTTTGTCTCTTGGATGTCTTCTCCCCTCCTCAGCCTGCAGGCATCCTCACAGCAAAGTGCTGTTGCCCATGAGCAAGTGAGGGAGGCCCGGCGGGCGCAGGATACCAAGGAGATCCGGGGCCCGACGCAGACGTCATCACTAAAAGAAAAAGATACAAAGCAGAGCGAGACTCAGGAGGAGCCTGACCTCTGCACCCTCAGCCTGGCTGAAAAGATGGCGCTGTTCAACCGGCTGGCTCAGCCCCCAACCAGGGTCACCCACACAAGAGGGGACACGCGGCAGCGGAGGGCCAACGCTCGCTACCAGACACAGCCCATCACACTGGGAGATATGGAACAGGTGGGGAAGCAGCAAGGTCACTTTGTTTCTCCAGTGCTTCGGTTCACTGGGAGAAGACCTCTTAACTTTGCTTTCTTACTGTACACATTCACTCTGTTAGTGCCGCACAATACAAAGGTGGAGTATAAATGTAGTAATGATGTGTCATGACTTACTCGGTCAATCCAGTGTCTTATGCACAGAGTACGTGAATTAAAAAAAACATTTAAAGGTGGAAAAATTGAGAGAAGTTGCAATGATGACATGTTATCTGTTAGTCAGTGGGTTTGCAGGGGTTATAATTAAACTCCTGCTACTAAAGTAGAAAATCCATGAAACAAGAACTGCAGCATGCTGGTGTTTCTGCTCCAGGAGCTCTCAGACGTAGACCTCAGTGATGAGCAGGAGCTGTGTGACAGTCTGGTAGAAGACCTACAAGTAAGCTTCCTCTGAACAGTCACCGACCACCACTTGCCTGCATCAGTGGAGGCTGACACAGCGGGAGCACTCTTCTCAGAAATGACCGTCCATTTCTGTGAACAACACGCTCCGTTTTCTTTTTTTGGCTCGTCTCCACATTGGTGTGATTTCATTCTGAATGTACGTTGCATGGCCCAGCTTGTGATAAAGCTCTGAGTCATCATCCCCAGTTCAATAAAGAGGCGTGGATGGATGAAGCACACATATCAGCGAGTCTGTGGGCTTTAAAAGATGTCTCTGTGACAAAGAAGAGGGAAACCAAAAGCAGTTCAACTCCCATCTACAGCCACAGGGGTTGAAAGTTTGATTGTGGGGGAAGTATGAGAGAGAAATTTGAAGCAAAAGCGAGTTAATGGATGGATACATGTTGCAAGTTTCCTTGACAAGGCTGCTTTCTGTTGCTTGTCATTTGTTCCTCAGCAGAAGTGCCAGGTTAGTTCTCCTCTATGGATTATGAACCTAGTTGTCATAAACTGAAAGTGTTTGTCATGCGTTGTGCGTCGGCAGCTGCTGGCATGGCTTTGTGATGTGGGCTGACCATTAAGAGAGGCTGCTGTGTGATGCCCAGGAAGTGCACTGAGTCAGGCAGGCTGTGATTAGTCAGCGTTATTCTCTCGATTGTTTGTGTGTGCACTTTGCCCGAGCCGTTTCTCAGCCTCTGTAGCAAACTGACCCACTTCTTTGTCTGTCTGCATTACACAGCTTCAAAACGGCACAGGCTCTCGGTTTGGACACCACCTATCTTCCTCGTCTTCCTCTGCACTCAGAGCAGGCGGGACGGTGTCCAGTGACCACGCCGGAGACATCCACATATCCACTGCAGCCTGCGTGGAGCCCACCTATCCCAGCCAACCAGACTGCCCAGTCGGGGGGTCCCAGGGATCCTCAGATCACCATAGGCATCACATTTTGCCCCAAGGGGAAGACCAGATTGATCTGGGAGGGGGGAAGAGGAAGTTGCCATCTCCTGAGAGAGCAGTCAGGCAGACAGCACTGCCCCAGCCCCAGAGTGGAAGAGAAAGGAGAGAAGAGGAGGAAGAAGCAGAGGAGGAGCAGCTGCAGCAGCGGCCAGACAGTGCGATAGAAGAGGAAGTGCTGTGGAGCTCAGAGAGCCACAGGCTCCAGGACAGCCAGGAGCAAAGCCAGAGGAGCAGGGCCACCAGCGGAGGTAAGAAAACAGCAGGAGGAGGAGCTCAAAAGCATCAGTCTGCTTTTTATTGCCTGAACTACTCTGCTGTTTGTTCTGTCTTTACTGAAGTTTATAAACTTGCCAAGTTTACATTAAGATTTGGGGAGAATGATAACCGTAACGTGTCTATATTAACATTCAACAGCGATATGTGTTATAGACCCTGAAGAGGAGAAGAGGATGGATGAATGGCTAGATGCATATTTCCTTTTTTTAGTAACTGGAAATATTTGGATCAGAGGGTAGTGCTGTGGACTTGTAGGTTAAAGCTAGCAGTAGGTTGTTATCTTGGTTAGTAAGGTGCACCTGCAACTTAATTTGGTGTTAAATGGGAAGCTTATTTTGGTTAGCATGCAGAGTTAGTGTTTCTGGGTAGAACACTGGAGTTTAACAGAAATAAATGAAAAAAGTGAAGCTAATCAGAAGACTAAAATAGGTTTTAAAAATTTAAAGAGCAAACTCTGCTAACAGTTGGTATCGGTTTCCGTCAACAAGTTCTAATCCAACACCACTTCCTGTGTGTCTGAGTGAAAATGTTGAGTTCAGACTGTGGTTTTCAGGCTTCCTTTGTATCTGAGCACTGCAGTAACACCGGGCCGTTCACTGTCTCTGTGTCAGCATGTGGCTTGTCAGAAAATAAAAAATCAGTCAAACTGGAACTGTGGAACTTGTTTCGGGGCAGGGGGAAGGAATAGTGCGTTGACCTGAGTCTCCAGTGTGGGTTGTTTGATTACAGCTGTGGCAGAGATGTTTAAAGCTGTGAAAAGTGTCTTTGCTGCTTCTCACGAGGTGGATGGGATTATTTCGGTGAGCATGAAAGATGATTGCTGCGATGCTGCTTTGAGATGCTGAGTCTGCACTGTGACACCTCTGACTGTTATGTTAAAGGGTTTACACCCTACACAGCGATTCTTAGTTAATGTATTTTCCTCAAAAGATCATACAAGCGGTCACAGTTAATGTTTATGGAGTTGCTGCTGAGTTACTGATTTTTATTTATTTATTTATTTTCTCTCCCCCTCTCCTCTCACTATTTCCGTGTGCTCACACTCACAGACCTGCTGGAATCAACTGTGGTAACATCCAGAGCAACATCTGGCTTCCCCGAAGCAGCAGACACAGACAGCAACACACACCCAGCTGACCCGGTTCAACCTGAGCAGGGAGACGAACTGAGCGACAGGATGATGGCCCGACACATGTCCATCAGAGAGAGGTGAGCATGGAAGTGTGCTAAGATAGGATTTAATATATATTTACTGCATGTCTGACCATATTCACGTATTGCAGAATACCGTTTACCTGTTTCTCGGTAAATTAATCCTACAAGAGCAACGCAAAAGAAATCACGGTTTGCTCTGCTAGCTACATGTTTTTTGTTTTTTTTTTTATTCATTAACAATAAAAATAAGTTTAAATGTCTTTGTTTTTTTAAAGAAAAGACATGTATTTCAAGACAAAATGCCGTGGTCACTGAAAACGGGCGTCGGTGCATAAAAATGCTAAATGATTAGGACCAATGATTTCATTATTCATGAATGGTCATCAGTCGTAGCACATTTGTGATCAGCTCTTTTACTTTTAAATTAAGAATGGATAAAATGTGATGACTGAAAATTACATCATGAGGGCAAAGAGGGAGGAGTTTTTAGGGTATTAGAGGGTTTTTTTTCTTTACTGTTGAGCTTCCTGGGATGAAGTCTGGAGTATTAACAGAAGCAAAATGCTGGCTATGATAAGGAAATTATAGATTTTTTGTTTTTCTATTGAATGAGTTTCATTACATTTCATTGTTGTTATATAACAAAACTAAAGCTGAGTATTGGATTCCTGAGCAAATCCTTACATAAGTCCTGTTATGTCATACTGGGATAATTGAGCTGTTCGTGCTAGTTGACTGGCAGACATAGGACACTAATCATGCTCTAAACTGACTGATGATATAATAAAGTTGCATGTAAACTGGTGTTAAAGCCAGTGGAGTCTGTACCAGTTATTGTGCTTCTTGTAAATCTGACTCTTTGACCATGTCTTGACTAATTTGTGTCGTTCCCACGTTCAAAGCATTTCTCTGGAGCAAGGGTCTGTATCCCAGATACAGCTTGCAAGTTGGACTGAGTGCTGCTTTCATCCTGTTTTTGCATTTGCTGTGTAGCCCTGGGGGCAGAACAGGACATTTCCTCGCTGGGTCACAGAGGGGGTGCTTGTGATGGGGGGCAAGTGGGGCACAGCCAGGACCCTGACCTCTTGCATATATTGGTCCTGTCTGCCCCAGCTCACAGATGAGAGCTCAATAATTGAAGCTCTGTTCTTGCTCACGTTTAGGTTTTTAGACTTGTCGAGTACTTTAAACCTAATCCCAGTTTTCCTTATTAAAAAGATGGAAAAATTCAGGGTTGAGGTTTGAGTTGCTTTCCCAGCTCCTGTTACACTGACTGGCTTCTCTAATCAATGTTTATGTGTAATTGGATCAGAGCTGTCATTGCTCTGTCTGTACACTGTTTACTTCTGCAGCTCCTAAACGACATGCTCGCTGCCTCTGTTTAATGTCTGCTGTCTTCTCATTCATAAATGTAGAGGAGCATGGCTGCTTTTTGTTGGCTTTACTATTGTGACAGGTTGGGCTAAAAGCTCTGGGGAAGTAAGGTTTTGTGTTTCTTTGGCACATGTGGAAATAAAGAGTCTGCCTGCAGCTGCAAACTCAGTGGCTCTTCATTAAAACCACAGCGTGTAGTTGCTTTTGTGCCATCCTTAACATACAGTTTGTCATGTCATGTTTGACAAAGTGTCTCAAAATCATCTTCATAAAACTCACCTCTTAAACAAATTGCTCAAGTTTTCCATAAATGCTCTGGATTAAATTTGAAAGCCTAGCCAAAATAAGGATTTGTTGCGGTTTTTTTTGTTTTGAAAAGTGTCCTCTAACTACAAAAAACTCAACTGAAAAACATTATTTATTATTATGAGCGCTTTGAGTGCTCTTGGAGAGTAGAAAAGCACTATATAACAATCAGACCATTTACCATTTATTTGTATGCTACAGCTCATGATCCTGTCCCCTTCCCCACTCAGAGTCGCCTTGTTAAAGAAGAGTGGCGAGGAGGACTGGAGGAACAGGATCAATAAGAAGCAGGATGTGGTGAAGATTGCTGCAGCAGAGCAGAATGCTCAACTCTGGGAGGTGGAGCAGAGCTTCAAGAAGAAGGTAACCACCTGACGTGAGCACTCACTGCTGAATTAGCACTTCAGCAGAGAAGCCTGAGGTTGTCCCTTGTATCGCTCATGTTTTTGCACGTAGTCATAGCAGCATGCATTCATGACTGACTCTGCTACTTTATGTCCACAAGACCTGAATGCAGAAGTGATGCAGTGAGTTGGTTAATTTGATTTGATCGACTGTGTCGCATTATGAAAGCAAGTATTTCCTGTGTCAGCCTCTGAGATCATGCCGCTCAGTAGGTGTTCTCGATCTTCTATTGCTGACGTGTACAGAAAGAAAAATCTGATCAAAGACTGATACCCTTTAAACAATCACTTCTGTAGAACAGAGCTACAAGGAACATGGTAACAATTTTCAATATCTCTAAACAGAGAGGTCGTGTTTTTGTCTGTGTCTTTTGATCTTTTTCTCTTTTCTCTGTTCTGTCTCAAGCAGCTGTTGCATGTTTTTGTTCTTGGACTGTATCAAGAGATAATCTGCATGTCTTCCATCCTGGCAGTAGAATACATACTGTGGTGTCTGGATCAGTCACACAATACTTCATGGGGCATGCTGTTTTTATTTCCTAAATATGGAAGCCTGCGGCTGCCACTATTCAATCATGAACATTTTTTTCTTTCCTTTCCTTTCTTTTTAGGATACTAATTTTTTCATACGTCAAACCTTTAAAATCCAATTTGATTTTAGGCCGAAAATGCATAAATGCAGTGAAATTAAACGCACGCAGTTCAAATACTTGGGTAACTTTTACGTTATCCCAACATTTTAGCTTATCAGATTTCTAATAAATAGTGAAACCCTATTTATATAATAGTAATATAATCCCAAGGCTGACAATCACAAATGCAGTTTTGCGTTGTGATGAATCATTTCTGGAGTAGCAAAAGTGAAAGCACGCAGGCTATGATATTCATAGGGCCACTCTTCCTAAGCTATTCACTTAATTCTGATTCATTTAGCCCCGCTCGAATGAATGTATTACTACATGTAGCCATGTAATAAACTATACATAACTGTACTTGTGATAGTATGCCTGGTACTTGAAATGGATATCTCAAGTCTCTAAATAAGTTTTGGGGGAAGTTGACATAGAATAATCCTGCTGTTTAAGAGTTTTATTTTGCATTATGACGATAAAATATTAATAGAACAAACATGAAAATTAATCAGACATGATTTATTTTCATTTGAAGGGTGTGTGTATATAAATGTAGAATGTAAAAAACTTGAGCATCTTGGAAACAGTAGCCAGTCACTGATAAAAACTTGGAACACATGATTGAACATGAGTATTTGCAGCCTTTGACTTCCAAATTTTGAAGTTTTGCCTCATGTATGTTTTATACTTGTTATGAATATTAAAGAAGCTTAATTAAGTTGGATTTTAATCCTATTTGTTGCCTGAATGACTCACATACTGAGATGGCTTTCCCCTCCAGAGAAAAGCTGAGAGCACTTTGTAGAGTTTAACTTTTCTCTGAGAGTTGAAAAGTATTCAAACTGTCAGCTACATGTGAGTGTTGTACTAACTGAACTGTAAAATGTAGCCTCTGTGTTCAGTCATGCTAGGCCTTTGTTTCTAGTTAACTGCATGTTACATGTAAACTTTCACTCTTCTGTTTGTCTCTGTTTGCATGTCCTTTTTCTTTTTTAAAATAAAAAAATAAACCTGATTTCTTTCCTCTGCATGTTGACTGCGTTTCTGTTTTTGAAGGAAGGGTTAGGTCAGGCACAGGACACGCACCTCTCTGTTTAGACATATTCAGCTGCCGTGGCACAGCTGTTTTTGTTTCCAGCAGCTTATCAAGGTTTGCTCAGCTCGACAGCTTTACACATACATATTTTCATTTTGGGTTAGTAGTTTATTTAAGGTCAGGAAGTACTTTACCTACGTAGCTTTGATTCATCGTGTGCAATCAGACACACTGATTGAGGAGCTTTTTCTGGGGGTTTTTTGTTTTGGTTTTTTTAAAGATATGTCTTAATCAAATCAGGGAAATCTTTCAAGACCTAATCAATTTGAAGTGATGGCTGGGTCCAGGTCAAGGGGAAGGGCAGTTGATGTTTTTAATCTTGTTTCCATCCTCCAATTCATCCGAGCGAGTAGACATGATTCATCAGGTTTCCTGTTTTGAATCGAAGAAGTGCAAAACTACAGATAAAGCAGATACAGAACCGAGTCAGAGAAAAACGGCAAGTAGAGCAGAATAAAGGCTGTTTGGACAACTTTGCTTTTTGATGGATTTTGTTTCTTTTTACTTTACACATACTACAAACTTGATATTTACCTAGAAATTAACCATTCGCCCACGTGATAAATGTCATACCTGGAGTATAGAATCTGTAAAGACTCACAGGGAGCGGGAGTAATGTGCTTTGGCCTGTGTGTGAAATGAATGCTGGGAACTGTCCCTTTTTCTTTGGCTGCTCGTCTGTAGGATGATGAAGCGATGATGATGATTGACGAGTTTGCTGTGTCCGACCAGCTTTGGGTAAGGCCCGTGCAGAAACCAAACGTGTGTGCACGTATGTGTCAAATGCATTTAGTTTTCATTTTTCCATCTTTAACTTTGTTTCCTGTTGAAAACTCTTAGCCTTGGTGGAACACACAGAGCTACGTTTGTGTGTCTGTTTGTGGTGGTACTGGTGGTGGAACTCCGTGTGGGTGTGTCTTAAAGACAAATTGTATTAATAATCATTCTGATTGTTGTAATTATGCTGTGTTCCTCATCCCACCACTGCTCATCAGGTTTCAGATTTATAATTGTGTTAGAATTTCCTGTTCTGTCTTACACTATGAATCTAATTTAACTGAGTTTAAAATTTCCCATTTATCATATTGACTTTGGCACGCAACCTCTGCTTCTCTAATCGACTCACATTTATGACAAATGTTTCTTGTGGCGTAAGATTTGTCTGAAAGTTGGTCTAAAATCTCAAGAGTCAGTTTGGTGTGCTTCAATCTGCTTCCAGTTTAATCTCTGTTCCAGTGGTTCAGGGCTGTGGCTTTGCATATTAATGTGGCTGCAGGGATTTTTTTATTAATTTATTATTAATGTGTCTTGTTTGCACAATGTGTTTGTTTCATTGGTGGATACAAGTAACAAGAAAGAATATAAATGATTAAAAGTGAGGAAAACCATCAATAACCACTAACGTGGAAATTTTTAAATGGTAAAAACACAAACATGACATAATTCTTTAAATTCAGTTTATGGTACATCAGTGGAAAAAGTAAACAAAATGTCCATGAGAACCATATTGTGAATCTTTTTTTAAACCTTCACTGTGAAGTTAACCAGCTAAGCGAGCATGATTGTGCACATACAGAGTAGAGCAGGCAGCTGTACGTCTTGGGGAAACACTACTGAGGCAACAGCGTTTTGGTAATTAATGAGAACCATTCAACCAAATGAGATCAGATTGTCTTATACACAATGCTCACCCACAACACTTGAACCAGACTGAATGAATGGTAGTGGTAGATAACATACCTGACAGGTTTGAGTCTAAATAACTGCTATTGCATTTTGTTGTAATGTTACAGCAAAACAAGGTTTCTGCAAAGTAACTGAACTGCACTTTAAATTAGATTATCTCTTTTTTTATTGTTACACTCCCCTGAATATGACACAGGCTAGAATACCCTGACCTTTACTTACTAATGCAAGTCAAGCTCCTCATCAGCCCCTCCCTTGTTGGTCATCTGGAATGAAGACTTTCTGTTGCAAGTTTGGAGCCTCTAACCCCAAACTGAGATCATCCCAATGCCTCGTCTGTGACACAACTTGTTATTTCCTGAAACCCGTTGAAAAATCTCCAGAGCTGCAGAGTTCATTGTACAGTTGTTTTTGCAAAGAGTCTCACACTACATGTAACTAGAAAACTGATACATTAAAGCCTTGTTTCGCATGATGCCAGTGTTTATAAATCCCAGCGACACCCCTGCAGCTGCTATACTCCTGATCATCCCCTTCATGTGTATGTGTACATTTCCTATTTCTGTGGCTTCCATAGGAGCCAGTGTTTGCTGCTACTTTCTCTACTCCTCCTGAGCCTCCTTACAATGCAACCGAATCAGCCAGCCAGGTAGGACGTGTCAACAGGTCTTGCTGCCTTGCATTGCTTGTTGTACTTGCTCACACACCTGCTTCACTAAACTCACACATTACAAACCCTACTCTACAACTTTGCTCCTTAGCCACATCACTGTGGTTAATATGCATTATTAATGTGTTCCTTCTCAGGTTCAGAAATATTTGGACAGTGGTGGAATTTCTTTAATTTTTGCCTCTGTACACCACCATTTACATTTGAGTTTCTGAAAAACTGAGACTGTATAAAAATGTCCTTAATGGTTAATTAATGAACTGGTAATTGGTGAATTAGAGCTGAAGTCTGCACTTTTTTTGATTTAAAATCCACTGCGGTGTATGGGAGGCAAATCCATTCAGGCACTAGCACACTGATATTGATATAAGTCACACATCGTTATCAGCACAGGGCCAGCATGGCAGCCCCTGCAGCTTCTCGTGCTTGTGCAGAGCTTGGATCTTTTCTTCCGTCTTTTCATCCATAATCCTCATCTTTTCTTACCTTCCTCATCCATCCCTCTGGTTGTGAAGGCCATCAGATCTCGCAGACCCATGCAGGTGGATGAAAAACACCCCTGGAGACGAAAGGTGACCCTTTCGAAGCTATACACAGCTTTCTGGGCAATTCCTCCCCCTCCCACTCACTGCTGGCAGCCTCCACACAAACACACCAATCAAAGCTCCAGTCACGATCGGCACCATGAGTTGCAGTCTGCTATATTCAATAGACTTCTTCCATTTTACTGTCACGAGTTACTTTAAACACCCACACAGTCATGTGTCATTTCTTAATATTGTTCAAATAGAGGTGAATGACTTTAGCGCTGTGTGAGGCAAAGATTTTCTCATTTTCTCTGTGTGTACTCTTTCTGTATTTGGGCACTTTGTTGTTTATGAATGTGGGAAACATTTAAACACACAGACTGCAAAAGATGCAGTACTGTGTCCATTTTGATGGGTAGATTTTAGTGATGAGTGCAGTTTGAACAGTGTCAAACTCAAAGGCCACACTCAAAAATGAGAATCACATCTGGCATTTCCCCAAAATGTTGTTGATTTTTGTCCAGTTAAAACCCACATCCAGGCATCTTAATGGACGTGCCATTTAGCCCAACAACCTCGCTTCCTCACCTCACAGCCCTGCTGACCACAGCGTTAATCAAAAGCCTGAATATTACAGCTACTAGGAGACTGGAGGTGTTTATGAAATCATTGTCTTTACATTACAGCTTTAACAGAGCAAGTTAGCTGCACTGTACAGCCGAATCTTCTGGCATCAAGTTTCTGTGCATAAATGCCTGAAAGCTGTGAATAAACTGCAGCTTCTCTGCAGTTTTTGTCCTTCTTCATTGCCATTTGGATCCAACACGTATTTTGCGTTACAGTTCAGCAGCTTTCTGCAGCGCCTCTACGACTCCAAACCTCTGCTGGCGTGCAGAATAGAAAACTGAGTTTATATCTCAGCAAATGGATCCGTGGGTCGATGCCGAGAAGCATTCGGTCTCCCACGTCTCTGGAGACTTTCTGACCTTGTTATCAACAGTCTGTTTACTTCCATGAAAGTACAGGAAACGCTGTTTAATTTGGCGTGTGACTCCAAATGTGGTGCTTAATGATCATTGTGCAGCTTCAGCTAAGCAGGGTAAAATTTATAAATAGTCTTAAAAGATTTTGTGGCCACATGACAATTTGTAAAGGGCCATATTTGTCCTGTGGGCTTTGAGTTTGTATAGCAAGCACTTTTATGAAGGACATTTAAATAAATGCAGGGATGTGATGGGTTACCCATTCACAAAATGCTCCCTGGAATGCATCACACATTACAAATGATGCAGTAAGGCACCTGAGAAGTGTTCTCTTACACTTGACACTGACTTGTCCTCCCTCTTTTCTCAGAGGTTAGCAGAGGCAGAGATGGAGTCTCAGAGCATCGAGGCTCACATGTCCATTGAGGAGAGGAAGCAGCTGATCGTGGCCCGAGAGGAATCCTGGAAGTCCAAAGGCCACGGAGCTGCCAATGACTCGACCCAGTTCACTGTGGCTGCACGCATGGTGAAGAAAGGTCAGAGGGCAAAAACGCTCACTTTCCACTGGCATACCTGTGCTCGTTATGCACTGCTGCAGAGCAATAAAGAGTTAACGTCAGCCTCAGCTCTGTGTCCTGAATGCTTAAAAAAAAGCTTGCTCCACAGCTAGCAGCTTGGGGAGAATGACTCTCGTTTTCCCTCCATCAGGCCAGAGTAGCTGCTCCAAGGCCTTCGCTGAAGCAGAAATGATTTAATGGTTGGAGCTTTCCGCATTAGCTGTGCACTTACCCTGACGTGGCAAACGATGGACAGTTTCATTAACTATTCCTGCTTATTATTCCAGAGCTCTGTAACATACAACACATGCAAAGACACCCACACCTGTTGCTTTCTGTGTGAACCTACAAACTGATAGTACTGCATCTGCCTGTGAAACTATGAAAACAAATGAATTTGTGTTTTTACTAAAATCATAAACAGCCCTTCCCCTTCAGATTGTACCAGAGTCATCACATGTATATGTACGTCTCTGTTGCTGCAGGTCTGGCCTCCCCTGCTGCTCTTCAGAATCCTGTGCCGTCCAAACCCAAGAATGGCAACATTGCCATCTCTAAACCACAGGATGGTCAGTTGCACTTCATTTCTGTGTTTCCCTGTTAGAGCATGTCACCCTGCTTTCATGTTAACAGATGGTTTCAGGAGGGTTTTTCAGGACTTTAAGGGTTCAGCCATTGCTTAAATCCGATTTAAATTAATGACGCGACTTTGTTACCTCGTTAGCCTCTGAGCTCATGTTGCGTAGGTGCTAAATGTATACTTTTGTGTTATTCTGTTTTTGCTTTTCTTTCCAAAGACATGGAACAGATGTCTGATACTGAAGGTTTACTCTTTTTGTCTTTTTTGCCATTTATCACGCCGCTCATCCAAACCACCAATATCACCAACACTAATGTGACTCGTGTTGCTGTGAGACTTCTATTGGCTTGTAAAGCCTAATAGAACGTAGCCCAGGGGAAGGCAATCACCTGGACTACTGTGCATGAGTCTGAGGTGCTGAAGAGTTCACATTCGGAGGCCTTGGAAGTGCTTGTGACCATGTTTAGATTCACGGCATTGTGACTTTAACATTATACTCATTATTCAGTCAACAGAAGCAACATTAGTCGTGACATGTATGAGCAGAACCTCATGTCGCTTTCCTTTTCACCTAAAATCAAACACTTTGTTGGCTCTGTCGTGTGTGTGCGTGTGCAGAAATCAAGGCCATGCCAGATCTGAACCTGGAGTCAGACATGAAGCTGGATAAATTGGAGTCATTCCTGGGCAAGCTCAACAATAAAAGTGAGTCCTTCACAGACACATGAGTATTAATGGTGCCTGCTTACATGTAGGTATGGAAGCTGATAGCTGCAGAAACTATCTTTTCTTGATGTCATTAGACGATACAAGTGATATCAAACTATTTTCTACAAAAGCAACATTTGACATGGAGCTGCTGCAAAACTGTTCTTTTTAAACATTGAAGAACCAGGTAAACTTTGATCTTTTCACTCGGACGTTTCTGAGTGGGCTTGTGTGACAATCTGATCCATATTCATCCCGTGCAGGTCAGCATGCAACCTGTAATAGAAGACAGTAGGCCACAGCTAAACCATGTACTGCGGACTGTGTCCATAGCATCATGTTAGACACCTAAGATAAATGAAAGTCAATTTGTGTAATTATGTGTTAGATAAAGCCCTCACACAGAATGGTTGGTTGTTATTAGTGGGGCTTGTTAAAACACCAGTTAAAAGTCACAAAGAAAGTGAATAATTTCCATTTTCTGTATTTTTGTGGTTTTTAAAGAGTCTCCTCTTTCTGTCTGTCCTCAGTGTCTGGACTGCCAGAAGCAACCATCACAGTGACGGAAAAGAAGGTAAAGGAAGTGATGACCCTCGAAGACGAAACTTTTTCCAAGTTCTACCGCCAAGTGGAGGAACTTCCTTCCGTCACCAACAAGTTGGAGATGGATGACGACTTTGATGCCATCTTCGGTCCCCAGGTGCCAAAGTAAGCTCTCGATGCCTGATGTGGTTTTGACTCATCACTGAGGGTGAGCCTTGTTCCTGTTAACTGTGACCCTTTACCGCTGACCTCTCTGCAGGCTGACCTCAGAGATGGTACAGCACAAGCGGGCGGTGCGCCCAGCACGTAACGTCCAGTCATCCAGGAACCCTCTAAAGATGCTGGCTGCCAGGGAGGACATCAGACACGAGTACACGGAGCAGAGGCTCAACATCGGCCTGCTGGAGAGCAAAAGGATGAAGGCTGAGAAGAGTGAGTGAGGATGGATGAGGAGCAGCTGTTTAAAATAATATACAGTCTCCTTGACGATGCTCTATTTGTCCAAGCACCAACAGGTTGTTGTAATTTATCATTCCTGCGGTTGTTGCCAGGCGCATTGGACACTGCCGTTCCTACTTTACCCTGCATGTCAAACTGTGCCGTGTTGTGGGAGGCTGGTGAAATTGACAGATGCACAAAGAGGCCAAAAATCTCTTCTCTCTTCTTCCCTGTGATGTGTGCATTCATGTTATCAGCAAATGCAAATATCTTGCCCCTTATATTGACAGAGAGATGTATTGACCAATTGAGTCAGTGTTTCTATGGAAAAAGAGGGCAATATAGCATCAGTCTCATATAGAAAGGCTCACTTGTATCATGCACTCTAAAAGCTTCTCCACTTGCTTTGAATGAACCCACGCACACTGCTTTGGGATGTGAGCAGACCTGCATGCGTGTCCCTTTCCTGTTATTGTGCTGAGCAGTCCTCGGAAAAGTCAGCTTTGTTTACGAGCTACACGTGCACAGCAGCTTGTTTTGACTGTGAAGACAAGAACCCACACTCTTTGATGTGTAACTTCCTCCTTCACCTCCTCTCATAGCATTAAACCTTTAGTACCTGCTGTAGTGAGACGCAGTAGAGCTTTGTGGTCATGACTATGTGTACTGGGTGGATGTGTCTTTGCTGTATAAGAATGCAGAGTAATAAATTAAAATTGTTGTGTGTATTTCTTGCAGTCTAATGTCAGTTCTCTGTGCTCTGCTCTTTTTCCTGCAGTGAATAAGAACTCTGGTTTCTCTGAAGTGGCTCTCGCCGGTCTGGCCAGCAAGGAGAACTTCAGCAGTGTCAACCTGCGCAGCGTCAACATCTCAGAGCAGATGTCCAACAACAGCGCTGTGCCTTACAAGAAACTAATGCTGTTGCAGGTCAAAGGTCAGTTAAAGATACTGGAAACACTGCACTAAATGTACAGAAACACCTACCCTCACAACAGGAATACTTCTACTTTTCTTTTTATTCAGTCCACTGCACCATATTTGCATACTTTTGTTAAAAGCGAGGACAATAGTTCTTTGGTTTTTGCAGTTTTTCAGAAATTCTTTGATTAATGTGCTGTGATTCTGCAATGTTTTAATTCAGGTTCACATTTTAGGCTTAGCACTCATGCAGGTTTATTTCCATTAATCCCACATTTAAATCTAGCAGCATCTTGCTAAGATGCTAAACTCTGTGCTGCCTGCTGAATGTTATTTGGCCAAAGGAAAAATAATAAAATACAATAAAAACAGTGCAGCTAGTGTAAAGTGGAAAAAAATTCCAGGCAATAATTTGTAGTACCGAATAACAAGTTAATAAACTGTGTGTGCTCAGTATTTTTAAATTGCAGTCAGTGAGTCTGTAGCAGCTGCTACAATTAATCGTTTAAGGAACGGAAAAACAAAAACCAGTTCACACAACGCACTGGAGGATGCTTCTTCAAGGGTGTCCTTTCCAGAGGACCGGAGGATATCTAAAACTGGAGATGAGAGCATGTCTGTGCATCTCCTCCTTATGTCTGTTGGTGACAGCTGTGGTTCCAAATCATTCTCACCAGGGTGCCTCACACTGCCCCAGGCTGATCCACTCCTCTAAAGCCTGCTGTCTGTAATGCAGAGTAAATCCTCAACACTGGGGTTACTGTTTTGTTTGGAGGTTAGCTGTCCCAACCTGATGGTTGGTAGATGGTAGAAGCCAAAAGCGTCCTAAAATCATAAAACTCTAACAAATATTTGTTTTGCTGCCCTTATTTATTTGCAAAAGGAAAATTAGAAGTTAATGTAGATAACATACTTGGTGAAGTGGTGAGACTCGCAGATGCTTGCCCTGTTACTGCAAGTACAATAATGTGACGATCTGACTACCTGTCTGTGTGAAACCAGGCCGCCGGCACATCCAGACCCGACTGGTGGAGCCGCGAGCATCCTCCCTGAATAGCGGCGACTGTTTCCTGCTCATCACGCCACAACACTGCTTCATCTGGATCGGAGAGTTTGCCAATGTTATTGAGAAGAGCAAGGTGGGTTACGACTCAGAGCGCTGCAAAGCAGTGATTACAAAACGGCTTATTGTTGGTATGCTTAGATTTGAGTACAGTATACTTACTGTTTGGGAATTTAGGGCCCTCTAAGAACTGAAATCATGTGGTATAAGAGTCTCACTGCTGCATGTGGGACGGGCTTCAAGTGCAGGATGTAAACAGTGTTAGGAGGAAGCTACAGTGGCATAGCTCAGGAAGGTGTGTTCTGATGACCTTTTAGCTGAATAAACTAGTGACCTAAATCTGACACAAAGGACTGTTGTGAGCCAGTGTCCACAGCTTTCATGGGGTTGTTCTAGTTCACTTCATAAACTTTGGTACTTTATATTCTAACAGTTATTTCGTGTGTTAATACAAGATATTTTACATTGAAATAAGTGAAAAACATCTGCCAATGGAACAAGTGAAAATCCTCTAGTTTTTCTCTCGTTTCAAGATTCACCGAGTGAACAAGTTCCTATATCTTACTGGAATGTTGCTTTGTAGCGGATTTTTGTCTTATTTTAAGTGTAATGAGATAAATTTTGACTAGAAATGAGACAAATATACTTGGTAAGATGGAAGTGTTTCTACTTTTTTTTTTATGGTGTGTGTGTGTCTGTCTTTCAGGCTTCAGAGTTGGCCAATTTCATCCAGAGCAAAAGAGATTTGGGTTGTCGAGCCAACTATGTCCAAGTCATTGAAGAGGGCATTAACACAAACCATGCTGTCAAGGAGTTCTGGAAGATCCTGGGGGGGCAGTCGAGTTATCAGTGTAAGGATTCAAATGTGAAAAACTCCAAGAAACTGTTTCAATAAAATGAAATCCAATGCCTCCATGTTTGCTCTTGCAGCTGCAGGAACGCCAGATGAAGATGAGCTGTACGAGGGCGCCATTGTGGAGACCAACTGCATTTATCGCCTGATGGATGACAAACTGGTCCCAGATGATGATTTTTGGGCCAAGATGCCTCGCTGTTGTCTGCTCAATCCGAAGGAGGTGAGACAAATTAAGTTAAAACTGTTGCAAACTGTAAATCCATCTCAAATCTAAAATAAAGTTTTAAAATCATATGCCAGCATGTAAGATTTAAAATGACTTTTGGCTCCCTCTAGTGGTGATATAAATGCTCTGGAGAAAACACCACGTTCTGTTTTCTGCAGGTTCTGGTTTTTGACTTTGGCAGTGAGATGTACATTTGGCACGGGAAGGAAGTGACTTTGGCGCAGAGGAAGGTGGCTTTCCAGCTGGCGAAGCACTTGTGGAATGGCACCTTTGACTATACAAACTGTGACATCAACCCACTGGACCCAGGAGAGTGTAACACACTCATACCCAAGTATGGAAACGCATACTACAGCTTAGATGCATGGTTATGTACAGATATTGAGAATGTCAATCACAGGAAGTCTGCATACACATGGTGTTTTTGCCCTTTGTGCAGAGAGCTTTAAAGAGATGGTCATGTTTTCTCTTTTACTTTCTGGTCTAAGTAACGCCTCAGAAATTAACTGACATTGCAGGAGTGTGTTTCAGGCATCTTCATTGGTTTTAATAATAATGCATCATCTATACACTGTGTCCGCTTCACATGTAGAAAAGGCCAGGGTCGCCCTGACTGGGCAGTGTTTGGCAGACTGACTCAACACAATGAGACCACCCTGTTCAAAGAAAAGTTCCTGGACTGGAGCGACTCCAGGAAAACTCCCAGTCCTACAAAAAACAGCAGCGATCACAGTACTGATCAAAAGGTATCAGCAAACACTTTATTCTACCTACGTCCTCATTTTTTGTTTTTGTGGGAGTAACATGCTTCAGCAGATTCAGCACAATTATTTCTTTCTTCTACTTCAATCCTCACCAGGAGCAGCCCACCCGTGATCAGCCCAGTGCGTGCAATGCCTCGCTGATGCTGACCCTCCATCAGACACCCGTCTGCACCATTCTGGATGGCTTCAATGTGGGCCGGGGCTACGGCCTGGTGGAGGCAGAGGAGTGGCGCAGCTACGAGATCAGCACTCTGGCAGTGGAGGTCTGGCACATCCTGGAGTTCGACTACAGCCGCCTGCCGCGCCAGAGCATTGGCCAGTTCCACGAGGGTGACACCTATGTAGTGAAGTGGAAATACATGGTCAGCACTGCTGGTGCGTACTGAGCACATAGATTACACCTTCATGTAAACCTTGTAATTTTGCAGTAGTTGATGAACTGCATTCCTAAAGGACCACTTTAGTCAAAGCAGACTTGTTTGTGTAGATTGTGTCCAATCTACCACTTGTGCAGGGATGTGTTTAGAAGAGTCAATCATTCAAACCGGCCAGCAGATGGAGTGGTGGAGACAGTATATCAGTCATGTTTGTTATAATTTCTTCATTTGTATGCAGAGTTTGCACATAATGTTTTGCTTTTTCCACTGCTAACAGTTGTCTTATTGAGTGAGTTGTAGTATTGACTACAATACTGATACATTTATTTCCAGTTTACCTAAACCACAGAACCACAGGATCCTTGATTTTATGTCTGTTACTGCAGATCTAGGCCAATTTAACCACATAGCACATCCTCTCTGACTCACTCAGAGTACTTCCAAGAACACCAAAGTACACCTTTGGGGAGGACTGTTGGTGAAATCAGTTATGTACCACGCAGCCAAATGTCTGCAGATTCAGTGAAGCTGGCTCAGCTCCTGCCGCTGCTCTTGACTTGTGAAGCAGGATACCACAAACTCCAGTTTTATGTTACAGATTAAACAAACTAAATGCTTGTTAGAATACAAGAGGGGGAGAGTACAAGGAGGAAAGAAAGAGTTGGTTTCACCACTGCTGTGATCAGTTTTAGACAGCCACAAAAAAGCAGTGGGTATGCTGGGCCTGTCTGCTGTGTTTTAATTGAGTAGTGCTGTGTCTGGTGCCATGGTGGTACACTACTGTTTTCCCAATACTCAAATGCTGTTCTGTCAATTCTGTAATACTACTTGTATATTATTACTAATATTATCCTGTAAGCTACATCCAAAATTCCACACTAACATGGTTAGCATGTGAGAATGGTATGAGATTTAGTTTGTTTATAGGGACCTTTTTCAGAATATAAGCAGTAGCAAAGGTGATGGTCTTAATCTCTCATACAATCAGTCTGTGCTTTGTAGGTGGGTCTAACTATGGTCTATACTCAATTCCAAGATCAGAAGAATTATGTGACAGTCGGTCTGTGATATCTTCGGCTTTGATCAAATGTCTATAAATCAGTCTCACTGCTGCGCAGCCTTCTTGAAATACCTCAGAAGCATATTTGAGTGGTTATGTTGAAGCAGCATCTAAATGAACTCTAATTTAAACGTCCACCAAGACATAAAAACCAGATGTATAAAATCACCAGTCACATCTGATTAAAGGCTGCTTGGCTGCCTTTGCCTCAGAACAGGGTTTTAAGAAGCTTTGTTCTCCTGGAAGTTGTACTTCCAGCAGTATCATTGCTGTTGTGGAATTCCCCCCAGATGTCGATTCACGAGCACCAGGTCTCTGTCAAAGAGTTTTGGAAAAGGGCACAGACTAAAAAATCGATACAGAAACAGACATTTAAATTTGACTTGTTATTCTGTTACATAATCTGCTATATTCTTTGTGGTTATTGCCTAGCAACATTGAAAAGATTGAGACCACACATTACCCAAATGACCTAAAATTGGACTCTGCAGAAAACTTGCCAAGTTCGAAGCATATCAGACATTTATCGATTTATTAGAGAGCTCATTTGTTCATTGAGTCACACACCAGCTTCATGCCTGCAGATACAAAAACCTCTCATCAGCTCAGAGATGACAATCATTTCGGATCTTCATAACTTGAACAGGATTTTTTTTTTAATTCATACCGTAGATGGATCTACTAAAATTCTCAGGCGAGTTTGAATCCTGATGACTTTAACCTCAAGGTCAGAGGACCTAGGATTTTCACATTTATATCACAGGTGCATCTACTAGGACACTGAGGAGCAGCATGTATGTTCATGAATCGTGGTTTTGTGGCCGTGTGCAGACACAGACCTCAGATGAATGTCTCCCTTACAGTTGGGAAGAGACAGAACCCGGAGCAGCTGAAGACGACAGGAGCGGGGAAGGAAAAGTGCTGCTACTTCTTCTGGCAGGGCCGCAACTCCACCGTCAGCGAGAAGGGAACATCAGCACTCATGACGGTGGAGCTGGATGAAGAGCGTGGAGCACAGGTACAACAAGAGTGTCTGAAAGACCAAGTTTGCATGGAATAGAAATTTGTTTCCTGCCTTTCTTAGTCTACAGTTTCATTTTGTGGGAGTATGATTGCTTTGACATCTTTTTTTTTTTTTTTTTTTTTTTTTCTTCTATAGGTTCAAGTCCAGCAGGGAAAGGAGCCTCCATGTTTTCTGCAGTGCTTCAAGGGAGGGATGGTCATCCACTCAGGAAAGAGGGAAGAGGAGGAGGAAAATTCGCAGAGTAAGCCTACTACAGTGGACAGCTTTTAACTTCTTTGTTTTAAACACCTCCAAATAACTTGGCTATCTCGTTCACTTCCGTTCATCTGCCCTCTTTGTCTCAGATGATTGGCGTCTGTACTGTGTGCGTGGGGAGGTGGAGGTAGAGGGCCATCTGCTGGAGGTCGCCTGTCACTGCAGCAGCCTGCGCTCAAGAGTCTCCATGGTGCTGCTGAGCATCAGCCAGGCCCTCATCTACCTGTGGCATGGCTGCAAGTCTCAGGTGCACACGCGGGAGGTGGCGCGCACTGCTGCCAATAAGATCAAAGAACAGTGAGTGCAAACCTCTGTTTTCCACTTGTCAGGAGTTCAGTTGTGACCCCGTAGTCTGACACTCTCTGTTTTTTTGCAGTTGTCCTCTGGAAGCCGGCCTTCACAGCAGCAGCAAGGTCACCATCCAGGAATGTGATGAGGGAGCAGAGCCCACGGGCTTCTGGGAAGCCCTCGGGAGGCGGGACAGGAAAGCCTACGACTGCATGCTGCAAGGTGGGAACACTTGTCAAAATTCTCCTTTCCAAGTAAAAGTCCTGCATTCACAATTGTAGAGAAAGTACTTCAGTAATTTCAGGCATTTCTGAATAGTATCACTAGTAAATATGATATTCTAAGCTTAAGCTGTGGTGGTCAGTGTTCAAAGCAGGATTTTAAATCACACTTTAGCATAAAATAATGCAGAATAGCATTATAATATATAATGCTTTTTCAACTCATGACGACAGAGATTAGATTTTCAGTCTTTTAAGCCCAAAATTTGTTCCTGATTACCTCTAAGGGACCTCTAAAACATCAGTAAATAAATTATTAAAGGCAAAAATGCTGATTTTGTTTCGTCAGAAATATCCTTCTCCTGGAATTACTGAGCACATGAACTCAATATTCATCTTCACTGAACTAGTAAATATCATATCTGTTCAGAGGTTATTCCCCTGAAAGATATTTTTAGTGTTTTTAATTAACCGATGGCTTTTATTACTTAGTACGACCAAAAAAAAAAAAGAGTCGTTTCAGCAGTCAAGTGCAAATCTTGATCTGTAGCAGTTTTAATACTTAGAAAAGTATAAACGACATAATAATGTGCACAGATGATACGGATCCAGATCTGGGAAGCTTTGGGAAGAATTTAATTTGTGTAAGAGAGCAGAATTATTTTACATCAAACCTCCAAAAATGCATGTGATTCTGTAATAATAAAAACTGGAAGTCATCTTTTTTTGATGTTAAGAAAATATCACAAGCTAAACACTTAATGCAGATCCATGGACTTATTTTTTTCATCTGTGCCTGCAAGTCCAAACACTGCAGCCTCACATAATATTGTTTCTTTATTGTCCTGTTCTGATGGAGAATACGGATAATATTGTTAAATATGACATTTATTGTGGCCATGAAATCATCTTCTTGTCACATGATACCATAAAATGGTAACAAAATGGCAACGGCACTCTGACTGCTATTAAGTATCAAGATTAGATTCTTGCGCTGGTGCAGGTAGTCCTGGGCATCATGTGGTGAGAGTAAGCAGGCAGTTCCTGGAGGATAAAGGAATTGACACCATTGACTGGCCCCCACGCTCGCCTGACCTAAATCCAATAGAACATCTGTGGGATGTTATGTTGTGGTCTATCTGACGCCACCAGGTTGAACTCAGGCTGTCCAGGAGCTCAGTGAGAGCCTGGGCCAGATCTGGGAGGAGATCCCCCAGGACACCATCCATTGTCTTATTAGTCACATGCTCCAACGTTGTCAGGCATGCATACTAGCATGTAGGAGTCATACAAACTACTGAGTGCCATTTTTGAGTTGTTTTCAGGCTGTCTTTGATTTCAGCTGTATGTAGTTTGATATTGTAATTTTCGTTTCCATCAAAGGATGTGGCATCCTTTTGTTCCTAATACGTAACCTAGGTTATATCGGGATATGATCAAATCTGATGTGATTTCAAATTCCTTTTATCCATTTATTTTTTGACCAATATATTTGTTAAAAAAAAATTTCAAATGCAAAAACCATTGAATGTATCCAGCTATTTAAAAAAAACCCACACGAATTACTGTGATTTCACAGCTGTTCATATAATTCAGATTTTAGATTGTGGTAGAAAAAACATATTTAAGCTCTGTTTATTAGTACAGTATACAACAAAAACACAGCACTTAAGTAACTGTACGTATTAATTCTTTTTTAACTTTTTTTCAGCTGTAAATTTGTCATTTCGTTGTCTGTTTCTCCCTCTGACCCTCAGATCCAGGCAGATTTAATTTCACACCTCGTCTGTACCAGCTGAGCAGCAGCTCAGGAGAGTTTGCAGCTGTGGAATTTCTCTATCCCGCCAGAGATCCCAAGCAGGTCAACTCCATGCCCTTCCTACAGGAGGACCTGTATGCAGCTTCCCAACCAGGTACAGTAGACACATACGGTGTCTGCACTCATTTTGAAGCAGCTTTAATCTCTTAACACAAGTCCAGAGTTTTCTTGAAACAGGTTTTCAGGCTGAACAACAGCTTTCTACATGTATTTGTCTATTGAGGGATGTGACAATTAACTTGTGCTCAGGATTTTAAGTTTGCTGATGTCATCAGCTGCATCCAGAGTGCTACAAGTAAGGGTCGCACTTTGGACATGGTTGATAAAGTATTTTTAATATGAAAACAGCTTTAGAAATTCAGCTAAACTCAGCAGAGAAAACCAAATATTTTTAATAATTGAAAAAGAAGTAGAATCTCAAAGGGCTGTGTGATTAAGGATTAAATGTTTGTAATGTCTGCCAGAATCACTTCCCTATAACTTAAAGTTACTTCCATAACTCCAGTTCTCAGAATGAGATGCATGAGATCCCTCACTATGGGGTGCGACTCCTTGCATGGTTCAAATAAACCATTTATCTCCTTTAATTGGCTGCTGATTGGTTGGTGACCACAATAACAAACTACCATTAAGTAGCTTGCACTACTATGCAGTCGTTATTCAGGGTAAGCACTTCTTTTGTCTTTTTTGTATCTTTTTTCCTGTCGTCCTCCCCTCACCCCCAGTTGGTTACAGCAGATGGCTGTTCCCCTGTGAGCCTGATTCTGACAGAAGTTTCTTCCTGTTAAAAGGGAGTTTTTCCTTCCTACTGTTGCGAAGTGCTTGCTCAAAGGAGGTTGTCTTCTTGTTGGGGTTCTCTCTGTATTATTGCTGTTTGTTTTTGCCAGAAAAGCTTATCTCAGTAGTAGCAGTAAGGGCACAGACCTCAGCATTGCTTGAGGCTACACTTGGAGCAGAAGCGTCCCATCACTGGAGACTTTTCAAGCAAAACAAGCAGCCCTGGTGTCTTTACTCCAACGCACAGTTGAGCCCAGAGGAAAGAGGGTTCAGTCACTGCTAGCTGGAGTGATAACAAGGAGGACTGTATGTGATGCCTGGCATTTTAAACTACCTTTCATGCATCTGTCTGTAGAGAGTTAAGCTAACTAGCCTGTTTAGCCCTCGGTTGGGAGATGATCCAAAACAAGAAGAGCTGTTTGAATAATAACAGCGTAGTGGGGCACGCCATTAAAGGCTAGTTGGTGGATGGTTCTGTCCAACATGGTCATTGCAATCACCAGCCAATCAAGAGTTGCATGAGGACATAAATGCTTGTGAAGGGATACAGATTGAGGCACATCCCATAATGAGACATTGAAATGAATGCTAGGAATGACAACTTTAGTGTGTGCTGAGAGTTTTCACCAGAACCAGCAGGAAGGACTTCTGTCTAGGTTTTCAACTGTTAGGACAAATCCATCAGTCATGTCCAGCGCTGCACTGAACAAAAATGACCAGTTAACTGAACACTTTGAACAATCTGACAATGATGCATACCAGATGTGATCGTCTTTTTTTTTTTTTTCTTTTCACCTATTTATCAGCCCTGTTCCTGGTGGACAACCACCATGAGGTGTACCTGTGGCAGGGCTGGTGGCCTCAGGACAGTGAAAGCACTGGCTCGGCCCGAATCCGCTGGGACTCGGACAGGAAGTGTGCCATGGAGACTGTTCTGCAGTACTGCAGAGGTATTCCACTTTCTTCCTAATAAATATACAACCCATCCAGTAGTTGTGGACACTTTTGCTAAACCAACCCCAGGATCTTGGAACCCAGATAAATAAATGAAATCTTGGTTGTTAATGAAGGATGTTTGCTTGTTTTAAAATGCATTTCTTGCTTTTTCTCCTCAGAAAAGAATGAGAAGAAGCCTCCCAAAGCATATTTGATCCACGCTGGTCTGGAGCCACTCACCTTCACAAACATGTTCCCCAGCTGGGAGCACAGAGAGGACATCGCTGAGATCACTGAGAGGGTGCGTACTAATATCAACATATGAAGCAAATAGTGCACAAGTCAAAGACTCGCATACAGGTCCGTCTGGATATCAGCTCAAAAAAATTATGTTGTATTGTTTTGGTTTCTAGGAGGCAGAAATTTATCATCAGATTATTCTGGTGGAGGATGTGTTGGCCCAGCTCTGTAAGACCACATATCCACTGGCCGATCTCCTAGCTCGGCCGCTGCCTGAGGGAGTGGATCCCCTCCGCCTGGAGGTCTACTTGTCTGATGAGGACTTCCAGGTAAGAATGTCCAGTGTGAAGAGCCCGTGATTTATTTTAAAGGTTGCTTCATTTTAGAACTGATAAATGACTTGTCAAAAAGTCTCTAAGAAAACATTTTCCAACTAAGCTGACAACAATCTTTTTTTGTTGGTCTGTGTTGGCTTGTGAGTTAGTTGGCTTATTTCAGTCAGAAGAACAACAGCCTCGGGTCGATTTAGGTCACCACCATGAATCAAATTACTTGCTGATGTCAGCCCTCCACTTTTAAATTTGGCCAGAAGGGCTTTATTAGCTCTAGCTTCCCTCCAGCTAATGATGGTCAGCATTAATTTACCTGGTAACTTGGGCATTACGAGCTAACCGCTCTGAAGCCACATAAGTTTGTGTCCTCATAGAGTTTCTCTGGACTCTGTTGTGCCGGTCACAACATAGATTGACTACATCGACTGTAGTCTAGTTTTAGAATACTAAATGTTAGTATTCACTACTGTAAAACACTGCAAGAGAGCACAAGACAGGCACTTAGGGAAGGAGCTGCCTTTTAATTTTCCAGAAAATCTGTCATAGGAGGTGAGGAAGCACCAGGAAGGAACCTCAGTTTGTTTGTTTTTAAGTTGTTTTAAGTTCATTCATACATAGGCAACAAAAGGTAGTACAACCTCTACTGAAGTGCTGCATACAGTACATTAAGTAGTTGCTTGTTGTGGTGAACCAAGACAGGATCGCCTCCTAATTTTGCAGCTCAGTCAGCACTTCAGGGAAATTGTCTTTCAAGTCATTGGTTTGGTTTAATGACCCAGAATGTTAGCAACCTTCCCCAGAGCATGAGTACTGCTGTTGCACCTTTTGATTCTCCATCTTATCCTCTCTGTTTGTCTTTTCCTTACCTGTGACTCTCAGCTGAGGTCATGCCTCTTTGCAGCCAGCGTGTAGTTTGACTATTTTCAAACAGCTGGACAGTGTATGAGTCAAACGTTACTTCTCACTTCTGTTTGTTTTTTAAGGATTTTTCTCTTGTTTATTCCTCCTTTCATTCCTTCTGACTCTCCAACTTCTTCCATTTGTTTTTAATGGTGTCATGTCTCGCTCCTTTTGTCCCTTCATGAACTTACCTATTTCACTGATTCCACCCTCCAGGGTGTGGGGGCTTATGGGAAGGTGAGTTGTCTGATTTGGGATGTTCACTCCTTGTTCAGCATTGTCACCCATTTTCTCTCCTTTCTAACACCGTGTTTCTACTATAGCATGTTTGGTTACAGGCTGTTCACTCACAACTCACACGCGTGTGAACTGAATCCTGGAGATGTGCCTGGAGATGTGAGCACTTTGGAAACTCGAATGTGTCTTTAAAGTCACTGATGCATGAATGTGTTCAGATGTTTGTCACTCACAGTGCAGGCTACAGGACTGAGTACTTTGAGTTTGCGATCAGTGTGTGCAGCAGAGCGTCGTGTCTGTTTGATTCTGAGTGTGACTGATCCCACAGAGAGCCCTGGAGATGAGCAAAGAGGAGTTCGGCACTCTGCCCGGCTGGAAGCAGATGAACTTGAAGAAAGCCAAAGGACTTTTCTGAATGATGAAAAACTGGGCGCTGCTGATGTCATCAGAAAACTCAGACTCCAAGGGTGGGGCTGCCTGGATGTGTGGGGAAAAGATACTCCAGTGTTTTGGTTGTAGGAGAGGATTGTGAGTGGATGCATGTTTTAATGGCAGTCATGTAAATTCCCACTCTGTTAATGTATGTACTTGTGTACTTTGAGCAGGAGCACCTTACACTGTCAGCCTTGCAGCCATGTTGGTGTCGGCAGGTCTGTCAGCCTGCTGAACTCCCTCCACATGATACTCTCTGCTATGTATGTCTGTGCATTAAAAATAAATTATATTTATATTACATCCATGTAGAATGTTTTTTTTTTTTAAAAAAAAGAAAAATCTCAACAAATATTGAAACCCTAACAAAATAAAGTGTATAATAAATGTTGCAGAGGTTTGTGTCTCATGTTCCAGCTGTACAGATCACCATTTGCTGTTTACTGATCAAATGAAGCTCTTGATATGAATGACGGTGTCATTACTGTGGGACAGATACAGACCTGATTAAAGGCAAACAAAGAATGATGGTGAAATGTTTGATTTTTAATTCTTTCAGTGTATAGTGCCTTGCTTTGTGTACAGTTTATATACAGATCCTAGTCTGCATTTTGGAGACTGTTTTGTGATATAAAGATGTATTCTAGAAATAAACCTGGAAAGTTTGATATCTGAACATTCTGGGTTTTTTCATTTTTCTTTCATCGTTTTCAGCTGACCAAACAGACACACTACATACACTCCAGTTTCCTGTCAAACTCTTGTGTGTTTTTGGAGTGATCCTCAACTCACGCGGCTGATGTCGCAGTGGCCATGTCCTTCTTTGATAGTGAAAATGATTTGTCTCGCGTAAACATTAAAGTTCTGATTTATCCATTTGTCTGTGTAAGATCTGACCTACTCCCATGAGGTCCACTGACATCACAGGGAGAGCTCGTTCACTTTTGTGTGGTGATGGTGGTTTTTGGATTTAAAGCCGGGCATCGATTCATGCCTGTATCTGGGCCCAGCACGAACCAGCGGTCATGTGAGGAGTATCTGCTCTATGGAGCTTCTCACCTGCTGGGTGCAGCTTGGCTCCATGCTTACTCTGAAGCTCACAGCCTCTCTGTTTCAACAAAGAGGACCTACCTTCATGCATAAATGAGTAAACTGTGATTTTAAAAAAATAAATAAATAAAAGCATTTTAGCTGAGAAGTCAGTTTAGTTCTAACTAGTTTCCATCGTTTGATTGTTATAGTGAACTGATTTCATTACAGTGATTACCACTTATTGCTTGTTAAAAAAAGAATTAAAAAAAGATCAAATTACTATGATCTTTGGAAATTACTTTTTCACAGGACTGCGTATAGTCTGTGTCGGGTGAAGCCTGATCCAGCTGCCATAGGATGAACGATGGGGAACACACTGGACAGGTTTCCAATGTGACACAGGGCTAACACAGAGACAACCATTCACAGGTCACCTACTGATGGGATGGTCGGTGGTTCGATCCTTGGCTCCTCCAGTCTGCATGTCAAGTATCCTTGGGCAAGATACTAACCCCAAGTTGCTCTCCGATGGATCCATCGGAGTGTGAATGTAGTTAGAAAGCACTAAGTACAGAGAAAATGCTTGTGAGAATGGGTGTGATTGTGGCATGTTGTATAGAGCGCTTTGAGTACTCCGGGAGAGTAGAAAAGTGCTATATAAGAATCAGTCCATTTACCATTTACACCTATCTGCAATGTAAAAGCACCAAGTTCACTAAATACACATCTATGGGAGGAAGCCAGAGAGAACACAGACAAAACCCAGCCAGTAGGTGGATTTGAACCAAGGACCCACTTCCGCCATCATTAAATAGTAAATTTCAAAAGGAATCTCCAAAAGTTGATTCTGTTCATCTGGACGTAGCGTTTTGTGGGAGAAACGTTTTGGTGTTTGCTCTGTGTTGTAGCGTCCTGATGACACCCAGTTTGTGCTCCAGTGGATGATGAGAGTCAAACCTTAGATACTGATCCGTATGTGTAGGTTTACAGTACACGTCAGCTTTTAGATGTCCCCCATTACTGACCTCCCAGCCCATTGTTCCTTCAGTGGGCTGGTTTCAGTCATTATGCAAATGTACTGTTTAGAAGATTGGGGAAACCTGCAGTCAGCTGAGACTGAAGAAGTCACTTGGATGAGTGACGAAACGTTTCTCCCACAAAACGCTACGTCCAGATGAACAGAATCAACTTTTGGAGATTTACTTACCTGGATGATTGAGCATGCATCAAGACGTTTCAAAAGGAATATTTTCAAAGAAAAATGAATTGTTTCTGTTAAATATTGTTGTTTATTAACTGACCTCTGGTGTCATGTCTTCTTTCAGAAGAGGTCTCAAAAGTGTTATGCATACCAAGCTAAGACTCTTAAATCAGAACTCAGAGTGGTGTTGGACTGTGTGAGACCAGAGTGTCAACCCTTCTGAATCAACCAGCAGAGGGCAGTGAAATACAAGTTTCTATGAGTACAGAAACTCTTGGGTCTGCAGACTTGGATGTGCTCAAATATTATAGAAAGGAGTTAAAGAAGAGGTTCCCAAAGTTTTAAAGCCAGCATGTGACTCGTCCAGTCATTTGTCTGATCAGAGGACGGCAATTGAAGTTATTATTTCTTCTTTCAGACAGTTTTTCTGCCATTTTATATTTTTCTAACAACAGATTGAGGCGTTCCTGACGCTCTTTGGCCTCAGCTGTAGCTGAAGGTTCAGTCAGCAGTCACAGTTTGAGTTTAAATGGAAGCAAAGTGGTCTTGTACTACATCATGTAATGTGCTTGCATATAGCTCTAGTCTTACTGAGCAGTTTTTTCCTACACCTGAGTGCTTTCTATCTAACTTTCCTGCTCTGATGAACACATCAGAGAGCAGCCAAGGATCAAATCACCAACCTTCAGTTTAGCAAGTGACCTGCTCTACCTCCCGAGCCACAGCCAGCCCTAAATTAGTGTTGTCACCTTAGTTTCTGTTAATATTATTAAAGAGGGCTGAGACTGACCGAGGACGCTGATGCTAAAGATTCTGAAGGTTTAGGATTCTGAGGCAATACTTTGTTTGCAGTCTGGTGATGCTACTTTCACCTAAATAGAGCTGCTTACACAATGACAACTCGACACAGAGGTTGTCATTGTGTAAGCATAGATTATGTCATGCGCACAATGGAAGTTTATTAGAAACAGGAGGGAAAAAATTATGCATTATATCTTTTGTAACTCTTATCCAGTTCAGGGTCATTTTTTTTGGGGGGGGGGGGGGCTTATCCTGCCACAGAGGGCGACCTGGAAAGGTTCTAGCCTGTCACAGAGAGAGATGATTTAGAGTTGTCAAACGCTATGTCGTTCTACACAGGGACCAGATGGGGGACTCAAACCCAGGACCTGCTTTCTGTGGGTGGTGCAGCACTAACCGCACCACTCTCATGCCAAACTAAGTCTTTGCGTTTCTTTTCAGGCTTTTACTTTTTTCAGCTTCCAAAGACAAATTAAGAGGAAACGTTCCAAAACTACGAAGATGATAATCCTCAGCACAGCATTGTTCAGAAGAAAAAGATCAGATTTATGTCTTTAAATGAAGTCAGGGGCACGTCTGTCAGAGGCTCCCGTCACTTTTGGTCTGTATGGTCTCCATATGGCAGCTTTATGGACCCCTCTATGCCCACCTACACCGAGTCGCAGGTGAAAGCTACAATCAGCCGTCCAACCTGTCAAACATTGCTGCCTAATTTTCCAGGCTGTCCTCCAACTCTACACATAAACACACACACACATAAACACACACACACACACACACTAAGAGCTCTCAGATGTTCTCAATATCAGCTGTTGGCCTGTGTGGAGGAACAAGAGCAATTAGAGGGGAATTTCATGCAATCACAGTAGAACAATATACACAGCAGGTTTCCACCCATCCAACTGTTGCTCAAATGTGTTACTCAATGTTTTAACAGCCTGCCTAGAAACAGCAACAAGAGCGAGGAGAAGAAGAAGAAGCTGCCGCCTTCTCCGAAAAGATTGGCAAGGCTCTGCGTGCTTCTCGCTGGTTTTCATCTGCTCGCCCTCTCTTGCATGCTAAGTTGCTGGATGCTGAATCGCTGTGTTACACATGCCTGCTCTGAACTCCTCTGGCCTGCGAGGAGTTTGATGTGGCGACCCGGTGCATATCCACCCACCCGCTCCTCCACATCCCTCCCCTCTGTGTCTCCTGGAAGACAGTGGGATGCTGCTGTGCACCCTGCAGGTGTGTGTGTGTGTGTGTGCACGAGGGTGTTGTATCTTGTTTTTTGACTCCGAGCCCAGTTTCTGAGCTTAGCTCCACCAGCTTTTCTTTGCATACGACCCCTTTACAGAATGCAAGACATGAATGCAGCACACTCAGATGCTCCTGTTGTACTGTGGAAAAATGAGTGCAGTGTCAGTGTTTGAAACTCCTCCTGTATTTTCTCTTTTCTGATTGGCCAAATATTTAGACTTTTCTTGCCTCCTGATGATTTTATGCACTAGAACATTTTCCCAACTTACATCATCATTCATCAGCTTCCTGTGACGTGTGTTAAATGTTTTTATTTGGACTGAAATGTTCCAAAAGCCCCGTTAAACATTTATGTGTCACAGTAAACTCAATAAAAAAAAACCCTGCTGCTAAGTCTGGGGATTTTGAGCACATTTCATAGACAGCGTTTTACCCAGAGGACAATGCTGTCTTACAGTGCTGGGAAAAAGCATTCCTTCAAATTTTAATATTAATCCAAAATAGCCTGAGTAAATAGAAAATGTATTTTCTAAATGATGATTTAAACTATCACAAAAAGTTACATTTATTGAGTCAACAGAAAAGAAGTGATTAATGACAATTAATTTATGTTTTAAGGTGGGCCAATGTCTGTTTCGCAGCAGTGTAGATAGAGTAAGCTTGTGTGCTTGTTTCAGACAAGAAATATCTGTTAAAAAAAACTGTTGTTTTCAACTTCATGCATCTCTGCAGTTACAAAGAAAATATTACTTTCATAAAATAATGCGCTCAAATGTTGTGCCAGCTTTTAAATGAGCCTACATTTTGCT
Source organism: Simochromis diagramma (assembly GCF_900408965.1). Classification (NCBI taxonomy): domain Eukaryota; kingdom Metazoa; phylum Chordata; class Actinopteri; order Cichliformes; family Cichlidae; genus Simochromis; species Simochromis diagramma. Next base: position 449,229 of record NW_024387503.1, on the reverse strand, counting down.
AATTGTCCGAGATGCAGATCTGCAGCTACATCCGTGCAGTTCCTCAGGTGGCCACTTGGCCCTGGCTCTAAATGCAAGTCAGTCTCCAGACTGCAGGATACACATGCAGGATTTATTTAAATAAACTCCAGCGTTGAAAAGACAGTAATAATAAAACCGTGGTGGAAGCCAGAAACCCACCATGGTGGTAGTGTTGACTTTTTTAAATGTGGAATTGCAAAATCAATGGGTGCTACTTCCATTTTTTATATACAGTCTGCAGTCATGACCTGAAACCTGTTGCGGTTCAAGCACAGAAAAGGCAGAAATGTAGAGCTCTCTCTAATAGACTTGCAAAGCAATGGAGGCTCTGTTTGGGGTTCATCATAATGTAGTCTGTCATTAGGAGCTGGTTTGCTTCCCTTTTAGGCCGCTTTGAAGAAGGTCCACAGGTTGGGTCCTGGGTCCAATTCCAGTCTCTCCAGCCTGGATATACAATTCAGGGGAATATTATTTTCAAGCATGTGAAAGCCAGTCGGATTTGTAAAATGTGCCCTAAAATCCACAAATATGTGTTCAGATGTAGACTGTGATAGAAAAGAAAACATTTGATTAGATGATGAGAGAAACATTTGCTGAGAAAAACATATTCAATGAAAGCACCGGAAGGCATTTCATTAGGAGAGAGTGTTGCTCCATGCCGCCACATTAAAAATATGAAAAACTCTTAATCCACAGAAAGTGACTGTGCCTGTTTAAAAGCGGCACCGGGTAAAGGTGAAACTGTAATGTTTGTGATTAATTATTAGATTATGCAGAGGGTAATTAAAATATCAGTCAATATTTACTGGGCCATATGCCATGGGCGCTTTTGCAGCCATGACTCGCCTGTGAATTGTAATAGCCCAAACAGGAGGTGAAAAGCACCCTTTGGCGGGTATCTCCCTAATGCTCTTACCCATCTGTCGATGCTCAGCCCGCTGCCGCGTTAACATAATGTTTTGTTTATGATAACGGTGTTAATTCAACACAGGCTTAGGTGCAAAGTGGCAACGGTTGAGCTTTACCGCCATTTATTCCACAATATTTGCATTTGGCAGGGAGCCTACACCGCGCCACTCCTCCCCTCTCCTCCTCCTCTCCTGCATCCACAGAAGATGACAAGCAGCAAACAATGAGAGTCCAAACCGGGCTTAGCACATATTCTTCTGCATGCTGCACAGCGTTTCTATTTATGTGTGGATTACTACTTGCTCTGAGCATCACAGCACATATGTGTTCCTCCTCTCATCTCCTCTCTTGTTTTTCCTTTCCTTGCCTTTCCTTTCCTCATTCCTCCCCTCTCTGTCTTTGGGTTGGAAAAAAACCCCTAAGCCCGACACTTCCTGTCCAAACTCTAAGAAAGCCACTTCAAAGAGTGTGAGCCGAGATGATTTATGGGAAATGAGTTTCAGACAGGAGACTTTTTCTCTCTTTTCTCGTGCCCTGGACTCTTAGCGGTAAGCTCTGCTTGTTAACCCAGATTTAGATCTCTACCCTGATGGAGCCCATAAAAGTGCTGTGGATTTATATAATGTGGAGCGTAGCCACGTGCCTCAGGTCGCCCTCACTCACTGCGTCTCTTCCCTGTCTCCTGACCAGACCTGGACAATCTCTTTTAAAGGCTTGGATTGAGGCTCTGTACTACCTGAGGCTCCACAGCTGGAGGAGAAGAAAGAAGGGGACCGCACACCACATTATGAGATCTACAGGAGTTTAGACTTCATTCCACAGGTTTGGACTTCCTCTGCACACGTTCCGAGTAATAGATGGGACATCAGACAGACATATGTGGGTAATAATAAGCTTTTTTTTTCAGTTTGATGGTGAAAATCTTTCTAAAAAAGAAGAGACTTGACAAGTTTTATTCTGAAATACTCACCGCTCCCCCACTGCACACTTTATAGTATTAATGAAAGAGTAAAATGGAACAATATCAGCTACTTGGAAGATGAATTGAAGAGACTGACAAAACAGAATCGGGCCTAAATACACGTCACAATTTCCTGGAGGAAGTGTCTGAACAAGGACTTTACATAACTCAAGTCCTTCATTTGAAGATTCCCCCATTTGGTTTTCTTGTTTACAAAATTACTGTTTGCATTTACTGTCACCATAAGTCATTATTTACATCAGGAGTTCACAAAGTTTTCAAGAACATCTGGGTGTAAATGCCCACATCAACATTATAAGTGTTTTTTAGTGAGTTTATGCTAGGTAGGATGTGACCATATATTCTGCGATACATTATGCTCTATTTGGTTACATTTTTTCAATTCAGTTTTCTCTATATAGTGCCAAATCTCAACAGCAGTTGCCTCAAGGCGCTTTATATTGTAATGTAAAGACCTTAGGATAATACAGACAAAACTTAAATGGTCAGATGACCCTCCTAATAGCAAGCACTTTGGTGACAGTGGGAAGGAAAAACTCCCTTTTAACAGGAAGAAGCCTCCAGCAGAACCAGGCTCAGGGGTAGCCATCTGGCACAACCATCTGGGGGTGAGGGGTACTTTTTGGGAGCCATGTTGATATATTAAGTTATGAATTAACTGTGATTAACAGGGTTGCACAAAAAGTTATTAAATTTTGATATTTTTTCCCCTTAACAAATGAAATCATGATTTAAAAACTGAAATTTGTATTTCTTGGGTTATTTTTGTCTAATATTACAATTATTTTGATGATCTGAAACATTCAAGTGTGAGAAATTACCAAGGCGGTAGCGTATTATCAGCCCCTGAATCACAATGGTCATATCCCGCAAGTGGAATATCAGCCACAGTGCAATCAAGGAATCAAGCAGATCCCCACCTAATCACAGCAGGGCAGGGAAACCAGGTGATTACCCTCTCCGTCAGAGGATAGACTTTAAAGTTCTGATGCTGGTCTATAAAGCTCTGAATGGTTTAGGACCAAAATACATCAGTGACCTCCTGACCCAGTATGAACCTTCCAGATCCCTCAGGTCACCTGGATCCGGTCTTTTATCAGTTCCCAGAGTCAGAACCAGACACGGAGAAGCTGCATTCAGCTTTTATGCTCCTTATATCTGGAACAAACTCCCAGAAAGCCTCAGATCAGCTGAAACACTCAGTTTATTTAAATCCAGGTTGAAGACTCACCTATTCTCAGCTGCATTTGAATAAAGCACCAAATCCACACTTTTAAGCTTAAATTTCAAAACTTACATTTAACTACTGATTTTATCTACTGTTCTGATTTTATCTGTTTTGATTTTATATACTGTTTTGTTTGTTTGTTTGTTTGTTAATTAGTTAGTTTGTTTGTTTGCTTGTTTTAATCAATTTTAAATCATGCTTTTTATTTGTTTTTGTTTCTAATGTCTCTGTAAAGCACTTTGAATCACCTTGTTGTTGAATTGTGCTATACAAATAAACTTGCCTTGCCTTTGCTTGCTGTCCCACCTCTCAGCGTCACCAACTCGGTACTCCAAAGTAGTTCCTTAGAGGAGTCACTGAGTGGTTATGATACCATTTCACAATGTGCAGATTGGTTTCTCCAATCAGCAATCTTTTGCTCTGAAGAACCACGTCCTTCTTTCTTTAATTCAGCATTTCCCATCTGTTGCCACAAACAGTAACAGTGTAATGAAGTCCCTGTTGAAGTTGACACTTGTGCACCAGTTGACTGAGGCCAGGCAGGGGGCAAGATTGCCAATTTCTTCCACATTTGGTGGCTCAGTGGTCAGAGTGGGACACCGTCAGAGCCCATATTCATTGGTAGCTACTGGGACACTTGGCTGGTTTGTACCAAAACACATGGTTCTTATATCGCACTTTTCTGCTCTACAATACGCCTCATTCACTTAGGTCCTTTTTAACTCTACACCTCAGAGCTTTAGCTTACACTCGCACATCGATGGATGCAACTTGGGGCTCAGTTTCCTGCCCAAGGATACTTTGGCATGCACACTGGAGCAGCCAGGGATTGACCTCTACCAACCTGTATCTCCACTACTGCCAACCAACTTCTACATAAAAACCTCTACTTTCTGACCACCAGCACATGTATAACAGTACCTAGGTGATTTGTTCGTGTCACATTCTGTGGTATATAGATTTGGCTGCTCTACTGCTGTTATAACAAGTCATGGATGACTCATTTGCACTCCTCGTGCTCTACGTTATATATCAAAATTCAAAAATCAGTTTTTGGATAGAATAAAGGTTGATGACTGGCTGACTCCAGATTTAACCCAAAAAAACAACTTACGTGGTGCTTGGTGAGATGTTGGCATTCATTTCCCTCTTATGTGGCTCCAGCTTGTGTATGCTACATCCTGTGTATAATTTCTTTTCCCTCTGCAATTGATGGCTCAAAGCACAGGTCTAGGTCAACTTATTCCCTTCACCAGGGTAAAGAAGTGTAGCTGCTGCGTGAAGAATCTGCCAATCAATCAAAAGTATCTTTTTAAAGCTGCTCCCCTACCACGCTCTTCATCATTACGTGTATTCGTGTGTGCGCTTTTCCAAGTGTTCAGCACACCTTCAAATCGAAAGCCTTTGGACCGGAGTCAAGAGACTGCCCTCCCACCACCACCACCACTTGGCATCATTAGAGATCTGATCCTCTAATCAACACCAACAAACACACTCCCATCCTCCTCCTGCTCCTCCATCCTGTGGCCCAGCCCCGGGCCTGGCAGCCTGCTGTGGAGAGCAGACGAGATATTGGTTGAAGGGGCGGGGGTGGGTGCTGCTAACCAGGTGGGTGATGATGAAGGCAGAGCTGGCTGCATGCTGGGTGGTGGTAGTTTAGTGAAGGGGAGTTCGCTAAAATTCCAGCTCAGTTCCACTGACATACACAATGGCTGTGCCTGCTTTCTGTTCAGCAGCTCGCTGCACAAGTTATTTTCTGCTACACTTGTAAGCCAGAGGTGGATTTTTGGATTTACGGAGCAGGAAGAGGTTGCTTGTGTCATAAAGAAAACACGTACTGGTCAGAATTTCTTTCTTTTTTGAAGGGAAGGGGGGAGGGTGTCAGGTGTGTAATTTGAGACAAACAGGGACCCAAACACAAACACAAAGCAGTGTAACCAAGAGGAGCGAGTGACTCAGCCTCAGGACTCGCTGCCTCAGTGTTGGGCTCTCCAAACCCCAAAGCTGGGGAAACAAAAACACCTCACTTTTCTCTTTAGTTCATCTCCAAATGTTGAAGTGTGTAATCCCTGTCCAAGTCCTCAGCCACGCTGCAGAGTGATGAGGAGACAAGCTGAACGCTCTGAGCCCCCTAACAGCACATTTCCATCACTGTTATGGCACAGTTCAATCTCAGGTGACTAAGAGACTCATTTAATATCCCACCTCCTCTCTCTCTCACACACACACACGCAAACACACACATACAGCTGCTATCTGGAGAGCGCGAGAGCTGCAGTGTGCAAACATCTGGCTGATGTCTGAAGCGTAATTAGCATTTAATAAAAGAGGCTAATAAGGACTTACTTTGAGTAGTGAACAGCTGAACAAAATCAGTCAGAGGAGGACATCGACAGGCTGGCGGTCTGATCTGACTGATAAAATGTTTGACCTACAAGCTGCTCCAAACTTTCTCTGTCAAGGGACTCAAAATAAAATGTTATGTGTTGGCAGAAAGAATGCAGTCCGCAATGCAGGGTTCATATCATTCTCTGGATGACTTTAGCCATGCTGCTGGCAGTTGATTGGTCAGCCACTTCTACTCCAAGGATATGTCGTCCCTCAGCTTTGCCACCAACAGGTTGGCGTTTGTGGTAATGTTGTGTTAAACCTTGTGTCTTATGAAGTCTGTACACTTCTTTTAAGCACTTGCTCAGCAGGCCTTTATTTACCCCAAAAATAAAGGCCTTTGAAAATAACTTTGCCATAAATCACACAATGAAACCGGAAGATAATTAACATGTTTTTTTAAATGTTAAAAAAGGGTTAAGTCTTTGTCCATGGAGTGGACACTACACGGTCAGCCTATTACTGTAAATGTAAACTGTACTTTAGTACCATTTATGAAATTTAGGCGTTACTGTTGTTTCTGTTATAGCCTCACAGTCAGAACAGTTAAACCATTTATCTCTGATGGCCTAGTTGAAGATCGTGGCTAAGAAGCTCCACTGTGATGACCGTAAGTGGTGAAGAAAACAGAAGGTGCATCGTTTCAATTTAAATAAAATTGAAATTTAAAAGGCCAAAATTTTCCTGAAAAGACAGGTTAATGACATAACTGTTGAGTTAGTGGGTGAATGTGAGTTTTAGACAGACTTTTTCCTGTACCAGAGAGCTTTATGTGAACTTTTTGGTGATATGACTACAGAAAAAACAAAGTGACTGACTTGGTGAACTATTTAGAGTTAGTATTCCAGGACAAACGTAGTAACCTAATTCCTTTTTCAGCCATTGTGTGGATACAGTTCCTTAATTGAACCCTGTGCTTTCTCACTTATTTGGGACAATCCAGATTTTCAGTTTAACAGCAACACTTCACTTTACAACATGGGAGCAGAAAGGAATCTCACGTCTTCATCACATCTTTCTTTTTTTTTTTTTTTTTTTTTTTTTTTTTTTAATGACATCAGAAACAACAGTATGCGACATTACGTGATGGCAGAGCTTCAGTTCATCCTTTGTCTTTTTTTTTTTTTTTTTTTTTAATTTTTTTTATTTATTTATTTTTTTAATAAATAGGACAGGGGGAATGAATGAGAGAAAGAGGGGGAGAGAAAGAAAGAAAACCAAAGGGGAGAAGAGACGGTGAGAAGGGGGGGGAAGAGAGAGAAAAAAAAAAGAAAAAAAAAACAAAACAAAAAAAAACTCCTGGGTCACCTGTATGGAGAAAAAAAAACAAAAACAAACAAAAAAACAAACAAACAGAGGAGACAGCAAACAACAAAGAGCAACATAATAATAGAGAAAACAAAGCACCATCACAATAAACTAGCTAGTCATAGATATCAATAGTTACTAAATAATAAACGATATTGTGCAGCACGCAAGATAGACAGCGCACAGTGTGCTTTGAGGCAGCAGCCAAGAAAGCTTTAGTCCGCGTCTGTGAATACCCATGTGTACACCTGTGTGCATACCTGTGTGGATCAGCATGCTTGCATTCCAAAGGTTTCTCCATGTAATGATCTGCTAGGGAGTGTGGGGGGGCCACAGCCCCGTCCTCCAGGGTGTGAAGCGGGTATGGAGGAGATCAAAACTCCAGACATCCAGAGGCCCCCAGAACACAAGAGACCATGGAAGACCAACAGAGGGGCAGCCGCGCCACTGTTCCAGTAAGAGCTGAGGAGAGTCCCAGATGAGGGCTCGCCCAGCAGCCGCGGAGCAGAAGCCAGGGGGAGTTGCAGTGACGCGCCCGTGAGCTCCGCCGGCCCCCAGCTGTGCCTGAGTGACCGAGCCCCAGGCCGAGAGGCCGGGGGCACCCCATCTCCAAAGGGGCCCGAGCGAGCCCCAGGCCCCAGGCCCCGACAAGCGGCCGCCAAGGAGTGAGCCGGTGTGTACCCAGACGCCCACCCCCAGACACAAAGAACCACCAACACACCGACACCTGAGGGAGTCCGCCACCGGCAGGGGAAGTGGTGGTGGGTGGAGATAGGCCTCCATACCTTGGAGGGCCTGAGGTGTCCCCAGAGAGGTGGCGTCTGATACCCAACCTGACATATAGACACAGACATACAGGCACACACAGACACAAACATCCATTCCCACCCTCATGCTCTCATATGCACTCACTCCACACTCAACCAACGTGGAGACAGACATAAAGAGACGCTGTACACACAATCACACTCCCCAAGCATACTCTACAAACCGGGTCTAGGTACCCTTGCCCCTGGAGGGGGGAATTGCACCCAGACCCAGGTGGTGTTACCCTTTTCCCTGCGGTGGGGAGAGGCAGACCACCCCGACTCCACAGCAGCAGGGAGGCCCCACACCCCAGACCGCAGTCGGACGGCCAACTCCTCCTACTAGCCCTCCCGCTCCAGCAGGCCGCAGAGAATGGGGGTGGGAGAAGACTCCAAACCTCCCTCCACCCGCTCATTGTAGTGTTGATGCATATGTGTTCTAAGGTGCAATTAAAACCCAGGAGGGCATGGAGCTACCTGCCAAGGAGCAGCAGGTAAGCACATAGTCCCTCCTGCTAGCCCTCAATGACTAAGTGTATTTAAAATTGAGAGGTGGGCAACGACGTCAGGGGTGAGGTATACACCCTGATGGTAATTTGGACTCCGTGATTGTGCCCACCCCCAAGATCCTATATGTATGTGTAATGAGAGTGTGAATAATGTGAATGTCTAAGTTGTGGGATAAAATTGAGGCAGAGGCAGCCAGAAGGGGACAGAGGGGGGGGTAGCCTCCTCTGCACCCTGGTGACATACCCCTACTCCAAGGCCCTGCATGTGTGGGTGGTTGTGGAGGAGCGGGAAGAGGGAGGCAGCTGGAGATGGGGAGGGAAGGAAGGGAGGGGCAGGTAACCCCTCCCTGGGGCCAGCTCCCCCGCTGACCCCAGTAGGCACTCCCACCCTCCGCGACCCGCCAGGGAAAGGGGGCCCAGGCCCATCAGACCGGGGCCCAGTGCAGTAGCGCCCCCCGGCTCCACAGAGCCCTGGACAGTCCACCCAACCCCACCACAGAGATCACATCTTTCATGATAAAAGTTCATGTCAGCCTCTAATCTGTTCCAGAGATTTGGATTAGACAGCCGAAATATTCTCTACCACCTTACAGTGAGCTATGAGTGTGTTCACCCGTGGCTTGAAACAACTCAAAAGCTTTCCTCTATCTCATCATTTGTGCTTCCTCAGTGAGACAACCGCAATTAGTCTTCCAACCAAACAAGCTAAACCCACACTCACTGCTTCAGCCATTGCCAAGAAAATAATACTTATTATTAGAAAATTAAGCAATCACTTAGCATTAATCACTGGTTGAATAATACCAATTGAAGAAATATTAGTGAAAAGAGTATCTGCCTCCTTAAAAAATTTATTACGTTTGATTTGGCCGACTGTGCTTAGTTTGCACGTACGGGCCCAGCCGTGGGTCTGGTGGGCTTGTTTTCACCCCCTCCCTGATTTCTCTCTAGCCCCACCCCTTTCTGGTTGCTTTCCTCTGCCTCGCCTCTGTGACCGCAACTACTGCAGGAGATGTAACCGCCGGTCATAATTCATCGGTTACTTTCTGTCTCTCTGGAGATTCCCGGGTGGATGCTCTGGGCTGCCCTCTTTCTTCTGCTGGTGGGGGCGGGCTAGAGACTCCTCTGGGTGCCGGATCTGTGGGTCTGTGGGAGGATGGGGGGTCAATGACTCTGCCTCTTCTTTACTATCTCTCAACAGGTTGGTTTGACCTCACCTGTCTCGCTTCTTTTAATCCACAGCACTAGTGCACTGACACATACGAGTCATAACTATACTGATGCAGAGCAGAATACGACTCACTGTAAGTGGTGAGGGTAGGCTGGGATGGTGGTAGGACTATCTGCGACTGGCTCGTTTTCTCCTGTTCCACCTGCCATCAATTTTAATGCAACTCACTAAACCACTTATAGGTGGGGCTCACACCAATCAGGCATGAGGAAAATGTACTTAATTAACTTTAAGAATTTATAGATGTCCCCAATCAGGAAGCTGGATAACATACATGATTTAAATATATATTTATCCAATTTTTTAAAAAACTAAAAAACAGCTTTTGGGTTGGTCCGGCTTGGTGTGAGTCCTGGGGGTGGGGGCTGCGTCGACCGCCCGGGCGGGGCTGGATTAATGCAGGATATGTCAGGGGAGACTGCCAGATCCTGCCAGTTCTTTCTGACTTGGCACTCTGGCTCCCCACCCTTCCCTTCCCTTCCCTTTTCCTTGATCTGCCTCCCATGTTGTCATGGGCTGGGTCTGTGACCCAGTGTTTGAGTTCTTATATATTTTGGTATTCATTTGTGCCCTAGTTTAGTTCATCTAGTTAATTTCGAGGTTGCTGTTTAGTCCTTTGTTTCTTAGTTGTTTGTATCATCTCCTCCTGTATTCAGGCTCCCTGGTCCGTGCGTCTACCTGTCATACGTCATGTCTGTGTGGTTATGTTCAGTTCAGGTCACGTCTAATCCCCATGTTTCCTGTTTTACTTTGAAAGTCTGTGTCTAATGTCAGTGTATGTAGTTTCACTTTCCCTGTCCTGTCATTAGGTTCATGTGTATCAGCTGTTCCCCCTCATGTGTTTCCACTTCCCTTGATCATCCCTTATGTGTATTTAGTCTCTGCGTTTCATTCATTCAGTCTGTGTCGCGTCGTCTGTGTTCCCACCTCCATGTTTTCACGGTCAGTCTTTGCGGTTATCACCATAGTCTCTGAGTCTTCTTAGTTTGTCACAGTACTAGTTTTCCCAGTTTAGTTATAGTCTAGTTTAGTCACGCTATCCCTGCTTTGTTTGTACACTTTGTCTTCAGCCATAATAAAGGCTCGCTTTCTGTTAAGTTCACTCCCGTCTACTCACTTGTGTACGCACCTGGGTCCATCACACACACCACCACACGGCCTGTCTCCACAGACCGTGACACATGTATTGTGTTGGCCTGTGTGATGCATTCCCTCCGTGCCCACTGTCCCGTCCCTTCACCCAGCTCACTGGGTTGGGGTGAGTGCCTCTCGCTTCCACGATTGGTCGGGGTCTGAGGCCTTTGGGGGTGGGCTGTGGCGCCTGGGTCGTGCTGGCCGGGTCTGTTCGGTGTCCCTCAGCTTCTGCAGTGTTCTGGGTCCTTACTACATCTGTGATGCTGTGCTGGTGGACACTAGCTCTCCGTGCAGACTTTCATACATGTTTCTCACACAGCACACTGATGTTCTCGGCTTATTGGTCTTTACTATTGTTTTCCAGACTAGGGATTCTGGGCTCATGAGTTCTCATCATCAACGCTCTTTGTTATAATGTTTGTGTTCCAGTGACTCGGGTGATCTTGATGGGGCTGGTGATGCTTGAATGTTTGGTTTTTGGGTCTCATCAGGGTGCACCTTTAATGGTGCGGTTATTATGACATACTGACACAACCTCACAAATGTGCAGCTTCTCTGTCTCGGGTCCATACATACAGCTAATGGACTCAGGGGATAATCTGCAGGTGGACAGTGCAGCTGTCACAAACAGATAAACAATATGACTGTGTATTTAAAAACTAATTCAGTGACTGTGCAGCTGCCAAATGAAATCTTTAAATCCATAACTGCTCTACAGAGTTTATTCCATCATGTTCTGATTAAACTAGCAATCACACGCTATTTAATGCTACCATACTGCCAATAAAAACAATCATATTTATAGTCTGGCATCAAATGACATCTCACCTTTCAGTTTGTGCGTGCATTGCAATCCCCTGAAACACATACTGTAAGTCCATTGCAAACCTGATCCTGTCCACTTCCATGTTGTCCCCAGGGACCTCATCCCTGTTCTTTGTGTTGAGCTCAGCGTGCTACCTGGCCTGCTGTGTTCAGTGTGTGTCTGTGTCCTTTCCACAGCCTGATCACTGCTGTGATTTATCCTCAGTTATAAGGGCCAGAACACATAAATGTATATTTAAAACTTATAAACTCCTACCATACATAAAATGATTAAAGTCCCTGTTTTGGTTAACTCCCTGCCCACCTACCACAAATGGGTTTGATTTGTCAGTGCAAACTAGATCCAGGTGATGTTCCACGCTCTCTTCCAGGGCGGCAGTCGATCAAAAACAGGACATGTTTGAGTTTAATCAGCTCTGCGACAAACCTGGACACGCCTTAGACTTAGAAGTGTAGTTTCCCAGCGCACTGTACTGAGCCATTTTCGACCTGAACTCAATGTTGCAGCTTAGAGTTGTTTTATTACCACCTAGTAAGCACTAATTCAGCCAGGGATGCAGAATGATGCAAGCCAAAGCAATCCGCTGAGTGTGGGTAGCTTTCATCGCATTTCCATTCACCAGATAGCTGTGATCCTGCGCTGTCAGCTTTAAAAAGCTTATCAGCAGGGAAAGCACAGCAGCAGCGTTGGACTTGAGCGACTTCGAATTAAGATGTTACTTATTTTAATTGTACTGAATGTTTTTTCTCGAAGCAGTTAATTTGTTCCCTGAAAAGCAGGATTGCTTCTCTTAGGCTTCCAAATTTTAGGTTGACTTGATATTCCTGACATTTTTTACCATTTTAAAATCTCAAAGCAGGAATATTTTATCCAGAAACACATTAAACTCTGCTGGTGTTAGACTTTTAAACCTGCAAGAGTTTTTTTATGTCTCGTTTTCAAAAAGTCTGTTAACGATGGATACATTTTTTCAGCTCATTATTTTGATTGTCAGGATTACAGCTTTACTGTTTTGGTTCATGCCTCTTCTAATTTCCATAAATATCCCATATTTAATGATATTAATGATTTATATGAATATCACAATATTAATATTGATAATATCTAACATCCTGCTTTTAAGATTAGGCTTTAAACATTCCTATAATTAGAGGTGGATCAGGTGACCCTGACTCCTCCCTTATGCCGGGACTCCACCACTCTGCATTTAATCATTGGTTATTATTTTTCTCTGGCTCTTTTCCAGCTTCCACAGCCCATCGCTCCCAACTGCTCATGGCAGATAGCTGCCCCTCTCTGAGCCTAGTCCTCTCAGAGGTTTCTTCCTGTTAAAGGGAGTTTTTCCTTCCCACTGTTGCCAAGTGGTTGCTTATAGAGCAGGGGTGTCCAACTCCAGGCCCCGAGGGCCAGTGTCCTGCAGGTTTTAGATGGGTCCTTGATCCAACACATCTGATTTAAATGGTTAAATTACCTCATCAACATGTCTTGAAGTTCTCCAGAGACCTGGTAATGAACTAATTATTTGATTCAGGCCCAGGGTGAGATCTCAAACCTGCAGGACATCGGCCCTCGAGGCCTGGAGTTGGACATAGAGGGTAATCTGATTGTTGGGGTTGTCACTCTATGGTTATATTTGGTGTTTTTAAAATAAAATTGAATCAAATTGAAATTGAAATTGAAGAACATCAAGCCCCTGAAATCAAAAGGCAGCTGTTTTTGGATTCTTTTCAGGAATTTTAAGAAACTATACCAGAGCTTATTTTTAAATATGTCATATATTTGACTTTATTTTACCAGTGAAGCACTGAAACATCGCTCAAGTCTGTTAAATGTCCAAGCATGAAACCGTTTTCATGTTATCTTGTTTTTAAAAAAAAGAAATTTCTTTATTAATCATTGAACTACTGCATCAAATACTGTCCTTCTTTGAGATGCACTGTCATCGCAGTGTCCTGAAATGTTGTGGTTATATTATGGGACTCTTCCCGTTTATAATTCAAAGCCACACAGATTTAGTTGCCCTTAGAAAAGTGTCAGAATACACTGTGCATCACAGTTTGTTGTGTAGGGGGCTGCATAGCTGCAGACCAGTCAGGGTGCCCATGTTGACCCCCTTCTTCCACAAAAAATGACCAACAATGTGCATGCGAGCATCAGGACAGGACCACAGAGCAATAAAAGAAGGTATCCTTGTCTGATGAATCACACTTTCTTTCTTCTTTTTCTGGTGTGTTGCTTACTGGAGAACACCCGGCCTCAGGATGCACTGCAGGAAGAAGATAGTTGGCAGAGGCAGCGTGATGCTTTGGGCGATTTTGGGAAACCTTGGGTCCTGCCATCTATGTTACTTTGACACGTACCACTTGCCGAAGCATTGTTGCAAATCATGTACACCCTTTCATGGAAACAGTACTCACTGATGGCTGTGGCATCTTCCAGCAGGATAATGCAGCCTGTCGCAAAACAAAAAGGGTTCAGAATTGGTTTGAGAAGCACAACAATGAGTTTGAAGTGTGGACTTGGCTCCAAATTCCCCAGATCTCAACCCAATCGAGTAACTGTGGGACTGTGCTGGACAAACATGGAGACCCCACCTCACAACTTACAGGACTTAAAGGATCTGTCGCAAACATCTTGGTGCAGATACCACAGCACACCTTCGGGGTCTAGTGGAGTCCATGCCTCGATGGGCCAGGGCTGCTTTGGCAACAAAAGGGGAACCAACAAAATATTAGGCATAGGGCATCATGTTGTGTCTAACTAGAAGACTGGCCAAAGAGCACATACTCCGTCGATGTGAGTGCTCCCTTGTGCTGTTTCAAAGACAAACAGACAAAAGCACAACACGTGATGATCACATCCAGGGCTTACTATAAAGACAGTTTTTAAAATCTAAGCTTTACAATTTTTTTTTCATTTGCATCTGTAAAACTTTACTTCAAGTCTGAGCTGAACACATGCATGTACAAGTCCAATTTTATAACATCACAGCTAGCTTGGAAGCCAGTCGTAATCCAGAAAGCAACTTAAATAAACTCCCAGCAACACATCCACCTACTGATACCATATCGGACAGATTATTGTTCAAAGCAAAGTATTTTTAAATGTTTTAAAAGATGTCTGGAGGGGATCTTTAATGCGCGCCGCTCACCTCAGTCTAAATGGAGACATCCTGTTTCACAGGAAGGTGTCACTCACAAATTATACAGCTCGCAGTAATCAGGAATCGGGCCAGCACCAGCATCCTCCAGAACAGATCTTCTTTTTTTTCCCGTTTTTTTTTTTTTTGAATCTTACTCTTTCTGTAAAACAGTGTGTATACGTGTGTTTTGACACCTTCTACTAATTCATGCATTTGTTATTAGAGCTATCCATCAGTGTGTAATTAGACGTTTGCCCTGAGAAAGATCTGATGATACATCGTATACCATAAATACTATGCTGTCATGTTATGAAGGGAATAAGTCACGGGGATACATTTCCACAAACATGTCAGTCAGTAGAAAAGCTGTTTAATGAAAGATGACAGAGAGAACTCCTCAGGCAAAAGAAGCAATAGCATACCCAAATTAACATAAGCATCATTCCAGTTGTCAAGCTCGCTCCCCACTTTACTGGTATTTTTAAGTCAGGATAAACCTGAGGAATGGAACAACCATTAAAACAAACACTGATTCTGTTTTCTCTGGCACCGGGCTGCATTTCACAGGGAGGGAGAAGAAAAAGAGAAGAGAAAAGAGGGGGAAAGAAAACAACCACGGCTGCTTTTCTGGCAGGAGCATGAGATGCGGTGGTAGAGAGCCGAGAGCGGCGTCTCGTGCCAGCACATCCACATGTCATTTCTGTTTAGACACACCTTGGAGAATGTGACCTCTTTCCAAGCCTGGCCTGGCAAGGGGTCCGCGGTGATGGGAAGGCAGAGCCCCGGATTGTGGTGAACCTGTGCCAGACAGCTGCCTCCCACCATGTGAATACATGCGTGTGCGCACTCATGACTCACTACATGCAAGGTATGTGTGCACTGCAACTTTGCAGCTCAGTGACGTTGGTTCTGGCACGCCAGCCGCTCACTGGCTCCACCGCTCGTCTGTGATCTGTTGGTTGGCCCCGTTGGTGTCGCCACCACAATCTCAGCCCAAAAATCCCTCCTCCGTGCCAACGTACACTAGGTTTCAGCTTTTACTGAGCTTGTTGGGGGCAGAGTTGGCGAGAGCGAACACAGCACATAGATCACGGCTGTAGGGGTACAATAACAGGTGGCCGAACCCTCCCTTGCATCGGCTACTACGGTGTATCAAGGTGGACACAAGGACCAGCCGACCTCAAAGTTGATGGGTAATTTATTTATCGTGACTTCATAGAAATCTGATCAGTTTGACTTGCTGATGAAAAAAAAAAAAAATCAACATTTTATTGCTGTGTCTACAGAGCTTACTTAAATAGTAAAATAACAATACATTAATATTGCTGTTACACAATGTAAATCCTTATATGAAAAGACCCTGTTCTGAACTGGGCCTCATTTACTCTACGTCTTAAAAAATGGATAAGTCAGACCTGAGCAGTTTCTTTTTTCGCAGACTTTGTGCTCGTCTCTCTCAAGCTGAATTCCGACCCACTCCTAATCAGTTTCTGTCTCTTTTTCGCCTTCATCTTCTTCTTTAAACCTTCACTCATTTGCACCTTATTAACTTACTCTTTGATTCTGTCTCCACTGTTGCATCCCGAGTTTCTCCCTCTCAGCCCTTCTTTCACTGTCTGAGATCATGAAACTACTCTTTTTTTTCTTTTTAAGTCTCGCACGGCATCGAGAAGTCCCGGTATAGTGTGATTAGGAGCCAAAAAGTTAATATGCTTTAAAGTTAATTTGAAACAGGTCAGCAGCAATAACAGGTCTAATCAACTGAATGGATAAAATAATGATGTGCCAAAATAAGTCACCGAAGCGCTCAGGAATACAATCGTTCCCAAAAGAACATCGTGTTTAATAGGAACTGAAACTAGTGATTGAGACCATAAACTCATCAGGAAAGTGTTTACTGAGATCATGAATCAAAAGAGACACGAGCTTTTCCCACAGACTTCTAAACATCCAGACATCTTTCACAGTACTCATAATTAGAAAGAATCCAGGATACTGCACTTCCTCACTGGTGTCACTTATACATCTTTGGGATGTTATAGACAGGAGATATTCCCAATATGGTCGAATCAGGGACATATTATAATATTAGGAACAAGTCAGTGTAGCACATCCATGGACAGAGCCTGATCAGTGCTTTGTTTATGGCTTATTTATAGTGAGTCACAAATAGATTACGAGTTTTACAATTTTACTACCGTTTACATTCGCTGCCCCCATCTTGGATTGAATTCTTAACTCGGGATTGGTGGGTTTTCTTTTGGCTTTCCGAGTACAAATTCCTAGTTGAAGGGGCTTGAAAATTCTGACCAGGAACTGGAACAAACCAATAGTTCAGAACTGGGAGAACAGAACCCCGACCAATCAGAATAAAGATTAAGGCCGGCGTAACTAGAGAGTGACCCAGAGGGAGAGAAGCTAAAATGGCATGTTTTAAATTTAAATGGAAAGGCCTAGACCAAAGAACAGTATAAGGCAGGATTATTCTGAACTGGGAATCATGCAAAGCTACTCTAGCTGTTCTAAAATCAGGCTCTGTTTGACATGCAAAATAAACCCTTTGACGGGAGGCTGTCATATAAGGAATTAATATATGATTGAAAGCCACACAGGGGAGAAAAAGCTTTAAAAAAAAAAAAAAGAAACCATTAGTGAGCTGAAGAACAAAGGAGCTAACAGAGAAGGACAATGTTTTCCCCAATTTGTTCAGTACTGCTTCCATAGTATTAATGTGTTTGTGTATTTTACTGCTGTCTGTTAACTGGAAAGCAGTTTGCTCGACTCTGTCGTACTTTTTAAATAAAGTTGGATTGGATAATTTAGGTAGTAATAGGGCCTTTTTATGAATACAAACACTTTTGTAGAGTTTGAGATTTCACCCTGATGCCAATGGTAATATTCCTAAGGGGAAGCGTGTCACACATTACCCGTCACAATAGTGGATTTAAGGCGGCAGCTTAGCAGCGAGGGGGCACCCAGGTTGTGTCGAGGCTGTGTGGAGACAGGGAGGGGGGGGGATGTGGAGGGGTTGAGTAGACAGGCATGCAAAAAGACACTCACCTGTGTACGGCAGGGATAAGCAAGCCGACAGCCACACAAAGCACAGACACAGCAGAATCCTACTCCCTGCTCGCCATTTGGCCTCCGGCAGTGAGGGGTAACTGAATTACAGCAGCAGCAAAAAAGCTAATCTCACTTCCTCTGTGGGGGTCGCGCGCGTGTGCACTTGTACGCCTGTCAGTGGGGTGTCGCGAGCGTTCATTTGTGGGTCCACGCGCATTCGTTCAGACTCAGCATGCACTTTGGAAAGCGTGTCATCCCAACAGTGAGAGTGTATGTTTACTAGATGAAGATGAAGGCCCACATCCAACTGTCCTGCAGGCACCAGAAGGTGAGCCGTAACAGAGGTGAGGAGCGTGCGAGCATGCTTATATGTGTGTGACAACTCGAGTATGCATGAAGCTTGTTTACATCGTCTGAGCATGTGTCCACTTGTTAAAGACACCCCGCCCCCATCACTCAACTTGAGAAGCTATCGTCTAACATCAGGCAGATACAACCAGTATTTGCAAAGCCTCCGCAGACTCCCAGGAAACAGATGGAAAACCTGAAAAACGGATTAAAATAGTGATTTCGAGCAGGCTCTGTTTGCTTTGAGCCGACTAACATACTCTTGTTGTTGGCTGTTAAGTTCACAAGTTGAATGTTTTTTGGCAGGCAGGAGCAAAAAAGCAATGATAGAGTGTACAGTTACACCAGCTGACACAGCTGATAACACCAACATGACGCACCTGTTTAATGAGTTATTTTGTTACAGCGAGCGCTGAAAACAAAGTACAGCAGAGGTTGATGAGAACAGAATGTTAATAAGAATCAATTTTCTTAAAAGCTTATCCAGCTTAGGTAAACTGGTGAGTCTACATTGAGTGTAGCTAAGGATGTGAGAGTGTGGGGCCATGTGTCTTGATTTCTTAGATCCGTGACGGGCTGGTGACTTGTCGCAGGTGTACTCTGCCTCTCGCTCTGTGACAACAGGGACAGACTCCAGCCACCCACACTCTAAGCTGGATAAG
Organism: Simochromis diagramma; assembly: GCF_900408965.1. Classification (NCBI taxonomy): domain Eukaryota; kingdom Metazoa; phylum Chordata; class Actinopteri; order Cichliformes; family Cichlidae; genus Simochromis; species Simochromis diagramma. The sequence goes on along the minus strand of NW_024387503.1, from coordinate 430,672 downwards.
CTTTTAAGAAAATTGATTCTGCTTTTGTACTGTGGGTGGAAACTCATACAAGCACAGGCAGAAGTTACAATCTTCCCAACCTGATGAATGGCGTTAATTTAGCTAATCAAGCACCAAAGTAACCTTTGTTAGCCTCATGGACATTTCTTTAAAAAAGCCTTCAAAATCAGTAGGACTCATTCTCAAAGGACTACAACTCCCTCTTGCATAGTCTCATGGTTAATGGGTATGGAGCTGAAGTTTTAAAAATTACAAAAATTTGTGCATAACACATCCCACACCTGTGTGATTTAGCAACAGCATGGGGCCGTTTTGAATGGAGAAACAGATAATGGTGTCCATCCGTCTCTTCCACTTATCCTCGTCAGGGTCGCAGGGGGACTGGATCCTACCCCAGCTACCATAGAGCGAGAGGCAGGATACATTCTGGACAGGTCGCCAGTCTGTCACGGGGCTGACACATAGAGACAGACAACCAGTCGCACCTATTACCAACTATCCCCACTAACTGCATGTATTTGGACTGTGGGAGGAAGCCAGAGTACCCGGAGAGAACCCACACAAACACGGGGAGAACATGCAACCTCCACACAGAAAGGCCCCACCAGGTGGTGGAATCAAACTCAGGACCTTCTTGCTGTGAGGCAGCAGTGGTCATAATCGCACTGCGCCAAATAATGATGTATTGTTTCTTTGGTGTTAAGTTTATTTTGGGGGCAATTTCCCTTTATTCGACTGTTTGGTAATGAAGAGCAGACAGGAATGAGAGGGAGAGAGCAGTAGAAGACACAGAGCCCAGCACCACACTTTAGACTCAAAGCTTGGCTGCTGTACTTCAGCCATGTGGCACATGGACACCTACTCAACCAGTGAGCTAAAGTTGCATCCTGTTAAACGCATTTAAACATTAATTATAAAGGGGAAAAGAAGGGAAACGTAAGAGTCCACCAGGGTTTAAACCTTAATGAATTACTGCTACTTTTGTACCGAGGCCTTGCTAATGTATCTCCTGCCGAATAATTAACTAGGAAATAAATAAAAGCCTTAATAATCCAATCCAGTGAAAGTTTGTTCATAGTTAAGAAGTCTACTCATTCCAGTGCTAAACATCCTGCCCAGTATTTAAACAGCACTTTGAAACCACTCTATGTACTTATATTTACCTCTACTAACACCCATTTTAGAGCCAGCAGCACAGTCTTATGTACTAACCCAGCGGACCCCAACTCTGGGCCATGGACCGGTACTGGGCCGCGAGAGTTGAGGCTCGGGTGTGAAATTTATGGTTTTTAGGGTTTTCATCGTTATTTTTAAATCATTTTTATCATTAACTTGGTTTCCTTGGGTCTTTTCCTGTGTGTTATGAATAAACTTTTTTTTTTTTTGGTACCAGTACTGGTTTTATTTTGTTGTATTTATCTGCGACACCTTAAAGGCCGGTCCGTGAAAATAATGTCGGACACAAACCGATCCGTGGCGCAAAAAATGTTGGGGACTAACCTGTACCTATACACAGACTTGTATTATTGTAGGATCTTTACCCTACAATGTAAAGTGGCTTGAGGCAACTTTGCTGTGATTTGTTGTCACTAAAATTGAATTGAATGCATCGGTCTGAGCAATGACAGCAGAAACAGGAGAACTAAACCTGGATGGCTTTAGATAGAAAACATGTTGTTTTGCAATTTGCACAACCAGTTCTCCAATGCAGCACATTGGAGAACTGGTTGTCTTAGTGCACACAGAAACCTGAATGGTTATCATGTCCTGGTGTCAGATAAAACACAAAGTGGATAGAAATACATTTTCATCCAATCTGCAGTTTCAGGTTGAGGCCAGCACAGTTTCACTATCAGCTTTTCTCAGAAATAAGAAAGAAGTAAGCCAAACAGTATTTTGTATTGGTATAGAAATGAGAAGAAGAAAAAGAAAAACACCTAGACATCTGAACCAAACAAAACGTTCCCCTGAAATATATTTATCATTTGAGGTCCAGCTACAGTCTCAACCACTAATTCTCTCAATCATCTTCACCTTTTGGGGCTCTCTGTAACACACATGAACGTAAATAAATAAATTCTACTGCGCCTTAGTCACCGTCGGTCAGCGGGATTGAACTGACTCACAGAGGTGAACGAGTTACACGTCACTCAGAGTAACGTTATGTTTTCTCTGGGTGTATCACAAAACAGAACTAAAACAGAACAATACGCCTGAGGCATGACTGGCTGACTAAAAACTTTGCATCCTTCCACTGGTGTGTAGCTGCACGCTGGATACCTTTCATCACCCTTTCTCGGGCATCCAGTCTAGGAGCCATGACAGCCAGTTGTGTTGCAGTTTCCCCGTCTTCCTCCAACAGCATGTTCAGAACCGGCGGACCGGGTTAGGCTGGAGCCCAGGTTCTCTTCCAAGAGCCTGAAAAGCATAGCGTGAGTGTGCGCCGTTCCACTACAATCCTTGCGGTAGTTTTATCTTGTGTGATGTGGTTGCGATGCGGAGGTGGAACACAGAGAGCCCGTGTTTGTCTATGCTTGAATGCTTTCTTGTGCGTGTTTACATTTGTGTGAACATTCTAACATGTGATGTTTGCTGCTAAATGTCAGCAGCTGGCGGATTGCAGACAGCAGCGAACACCACCTGCACTCCAAACCATCTAACTGGCAGGGATACAGTTGGCCAATGATTTGATGCCGACTGACGAAAATTACACTGTTGTAGCACAAATGTGACAAGGACTAGTTACAGGTTACTTCTGAATAAATAAATGAAAAAAAAATACAACAAGTTAAAGTCAGTTTACTCTAGCGGGGAGCTGACGCCCCAGTTTGTAGCCTGCATTAGAACTTTGAGGGTTAGTGTTTGATGCTTTGCCTCTTTTTTCCAAGTACGTACGGTGGCCCTGAAAGGTCAAATGCACTGCAACTTAAGAAAACAGCAGCAAATAGAAAAATGCTTCACACAAAATAGAGTGGAAGTTGAATAAAACACAATAGAAATTAAAAACAAAATGCCACAAAAGCTCACAAAGACTGTAAAGTGATTGACCAGCTGAGAAAGTGACAAGCTAATAGTAAACAGCTGACTGCAAACACGTATCTTCAGTATTTTACACAACACAGATGACTCAGTGCAATCCTCTGCATGTTCTGGTTTTTGTCACTCACGCAGCTGTTCTGTCAAAAACACGCATCCCCTGTGTTTTGTGAGTTTTTTCCTACTTCTGTTTTGTTTTTTGTGCTTTTGCAGCATTTTTTTAGAAAGTTGCAGTTTATTTGACCTCTCCTACATCAGCTGGATGCACTCGGAGGGGCCAAAACGTTAAGCTCTGTCCCAAGGCCAAACAACAAAAGTACAAAAAGAAAAAACAGTCCCTCTTTTTGATTTTTTAAACTGAAAGGTGAATCTTTGTCGGGGGAAACGTCGCATCATGATTTAATGCTGGGCCAAAAGTGCTGCAAAGTCTTCCTGGAGGTGAGCTTGTATTTATGAACCCGCTGGGTAGATTTTTTTTTTTTTTTTTTTGTAATGCCACACACACACACATTGCGTTTACACTGGCTACCATCCCACACTATCCCATGTGTTTTACCTTATCCATATCCAGATACAGATCTCTTGGAGAACAGGGGGCTGGATCTGAGTCTACATAAACAGGGCTCAGATTCACTGAACTGAACAATTAAACAGTCTGCAGAGGTAATAATATAGCGAGACTCAACTACAGCTTGTTGCAGACTCTTAAACAGCATCGTGGGGCTATGGTGAATCCTTGTTTGTCCTACTGTGCTATATGCAGGCTAATATGCCATAAAGCCTAAAAGGTGAAATAATCTGAGAATTGTTTTAAAAGCAATAAATTAAACATCAGTTTGCACATATGAGTTTTAATTTTTGCTACATCTGACATTTTGGGCCAATTAATTAAATGGGGGTTATAAAAAAAAAAATCACACTAATCATGTAGACGTCTCAAACAGGGTTAAGCAGTAAAAATGCCCATGAGCCCTCAGCACTGTGAGCCTCTAATGGGAAACAAAAGGGCCACATTCACTTACTGTTGAAAGCAGTTTCCTTGCCTGGGTTTTCATGCATAGAAAACACAGACGTTGACCTCCAGTCTCCTCATCAGCAGGATCAGACCGCTTATCATATGCTTCCACCTGAGTCATGCTTGTTTGCACTGCTGGTCATTTGGACAGAGTCACAGATCTCCAATCTGTTCGACCCATTCTCAGGCCAGAAGGTGAAACTAATGCTTGCGGATCAACACTACATGTTTCTCAGAATTAATTTCATGTGCATGAGAGGCTGTGGCAGATATTATTTAACAACTATGATTTCAGACTTTAGAAGACACCAAATAATAATAATGGTGCATCTACTGTATATGAATTTAATAAAGAGCATCCTCAAAACTGAGTGTAAATATTGGGTAAACTGTGTGATGGAATGTATCTGAAATGACACAAATACACGCTGGAAGGATGTATTTGTGTCATTTTTATTTGTCTCCATGCTATAGATGTAGTGTTTCCATTCAGTTTTGTGTACCATGTCATTCTTAGCAGCAACTGCTTTTCACAACATACAAATAGTTACCAAGAGCTGCTTTATATTTTCTTCTGATTCTCATATTAAATCTTACAATTTAATTTTATTCATTTCTCCTTTTTTAAGATAAAACAGTTTTTACATTCGCACTTCCCTTCTCGCCGGTTGATAGTGGGCTTGGAGTGCCGCTCACAGCCTCCTGTGCGTTTCAAACAGCCAGACTGAAGGCAGTGAAATCACCAGAGGAAGAGAGAGCTAAATCCTGCACGATAAAAACGTCCTCTTAATCTTACCTTGAAAGCCACGACAGAGGGGAGCCTCCCCTCGGAAGGAAAAACAGGCGGATTATTTCCATTTGAAAGAACATGCCAAATTACACAAACGTGTTTTCAGACGCTCTTTTCAAAAGTGGCAACAGATGGAGGCCGGTCGGCGTTGCGAGCGGGTTGGAGTTGACGGTCTGCCGCCGCTGCGTTTCCTGTGTGTTCTGGAGTTTATCAGCACACACAGGTAGCCCATGAATCCATTATACAGAGCACAGATCTTATTCAGACGCACTCTAAAAAGAAACGCCTGCCCAGGTGTGTGCTGTCTTTCAGATTTTTTTTCTTCCTGTTTTGAATGCAGACTATCAAGTTAAAATGTAGCAGCTGCTGCATAACTTATCTCTACAGGAGTTTGGAACAAAGTGCACCGAGTGATTAGACGACTGAGGAAGGAAGTTGGGAGCTAGGTGAGTGCTGCAGGAGATAAATGGAAGCTGGAGGTTTATTTTAGCTGTTGTCAGATGGCCAAAACATGGGAATCTGAGAGCTCGGGTGCAATACTGACTGAGAACAGTGCTGTTTCCTTTTTCTCTTCTTTTTTTAAACTGACAAATCCTCCAAATGCTTGGACACCCCTAGGTGTAGATTTTTAAAGCAAAAAGGAATAAATACAAGGTCTGCAGCAAACACACACCAAGGGTACTGTGATGTTGGGTTTTCTGTGAAGTGTTTATCAGACAAAATCCAGCCATAGAAAAAGAACAACACAGCACTGTACTGAAATTGTTATAATACATATTTACCAATGAAAGCATTATGATGTTGACATTGTCTATACATAGGCTAGAGTGTCTCTTACAAAGTGAGAGACACAGATCAGATTATTACACTGAAGAAACTCAATTCATCTGTCTTTTAATCAGTACATGTTAATGTTTAACATTCACACTCCACATTAGAAAGCAACCTAGGGTTCAGTGTCTTGCCCAAAGAAACTCGCACACGCAGACTGGAGCAACTATTCGTAAATAGCAGATACTCTGTACCTCCCGAGCCCAACAGGCATGAACAGGCAGCCTCACTGAGGCTTCTCCACATACCCAGACCTGTTTGTAAAACAGTAACCAGCACTTTTAAGCCATTTACATTTATGTATATCTAGAATTCTCATTTGTTTATATGGTGAACTTCATTGTCAGACTGTTATAAATATTGCTTCTCTGTTCCTGATGTCAGCATCATAAACCCAGTGATGGCACTAGTCAAACATGAAGCTAATTAGCCCAACTATGACTGAAAATGTAGAGAAAAAGACCACCAGGGGAGGACACAAACACTGAAATGTTTGCTTGGGCTCTAAAACCCCATGGAAATACTTTGTCTGCCAAAATCCACAGGATGTGACGACTGAGCTTGTTCCCCGTTGCATTCCCTCGACATCTGTCCTCCACTTCCAGTGACAACAGTTAGCATAAATAAGTTTGTTCCAAACGTTAGCAACAAAGCAGCTGAAATCATTAACAGCAGTGGTCGTTTGAGGTTAGGCAGAGCTCCTTTAAATTAATTTTAGACAGGTCCTAAATGTTCTTACTCGTGTTACTTCAACTACATATCTACATCTTTATACACTCTTCCTCACAGCAAGACAGTCCTGGGTTTTAATCCTACTTGGACTGTTTTGATGCGGCGCTCTGTGTGGGTTTTGCATGTTCTCCCTGTGCCTGCATGGCATGAAGATGTGCATGCTATGTTAGTATTTATATATATCAATACAAAGCTGGCGGGGCAAAGGAAACAGGAAAACCAGCACAAAGAGACTTTAAAGTGGTCGCCACGGCAATTCTACTTTAGAAATATGAACAAGTAGAAACAGAAGCTGCAGTCTGACTCCTTCAGCAGGTAACAGTTTGTTACCTGCTGAAGTTCAGAGTCTGCCTGCTGCAGTTTTGATGTCTATTTCTATAACAAGTTTAGCCTTAAGACCTTGTAAAAATCTGAACTTGAACTTGCTAATACCCATGGACACTCAGGGGACAGTGAGGGACACGGCAAAAGCTTCAGCGGCATTTGTTTCTGGAAATAGCAGAAGGTGGACTTTGAGATTTGCCCTTAGATCACTATTTGGCGCTAGAAGCCAAGAAACCAGGTAAAATTTCTATGTAATAACTTTTCCATGTAGACCCTCTTGGTCCATCAGTGCTGCACAGTGGAACCTCTACTCCTGTGTCAGCTGAACCTTCCTGCAGCTCCTCTGCAGTCATATTCAGGGTTTTCCACCTTTCTGCCAAGCAGATACAAACTTTCTTGCTGTTCCAAAGATTATATCTTCACTCCTACATTTCCCTTCACTACTTGCACTACATATCAAAAAATCTGGAAATGTCTGTGAACATCACGTAGTCAGCCAAGAAAGTGCAATTGAAAAGAAGGGTTGGCTTCTGCAACACGAAAATGATCCAAAGCAGGCTTTGAAATGCACCATCAACTACTCCCACAACAACACAAGCTGAAGTATCTGGAATGACCTCCACAGTCCTCTGACTTGAATATCACGAAAAGAAAAACAAATAGCTAAAGATCTTAACCATAATGTATTTGTGAGTCTACCTAAAATAAGTTGAAGCTGAAAAATAATCCATCAAAAACTAAGACGAACTGGTGGTTCACCAGTCAGGACAAGATGCTGAAACCTCAATTGCCCACTATGCATCCATCGAAGTGTGTGTGTTTGTAAAAGCACTTGGGTATAGAAAAAAGTGCTTGTATGAATATGAACTTGTAGTAAAAAGTGTGTAGAAAAGTACCATTTACCATTTAAATTAGACTTAGCAGGGGTTCCCACCAACAACCAGACACGTTCAGGGGCTTTTTCTATTGTAAAGATTACAGACAGAAGTATTCTTCACTTCAATGAAGACCTCATCCGTGCTTCACATCTGTGCTTATTTGATCTTTGGGCATGTGACTTCCTCTTTGTGATGAACTCTGCTTCCCATCATTGTTCAAGCCAACTTTTCCACCACTAAGTATTCTACCTTTGCATGGTGTCATCATAGTCTACACACTGCTGGCTTGTTGGAAGACTGCAATTGTAACTCTGTAGCCTTTGTGTGGGTTGATTCCCCACAGTTCTGCTCTCTCTGCTACACACACACCTACACAAATGGATACTAACATGAGACCTATAAGTAATGAGAAATAAAATGACTTTAGGGAAAACATTTTATATATATATATTTCATATGTGTGTATGTGTGTATATATATATATATATAAATGGTAAAGCCCTCATAATACTGTATCACCCCAATGGAGCCCTTCGCTTTCAGACTGCAGGCTTACTTGATCAAGCTTATAGTTTGGACTGAATCAGGTGACCCTGAACTCTCCTTTAGCGATGCTGCAATAGGCCTAGGCTTCCTGTAATGCACTGAGTGTTTCTTTTTCATTTGTCTCTTTTCACTAAGTGTTTATACAAAAATATGCATTTAATTATTAGTTATTATTAATCTCAGGTTCTCTTCCACAGTGTGTCTTTTATCCTGTTTCCCTCCTCTTACCCTGATCCAGGTTCTGTTGAAGGTTTTTCCTGTTAAAAGGGAGTTTGTCCTTCCCACTGTTGCCAAAGCGCTATGATTGTTGGGTTTTTCTCTCTATTGTTGTAGGGTGTTTGCTTTACAATATAAAGAACCTCAAGGCGGCTGTTGTGATTTGGCGCTACACAAATAAAATTTAATTGAAATGAATCATTCATTATAACTATATTTTTATTGCTATATTTTTGCGAAAAGAAAAAAAAAACAGCTAACAAACTTGTCTGGCTCTTGCAGGCCAGTCATAAGGAGGGAACGTCTGCTGCAGATGCCTCTTTGCACCTTCTGGTTTTAATTATTCCAGGCACTCTCATGCAGCTCCCTCTTCTTTGCGCTCGATCCATTCTCCTCGCCATCTCGGATGAAGGGTGGTAATCACGAGCTGCTGGCAGACAAGAGGCCATTTACTCAGGTGAGAAGTGGCGAGATGGGGCCCACTTCAGGAGATGCAAAGCCTTGCCCAAGGGTGCCACTCAATCATCTCCAATCAGGAACACCCCCCACCCCACCCAAGAGGTCTCAGAGAAACATACAGCGCCCATGCTTTTGTCCAATGTGTCTTTTTTTCCCTAAGGTAAGGAGACATGGAAGAACGCACCGAGGGTGCATTTTTATTCACAAAGCTTGTTTTCAGTATTGCCAACAGAGCTGCAGCAACAGCACCGCAGCAACAGCACCGCAGCAACAGCACCAGACCATGCTGATGAAGATATAATCCTGGAGAGGCCTCTGTTTCTCTAACTCTCTCTCTTTGCTATCCTCCTCTCACTGTGCCTGTAGAGGAAAGGAGAAGAAGACGAAGGGGGCATAACACATGCTGAAGTAGATCCCTCTGAATAAAGCAGCCTCTGAATCCAATTTCAGTGAAAAGAGACAGTCAGCACGAGGGTGGTGCCGTGAAGAGGCAGGTACAGACAGATTAATCAGGAAGAGGAGAAGCCTTGGGTCGGAGAGATCAAAGATAGTGCAGAAAAGGAGACGAAGGAGAGGCTGTTGAATTATTTTGGAGGTGTTTGAGGGGTATTTTCCATGTAGCGTGTCTAACCTCAGAGGGGCATGTTCTGCCAGCTCTCACCGCATCACACAGAGGCAGTAACACACACACAAAAGAGCTTTAGCTTCTAAGTCTCATTTGCATCAATCTTCTGGAAGACTTTACCTTTCTCTTTGCAGCAAGTCAAATTTCCTGGATGGTGGCAAAGAAGGCTTTTCTCCGAGCCTTTTGAAAGCTCGTTTGACACGCACTTCTTTTGGCTGTAGTCTCTGAACGTTACAATAAATAGTGCAGTCAAATCAAAGCGCGCTGTATACTGACAGTGGGATGGGAGCAGGGTAGGGTGTGTCTGGTTAAAGCTTGCTAAATGTGTCTAATCTAATGTTAATGAGAAATGAGGCCCCTCTGAACCCTGAGTGGAGGTGGTGATCCACGACGACCATATGGCTCCACAAAACACCTATGACCCCGTAGAAGACACAGCCAGCCATCATGACTTCCTGAGTCTGTGTGTGTGTGCAAACAGACTGTAACAGCTGTCTTCTGCAGAGTGCTCTGGGTAATGGCTGACCTTATGCCTTTCAGGTGGCTTCAGCTCAATTTTCTCATCACTCCCCTCTGCAGGGTGATTGAAGCTGTTACCCCTTTTTCTTTTCTTTTTTTAAGTTGAGCATAAAACACAGGTCGCACAGTAAAAGCAGCAGTCTGCTGCCCACAGTATACAGTGTACTAGTATACATAAATGTGCACTGTGTGTATACATTCACAAGCAAGGGTCACAACCCCCAGCCATGTTTAAGCAATGTTTTTTAAGATGGAAATGGTGGCAGACAAATAAATGAATAGCCCTGGGGAAGACTTCACTGTGGATCAGCAGCACCTCTCAGGACAGCTGGATCAGGTGATACCTATAAGACACAGAGAAAGAAGGAGGAAAGCCAGGGCCTGGAAACAAAGGGTTCACCAGTGTGTTAACATTTTTTGTACTGGTCTGAGTGAGTGCATAACCAGTTCTGTAATGGACCTTTTTGCAGAACTAGTCCACCTTTCTAGCTGGTTTGAGAAATAAAAGTTACATAGTCTGTAGATCAGTCACTACCCCTCCCTGAGCATCATTCTCCCGGAGCTCTTTTCCTATTAAGAGGGAGTTTTTCCTTGCCACTGTCGCCAAGTGCTTGTTCACTGACTTTTGATGTGTATTGGTGCTAATATCTACATAACACAAGTTGACACCTAACAAGTAGGGGTGCAACGATACACAAAATTCACGGTTCGGTTCGGTTCGATACTTTGGTGTCACGGTTCGATATTTTTTCGATACAAAAAAAATGTTCATGCCTTTTTAATTTGTCATTTATTAAAATTATGAATATATATTTTAACTCAAAAGTACACTTTTTAAATTTAACCCTAACCCTTGTGCGTGTTTTTTATTTTGACAGCGAATGCGCACCTGCAGACCACTTATGTGCAGCCCTGGTTATTTAGCTCGTCATATTGCAGCCACAGAAATTATTTTGTCCATGAAACCATAAAGCTGCACTTTCTTTTTGCCTTATAGTCTGATTTGTCATAACTTCTCCGTTTTGTGGTAAGCTTTTCTTTGGCTGTCACTTCTTCACCCTGACCTGTCTTATTTGGCTCAGCAGAACTAAAATATATATGCTGCTGGTTTTACACACGCACTCACATAAGCTCAGCGATTCTCTGCGCGGTCAACCTCTCACATGTTTAAGCTTGCTGCGGGAGATTTCACTTGTCATGTTTGCATAGTAAGCTAACGATTAATAAGACGATGTCAGAGGAATTGGTGCACAAATTATCATCACTCACAGATCAGTGCTGTCGCTCTCTATACACAGTTCGCGTGATTGCAAAGTGAAAGCAAAAAAACAAGCGCAAATTCAAACGCGATTTCAATATGTCACATATTGACAGTGGCTCACCGATGCCAATGACATAATTACCCAGCTACATTTCTGAAAGAATGCAAAAGCATTGACATATATTTTTCCTTCCTAAAATAGCCCAACGGGCAGGGCAGAGATAGATTTTGGTAGCCCGACTGAAAAAACCGCTAGCCCCGGGACGTTGGGCTAGCGATATTGCGAGCCCTGTATCTGATTGAGGAATCACTCATCTTTGGAAAAGAGAGTTTATTACAGAGAAATGTCTCTTTCCAAAATAAAAGCTATACTATCCGCTTCTTCTGGGCTATATTCTCAGCAGCATATTAAACATATAAGGAGAATCATGTGCTAACAGCTGTCTAAATGACTCGGCTAAAGTTAGTAGCATGCTTGCTTGTTTTTTTTCTGCTTCCACTTGTCTTTGCACTAGGATGATGTCGGTGTAAATGTGCAGTCATATTCGTTGTGTTCCCACTAGTGCTTTCAGGTTAATCTCGTTGAAATGACCTTAACGCCACAACACGGCAAATCTCCGTTAACGAGCTACCACCGATCGCCCCGTGCATGGGGCTAGACGGCCAACACGTTAACGAGCTAACTGCGCTAACACACTAGTTCCCACCCATGTAATTGAGCATTGCATGGCACATCCAACATACTGTTTTACTTTAGTCCATGACTCGCTTACCTTCAGGGTCATACGTCACATGAAAACCAAAATAATTCCAAACGCCAGATCTGAATGAGAGTGGGGGAGGTCCATTTTGCAAGGAGAGCTTAACTTCTGTCTCGCTAGCTTGCCCTGCGCTCTTCCTTCTGACGATGCTGTCTGTGTTGAGCGCTCAGTGGATCTGCGTTCGACTACTCCGCCTAGGCTGCACTGTCGAGCCTAGGCGGAGCAGTCGAACGCAGATTCACTGAGCGCTCAACACAGACAGCATCGTCAGAAGGAAAGTTGATAAAATAAATTACAAATGTTGTATTGTTCGATACATATGCGTACCGAACCGAAAGCACTGTATCGAACGGTTCAATATCGATACGAATATCGTTGCACCCCTACTAACAAGGTCAATGTTGAGATCTTTCCATCACTTCATGCATTATAACCACCATCTTTCATCTTTTTCAGGTGCCGGCAGACCAGCATGATTTAACAAAAAGTAAGATTCACTCAAAACATTCCAGTTTCCAAAGCACAGATGCTTTCTTCTAATTCAATACGAAAAAAATCAAAGATAATTTATAACATGGGGCTGTGGCTTAATTAGAGAGAACTGGATATGCTTTGTAAATATATTTTACTAAACATACTTGTGCATCGCCTCCACAGGGTGTCTCTGTGGTGCAGCCTGAAGAGGCCAACTGTAATCTTCGTCATCACAGCTCACAGGCTGTCCATCAAACAGAACACAAAGGGTTAACTGGATGAAAACTGTATGTACTTATCTTGGGGCTGCGACAAAAGAAAAAAAGGCCGGGGATAGAGGTGCTTTGTTTTTGATTCTCAAGTGTGATTTGGGAATGAGATCCAGTTTCCCAGCCTGGTAGAAAACAGGTGCTCACGCCAGTTGTTCTTTTGTCCCATTACGCAGATTGAAAGCAGAGCTAGCACCTGTTAGCATTCCTCAGCAGTTGTGAAAAAAGACACTGCGATGAAATACAAATGTTTCACACAGGAAGTGACATTCCACAAATCCAATTAAAGAAAAGTTGTTATGAGAATTTTTTTAAAACCTCTTGAAACCTGTTACAACTGAGTTTACTTTGGTCACTAAAAAAGGTTCCTGATTGGCTTACACTGTTAAATTTGATCTTTCGAGACTGGACAGTCTCCTTCAGCCAAAAACAGCAGGATTAGCTAATCGGCAGTTTTCAGCCAAGCAGAATGCAACCATTTACTTACTCTTTTAAAAGCCAGCATTTACCTGAAATGCATTTTTGTTTTTCAAAACATGTTAAAGAACTGCTTTGGTTACACAAAAAGTCAGAAAACAAGGGTTTAAATCAGCTCCACCGATGTTTAGGGACAGCATGGATGGGGTGGATCCTGGGTGTTGCTCAGCTCCACTCTGGCCACAGCTGTGCACGGCTGTCAAGAGGCTCTGATGTCATGTATAATGGGAGTCCACAGGGATGCAGGAATAGAGGGATGGAGGGAAGAGTGAGGTGAGGTGAGGTGAGGGGGGGATGAAACCAGATCCTTGCACTGCGCTTTTGCTGCGCTCCTCAGACTACGGGGCGAGGGTTAATGTGGAGCCACCTGCTGCAAGTACTGCACATCTGATACTGTCCTGCAAACGGAGACAGACGAGGGAAAAAAATTGCGTGTGCTGCTGGATTTCTTTACAGTTTGCATGCAGCAAATGGCAGTTGAATTGAAGTAAATGAAGTGTGCACGCTAATGTGTGAGTGCAGAGGAAAGGAAGGAAGAAGGCTGACAGTTACGGTGACTTAATACCACATGATATTTCATGGCTGGGGTAATGTGGCGGCACTCCCTGCTTTATGGAGCTGGCCTGGATTATTTAGTTGGATGAAGTCCTGCCCAGAGGAACAGCTGAATGATGTCATGCACAAGTATTTTTTTTCTTGTTAAATCAAGCGCTGGATTCGGATTTGAAGGGTTCTGGTTTGCAGAGTGGGATGTTGGGCAATTGGAAAGGTGAGCAGAGTAAGCGAGGGTGGGCCTGGGTTGATTTCACAGAGATGGGGGGCAGATGTGTGTTTGGAAAAAGAGATGAGCTATTGAGGTGGGTACCAGTAAGCTGACCTCACAGGGCATATGGCTCTACAGATGTGTGTGTGTGTGTGTGTGTGTGTGTGTGTGTGTGTGTGTGTGTGTGTGTGTGTGTGTGTGTGTTCATATGTATGTTTGTTCCATCTGGCCTCATTCTAAATGGCTAGAACAAGGTTCTCCTCTCCGCTGCTCAGAGAGGAGTGTGTTAGCATGCAAGACCCTCTCTTCTCTCCTCCTTATAAGAACCTAAATATGGAAACAGTGATTGGAAATTGTTTAGACAACCTGAAATGGTTTATCTTGGGGCTGTGCACAGCTCACAGATCAAAGCAGAGGAAACATGAATCATACAGAGTTTCTGTACGGAAACAAACCCTTTCTTCCTCCTGACACACACACACTGGCACAAATAAGAACGTTAAGGAAAACAAAGGAAAAAGAGGCAAAGGCATGAGAGAAAAAGCCTGCCTTTCCGAGTTCACACTCACTGACTTTTTCTTTGATCATACTGTACCTGACATCATGTTGCCTGCAACTTCACTCCCCCCCAGTAAATTGCCACGCATTAATAAAGAGTGCAACGTCACCCAGAGCCACTTCTGAAAGCAGCGGAGGAAAATCTCAGGAGAGGAAACTCTTCAGATGCCTGTTTTTTTCTTTTTCTTCACCTCCTATTCTTTCTTTCCCTCCTCTCCCTAAAGATCAGTTCCACTGCTATTCCAGGGAGCAGCATCTATCACAGGCTCTGCCTGCTCAGCTTTCTAAAAGATCCATCGTCTAAAGAGCATCACTCTCCTCCAGCCATCTCTACTTACTCTCTCTGGGGAAGGGCCAGGAGAAGTAAAGCCCAGCAAGGATTACAAACCACCAAATGACAAGCCCTTCGTAGACGATTCTATGTGACCACACAGTCTGACAAACTACCTAAACGCTGTCTTTCCCTTAAAGGGCTCTGATTAAGATGAAAAAAAAACAAGTGGAATCACCTTTTTGTCCCCTGCCGAGCTCCTTTTTCTAGGCTCAGTCTCTTTGATCTTCTACCTTTAGTTTGATCAGCCACAGTAATCTTTATCTTGCAGGAAAGAGAATGAGGGAAAGGACTAATTGTACACATTTTCAATTCTGATCAACTTTATTTAAATTATTAAAATACTCCTGAATTCAAAGTGAGGGTGCAGCGAAAAACATCCAGTGTTCAATCTCACCGAGCTTGAAAGCATTTCTAAAGGGCACACATATTTGCATCTTAGTTGTTCCTCCTCTTCTTCATCTTCTGCTTTTCCTCTCCCTCCTCTCTGTCAAGCGGACAGGAGCGGCTGACTCACCATTTTCAGGGAGGCAAAGCTGTGCTGATGTCATCCTGACAGACAGAGCAGTCCAGTAAACACGGCAGAGATGGCGTCAGACCTCGGACGCATCACTCTCGGATGACAGAGGTGCAAGGTTGATGTCAGCGTGTGATGAAATCATGATGTGGGCACGGCCCTGGCGTGACTGAGCGCTGTGGAACGTCACAGAAAAATGGAGTAAACCTTGGAAACACATGATGTAAATATCTTCACACCCACCTGTTTAAGTGGTTGTGGAGTTGTAAAAAGACCTCCACCTTCACCCCTACATACACACCCAAATTGTACCAAGAAATAACTAGATAAATGACTGCAGTGAGGCTGAACTTCTATTTAACTTGATTCCAATGCAACGTGTTTGATCACTAACCTTTGCACTGGAACACAGTGCAAAGGTTGTTATTAATATTTCCATCCATCCATCTATCTTCCGCTTATCCGGGGCCGGGTCACGGGGGCAGCAGCCTAAGCAGAGAAGCCCAGACCTGAATCTCCCCAGCTACCTCCTCCAGCTTGTCCAAGGTGTTCCCAGGCCACCCGAGAGACATAATCTCTCCAGCGTGTCCTGGGTCTGCCCTGGGGCCTCCTCCTGGTGGGACAGGCCCGGAACACCTCACCCAGGAGGTGCCCAGGGGGCATCCTTATTAGATACCCGAACCACCTCTAGTGGCTCCTTTCAATGTGGAGGAGAAGCAGCTCTACTCTCAACAACAACAATCCTCAAGGCGCTTTATATTGTACAACATTCTACAATAACGAGAGAAGACTCCAACAATCTCTTATGAGCAAGCACTTGGCAACAGCGGGAAGGAAAAACTCCCCTTTAACAGGAAGAAACCTCCACCAGAATGAGGCTCTGGTTGGGGTGAGTCAGTGATCTCAGTGATATATGGCCCTTCACCAGTCTTTCAACAGCTGGTCCAGTGCTCATATTGTTGAAGACACACCCATCAAACATTAGGTGTTCCAGATGTCCATTAGGATAAACTATGGGAGATAAAACAATCAGCTGTCATACACAATGCCAATTTTCATTCTAAACTTAAATCAGACCTCCTTTATGTCATCCAGACCATAATTGGATCGATACTATGCAGCCTTACAGAGAGATTATGAAGACAAAACACCCTCTTTTTGGGTGGGAAACTGCAGTCTGAGTCACATGTGGTTTCACTTTAACTTTCACTTTCAATCACTGTTTACTTGTGCTTTAGGCACAAAGACGATTTGGACAAGGTTAAGAAAAGATTATGTTTTGGGTTAAAGTACATTCTTTTACAATGTTGACATGGTTAAAAAGCACCACCCTCCAGCTTTCCTGGGTTCCACCCCACCTACAGGTGATGACAGCAGAGGACACATTACATGCGAGTGTTGGAGATCCCTTAACTTTAGAATGAAACTATAGTTTGTTGTAACAGCTGCTTGCACATACAACCTGTCTGTTCATTTTCTGGCGATGGACAGTCTCAGTAACCAGTCTCCTTCTAAATTAGACCAAAAAATATACTGTTCAATTAATTTGCACACATTTATCCAAATCACACATTTAACATGACAGTAGCTCTTTTGGAAGGCTATCCCAGTACCAACTACATAAACCAGCACCTTTCAAAATCTGTAAAATAAATTAAATATGGCTTTTGTGCCAATAAACAGAGCAGATACCTTCGGTTTGTAGTTACTGCTAATATCAGGCTGCACCTCGTGGATGGGCTCTCTCTTTGAGCATATCAGGTGTCGCTTTAAATATACCTCTGCGGATGGTTCATTTCATGGTCACTTGAACATACAAGGCATGCAGGGTTTAGCGCCCGATTGTGTCACTTCCCGTGTTGCTCAACTGAAGCAGGTTGAGCTCTAACCGGCTTAACATGGAGGAGAATTTCTCCTTTGTCTCCTCACGCCTGGCGTCTGGATGTAGCTGAGACCTACTGAGGCTCAACTCTGACCCTGGACAGGTGTGTAGGCTGCCCCTCCACAGTCACACACTTATTCACACACCTACTACACGCGCACACATGCTGTACATATTCACTTTAGAGGTGCTCAAGTTGCCCTGAAATAAGAGACTGCAAAAGATCTATCAACAGAAAAATCACAAGGTAATGACATACTTAACTCCCCTGTGTGCAGATATGTGTGTGTGTGTGTGTGAGTGTGTGTGCTGGCACATTCTCGTGTGAACTCACTCATATTTCACATGTGCACAAAATGCAGCCGGGGCAGCCCCCCTCCGTCCCTCTTCTCCTCCAACCACTCGGCAACTTTTACCTCGCCTCATTTGCTTCACGGTGAAGGGGCTGATTAAATATTTAAAGTATGGAGTACTTTCCATTGGCATCAGGTGTAACTCACTTCTGTAATCTCAGATAGCCTGCTGCACGGTGCAGTAATTATAGTCGAGTTAACAGTGTGAGGCTGAGAGAGGCTCAGCGACAGGCACAGCTTTGTTGTTTATGCCTGCTTACCATTTTATAGGCCTGTTTCTGCTTTCACTCGCTCCACTGTGCAGACTTGGGGCCCTTTTTACATTCATTCTTGTAGGAGTAACTGTATGCCTTCCAAGGAGTGAGAGGGTGTAAACGCTGTGTTAATGTTAGGAAAGGATGAGATTCTGTATATTTTAACGAACAAGAACAGTAACTTGTTCGTTACTGTTTATAATGTCGTGCAGAACCTGTGACCCTGAACTGAATTTTTATTTCACCCCAAATGCTGATTTGTGAAATACCTCTTTTGTATTTAAATATGCACATTGAACTATATCATAACCTGAAAGTTACTTGCTGAAAAGAAAATCATGACATCAGACAAGGAAAGAATACAGACCTAATGTGTGGAAGCGTTTTAAAGTCAAAAGCACTATTATTAGTGAAGTCAGGCAACACAATGAATAAAAATTGAATCCATAATATGTTTAAATAATACAATTTTATGAATTTAAACAAATGACACCCTGAATTTTTTCTTCTTTTCAAATGCTAGATACTAGAATAGCTAAGTAAGCTAGCGTATCTCATTAGCTTAATGTTGCCATTACCTGCTATGAGACCTAAGCAAATAAGATTAAACCGGTAATGTGTAATAACTTCTTACTTTTTTTATCTGTTCAGTTTGTAACTGTTCACTTGTTTCCCCTTATTGCAGGTTACAGTAAATAATCTTTAACATACATGAAAAGGTTAGCAGAGAGTTGATGCTGTCATTGATATAGTCTACATGTAAGTAAATACTTTAAAAGGCCTTTCTGTCAAGTTTATAGTCTTAAATGTGGTCCAGAATCTTTACTACCTGTTCTTTCCCCACAACAAAGTGGCTAAAGGAGCCATTTGAGTATTCATTCTGATGGACTGAAAGCTAGCTAAAAAGGAAGCTAAGTTAGGTTGTCGCTGGACTGAAAAAGATGCGGTGAAACAAATTCAGAGCGCTCAGAATGCTATGAAGCTAAAAGAACACAAATTTTGTCTTTGACCTTTCTAAATTTATTTAATGATTACTTATCTCTTAATAAAATGCACCTACATTAAAAGAAATAAATAAGCAGTAGCTTTTTTGTTTACTATTATGCCCCTTTTCCACTAGCACCTACTTGGCTTGACTCGACTTAACTCAATGTGGTTTTTAGTCATTTCCATTCGGTGGTAGTACATGGTACCAGGTACTTTTTTATACCTACTCAGCCTTGCACTCAAAAAATAACTCTTTGAATGAACATTTAAAAAAATCATGGAAGGAATTTCCAAGTGATTATATTGCTTCTGTTATTCCAACTTAATGTACTTTAGTTAGACCGACCTAATTAATTAATGATGACTCAACTTATTCATCTCCAGTTGAGTCGAACTTAATTTAATTGAGTTGATCCAACCCATGCAAATTACGTTAGTCCTTAAAAAAACACTTAATGCTAATAGAAAACCATTTATTAATGTGGAAATCCTTTCCATTGCGTTTATTTAAAGAGTTATTTTTTGGAGTGTTCAACAAAGTGTAGAGTCTGGTAAAAAATACCCTTACCATGGTTGCAGGGAGGCTGGGGCCTATCCCAGACATGATGGACCCTGAACAGTTTGCCGGTCTATCACAGGACTAACAGAGAGACAGACAACCATTAGCACTCACGGGTAATTTAGAAACACCAGTTAACCTAACCCTAATAACTGTATGACTTTAAACTGTGGGAGTTTAAAGTTATACAGCAGTCATACATTAATGTGAATGTGAATATAAACAATAGGGTTTGTTTTTTTTGGAAAATGACTGAAATTGAGTAGAGTTGAATTGAGCTGAGTAGGTGCTACTGGAAAAGAGAACGGAAATCACTTTAACGATCTACTGGAAATGAAAACTACATCTTTATAAAAATGTTTCTTTCAAACATTTCATTTTGGAGATAACTTGACATTTACAGGAGCCTGTAATGTATGCACAATTAAATATATAAATATATAATAAGAAACTCATAAAATCCTAAACTCCCAGGAAAATGAAAGAAAAGAAAAACTTTAAGACCCATACGAGGTGTCGTGTCAAACAAAAGCACTTTTACAAAACATATACCCTGAGCTGTGAGGCCTCGTGGACAGCCTCTTTTAATCTGTAAAAACAATGCACTACCAACAGTTCTGCAGAAGCACAGAGCCTTTAGAGGAAGAACAATAGGTGGCAGTCTTAGGCACCTCCAAACGTCTGAGCCTAAGCTATGCTGAACAGACAATTCAGCAGCTGGAAGAAAGTCACAGTGGGCGGCTGGTTGAACATCAAAGCATCCAGTCACAAAGATACAGTGAAGAGGATATATGCCTAAATGTCTGTTTATACAAGGACTGAATTGTGACTTTAATCCATTTAGGTGCGTACCTCCTCCAAAAAAGATGCCTTGAATGTGAGATGAGTAATAAAGCAAAAAGAAGCCGCATCCGTGCTTTACCTTAATCCCACACACTCTCATTTTGTCACTAATCTGACAGATTTACACCCTTTTATTACCTGAATATGCCGCCCTCTACATCTTTCACCTCATGGAGAATCCTGTTTGAGAATGTTTAAGTTGTAGGAGCATTTCTTCATGGTTTCTGAGAACGTGTTATCTCAAACAACAGCTGAATAGGCTCTGAAGAAGAAAGGTGAAACTGACTTTGAACTTTCGGTCATTAAGGCTGCTAAAGCGCAGTCCTAAATAAAGTTTCCTGGATACAGTTATTATTTCACAAGGAACTGAAATGCAAGACCTATAATTATAGTATCCTTCAGCTAATATCATGACTTTAGGGAAGATGACAGTAATAACCTCCATAAGGAATATGAGAGAGTGACAAATTGTGTTCGTGGACCCCTTCGTGCGGGTGTTTAGATCTTGCGTTTCCATTACACAACACGGATCGTCCTTCTCTCTGTCTCTGCTGTTCTTGTTCTGCGGACTGATTTGTTAATCTGCACCGTTGCCAAGGATATTTATGAGTTTTTGGCCGGTGATGCATTCAAATAAACAAACTCCCTCACTGTTTCCACAGCAGGGAAAGTGCAGCTCGACAGCGTACTGTAATGATCAATGAGGGTTTCTGACCAAACCCAAGGCCTCGTCATGTAGGAGCTGGAGCTAGGAGCTGCGAGGCCCCTCCAAAACACGGCTCGTGTGGTCGTGTTTGGAAACCCTCTGATTTCTTACATGTGTCTACCAGGGTGTGAATTGACAAACTGTGATTCTTGCTGGCTTGCCTGCTGCAGCTTTTATCTTAGGGATTGATGAACTGATTTTAAGGGAATGAATCCGCAAAGCCGAGATGCTTCAGTGATGTAAGTGTTTGACTCGGGTTCTTTCCAGTGGGAGCGATGAAGAAGCTTTCACTCATCATGTTAGTTTCACCCTCACTTTCTGAATCGCCTCATATGCACTCAGAGGTGGGTTTTTTTTTTTCTTACATGTGCTTCGAAAAGATGATAGAAAATCTCCCTGGTTGTATTGAGTGGGCGGAGGTGAGTTTTCGTGAAACGGCTGTGTGAGAAGTGCTTGTTTTCCCTCAAGTCTCCAGGGGATTCCCCTCTCATCTCTCTGCTGTAAACCAGCATCACCGCACCGCTGATGGACGTCTCTGTTTGGCAGGTGCTCATATACTTGGCGCCTACTGTTGCCCACAGCAATGAGGCTGTCAGGGCAGAATGCCTTCCAAGAGTGCAGGGGAACATTATATTTCACATTATCTCAGAACAATAGGTCATTTCCTGCTCGCTGCAGGCCAGAGAGGCTGATCAGAGGCTGCCAAGCTCCAGGAAGGGAGCACAGACTGCAAGAGAGGTTGGCGTCTAAAGGGGGGAAATGTATGAAGTTGATGAATTGTTAGGTAGGTGGTTCCAGAGTAGGTGCAAGCAGAACTAACCTGCCAGTTACTGTGAGTAAGAACAGCCCGAGTGTAGTTCAGGTATGACTTGAATAGAAACATGTGTCCAAAACTTAACTGCCAGTAGTGTTTTTTTCTTTCTTTTGTGGGGGGACAGCCCAGGGAAAAATGTCTCAACAACTCCAACTTATAAAGTGGTGTGAGATCTAACAAAGTACAATGAGTATAACACCTAATGACTTAGGTGACCTCATCTTCTTGTGCCACCCGCAAGCAAAAGCTCCCCTAATATTTGTAGTTTTCTGTTAGATACATGAGCATGAAGTTTGTTTAGATATTCACGATAGGCTTGTAATTGGGTGTTTCACAATTGTACAGTTTTTGACAATGCGTTTTAAAAACTGAAGTTCCAATCTTTATTTTATTAATGCCCATTTAAAAAAATAAAAATAATCCAACGGCAGTAATAATCCTAGCACCGAAATACTGAGTACCTGAAAAGTTAAGCTAGTAGAGGTTCAGACACACAGTCCTGTAGAAAGAGTTTTTCTTCTTCCACTTATCCAATTCCTGCTCTATTGCAGGGCTAACAGACAGATAAACCCTTTGTTATTATTTTGGCTGTTATAATGGTATAATGAAAGTAGGGTATTGCGGCAGCCCTGCTTTAGCCCCTCTATCAGCCATAAGAAGCTAAACACTGTGATAAATAATACATGTTAATCACCTCTTTAACATGCTAACAGAAAAGATGTCACAGCGTCACATCACAGCCTTACAGAGCCACAGTGGTCCTTCTTCCTCCTGGGATTGGTTGGAAGTAGTTAACGTACTGCTGTCACTTTTGGAGCAGCTGAACAAATTGTTAAATTCATAGATTACAACACACTGTTATTCCGTGAAAAACAACTCTGAGGGTAAGTTTAGGTCACTTGCTAACCCTAAACCCCACCCAGATCTATCCAGCTACTTGACTCGGGTGCCAAATGCTTCGCAACCTCTGGAAATACCTTCTCACTGAGTGCTCCTTCTCTCCCTCTCAACCCTTTCTTTGGGTTGCGTAACAGCTCTTGTGTTGTATTATTGAAACGTTTGGCTCTGATTAGTGCAGCAGATGAAACGGCTAAATGCTAATGTGTGATTTCCCAGGGGGCCGCCCAGCTTCATGGGCTGCAGGTGTTTGGAGAGCAGGAGGAGGAGGAGGGCTTTTAAAGCGCATCAGTGCCAATTACACCTTGCATTGTTTGTATTTTATGTTACTCATCGGGGCAGGTAAACACTCCAGGTTTGCTTCTGAGGTATTTTAGGTGTCGACAGATGCCAGCTGATATCAGACCCCTCCTCCATCCCCCCCTGCCCACGAGGAGTGTAAGCTATTAAAATCAGCCAGGCATTAAATATGAGAAATGTAGGGAGCACCAGAACCCCTTCTTGGCTCTGCTCTAGAGAATAACATGGTATTGATTATCTTGATGGACACAAACCCTCCCACATATCAGCCCCAGGTCACATTTCTGTTGTTTTCTTCTCTACAAGACCTGTAATACCTGAGTATTTATTTCAGCAGCAGAGCTTAGCATGTCTAAGGTGACGCTGCTTTGCATTGATGTTGAAAGATGTTTTTACAGTTCTTGCTCAAGGGGCGTGCTGAGGGCTTCCAGCTGTATGATACCCTGTGAGCAAACTCAGCTCCCTTTAGGATCGTGCATCCAGTGTCCAAGGTGAGTAACTCTCTTTTACTGTCCTGTTTCACTCTGCCACACCTAACCACCCCCACTCCCCATCTCCATCCTTCTGCGAAAGCCTGTGCTTTTTTCCCCCATTGTGCTGAGCAGGCAGGCAGTAGCACTGAGCCTCCCGGCTTCCTTTCTCTTCTCCTTCATTTAATTTTTTTCTACAGTACATCACTGCAGATTTATCACCTTGTGCCGTTTTCCTCCCGAAAGCGTTGGAAAAGCAGGGGAATTATTCCTCGGCCCTGACAGGATGGGGGGCCTCAGGGTGGTGGATGGGGGTGGACGCTGTTAAGAAAGAATGGAAGTAGATGCTCTAGATGGGGTCTGAAAAATGTGAGTCATGTAAACGCTGCTGAGGAGGGAAAAGGGAGCTGAGGATAATTGATTCTGACGACCCGAGTCAGACGGCGCTCCACCCCAAGGGGGAGACGGTGAGCAGATCCCAGACATAGTCTTCAATGTGAAGCTGGGGACGAGGGGATGAGCTGGAGAGGAGGTGGAGGTGTGTTTTCTACACAGATTGTTGATTTGGAAGTCACTTCACCTACAATACAACACTTGCTTTCCACTTAATGTTTAACCCTCTCAGGCTCAAATTAAACTTTTTGTTTCTAATGCACAACCAAGTCCTGCAGTGGTACTCCTGAGTAAAAAAAACTCATAAAATATGTATGTGGGGTAATCAGGTTGTTAGTTTTTAACTGTTGCAAATCGGCAACGCCTGCCTCGAGAGGGTTAATGCCACCTTCTTTAATCAAGCCAAATGCATATTACATTACATATGCTTGGGCTAATCAACCTATCAGGTCAGTAATGCAGATTTCCCCATTTCTTGTTCTTACCTATCTTAACTGTAGGCAGGACAGAATAAAAACAATGTGAGGATGATAGCTCTAAAGCAAAATTTCTCTTTTGCACAACACTCTGCAGAAGAACCCCCTTCCTCTTATTAGCCCACGCCCACGGCTCCTTGGAGCCAGACTAAATAAATTCATTACAGATTCAGATGCCTGCTTACTCGCTAACCTTGTTAGCTTTTGCGCTCCAGCAAACAGAGTCCTACTTGTTTGAGTGTGTGCGTCTGGAATGTTTGTATTGATGATTGTTGTATCTGTGTGTGTGCTCTCATATAAAGCCCTGATTCATTTAACCTTATGTGTAAGAATGCTCAGTAAATGTAGGTTACAGCTCAGGCAAACATAATTCCCCAAAGGCAAAGAGCAGCATTAGCATCCGGCTGTTTCGCCACATTCCCTGGAGCTAAGATGACTCCGGAAAGATGCTCTATGTCTTGTTTGAATCCTTTCGGACGCACACACTTAACTCTGCCACACACTCGCATAGCAGAAATAGAAGCTGATGTGAGGGTGAGAAATGAGGACAAGACACAGGTAAAAAAAAAAAAAGGCATATTGTTACAGTATAAAGACAACCATGGAAAAATACTAGATGGGACGGAATCTGACCTTTATCCTTTATCTGTGTCTTTACATTCACTGAGTTGAGGCCTAGAGAGTTGGAGTTATATGAGAAGATAGGGGAGGATCAGAACAGATGGCACAAGTCCCCCTGGGCAAATGCCGCCTACCCTGCTGAACACTGGGAGCTCTTGACCATCTGGACCAAGAGGCAATGAGTAGAATCCCCCTAGCAGATTCCCCATCGAAGCGACATGGAAAAGTAGAGGCGGACTCACTTGGAGCAATGTCACCAATATGGTTTCCAATCAGCTCCATGTCGGAATAAAGTGTCCCACATTTGGAAGTCAGTGACCAGATAGACCTGCTGTGTAGGGATATAGCAGAGTAGTGTGTTGCGCTTCCTCTGCAGACATTAATGAAATGCCTGCTGAGTTCAAAGTTGCAATAAAATGCATTTGTTATCCCGAGAAAAGAAGCCTGTCTTGAAGTCCAGGTAGCGTGTATGTAAATCATGGAGGGAAAGGTCCTGTATTTCTAAAGAAGGGAATGTACAGGGAGGCTAGAGATTTCTTAAAACTTTATGAGCTGTCCATCCTTCGTGTAGACAGTTTCTGGACCAAACTGCATGCAGTCAGAAAGGTTGGCTAACCCTGCCTCTCTGGCAGAATAATGTCTCTTCTACAAATCAAAAGCATATTTTTGGTTTGGCTTGATACGCTGTGCAGTCATCTCTCCTGCTGAAGAGTATGAGACTATTGGATCCAGACTGGTAATGGAATAGGAGAGTTGGGCAAGTTCTACATTTAGTTACTGAACTCTGAGCAGGAAAAAAAAATTGGATTTCAGAAGAAGATTGCAGCATTAATGGGTCTTAAGGTGGCTAACTCCACTAGAAGGAAAGTGATATCCCTGAATCTCTCATACATCAGATCAGCGAGCTAAGAGGGAAGTACACAAAGGAAAAGACTAGCAGTATTGACCAGACACCATGGAATTCCAGTGATATTTGGTGACACGTAGAAATGACAAGTAAAATAACCATAGGCAGTACTGACAGTCAGCTATGAGGACTGAAACACGTATCAGTGTTAGGAATACCACTCATTGACTGATAGGTTTGGAAATATACAAGAAGGTTGCCTCCATATCATGAAACTTTGTGTCGGAGCAACATGTTACTGGAGGCAGGGAACATCAGTAGTTTTCCGAATCTGGATGCATGTCACACATTTTTACTTTTAGCATCAGAACCCGTGTTCCAAAAGAAAACTAAAGCCTTTAAGCAGAGTTGCTCTATACTGTACTTATCCAATACATCTGTGGTTTGCATCCTGAGGGATTAAAGATTCAAATCTATGTTGTAACTGAGTACATGAACAGTGGAGAAGAAAAGCATAATGGAAACAAACCCCTCCAGAAATGAAGGCAATCCGATAATGCTGCAGCTGCTTGTGTCACAATATAAAGGTTTTTAGCCCTACTTAGTTCGACCTAGCTACACTGGATAGCTCAAGAAAGAGCAGTCACTGTTGTTGTTGGGCTTTTTTGTTTTGTTTTTTGAACTGCCTTAGAGTGAAAGTCAAAATCAGATGCTATCATTTCCTTAGTAAAGCAAGACAAAATGGAATATATAGGCAAAGTAAACTTTGCAGAGTTTTGTATGTCTGTCGGGTAGTTTAGCAAATCTGAAACTGCCTACAGCACCTGATCTAATAATTCCTAATAGTAATTAAAGTTTTTGTTTTTACACAGAGCCAAAAAGAAACCATGAAATTTCAAATTTGTCAGATGCAAATTTGTTGTGTAATATTATTAATTGCATTGCAATTTTGCAAAAAATTTGTCCTCAAAAATGCTCTACAAGACTAGTCTTACTAGATCATTTGTTCAGATGTGAGAAATCAGGAAAATTGAAAAAACTGAGCACGATCCCAGAAAATAAATCTGTCTGGTAGGTATGAACAGCTGCATAAAGAATAGGTGGGTCCAAAAAATATTTTTGACACACAACATATTTGCATGAATTTTATGTATTCTGGTGTGTAAAGGCCTTTGGTCCTTTAGTTTATGAGGAAAAATAGCAGCCATCAAAGCAACTGTACGCTCAAAGCTCAAGGAGCTGCTGGCACATTTCAGTCCTTTGCACACACAGGGGTGGCGGTTCTAAAAACAACACTCAACAACAAGATCAGACTGGAGGTTGAGTGGTTCAGGGAAGCTCTCACCCCCCAAAAAACTTTGGTGGTTGCTATAAAGAAATTTTGACCTCTTGCCATACCTCCATTTGCCTTGTTGTTAGCTCAGGAAGAGGAAAGAGAAACTGATGAATTGGACTTCAGTCACCTTCTGTCCCAGCAATGTTCCTCTGAGTTTTCATTACATGACCTCACCCAACATTTGTTATCAGTCATTAACAATAAAAAATGATCTATGCTGAGTTTTAATGTAATAAAGGTCAGCGCGATAGCATCAGCAAAACCTTTTTGGTTTGTTTTCCTCTATAAGTCATTTTCATTGAACTTAGTTTAACACCCTCCCCTCCCTGATCATGCATGAGCCCACTAACAGTGAAGATCTACTGTGGCAACTGGTATTCAAGTACATCTCTTACAACGGTTATCATCTGCATGCTGCAGCAGTGCAGGTATAAAAATACCTGCACTGCTGCGAGGTGGAATTTATTAACTGTTAAGGTTATAATGGAACCCCCATAATTTTAATGGCTAAGTTATAAAATAATTCACCCTCTGTACTGTCACCATGAATGAAAAAATAGGTACAGAGACCAAAAGTGTTTCTTGTACCGGGCTGTAAACTACATTGGACATTTTAACTTGCTAGTTTAGTCGGATTGGCTCGCTTTGGGTGCCAGCCTCAAGTGGCCATTAGAGGTAATGCACTTTTTGGCACTTCTACAATCTTTTTAAATCAGTTCTTTGTGTTCTACCAGATCTATTGCAATGCTAATAATTAAATTAATTAAAGCCTACTTATAAGGAAGAGGCCTCCCTTACTACATTAATTTATATTCTATTATCTGTATAGCACTTTAGAGCACACCTTTCACTTTATCAAAAGCACCTTATCAAGCATTTTATTCAGCATCACACTTTAAGCATGGATTTGCACAGTAAAACATTTGCACACAAGAAGTTTAATTATTTATTGAATATTTATTGGGAATTTTAAAATCAGTTGGTGGCCTTGTTTCAGATCCTGCACAGCTGCTCCTCATCAAGCAATGTGTTGGTTGTCTGTGAGGAGAAAAGAATGGTGATTGAGATTGTGATTAAGGTTTACCAGTAAGGAAAACTAACGCAAATGTGTGTGGGAAATCTAGGATTAAAAGTGGTGCAAATAAGTGTTTGTAAGATGTGATTACTCACTTTTCTTGCCTGTGTCCTCTTCAAGGTGTTTGGGCAAATGTTTCCCTGGGGGGTTCAGACACCATATGAAGGTTCCGGGAGAGACCATGGGCTGAGAGTGTGGTGAATCTTTTTATAATATTGGGTTTGGTGTAAAATTAAAGTGTGAAAGATTTATTAATATAAAAATGTGCAATGTATTTATGTATTTATTTATTCAAATTGATATATTGTATACTGTGAGTGGAATAATGGTTTAGTCTGTGACCGGTTGTCATTAGAGAGGGTTGATTGTGCTGTGAAGAAGCTCGACGAGTGAATTCTTTGTAAGGAGAGCTGTATGGCAAATAAATACTTTTTGTTCCACTACACTTGCGTTGGTCCATCTCACTGTGATTCCAGCCGCTAAGGGCCGCCTTGTTACACTGCTGCAACAATGAAATTATAAACTTCAGTGGAGGTATTATTGTAATTAAAGGCTTTACCTCAGTATTATCACAAATTCACATTCAGAGGTTTTATCAAGATTTATCAAGTTGGTCTTCCTACAAACTTTGTTGTCCAGAAGTGGCTCTTTAGCCTTTTCCTATTTGTGAATCAGGGAAGAATACTGAATCTACATCCTAATCAACTGAGCACAGAGTGTTGCAGTGGTGTACCTGCGCCTGCTTATCCTCCTGAGGTGTCTCCTTCCCTGCTCCATTTAGAGCCACAGCCCAGCTCGGATCGATCCCTTTCTCCAGCCGCCCGTCATCAATTATTCACCTGATCAGCACTGCTGCTCATTAGATGACTAATCTGGGAGGAGTGAAGAGAGATGAGGTGCTTTGAAACCTGAGACCAAGAGGCAGCAGGGAAGGAAGGGAAGGGTTGGGTCACATCTCCACATCGAGAGGAGAGAGATGGAGGGAGAGTTCATAGATGTGGGATTACCAATTTGTTCGCCTAAGTCCTGACATCCAGGAGAGTTTATAAATCTTTGATGAAACCATAGAATCACTTTGATGAACGTGCACATGGATCACCAACACGGCACACGTGCTGACAGAAGCTTCACGGGTGTTGGCTTATTGAGACAGAGTGGCAGCAGAGCGTGCGTCGACACTGAAAACTGAGAAAGTGGGAGTGGAGCCGGCCAGAAAGATTGCATGTTGCCCTGTCATTACACCCCACCTTAGCTGTTCACGAGAACATCTGTGGTCAGCGTGGGTCACATTTTTACTGTCCTATAAATCTCCCTCGGCTTTCTCCCGGTGACGCCAGTTGTTATTCCAAGTCTTCCTGCCTGTTGTTTTGTGCTCTTGTTTCGACCCAGCCAGACATGCACATCAGGGTCAGATGGAAAAGAAACAGGTACACACACCAACTAAGTACATAAGTGGATCAATGTGTCCAATATGAATAGGATTGAAAAAGCGCTGTTTAGAAGCTGCTCAACCTCAACACTTCCAGGATTGTTAACGGAGGTTTTGCTCAAAGGCCCGAGGAAAGAAAGAAAGAAAGAAAGAAAGAAAGAAAGAAAGAAAGAGGCAGCCCCTAGCTCTCCTCCTTTCCCACTGATCATATACAAGCAAGGTTGGGGTAGGTGTGTGTGTGTGTGTTGTGGGAGGCGGGGGGTCGTGGGGGAGGGGGTGGCTTTGATCTCCCCTGTCCCCCTGAGAGCCACAGTGAGGTGGGAGTGCGCCGTGATGGCTGTGGTGTGCGTTTGATTAAAGGGAAATATGCATCAGCGTACAGCGCTTTCCTTTTTATCTGCGCCTGCGATGTGGTGCGATGGTGACGATAATGTAGCAATGTCGCAGCTCTATCTGTGTTTCCACCCAAGCTGAAATCCACCTGAAGTCAAGTGCTTGTAAAGCAGTTTGGAGAAGTTGAGGCACCAATACAAAACCTGACAGAGGCTGTCGTTGTTTTGTGTTGTTTGTTTGAGTTCGTAGCGGCCGAATCAATTAGAGCCCAGGACCTGCATTCCACACCGGTGTGGCAATGGGTAGCATGGCTAGGTCCCAGGACACATCAGAGACAGTTTGAGCCTGGCAGCATGCAAACTACTATAACGTCAGCATCTCTGTGTTGTGTGTGAATTTGTCGTCTAACAAAGCAGGCAAAGGGGTAAAAGATGGAGATCAATACTCATGACTGGAAGTCCAAAAGCTAGAAGTGTTTGCACACATGTATCTGTAGAGTACATCAAGACTCTAAAACAGACAGATGGAGAGTCTGCTGGGAGGGGAGGAGCATTGAGGTAAGGCATATGCAGGCTCACAAACGCTTTTTGGGTAACCCACTTTACTTGACCTTTATATCCATACATACGTGCACGTTTCCAAAGAGAAATATCAATTAATGTCATTGTCTAAATCTCTTCTGGTGAGTATCCTGCAGTGCCTCTCTGCTGTTTTTGCTCCAGTGCATTCCTGTAGAACGGTTTCAGGCAATTAAAATCAGTTTCATTATTTATGTGATCATCTTTGCAAAACTTTTGACATTCCCATCAGTGTCAGTTTTAGTTTGGGATTAGTGCTAATTAGCAAATATTAGCATGTCAACACATGTAAGATTGTGACAATAGTAAACATGCACGCAAAACAGCACGTTAGCATATCGATGGCAGTTCTGAGCACTGAGCCCGTGTCATGCATGACTATCTTGTCACCAGTGCCGATGTTTTTCACATGCAGCCGGCTGCTGGTGAGGTGCCAGAGGTAGGAGCTTAGCAAAATGAACAATGTCTTTTCCAAACAAGTGGTTTCAAGCAAAATCAATCATGACCTTTCTAAAGCTGAGATTTTGGGTTCTGTTTTCAATGATAACCCCGGTAATCATGTCAGGGTTTAGAGCTTTTCAATTCAATTCAGGTTTATTTATACATTGTAAGGTAAAGACCCTGCAATAATACAGAGAAAACCCCAATGATCAGATGACCGCTTATGAGCAAGCACTTGGCGACAGTGGGAAGGAAAAACTCCCTTTTAACAGGAAGAACCTCCAGCAGAACCAGACTCAGGGATGAACTGTCAGCTATGACCGTTTGAGGGTGATTGGAGGGAGACGGGACAAGAGACAAGTTGAGGCACCAATACAAAACCTGACAGAGGCTGTCGTTGTTTTGTGTTGTTTGTTTGAGTTCGTAGCGGCCATGGTGTGGAAGCAGGGTTTTAATAGTTTTTCAATTTTCATTAGTTTTTATTTTTATTTAGTTTTGACTTCAGATTTTCAATTTTATATCAGTTTTAATTAGTTTTTACCAGTTGTTTGCTAGTTTAGTTTAGTTTTTATTTTTTTGAAAATCCTTAGTTTCAGTTTGGTTTTGATTAGTTTCAGTTATAGTTTTAGTTGTGTTTGCAATAATTAAGTGTAACAAAATCCCAGTTTCATCATATCAGTCATTCTCTTCTGCTTATCCTTGGGTATGTTGCTATTCCAGCTACCATACCCTGCACCCCGGACAGGTCGCCTGTCTGTCGCAGGGCTAACACGCAGAGACAGACAACTCACATTCCCACCTATGGGTTCTTTAAATAAATAAATTAGGGCAGATGAACAACCATTGATACCAGGCAACTATAAAATGTATATCTTGGCCCCAATGAGACTATTAACTCTTGCAGCACCAGGTGTTCGTAATTTTGGTTCAAGTGAATTGATAAACTTTTTGAAGGCAATTGACTCACACAGTTGTGTAGATATCCCAGTCCTGTTGTCTCGGGATGCATCACGCTGCCTTGCCTGGGGTTAGCTTCTGTTTTCTGGGGATGAGGGTTGAGTGTGCTCCCTTACCTTCTCAAGGTAAGCTAGGTTAGCCTTCTTGTGTGAGCTTTTCAAGTGCACTTTAATGTTTGTGGGATTTTTTCCCCTTGAGAAATGTCCCTCATAATTTGTCTCTTTCCACTACAAGACACTTGCTTCATCCAAAACACAGTCATATTCAAAGTAATCCCAAATTGGACTCTAGCGCTTTTTTTTTTTGCTATAAATTCAGTTAATTTTAGTTAGTTTTGTGAACACTCATTACAGTTTTAGTTAGTTTTCCTTTTTTCGTAAAGTCTCGTTTTTATTTTTATTTCCGTTAACGAAAATGTTTTTTCACTTCTAGTTTTCGTCATTTCGTTAGTTTTCGTTAACGATAATAACCTTGCGTGGAAGAGAGTGAGAGATTAATAATAACTAATGATTATTAGTGATTGTTATTCTTTATTGATATAAATAATGCAAGTTATCTACCAGCCACACCCAACCACTCAGCGTCATTACATAAATGAAGTAATGCAAACTTCTTTTTAATAAATCCTGTCCTGTGTGGAAGCTTTTGCAATCAGAACTGTGATCTGAATGCATTTTGGTGCCGAACACATTTTGCTTTTGCAAGAACAGCCGCAGAGAATCTCTACAGGCTCCTCTTGTTCATGTGAATCTTTTATCTGTTTATTTATTCGTTTCTTTTTGTGTTCATTTTGCTATTACATTGTAAGTGGAATAGTATGAAGATGTCTAAGGCAAGACAGGCAAGAGAAACAAGCCAGAAATGGTTGATGGAAACAAATAGAAATGTACAATGTATCGCCAACTACTGCACCAGGAACCCGACACTCCCCTAGTGGCCAACCCAAGCCACGAGGGGAGCGGGCCAATGACCACACTAGAACATCCAGCCACGCACCTCAGAACCAACAAGAACCTGAATCCCAGGGAGGGGCAGAAGCGTCCAGACGGGAGCAGTGACCATGTCCCATCTTAAACTAGGCCCACCAAGCCCCAGCCCCATTATTGTAAAGAGCTAATGTTAAACCTTCAAATACACAGTGGGTGGCATCATGGCGGCTCTGTCCATTGTTTTCAAATACAGTCTATGCTTCCTACAAGTTTAGCATTCTGAACTTTAACTTTTCCTGAGTTACTAACTGTTTAGTGAAAAAAAGAAGAAGAAAAAAACGTCCACACACACAGTGTCCTGAACAAAGCATATCTTTATTCTCATAAACATCAGGTTCTTCAGGTACATAAACAGCCACAAGCACGAACACTTTCAGTCTTTTGTTATTTTTTTTTGTTTCTGACAGCCAACATATCATGTGAGCCAAACACATTACATCGCCTAATGTGAGATTTTTCACTTTCTGACTTTTGCTGACAGTCATACACGCACGTATCTGAGGAGAGAAGAGACTGACCCTTAAGCCTGCCACTTCCTGGTTTGCGTTGAGGGCTTGAAAGCGAAGAACAAGTCACCGATGAACACCCAGACACATCAGAGTACTCTCTCAGTGCTTTGGCCTTCATTCAGTCCCCTGTTTGTGTCAGACACATAAGGACAGCTCTACATGGCTTTTTGTTGCCAGTGCTGGCAATGATGGCATCTTGTTTCCCCTCCTTCACTGACAGAACAAAGCAGCTGATTCACTTGTTACTCTATGTAAATATATATATATATTTATTCTCATTATATCTATATATTCTATCTATAGAATAAGTCTATGTAGCATATATATACTTTTGGTAGGTCTTTTAAAAGATTCAGGTACATTCACTTGACCCTGTGATTTTTTTCTTTTCTTCTTCATATGAAAGATACATACAGACAGACGTTAACAGAGCTACTGTGCCCCCCAACCAAGAGCAAGACATTTAAGCACCCCCACCCCCAAAAAAGAAGCAAACACAACAAATGTCTCAGTGCTGGTTCTTTAAGGACCAATAACAAGCATAAATATTCTCAGAGACCTCTTTAATAATCTATATAGTATAAAATAGCATATTTTCTGGACTTGACAACAGTTTATATTAACTCTATTCAGAGTCTAGGTGCACACAATTCCACAGGTGCGTACATGAGCTGGCAACAACAGGTAGGCGATTCAATGGTTTTCCTTTGCGTATTTACTAAACCGATGGTATTCTGTCAGTGGTTGAAAAAGCTTCAATGCAAACCTCACTTCTACAATCACAAGTGTGAATAGACCCTTGGCATATCACAGAATACACATATAGGCATTAATCGACAAGTCAAGAAGATAGAACTCGGCTTACTGAGGACCATACCAATGATAAGTCACGTTACGCATGAACACCAACATTTTTTTCCGTTTTTTTTTCTCAGAAGGCCACAAGGATGTCACTTGGGTGCTGGTTAAGAAAAGTGTTCCTTCATGGGTCCAGGTGGATAATGAACCCCAATACTGCCCTTAATCGGACTCTGTTACACGAGCAATACTACACTGAGGATTGTACAGTTACAGAACACTTTTAAACTGTTATGACGCAAAGGCCAGTGGTTAAATTGTCAGCCACTGAGATGGTACCCAATGAACTACTTTTAATTCAGCCGTCCCCGAATAAAATGATCTCCTCAATGCTCTGTTGTAGTATCTAGCCATGCAGACCTGGTAGCTTGAGTCATCTTTAAGATTTCTGACTCTATCTGATAAATGGAGGTGACTAGAATTAGTTTGTGCTCACATTTTACATATCCGCAGTAATGTTTTGCTTATAAAAATAGCAAAATGAATGGGAAATAACGAGTAGGAAGCTGCAGGAGCTATTGTGACTTATGAACAACAAACTTGGAGCTACAGCAGTTGACTGCTAAACCTTTGTCCTGTGAAAAATGTGCCTGGTGTTACATGGAAAGGATGATCTGGCTACAAAAAAATGTTTCGCTTTTAAACATTTGATCGTGTGTGGTGTCACTTTTCGTTTTGGTTCGGCATGTTTAAAAAAAAAAAAGAAAAAGATAAGAAAATCTGATCTTATCTGCATGGCTAGATATATTAAAGGGTGAAATGACCCCTCGACTATTTCAGTTGGGTCATAGATGACCTCTAATAACTTTTAAATAAACAATAGATAGAAAATAATCATTTGCATTTCCAACGAGATATTAAATACATACTTCCAAACAAAACAAAGTCCAAAAACAGAACAGTGCAATCAAAATAACATGAAAAATGATATTGTGTATAAAACTGGATTCTCTGACCTAGCGAGAGCATCTCTTGCAAATCTTAACACAAAGATCACTTTTCACCACAGGCTTGATTTTATCTTTACTGTTTTTCCTCTTTTGCACAAGGTCAGATTTCTCCAGTGGTGAAAGATGAAACTAGTGCTATAAGAGAACATTTCTATCCCTGTGCTGCTGATTGTTAGAACTGAGTGTGTATGAGTAGGAGCCCACGCCAACCCAAAGGGCCAGTCGGCTAACGCGGGCTTGGAGCGGGAGTTTCCAGATCCCGGTCGGCCTCGCCCTCTTCCTGGCCAGAGTATGAGCTCAGGGCATCCCACAGCAGGCTCGGACGCTCACAGTGGTGGTGACACCTCCAGTGCTCCATGACCAGCTCTTTAGTGTCTAGCACCTCACTGCAAAGCACACAGTTAAAAACTGCGCCTGTGGCAAGAATGCCGAGGCCTCCGCTGCTTTCTGGTGATGGGAGGACCCCGCTGTCATCTCCTTCCCTTCCTCGGTGGTGGGACATGATGTGCTTCTTAAGCTTGGAGAAAGAAAAGAATTCTTCGTCGCAGCTTCCACACTTGACCAGATTGCGCTTCTCATTTAACTGTCGCCAGTAGTGGGCAGCGTGCTTTACCAGTTCGTTCTCGGCCTCACGGCCTCCCCTTGGGGGTTGGCCCTCACAGAGTTGAATGTGGACCTCCTCCCCGTGCACATATCGCAAATGCATCTTCATGTCTGCAAAGGTGGGAGTGATTGCCTGACAGCGGCCACATTTGATCTGCAGCTCCACAGGATCTTCACAATCCTGTTCATCTGATGGTTCCGGCAAGCTGCCCCTGCAGAGAAATAAAAGGAATAAGGTGCAGTCAGTCAGTATCTTTGGCTGTTTAATTCCCCTTGCCAGAAGTTAAAGATCAAAAATGAGGTTGCAGCATATATTCATTAGTTATCTCAATCGCTAATAATCTTACCCCTCTACAAGCACGTCTTCCTCGTGATGACTGACTGACGGCTCCACGGTTAGCACCACCTTATGGACCTCTCTCAGATGACTGAAGTATACCCCAACATATCCAAAGGCCTTTTCACAGAACTCGCAGGATAGAGAACGACGTGGCCGTACCTCAGAGTGATGAAGCTTCTTGTGGGTGCTCAGGCTGCTTGAGTGAGCGTACGTCTTGCGGCAGACGGGGCAGATGTGCGGCCGATTGTTGGCGTGACTGTTCATGTGGCTCTGAAGGTGATGCTTGAATTTGAAGCAGCGGCTGCAGGTGGGGCAGCGGTGGGGCGGTCGGCTTCCTATGAACACTCTAGGATGGGAGCCTCCTCTGAGGTGGAGGGTTACCGGGGTTGGCTGAGGTGGACAGTCCAATGCTTTTGTTGTGGTAGAGGTGGGGAGCTGATGACCAAGTATGAGCTCCTGTTCTTGGCCATCTGGCGTAATAGCAGGCAGACTAACCAACTGGGGAACTGTCTCCATCACCAACATGGGCTTGGGTCGAATGCTGCGGTATTTTTTTGAAATATCAACTTCCTTTTGTTTGGATCCTGGAACAACTGCCGGCTGTTTCTCCGGGACCCTTCTACGGAAGAAGGATAAAGACCTTTTCTTGCGGGCTTCAAAAGCTAAGATGTCTTCCATTGTTTTTCTCTTCCTTCCTCTCTTCTTGCCAGGTGGCTTCTGGAGTGTTCCTACAACAGGCATTAATGTGGGCTGGGCCTGAGGCTCTAGACTGGAGTTAGGCACCCGGTTGTGACTCAAGGTTTCAGCTGTCTCGTGGGACTTGGATGTAGAATCTAAAGGGCTGGTGAGTCCTTTCAGGCCAGGTAAACTTTTCTTTTCTGGAGATAAATTATTGAGCTTGGCAGCCGGGATGAGGGTGCTCTTCATTTTAGAGTAGGGCAAAATGGGTAATTTCCCCTTAGGTGGGGATGGGATAATCTGGACTGCTTTACTGAAGATAGCTGGAGAAAGGACAGTGATACTGCCCTGGGTCTGGGCTGCAGCCAGCTTAGATTGGCACACTCTCACTGTAGTCTTATTGTCCTCCGGTGATTTGCTCTGGGAGCTTTTGATGGAAGCAGGGGGGTACTGCAGGTTCTGAATGAGACCAGTGGTGGTAGGTCGTTCTGAGCCATCTGGTACTCGCTCCAACTGAGAACCCGGGTAGAGGACAGCATTATCTGGTAGAAGAGCAGTAACAGAGATGTCAGAGGAGGCTGGGTCTATTAGAATTAGCTGCTCTGAAGGCTCTTCTTTGGGCACAAGGGTTTCCTTTGTGTGCTTGGTCTCTTGTAGATTCTTCTTAATAGCTGTTGATGCTCCACAACCCACTGATTTGGTCTGTGCTGAGTCAGAAACTCTGGAGGCTGTTTTCACCCTGGCAGGTAGTGGAGGAGATTTGACCTTATCTGTGGTCCCCTTGCTCCTCATTGGCTGGTATCTGGGAATGGGTAGTTTAAGGTTCTTCTGATGCTGCGGCGACTGAGAAGAAACAGAAGGTGGGAGCGCCACCAGGGAGAATGTGCCATCTTGACCTGCTATTTGCATGAGTGCATAGTTTTGGGTGGGCACAATGATGGACTTGGGGCTTGAGGCAGTGGTAGCCTCAGGCAGAGCAGATGAGGGCTGACAGGACTGGACCGCAGGGGAAGGAGAGGGCACCACAGCCGGGGCCTTGGGGGCAATGCTCCGAAACTGAAGGCTCTTCATCTGATGGTCTGCAGTCACTACCAACTGAAACACAAGCATAAAAAACATGTATATAAGTTCATGCGCTGAGGGCCTTCAGCTTTTCCAGTCTTAAATCCCCCTTAAACCCCGAACAGGCAACCCATCAGCTAGCCTGCATGCTGATGCTCTGACAGGAACAGCCAATAACAAACATCAAGGCCAAGACGTCCTGATCGCATTTGCAAATGCAGTTATACTTTAAAGATCTCATAAAAACTAAATCGTTTTCCTACTTCTACATGAAATACTTACCAGCATGCTGCCAAAATGTGCATTGCTGGTGACTAGAACTTGAACTAATAGTCCTTACAAGTATCACATTTATAAAGCAAAGACTTCTTTGCTTTGTGTCGAGGTGTTCATCAGTGACTTCAAGTATTGTAAATCTTGCCCCGTGGATGCAGATTTTGTCTATGAACGAGGCAAGATTTTTCCACATGAACAATGAAAGTCAACGCTGCAACACGTAGCACGTGCGCAGGCTTAAACTGGTTTGGTCTACAGACGGCAACAAGATGTGGTCAGAATGGGCGGGAGATATATTTTGGATGCATTTTTTACTCCTGATGCAAGAACAATTTTCAGAAGCCAAAATTTAAGTATTCTCACTGCACAGTTAGTGAGAACTGGTTAGAGTTCATGTCATTGTGGTTGATGGTTCGGACCTTAATATAAATGTAACCCCTCTGCATACGGTCTCCTTTTCTTTCTTTCTTTTTTTGTGCTGTCGCTACTTTGCAACCCAAGCAAGACAGCAGCAACGTGCAGTGTGTAAAATGCAGGCATATGCACAAGTGTGACAAGCTGTCCTATTACCCATGTCTCTCTAGACCCAAACAGCAGACTCTCTCTCCCCCAGGCTAAGGACAGAGTGCCCCCTTTGATATGGGCTCAGCATGTAGTCAAGGTACATGCTGAGGATCTGTGGTGAAGGGACTCCTTTTACCCCCCCCTCACTTCCTGTAAGGATCAGTCAATGGAGCGTGAAAGCTGCTCCCTACTCAACCTGGCCAAAGGCAACGAGGATGTCCCTGAAAAAAAAAAAAAAAAAAAAAAGACCTGGGTTTATTTTAT
Source organism: Simochromis diagramma (assembly GCF_900408965.1). NCBI lineage: Eukaryota > Metazoa > Chordata > Actinopteri > Cichliformes > Cichlidae > Simochromis > Simochromis diagramma. Next base: position 391,646 of record NW_024387503.1, on the reverse strand, counting down.
CATCCCTTGTTCACAAATAACAATTCATGGTAGCCCAGTGGGGATGAGGCTTTGCACTCCGTGTTTCACCTTTCTGACTATGTTGATACAGTGGGGGAAACTATAACCTCAAAGTGAGGTTTTAAGCAAGTCTTTATTATCTCAATCTACCATAGCGTTTCCATCCATCAATCAAAAGCCACAGGTATGGTTTTAAAAACAAAGGCAGAATTCCCTTCATTTATATCAATACTCTATATATCTTTATATCAAAAGCAGGGACAGATTACACTGGAATGCTTCAAAAGGCCTAACTGTAAACAGACTCTGGGATTTCAATTTCACATTATGACCTGAACCTTAATAGCACCGTTTGATACAGGCAATGTTCCAGCTCCACTCTGTAATACCAAACAGCATAAAGTGCAACAATCTGGAGGTGTTACAAAAGGCAAATATTTAAACAAAATCATTTCTCCATACAAAACCCCCTGCCTGCTTTCACGCTCAAAGCCCTGCACACTCAAAAGGAGGAGAGGAAAAGAAAAACGGCAAAGGGCATATTGTTTAACAGCTGGAAGTGTTTCTGTGCACAGATTATTTATACAGTACCCCTACCGCATTACGACTCCATAAAGCTGGAGATATTCCTCCTCTGTGTGGATAGTTGATTCCAATTTGACTGTGACTTTGGCAGAACACAGAGTGGAATAAAACTGTGGGATGTGCGTTCCTCTGGGTGCTTTATGTAGGTATAAAAAGTGAGAGAATGGACTTGAGGCAATACCTGTTGATTAATTCTGCAATGTGTACATTAATTAAGTTTCTATCTGTGGTGTTATTGCGTTGCTGTGTTTTATAAGACCATATTCACTGCAGGAGGAAGAAGTAGGAACAGAAAGAAAGGGGGAAACTTCCTCATGATTTTTGTTCAGGGAATTTATCCTTGGGCAACTTTGTACACAAAGAAAGGAGAAGGCTCAACCTATGTAGGCAGCTGAAGCACAACTGCACAGTCACTAGGCAAACAGAGCAGCGCCAGCGGTGGGAGATCAGGAGGGTTATGAAAACTGTCCTGGTGTAAGATGGCTCCAGTGAGTCGAGCTGAAAGTTGATGACCACCGTTTATGTTCATAAGCTTAAAACAGTATAAATTTACACTCTAAAAATTACCTATCCAAAGCCTGAAAACTGAATACCTACCTAACGATCAGCCACCTGATCGTTAGGTAGGTATATATGAATGTTTTCCAGAGCTGCCATTGTCACTTAGCATGCTAACTTCCATTCATTTGTGGGACTCATTTTAGCTCATTTCAGGATTTAATCTCTGACTGTTTTTTTTGTCCAGACTCCCTCTCCACATCTGTCCCTCCCTGAGCCTTGTTCTGCTGGAGGTTTCTTCCTGTTAAAAGGGGAGTTTTTCCTCCCCACTGTCACCAATTGCTTGCTCGTATGGGATGATCTAATTGTTGAAGTTTCCTCTGTATTATTATAGTGTCTTTAACTTACAATATAAAGCATCTGGAGGCCATGATAAAACCATATTAAACTGAATATACTGTTATCACAATTAAGACTTGTTCTCATTTTAAGAGGCCCTAAAGACAACACTTTAAAAAACACTTTCGGGCCACATCTGCTAATTCACTTCACTGAATGGGTCAATGACACAACACAGACCCCTTTACTGTTGCACAGAAGGCAATACAGATATATGTCAAAGTGCTACTTTTAAACTTCCAGCTATTTTTGTAACCCTTCTACAGATTGTTAATTTCCCTCCGTGTGTTCCTGCTCATAATTTGATTCAGGTCTCAGTATGTGCCTCTATCTACATAACCTGCATTTTAAAAACTCACTTCTTCCACTTCAGGCACATTGGAGAGGGAAGAGACAAAAATGAGAATGAGAAAGAGGAAGGAGTGGGCAAGGGTTTGATTTCTTGTTGATGTAACAGCAGCGGTCAACTTGCCCTGTCATCATTCTCTATTCTCCCCAGAAGGTTATTTTGGTGTTCAAACACAAAAAGACACCAAATGAACAGAAATCAAGAGCAACGGTTGTTTAAAAGCTAGACCTGCAGCCCTTTGCAATGTCCAGTTACAATCAAGCACAAGCTATAATAAAATCCAGCTAGTGTAACTAGAATTTTTAATAGTTCTGTTGTTTTCTGTTTCACAGGTCAAAGCATTTCAAAGCTCAACATCTGATCAAAGAAGACAACAGAATGCAATGTCATTTTCAGTAGACACACAAATGATAGCCAAAGCTTTCAGATACCTTTAGTTGTTATTTTACACATGACAGGATGATGCTGGCACCAGCGTACTTAACCAAATATCCCATTAGGCCCAGTGATGAGCAATATCTGGATCCTGCCAGATTTTGTCTGTCCACTCTAGGTCTGATCAGCTATGAGTTTTTGAGATGGCTGCTCTGCTTACAGTTTCTCCAGACTAGTGGAGCTCTGCAACAAATGGAGATGGTGTTTCTTGACCATTTTATTGGTGAAAGCCTTTTCATTCTGGTTACATCACTTTGTTTGGCCATCTGCCTTGGATCTTTGAGGGATGATTAGAAAAATCCTAACAGAAAGATAGATCTTAATTCAAGGATGGTCCTGCTACGTGCCCACTCTTTGTCTACGTATAGAGAATGGATAAACTCCAACAAAGCACAGGCTACAGAAGTGCACTTATGTGCAGTCCTCCAAAAAAAGGAAAGAAAAAGGAGGGGTTGGGTGATGATGCCATATGTAAATTGGAAAGATAATATTTTTGAATGTGTTATTTTTTTGGGCCTTTCATTTTTATAGACAGTGGAGAGTGGACAGGAAAGTCGTGGAAGATGCACAGCAGAGGGCTTTGGATCGGTCGCTCCATTTCACCTTTGCGCCATGTTCGCCTGCTAATCGTGTGACCTAAGCTAGCATCAATGTAAACCAGACTCACCTCAGTAAAGCTCAGATTAGTGTGCCGTGACAAAGATTGCTCATTAAATAAAATTCACAGTAATTACAAAGAAGTCTTTGCTTTGTAAATGTGATTTATTGTGTGCAGAAAAATAAGCAAGAAGTGCATTTAATTCATAAAACGTGAAGGGCCTGTGAACACTTTCCAAAATAACTCATCCACACACTGATGGCCGACATGCTCCCGTAAAGAAAAATGTCTTCGAATGCGAACCCCATTCACCTTAACTGTTACGCAGCTTTGACTCGAGGGGGCATAACACAACAAGGCTAAGAGACAAATGTGCAAGCAGGTCACTGATGCTACTCAAACTGCTGCTGGATTCAAAACGCCAACTGCTCCGATCTGACTGGGGTCAGAGGTCACTGCTAGGGTGATGCAGAAATCTGGTTTCTGGAGAGAATGTAAGAAACTAAGGAAGAAAGAAGAAAAACGATAGTGTGTGTGTGAGAAAGAGGGGGGTTGCTCCACAGAGACAGATTATCAGGTAAAGCCAGAGGGGTGAGAGGTGAGGATCTGGTGTTTATGCTGGAAACAGGTCAGGGGTGAGCAGCAGGGCAGAGTGGGGACGGGCCAGGCATCCACCTGGAATGGAATGACATGGTATGAACTGCAGACGCTTTACTCACACACACAAAAACGTTAGCTCACGCTCTCACAGCTGAACGTTGGTCACATGAAGATCTGGTCCAGCCAAGACCGACTGGCCGACCAGCCAAAACAACCCACCTATTGTTAGGCAGTAATGCAATTTAGTGAGAGCTGAAAGCGCCACTTTGTTCAGTGTCAAAACATGAAGAGCACCGTGTTTGGGGAGCATCCCCGATGCGTTCTGTGATTCTGCTTTGTCTCGCTTTTAGCCAAACAACTACTGTTTAAACTGCAGAGTGCAGCATTTTTCTTCCTATCTATGAAGGCGGTGGCAAGGACCCAAACATAACAACAACCACATCTCGAAAAAAGAAAAAAAAAACATTAAAAAAAACCCAATTCTCACATGAAAACGAAGCAGACAATAAGAAAGGGAGAAAGGGGAGGTAATTTCTTTTTTTTCCCCTCACAGTGAGTTTTGAAGAAATCAAATCTGAAGTATTTTGGGGAAAGGAGAGCAGAGGAGTGTGAGGTTTGTTATCTCTTCTTGTAGGTGAGAGCAATGCTCATCTGGGACTCACAGATAGAGTCTGGAGATGGAGGGGGTCTGGAATGAGACTGCGCGTGTGTGTGTGTGTGTGTGTGTGTGTGTGTGTGTGTGTGTGTGTGTGTGTGTGTGTGTGAGTGTGTGAGAGAGAGAGAGAGAGAGAGAGAGAGAGAGAGAAGACTTAAAAAACAGCAGAGGCCAAGCTCCCCCAGGTTTTAGCCCAGATGAAAGGCCAGGATCTGGACTAGATAAGAGAGCAGATCATGGGGGGTCGGGGCCAGTCGGCTGTGAGAAGCCATGTCCAGCGGCCATCTCTCAGCAGCCCCCTCTCTCTTGCACGCACACACACACACATTATGTGTGGGATAAGTAAATGTGAGAGAGTTAGTTAAAAAGATAAACCTTTCTTGCCTTTGTTAAGATGCAAAAACATAAAAAAAAAAAAAAAAAAATGCATCCAAGAGGAAATGACATCATTCCCTCCTGTGTAAAGTTATCTGTGCTCCATTGCTTCTGCCTGCATGCATGCTAACTACTCATTTTTGCGCACCAGCTTGTGTGTGTGGGTGAAAGCATGAAAGCAGTCATGGGGTAATGAAGTCAGTGTTCTTGCTTTATCTCAGAGTGCTGCTGAATGAGAGAGCCAAAGAAGAGGCGCACACGCTGCCAACATCCAGCTGCTCCTTTTCACCTCTTCACCGGACAACAAACAGCGAAAGCTGTTGTAAGACAGAACATCAGAACACCATATGGTATTCAGCGCACGCACACACACATATGTCATCCACTGTCACCTGAGCAAATCAATGCAAGAGAGAAATCCATTCCAATTAGGATCCGGCTGCTCTGCCCTGCATGTGGATGTAGATTAATCAATAAAGAAATCCCATCACTGATCTGCCATTCACCGTACAGAACACACTGAACTCAGACTCTGGGTGTTTTGCTTTCATTCACTTGCAAAATAAGGAAGTGTACGCACTCGTCCTTTTTATATGAATCCAAATAATTTTCTATTCAAAAGGATTCCAAAGTGGTCAGTAAAAAAATGGAGGTCCTGCCCTTTAAAAGCAGGATCCTGTAAACCCCCGACAGCCAGCGACCTGTGACCCGATGTCCACAGCGAGGCCATGCGTCATTCCCCGGGAAGCCATAGCGTCCTCAATCATCCGTGCTTGCAGATGACCCAAATGAGCGTACGAGCACACATAAACAGACGCGGCCACGTTGCACGCAGCTGATGTGGCTCCCGGCTCTGAGCTGAGTGACGTCGACACGGATGCGAGGTGACAGCAGTGTGTCAAAGTGCACGTAACTGTGTAGAGCTAGGTGTGTGTGTATTCAAGGTCGGAAGTGTTAACGTGGCCCTCCTCCCCCGCCTCGACGCCCTCGGGCATCCAGCGCTGTGTTAGCCATCCAGACTTTGCTCAGCACTAAAACCTTTACCTGACCTTTCCCTCTGCTGTGACATTTGGGCCCTTCTGAGCAGGTCAAACAGCACTAAACAGTGGTGGAAAAGCAGAGGGGAGCTGGAGGAGAAAAGGAAAGAAGAGAGGGATGAGAGCTGTCAGAGATGACAAGACGTGTTACAGGACAGCCACTTGGGACCATTTTAGTTAAGAAACTGCCATCCAAGACTGTACATCAAATCAAAATCAAATCAAAATTTATTTATATAGCACATATTAAAACAACAGTGTTGACCATAGTGCTTCACAGTGCTGCATAACTACATAACTGCACTATTTGCACTGAAATCCACAAAGAAGAACCGTCATTGACAAGATCTCTTAGCTTTGTTTACCTGGTAGTAGGCACAGGTACAGTAGGTTAAACACATAAAAGTATTGATACTCGTAGATGTACAGCAGCAGAAGCTGCCTTCACCAGTAAGGAAGCAAACCAGGATTTGGCAAGCCCCACTGTGGACACCAATCTCCAACAAGTATACAGGGTGGGCCATTTATATGGATACACCATAATAACATGGGAATGGTTGGTTGGTAAAGTCCTGTTTGTGGCACATTAGTATATGTGAGGGGGCAAACTCCTCAAGATGGGTGGTGACCATGGTGGCCATTTAGAAGTCGGCCATCTTGGATACAACTTTTGTTTTTTCAATAGGAAGAGGGCCATGTGACACATCAAACTTATTGGTAATGTCACAAGAAAAACAATGATGTGCTTGGTTTCAACGTAACTTCATTCTTTCATGAGTTATTTACAAGTTTCTCTGTGTTCACAGCCATTGACATGTCGAAGAGGTTAACACGTGAGGAGCGGATCGAAATTGTGTTGATATCTGGTGAACGCAGTAACCGGGTCATTGCAGCAGATTTCAATGCAAGACACCCTACGAGACCACCCATCTCCCATGCTACAGTTAGCAAACTGCTTGCTAAGTTTCGTGAAACTGGTTCAGTGTTGGATTTGCCAAAATGTGGACGCAAGAAAACTGTCACTAATGAAGAAACATCAGTGGCTGTCCTAGCTTCATTCAGCAAGAGCCCACAGCGCCACTCGCCGCATGTCACTGGAGAGTGGCATTAGTTGAACATCCCTTCGGCAGATATTAGCTACTCACAAATGGCACCCTTACAAACTCCAGCTACTGCAGCATCTCAGCGAGGATGACCCAGATCGGCGCACTGAATTTGCAGAATGGGCAAAACAAAAATTGGAACAGGACCCTCAGTTCACGCAGAAGATTTTGTTCAGTGATGAGGCAAACTTTTATGTGAATGGTGAAACAAACAAAACCACCGCTATTGGTCTGATGCGAACCCACATTGGATGGATCCCTCCAAGACTGTTGGAACAACAAAAGTGAGGGTTTGGTGTGGTATATGGGGTACAACGATAGTGGGTCCATTCATCAATGGAAACCTCAAGGCCACTAGATATCTGAAATTGCTACATGATGATGTGTTTCCCTCTTTATGCACTGAAGCTGGCACGTTCCCTGAGTTTTTCCAGCAAGATGGTGCACCACCACATTATGGGTGCCAGGTCCGAGCATTCCTAGATGAACAGTTTCCTGGAAAGTGGATTGGTCGTCGTGGGCCAGTTGAATGGCCCCCAAGGTCTCCCGATCTGACCCCCTTAGACTTTTATCTTTGGGGTCATCTGAAGGCAATTGTCTATGGTGTGAAGATACAAGATGTGCAAGTAGTCCTGAAACCACGGATACTGGATGTCTGTGCTGGCATTTCTCCTGCGGTGTTGCTATCAGTGTGTGAAGAGTGGGAGAAGAGGGTTTCATTGACAATCCAACACAATGGGCAGCACATTGAACACATTTTATAAGTGGTCAGAAACTTGTAAATAACTCATGAAAGAATAAAGTTATGTTGAAAGCAAGCACATCATTGTTTTTCTTGTGACATTACCAATAAGTTTGATGTGTCACATGGCCCTCTTCCTATTGAAAAAAACAAAAGTTGTATCCAAGATGGCCGACTTCTAAATGGCCACCATGGTCACCACCCATCTTGAGGAGTTTGCCCCCTCACATATACTAATGTGCCACAAACAGGACTTTACCAACCAACCATTCCCATGTTATTATGGTGTATCCATATAAATGGCCCACCCTGTACTAGAAGGTCGCCTAGGTGGCTGCTGTGGCATCAGATCTCTCTTTTGCTTACTCTGAGTCGTCTAGTTTGAAATAGAAATTACATAAACTGTTGTTCTGTGACACCAGAAATTTGACCTGCAACATTCAAGAAAAAAAGATTTGAAAAGTGGTTAAAAAAAACCCTCTATACATTGAATGCATCCTCAGGTAAGTGCACGAAGCTGAACTATTCTCGCAGTCTTTGTACTAAGGAGACGGCTGGTTAAAGACTGTTTAGTGTCCAGTGTAACATTTGTGTTGCCACATGCACCTCTGTTGGGTAAGTCCAATAAAAGTTCAGGGATGTAGCGTGAAAGCGGCTTTAGTCATGCAACAAAGAGCCAGCTGGAACTGGTGCAACTGAGGCCGCAGTGTTTGAAATTTCAAAATCGCTAAGCTGCACAGTCAAGTAGGTTTACAGTGAATCGGGTACAAGCAAAAACAGACGTCCAGCGAAGTGGGTGTCAAATCCTTTAACCTTCACCTGGTGACCTCGCAACACCACAATCATACCCAGTGCCTGGCACACTGCAAAGACTTGTTAAAGCATGAAGGCTTTGAACTTTGAGCTTTCTTTTTTTATCTAATTCTTTTTAAAAGGAAAGACTACCCATCTTGTGAGATTATGTACAATCCAGTCCATTTAAGCAGCAATCTGAGCCCTGACATCTCACAGATATTCACTGGCGGCTGGATAACGGTGCACGACACAGAGCATTAAGGGGTAGGGTAACATGACCAAAGAACAAGACACTGAGCGCAAGATTTGTACAACCGCCTGATTGTCAAACACATAGATGTTCAAACAACAAGGCCTGTCCACTTCTATCTATTCTCTGCTGCTCCTTTGTCCATTGTTTATTAATATGCTCCTCCATCCTTGCTGACAGACTGAGCGATGTTCATTACTCACAAGGAGAAAGCTCAAACACTCCCGCAAATGAAGACTGCACAGAGTTTTTGCTCACGCTGGCCCCGATGAAGAAAAGTGATGCCACTGCAGCCTTGACTGGGGTGCTAAGAAAACACCTGCACTCCCAGACCCACCTTAATGATCACTCGACGCAATGGGAGAACTTTAATGGGGCCCTGGAAGGGAGGAAGGAAGGAAGCTGCCAGCTTGCTAATTTTAGGCACTCTGCATCTCAGATGAAACACTGGAAATGGCAGAGAGGAGGCGTGGAGAGGCGGGAAAGATTTCTGTCTCTCACTTTTGACTTTCTGCATCACGTCTCTCTAACCATCATTACACCATGCATCCGGTATGAGAGAGTCTCAGAGCTCTTTGATTCTCTGAATCATTTCTCCCTCTCTTCCTGTTTCCTAGCCCTCTCTTTCCCTCCCTCACTTCCCAGCTTTCTCTGCCTCATCCTTCCTTTTTCCAACTCTCCCTTTCATTCGCACCTCCCTCCCCTTCTGCCAGTACCTGAGTAAATAAACAGTGTTGTGTGGGATGCTAATTAGAGCAGGTTCAGGGACGCGAAGAGCCCAGAGATGGATAAACAGCAAGGTGGGGAGAAGAAGAGATGAGATGGAGGGGGTGGAGGTGGAGGTAACCCACCCCAAGGGCAACACAACACACGAACACGTCAGATTAGCGGTGAAGGACAGACAAGAATGGTTTTGGCTTTCAACCTAACTGAAGCACTGAAGCAAAGGGAGCGTAGCAAAGCAGAGGACTTTAAGGGGCTTGCAGGGGAGTAAAGGGCGCTGCCAGAGAAGGGTTCACATACTGGAGCTTTGGCCATGTTGAGAGGAAGAAAAAATGTTGTGTGAACCTTCTTAATGACGCCTGCTCCTAGAGACCCAGTGTGAGATCAAAAGAAATGCAGATGAATCCAACAGTTAAAACAAAAACAGGTCAATGTGAGGCAGCTTTTCCATATTTAACGTTGAATGGTCTTTCTGGTGGGGGGAGGGGGGGTAAGCTGCAGGATGTGTAGGTAAGAAGGTAATGTTACAAAGGAGAGGTAAATGCAAACAAGTACACTCACACAAGTGATGAATGTACCTCATTCATCACTTAAAACATTGCATCCCAACCTTTGGGATTCAACAAACACGTCACATGGGCTCAGGAACGCTGTTACTAACAACAACTGTGACTTTCAAATGTGCTCATTATAAACTGGATCCAGCCTACTGTCCGCTTTCCATTTACAGTTACAAATTAGGAATAAATAAAGAAACTGTCTTTTAGTTACTGCTACATATAACAAGTAATCTTTGTCTGTAGGGACCATTTGCGGCACACCTTTGCATCATTTGCAGCCAGAAGTTGTAACAATTCATCCATTCATCTTGTTAGCCAGGTCCACTATTTGATGCTTAGCTGGCAAATGTAACCATTTATACTTTTAGCTAGCCAAACACACTTTATGCTAATAATTCCAGTTTATCCTCTTTGTTTGGCTGATAATTCATTTTTTTTATCCACATTAAAGCTAACAAATTGACCTGCATCCTTTAAAATTTAAACTTCTATTATATTATTTTACGTACAGTAACTACTAGCATATAACAGAAACCAAATGGAACCATTTATAAAAAGGACCTGATCTTAAATAAATCTCTAAGTGACCTTTAAAACACAGTATGTGCATTGCTGACTTGTGACTATTGTTTTGTATGAAACCGTCTAATCCAAGGTGAGACAGATCAATGGGTGAATCTGAGTTCTGGTCAGTAGCTTTACTCCCACTCAAAGTTCCTTCTTACAGAAAGGTTCATGATTTTGCTAACAGCAATTGTGACGGAGGTGCCCAAGATTTGATGTCCAACAGACTGAGAAGCCAAAGCAGCCTTTGCAGTCCATTTCTACACAGGCAGGGGGAAAAAACTGAGGTAACTTTACTCTATAGGAAGTTTGATGTCGGAATTCTAATCAGCCTAATGCTTGTTATGTTGGCACATAACTGCATACAGCAACCCACACAGTCATTTTTCAGATTGCTCCGCTGCATGTGATAATTGTTTGTGTGCTATCAGAGCTTGTGCCAGACACTGGGCTTTGTGTTTGCTGTGGGTGCTTTTGTTATGAAATGACAGCGTGTTTGCTTAATCAATCACAATCATCGGCAGCAGCACCCTCCCCTGCAAGAACATTACGGATCATGTTCTGTGGAGACACTATTCCAGAATTTCTGATAGCATGGAATAAAAAAACTGGGATATAAAAATGTTTTTGTACTTTCTTATGGACATTTCATGAACTTGTCAAGGTTTCGCATTTTTTTAAAGCCTCTGAGATAAACCATTTCCTCCTCTGTACTCAGGCTGTGTGGATAATGTGTGTGTGCGTGTAGAAAGCGTGAATGTATGGGCGTACAGTTAATGTAAAATTGAAACCTGAAATGATTTCAAAATACTCAGAATGAGGCGTTTTTAAAAATTCAAAAGGAAAATCATTATTTTATCAACACTACTCGAAACTCAAAGCAGGCAGAGATCCACGAGGAGAAAAGAAGATCTTTCTGTCTGCAAAAAGCTACTGCGCTCGAACATCAGCTCAGATTTCATTCTGCGGCCTATGATTGTGTGTTTTAAAGCTTAGCATTCAGATTCAAAGTGACAGACTTTGTGACAAAAGACTTACTAGATAAGGTTCATATTTCCTAAGTTTGTTAAAGTGTTTGATTTCTTTATTACACACACTCTTTAAGTGTTAAATGCACCAGAAATTAGTTTCCTGAGAAACAGTAATTTTGCAATGTTTAAGTACACTATAACTCTGTTTCTAAAAAAAAAAATAACAAACTGTAGAACAAAGTGATTTGTAATCATTTGCACTCTAATTATTATTCCTGCAGTAGCCTAAGCTGCTCCAGCAGAGTGGCTCAGTGGCTGACAGTGCTGTGCTCGAACAAACATCTCCCACTGGTGACTGTGTTTAACTGTGAGCTTTACTAAACCTCAGCAGGAATGGTCAAATCGCCTTTATCTCCATGTATGATGTCTTCAGAAATTGTCTGTCTATCTCAGTCTTTGTTCACAGTCCATAAATCGAGCATCTGCTAAGGAGTCTCTGTTGGATTATAAAACCCAACTAAGACAAATGCTGTCTGGCAGGATCAAAGGCGAACTCGGACTGTAATAATCACTGATGCTGCTGTTAAATTAACCAGACGCTGCTCACTCCAGTGGGAGGGATTCCTCTCTTCTGGCAGGCGGTGGACCAGGTAAAAGAAAAGACAGGAAGTCTGTGGAAAAACGTCGAAACAGCTTGGAATCTCTACCCTACCAAGAAGCAGCGTTAACTGATTATGTAATACGCAATCTTTAATGTTGCTCTGAGATGTTGCATGATTAAAAGACATCCCCAGATTAGGGACACATCACTAATGACAGGGGAAGGAAACCTTGGCGTTACACGGACTTGCATAAGCTTTTAATCTCACGTTAAGTCCACCTCAAACACTGATGAAGAGATGAGAAAGAGGAAGGTAGGGAGGACTGCCACGTATCTAAGAGGCCGAGGAAGAGAGGGGAAATGTGGGATATGTGATGGCTGGATGGACGAGCTATTTTTATAATGAGGTCAGTGTGAGCTGGGGGATTTCATTCCCCTGGGATGGACACACACACACACACACACACACACACACACACACACACACACACACACACACACACACAAGAACTGTGGTGCTGTGATGCTTCTGCTGAGTGAGACCGTCTCTGTCCACAGGAAGATGAGGAGGAGGAAACCCAGAGCTACCCAGGTCTTTCAGGGATTTTTGCCATACCCTGATTAATCCATCTCTGCTACTAGAATGAGAGCCGATCTTTAATTATGGAACACGACTGACATTTTCTGATATCTCTAAAATGTTTTAAAATCCTAACATAATGACAGTAAACCCTGCTCTCTACAGCCATCACATAATTTCATTCTCTAGTCCAATTTTTAATTCAAACTTTCCTTAACTTCTTAGTGTTTTTAAGTCATCGGCTGAAAGCAGCAGGTACAATGTTTTGCTGTGTGCTGGTGTAGCACTTCAATGTCTCTGCATGGGGTCAATAAAGTTTATCTTAAAACAACTGACGTAGACCTGAGGTGTTTACCGATTGGATGATCTTTCCTTCCTTTTCAGCTGCTCACTTTCTGGTTGATGCCCAGGTTGTGGTCCCCTCCCCCCCAGTCTCCGCACTCCTCCTGTGAAGACACATCAACCCTTTCACTCATTTTTTTCCCAAATAGACAAAGTCAAAGCAATCACAAAATTTTGGTAAATGCTGACACAGATGTGGTGGATTATGGAGTCCCAAAGGGATCAAAATTATAATGTGGGATAAAAAAAATAAATAAAAAAAATAACAGGAAATAAAGAATAAAGTTTAAAGAATTATTTAAAAAAATAAAATAAAATGAGAAAAATAAGCCAATCAACAATTAATAATAATAATTACCCCACCTAATAACACAGTAGTTCAGAATATGCTAACTGTGAAGCTAACTAGCAAGGTCAAAACTGTATTATTACTCTGCATCAAAAATAAAGAACCCATCTTAGCAGACAGCTAATTCAGTTTTGCTGTAGTACCAGTATGTGAGGAGCAAAAAGCTGACTTTTTTTGTTATAGTAGCCAAATTTAACTAGCTAGCTAGTTAGCTAGAGAGACTCAATAGCCTCAATAACTCTAAATATGCTATCTAACTGGCAAGCTAACTAGCAGGGTTGAAAGTGTCTTAGCTTTAAAATATTTTAATTAGCATTAAAACAAACACAACAATCACCCTTCTTGTTTCTAATCTGTGATTATGGTGTAAAAAATAAAGTTATTATATCTAGACAATAAAAATAATTAGTGAGAATACCTTGAATAAAATTAATCTATAAATTGCAATTATTTTAATTACTTTAACTTATTTTAACTACTAAAAAAAAATACATGAAATATTTAAAATCCCATTGAATTTAATTTAATGTTGAAAAAGCATAAATGTATTCCATTAATTATCTGGAGAAATATTGTGGTAGCTGATCAGAAATTTAAAGAGCAAACTGGTGTGATAACAGACTGTACAGGAGTGACAAGGTTTACACCCTAGCATGGCTCTGCATGGCCTGTTTCAGAAGTTTGCGCGCACACACACTATATCAACAAATTCTCTCTTGCAACCCCTCGCTCGCTCTAAACGCCTGTCGCTTTGACCCTCCATTAAGCTGAGCGAGTGCTCGTTTAGCCAACAGTGTCTCAGCAGTTGGGGACGCAGGCTGCCCACTCAGTCAGATCCAGCCGTATTAAATAAATAAGGAGCGCTCTTCTGTGTAAATTATTCATTTAACACGCCTTATCCTCCTCCAACAACCTTGTTAGAGCAACTCAGGAGTCGGAGGGGGGGGAATGGGGCAGGGGTGGGGCAAAAGGAGGAGGAGGGGAGCAGACACCGCGGCTCATGTGCGACTCAGCAGAACCTGTGGTGCATCTCTAAGCTCTCTGGGCGTTCAGTTGTAGGGGGGCTAATTCGCTCTGACACCTCCTTTGTTTCAGGCGGAAAAGTGCTGCATACACACAGCTCCGTGTTCGCTCGCACTCTCTACACACTGACATGCACAAACTTGGAGAGAAAGAGCACAAGAATGGAATTTTTAGTGCATATTCATATAATAATCATTCTAGTTGTCTGGATAAATTATTGAGAAATAGGAGGCCGGGACACGCGATGCTGGAACGTGAGGGCTGCATTTGTTTTCTTGCTGCCTCAACTCGAATCAGACAACACAGCGAGTCATCCGCTCTAAACAAGCTGATTCTAATGAGCCGGGATGCTAACCTTGAGGACAAATACGCGACAGTACAGAACACCTCATATCTCAAGAGTGCACTCACGGCACGTCTGAGAAAACGTTTATGCAAGCTGGAGTAAAGCACACAATAAGCATCTTTAGCATTTTCTTCATATATATTTTAGAATATAAATATCACACTGACCCTTTATTTTCAACTCAAAGTCAGCTGCACTCAAAGAACAGTTAATTCCTTCTGATTAGGTGGTCTAAAAGCTTAAGTAATAAGCTTCAAAGCAGAGTGTAATTCTTTCCAGGTATGGGGGAATTAAAAGTAAAGTCTTTCATACTTTAAGTCTGAGTTTTAACGCCATTTAAGTCTAACCTCACACCATGTGTCACAGTTTGTAGAAAAGAAAGTCTGAATTTAAAGGAGACGGGGTTTTTTATTAGCACACATTACACTAGACTGGTGAGGTCTGACCGTCAGTCTGCAGCTGAATCAGGATCAGCCCGGCGCAGACCGACACACTCACTCTCTCTCTCTCTCTCTCTGACTCCAGCGTTCAGGCCCAGAGCGGGAGGTTGTTATGTCAGCTCTGACAGTGCTCATTACCAGCCTCTACGCTCTGGATTGGAGTTAACAGGCTTTGGCGCAGGCGTAGGCCAGTTAGACCCGACTGGTACAATGGAATCAGTGTGTGTATGTGTGTGTGCCTGTGCCGAGAGTTAATCACAAAACATTCTTTCATTTCTAAATCGCACCTCGGGGCCATTGTACATTACAGAGGCACCGATATGCTATGTGCAATGACATCTACTGCTTATTTCCATTCTCACTTGAGAAAAGTGCTCCATACGAGGGCTGGCCGCTCAGCTTCCGCATGCCAAAAAGCTTCTGTTGAAGTGTTGGTGCACTGCTGTGCATCATTTCTGATTTATCGTGGAGAAGTTCTCACTCGAGTGTTTGGATGACTGAATGAAAACGAGATGCTTTTGCTCTCTTATCAGGGAGACAAGAAGTTAAACAAAGTTGTTTTGAAATCTAAATAGTCTGTGGAGGAGTATTAGGACCACGTTCAGCAGACGACAACTGTAATCTTCACATTTCGACTAATCTTGAAATTAAGATAAAATGAAGCTGCAGTTTAAAAATAATCTTGTCACAACAAGTCACAGATTACTCATTTACACTCTGCCCGACTCTGCTTGGATCACCTGGGTGTTGGTCATGATGGACCTACTACACAACCCTCACAGCGTGGTTCCTCCCATCTCTTCTTTACCTTTCTTGTCTGATATAAATGCCAATACCGATGTATCAGAAAACAGGCCGACAAAATCATGCAATAAACTCTTTGTCTGTCCGTGTATACAGCCTACTGTGGTGACTGTTGTTCAGCAGGTGGGTAGGTTAGTGGGTCGGTCTCTTGCTCGTTCCAGTCCACATGCTTTAGTAGAGCCACTTCAGCAGCGACTGATCTCTGATGGGGGTCACCGCCCCTCAAGGAGTAGCATCGGGAATTGAAGCGTGGATTTCTTGCTCATTAGACAAATGTATAAACCACTACACTATGAAGGTTCTTAGTCTATACAGTCAATCAACCAATCAACCACTTACAAATAGATCTGATCTGAACTTTGGGTATAAACCACACCTGTCCACAGAAAAAAATTCTTCCATTCCAGCCACCATGGGCAAGACCAAAGAGCTGACAAAGGACATGACAGGACTGTAGACCTGCACGAGGCCGGACAGAGGTACGAGCCATCGACATGAACCTTGGTGAGAAGGTGAAAAATTTTGCCAACTTTTTGATAAATAGAAGAAATTTCAATGTCAAACTCTGTGTTGTGTTGAAGTTCTAGTTCAAATATGCAATAAGTCTGAACAACTTTTCCTTGAAATAAAAATGCAGAAGCTTCTTACTGTGAAATCAACCGCTGTCACCCACGAAACAATATGTTAAGGAGTGGTTTGCTCTACGTGATCAAAGTCTTTTGGAACTTACAAATTTTCTTGCACGCTTAAATTTGCAGGTTGCAGAAGGGGGGGATTATCCAACCAGTTCTATACATGCCACCAACGTGCGCCACCTAGAGGAAAGAAAAGCAGCACAAGTCAAGATTTAAACATTTCTCATTTATGTCCACAGACATTACAGCTTAGAAGCTTAATACGTAAAAGCAAAGAGATTTACATGATAGTTGTTTTGGTGTTAGCAGTTATCTGTTGCTGTCATATGGATCATTACACCGGCTCTGGTCTATCCTGCTGCTTTCAGGTGTCTCTGCAGGTCTTGCCCTCCTTCTCTGCCCGTCCCCTCGCAGCCCCGTAACCAGCAAGAGGTGATTACACTTGATTAAGGCCTTCTACTTCAAACAGACCTGATGTTTATACAGCCCCTGATATGGCGGATAGGATAAAGAGCAGGTTGAGTTCTGTGTTTGTGTCGGTGTGCATGTGTATTTGTGTTTGCCTAGATGGGAGGATGAACACCATTACACCTAGGCTTTGTGTACATACGATTGTAATGACAGCCTGTATAAAACATGCGGTGTTGTGTTGTTTATCATTAGGGGTGACTGTAGTTCATCGATGCAGTGTTTCTTCCAAGCCTAATTTTAAAAAGTTGTGGAAAACCTACTACCTTAACTTTGATTTAAAAGTCCAATTTTTAGACACGAGTGTGCCCCAACTCAACTACACCTAAATGCACCTACCTATGAGGCGGTGCCTCCTTATATGAGCTCTGCTGTATGTCTAAACCTGGCCCGTCATATTACTTTCCATATTTTTCTAATCTCTAGGCAGAAAGAGGAGGACAAAAGTGTGAGGTGTCCCGCAGCTGCAGCACTGCAGCCTGAATTAGCCCCGACCACATGAAAAGCTTTCGTCTCTATTCCAGGCCAGGGCGGGAAAATTACAGCCCTACTCGCTTTACTCTAGCATTAAACCTCAATTAGTGCACAAGTACGCCGATGATGTCATCACCCAGGGACCCAAGAGCCCTGGAAAGAAGGGGCGCTGAACAGTGAGATACGCTCACAAACCACGTTGCTTCAAACTTTCGGGTCCTTCTTCTCAGCCGCTGAGAAACTCAGTTTGGCGAGGAATAAGGTGACGCTCGTGCGATACGGCCTGGAAAAACAAACGTGCAAAAGAGGCTTGTGGCCTGGTTTGGCTAAATTTACCAGGAATTTTAATTCTGAGATGTAACTGGAGGTTTCCCAAGAGGAGAGAGAGGTCAGCGAGGTAGGACAAGAAAAACTCTGGTTTGACCCTCGGTGACCTGGCAGGAGACAGAGGAGGAGGTGGATGAGGAGGAGGGTGACGAGGCCTGGCTTCTATCCAAAAAACACACTGAGAGTTCACGCTGCCCTTCTCTCAGCAAACCACTTACATTACACAACAAACTTACATAATCATATGGAGGACTACAAAAAGCCAGCTGTAACAGCACCATATCACAATGATGCTACATTTCATTATTGCTGTCACATATCTGAGCATTATTTCTGTTAATATAACTGACACTGGCCTTCATTACAGGTTTTGGAATGAGCTTTTTGGATACAGTTTTTTACTTTTAACTGGGAATCAGAGAACGTTTCCTTAAAGGACTGAAAAAGCCGTATCTGGAATTGATCAAATCGAAATCTTAATCAGAACCTATCCTGTCATAAGTGGTATAGTAACCTAACCTGACGTTTCTGCTTCTTGCTCCACCACCATTAACTGAATCGAATAAAATTTGAGAAAAACAATAAGAAATTCTAAAAGTAAGACCCAAGCTCAAACAAAGTAATTCCCTTTTATCATAAACCCCAGACACAGCGCTCCCTGGATGTTTATTGTAATCAAAGGTAGTCCCCATGCTGTGGGGTCAATGTTCCTTCATGTCCTACAAAGAGGGGAGCGACTTCAGTGCAGCTCAGCATGGGATCACTCGCGGGCATCGCCTTGTACCCTTCTCTTTATAACACCCTGTGAATAATGCATCGCGGCTCCCAGCAACTTCTCACAGGTTGTTTGAGCGAGCTGCTCGAGGACTACGGGTCCTCTTAGGTGTACCTCCACCTGAAGAGATGGATCACTCTCACATCTTCAAAGAGAAGTCAGTCAAACCATAGATTGTTAGTACCACCCCGTGGGTTTACAAAATGTTACTCGGTCTCTCACAGGTGCAGAGAAAGAGGATGGGGCCAGCATTTCTCAGAAAGTAGAACAAAAATTTTTTTCCCCCTCTCCCATAGAGCCAAGCTCTGACAAAAACTTTGAGCAGCGGTGGGGGTGATGACGGGGGTGGTTGAGATCAAAAGCCTGCAAGTTCCTGGCGAGCGGACCCAATCAGCCGAGAGGGCCAAGGAGAGGAGGAGAGACAAGTGCTTCCCTTTTAAATTGATCCCACTGAGACCCTCAAGGTTCCCCTCGCAGGACTCGCAGAAAAGCGATAAAAATCTGGCCCTGTGGATCTGATGAGAGACTGGGAGGGGAGAAGGCTGAGAAGAAAGACTGTTTCGGGGGGGAAAGAGCGGCACAGAAAGAACAGAGAGGCACAGCGAGAGGAGATCAAGGAGAGACGAGAAGGGTGGGCTCATCCTCTGAAGGTGCATCCAGGCGGCGCCGTCGTGTGCCAGCGAAGAACCAGAGCAGTGAGGACCGGCACTATCAGCTATCTAAACCCATGTTACACGTCTGATCATGTGCTCAACCAATCAACCGTGGGTGTATCTTTATTATGCTCGGGTCCTGGCAGCCTGAAATATTGGCTCCTTCCGAGCTGGCCTGAGATCAGACTCTGGATGAGGCCGGTGTCGTTATCCGCAGCATGCTGGGGCCTCAAAGGAACACGCGCTATCAGAGCAACCCAGAGACCCCACAGCATGCCAGACTCACCACAGACCTGCCCAAGTCGCCAACACAAACACCCAAATGTGCTCAATAAGGTGCTGTGAATTTGCATTTCCTTTCCAGGTCCACTGGATGTAGTTCATAGTAGAATAGAAAAGTTATTATCAGCAGGGGGGTCCCAGTTATCAAAAGCGGCAAATGCGTGCGTCTTGTCAAATGTGACAGAAAAAATAAAGAAAATAATCATCTGCAAATCTCATTTATTACAAATTAGACTATGTAGATTCTGAAACGTCCACAGGAAGCTCTTGGTCTTCATTAGATGATGAAATAAAGCATACCTGGTTACAACTGAAATACATAGTTAGGTTTATAGTTTAAATTCAGATCCTAGACTGTGCTCACAGGTTTTTCCCCTGCTTGTGCCTTAAAACAAACACAAAATGAGAATAAATAACAGAAACAGTCACCCAAAGAGCCAGTTTATAGCGCCAACATGTTATGGAAGTCCTGTGACGGGTATGTTTCCTGCAGGGTCATCCTGGTAAAAACTGGGGATGTCTGAAAAAGATTTAAATTGCAGTGACAGAGCCATGAGTTTAAAGGCTGTAAACTTCTATCCAATAATATACGAGAAGAATTTACTCTATCATAATTAGCTTCTTTTTTTGTGGGCAGTTAATGCTATATGTAGACTCACTGCATACCAAGTATTTCATTTCATAAACCTTTTCAATTAAATATAAACTTTATGTATTTGATTGGCAGGCACAGTAGGATCTGGATGGCACTGTGTGCACTATACTGCTCTTTGCTACTCCACCAACAGCTGCATACGAGTGTGAACCCTCGGGCTCAAAGTGTGCTTGAAAACAACTAGTTTATATGACGTGCCTCTGACCGTCAGACAGAAACATTTTGCACCTTTTTTTCTCAAATGGTGGCACTCGAAGGCGGGGTGGCATTGCGGCTGTCGTGGAGAGGCGATAAGGGATAATTGTGTAACTGTGGGGATAATGACACACGTTTTCACACGGCTTCGCACGGAAGCCACTTGTGGTGATGCCCGTGGTTGTAAACATGAAAACTGAAAGCCACGTGCAGTGCTGCGAGCTGAGAGTGCTGCAGAAAGCTGCAGAAATGTTCGGACACCACGTAGCAAGAGGTGTGGAGGAAGGAAGGTTCAGATGCCGTCCGACCTGCCGACAGCCTTCTGTTTTTTGAAGAGCACACCGGCTCCTTTATTTCCATCTCTGTGACTCACTGCATCAAGCACACAAAAAGACAGGAGCTCTTGGAAAGAGACTTAGGAGGCAGTGGGATGCTGCCTGGAGGATGATGGCATGCTCTCTGCACCACTTTCAACTTTGGACATTTAGAACAGCTATAAACACTTTTGCTTTTAGACACGGTCAGACACACTGTATGAAGCGTGACGTATTTAATTTTAGGCATTCTGAGCCTGTTAGCGGGAGCAGGAGGCGGCAGGTGAGAGGTGAAGTCAGAAGGAAGCAGGCGGAGGAAACGTGAGCAGAGAAAAAGAAACATTCCTTGCTTCGGCCAGAAAGAGGCCTGGTGGGCTAACTCTGAGCAGTTTACCCCAGCGTCATGATGTGAGTGACTAGATAACAGAGCTCCATCTGATAATCACATACTCTGCTATTACACTTCTTAGCTGTGTGACTGTAGCAGGCCAGAATAAGACAACCAAACTGTGATGGATAGCCCACGCTGAGCAAGAATAACTTACAGCCTCATAAATAAGCAGATCTCTACTAATATGATTACAGTAGCCCTGAGGCTGACACCCCCCCTCTACCAGCCACGCTCCTCCTCTCCTTATGACAAGCACCCTGAAATCAAGTCAGCGTTCGACATCAATATTTTGACATTTCATTCAGCTGACTCTCCAGACGGAGCCATTTATTTAATTAGCTGAATCAAAATTGGCAGGAGCGGCAAATTCAAAGTTAACGTGACTGGGGCTCAGTTGCCACAGGTAACCTTTTTGGAAGGACTTACTGTGGCAAATTGATTGCTGAGAGCGCAGACTCATCATGAGTGCTAATTTTCAGAAGCGGCGCACGGCGGAGCAGGGAAATAAGAGGCTCTATTTATAACAGAAGGAAACAGCAGAGGGGGATTAGCCTGTCATTAGAATAAAAGAACCCAGAAGAAGAATCAATTTCAAGGTTTAAAAAGCTGACAAACTCAGTTCACTCGCTCGCTCGCTCGCTCGCTCTCCATCCTTCGCCGCTTCTGTCTCTGAGCTCACTTCGGACAGACCAGCCTACAGTCGGCCACATATGAGCTTTCATTGAGGCGCCAAGCTCGGATTTCTCCCTCTTCTGCCCAAATGGAAAACTAAAACAGTTGTGTTGTTTTATTCTAACAACGCCGTTGCTCCAGTCACCTGAAAAGTATCACACTGCTGCTTTTTGATTTAAGGAAATATTCCATCATTTTACTTTCTGTGGGTTTGACTTTGTGGGGAACAAATAGCATTGAAAGCTTGGTTAATCCATACTCAGTATTTTGTTTTTCAAAAATATCATCCAGCCAGATAATCCTAGCAGAGCTGTCACTATCACTACATTAAATCTCTTTGGCATGAGCCGCTTTGTTTACAGATTTCACGCTGCTCATTTCAGTGTTCGCCTCCTACAGAGGGAAGTGAGTGCGTTTGATTTAGAGGCAGATGAAATACTAAAGATGGCGTAACCGAACGTGTGCGGTTCACCTCTTATTGCAGATGAAAATAAGGAGGAGGACAATGACGACTCCCGTGCCAAAATCTTTCATCGAAGGTGATGATAGTCCTGCGCTGCCAGGAAGCTGTGACAGCATCCAGGAAACAACATAATAAAACTAAACTGCACGGCAACAACAAACAAAGTCTCACTTTTAGCAAGTCATGCTCACTAATTTTACTCTTGGTCTTTAAAAGAGCAGCTTTGCACGACAGTTCAAACTAATTAATATTTATCTCATGCTGGGCCTTAGTTCATCCACTGTATGAAACCAGCTGTTTTAGGTCTTGTCCCTGTGTGTCCAGGACACAATTTTAGGTTTAGCATTCTTATACAGGGCTTTCTATATGTGAGGGCACATGTAAGAATCACGTTTCTAGGCTTTTAGTCCATTTTTAACCAACAAATCATTGAGTTGACCTTCAAGGCCTTGGTGGATTGTAAGCCTGACTTTACCGGATTGTTAACATGACCCCACTCTACACCCCTACAAAATTTGATCACAGTATATCTGAAACTTTTCCAGCTACTTGTTTGCGAATAGAATGTCAGCAAAAACTACCAAAAAAACCTCCTTGGCAGAGATAAGAATAGAGAAGCTGTCTGAAACTCTGAATTCACCACTGTAACAGTGTATTTCAGAAAATAAATAAGGCCACCTTAGATAAGACACTGAGGCACTATAAGCGTCATATGATTTGCATCGTTGTAGCTGTAAAACTGTGAGGATGACCACCATCACTGTGAAATACACTCTAAAATCCCAGAGCTGCTCAGCGAGGTCACAGCATCCAACTCCTGTGCTGCCAGTGACTTTGTCACCTCTCCTTTCCATCAACAGCTCACTGAATTATGTGACATTTTCATTACTGGCACGCTACCTGGTCTACCTCCAGGTGTGCATAATGGAGACAGCCTTGGAAAACCACCATCTCCCAGCATGCCGTTGGGAATTGGACCAGGAAGGAAGCTTAGAGCCGATTACCAGGCCGAGAGGCAACCCAAACTGTGTCATCTTCCCACTCCCTCAGCACAGAGCCCTCACCCCCCTGACCCAGGCCATCATGTGCCCGGGTGAAACACGGGGCACGTCTCTGGGACAGGAACCGCACAGGAAGCAGCGCAACTCGACAAGGACGGAAACTCGCGAATCGGGGGAGAGGGCTGGTGGTGAGAACAAATCGCAGAAAAGTAAACTTTTCCACCAACGCCACATCGCAGCAGAGGAGAGGCAAGCGGGGCGGGGGCACCGGCGCATTCCTCATTTGGGGAAGCAGCTAAGCTGGCTGTAGGAGGCGGCAGCAGAGGGATTTAGCGGGCCTCAATAGCGAGGATGAAATGAAGACGGGCTCGCAGTGTCGCTTTCAGAGGATGCTGCCAAGAGTCGTCACATTACTGATACAGAGGCAGGAAAACAGATTCAATTAATACACTGCAGCAGACAGTAATGCTGGACTCTTCAATCCAATCCGCTTAGAGAACATCTTAATAGCGCATGAGAAGGAAGAATATTGTGCTAATCTGTCTTGTCTGCGGAGCGCTCCGACATCCCCCATTGATGTTGACATCCCTTTAACATGAGGTTAGTGGGTGTTTGGCCTCCCCTCCAGTCATTTGTGAGCTGCAGAGCCTGGAAATGATTAGGCCTGGGAGGGCAATTAGCCGGAGCATCGCCGAGCTAAATATAGTCCAGCTTGGACTGTTGCTCCTGGGTCACATCTACACTGCAGCCTCTACGCAGGCATGTTAGCACAATCTGGATCCCGTTTTGTTTTATGACTGATGCGAAGGCCGCGCTGACTCAGGCCAGATAACATAACTCAGCCGTCGATCAGGTGTCTCCAGGGGAAAGGGAGTGGGAAGGAATCGCGTAAGGAAGAATAAAGAGATGAAGTTTAAAAGAGAAGCACATGTTAACCGTGATGTTCAGAAAATACCAGTCGACTCTATGAGCTGTACAATCGAAACCTTTTGGACTTATTTCGTAACAAGCTGCCTCAAATGAAGCATGGTTGGGAAAACATGCTTTCCCACAGCCTTACAGCAGCTAAATGGTATGCAGGGAAAGAATTCTTTCCCATCGCACAGCTCCCTGCCCCACCAGTCCCCTCTAGTATCTCCAACCCCGAGTGAAGAAAAAAAAGAAAAGAAAAAAAGGGGGAGATTTTATCCTTAAAAACAGGAGGTTCGCCCACTCGTTCACCTGGGACGGCTCTTGGATGGAGGAGGCAAGCTAGAGGGTTATAAGAGCCTGGGAATGTTTAACATCAAGAAAGCAATCAGAACGTAGCCGGAGCTCTGGGAATTAAGACAGGAAACATGGAGAGTAACCCCTTCCAGACCGAGAGGAAGGAGAAGAGGAAGTGATTTAGGTTTGGTGGCAAATTCATACTGTTACCTGAAAGTGTAAACTTCATTTCCACCGATCTAAATGAAGCCATTTCACAGAAGGACTTTTTAAGGACCTGAAAAGTTTCACTTGTGCCTTCTTAGCCAGATCTCTGCTGCCTACATCAGTGATCACAAGGCTGATGAGGGGCTCAAACATAATACAAGAAAAGCACTGGAAAATTTTAAAAAAAGCTCAACATAGGCTCTGCTTCAACTTCCCCATCACTGGTTTGACCTGGTGTATCTTTCAGCACAATATACTTGTGTAGACCGAGGTGAAACATAAGTGGAAATGTTCTGGCACTACACTGAGCTCAGCACAAATTGTACAAGACAGCTCAGGAAACAGAGGTTTGCTTTGTGCCCTGAGCAGAGAGCATTTATCATCCAATAAAACCTGCAGTAAGAGACCTATTCCTGCACTGTCCTCTGACCCACAAGTGGCATCAAACAAGACCGAGTGCCCATAGGAACTCAGGAAATACATGATAGAGAGAATTCTTTGGTTAAATTTAACTTATAATTGGGAAAATAAGTTGAAAATCAACACGTAAATTTTTTTTAAACTTGGTCAAAATCCTCCCAGCTGTATTTTCTTGAGTATTTTCTTGGGTCTCCGTATCAACTTTGAAATTCTAGTATCGTGACAACCCTATAAACTATATCAGTGGCCTCACCCCCAGACTCTGTTTTCATTATGGAAAGCATGACAGTGGGATTGAGGAGATCCTTAAAAGTGTTTCTTCCATCACTTGACCGTAGCATCAGTTGAGGTCAACAGCATTCCCACTGTATCGTGTATAAGTAGAGCACTGCTTCCCCCTCTGACAATTTGCAAGAATCATTTTGAGGCTGACAAAAGTGTTGATCCGTGGTCTTAAACTAATCCCAGGGGAGTGGGCCTTCCGGTATCTGACCTGGTACCTCTCCCAGCATCTGTCAGCTACCTCTAGGGTCCCACAGGCTAACCAAGTCCAATAAGACCCCTCCGTCAGCCTGACAGATCCTTTCTGGTGTTCATCACCTGGATCTGGGTTTACAGGCACTAACGATTTTGGACTCCCTCAGATTGCAATCGAAGCTCTACTGGGAATTAAAGATCTCATGGACGGGCACCTCAAGCAGACATACCCATGCTATAGCTCCACCCACTTGTTCTTTTAAACCTTTTGTAAGCTGCAAACAATCACTAGAAATCTAGCTGCTAGTGGCTGGTAGCAATAGGTCTCTAACTTTTTCTGACATGCCCCAATTTCCAATTTTTATGAATTATTAATACTAAAAAACCATCCAATCTGAATTTTTGTTGACCCACAGTTTGAGACTTACGGGCTTAAAGTGAGGATGAGGAGAGCTAAATGCCTTTATGAGCAGAAATGTGTTTTTCAAGCAATCACTGTCTTGTTTGATTTTCACAGTTAACAAGCTGCGATTTCAATTAATGGTCAGACTAGAAATCTGCCCCAAGCAGCAACATTATTGATTACTTTTAAAGATGAATCAGTCATTTGTTGTGTCCATAAAATGTCAGAACATAGTGAAAAATGGCTGTACTCTCATTAAAGCCTCTCATTAATAATGCCATCACCAGTAATTATTGGGTATTATTATTAAATTAGCCATTTTTTTCAGTTGCTTGCCCAATTATTCTACATCCAACTGCTTATACACCTACAGTACATTCACAGTATTCAGTAGATCTCAAGATATTTTTCTTGGAATCACAGACTTGCTGATGGTGCAAGAAAAAAGTAAAGACATTCACAAAGTAATAAAGATTTAACATTTTGAAACATAACACATATATGCAATTCTGTCCCAGTTCAAGTAGGAAAACCTCAGGACCGGGAAACAAATAGTTTGAAGGAGAAAAACTGTACATAGCAGTGTACCAAGCAGTAACTTCCAGAACAGGAAAGTAAAGCCAATACTGTAGTTAATCAAATACCCACTTGAGGGTGTCTTCAAATGTGAATCAATGGGTTTTGGGGAGTTGGAAGCCCGATGGACTGAAAGTCGTTCCTGTTCCACTTCTTTGAGGTCTTTTTGAAGTCCACCGCCTGGGGTGCATGTGCAGTTGGTTCATTGTAATATAAAGTGTCTGTGGATGAGCGTCTGCGTTCGAAACAAACTGGCACGGACGTGGACATCCACATGAATCCTCGTTGACACAGTCTGATGACAGAATTAACAACACTTGGACCCAAAAATGGACCCAAGCGGACTCTAGCAGACTAGGGAGACACGTGAAGTATAACGCAGGCCATGTTAAAATTACCAAGATCAGTGACAAAATAAGCATGTTTAGGGTCAGGTACAAAAATTTGTTATGGTCTCAATAGCCAATTTCCCTTTTCATCAAAACTGTACAGGAAGGTAGCCATCTGCTGGACTCACCTCCATTAAGTCTCATCTTGAACTGTGCACACTCTGTGCTGCTGATGCCTTTGAGCCTTTTGATCGAACAATCTCATAATAAAAACAGCATGCTGCGCGGTACAGCCTGCCCAAGAAGCTCATGCTTCAGTTTTAGTGAATGAAATTTTAGTATTTCATTTGTCAGATATGTTCATCTGTGTGTTCCACTTGTACAGTTTATGGACCTATCTTGCTAACCAAGCGTTAGCTCAGTGGTTCCCAAACTTTCTTTGCTGGGCCCCCTTTGTTTTACAAGAAAAATTGTTCGCGCACAAACACATCCTCCAACCACACACACCCTTATTTTGCTCCATTTCGGTTTATTTCACACCTCAAACATTTAGTAAACAATTACGCAAATACAAGTAATCTGCAATAAATTACAGGTAGTAAGAAAATAAACTAACTTTTTTACAGTACGTCCGCACCTACATGAGTATCTTTGAAAACGCAGCTGTTTCGTCCACACGTAAACAGCGTTTCGAATCACCGAAAACTGAGATTTTTTAAAACTCCTTTTTTGCGTTTACGTGTGGACAAGGAATACAGAGTTCGTCACACAACGTCAAAGGTATGTGCTTTCCACGTCACGCTGTGCGCCACGTTATTGTTTACATGAGATGAATTGCAGAATGGCAGATAGAGACAAAATACTGTTAATCTGACTATCTTCGGTTTTTACAGGCTTACATACACACACACAGTTACTGTCCCTCCATTTACAAAGGCAGAAGCGTCACGGTGTGATTATTTTACATGTAGTTGGGGTTTTTTCCTGTGTAATAATATTCAACATTGCTATCAATACACTTTTCAAAAAATGCCTCTCTGTGCAAAATGGGTTTAAAAACATAAACAGCTGTGGGATCCTGTTTGTCCGTGATTTAGACAGGGGGAACAAATCGCGGCAGGATCAGCCTGATGTTATTTGTATCCCGCTATAACTTTACTGTATAAAGAGCTAACATCTCCAAAATGTCAGGAGTAGTTAGTCATTACAAGGAGTGTTTGTGAACTAAAAATCAAGAATGTGGGATACTGTTTGTCGGTGATTTGAAGAGCCCAGCGAAAACCAATTCTGCAGGGGAGACCAAAGGGAATATTTGCTTCACTATATTTTCTAGTCTTTGGCTTAGAATGAAGTTGGTTTGGAAACATATTCACTGATGCTTCATCTCCTGCTTTGCGTTTCTGTGGCCGCCCCGTGCTAGCAGTGTCCAAGCGTTTTGTTTTTTCTCCCCCTTTTCATTCCGCCCCCCCCTGCAATGCCTCTGCGCCCCCCCTAGGGGGCGGGCCCCACACTTTGGGAAGGTCTGCGTTAGCTGGTGACTCAGCACTCCAACCCCCCCTTGCTCAAAAAAAACCAACTAAACTAAACTAACTGCAGCTAAACCAGAGAGTTCAAAATCCTTAGAGACACTGCAGGGAAACAATGCTACAAAATGCCCTTTTTTCATGAATGAGTTTCACAATAGAGGTCAACCAGTCAACCACTCACCAATCCACGACCTCTTTTACACTTCCCTTAATTCCCAACAAGCTTTCTACTTCTAGAAGAAACTCAGGAAAGAGACAGGCATAGGGAAAAGTCTAAACAGTACATGCTAGCACCACCTAAATAGCACCTACCAGAAAAAGCACACTGGACATAATCCCAGCCATAAATCGTATCCACTTCTTGCCCACCATATGAAATTCCCTGTAAGCCCTAACATTATGGCCATACCTAAAGATAGCAGTCCAGCTTGTAGGAGCAGAATAAAACTGGAAAATACATCCATCATAAAGAGGAGGAGGTTATTTTGGCAGTGTGCGGAGATGATAAAAGTGCAGACATACTCAGTGCCCCGTTTCTAAACTGTTTGTTAATCTATCATTTGGCACAAGGAGGAATGAGATAACAATACGACGTGGCTTACGGTGAGCGTGGCCGCCGTGCAAAGATCGAAGCGTGTCCTTGGAGTGACATTATTTATTGAAATAAATTCACTCAAGCTGAAATGTGTATAGCGAATGCATTATGAACAGCGCTTCTGATGGAGTGGAGAGCGCATTAACTCACCGTAACATTGCCTTGCTCTTTTCAACAGATGTCCCTTGTGTGACACACGGCGGGGAAAAATGGAGAGGAAAAGGTCTGAACGCTTTAAATTAGCCCTTTCACAAATGGAAGGGATTTTCCATTTGATGGCCTATTTGAACGTATAGACAATTCTGTGAGCCGAGATTCCGATCTTAATTACTTCGTTAATTAGCTGTGATTCATGGGGAAAAGCCTTGCCCTACCCAAAGTCCCTCTGTATTGCTTAGGGGGTTTCCGAGAAGCTCTCACATCCTCACTGACTTTTTAAAGCACCAATCTTGCACTTGTGACACTGTCTGCCTTTGCTGAAGGGCCCCCTCCCCAAAAAAGAAAATGTCAGCAAACCCCACAGAGCCAGAGAGCCTTCGAATTCTACTGCCTGAGGAAGGCGAAGCAGATCGGGCCTTCTGCTACTCCCCGTCATTCCCTGATCCACCACGGACTCAGATCACAGGGATGCATTCCACAGATTTATGTTTATCGTTTTCCAATGAAAGAGTGATAGCCGGTGCAACTGCCCTGCATTGCTCCTCTCTCTCTGTGTGATAAATATAAAATATGGCTACTCGTGCTGGCTGCTTAAACTTGGCCGATCGTTGGAGCATTTAGTTAATCGGAGAAAAGCAGCATGAATAAAAAATAAATTAAAAAAAAAAACCTCTCAGGACAAAACGACAAGGCTTTGTCCAAACACCCCAACAAGAAGTTCTCACTCAACAAGATGGATCAAGCCTTTTCCCTGTCATGCTGCATCCAGATTATGTGCCACCTACAGCGCTTAGTATCTCGGACAGCCAGGGCAGAACTTGGGGGGGGGGGGAGTAGGCGTTCTGGCATGCAGGTTAGCTTTCAGAGCAGCAGGCTAACAAAAAGGAAAGGTAAGGTCCAGCTGAGGCAGCTGCTTGCTATTACTCCATCCCAACCCCCCCAACTCCACTCTTCTCTGGCAGGAAATAAGCAATCATTTAGTACTGACAGGTACATGCTGAACCGCTGCTATCTCTGCTCTGAATCCAACCAAAAACTGGATTACAGCAGTTTAGTATTAACCTTAAGCGTCTTAAATATCTGTGCCGAGGTTAGCCTCATGGCTTTTAGAGTGTGAGCATATATTTTCCTGAGCAGGATAAAACGTGAAGTAACGCTGGTGTTCCACACTGAAGTGAGAGAGATCCAACTTCTGCTTTTAACAGAAAAAAGCATCTTGCACAAGGAAAGATATCAGATTTAAGTGTTTTCGGTGCGTGCGTTTGTGTAGTTGCCACTGAGACAGAAAAACATAACTGCAAACAAAGAAAAAGAAAATAGAAGGGGGAAAAAAGCTCTTCTCAAACATGCAAGGTGCTTTTCTGGTTGTGAAAAGCAGTAATTTAGAGGTCTCTGGTGAGCCGCACAGGGTTCAGCGTGTCCAACAGGATTCGAAGTGTAGCTGCAGATCTGCCTTAATGCACTGCCAGGTCACCGTTTCTGTGTGAAAATGGCAATGCAAGGACAGTGTGACTGCTTGTAGCTTGGGGCAAATAAACAAGGTGGTAGTAGAACGAGGGAGGGGGGGGGGAGGCAAGAATGACTGCCAACCGGTCATGCTGCAGTGTAAATCCATGTCTGTTAAGACTCATTATGGGGACTTCAAAGAATTTAAGAGATGGGAACAACAGCTTCAAGCTGCCATTTCATTACTGAACCAAATGGGAAAATGTGATCACAGATCCCTCTTTGTTCCTCCTTATGGCATCAAAGAAAACATTACAGTGTTTGCCACTGAGGTAGATTGAGTAGATCTAACTTGTAAATATTAGTTTACAAGTTTCTCCTCTTGTCTCAGTAGTAAGCTGCAATTAATTCCAACTCCGATGTCACGGAGTTACTGTTCTGCAGCCTCAGCACAGAGGAGCGTAGCTCTCCAACTCACAGCTGACCTCCAGAGCCCAACGACTACACCTGCCAGCTGCAGTCCATGACAGTGGAGTTAGGGACCACATCCGTCTGCATCAGCAACAACATGGACAGGCCAGCCGTTAGATTTAAAAAACAGAAGAACAACTGAACTTTCAGATTCAGGGAGGGTTGCCCACCAGGAAACTGATCACAGACGAGTTGGGAGAAAAGAATGATAAAAATGAAAAACACGCACGTACGGTCTTAGCAAAGAAAGTGTATGTGTGCAAAACAATATGTCGTTATCATTACATTATCATTTTAACCAGTTAGATCACTACCAGATGTGCTATGATTACCAAGTGAAATCTTGAGAAGTTCATCCAAGTTCATCCATCAGTTCATCCTCGAGTACAAATACATCTCCTCCTGGTGCTCCTGAGACATCACATCCAGAAGAATAGGATGGACATGAAGTCACTGTGGTAAAGTTCTTCCTTTCCCTA
This sequence comes from Simochromis diagramma, assembly GCF_900408965.1. NCBI lineage: Eukaryota > Metazoa > Chordata > Actinopteri > Cichliformes > Cichlidae > Simochromis > Simochromis diagramma. The sequence continues at coordinate 360,323 of NW_024387503.1, read as the reverse complement.
AAGACAATGTTTAAGAGGTGAAGAGAATAGGATCGATGCACCAAAAGGGAAGGAACAAGCTCAAGTTTACAAGGTTACAAGACTCCTTTGGAAATATTAAAAACATCTAGACAGAACTAGTTATAGCTCACAACAAACAATGGAAGGAAAATTAAAAATAAAACCATATGCAAACACTTACTTAGATTGGTGGTAGATCAAGAAATTACACACGAACAGAAAAAGCACCCATATAGTTCTCTTATATGACTGTTTGGATCAGCCTGCTCTTATACTAGCTGTAGCCTATGGACAAACATCCACTACCCTACTCAAATCAATGGGGAAAAAAAATCATAATAAACGCTGGGTGGCATAAAACTATATACTTACATATGGTATAAACTGCTAAGTGCTTTCAGCCTACATGGAGAAAATCAGTTGAGTTGCAGTCAAAACTGCAGAACCGAGAACATGTCAAACTTTGGTCAATTTCAACTAAACTATAAGCTCACGAGGAACATCAGTGTGGTTGAAAAGAAGAAAAAGGTTTCTCTTACTCTCCTCATAAACAGGGAGGCTGTACTGAGGGCCAACCTGGAGCTATAAGTGACTGAGTGACACTATGACACCCACAGTGCCCAGCCTGCAAGGTTTTTGTTTTAGGCCTGCTGCTCTTCACCATCTAACTAACAGAAACCAATTTTATTCTTCAATACATAAACTACAGCCAACACACAATATAAATAATAAGTAAATACATTTGAAGTAAAACAGAACTTTTGAACTGATGCTAAAAAAACCTATAGTCAAATTATACCTTAAGTGACAGCCTCTTGGCAGCTTTATATTCAGAATAACAGGCTACAGACCAACACAGGAGATGTAGAGAATGCAAACTTAATATTAGAAGACAGGGCAATGAAACGTCCTCCCTTTAACTTAAATAGCCTCATCCTTGTCCTAAATTTCCCAAATGTATTATTCTTTCCAAAGAAATAAATCAAATCTAACATTAGCATGGCTGATGACACTGTGCCAAGGCGGCTAGGGCAAAATAAAAATGCCCACATACAGATAGGAGCAAACAAGCAGTCAGCTCTGTTGTTCTGTCTGCGAAAGCCCTGCAGGCCCTCGGGCTCGGGAACCACTTCTCCCACTACAAACAGCTCTGCGCTCGGGCCCCAGATGTCTCATTACTGTAAAACAAGCAGAAAGATGAGCGACGTACAAGCCACTGGCCCACAACGCTGCCTCCTTTTCAATTAGAAAGGATTAGCTTAGCCTGAGCGGGCCTTCCTGTGCTGTGATATGCTACCTTGCCTCGTGCAGGACAGCCATATGTCAGAGTTAAATAAATTACAGAGGAGCTGAAAAGCTTGGCGATAGCAGAAAGGGAGTTATGGCTCCACTGAAGTGCACAACAGGCTTAATGGGAGTAAGATGCTATAGCCTCTATAAAACTTTACACCCAATGAAAGGGGGCGTGGGCAGAGAAACAGGTATACGCCTTCCCCCAGTGACTGCCATAAATTAGACCTATAGGATCCCACAATTCCTCGGTGGATTTAGCAGTTTTACTCAGCGTGCATCAATCAAGTGATAAAGCCAAGCCTGTGAAATTTCTGCAGCGTCATGTTTTGGCTACACAAGCTGGACAGCTCTCATCCAGGCCCCGTGACACGCTGTCTAGGATGGGAGACCAAACCTAACGGGATAGCCAGGCCCTCATACTGCCTGCATCAGTCACTTTTATGGGCACAGGGCGGTGTGGGCTTTAACAAGACATTTTACTCGTCAAAGGAACCGACATTACATAACCATAAAACGATGAGGCCCACAAATCACCCGTCGACTTGTGACGCATGGAAGGGCTGGGCTTGTTGTGTGGCTCACAGCCGGTACACAGTCTGCACAGTCTAGTGTTTGCGGGTGAACTGGTAACGACAACAACAAAAGATCCCCAATGCAGCCCGTTCGCTCTGCGGGCCAGGCGAAAGCAACCCAAGTGCTGGAGTTATGACAGCGTCCCACATAGAAACCAAAGTAAAACTACACTAACCCCTCTGCCCACCACGCCACATCATTTTCCAGGGAGTCTGTGCCATAGCTGGAGAGACTCCACTGACCAGGGGCGTCTGTGGTTGAACTGAGCTAGTCTGCAGGTCTGGAGAGGCAGGCAGGCTCCGCTACACCCCTGACATGGAGCACCATCGCAGGGGGAACGTCTGAGTAATGGCGGGGTAACCTGATCCAGGGCTGGGAAGGAGTGGGAGCAGCCCTGACGCCTAAATCATAGCTGTGGGATGGAGGCAGGGAGACACACAAATGTGTCTGGAGGAAAGATATGCCGAGAGATGAGAGGCTGAGGAGACAGTGGGTAGGGCAGGCAGAGAAATGAGCAGCAAGAGGAGAGCGGAGGGGAGGGAAGGTGAGATGGTATATCTGGGAAATGGCCAAATGACAGGGGATGAAAGCGAACGCCTCTCTTCTAACTTTCATGCGAGCGCCGTGCCCGCCGCCGGAGTGGGAGGGGCCTCGGAGGGACGACAAGGCGTGGGTTTGGGTTTCAAATTCTCAAGCCCGTCTCAAACAGAATAAACACGCGTAGGCCCAAAATGACTTCCATTTTCCCTGATGTCTGGAGCTAAGTGAGATACTTAGACTGGCAGACATAAATAAATATATCCCTCTTCATATAGGCCAAAACATTTAACTGGGAATTAACCTGCTCTACGGAGCAGAAAGCAAAGGATCACTTTAACACTTACAGAGGCTAGCATAAAATAAATGTCAGTTACGTGCATCATTTTGCAGTAACTTCACCAACTAACAGGACATAACTGGCCTCTACAAGTTTCCTCATAACTGCTCGGATCGTTTGCTCATACCGAGGCTGCTAGCTTGTGGCTAACTATGAACTCCAGCGTTAGCCCCTTTTCCTTTATCGGCTTCTTTAAAATGCTCACGTTCAGCTTGGTGAGCATTTTAAAGAAGCTGATATCTGTAGCCCCATTTTATTTTTTTAGAACAACTCCTATACTCTCTGTTTCTCATAAAAACACGACATAATATCAACATTTGGAACAAGAGAAGACCAGACATATTTCACATTTTATATCAAGGAAAATAAGACACTGTAACACCGGTAACAACACAACAAAGTGTGTTAGCTCTGCTACTCTAGTAGAGTTAAAAATCAGCACTGTGTATGGCATTCAAACTCTTAAACTGTAAGATTAAACTGCCTGCTAGTCCCTAAAGAATGCTTCTTACACAACATTAGTGATAATTTTAAGTGTCATGACTCGGGTCCTGCTTTATTGCGAGATGTGTAGAAAAACAGAACAGGGTTCACACAGAGTGGAGGATTGGGGGGGGGGGGGAGTAGGAGCTCTATGCCTTGTTTTTGTAGGGGCCAACAAGAACCAGAACAAATGAAACCTACTTGATTCATGCTTATGGATTTATGCCCAAAGTAACCAGTTTGAAAGTCATTTATTTCCTCTTAAGACTTAATGAAACTGAGACTTTTTTTAAATAACTTTAAACTTTAAAAATACTCTTGTTCTTCTTTAGCAACCATCAGTATTTGCAAAACATTGCAGCAAAATTAGACCTTTAAAAATACCCTGCTATACACATTTAAAAAACTCCAATACAAAAATAGAGAATGATGAGAAAACCCCATGACTGCACCAACTCATAGCAGGGCTAGGCCACTAAACCACTTCATGATCGTGGCAGAACGCAGCTTCCTTTTCCTAAAACCTTTATATACAAACAGAGAGAACATCCTGCTACACATTTTTAAGAGCTGTTTTCAGTTGGAGGTTAAGCTTGGGGTTAAGGGCTTTGATCAAGGGCACCCCAGTGTGGAGGTATTGCAGAAAAAGGTATATACACTTTCTCACTAGATCTGTAAGAGCTGTAACTGAAACTCGTTATCATAAAGCACCTGATTTGACTTGTGACGCATCACACTGACAAATCTAAAAAGTACCACCCTGTAACCATTACCGTACAGGGTCGGTACTGAAGTCTACTCTCATCACAGCACTCGGTGGCATTTTTGACCAAAATGGTTTGCTAGAAGTGGAACACAGCCAGGAACTATGCTAATACTCAGAGGGGCAGCCTAATATAATAATATACCTTAGCTGCCTGCAGCCTACAAATCCTGTAACAGTCGGTCATTAGACTTCACATGTAATTTTCATTAACTTTTCTTGGAAACAAGAGTCTAGCAAGACCAACAATTTAGCCGAGAAAGAAATGCTCACCAGACTATTACTGAACCACATCCTCCTTTTTTTCCCCCATCCACAATATGGTCGCCTATTCATTATTCAGGCTAGAGATGCACTTTCCTTGTTCTTCAATCCGCCACTCTTGACTTCTTTGGGCAGCACTTAACAGATGCAATGCATATCATCTGCACAGAATTCAGATAGAACTAAAAAAAATGGGGGGGGAAAGTGGGCTAAATGGGATGAGAAACTTTAAGGTTTTCTTTTCAAAACTCACACAGGAGAGTTCTATCTTTTTAGGAAAAGAGCTGCATGTTAATTCAGTTTTGCAGGGTCTATATTGGGCCCATAATGTAGACGCACCATAACTGAGAAAGTAGGCCAAGCCTTCCAGCAAGTTTCAGCTCAGAAAAACACAATTATTAGCAGCTACACAGTCCGACCTGCGAGCTAATCCATGCAGAATGACGGGCGGAATGTTAGGCTGTATTATCATATCCCTCGTGTAAAATGTCAACAAGTTTTGGGAATGCTCTCAGCTTCTTCTTTGTCTTTTTTTGTTACTCTACTACTTAGGCTGTTACTTCAAAGCTTGGAAACAGAATGATGCCTGAGTGCAGAAATCTGGTGTGTGCATGTGTGTGTGTTTGTGCGTTATGGTAACCTGATCTTGGTTATGATTGAGCGGAAATGTTAGACAAGCATCTAAGTTTCCTCTGCCTGCTTCCACCATCCTCATCTAGCCACATGTGAAACCACAGCTTAGCTGCGCGCCGGCTAGAACTAAATGCTCCAGTTGTTGGCGCTCAAACATGTTTACACGCTGGATGCTGGGCTTTGCATGCCAGTCCCTCGCTCATATTCTGGGAGCAGGGGGTGGTGGGAGATGTTATCATGTAGCACAATTCTTTTTTTTTTTTTTTAAATCGTTGAACCTTAAAAGTGTGAGACATTTCCCACAGTGAGTTGTGTGATAAAGGAGGTCGTGCGTGCGTGCGTGCGTGTAGGAAGACAGAGAGGGTGTTCCTCATGCTGAGTCATCTGTAGGCCAGAGTGCGGCTCTGAGTCGGCGAAAAAAAGAAAAATCTTTAAAAGAAAAATGTGTAGGCTAACCAATTTTCCAAGTGAACAGAAAGCTGCTCTGTGAAATGAACAATAAAAGTAAATGCAAGTCATTTCCCAGATTTACCAAAGCCACAATCAAAGCTGATTTATGAGTACGTCATTAGCTTTATAAGTGGATATGTCACATAATCTGGCAGCTAGCCTAAATGAAGTGCACACTCAGTTTACGCTGCCGTGCTCAGCTGGAGTGACCTGCGCTCATGTCACATGAGACAGTCTTTGCAAGGCAAACATAAAGCAGCCACTTAAAGGCAGAGAGCGCCATTCTGCACATCGCAAAAGGGCCACTTCACTCGAATTAGGTCAAATCAAAACATTTTGCCACTTATCTAGCCATGCAGGTCTGATGTCTATTAGCTCAGATTCTACTGTTCGAGGGGATCCTGGGTGCCCGTGCCATAGCCCTATGATTCTTCTACCCGGGGTTAAGCTATGTGGCATCTTACTTATATTTCAGGAAGTCCCACAACAGTTACCCACAGGAAAGATACACAACAGAGCAAACTTTAGGGGAATGTCCTAATTAAATTAGTCTAGCTACGAGATGCAGCCATCATATACATTTCTAAATCCTGGTGACTTCCTTTTTGAGTTACTGCATTTACAGAGATTTTCAGAAAACTTGACCTCTGACCTTGAATATGAGGTCACACATAATTGGAATTTTTAATACATACACTACCGGTCAAACGTTTTAGAAAACCCCAGTTTTTCCAGTTATTCATTGCAATTCAAGTCATTCAAGTTTAGTGAATAGTTAAGTTAAACCCTACAACCATAATGGGTGGCTGTGGCTCAGGTGGTAGAGCAGATCAGCTACCCATTGGAAGGTTGGTGGTTCGATCCTTGGCTTCCCCAGTCTGCATGCCAAATATCCTTGGGCAAGATACTAACCCCAGGTTGCCCTCCAATGTGTTCATCAGAGTGTGAACGTAGATTAGTTTGCACTTGTGTGAATGAGGCATGTTGTATACAGCGCTTTGAGTACTCTGGGAGAGTGGAAAAGCACTATATAAGAATCAGTCCACTTACCATAAACCACCTATCTAAATGTATTTATTTTATTGAGACCTTTCCTCTTTCTTTTCACTTTTCCTTACACTTAATTCTTTGTACAGCATACAAATACTAATTTTCTTATGCAAATATTGGCAGGGTGCTGCCATCACACCTCACTGCTTGGGTTAACAGCGCCTGCAGCTTTGATCGGGGATCCTGACCATTTTGGTGATCAGATAATAGCCTTGTGTTTACAACATCAGAAATCATTGAAATAAATTCATTACAATACTGAGTGAGAGTGGAGGAGATCACCAAATATTCTGTTCAGCTCACAAGAAACCAAAAACTACATTTGCTATAATATGTAATATATCGACTACTGTCTCTATGCTGTCTGTGGCAGCTTTGCTATAAAAACTACTTTCAGTAATGTATCCATTATGTTTAATTAGTCATCTGACTAATTGTCAGGAATTTCTTCTCCAGTAGAAAGCAGTTCCAGAGAAATCTTCAGATTTTCCCGTAGAAATAACAGCCAGGGACGCACACAGCAAGGATTTCACAAATATTCAGGTCACTAAGAGTGAAAGGCAGCCAGCTGCTCTGCTGCCTTTAATGCTTCATTTAAGTTCACAATAAATATGCTGCGCTCGTCTCCGTGGGCATTTTTTTTAATTCTAAAGAAGAGAGTAAAGAAAATGGCAAGTGCAGCATATTCATTATTACTTTAAATTAGCTGGAAGTCCAGCAGTGCTTAAATACATTTTTTTTTTTTTAAATTTTTCCTTTTTCAGTTTTTCCTTCCATAAAAGACGTTATTACCCAGGGCCAAAGGAAACACATTAGCACCGTAAATGTTTGATTGACAGGGTTTATTTAGATAGAATAGAGTATTTATTCTTATGATACAGTCATAAATAACAGGAAAATACACATTCTGATGACATTCTGGGGACACGTTTATTCCTTTTAAATAAGGGAGTGATTCATTTAAAATGTTAGCATATTTCTGCATCAATCCGAGAGAACATTGCATATACTATCAGTTTAACAGTGGACTGTCCTCCTAACTTTTGTTGCTGTTAGCTGGCTAGCCCCTGCCAACTGCATGTTTTCGCTGCCATTCCTGTGACCCGTCAGATCTCTTTACTGTGATCAGCTGTGAAGTGGACAATCACACTAACCAGAACCTGCATCTGATGGAGAGCTGATGGTATCGAGTACATCATGTTCAGCAAGGCAGCAGTGTAGGGATGAAAGAGAAAATTCCTCTGTTCATCTATTTGCCAAAAGCTACTGGATAGTTTGAATATCTGCAGACAACTACCTGCTAAAAAGTATTAATCAATAACTTGGTAGCTCGCGTCTTATATTATACATACACACGTAGACAGGACAGAATTATTAAGTGCTGCAAAACAGAGCAAGGAATTAAACACAGCTTTTCCAAGCACCCTAGTTATATTTTGGATGCTTATATTATTCTACTAGAAATAAAAATTTTCCACAGCAACAATAACAATAATTATTTGTTTTTTGCCCGTTACAGTTCAAACCTTTCCTGAAGTTTGTATGCTGTGTATAAACTGGAAGCTCACTCTCAGTTTTAACTTGATTTTACAAACTTTGAGCATTACAAAGTTAAATACTCAGCATTGGTCAGTTTTTCAGGGGGGCTAGTATTTTGTCAGGCTAAAAGAGGTGATGATAATGATGACTCCCTCCTGGCTACTCCATGCTTTCATTCACACACTATAAAGCTGCATGGCCTGGATATGACATCCAGGTCCTAGGCTAGGACACTGTTTGTAGAGAGAGAGATTTTTCTGTCAATTCTTCAGCTTTTCTTTTCTTTTTTTGGTTTCATTGTTTTTTCTGTGAGCCAGCCAATCAGAACAGAAACAGAATGCAGGATTTCCAGTGATGACAACAAGCTCAATCACACTGGAGAGGCTGGTGGTAGGAAACTGAGTGGTGGCGGTTACTGTTTGTGAAGCATGTGTTGGAGGAGTTTTGTTATGAGTGTAAGACCTCCACTAAATGCAGAAAGTCATCTTCTGATTTGAGTGGCACGACCTGTTTTCCATCATCAGCACAAATATCGCTGAAACAGCGATTTCTGTGAATAAAGGGTTTTCCAGTGAAAACATTTTTTCTCTGCACTTCTGAATTAGTTCTCACTGGCATCAAATCAAGCAGACCAGCAAGAGGAGAAAAAGAGCTCTTCTCTAAAACGCTGCCAGCCGGGTGCTCTTGAGCAAGGCACTGAACTGAAGTTTCAGACTTTCCCACAGTAAAGATAGACTGTTACAGCATCTTTATTATGTATAAATAAATAAATACTGGGCTGCTGTAGATCGTGACCATAATATATAGCTGTGTCTAGAAAGAAAGACCAAGAATACTGGCTGGAACATGTATACCACAGCAAGACAGATTTCCAGCTCCAAATAGATGGCTCTGACTGGCGGGGAATTTTCTCCCTCGATCCTCTCCAAAATCCGTCATTAAAACATCTTTAAAAGCGTTTAATATCCACTTTCCATTTTCTGTGAAAGAACTGAAAAGGGCATCAACAGCAGCCCATCGGCCTGTTTACTGAGATCAGAACTGGAACCAAAAATCTAAAAACCACATAAATGTGTAACAAAGATTTCATTCCACTTCTAGTACATGTCTCATTGTTGTCATACTACAAATTCTCTGACTCTTCCACAGCTCCCATAAGCAGACAGCTGATCTAAAACTGAAGCCTGCCAATCACAGGTCTATTAAAGACGCCAACCCTCCTCCAGCCTTGGATTTCCACTGTGTGAAAATGTCACTAAGCAACGGCAATTAAGTCAAGAACCTTGACTTCCACATCAAACAGCATGCCTGAAAGAAAAAACAAAAAGAAGCCCTCTGTGGCTCTACAAACGAGCAGCAGGAAGGTTTTGCTGACTCAGGAGTGATGGTTCCACTGTGACGCATGGATGTGCAAACCGGGCCGACATTGGAAGAGTGATCAGAGGGAAACCTTACCTGCCATCTCATCACAAAAATCAACATCTGGATAAGCGAGACTGCACTTGGAAACAAGCGCTCTGGACACATGCAGGTAAACTGAGCTCTTCTGGGACTATCACCAGAGGTATGTTTGGAGGGGGGGAAATGAGCAGCATTTGATGAAAAGAACAGCTTGTCAGCTGTTAAGCACAGAGGTAGAAACATTTTTGGGGGTTGGACAGCAGCCACTGGCACTTAAAACAATGCACAGAGAGTGGGGAGAATGGGTTCCCCTAAACACCGTTTCAGAAATACTCAGTATTGCTGATTTCATCTGCTTTTATTCCAAAGCAGGAATACCACCATCTCCTGTGCCACTGCCCAGGATCGCAGAGTTGAACTGCAGGATGACAGACTCAGTGAGCGCCCATGATAACAATCAGATATTTTTCAGAAGATATCATGCAAAATAAGTGTTCACAGAGGGTGAATGCATAATCACATCACATGTGCACATTCCAATCTCCACTACAAATCACAGACAGTTCTGTGTCAAGCACTGTACACAGTTTCACATAGAAAAGTGATTAAAAACCGATTAAAACACTCTGAAACAAATGGTGTGCATGTTGCAGATGTTCTTTAGTTCTGATCATCTTTTGGGAACCTCTTGAATAAACACTGCAGCTCTTAATCTGCAAAGGGCCTGAGGTGGAAAATATACAAGTACGTCTATTATTATCTACTTTAAAAAATCACATATGCTATAATAAAATCACAACTTCTGACAATTAAGAAATGTTTTGGGGGCTGCATCTCATTGCACTGCTCCAAAAGGTCCTATAAATTCTTGGCAGCATGACTTGCAGTGTTCTTTATTTTAGATATTTGACACACATATTTGTATAAATGACAAAATCTCTGCCAGCCACTAAATGTCAGCTGGCATTATACTGCATATCCTGGCTAAACCCCTGACCCATCTGCACAGCCTTAGTTATAACGTCTACAGCAATCAAGACTGATATCCATCAAATTTATACACACTGGGGCTCCAGCTCGATCCTCCACTCACACGTTAAAAGCCCAGGAACTGAGCTGAGGGCAGACGTTGGGTTGCATTCAAAACAATATGAATCAGCCTAGTATCTGCTTCCACATGTCTCGGGTCTGCTTTGTGTCAGTGTACACATCTCACTGCAGGGAATCCTATCCTGGTGACGTATTTGTGCACAGCACAGCTGCAGGGTTAGCCGCAGGCCTGCTCTGCATTAGCTACACACAGCCTGTATGACATCGTAGTTACATTTCCTCTACCCACCGTGTGATGCATGAGTACTTTTACACCAAATTCCACACTTTCTGGAGACTGTTATTTCAGTTTGAAGCCGCTATCCACACTATAAATCAACACCAGAGCCAGGGATTGTTCCCGCTGCAAGTACAAGGCACCCTGACAACATTGCAAAGCGAGCCGTTTTCGGCCTTGTTTTTCCCCCCTGTAAGCTACGGGTTGGGTGCAAATGTTGAATAACCTTTAAACGTGTCTCACCTGGATCCCCAGTTATGTGGCGGATGTGCCCTCAAACTACAGGGTGGCTCATTTTTCTTAAAAACCTGGCAAAAGCGTCGATCCTCAAAACTGTTTCTCTACAGCCATTTTGAGCCAAACCATCCGCTTGATCCGGCGAGGGGTGATGAATGTGTGCGACTTATCAAACGCTTACGTTTCTCGACGTTCCCACACTTCAACTATATTTTAAAAGTTAAATAACACACAATTATTCGACTCTGCAACTGGCAGTGTCAGTCTGAGTGAAAAGGGAAGAACATAATACAGTCGCTCATTTCTTTTATCACCCCGTTTAGGCATAAATAGTACGGCCCGTTAAATACTGGGGACCTACTTTCCTCTGTTCTGTCAGAGCAGCCAATGAGTAGCCGTGTAATAACCTGTAGCAGCGCAGCACAGCACTGAAGCTGTCAAACTCAGACACATCAAACATATAGGAGCGGGCTGGTGGGGGTCACTGCAGGACACGGTAACAGACGCATAACGGTGTTTCAAAACTTTAGACGAAAGCACGTAACCACACATACAACTACTGTATGTGTGCAGTATGCAACAGGGTATTTTATTTAAGGCTGCAGTGACACAAGGGACCCCATTCCTTTGGAGGGGCCTCAGTCTTGCCTTGTAGGAAGTGTGTGCATATACCTTCTTACATATATTTTTGTTTAACTGAGTTTTTACTTATTAGTATTAGTAGTATATAAAGGTAGCATCTAAAACAACTATAATTCTGCATCAAAAAAATCACAGTAAAGATTGGGATGTCTCAAACACTGATGAAAAATAATCATTCACTGTTTTATTTTAATTTTATTTTGAAATTACTTAATTCACTTCGGTTTCCTACAGATTTTCTGTTGCATCTGAGTGTCTTTTCAATCAGTTAAATTCCATATGTAATGCAGTGCAAAAGTCTTGAGCCACACGTTTTTGTTTTCTTTGTATTTTACCAGGAAAGCACTAAATAGGTGGAGTGATTTTTTTTGAAACTGCACAAATTTAAACGGTAACACAAAACAAAAAGCAAAAACAGTTTGTACAATTCTAGCAAGCTTGAAAGTGGATACGTGGCTTGACCACCTCTATTACTTTATCAACACACCCAATTCATCTGTTTATTCCTTGATAATTTTGCACTTATGACGATTGCTTTAAACTGTTCTTTTTCCAGGGTGGAATGATTGTACAGCATACATGTTTAATGACTTTTATAAACAAAAACTGAGTTCACCAATTTGAATTTATTTTTGATTTAATATAATATATATATTTTAAGTGGTGCTGAAGCTTATACGATATCCTATTAACTTCTTGTTATTGATCATAAATGACTATAATTGGTAGTTTCACTTACACAGCGCAAAAAAAGTATTAGTCACTCATCAGAATGACTAATACTCAGAACAATGGGGAAGTCCAAGGAACTCAAGGAGGGTGTCTTGGGGCTATTTCTAAACAAATGCAAATTCCAAGATCCTTGGTTTAAACAATTGTAACTAAGTACAAGTTATGTAAACCTGGTAATTTGTTAGGATCAAGAGGATCCCACGCCGTTTGATGGAAATGACACCCTGAAAATGAAAGTCAAAAAATGATGCAGCAAGCTAGTCCATTTAGCTGAAATTTCATTGGAGCAACTCAAAATGATACTCAGTAGTTTGTATGACCCCTATATGCTAGTATTCCTGCACCTAATAAGATTATGGATGGTGTCCTGGGGGATCTCCTCCTAGATCTGGACCAGGGTCTCACTGAGCTCCTGGACAGTCTAAGGTTCAACCTGGTGGTGCTGGATAGACCACAACATAATGTCCCACAGATGTTCCATTGGATTTAGGTCAGGCGAGCATGGGGGCCAGTCAATGGTGTCAATTCCTTTATCCTCCAGGAACTGCCTGCATACTCTCACCGTATGAGGCCGGACATTGTCGTGCACCAGGAGAAACCCAGGACTACTTGCACAAGCGCAGGGTCTGACAATGGGTCCAAGAATCTCATCCTGATACTTAATGGCAGTCAGGGTGCCATTGACTAGCCTGTAGAGGTCTGCATGTGCCTCCATTCCTGACCCACCACCAATCTGGTCGAGCTGAACAATGTTAGAGGCAGCATAACGTTCTCTACAACTTCTCCAGACCCTTCTACATCTGTCACATGTGCTCAGGGTGAACCTGCTCTCATCTGTGAAAAGCACAGGGCGCCAGTGGTGGAACCGCCAATTCTGGTATTCTATGGAAAATGTCTGTTGGGCTCCATGGTGCCAGGGAGTGAGCACAAGGCCCACTAAAGGACGTTGGGCCTCAGGTCACCCTCATGAAGTCTGTTTCTAGTTGTTTGGTCAGAGATTGTGACCTGCTGAAGGTCATTTTGTAGCCCTGGCAGTGCTCATAATGTTCCTCTTTATACAATTGAGCAGATACTGGTCCTGCTGATGGGTTAAGGACCCTGTCCAGCTCAGTAAATAACTGTCCGTCTCCTGGAATCTCCTCCATGTTCTTGAGAGTGTGGGAGACACAGCAAACCTCACGGCAATGACACATATTGATGTACTATCCTGGTTGAGTTGGACTACCTGTGTAACCTCTGTAGGGTCCAGGTTTCCTTCATGCTACCAGTAGTGACACTGACCCTCGCTGAGCATAAAACTAGTAAAAACACAGTCATAAGGAGTGGCCTCCACCTTAAAACCCTTCCTGTGTTGGGGTAAGTTCATTGTTGCTTCTCTAATGCAGCTGTTGTTAATTTCATTATAACACCAAAGCAGCTGAACCTGATCAACAACCCCCTCCGCTACTTAACTGATCACATCAATATCCCACAAGTTTAACTTACTTGATGCTGTCCTCTGATTAAAACGTCTTCCTTTAATTATTATTATTATTTGAATAGTGAAGATAGACTGAGTTCTTAGTGTAGTGTTCTCTATATAAATGTATTTGATCCTTCAATAATAGAGGACAGGATAACAAGTACACTCAGAGCAGTTAGTCTTAATGATAGCAATACTTCTGCATTATCTAGTTCGTGTTTGTTGATGCTTCGGGCTCCTTTAAGAATTCTAATGAAGTCCATATTAATTGCTGCATTACATTACTGGATGAGTCAGTTATGACACTTATGCATAACCGAAAACATACACATTCAGACATACATGTAAATTGATGCGCACACGGACACACAAACACACACACACACACACACACACACACTGCCTTTCTGCTGGTGTTTCACACTGCATTCTTGGTGCAATGAAGCATGCTGTTGTTAGTTTTGCAATTTGAGTCACCTGGGGCTACACATGTCCCATTCTGTTAACCGCTGTCAAAGGCCGCAGTGTATAGTCTGTGGCAGGTGGCGATGCTGTCTGCTTTTGCATGCTTGTGTGTGTGGATGACAGACAGAAAAAGAAGCATTCGGTTACATGTTACTTCAGATTTCTCCATCTTTTTTTCTTTCTTTTTTGTGTGTCTCTGTTCTTCTCCTGCGCACACATGCATGCTCAGACACACACAGCTTTGAGAACAAAGGCATGTAATCAGGAACTTCAGTACAGGTGTTGTCACTGCTGCTTTTACTGAAAGCCTCTGTTTCATGCTGATAGTGCTCGGCGAGTGATATCAATATTTCTCATCTCCCAAAACAGGATATGAAAGAGAGCTGCCTTTTTCGATGAAACACAAAGGTACCACTCTCGAGCATTTGTGTCTCATAACTGTAACGCTTGATGAAATCATCAGGTATCACTGTGAAACGTATGATTAAACATCCAAAATTACATTCTGTGGCTGCATCTTTCCCTCTGGGCTGTGCATAGGAGCTGCTGAAGCTTTTATTTTTAACAACACATAGAGGTCTTAACTATGGAAAAAAGTTGTTGTGGCATCCCTACTTTGTGATCAATACAAGGATCTTTAGCTCAGGGCCAAATAGAATTAAGAATTGCTTTAGGATAATGACAGTATCGACCAGCGCTCAGCAAAGCGTTTCAAGTCATGGCAGGTTAATTCCCTTCTATGAAGGTGTATGGGGAGCCAGTCAGAGGCAGGTTTGGTGGTCAAAGTAATCCTCTCTAGCGTGGTGCTGCTGCTTTGGGTCTATGCGCAGCCACTACCCCCGCTAAAAACCACTGCAAAATGATTTATGACATATTCTTTGGAAGCTGAGACCTTTCAGAACCTCTGTGCCATCACAAAAGTGAAGAAATTCTGGCAAACTCTGACATAGACCGCACTAGTAAAATTTAACCACTGCAAGGTTATGGAATAATTTATCCTCTTCTTTGGCATGCGCGCACATACCTGCGAAACCAAAAGTCCTGAGGCGACTCATGGATGACATGTCATGAATTACAGGTCAGAGTGAGTTATAGCCGGATCCGCCTACAAAACATTAAGGCTGACATTGTAATATAACATAATAACACAATTGCAGATGAGAAAAAATGGTTCAGCAACATTCGTAGGAAAGAATGAGCTCTTTACGTGAGCTTAAAGAACCGAGTACAAGAACTCAACCTAAGAAAAAAGAGCAGTATAAGGCCTCCCTCTCCTTTTCCAGCTGATATATTTTTCAGCGAGGTACTCTGAGCATTCCTTGTTGCATATTCCCTCTATGAATAAAAGTATTTTACCTTGCTCATTATGTGAGACGTTGAGGTGTTTTGATGTTTGGAGATGAAAATGCTTTGAGATGAAATATTCATTTTTTTTTAGTTGGCTTAATTATGTATGTGTCCACTGTCAAGTTGGAAACTGCTGCTCCTATGAGGGATGTTTCAAGCGTACCTTTTTGCCATTGGCACAGAATACATTACCTCCTTGTTACAGGGACTGCCTGGCATACACTCATATGCAACCTTATGGAAATATTAAATGAAGAGGCTGCACACCTCAATGGACACACTGAATAAGCATGAGCATCTCTCGGTCGTGACTCATAATGCGAAGATTGGGCTGATTGTTGCTTTTGGCTCACCTATTGCGTCATCCATTGTTTTACCAAGGCTTACAGTGAAAAAGTAAACCTGAGCTCCTTGGTCCTTTATTTCAATTAACCCTTTCCGTTCAATAAATAATGACTTCTGTGTTTTAACTCATAAACCAGTGGTGGTGGTGGTGCCTTAGGTGCAATATGGTTGCATTGAAGTCACATCCAATTGTGTGTGGCCAAGCTAGGGGGAATTTCCCAAGAAGCCACATCAAAAGGAACAGGCCAGCTTTTGAGGAAATGCTCAAAATGGAAAGTAGATGAGAAGATCAATACCACACTTATGTCAGTACAGTGAAGCTATATTTAGTAGCCTCTTAGCTTAGCACAAACATTTGAAAAAGGCGAAACCATCTAAAGCCATAACCCATGCAAATATAAGAATGTAGGGTTGGCAGAGTTTATCAGACAAGTCTTCAGTTATTGAGATGCAGATGTGCTGATGGGCAGATTTTGTTTCCCTGGAGATAGCATCGCTGTTTTCCTGTAATGTTATGCTAAACCCCATGCTAGTGCTAAACTCTAGCTTATGTTAGCTGCACTATCACGGCATTTAGCTATTGAACAACGAATATTATAAGAGAGATTACTATTTTCAGCTCTTCGTTTTTGTTCTGGGAGTCATGTATAGTAGTTTTGCATGAGCTGTTGGTAAAAAAAAAAAGTATATATCTTAAGTTGACCCTTTCGCAGCCTCCTAACCCTAGAATGGTAATATCAGGTGATTTTCACCCACGCAATTGCAAACACATTTCCAGTTCTATCATTTTTTATTAGAAACTTTAGAACTATTAGAAACTGTTTCACTAATTTTAGAACCTTTTCATGATACCTTTTTCGTGTTATTAAAATAAACAAACAGAAAACTTCAATTTGCTATGTAGTGTTGCACTTAAATATATTTTGATGGAAAGTATGTTTTATCTTATATTAAATATATTATGTTGACTAAAATAAACACAAGATTAAGGATAGTGTAAGAAAAATGCACATTAGTAGCCCATACTGTGCTGCAGACACAGACAACTGGAGACATCATGGCGTAAGCATTCCTGTTAGGCTTCTTAGGAGTTGGCTAATAGACTGTTTCTCAAATGAGTTGTATGTTTCTGTAATCTTTCATCCAGCAATATGTGCAAACAAATATTTTTTTGATTAAATGTATCACACAGATACATTTGCTGTAATGGTTCAGTGTTATGCTCCATTGATTTCTTTACATTTTAGAGAAATCCAATGTGCCGGCTCAGATTTGGGTTTATAATATCACAAATTTAGTTTAGTGAACTTAGTAAGTTTTAATTTTAAACAGAGTTTACAGGTCCCCTGTATCTGGCAGCTCGGTATTCAACATTCTTTATCCAGTATGTCCAAACCATTTCAGCCTTACCTCTCCAACTTTGTCTCCAAACTGCTCAACCTGATTTTCTGATATGCTCACTTCTTCCATCAACTCCATCCTGAATTCTTTGCAACATTCTTCCTTCTTTGACTTCCACCATTTAATCCTGGCCTCTGCCTTCACTTGCTTCTTCATATTCTTGATTTCCAAACCCAGACTAGAGACAAACATCTAATGTTACATCTACCTGCACCATGATAGAATAGTTTGAATCTACCTCAGATGCTCCTGGCCTCACCTCCCTTCCACACGGTCACCTACATACACAATAAATCTACCTTCCTTCTCTCCAACATATCAGCCAGATCGCTCCATTTACCAGTCACAGTCCCTCCATTTTTTGTCCCTAATTTCACCTCCACATTCCCTTCCTTTCTTTCTCCTTCACTGTCTCCTCACTCCTTCCCTGTCTCCTGCTCCCTTGTCTTCAACCAAAGTAGTTGCCACTGTTGTTAAACGAGGCCCGACCGCTCCTCTGTGGAAATCTCATTCTTTACGATCCACATGCATGATTTTATGCCAGATGCACTTCCTTCCAGGCTTGGGACCAAAACTGGGAGTAGACAGCCTTGGCCCCCCCCATGGCTGGTTTGTGGGTGTCCTTGCATTTGTGGCTATTTAAAGTTTCCAACAGCCTAACTTCTGCCTGGCTTTGTTGCTCCTCTCCCTTCCAAAGCACTGAAGTCAAGACTCTTTGGCTCCTTTCAAAGCTGTAAACCATGAAAATGAAACACTAGTCTATCTGACTTTCAGTTTTGTCCAGATGTCGCTTTGAGTACAGATGTGTAATGTTCTCCACGTGTTTCTAATATGGAGTTTCACTGCACACTTGGCTTACACCTTCGGGGTGAATACTCAAGAGGTGATTGAGGTGAAGAGATTGGTTCAACTACATGAATCTACTGTATATAAATTGCCACTCTTGTCAGTACACCTTAAAGGACCAGTAAGCTAAATTAGCGATTTGGTATTAAGTTCTACACGTGGTATCGTCATATAATCTTCCCCTGCAAAAAACACACAGTTTATTTAGGCCAACAACATGAGCATTACACTATATTCTAAACAGTATACTGTCCTTTCAAGTACTGCCAGCAAAGGCTTAGAATAAATCAGTGTTTAACCAAATCTTGCAATGCGTCATTGATAATTTCCATAACTACAAGAATCCTACTGTATTTCTTAAAACCTTTCCCCATCAAAAACAGCACCCACTGCTGAGTGAGTTTCCTCGTCCTCAACACCCCATTACGACACAAAACGCGCTCTATCTCTGTACATGTTTATTTCCAAAGCCTTGCTGGTTGTTATGTTATTATTACAGTCATTTCCTGTGCTGGAATTTCATTTTGGGGCTCCCCTTTTGCTCTTAAAACTTACTAGCAGCCCGTCACCCTTTCAGCACCTCTGGCTGGCTCTTGTAAAGGTGTGGGTGGCCGTGCTTGGACCCTGAAGTGGTCGCACGGACGCTGAGCTGTGAAATTACATTAAGCCGCCAGGCTAAGGCCCATGGCAATCCTCCCTTAATGAAAACTGTTTCGCAGCGCAGGCTGCTCGGAGCACCGGAGACAATCTGTTTGACAAGCGGGGTTTAATATGGAGAGGTTGAGTAAAGGGACACCATAGTAATTGCTGGCATTTTGGATGTTCATTTATAGTGCTCCGCCGCTATTCATGTGCACAGAAAAATGTTCTGATGTTCTGTGAGTGTGTGTGGGAAAGGAGTAGGTGTGTGGTATTCATATTCATCCAGTGAAAACATCAGTGGCCTATCACAGATTGAAACATAAGCACATACACAAACATAAACCACCCACGCGCTATTTACTCATAGAGCCTCACCATTGTACCTGTAACTGCATACTCGCAGATGTGTTTCCTTGTAATGGAACTGTGACATATAGATTCATATCATCAGTTGGGGGAATGACGTGTAGAAGTGGGTATTAAAAGGTCACACAATCAGCGAAAAGTACACCGTTATATTATGGGAGCCACCGCATTTAATTTTAGTAACATGAAGAGGAAAATTAGGAGAAAATGTTCTAAATAAAAACATTTGCTAAAAGAGATGTTCGCCTTTTTGCTAACAGAAGTGGTTGAAATGAAAAGCTTTTGACATGACGTACAATTTGCACCTAATTTTAAACTACCAAACCATGCAGAGTGGAGCAGCATTACTTGTTTTGTGTGTAGATTACCAAAAAGATAAAGGTAAACAAACTTCAGGGACAGCAGCATGAAGGAGATGAGACTCAGAGCCAAATGACTCATTTGCAGCTTTCACTTCAGCTCAGACGTTGAGAGGACACTAAACTAAGTTTAACGATAAGTTATAAGTTATCCTATTACTTTTTACATTTTACAGCTGTTTTTTTTCTACAGCGGGACATCCCCCAAAACAACTGCAGAGTCATAATGATCATTTTAAACATTATATCATACACCGATCAGGCGTAACATTATGAGCCCTGACAGATGAAGTCAGTAACACTGATTTTCTCTTTATCATGGCACCTGTTAGTGGGTGGGATTGATTAGGTAGCATTTTATCCTCAGAACGAGAAATAGAGTTTGACACAGGCCAAATTGTGATGGTTAGATGACTGGATCACAGCATCTCTGAAACTGCATCTTTGTGGGTTGTTAGAATAAAGGAGTTAGAATAAAATGAACATCAGTTTGTTATGTATCGGGCTGGAAAGCCGCAAACCAGTCAGGGTCCCTATGATGATCTCTGTACACTCCTGAAAGCACTAGCAGTGGACATGTCAGCATCAGAACTGGACCACGGAGCAATTCAATTAAATTCTATTCAATTCAATTCAGTTATATTTATACAGCGCTAAATCACAACAATAGTCGACTCAAGGCGATTTATATTGTAAGGTACACCCTACAATAATACATACAGAGAAAAACCCAACAATGATATGACCCCTATGAGCAAGCACTTTGGCGAAAGTGGGAAGGAAAAACTCCCTTTTAACAGGAAGAAACCTCAGACAGAACCAGACTCAGGGAGGGGCGGGGCCATCTGCTGCGACTGGTTGGGGTGAGAGAAGGAAGACAGGATAAAAGACAGCGGCAGCAGTGTGATGCTTTTGGGCAATGTTCTCCTGGGAAGCCCTGGGTCCTGCCATCAATGTGGATGCTCTTTTGACACCTACCTAAGCATTGTTGCAGACCATGTACACCGTTTCATGGAAACAGTACTCCCTGATGGCTGTGGCCTGTTTCAGCAGGATAATTCACCTTGACACAAATCAAAAATGGTTTGGGAATAGTTGAAGGAGCACAAAAGAATGAGCATGAGATGTTGGCTTGGCCCCCGAATTCACCAGATAGGCAGGTGTTCATATTGTTACGCCAGATTATTGCAGGTCTGCAAAGCGCTGTGGGGCACCTGTGGTTCACTTTGGAGGTGCAAACATAGAGAGACTGAGTAGAAAGAAGTTCCAGTGTAATAAAATTCCATAATGTCTCCAGCTTTCAGTTACCTCTATTCTAACAGACATGTTCTGAAAGCTTGGCCACATAAAATAGAAGTTACCACCAGTGATAGATCAAGTAGACATGAATGGAAAAAATTAGAAAAACTGGCAAACCAAATTTATCTTTGCCGTATCACCCAGTTAATAACATCTTCTTTTCACTGCAGTGCACCTCATTTCACATTTGTTCTTTCACCACAGATTGCCTTTGAACTGTGAGAGAAGATGCCTTCAAAAAATAACACCTTGATGGACCAAGTTTGACATCTTCCCAGAGAACTCAAACGCCGTTCCAGCCGCAAGGACAAATGAACAGTAAAATGCAACGGGAGTTCCAATAAATACAGTATAAATTTAAACTGGGCTTTCCACAGTGTGGCTGTCTCCTCTTGACAGTCACAGGAGGAGGGGGAAGACTGAAGCAAGCATGTCTGGAGCAAGGAGGTGTGCGTTCATGTGTGTGCACGTGCACATGCGGGGATAAGTTCACACACACGTCTTCCTAGCCAAAACAAGTATATTTCTTGGCCTGGTGTCTAGACAGGCAGCGTTACTTTTACCCACGGGTCAAAAGCTCTCTGCCCCGTGGCCACCCACCCCTGTGTAATCATGGGAGCAAAGGGAGTTTGTGTCTGTGAGGGGTCTTAACTCCTGCTGCATGCTAATCCTGCGTGAGTTATTATCTAATGGTGATACTTGAGAAAGAAAGAAAATACAATAAAGGGACTTTTTATTGCTCACACTTCCCTCCAGTTGTGTCTCAGGTAAAAAGGTGCACGTATTAATTTAACGAGAAACAAAAACCTGCTTATTAGCCATGATGAGAGCTACTTGACCTCTGAAAACACGTGTATGATGTTATTTGTGGCTCTGAAAGGAAAGCTGAGATGTGTCTCACATGAACTCTGGAGAGTATCAGGAGTTGTCCACTCTCACATGTAGCAGGCAACAGGAGAAGACTTCCAAACGCTGGAAATATATGTGCTATTCACACACGGATGGAATCGGACAATATGCAGACTTTGTATGGCATCAAGGGTCAGGACGATTTTTAGCACAGGGAGGAATGCAAAGAAATGGAAATAAAGTAGCTGCGACCAGAAGGGTGTACTATGAAGCAACACTAATGGGTTAGCGAGCTACATTGTGCTTAAAGTCAGACCTAGCACTCTCTTTTAGCCTGCCTAATATCGTAATATTAGTCAGTATGCCTGATAAGCATGATCAGATTATAATTCTAAGGTTCTAATTCTTTTTTATTTAGAAAATCCTGTAGGTGCATAAATGCAACTTTTGAAGCCTTACCTTACTAATAACGCTGAACAAAGCTCAGCTGTAAAGTCACATGGCCACCGGAGTTTGGAAATGCCATATCTATAGATACAATGGTTCAGGAATGGTTCTAGGAGCATAACAATGAGTTTGAGGTGTTGACTTGGCATCCAAAATTCTCCAGATCAGACCAACACAGCAGAATACACAGACCCATCATCGGAGGACCGAGCAGTGAGTGTGATAATATGAGGCTACATAAGAGGAAAAGTTGTTGGGCACATGACATTTATAGATGGCCTGTAGTTATACCAAAATACAGACTGACAAGCTGCTTCCCAGTCTCCTGAAGTCTGGCAGAAAAGGAACATTTCAGTGTGATAATGGTCCAAACCAACACTGCCAAAATCACACAAGTTTTTTTTAGAGATGATGAAAACTAGGACCAAGTCACTTGGCTTAAATCCAAGAAGAAAACCTTCAGGGTAGCAGAGTAGAGCAACACAACCCTTTCAGCAAAGAACAGCAGGGAAATGGCTTTCTAAAGATGGAGTCTGACATCAGAAATAAAAGTGACACGCAACTCGAATGACATTTAGGTGACATTGCACTGCAGTGTACTGACATTTATTTTACACAGATTAAACAGCCTTTTGTAGTCTGTCAGAGCTGCTTTTAGCCACTATATACACTGGTGTGTTCAATCTTTATCAGTTCACCACTATTAACTGCCTGCTATTTACAGTTGTAGTGTGTAGTTTTTGTCACAGCAGACAAATGCATTTAGTTTGGCATCTAGGATCCAGCTCATCATTCAGGTGGATGCTGGGCTGGTGGATCTTCTGCAGCTCCTTAAAGAGGTGTGTTTGGTATATGCTGTGTTTGGCAAAAAATCCTCTTTATCAAAGTACATTTTCAGACTGGAGCTGTATATCAGTATTCACAGGGTAAGCACTCACGACAGTAGAAAGTAGGTGGAGAAAGTGTAATCAGATTCTTTGGGGGGTCTGACAGCTGTTCTTGCTCCGTCCTCCTCACCTTTCTCTCAACTCAAACATCTGAGGTGTGGCTCACTCCAGCAAGCATGTCAGCTACTTCCTGTCTTGAGGGGGGAACAAAATAAAAAAAAAATCCATGGAAGGAGACGGAAGCGAGCTGAGAATACTGTGCCCGAGATTGACATCTAGCCCTCAAAACACTGCATTGTTGTCTCTGAGAGCCTGACAGCTTGCATTGAGCCGCCGCTGACTACTTCAGCCCATATTTGTTTTAGGAGTTTTCCCCACGGGGGCCGACTTGACCTCAGAAGAGAGACATGAGAAAATTCTCAGGCTCTGTTGATTCACGACGAGCCAGATTGTTAAAAGCAGCAGCTTTTATAAATCAACAAACTCTGCTCACTCGTGCAGTGCTTACTCACGAGGATGTGTGGCACTGAAATGGATCTTTTCTCATCTCCACAGTATCGCTTTGCACTGAAGGCTCAACCTCAGGACTTTTAAACTGTGTGTATATGTGTGCGTGTCTGTCAGCCCTGGCTGTAGCTGAGCAGAATGGCTGTGATAGTGTTTTGTTGGGGGGGGGGGTCTGAAAGGGGGGGGGGGGACCTCACATTTAGGCTGGCGTCTCTTGGGAGAGATTAAGCAGTTTAGTCTCTGCTGCGTCTCTCTCTCTATCACTGCCTCCAGCCGGTCCCCTGTATTCGGAGCGAGGCAGGCTGCGCATTTTCTGTCGTCCTTTTGTTTTGTTTTTGTTTGTGGCAGTTTCTGTTCCTCTCTTTCGCTCTCATTTCCTCTGCTCCTTCTCTTGCTTGTTCTCCTTCCCTCTATTCTGCCTGCTCGTGACACTCTTTCGCTTTCCTTCAGACTCTTTCTCTATTTTATAACCTCCCCCCCTCCCCTTTTATGTTTTTCACCCTTTCGACCTCTGGACATCCAGCTGATTCTCTTAGCTGACAGCCCAGATGGCACACACACACACACACCAAACCACCCCCAAAACACAAACTGAATACTGTCAGCCCCTCACTCACCGATAGGCTGCTTCAGCTGGGCCATCCTGCCGAGCTGATCCCCCTTGTCCTGTGTGGAGTACTGTGGAGTTCAACCACTACTCACATTAATCTCCTAAACGATCCTGGACCTAAGAGGATCAATACTCATTTTCAGGGAGCAGCATGATCCCTTAATGTAGTGGAGGATGGCTGCTTATCCCTCCCGCCCCCCCTTCATTCACCCCCCTCCCCTCCTCTATTTTAATTCCCCGTTGGATGAGCAAGAGTCAGCCTTTCATTTCATTTCATGGGCCACTTTATTTAAGGCAAGATCGTGCTTTTATTGCTGTTGTCATTTCTCAGGTGACTGGCACCTGTATGTCCTGGTCATAGAGGGGATAAAAACGGCCTCCATCTTCATTAGGGTTTCACTCTGAGGAGCTTGTTTTTATGACATTCGATCTGTCTCTTGTAATAGACTCTCTTCCCTCCCCAACATTCATCCCAATCACAGTGGGGTCACACAGGGTGCCTACGTATAACTGAGAGCGTGCGTTTCCCATTTCCGTGAATTCGCTGCAGTGCAAACTTTGCAGAGGTTTGCAAGAGCAAATAAATCGCTCTGGTTTTACTCCACTTACTTTGAAACACATCAGAGGCGTCTTCGGTCTATTTCGTATTAGCGGTCCTCGTGTAATTGTTATTCTTTGTTTTCCACAGACGTTGAGAAAAAGAAAAAAATGACTTCATGCTATAATAGCGGCGTGATCCAAGGAAAATGGGAAAGATCTGACTTTCCACTGGATAACAAGCATCCTATTTTTCCAGACTCTGTGTGCAGCTCCGACCGCACGCTTAGCTTAGTGTCTCATCATTGATCTTTGCTGATGCAGACTGTTTCTGGGGCCTTTTTCATCAGGAGAGGTAGCCACAGAGCAATGAAAAGCAGGCTGCCTATTGGTGGAAGAGGCCACCTAGAGCAAGTTTGTAGGTGTTGTTTATGCTAAAGCTATTACTCTGCGTCTGGGCAGCCTGCCCCGAGAGCTGGACCGCTCTGCTGCTACTGAATTATTCACCTCAGAGGTCTGCCATCCCGTGTATACAAGCTGTCACATGTAGCTGAGTGATAAGCTGATTGTCCTGCAATGTGGGGTTTGTTACTCTGTGTGTGTAAATACTGTACGGGCAGATTTATATGTTGAAATGTTGTGTGTGATTAAATGATGAAATCTGCAAAGTCTAATCCAAATATATCTCTGAGACTTCTGCTTGCTTCTTAAAGCACTAGCAGCTCGAAATCGTTGCATCCTCCTTAAAACAGTCTGCCTTGACAATGCGGGATACCCCAAACTGATGCAAAACCAGGGTTATGCAGTCAGTATGGGCTGAAAGATGATAACATCTCAGATACAAGAAGTCCAGGCGTGAGAAGCCAATTACAGCCCACTTTGATCCTGAGTGGCCCCGACCACTAAAATTATTGCCGAAAGACGTGGTTTTAAAAAAAAAAGCCTTCTTCTTTTTGCTGTTAACAAGTTAATGTATATTCCGCACTTATTCATGTTTTATAAAACATCTATCTATAACTTAAAAGCTCACTAGGAGAAACCCTTGAAGCTGTTTTCTGAACTGTCATATTTCAGGGCTGCTGAGGTGTCAAAGCTCATCATTAAGGGTGAAGGGGAGGTCATCAAATGTCATCTTTATGGGGAAAAGAGTTAAGAAAAGCGCTAGAAAGACTGTTAAGCTGATGATTAGGATATCCAACTCTGTTGATAACTCTCTCAAGATGTGATCCATTCTCTCTGCTGAAAAATCAAGTGAAAAAAAAGTATGCCATCTTATTTTTGCAATTTTTACTCTGCAAAGCCGTTGACTTGTTCTGGCCCCTGGGCCCTACATTTGACACTTCTGGCTTGTAGTCATCTGCTTCAAGAATAGCCACGACTCTAACACTGCTGCAAGTCATGGGACCGCGAGCATCATATAAACTTCATCTTTCCCCATCACTACAAGCATCCAGAGGAATTCACCTCAAACATGTGATCCTGGATATTTCTCTTCTGTTTACACAGTGTGGTTCGCCCTGTGTGTGTGTGTGTGCATGTGTGGTTGAGTGTGTGTGTGTATGTGTGTGTGTGTGTGTGTGCCCGTGTGTGTGTGAAGGTTTTAGGTCTGATTGGATACAGTCTGAACCTGCTGATTGTGCTGGCATGTCTGTGTCCTCTTCATCACCGCCGTAGAGGGTTCGGCTCAGGAGAACAGCAGGGTCTTTCTTTAGGTGGAGGATTGAATCAGTGATGACAGTCTCATGACTGCTTCCTCTTTCTGACACACAAACACACACAAGCCCTGTCTGCTGTTTTTGCAACCCTACTGTGCTCACACACAGGAAAACATACATTCAAACAGAACAGGTCAGGCTCAGGTGTGAAAAAAAATGAAAATGATTAAAGATAGCAAACTTCCTTTAAAAATGCACCTGAGGAGTCTCCTGTGGAAGCAATGCTTCTTTTAAATCTTCATTAAAGTTTGCAGTCTCCTCTATCCGTGGCTACTTACCTACTTTACAAAACCCATCAGTGTGAGGGTAAGGGGGGTGGGGGCTGATCATCCTAAAATCTGGTTTGAAGGAGATTTGGGAATGGCAGTGACTGAGCAGTAGTGCTGGGAAGCCATAAAAAGAGAGCATACTAACTCAACTTGTGCCAAACGCGGCCTTTTTCATTTCAAGTGTTCACCTTCATTTTCCAGGGCCAAATTCTCTGAAAGGTTCCAAGAACAAAGATCCAGCACGTGACAGATACAAACCGGCTCCAGGCTTTTTTGCATTCTTCCTTGTAGTGCACTAATCTGCTTACCTACTGGAGTTCAGTCTTCATATGTACACTCATACCTGTACAATCACACACACTCCCAAACTTATCCAAAACGGATTAAATAACTACTAATTCTTTTATTATTTACATCTCTGTCATGTATTTTTTTATTTGTTCGTTTTGTTTTTGTTGACATTTGTTCCACGTGCTTTAAAAGTCAACAAAGCATCCAAATAATAATAATAATAATAATTATAATAATAATAATTTGGAGAAAAATATATTTTAACTAACTTCCAATTTGCGCTGTGGTCATAAAAATAAAATGTGGTGGAAATACCTTTCAGTATCATCAAAGAAAAATACGCAGAAAAATATTTATGCTGTTTAAAAACACGCCACATTCGTGACAGCGGAGCAGGTACGGACTCCACGCAGCTTTCGCTCTCACTCCCAGCACTCCGCGTGAAGGATACTGGCAGCGTGGGTCGATGAGGTGCGGGAAGGTGATGCCGTAAAGAGTGTCGTAAACCAGGTGCGGAGAAGGGGAGGTGAAGGGAAGCCAGGAGGAGGAGGGGGGGAGAGAGGGGGGTGAGAGAGGAGGTGACTCTCCGGCAGCATTTAGACACAACGAAAGGATCATGGCGGATGGCCCCAGGTGTAAGCGCAGAAAGCAGCCGAACCCGAAAAGGACCAACGGTGAGTAAAACTACTTCCGACTCGGAGCTTTGCTTTCAGAGATACGGTGTGAACGCCGTCCTGTCTCCCAGTAATTTTGCCGAAAAGTTTCGTGGCCCAGAAGTCCGGTTTTTACTCACCGAAAGTGCTGGGAAGTAGCAAGTGAGCGCTGTATTACAGCCCTATGTGGTGTACCGTTATACCTGGGTCGCGGCTCTCCCACCGCCTAGCGGCTCTCTGCGCCGGAGACCGTTATACGCACCTCAGTCCGTTATGAGTGGAAAAGCTTTTGTTTCCACTTTAAACTGCTTTATTCGTTTAAACACACTTTGTCCGTCTCTACAGGCTGACAATCCATTGATTTAGTCCCATTCTGTCGAGTTATTGAGCCCACCACTAAACTCGGACCTGTTTCTGAGGGGAAACGGTCTACCTGATTCCTGTTGCGGACCTCGACGGACACATTGTGTTTTTACATATGGATAAAAGAAATCATTAAGCAGAACTGTGTTTTGGTTTGGTTTGTTTTTTCTCGACGATGTTGATAATTATCTGTATTATCTGTGCGCGTGTGAAGCAGAGGGGACACAACTGTTTGTTCTTTCTTTCGCGCACAGGCAGCAGGTAGCGACAGGACACTGTTGCTGCGCTACGAGGGCTGACAAAACGAATTTTCCCCCATTTAACCCGACCTGTCCCGTTATCCAGACACTTAAGTGTGAATGTAAACACAGTTTTCAAGCTTTAAAGCCGAGAAGCGCTGAAACTGTATCGGTGTATTGGAGCTCGCTTTGAACACTTGCCTTTCCTCTAACTTAACTGTTTCATTTCGATGCCGCACACGCCGTGAACATTAAATATGACTTGTCAGAGGGGGTTTGACAGTGAAGCAGTGGCAGAAAGCTTGGGAGAAACATGGATGGGGTAGCCGGAGGTTCCGGAGAACGAGGAGTATCTCACGCGCTGTTTGTGTGAGCAGAGCGAGCGCAGCCCATATAAGGACAGCGGATCCTCTCCTGTCGCGCATTGGGAATCCTGATTGTTGTAGGACGGTGGTCGCGAGCGAACCTCTTTACTTTTCTGTCTTTACTCACTTCATTACAGCTTGTAGCCCGCAGCAACATTTGAAATGGTTACATTGTTTAATGTTTTAACATGCCGACGTGCGAAGCAAGACGGGTTTTTTTTGTTATTTAAGGGTGGTGTGAAAATACTGGTGAACCGTTACAAAGTCGCATGTGCGGCTCTACTTTGTTCAAATATCTGTCTCCTGGTTGTGTGACGCGCATAAATGGACTTTTGCGAGTATATAACGTCTGTTTTTTCCTGCTTCGCTCTTTCTATTTACGTGCTGGACTGTGGTGAAATCGTCGTTTCCGGTGCTCGGACTACTTTTTTTCTTATTTTTTGATTGACAAAACAAGTTGTTCCGTCGTGGATCTGACAGCGTGTGGCGTCCATATCAAGTAGTCTCGGTCCTGCGTTAGCCTGTGTACCACCCAGTGTAGCTCACGGGAACTGAGGTGATACGCGAATATCGCTTTTATTTTTGCTTAGTAAGATGCGATGGCTCCTGCGCTGCTGAAAACGAGTTAGTGGGTGGGAAAATGCAAGCAAATTGTGCCGTGTGGATTTTCTGTTGATGTCTGATCAATTTAGGAGAAGAGTATAAAACAAAAAGAGAAACAAAAACTTTGAGCCACTGCTATTTATGTTCTCCATTGTGATTTTGTTCTCTTTTCATAAGGGTGTGTTTGCATTTCATTCCTGGAGCGGTGTCCAACGTGTGGACACACCTCAGATAGCGGTCCTGCTGTCAAAGTGTGGGTATTTCTATTACCCCTGGGAGGAAGGGAGCTTTTAAATGACTTCTCATGTGCTTTCCTTTGTTGCTCTTTCTCCTTTCTTTAAGTTAACGGGCCTGTATTAATCATTTCTCACTGATGACACGGCCCTATTGATATTTAAAGTCAAACAGATGTGCTCCTTGTTTCCTTGCCTCATTTGCATTTCCTTCAAAGGGGATGTTGAGGCCTGTGTTTTTAAAGTCCTTGCTTCCTACCACCACCTGACAAGGCAGGTGATCTGTCACATAAATGCACCTCTCAGCTGAAGGGGATTCCTCAGAGAAGTTAGATAAACCTTTTTTTTTTTTTGGTTTGTTTTTGTTATGCTCATTTGATGTCTCTCCCTAATTATAAGACCCTGTTGCTTTTTTAATGAATGAAGCCCTTGAGTTTTGCTCGGCTTGTTATAGTCCGAGACTTTGCCAGCAGAGAGGGAGCCGAGATCAAGGTGAGCCCCATTCCCTGTTGTAAACAGAGAGGTGTTAACAGCCTGCAGGACAACAGGTGTTTGCAATCGGCGGGATACTACAGCTTCCTTTGTCGCTTCTCCCCCCCCCCCCCCAGGAATAGCAGCGGTAATTTAAAACAGCAATTTGGGAATAGAGGAATGCGGACGGTATTAACATTCTTTGCAAAAATAAACAGGGTCGTTGGGGGGGGGTGTTCTGTGAAGGAGCTTGTGCACAGGTAGCTTAGATTTCTGTTTATTTGATAATATGACGCAGACCTTTTTCCTCATCTCCTCGCGTGTCTCCCGCCCTGCATCACTCCCTCTTTTGCTCCCTCTCCGTCATCCTTTTTCTCTCTTTCACACACACACACACACTTGTACCACCTTGATGAATCATCCGTCAAATAAGGCAAATGAGGTTGCGGGCTCGGCACTTGGCAACACCTCATGTAATGTTGAAGAGTATGTTTATTGGCCTGGTAAAACTATACTTAAACTATACTTGGTGCCCTGGACTCACTCGCCCTGTCTAGAGACCACTGAATACAACCACATGCTGTAAGTTTGTGGAATAACAATTAAAAAAAGAGAAAGAAACATAACAAACCAATAGTTTAGCTGCAGCTTGTGCTGTTTGTGTGAAACAAGTGATGTTTGGGCCCGTAGCGGAGGCTTCGGGAGGAGGTGGGGATTGGCTGCCACTTGTGCATCTTAAAAGCCATCTGTTTACATTTAAAAGGTCCACCCCTGTTGTGGGAAGAGTTTAGCAGAGGAGGAAATTTTTCATTTATCTCGCTGCTTTTCACCAACTTCCCCGGCAGCTTCATTTGAAAGTGCCAAGTAAGAAGAAACCCCCCCCCAATCCCCCCAAAACCCCTCAGCTCCTCCTCCTCCTCCCTTCTCTCTCCGCTCGCAGTCTGTCCCCTCTCACTCCTTGTTCCAGATCTAGAGCTCGTCCTTTATTTCACATTTGGGCAGGGAAGTTTTGGGGGATTGGACAGGGGGGCGGGTTGGGACACAGTAGCCAGGGGTGCTGTTGATTGCCCCCTGACCTAGGCACCCATGCGTGCTTAGAGTATGACTTCACTTTCCCCCCTCTGTGCCATTGTGAAGCTTCCAGCATGTCCAATTGTGTTTGTGTTTAAGTCTGTTCAATGACAGGGAAGAGGGGGAGAAGGAGGATGGTGGTGGTGGGGATGGTGAGGGGTCCTAGAGCACTTTTTTTTTCTCTGCTCCTCCTTTCTCTCCCCCCCCCCCATTCCTCTCTGACCCCCTCTAAATTGCAAGCTCCGTGTTCCCAGTGGAGTCGAAAGGGGATGGGAGGTGGAGCGGCGAAAGATTTATACAACAGGTGACAAGTGAGGGAACGATGCTGGCAAGATATAAAGAATGATGCATAGGCAGCCAGCTCCCAGACCTCTCTGAAGTAGTTGCACAACTTGTTTTGAACATCAGCAAAAAATAAATAAAATAAAAATAACACAATGCAGGTAGAAATCGCCTACATTAAAACTTTTTGCTTTTTAGCTAAGCTTCACATTCTTCGTGTTGGAAATAAGCTTGAGATCATCTGACCGTTCGGTGGAATTAAAACGATGTGATGTACGACCACACTCCCACCTCTGTTAAGGCGGCTTAATGATTAGCTACTCCCATGGAGGCTGAGAGCATTAGCCTATAAAAAGGTGCTCTCCCTCCATAAAGAAGGAGTTTTAAACCCAGAGTCAGTTTCAGTAACCCCCTTAACTGTGCTTGGATGTGCTTTATTGGGGGGGTTTGTGTGGCTGAATGCTTAACTGGACCATTGTGTGTCACGGCTTTAGTGAGAAAGCCTGAGGAGAAAGAGCCTGGTTACCTTTGGAGTTTGCCTGCTCTACCTCATACACTTTCAGTGGCAGAAGAAAAGGGCCATTCAGCAGGCCCCGGGATGGGGAGGGAGAGCCCTTTTCACACTGGGCTTGTGGGAAACTTCTCCTCCATACTGTGCATGCCATTTGCATATGACCCATTCTTTTCCCAAAGGTCCCTGTGAGGGAGGAATCCGTGGAACGTTCGCAGAATTCATCAAATCCCTCTCTCACGTGGCCCTCAGGGCCCCTCGAGAGGCTGGCATCGAAGCGCTCTGTTTGACATTTTTGTCTCGGAAATGTAGCTTGTGGCTGCGTCACGCTCACTCGCCTTAATGTTAACAGCAACGCATCCCCGTGGCATTTCTGTGCCATGTATGTTTTAAAGTGTGCTCGCCCATTCTGCTGATTTGAATGTCAGGGTGAATTGAAGGCTTAATTTGGCACAGCAGGCAGGAGTTTCCCCAAATCCCCAGCATGATGTGCATGACAGCCTCCGAGGCTCCCTAACTGTTGATGATGCAGCCGTATGCACAACGGCAGTCGTTGCCACTCGAAGGACAAAAATATCCTGGAGTTGCTGACTTAGGGTGTTTGGGGCGGGGGGTCCGGATAATGGGGGTAAGCGGTGGGAGCTTGTAGCGACGCGTCAGCTCGGTGAACTGGACAAAAACACAACTGTCGCACCCTCCCGCCCATCCAGAATCATCCTGGGTTACTTCACTCCAGGTCATGTTGGTAGTGTAGTAACAGCATCCACGCTTTTCTTGTTGTTGAGCAAGGTGTGTGTCTCTGACTGCCTTGACCCTAGCCACAGATACTGCCACAGAAAGCGGTGTAGGCTGGTATTTGATGCAGTGCAGGGAGGAGAGCTCACTTAAGTGTATCATGTAAGCTAACTGAGCAGAAAAGCCTCCTTTGCCCTCCTCTCCTGACTCCAAAGCAGTGAGTCATGGGCAGAAAGGTGTATTTGCAACCTTTTGAACTCTCCCAGTCTTTCTTCTTTCCCTCGCTCCTTCCACACAGGTGTGGGTGTGATGGACAGTGATCCTGAGTAGTGTGTATACTTGTGGGAGAGATTACCTCTAAATTGCCATCCTGCCGGAGGTAAACGTTGCGTACACCCTGTCCGTTGCTGTCTGTTGATGTGTGTTTTTAATCATGTTTTTGGGTCTGTCTACAGACCCCTCCTCACATCATCACCGCCGCTACCTCCTTCTCTCCCATCCCACCCATCCCCCCCCCCTCCCTCCCTGGGGTCCTCAGTGGAGCGGTTAATGAAAAAGACTGGACTGACACAATAGGCAGAAGGCGCACCCGGTGTGGGGCTTTTACACCAGCTTGTGTTTGCAGCAAAAGCTCATCAGGGCGAACCTCTGCTGACCACCTTTCTGTCGTGTTTTTGAGACATAGATGTTGGACATCTTATCCTTTTTTATTGTGCCCGACCTTGTTACGGTCCCAGAGCGTCTCTGTCTAGAGGGATGAAATTAGATGACATCAGTTGAAAAGTAATCCACTGCCGTGTATTGTGCTTTGAACACAACCCAGCGGCTGGCTTTTTGCCAGCCCCTTATGATGACCATATTGATTTTCCTCTCCATAGCACACAGAACTGATAATGGCACTCCTGGGGGGGGGGTACACATTCATATTCACATTTGATTCCAGTTGCCCAGTCTGGTTGTGATGTCCCGAGGGACACGGTGACTAACAAATCGACTGCTCCTATGCCTTCCCAAGCCTGTGCAACAAGGTAGCTGAAGCTGGGCTAGCCTTGCAATTGCTTCAGCGAGAAACGACAAAAAAAAAATCTTAGTCACCCTGTTTGTTAGTCAGAGAAGAGAAGGCCGGCCGCTATGCTGAATGTCAACATGGATAAACATCCTCACAGGATTAATGAGAGGAGAATGGGCAGTCTGAAAACAGAGGGAGGGCAGAATAGCGGAGGCATGGAGATTCCTCATTGCCCCATTTAACCCTTGAGCGTTTTGTTGAGGTCCTCACTGTCCAACAACTGCGAGCTGACTTACCGTTACAAGAAGGAAGCTACAGTATCGGACAAAGAATCAAGTGATAGTTTGTCTGTGCAACAGCAAACGCATTAAAACAAAGACACATAAAAGTACTTTCTGTTAGTGTTTTCTGCAAGTCTTATAAGACAGGAGGCTCAAAATCTGCTTCGCTGAGAGCCATGTCATAGTCATGCACTATATTATATATGTATAGTATGTTGACATGCTTTCATTTAATCAGTAATTAATGTCTCATATAGAATTTTCACATAGAGTTTGCACTGTTCAAACGCTTCAACAAGCCCATGATGAAAAGTTTAGTCTCCTTTACAGGGTTTAGTCAAGCAGCCAACTCACAGCAATCTGTTTCACGAGCCTGAATCTCACAGCTGCTGGCAGTGTGGAGCATTTAATAAAACCAAATACATCCTGATGTAAAAGCACAGTAATGACTCTGTAATTTTGTTTTTGCACAGAAGTCTGCAAGTCTCACCTCACAGGCCTAAAAAAAAAACAGTTTTACCTCTAACATATTGCTTAGCCATGAAACTGGCTACATGTAAGCATGAACCTTACCTTTACAGCTCCAGCACTTTGAGACCATCCTCAGTTATGGTGAGCTGTGGCTGGATGCCTTTATTTAGTGACTCTGCTGCTGCTCGGTGGATGCAAACATAATAACGATAATGCAAATGAAATGAAAAACAGTCTTGTTGTAGGTGGATTTACACTCAGTCTGTGTTCGCCAGTCACTCAGAATTATCAACTTTTGTTTTTGTTTCATTCTCTGTGAGCTAGCTTGTTAGCGACAGGTGCTGTAGAGGGGCGCCACGTCCACAAAATCGATTAGGAACTTCATAAGCTCTTTATATGACATATCTTCTTCTAAAGAAAAGGACAAAGTGTTTTTTTGGGTCTCTTACTGGAAATGGAACAAAGCCAGTGACCTTTGACCTGTCTCAGCCCACCTGTGCTGACTCAGCTCACTGCTGCCAGCATTCAGGTGTTTACAGTGAAAACATACTTTGACCTCCCTGTGTGCGTTTCATGTATATGTGTGTGGCTCTAATGGATAATGAAATGAAAGGAGTGAATACCTCTGGATCTCCACAGCCAGCCTGTCTCTGTTCCTCCTCGTTGCTGATGGCGCCCTCCCCTCTGTCATTACAGCGGCACCAAAAGTCAGTGAAGCTTGGCCTTTAATTGATCCTGTTTGGAGCTGTACAACATTATTAATTAGTGCTTGTTCATCACTCGTTGGTGTGTTCCTACAGCTCATCGTTAGCTGTCGGTGCTCTTAAACGTCAACAAACTTTCTGTAACTCCCCGCGTCCTCCTCTATGTATTCTTTTCGTTTCTGTCTCTCATTCCTCTCTCTAGCAGCTGCCTTGGCTCAGACTCTCCAGCACCAGCAGGTGCTGTAGGCATACAGCACTCATAAATAACACCTGACAAAAGTATGAGAGAGCCAGAGCCACGGGCAAAGCGAGGGAGGGAGACTGAGATTGAAAGTTTCCTCTGGCAGGAGGAAAGAGGGTGTGGCTCACGGTCAAACGCTGGCCTCCTCAAGAAGGACATGATCAGAATAGAGAGAGAAAATGTGGGAGAGGCAGAAAAAAAAACTGGAACGGAAGCTTTTTTTTTTTTTCCTCTGTGTGGATATGTGAATGTGTTGCCTATTCTTCTGAAGTTTGCACTCCTGCTCAATGCCAACTTTTCAATAAACCCCTTTCATGCAAATTTCTAGTAAATGGACCCTTTTAAACACAAGGCCAGCTCTAAAGTGACTGGTTAAGGGACTTGAATTTGAAGGAAGGGAGCGTTGTCTTTTCTGTAATTGGGTTGTAAGAGCTTGGAACAATGTTAATTGTGCTCTAAAAGCAAATGAAGAGGTCAGAAAAGAAATTATATGCACACTTTTATAATCATCATCAGTAATGAACCAGCACTCGGAATAAATGAACCCATAAATCAGCCATGATCAAGGGCCATTAATGAACACCGCTCAGAGTCAAATCTGAGCTGTCTCTTTGTCGTTTTACGCTTTTCAAATTCAACATTACACGCATCCTGTCTCGTCAGAAGCTATCGATCAGCTTTTCGGGGCGAAGGTTAGTTTGTCATTTTTCTCTGGACTCACCGCGAACAAAACCAGGAAGTGTGCGAGAGATTACGGCCCAGGATGCAACCTGAAAGCCCTTTATCTCTGGGAAAACAAGAGGCTTCCTGCAGACCTGCTCCCATCCAGGCCACCTCCCCCTCCTTCACCTCGGCGCACCCCCGGCACCTGTGGCAGCCTATTTAAGGATCCTCATCAGGGGTTGTGGAGGCCTCAAACCGGGGCAGAAAACATGAAAGGCTGGAAAAGGAACCGGCACTACAGCTGACACGCTAGCTTGGAGCGCATAGAGGGCAAAGAGAAAGAGCATTTCTTTTCATTAGAAATATATGGCTTTTCTACCACACATTTAATGGTTGCACTGGCTCCTTTTACTTATTTGTATGTTTTGTTGTTTTTGCAGAGGCTCTTGCTTCGCTCACCTCCAGTGTTCCAAACACTCGTAATGACACGGTGCCTGTCATGTAACTGTTTCTAACACTTTTCGTTGCCAGTGTTTGAAGTTAGGGTTGTTTTTTGCTGTATTTCTTCTTCCTAATGTTACCAAATGCTTACACGGGCAAATTATAAGCCAGGTCATGAAGCAAGGTTAGCCAAATTTAGAGTGAGATCATCCTTATTTTTAAACTGCATTCCAATATTATCTTGGTAAGGATCCATAAATAAATATAGATGTTAGGGAAATCAGTTTATGTTTCATGTGTTTGAAAGAAAAGAGCAGAGTTAGCCACGTTACCCAAACTCACAGGTAACTTTATTGCTATTTTCAAATGGCTAATGTGGCAAACTGCTCATCGTCAGTCGTATTTAGTGTCGCTATAGTCTTAGAGTAGACGTCACAGACCATATATACATTAGTTAGTGAAGTTCCACTGTGAAGCCTTGAGCTGTTTTCACAAACTTTACTAAAATCAGGGCGGTTAGCTAGCTAGCTGTAGCCAAACTGAGATGTGCCTGGCATCAAGCAGCAGAGTGTCAACAGCACTGAGTGTCATTATACATTGTAATCTGTAGCTGTAGTGAAACAGTGGCCCGGTCTTCTGAAGGGTCTTTTTTACGTGTTAGAAATGGCACGTCAATGCTGGATGGGTCACCTGATGGTGTGTCGGTAGCCCAGAAAAACCTTGAAAACACTCCCTTTGCTCCTTTAAGTTACTGCCACAGCTGGCAAGAGTGGTTTGTCTCGACAGTAGCCTGCGCTGAATTTCAATGACCCTGCCACCCCCACCCGTCTTATTATGCCATCGCTGCTAACTGGCTCCCATTCACTGCAGTGTCCTGACTTCCCAGAGGGACCTAGATAAACAAGGGCTATTCAGTGAGTGAAAGGCCCACCCCCTGCCAGCTTTGGCCTCTCCTTGTTTCACTGCCAGGCTGCAGCGCGCCTCGCTTACCAGTGCAACACCGACGCCGGCAGCAGCAGCGGGCGCGGTGCCACCGACTCTTCGGCCACACCGCACACTTTCTTAGGGATTAAAAGTAACTGTGAAGACTTTGTAAATCTTGTGTTTCTGTGCGAGTGCGAGTGTTGCTGTCAGCAGTTATCTGTAGGTGTGGTGTGATGTTGCAGGCCGGGCTGACTTCCTGTTGTTACAGTCCATAAACGGGGGGAGCTCAGGGGTGGGGGATGCTCCCATGAGATTACCCCGTGACAGTCACATGGTCTAGCTGCACTGCATTCGAAGGCTGTGTGTTTTCTGTGTTTTGTGTGTGTGTTAGGTTTTTGAGTGCATTCCTAACCTCCACCTGAATCCTGACCTGAGTATGACCCATCTCTGAGGCTTTTTCAGGGTTTTTCTGTTTCATGTTCTTCCCATTCGACCATCTTTCCTGTTAATCAACACATCTCAGAGGAAAACCACACATCTCCCCAGGGTGTCTCGCTTGGTCTCTCTGTCTCTCCTCACCAGATGTTTAAAAGCTGTTTGTTTGTTTACTCTATGGAAGTCACTTTGATTGATGCCTACCATAAACTGGGCCTGGAAGCTGATGCCACATATCTCTGTAAAATATTTTAAAGAGCCATTCGTACGAATTACATCAGCAGCCTTTGCAGCTCAACTGATTATAGACATTGGGGGTGATGGCTGGCAGCTGCATAGCATTGGTAAGCATGAGGGACAGTGTCCCCTGTGCTGTAATGGCCCTCCTGTCCAGCCCACCTCCATCACTCCCCAACTCAGCAGCTAATTTAAAGCAGTGCCCTTGTAATCTAATGGCTGTCTGAAAAATCTATTGAATCAGGACAGATGTCCAGAGGGGTGTGGCAGTGACACAGTGTCTAGACGGGCTGGAAGGTGAGCGGATGACTCCAACGTGATTCAGATCCAAAGGAATCTCACCTCTCCGGCTCTCCTCTACTCTGCTGCTCGAGGGTCCTTGGGGACTGGGAGAAATTCTCAGAGTAACTTGGATTGTCACGGACACACGTAGTGACACGAGAGCAGACCCTCAGAAATAACTCGATGGTTGGACGAAGCATGCATTATGGTAACAAGCTCATATTTGGGTTAGGCTTTATCTATCCCTTTTCTTGGGAAGGGCAGAGGCCTCAGGGTTGAATTTCAACTAATAATTGTATTGGCCCTTGACAGATAGCATTGATGTAAAGCTGTTTATTGTTGATGATGAGTCTATTGAGCCTATGCTCTTTCACTTGTCCTTGGGGAGCTTATCCCTGAGGCAGGCCTGCCTGTGTTTTATTAAAACCTCGGTTTAAATGGTCTGGCCCTCTGATCAACAAGCAGATTACACAACTAATAAAACATACATCACAACATATAGAGAGGCCCTCGCGGAGGCCGGTCCTATTAATATACAAATATAGAGGATTACTGTCTTCTTGTCTCCACGGCTGGGGGAGAGGGGATTAGGGTCCTGGTCCAGACAGATTGGATTTAATGTGTGTGTAAGACTAAATGATTGCAGTGCTACAAAGCCCTCATGCGAGTGCGGGCTGATCTCTGCTCTGTGCTGCAGACGTCCTAACATGCCATTGTGTTTGTAGATACATTTGTGGTTCTCGTTAAATTAGAAAAACCTTACTAATCTTGCCCTAGTTTGGAGCCATTTCAACCAGTTAGTCATTTACACCTCTACATCTTCATGCTTCAGAAACTGTACAAACCTGTTTAATGTATTACACAATAAGTGTTTGCTTGACTGGCAGCATTTGATGGCCTCCTTTTGATATTAGCATACACATAATTAGCTTGTTTTAATGACTCAACAGCATCGTTTTCTCTATTTGGCAGATCAAAATGCGTGTTTCAAAATGCAAAATAGTAAATGCAGTATTATAGAATTAGATATAAGATGTAAAATGAGGATTTCAGATTCCTAATTTCACGGCATGAAAGTGTTATTTTAGAGCGTCATTCAGTAAATAGTACAACATTGCTTCTTTGTACAGAACAGGACTATTAACTGTTTGCTTTTATTATAATGCTATGTGTCCATCTTGTTAATAGTTTATTACTGTCAAATATATTACAGTATATACTGTCTGCTGAACAGAGTGTGAAGCTCAGTCAGCTGAAGAGCAGCATTGGTCAAATGTGATCAGCTGCTGCAGGAGTCTTGGTTGCTGTGGTCTCTTGCTAGCTATTGTTAACCCTTTACTTAGTTTTAAACCACAACACGTATCCGCAGCATTCACAGAGAATGGTTGCTTACTGTGCGAAGTATCCTGTATCTTTACATGAGCTTTGCACAGTGTACTTATATGTCCTTGTTCTGTTTGGGAGTTGGCGTGTTGACTGTTTATGGCGGTCTCAGTAATGTTTTAGTGTCAAACACAATGCAAGCCAACACGCTCACACACAAAGCACAGCCGAACAAATGCAAGGCACATCACTCTTTTAACTTTGGATCAATAATTTCATAGTCTGGAGCAAGTCTGACGCTGAGAAATTAGTCGCAGTCTGATGCACTGGTGAACTGACAAATGACCACAAAATGCAGCTTTTTCAAAAGACTTTGACAGACATAATATTTAATTTTATTCTCAAGCAATTCCTCAATCTGTGAGAATTAGTCGAGAAACTCAAGAGTCTCGGAAGTCAAGGAAAAACTCTGGAGAGACTCAAGTCCTCTCCACGAGTGTCAGCTCCTTAAGCATTAAAGTGGAGCCTTTAGGGAATCCACATAACGAGGGAAGAAGGGTTAGCGCACATTCGTATGTAAATTCTCTGTGGAAAAAGTGGAAACATGTATTCTCCTATCCCACAGATGTCCTAGAGATAGCACTGGGAGTGTGGGTGTCCTTTAGCAGTTTTAACATGCAGCCCACACAAAAGCACACACACACACGCACACACACACACGCACAGGGCTGTTTATCCCCAAGGGCGCCAAGCTAAAGGAGAGAGAGCCCCTTAATCATGTCCCTGTCCCACATCCTCGTTATCAGCCACGATTAATGAGCTCTCCATTAATGAAAAAAAAAAAAAAAACTAGAGGTGCCAAAGAGAGAGGGCCTGAGAGTAAACGCTCCCCAGGTGCACTGACATCATCGTCCAAGGTAGACGTGATAGCTGTCACATCTCACTTTTGTTAGGGATGACGGGGCGTGTGCGTTTGTTCAAAGTGTTTGGTGGGTGCATGTGGCCTCGCTCTCAGCACCACGAGTTCACAAAGTTGATTGTTCAGACCCGTCGTCTGTTTTGCCTTTGTGCGACCGCCTTCTCCTTTTGTCTATGGCGGCTATATGTTGCGAGCACGGAGAGATGGAGGCGAGGGATAAGGGGCGCCTGATGAGACAGTGACAGAGGCGGGTGGAGGAGGAGGGGGGGCGGGGCTGGAGGAGAGGGCGGCAGGTGCAACGGACACCCAGCGCAATCACCGGCGCTCGGCAAAAACGACGACAGGAAATCAAGGTTGTCTTGGCAACCTGGCGCTATCGATTAAGCACGGCCATCTCATAGCACACATCAGAGACCCGGTGGGAATGGGGCTGTGTTGGGTTTCAGCAGAGGAGGAAGATGAGGAGGAGCGGGAGGAGTAAATGGTGGTTTAAGAGCAGGAAAAAAGACGATGCAGGTGATTGCATCTGAGTCAGCCCAACACTTTCCTCTCTCTTAGTCTTTAGCTGGACATCCGCCTCGGCTCTTCCTGATTTATGAATGCAGAATAGTTCTCATCTCTTAAGTCATATCCAGGGTTGAGGCCTTCTCAGAGCCCTGCAAACATTTAACATGCCTCCCCCCTGCCTCCTTTGTACTCTCTCCCTGCCTCTGGCCCTATATATGGGTTTATGCGAGCACAGTTCTCTCAGTGTTTCCAGGTCTTTTGTTCACATTGTGCAGTTTGATTTAAGGACCCCATGGCACACATGAACAGTTTACTTTTCCATCTCTACGGGGCAAGCAGGTTGCTGTGCAAACCCCCCTGCTTGTGCACAGTGATTACACCATAATTGTATACTGAGGTGGTGATGTTGCATAAGCCCTGAGTAGAACTAATCAATACATGGCATTGACTTGTTAGGAGGAGTATTTTTGGCTGATACTGCACTTGGTTGGTGTATTTCAGACAGGCCGTGCCTCTTTCACACTCGCTCTCACTGTTATTCTGTCTTCCGACAGAAGGTGAAATCAGCCGGTCCCAAATCCCTCGCAGATGTGTCCTCTCCCTCCTTCACTCTGTCTGTCTGATGACTTACAAACATTGAGGAAAATTAAATCAGCAATCTTCCTTTTTGATCCGTCAGTCATCAAAATGAAACTTATT
This sequence comes from Simochromis diagramma, assembly GCF_900408965.1. Classification (NCBI taxonomy): domain Eukaryota; kingdom Metazoa; phylum Chordata; class Actinopteri; order Cichliformes; family Cichlidae; genus Simochromis; species Simochromis diagramma. The sequence goes on along the minus strand of NW_024387503.1, from coordinate 318,753 downwards.
TTCCCACCTACTGTATGAACTGAACACTTGTTAGACATGGCCACCGTGCTCAAGGGGGAGCTTTACTTCATTTTGGAAGGACAGCAGTACAAAAACTCCCCCTGTCTCCCTCCCCATCTCCTCCTACCTCCCATGGTCAGTTAAACACAGAGCAGTCCTCTGTCCTGCCATCATGTGGGTTTTGCAGCCTAGTTAACCCATAGCTATCAGCTGAGCCACACAGTGTTTTCATTTACTGAGCTTTGTGTTAGGCAATTAAAGGGCTAGTTCTGGGAAATGTGCTGATCTGCTTCTTCCATTTATTTGTCAGCACTGAACATGAAGACTGGAAAAGAGGGGGAAACCCTTGAATTAAAAAGAAACACACTGTGTATCACCTCAAAAGCGCACTGATTTAGCACGCTAGATTGCGTTTAACAACATATAAAAACCTAAGTGTTAAAGCAAGTCAGTGGGTCGCTGCATGGAAACTGTCCTGTATTGGAGTTGGGTTTTTCCACCGCATCATGAGACAACAGATAACACTAAAGCCTGTCAGAGAGGAAAAAATTAAAGTGTCATGGTGGAAATTTCCTATGTGATCAACGTTAACTTTTCACTTAATTGTTTCAAATTGTTCCTGGGGGGTTTTCTAACAGAGATCATTAAAAAAAACTCACTGACATTTGAATGAATCTTCTTCAAACTCATAAATGATATAATTTAATCTTAGTGACTAGTTTATGTATCAGCTAAATTTATTAGCTTGGCACAGTCGTCTAGGGCTCATGGCAGAACCCAGAAAACATTAACAAGAGGCAGTGGCGAGGTCGTCTACAGCCACAGCGGCTTTTCTGCAGTGTTTCCATGCTGCATTTATAATATTCCTAATGCATTTGTCTTGTAAAAATAAAACAAACCGTTGATATAACGGTATAAGTGGTATAAACATGTTTTCAAAACTGTTGTCGCTACTGCTAATTCCATTAGCTGGAGCACTAATTTCTGTGCACATTTCATCATGTTGTGTAGCCATAGCAGCGGAGAAACTTCACATGTCTGCAGGCACCACCCAGTGCATGTCGGGTACTGGATTATGTCGAGTTTGTTGAGTTAAGTTAAGTCTAAGTTATCAGAATCAGAATACTTTATTAAGCCCGAAGGTTATTAGGGTTACAGCAGGCTGCTAATGGCGCATGCGCACTTATAGACAGTTGACCTACAGTTTGTAGGGCTTTCATGGATGCCTGTTAGCACAATGACTTGGAGCGCTGGCCCTGTTTTTCCTTACTTTGAAGCTGTAACAATGCCACAAAGGCTGGATGCGGTGAGCCAACCACTGCGGTTCTTACAGCATTGAGTTTATGATAAAGACGAATCCAATAGCACATATCGCGTGCGGTCGAGAGTAATGTCTTACAGGACTGCAGGGGCGCCAAACATCCCTGCTCCCTTCTCATCTCTCTTTATTTGGGGCTATTCTGGGCTGGGCTAATGTGGCGGCACTGCTGCGTGCTGAGTGAGTCAGCGGTCATTAGGGCGTGCAGACAGCACTCTGCCGGAGGCCACAGGAGCCAGTCAGTCTAATGATGAGGGCAGGGAAGTGCTGGGGACCTGAGCACTCAGGACGTCCTATAACTCCATCCAATTAGCCTTCCCATATCGTGGCCACGCCCATCCTAATAATGGAAGGAAAAAAAAGGCACTTTTCTTTGCCGTGTAGGACTGACAGATTTACTTCACACGTCTGTATACAAATATTCTTTTGTTTGCCAGAGCCAACAAAGAGTGTTGACTGTGTGCTCGTGTGTGTCAGCCACGGGTATCTGTAGTAACCATCATGTACTATGAGAGCGAGCTATGAGAGCGAGAGAGGCTCAGCTACAGTTCAGATCCAGTCATCCTCCCCTGGGAGGGGCTGACTGAGCAGGAATGTAAACATGGCAGCTAAATAAACTGCTGCGTGGGGTACACACACACACACACACACACACACAGGAGAAGCTGAGAGAACAGGATGGTGGTTCAGATGTCATGATCACTGAAGAAAGGAGCAGACGATTACAGGCTGGGCCTCTGCAGTTTGAAGTGGAATATATGTTCACTGTGAACGGTCTGGATTCGGACAAATGCAACAGAGGAGATGTTCTTTGAGCACTCGCTGCTTCTAATCAAACATTTTAACATCCAGCATGAGTCGCGGCTTACAAGGACAGCTCAGCATTCCTTTCCCTCCCCTCCTTTTAACACCTTATCTCAACCTCTCACTCTAAAATAAGATGCACTCACACCATGTCACATGGCACCAGCCGTCAGCCCACAGCTCCTCAAATGCTTCCCCCGGACTTTAAAAGCTTGAAAGTGTGTTCACACTGTTCTGCGTTGTTTTGTGGCAGATGAGCAGTTTAATTGGCATCCCTAAGCCTCGGCGAACGCTTATTGACACTTTTTAGGAAATGAGGGGCAGCTCTGCAGTCACACCCTGAATTATTTGCTCTTAAATAGAGTTATTGAAATGGTTTAACCTCCACCCAAACTACAGTCCTCGTTCCAATGATCCCGGTTGACGAAGGGGAAAACATCTTGAAAAGCTCTATTTGTTGGTTCTTCAGATGCCCTTGAGCTCCACCCTCCGCCCCCCCAGGCAGTGCTATAACCCTCCAGGCTTGTTTTGATGTGGTGATCTGACTGTTGAACACAGGTGCTGCCGGCTGCTGCCATCAGCTCTCCCTGTAAGCTGCCATAACCCAGGACAGGTGGCAGCTATTATGACTGCATCAGAGGTAGCAGACTGGCACCATCGTCAGCCCAGCGCCTTTTCTGCCGGTTCCCAGTCCGCCACCAATGACCGATTACGCCGACCCGCTTCAGCACCGTGTTCACCTTAAACCCAAGATCGCTTTCTCAAAGGCGTTGCTTTGGATCCTTCTTCCCAGGTCCCCATTCTTCCCGTGTTTTTCTTTTTTCTTTTTCCACTTTTCCAGCGCCTTTCATTTTCTCCAAGGCGGATCAAAGAGAGGAGTTCTGTGGAGGCGTATGGAACCAGACTCAGTGTCAACAAGTAGCTTTCTCTCCTTCACTGCTGTTTAGTGTGCTGTTCAGAAAGACCCCTGTACTTCTGCTAAATGCTACAGTCAGAGTACTCACTAGGAACCAGTGCACCTCCTTAAATCTATTGATGTTGATGTTCTTTCTAATGTCTCTCTTTGTCCGCCTTTCCACCATCTGTCCCATCTTTCTAACACTGGGCGCTGGGCCAGAGGTGCTAAACCGCGTCTTAACCTGTTGTCTGAGCCTCGACTCATCCTTTATTCATCCCCATTAAAGTAGCATGAGAGTTGTTCTCCGCCTGTAGCCGCTGCTTCACTCTCCATCAGAGAGACAAACGACCATAGCGTGAGTGTACCTACCTATGAATGATGGCTGTGCATGAATGAAACATGCACGGCGGGTCTCTCCTGATACCTGTGAGCCCAGTTTGTGACACGACAGAATATGGTGATGCTATAGGATGGCACACATGACAAAGTATTGTCTGATTTTTGAAATCTTTTATTTATCCTAATGTTTTTCTTAGCTCTGTGGGGAGCAGAGAGAATTTAAAGCACTCTGCATTCAGCCCAGATCCATTTTCTGATAGGTCTGATTGTTGTCTTGTTTATTAAATTTGGCTATTTTAAATTAGCATAAAATCCAGTAAAGACCTTAAAATCTTCATGTGAGGAAGCTTGAAGTCATCTTGAAATATTTATACCTGCAAAACAGCAGCACAAAAGGTGCACGTACATAGCGGTGCCACTAAGCTGGCAGCATGCCTAACCCCCACCTATACAGGCCCCAAGGTTCTCTTATATATTGTTTCATGTAGAGCGCACACAATATCAGCATCTCCCACCTTTAGAGAAGTGTGGTTTAGGGAGAAAAAAACAAGAATAAAGGCAGAGATAAAGTGAGGCGATGGGAGGAGAGGAGGGAGATAAAGGTTACGAATGAAGATGAAAATGGAGAAAAGTGCTGGGCCAGCGACTCCAACGGGGAGACAGACAGGAGGGAGCATTTCTGCCCTGCTGGTGAAATTTTAAGGGTGCGGGAATGTTTGTGTATGTGTGTGTGTGTGTGTGTGTGTGTGTGTATGTGTGTGTGTGTTGGAGATAAACTGAACATCAGCATATCCTGTTGACTGTCATCCTATGACCTGCACTTTCTTTTTTTAATGCTTGCCAGATCGTACAGGCTGCATCTCAATCATACACCTAATTCCCACAGTTTAGTTGGATTCCACCTGTTCTGAGGTCATGCCAGTGAGGTATGTTCAGCATAGGTAGGCGGGAGGGAGGAGGCGGGCAAGCACCTGAGCGCATAATCCAGCCAGTTAGGTTTTCAAGGAGCCATTTAAAGTGAGCGCAGGTATTAAAGAGAGTCGGATGAAGAGGTCAGGATTTTCCTTTAATCCTCACACTGCTGCTGGCAAAGGAGAACGATGAGGGCAGAGAGGCAGCAAACTGCACGGCTGTAACTGAGTGATGTGAGAGGGGCGAGGCTGGCACTGGGCCACGGCTACACTGGAATAACAGTGGATGCTGGTGCTATAGATTATGAGTACATACATATGTAAACCCGACTGGTGGGTGTAGTAAAAACAGGCTAACATCAGAGGGTTTCACCAGCATCCCATTGTTTTATGGAGACCTCTCTCATTCTTATTAATGAAAAGCAATTGTGTATACAAGTCCAGATCCGACCCCTAAACACACACACCGACACACGCACACGCTTCCTGTCTTAATCACCAGCACCGTGGATAAGGGGCATTACAGTAAAGTAGCAGGTGCCTGTCCATCTCAGCAGTGCACGGGCTGATTTGATGGTAATCTATAATCTGTAAGGCTTTGATGCCACCGCCATCCTTATCAGCCAGGTTTTGTTTGGCCAGGCTAGAAGCTCCAGCTTTAACAGGATGACAGTGCTGTACACTTAACCTCTGGTGGTTTGCAGTGCAGCTCTTTTTTTTTTTTTTAGTTTTTGTTTATGCATGAATGGATTGATGGTTTTTATGGGGTCTGTATCTGAGCACAGGCACTTCATTACACAAGTGTATGTGATACAAAAATGCAGCCTTCTAAACTTAAACTATGTATGGGGTTAAACTACATGATGTGAGCCCAGAGCTCTAAACACTCTTGTTTTCTCGTAGCTCTGACGGTCAGTAAGGGAGGATATCTCTGATATACAGGGATATACGGTGCTGTGAAAAGGGCACTGTTCTATTTAAGTGATGTCTTGATTCAGCAGGTCTGGCAGTAATCAGACCTGGATGTGGCTGGTGAAACTGAAATGTGATTAATCACAACTAATTCATGATTTAATAAGAGGAGACAGTTACCATTTCACATAGGGTCAGGTAGGTTTGGATGCGTTTTTTCCCTGAATAAAGGAAATGATCATTTAAAAGCTGTCTTTTGTATTGAATCCAGTTATCTCAGAATTAAAAAGTGTTTGATGATCTGAAACATTTAAGTGTGAAAAATGTGCAAAACAGTAAATAATCAGGAATGGGGCAAACATCACATCTCTGTGATACTCTCTTCGTTTGTGATGAGCAACTAATCAGAAGAAAGTTGGCGTAAAGGGAGGAGCTTGTTTTAGATGAAGGGCTTCAGCAAGGCCAGTTGTATGGTTTCAAACCACGAATGATCCAGAGCTACTCTAATAGAGTCTAATAAAAGTACTGAGTCGGAAAAGAGTAGAATAAGTTCCCCTCCAGACTACACAAGGTTTTTTTTTCTCTGCGTCACTCTGAACTCGTCTGTTCGAGACATTTTTGATATATTTATCCATATTTGTTGTTAGATTCTCGTTGTTACTATGTGCAGCAACCAGCGGAAAATGCAGCAGACAGTGGAGCTGCTGGCGGTGACATGTACGGCTCACATGGCGCCAACTACTTTTATTGGACAATAATGGGAGGCTGCCATGGATGACTTAGAGGGACGCACCCGCAGCCTTCCATACGGAGGGTTTTTTTTCTTTATTTAAACACCAGCAGTGCAGAAATGTGGAAGGTGTTTTGCTGTGTGATGCGTGATGTATTTGGCCTCTGAGACTTTATGCAGTGACAACTGTGCCTGGCTGCGGCTGTTGAAATGATGAAGTGTGTTTGTGCCCGATGGTGGAAGATCCTTAAAATGTGCATTAGAGGGGAAACACTGGAGCACGTGCAGTGTTCGTACAGTATCACACACTGTGCTTTTGCTTACTTTGTTGTTGTTAGAATGGTGGATCCCCTTGTTAAACATGATAGAAGTTTCAGCATATGTTTAAGCAATCCCTGTGAGCAGAGAGGTTTAATGAAGGAGGAGATGGGGTGCTTGAGGAATACTAAATAGAAATTTACAGGGTTCCCTGATGGCAGAGGTGGTGGTTCTCCCACCCCTACTGCTGAAGAGCAAATCTAAAGTTCTTGCACTGTAGCAGGGATTTAGCATTTGTATGGTGCCCTCGTGGGTCAAGTAGAGGAGATCTCGTTGGAATAAAGCTGTCGTGACTTATTTATGCGCAGAGTTTTTTCTTGTTTTTTTTTTTTTTTTTAAATCAGCTTTGGTCATTCAACACATGCAGTCATTATGTCCCTGTGACCACTGAAATTACAGTTTTGACCCTCTCTTTAGATAGGGGCCCAAAGTACAGAGAGCCAAAAGGCTCATGCTTCAGATTGCTCTAAATGCTTAGTTTCCAGCTGTTGTTTTCCTGCTCTCTGGTCTGTATAAAAGGAATGGATATTCCTAATATGGTCATCTCAGTAGTTAGCTTTAAATGGAGATTGCTTTAAAAGTGGAGAAGCTAATCAGACGGCATTGCTGCATCTCACTGCAGTGGCAAATGAAAAGATTGAACTGCTAATGATCAGAATTAAATGAGCTCACCCTAATAACAAGCTTCTGCTGTATGTTCAGACTTGTGGTTTATGCATTCCTTCTGTACGATAAGGCTCCTGCTGAAGAAGTCGCCTGATTACATGGACTTTGATAGAGCAAGCCCTCTAATGGACTGTTAGGTTATCAGATTAACCTAAGCACACATGACCACAGCATAACTGCACATTTTCACCGTACCTGTGTTACCTTACCTTTTACACCAATGCTAATTTATTTATCCATTAACTTTCAGTGCTGTGAATGTGATGCAAACTGCAGGCCATGTTACCACACGGGCTAAACTGGGCTAATTAGTCAGTCTCACCTGCTATTTGTGCGAGTCACACGCTGTCTGGTGTAATTCACAGCCAGACTAGTTTCCTCTGAAAGTGTAGTCACCATCCTGTCTCCTCTGGCAGGTACTGGAAGTGTCGTGTCAGCTCTGTGTTAGCTTCAGTTTCCTCCTACTCCTTAGATAAAACTTCCCGTTTGCATGCAGGGTCTCAGAAGGAGGGAAAACTGTGGAAACACAACACAATTTGTCTGCAGCAGAGGTGTTAGAATGTGTGTATGGTTAGTTATGTAGTGATAAATGGAAATTTGGGGTACTTATGAACAGAAAGACACCAATACTTCTCTTCCAGGAGTGTTTTTTTCTCTCTCTCTCTGCGCTCTTCTACTTTCACCCTCCCTCTCTTTGTCGATGTCCAGTTGGAGCACCTGGGAGGAAGCAGCTGTAGGTGGTGATTACAGTTCAGAGACTCCAAAATAACCTCTCCTCCTCCCTGCCTGCTCTCTCTCTCCATTCTCTCCTTCTCAGCCGCCTTCTCCCGGCCTCCTTGCTCTGAATCAGCCCATCGTGCAGATAACAAAGGGAAGTACTGCAAAAATTGAGAAAGACAAAAGAAAAAGAGCACGAATGCTCTAAATTGCCTCCTTCACTGCTATTTGTGTGTGTTTAAATAAAGTGACTAATACACACCACTTGGCTCATCAGTATGGGGAGCAGTGTGCTCAGCTTACACGGATGAACACGGGATGAATAATGTTAGGTGAACATTGCTGCGTATGACCACCCCTCTCTCCACCCATCTCCTGTGTGTGTGTGTGTGCGTTTGCATGTGTTTACTGTGCTAAAGCTCCCATCAATCACACGCCCAGGACCTTTCAGCAAGCCACACATGCACACACACACTAAGACACCAACACACACACGGCACTGCTGCAGAGTTTATTAAAAGCAAGAGTGTTATCACTGATCTGGCAACACCTGTACACACACGCACACAAATTATATTTATATACACACGAAAGGGTGACAAAATAAAAAAAATAACACTAAATACCTTTCTAATATGCTGGCAACACATTTCAGAACAGCTTCAGTGAGAGCTGCCTAATGATGTGCAGAGACCAAACGTTAAGTTTTGCCTGGCATATCTCATGCAAATACAGTAACTGACATGTTTTTAGACTATTTGGCAACCCAGAAATCCTGACGCCTAACAGCCAACGAGAGCAGATTTTACCACGAAATCCGGTGGTCTTGCTCCAAACTCTTTTACTGAATCTGTTTAACGGTGAAGCTGAATCGTACGCCTCCATCAGGAGCCTTGCAGAATCTCTGCATTGAGTGAATTTCTCAGCTTGTGTGGAACTAGTTTGTGTCTTGTATTGCTTGGTATTGCTTAGCATTTGGTATGAACATGTTCAAAATCTCCAGACTGAGATCTGTTGACTGCAGAGACAGTAACAGATGACTCAGATGACTTGAGTTCAGCCCAGAAACCACCAGATCCCCATAGTATTGCTCAAATGTTCACCTTACTGCTTTAATTATTTCACAACCAACAGGACAAGGAACAGTCATGCTGGTGGGGTGACAAGAAGAGCTAGTGCTTGGACAGAGCCGTCTTTCTTTCCTCTTCCTCTCGGCGACAAAGTCAAATCACAGCGGTCAAACAGGAAGGCCGGTGTTCAGGGTCACACACTGCCCGATGGAATTCCCCCTGACCGGCAGGGAGAAACGTGGCTCTGTTTGACCCTGTTCAGTCACCGTGCTGTCAGAGACACAAAAAGCAGGATCCTCTTCTTGCTCTTTCGTGTTTTTCTCCCAGTATCATCTCAGCTCTCGCAGAATCCAAATCAAGTGTAGGCCGGGATGACTTGTTTAATAAAAACAGGTCAGGAAATGTGTCAGCAGCCAGTTGCTGTAAGTAATGCTGCTGGTTAGCTATAGGGTTAGTTTGGGGAAAGTTGGCTCGAAAAGGGGACTTAACAACATCATCTTTCCTGATGCAGGTTTTCCCCCCTAGGACCATCAGATAGGGTCTCTCAAGTGTTTCTACTTGAGAGTACTTAACAAGAAAAAGAAAAGAGAGAACATTTCCCTGGCTGTTTCCCTGCTAAATTACTTCACATTATAGGTGACTTCACATGGAATAGTCCCGAGAGTCCAGTCCAATGATTGCAGTGTACTTGGGTAATCAGGGTCCCACCCTGTTGGCTGCAGCATGCAAAGAAACCCTGGTCTGGCCTCACGGAGCAGAAACGAGCATCTGAACAGAGCAGGAAAGAACATGACTAAGCTGAATGAAGGACAAGACAGCTGCATGTGACTCGCACAGAGTGACTGCATTGTTTGGTTGGCAGTCGCATTAGTCGCACTTTTCGAATTCATTCCACACGTGTTCCCCTTCCTCAAAAGCAACGGTTCATTTTTCTCCTGTTTACAAAGCTGGAGGAAACAAAGCAGGGCGTAATGGCAGGAGTACACAGAAGCTGTGTTTGACTCGCTGGAGGCCCGTTAGCATAGATGGCAGAGAGGAGTGAGAGATTTGCCCATATCGATTACCCCAGCCACACCGTCGATACTCCCCTCCAAATTCTGACACGGGGAACTAATGGTCTCCCCGGGCCGGTGGCACCCAGACACACGCCCATGCGCCTGAGAACGTAATGGACAAAAGAGGGCCCGTCGATACATCACTGCATGATGAACCTGCGCTTGCCTGCTGCCTCAGCCATTTCACTATAGAGCGCCACATCCAGAGGGTGCATTAACAGTGACGCTGCTCACTCGGCCTGCCATTTTTCATCTGTCCGCCCCTGTTCTACTCATCATAGCTTATGTATTAGTTACACAAAGTACAGCTGAAGGGAGTGAGTGTTGAGCAGCCCTGTGGAATAATGTGACCCCACTCCACATACACGGTTTAGTTGAGGTCTTGCATCATGTATACGCACATGCACACGTTCCTTCTCGCCTGGTTTAACAAGACAGATTTTTGTAGCTGTCCATCCAACAGGACGTCTGTAGTCCACCCTTGTGTTCATCTAACAGCAGGGTAATGGTGTGAGTGCTACTGCTTGACTGCTCTTCAGCTCTGTTCGCCCCAGGGGCTGGTGTTGTAGGGGGGGACTAACCCTTCCTGATCACAGAGGGAAAGGCCATTTTGCCTGGGGAGAAAGGAAAGGACAGTGGTGAAGGGAGTGGGGGTTGTTAGCGGAGGAGTGAGGTGACAAAAGAGCGTTTGTGGATGCAAGTTTATGTCGTTAACCCCTTTCTCTCTGCGCTTCACGCGAATAAGAAGAAACCACTGTGACAACTGCGTGGTGGCCTCGGGCGATGTGTTTGATTGCGCGCCGTGTGTGTCGGGGGTTGTGCAGGACGTTTGGCCTCTGGAGTCTTGTGACAGAGATGACATTCTGGAAACAGGAGAGTAGTTAGCTGCTGTTGAAATGCTACACAGAGGAGAGTTTTCATAAAAAAGGAAGAGCTCGCACAGCGCTTCTGAGTGTTAGCGTCGCTATTAGTGAAGCCACAGTAGGTTGTCAACACAGATCTGGACCGAGTCCTCGCTGAGGTGTGTCGACCTGCTGATCGCCATAAATGGGGAACTTGCAAGTGTTGTAAAACTAGATGCAACCAATGAGCAAAAGGGAACTTCTGGGTTATTTCTGCACTTCCACCTGTCCGTGAATGTGTGTACAAATGTGTGCAAATGTGTCTGTGTGTGTTGCCTATTGCCCTGCAGCCTGTCCCCTCGATGAGACATCTGTCAAGCAGAGCCGCAGCGTCAACACCTGACCTTTACTGAGGCACTTGTGCACCAACCAAATGTTGTCCCTTGCCCTCGCTCTTTTGGGTTAACCCTCTTTCGTACTGCCACTCCCTGGTTGTCTTGATTTCATTTGTTAATTTGTCATTTGTTATTTGTTATTATTCACATAATTTTCCTCCTTCATGCCTTCTTCTTGCAGCCCTCTGTTTCCTCTCTCTGTTTTTCATGCCAGTCTGTCAGACAGTTTGTGTCACTCCCTCCCCGGGGCAGCCATCAGTTCAGTTGAGCATCATATGTGACAGCCCAGCTTTGTCTTTTTAAGCCATTAGCAGTTCCTGTCCTCCCACTTTGCCACCATTCCCCTCTGTTTACCTCTTCTGCCCTCTTTCTGTTGCACATCTCTTGCTCTCTTGCTACCGACTGGCCTTCTCAGTATTAATCTACATTGTAAACGCATTCTCGGCCACAGTGAAGAATTGAACAGTGTAAACGTGACAGCGCTGATGGCTGAATGTTCATTCGTGTTTAATGAACTGAAGTTAGCAGTGATGAGGCTGTGCAGTAAGGTACGCTTACAGGTAAGCAAGATTTAATGAGGTTTTTTCACATGGAGACTTGTTTGACCACACTCCTCCCTCTTTCCCTCCCTCCATTCTTCCCTCCCTCTTCAGAGGCCAGTGTAATTCTCCGTGCTCTGCACTCCCCCACAGTAAACTGTCAAGCCTAATACAGGCAGGAATGTCCAGTCACCTGCTCCTAAAATGCAACAGCCCTGTGCTACACTAACCTAATATAGGCCTGCACTACACAACCAGGTTGGATAACATCATCCCTGCTCATTGCATATATTTAAACACACACCTCAGTGTGCTTCAGCCAAGCTGTTAGGCCACAGTCTTGCAGTTGCAAAAAAAATCCCCCCTCCCCTCCAAAAAGGAGGTTTTGGCGTTCTCCCAAAGGGAAATAAGAAGTTTGTAGGAAAAATTCACTCAAATATAAATTCTATTTTTGCTTAGATGGAAAGAAATATTCAGAGTGTAAGTAGCAAGTAAGATAATATATGCCTTAAATATATGCAAACTAGTCCTGCGTAGTTTCCACAGTCGGGAAACTAAAAAAATACCTTGCACACCCAATGGCTCAGCTGATACACATCTACAGATCCAGCTGGCTATACTCACATGGCGTGTTCACAATTGCTTTATCTCTGCAAGCTGCATTGCAACCCATCTCTACCCCAGTGTGCTATCTGTTTTTATTGATGCCTGCTCTCTTTAAGACTGGGGGTCTTGCTTCTCTCTTCCCCATTCAAATTTCCATATTCAATTCAATTCAATTCAATTTTATTTATATAGCGCCAAATCACAACATAAGTCGCCTTAAGGCGCTTCATAGATACAGAGAAAAACCCAACAATCATATGACCCCCTATGAGCAAGCACTTTGGCAACAGTGGGAAGGAAAAACTCCCTTTTAACAGGAAGAAACCTCCGGCAGAACCAGGCTCAGGGAGGGGCGGCCATCTGCTGCGACTGGATGGGGTGAGAGAAGGAGGACAGGATAAAAGACATGCTGTGGAAGAGAGCCAGAGATAATAACAAGTGTGATTGAACGCAGAGAAGTCTATTAACACATAGTGAGTGAGAAAGGTGACTGGAAAGGAAAAACTCAATGCATCATGGGAATCCCCCGGCAGCCTACGTCTATTGCAGCATAACTAAGGGAGGATTCAGGGTCACCTGGTCCAGCCCTAACTATATGCTTTAGCAAAAAGGAAAGTTTTAAGCCTAATCTTGAAAGTAGAGATAGTGTCTGTCTCCCGAATCCAAACTGGAAGCTGGTTCCACAGAAGAGGGGCCTGAAAACTGAAGGCTCTGCCTCCCATTCTACTTTTAAATACTCTAGGAACAACAAGTAGGCCTGCAGAGCGAGAGCGAAGTGCTCTAATAGGGTGATATGGTACTACAAGGTCACTAAGATATGATGGGGCCTGATTATTTAAGACCTTGTATGTGAGGAGCAGGATTTTGAATTCAATTCTGGATTCAAACATGTTCAGTCTTTACGTTTTTAAGTAAGAACAGTTGAGTTTCTGGCATTTAGATGTAATTCTCCCACTTGTTGATGACAAATAAATAGTCCAGTTTGCACACATCCCACTTTAATTTCACTTGTGTTTGCTCAAACGGCATTTGCTGACCCGGCCGCGCTACTGCCGTTAATGCTGAAGTGGCTGGAGAAAAAGGAAACAAGCCATGTAATGAAGTTTGATGCTCCTGATGTAGCTGACTACATTTAAACAGGCTGAATACCTTCAGGCAGCCGCTCTAATAATATCCTCACAGAGCCTCCACTCCAAATGTCAAGCCCAGACATACAAATTGGCAAAATGAAAGGAGAAGAACACCAATATAGTGCTGTGCAGCTTTCCAAACTCATCAGTCTGTACATGCAGCCTGAATGGAGTCTGACAGCAGAGGTGACGGGGACGTTTCATTCTGCCTGCGACGACCAAATGAGATTTGACGAAGGCTAACGCAACATTAGCCCAGGTTTGTGCTCAGTCGTCTTCCGCTTAAAGTTAGAGTGGCTGTTAACAGAAGGAAAACAACTGTTTACCCAGGTGTGCGCTAAAGGTTTTCTGTGCTGGCTAAATATTTGTGTTGCTCTTTTTGGTGCAGTGTTTTTTCATGTGTGTGTGTGGGGGGGGGGTGCCAGTGCAGTCAGAAGTGAGGAGTAATAAAATTGCATCACTCAGGTAAAATAGTTTTGTTGGCCTGGTGGTTGAAAAAGGGAGGAAGAAAGAAAAAACAGTGACGGATCAACCGTGAAGAGGTAAAAGAGAACAGAAGGAAGGTGGTTGCTGGAAGCGTGACTGCAGGTTTTACCAGAATCTACAGCAGATGTTTCCTCTCCTCACCTCCGTGTTCCCCCCCTGCACCACCTCACACTTACCCAACTCCTACATCACTGCCTCCCTGTCACCTGCCTGTGCTGTGGATGGCTGGACCGGTTGCGGGAGTTTGCATTTTCTCACCACAGACCTGCTGAGTGTTTGAGAACAGGCCTCTTCACTGATGGAGAGAGGGAGGCTTTAGAGATACTGGAAGTGGGTAGCAAAGCAGGAGGTTTACTTCTCCTTTTTTTTTGTTAATAATTTAGTTTCTTTTTTTGGGGGGGGGGGGGGCATCTGTGTTATGTAAATGTATCAGTTACATTCTTTTCTCTCACAGTCACTCGTAATTATTAAAATCCTTCAATAAACAAGGCAGATTTTTTAACTGCTACATTCAGAACACACATTCTCTCAATTAGGTGTACAAGTGTTATTACCTTGGATGGGGCCTTCTCACCTCCAATATAAACATGAGCTGGAGGACTAGTGTAAACTTGGTGGCAGGGCATGCTGTGGATTGTGTGTGTGTGTGGTGTGAAGACACCCTCTGGTTCCTACCAGCCCACCTGGCCTTATTTAGAAGAGCTAAGAGGAGCCAGAAGCAGCAACTCACTGTGGACACCCAGTGCAGTGAATGTGTGTGGTTCATCATTAGCCCTGCAGAGAAATACCATCGCCGGCCGCTCTGGTTCGTACCTTTACCAGCCTCCGACTCAGTGCGCGTACACTTATCTGGGGAGTTATTAGGACTAACTCTGACTAATAATAAAAACATATGACCTAACAAGCAAGGCCCCCTTTATTTGCTTTACTTTACACTCATTAACACCCACCTTTACACCTCCAAGTATCATCATGCAGATTAAGAGAACAATAGCCTCCATTAGGTTTAGTGTTATCATGGAAAGTGCTCATCAGATGGGAGATGAGTGACCCGCAGAGGCTCATTAGCTCACGTGCTAAAACCTTGATCAGTGTCATTAGGAAGACAAAAGCCCATTGTCTTCCAGCTCACCTCTAAAGTGATTCCAGTGAAGCGCTCTGCTCCACAAGTTGTTGGAGTGCTTTGACAGATGCTGCAGTCTCATATGTGTTAATGAACGGGAATATTTTTCATTTCTAGCAGTCGTAGCAAGTAAATACAGAACTGCGTTAAAAGTGACTAATTCTCAGGACTGCTATTCTTAACTTTGGCCCGTACTAGTGCTTCTGTTTTTTTGGCCTTCCCAGCCTTGCTTGGAACGGTGAGTAAGAGTCATTTGGGGAGTTTTTGGAGCTGCATGTTGTGCTGCATCTGTGGAGGAACAAGCCAGTCGCAAACTTGCTGGGAAAAACAGTCTTCTGAGACTTAAACGTCCTCTACAGCTAACTAAGTGGTGCGAAGGGATTCTGTTTTGTGTTATTCACAGTTATATCTCTCAAACCAAGCAGTTCAGGTCAGCCTCTGTCGACCTGCAGCCTGTGAGCAAGCTTACCATAAAAATCCCCATTTCTTTTGTTTTGTTATCGCCACTTGAGTTGACCTTCCTGACTCTGTGGGAGGACGGCTGTTGTTTTAACAAAACCAGCAGCGTTTACCTCAGCACTGAATGAGGCGCCTCACCTTGAGACGGCATTCTTGAGGTTTTGAATGGCACGGCTTTGTTTTACTTTGGTTCGAGCTGGGGTTTTTTTGTAGTGGTTGCCTTCCCTGAGAAAATGGCATTGCAGAGCCACAAGGGCAGACTCAGTGACGGCAGAGCCTGTCCTCTTTGAGGATGCCTGTGGTAGCTTCACCGCTGCCTGCCTGGCCCTGAGCTCCAAATGAGATAAGTGGCGTACCTCAATGAGGGAGCCTGTACTAAAGCTAAATATAGAGATAGAAGAGAGGTAGAAGGGCAGACAAAGAGTTGCCGGTGCTCGCTGTGAGTCAATCTGTCTAATCGTGAGCAGAACTACAGCAGACCTCACAATATGTGTCAGTCAGTTGACTGAAATTAGCAGCAGCCAGAGAACACACCCTTTGATCTGTCTCTTTAAGAGACAAACTCTGAGAAAAGTGTTTTGGTTGGACATTCCAGACATAGCTCCTACACATTCTAGTACACGAGGCTGTCAGTCAGCAGCGATGAGTTATAGGTTCCTTACGGATATCCTCGTAGTTAATGAATGTTTGTTCAAAGACTGTCTGTGTCACTGTGTCCAAATCCAAAGCTCACTTTTTAAGCCAGTCACTCACACCTTCAGGGCCCTAGAGCACAGAGATAGCAACCTCCCAACAAGGCTGAGCTGAGATAGTGCCATTCCTTTCTGACACACCTCAGTGTGGCAGAGCATAAACTGCACCAAGCACTCCTCCCTCTTGTTCATCAATCAGGCCAGGTTTAAATAGCAAGAGCTTAGAATAAGAGCCGGTGTGTTTACACAATTACAGGACACTAAGTACTCGTGCAGGACCAACAAAAGTGAACCTGCATTCGGGGACACATGGCACTCAGTGTTCCGTGCCGCTGAAAGATCAGTGACAACACGTCTGCCAAGGTGATCGCCGGACCTGTTTTGGGAGTAACCCACCCAGTCATCGGTTCTTTGCCAGTAATTGATACAGCCTGGCAGGTGTCATAACAAGACAGGCCCCTCTCTCTCTCCAGCAGGCTTATTTAAGTGTGGCTGACACAGACTGCCTGGCACTGTCTTTCAAAAGACTCTGGGAACTTTGCAAATGGGGAAGGAGGGTGGCGAGTGATGGCGAGGGTGGAGAAACTCGAGCAACTGTGGCTTTAGTCTTTTACTAAAGCATTCAACGACAGCCTGCATCTGTAGCGTGTTAAAGAGAGCTTTTTGCAGGAGACGCGAGGTACCATGGAGTGCTGTGATCCACACGGAGGAGTTCTGGTGCATCTTCAGGCCTAAGCCACACTTAAAGGCTGTTATTTTCTCAGGTGTTCCACACATTGAAACCTAGAATAAGCATAGTTGAAGAAGTAAAGCTCCTCACCTCCTCCACCTACCAGCACTTTTTCTCTCTCAGATGCGTAGGAGTCATCCTCCTGTTGTGTGCTAGCATGCTAGCGCTAATGAAGCCAGCTGTCCAAACGCTCAGCCTGGTCAGCCAGAAGGGACCGCAGCCTTTGTTGATGCTAGGTGTTACATCTCCTGTTCGAACACACACTTTTGTTTCAACACCGCCAACCATTTGGCACAGGAAGGGCCCTGTCTGTTCAACTCTTCTATCACACAGACACACACGGGCACCCGCAATCCACTACTTCTATCTCTCACCCCATTTGCTGTACTTTGCTGCTTTTATTGTCCTGCTCGCTGCCACCTCCCCATCTGCACACGCCAGCACATTGATTTTCTCTCTACAGCTTTATAGTTGATCATTTTCTTTTGACACTGCCTGGCGGAGCGCGTTGGCTTTGTAATCGCTGACCTCAGCTCCACACCTGAGTGGCTGTGGCCCCACAGCCTCTCAGACTCATCCCAAAGCAGCTTCTGTTTCACAATGAAGTGCTGCACCCTGAGCGGACAATCCCCGGCTGGGTCGCTCTTACAGCAGAGAGAGAGTTTGGCATTGTTAGGCAGACAAGCAAGAAGAACCGATGCAGAGCAGTTCATACATAGCAACGCGACATCAAGCTAATTAATTATAGCTTTATTTGAATGGGATCCCAGCTTTGTGGCTTCAATTGTTCTTGCCTGTCAAGGTCTTTAAATAGATTGCAGGATGTATCCTGGATAGCGGAGCCAAAGGATGTGCAACACCCTGCCGAATGTATCTCTTGAGTGTGGCGCTCACATCACGATAAAGAAAAAGAGAACCTACTCTTTTTCTCAGAGAAAGAGGAAAGAGGTTGTGAGTGAAATAGTTCTCCTGATGAACCCCGATTGGATTTCACAGCTGCGGCACAGCAGCGATGACCCCGCGCAACGACTCGCAGAATAACAGCTCCTCTCCCTCCTCAACCGCCTTTCATCCCTCGCCGCCCCCCTCGGCCTTTTGCACAGTTACTGATTGAATACGAACCAGTTGTAAATGACCCGCACGACGCAAAAGACAGAAGGAGAGCGACCTCGCTGAAACAATTCTCATTGATTGAACCAGAGGCTCACGATTCTCCCAGATACGCCTCCTCCTGACAAATTTGCAGCCACTTCAGAAAGAGGTGGGCGAGTGGGGATGGGGAGAGTGAAGGGAAAAAACTGTTCAGGTGCTTTGTACTCAGTGCATTTTCTGTGAGTGAATGCAGGTGGTGTGTGCGTGTGATAGAGCTCGTTGTGTGATGTGAGATAAAGTAGCCGGAGAGCTAGTTTGAGCGCCGCAGCCCGGGCCCTCTGCTGACGGGGCTGCTCTCGCTGGAGAATTGATTTGGCCTCCGAGAGGATCTGTAGCTCTCTCTGTGGAACAGAGGGATGGAGGAGGAGGGGAGGGGAGGAATGGACGGAGAGTGGGTGGAAGTAGCACAGGTGGAATTGAGAGATGGTGGAAATGAAAAGAAGACACGGGAGCACACAGCCAGCGCTCGCACACACACACACACACACACACAAATGTGAAACAGACAGTCGGTCAGGAAAATTTACTCCCCGTAATAACCCTCTCTGTAGGCTGGCTGTCTCGATGTCTCCTGGCTCCTTCAGCCCGAGCAGGTCACACCGACTCCCACACAGCACACACACCACTTCAGCACGAAATCTAATGATCTCACACACTGCTTTAGTCTGCCTGTGCGTGTGTGTGTGCAAGTGTGAATGTTCTCTGTTCCTCTGCTGCACGGAGCCTGTTGTTCAGAAGTTTGTCTTCACCGTTGGATTCAGATCGCTCACATTTTACTGCACCGAGCATCAAAAACGTCTCCGGCATTATTTTTAACGGCCCCTCGTTCACTCCGTGTGGTTTTATTCTCTCTGGCTTTAACAACACCCCCCCCCCTCGGTAGGGGTCATTTTAAGTTTCATCTAATCTATTTAGCCTGGGTTATTGGGTTGGGTTTATTTAACTGGTGCTCCCACTCCCTGCCCCCTCCTCCTCCTGCTCCTCCTTCAGCCATTCCCTTTAATAGTTTTGACATTTAAATGACATAGTACATATATTTAACCTCGCTGGCTCCTTGCACACTCAGCGCTCGTAAACACAACGCACATACAGCACACCTCTTATTACCTTAATCAAAAAAATACAAATGCCAAATGTGTGCAGCTTCTAGGATTGTTGTGGATACATTTTTTGTGGTCTTAGGAGTCAGTCAGCAGCACATAATGGAAGTTTTAAGACTGTGACAGCCACAACAAACTCACAATAAATCACAACAACCAAAGGTCTCTTCACGTTCATCCTTTCACAGTGTAAACCGCTGCTCTCCGTCGCTTTTTGAAGCCTTGCTGCTCACTCAGTGAACAGCGGGAGACGGAGCTGCTCAGCGTACAGTCCACAGATTAGTGTTTTAGGAAAAATCCGCCTATGACAAGTGATACTGCTGTGGGTTTGGATCCCAAAGTTACCCGTTCAATTACCAAACATTTATCTCCAATTATCTCCGTACCGCTCCAGCAGCTTCTCAAAAACATGCACCCCAGTCATTCTGATGTCTTCCCTTGTTTCTTCTTTTCCAGTCACTAACTACAATAATGTGGTGGAAGCCGGCTCAGACTCGGACGACGAGGACAAGCTGCACATCGTGGAGGAGGAAGGCAGCCTGGCGGACGGGGCCGACTGCGAAAGCACCCTGCCAGAAGATGAGCACCCCAGGGAGCACTGCTGGGACCGAGGTGAGGATGTGCAGTGTGTTGTCAGTTGTTGTGAAGCAGGCCTACCAGCTATCTTGGCCTCTTTCTGAAACACAGTTGATGTTTTTGCGCCAGGAAAAAGCTCCAAACGAGTGCTCGCGTAATCTGATTTTCTGCTTTGAGATTCGAACGTAACATGATTTAGTATTTGCTACACCTGTCTGTAGACAAATGCTGGTTTGTTCAGTATCTGAAGATGAACAACTATCAGAACATTTATATTTTTATCATTTCTCCTCTGACTGGCGTTCGTGCCACACTTATTTCTGAAAAAGCTTCTTGTTTTTTGGGGGGTTGTTTATGCATTTGCTGTTGTTTTAACCTCAGCAAATGGACCGTAGGCTAAGTTAAGAAAGGCCTCGCTGACATCTGCACACAGTACCAGGCTTTGTCTCATTGTGAAACAGAGTGTGAGGAAACAGGTACTACATCCAGCTATGGCAGGAAGCATGATATTAAACAAAGACAATGCCAACAGAGGGAGAGACCTTCAAGCAGAAAAAAAATAACCTTGTGGCCCACCGAGTCAGTGGAGTGCTTTATGGCACTGGTGGGCATTGGCGGGGCCTCCGTGAACTTCTTTTTACCTCAAAGCACGCGGAAGTGACATCAGAGGCAGCTCACCGCCACAGGAAGGGGCTGACGTCACAGCACTCCCCCCTCCTACCCACACTAAACAACAATTGCAGGTGCTGAAGGACGTTGGTGTTTCAACCTGGGCTCAAGGCCTCTGTGCTGCTGACCTCACACTGCATGCGCACATAAATCTGTATTCGCACTTGTGGCGCTGTGAGCTTCAGGCTTGTGCCAAGAACTGAAGGTAATGAGATATTCAGCATTTTAGCCTGTTGTGCTACTTGGTCGTTTTGGGCTGTGATGTGTGAAACAGAAAGGAGGCTTCAGTTTAGCAAGAGCTCAGGTTAGCAGAGTGAAAATGTCCAGTAACATATCACTTTCAGTCTGTGCAGTGATTTTTTAATGTATTTTAATTCCTTTGCAGTGAGCAGCCTTCAGTTTTTGTCGCACAGGCAAATGCAGTCACACCACAGACCTGTGCACGCCACAGCCACCTATTCACCAGACGATGCTGTCATTCTCATCACTGCTCTCCAGCTGTAGCTCCTCGCATCAAGGGAAAGTTGGAGGAAGAATAATGTCATTGGTCTTGGCTCGGGCTTGTGAACATTAAACACTTCAAAAGCATGAGTTACACTGAAACAGCTCAGTGAGCTGGCCGCGCTCCACAGTTATGCCTGATCAGGCATATTTTCTTTTGCCTTCAGTCATGTACAAGCACACACGCTCTGTCTAGCCCACATCTCATACATCAAGCAGCATCTTAGCTGTCGCCCTGGATCGCACTGATGAAACACGGGAAAGCCGCAGTCCTTTAAACAAACCCTTGCTCTCGGCCCTTCATCTCTCCTGCACTCCTGAGAACAGAGTATCTGGTGCAAGCCTTGAAAAAGTGACCACCACCCACTAGTCTTCTCCTCAGCAGAGCCCAGTTTGCTTCAAATTAAAGCCTTGACACCCATTCTCCAGAGACTGCTGTGCTCCAAACTGGAAAAAAGTGTTGTTTTTCTGCACCGTCCCTACTTTCCTTTTTTTACCTCCTCATCCATTCCCTCACCATTTCTGTCCTTGGGAATCATTCCTCTTGATTATACGGTATCATGGGTCGCCCTGCTCGCTGTCATTACTCATTCACTCCTAAATGATTGTGGAGCAGCGCAGTATTGTTGCAGTAAACTGCAGTCTGCTGTCCTCTAAGGACAGGCTGACTAAGTCTTGAGGAGGGAAAGGTAAAGAGAGCGGTGACCTGGGAGGGCCTCTGCTTTACATTTAATGACTCGAGGAGTGTGATTACATCTCAGAGAATAGGTAGGCTGGAGCTGGAGAGCTTTGATATGGTGAGGCTGCAGTGAAAGGCTGGGGAAACACAGTCTTCCCTGTTTCCTCACTGTTAGCTTAATATGCAGAGACAATATTTGATGCTTGCTGAAACTCCATTTTGTGGTTCTCTGTGGCTTCATGGACGCACATCAACACCTACAGTGCGTTCCTGTGTGCCTCACATCATGTGATGTTAAAACTGAGCCACGGGAAAGGAAGAAACCCCCGAGGGTTGGAAGGATTGCTCAGTAGAGACTCAGAGCACAAATGTTTGATATCACTAAGCCAAGGATAAGTAAATCATTGTGGGACTTGGAAATACCTCACATCCCTTCTCCTGCTGACAGGAGATAAAGTGGAACATCTTTTCTAACGAGTGCCTGTGTGAATCCCGATTGCTGATACGCATCGCCCAGCCGAGATAGAATCGGCAGACGGGTCTGGACGCACGACCACAGGAAGCAGCAGGGGCAAAGGTTGGCCAGGGCAGGAAATGCATCATGGGACAGCATTGTATCTTGTTGCAGAGATGTGGGCAGAGAAGGGAGCGAGGGAAAGAGAAGAGGAGAGAGTGGGTGGTCTGGTGATTTTGTTCTAAGATGTGCTGTAGTTGGGTTACACCGTGCAATAAATAGTTTTTTAGACAGGAGCTGCAACAGAACATCCTGCTACAACCTCACGGGGGCCGAGTTTCTGCAGCTGTTTTGTAACTCGCTTGTGCAGCGGTGCATTCACATCCCTATGTCAGCAACATAAATGGCCTATGTGTGATGTTTCATAGCAGGGGAGCAGCCTGATAACACGGAGCCGCCTCGGCAAAGCCCGCGAACCCTTCTGGCCGGGCTCTGTACCTAACAAAGAGCCGAGAGAAACACGTCATACCTTTCCAACACGCACCCCCAACTGGGACTCTACTTCACACACACGCTTAACATTTTGGTAGCCTAAAGGTGTGTTTGGATGTTGCCTTTAAGCGTGAGATGGGAGCTAAACCCAGCTTGCTGTAGCAAAGTGCTGATCTGCTGTCGGATCATCAGTTTGCCACACGTGACACATGTTCTGCATGTCAGCATAACTTTAAAATATGAAGCTTTCACTTCCAACAGACTCTCGTGTCTGCCAGTTAAACGCAGCTCAACATGCAGCAGATGTCCATGGAAGCTGCTTTCTGGGCTAATTTTGCTCAGCCCGTCATGACCTTTATCGAGCCCTGAAATAGTGAAATGAATAAAATCTGCCCATCAGATCTGTTCCATATTTAACCAATGATGGGTTTAGATCCCATTAGCTCCAGTAGAGAAATTAAAATATTACCACCCACCCAAAAAAAGTGTTGGTGAGATAAGTTTAAAACATGAAATGTAGGAGAGGTATATTTTTAAATCATTGAAAAGCATGTCTAAAAATGAGCTTCCTTTTCTGTAACTTCACAGTGTGGAGTTAGATCACATGTGTTATGTTTTTTTAAAAACAGGCCTGTCTTTTTATCTGGATTGGCCAGTATGTATCGTGGGAGATAAAATAATTGATTGATCTTCCTGTAGCAAGACACGTCTTGCTCAGAATTGGATACTTGGCCACTTTTAAACCAGGCTGATTTCATACTGTGAATATATGGCAAGTACAGTGTATGTACTTGAGGCGTATCTGCTACTTACTCACAGTTGTTCCTCTGTTATTTATTCGTGCTGTGCTTTCTCTTGTCGGATTTTGCGGAAGTGTGAATGTGACTGCTGATGATTTGTGTGTCTCTCTGGGTTAGCTGTGTGATAAACTGGTCCACCTGGTTAGGATCAACTGCGGTGACGCTCACTGGATTTAAGCAGTGAAGGATGGGATTCAACTCTGTGACCAAATTTAGATGGAAAAGGATCTCTTCCTCTCTCTGTCTTTTCACCTTTAACTTTTTCAACTAATCTGAATGTGGTTCAGATGTGTGGCAGGGTTGTCTTTTGAATGGCTTTTTGCTGAGTGGGAGGTGGTTAATTCAGCTTACCTCTGCTACGGTCGTTTTTTTTTAACTCGTCAGAGCAAATGCTAGATATTGATTTTCTCATCTAACCCTTAGCCAGAAAGCCATTTCCCAAAATGCCAAATGATTTCTTCTGCTATGAAAAATGAGGTAAACATGTCTACGGGGTGTTACTGTTGCTGCTGAGGTCATGGGAGAAAAGCTGAGTGATATTCAGGGGGTTTTCAGCCCCCTAGTGTGGGCTGAGAATTCCTCGATTAGACTTTCTCAGCACCTGCTGCTGGCTTGTGCTTTCACACACACACACACACACACGTTCATCAACAGACCGCCTCGTTCTCCATATTATCTCCCACGGGCTCATTCCAGGATGGGAGGTTTTCTTCAAATGGTCTTTAATAACCATAGCAACAAATGAGTGCCCTCATATTGTTTCACAGCTTTGTTAAGGTGCGCCAGAGGAAGCCGGAGTGAGGCTGTGCGTAAGAGCGCTGGTATTCACTGTGCGTCGGCGAGTCATGAAGTGCTACACCTGTTCCCGTCTCTGAGGAGAAAACAGCTGGCCCCGTCGTTCAGCATGCTCACAATTCACAAAACACAATCCTCAAATCTGCACTAAGCAGGGGGAGAGCTTAAATCGAGCCATAAAACATCTGCCTGGTAAACACCAGCGCAGTAGGCTAACTTTGGTTTTAGCTCATAGCTCACTATTCCAATTATTCTCTTTAATGACACACACAGGCACGCTAACATATCCATAATATCCATTGAGGAATAATGCTTGTGTTTAATAGCTGACATGCTATACCTGGTTCCGGCAGCCACTCCAGGAAGCGCTGCGAGAGCAGAGATAGAAAGAAGGAAGGAAGCTTTCATGCATCCCCAAGTCTGTCCTCAGGTTACACTTCCTATAACCGCAGCTTGGTAATTAGTGCTCGTTACTAGCTAGTCCGGCTCACGTGATGTGGAGAAGGAAGGCGCTCGGCTTCCACATACAGCACCTCATTTGCTGGGATATTAAGCACAGTCTAAAGGCCAAGCCTCTTCAGAGAACACAGTGTTTGTGCGTCCATGTGTGTGTGTGTGTGTTTGTGTGTGCTGGGTCTCGTGAAATGTCTGTCTGCTGCAATGCATTAGGACAAGATTCATCACCTAATTATCAGTCCAGTCTCAACAAGTGCCTTACCTAACATAGGGAACAGAGGCTGTCCATTCACTTCTAACAAAGAGCATGGTGTTCATACAGTAGCCTCTGGCCTTTGATGTTAATTAGTTTCTCATCCTATTGTGAAGTGTAGCATTCAGGATGTTGTGTTTTCCCCCTCAACGCCGCACGCCTCGTTCTGGGCTTGTGGGATTCAGTTCAGTCATGACACTCTTTTTGACACCATGGATTATTGCATCTCATATACAAAGGTTAAGGTTTCATGTGTGCAGCGTGCATCAATAGAAAAAAAGGTGTCAAAATAATGAGGTAATCAATAACATTTCTGCAGTTGAGGCTGTAATCACTCTATGTTTGTCCTCTCGCAGTGAAGGAGGATTGTGTTTCGGATGGCGAGGATGATGTGAGCACAGACGCCCTCGTAGAGGAGATGCTCCAGCAGGGAGACACAGCCGTCATCTATCCAGAAGCCCCGGACGACGAGCCTCAGCGCCAGGGCACTCCCGATACCGGCATCCACGACGAAAATGGTACAGGGCATTGCTCGCTCTAAAACACACTTTTCATCTTAGATCTCAAAGCCTCTGAGCTCTCAAAGCTACAGCTACCCACCCAGTAATTACTCGCCCCAAGGGGGGCGGGGGGGAAACAGCTCTACCTGCTCGCTGTATCACCTCAGGTGTTAACTCCACCCCATTAGCGCCACTTTCCGACATCATTACACACACTGCTATTTGTTAAGTGCAGCACACTGGGGCCTTTATGACTCCCGGGCTTTTGGCTTTTACCTGCTACCACTGAGAGGAAAAAAAGAAAAAGGGAGGTGAGAGGGAGGGAGGGAGGGAGGGATAGTGAGAGGAGGAGGAAAAAGCAACACCTGAGTAAATTTGTCACGTCTGTGCGAGCTCTGACTCACAGCTACCTGAGCGATAATGTGTGTGCATTCCCATCTCGAGGCCCTCACCTGTCCCGCAGGGGAAACTTAATACATCACCTGTTAACAAAGTAATGTTTTACCTGTGTGGGAGCTGGCCAACTGAGACCCTGTGTTAACCAGATTGGATCCAGACGGGAGGCTGTTGTTTACCACGCTCACTTTTCTCCGCGTGCGTGGGCGTTTTTTGAAATGCTTCAAATGTGCAACAGGACATCGGATCATGAGATATGAAGGGAGTGAAAGCTGCAAGTGCTTCTGAAATGCAAATGAAGTCTCAAAATGTAGTCGTATACATATGTTTTGTTTACAAAGACAGGCAGGCATTTGGATAGATGATTAATCATCCATTTGGGTACCTGTGTCCTGTTTACCTGTGGGGGAGGATCCCTCAGGGATTGGTTAAATAGCACAGGAGTCGCACTGTGGCAGGCCACGTGTAACATCAGGAGTTTTTAACCCCTTCTTCTTTCCCCTGCTCACTCTCTGCCCTTCTTTTCCACTAGGAACTCCGGATTCATTCTCTCAGCTGCTCACCTGTCCGTACTGTGCACGGGGCTACAAGCGCTACAGCTCTCTGAAGGAGCACATCAAGTACAGGCACGAAAAGACGGAGGAAAGCTTCAGCTGCCCCGAGTGCAACTACAGCTTCGCCTACCGCGCCCAGCTGGAGAGGCACATGACGGTCCACAAGAGTGGACGAGATCAGGTAGAAACTGACTTCTGACAATTTCTTTTTCACAGAACGATTAGAGATGATTTGTTCCAGTAGCACACCTGCTTGCACAACGCTGTAGCGATTGTTCAAATCGACCCTGCTTATCTTAGCTTAGTTTCCTTAGCAGCTTCCAAACAGGATGAATAAACAAGAACTTTTGCCCTCCATTGATTAATGACATGAATTAGTCGCAGTTCAAAGGTTGCGTTTCCACTGTATATCTCACTGCCTCACCCCTCTCCCGACAGAGACACATCACACAGTCGGGAGGCAATCGTAAATTCAAGTGCACTGAATGTGGCAAAGCATTTAAATACAAGCACCATCTGAAGGAGCACCTACGCATTCACAGCGGTGAGTGGACAACCCCTGTCTCCATGGCAGCGTATTGTGTATGCGTGTGTGTGTTTGTGGATGGGCGTGTGCTTGGACGTGAGCGGGGCGGGCGTACGCCTCGCGAGCCTCTGTTGGCCGCAGATGTTTGAGTCTCCTCTGAAGCAATATTTATGTTTTATTTCTGTTTCAGCCAATTCCCCATATTTAGATATCCTTCATCATGTTTCAGTCCATTGTGTGCTCTTCCTTAATGTGCAATAATTGTGTTTCTTTTGGCATTATGGGACAGCAATTAGAGAAGGGCATTTCCCACTGGTGCTATTACATCAGCGTTTAAGCATCATTGAAATGCATTAGAGCTTTTTCCTGTCGTGCTGCTCATAGCCTAGCTTGCTCATTTAGCTTCATTCACTAATGGAAATTTGTTTCTCCTGCCCCCAACCGCCCTTTTCTATCTCTCCCTTGTACATATTGTGGTTTTATCCAGGAGAGAAACCCTATGAGTGCTCCAACTGCAAGAAGCGCTTCTCCCACTCGGGCTCATATAGCTCCCACATCAGCAGTAAGAAGTGCATCAGCGTCATCTCAGTTAACGGCAGATCGCGCCTAGGAAACGCCAAAACCCAGAGCCAGGGTCAGTCGCCAGGACTTTCAACACCACCCTCGGTCCTCCGCACTCAGATTAGGGAGAAGCTGGAGCACAGCAAGCCCCTGCAGGAGCAGCTGCCGCTAAACCAGATCAAGACAGAACCTGTAGACTACGAGTACAAGCCAACAGTGATATCGTCCCCGACTGTGACCGCCATGAATGGCGCCGTTTTCGGTGGAGGAGCTGCAGCTCCTCTGCAGGGCACAGTGCAAGCTGTGGTCCTACCCACTGTGGGGCTGGTATCGCCCATCAGCATCAATCTGGCAGACCTGCAGAATGCGCTCAAAGTGGCGGTGGATGGTAATGTCATCCGTCAGGTGCTAGAAAACAATGCCAAAGGCCAGGTGAACTCGGGGCTAACCACTGGAACGCTTCACACCCCACAACAGCAACTCATCTCAGCCATCAGTCTGCCAATAGTGGGTCAGGATGGAAATGCAAAAATCATTATCAACTACAATTTGGACCCCAACCAGGGTCAGCTAACAGCCCATAATCTAAAGAAAGAGCCAGAGCCTATGTCACCAGCTCAAACCACCACCAACACGTTCAAGTCCCAGAAACTCCCAGAAGATCTGACTATCAGAGGCAACAGGGCCAATGAGACAAAAGAAAAAGAGGAGAAGACCACTAAGACTTGTCTCCTGTGTGACAACTGTCCCGGTGGGCTGGATGCACTCCATGCCCTAAAGCACTGCAAGAAGGATTGTCTCAAACTGAATGGCGCAGGCCTGGATAGGTCCGATTCTACTGTTGCTGCCCTGCTGTCAGACGGAGGTCTCTGCAGCCAGCCCAAGAACCTCCTGTCACTGCTCAAGGCCTACTTTGCCTTAAACGCAGAGCCCACCAAGGACGAGCTGGCCAAGATCTCTGACTCGGTCAGCCTCCCGGTCTCTGTGGTAAAGAAGTGGTTTGAAAAAATGCAGGAGGGTCAGATATCTCTGGGTGCCCCAACACCTCCCTCAGAGGAAGAGGACACTTGTGAATCTAACAGCGTGGTGTCTCTGGTCCCAGGGAAGGACAAAGCCACTATAATTCCTCCTGTGACCCAGGACAGCCCAACAGAAGCTACCCCAGCAGAGATCAACGGCGCTCACAGCTCGCCGGCCTCCCCTTCGCCACTAAATCTGACAGCCGGAGGTCCTGGCCCAGCGAAGAAAACCCAGAGCACCGAGGGACCCCTAGACCTATCGCTGCCGAAGCCAGCCAGAGATGAAGCAGAGAGAGCGGCCAATAAAACCTGCCTTTACCCCTCCCCTTCCTCTGGCTCCGCCAACATGGACGAACCCCTAAACTTAACTTGCACAAAGAAAGAGGCATTGCCACTCTCAGCCATGGGCACCTGCCCCACCGCACTGTACGCCAGCCAGCCAAGTGCCAAATCTCTTGACATCGTCACCACAATGCAATGCCTAAGAGCACTAGCCACCAACAACAAACAGACTATTTTGATCCCCCAGCTGGCTTACACCTATACCACTACAGCAAACAGCCCCGCAGGGACCGAAACGCACGAAACCATCCACCTCAATGGAGTCAAGGTGTGCACCATTTATGTCCCCTCATTTTATTAGCAGCAGAGCTGATACAATGATGCTACTCGTATTTGCACACTAAATATGAAGCTAGCTAGCCATCAGCTAGCTTATGTAAATATGTAAAACAAAGGTTCTGACTCATCACTAATAGGACACACTAATTAACTGTTACCTTTTATTTACGTGCCAAAGGAGACAGAAAGGGTTATGTTACCTTTTGATAGAGCCAGGCCAGCTGTCACGCCCCTTTCAAGGCTTTATGGTACTCTAAGCTAAGAGGCTAGTGGTAGCTTCATCTCTTAATCGTTTAATCGCTAGCTTAAAACGCTAAACTATTACACCCATTTCCAGCTCTTTGTTTTTATTCACAGAGCAGTTTTGCATGATTTACAGTTCAGAATAATCCCGGTGCCACTCCTTTATTCAGCAGAATAGCTCCCTTTAAGCATATTTTTCATAATTAACACTTTAATTCTAATGCTTACAAAAGAGCTTAATTAGTTTCCCGAGTTATCAGAAAATATGTTTGCCTTCAATTATGTGAGTTATATAAAGGATTGAGGGTTTAATCCATGAACAACTTTGAGAATCAAGTGCATCGGAATCAAGTTGGCTTTTATCTTTTTCGGAGCAATCAGTCAAAACATTCAATCCATGTACGGGCTTGTTGTTCAGAACCACCATCACATGATAGATAGTCTGAAACCATCCAAAATCAAATCAATAAGTCATATATAGAAATGTCAAAATTGGGCTCTTTGTAAAAATGATAGCCCTTAATAGTTCTTCATTGTGCAGACATCTAATGGGCCTCTAATGATGGATGTAGATGCCTGGGTGTGTGAGTGATCTTCCTGGGCTGTCACCCAGAGGACATGAGGCTGCACTTTACTGCAAAGCTTCTATTGATCTGTTGGAATCTGTTTAAGCGCCGCACCTCTGCCTGCCGCATTGATTTATCGCTGTTGTATTATACTTTTGTGTTAAGTGGATTGGCATAGACCTGTCTTGTAAAAAGGAGCCCTATGCATATATATTTGCTCCTTAGCCATGCCAAGCAGCCTGTTTGACTACAGCAGTGGATAGGTTGCTAGGTTCAGAGTGCGGTTGTTTCTAGGAAAAGGAAAAGATTGGTAAAAACCTATGATCAGGGGATGATTCAGTACCACTTCCCACAAAGGACACATAGTTTACTGGTATTCTGAGTCATCAATTGTCTTTTGCTGTCAAACAGATTGAGCATAACTATGCATTCCTACAAGTGTGTCTAATTTCTCATATTCCCCAGGAGGACAGGCAAGACACGGGTTCAGAGGGTGTTTCCACAGTCGAGGAGCAGAACGACTCAGACTCGGGCCCTCCGAGGAAGAAGATGAAGAAGACTGATAGCGGCATGTACGCCTGCGACCTGTGCGACAAGATCTTCCAAAAGAGCAGCTCGCTCCTGAGGCACAAATACGAACACACAGGTAAACATTCGTGTTTCCCAGGGCCTTCACACAAACACAGCCAGAAAAACAGAACCGGAACTTGTCTCACCATCGCTCACTCTGTTGGGTCCTGGGAAAGATGAGTCAGAGTGCGAGCAAAAGGGGGATTTTGAGCTACAGCATAAAGAAGGGTGGACACCTCCATTCCAGCAGGTATTACTCAACATGCACAGAAGAGGTCTGAGAATTTCTTTCCGCCAACTCCCCACCTCTGCGCTGCCAGCTTCTCATGTGAAGCAAGAGGCGAGCTCTGGTAGTGATTTGGATTGCTCCATGATGATGATTCTGTGGCCAAGCTCAGGTCAACACTCTCAGAGGCATTTTCGATGTTTTTTTTCTTTATTACTCTGATACCTGGCTCGGGACCACAGTTTTCGGCTCCAAATGATCTCATGCTAGGTGAAACTAGCTGCTCCCTGCCTGGATAAAGTTTTCTTGAAAGTTTTGAAGCACAATCGTTGTGATTTTGTTGTATTGTTTGGAAATGTTCTCCTTGGATACACTGATGATAGATACTGATTTCAGCTTTCCAGCACTGGCACCTTTCAGACAGCATGATGGGGGATTTGCTCCCTGAATGTTTATTGTTAATATTTTCTCTTTGCATAAATATGTTTGATGTGTTGACATCTATTTGCTTTGTTATTCTCTGCAGGGAAGCGACCTCACGAGTGCGGCATCTGCAGCAAGGCCTTCAAACACAAACACCACTTGATCGAACATATGCGGCTCCACTCGGGGGAGAAGCCGTACCAGTGCGACAAGTGTGGCAAGCGTTTCTCCCACTCGGGCTCCTACTCCCAGCACATGAACCACCGCTACTCCTACTGCAAGAAGGAGACGCAGAGCCAAGCGGGAGGGCGGGAGAGCCCGGAGGAGGACGGCGAGACCCAGATCGACATGGAGGTCCTGAGCGGGGCACAGAGACAGCTCCTGGCCCCGTCCCAGCTGGACTCAGATGAGCGAGGGAGCAGCACCAGAGAGGATGAGGAGAGCGAGGAGGAGGAGGAGGAGGAAGGCGTGGTGGACATGGATGATATCCAGGTGGTGCAGATAGGGGACGAAGGAGGGGAAGAGGAGGACGAGCCAGAGGAGCGGAATGAGGAGGAAATGAAGAGAGTAGCGGTGGAAGAGGGAGGAGAGGAGGAAAAAAGCGAGACAGGAGAAGAGGAGGCTGACACCGGACAGGAGGATGGGCTCGGGAGCGTTCAGGAAGAAAGCAACGTGGAGGAGGAGAAGGCGATGGAAACTGAAGGAAGCTCCCCTGAAGCTGAAACTGAAGGTGGCCTGAGCGAAAGAGAAGGAGGAGAGGCCGCAGAGGAGAGTCGAAGCGAAACAAACAGGAACGAGGTTTGTGAAGATGAGAAGCAGACGCCATGGGAGAAAGGAGACTAAACGAGGAACCAGACTCCTCTACTAGACACAATCAGACTCCTCCTCGCTGTGTGCAGAGGAAGAACGCACGAGATGATGTCTGGTCACTCTGACAGTTCACTACTGTGTAGAAATCCAGGTGTGCCTGAAAAAATACTAGTGACTTTTCCACAGGAGAACGGTTTCTCGCTGTTAGAAAAATCCATTTGTAAAGAAAAAGACGAAGACGAACGTGAATTTTAACAAATGAAGGACATGCATTATACAGACTTTGGAAGCTAGAGCCGACACGTTTTAGATAATGTTTTATTACTAAAACACCTTGGGTCATTTCTTTTTATCAGTGTTACTAATTTTATCACTCATATTTTAACCTTTAAAACCTGTACAGTTCGGGAGATATTTCTATATCTTTTTATTGCCAAGAACAAAAAAAAGTCAGTATTTTGTTAGGTTGGAAGGAAAATAAGAAAAAATCCTGTGCACTACAAGTGGCTTGGTTTACCTTTTGATGGAGCAGTTGAGTTGTGTTGTCTACCCTTCAGTATTACCACATTAGATATACAATGCCATCATGCTAGCAGATGCTAGCGTTACAATTCTTTATTTTTTTATAGTTTTGATTGGATCATGAGCCTTATGAAGAAAATATCATCAGCATTTAGTTCCTTTGAGACTTTGTTTTCTTCTTCTTTTTTTAAAATCAGCATTTAACAAAAATTGTTTGACATGTTGGGCAAATATTTGCTTTCTTGATACCAATTTGGTGTAAAGCTCAAAACCACTTAGCCATATTGGTAGCCTGGCAGCGTCTGAACAATTACTAGCACATTATAGATCATTAATTTAATCCCCTAAAACTGCACACAGTCATGTTTACCCCTATGCAAATGCTTCACTGTGGCCTAAATGCAGTTCAATTGGCATTTCCCACTCCTGGTTCTGCTGTCTTAAGATCAGTAGGGTTTTTTCTTTAGTTATATAACCTTTCGTAGCTTCTATAAGATTAACATAAGACATGGTCACATTTTATTGTGCAATCGTAAACTATGTTAGAAAACGCTATTACATGTCCCAGACCAGACGTTTGCTAACGAGTGGCTAAATGAGGCTACAGAAGTTTCTGGGAAATACTCAGCAGCTTAGTATTGGTGATGCCAAAGTCATGGCAAAGCCTAACTTTAGAACAATTTGTGGAGATGATTTTGCTTAACAAATCATGTTACGTATCATTCAAGTTTCCACAGAGATTTTCCACGATAATCCAAAAGCCAGTGGAAAAATCTTACTGGCTTTTTATTGAAGGAATGCTAACTTCACCTATAGAAAAGGCTGTTGTTCCATATAAAGATACAAAGTATATGTAGTATGTTGGAGTTATATTGAAAAGGGAAATTGTTTATGTTAAACTTTTCAAGAAAGTTTTTCACTAAATATCTATGAGATAGTCTGTTCATCTGTAATGCTGCTCTGCTACATGTGCTGCAACAGCTAACAGCTATGTAATGACACCAAATATAAAAGGCCTCAATTTCTGCAATTCTTAAAAACAAACCAAAAGTATCCCAATATCTTCTACATTTAAGCTGATAAAGCAGCACTCAAATATCCGTCGCCCTCTCCTTTAGACGGAGCCAGGCTACCTATTTCCCTTTGTTTCCATTAGCTTAGCTTATTGCTAAGCTAAGCTAATTTTTAGTTACTAGCAAGAAAGTATAAAGCTCAAAATGTCAAACAAATTATTTAAAGTTCAGAGCGAGTAGAAAGCGGATGTAGAAAACTGTCTCATCCTTCCTATAACCCCGCCCCACCCCCCCACCCTCAGAGCCTTATGCAAAAAAATAACATTAAAATGATCAAACTAAACAAGAGAAGCATGCATATCAAAAGTGCCACTGAATATTGCTGTTGGAGCTATGATCAGGTATTGCCGGGTCCAAGATCAACCGATAAGCCGGGATACTGTTAACTTTGGCTGGTCGCCGCACCAGAGAGAGTAGAGTTTAGCGTAAAATGTGTTCCTGTGTTATAGATTTTAAAGAATTTGCTTTCACCTAATCTGAGAAACGAACGGAAAAAAAATTGCAATGCACATTTTGTTTTTCAAATGGGTGATGATGAAATACACTTTCTTATTTTTGTGTCCTGCCTTTCTGAAGCTAATTCAGTGCACTTGTTTAAACACACCATGAAATGCTCAGATGTCTCTTCAGGTAACAAAATGTAGGCAAATATGAATCCTAGGAGTTTAATCCAACATCGTTTTACCTGTCAGTATTATTTTTTATTTGATTTTTTTTTTTTATTTGTTTTCATTTTTTTTGCTCTTACGTTGTTTTATGTTCCGTGTCCGTGTGCGTACTGTATGTTTTCAGCAATGGCAGTATTATCCCCACCCCCAGCGAGTTGGGTATGTCTCTTTAGTCATAGAGAACTTTTATATTTATGTGTCTTATTTTTTATATTTCTTTTATGGTTATTTATTACACTATGTAGTGTACAATACTGTAGTTTGTATTAATACGATAATATATTTTAGTATGGGACAAAAAAAGAATCAATGGCAAATAACTACAAGCCTGGAAAAATCAGACTCTGGCATACTGAAGTATGTTTTTGGAACAAATGAAGTGATGTTTTTCTTAGGGAAAAAAAGAAACTCGCACCCTGCAAGCCTGAAAATTGGAACCTGTGACCTCTGCATCCATTCTCATGTTAGTTTAGTTTTCTTTCCCCTTTCTAATATGAAGCTACTGAACTTTTGAAAACTAATTGTATGTCTAATAGCATGAGTGTGTTCTGTTGTATTGAAGGATGATCCTTAATCCCACAAATTGTCCTTTTTGCCAAGCCAAAATAATATTTGACGTATGTTCTTATTTGTTTTTATTTGTGCCAATTTGTTACTTTATATGTCAGTGTCATGACCGCACCCAGTTTTATATGCCCCCCCTCTTTAACACCCTCATCTTTTTTTATAGTGATTGTTTTTGTTTTGTCTTTTTTGTTCATTTTTTATGACTCCCCATCTCACAATAAAATACATCAATTACAAGCTGTTCGGTTTGTCATGAGATTTTTCATTAAGAGTTTGGAAATTACAAAATGCTCTTTCATGCACTTCTGCTTTCATGTCTTTCTAAGCTTTTGCTTTCATAATCAGAATTTTGAAAAGAATTTTGAAATGTTCATTTTAGAAAACACTGAATTAAATCTGGCTGTGGTGTAAAACATGGAGAAATGCAGTTCATGGTCACATTTTGTATTTGGGATTGATGTTGGTGAGCCCCACAACCAGTGTAGGAGTCGTTACTTTAAAAAAGTAGTTTAGACACATGACTTGTTAGTTTTCTTAAAGGCAACACAGTACATTACTTAATTACTTGCCAGAGCAAGTAAGATGTTACACTACTCATTACATTACTTACTACATTACTCATAGGATAGGATCTTCCCTTTAGTATTTCCATATAAACACAAACGGGGTTAAGGCAAAGCAAAGATGAAATATAGCACAAAGAGATTTCAAAGCGATCGCCATGGTGATTCTGCTTTTAAAAAACACACAGTTGGAAATGGAGCCTGTCTTTTTTACCTGTTGAGGATCAGGGTCCGGCTGCTGGGCTGGGGTCAGCATGCAGTCGGGCTTTAACATCATTCTCGGCTCTTGGCTACACTGCAAAAACTCAAAATCCTACCAAGTATATTTGTCTAATTTCTAGTCAAAATATCTCATCAAACTTGTTTTTAGACTTTTTCCCACTTAATACGAGATATTTTTGCTTGAAATAAGTGGAATGAAATCTGCCATTGGAACTGTGGGGTAGCATAACATAAGCAGCAAGGAAAGTGATAGGAAGAAAGCATCAGCAGACTGTTCAAGTTTCTTTTAAGTGTCCTTTGTTTTCTGGCATCACCATTCAACAATTTTTCACTCAAACATAAGCTCGCTGGCAGTCAAAATCCCACCTGCTTTACACAGAATTCCACCCACAGCTGAACCCTTATTAATCCCTACCATTGAGAAAACAGGTTAGACCAAATAACACAGTCTAGACAAAGAAACAGGAATAAAATCATTCTTCCACTTAACAAACTCATTTACCCAACTGACAGTTTGAAAAGTCAGTCTCTTCCCACAATCCGACTCATGAGGTTATTTTAAAGTAAATAAATAATTTTACACAAAAGAAAAACGCCTTCATTTGGTTACACCCAATTAACTCGATCATTGACATCACACCCTATATAACCAGGAAGTACTCGGGCGGCCCCTCTCATACCCCTGTTTTATATACTGGACCTGCGCAAAGGAACACAGAATGGTAAGTGTAACCAAACTACATGAACAAATGAAAGATTCAAATCAACTAATGATTAACTGACATTTAGCTTTAAGAACATTTGCACAGGTGTAATGAATGTAACCAATGCTACCACAAACAGACCGGGATGGTATGTAGAGCCAAGATTACATCTGCAGTGTCTACATTAAAGCAGTATGATTCATTATAAGATAACACAAGACAAATTAACAACATATGTAAGTGACAAATGGTAAATGAATGAAACCCCAGCCACTTTGTCACAGGAACAAGTGAAAATTCTCCAGAATTCTGTCTAAACACAGCTTTCTATATCTCACTGAAATGTTACTCTGTAGCTGATTGTGTCTCATTTTAAGAGTGATGAGATATTTTGACTAGAAATTAGACAAATATACTTGGTAAGATTTTGAGTTTTTGGGTTGGCGTGCAGTAAATGATTGAGAGTGCTTTATACAACTTCCCTCATTCACTCATATATACACACATAAGTGCTTTCTATTCACACAAGATGGATTCACTGGAGAGCAACTTGGGGGTTTGCATCTTGCCCAAGAGTATTTGGCATTAAGGCCGGAGCAGCCAGGGATTGAACCACCAACCTTCCAATTAGTAGATGTCCAGCCTCCTGAGCTACAGCCCCCTGTCTGTGCAGATGCTTGTGGCTAATGTAATGTGATTACGAATTACTGTAATCACATTACATTTTTCAGTGATGCAGTAATGTATAATGTTACTAAAAAAGTTTCACCCAACACTGCCCATGACCCGGACCATGATAAGCCACAGAAGATGGGTGGATTCATAAAGTTCTGAGGAAAAACCTCAAATGACCAAAAAAGCAGAACAAAATGAAGCAACAGTTTCACATTTTAGGAAACACTTTTTAGCTTCAGCGGAAAACAGGAAGACACTTCATGAAATATTTGATGTGATAGAACTGAAAAACAAAACCTTTTAGTGGAGACTTGACTGCATTTCAGTCAGCGTCAGTAGCATTCACGGATCATCAAGTTACAGACACATGGGCACAGCTGTTTGGTGGAGCCAACTTGTTTTGCTGATGAGGCTTTTTATTCTTTTCGTCACACAGGAACATGTACATACATGTAGATGGAATAGTTTGAAATGGAGAGCAAGATGAAAGTAAACATCACAATACAATTTCATTAAAAGCTCTAAAGTACCTTATATTGAAAATGAGGCAGCCAGAGCTTTTTCATGTAATGTTAATACTATATTGTAAGTTTTCACACACACACACACACACACACACCTGTTGTCCTCTTCTTCCTCTGTCTCCTTGATAATCTCCTCCTCTTTTTAATCCTCTCAGTGCCTCATGCCAGCACCACAGTCCTGCTTCCAAATGAAAGTTGAAACAAAAGTAGAGCTCAGGGAGATTTTCTCTCAGGAAAACACTTTTAGGATTTGCCCACAGAAGAGAAAACATTTTTGTCCTCTTGTTGACAATAATAATGTTAAAACAGAAGTATTGACTGCAATTTATCCTGAATTGGTTGAACAAATATGACAATTTTCAGAACGACAGGGCATCCATCCATTTCATTCATTTTTTTTCTACTAGTTAGCTGATTACTAACCTCATCAGTGTAGAGGAATCAGGAATCATGGAATACTGTATTCTACAAGTGATATCATTTTATTATTATACATGTGTGCATCTTATATAAAAAATACAATTCTCTTGGATACAATTAAAAAACCAACCATCTCTAGACTGTATTTGACTCCCTGGGTTCATGGTCCATTATATAAGCCTGGGTCAACAGACGCTAGTAGATAAGCTAATTGTGTTCCATGGGTATCTTAAATAGTTTTTTTCACTTTTCTTTTTTTTCTTCCACTATCAGAATCTTAGTGGAATTACCCAGACACTATGTTTAGTTTCTTTTTCCTTTCCCATAGAGGCACCGGAATATAATAGACTTAGCTTGCCCCCCTGCAGGCCATTAAAAAGAATACAGGTTTAAGGTCCTTCCATTCATTTTTCAGACTTTGAAGCTTAAACCATCTTTTAACTACAGTTTATGCATGGGAGTTGTCTCCTATGCCCCTTAAAGGCAGTAAATAGTCCTATTTTCCAGACTTTACTCAGCGCCTCGGGTCACAGGCTTATCAACAAAAGAAATACTAAGTCACAAGCAATGTTCCCTCTAAGCCCCGCGCGTGTGTAATTGGGTCTCTGCACACAAAAAAGATCTAACCTGAATTGAAATTAAAATTAATACTTTAAGAATTCTGTTTTGCAATGTTAGTCAGTGACTGGCTGCTCCCATATGGGATTAGAACGATCCATAGCCCAATTCACATTCGCATATACGTCGTTGACAGGCTATGACAGCGTCCTTATGTGCCGACACCGGTGTTTTAGCTAGCAAAGCGGCGTGGCTGATGTGGAGTGAAGCCACGTTAATGACAACGTGTACAACCATTGGAGATGTGAGCAGGACAGACGGAACAATTGACGGAAAAAGTGTGGACTTTATACCAGTTTTTAAATTGTGTTGATCGGCCACGTAAAACCAGAGTTATGATAAAAATATCTGCAATGTTTGGTTTTCTTCCTGAATACTATCGTTGTTTATATTTACTGCTGGAAGAAACGGTGAAAAAGGCGTTTTATAAGGAAAACGCTGGAAAGCACTCTCCACCTGTGAGCAAAACCAAAAAACCCCACACCTTTTCCTATTGGTCGAAAAATGTAACATGTCGACCAATCAAAAATTATATGGCAACATGGCATTTAGTTGTTTATGAAGGGGGGAAGTTTTAGGAGTGACAGTGGTGTTTCGAGATGTGAGAGACTTGAGACGTTTAGCGCAAATCTTGTGTAGTTGGTGTGTAGTGTAGTCAATAGTTTTGTTGTGTGTGTCAGAACAATGAGGCGATTACTGAATGTTACATCTCCTGTTGTCAGGCCTGCAGGTATCAGACTTGGGTTGTTCTCCTTTATCTCATAGTGGACAGAAATTATTTTTTGGAGTGGCACAAATAATTAGTGTGGCATCAAATTTGATGCAGAACAGCTGATTGTTCTGTAAATAGTTTGAAATGTTTATTTAAAAAAAACACCTTGGCTGCATTTTTAGGTAAACAGCTGCAAAAAACTTTGTTTGCATAACTCAGTTACTTTGAAGATGTAACTATATAATTAATTGCCCAACACTGGTCATTATGTACTATATTTTGCAGACAGAGTTACAGGACTCTCTCCCAGACCACAGACTCATAATACAAGTCAGAGCTTTATTTTAAAAAAAAAGTTGTGTTTTCAAAATTGGAATTAGTTATTTTTTACTTCCAATAGTGTTAACATACTACACAGATCATGAACAAGATTTTTTATTTTTTTTAAATTGTAAGTGGGCTAAAGCACTTAATTAAAAGTAGTCTAACATAAATGTAAATGCTGTAATTTGATTATTTTAATAAACCATGTAACTTGGATGGATTCGATGCCAGGGTGACCACAGTGTACACGTCTGCTGTTGCTCACAGTGGGTGTGAGTTTGTGTTCGCTCAGACACATGAAAAATTAGAGGGAACATTGGTCACAAGTGGTAGTTTATTTATAAACCATGTTATCTGAAGTGGTTACATAGTTGTGAGATCATGGAGGCGTAACAAATTAATCAGAAGAGCCGATTTAAACCTTACTCCATCATAAAAATAAAATTTAATAGAGGAATCACATGTTAGTGATTGGGCAGAATCATTCAAGCCCGTCTGGTTATAGACCAGCCCAAGGTCAACCCTATTGATCCAGATTAGGTTTCCAGGAGGTTCGACCCTCCTCCGGCCTCCCCAAACCCACCCCCTCCACTAACATGAATTAGTAATGGAATGGCCTGAAAATCCATAGTCAGTGCGGGCGCTGTAAATGATACAATAGCTGGTGAACATATTTGATAGTTATTCTTGCATAGTGTATTCTTTCTGCCTTCCCAGAAGCACAGTCTCGCTTTGGATCCCTAAGGATGATTTTGGGGGGCATTTTAGGAACATCCTTAAGTCTTAAGAAGATGCTCCTGAGCCAGAGTCTTTGTTTTAAAGGAAGGAAATCGTGGGTGGGATGGGATTCAAACTTCCTCCTTTGTCTTTTGTCTCTTCGGAGCAGAAGGAGTCCAAGCGATTGTACTATACATCTGCGATCTGAACTTACGGGAGTGTTTGTGAATGTGGTGGAGGGGGACTGTGGCGGAGAGATACAGAATAATCTGTCAGGGGTTTTGCTCTGCAGTCATGTTAAATAGGTCTTCAGAGACATTTATAGAGGAGGGGTTTGGTGGTGGAACAGCGCTTCATAGGACAGCTCACACCCTAACATTAAGGTGTCAAAACATCCAACAGCATCTTGTAATTGTACCTGTAATAAATGTCTTTAACAGTGATCACAGTAATACTCAGACTCCATTCTGAAATTCCACAAAGGTTAACCGGTTAACTGTGGCTCCATGTTCAATATGTGGGGCCGTTTTACAGGCTTTCAGGCCAATCCGGGACTTAAAGCCAAGATATTGCCATATGTTCTGCTGGGCTCAGCATTTCAAAGGAAAATTGAAAAGCTATAACTGCTAAGAGGATATGGAGTGCTCTTGCCAATAATGGTGCAAAAGCCTGATGAAGTATCATGGCTGCCGGGACTCTGACACTGAGCCAAACCCAGGGGGCCGAAGCTCCCCGGGGAAATTTAGAGAAAAGCCGGGAGGAGGAGGCAGAGGAAAGAAAAACCGGCGCTCAGGAAATAGCAGTCACTTAAATATCATGTTCATTTACTCAACCACTAAATAGCAGAATGTATACACAAGTGTGTGTGTGTGTGTGTGTGCGTGCATATGTGTAAGAGAGCAGGCTAATCTGCCACTTCATTTGACAAATTGCTGTTTCAGAGCTCTAGTTTAACACAGCGGTCAGCAGAAGCTCATACATAACTGAAACCTGTGCATCAAACTACATTATATAACCATGGCCTTTACAGGCTCATAAACATACCAAACAAACAACTATGACATTACTTCTTTTTTTTACTTATTTAGCAAAGCTACGTTAGCTATACTGCGCTAACAAGGTAGCAATCATATCCCGGGACAAACATGAAACTTTATGTGCAACAGGACTTCTTGAAGTATTGATCTGTTTAACTCCTAAACCATGAAAGTAGAAGGAAACAGTCACACTTCAGTCATGAACAGAAGCTCAAATCAAACAGTCAATCCCGGCTGTCGAGCACAGGCCACAAGAGAGACATCACAGGCTTCTGCAAGCCTTCAAACTTTAATAACAGAGCAGTCATTTCCAAAATGACTAAACAAAACTCTTCCCAGAGAGCAATTTAACAGCCTTAATCACTTGTTCACAGACACGAGTGACCATTTCGAGAGATCCTGATATTAACGTCACAGACGTCCAGCTGCTGTTAAATTAACAAAACAAAGGCTGATTTAAGCTAGCATTAAACATTAGCTATAATATATATTCATCCATATATTGTTTTTTGCTAGTTCAACTGAGGGTTGCAGCAGGCCACATGCTTTCATTTTTTCCATGTCCTTCTATCAACACTGCCAACACAGCCATACACAAACATGTTTTAGCCCACTGTAGTGATTCCTGCAGGGTTTTTTGTGGGTTCTGTTTAAGCTAAAGTTTTGGCGAGGCCAGCCAAAGTATGAATGGCCTAGATTTTCCCTTTTTGGGGGGGGGGGGGGGGGTGCTAACAGAGGGGGACAGAGAGCTCAGTTTTTTTTATTGTTGTTGTTCTTTTTTTTGTTGTTGCATATACCCCATACACTGTGATTACAGGAACACTGACTAGGACCCCAAACTTTCCTCCACTTGTAGATAAGCCATGTTTTTGTGAACTGTTAAACAGCTGCACCCTCAGAAAAGCTGTTACCAGCCTCGAGTCCTACAATGCTGCTTCTAAACTCCTGGGACAGATGTGATCAAGGCACCTCTTACCACCAATCTCATAGCCTCATAACCTAAACCACAGGTTTCAAGTATAGTCTATTGTTTCCTTACTTTTCCCAAACTCCACTCTGTTTCATTACTTGATAGGTTAAAAATAACACATCAGCTTATTTGTGACTAGCTGAGGCCACATTTTTATGGGAAAGCAATGCAGAAATCCTGGTAATTCCCCCGGTACTTCCACAAAGTTTTCTTTTTCAGCTGCACTTGTGGTTCCTAGTTCTGTTTTATAAAAAGAAACTGTAAGTGTTCTCCTCTCGTCCACATTTATGAGAAACTGTTGCACTGCTGTCTGTATGTCCTAGCAGGACAGGGTTTATCATGAACATAGGAAAGCACATGTCCCGCCCACTGATTTACCATAATAGCTGCATGATAATGTAAGCACATTTTTATAACATAATTATATTGCTGTTATGCATACCAAAAGGTTGTCATATTACATTATTACATAATATAATTCAATTCAGTTTAAATTCAATTTTATTTATACAGCACCAAATCACAAGTCGCCTCAAGGCGCTTTATATTGTAAGGTAGACCCTACAATAATACATATAGAGAAAAACCCAACAATCATATGAGCTCCTATGAGCAAGCACTTTGGCGACACTGGAAAGGAAAACCCCCTTTTAACAGGAAGAAACCTCCGGAAGAACCAGGCTCAGGGAGGGGCGGGGCCTTCTGCTGCAACCGGTTGGGGTGAGAGAAGGAAGACAGGATGAAAACCTGCTTGAAAGACTATTTATCAGAAGAAAATTGTAAGTAACACATAAGATTCATCAGCAATCCATGCTGACACAATGTGTCAAGACAGGAAATACTG
Source organism: Simochromis diagramma (assembly GCF_900408965.1). Lineage (NCBI taxonomy): Eukaryota > Metazoa > Chordata > Actinopteri > Cichliformes > Cichlidae > Simochromis > Simochromis diagramma. The sequence goes on along the minus strand of NW_024387503.1, from coordinate 275,911 downwards.
TGACATTTGAATACTAATTAAAAACATGTGCTTAGCTCTACAGTTACAGTCCGGGGGGGGGGGGGGGGGGCTTCTGGAGTAAGTAAATGGATATAGAATTGGTTGTTCAATTTCAGCAGTTATGTTTTATTATTATTTGATTTTATTTAAAACAAACAAAAACATCTGACTCAAAATACAGGTGTGTGTGTCTCGTCCCTTTGCATTGGTCAAAGGATTGCAGGGTGACCAGTATGGGAGGTCAGTGAGAACGTGTGTGTGTGTGTGTGTGTGTGTGTGTGTGTGTGTGTGTGTGTGTGTGTGTGTGTGTGTCAAATGGTTGATTGGATTGTTCTGTATTTGGCTCAGACTTCAAACATCTCCCTGGTGAATTACCCTTCAGCTACAGTAATATGAAACCAGTCATTAACCATGTTGAGATCCACTGAGGTTTTCGGTGTCCTTGTTTAGCGTGCAGTCGTTATCCTGAAGCCTGGTCACCTTTTACCCATCACCTTAATCACAAATAAAAGCTTTACCCCTCCTTGCCCACCCTACCGACACACACACGCACACAGTTTTGCTCATCTTGCCTTCGAGCTGAATCCTATTACAGTGTTTCTCAGAGATAAGCCCTGGTGAAATCTATCTATAAATGAAATTTATGCATCATCGTTTAAGCTTGTAATTGCTTAGAGGCTCTATTTATTTTATTAGGCAGCATATCTTTTCTATTGGGGAGCTGAAAGCGTGTTAGTAGCTGAGATTTCACTTTCTTTTTGGGTTGCTTTGTATTAAGGACAATGAGATGAAAGCTTCGCATGTCAAATCTCTCTCTCCCTTCCACACGTACATATATTTAGAGTATTAAGGCTCTGGCAGTTTCATGCTTTCTTTTCAGGGTGAGGTTCAGGGCTGAGTTTCACCACTTCCCCTCCTCGTTACCACATTGGGACTAGAGTTGCGCTAGAAAAACACCAGCGCAACCACAATCACCTCGCAACCTCTGCCTCTACACACACACACACACACACACACACACACACACACACACACACAGAGCAGAGCAGCCGATATTTGCAGGTAAGGCCGGCCCTCCCACACTGCTGGGACAACATGGAGCAGTTCTCAGTCATGACTAGAATAACAAGGAGCTGCACAGAATTCAATTAAATGGTCTGCTCTTTGAAAAGCTACCACCCACCTGCCTGCATACACACACTCACACTAAGCTCTGTGCTGTAAGTAACGCACCTCCACCCATCTACCCACTCTTGTATGCTTTGGTCTTCCCACACATGCAGGAAAGCATGCATGAACACACACATACACAAGCTAATATCCATTTCTCCTTTCTCAGTCTCTCTGCTGTGTGTGTGTGTAATCCCATTGTCCCATCCTCCTCAGAGGAGCACGGACCTTCAAGTGTCGTCTCTAAAGCTGCCACCTAATTGGTTGCTGGTTGCTGGATAAGCCCATAAAAAAGGCGTGACATCTCTTTACAATGCCTTAAAGGTTCACCTTTTTGTCCTTACAGGGGCCCGTATGCTTCAAGGACTACAGAGCATCTCCCCACATTTCAGCTCTTCTGTTAGTGATGTTTCCTTCCTAGATATCATCTCACAGGAGAGCTTCTTCGGGTACCACGAAAATACGATTTCACCTGTGTCCTTGTGACCCAAGATGCTAAGAGAGAGAAATAAAATGGAAAGCTCCACATGTTGATTTCCACTGTCACAGACTCCCTTAGATGATGCTTTTACTGTAGATGTCCACTCCTCACCATGAAGCTTTGGTGTAGAAACATCCCGTACGTGCACAGAATGGAAAACTTTTGTTTTATAATTATAACCATGAACATATAAGACATTAAATTTACACTGTAAAAAAAAAAGATGTTATTATCTCATTTAAATAGGCGGTTTTTATTTCATTGATACCAGTTTACTAAAGTGTTTTGGATTATTATATTTAGTCTTCTAATTTCTAAGTGGATATTGTATAGATGGTGTATAATTGTGCCTCTTAACCATTTTTTAAAATCTAAATATACATCTAACTGTTAATGTTGAACTAAAATGCCAATTTTAGTAGAGTTGCGATTCTGATTGAAATGACGTTGTGTTTTGACTTTTGATTCTTCTGAATGTTTGATGTGGTTTGTGGTTAAGAGTTAAGAGCAGAAGGTTTCTAGCAAGTGAATAAAGACTCCTAGTTAGTGTTCCTGTAATCACACAGTGTATGGGGTATATGCGACAAAAAAAAAAAAGAACAACAACAACAAAAAACTGAGATCTCTATTTATACAGCACCAAATCACAACAACAGTTGCCTCAAGGTGCTTTATATTGTAAGGTAGACCCTACAATAATACATACAGAGAAAAACCCAACCCTATGTGGGGTCACATGCCCCTATGGTGACAGTGGGAAGGAAAAGCTCCCTTCTAACAGGAAGAAACCTCGGGCAGAACCAGGGCAGCCATTTGCTCCGCCACGTAGCACATCATTATATAGCAGCTAGCCCAACTTCATTAACCCTACAAACGTCACTGCTGTTCAGTTTTCTGTCTTCATTTATGTGATAGCAGTGATAGCACAGCTGTATGTTTGAAATCCCTCAGCCACAACATGGTATCATCTTTAGATGGAAATTAGTGAACTAACGCCCTGCTATAGAGATGACCTTTAACCTACACCGTTCTCTTACTCTACTGGGAGATGGCGGTGTGTATGTGCATGTTTCATGGGAGTACGAACAGAGGTTAACAGAGGGGGATTTCCTGCGCTTTAGCAAGCTTGTTCATTACTACTCCTTTCACCGATACCTGCGCTCCAAAGCACCTTCCAAATCACTCCCTCACAGTCTTCCTCGCCTCCTCCTCAACATACTTTTCACCCCCGGAGCTGTGGTTTTCTTGCTTCTCCTCTGGCTGATCGGGCCCAGAGACTTTGACGGCACCTGTTGTTTTGAATCCAGCGATTATCAACAGTTTTGGTCTTCCTCCCTTGCGCTAACAGCAGAGTCTATCAGCTCCGGCTGAGCCGCTGTTGTGTCTGAAGCCCAGGCTCCAAAGGCTCCACGGCTTTTTGCATAACAGTGTAAAAAGTGCAAGTAATGAAAGGAGCCCCTGTTTTCTAATTACAGACAGAAACTAGAACAGAGAGTCTTGTTGGGGATAATTTCATATCATCACCTTTGGATGAATACTTTGTAATAGTAACGTGGGCTTTTAGATTCAATACGAAGCTTCTTTTTTTTTTAATGTGGCTTGCAAAAAGAAGCTAGAATGTGCCTACACAATAGTGAAACCACAGAGAAAAGTGGTGATTTGAGCCCTCATAAACAACACAATTCATTAACCGTGTTTTCTTCACCGTTGGCACGTGACAGCGGTGCAGGAGAACACAGTGTATGAATATGCAGGGTGTGATTTGTGTCTGTTTTTGAAACATGTTTATTCAGGGAGCACAGCGGGTACACGATGAAAGTTTATTTGCTGCCGCTGTCGATGTGAATTTATTATTGTTTTAGAAGCGTTCAACTAAACATGTTTGAAGCTTAAACAGAACTACTGCATTATCAAGAGTATTTTTATGTCTTTTAAAAGGACTTATTTGAGGAATATTCTCAGTGTCACCTTTTGTCCTTATTAAGATTTAAGCAAACAGGTTAACCTTTGGAGCTGAAAAAATAGGCCAAAACCTGCAGTTCCTCTAGCTGCCACACGAGGCTGACCTCCATCTATACACTACCATATCCAACTTTAACAGAAGGTTACATTAAATAATTTTGCCCCTCATAACAAATCCAAGTCTGGTTATTTTCTTTTCTATAAATTATCCACCTGGATAAATGAGTTAGTGATGTCCCTGCTTTGACTGACGAGTGTCCCACCACAGGCAGCTTGATGTTGGTGAGTGCTGTGCTGTGCTGTGCAGGGTCTGTGTAGTTGGTGCTCAGTTTTAATACAACATCTGACTGCTTTGAAATTCTATCATCAGTCCGTTACTTAACACTAATTAGCCAGTATGTCATACAGTTTATGAATGCAGCTCGGCAACCGAGTTACATAGAGTTAGCGGATATAGTTACCATATAGGTAACTTTTAGCTTTAAAAAAAAAAACAAACAAACAACAACAACACAGCGTCGGACAAAATGCTAAGTACAAATTTTCAAAAGATTCAAAAAGCAGAGCACAAAACAACAGGTGACGAGCACAGGCAGTGTTAAAGATGGATGTAGCTACCGTAAAACCATCCATTAGTTTTTGAAGTCCTGTTCTGAAGCTTTGAGATGAACGTTTCCATCATATCATATTGGTTGCAAAAAGATTTTACGCTGTGTACAGTGACAAGATGAAGAGAAACAGCAAGCTAATGGGATACACTATAATTAACATCATGAACACATTGCTAGCTAAAAAAAAAAGTGCTTAGCATGGGCGTTAGGTCTAGTGAGCTTGTAGTATACCATAAAAACATGGCTAACTGTAGGACCTATGCACATGACATTTGGGCTTGTTGATTTGGGCCTGATGATGTAAGGCCCAAGTAAATGATCTGGGTCTTTAGCTGCTCAATATTCCATTAAACTAAACGGCTGCAAAACTTTTTGGCAGACTGATGAGTTTATGATAGTGGTGAAAGAACCAAAACAATCAGTTCATGGGCCATAGACAACCAAACCAGCAAGCTAATAGGTGCTAAAACTTGCTGTAATACTCTGATCCAGACAAAGTGCTTCACATTTCTTCATTAATATCAAATATTATAGAAGCAACAATTACAGAAAAACAAACATATTCTTTTTCCAAACAACAGTAAATCAGAGTTCATCTACATCTCTGCTCAGACTGCTGGCCCGTGACCTGAACCCAGATAAGAAGCAGAAAATGGATGGATAGTTTGTGTGAAAGTGTATATTTCCAATAAACATGAAGGTGAACTGTTGCTACGCATTGTTGTGTAGACATTTCAAATCAATTTGTGCTTCAGCTACACTTCCCCCTCATCTTGGGCAACTTGAAAGCGTTTATTCTAGAAATAACCTGGAAATTTCCGAATGTTCCCATCTTTCTTGGAGACACCATTACCTCGCCCCGGGGATGCCAACGTGGCTCCTGTCACCTACGTTCCTTAAACTGAGGTAAAAAAAAGTGCCAAAATGTGAACGATGGAGTTTCCGCCTGGCAGCGTTAGCAGTAGCTTGTGTGTTTTAAAGTCTCTAAAATGACTGAGGCTAATTCACATCATTACTCAAAGCCTCAGCCGTACACTCGCACTTTCATTTGTTCTTCTTATCACAACCTTTAAAAATGACAATAGAAATGAGGCTCCCAGTCAGAGGGTGACAGAGGGAAATGAAGAGGAAAAAGGGGTGGGGGTGTGAGGGGTGGAGTGAGATGATGAGGAGGGATACTAATCAGTGCAGGCAGCATCCATTCTCTCCTTCTGTCTCTGTCTGTCCCCATTTCCTCAAGCTCTTTTCATTAAGACGCTGGTGGCCTCATTTCTGTGCCAGCGTCCAGCAGACCCTCTGACCTTTTGATGCCCTCTGTGCCCCCCCCCCACACCCGGTGCAATTGTTAAGAAATGTTTGGGTGTCCCTTTTTCACCAGCGGCTGACTGCTGCAAGCCCTGCCGTGCCTTCTTTTCTATGCCATTTACTGGGTGTGGCAAGAACGACAGAAGCAATCTTGCGTTGGGTGTAGCTGACCCACAATAACAACACGTTGTCCCCAAACGTTAAAGAAAAAGAAGACAAAGAGATATCATAAAATCCCACAGAGTACATGCAGCATGTGCGTGTAATCCAACCCGCCTCCCCTCTCAGGAAGGAGAACAGGTTGGAGGCCCATCTTTCTGTGCCAGATGGCTCCACATTGACAAATCAATTAAGCTCCACCTCATCACCAGGGGGAACGGCCCCTACCTCCAACACCCTGGGGTTCTCGCTCGACCACTCCTCCGTCTCCCCTCACCTTAATCACCCCCTTGATCCCCAGGAAAGCCTTGGCTGGGTAAAGGGGGCGAGGGAGGCAAGGAAAAAAAAGATAAAACAAAGAGGCTGGCAGCACATGAATCACCTAGCATCAATATGGATGACTTCCATGCTAATGCAGAGGGGACCTGGAGAAGAACAGTAGCAAAAGCTTGATTTTGTCTGAGTGTGTGTGTGTGTGTGTGTGTGTGTGTGTGTGTGTGTGTGTGTGTGTGTGTGTGTGTGTGTGTGTTTACAAGCTCAGTCGGAGCAGATTTGCCATGTGCCAAAGATCCAAATGTCTCTAGTTGTTTTTCCTCCTCTATGTGGAGGTGGGAGAAGAGGAGGAAGATGAGGGGAGGGTGGACGTTTGGGGAAGTTAATCCAAGGAGAATAAACAGCGCAGCCTGGAGCAGGTATGCATCTGGGTCGCCGGAGCGGAGGGTGAATCCATGTTCTTCGCTACAACCTAGTGGGAGAGAAAAGGCACTGCAGAGAGCGAGAAAGAGTCATGTAGACTCGCGGCTCATCGGCAGGAAACTGTGGACTAAAATAACGTGTTGATAATGTATAGAAATCCAGGCAGAGCTGAAGGTCAAAGAGCATTCTTACACACTGATACCTGAACATGTGCACTGTCTGTGAAATGTGATCCTATTAAACACCACGAAAAAGCTTTGACAGTGAAATTACTGTAATAACAGACAATAATCCCATCCCAACAAGAGTAAAACTCACCACAGCAGGCTTCCAAAAAAGAAGAGTCATCAATTTATGGAAAATATTTTAAAAAATGACAAAGAGCAAGCCTCGCTATAAAGTTAAAAAGGTATTTACAGACTGAGGAAGTAAAAAAATCCAACTAGTGTCCCAAAATAGGTGCTGGAGTCTACCCCTGCTGACATTAGGCCTGAGGCAGGGTAGACCCCGGCCATGTTGATAGTGTGCCACAGTGCAAACGCAGGCAGAGAGACTACCATCCACACCTACGACAGATTTAGAATCTCCAATTAGCCTAACACGGATGTGTGTGTCCTAATTTTGCCAAGATTGTGATTTTGCCTCAGCTAATCATTGTTTTTGATGTCAGAACAGAGCTCAGCTCGCCAGTCACTATAAAGATAAATAAAAAGGCTACAGGGAAAAGTCACAGAATGAAAGCCTTCAAATGTATCATTTAGTTACTATTTACTTTTATACTTTTATTAGTTTACAGTCTGCTGCTAAAACTTTCCTTTTTGATTACATTAAAATGCATTTTAATATCATATTTGCTTCTTCGCTTAACATTTTTTCACAATGGAAATAAGGGAATATGTGCTTGCATGGGTTAATTGCTAATAGTAGAGGTATAGATTAAGCCCTAATGTAAAAGATAATGCTAAGCTAAAAGTTAACCAGTGAAGAGAAGCATGCTAGGACACTGCTAAGTCAATGCGAATGCCCTGAATAGATTGGCAATCAGAGAGACACTCACATTCACACTTAACCTAACATGCTTCAGTCTAAGCTGAAAGACAACAAAATGTCGAGCTGCACAGTCATTACGAGTACCACCTTTCACACCACCGATTAGTCTGGCTGTAAAGTTTGTTAACTCGTGGCAATGGTGACGACGAAAGTGAGGAGTGTGGGAAGGTATCAAAGCAAAAAAAGGGGGAGAGGCAGATCAAATGTGTCATCTTCATCACAAACACCCCGAGTCGAGGCCTGAGCGGGGAAGGTAGGAGGCAGGTTTGCGCATTAGGAGGGGCGGTGGGGTGATGAGAGATGTGTGGGTGCCCTCCTGGCTTGGCTCAATCCCCCACGTCCCTTTACTCATCCGATCTGGGGGCAGCGACGGAAAGAAAGAGAGAGCTGATGCTGAGACCCCTGGGGAGAGATTAGCGCTGACAGCACAACAAAGAAGAATTATGCCAGGGGGTCCTCAGCTCTTCGACAAATTCAAATGTAATGTATGGCTTTAACCACGCCAAAGGAGGATCAACATAATATATGATCGACCCACTTTGCGGTGCGCTCCGTTGGCAGTGATGTAAAAGCGATTTATGCCCGTAAAGATGTGCAGGCTAATTAAGTAAGACATTGGCACAGGAGCAAATCCAATGAGCTTATGAGAGAGCTGGCAAACTAGCGCAGCCCTCCCTCTGAAAGGTCTACCTGCGGTGAGAGAAAGAAAACTTCCCCGAGCTCAGACCAGAAGCAGGAACTGTCAAAAGTGGCTTGTCGAACGCGGACGTCCACATGTGAGGCTGTTGATCTGCTAATTGAATTCTTGTTTGTGATTTGTTTAGGGTCCCTCCTCTCCTCGCCCGACAGCATTGGAGGCCCAGGGCCTCTGTAATTACGCTGGGCCTTTTCCACCAATCAGACAGCTGCGTTGAAAAGGCTGTGGATGAAATGTCCTAATTACAGCCTCGGCGGAGACTGGCCCCACCAGGGGAATACATGCGCTGTTAGCTAACATATTCCAGAGCCAACAGTGTTAATGAGAGAGAGAAAGGAAAAACAGAACCACCCCACCTCCCCCCCAATCCAGCTCCTTTCACATTAATCAGAGCACCTAGTTCTTCCTTTGTCTCACTGTCAGTACTTATCACGGCCAACCTCCACCTCACATCTCCATCCAGGCTGGAAGATCACTTCACAGCTGCCCTCATTTCCAAACGAGGAGCCTCTCCCTTTGCTGCCGATTGCTTCTGATTCCTGCATCAATTAAAAGCAACACACCGAGTGTAATCATCACTTGATGGCCCCCAAAAGCCATACATGCCACTGGCACATAATCGAAAGGTCTCCGGGGGGGAAGAAAAAAAAAAAGGGAGGGGCAGCCAGCTCAGCCCATTTCTCTAATGAGCTGCTGAACAGGCTGTGTCACGGACCTACAGAGGCCAACAAGTACCTACGCCACGTGTTCCTCGTCGTCACAGGAAAGCAGACGCTGTACTTGATATTAATATTGAAGCCTGGAGCATGAGGTTTTAACCACCAGTTGACAAAGCCAGGAAAGAAAGTATTTTTTATGTGTTTTTTTTTTTTTTTAAAGCTTCGAGTTGATTGAAGTCCCGTTCCACCTCTGCATATATACAGCATGCCACTGTTGTCTTTGTGTTCTCGCTCTATCTACAGTTAATTTCCCCAGACCCCCATTGCAGCTGCCGCAGGTAGACCTCAGAGAGGTGTAAGGAGGAGGCCCCGTCTCTCCTATTCACCCTCTTTTCCTAAGAGCTGCCTCATTTCAATTCTCACTGACAACAAGAGAAAATACTGGAGCAGAAGAGGCGGGTTTAGACTACCCGTGTGTGTCTGCTACAACAGCAGCTGTAACTGTCCAAGGGTAAATAAATAGATATTCTGGAGAGAGCCCATTATCTGTCATGGAATGCTGATACAGTCTTGCCTTGTATTTATTGCCTACTTAATGGACTTGATTGTATTACTGAAGGTAAGGAGGAGGGGGGAAAAAGTCCATTGCCAGCTAGAAGGTGCTTTCAGCATCCTGCAATTACCTTATGTAAATCCTGGCCTGGAATGTTGATCCACCGCTATTTAAAATGCATTGAATTTCCATGGAAAATGATCCACTCCTGCCACCCGAAGCTCATTAATAACAACGACGAGTCGGGCTGACGTTTGGAATACTTACACGCTTACTTAGCATCACCATGCATGCGAGAACACAGCCCAGTCAGCCACGCGCTGCATCTATGACAGCACATTTGGATAAAGGATGGCTTTGAGTTCAAGCGCGCTGGCAAAATGAGTTATTTCTGCAACAGGAACTGGTTCTTCTTCTTGCACATGATGTTAAACTTGTATGCGCTCACACCATCTTTGGTTAGACAGTGTAGGAACGTGCAGACTTCAATGCACCCCCCTTTTTTTGTTGTCTTAAATTTTACCCTCACATTAAAAATGTTATAGTGTGTGGGCCGTGTTAAAGGCCAGCTCTCTCAAATAACTGAAGAAATGCTTTCTCATCTACATTTTTGCTTTTATGTCTCCAGGTTATGTGATCTCTCTCTGAAAAGTGTTTGTCCAAACCCCAGTGCACTTTATAGAACCTTGGACATGTTGTGCTCACAGCTCAAATGCATTTAAAAATCCCTCCAGTTGAGCTCAGAAATAGCAGTTTGTCTGGTTTTTGTCATATGGAAGTGAAACAGCTGCATTTAGGAAGTCTAGAGGAGCTGCTGAAGGTCTGAGGTTGTCGGTAGAGTCACAGGTCAAAAAAAAAAAAAAGAATATAAAACAGCATCATTTTACTAAATGACTGATAGGACATGAGGGAGAAAAGTCCTGCTATAGGTACTTGTAAAGAACTGCGGTGATCATCAGCTCATGTTCATACATCATGTGGCATGGGCCAGAGAGGTGATGAGACTGTCCCGCACTGTTGTACTAGTGTAAAACAACAGAGTCCAGCATATATGCTGTATACCTGAGAATAGCTACAATAGTGACAACAAACTTGATAATACTGCCTTCTGTCACTCGTTTTATTCAATGTAACCAGAAATGGGTGAATGCAAATACACCCACTCGGAAAGTGCTTACAGAAGTCAGGGCCACAGGACGTTTTCCCCTGGACAGGAAGTGTTTTTGTAACCACAGGTTTAGTTTAAAGGTCATTACATCTCAAATGAGCAAATTTCTTTTTGAATAATTTCACCTCTGATTTAAATAAAACCTTCATGGTCAAAGGTTTGAATATATATGAAATTTTAACTTCATATATGAAATAATTTGTGTTTTCTGAAAATGGTGTGTTGACTATTTCGGGGCTGTTATTCGCTCACTGAAATCTGCAGCAGTGTTTAGCCCTGAATATCTCAACCACAGGATCAAAGTCTGAAAACTTCCCTGCTTTTACTTACTATGAACTATGAGTATTAGCCAGCTGAATACACATGGAATGAAAAAGAATAAAAGCCTGGTCTTTTTTACTCATCAGAGAAAAAAAGACACGAGTTTATTTGCAACGGATACATTAAAAACTGTTTGAGTATTAGCCTGTAAAATCCAATATTTGAGTACATACCAATAAATAAACGTGACACTGCAAACATAAACCAGTGATATAGCAGCATATAGTTGACAGTCATGCAGACTAAAACCTGTAGAACACTTTATAACTTTGAAATTCTTACACAACCTGATTCACTGTGATGGATTCATTCACACAGTGAATCAGGTCGCCGATGAGCACACAGATGCCGGTCCCTTTGTTTGCCCTGACAAATGCTGCTGCCTGAAAGCTACAATCACTGATAAAACATTCAGTATTTTTAACTATATCATCATAAATATCATTATTGCAAATTTCGATGAAATATCGTGATATAATTTTGAGGCTATACCGCCCACCCCTACATAGGTGACATTATATTAGGTGCATTCATCCTGTATTAACAGCTTCAAAAACATATCGAGTTCGTATCAGTGTCAGCAGACATCTTAAGTTTGTGTTATCAGACATGAAACTGCAGCGCTGAGTGATGTCGCCCTGCTGCTGCCACAGAAATCATTAATGGTGGCGTAGCAGGCTGGTGGATGGATGCAGAGGAGGTGGAGGAACATTAGTTCATCTGTCAAAAATGTTTGGACTGGATTGTCAAATGAAACGTCACTTCTAATGCACATTAGGATCTTCAACAAACCCGTTTCACCAGAAACAAAAAAAGAAAGAAAGAAAACCTGTGTAGTAAAAAATATTAAATTAACTGTCAGTCCTCAGGTGTCCAGAAACACAACGTTTAAAAGCTCCAACGCTCTAACTGCTGCACAGCTCAACAACCAATCAGCATCATGGAATCTAAAAGTCTCCTCTTGGATGTCTTCATCTTGCAGCACTGAGCTAACAGCACCTCACGCTTGCTCTCTGAGCTATTGGTAAAAGCAGTTGGTAAAAATGTCTTTACCACAGAGTAGAAAAAGAAAAACCTCCCAAACCATTTTGTTCCTCATTCAGCCACTTTGCTGACAGCCCACCTGCAAATGAAGCGGGGGGGGGGAAGATCCATAAATCTTTTATGCTCCATAATGGCTTGTTCACATTACCTGCCCACACCTCGGCCTCCACGGAGCAGATCAGGCCTGAAAACCACTGCAAGCATACGGAGCATTTCAAACACTCAAAGCCTCTCCAGGCCTGCGCTGTGGTCACATCCATGAATTATAGAAATGATCTAATTGTTTTCTCATTTGGAAATACTGAGGGCCCTCCTCTTTGCATCTCAGTTTTAACGGCCTGTGGTTTTCAGCGGGGCGCACGACTCAGTGCTGCCTACCTTTGACACGTTTGTTGAATCCAGGGTGGTCCGTCCTGTCAAAACAGAGCCAGAGCTGAGGTATGAGTTAAACCTGTTGCAATAAATTAACACATAGGCAAAGAGAGCGGAGGTGGTTCAGAGTAGTGGCTTCAATCAGAGGAGGGCATGTGGTGGAAAGAAAAGAGCCTGGAGGCTGGATGAAAAGTTCTGTTTAACTCCCTTAGAGAAAGTACAGAAGATAAATACTGCCAAGAAAGAGGGAAAAGTCACACGAGGTATTCTGCTTACAGTATTAAAAATCTATCATACATGTGACTCACACATGATGTCACACATCGCACAGCTTTTGTCATCTGTGAGATACGGTCAGTCATAGATTCTAAACCCTCACATTAATGTCTGCGGGCTAATGTACAGGCTGAAATGTTAAATCAAACCAGGGAATCCACCAACAGCAAGCTTTGTGGTTGATCAACTGGAAAACTGTTTCCATTTCATTTGGGAGATGCTGAAAACCAGGTAAGAGTGAGATCGTCTGCTAGGCTACCGTCTTCAGGTGTTTGACCTGCCCATTGAAGAACTCCTTTCTTTGCTTTGAGGAACTCTCGGGTCGATTTTGCGGTTTGCTTTGGCTTATCCATCTGCAGTGTGAAGCGCCGTCTCATCAGTTTTGCAGCATTCGGCTGAATCTGAGCAGCAGTCCTGTACACTTTAGTTCATCCTGCTACTTTTGTTAGTAGTCACATTATCGGCAAACACAATTTACAGGTTTCTGCTGACAGCCAGGCCTGTGCCATAACATCGCCTTCAGCGTGTTTCACAGATGCTGTGGAAAGCTTTGGATCATTTCTCTTCTCATCATTCTGACAGAAGTTAATCTTTGTTTCATCTGTGAAGACTTTTTCTGTCACATCTGCAGCTGATTGTCACCATGTTGTGTGAGGACACAACATAGGTTCTGTTGTGCTTCTTTATGTGTGTGTGAGCTTTTGCATTCTTTTTCTATTCGCTGGTGATTTTGACCTCTCCAGGACACCGTACTTTCACGTTTTCTGTCAGTCCAATCTACCCTTGCTGTTTTTAGTATAGGCAAAGGTTTACACTAGGGGTGGGTTTTTATAATCGATTCATCGATTAAAATCGATTCTGGCTTGGATAACGTAAAATCGATTCATTAAAATCCTGAATCGATTTTTTAATATAAATTTATTTTGTCCGAAATGCCAGAATCTCTGGTGACATCTCACAAAATTTCAAGAACCACCAAACAGTAAATGAGAGCAGGTACAGGGATTCTGCACATAGACTTAAACACACAGCGCGACCTGCGGTTCAGAATCAGTTAGATGTCGCCTTTCTCACAGTCGGGGCTGAAAGCCGACAGCTCGCTGATCTGGGTCCGCGCTTTGTGTTCACGCCCTTTATGCGCTGATTCTAAAGCTGTTAGTTTGATCTCTCTCCAAACAATATTGACCGAACCAGCAGCAAAAGAAGATCCAAACGCTTCACATAAACATCGTCATGAATTCACTCTTTTACTGTTTTGCTTCCATTGCGATGCGCAGCTCTCTCTCTCTCCCTCTCTCTCTCCCTCCCCCCCCCTCTCTCTCTGTCTCGAACAGTTTCGCTTTCTTCATTATTCGCTTGCTTGTTACGCACAAGTCTACTGTTGCTTACAGCGCTGTCGGCCGCTGTTTTTTTCCCTTTTACATTCTTCCGAAAAGAAAACCTCATTTCTGCTGTTCAATACTGAACAAATTGAAACTTTTTAAAATTATTCAAAATGCAAAATGCTTAGCCGTGTCTCTAATAAAACCGCTGTAACGTCAGAGGTAATGTTCATTAATTAATGGTTTTCTTTCGTTTTTGATGTACTGCAGAATATTTTTATAAAATCCCAGGCCAGGAAAATCACCTACATGTTTTTCTGTGTTTTATCTTCAGCTATTTTGACACAAAGGCCTCTGCTGTGATGCTCACACCTTTGATAAAGTCTTGCGAGTGTCAGCTTCCTTTTTATAGATACAAAAATATGTAAATGTTCTGATCTGAATTATATTTCTGACTGTCAAAATTTCCCAGATTTAAATCGAATCGAATCGAATTAAATCGAATCGTGGATCGAATCGATTCGGGACCTTGTGAATCGGAATTGAATCGATTCTAGAAATCAGTGACGATACCCAGCCCTAGTTTACACCGTGTTGTAAACGCTGTTTACATTCACGACATTAGACACTGATTATGATACACCTACCTCCCCAAGAGTTTAGTTGCCTGCTGTGGTCTTTCAGGCCTTTTGGTTTTCTTTGTACAGCACTGCTAATTTGGCTACTCTTAAAGTTTCTGCTCTGTCCTTCACTCCATTAACATTTCTTTGGACCTCATACTGAGTTTCAGTGAAAAGATACCAAATGTATTGACTTAATTTGTCATTAAATAGCCTCATCGGGCCAAGAAACTACTACTTATATATATGCACAAAAAAATGATATGAAAAAGAGGTTAAAGTTAACAAGGTGAAAACAAGGATATTCTGAAACTATAACAACAGGAGGTGTCTTTAGTTGACGTCTTTGATGTGGCATTCCCCCGACAAATGCCACATTCCAAAAATCAAGGAAAATTAAACACTGGCGCTAATAAAAACTAAATTAGATTAAAGCAAACCCACTCTGAAAACGTCCACATATGGAGACAACTACAGAAAATATACACACAGGCTCTGTGTGGCTTTCAGCAAAGCAGAGTTTGCTCCACTTCGTGCTTCTTAATCAGAACTGACACTGTGGCAATTACCTAATTAGACATCAATTAATCCACACCCTTCAGGTCTGCAGCCACGTTTGACCTGAGACGTAACGACAAAAACGGCGTTTGAAGAACGGAGAAATCAGATTAATGGAAGTGGAGCGGCAGAGGTTGGGCCGCGTTCAAGAAATCTCCAGAAATACACCGACGTTTCATTTCATAATTAACAGGTAGGAAAATAATTGATTGAGACATGAAAGCTTAATCACTCAATTCAATAAGCAGGATATCAGTGCTGAGTAGATTAATTCAATTATGTAATTAAAGACGAGGGAAAGGGGGGAAGCTTTAGAGCTGATTGAAGGTTAAACAGCCTGCTAACCTTTTCTTCACTTCACATCCACACATCCACCACAGCACACACCGACGTGGGTTTGTCTTGTTTTTTATTAGACATAGCAATTTCACAAACAGCAGTTAGCCTGAAAAGTACATTCAAATGTATGCCTGACCATGCGCAAACACTCCAGATACACCTGCAAACAAAAGTAACAGTCGGTCACGGGGTTTTTTTTCTTTTTCACAATCTGTCTATTTTTCACGTTTTTGATTCAAACTTCAACAAAGTCAGACTCTTTCACTGGTTCGCCATCAAAAGCACACATACCTCAGTCACTACGACAGTTTAACAGCTACTTTCTTTCCCTGTACATACGCTCCGAAAGGGTTTAAAGGCTCTTCTTTGCGTTCGAACAGCCGGGCGCCATGTTCCCCTGTCTGAACACTTTGTAATATTAGCTTACGTGAGGAGAAGGGTCAGCAAATTCACGTGAAATGGTAACACTGAAGTTCCCAGAAGTCCGCTTTGTTGGTTTCCAGTAACACCAGGACTGAGGTTGGCGACCTTTCTCGCCACAGAAGTTTTAATGAAGTTCACGAAGGATCGCGGTCGGCTTAACGCAAATGTTACCAAAGCACGTTAGACTACACGACACACAGTTTGTTACAAAGTGGCAACACAGGGATGCTTCTGCTCCGATTTGATGCCATTTACCTCACTCGGCACACTCGTGTGTCAAAGGGTTAATGGCCAACACTGGTTGAAAGTGGGGGCGGGGGTGTCACTAATAAGTGGGATAAGTGTAATTCCAGTTCATCCAAGAGCCAAAAGACAGTCTGTTAGCTTAACACTGATTATTTTTCCACCTCATCCAAATACTCAAAGGGCTCACACGTCACAAACGAAGCTTCACGACACAGAAACCAGAACCACTGCTGGTCGGATTCCACCAAGAGGTGCGAGCAGCTCCACTTTCATTTACTGGCCACAGGGAATCCAGTGTATGTGAAAAACACCTGAATACTCAAATCCACCACATCGTCCACACGTCATCGCAGCACCACTCTGAAAAAAACTCATCTGGCCCCACTACTCGCAGCAGGAATGGCAACTGAACAAGTGGGTGAGATTTATACACTTTGTTTTTTTTCTTTTAAATCATCTCCAAAACTTCTTTAAGTGCAACACTTCAGGAATTTTTTTTCTGCTTGGTCCACAGCAATGTTCAGTTCAGTCCAGAAACAAAAGAGAGGAGGGGAAATGGAAAACAAGTCCATGTTTGAAAAGTGTGGCATCCTCTTCCTAAGTAGGCACCTCTACCTACCAAAAATACTTTCGTACTCGAGCAGTATAAGCTCTACTATCTGGTTCTGGTAGACCATGTGGACCGCGATGTTGCCCGTCTCGGTCTCGGGCCTCAGCAGCGTGGGTCCGAACACGATGGCCACGCTCTGCGTGGTCATGCGGTTGGCCTCTCCGTGGTCCACCACCCTGGAGAGAAGAGGAGAATGGGGAGAAGAGGAGATTTAGAGATTGCACGTTTTATAAACAGCTTCAGATGTTCGCCGGCGTTCCGGTTTCATCTGGAGAAAAGTGCATTACATACATCTTTAAGGCTCGAGCCGGAGCGCAGAAGCAAACTCGGTAACACGACAGAACGCTCCAGGCAAGAGCATAATAGCTTTTTTAAATAGAATCTACATCCTTGCATGCAGATGCACAAAACAATAACATATTCATGGAGCGAAGGAAAAAAGAAGGCAGATTAAATCCCCCTGCTGATATATGTAGACCTCCATATACAGAATGTCACGCTATAAATTTCCTCATGAAACACCACTTCACAGGTACTGAATTACAGCAAACACGGCACCATATAAATGCAAATTGGAAAGCTAGGCAAATGTCATTGTGAACATATGATATTGCCACTGGCTGCAGTGAGCCAAGAATACACAGCTGGCTCAAGTTTGTGTTTGCATGTAGGCTGATCGGAACGAGGGAGAGTAAACAGCTGAACGGGTCTGTTTGAGCCACGCGTGTGAAACTCGTTCAAGTAAAACGTGACCCAATAAATTTTTAATTTTTCAAAGTGACTGCTGATGAGTTGGCCAACTAGTTATGATCCTGGGCTTCACACTGGGATGGGCTGGTTACAGTTGTCAGGCTGTACTTTTCCCATGTGTTGATACAGACACAGGTCCGAATATTTGTTTTTATTTGATGGATCTTCAGGGTAAAATGATTTATATCTGGGCTGAAACAATGTTTTGTCATTATACCTTAGTGTATAACAAAATACACAGTAATAAATAACCAACATGCAACACAGTGGCTTTAATTCAGAGAATATCCGACTTCAATTGGGAAACCTAGAAGTGAACAAGTCTGACTGATGACTTTCTTACTTCTGAAGACAGTGATGAAATTTCACAGGTTTCAGGATCTGAAGAAGTTATTTATTAAATGGATGAATGGAAAGTGTCCCAGCGCACTGCTTACCTCCTCAGGTGTTTGAAGAGGATTTGCATTGTGTCATGGTTGGGCTTTGGCAACTTCTTGATTAAATCTTTGATTGAATTCACTCGCTGCTTGTAGTCGGAGCACTCTGAAGAGGAGAAGCAGAATCAGTGAAAACACATGGATGCAGTGCCACCTTGTGGTCACACCAGGCAAAGGATTTAACCTAAAGACTATTTTAACCGTATAACTCACTGATGGCATTCACAAAGTCATTGAAGGATCCGTATGAGAACAGAGGCTCTGGAAGCTCCCTGAAAAACATCTTGAGAGCTCCGGTGGTGACGTGGATGTCCTCCCACTTGCTATCATTGAGATCCACCTTCTCATCTGACAGATGACGAGGAGGTAAGGCAGAACACAACTATTACCAGAAAGCTGACCCTTTACATCACATCACATATAGAGATACAGTGTAACTAGATCTTACCATGATTCACAGCAAAGCGAAGCTTCTGGATCACTGCCAGGTTCCCGCTCACTCGATATAAGCCGTCAATATTAAGACCTGTGGGTGTAGTTGAGAGGAAGGGAACACAGACAGGAGCAGGGAGTGTAAACGACAAGGCCGCGTTGATGTTTCCTGACTTTAAAGCAGCAGCACCAACAAAGAGAGACTGATCAAATGCTTTTGTCTTCACTGCCTCGCTTTGTGTTGCTCTGGAACAAACTGCAGGTAGTCTGAATGAAAACAGTTGAGTTGATGCTTGAAAGAGACTAAAATCACGCCTGATACAGAAAGTCGCAGCATCAGAAGCAAAAACAATTTAAAAACAATTGAAATTCCACACAGATGTTTAATATTCTGAACTGGCTGAAGTGGCAGAAAACCTGAGTTTACTTCTGAAAGACTCTGCCTCTCTCCGACATGACCTGGACACAGGTCATGTTACTGGCCTGTGTCTATGTAACCTCATCGGCTGGAAGATCTATTTATTTTTGTATTTACTGATTTTCAAACATTTTTTCATTTAAATACTTTTACACAGCCTCTTCCAGTTTACGACTCGGTAATTGGCTCGTGTACTTTTAACCTCTGGAACTCTGTTGTTTAATGTGTGTGAAAAAATAATGCAACTGTAACAAACGACTGGCTGAACATGAAATAAAACTGAGCCGAAACCATCGCCAAGGTGTGACCCTTTGCAAAAAGCAGTGTGACATATGCGTATGTATGGGGGGCTCGTACCTGTGTTCTCCACATGGTCGATGCACATTGTGACAAAGTTGGGCACTGATGTGTTCTCCCGCTGACACAGACTGGTCAGACTGCAGCCGAACACCTGATCTGTGAGCACACACAAACATTTATTTCCATCTTTCACCCGTCTGGTGGAACATCACAGAGCACTCTCGCTGGAGTCACGTGCATAGAGCTGCTGTCCGCTTACCTTTAATGTATCCTTTGTCTCGGACAGCCTGGTATGTGGGTCGACGAGTCAGGAACTTCTTGAGCTTCATCCTGGTTTTCTTCTGGTCTGATGAATCCATGCTCACAGAGTTCTTCATTGCTGTAGGAAGACAGGCTCCATGTGAGTGCATCTCTTTTGCAAACACACTGAATGCCCATTCTGTAGCGCAGGGACACTCGCAGACTTACCTCGGCTCTTCTTAGAGTCCCGGTGCTCCTTCTCCTTGTCCTGTTTCTCAGCTCCCGGAGACTCTGGCATGTCCTCCTCAATGGCTTCATCCGACTCCCACGCCTGGACGGGGAAGACACATACGTGCTGTTAGCTTAAGCTGGCTCAGAATGAATTTGCTCTCAGTTTCTATTTATTCTGTCCACTCCTGAATATTTAACCTTTCACTGCAGTTTGTTTAAACAGGTGTAAACTGGGATTTCAGCTCTGGCTGGACTTGCACTGAATTGTGGGAAAAGTATCTAAATTAAAGGTAAAGCTTCTGTGTCCTCCACTCACATGTGTGTTGATGGTCTCTGTAAGGGCGCGGTACCAGTCACTGATGACACTGTCGATCTCAGACTGTATCAGGAGCTCTGTTCCCTGACGGGTCTTCAGCTAGAGGAGGAAAGGATAAAAAGCCAAAACAGCTCAGCTTGTTCTGACATGTTTGAACCAAAAATGACTGAAAAAACAAGAGCTGAGAGTTGGGAGCAGGTCCAGTGGGTCCAGCACCTCGATGACATGCTTCTTGCTTGATTTGTCCTTGGAGGCCCACTCCACTGTCCCCCCGCGCAGATCCACAGTGAACTCAGGCTTAGACTGATTGCTGCCAAACTTCTGGAACAGAGAGACGAGACACAGTATGAGAGACAACATCTGACGCACACATAATATAACAGGGATGTCATGCTGTGTCTGTACAAGGATGAAACCAGATATGCAACAAAGGGGTAAAGACTTAACACTGGACTCAGTAAATAACACAACAGTTAATAAAATAGTCGTTAAATCATCTAAGAACCTCAGTTATGTTCATTAATATTGCATTGATGTCAGAGGAATCACTGGTGGAGCAGGAGGTACATATTGGATCTCTTCACACACAAAGATCTTTAGTTTTGTGTTACGAAAAAGCAAAAAGGCTATTAGTTATTTATATTAATGTCATGCATATTAATAAACACGATGTTTGGAGGTTTTAAATCTAACAGCGTTGTAATTCAGTCAGAGCTATTCCTGGAAATATCACCGGAAAGTGATGAACACCGTGAGCCTCCTAAATCTCTCTTCTTGTCAGACATGCGGTCCATATGTCAAATGCCTGAAACTGTGCGAACAGATTCCTGACATCAACGCCTGGTCAGACACCCCAGCAGAAAGCTGCACGTTGGAGCAGTTGATCAACTCCAGCACTGTCCCCAAAGTCTGGCTCTTCATGTGTGGGTAACTTTCTGGAAGGGGATGCCAGGACACGACCCAGCACTGTTATTAATCACTGGAGCTGTGGTGTGACCCATCATAAAACAAGGTCAATTATAAGTATCTCCACTTGTTGTAAATGACCAAGACAAGATTTTAAATTTGGCACTGGATTGTAGAGTGATTTACTTTCCGATTCTTTGAAACGTCGCGGCAAAATGTCGAGAAAAAGCACAGAGTTTTTTTAAAATGGACTAACAATGAGGTGGAGTTGTTGGAATTTGAAGAAAAGCTATGTGGGGGATGTACAAACTGATATTAATCTTTAATAGGGCTGTCAAAATTGAGAGCAAACAAAACAACTGCTGTATAATGCCCACCGCTGTTTAATTGGCCACTTGATTGCATCACATGACTAAAATGTATCATTGTTTTCAAAAAGTCTCAGTTTTCGCTGTCCACACTGCGACGCAAAAGCACCATTTTCAAGTGTATGCGTTTTTTGAGAGCGTTTTCAAAACGCTGCGTTTTCCTTCACAGAAAACACTGAGTGTGGACGGGAGGCCAAAATGGAGAGAAAACTATGCGTTTTCCAACGAAAACGCATTAGTGTGGACGTAGCCTAAATCCTGGCTGCTCTCCAAGCACCAGGTAAAATGTGCAAGTTTAATGCCACAAAGTGCAACAAAGATCAAAAATGTACAGTAGCTGCTTTCTTGTAAATTTAAGATAAAAGTATAAATATCACACAACCTTTAAAAGAATCCTTTGATCTCTCTTTAAACCGCTGTTTCTCTAAAGTGAAGTTAAGGTGAGTCAAGCTTGACAAACACACGTCAGTCAGTCTCCTGGTCAGTCACAGCAGGGGTGAATGAACAAATGGGAGAGAGGTGGGAGCGCATGCAGAGAGAGAGGGAACATACAGCGGCAGCCTGACCGGGCCTACAGTTCACATAGGAGACAGCGGGACGGGGCTTGACTGAGTGCTTCCAGCTGCTAAGAAGAGTGAGGAGCAGCTCTGGGATAGAGTCGCTGCGGTAGTAAGACTTCAGAGAGAAGAGGAGAAAACTAATGAACAGAAGTTGACAAACGTCACAACACAGATGGCATGAAGGCCGGTGAATACGCAGGAATATGGAAAAGGAAAATATCAGAGAAACAAATGGAATGATAAAAAAAAAAGCAAAAGAAGAAGTCAGAGGTCACAGGATACATACCCAGCTGGTGCTGCCCCCCTGACCCTTTGCAAAGAGCAGGGATGAGCCCTGCAGCACAGTCCATGAGGAGGTCCAGTTCTTCCTGTTAGTCAGAACAAATGTGTTAATGACATTCTGTGGATGCAGAGAACACTTTTAGAGAGTAATCACTTCTTACCTGACTTTCTTTCCATTCTCTGTGATTTTGGTGACATTGAGAACTCCACACTTCTCTGAAGGCTGAAGAGAGAGACACACAGTGGCAGATAAAAAAAACTGCTGGAACGCATGAATGAAAATACACGCACACACCGATCCTCAACAAGCAAATGGAGCGGAGCAAACAGTCTTCAAGCTGCTGTGTTGCCTTGTGTCATAGCTAAACACCACCAGCAGATGGCACCCTAATGCTGCAGTGTTGAAATAGTAGTTTAGTAGGTAGGTGATAGGTTTGATGCAGGTAAATATGGCATGCAGCAGACGATAGTAAACCAACTGGGTTGTTGAGAAGATTAAAGATGAGAAGTGTTGTCTTTACATGCAGAGACAGCAGGATGATGATATGCAGTGTGCAGTGCAAGCTGGGATACTAACGGTCAAGGGGTGCTTAGGAGATGAGGGGCAGGAGTCAGAGTCTGGAGAGCTCTGCTTGGGCACCGAAGCACACTCCTACCAACAAGAGGCACAGTGTGATAAGTCACTAATAACTATACATGACTACACATGAAGACAGTAGGCCTGAGGTTAGTGAGTGATGGAGAAGAAACCTGGGATGGAATCACAAGAATGAGTTATTGTTAATAGAAGTCATTAAAAGAGAAAGATAAAAAAGACAAGTTAGGGTTTAAACTGCAAACATCTTGGATTTCGGCTTCAGAGATGTTCAATATTTAGTCCAATAAGCTTCTTCTTTTCCTGATCTGCATCAACAACAATGTACACTGAAGAAACTAACAAAACACCAACATATAGGGTGTTGTTTTTAAATCTAGCCACTCTTTAGCCAGTTCTTTTAACTCGTGCATATTGTTAGATCCCATATTAGAACCATTTCTTTAATGTGACTTGCTAAACTCTGCATCAGGGAGGGTTAAAAAAAAAAAGAAAGAAATACGTGCCTAGTTGCATAATAAAAAGTGCAGGGACTAGTTTTTGGAGCTTTGCCCAAACTGAAGGGTAAGGTTGAGGATGTCTAAATCTCTGCAGCGTCTCCTTTCTTTTATCAGTTTGTATTCTGTGAGCTTTCCTTTCAGAAGCCCTGAGCGGAAAGTGAGAAAAGCTTGTGGTGATTCATTTTCTAATCTCTAACACGTTTATTTTCCTCCTGACTTAAAAGGTAAAAATCAATTTCAGACCATTTTACAATGTTTTACTTTTTCTACCTGTGAAATGGGAAGAAAAAAGTTCTCCAGTTGAAACAGGTGAAAAGAAAATTAGCCAAGTTTGTAAAAAAGTTTTTTAGGTAAAAAAAACCAAAACAAAACAAAAATGTATTTTCAACCTGTGAAAAAAGTTCCTCGGAGAAGCTTTGACAGGGGGGAAAAGCCCCCCACTCAAAAAACCATTACAGAAGCAAACATTTTTGTTCTCACAAGAGACAAAAACAAAAAAGCACTCTCACAAACAAAGACACAAGCGAGACTGATAACTGACCCAGATGGTAACAGATGTTGCATTGTTAAAAGGAATTCAGGGACATTCAAGTGTCAGCGTGTGGGTTTGTGAGCTGTACTTTGTGGCTCTGGCCCGTTTTACATGTCACAAGATTGAATCACACACAACATGACGAGCAGGTGTCCACTGTCCTCACAGAGATATGCTGGCTACACACACCATGAAGTCGTCCCCAGAAAAAGCAAACTTGTTAATCCGTTTTTTTGGCCATCATTAATTTTCACAACAACCTGCTCTCTTCTTTTCACACACAGAATAATTCACCAAACACAGCATGAACAACACAGCAGAGCCTTTTTCCATCAGCCTAACACTGTTTAACTCCACATTAGTGGTGGTCTCTGTCCTACCTTGTCATTGAGGTCTAAGACATAAGTGCTGTGCCTCCACTTAGTGAGGACAATGGGCTCCGGCTGCTTTCTCTCCAGGCTGCGACTCTTAGGAACCTCGCCAGGCTGAGGGGAGATGTTGTACTGCAACGACAGAGACAAGTGGTGATGTTTACAGTCCAGATGTTTTTCTAACAGACCTCACATTCCCTTTCCCTACCTCTCCTTTTACTGTCCACAGGATCATTGGACAGAGGAACTTTCCTTACACAGCAGGCATTGTTTACAGTAAAGTCCACTGACTGTACCTGCGTGTGCACTGGACCACTGTTTACTCACTCTGCAAACGAAGCAGTCTATTCTGATCGCCTCTAAAGCCTCCAGATTAGGTGGTAAAGTGCCACTAATAGCCAGTCACTTAGAGTTCAACGTAAACTTGGCTCTTCCGTGAGCTCTCAGAACTTCATCCACTTACAACAACAGGACTGGTCTCAACACTGCTAGGATGAGGCAAAGTGTGTTACAGTGCAGTGGTGCCAGGTGATGTAATACGACAAGACTTGTCATTGTCACAGGAAGGAACCTGCATTAAGTGGTGGATGTCTGATGTAAAGAGCGAAGACAAAGCACACGGACAGCCAAGTTCATCATGTAATCTTACCTTAGGCAATTCCCACTCTGACCTGGAGCCATCAGCGCTGTAGTAGTAGGGTCGGCCTTGTTCGTCCACATGTTTAATCCACTGTAAACATAAACACTGGTCAGCTGCAAATAAAGAAAAAGCATCTGATGGAAGTGCAGTCGCTAAGGGTGACAGGTGAGGTCACCCGAACTCTTTTAAGCACAATCAAAATCAGATTCCACCTTCTCCTGTGTGTATTCAGACACATAGAGGGTGTGTCCATGTTCATCCAGCTCTTCAGACCAGCCTCTAGGGGGTGACCCATACTGGCTGTCAGACTGACTGGAGTGGGTGCTGTGGCAGTTTTCCTCTGAGGACAGTGGCTGTGGAGAAAGAAGGACAGCAAAGAAGACCTTAAAGCAAAGAATTGGCTGAACCAAGGGTCACACGTATGACCACACGTATGACCACATGGCAAGTTTGTTCTAACAGGACACAAAGTTATAGTCAACCAAAGTAAAAACTGGCTGCTGAGTATAAAACTCCAACATGTGAGTTACAGTGGATGTTATGCACTTCAGCAGCATCTCCATAGCTTCATGTTGATATCACTGTAAGGTACAACACCAACATTTAAAAGGTTCTCAAGTCGTTTTCAGCATCAATCATCTTGCCCAACTGTAGGCAAGAATGTAAAACCGTAAACATCATGTAAACATTTTAATGCAAAATGCTGCAGCTACACTACTTATGAGGACTACAAAGAAAGAGCATATTTCGCCAGTATCAGCTTCTCTTCATTAGGTTCCTGTTGAATCCCCCTCCTCACATATGAGGTCTTAAAAAAAATCAGGCCCCATCTTATCTTAAAGACCTTATAGTACTGTATGACCCCGATACAACCACTTTGACTGCAGGCTTACTTTTGGTATCTAAAATTTTTAAAAGTAGAATGGGAGGCGGAGCCGTCAGTTTTCAGGCCCCTCTTCTTTGGAACCAGCTTCCAGTTTGGATTCAAGAGACAGACACTATCTCTGCTTTTAAGATTAGAAGTAAAACTTTCCTTTTTGATAAAGCATATAGACAGGGCTGGATCAGGTGACCCTGAACCCTCGCTTAGTTACATTTCAATAGGCCTGACACACTGGGGGCTTCCCACAATGCACTGACTGTCTCTTTTTCACTCACCTTTTTTTCCACTCTTTGTGTTTAATTCAATTCAATTCAATTTTATTTATACATCGCCAAATCACAACAACAGTCTCCTTAAGGCGCTTTATATTGTAAGGTAGACCCTACAATAATACATACAGAGAAAAACACAGCAATCATATGATCCCCTATGAGCAACCACTTTGGCGACAGTGGGAAGGAAAAACTCCCTTTTTAAACAGGAAGAAACCTGCGGCAGAACCAGGCTCAGGGAGGGGCGGGGCCATCTGCTGTGACGGTTGGGGAGAGAGAAGGAAGACATTTAATCATTAGTTATTAATCTCTGTCTTTTGTCCTGTCTTCCTCTCCTCACCCCCAACCGGTCGCAGCAGATGGCAGCCCCTCCCTGAGCCTGGTTCTGCTGCAGGTTTCTTCCTGTTTAAAAAGGGAGTTTTTCCTTCCCACTGTCGCCAAAGTGGTTGCTCATACAGGGGTCATCTGATTGTTGGGTTCTCTCTGTATGTATTTACCTTAAAATATAAAAGGCCTTGAGGCTGCTGGTGCCAGAAGAGAAAAAGAGTAGAGAAGCGTTCAACCAACTATATTTAGTGAATATAAAAGCTGAACAACCCAAGCATCAAATAACATTTGACGTGTTTCTTTTACTTTATTTATTTATTTATTGTTCTTACTTTATAGCTGACTAATGCTTTTATTTGTGTAAAAATGGTTAACAGTCACAGCTGGAAAATAACATATTGGACAACTTCACACTAGTAGCTGATGGTATTTGCAAATGTCAGTGGCAGATTTATCTGTCGTGTATCGCCACGTTTTTCCTCAGGCTGGTTGGAATTTCATGTTTTAAGTCTTTCAGCCAAGCAGCACAATCAACAACAATAAAACAAAGGTCCTGTGACAAGCTGGAATCAACACGTTTGTTTTTTAGGCAATAATAAGCCACTCCAGTGCTCTATCAGTTATACATCAGTACATTAATGCTTCACAAGGGGGCAGTGTTGCATAGTTAGGATGAAATGACAACCTACTAAGAAACCGAAAACATGGTTTCTCTATATCAAAGGCGCACTTGTCTTCCCACCTTCGTCTAACCACAACATCTTTTAAAAGTGAGGTTGACCACAACTTCAACAGAGCCTGTTTATTTAACGTGAACTGCCAGAGACGCCATTTACAGACCATCATGACCTGATTCCTGTTTCCACATCCACTCACACCTACTAAACCCTTTGGCCCAAACAAAGGATTATTTGTTTGAATGCTTGTTCATGTTTGACATTTATGACTACTTACAGAAACAGATCATTTTTAGCATCTCTCTCCAAATACTCCAGGCACCCCTCACCTCACTCTCCGCTGTGCACTGACTGTCTCCTCGGGTACTGCTGGTGCTGCTGCTAGTATCCCTGGTGCGTGGTGGCTTCCAGGTCCGCTCCCCAGTGGCCCGGTTGTAGTAGAAGTGCCTGCCACTCAGATCTTTGTGGGTCTCCCAGTCACCCAGGATGTGGATTGGGGAGCCTGAGGGCACAGGAGGCAGGCTGGACTGAGAGATCTTCAGCTCCTGGAGGTTGGTATAGACAGGCGAGTCGGACCGGCCCTGACCTGTCGGTGATGTTGTCTGAACGAGACAGATGGAGGAAAAGAGGGGGAAAGATCAGGATTTCTGGTGCATTCATTCACGGGTGGCTGATCATCTTTTTTTCATTTATATTCACGGAGTTGTCCTGGGAATTTACGACTGTCCTCACTTTATTCTGAAAATTCAATGACATTCCAGGAATTCCATGACCACAAGACGCCAGTGTCTGCTGACATCCAAGTATGTCTTGGAAACGCTCGGCCCAGCTACAAACAGCAGCAGCTGTCACAGCGTGGACCCAACGGTGGAACGTGATCAGCTGAGCTGTTTGCTGCAGCACAGTTAGCATTACAAACATAAACACGGAATTTAGCTGCAAAGAAATATAACTGTTGCACAACAATCTAATTTCTCCATTTAGAAGAAGGAAAGTGAGTGAGTGAGGAGGCAGACAAAGGCTTTGAGCAAGTCTGGCAGTCTGCACGGCAGGATGGAGGCGGCACATGTGGCTTGCAGTCACAGAGGTTGAAATCGCACCATATCAGTGAGACTTGAACCACATGCACTCAACAGAGTTATGTAATCATTTATCTGTCAAATCAGAGGCAAATGGTCTGAGGACAAATGGCTGCTGGTATTTTAATGCAAGAAATACCCATGTAGGATAAAAGATATGAAATGCAAAAGAAATGAAATGGTGAATTTCAGAGATTTTACTTCACAGTTCATGCATGAGGCTGTTTAATAGTTGTATTAAACAATATGTAGATTGTTTTGGTAGGAGCTGCCCAGTTTTTCAGACAACTTCTGCAGCAAGGCTCCTTGAATGTATTGGAACTGTTTCTACTCCTGTTCACACAGTTATCTATTATCATACAAGCCTAAATCTTAACCTAAAGCTAATGATACCATGCTGTCACACTGGTATTAGCACTGCCAGAAGTGCAGGTGTAGTTTCAACTGTTCACTA
Organism: Simochromis diagramma; assembly: GCF_900408965.1. NCBI lineage: Eukaryota > Metazoa > Chordata > Actinopteri > Cichliformes > Cichlidae > Simochromis > Simochromis diagramma. The sequence continues at coordinate 247,699 of NW_024387503.1, read as the reverse complement.
AAAGGACTGCAGATTTTTCTGAGTAACTGGGTCTTAATTCCTGGAAAGAAATATGGATTTTTGATGCTTTGAGCACAATTTACTTCATCAAGAGAAGGCAGACATACAGCAAATTTCCCCCTAGCACACAAAAAGAGCTCTACAGGTCAGAGGAAAATACAGAATTTTAAACAGAAAGTTTTCACAGGACTCTGTGCAGGCTTGTGAAGAGCTGTCACTTTAAATGTGGCTTTTTGCCATAACAGACAGCACTGTCACGGCACGGGGACCTAACAGCTAAACATCTCCTTAGCAACCATAAATATTGCTTCAAATTGTGCAACAGCAGGTTAGAAAGATTGAAAAATTTGGGGAAACAAGCGTTAGAGAGAAAGAAAAAAAAAGCACGTTGCACAGCAAAGGCAAGAGGAAGTAGAAGAGATAAGTTACGCGTGTCTTTTGTGCAAATGGCTGGTATAAAGTGCCGATGCGGTATAGAGATAAAAAGGTTTCTATTAACTAAACAGTTTGTCTTCCATTTAGATCTTTACTTTTACACAATCTAAGAGATGCCGTCTGAATATATTTTCCTGGATTTGGACCTGGCCCTGCAGTGTCAGAGCAGATAAACATCAAAGACAGTTTTTGAGATGGTCTTTTAAAACTTGGCAGCATCCGAAGGTCACTCCACAAAAGGGAAAAAGCTAAGTTACCATGGCTACGGCTCAGAGCGTTTAACGTTCTGTATGCTCTGGAAAAAAAATATATTTGGGGCTTTTGGAGCTGAGCTGAGTCTGACCGGTGCCAGCTTTGGGTGTCTCTAGCGAGCAGGAAAGCATTAGATACAGAACGCTGTGCCAGCACTGCCTCTGTTTGTTACAGGTGAGGAATGTAGGGGTGGAAACACACTTCAGTTTCAAGCTTTTGGGCATCTTTCAGGATGCAGATGGAACTTCCTGCCGGTTTTGGAATAACAGGAATATTTTTCACACGAATTATTATTTAATATCCTGCACACGTGCTGGACCGGAGCAAAGGCCTCGTGGCACCCTGCTGGCTTCAGTTAGTTTTACCCGCTGCTTCTCAGTTTCAAGTCCAACACAGAGCGAGCAGCTGAACGAGGCAAAGCGAAGAGACATGACAGTTTGGCTGAACTCGAGTTCAGACTCGTCCGTCACCACCAGAATGGATCCAGTGTGCTGCAACTTTAACTACTCATTTTTTTTAAAGGAAGTAATACAGCAATGATGGAGTCTCGCGGCTGTGGAGAGCACGGCTGGGGTCAAATCCATTTAGATTCCACTCAGCCCAAACAAACCTGAATGCATCTGGTGGAGAAGTAATTTATATGCTTTAATGTCTGTTTCGACAGAAGGGAAACCAAAACATTTTTTTGGTTTCTGCATTCAGAGTCATTTCAAAATGATTGTAGTCTGAGTGGAGTGTGCACACGCTTTATTACTGGGTAAAGGAACACAGTTCAACTGCTGACCACACATGCTACAATCATTTTATATCATATTCTGCTGCCTGCATAGAGAGTGTTTGTCTTCTTTGGCTGCACTGGTCATTTTGCACCACCCTAACATGTAACGTTTAAAAGGACGCTAAGCTCTTCGTTGTTGTTATTAGTGTTATTACCAAAGACTGGACGAAGCTCCCTTTGTGTTTCCACAGGCTGAGTAGTGCTCCCCTCAGTGCTGTTAATGTGGAACATAATGAGTAACAAGAAGAGCACAACCAACAGAGTTTATTACCAAACACCCGACTAATGACTACTGTACACTCAAACTTAAGGCAGTGAGCAAATGCAGATCACAGTCACTGCGTGTTAGCATGACAACGTAACCACAAAGCTATAGTGATAAACTCACTATAACCTTCACCAAATTCTGTGTCGTAATTCCCAATGACATGTAGATGTTTTGTCACATGAACGCTCACTTTCTGTGTGAAATCAAGCGCACACCTTAAGGTTTCCAGTACATCAAACTTTATATATTATTTGCTTCCAGAGAAGGTACCATGATGGTGCACACACATGCACAGAGACTAAATCACAGGATGAAAACGAAACTAGCTTTGCTGGTTAAAAACAAAACAGGAAAAACAAAAACAAAAAATACAGCCTCTAACACCATATTCACAGCTCTTTCATCCTCATCAAGCCATTCAGTGAAAGCTCCTTACAAATGATGATCCACTGCTTTCCAGGAAGACACCACTACCATCAAGATAGATATGTTTCATCGCAGCATACAGGTGACGACTCAGGACCATTTCTAGTGTACACACAGAACTGAGATATCACCATCAGATTCCCTCCTTACTACAAATGGTAAATGGACTGGTTCTAACACTTAAAGCACTTTAGCACTTTGCCTCATTTAAGAGCTGCACTGCAAGCTGGATGCATCAGAAAGCATGGGGTTAGCATCTTGCCCAAGGATATTTGGCTGCAGACTGGAGCAGCCGGGGTTCAAACTACCAACCTTTTGATTAGTGCTCTGACTTCTGACTTGCTCTACCTCCTGAGCTACAGCGACCCCATGCAGGGGTTCAAAGTCTAGCTTTTCCTCTTTTTTTTTTTAAGTTTGTTGCTAATCTGTATGACATCTAAATTCGAAAGAGGGAAAAAAGTGGCAACTCCCTCGAAACTAGACAGAAATGAAAATAGCAACATGAAGAGAGGCTGTTCTGTATGAGAAAGAAAAGCTTCATGCAATGTACACCATACACTAAAACACAACACATATCTGGTATTGCAGGAGACAACAGAGGAACTTTTTTTTTTTTACTTCAAAATTAAACTTGACATGAAGAGAAACATCACTGGCAGTCACCATCTGTTCCCTAAATTCAGACTGGCAAACTTTCACTATGCTGTTATTAATAATACCTGGAATCCAATGCAACAGTTTCAGGAGAACAAAGCTGCTGCTTGCTGCCAGTGCTGATGGAAAGGTCTCAAACTATAAATGAACAGTTTGAGGAAGAGCACAGAGGAACTAATTGTTATGGGACATCAAAATCCATCTGTGCTGGCAACGCAGAGGCACTGTGCTATATTAATGCAGAGGGCAGAGATCTAAGCAAGCTGACATGGTGAAAATATCTAGCAGTCTCATTTGTGTCACCTTGTGTCCAGAGCTGCACACAAAGACGTCGTCGTCATCCTCCCCGGCTCTCCTGTAGCCTCTGAACACACTGAATGCACGTCGCATGGTGATGCACGGCGGCCATCAAGTGCAACGGGGCACGCGCTGTGGTTTCAAAGCACCCCTCACCAACACAGACACAAAGAAATACACCGCTTTCTCTCAGTCCTTCTGACTTGTAATGTTCCAGCTGAAGGTAAGAGGAAATCTGAGACCTCACTTTGTGTGTGTGTGTGTGTGTGTGTGTGTGTGTGTGTGTGTGTGTGTGTGTGTGTGTGGATTCTGTTCCCCTTTGCACTTGTCAAACACACACACAGAGCGCGGCAGTGTACACAAACGCAACTGGCACAACAGGAAACTGCTGAAATAGTGTGAGCTTCCCCTACGAAGAATGACTTTCTGTGGGTTTCGCTCAGACCAGCCGCCGACAAAACTGCTTCACCAAAGGCCAGACTCTATTTTTACCACAGTGTAGAGACCTGAGTGTGCTGATGAGAGATAACACCCCCGATCACTACTCCTGTGGACTCTTCTTTCACCGGGACAAATGAGTGCCATATGACAGATTAGGCAAAGTATATTTAAAGGAGGTTTGACAGGCAATAAAAGTGATTAGGAGAAGAGGAAGGTGTTATTTAAGTTTTATCACCAACGGCAACAATTCTCTAAAGATTTTTGCAATTCCATGTGGCAACATGCTGAAGCTCTTTCACCATTACAACACTTAGTTTTGATCACCGATTTCACTTTGTATTGTTTCTAGATAATACCTGGCACACGACAGAGTGTTAAAAATTACACTGGTAATCTTTTAACATGTTTTAGGTGCCGTATTTAATGTACTTGAGAAACAGTTGAAAAATACATCTGAGAACGTTACACTACAGCAGGAAAAGCCATAGTTAATCTTCAGGTATGACAAGCTGCAGCCGACTAAATTTAAAGCACACAAACATGGCATCAGTTATCTATGTGTATCATGTGAAAGGGGTCACATGACATGATGCATGTGCAGAAAATTATTCCCAGTACTGTCATATCTCACAAGAGCTGCAGGGACCAAATCACAATAAGAGAGATACCAGGGTCAAATAAGGAGTGGATGTAATGACTGCACCTCCTCTGATAGCAATTACCCAAGGTAGGCTATTAATGCTATATTAAATATGACTTGAAACTATCAATGAACACCAAAAAGTAATCAGTAAAATGGTAAATTAGGTCATAAATCAAGTGAGAAGTGGGGCAATTTCCTCATTAACTTAAAAAGTGCAAGCTTTAGTTGACAGTCACCTCTTTTTGGAAAAACACTTTATTTCAACTAACTATATTTATTTAATGCTAAATCACAACAGTCGCTGCGTTATATTGTAAGGTAAAGACCTAATCGGACGAACCTCTGTGTACAAGCACTTGGTGACAGTAGGAAGGAAAAACTATCTTTGATTAAGGAGAAAACTTCAGCAGAACCAGTTCAGGGATGGGCGTCCATCTGGGGGTGAGGGGAGGGAAACTTGACAAAACACAACGATCAATAACAACCGGGAGGCTTCCCCTGCTGGTCAACAGGAAGACTGCAAGTATAAGGCACTTCCTTACCTGTAAGGTAAGTAAGATACGATTGTGCTTATGATGATGATGATTATTTTTGATGATAATGTGCCAATTTTAAAGATAATAAGCATTATTTAACCAAAACGTATGACACATTAATTTAAATAATTCACTCAATTAAATAACACACTTTTTAAAACACTCTTTTTCAACAGTACCAGAAAATACAGGCACACCTGCTAAAATCTTCCCCGTGGTATTATACAGTAAAATACAGCAGGCAACTTCAGCATGACGTCCTCCCACAGTATACTCCCAGTACCCTCACTGTAAATCGCTGCCCAGTGTTTACACTGTATTCTCAACAGGCAGATTCCTGGCTGAAGTGAATGAGATGTGGCAGAGAGCGGGGAAGGAGGGATCAGGACCCAGGGTCTCTGACAGGTAATTAAAAATAGAGAGGATCTAGGGGATGGGTGGAGGGAGCGAGAGAAAGAGAGCAGGTGATGAGGAGAGAGGGAGAGAGGTGCTGTTGAATACAGAACAGTCTTCTTCACAGCAGAGCAGCCTGTCTGTTGGCAGAGCCGTGATAAATGAGTTTCAGACTACAGGCCAGTACAGTATAGGATCTCCACAAACTGCATTAAGAATGCATTACGCAGGCTGAGTGTGTAGGCCCGTGTGGTTTCGTGTCGTTAATTCAACTCAGAGGTCTAATGGAGAAATTGAAGGAAGCTGGGAACGGACGTGCACAGCAGAAAACAAAACAACTGATTAGAGAGAGGTTTACTAATAGATCCCGATGAGCTTAGGCTCTGTTGCAGTTTGCTATCGCCCTTGTATTTATCGCCATATTGAGAAAAGCACACTATAAATCGCCTCCCTTCAGTCAGCCTCCTGTCCCACAGAGCTTGTATAATCGCTGGAGAAGGACTGCACCCAGCAGTGCGCTGTAAATTAAACCATAAATAATTCTCTGTGTAAAGAAGTACAGGTCAGGGTGAGGGCAGCAGGGACGCACAGGCTGCAGTTAAACTGCAGGTCCAGTAGGTGTCTCCCTTGGGTTACGACAGTAGGCACAGGGGTGGGAGGGGGGAGAGTTTCCATCACAAATATCTGGCCATGAGGAGAGTACCGTGAGGGGGAGGGGTTTCTAGCACATGGCAACCCACTCTGCAGCATCTCCATCAATGGTAGCTGTGCAGCAGTTTGCAGTCCAAACAGCACACAAAGGCAGATCAAACACTGCATTTTCTCATTTCAATCACCGATTCAGGATGCTGCTGCTACTGCTGTCAGGATCCTGACAGACTAAAAAAGCCGAACACATTACATAATGTTTACAGATCTCACTTCCCTCCTTTGTGACACAGAATCTACGTTTCTGAATAGACACAGATATTTAAAAATGAACAGAAACAAAATGTCTTTTATGTCTTTTAAATGTCTTTAAATTGTGGGTCTGAAATGACACAGCCCCTTAAGACATCCATGCTGTTGCACTTGGTTTTGCAAATGAAAAGAAAGGGAAGTAGTTCCGCAAAGATGAAAGCACACAGCATGAAACAGAAGTTCAAACTTCCTTAACACGGCTCCACCTGTACTGCAGGCCAGAGCCTGGATAATACAGACCTACTGTGCAGTGTTTTGGGTCTGATCACTAATAGTGAACACCAGCACATAACTCCTTACTGGTAAATGTGATGTTATTTATTTGCTGGTAGGCAAATATTCTTTCCCACAGAGTCAATCTTAAGAGGTCTGCATTGAAAATTAAAGGCAGCAGAGAGATTCAACAACAAGCTCCACTCTCTGTAATAACTGTTGTTAAAATAATAATTCTGTATTCCTCCCTCTCATCACCGACAGCACACAGGTCAATCTCACCTCTGAGCGTGGCTCTATTCCCCCGGTAACCGCCTTACATAATGCGACTGAGTAATTGAATTAGATGAAAGCAGGTTAAAGGAAGTGCGGTGTGGTGGTGAGAATAGACGGCATGGTGACTGAGACCACGGAGACATCCAGCCAATAAGGTGGTCACCACGAGAACCGTTTGAAGCTAGGTCATGAGGGTTGGAGAGAGGGAGGGCAGGGGAGAGCATGCAGCATCGCTGAAACGCTGCCTCAATCTGCTCCCATTCCCTCTGTTCTTTTGTCCTCAGCTCTCTCATCTTTCTCTGCTGACCTCTTCCCACCGCCGCCTTCCTCTCTCGCTTCTGTTTCCCCTCTCAAGCCACGTTTCTCTGCAGACACACACACACACACACACACACACACACACACACACACACACACACACACACACACACACACACACACACACACACACACACACACACACACACCTTTCATCTGCTGCATCTTTTGATAATCATGCACCAAAACCTCTTTGGCCATTCTTTCCTTCTTTATCCTGTGCCACCTTTCAGTCAGCCAACGCCCTACTGCTACCCCTCCTTCTCACATTCATCATACTTTCTCTCCCTCTGCTCCAGGAGATATGATGCTGATGACGATGGCCACATCCATATGATCAGATTAACCTACATTTCCGCGTTGCTAGTCATCGCTCCGAACACATTCGCCCACTCTCTCATCATAATATTTCTGGCAAAGCCCTCCCTGTCTATTTTCCATGAACATGAGAAAAGACGCATGCACACACGCGCACCACTCCTCACCTCCCTTAGCAACCAGTTTAAGAAAAAGAGAAAAAAGAAAAAAACGTCTAAATAGTTTGTGCAGGGAAAAAAATGTTAATGAAACATATATATGCAACCTGCACAGGTAGACAGGTCAGCACTTGACAACCAGGGTTAGGCACAAAAAAACAAACAAAAAGAAAAAAAAGAGAAGCAAAAACCAAGAGATTAAAATTGAGTCAGCATCTTTTCAGCGGTCGGCATGACGACAGCTCCTTTCATTTCACGGATCAGAAGGTTCGGTGAGGCTCATGCACTGATAGAGATGCGAACAATTAACCTTTCGGTGTGGAGCTGATAAGGCTCAGCTAAAATGTCAGTTTGTTGTGATAAACCTCCAGATAGCTTGTTGGAGAATAACAAGTCTAATAGACACAAACTGTTGCTGCCTGGATACTGCAGACAAAAGAAGGCTCCAAGGCTCCAAGTGCTAAAACAAGCTGCAGTGGACAAATGAATTTTTGAGTTTTTGTTCCAAAATCATCTGTTTTACATGATTTAAGGCTTCTTCTTTTCTTTTTTTTTGTTCAAACAACATCTCTGCAAAGAACAGAGGGAGTTTCACTGCCACACACTGCCTCTCCAATCAGGTTTCCTTCTTGAAATATTAATTGAGTGAGGGGTGGATTTTGAGGACAGGGGAAGCCTGCAGCCATGTTCAGTCTCCTGTGCATAAGGGGGAGACTGTCATAGAGCCAAGAATGAGTGTGTGCTCTGCCTATCTGCAACAGCGCAACTGAGAATAACTGAGAATAACTAGAATGAGCCAATCAAAAGCTTCATTTGTAAAGGACCCAAGGACCTGGTTACTTTACAGGTAAACATCAGATCACAGGGGTTGGATTCTATTTGGGCCTCAACACGAATCAAAGTGTGAATGCGAACACAGACGCAGAGAGAAACTTTTTTTTAGTTTTGATCTTTTCTTTAAAGCACATGGAGACATTCCCAGACTATTTAAGAATGTGTGTGTATGTGTGTGTGTGCCTCTCAAATATCACCAGGTCAGTGCATGCAGCTGCTCACACTAGCAGGAGAGACGGATCAGAAACATGTTTGTTGCATGTGCTGCTACTGTCAGTGTATGATGTGATTTGTGTAACAAGCCGTTTCAGGTGGGTACCACATGTACCTTTGCTTCACCTGGCTGTGCTCAGTCTCAGTGGTCAGTGCCTCACTGCAAACTGTGTGGTTCTTCTAGAACAGGGGTGTCAAACTCCAGGCCTCGAGGGCGGGTGTCCTGCAGGTTTTAGATCTCACCCTGGGTCAACACACCTGTTTCAAATGATTAGTTCATTACCAGCCCTCTGGAGAACTTCAAGACATGTTGAGGGGGCAGTTTAGCCATTGGAATCAGTTGTGTTGGATCAAGGACACATCTAAAACCTGCAGGACACCCGCCCTCGAGGCCTGGAGTTCGACACCCCTTTTCTAGAAGCTCCATGCAGTCTCTATACTCACAAGCGTAAATGATTAAGTGCATACTTGACAGATCTGTGGACCTATTACACTCCAGTCTTACGTCTTGACTCCAACAGACTTCCATTGAATAGATTATTCATATTTCATTAACCAATTACGACAGAGAAACATATCTGCCTGTAGCAATCAATTCCACAGCAGTGCATGCAACATAATGATTTTTGCTGGAATTTTTTTCTAGAGTGGAGCAAAGTTGCTACTGTTATCATGCACAGTGCTATACAAATGAGCTGATGCAACAGAGTGGATGAATTCGAAGATCTGGACCTAGGCATATTAACTGCTCCTGTAGCTGAAAGACAACCATAATGTTATTAGCAGGTTGGACTAGTCACAGCATACATCAGCACTTCAGTTTTCGCTCCACTCCATCTTTACGCATCAGTTCAATCAGCATGTATGTAACCACCTAACATGTTCTCACTGGTTCTTTTGGATGCCCAGAGGTTAGTTTATGGTGGTTATGGACACCCCTGGCACTCCATTGGCTAATAAAGTTAGAGTCATTTAATATTGTTTTAAATTAACAAACTTCTGTGGGTTTAATTCACTGCAAAGTTTCACTGTTTAAAGTGCTGGTATAACTATGCCTTTTCTCTAAGAAATACTCAATGCAAAGGATTGTCTAACAGAGTAACAGATTGCAACAAAGAATCTGAATGCGCATGCTGGGGGAAGTTAAAGGCCACCGATCTGCACAGGAGGACAGACTCCCAGACCCCCCAGGAATGTGTCCAGTCTGGGTCATACCCCCCCCCTACTGTTCAACTCCTTTTGCTTTTCATTTTCTGCCAAACTTGGAGTCAAACTTTCACTAAAAGCTGCGAGCCAGCGTGTGTGCTCTCCGATCAAAGTGTGAGACACGCAGCCAGACTTGTGGGAAAGGACGACAGAGCCGTGCTGCAATCTGTTACCCACACAGCCGTCCAATAAAAAAGGAAGAACAGGATGTGATGGATTTTGCGTACGCTCCTGAGAGAGAACTGGAAGGGGTCTGATAAATGAATTCAGGCTGCACAAGTCAAACGACCTGCCAGCACCCTGACAGCATCAATTTGTTCTGTTTAGTTGCAGTGGGGTTATGGGGGTTGGGGGTTGGGGTATCGATGACGCGCTGAAGGAAAATTCAATTTCTTTAATGGAACTGGCGTTGGCAAATCTCACTCTTATTTCTCATTTCAAGTGGCCCTCACAGTACAAAGAGTCTCTGTGTTCAAACTCGCTGCCATCAGGTTTTCTCTGACTGCAGAGCCAAAGCTAACAGAGGGTCTGTTCTGTGGTGACACCACTAAACATTACACATTACATTCTGACACTTCAGACTATGAAAACTTGCTTAATTAACACAGACAGTGTGCCTGTTTTCAGGTCGTCCTGTATCCAGGCTCACAGACTGCATTACTGCACCAACATCTGTTGGACATTAAAAGAGCAGCACCGGGCTACATATGCAACGGAGATATTTACAGCTGGTGTCTGATCCATCCACCCGTGGCTATGGCTATTAACAGAGCAGAGCGGCAGACAGCGCCACTGTATTTTAAGAACTATTTCGCAGGCGTAATTTTTGTTTTCTTGCCATGTCTTGGTGGCACGGGGCTGAAGCAGAGGCTTAGCAGCATTCCTCTGTGGCTGACAGCTGACAGCTAAGCCCCCAGTTAATGACTAATCCTGCCCTAATGCCTTCAGTGTGATTGGTTCAAGCTAATTACACCGACTCCCTTCCCTGGTTGCAGAATGGCTGGTCGGGTGGGATGGAGAAGAGGTCAAAAGGTGTGTGGACTTGTGCAGCAGAGATCTTGGTGAAAGATGAACAGTCAGAAAACTAACAAGGACCGATTCTAATCAGCTGATTAAGTTGATTGATTTAAGCAAAGCTTTAAAGCAGATTTGTCAAAGTTTTGATAGTTCTAGCTTTTCAAATCTCAAAGCAGCTTCTTTTCAACTAAAAGCAGCCACTCCAAAAGTCAAGAGTGCTGAGGCCCACGTAGAAAGCAGAAAACCCCACAGGTCTCCCCCAGTTTTAATCTTCACTCTACTCAAAATACAAGACAAGGTATTGTATTTCTTTGAAATATTTGATTAAAAAACATAAACAACACAGCCTGTTATGTAAAAATTGCTGCTGCTTGTTGAAGTTAAGGGCGATATGTGACAAGCCTTCCACTAGGACCCAAACTCCAATGCGAGCATATATCCAGCTCGCCATTGAGTTCCTGATGAAGGCTCTTAGGGTCCTGTTGATCTTGTATCCAGCTGTGGGGCATTGAGTCATAGGCCTTCTTGTAATCAATCCAGGCAGTGCACAGGTTGGTCAGCCTGGTCTTGTAGTCTCGGCTGACTGGTCTGTCTACCAGTAGCTGGTGTTTTACGCCTCTGGTATTCTTGCTAATCCCTTTCTGTGCCCCATGTATTGACCCGGGTGTCTCTCGTCAACTAGCAGCTGGTTCATTTCTGCTGCCAGACGCTCGTGGAGTGCAGTCAGCTTCTTCAGCCAGTAGGCGTGAACCATGTCGGGGCCTGGTGCTGTCCAACTCTTCATACTGGAGACCCTTGCTTGGATATCTGCCACCGTGATGGTTACTGGACCCTGTTCAGGGAGGTTGCTATGGTCTGCCCTCAGATCCACTAGCCACTGAGCATTGCTGTTATGGGTTGCGTCCTTCTCCCATATGCTCTTCCAGTATTGTGCCGTCTCCAGCCTTGGTGGTGCTGTTCTCTTATTGTTCCCCTGCCACTGAGAGTACACCTTTGCTGGTTCTGTGGAGAACAGCTGGTTTATTCTCCTGCCTTCTATCTCTCTGGTGTACCTCCTCAAGCAGCTGGCCAAGGCTGTGAGTCTTTGCTTGGCAGTTTCCAAGACCTCAGGTATGGACAGCTTGCTGTACTTTTCATGCACTTTCTTTGTCGCACCTTTCTGCAACTCCGTTAGTTGGCTAACCTCCCTCCGTGCTACTTTGATCTTGCCCTCTAGCCTCCTTCTCCATGGAGGGTACTGCTCCTTGTGGCTGTTCAACTTATAGCCAAGCATCTCACTGATCACTGCTGCCGTATTGTAGATCAGCTTGTTAGTCTCGGTAAGCGTGGCTGTAGGTATCGTCCGTAGTGCTAGCAGACCTTCTGAGGGTACTTCACGTAATATTTTTTATATTGTACCTCGTCAATCTCTAGCTGTGAGAGCAGTCCCTTCTTTCGAATGTTGGAACACTGAGCTACTAGTTGTTTCGCCGTCATTGTGGATGTTGGGTATCGAAGAATCCGTAGGTCCCTCATCTTATTCATGTAACCCCTTCCACCAGGGTTACTTGCGTAGTAGCATTCCAACAACGCCCTGTTTTCGTGTCATGCCCACCGATGCCTGTCTCGCTCATGTCTGCGGTAACATCATGACCCACCAGGGGGCCCCACTCCCATTTTGGCCATGACGCACAAAAGAACCATTTTGGATTTAGCTTTAAAGGTTTCCTTGGCCCCGCCTCTCGCCCTGTGGTAGCTGGGATAGCCTGATAGTTCAGCATTGCTTCTAACCTGCTTAAATCACCACAAACACTTCTGCAGAACACACAACCTGCAAGAAAGATGGTTATGATCAGCTTCGAATGGATGAAAATAAGTTTTGAATTTGCAATCTGTTGAGCCGTACATTGGTAAGACCACTGTTACCATGGGAACCTGCAAGCATTCAGATAATCCATAAGAGGCATGAGGGTTTTTTTGACGTTATTACTATTTTTTCATGCCCGGACTTTATCTGCCGACAAACACTGCAGCACTGCTGATGCTGCAGCTAACAGAACACAGAAAAGAGAACTGATTGGTTTGTTGTACTAATTTTTTTTTAAGTCTTAATTTTGGTAAACAAAGCTTTTATCAATTACCCCTCAATTACACTCTTATACTTCTTGGAAGTCCACCACCTGGGACACACACATAGTTGGTGCCTTATAATTAAAATTCTCAGCAGACGAGTCTGTTACAAAAACCATTCAGATACACGTCCACACAGACCTGTGTCACATTGATCCAGGAGGACCCCAAATAGTTGCCTTTCCTTTCTGTTATTTGTTGACCGGGCTAACTCAAAGAAAACTTGACTTGATCCACTATCCTTGTAGTGCATTACTCCGCAAATGCAGCAGCACAGGATCTGTGTTAACCCAGCTGCTTAAACAAAGCCATTATCCTTCCACTTGATGGTCTCATACTGAGCATAGCAGGCAGGAAAACCTCGGCTTTCATCACACACAGAGCAGAGCTGTTATTGGAGAAGTCTATCCAAATGCGGCATTCTGACGACCCGTGTTTGATTCTAGTGAAATACAGATCTATTTTTATTGTACAACATTGCTTTACAGTAGATACAACACACTTTACTAAAGCACAAACTACATCATAAAAACACATATTCAATCTGTAACAGCTCATTAGACAGAAAAACAAGGTCAGCAGAGAGCTGAAGGATTTCATTACAGAAACCAGGCTGTTATAGCATTAATCTACTGCCACAGCAGCCTTTACTTTTATGATTTTAGGATTTTTAAGAAATGCTGGAACCAGGCTGCAGGGATCTGCTCCCATTTAGCCCCAGGCATATTTGTGAGTTCGGCCACTGATGCTACCTGATAAGGCCAGGCTTCTACCACAACACTGATTGATTACAATGTTTTAAAATTTGTGTCTGAAAAAAAGGTAACTACATGACCCTCGGTGCACCTTGTTAGCTGACAGTTGTGTTCGGGTGGTAGTTGAATAACAGGTACATACTGGTACTGGTAAGTATAAAATCCAATCTTGACTTAAAAAGCTGGAACGGGTATCATGACAGTTTATGGGGTTTGATTTATTCAGCTCAGCTCTGTGTAGTTTGATTTTCAAAGTTTTCCCATGGTCAACCTTACATCACCCGACTTCTAGGGATGGGTATCGAAACCCGGTTCTTGTTGAGAACCGGTTCCCACTGTTTCAATTCCTTGGAATAGTTTGCCATTTTTGCAAACGATTCCCTTTTCGATTCCAGTCGCCCCGAATGACGTCACCACGTTGCGGAGCGTCGCTTACCTGGCAGGAAACACGGTGCCTAAGCGGCTCAAATGCTCAAAAGTTTGGTTATACTTTGCGAGAACGGATGACAACAGGGCAACTTGCAATACTTGCAAAGTAGATATTTCATTTAAAGGAGGAAACACCACGAATATGCAAAAGCATTTGCTCACAAAACACGCGATGACCTTAAATGAATGTCGTGTTTTTAATTCCGCTCCGGACTCGTGAATCTCAACCCAGCAGCAGCGGTAACGTTTGCACGTCCTCTCCCGTTAATGCGGCAGGTAAATAATCAACTAACAGTGCATATTATGTTAGCGCGATCTGCCTTATTACAAAACCTGCCATTACTGTGCATTTAGGTGACCATGATGAGAGAGACAGACAGAGTCTGGCTCAGATGCTGGCAGTTCTCACTGCAGTCTACCGGTAGCGTCTCCTTTCAGGCCAGGATAGACGAATGTCACCCAGCAGTGACTAAGTTTGTGGTAAAAGGCTTGCACCCATTTGCCACAGCAGATGCCCTCGATTTCACTTTGGTAAGTGAATGTGTTTAATTGTAGGCAGGGACATTACTGGATATTCTTGTGTAATTGCTACAGAATAATTTATGTTACACTTTGTTATTGCTACAGGAGAATATTTATTTTATTATTTTACATTTACAATTTTTATTCCTGGGGACCTTGTGACACCCCATTGAAGAACCGTAGGCTGGATCTCTTAAGATCTCACTGTTGGGTTTGTAAGGCCATGTTACTCCTAAATTTCTATCTTGTTCAAAGAGAAGATATAAAACAAAGTTCTAAGCTAATCGACCTCAGTGTTCTCCTTTTTTAAAAATAAGAATCGATAAGAGAATCGATAAAGAATCGAATTGTTAAACAGAATCGAATCTGGAATCGGAATCGTGAAAATCTTATCAATACCCATCCCTACAGACTTCATACAAGGTTTTAGACGGAGCTAATGTCTCTGGGGTTTGTTCTTCAGGAGCAAGCGGGGGAAAATATTTTCCTCATGAACATCAAACGTCAAGGCGTTTCCTTGGTTGGCACAAAAGCTCTATCCCAAACCCTAACAACCCCCAGTCCCATTATGACAGCATGTGATGGTACTGTGCCCACTAAATCAGCCAATACAACATGGCAACCAACACAAGCAGAATGTATCATTAACATGCCCGTTTCAGACTGCATTTCATTTTGCCAATAAGAGTATGTTTAACTGCGCAGGTCTTCATGTGCGTCAGCACCTAGTTTTTATTTTAATGAATCTGACTGGAGCCTGAACCAGAGGTCACTTCCACTCTGCAGCAGAACAAAGCTGGAACATTGGCTCCACACATCAGAAAGATGGAACGAGGCTTTGTTGTTGTGAGAGACGAGGAGAATGTGTGCACGTGCACATATCCTTTTAATACACGTGCAAGGGCTCATACGCACGCGCGCGCGCACACGCGCACACACACGCACGTTTCAACTTTTTATAAAAGAAGCGTTTTACACACAAAGGCTTCAACATATAAAGAAAAACGTGTCAGTCTGCAGAAAGCACTCCCTCAGTGCTCCCTGTTTTAGTAGATTAGGTTTCAGAAATCACAAACTGTATGCAGCAGTGGAGGTACATAATGACCTCATTGATGAGTTCTGGAAACATGTTGATGTATATTAACATCTGTATTCTTGGTTTGTCAGCATTTGCAGGCACTTGGCTCAAATTAATCAAATCCTGATGAGTCCTGAGCAGGTGAGAAGAAAACAGCAGGATGTGTCATGCAGTGAAGGCGTGATTAGACCGTTTCTCAGCTGAACTAAAACCAGTGATTCATTTCACGCCGATAACACCGAAACAGTTACATAAATAATGATGAAATAAATCCTAGCCGACTTCTGGAAGAGAAGGAATGGTGCACTCCCGTCCTTCACTGTCATCTCAGCATCCAAAAAATGTTCCTGCTGCAGACAGATGAGCACTTGAAGCAGGGACTGGGACAAAAACAGATCGAGTTACTGTCTTCACAGTACAGACGCCAAATATATTGCGAGTCAGCTGCCATCAGAGCTGAGATATCAACCTGTTAGATAATTGGGACTTTTTTAGTGATGACAGCTTTTACAGATTACTAAAATCTACACATTTGCTGATAAGACGCTGATGACGTGTTCATTTTGCAAACTCAAACAAACAGTAGAGGATTAGGATAATCTTATTGATCTATGCTGCAGAAAAATTTCTTGTCATCCTCTTCAGGGATTCCAGAGGTCAGGGGTGGCTACTAAATGCTGGAACAAGCTAGCATGCTTTAGTTAAAGCCTTTCATACAAAGAACTGCTTCTCCCAAGTCAATCATCAGCTGTTTTTCACACATCAGGATGTTCATTAGAGTTAGGTCACTTGTCATAGCTTAATTCAGATATTCCCACACTGGTGGAACAAGTCACAGTACACAGATATTATATCTAATAAACTGTATAAACAGAAGTGAAGTATTATTTTTACGCTAGCTGACAAACTGCCTCATTGTCTGGAATAATTTATCTTAAGACATTAAAAAAGTAATGATTGCAGCTGATCGGTGTAGCTACTGTAAGTTGGCATAAGCACAGAATGACACAGTTTTTGCTATTTTGGTTTTGAAAGCCAAATAGTGCAGTTTTTTGTTTTGTTTTGTTTTTTTGTGGAGCCTTCCAAGGATCATCATCGTTTACTTTTACAAAATAACAGGATTTTAGTTCAAGTGCATGTCGGTGCTAGTCCATCCAATCCTCACCGAACTTGGAAAAAAAACGACTCAACTGCTTCAACCTTTTACACACCTGGAAACTGAATTTTGTGTCCACTTGCGTCCTTTGTGTTACTTTTAACTGTGTATCTTTTACTATTAGTATAATTTTAAATACTCTACATCATTGTCAACAACAGCTAGCCTTCAATAACATGTAATATGTTTGACATTATAGGTGACCCAGTGCTGTTCTGGGATATTTAGACTTTTGTCTTATATTAATTTTTTAACATCTGTGATTTCCCACAAGGTAGTGTAGATTAGTCCTGTGCATGAAGAACAAACTGGTCAGATGCCAACAGATTAGTCAAAACGAGTGCATGTCTAAAAAAAAGTTATACTGCTGCGAGAAAAACTGACAACCTTAGGTTCAAGATGTCACATTTTATAAACACCAGCCCTGTGTTTGCATCCTGTGAAGCTGATTATGTAATACCTACAGTAGCCTGCTAAAAAAGGTCAGCCTCGATTTAAGTCACTGGACTGTAGTAAGTCCTGCTACAGAGGCAGCAGTGGAAGAACACTAGTTTTAGACACAGAGGGGTGTGTGTGTGTGTGTGTGTGTGTGTGTGTGTGTGTGTGTGTGTGTGTGTGTGTGTGTACAAGTTTAGAAATCTTTGTCTAAACAAATTGGCATTAGGTCAATTAGATTTGTCCTCACTAAGATATGAAAACAAATGTGTGTCTGTTTTTATTGAAGAAGATTCACCTGCAATAACAGAAATATGTCAGAATATGTCTCCCTGCTTTATGTTTTGTATGTGACAAAAACATTTTTTAAGGTCTGTTACCTAAAATTATATATAAACAGCCCTCTTATCTAGACAACTCACTGGGGCTGCTGCTAACTGAGGTCTAATTAATTCACCGTAATTACAAACATTAACTTCAGTGATTGATTGTTGTCAATATGCACAAGCCCTGAGGGGCAAATGAAAACCGAAGAGAACGGGGGTGCGTTACGGCTGCAAGCCTTCCAAGCAGACCACAGGTTTGAAGGTGTCTGACACCTTTTCATGGCAGCAAATAAACCCGAGTGCAACCAATGACATTTCCAACATAAAGGCTCTATTATAGTTATGTGTTCCAGTTCCAGGTGCTATAATCCTATATCTAATTAATAGGGGTGCAACGATATTCGTATCGATATTGAACCGTTCGATACAGTGCTTTCGGTTCGGTACGCATATGTATCGAACAATACAACATTTGTAATTTATTTTATCAACTTTCCTTCTGACGATGCTGTCTGTGTTGAGCGCTCAGTGAATCTGCGTTCGACTACTCCGCCTAGGCTGCACTGTCGAGCGCAGATCCACTGAGCGCTCAACACAGACAGCATCGTCAGAAGGAAGAGCGCAGGGCAAGCTAGCAAGACAGAAGTTAAGCTCTCTTTGCAACATGGACCTCCCCCACTCTCATTCAGATCTGGCGTTTGGAATTATTTTGGTTTTCATGTGACGTATGACCCTGAAGGTAAGCGAGTCATGGACTAAAGTAAAACAGTATGTTGGATGTGCCATGCAATGCTCAATTACATGGGTGGGAACTAGTGTGTTAGCGCAGTTAGCTCGTTAACGTGTTGGCCGTCTAGCTCCATGCACGGGGCGATCGGCGGTAGCTCGTTAACGGAGATTTGCCGTGTTGTGGCGTTAAGGTCATTTCAACGAGATTAACCTGAAAGCACTAGTGGGAACACAACGAATATGACTGCACATTTACGCCGACATCATCCTAGTGCAAAGACAAAAATAACAAGCATGCTACTAACTTTAGCCGAGTCATTTAGACAGCTGTTAGCACATGATTCCCCTTATGCTGCTGAGAATATAGCCCAGAAGAAGCGGATAGTATAGCTTTTATTTTGGAAAGAGACATTTCTCTGTAATAAACTCTCTTTTCCAAAGATGAGTGATTCCTCAATCAGATACAGGGCTTGCAATATCGCTAGCTCGACGTCCTGGAGCTAGCGATTTTTTCAGTCGGGCTACCAAAATCTATCTCTTCCCTGCCCGTCGGGCTATTGTAGGAAGGAAAAATATATGTCAATGCTTTTGCATTCTTTCAGAAATGTAGCTGGGTAATTATGTCATTGGCATCGGTGAGCCACTGTCAATATGTGACATATTGAAGTCGCGTTTGAATTTGCGCTTGTTTTTTTGCTTTCACTTTGCAATCGTGCGAACTGTGTATAGAGAGCGACAGCACTGATCTGTGAGTGATGATAATTTGTGCACCAATTCCTCTGACATCGTCTTATTAATCGTTAGCTTACTATGCAAACATGACAAGTGAAATCTCCCGCAGCAAGCTTAAACATGTGAGAGGTTGACCGCGCAGAGAATCGCTGAGCTTATGTGAGTGCGTGTGTAAAACCAGCAGCATATATATTTTAGTTCTGCTGAGCCAAATAAGACAGGTCAGGGTGAAGAAGTGACAGCCAAAGAAAAGCTTACCACAAAACGGAGAAGTTATGACAAATCAGACTATAAGGCAAAAAGAAAGTGCAGCTTTATGGTTTCATGGACAAAATAATTTCTGTGGCTGCAATATGACGAGCTATATAACCAGGGCTGCACATAAGTGGTCCGCAGGTGCGCATTCGCTGTCAAAATAAAAAACACGCACAAGGGTTACATTTAAAAACTGTACCTTTGAGTTAAAATATATATTTATAATTTTAATAAATGACAAATTAAAAAGGCATGAACATTTTTTTGTATCGAAAAAATATCGAACCGTGACACCAAAGTATCGAACCGAACCGAATCGTGAATTTTGTGTATCGTTGCACCCCTACTAATTAACTCATTCACTGCCAGCCATTTTCAAATCAGGTAACTCCCCACTGCATGGCAGTGAATGAGTTAACATCCCATGCATGAAAAAGGTTTATGGTTAAAGCAGACATTTGGAATTGTCACAATACAAAGAGCACTAATAACATTGATTACAGCGTTGCTCCATCCAGGTAACTGCAACAACGTCGTTGTTATATGAGCCGACACAATGAAAAGAACTGCAGGAATTAGTGATTCACCGTTATGCAACAGTCAGACATGGTACGGGTCTTTCTGATCGATACTGGCCTACGGACTGAGATGAGAACTTTATGCATGGCTGTGGCCGTTTATCTATTATGTCACATCAGTTTTGTGAGCCATTTGAAAGCTAATCATTTCAAAATATTTGTGGTGCACATACAAAGGTGTCACTGAATAATTTTAAAAAAAGCATAAATTAAACACAAAAAAGTACAGATACTGGAGAATTTGTTGATTGAAAAACTGATTGCTGAAACTTGAAATAGTTCTTTAAGGAAAAACACCTTATGAAAAACACCTTATGAAAAAGTGCTTGCCCTACTGTATCAAGTCAACATGCTTCATGATAACAAATGCTAGAAGAAACAGTCATCACTGCTTTATACCAGCGTTCATTGAACAGTCAACCAGTGCTGCAGTATTAAATGATTATGTATCATATGACAGGGCTGGATTAAATGTGACAACTCTTCATTGTCCAAGCTTACATCTGCATGCTCCTTGTTTACTGGCTGCAGTCTTCCATAAAACAGTTAACGGGCAGAAATAGACGGTTTCACAGTTCACATAAGAAGAATTTTGAAATTGTTCTGGTACATGTGAGGCATTCCGCTATCCTCCCCTTCACTGTCCTGTACATTGTGAGGAGGGCTGATGGAAAATACAGGCCCTGAGAGCCTGGTAGCAGTAGGTCTGAGGTCTATTGATGCTTTGAGCGATGAAGTGCAGAGACGGCACACAATACAAGGGTTCTTGGTACAGAGGATAACAATGACCAGTCAGCCTTCAGTCACTGCAGCTGAGCAGCTGACTATGACGGGGGAAATGGAAGAAATGGGGGGGGGGGTTTAAAAAGAGGTGTGAAGTGTCACAAGGGTTACTTGGTAGGAGGGAGGGAGCGGGCAGAAACATTGTGACATAGGCAGACACTAACAATAGAGAACAACAGAGCCACAGTAGGTACTACTGTGGTTGCTGTGGAGAGGTGGTGGGTGGAAGGGGTTAAGCCAACCTGCCAGTTATTATTAGAGAATAAAAGAACTGTCTGTACATCGTGTATTTCAGTCTTTTCTTCCTTCACACTGGAAGGCAGGTGTGTGGGTAACAGAGAGGAGGGGGGGTGCTTCAACTCATCAACCCATGTTGAGGAAAAACTTTAATTGTGAAGACAATCACCTCAGAGCACGCAGGCGAGGCACTGTCACATCTCACAATATCAGCTCTGTTCACTGACACAGTCTGTTCTCGTTACAGGCCCGTTCAGGCTGAACTGCATTTGCCCCGTGGTTAAGTGAAGGTCAGATCCTCTTTATACTCACTCGCTCCGACTCCCTTTTGATGCTGGAGGAAGAATGTGAAAACAAGCATCAACCTCTTCTCTCTCATGTAACCCGAAACAGACAGACAGCCAAGGTTTAGAAATACTCCTGAGGATGCTTTAGTCTTACCAGGGCTGCCCCCTTCAAAGTCACTGTTTCAAAGCAACAGTTAAGGATCCCTGATTCAACTCAAAAGATTAATTTATCAAGATGATAACATGCGTTGTGCTCATGGCTATCAGAAGAGAGAAGGCGAAACCTTAGGTAAAGTAATTCCCTGCTAGCTGAGCCCCTCTCTAAAAAAAACGCGGTCATGTGGGTGACCTCCTGTGTGTGATGCAGGCCCGGTGTTGATCTCTCTCTGTTGGTGTTTTTCCTGGATCGTCATAATTGATGTTGGTCCAAGTACCACATCGCAAGTCAACAATCACATTACTGTGACGTCATGGTTTCCTGCAATCCTACACACATAACCTTAGCCGCTGTAACTTTATCACTAACCACGATAACGCTCCCTGCCCTGACCCTAGCTTCCCATTTTGTGAGTTTTTTTGTCCTGAGTGGACATCAGCAGGGTTTTTTTCTGCATTGTAAAACTATGACATCATAACAATGTGATTGGTTACTTGTAGTGCTAAACCTTAACCAATATTCATTATGAAGATCCAGGAACAACACCAATGCAGAGATATCAGTACACACTGAGATGTAACCCTTAACAACACACAGCTGCTGTAGTTATTCAACCAACCAAGAAATGCCTTTGAGTTGAAATAGTGTTTTCCCCCTCCAATAGCATGTTATTATGTCAAAATAAAGGAATTGGTATTTGAATCACTGTAGTGAACTGCAGAATCAGAGTCAACTGAACGGGGAGGTCCTAATTCTCAACCTTCTGTAAGTAAGGCCCAGTTGAACTTGCCATTCGTGTGTTAAATGTTACTTTGACACATAACGCCCACGTAAAGGTTGTTGAAGATGCATGTTCCCCATGGCAACCGGTTGCCTAATTCAGCAGGATAATGCACTCCACCGAACTTGTCCCAGATCTCAATCCCAGACTGAACATTTATGGGACATTTCAGTAAATCCCCATGAGACAACACACAAGACCAACAGGAGCAGCTACCAATGACATGCCTCGACTTTTCTGTTTTTATGTCACGGGGTTGAACAGTGTTAACCAGGTGGTTTTAATGATTGCGTATATCCTTTGGATGTTAGGTCTAACGTTTCCACAGAAGTGGATCTTGAGTGCTCATATTGTAGAAACCTACCGATCAACAGTTAAACCACCCTAAAGAACACCTTGCTAAACTATATGGACAAAGGTATTGGGCCAGACCTCCTAATGTGATTTCAGCCCCACAGTGTATAAAATAAAATACATTGTTGAAAAAAATAGGTAATTCTAAAGAGCTCACTGAATTTAACATGGTGATGTAAGAATTCAGTCAGTTCATGAATTTTCTCCTCTCCTCGATATTTTACAGTCGACTGGAACTTATGCCCCCTGCTGGAGTGTGTGTATAAGGCATTTCTGCATTGGCTTCCATTGTTTAAACTTATGAGCTGTGGAATGTTTTAGTGTTACTGTTAGGGATGGGTATCGTTTAGGTTTTATCCGATACCGGTGCCAAATCGGTACTTTTGAAACGGTGCCGGTGCTCAAACGGTGCTTAAAGAATGGAGAACACAAAATTGGTCCAAAAACCTCTCATGTTCAGCTGTTTTTTTGTAAAAAGATAACAATGTTAGCCTTTTCTGCAGCTATGGGGCATATATGGTATCACTCTTGGCTGGAAGCAGTGCTTAATCAATGGAAAAAACACAAACTTTGTCCAAAACCTCTCATGTTTAACTGTTTTCCACTTTTTCTTTGGTCATTTTAGCCTTTTTGGCCAGGGTGAAGGGAGTACCTGCCATCAAACATGTAGCTATGATGAGGTTTGCTAGTTCACCTTACATGCATTAATGTAATAAGGTGGTTAGCCTACTCAACGTAAATTACACACGAACAACATTAAGCTACTCACGCAGAGAAGAACGGCTGCTGCTGCCATCATCATCCGTCATCATTCCTGCTACACTGACAGGGCTAGGGGCCAGGACTCTCCTCTTCGTGTTTTTGGGGGATATTGCTAACTCCGGGTCCGATAACAGGCAACCCACGCACAGTAGATGTGCTCTGTGTGAGGTCTCGCAGCAAGCTATCATACGGCGCATTTCTGGGCTTTTAAAAAAAAACGCTATGCATCGCCAGGTGTTTCATCGGATTCGAGGTGTTACCTCCTTTGACAGTATCACAGTATCAGCTTAAAGCACTTGTTGCAGGCTGCTGAGTTTGCATATTTTGCTGTGAAGTACAGCCAGACTTTTGACCGCTTCGCCTTGGGCATTTTAATCTGTAGCTCTGCATAAAAGAACGCACGTACCTAGACCCGCCTACTATCCTCGGAAACGTTAAATTATTGGCTAGAAGTGTATCACAGCTCAGGAAAAAAAAGCACCGAAATAAAGCACCGAAATGTGCGCTGCTTTTCGGTCTCGTTACTACCATTTATGTCAGAACCGGTGCCATCATGGCACCGGACACCGGTACCCATCCCTAGTTACTGTTTTGGTGACTGTCTGGTAAACAGACATAGCTCCAGTTCTATGAGGGATGCTTTGATTATAGATTTCATATTATCATATAGATTGCTATATTGCTATTTACCAGTGTAGTTTGGATTACTGTCATCTTTTTTTAGTTTTAATTCTCTGGAACTTCACTCGTCATGGTAACTACCGGGAGCCAACAGGTACAGCATGAGGTACAAAAGCAGTTTTACTACGAAGCTGCTCTGCTGCTATTCTAATTAAATGATCAACTCGCACATTCAATTTTTAACAAGAAACGTAAAGTAGCACCTCTAGCTCTATATTTAGTATGCACTTAGGTGAAACAACTATGCTATAGCATAGAGGCACTTGTTTATTCCTATTATTTAAAAACGAAATATACAGAAGTCGGATATCTAATAGATTAATTCCATAAAAAAAGACTAATACTATCAATAACACATGCTTTTTACACAAGGAAATTACAACAGCAGCAGGGCTCGCAAAATCGCTAGCCCGACGTCCCGTGGCTAGCGATTTTTCTGGTCGGGCTACCAAAATCCATCTCAGCCCTGCCCGTCAGGCTGTCATAGGAAGAAAAAATATGTCAATGCTTTTGCATTCTTTGGCAAACGTAGCTGTCAGTATGTGACATATTGAAATCGCGTTTAAATTTCCGCTTGTTTTTTGCTTCACTTTCACTTTGCGATCGTGCGAACTGTGAATAGAGAGCGGCAGCTACTGACTGGTGAGTGACAGATTAATTGCGCACTAATTCCTCTGACATCGTCTTATCACTCATTAGCTTACTATTCAAACGTGACAAGTGAAATCTCCCGCAGCAAGCTTAAACATGTGATGCAGGTTGATTGCGCAGAGAATCGCTGATCATTATGCAAGTGCCTGTGTAAAAGCAGATGGATTTACGCAGGTATTTTAGTTCTGCAGAGCCAAATAAGACAGGTCAGGGTGAAGAAGGGACAGCCAAAGAAAAGCCGATCACAAAACGGAAAAGATATGGCAAATCAGGCTATGAAGGAAAAAACAAAAGCGCAGCTTTTTTTGGTTTCATGGACAAAAGAATTTCTGTGGCTGGAATATGATGAGCTAAATAACATAATGTTCTGCCGGGTGTGTCTTGAGTTTCCCTCGATTTCTGAGTCGACAAGCACCTTTGTTACTGGGACCAGTAATTTTAAGAAAGACCCCATTAGAACCCATGAGAAATCCAAGAAATGCATTATTGCTCAGTCTGCAGTATTTTTCCCAGAAAAAAAACGCCATTTGCAAAAACACTACTAAAAATAAACCAAGCACAACAAGAAGTCCAGAAGAAACGCAGAAGAAAAAGCTGTTTAGAACAGCATGATGTTGCAAAGAGTGAACTACCTTTGGCAAAATTTAGCAGTCTTTGCAAACAAAGCAAATGGCCTAGATCTTGGTTCCACTTACCTCTTACCCGTGACTTCAGTGGAAATGTCAGATTCAGGATCTGACACAGACCGATTCATGTCCTACACAGTTCTTACAAGTTCATAGAAGTTTCTGTTCAATTAGAACCAAATATTTGAGTTGATGATTGTATTTTTTTTTTACAGTTGTTGTAATTTGTGTTTTAACAATTTTTAAGTCAATCAAAAAAAATTGTCCTCTTTTTTTTCAGGCTACTTAAATTTATTTTGGGCTACCATAAACTGAAGAGTGTCTGCCCGAAGGGCTACCAGAGATTTTGAAATTTTACGAGCCCTGAGCAGTCTGCTGGTACAGCATGGTAGTGATTATCAGAGACCATGACAAGATCCCAGACTCACCAACACCTGCTCCACTTTTCCCCTCAGCCAAGTAGCCTAAGCCTTGACACATCCAGTCCCATTCACTAAGCCTTCTCTTACACAGTGCACAATGGCAGCTACTCACAATGTAATGAGGGGTCCTCAGGTATGAAAACATGGTCCGAAAGAAGAGAGACGAGTCCGGTCAGGGCTGGGGTGGTCCTGAGCAGGTATGTCGATGTGGCAAGTAGTAGCTACTGTAACAACCTGACTACATCCACACAGTCGTCACGGAGAACAGAAGAGGCCTCAGCGGCCGATTAAAGGATCTTAAGAGATCTATTTAGGGCTCTGGTGCTAGCCTTAAATAGGAGGACTCATTAGCTGAATGACCTGATCCTCTCAGAGACACAGGGAGGGAGAGAGGGAGATGGATGTAAGGAGGGAGAGAGAAAGAAAATACAGAGCAAGATGAAGGCAATGGCAGAAAGAATCAGAAGGGACTGCTTGAGAAGTGGCCGTACCATGGACAAAGGCTATAAAAAGGTCAGAGTTCACAACCTTAGGGTCATAAAATCTGGTTCACACGCTCCATTTAGAGTGACAGATGCTCCAGTGAATTCTGCACTGAAAACTGTTGTGAATCTACTCGCGACAAAAGCCAAAAACTAATCTCAGCACTTTCTGAGACACAACAAGAGCTCAACAAAAGCCATCGGAAAGCCAATCGCAAACAGGAAATAACATCCAACAAGCCGCAATCATCAAATTGCCAAAACCCACCGCCATCGAGATTAGATTTTTGGCATTGTTGTAAGTCTGCCACCAGCTGTGTGTGAAAACAAAACAAAGTGATCACAGCTGATCCCAGTGCCCCCCTTTTTGTGTGTGGTTTCAGTCTGTGAATGGAAAGGTCAGCCAAAACAGACGAGGATGATGACAGATTAGAGTCACTACCTCGTTAGCTGGGCAGCAGATCGGTGGGAGGAGTACGTCGAGCGCACATCACGGTTTTGTTTTGACGAGCCAGGTGACAGAAGGCATCAGTGCAAGTGTTTGGTGTGGGTGGAAATCCGAGAAAGGTGTCAAACTCATACCCTGCCTCTGCTGCAGTGCACAGGTGCGCACACACACGTTCATAGACTCACCAAACACACAAATCTTTGTACTATAAAGGAGAAGATGTCGTTTACAAACTGGCCTGAAATGTACCTGAAATACAACACGATAATACTTTCTTTCTTATTTGTTGTCACCTATTTATGTGAAGTAAACATCAAGTACTGATACAGTTAAATGGCTTTTTTCCTCTGTAATGGACGGGCTTAGTGCTACAGAAGCAGAGCGTGTAGCAGAGGAACTTCATAGGCCACGGACGACGTTTGGGTCCCAGTTTACTTTGGCTGACAGCATTAATGCTCATTAAACAGTAATACAGTCAGCATAAACAAGCAGCACATCAAAACATCCAAGGTTTCCCAACCAGCTCCTTCTCAGTGACATCTTTTCCGCTTCACACACCCATGTGAAGAGTTCTGCTTGTAGCAGAGTGCAATGAACAAGTTAAAAACAAACAAACTAGAGGGGCACTTGGAGAAAGCAATGTTAAAGCCTTAATGTGGATACAAGAAATACGAGTGTGTGCGTGCGTGCGTTAGGGGTAGGATCTCTCTGTCTTTATAGCAAAGCCAGGTTTACTTGAATACATATACTACTTAATACTTGAACAGCATTGTTTCTCAACTTGACTCCCGCTATATTAATGGTCACCCAAGTGCATTTTGTAACTCATTTCACCATTTAATATTTTCCATCCTCAGATAATCCCCACGCTCTTATTTTGAAACTTCAGGTGCTTCTTACCAGCCAAGCTTTTGACTTTACATGTCACATTCTCTACACGGCAGTTTGATTCTGTGCTGACCCTTCATGTCACACAGCTGCTTCTCCACACAGTCTCTCGTGGACTCCAGCTCCAAAGCCGTGGATCGCAGCTAACAACAGTACTTATTACCCAGAGCACTGCTCTGCCTTATTTGATCCTGCAGTTCAGGTGGAAATGACAGGAAAGGTAGTCTGTCACAGATGTGGTATTTATTGTTCAAAAGTAATTGTTTTGTCATTTTTTGGGATTCAGTAAAGTGCACGTGCCGCTCTTTTTGCATGTGTGGGCCCGCTCATGAACTCATTACCTGCAGCTGTACAGGAAAACTTATTTCTGTCCTTTCACACGTTGAAAACTCCAAAAGTGCTTTATTTCCAATCGAGACTGCTCTGATTAAACTTTTCATCATGTTGTTTGTATTTCTTCGCTAGCCTGATATATCATACTTGAGTTTTTATTCTGACCAAAGATTAACCTGGAAGCACAGCTTACCAAATACAGAGTTCAACTTGAGCTGTTATTTTTATGTTTCTATGTTAGTTGCTTTATTTCTCTTTTAGAGAAGGCTCGTGGCAGAGACAAAGGGAAGCTTGTCTATCTGTGCTCAGACACAAGATGACTCATTAGTGGAAAGAACAGAGTGGGAGCGCCTTGGAGCCGCCGAGCACGCAGGTTGCGGTGCATCAGGGTACTAACCCCAGTGAATCAGGTTAATTGAAAATCAAACGTACAGCGAGGAGTGCTTTTATCTCACAACAGCATTACAGGCAAAATATGAAATGGGATGGCAAGCTGCGTGAGTTGTGAGTCAGTGTGTATCTCCATCTCAGTGTGGGGGATTGTGTTTGCACCATGCATATGCATTAGTGTTTTCATGTAGCTGATTTCTAATGCTCCAGATTTAATGATCCTCCTCTCCAGAATGTGACCCAGATAAACGCCACCCTGCCGCCCTCGAGGTTCAAATAGAATAATTCCACACATCTCCCTCTCTCTCTCCTTCTGTGTATCACCCTGTAGCCGTATTTGGAGTGCTATAGGGTGTGAGGGGTGCGAGAATGTGCGTGCGTGCATTTCATCATGTGAACTGAATTATTAAGGCCCCTGGTTGCGATCACACTCTGCAGAAAGCTGACACAAACCGTGGTGAAGCTGAGTGCCAAGTGGTACCACTTCACCAGACAACAGCCAACCGCAAGGGAAATGGAAACTTCCTCCAAAAAAACAACCTCAAACCAGCAATCTGTAGTAAATCCAACTCACGCACAAACACAGGCAGCCAAACAGGAAGTGCAGGTTGTGCTTCGACAGCTTTCCTTAAATTTAGGCTGAAGGTTCTGATTATTTAATGAGAGTTTGAACAAGCTACACCACACAGGCTCTGATATATATCAACATACCGGTAATGAAAATGTCTTGTTGCCATGTTGGGTTTTGTTGTAGCTGCTGAGTAAAAAAACCTGAAAGGCAACCCAGGATGTGCAGGATATTCAGGTGTACCTGATACTCTCATAGGACAAGCAATGCAAATTATCATGGCATGACAGATACAGCAGCAGCAACATCTATAGAGCAGTGAGGGCGAGCGCTAAAAGAGGAGGGACAAAAGGTGAAAAACAGAGCTAGGATGGAGGGATGAGGTGGTTTGGGACCTGCAGACAGTAACGGCACATCTGGGCTGGGAGAGGCTGACGGCAGGGACCCCCCACAGAGCTGAGTGCTGCACTCGCAGCTCGTCTACAATAAGGAAATGGAATTACCTTAGCAGAGCGAGAAAAAGAGCCCAGAGCACAGCAGGTGGTTTGGACAACTCATTCTGCTTAAGGCAGAGAATAGGAGGGGAGAAAAAACAGTTACTACATTTACAACTCTGATTTTTATTCGTTTAGTCCTCATAAACAATCATCTAAAAATATGCAAAGAGTTCGCAAATGAATCTTGCTGAATTAAAAAGGGAAAGGGAATACGATAATGATCAATACTATAGCGATACATGCACAAATACTTCTGTGTATTTTCATTACAGAAGTGTTGATTTTCTTCAATCTGAAAATGTCTCCTATAGATATTTTAATCCACTAAAGGGTCACAAAATATCTGAAGTCTGAAAATTATGTCTTCACTTTGCATTGTTTCTTTATGTGATCAAAGGTTTGGGCGACTGGAGAAAGATGTTAGTCCATCACTGAGTCAATTAGCGATTAGCTTTTTATTCCTTCATTTTAGTGATTTTGTAACAGTTGTATGAAAATCCTCAAATAAAAAACAAAGACTTTTGACGTGGTGGACATGGCTAACTGGTGGTTGGGTAGGCCCAGTAAGGCTAGCAGAGGCAGGTGCCGGACAGCCATCCAATATGGAAGCAGTCCAGCTTTACTGATCCTTGGAGAGCCACAGACTAAGACAGCTACAGGCAACATTTGATGAGCCTTCTATAGTTTGACCTGTGGGGGGCCTTATATGACTTAATTTCCAGATAGATCCTCTAATTTATGAGCTTATGAACCAGTTCATGCTGTACAAACGACAGTTCGAACAAATTTGGGGAGAAAAGAGACAATTACTTTATTTATTTACAAATATATTTCTAATATTTACCTTGAGTCATGTTGAAATTCACATAAAAAAAAAAAACCCACTGATGGCTTTCCACTGGACAGAAAACCCATTGATAACTAATCATTTCTGCTATATAGACGTTATCTACAGATTTGCTGTGTGAATAAATTCTTCAAAATGTTCATTTTCAAAGCCACATTGTTCTTGTCAAGCTATCAACGTCACCAGAGATTAATTGTTCAATCTGTGACCTTAGTAGCAGTGAAACAGTGGTTCGATGTATTGATTGGTCATTTGGAAGAAGCTGAGCTGATGATGTTTTATCACACAAGAATGTCACACATTTGGTTACAGCTACTCGAACGTGAGGACAGGGTTGTTTTTGCTCTTCCACCAACCTCAGCTGAATCCCACTGGTTTCTTGACATAAGTAGAAGACTTTGCTTTGGGCTCTGGTGAAAGGGCAGCGTCACTGTAGATTAGTTAATAATGATTTACCACAGCCTTTAGTGACAGGGCCAAGGAAAGGGGGCTACTAGGCTATACATACAATTAAAAGGGCACATTTAAATCTCCAGCCTCTTCACCCCACTCTACCCACTGGCCTACATAAAATGACTCAGGGTGTTCAGCTCTGTCTGTGTGTGTGTGTGTGTGTGTGTGTGTGTGTGTGTGTGTGTGTGTGTGTGTGTGTGTGTGTGTGTGTGTGTGTGTGTGTGTACAGTGACAGAAAGATGCATTGTGTCACAGGTTATGGGTCAGGCAGCCCACAATCTGGACTCTGCCAAGCAGCCGGCCCTCCCCTCTTTGTGCCCCCGTCCCGGGGTATATCCAGCCAGAGAAAAGTTCCAGCACGGGAGCAGCCACTGTAAAAGCCATTGTTGTGTACAGTCTCTGCCAGAGAGAGGGCTGCCTTGTCATCTATACTGCCTGGTCACATGTTTGGGGTCTTTAGAAAAGTGACTTGCATCATCAGCTAGCCACTGGTCTGCATGTGACACAGAAAACATGACTACACACTGAACTGTGCACTGCTTGCCACCTCCTGAGTTACACGTCAACATATTCTTGGCAGTGTGGTGCTCACATGCTGTTAGACTTGTATTCCTCTCATATTTGACAGAATCCCACTACCCATATTTAGGTTAGAAAATAAGAATTTATTAAATAAACAAAGAAATCTGGTTTAAAGTGGTGGATTTTCATTATTCTAGGTAGGAAAAAATGATATAAAATACAGAATATAATCATGCTACACTAAAGCACAAGGGAAAAACCAACTATCACATGTACACGCATTCATGGGCTCCAATATCTTTTAACAGATAAGCTTGTTCTCCTTTGTCCTCTGGTTGACCCACATAAAGGTCTTGGTTGGGTAATTGACTGTCACAGAGCTGCTTCTGTAGAAAGCAATTCAATTTCCACTGGGCGAGTTTGACCACATTATCGAGAATGCCGCCATTGTTTTTGTCAAGCCAGCAATGGCACGTAAAGGCAGTTCAGACCCGTGGGCCTTGAACAGAACGTGTACCGGGCAGCGCAGAAACTGGGGCAGTCGGTAACCCTGAGCCATGAGGTGGTCCCCTCCTGCTGAGTGGTGCTGACAGCAATCTGGAACGTGGCTGTCACTAGGTTGGATGGCATTTACGATCAGGGTCAGTGGGTTTGCTTCAAAGGAACAAAGGGGCATTGGAAATGGGACCAGATGAACCAATGGGATGGTTCAGAACGGAGAGGCGTTAACACTGCCTGTTAAGAACAAGAATGGATCAGTTGCCCAAAATGTAATCTTGATCCGTCAGCTATTTATTGGGGTTTTTACATGTATTTATAGTCACACTTGGACTGTAAACTATGACTGGTGCGTTGAACTGAAAATATTAACCTGTATATGCATTAGTCATTATCCAGACATCTGCTGGTTACATTGGAAGCCCCAGAACATTGGTCTTTGCCCCTATAACGGTATCATCTGATACCTTTGTAGCCCTTTTTAATCAAAAATAAATGTATTAAGGAGTCCTGACAGTAAAGGTTGTTTGCTCAGCATGATGTTTGGATCAGTTTTAGCTGAATAAAAAATACCAACAATCTGCAACAAATGCTGTAGCCCTGGTTCCTTTTTGTTATCCTCCATCCAAACTATGGGATGCATCAGGATTCTCACAATTCTAAAAGGTGAACTGAACATGTAATTAAGCTAACATATTTAAAGCAAACTGGTGTTTCTGTGATTGGCTTTCCAACACCCTCATCCTTAAACAGTGTCTCATACACAGCATGCTTAACATATCTAAAGCGCTGCAACCTAGTAACCAGTGGAGTGGGTGCTATCTGCCCAGAATATGTCACCATGGTTGCAAACGCCCACTCATTTTAGATCAATAGATGCTCAAGAGCCTGGGGACTGGCTGGCAGATCAACAACAAACATTTTTACTGACCACCAGGAGGGGGTCCTGGCCCGGGCCACCGAGCACTCACATAAACCCCGACTCTAAGAAAGGCAGATTACTTGCCTGTCAGTTACCACTGAGGGTTTTTTAGTGACACCCCAAAAATAAGGAGAGTGAATTTGTAAATTAAGCGACAAAAAAAGACATGGAAGCAAACAGCAAGCACTCTCGCATCTACCTAGGCCATCAGTATGGCACACTTGGCATTTGGATAAGGTGGGGTTTTGTGATTTGCCACGCCACAGTGAGGGTCAAGATAAGCACATTGTTCAACAACATGTTGGTGTGGGATGAACAGGAGTTTGGAGGGAGGGGTTTAACCCAGGAATGTACCGTGCACAACCCCCTTAATCCAGATATGTAAGAAGATTGCATTCTAGTATGTGTATGTGTGTAGAGCAGTGTGCCTAGGCTGACCAGTAAAGCCCCTCTGTCTCACAGTTGCCAGTGCAGGAAGCTTAGCCATTGAAGTCTATAACACTTTTCAGACGATTATGGCACTCCAGCACGGTCCATCTCTAGGTTAATCCACTCAAAACAATGTTCCAGTCGTAGCACTTTTCAGAGAAAACAAAAACTACACTCAGGCTTTAGTGTGCCATATATGTTGAATTATACACAAGCTGATTCCCTGATGCACACAAACATGAGACTGTAATACAGAAAGTACACCAGAGGGAAGTGAATCACTGGACTCAGACAACTGACCTTTGTCATGGGGCTGCTTTCAGGATTTTATTTGTTTACTTAGTCAAGACTTAGTTTTTCCAATTAAATCTAGAAAATGAAAGATGAAACAAATTCAAAAATAAAATATTAGTCCTGATCTGTCTAGACACTTCCAGACCTTCACAACACCTAAAAATCTATCAGAGATAGACATAAAAAAAAAAAAAAGAAGCAAAGAAAATAAATACAGAAAATATATCTAACAACCACCCTGTGCTAAAGTGCCAAGAACTGCCGCTCCTCTAAATGCCAGCATTAAACAAATTAATTACAGCCAAAACACAAAAGTGATCCTGGCCAGTATGGATAATTTCTTACAATAAAATGATTGCACCTCAGGTAATTGATTTTAACGCATCTGCTTGAACTATGAGAATATTGCAGTTTAGGGGCTGCTTCGATTAACCGTGTGTTGTAGCAGGCAGCTGCTGATTTGGTTCATTTGAAGCGCTGAACTGGAAAACTGTGTTTAATGAGATCATTTAGCAAATAATATGGCCTCCTGTATGGTACAGAGCATCCAAGAAGTTTGTGATTCAGGTTTGGTGAGTGGAATTCTAGTGTTTAAGAGCCTGTTGTTCTGTACTGATCAGCAGGTATGCGTCTCTGGGCATTACTAGCTCCATAAATGCTTATGCTGAGGTTAATGGGTGACACCCTGTGGCTAATGTTTATATCTTATGATCAGCATATGCCAAAAGGAACTGCTGGCTGACGGCCTTTCACTGTGGAAACAAGAAGAATTTAACTTCTATTAGTGGTTTCAGTCACATCCCACAGCCAGGGATCAGCAATACAGAAAGAGAGAAAAATAAATCATATCATGCCAAAATTTCAGATCAAAATTTAGATCAAATCATCTTTCTATCAAGCTTAAAAGTTTGAAAGTATTGGGAAAGAATCCCACAAAAACAAACAAAAAACCTCTATACATCAAACAAGTTCGAGAAGCTTTGTACACAAAGAAGAACATTAACTGACATATTAACTCAGTTGTGGTACCCTTATGCTCCAAAAAAGGTAAATCAAATACATTTTTTTTTTTTTAGAAAGCACATGAAGTGCTGTCTCTGAGTGAATCTCATCTATGGATGTACAACCACAAACCTGATATATATGACACATATAGGGCCAAGTACTTTAAACAGATTCTTAAATCCAATATATTCAACTATGCTAACTGGCACCATGTCTTTTACAGTAAAGTTACCTGTTGCATTTGTGATATTACTGTGTCTCTTCATTTTCTGTTGTATGGTATGCTGCAAGAACTGTCGTTACGTTGTGTGTGCATTGGGTTGTGCAGGCCACCCAAAGCAGTGTCTACTTCTCTGTCTGTCCTTCTCTTTTGAGGCTTGGGTTGTTTCCTTTCCCTGTGTCAACCTAATTCTCAACTATTCTCATCGTCACTGGCCGTTAGGATGAGTTCTATCGACTGTATATTGACCGTGTCTCATGTATGCATCGATGAAAAGTTTATAATTTTTTTTTCCATTTTATCGACCGGCCATAACCACAGCCAGTGTGAGAAACAACATTAAAGAAAAACAGCAGGAGAAGGGAAAGAAGAGATGTTTGATCAGATAACTAAATGTGTTGTTACGGAGAAACTGACAGAACTGTGCAGAAAAGTATTCCTGATTTCTTTGTTCTGTTTTTGTATATTTCTCACACTTAAACGTTTCCGGTCATCAAAATAATTTTAATGCTAGACAAGGATAAACAAAGATAAACCAACTAAATACAAAATGCAGTTTTTAAAAGATAATTTGCAAGGCCCTGTGTGAAAAAGTAATCGCCCTCTAAATCTAATAACTGGTTGTATCACCCTTGGCACCAAAAACTGCAATCAAGCATTTGAGCAATGAGTGCTTCACATCACTCTGCTTTAGTCTACCCTTCTTTGCTGTATTGCTTTAACTGAGCCACACCAGAGGCTTTTCGACCATGAGCATCCAGTATAAAGTCATGTCAAAGCATCTCAATCAGATTTAAGCCCAGACTTTGATTTGGCCGACCCCGGGAAGGTTCAGCACTGTTGCAAGTTTTTCTCCATTTGGGGATAATGGCTGTCAAACCCTTAGAAATGGCACTGTAACCTTTTCCAGACTGACAGATGGCATGACTTTGTTTCTCAGCTGTTTCTTTAGATGGTGGCATGATGTGCTGCGTTTCACGTCCTTTTAGCTTGCTACTTTGTCAGACAGTTCCTGTTTTAGTGATTTCTTGATTCAGCAGGTCTGATCGTAGCTAACGAAACAAACTGAGCTTTCGAAAAGGTGTGGTTAATCACAGATAATTTATGATTTAACAAGGTGTGTGTCTTTTCCTTTAACAATTGAAATCACCACTCTGAAAGATTAGTCAAATCTTGAGTAAATACAAACTAATCTTAGACTAATACTATTTTCTGATGCTGTGTATGTTTATAGTTTTTCACAACACTAGCTCTGAGCCCAGTGAGAAAGACTTTGCCTTTAATGCTCCTTCATAAAAGTATTTGCCACAAGCTGTTTTGCATCGTGTAGAGTTAATCTGAATTAATTTAAAGAAGTTTTTTAAAAAGTTTTAAAAAGGGGTGTGCGAGGCAGGGGTAATGCACTATGTCACTGGTTCCAACAATCCCCAACACTTGGCTGTTTTGCTCCCATTCAGCTAATGCTTACCTGACCAAGGTCCATCACCAAGGTCATGCTTCAAACAGCAAAGGAGGGGAGCAGAAAATAAGGGAAAGAAGGTGATCATCATTCTAAAGGTTCCACAGACCCTTTTCTTTAATGTTGCAAAGCTTCTCAGATGAACTATGAACAGGATTTTGTCTCCACTCCTACACTTTAAACACGAGCCAGTCTATACGTTTATGACGGAAACTCTAATCTCTCCCTGACAGAATAATCAACGAGCTGTCAATCAGTTATAAACAGGGGTGCACATAAGTGGTCCGGTGCGCATTCGCTGTCAAAATAAAAGACGCGCACCAGATAAGAAGTTGCAACGTGCATTTGCGTACATATAAAGGCACTGTTTTTGTCCGCTAGAGTGGGATTTTCACGGCATATTCTGCACCCCATCTCTGTGCGTTCATCATTTGTTTGAAGCCAGCTCACCTCCTGCAACCACTTTTCCAAGAATACGCGCTTCTTTTGCGGTTTGGACTCCTTCCGACATTTCTTTGGAGGTGGAGGAACACCTGATTAAAGGAGATTGCTTCTTGACATCTTTAAGAGTTCTAAACAAATGTCTGTCCTTCTCCAGAAAATCTTATGTATGCAAACACGCGTTGCAACTTCTTATCTGGTGCGCGTCTTTTATTTTGAAATGTGAATGCGCACTGGACCACTTATGTGCACCCCTGTTTATAAAAAGAGCTGATCACCCCAGCCAACAGCACTGCAGAGCCAGAAGAGCATAGAGGGAGCACTGAGACATCCGTTACTGCAGACATATCCATTTCATTAATGGACACCGGGAGTGCCTCTCTGCCAATCAAATGCAAGGGCACTGAAAGGCTCCTGGCCTTGGAAGGTTCTTCCATGTGTTAAAGAGAACTCAGATCACCATCCTAACGCCTATATTTTATCAGTAAGCTATTTCTGGTCAGCTTTGAGGGAACGTACAGACACACATACTGTATCCCCTTAAGGCAGGGTTTGGTTGGAGGATTCCCCACTGAGCTGAAAGCCCATCTGAGAGCAATTATAGGACTTGTGCTGAGGCTGTGTTAAAATTGGATTTGCTGTTTGGTTACAGAGCTGTAAAGCTGGCAGAAGGATCCGGACTGATCCACAGCGGTATAGTGTGTCCACTCCCTGTGTATCCCCTTTGTTTTTCCCTCTGTAGCATCTCTGTTCGGTGACAGCTGCTCGTGGAAAGTTCTGGGGACAAAAACACAGTTTCTGGAAAGTCGGTTCAGGGGTAAACGACTATCTGGGCCACGCATGCTCGACCGCGAGCCTAAAAATGACCTACACGAACAGAAAGGATTACACACCCACTGCAGAGCTGGTTCAACTAATGCCTATAACCTCAGTGCCAAAAAAATCAACACTGTAGCACTTCTTTGTGCTACTGAGTTTTATTTATTTTTTTTAAGTAGGTCAACTAGTGCTAGGCTTCATGCCCAATAATTTGACTAATAATATTCTAGCAGTCTGACAGAATGTGAAACATAAAGAAAATATAATTACACATATAATAGATTATTTTTGATCAGTTTGTAAGCTTCTGATGTATCTCTTTAAATGTGACAAACGGTGTTTTCATCCCAATGAAACACCAATAAAAGACATTTAGATTATTTCTTGCATACTTTGTCTCCACAAAATGATTCTGCTTTGTATTTCTAGGTACTCCTGCAGCACTTTGTAGTGCGTTAGGTCAAACAGCAACTGTACCAGCCCACAGCAACAACTCTACACCTTTCCATGCGCCTGTACACTCCACCAGATGATGTGACAGACCAATTCCATTCTCCTTTTAACAGTAAATGACCTCTGGCAAGACAGCCGCCAGCAGAACAATTTCGGCGTTGATCGATTCACTGCTCATACTTTGTCTCTTTGGCAGCTGCATTAAGTAATTAATGATAGCAGCAGCATATGACGAAGACAATACGTGCCCCTCGATGCCTCGAGACTCCTACGCTCTGATGCTTTCACCAGTCCTCCCACTCGCTGGCAACCAGCTCCCAGCTGCAAGTCTCCTGAGGAAAACACTGAGAGCAGAGAGACACAGCAGATGGCTCTCAAATATTGTCTTTGATCTGCAGGAAATTGCTGCAGTGTTGCGCTAAATCGCTGAGAAATACAAGCTGTTACACTCAAAGACAGAGTGCAACAAGTCAAAGAGCAGCCAGAACCCAGAGAAGAGGGCGAGAGGGCCGCAAGAGTTTTTTATAACACACTGATTAGTCCAAACTCTGACTTTACATGCAACGCCATTACCTGCCAAGTTGTGCATTTTGGATAGAAAAGCTGTTAAAGAAACAGTTTTTGAATTGTAAACATTAGAAGCATGGTGACGTGATTTCAAAATTCAGTCTTTATGCAGGCGAAACTAGCGTGGGCGAAGAAAAACAAACAAAATGCCAAGAACAGTGGGATACTGATGGTGCTTCACTTCAGCGCTGCGCTGACTGTGATCCCTCAAGGTGCAAGTACAAACCTCAAACACAGATGCAAAACACTGCAAATTCTAGCACTCTATTAGTCTGTTACTTAACACTAATTAGCAGATAAATGTGCCTGTGCACTGCTCCGGCACGGTTTATTAATGTAGCCTGCTAACCTTGGGTGATAACAGATGCAGCAGTTTTGAGCACGCTGGTCACTTAACAGCATATGTTATTTATTTAGAGACTGAAATATTCAGTATACTTAACAATGGTTTTATTTAGGTCCTAGTTGATTTGTCCACTTTAAAACAAAAATAACATCAATTAGGTAATTTAGCCTCCTTTTCTGCAACAAGCAACTGTGTGCTGCCAGATACAGTTTTTATCATCAACACAGAAAGTGCAGTATTTGTGAGATTCTTAAGAATAGCTTGACCTGACCACTCATCCACACCAAGAGGCGGCTGGAGGGTGTAAAGGACTAGCAGCTGTTCAAAAGGCTCTGGACACAGCGAGAATCAGTTATGTAACTACGCACTGAGAGCCCAGTGCCCCGAGCATCATCACTTGTGTGCAAACAGACCTCTGTGGAAAACACAGCAGAGGGGGAGCTGGCAAAGTTACTTTCTAAATAAATCCTACACTAGAACACCCACACGTGCCCAGCACCATATCAAACACATAAGCGTACACACAGCAGTTGGTGCTGTCGGTCTGAGTGTTTCCAGGTGAAATGCCACAGGCAGAAGGGAATGAGGTTTCCACATTGATTACAAACAACAGTGAAGGGGAGGGAGAAAGCATGGACAGGGAACGATCCAGAGGGGGAGAGAAGACCAGAGGAAGGCAGCTTGAGAAAAATAATGTAGCCGAGTTATGAAAAGCAGCCCAGATAGGTGTTCTTCTTACCTTTTCTGGGTACATGCTGTCCCAGTGCATCAAGCTACAGCAGTGAGCCAGGCTCAGAGAGTGAGAGAGACACGTTGAGCGACAGGCGAGGGACTAGCTAAACCACAGAGAGCTGCGGAGCAAGGACGAGCAGAGCGAGATAGCCGGAGTGAGCAAATTAAACAGGTGATGTACCCCCGTCATCCACTACATGAATAGGCAGCACGCTGCCTCACAGGCTGACAGGCAGAGCAGCTTTAGGGATGCTGGATACGAAGAACTGCAACTAAAAAGGGAGACAGAAGAGAGGCCAAGGCTTCGGTCTCTCCTGTGTCAGCTCTGTTCTTCAGTGACATGCGGCTCACTTACATGTCAAGTTTACACTCATTACCTCATCTTGGAAGAACACAAGGTAATGAAGACAAGTAACAACCGATGGATTTTAAACACTAACCAATCTGTCACTCTCACTTGAAGGAGAAGTTGCCGTCTAACCAATGCAAAACCAATGTTAAATGATTATAAACTACATAACCTGCTTTTTCCCAATAACTGAGCAGTAACTAAGCAGATGTAGAATATTATGGTTTTCTAGGAAATCACTACAGGACAGCAACCCTATTAGCTTGTGACACAATAACATGTTCTCTTCCAGAGCACTTCTTTGTTACTGAAATGCCTAAGGTCACATGGAGTATGTATGCATTTCAGTAACAAAGAAGTTGTTACTTCTGGTTGTGCCCGGTTTTGTTTATGCCAACTGCAAATGAGGAAACAAGCATTGACAGAACTTCTGCAGGTTAATATAAAGGGATTTGTGCATACACTGCAGCCTTCACCTGTTCTACACCATAACTGATAGATGGGCATCTGAGAGCAAACATGCAATGTAGTCAAAGAAGATATCAAATGATCTCCAACCTAGTACATGGTCTGTGTGTTGTCTGAGTGTGCCCTCAATCTTTAGCTGGCTAATAGGAGTGATTATTGGAAGTACGAGCTCAACATCGGGGAAAAAAAGCCTCTAAGAGTGTGCACTTCTTTTGGGGACCACCAAGTGAGTAGTTACCCTTAGGGTATCCCCCGAACTGTTTGGGCTGAAAACTCCTGATGTCCTGACATGTCCGTGTCAGTTCTCAGTTATCCAGGTCTTGGGGGAAAAACAGGCATCTGGACTTTTTGTGAAGATATTTCAACTCTAATCCAACGGCTTCCTCCATTCGAAAGACAAAAGGTGGAGAGGGCCAGGTATTTAACCCCTAGTGGGGGTTGTCTCTTGGCCTCTTAGACGAGAGGAGGAACCTCTTCACAGGTTCAGCTGCCTTCTTTTTTCAGGCTCTTAAGATTAACGTCTGAACCTGTTTTTAGGAGTGCATGTGCGAGCAGCTTACGCCCTCCAATGCCATCGTTCCTCTGTTCTGAAGTGAGTGGTTTCCGTCATATTCCTTCCTGTTTTCAGAACAAAATGACTGGGTGTGCATCAGAAGTTAGTACGGATAATGTCTGCCTATGTAGCTATGTGCTAACCTTGAAAAAGCTGGGAACCTTATCTTGTGGTCAACAAACCACATCTTTATCGATATATATGGAGGTGTCAAAACTCGTCATTAAGGGTACTAGGTGAGGTCATCAAATGTCGTCTTTATTGGGGAAGAAGAAGAATTAAACTGGTGTGACACTTTATGACAGATTGGTCTCTCTGGCTCCTTTCATGTGAACGCACACTGTGACTTGATATGAAATCTTCTTATATCAAAACATTAATAAAGGAAAAATGGAAAGCAAGCAATCCCCCATAACAGCAAGCCTTAATATCAGCTATTGTGGGTTTCTTAAAGCCTTGTTCCTTGGGGCTTGTGGATATAATCCTCATGCGCATGCGTCACAGAGGCATGCATCGGGATGGATGTGGAGGAAGAAATAAATAGAAACATCAGAAACATCAATAGAAAAATCTCATATCCCGATATGAGGCATTTATCGTCCCGACAACGATATATAATAACAAAAATTTTACATTTTCTGTAAATTCTGTTAATCTCGGGCAACTTGACTTGCGTGAAGTGTTTTCAGCTGGGCGTTGTGTACCTGGAGTCGAGTGTTACATAAGTTGAAACGGCCTCAATTTTCTTTGACTATTTATTACACGGCGTGCTGCGGGGAAAAGCCTGTTCTAAGCTTTTTCTCTTTTTTTTTTAGCACCTGACAGCTCTTTTTAGCTTCTCATGCGTAAACACTCTGCATTCTATTTCACTTGATTCAGTTTATTTTGAAAAATCTCAACAGGCTCTTCAGCTTTATTGTGAAAGGTTTATGTGGAAAATAAACATGCGGACGGCGGAGCCACGCGGTGGTTTTACCGTCGTTGTTGCTAACGACAATGCATAAAAACAATCACTTGTCCGTCTGTAGTGTGGCTATATTAAATATAAGAGAAAGAGAGAACTTCAGGAAATTATACAGTGACCATCAAAACGATGAAAGAAATATTGCCGTAAACAGATGATTTTGCGACACCACGAAACAAACGATAACATAATATGAAACAGACGTTTTCACATCGTCATCCGATATATATCGTTATATCGAACAGCCCTAGTCACAGGTTGGAAAGTGGACCAAGAGGAGCCATTCACTAAACTCCAGAGACAGGTGTGCAGACTGACTTAGCAGAGGGAGCAGCAGAGAGACAGAGCGAGGCAGAAAAGTAGAAGAGAAACCTCAATGCCCAGACAGAAGAGAGAAAAAGAAGAACTAGGAAGAATGCATGCAGCCAGATGCACGCACTCGCAGAGACAGACGCTCACATGAGCACAGCAGATGCACTGTTTGCTCAAGTTTATTATTAGATTACCAAAAGGTCTAGTGCTGCACTTCTGAGGGAAAAGCAAGCCTTCATTGATTTTACTCGCTTGTTGCCTCACCGTGAGTGAGTGTGCGTTTGTAGGCACTGATGCAGGAATGTCAAGCACGCGCTGGAAAACAAGCAGGGGCCTCCTTTTCAGCCGGACCGGTAGCAAGTCTCGGCACAGGAGATGGTTACAGCACTGCTTGCGCTCATATCTAGTGGAATTTACTGTCTTTGTGTAATAAGAGTGTATGCTTTCTTCAAAAGCTTTCAGCTTATTTGGAAATTGGCTGTAAAGAGTCCCTGCACATAATTTTAGGCTGCACGCACAAAGGGCCCATTTAGCAAAACATGCAATTAGCAGGTTATTGTGGTGCTGTGTGTTTAAG
This sequence comes from Simochromis diagramma, assembly GCF_900408965.1. Lineage (NCBI taxonomy): Eukaryota > Metazoa > Chordata > Actinopteri > Cichliformes > Cichlidae > Simochromis > Simochromis diagramma. The sequence continues at coordinate 205,382 of NW_024387503.1, read as the reverse complement.
AGCAGGTTGTTTCTGTACAGTAAACTCGAGAGCTTCCCAGGACACTCAAGTGGGACAGAAAGGCTTTCTCACTATCCACCTCACTGTCCTTTCTAAGAACAATACACACATTCTGCTTCACGTGGGAGAAAACGCACGTCACTGAACTTTAATGAGCCGATTCAGCACAACCAAAATAACAGCGGTAAATTCATCAAACCTTTCAGCGAGCGACTGCAGTTTCAAAGTGCATTTAGGAGTCTCAAGCAACCGCACGTAGCGGTATATTTCATTACACTGCTAAACCCTTGATGCACATTCCCAAACTTTGCTCTGTTGCGCAAGTCAGCAAACATACAATGCAGGAGGACGGGGCCAACGTGTGCACGTGCTTCCCTCTGTGTTTCATACACAGGAAGAAGGAAACAGCAATGAGCAGGCCATCGACATCCCAGCATATGCTCACACATTCACAACACCCGCTTTTAATGCTCTCCTCCATCTTTAATGGTGACCTTGTAGTGTCGCTATTCTGGATCACTCATCTCACCGTGGCAGCTGCTTAGAGGTTCACAGCTCACGTGCTACAACTAATCTCCTCATTAACCAAAAATATGACAATGTACCTGTCTGGGATGCCTTTGCCATCCCATAACCGGGTACGAGCAGCAAAGTCAGGGTCCAGGGCCTCCAAGCCTTCCCCCCGTCTATCTCTCCTCCTCCAGGCACGACTAGCAAGCAAAAAGACCACAAAGCAGGCTGAAGGCAGGCAAACGCTGGCCTCAAAACAGCAGCATACTTTCATTTTTAACCCCTCTGAGAATCCATCTGGATGCATACAAGCTTGTTATGTCACTGTGGCTACACAGCAGCCCTTCAATGAGATTTCTCTGAGAGGAGAAAAAAAATAAAAACAACAACACAATACTAGAAGACAGCTTATTTAATGGGAGTGACTGATCCATCTTGTAATCTCAGGGAATTACCAGTTTCATCACAGACACAGAGAGTGCAGCCTGTGAGGATTTACTTAACAGCCAAATGTGTTGGAATTATGAAAGAAAGGGAGGGTCCAGCAGTGTTTAGACACTGATTGTGTCAAATGGTATAAATCCTGGCGTGAGGGTGGGGGCTTCAAGGCCTTTCTACCTGTGAGTGCCTGCAGGGCAGCTGGCCGACTCCATGGCATAAAAACACAGACCCAAACACTTCCAGGGCCACCACATCTGCCCCTGTGTGACACATCCACTGAGAGAGAAAACAACCATCCGACCTCTCCAAAAATCCCACAGAGTGGCATTCATCTGCTCATTAAGTCACAGTGCTTTGGAACAAAGAAAACTGCTTCCAGTCAAAAAAGAAGAGAAGCTGAGTAAAAAGCACTCCTGAGGAACCTGACTCAAAATAACTTTCTTTGTGGGGATACACACACTGTGTGGTCAGACAAACAGACAAAACAACAGATAAAAGCAGAGTAAGCGTAGAGAAAACCAAGATGTTTATGTGGAAAAAAGGGCTTTAAATCACATGTTTGCTAAATTCAAAAAAGAAAACACACAACAGATCCTAATGCGAGGTCCCCGAGAAGTGAGGAAAAGAGGCTTATTTTGCCCGTCCAATAAGAACGTAGTAGCTGTGCTGTCTAGACGAGAGAGGAGGGGGAGGGTTGGTTAATAAAAGGGAGTTGGTTTGGATGGGGCTGTGTGACCACCGGCCCAAGCAACCTCCAGTGGTGCAGAGGAGGCGTGGAGTGAACCATCAGTCTCTGCCAGAGCCGGCGAGATAAGCAAATTACACGAGGAAAGCATGAAGAGACACGGAGGCGTTAATCGCCACCCGCACATCAAATCAAATCAATTAAGAGGGGGCCAGCTGGCACTTGAATCCTCCCATCCAGTCTCCATTCATTCAAAGGCTCCTTCTGAGTCGATGTGCACAGGAGAGGAAATGTGTGTGTGGATGGGTACCGTTACTGCAGCTTTAGCCTCTTCTAATAACCTGCTTTGTGGACAAGGTTTGTCCTCCTTGGGTGGCTTTAAGTTGTAAGTGGGTTAAAATTAGTCTTATTAGATGATACTGCCACTCCAGACAGCCTGACAGCAAGTGTATTAGTGCCTGGCAGTCTGCATTTTCACTGCACTGGCACGCTGGGACACTGGACATAATCGTTGCCATAGAGATACATCATGACATCATGGTTTTGCACCTTCAGTGAGTTTCTGAGATGACTGTGACGTTTACTGCAGCTTCAACAGTGTTTGCTACCTCACGTTTAGACCAGCTTCAGCAGCTTAACAGAGAAGCTCCTGTATGTCAATGAGCTACTCAGCCTTCAGTGTTGATGGGCTATATGCTAATATATCGGCCACTGTTTTCCCCTTTCAGAACATGAAACAATCAGATTTCCCTAAAATTTGTTATGTTATGGGGAAGAGAGAGAGATGAGGAACACTGAAAGTGCTGCGAGGTTACGCAAATAAAAGTTATCATCTTGTTAAAATGGAGTGTTCACAAGCTTGGATTCTAGTATTTATGTGGATGCTAATTTGAAATGCACCACCTACCTAATCTGTTCCAGATTAAGCACACTCTTCATGGCACTTGGCAGCTGACACCTCCCAGCAGGATACTATGCACTGCCACACTACAAAAACTTAAGGTAGTCACACCAGATCGCAATATGCAGAGCGGGGCTGATCCAGCACGTGATTCATGCTGGACCAGCTCCGCTCTGCAACCCAGTGGACACAAAAGCTCTAATGCCTACATGCCATGTTGCACACCACAGCACTGCCATATCTATGCCACAAAGGTCAGAGGTGTCATAGTGGTGCGATGGTGGCCCACCTTGGGTCAATCAGATAATTTTATGTATGTTTTAGCAAGTCTCAATCACAATACAGTGGAACTCCGACTTACGAATACCCCATTTAACAAAAAATTCAACTTACGAAGGCACTTAACGGCAATATTTCTGCCCGTGTTACGTCAAAATGCCCGCTTAACAAAATCTGCTGGCTCTGATTGGCTGAGCCCAGAATGCCTACAATGCCCACAATTGGCTTTCGTACTTGCGCTTCGCTGTTCCACTTGAACGACGTATTAGTGTTGCAGTTAGCAATTAGCCCATAGCCTATCGTTCACTCAAAAGGCGCAATGGGTGCTTCGACTTACGAAAATTTTCGACTAATGAAAGACCCTTGGGAACGAATTAATTTCGTAAGTCGGGGTTTCACTGTATTAAGTAAACACAAAGGATACAATTAACTATTTTTTTCAAATCGCATAAAAGTGAGTTTTACCACTCTGGCACTAACAAGTGTCTAAAACCAACTTCTAAAATACAATATTGCCTCAGCAGGAACCTCCCTCTGCCTCTCTCTCTTCAGGGGGCAGTTTGCTTGTATCCGTGCAATGGCAGGAAGCAGTGGAAGGAGAGGAGCTGAAAGAATTGGGCTTTCTGCAGGGTCATTCACTTGCCTGGCAACAGGCCAAACAGGACAAGCTAACACAACAAGGTACAAAGAGAGAGGGAGTGGGTTCCACCTGCCCCGGCGACTACAGACACCGCAGAGCTTGACGGGGAGCTCTGGCTAAATCCTGTCTGCTGTCTGTTACTTATGCGCCCCGCCAGCTCTACTGCAGCCTGACAAAAACCACCCCAAAGAGCTGCCCATGCAAATGTAAATGCCTGAGAGTGAAATGTGTTTATTTTGGCCAAGCATATAATTAATTCCAAAAGTTTAGTGAAGACAGGCAGTAACACAGAAAGCAACCCTTTTCTTTCTTCTTTTTTTGTTTGGGGGGGGGGGGGGGGTTATGTCAATAGCGACCCACTAACCCGTTGGCCATCCAACAGTACATCTGTGGCTCTGAAGCCATAAACTGTGTTGGTGTGCTGCCATTCTCACTTTCCTTCACATGGCGCATCACACATGCCATTCGCACTCACACATGTTCTCGCTCACACAACGGTCCCCGCAGCGGGGCGATCGGGGGCTACAGACTGATCCACGGCAGATATGACCTAGTTTCTATTCAGGCCCGTCTCTTTGTTCACTCCACAGTGGAGGAGGCTGCTGCAGCCCGTGGAACAAAGAACACAAGCAGCACTTGGAACCTTGGAACCAGCTGACCCTGCCTGGATACGGCCGGCCCAAAAATGGCTCGTGAAGGCAGAGCCACATGGCCTCCCACTGTCTTCAAATCTCCTCCTTTTTCCTACTTTGATCTACCAGCGCTCCAGACAAGGGAGGATAAGCCCCAGTTCCTGCAGTCTCCCACAGTCCCCCTGTCTGAGAGTGATGAGACCGATATCTCGTGGCCTGAGTTATCAGTCTGTGGGACGGGAAAGAAAGGAGAGGGAGGAAATAAATTTTATGATTTCAAAGTGTGTGTGTGTGTGTTGGGGGGGAGGTCAGGAAGTTTGGATCTCTGCAGATACCAAAACCTTTGCAGAGATAATCTGTCTCAAAGCATTAGCCTAGCTATAATGATACCTTTACACACCTTCCTGTGGTACAGCAACATAAAAGTGTTTGAAAAGCTAAAGTGACAACAAAGCTGCACAGCCTTATATTCAATCTACCTGAAGACTCTCAGTTATAGAAGCCTGCATTTAACAAGCAAAACCATTTAGTCGTTAATGGCCCAACTACAACGCAAACCCCTCACCCCACTCCGTCTGTACAAACCAGACAAATTCTGCTTCAAAGGCAACAGCAGATTTTAATAAGCACGTGCAACTGTTGATGCGTTTACTCAGAACTGGCAAATGATGCACAGCTGATGAACGATTGCAGCTAAGCAAGATGATGAATGAAGAAGCTGGAACTTCTCTCTACGCAATGACAGAATGTGACTGGGACGAGGGCAGCTATTTGCAGATGGCCCAGAGGAAATGCGAGCAAAGAGTGTGAAATAAACCAGGGAGAGAGGAAGACGTGAACAGAAAAGGGAAAAAAAAAAAAAAACATAGCTGAGAGAACAAAGAAACAGAAAATGAATGGCGATCATAAGAGTGAGTCACTTTTGCTGGGGGGGGAGCAGTTACAGAACCAAAGGTGTCACCCTGTGTGGTATTTGGTGCACCTGCAAAGCAATGCGCAAATGCGCAAAGCAAGGCTTAATAGAAATTAAGCAGCAGCTTACCTGCATGTGTTCTGTTGAGCTGCTGCTCAGCTCGTCTCCAGACTCCGAGTCGTTGCGGAGCTTGTTTAGCCCCTCTCCAGGCAACTCGCTCAGAGGGGACGTCTTGCTGCCATCCAAGCTTTTGTGGTTGTTCCCCGATTTTGGCGTTGGTGAATCAGCCCGCGTCCGTGGCAATGTGGAATTGTTGGGGTGGTGGTGGTTGTTGTTATTGTGGAGAAGTACCAACTCAGCCACCAGCTTGCAGTGGTGGGGACTCCCCACGTTCTGGTTAGCATCCTTGGGCAGTGCAGGCGGAGTGACGCGATCAGAGGATGGAGAGGGGGTGGAAGAAGGCGACGGGCGTCCGAAGCTGGACATTTCTGGCTGAGGTCTGTTGAGGTTCTCATTGGAGGCCCGGCAGATGTCCAAAACGGCGGGCTTGGCCCTCAAGGCGGGTTTCTGGGGGGGCATGAGCGCCCTGCGCACCTCCCTGACGTACTGTGCTGGCACATAAAATGCCTTTGCGCCTTCGTCCTTTCTCACCTGCCACCAGTCCTCGTTGGTCTTCTTCACCAGCATATAGCACTCTCCCTGCCGGATAGCCACCATCTTGTCTTTGGCCTTGTACTCGTAGTCATATTCCACCTCAATGTAGACCTGTCCCGGAGCGATGGGCAGCCCCTCTCTGTCAGCCATGTCTGTGGGAACAAGTGCTTGCCTCAGCTGATCAGCAATCTGGGCCTGCAGGGTTCCTCATATCTCACTGAGGAAGACGAGACAGAGGAGAACCATAAGTTGTTAATTTTTATTTTTTTTAAAGACTACAAAACTTTGAGCAAAGTTGAACACACACATCCAGTAAACAACACAAACCCTCTGCTATTTATATGGCCTGGGTATCCACACCCCACTTTATTACTCACCTTATAACCACAACCACAAAGCGCTACTGCTGAAACACGCTCACATTATGACACAATGTTCCCCCAGTCAGACGTGCTCGGATGGTGAGTCAACCACAAGCAGGCAGTCAACACTGACTGGCCCTGATAACGGATACGACCACTAAGGATATCCAGCCTGGTAATCCGATCGTCCTCTGCTGAGCTAAAGGTGATGGCAACATGACCCCACACACTAATCTTAATGACTATAACGACACTGTGGAGGCCACGTTCTTTCAGTGGCTGCACTTAAAAATAAAGTCGCCATCATTTTATTAACTTCTTGTCATGCACTGTATAAAACCACTATCAGCCCGTGGTAGCCTTTGTGTAGCTCTCAGGCACACAAGCAAGGCTGCACTTCATTAAATGTGCTTCACTCATTTCATGTTATACTGTAATAGCAGAAGATGTTTGTTTTTTTATTATTTCAACTCTTTTGTTTTTAATCATCATCATAGATGAAGCCGGTGTCGTCGACTAGCATTCCCTGGAATAAAGGATGGATGTAGCTCCCACGTCTAAAAAGTAAAGCCCAAGTGCAAGTGTCTTCAACATGGAGTGTTTTTAATGGCCATTAACATGCAGTTTCTCAGGGTGTAAAGAGAAGTCCAATTGGGAGGAAGTCTATGGGAAAATCCACTTCCTTCTTCCTTGATTTATGGCCTCAATAAAACCTTTCCTCACGAGTTCATAGTTTCAGTCGATAATGTGAAATATTACGAAATAGATTGTTACGTTTACTGTGTAAATTTTGGTCCCAATTAGTCTCCAGAAAGACAACAAATAATGTATAAAATAATTTTAGCTCAATTTCACATGTAAAGAGCCATTCGTTTAGAAAACAGAAGCTATACAGCTTGAGATGTGCAATTTCAACATCCCTAAGTTCTTCCAAACTCATCGAGAGTGTCATTACATGGATATTACAATTTACAGATCACACTGGATCTAGAAAGTCATAAAACCTTCATTTAGAGATTTGTAAGGAAAATAACAGTTTTCTGTTTTTCATGATCCAAACCATTGTTTAGATTTTAAAAAATAATAATTTAAATCGACATGCATTTTTAATCCGATGTGGTGTAATGCTGGCATCATCGCACCAGGAATATCTCAGTATTTTATTTAAAAACTGTATCCTCTTGCAGGCTGGTTCTGGACCACATGACTGGAATCCCTGATATAAAGCCTATGAGTCCTGCTCTGCAGCTTTGGCATCATTACTCATTAATGCAGCTACAAGACACTGTGTGAAACCTCTTAAAAGCTTGAGGCGATCTCTTTGCTATATCATGTACACTCAGTGTGTGAGTCAGAAGACAGCTGGGCCCCACGCCATTCCTGTGCAGTTTGTTTTGGGATGAGACCTGTCATTGAGCCATCGGATAGTATCCTTTCATCAGTTAACCTAATATCTCCTCATATTGAATTCTTCTTCTTCTTCTCCTGCCCCTGAAATACCAGCCGCCACAGACTGAAGTCTAGGCGGCAAAAGCAGCTGCTGTTAGTGAGGCGTGAGAACATGCCGCCAAATCTACAAAGGGCCCCATCCTTACGTAAAGAAATAGACAGCTACACCCAGAATAGATTTACAGTGGTAAGAGCCGTCTGGGCCAGAGTGGGAACCCATGAAAGATGTCCATAATGAGCTTTAATAGTGTCTATTTCATCTGTTTCAACACTATGAAGTGTTACAGTTGCATCAAGCCACAGCTTTCTGGGTGTGTGTCTCTGAAAGCAGCCCGGTCCAGGCTTGTCCCAGCACAACCTCCAACTGTAATGTCAAATTACACATGCATCAGCCTTTATGAATGACCGTCTCTTCAGGAACATGCGAGGGCAAGAATGCACCACTCAGACACAATCTACAGTTGACACCATGAGCAAAGCTGCCAAAGATGTAGTCACGTGCCTGTTAGGGCTTCCACGTGATAACACCATTATCACCATAGTTTGCATGGCAGCCACTGTCCTGACTTCATCACAGGAAGCTAACACAGAGAGCAGTGAGTTTAAGCTCTTCGGTCCCTGATCGCGTACGTAGTAGTATGCAAGGTTGTAACAGATAACTACTAGCATCTGAAGCTGAGGCACCTATCTGAAAGGCTCCCAAATATACCCAAGGAAAACCATTTCCCACACTGACCACAAATGACCACAAAACCAAACGATTAAATTTGCTCTAATGGGAGCATAAACCGAGAGAAACTGGCTGGAGATCAAGCATGACATCACTAGCCTCGGAAGGGGCCCCCAGCTCCACTAGTCACTACTGTTAATTATTAAAAGCAACTTCTCAGCAAGAATGCAGCTGAAATATGGAGCTCCTCGTCTCTCCTTTCAACTGCTGTGGTTCTGGCAGAGGACTCGAGAGTAAATCTTGTTGGAAATAAATCCCCAGCACTGCACAGCAGGGTGTCACAGCACTGTGCAGCTTTACAGGAGCGCACTGGCCAACTTGTTGCTCAGCAGACTCTTACAAAAAAAAAAAAAAAAAAAAAAAAAGGGATGTTGTGCAAATACTGCCTGTCCCTGTCGATATGGACCTTGATAACCATAAACTTGCTGTGTTTCTTTTGTGGAGTTTTAAAAGAGGAGCCAGGTGGTTCGAAATCCTCAACCAGTGACAACAATCCGGTGACAGAAATAGGTCTCTGGAACAACATTTTTAAAGATTCTTAACGAACATGTTTATGACTTGCACTGCTGCACACCGTTAACATGTTAAATCAGTGTCTCTCAGCTGGGTGGGTGCAGATGGAAGAATATCAAGCTAGGCATCAGCAAGGAGATCACGACCAGAGCGTTTACCTGCATACATCTGCAGACAAGCCACTGTAGCAGCAGAAACACCCTGAGACCTGCACTGCCTTTGTCCCTATGCTTCACCCAAAGCAGATGTGTGGATGGGCAGCATCCACTCCAACATGTGCTCCTGCTGCATTGCAATCCCATCTATGCGGGTTATTTGCTGCATATGTGGATGAGCATCAATGGGAAATAAACGCTGCTTCTCCCTGACACAGCACTGGAAAAGCCCCCTCTAAAGGCAAGCAGTCTATAAATTGTAGGGGGGGGGGGGACTCAGAGCATGCCTGAGGGGGCAGGCGATGGTGAGGGGCGGTATAGGTGGGGGGTAGGGTCCCTTACACACACACACACACACACACACACACACACACACACACACACACACACTGCAGTAACGCAACACAAAGGAGTTTAATCCATGTGAATTCATGACAAAGGGTCTCCGAATCGACATCACCAAGGATTCCCAGGAGCGAGGGGAGAGGAGGGCATGCCTGCCAAAGAAAGCCCCCTCCTCCTATTTATGTCGCTCCCGGACCGGGACAAATAACCAAAAACACCGAGAGGAAATTAGCCCATCAACACGGAGTGATGCTATCACGTGGAACCTTTAATTACCCTCTCAGTAGAATATCAACAACGTTTCTTTAGTTTATTTTCCCACTAGCAGACATTTTCGGGGTATTTTCGAGAAGCTTCATGCGTGGACAAAAGCACTGCAGGTTCACTCGAGTACGAACCACCGCGCGCTCTGCAACAGCGTGCCATAGCAACAAAGTAATTCCGACAGAAGCCAATAGCCTCGCGCTGACCATCGCGCCCCGCCAGGATAAAATCACTCACCTCGAGAAAAAAGAAACTCCCGCTTCGTCTCTCCGTGCTTCGTGCCGACCGCAGAGGTACTCCGAGGGAACTTTTTTCTAACCTATTTCAGTCCCGCCTGCTCCGACTGAGTCCGCAGAAGACCTCAAGTCCTTCAGCCAGCTTGTTCGCAATCCGCCGCCTCTCCACAGGCTGTCAAGTTCCGAGCGGAAACAGCGCACATCCGGTCATAATTGCCAAAATAAATCTGCCTCCGTCAAATTCTCGTTATTGGAGATAATCACGATAACGCTATCACCATAAGAGCCATATTTATATAATCATAATAAAAATAATAATATTATTAGTAACAGACAACTTTGCCTTTGCACTTTTCTATTTCTTGGAAAAGGAATTACGCTTGATGCAGTCACACAGCTGTGGGGCACTGACAGACTCTGTACCCACAAATGTACAAAACAATGGAAAAGAGTTTTATTTTAAAAAAATATCAAATGTGCATTATTTACACATTTTGGAGGTTATTTAAAAAAAACAAAAAACACGGTTATTAAATCAGCAACAGATAATTATATTTCTTGGTTATTTTATTGTTTTATTCGTCTTATGCTACGGGAACTTTACAGGGAACTTTTGTTTTGAAGTTAATTTGCATTGTAAAGAACACATTTTATTATATCTATATTTTTGCTCACTAAAATTTATATCACAATACTCCGCAATACTAATTTGTCCAAGCATAACAATCTCCTCGCTGAATGGAGTTGTAGTCCTTGGATTGTGCTACTGTATTATCATATTATACACATTTCATCTCAGAGGAAATCCTCACACATAAACACACATTTGTTTTGTTTTTTTAGGAAGCAAATTTTACTGTGTAAAAAAAACAAATCCCTGAAGGCTTGGGGAGTTAATTGACTTGCGTTTATAATCCTACATGATGTGATAAAGTAATCAGCAAAATTTTCAGTTGAATAGTTTTTAGATTTTTGATGGACCTTTAGTTTCATGAACAAACAAACTTGTTTCCGGTTTGAGTTCGCGTACTTTATTGCACCCTGTAGCAGTTGGGGCATTTAACACAGCAGTCGTCTGTCACTCCTACTCCGCCCGTCTGTCAACGCTGATAGACGGGTTTCAGAGCCTCGAGGTCTCCCTGGCCTCTCCCGGCCGAACACCCTGGGGGTCTTTGACTTTGATCTGCTAAACTTGGAATAGTTGTAAATTTCCTTAAGGTAAAGGTCATGACAGTAAGATGAAATTATTTCCCTTCAGAACCAGGCTTTTAATTTTCACAGTCTTTAAATCGTGTAACATCACCAAACATACACACTGAGCTGAAATTTCTTTTGGTGATCAAAGAAGAGTGTTTTACCATCCAAGCAGGAACATGAATGATTTAGTGCCAGGAAGCAGGGAGGCTTCAGTGGAGTCACTCACACAGACTTAGCCTCTGGCAAAAACACTACAACCATAGTATCTTAGAAAAATGTATGAATGTGTCATAAACAACTCTGTGTTAAAACACAACGTGTTGTTGTAAAGAGGAAATGACAGTCCCGAGCACTGATTTCAGTACACATCAGTCTTGTTTAGAGAAGTTTTTTGGCTGTTTTGCTCTTTTTTTAACGTTTTGCTAGTGTGCTAGCAACTTGCTAACTTGCTTTCAGTTTTTTCAGAAAATGTCAATTCAGACTTTTATCACTGAGGGCAACATTGCACTTTTTCCATGCGTATTGCTGTTCCTTTCGCTTTTGCTGTTTCTTAGAAGCCCTATCCTCCTTTTTTCCCAAGAGGTTTTTCCCTTTTTTCCATGCTTCCACTGTAAATAATGGTGTGATCCAGATCAAGTCGGAATTTAAATTTTGGAATGCCAACTCAACTTGGATTTCCTACTCAGAGAGTCAGAGCAGCCCCACCAACCACAAGTTAGCAATCCAAGATGGCGGCCTTCAATATAAACAGTAGAAAACGAATCCCGTTTTTTCTCACTTTCCTGACTTTAAAGCTGGAACAGGTTAACTCGGGAGTGTCTGGAAAACAGCATAGGAATGCTTTCAGTGACTTGCCTTGGTTGAGTTAGGACACCATCCTGTGGTACAAGTTGGTATGACGCAAAAGAACAGCCAGGACCTTTTTCAGCTCCCGTTGATGTTGTTACCGCTCAGTGCTCAGTCTTGTCAAAGTTTAGATCTTACTCAGATGTTAAACTGTTCAATGGTGCCTGAGTTGTGTCTCCCGCGCTAAACTGAAAGTTTAAAAAAAACTTCCCAAAATACAGGAAACCAAGTGTCTGATGCTCAGAATTTTCTGAGGCAGGATTCCCCACCTAATGTGTTAGGTAGGGAATTTGTTTTTCTTGCATTTATTTTCCTACTCGTCTTCTGGCTGCTCTTTTTAAGGATTGCCACAGTGGATCATTTGCCTTCATGTCACCCTATCCCGAGCATGCTTCTCTGTCAAACCTCTGTTTGGCCCATGACATCCATCAAACTTTTCTGTGGTCTTCTTTTCCTCCTGTTTGGTTGTTTATTTTCATACCCTCTCATATTTTCTACATTAATCAGCTCATCAAAGTCCTCCTTTCACCTTTTCGACACTCGTCATATGTTAGCACATTTCCATCTCTATTCTTAATCACGCTGCACATACTCAATCTCTGTCTGCAGCCCCTTTCTCCTTCCTCAGCGTCCAGTCTCACATACAACTCAGTATAAGCTTTTTCCTTTGCTACCGCTCACTTTAATAGACGCCCCCCCATATACTCCTGTGTAGTTTCTTTATCTCCTCAACTAACCCCCCCTCCATTGAGTTATCCCAATGGTACAGGAAATAAAGTCACCAAGCAAGCTTTCAAATTAAAGTTTATTAATAATTATTAATATATACATTTGAAAACTGCAGTGGAAGCTGAACCCAGCACTGTAGTAACAGATTCATTTAATAAAATGTTAAATGTTTAAGGAACAAAAAACTGCTGCTTCAGCATCATCGTTATTAGCTTGTTAAGCTATCACACCAAAATATGACAGCGGTTCCAGATTGATTATATTGAGGTATCTTTACAATAATAACAATTACACATAGGCAGATCATTCTCTGTTCTATAATGCTGGACACGGTCATGCTTTATGCTTATGCCATTTCTGCCCTCTGCTGTCTCCAGCAAAAGGTGCTGCAATGCAGCAGTGCAACTTCAGTGACATAAACTAAGACACAGTCGTGAAAAAGAAAGTTTTCACAGTAGTCTGTGCAGTCCAGTGAAAAACTCAGTACACCCCACAATTCAGTAGCTCGTATAACCTCCTTAAGCAGCATTAACTTGCAGTAATTGTTTTCTGTATAACTTTACATCATGTGAGAATTTTGGCCAACACAACTTTACATTGCTTCAGTTTTTTGAGTTTTGAACTGAATTTATGCATAAGGACATTTCAATCAGGTTGAGGTCTGGACTGTCACTGAGCCAAAACAACACCTTTTCTTTTTTTTCAGCCATCCTGTTGGAAATTTGCTGCTGTGCTTGGGATCATTGTCCTGTTGCATGACCCAATTTCAGCCAAGCTTAAGCTGTTGGACAGATGGTCTCACACTTGGCCTCATCTACCCAGAGAAGTCATGCAGTTCCTTCAGATACAACTTTGCAAACCTAAATCATGCTGCCATCTTCTTTTCCAATAGATGAGACTTTCTCCTGGCAACCTTTCCAAACAAGTCATACTTGTGCAGTCATTTCCTAATCATCCTGTCATGAACGTTAGCATTTAGCATGCTAAGAGACGTAGCTCTTGCCGTTTTTGTTGTTTTTTTTTTCAGATTTTCCAAAAACTCCACAATCTGACCTTGGGGTGAATTTCCGGTGATTTTCCCCTGGGGAAACTGTGGAACATTATTAAAACACATCCGAATGTTCCAGACTAGCAAACTGGCAAAACATCTGTTTCATAGAGGCGCTCACACTCGCTGATGATCTGTTAATCAAGTGCATTTGATTAGCAGCACCTGGCTACTATGTGCCCTCGTAAATCCTATGGGAACAGTAAGAGTGGACTGCACAGAGTCCTGTCAAAACTTCCTTTTTCCTATGAGTACAACTAAAGTGTTTTGTTTTTTTTGCCTTCAAAAGTTTTTGTGACATCTGTGAACTGCGCATGTCACATTTTAACCAATCAATAAGTCAACAAACAGACGAAAGAATCAAGGCCTTCGTTCAGCCTTGTTTTCATCTGTGCTCTCATGCTGAGGTGGCCATCAAGGTCTGATACTGTATGTACATGCATGTTGGCACAATGTAAAATATTATCTGTGCCTGGGAAAAGGAAACACACCAGCCTGTCATAATAAAACTGGATTTTGCAGAACACTATTACACGTTATGAGTGCTTACAGAGCTTAAAAGAGCAGCTTTGCAGCTTATGCTGCGCTTATATACAGTAAATACACATTTAGACATTGGAAGAATAGTGCAACGATTCAGCTGATGGATGTCCATGTCAGTCTGCTTCTTTGGTTTTGTATCTGAGTGAGTATTAGTACCATCAGGGACTGTGAGGGGGAGAAATTTTGACAACAATTAATAATGAAGTCCATAAACTTGTGGAGAGATGCAAAAGAATGAATGAGAAAAGAAACATGAATCATAGAGTTGATAAGTTGGTCATCACTGGCTTGTCACGTTTTTGTGTCCCCCTTTCTACAAGACTGAATTAATCAATTTTCAATATGATTAATTTATCTCTATCAACAGGGTAGTATCAGAGGCTTTTAAGGCAGCTGTAATTGAGCCATTATTCAAAAAGCCTTTACTTGGCCCAGCTGTCTTAGCTAATTATAAACTGGGAGGCCATCTTCAGACAGAGGTTACTCAAAGTATTAGGATTAAGCAAACATGAACGCTAATTCATAAACCTGGGACTGCAGGGAAACAGGGTGCCTGTTTTTCTTGCCTGTTATTGCCTCCTCCTCCCTTAATGCCGGTAGGGTGGTTGTTCTGGATGAGGTTGGACCTGTTGACACTGAAGTTTATGGGAGCCCCTGGCAGCTGACCAGGTCTGATAGGCTTGGCTGGATTGGACACAGCGAAACAATAACAATCATTTACAGAAGGAAGGTTAATGGCCCACTGATATTTTTAAAAAACCCAAACACTAATTTCTTTCTGTTTGAGAATCAGATGAGAACATTAATAAAATACTGACGTATATGCATCATTTTAGTGCTAAAGCTAGGTGGCTGTTAGCCTAGGTTAGCATAAAAATAAAAAACACTGATGAATGATTAGCCTGATCCTGTCCAAAACAACAACAAAAAAACTACAAAACGTACAAAACCTACTATAATAATCATAGTGTTATACATATGTTCCCTGGTCCCAAACTCCGCCTAGATTTGTTAGTCAATCTGGATGAAATTTATTATATAATCTGCCCAGGGTACCAGGATTATCAACATGTATATAGCTTTTGAGAATTATTTTTATAATGTGTCATACCTGATCTCAAAACAAACAGCAAGATTACGTCAAGCTTAGCTAACTGCTACCTTTTAGTCTGGTAAAAGACGTCGCTTTTTAAAACAGTGGTGCCACCTACCTATCTGTGCTGACCCTCTCCTGCCCATGTTTTTAGGCTTGGCGGCATCCTTAATGCGCTCGACCTCCTGTTGGTAGCGTTTACGGTCATGGGCTGCATTCTCTTTGGCTTCCTTTAGGGCGGTCTCCAGGGCTTTGACCCGTTCAGCGGTGGCCCGCAGGCGCTTCTCCATCTTTGGGATTTCGCTGCGTAGGTCATTGTTGTCCCGTACCAGCTGTGGAATTTAAAACAGAAGAGAAAAAATAGAGCTTTTAACCTTGAGATGCCAGTTTGAGTGGGAGACACTCGTCTCACTTTGTTTGCATCTATTTCTACCTGCTTGTGAACTCTGGTTAGCTGCTCCAGGTTGTTCTCCAGGAAGCTGATCTTTTGCTTCTGGGTAGCACTGCTCTCTGTGTCCTCTGAGTCCATCTGAGCATTCTGTCCAAGCACAGCAAACAACTTCGTTATCTATGCAATTTATTTTGTTGCTTTCAGTTTTTCAAATCAGTGTCAAAGTGAAAAATAATTCTGTAACCAAAGAGCCCTGATCCAGATAATCCCATCTGTGCCTAAATGTGGTGATAAGTAGCTGTTTTTGGATGAGTACAGCAGCGTAATATATTCTCTGTGTGCTCCAGGAAAGCCTGCTCTGCCTTTGTCTCATCAAGCTTCCGCTGGAAGGCAGGAGATGAGCAGCACTGAGGGCCCAGGTCCCTAAATTACAGCTGCTACCTTTGAAGAATCAGATGGCCTACTTATTGCAGACACTTTCTGTTGTGTTCCCTGGATTCATTAAAATTTCATTAAGGATGCAGATTTAATGGGAGTGTTGCCGGTGCATGAGCGAAATATGGAGCTGTTTGACTCACTCCAGGTAAACGTCGTGGTCGAGGCAAGAAGAGCTCATGTGATATTGTGTAAGACAGGAGTCTTAACAGATGACTTAAATCACGCTGCTGTTATTGTGTATATATTTATTTATATTTCTTCATACATTCTTATATAGTTCTATATTGTGTATTTTGTTGTACAGTTATTTTATTTTCAACTTTAATTTATATATTTTATCTTATTCTCCCAGTTAAATTTACCCTTCATTCTAATTTGTGTTGTACAGTTATTTCATTTTTAACCTTAATTTATATTTTATTCCTTCCTAGTTAAATTTACCCTTTTTAATTTTTCATATTTATTTCCTATCTTATTCATAGCCTTTTCCTTTTTTGTTTTCTTTAGGTCACGAGCAGTTGTCCAAGCATTTCACTACATATCGTACTGTGTATGACTGTGTACGTGACAAATAAAATTTGAATTTTGAATTTGAAATCAGATCACAAGATGGCGATTACTGTGATGATCCACCATGGCAACATCCAGGGAATGGGAGGTTACATATCTGCTCCGAGAGCTGAAATGTGTTCCATCACAGAAACACTTTGAGGACTTGTACCTTTTTTAATCTTGTGGATAAGTCTTGGACAAAGAGCCTTCTCAGGTTGTGAAGTGTCTGCAGCTCCCGTGCCTAACACAAGACAAGAAAGACAGGTTTGCAAAGAATAACAGTGACAAGAAATCGCCCTCCAAACTCATGTCACAATGTATCATTTGCTGCTGGCAACAAATCTGGGTTATATCTGGGCTAGTGAGCCATAAAAATAATAGTGAGGCTGTACTGAGATGTCACATCATGTCAGTTCATACCTAATTAAAATTATATTAGGTATGAACCCAAAAATTATATCTTTGAGCACCACTACTCTTTGTGCAAAAATACATGAATGTGGCAAGAGGTCACATGATTAAAGCTGATTAAAGGAAACTAATTACACCAATTTCACTAGAAAGACTTTCCATAATCCATCAAATCCATCCATCTATCCATTCATCCACCCACCCATAGACACCCATTCATACTCACAGTCACACCAGAAGTGACCATATTTGCTAATGCTAGCTGAATGTTAAAAATGTTACTGTTTTTCCTTTTACCTCTGTTGTATTGGTGGAGATCGAAATCTCCATAGCAAATAGCCTGGTAAATGGCCTGTATTTGTATAGCGCTTTACTAGTCCCTAAGGACCCCAAAGCGCTTTACACATTCAGTCATCCACCCATACACACACTGGTGATGGCAGCTCCATTGTAGCCACAGCCACCCTGGGGCGCACTGACAGAGGGGTGGCTGCCGGACGCTGGCGCCACCGGGCCCTCTGACCACCACCAGTAGGCAACGGGTGAAGTGTCTTGCCCAAGCACATAACGACCAAGCCGGGGCTCGAACCGGCAACCTTCCGATTACAAGGTGAACTCCGAACTCTTGAGCCACAATCGCCCAGCAACATACTACTGCTAACAGCTACTTACATAAGAGGTTTGTTGTGTAGTGGGTGAACTCATTTTCTAAGCAAATACAGATTTCAAAACTTGTGGCAATAACTGACCACAGTTTCCTCCAGTCCCTTCAGGTCCTGTCTGGCCTGCTCCCTCCTGTCCTGCTGCACCCTGCAGCACATGAAACAAGCGTTAATAAGACTGGAAAACAGTTCTGCTAAACAAGTTTGCATTTTCCTGTTAAATAAACGCGAGAGATGTTACGTGAGCTCTTCCAGCTGGCGGCTCTTTTCCTGGTCAGCAGCCTTGAGCTTCTCATGCTCCACTCTGAGCCTCTCCTGCTCCAGCATGATCTGCTGGTTCAGACTGCACAGAGGTCAGGGATAAAATCAGCCAAGTCATGTAAGTTTCACTCAAAGAGACAAGCGTTAGGTGATGTGGTGTCTTACTCCTGCAGCTCAGTGATAAGCTTCTCCTTGGCGTCAAGCTCATCTCTCAGGCTGCTGATCTGCCTTTGATGGGCCTCTCTGTGAGTCTGGATCTGCTTCTCCACAGCTTCCTGAAGACACGGAAAAAAAACAGCTAGTCACTGCGTGAGATGAGGTGGGCAATTAAAAGCACACTTTGTACGTGTTACAGTACCTTGACTTCATTTGCAGACTGGATCTCGTTCTCTTTCTCCATGGCATTAACCTTCTCTGGAAGGAGAAGAAATTATCCATGTTATTGGGAACAACTGGGATATAACAATGGATCTTCTTTAGTTTCTTATGGCACAAACAAGCACAAACAGTATTTTTCTTAAGCTTGCCATGTCATGTAAACCCTTTTCATAGTTTACTGGAAACAAGATTTAAAGGAGAAACAGGTATTACTTGACATGACTTTCAGGGAAATCCATAAACACAGATACTTCTTTGAACGTTCAATGCTAATAATCAATACTTATGACTTATTCAAGTTTAGTTTTACAAATTCAGGTTTAAAACAATAAAAATGTCATGGTCCCTGGATGTTGGACCCAGGATTTTAAGTTTCTTTATGGTTTTAAGGATACCTTTAAGTTTGCCATTTATTATATTCTCAGTTTGTAGGATTCTAGTTCACCTTCTTGCTTATTAAATCTATATCTTTTGTGATCCCTTTGTTCCCCCAGTGACGTTCCCGTGTCTGTCTAGTCTTTCTGTGTTCTGTCTCTGTGTTTAATCTTCTATCCCTGTGTTAGTTTGGCATGTCATAGTCTGGGTCTCAGTGTGTATGCTTGTTCCTGTTTTATTGTGATAGTCTTGTGTCAAGTTTAACTTCCCTTGTCTTGTTATTCCTGATTTGTTCCCACTTTGTTTCCCATCTGTTTCCTCTCCCTTCATTACCTGCTGTGTATCAATTGTCTGAGTTTCCCCCTTGTTCTTTGTCACATTGTCCCTCTTGCCGTGGGCCCCTGTGAGTTCCATGTTTCCAAAGAGATTTTCCTAGTTAATAAGTTCTATTATTATTCTGCACCTTGGTTCCTATGAAGCCACCAGTAAAACTACCGTTAAGGTTGAGTTCTGTTCTCTGTGTCCTGTATTTGGGACCTGCCTGCTGCACCGTGATGCACAACAAAAAATGTATCCAAATATTTTTCACATGTGAGTTGTCACAAAGAATTAAGACAGCTCTGAAGACAAAAGGGGTCAAGGTGCACCTAATGAAGTGGCCGGTACATATAATAAATACATTTTTAAAGAAATGTGGATTTTACCCTATCTGACTGGTCAATAGCCCTAAAACACCAGAGAAGATTAAATCCTTTTATTCAGGGTTGTTTCCAAGACTTTATTTTTTAAAATCAGTGTGTGAGACTTTGTTTTAAGGTCACCATTGCACCACTGTACCCACTTGCTTTAGCTTTTATGTCCTAAAACATTTGAGTCACTATACAGCAGGGGTGGGCAATCTCAGTCCACGAGGGCCGGTGTCCCTGCAGGTTTTAGATCTCACCTTGGGTCAACACACCTGAATCACGTGATTAGTTCGTTACCAGGCCTCTGGAGAACTTCAGGACATGTCGAGGAGCTAATTTAGCCATTTAAATCAGCTGTGTTGGTTCGAGGACACATCTAAAACCTGCAGGGACACCGGCCCTCGTGGACTGAGATTGCCCACCCCTGCTATACAGACAACTATTAGTTAGTTTAAGGACCTCTTACAGCAGTTTCACTGCCTTCTCCACAACACACCTTTAGCCAAACAGGGCTCCTTGTGCAAAAACAGAATGGAGAGCAGAGAGTGTGTTGCTCACCCTGGGCCCTGGTCCTGACTATTTCCTCACTGAGAGAGTCCACATTCTCTTCCAGCTGTCTTTTCTTCTGCTCCACATTCTGGAGGGACTCCGTCAGGGACTTGATTTTAGCTTCTTGCTAAACAACGACAGGCCAACGAAAGACATGAAAAGGACTCATACAAATTAAATGACAGTTCTTTTAGGCCAGACCCAATTGTTAGGCCCCATTGTTATTGATATAGAACCACATAATCTGACATCTTAACTATATGTCACTATGGCGACAGCATCTGAGATGGCAGCAGTTGTTAAGCAGCTGTTACCTGGGAGATGCGGAGCTGACAGGCAGTCAGCTCGCTCTCAGTCTCGTCCAGCTTCTGGGTGGTCTCGGTCTGTGTGCTCTCCAGCAGCTTGCTGCGCTTCACCATGGTCTTCACCTCTGACTTCATCTTGCTGATGTAGAGACGGGCCACAGTGAACTCTTCGTCAATGAGACCACTGCTCTCCTGTTGCTGAGGACGTGAGAGAACATTACGTAGGTCAAAGACATTCCTCAGACTCAGTCCCACTCAGACCATCCATGGAGTTTAAAATAGATTAGGAGTTTATCAAAATTTCTTGAAGAGCATGCAGTTGGAGATACACTGGAAACCAGTGGAAACAAACCAAGATGCTCACAATTCCTATTAAAACTAGACAACAAACTGATTGCCTGTCGTCTGATCATAAAATATGCAGAACATTTGTCTGCTGAAGCATTTTCTGTGAGCATCTTTGTGCTTTTACCAGTTTTACATTTGAATCAATCAATTTCACACTGTTGGTTCAACCAAATCTGTTTTACCAATTTTTTAAGGACTATTGAAAGTCATTATCTGCAGAAATTCAACACTCATAGTTTAGTTTCTGTTTCTTATTTTTCAAGATTGGGTGCTTTTCTTTTTTTGTGATAATAAAGGTTGATTTGAAGTTCTACTTTGGCTGGAACTTGATCAAGGTTCATGTTCTACATTTTCTGACTGAATCCACTAAATAAATTGAATGAGAGATACATCCACAGTGGAATTAAGTGCTTGCAACCAGCCTATGCAAAACTATCCTCATTTTCAGCAAGGATCACCTGAATACCTGATGATGTTGATAGTTCTTAGACCACAAGTTGTTAGCTTGTGGTCTAAAGCACTGTTATTTCATAGTTTTAACCCAAATGTCACTTTTCTGAATATGAAACAGTGTATCAGAGCCAAACTGGGAACCTTGATGTCATTGCTTCCCACAGCGATGCCTATCTCAGCCAGGTCTTTGAGTAATGATGACATCATCTCAGTGACCCTCTTTTTCTGGTGGTTGGTCATCTCCTTCAATTTCTGAAGCTCTGAGTCAATGGAGGCCAAGGAGCTCTAGTGGTGGACGATAACACACATCACAAATCATCTAGGATTAGGATTAGTGTTTTTACTTCCAGCAAATTCCCCCAAAGCTTCAAGCTGCTCACCGATTTCTCGTTCAGCTCCTCACTGAGAGCCTCAAACTCTTTGCTTTTGTTTTCAACTTCCTGACTCTTCTGGTCGTAGTTGACAGCCAGCTCCTCCAGGGCCTGCAGCACTTCCTTCACTTCCTCCTTGGAGGCTTCATTCTCCGCCAGCAGCCGGTTCAGCTCCGTCTGCAACGTGTGGTGGTCACGGCGAGAGGATGCTAATAGCTAGGAGAGGTAAATGATGCTCAGTGATGCTCTCCTATGGTCAGGTTTGAAAGTATGTTAAAAAATGTATCAACAGCAGGGACTACAAAACAGATTTGTGAACAGTGAAGAAAAATGTGCTCAATCTGGTGAGGCTCCTGTGCTTGCTAAGGGTGAGTTACAGTTTGACCTCTCCTGCAGGGCTACTAATGGTCTGCAATCAGCTGTCACACCAGGTTTATGCTAACAGGAGTGCCTAGGGGGATTTGGAACAGCGGGAAGGCACAGGGGAAGGAAGGAAGGAAAGAAAGGAAGGCAAGGTGGATGCAGTGTCACCTCCTCCTGATCCAACATCTGCTGCTTCAGTGTCTCCACCAACTGAGACTGCTGGTTGATCTCATCGTCCTGCAGGAAAGGCAGAGGAAAAGAGAAATCCACTAATGTTTCATTCACATAATTCTCCTGTCAAAGAGCAATACTGAACAGCAACCAGTTGCACCACCTGCTGGTCAAAAGAAATAAGTTCACCACAATTAATTAGAAGACGAATGTTGGTTTTCACATAAATATATTCTCTTTATTCCAATATCAAGAATGAATTTACATTATTAAAACAAAAGAGAAAGATGAAGTGAAGATATTGTGAAATTTCATGTGACAGGAATTGTGAAACCTTTCATAGTTTTCATCCTGCTCTCACAAAGTCAAAGTACTACCGAAATAGATTCAGTGTTCTAGTTTTTACTGTCATCCTGCTGGAGATTAATAGCATGTCTTGCCTGAGGTAATGTCTATTTAAATATGTTAAAAAAATCTGTCAGTTGCTACTGCATTGCACTTTATCTGCATGTTCTAATATATATATCAAGCAAAACAGGCAGTACTGAGATTACAGTACTGCCTGTTTATATATATATATATATATATATATATATATATATATATATATATATATATATATATATATATATATATATATATATATATATACATAAGATATATACACACACACACACACACACACACACACACATATATATACATATACATATATATATATATATATATATATATGTGTGTGTGTGTGTGTGTGTGTGTGTGTGTGTGTGTGTGTGTGTGTGTGTGTGTGTGTTGTTTCGTTACCTTGTCGTCCAGCTCTTTGTAGAGCTTGGCCATTTCCGCCTCGTACTTCTCTTTCTCTGCATCTGTGAGTTTGACTCCTGGCAGGGAGCTCAGGGCAGGTTTGGGTGGCGTCTTGTCATTGTGGTGGGTGCTCTCCAGGGCCTGGACTTCTTCTTTGGCCTTTTCTTTGTCAAACTGCTCATCCGCTGGCACACTCTCTCCTGCAGGGAGCAGCAGAAAGAAGGTCTGTTTCCACCCTAAATAGCTCCCCATCAGAGAAAATATTATGACTGCACACACAGGAATCCTTTTTTTAACAGGTTCTTAATACAAAAAAAAGAAAGGAAAACTAGTCAAAATTAACGAGCCTTCATGTGTAGCATTAGTGCAGGACAGGCATGGTCTTGCATATTTTTCCGGGGGACTGTTTGTCGTTATTAAATATAGAAACAAGGAGCTCTTTCTTTAAAAGCCTCCTGTTAGGATCCATGTGCAGCTCAACTCTAATTGCTAAACACAAGGACACAAGATTTAACCTTGTTATGAACATATCCATACTAACATTAAACACATAAAAACAATGATCATATGTCTGCAAACTCCTCTGCCTCTGCTTTAATGACCCACACATAACCTGCCCATAATACAGCCTGTGGCCCTCACCGCTCCTCCAGCGGTTCAGCTCATTCTCAAGCCAGGTGACTGTGTTTCTCAGTGTCTTGTTCTTCTCCTTCTCTTTCTCCCATTTGCTCTTCCACTGCTCTGCTGTCAGTTCCACATTCATAGTCACTTGGTTCTTGATGGTCTTTGCTCTGGTGAGACACAGAGGTGAGAAAGTGGTAGTGGTCAGTTTTGAATACTAACAGCACACAGTTGAGGCTGGTTTCACCGCAGAGCCAGCTCAGAGGTCGGTGTTTCTGAGCTTAAGTCGGTGCCCTGTCTTTATGGAGTCAGACACCAAACCTATGGATCATTCATATTTATGACTCTAGACCACAGTCTTCTTTGCCTCTAATCTTTTAATATTAAAACGTAGCTATTTGTGGAACACCTTTCAGTTCAGTAACATCATTTGTACAGATGTGATGACAGGTTTGTGTCTACGTACCTCTGTCCAAAAAGCAATGTAGACCTGGTCTCTGCATCATTGTAAGCCGAAGGTGAGCAGCAAATGACCATAGTTGTCCGACAGTTCCCTCCCAGGGAATCCTGCAGGATTCTGGTCATCTTACTGTCTCTGTATGGTATGTAGGACTAGGCGGATTGAGAGGGACCATATGTCGCATTATATGATAATTCTGCATGTCACAAACAGCATTTACAACAGTGAAGCCTGTTGTGATGAAATGTAACTGAGCAATTTAAATTAAGGACTGCGGTCCACTATCATGCACTTACAAAATATAATATACTCAATTTGTAACATTTTAGCAATATCAAAACCCTCTATGGAGGCTCCTGAGCAGTAGGCCGATGCTTCATCTCAGGGTTCCTAGACCTTTGAAATAGGTGCAACTCCTGGGATATTCAGGGTGGCTTAGATCAGGTCTTATGATAAATCTATGGTATGTAAAATGTATTCAGGTTCTATAATGCCGTCCTACAATAAAAAGAAACAGTAAATATTTAAAAAATGTCTCCAGCTGCAGGCTGATGTTCCTATTTTTGCACACAAGATTGTTCCACAGTATTGCAAGTCCTTTAACCTAAACAGCTACACAGGTGGTTTGCACTCTGATGATTTCACAACTTTTCATAAATATACACCTTTGCCTTCACATTTTAGCGTGCTGTGCTCATCTTTAGCATAATTTTTTGAGGTCCAATCTGGTCTGATAGTCCCCCCAGAACTGGAAATAGTCATAGTAATAACCAAGAAAATGGAGATATGATGTGATCAGTAGATCAACATCTATCTTGCACACATTACATGGTGATATGCACATTTATCCAGTGTGTTAAGTGTTTAAGGCGCAGACATCAGCAGAAACAGTACAAAAAATTCTTCGAATTCAGCGATCTGCCTCCATCTCACCCTGTCCCTGTCATCCTCTTCTGTCACACCAACTCTCTGCATGTCATACAACACTACATCCATGAATCTTCTTTGTTGTCCTCATTTTTTCCTCCTGCCTGGCAGCTCAATATTCAACATCCTTCATATCCACTCTCCCTTCTCTGAACATATCAAAACCACCTCACCCTTGCCTCTATAACTGTCTCCAAACCGCTCATTTTTACTGTCTCCGATGAACTCATTTCTAATCTGGTCCAGTCTGGTCACTGCCAGTGGAAGTCTTAGCATCTTCAGCTCTACCTCTCCTGTTTTTTTTTTGTTAGCCACCGTCTTTAAACCATACATAATGGCAGGTCTAACTTTCATCTTGTAATTTTTCCCTTTCACTCTTGCTGCCGTCCTTCTGTCAAATCATCCCAACGCTCATCTCCACCCACTCCACCCTGCTTACACTCTCTTCTTCACCTCTCTTGTGCACTGTCTGTTGCTTTGGATGGTTTAAGGTATTTAAACTACCTCTGCTCCACCTTCTTATTCACACACATGCATTTTGTCATGCTTTTAGTGGATTTCTTTATGCATGCTCAATCATTTAGGTAAGTAAATCCCAGAAGGTTGATTCTGTTCATCTGGACGTAGCGTTTCCAGTGGGAGAAACGTTTCGTCGCTCATCCAAGTGACTTCCTCAGTCTCAGCTGACTGCAGGTTTCCCCAACCTTATAAAGAGCACATTGCACAATGACTGAAACTAGCACCACTGGATGAACAACGCTACGTCCAGATGAACAGAATCAACATTTTGGGATTTACTGGATTTCATTCCTCTGCTCTCCAGAGCATACCTCCACCTCTCCAGGCTCTCATCCACCTGCTCTCTTTTGTCACCACAGATCCAAATGTCCTGTGTAAACATAATGGTTCACAGAGACACCTGCCTGGCCTCTTCTGTCAGCCTGTCCATGACCACCGCAAACAAGAAGCCGTTGAGAGCTAATGTAATCCCACCCCACTTCACAGCTCTGTCACCACGCTCATGCAAATATAACTTATGGGATCAAAAGATCTAATGAACGAATCAGCACATTTGTGATAATAAACTCACTTCAGCCTCTCCTTTTTACGAATTTCATTTATAAACTTTGAATCACATTTTGGAGTGGCAGTAATTCTAACGCTTCACCAAGCAGAGTCAAAAACTGTCTCACCGAGCCTTCTGCCAGAGCTGAGATGACAATTCCCAGTGCAGACAGGGACTTGTTAATCATCTTGGCTTCATCCAGCACTGTACCCTCTGCTCCAGTTTTACCCACCTTTGAAACACAAAAACAGCACAATTGTTATAGTGAAGCTGAAAACTGTGTCACATAACAGATGCTCAGAACCTTTTTCTTTTAACAAGATCAGCTTAGTAAAAGAAAGTTGACAAAGCATGTCAATGGCTTTCCCGGAGTTTAGCGTTATGACTGGTCTGTTAACATTTTACACTTTACTGATGGAAGATTGCTCTAGTTTCCCCCCCTGAACTGAAGTGGCAGCACGATAGCATCATTAAACTTTTATCATACAGATCCATTTAATACAGACACACTTTGCCACTAGGGAAAAGGTAAATGAGAGTAAAAGAGCTGTTTCCACCCTGAGTTTTAAATCAGGCCTGGTTTCTACTCTATTAATAAACAACTACTTAAAAGCTACTCTTTAGCTGGTTCAAGTCAGAGGCGGGCTCTTGAAATTGGGAAAAAACACATTTGCAGAGGTTATGAAGATGAGAGAGGTCAGAGAGGAGGAGGAGGAGTACTGAGGATCATACTTTTTCACTCCCAGCCAGATCGACGAGGTACAGCTTGCCGGTTAATTTCTGTTCAGTCTTACTGTTTTCCTGCTTGATGTTGATGAGGAAGATGCTGTGACTCCTGGAGCTGTGCTCATTCATGTCTGAATGTACATGTGGGCACACAAACAAAAAAACAGTTATTACTGATTATATTATTCTAGGTTTGCACGCTATAAAAATAATGGCCCATTGAAGTGTTTTTTCTGAGGGATTACCAAGGTAAAAGAATGAGACTTAACCAGACTAGAATACATAAAAACTCCAGCTGCGACTAACACAGGTAGCTGTAGCTGACTGGTATCTAAAAGGCCTCACATCTTCTAACACCTCTTGACTGTCCATATGCTGTTCTTGCCTTTTTAATGGAATTATTGAACATAGACTATGTCCTGCTGAGTGGAAAGATAAATGGAAATGGACTGGTATTTTTAAACCTGCAGGCACAGGGAGGATATGCAAACTCCAAAGTCCAAAACCAATCCTTGACATCTGGAATGGTGGTATAGTGGTGAGCACAGCTGCCTTCCCAGCAGATCAGCATCTCCTTTAATCTTCATGTCACAGCGTTAAATTAGGAGATCTAAATTAGGAGACCTTCCGACTGTGTTATCCTGCTGATCTCAGGTAGAGCAAAGACATTTGTTGTGGTGGCTGCAGATCAGGAGGCAGAGCAGGTCATCGACTAATCAGAAGACTGGTGGTTGCTCCAGTCTGCATGTCAAAGTATCATTGAGCAAGATACTGAAGTTGCTCACTGGTGCTTCCATTGGAGTATGAATGTTACATAGAAAGCAGAAACAAGTGCTGGTGTGAACTGTTGTAGAAATGCATTATGTAAGAATCAGTCTGTTACCATCACAGTGGCTCTATGCATGGACCTGCATGCAACCAAAGTCTGACTAGATACAACCAGTCAGCTTCCAGCTTCCAGGACCAAAAATGTTGTCCCATGCTTACAGATTCTGTATGTGTCAAGAATCGCTGTGTGGCGGGCAGGAGTTGGACCCAAAATGCAGACTCTCAGACACGAGGGATAAACTCAAAACCACAGCTTTATTGCTGGCGTGGTGGGACACAAATAATGATACAAAACTAAACTGGGAAAATATAAGCTAAACTTTACAGAGAGGCACACAAGGGAACACACAGCTTGAGGGACGACGCGACATGGAACAGAGGGAGATTCCGACATAAATACACAGAAGGTAATGAGTGAGGTGGGAACACACGGGGAGCACAGCTGAGGACAATTATGCATAACAAGACAGGGAGGGCACAGAGCTGAAAATACTAACCCAAGATGTGGACCTTAAACGTAACACAGGAAGAACAGAGACACAGACAGGAGGGGAGACAGGAGGGGAGAGAGAGCATGGGGAGAGCACATGAAGAAATACACGAAGGGAAGAGGAAAACACGGAACACAAGGAGTGGGAGCAAAGTACAATAACACACATCACTATATAAGACAGTCACACAGAGGGAGACACAGAAGGCAACAACACAGGGGGAACACATGGGCAGAGAAGACTAAACAGAACAGAGGGCACAGAGAAACATGAGGGCAGGGGATCAAAACCTAGGAACCATAGAATAAATCACAAATGAACTTGACATAATACAGAAACACAGGAAAACTAAGAACGCTGGGTCAAATGACCCAGGATCCTGACAGTATGTTCATATGCAGATGTCTGTTTACAGAAATTATAATTTTCCAACAAACTTAACTGATGCCATAATGGGATCCATTTAATTCAGAAAATAAGTGCATAATTAAGTCAGCTCAGCTTCAGTTTAAATCGTGTACCCATGGTTAGAAAGAACCTGACTTTAATGTGTTTTTCACAGATGTCTTCTTGGCTCAGCTTTTGGGAGTGTGGCAACAGTCAGGAGACTCAGTGAGGATGAACCCATGAGAGGCCGCAATGTATGAACTCACTTGTGACAGCCACGCTTCGGTTATTTTTGCCTTCATCTATGGCTTCCATGACCTCGTCAGGAGTGCAGACAAAACGCTCGGTACAGCCCTGGGGACACATGAACATCACAAGGAAATATTATTCTCAGTAGCCCCACAGCAGGACTGGTTTATAGAGACACATTTATTAGCTGAAGGGACCGTGACACGCTAACAGTCTCCACTGGATATTTATGAAAGGAGAGCTAGTGCTTCATGGTCTCAGTAGCATTTGTATCTCCTTGAATTTCTTCATGCAGTCATGGTCTATGCGACTTATAGCTGAATGCCAAATGAAATACAATGATCTGTAAAGCCTTCTTACCCTTTATACATAAAACCCTGTAGGTAAGCTATCACAGTAGCATCATTGTTTTGCCCTGTTGTTCATAACTAATGCATTAGAACCGGCTGGGAGAAGTTTGTGACTGTATGACTGCAGACTTTGAGTTTAATCAGAAACAATGTTGTGCCTTGAAAATGAAGCACTCAGTCTGTCTTACCTTGACATATGGGACCCTGTTCTTGTCCTCATGTACAGGAAGGTTGGTCTTTGACACTGTGGAGGAAAATGAAAGCAAAGAATGAATCATGGTCTCTGTAACAGGGTCTGATTGATGATGAGCCCCGTACATACCATCCAACAAGTCCCTAATTTTGTCCAAATAGATTTCAAAATATGAAACCTGCAAAACAAAAGCGCACAGTGAGACTTTATCAGACCTTTTCATGTGCGCCTGCCTCGTTGCTCAGCTACATACTTTGATGTGGAACTCCAGGTTCTCATCCATGGAATAAATGTAGTTAAAGATGTCTTGCACAATTCGAGGAATGATTCCCATCATTTCAGGGTCATGAAGCTTCCCCTTCAGGACATGATGATAAAAGTAAGACAGCACAGAATCTCAGGCTTTTCCTGGCTATTTTTAATATGTTTGACCAGTAGCAAAAAAAAGCAACAGCTGATACTTCATAGTACCTCCATTGTGTGTGTTTTGCCTGAAGATGTCTGCCCATAAGCAAAGATGGTCCCGTTGTATCCCTCCAAAACATCTGTACAAAGAAGTAACACATTTAGGATTGGGGTTTGGCTTTGTATTTCATGAACAGATTCCAATGCACAGCTTACCTTTGACTATCTTCTGAGCCACAGCATTATAAAACTCCTCCTGAGTTGTCTTGGACTGGAACACACGGTCAAAGTAGTATGGTTTGCCCTTTAAACAAGAGGTGGAAGCAGTGAGAAATAGTAAAGTATACCATCAAGAATTTAGAGTTTGCTGCACAACAGCAGCCCTACTTTTTCATGCTCACTGCACAATCTTTTTTCCCACTGTTTTCTACTTTTAGTTTGTGTTTGTAATATTTTATCCACTGTCCTTAGTGTCTCTCTTTTAGTCTTGTTTTACTTTGAAGGTCAGCTCTTTGGGGGGTATTGCTTTGCTTTGATTTCCTGTCTTTATTTATTTCCCACCCATGCATTTACATAAGCCTGTATTACTGTTTTCTCCTCATGCCATCTTTGAGTCATCTGCTTCTAGATCAGTGTCCCCCCCTGGGTTTTCTGGTTTGAGATTTTAATTTTTCTTTCTTTGGAATTTTCTTTGTTGAACATGTTTGTTATATTTAGCAAATTATTTCTATTTAATATATGCTTTGTTACTTCCTCCTCTGCCTTCACGGTGTCCTCAGCTGAGGCACTTTAAGAGCATCAGATTAAAAACATAAGATACTCGATGTGACACAGCTCAAGTGTGTTCGCAAGTTACTAAACAAGTGGGATATGTTTCTAAACTATTTTACTACAGTGAGGAACATTTTGGGGGATGGCTGTGGTTTGGCAGGTTAAGCAGGTCATCTACTAATTGGAAGGTTGGTGGGGTACGAATGTTAAAAAGCACTTTGACATTAAAGAAAGTGAATGTTCATGTTCAACTGCTCCGAAGCAGTCACATCAGCCAATCACACTGCAGCAACTCAGTGCAGGCATGGTGAAGATGACCTGTTCAAGTTGATTTAAGTGGCTTTCATTAGCCTTAATTAGCCACTGTTAGTGCCTCCAAAATCAGCATTTCCAACCCAAAATATAGAACGATGTAAAAAAAAAAAAATCTTTTTTTTAGGACACAATTTCAGTTAATAAAATGTGAAAAGGTCTGCTTACTGTTTCGCACACTCACCATCAGCACACAGTCGTCCCCCTTAAACTTGGGTATGTACTGGTCTCCGCGGGCCACCTCAGCGCTGTTCAGCGGCCTGAAACGGCACACCACCTTGATGGTGCACTCCGCCGCCGCGTCCCCCATCCTCGCCGCAGTGGATGAATGGATGGATGAAGCGCTCAAAGAACAAAAATGTGGTGCTGCTGAAGTTGTCTGTCGCTCGGCTCAGAGACTTTCCCCGCAAAAAGAAGTCAAAAGTAAAAACTGTAAAACATACATTCATTTGTGTTTCTATTCAACACTTTTCAGCGAAAGCTGACAATAAAAGTCGGCTAGAAGAAAACTAACAGCATGCTCGCTTCGGGCGCAGCATTGATGAAAAAGCCTCTTTGCAGGGCTGAACTAAAAAACGATTAGAGCACATGACACATGAACAGAAGCGTCACATTGCTGCTCAGGATCTGCGACGCTGTTGACCACCCGACGGTCAGAAGTCACGTTTAAGTACTGAGTAGCTTCAGGTATTTTAAAAGAAAGAAGGTACATTTATACTGTAGGGAATTTGAAGTAGGAACTCTGGGTATTTTACAAGAATATATATCTCACAAGAAAGAAGAAACAAGTGACAGTGTGCACTTTTTTTATATAAGTGCTGTGGATATAAAAAGTAAACACACCCGTGTTACAATGCCAGATTTTTGTGCAGTTAAAAAAAATTAGACCACAATAAAAAGTGAGCGCGATGAGGAAGATGATCCCATTGCTGATGAGGACTGAGATGAATGTATCAGTGAGAATTGTGAGTATGATACCATGAATGAGGACGAATTGGAGAAGTTGTTGAAGATGAGACTGAAGACATCAGACTTCATCCCCCTCTTATACAGCAGTTACCTGTAGAAGACACTCTGCAGGAATATTAACAGGCTTGGTACTTAAACCTCTGAGACAGATGTTACAGGAAGCTGCTCTGTCAAGTTTACCAAAGAGAAGCTTGGAAGTGAGACTGCTCTGAGACTGCTCTGTGCAAAAAAAAAATGAAGAAGCAGAGAGGACGCTGTGAGCAAATTCCAAGGATACTAAATCCTCAGCTTTTTAGCCCTTTAAGAGGCAGTGAAACAGACACAAACTACAGAGAGTGTGCACCGTTAAACTCAGCCCTCAGCTCCTCCTCAAACAATAGATTCTGAGAGAGACCTTTTAAGTGCCTAATGTGAGTTATTAACAGCTACTCAGTTAAACAGTCTTGTTTGCAGGAATGGAAAACTGTAATACCCTTACATGGTTGGCAGGCTATATTCTTGTGCCAGGGCCTGTTTTTACATGTATAAACATGCACTTTAAAATACTGACAGCTGTTCTTTGCTTCTCTACTGGGCTACATTTGCTTTTTCTGCATCTGTCTCAGTAGGTACTGATGTAAATAAGCAGGGTTTTAAAGGCAAGTGTATCATATTTGATACATGAGTTTTTGAGACCATCCAAAAAAGACTAAATTAATAGCACAATATATTTTTAAGGAATAAAATGCAATGTCCCAAATATGATACAAAATGAAACTCATATGTGCAAATTAACTCTTTTTTTTTTTTAATTGTCAGAATGTTCACAGAATTATAACAGGCAGTTAATTGATGGTTCAGGCTTTGAAGGGTTAAAAAAAATCAGCAGCTTTATGCTGATGCTACTTTTATATCATTATTCTTTGCCTCTCATGCTCAGCACTGCCCTAAACTTTGGTTACAATGTGAGGTTCACTGTGTGGCCCAAGAAGGTCAAAATGTTGACCATGATTATGATCTAGTAGATGATCTAGTATAAAGACAGCACAGTGTACTATCAGTGTAGAGGACAGAAATTAGCCAAGATAGCTTGCGAAACATCTCCTTACACAATACAGTTGTGGAAATCCACAAAGAACAGTAAACCTCAGAGCAACAGCAGCAGCACACATCACAGCCTGTACTTTAAAAACACTATTGACTAGTCTGCATTTGAAACATATACAAAGGCACAAGAAGAAGAAACCAAGAAAGTCAAGGTTGCAGAAAGATGAATCATCAGGTTTAAAATGAGAAGAGGGGAATATGTTCTCTTTACTGCATGCAAACAGAACACGGCTCCCTTGTGTATGAGGTCGTCTGATTAAATGTAAACTCTTCATGGTATTTTTTTAAAGCATCCCTGCTTTACTTGTGGTGCCTGAATGTTGGCAAAACAGCTTTCCTCTGAAGTAACTAGCAAATCACAAGCATTCTGATTAATTTTGAGCTTCAATCTGCCTTCACTGTTTCCTGAGGGATTACCAACTGCTAACTTAAGGTGCTTAAATATTTTTGCACAACTTATTAAAAAAATAATGTTAAAATCTTTTAAATTGAAGTATTTTCATTTTGGAAGTTTGTAAGTACTGCATATCAAGGTTTTTCTTCTGCAAGAGTTGAAGAAAAACCTTGATGGTTTGCAGAGTGTTGATTTGGTTGCTTTTATTGCAAAAATCATACTTGAATGAAAAAAAAACACGCAGGTCTTCTTGCAGAGCTTATCTTCTTCTTGTCACACTCAGAGTTAATAATGGATAAGAAAACATATTCTGCATCCCTGTGGTAGGAAAAAGGTCAGGAGGCTGTACAGTATCTTGAGGTGGTTGTGCATTTTAAATGATGATGAATCACTTGTGTACAAAAACCTGCTTGATTTACCGGACTAGTGATGTCACATAATGAAAATGTACCTTATACATTTTACCTTTGTACACATATCATTTTGTATTGTAATTTCTGCCCATGATGTTTTGGATTTGTAGTTATGAAAATGATATTGAGAAACCGGATGGGAACGAGACAGAACTGTGGAGTTGTCTAAAACACATGAAATTTATATCTACCTGCAGCTCAGAGCAACTTTCAAAGCACGTATCTTTTCCAAGACTGCAGTGGAGGGTTTGTTTGTTTTTTTAAAATGCAGCAGCTCCCTCTGCTGGACTCCAGGCTTTCCCGATGCCATTCTGGGGGAAATATCTTATTAAATTGAATAATGTCTGCAAAACGTCTTGATTCATTGCCTTCCGCTTATCCTGTTCAGGGTTGCGCGGGGCACTGGAGCCTATCCCAGCTGTCTTAGGTTGAGAGGCAGGGTACACCCTAGACAGGTCGCCAGTCTGCCGCAGGGCTAACACATAGACAAAGACAACCAATTGCATTCACATTCACACCTATGGGCAATTTAGTATTTCAAATTAACCTAACCCCACTAATTAACTAAGTGTGGGAGGAAGCCGGAGCCCCTGGAGAGAACCCTAGCAAACACGGGGAGAACATGCAAACTCCACACAGAAAGACCCTGGCCTGATGTGAGGCAACAATGCTAACCACCGTGCTACCGTGCTCATAGACTGTACAACCAAATCAAGTTTGAATAAAAATGCTGTCAGCTGTTATAGCTAAAGAAATCAATTTTAAAATTCTCTCCCTTCACTCCTCTGTGACCGTATGTCTGAGTGCAAAGATCTCATACTTTCAAAAGCCACCCACAAAGCTTATAAGGAGGGTACTTGTCACATAAATGTCACACAAATCACTGTAATGATCTCACTGATGGAAAATAGCTGGGAAAAAAGACCCCGAAAAGTAAACAGCTAATGTTGCTAGGCAAAAGACTTCAGAAGAAAGAAACACAGCTGCCCTGGCTGGCTACCATACATTCATCTCTTGGTGAAAAGGTCCATATGAACAAGGAGACTTCAACATTGGGACTTCATCTTCTCTTCAGGGGCGGATCTACAGGGGTGGTATGGGGTGGCATGTGCCACCCTAAAATAATCTCTCGCCACCCCTAGTGCCACCCTTGCTTTTTGCATATGACAATGTTGTTTATTAAGATAAGCTAGCATTAACCCTTTGAGCCAAGCTACAATTAATGTTGAATATAAATTCTAAAACTGGATATATTGCATAGTGTTACCCTCCCTCCCCACTGCTAAAAAATGGTTCAGCCCTGCAGACAGGCTTTATTTCTTGTTGTCAGTAGCAACCAATGCCTATGATTGTGCTGAACACATTTTGAATCTAGAGTTCATCAATGAGGTCGATGCGGGGATGGCCCCACTGCTCATACTGTTAGTTCAGAGTGCTCACGATGGTCTCGGCTTGTCTTACGACAAAAATAAAAAGTAAAAACGGACAAAGTGATAACGTGCTCCGTGAAAAGCAGACTGTGGGTTGGAAGAGAAAGAAACAGAGATCTGTTTAGTTTCACTTACAGAATGTATCTTAACACTTTCCGTGAGAATATTTAAAGTAATAAGTAATATATGATATGGTTTCTTTTTGTTTCCATTTCAGTGCCACGGTGAACTGAGGACTCAAACACGGGACTCCGAT
The DNA here is from genome assembly GCF_900408965.1 of Simochromis diagramma. NCBI lineage: Eukaryota > Metazoa > Chordata > Actinopteri > Cichliformes > Cichlidae > Simochromis > Simochromis diagramma. Next base: position 170,365 of record NW_024387503.1, on the reverse strand, counting down.
GGTTGGAAAGAACACACTTTTATTTGACACTCCACCAGGTATATGTTCAATAGTGCAGGAAAAGTTCCTATATACAATAGTGCCAGGGTAAGGGCTCCGGGAGATCAAGTTAATATAGATATATACAAGTTAACACGAAGGGACAGAATCAACAAGAGCTATGAACTAATCTTAATGATGGGGCTACACTGGTGCGAGTCATACAACGATCCAGCGATGAGTAGCGTCCTTTCCTCAGCTTAAGTAGTGGCAAGGTGTGTTGGGCGAGGGCAGGAACCCACAATGAGTTCCACTCCGGCGAGAGAGAGAAAAACAATGACACTGCTGATCATCTTCATGCTGGTCCACCGGGCCGTGACGTTAAGTAACATGAATATGGAAGTGTAAAGAGTGTGAGGCACACAAGATCTCAGTTATTGAAGCACTACAGGTTAAACCATGGCCACCTTTGCTGCTTATCCATGCACATATTTAAATTGTCTGTGCACTCCGAAGTCACCTATGTAGATCACATGATCTACATAGATCTACAGAGATCAGTAGATTGCTGGGGAGGTGATTGAAGCAAGCTATTCATTGATGATTTCAAAAGAGGGTGACCAGCTCTCTTGAGGTCAGCAAATATTATTGTTATTATTATTATGAAATATTTGTTCCACAAAACTAAAGTGTTGTAATTTGAATTTACTTATGTACACTGTAGAGATGGACCGATCCGATATTACGTATCGGTATCGGTCCGATACTGACCTAAATTACTGGATCGGATATCGGAGAAAAATAAAAAATGTAATCCGATCCATTAAATATCACGAAAGCACCTCACAAAACTTGCAACACGCCGTAACTCACCTCAGAACGTTAGCACGTCGGAGCAGTATGCATCACGTGATAGAGCGGCTGTGGCATGCGGGACCTGTCCGTGGTCTGGATAGCATGTGGAGCTTCGCTAGCAACCCGGCATTTCATCTCCGACAAAGTTATCCCCGAGAGAAGTAAAGCAAGTGCGTAAGTCCATCTCTGAATGTTTGTAAAGCATTCCTGCGTTAAGCTTAACAAGCGACTGCCTCTTCTTGCTGCTACTTCAATCATGAAACTGCTTAATGATCAGCTGATCGGCTTTTCTGTCGCGAGTCCGTCTCTCTTGTTTGTTTTTGGCCCACTTTGCACCAGAAAGAGGAAACCAGCGGCTGAACAACAGCAGCACGTTTAAGCTTGATAAGCTGTTGTTAGAATTTATTTAATATTACTTTCTACACCAGGATCTTTTTCTACGTAGCTGACGGCTGGTAACTGTGCAGGGGCGGATCTAGCAAAGTTTAGCCAGGGGGGCCGATAGGGCATGAACAGGGAAAAGGGGGCACAAAGACATACCTTTCTTTCTTATTCTCATTTAAAATGTCGAGCTTTTAATAAATAATTATCTGACACCCAAAGTTTTAATCTTATGTAAAATGAATAGAAGTCAATTACTGTATATAGTAACTATTAAGTCTAATATATATACCCTAGTAAGCTATAGTACTTTTTACTTTGGGAAGCATCTGTGCAGTCTGCAATTTTGTTGAAGAAAGATGTTGAATCTATTTAATATTTCTTGAAAAATAATTGATTTCTGTGCATTTTTTTTCACACTGCATCAAATTAAGGTTGATTACGTCGATTAAGCATCATGAGGTGGAGCGTGAGGGGTGGTTCCCTATTTTTTATTTATTTATTTTTGTTGTTGCTGGGAGTTGGAACCCTATTAGTTAGGTTGCTTAATATTTACGCTAAGTACTCTTTAAAATACCAGACTAGGGAGGATGGTGTAGGTTTAAGTTTATTAGATTGATCAGTATTGCTGAACTATGAAATATTTTTTTTGCATACAGGTATAACAGAATAGCTTTAGTGTAGTTGTTTTAAACTTGAGTATGAACTTATACAAAATGCAGCAAGATATTTTAAAAAACAGTTTCGTTGATTAAAAAACACTCTATCGGATTCATATCGGTATCGGCAGATATCCAAATTTATGATATCGGTATCGGTATCGGACATAAAAAAGTGGTATCGTGCCATCTCTAGTACACTCTGTGGAAATTGTTGACATATCCTGGTTTAGTAAATCAACTTTAAACTACTACGGTTATACCAGTTAAAACAAGTTAAGTAAAATAAAATCCAGTGATTGCCACACACACTAATTTAAGTCAGTTAAGTTGGAGCTGCAAAGTATTGTTTGATTGGTTTTACTAAATATGGTTAACTTACTTATGTAAATAGAACTTAATTCAGTATAATGAAATATTTTCATGTTTGCATTAATCAACAAATTTAAGCATTTTTGTTTTGGTCACTTTAATTAGGTGAACACAGACCTACAACCTAAAACAAAGCTGACCAGATAAGGTTAGAATGACCTGATTTTCTTATGTTAGTTACACATAAGTATCTTTATAATCAGAATTATTAGAATTAAGATAAGATAAGATAAGATAAGATAGAACTTTATTAATCCCTCGGGTGGGTTCCTCTGGGAAATTCGATTTCCAAAAAGCACAGCACCGACAGAAGTTACAGTTACAGAATATTATATATATATATACACACACACACACATACACACACATATATAAATACAGAGACAAATATAAATAAAATATACGAAGGGGATAAATAGAATAAATAGGAATAAAAATAAAAATACTTATTTATTAAATAAATAAAATTAAAATACTTAATTATGCAGAACAAAAATCAGCTAGGAAATTGTTGACATAACTGTATTAAGTAAATTGAACACATTATTTTTTTGAGTAGATCTTGTGATTGGTTTGAACATTCAAGAATATCCCATTTCTTTGCTTTGGGATATTTTGGGCTTTCTTGCAGTACATTTTGGGTCCTTATGGAGTTGCACTGTTAAACCAACCAACCAAACTGAATCTCTGAATTTGAGAAGAGATTGCAGTACTGCACTGCACACTTCTGAATGCATTCTGCTGCTCCTATCAGCAGTCACATCATCTGAGGGGAACCAGTGACCTGATTCCACTGCAGGCAGTCCTACGCTATAACGATGCTTCCATCACGTTTGACGACAGATAATGTGGAATATGCTTTGGCTTGTGAGCCGTTTCTATCCGTCTCTATACTATTCCCATTATTCTAGCACACCTTGGTCTTTTTAATGTCATAGCTGTCTGATTAGTTTTGTATTGTATTTGTTTTGTTTGTTCTTATATTCATTTTTTACGGAGCCCCGCAGGGGACATGGGAGAAAAAAAAATTAAGACGGACTTTTGCGAGATCTCGCAAAACTAACTCGGGATCTCACAAAACTAACTCGGGATCTCACAAAACTAACTCGGGATCTCGCAAAACAAACTCGGGATCTCGCAAAACTTTTAGCCGCATTCTTCGAACGCCGGTTCGAAGCCGACCAGGAGGTCGAGGCACGATGTGCCGGGAAAGCGGTGTTCCTCCCGGCTGTAGTAGGTCTCGACCTCCATGACCCCTGCATGGTTTTGCTGGCGTGCAGGGAGAATCACAGTTCCGGCTATGCATGCTGTTTGGCTACAAGTTTGGACACTCCAGCCCATAGTGTTGTGAATCGTGTGTGTTACCCAGAAAGGACCTTTTCTACTGTGCAAACAAGGTGGGGTGTCGAGCATGAAGAGGATGCAAGAAAGGCCTACAACGAGATAATGGCATTGCATCGCCGCAATCTGCAGGTTCGTTTATGTGGTTTCTGTGTGAACACCAATTTTCCGGAAGTCGGGGCATCTCCAGACGGACTCACAATATGTGACTGTTGTGGTAAGGGGTGTCTGGAGATAAAGTGTCCTTTTAAACAACGAACGGCCAGAATTAAGGAGGCATTGGCTGCACAGAACAAAGACTTTTGCTTGGTAGCTGCTAATGGTCTTCAGTTGAAGCGGGCGCAGCCATACTAGGGCTGCACGATATTAGGAAAACCTGCAATGTGCGATAACTGTGATCAATATTGCGATAACGATATGACTTGCGATAAAATAAATAGCAAAAAAACCCCCAAACGAATACATAATTTCCGTTTTACTGCAACAGTTTTATTTAAAGAAAGCTGCTGTATTAGCAGTGTAACAACAAAGTGCACTTTAACATTGAAACATTGCCCCCATAAAAATTTTTCTGAGGTTTGAATTCTGAAAGACATCCTTCCCGGTCTCTATAATTAGTTTTAAGTAAACATAACTTAAATTATACTGCAAATTATCTCAATGCAGTTGTTCATCATTTTACCACTCACCTAGTAGTTATGATGTAAGTCAAAACTGGAGAGGAAACTTTACTGTAGTGCTTGCGTAGTTTTCAGCTTGGCTCAGTTCAAACATGACGGTCCAGCGGCATGTTTCGTACATTTGTGGAATGGCGACATGGGAAAAGTAGTTTTGTGAGGGGATGCGGTATCTCCAGTCCACTTTATGTATCAGACTGGTGAAGCCCTCTCTGCTAACTGTATTTATAGGCATCATGTCTTTAGCCAAAAAATGTGTGATGTCCTCTGTTATTTCTTTGTACCGCTTCGACGTTTTCTCATAAGGAGTTCCACTTGAAAAACTCAGATGCTATTCTTGTTTCCATCACTGACATGTTCAATATGATTACTATCAAAGGAGAAAATAAACCCTGTGTAGTTTTAAAAAAAAAACCTTTATTTTAATCAAACTGAAATGTTGCTGAACTCTGATGGACGTGTCTTTTAATCTTGTCAACAAAATCCATAATCATCTAAATCTGCCATTTATCATCTTGTAAAATGTTCCCTCTGCCTCTGTTGCACATCTCCCCCGACACTCTCTTCTTCAGCTGTCATGTGCAGCTGGTCCAACCCCTGCATGCCTCCTTAAACTGGTGTGTTTAAATCTCTTTACCTCTGTTGTGAACTTTACACAAAGTTTGTGGTAACAAAATCAAACTGATGAAGATCTCCTTTGAAAAACACACACTCATGAGACAAAATAAAACCAGACTTCTCAAAGTAAAAGCAGAGACCTCAAAGCTGGTAGTACAAAACACAGTGACAACGTGCGTATTAGATACCCTCACTCCAAAAGCATAAATATTTAAAAAAATGAATCTCCAAGAATATCATCCTAAAAAATGGCACTGAGAGAGGGTGTTACAGTGAAAAAAAGCAGTCAAATTTTCATCAGAAAATGCTGAATTTTAGTAAAAACAATGCTCTGCAGTTTGATACTGTCGTTACAGACAAAGCGGATGTTTAAAGCATTTGGACGCGCATTTGAAATGCCATAAGTCTCCTTATCAACTGGAAATATTAAAGCCATAAAATGACTTTTGAGAGTGGATAAAAACTATTGAACAACAGCAATGTTGAGCCTGTTCCAAAATTTGAATGTACATGTGTTGAAGGTGTGGCTCTTGTTGATTTATTAAACATATTTTTCTTCAATCTTTCGAGCCATAAAAAAACAAAACAACTTTTAATTTTCTTCTGCTTGAGTCTCGGCCTCGGGTAGCTCTACTTATCATTGATGAGTTAGTTGTCTGTTTGTGCTACTTTTTTCAAGGAACAGTCGATTATTGGTAAGGGTGACTTTATGTGTTTGGTTACTTACTTAAGTGGATGTACTGTGGAAAGTTTAACCTTACATACAGGGAGTGCAGAATTATTAGGCAAGTTGTATTTTTGAGGAATAATTTTATTATTGAACAACAACCATGTTCTCAATGAACCCAAAAAACTCATTAATATCAAAGCTGAATGTTTTTGGAAGTAGTTTTTAGTTTGTTTTTAGTTTTAGCTATTTTAGGGGGATATCTGTGTGTGCAGGTGACTATTACTGGGCATAATTATTAGGCAACTTAACAAAAAACAAATATATACCCATTTCAATTATTTATTTTTACCAGTGAAACCAATATAACATCTCCACATTCACAAATATACATTTCTGACATTCATAAACAAAACAAAAACAAATCAGCGACCAATATAGCCACCTTTCTTTGCAAGGACACTCAAAAGCCTGCCATCCATGGATTCTGTCAGTGTTTTGATCTGTTCACCATCAACATTGCGTGCAGCAGCAACCACAGCCTCCCAGACACTGTTCAGAGAGGTGTACTGTTTTCCCTCCTTGTAAATCTCACATTTGATGATGGACCACAGGTTCTCAATGGGGTTCAGATCAGGTGAACAAGGTGGCCATGTCATTAGTTTTTCTTCTTTTATACCCTTTCTTGCCAGCCACGCTGTGGAGTACTTGGACGCGTGTGATGGAGCATTGTCCTGCATGAAAATCATGTTTTTCTTGAAGGATGCAGACTTCTTCCTGTACCACTGCTTGAAGAAGGTGTCTTCCAGAAACTGGCAGTAGGACTGGGAGTTGAGCTTGACTCCATCCTCAACCCGAAAATGCCCCACAAGCTCATCTTTGATGATACCAGCCCAAACCAGTACTCCACCTCCACCTTGCTGGCGTCTGAGTCGGACTGGAGCTCTCTGCCCTTTACCAATCCAGCCACGGGCCCATCCATCTGGCCCATCAAGACTCACTCTCATTTCATCAGTCCATAAAACCTTAGAAAAACCAGTCTTGAGATATTTCTTGGCCCAGTCTTGACGTTTCAGCTTGTGTGTCTTGTTCAGTGGTGGTCGTCTTTCAGCCTTTCTTACCTTGGCCATGTCTCTGAGTATTACACACCTTGTGCTTTTGGGCACTCCAGTGATGTTGCAGCTCTGAAATATGGCCAAACTGGTGGCAAGTGGCATCTTGGCAGCTGCACGCTTGACTTTTCTCAGTTCATCGGCATTTATTTGGCGCCTTGGTTTTTCCACACGCTTCTTGCGACCCTGTTGACTATTTTGAATGAAACGCTTGATTGTTCGATGATCACGCTTCAGAAGCTTTGCAATTTTGAGACTGCTGCATCCCTCTGCAAGATATCTCACTATTTTTGACTTTTCTGAGCCTGTCAAGTCCTTCTTTTGACCCATTTTGCCAAAGGAAAGGACGTTGCCTAATAATTATGCACACCTGATATAGGGTGTTGATGTCATTAGACCACACCCCTTCTCATTACAGAGATGCACATCACCTAATATGCTTAATTGGTAGTAGGCTTTCGAGCCTATACAGCTTGGAGTAAGACAACATGCATGAAGAGGATGATGTGGACAAAATACTCATTTGTCTAATAATTCTGCACTCCCTGTATTCTCTCCATTGACTCACTTTGGAACTGCTGCAGGGACAAGTGTCAAAAGAAAAAAAATGTTCCCTGAATTATTTAAATGTAAAGGTATTACCTTTGTCAAAGATTCCTGCTTTGCAAAAACAACTCGCTGTTACTGAAGACACACCAAGGTAAACTGTGTTAAAGCACCTCTATTTAAGGACTCATGTGGCAGAGATGGTGACGGTCGACCGCCACATCACAGTCTCTCCGGATACTATCACGGCCGACCTCCAGTTACATCATCCATGGTAATAACGTATTCCTTGCCAGCAAAGACGAGGAAGAGACCCAAACGACGACTCAACTCTGGAAGACCCGGCTCGACGAATATGGTATGGGGCTCAATATGAAAAAAGACCGAATACCTGGAAGGAGGCCCCCAAACTGATGGCACCATCATAATTGACAACGAAGACTTGAAGAAGACAGAAGACTTCTGCTACCTGGGCTCAGTCATCAGCCTACAATGGAAATATCACCTCCGATGTCCGAGCACGAATAAATGCAGCCTGGTTAAAATGGCGACAGGTCACTGGTGTCCTTTGTGACAGAAGAATGCCAGATTGACTCAAGGGAAAAGTCTACAAAACGGTGGTCCGCCCAGTAGCCCTGTATGTATGGCTCCGCATGTTGGCCTGCATTGACCACACATGAAGAGGCCCTAAACACCATGGAGATGTGCATGTTCCGACGGAGCCTGGGAATTACAAGATGGGACCGTGTTACGAACAAAGACATACGGAAGCGACTAGGTGTAGCCCCAATTAACATTTTTTTTCTGTCAAATATTGCAATTTCACAAAATAATTTACTGTAGAAAATACACTAGATCTAGAAATTGCAATATTACTATTAAAATGGAGTGAAAAATTACTACATCACTAGATGGATACTGCAGAAATTACAGTACTGGACCAGACTGAATGTTCCAGTATGGATACATCACAGATCCATATACCTGTATACTGCTTGATCATTCCAGATACAGGCCCTTAGAATCTGTACTCACTCACATTTATCTTCACATCTACACAACTCAAAGGTTGTTCTTTTGTTTCTCACTTTATTTTTGGTATGTTAAGTATGTCTCAATCATATTGGAGTTACCTTGAACACATTTATGATCTGAGATAATGATGAAGTTGTACCTTACTTGCTGTGAAGCAAACATGTCTCAGGTTGGGTCCTTGTTACCCTGACTCCTTCCTAATCATGCCTCTCACCTCTATTCACATTGTTGGTGGAGGGACCAAGTTGTGAGGAGAGGAAGCTAGGAAAGGAATCGCAGAATGCCCAATCAGAGAAATTAGAAACTTCAAATACACTTCCCTTATAGATGTAAACTGTTCATGACATTATTTTTGAAAGCAGTGGCTGAAACATTAGCGGCTCTTGAGTTTTTCTGTGCATTTGTGTGCACATTGTGAGGTTACTATGCATTAAACTGAAAGCTTGTGAACTATAACTGCACCGATTTGCATCATGTAGAAACAAAGGTTCATGTTTCTTTTCAAAAACTTTTTTAAAGACTTGTTTATTTGGGCGTCTTCCCTTTTGTTTCTTGTAGGTAAAGCTGCAGCTTTCTCCTACCTGCTCTGTCACACTAGGCTGTTATTGCATTTTATTATGGAAATGATACAAGGTTACAGTAAGATTCATATGATACAATATACTGTGAAGGTTTTGAGCAACCCTTCATTTCTTTACATTTAGCTGGTAAAAATAGGAGTGATGTAAACATACACAGTAATACAGTATAAAAGGTAAAAGTCAGTATTTGGTACGACCACCTTTATTCAACACAGCCTGAACTCTCTCAGTCTGCTTTCTTGTCATGTGTTGAAGCACTTTTCAGGACTCGTTCTCTATTTTTCTTGAATCATGTGGCAGCTCCAGCCGAGACTTTTCAGTGTTAAGATTTAGTTTAGCTGATCATCTTTCATACAGACAAAATTAAAATAACACGACACACAGTTTTGATTTGATATTTCCTTCATTTAAGACAGCTGTTTTCTTTTCTTTCTTTTTTTTTTTTTTGCCTGTCCCATTTGGTTCTTTAGCCATCAGAATTGTTGTCTGAAGACCAACAAGGATACCCAATGGATTTACTTTGCCAAATGGATCATTGTGGCATTGCCGTATTGGTCCATTTGATCGACCTTTGTTTTTATTATTTATTATATTTTATTTTCAGATGTTACAGACGGGACAGACATGAGTGAGGGATAGGAAAGGGAGAGAGAAAGAGGAAGGAAAAGAAAAACAGAAGGGGAGAGGGACAGTGAGAAAGGGGGGGAGAAAAGAAAAAAAAAATCTCCTGGATCACCTGTTGAGAGAAGAAGAATAGAAAACAAGCAAAAAAAACCCCAAAGCAACATACTAAACACAACACCATCTCATTAATCTAGCTAAGTGTAAACAGCAGTAAATACTAAATATTCAATATTGTTGTGCAGCACGCAGGACAGACAGCGCACAATGTGCTTTGAAGTAGCAGCCAAGAAAGGTGTAATTTAAGTCTACGAGCAGTGAACATCCGTGTGCACACCTATGCGGATCAGCGCGCTTGTATTCAAATGGTTTCCACATGTAATGGTCTGCAAGAGGATGTAGGGAGCCATAGCCCCGTCCCCCAGGGCATGAAGCAGGCATGGAGGAGATCCAGGCCCCAGACATCCAGAGGCCCCAGAGTGCGAGAGCCCAAGGAGGACCACCGGAGGGGCATCTGTGCCACCCTCATGGGAAGGGCTGAGGATCCCCAGACGAGGCGTCACCCAGTAGCTACCGAGCAGAAGCTAGAGGGGGCTGCACCGGCGTGCCCGCCGGCTCTGCCGGCAGCCAGCTGTGCCAGAGTGAACCGAGCTGCAGGCCCAGAGGCCGGAGGCCCGAGGGCCCCCCGCACCCCGGAGGAGGCCTGACCGAGCAACAGGCGCCAGGCCCCGCCAAGTAGCCACCGGGAGTGAGCCGGTACATACCTGAGTGCCCAGCCCCGGACACCAAGAACCACCAATGCACCGACCCCTGAGGGCATCAGTCACCGGCAGGGAGTGTGGTGAGGGGAGATGCCTTGGAGGGCCTGGGAGTTCCCAGAGAGGTGGAGTCTAAGACCCGACCTGACATATAGACACAGACAAACAGGCACACACAGACACAAACATGCATTCCCACCCTCATGCACACATATACAAACACTCAGCACTCACCCAACGTAAGGATTGACATAAATGGACATGTACACACAATCACACTCCCCAAACATACTCTATACCCCGGGTCCAAGTACCCTCGCCCCCAGAGGGGGAAACAGAACCCAGACCCAAGAGATGTTACCCTTCCCCCCGGGGTGGAGGCAAGCAGACCGTCCCAGGCTCCGCAGCAGCAGGGAGGCCAATTGGACAGCCAACATCTCCTCCCAGCCCCCCCGCCCCAATGGCTAGCAGAGAACGGGGGTGTGTGAAGACCCCATACCTCCCTCCTCCCGCTCATGTGTAGTGTTGCTGCGTGTTGTTCTAAAGTGCATTTGAAACCAGGGAGAGCATGGTGCTGCTGCCAGAGAGCAGCAGGTGTTAGCACGGCCCCTCCCGAGAACCCTCAATGTCTATATGGATTTAAAATTGGGAGGTGGGCACCGGCGCCAGAGATAGGTTTGAGTACACAGACCGTCCACTTGACGCCGTTAACGTGCCCACCCTCAAGGCCCTATATGTATGTGTGTGTTATGAGAGTGTAAGTAATGTGGATGTCTAAGTTGTGAGATAAAATTGAGGCACAGGTGGCCAGAAGGGGACAGAGGGGGGGGGAATGTCTCCCCTGCACCCTTGTGACACACCCGCACCCCAAGGCCATACCTGTGTGGGTGAGTGTGGTGGAGCGGGAAGAGGGAGGTAGCCGGGGATGGGGAGGAAAAGGAGGGAGGGGAGGATGCCCCTCCCTAGGGCCAGCTCCCCCGCTGACCCCAGTAGGCACCCCCGTCCTCTGGTACCCACCAAGGCAAGGGAGCCCAGGTCCATCCAGACCGGGGCCTACGGTAGCACTGCCAAGCCCCACAGGACCCGGGGCAGCCCACCCTACCCCACCGCAGAGGAAACTGTACCCACCCCAACATTCAATCGTCTCCCAGACTACACAAGACAACAGACACCCAGGTTAAGTTTATTCTCCACCTCTCCTATGTCTCTCCCCCACCTGCAGAGTGGACTCCTGCAAGGATGGAACAACCTCCCCGCCAGTTGAAGAGCCCCCCAGTTAGGCCGATGCACAAGAGGCCCCCTGCGCCAGGGCTGAGCCCCCGTGCACCCACCCGCTCACAACCTCGGTGACACACCGACGAGGACCGAAGCCCCCAAGGCCCAGCCAGAGCCCCAGCACGGAGGCGAAGCACCCCCGAACCCCAAACCCCCACGCCTGCCCCGGATCCACTCAGGGGCAGCCAGGCCACCAGGCCAGTAACCTACGTCCACCAGTACAGATCATCCTCCAGCCCCGCTGCACGCAGCCACGAGGAGAACAGCCTCTAAGAGCGACCAGAGCCACTAACCAGGTTATGAACACAACCCCTGGGTTAAGCCCTCCAGGGATAACGTCTCTAGGGGTCCTCCAGGCGCCCTAAGCCTGTCCCAACTCCATATCAACCACAGTAGCTAAGGCGGGACCAAACCACGACCCCCTACCCCCGCTAGGTGATGGAGCCGATCAAAGGAGCCCAGAGGGATTGATCTAATGTGGTGGCAGAGGCTATATCGAGACTAATGTGATCTATTAGAAGGTTTCTATATTGGCTAGAATTATTTTTATTTTTCCAGTTCATGAGGACCGTTTTCTTGGCGATGCATAGGGCAGTGAAAACTATGTGGACTGTATTAGTTTCTGTAGTGACCTCATCCAGTTTTCCCAACAAGCACACTAAAGGGGAAGTTGGAATGTTACATTTCAGACACTTTGATAAGTCTTCACATATCTCGTGCCAAAACTTCTGCACTGGTGGACAGAACCAAAGAGCGTGAATGTAATTGTCTGGTGTATTGCCTTGACAGTGTGAGCAGTTGTTGGAAGATGTAAAGCCCATCTTGAACATCCGATGACCTGTATAGTGCACTCTATGTAGTATTTTGTATTGTATTAACTGCAGACTGGGATTTTTAATCAATTTAAAGGTTTTTAAGCATACCTGAGACCAGAAGTTTTGGTCTAAGCTGACTGATAAATCTGCTTCCCACTTTGCAATAGGAAGGGATATTGATTCATCTAATTTAGAAAGTGTTCTGTATATTTTAGATAATAATTTGGGGGATTTAAGAGTAAGAAATTGAACCACACTTGGTGGTGTTTGTAGTTCAACTTGACTGAGGTTAAATTTCTTTTTTACTATGGATTTAATTTGTTGATATTCTAAAAATCTTTTCTTGTTGATCCCATATTGTGCAACTATATGACAGCTGTTTTCTAATATGTCTGCACGCAGTTAGTAATGAGTCTTCTGTTATTTAAAAAAAAAAAGCAGGAAATGGAAGAATGCAATATTGGTTTAAAGCAGGAAGAGTGGTATTGGAAAACTTGTAAAAGAACCTATTTTAGAAACGTGATTATATACAAGTTTAATCTTGGTTTTTGGCAGCAAAGTAGTTGGTATTGTTTCCTTTGAGCAAGAAGGTCTTGGGTTCCTGTGTCTGAGCAACACCATGTGCAGCATCCACTATAGCCAGCAGAGGTCAGCAAAGACTTTCAAAAAATGCTCAGTAACACAAGCTGGATTTATCATAATACACATTTTCTAACCTTTCACATAAGAGTGACAAATGAAAGCAAAAACATGAACTCCTTACATGTACAGTGTGGGATCTGCTGGCCATCTTATGCTATGGGGTTAATTGCAGGTATAGTTTGAGTCTAATTGTCAGTGGAAAGGTTATTGCAAAGTAATACAGAATTTCTGTGGTCTTTCATATGTTAAAACCAATGGAACACGTACCTATCAGTGAAATGTTAAAGAGCAATATGTAAGATGGTGCATTCCACGACTGTCATAAAAACACTAAATAACGGAAGAAATGGGTGCCTGGTTCCAGTAGAGTATCAGAGACTTGGAGAATCAGTGTGCTGAAGCAGTCCTGCCAGCATGTGGTGGCCCAGTATCTAACTGAGGAAAAATGAAATGAGAGCCATCGTGTATGTATATATTGTTTATTCCATAGAAACTGCAGCATTAGACAAGTGCTGAAGCTGTAAACCATGTCGCAAACACAAGATCACACTTTATTTTCCCCCACTTTCACGCATTCCCTTAGCCACACACATTCGATCAATGCCGAGCACTGGTGCAGGGAGATTTGCCAGTAAACACTGAAACAGAAGTTACACAGTCACTCAGAACAAAAAAAACTAAACAAAAAAACAAAACATTACAGCAGGGCGTTTATTTGTGACACCAACTGACCTCCTTAACGGATAGAAAATATAAATTATTCCTACAGCAAGTACATTCTCTCTAGTAAGACCCATAAATATGCGTTTGAGAGTTCAAATTACAGTATCTACAGAGGTCCATGCATCCACGATATACATACAGAACAATAAATATCAGATATAGTCACAATACAGCATCAAAATGGATATCTGTGGAGCGGGAAGCAAGCAAGACACGGCCAGAGTCAGCTGTGGAAAGGCATTCACAACCTGTGAGTGAACGGAGCGGCCTTTGTGTGGCTGTGAAAACAACAAATAAGATGAGAGGGAGGTCTGCAGAAGCACCAGTGAGCTTTTCCTCCAGGCTTCAACCTGGCTCACGATAGAAAGGGGAAAGGGAGGAAAAGGGGACAAGTGAAAGGAGAGATTGATGCAAAGTAAAGCAAATCAACTTTCTCAGCAGTGGCTGAAAAAAGGAACCTCAGAGGGAGGGGGAAACCTACAGAGGAGTGAGTGTGAAAGAATGAGATGAGAGGGGTCAAATCAAGACTTAGTTTTGGCAATGTGGGATCCGGCTGCGAATTAACAGTCTCCCAGTGTATGAGAAGCATCTCTTTGAGGTTTTCACCTTCACCTCCACCTCCTTTCTCGCTCTTTCTCCCTCTCAGCGAGCAAAGGCCTTTCCTGAGCAATGAGTCAGTGAACGCTGTCGACGCAGAGACAGAGCGGTTCATAGTCAGACTGTCAGCAAACGAGGCAAAGTGCTGGAACCGGAGCACCTCTTGTTTTGTGTTTAGGTTTTCTGCAGCGTCTTTCTCAACGCACAATCGGGCCATCCTGACAGGCGGAGGAAAAACCAACAAAATTTGTCATCAGCATGAAAAGCAAAAACACTCAGTGGTTCAACTTAGAAAAAAAAAAGATAAAATCAGTCAACAGATAAAATGCATGACATCCTCACACTGTGCTGTATCGGCTCATTCACATTCCTCATTAAATATTCAGCGCTTCAGAAGCCACGTATTGCCTCGTGTGTTTCAGACTGCTGCTCACTGCCTCTCCGTTCACAGATGAAAGCTGGTGGAGACGCTTTGCTAATGACCACTAAAGCCTTGTGATGTAACAACACTCATAATGACTTCTTCTCTGATTCACTGTTTTTTTCCCCTATCCAGCATCTACACTGGCTGAAATGAAAAGTTTTTGTTGCATCCACTAACTGAGTCTCTGTGAAGGGCCATGGCTCTGTGTGGACAATGAATGAAACCTGCACTCACCCCTACACAGATAAGCTTCAAACACATGAAGAGCTCAAGAAGGTCTACTTAAGTTTATGGGTCTTCTGACCACGGAACACTAAATATAGCTGATTTATTTCTAGATGAGGCCCAGGCTGATCTAAAAGCACACTGAATCTATTTGTGCAGAGGCACTAAAACCTGCTGAAACAATGTGAGCTTGTGTGAGCAGGCAACATACACTAATCAGCCACAACATTAAAATAGGTGCAGTAAAACACGATGAGTATTTTAGTGTAACACCTCTAGGAGACTTTGGCTCATGGCACGTGTACCTTTGACATCACCATCAACACTGTTACCTAGCATAGAGTATAAAAGATGGATATGGCAGATGTCATTCACTGATTTGCGAAGCCTCGAGCTGAGCGTTGTCAATATTTTTATGACACCGCAAACTTAAATATTAATGACTTGTCAATCACAAGGTAGCCCCGCCCTAAAGGATTCCCTGCGTTCTCGTTTTGTTTTTTAAACTCTACTAAGGATCGTAATATTTGTATTCAGTAAGACTCGACAGCTTTAAGGCACTTTTCAACTGGCTTCAGGTTTAGGACCTGGAAGCCACATCTATCCTTTACAGTCTATGATGCAGATCAAGCTCCCTTCCATGGTTGTTCCAAAAGACATCGACTTCCTTACAACTATCACAAATCCTGCCTGGAGCGTGAGCCCAAGAACTGAACCCAACCCCAAAACTGCTACCACTAATCCATTCATCAGGGCCCCACCCTGGGGGCATTGTGGCAGCATTGGTAAAAATAATAGATACGTGTCACAAATTCTTAATAATTAATTAGCACTTTAGAGATTCAAAATGTTCTAATAATGCTTGGGAGGTTTACTGGAAAGAGTCACAATACTAATTATCAGCAAATTGATCAGCACAGCCAACTGCTAACATCTACGTAGTTTTGGCTTTAATCAGTCGTAGTCAGGCCCTCGTGTAGAATACGAAGGCTCATAGCTCTGCCTTTATGCAAATTCCAAATCCTATGTCTTAAGGTGTTGCCTCCTTTGAGATGCGTCCTCAAGAAAGTCTGAACTGATCTGAAAAATGCATTTTCCATCGGAAGAGATAAGCACATAAAGTATTTACTTGTGCAGAAACAGGGAGGACTCACAAGAGAATCCAACTGGAAATTAACCAGAAATCACACTCTCAGATCTTTGACTGCACCAAAGTGCACAGTCACAGAGGACTTTACGAGAGTGCATAAGGGCCAAACAGACCTGCAAATAAAATGCTACCAATTAAAGCAAAAACATCATTTTTTACTGCAATAAAAGTTAACCTAAGTCATAAGCTGCCTTTAATATGCTGTAGGTGTTATATTTAGCCTCCAACCTTTCCCTCCCTGTGTGCGTCTATCTATATTTAACCAGCGAGAAAGGCAAATCATTCACCTCCAGCTGAACTCAACAGGGACAAATAAACAACCAGTTCTACTCCAGCAGAGAGCTATAAATCAAACAGCAGTATAATGAGTTAAAGGCCATATCAGTGGGGTCCTAAAGACCTCTCCTTTTTCCTATTAAGTGCCTGCTTATCTAGTGTCTTCTTCACAGTCGACCAACCCTTAGGTTCATTTCCCCAAATCTGTGTTGATGGTAATAAACAGACAAATTCAACTCTGAAGAAACAAGTCTAACTTCTGTGCATGTTCTGTTTTTTCTTTACATAGCTATATCTTGTGAGCTTATCTGACAAAGGGGGGAAAGTCTATATGCAGATTTGATAAGGCGTTTAAACACGGGGCAATATTTTCCCTGAAGTACTGAGAGGCAGCTTATCAGTGTAGGACTCTGCGCTTTTCATGCAAACTATTTAGGCAAAAGTGTTTTCTGGTTCTTCAATTTCTGTTCTGTGACATGAGGGGGTTTTAAAGAGGGCCTGGCCTCAGCAAAGCACTAAACAGTAAACAATAAAAGAGCGTGCACTGACACTCTATGATCTATGAGTTCATGGGTGACGGTGTAGTTGTGCTGCTTTCTGATATAGTGCATTTAAAGAGAAAACATAAAGCTTTTCACAAGAGACTCTTTTGGTCAATATCCGATAAATGGAAATAAGAAGCTGAATGCTCCGAAGGCCTCAGTCTGCTGTTAAGCTCCCACAATAGCACTGCAGGTCAGTCAGTGGAAACTTCAACATAGAATAAATACCCTAACATTCATCCAGACATGTTCCAGTTCCTTGGTTTGTACAAAAAAACAAAAACAAAAAACCCCATACAGTACTGATTTAATTCTTTAGACAAAAGCGTATTGTTGCTTCATATTATTTTTATGTACATTTTCAGTAGTCGTTACATATTTAGTATTTCAGCACAGCTTATGGATAGAGAATGCATATTAAAAAAAATCAATCTTTTGGCTTGTGGGTTGGTGTTATTCCTTCACCTGCGTCGACTGACGATAAACTTTAAGTTCAGCTGTATTTGCTTTCATCACTTTCTGATGGTTTGTTTCTGTTTCCCGGGAAGCTGGGCTGTGAGTCACACACCTGCTTGTTATGTTTTCTGATTGGTGGGTTAAACTGTTACGTGCATTAGTCGACAGCTGATGAAACTTACAGCATACATTTCTGCTTACATAACAAGTCCAAAGCTGCATTTGCCTTTGTCCAGATAATAGAAAGCTGTTGGGAGGACTGGGGTTTGAATTAAGTTCCAGTTAAAATATTAACCAGTGTGGGGGCTTGTAGCACCTAATAATATCGATTGTTCTGAACTGCAAAAGATCAAAAATGTGATTGCTTTCGGGCATTTTGAAACTGCTTCACTGCCACTGCTCATCTCTTTTCCAGTATTGTTGCTATTTACAAAGCAGCAAACCAACATGGACAGCTTTGAAGCGCAGCTGACAACATCCCTGCAGTGGTTCCTGCCACGCTTACAACTGTTTTAAAACTACAGTGTAGCTAGAGCATAGTCTGATGTGCACCTTCAGAGAAAACAACTGCGGTTGGTCTGTTTGGTGTTGATGGTCTGTGTAAGCATAGTTTACTGATTAGCTTCCTCACTATTCTAATGCAAGAGATATTAATCTTCCAATGTAGGCCGTTTTCATGTTTTCATTCCTCTTGACAATCCGTGCATAAACTAAATAAATAAGTTAGATTCAATCTTGACAGCAGACCAGTGCAGACAGCGCTGTCACCTACTACAGCACTGGCTCTATAGGGGTTCAAAGCAGGACTGCAAGTTAAGCTTTAATTGCTTTAATTGTGTACTGTTTGGTATGGCTTTATTGTTGTAGTCTTCTACAGTACCATAACCCTTTTCTTAAAGTTGCATATTAAAACAGCCTTTGAGTTTCCATGTCAATGGACCAATTTCCTTAATACACTTTAGTCTTTAGAGCACACTGGTGACATAGATATCAGTGGACTGAAGGAACCTTGTAGTTCCTTTAAAAATATGTATGGCAGCATACAGTGTGGTTGCTGCTGCTGGAAATAAGGTCAGTGAGAGCGGTGAGAGTGACGCAAAACCAAAACACTGGAACATGAGCTAAAAGAGGCCAAAATGCTGGACGCATATCTGAACTGTTCTTTTTAAAAACACTTAATGTAAAAATTTGATGTAATAATTGAAAGCAGGGATCAGTGGGTGTGGGGCCAAGGGCCACAGACACTGTACTGTAGTTAGGAATTATTGACAGATGGATTAATGCTACTGGGTTTGATCTTTAGGCCTATATGAAATTGTTCCAACAATAAGAAAAAAAACACAAAATAACACCAACCTTAACACTTTGAATAAAAACTTTTTTTTTTTTTTTAAAAATGTAGTCGCCCACACTTTGCTACACTGTTTGATTTACTGCAAGTTCTCAGTCTTACTTAAGCTCTGGGCAGACCACACAGGCTTGCAATTAGTTTGCAGCACTGATTGCACAGAAGTGTGCGAATGAAATCTGCACATAGCTTGCAAACTTACATGCAAGACTGTCTGCACTTCAGTGCCACATGAGATTAAGTTGCTACAATGATAGCATAAAACGAGTCAGAGTACCGCTACACTGACCAACCACGCAGGTGATGCACAGCCGACTGGAACTGCATAAAGGCATACCATAGTTTAATCTAACCCTTTATTTCAGGCTCAGAGAGAAACTAGTGCCCCTTCTGCCTGTTTATATTGCATATGAAAACGAGAGTCCTCTGGGACCCCCCCCCCAAAAAAAAACACCAGCCAAATGATTGATTCTTTTTTTCTCTTGTTTCACACACATAGGAGAAACATACGGAGCAGACAGAGCATGACTAAGAAGCACACTGACTTGTTTTTTTTAACATTCACTTGGTAAAACTAGTACTAAAAGTACTTCAGATTACAGCAAGAACAGACTGGCACAATTAAAAAAAAAGACTATCGTTCTTCCTTGGCAGTCCTTGTTCAGACCCACAGTGTAGGGTGTGTGTCTTTCTAGACCAGTTATATAGAAGAGAAGGAGAAACAGGAGGCACAAATAACTGTTTGATCAAGCAGCCAGCAGGGGTGATGAAAAGCATATGAAATTGCAAGTATCTGTTGGTGAAATGGGAACATTAGAAGGCGATCCCCACAAGGACGCCTCCTACTGATCGACCAACTAACCAGCAGGTAGTTTCACTCCCTGATATGCCGCCACTGTAGGTCCTTCTGTTGCATGAATTAGCTTGATTTAAAAGTGCATCTCCCCGAAGGGCTTAAACCTGCTGCCAAAATGAAAAAAAAAGCTTCTTTATAAATAAAGTTCTGATTATTTATCACATTGCTTTTCCTACCGCTGAGGACGGGAAACCACAACTCTCTGCACGTCGTCGTGTAAAGCCTCTGTAACAGTGACAACACAAATTTCAACACAAAACTGGAATCCAGCAGCTCTGTGAAAAAACTTCCAACAATGCTGCTTGAGCGCCACCATGAGTTTTAAAAATGCTAACAGTAGAGGGACATCCTACTCCGCCGCATGGCCTCGCTGATCAGATAAGCTGGGCTGACCTCTGGTTCTTCTGTCATGACCACAATGTTCTGCCACTCTCCGCACTGGTTGGACTTCTTAATTGTATCCACCACACACAGAGCATATAGGCAATCCTCAAAAGTGGCAGCCATTGTCAGGGGCCTCCCGTCCCACGTCCGCCGGTCATCTTGGTCCTGGAAGGCCTGCCGCACAGCCTGGATCATGCGGATCGTCCCGGTGAGGTAAGGGGACGGAATGTCACTGAAGGCCTTCTCCGGCAGGGAGGCCTTCTCGAGAGGCGTGGTGTCTTTGAGCAGGAGCTCAGGGCCGCCACCACTTTCTCCACCGCCACTGTTCTTCTGTCCATACAAGTCTGTCCCTGTGACCGTTAGCCTCCCGTCAGTCCCTACAACTATCACCTCCTGCCTGAACTCTCCGGGGACATTGAAGTTGAGCGTGACGGTGCAGCAGGCGCCTCCCTCCAGTACCATCTGGAACGTGCAGAAGTCGTCACTGGTGATCTGGCGGATGCCCCGAATGTGGTCGGTCTGTTTAACGAAAGTCTTGAGGAAGCCGTGGACTTTGGCCGCACGCTGGCCTGTCAGAAACGTAAGCAGGTCAATAATGTAGCTGCCAACCGAATGCAGGCCACCGCCTCCCATCAGATCATCGCAGCTCCAGTTGTATTTTTTCCCAAGGAGGCTACCACTGTGGACCTTTAAGACAAAGAGGATAACAGGGGAGGGAGCACAAGATTTTTAGATTTTATTATGGCTCACTTGACTGTGATCAGGAAAAGCAAGAATGAAAAGGAGATAGTTGGGTAGCATCTGGGATCAAATCACCAGGGTACCACCAGTGTCTTGTAGCAACATTGATTCTTTGCTATGCCGGTGCTGCTATAACTCAATCTAACATCGAGATAAAAGCATAAGAAACAATTTGTATAAAATGTCTTCACACAGCAATAAACAGAAGTAGTTCTGGTCATACCTGGGCCTCACAGACCAGAAGTTCTCCGACGTAACCTGCCTCCAGCAGCTCCTTCATTCGAACAAAAGCTGGCAAGAAACGCAGAACATTTCCCATAATGCTCAGCAGCTTGGGGTAGTACTGGGCAGCTGACATCATTCGGAAGGCATCCAGAGGCGTGGCGGTCCTGTCGCAGATTACATTTTTGCCAATACCTTATAAAATAAAGGAGAGACAACGGGGAATCAGACATGCAACCTTGCAACTTATTGTACTAAAAAAGCCTGACAGCTTACTTGAAATGTTCAGATGAAAGAAGAAGGTGGAAGAGAAGAGACTTTCCGTCTCTTCTCTTCCACCAGAGAGTGAGAGAGTCATAATATCCTCTTGAGCATAAAAACATCCCTTCCCCTGAAGAAACAATGCAAAGCTGCTAAATGTGGTAACTCCCACAACAACTGGCTCAAGATGTCATGAACTTTCAAGTAGTTCCTATCTGGGCCGTGAGAACTGTTAGTGAAAACTGCGCACCAATGGTGAATCCATGCAAAAAGGCAGTTTTGCAGTCTATATTATTGGCTCCACCAGCCCAACCTAATGAAGATCTTCTAAAGTCACTAAAAGCCATTTAGATGGGCTGCTGGGGTATTCCCATGATGTATTGAGTGGTAAATGGCCTGTATTTGTATAGCACTTTTACTAGTCCCTAAGGACCCCAAAGCGCTTTACACATCCAGTCATCCACACACTGGTGATGGCAGCTACATTGTAGCCACAGCGGCAAGGCCGCCGAACAATGGCGCCACCGGGCCCTCTGACCACCACCAGTAGGCAACGGTTGAAGTGTCTTGCCCAAGGACACAACGACTGTCCGAGCCGGGGCTCGAACCAACAACATGCCAATTACAAGGCGAACACCCAACTCTTGAGCCACGATCGCCCACATCGAGTGCATCTTCTTCAGTCACCTTTTTCACTCACTATGTGTTAATACACCTCTTTACATTTAATTATTAGTTATTATTAATCTCTAGATCTCTTCCAAAGTGTGTCTTTGTCCTGTCTTTATCCACCTAACCGCCCCTCCCAGTGGGTTTTCTCTGTATTATTGGCTTTACCTTAGAATATAAAGTGCCATGAAGCAACAGTTGTTGTGATTTATTAAATAAAAAGTCAATTAATTTGATAAGTTGAATAATTGTTGGCAGGCATGCGTGATATTGCAGATATAACCATGGTGTACAGTAAGACCACACAGCTCACAGAGGTTTAGACAGGGTTCATTTGCATTACTGGATGCCTTATGGTAGAAGAGAGGAGAAAGACCGTGTACGAAACCCAATAAAAATCACTTCCAGCACATCAAAAGGCCCACTGGTGGCAGAAACACCCGAACACAACCAAGATGTGAGGCTGTATGTCTGTCCTCACATCACCGTTATAGTGATGGTACTGCAAAATATGCTGTTGAGGAGTAAGTTGCTTCGTACTCATTGATTTGTTGTTCAGTTTCTAGGCAGACGAAACAGAATCAGGCCAAGCACCAATTTTGCCTCGAGCCAACAGTTCAAACAAAATCAATTCTGAGTGACAGAAAAGAGACCCCCCCCCGCAAAACCCTGAAATCTGTCTGCAAATTGCAATCGATTGTCAAACTGGCTCTGAATGACAAAAACATTGAAACAGCTGTGCTGTTCCTTACTACATCTTCTCAAAGAACATCAATGTTAATCAATAACACTCAATACTGTACAAAGTATAAAAAATATCCATCATGAGGATGCCTTGAATGCATAAAACCAGTGCAAAGCAGAAGTAAACAGTCTCTGTGGCCACAATAGTAAATGATGAAACATACTGTAGAACAAAGTCAACATAGTGACACAGTATAGTTCATAGTATACAGAAATCTATATAAACTTCAACAGAAGCCCATCTTTGTTTGCGGTGTGGCCAGTGCCACAAGGTTCTTGTAAAAAAAAAAGCCAGTTAACTTATATCTTTTTTGTCAATGAAGATAATGTGTTACATTCAATTTCAATTTTTATGTGTATGTTTTTTTCTACATTAACTAGCTTAAATGTTCTAGCTTTTCACAAAAGATGCATACAACCACTGACAGGCACAGGAGCAGAAACGCTGCTTCCTCTAAACCGCGCAGTTGGAACCTTTTCTCTTGTAAGACCGGTAAATACAAAACAACGGCTGGCCTGTTCCATATTAGAAAAACTCTGACTGACCACACGTGGTACCTGTTGTACTGTTTTCGTTTGATAAGAATAAAGAACTCAAAGAGGATAACTACAGACCACTGTACTGAATAAAGGTGCATTTTTAAATCCATTTGTATTTGTAAGTGAAAGAATGTGGTATTTTCTCTGCACAATCATGCTTATGTCTTAAAACCTTTGACTGACTGGGGGGGTCTAAGCCTCCCACTAGTGTCGGGCTGTTGCTAAGGATTTATTTTGACTGATACACTGACACTGAGCTGTTCTTGTGGCCACTTCTGCCACTGTTAGCTTAATGCACTGTAAATGCTCTAGATTCACACTGTCAACAGGGAGTCAAATAATATAGGATATGTACACACAATCTAAAAGCATTGCTTCACATACTGTACACATTCCTTGAGCCCTCAGAGTGTGAAAAGCTTCATAGTGGAGTCCCGGCTGAGGCTGCCTGTGGGTGAACTAGCAGTTTTGGAAGTGAACTTCAGCTCCAATTAGCCAGGTCAGGATATTAATCCCTCTGACCCAGTTCTGAGGATCGCTAAGGGAGCCCCTCCCCCCCCCCCCCCCCCCCCCACCCATTACCCAGCCACTGTGCACACACACACAAAGCAAAAAATATTTACCCACGTCCCCTTCGTCTTGGCAGCAACACACAGAAACAGATACAGGAAAAGACACACTGCCTCGGGTGAGACTCTTCAGGCTAAATGCTAAATGTTCTTGACGGGGTATTTTGGTTTTCATATGAAGCACTAGCTTGCCTAGTTACAACACAATACAGAACAATAGAATACAAACAATACAAAAATGACAAAGAATATTGGAACTTTTTATACTGTTGTTCTTATGGTTGCGCTGTCATGCCAAACTAAAGTGTGACCTTTATGGAGATGAAAAGTGGCTTCTCTTCAGATCAGCAACGACCTTTCGTTCCTTGTCTAAAAAGCTCTGAAAGGTCGAGCCTGGCTTAGGCAGGTCAGACTGATGAGTCAGGGGAGCTACTCTGCTGAAGTGTGACTCAGACAGTGAGAGGACACATCGTGTGTTTGCGCAACAGATTATGGATGCACCTGAGCACAAGGTGCTATCATAGCAACCACTGCAGTAAACCAACGGCTGGGAGATGAAATGATACAGCGCTAATGCTGTATTTGGTAGACCAGAATTAAAAGTGAATAGAGGAGCGTGAGAAGAAATACGAGTGCAGAGCACAGAGCAAAGAGTACAAAAAAAAGAAGAGGAGGACGATGGGAAATGGAGCGAAAGCAATCGTAAATTTAAGAAATCACATGGGAATCCCTTGAAAGATGGGATGCCAAAGAAAGATACAGTGTCATCAGTACAACTAGGATTATAGGCAGGACTTCCAAGAGTAAACAAATGGCACTCGAATGGATAAGGATTGAGGGTAAAATACAATACTGCGTTTGTGTACTTACAGCAGTATTGTGGGCCATATACAGCTCCCCGTAAGGGACCTGAAGAGCTCAATTTAGTGGGCGATCTATGCTCCAACACTCAGTTGTGAGCATTGGGAAGTGAGAAATGTTGAATTGATGTTAATCTCTAGACATATCATCTCTAGACAGATGTGCTAGCAAAATTGTTGAACAAGCGTCTGAACACCTCTCTTCCTTTCTGCATCTGAAATTTTTGTTAGTTACAGAAACAACAGCACCAAGTAATACCTAGTCTAAGGGGAAACCCTGAGATTAGGTGTACTGGTGCAGCATATGGGAAGGAATTAATGAGGAATTAATTAGAAATAAGAAACATAATAACTTTTTTGTCAGACAGACTTAGACTTCCAACTGAATTTATCAAGACGCTTGATGTAACCTTTTTTTTTTTTTTTTTTTTTTTTTTTTTTTTTTTTTTTAAATGACATCAGAAACAGCAGTATGCGACATTACGTGATGGCAGAGCTTCAGTTCATCCTTTGTCTTTTTTTTTTTTTTTTTTTTTTTTTTTTAATAAATTTTTTTATATTTTTTATTTATTTATTTTTTTAATAAATAGGACAGGGGGAATGAATGAGAGAAAGAGGGGGAGAGAAAGAAAGAAAACCAAAGGGGAGAAGAGACGGTGAGAAGGGGGGGGAAGAGAGAGAAAAAAAAAAAAAAAAAAAAACTCCTGGGTCACCTGTATGGAGAAAAAAACAAACAAACAAAAAAAAACAAACAAACAGAGGAGACAGCAAACAACAAAGAGCAACATAATAATAGAGAAAACAAAGCACCATCACAATAAACTAGCTAGTCATAGATATCAATAGTTACTAAATAATAAACGATATTGTGCAGCACGCAAGATAGACAGCGCACAGTGTGCTTTGAGGCAGCAGCCAAGAAAGCTTTAGTCCGCGTCTGTGAATACCCATGTGTACACCTGTGTGCATACCTGTGTGGATCAGCATGCTTGCATTCCAAAGGTTTCTCCATGTAATGATCTGCTAGGGAGTGTGGGGGGGCCACAGCCCCGTCCTCCAGGGTGTGAAGCGGGTATGGAGGAGATCAAAACTCCAGACATCCAGAGGCCCCCAGAACACAAGAGACCATGGAAGACCAACAGAGGGGCAGCCGCGCCACTGTTCCAGTAAGAGCTGAGGAGAGTCCCAGATGAGGGCTCGCCCAGCAGCCGCGGAGCAGAAGCCAGGGGGAGTTGCAGTGACGCGCCCGTGAGCTCCGCCGGTCCCCAGCTGTGCCTGAGTGACCGAGCCCCAGGCCGAGAGGCCGGGGGCACCCCATCTCCAAAGGGGCCCGAGCGAGCCCCAGGCCCCAGGCCCCGACAAGCGGCCGCCAAGGAGTGAGCCGGTGTGTACCCGGACGCCCACCCCCAGACACAAAGAACCACCAACACACCGACACCTGAGGGAGTCCGCCACCGGCAGGGGAAGTGGTGGTGGGTGGAGATAGGCCTCCATACCTTGGAGGGCCTGAGGTGTCCCCAGAGAGGTGGCGTCTGATACCCAACCTGACATATAGACACAGACATACAGGCACACACAGACACAAACATCCATTCCCACCCTCATGCTCTCATATGCACTCACTCCACACTCAACCAACGTGGAGACAGACATAAAGAGACGCTGTACACACAATCACACTCCCCAAGCGTACTCTACAAACCGGGTCTAGGTACCCTTGCCCCTGGAGGGGGGAATTGCTCCCAGACCCAGGTGGTGTTACCCTTTTCCCTGCGGTGGGGAGAGGCAGACCACCCCGACTCCGCAGCAGCAGGGAGGCCCCACACCCCAGACCGCAGTCGGACGGCCAACTCCTCCTACTAGCCCTCCCGCTCCAGCAGGCCGCAGAGAATGGGGGTGGGAGAAGACTCCAAACCTCCCTCCACCCGCTCATTGTAGTGTTGATGCATATGTGTTCTAAGGTGCAATTAAAACCCAGGAGGGCATGGAGCTACCTGCCAAGGAACAGCAGGTAAGCGCATAGTCCCTCCTGCTAGCCCTCAATGACTAAGTGTATTTAAAATTGAGAGGTGGGCAACGACGTCAGGGGTGAGGTATACACCCTGATGGTAATTTGGACTCCGTGATTGTGCCCACCTCCAAGATCCTATATGTATGTGTAATGAGAGTGTGAATAATGTGAATGTCTAAGTTGTGGGATAAAATTGAGGCAGAGGCAGCCAGAAGGGGACAGAGGGGGGGGTAGCCTCCTCTGCACCCTGGTGACATACCCCTACTCCAAGGCCCTGCATGTGTGGGTGGTTGTGGAGGAGCGGGAAGAGGGAGGCAGCTGGAGATGGGGAGGGAAGGAAGGGAGGGGCAGGTAACCCCTCCCTGGGGCCAGCTCCCCCGCTGACCCCAGTAGGCACTCCCACCCTTCGCGACCCGCCAGGGAAAGGGGGCCCAGGCCCATCAGACCGGGGCCCAGTGCAGTAGCGCCCCCCGGCTCCACAGAGCCCTGGACAGTCCACCCAACCCCACCACAGAGAAAACTGCACCCACCCCACCATCCACTCATCTTCCAGACTACATAAGACGGTAAACGCCCAGGCTGAGATCTTCCTCCACCTCTCCTGTATCTCCCCCTCCTGCAGAGAGTTCCTGAAGAGAAGAAAGCTCCTGCAAGATGTGGCCATCCCCCCCACCAGTTGAAGAGCCCCCCAGGCGGCTCGACGCACCGGCGGCACCCTGCTCCAGGGCCGGGCCCCCATGCACCCACCCGCCCACAACCCCGGCAACACACCAACCAGGACCCAAGCCCCCGAGGCCCGGCCCGGGCCCCAGCCCAGAGACGGAGCGCCCCCAGAACCTCACGCCCATCCCGGACCCACCCAGGGGCAGCCAGGTTGCCAGGTCAGTAACCCACGTCCGTCAGCACAGACCCTCCCCTAGCCCCGCTGCACGCAGCCGCGAGGAAACAGTCACCTGAGAGCCAACAGAGCCCCCAACCGGACGTGACCGCTACCCCGGGTTGAGCCCCCCAAGGAAGATGCCTCCGGGGAACCCCCCGACGCCCTACGCCTGTCCCTACCCCCTCACCAATCACAACAGTGAAGGCGGGACCAAACTATGACCCCCCACCCCCACTAGGTGATGGAGCTGATAAAAGGGGCCCAGAGCAATTGATCTAATGTGGTGGCAGAGGCTGTGTCAAGACTAATGTAATCTAATAGATAATTTCTATATTGGTTAGAATTAAGATTATTTTTATTTTTCCAGTTCATGAGGACTGTTTTCTTGGCTATGCATAGGGCAGTGAAGATCATATGGGCTATATTCTTTTCTGAAGTGACATTATCTAAGCTGCCCAGTAGACACACTAAGGGGGAAGTTGGAATGTTACATTTCAGACACTTTGATAAGTCTTCACATATCTCGCGCCAAAACTTTTGCACTGGTGGACAGAACCAAAGAGCGTGGATGTAATTGTCTGGTGTATTGCCTTGACAGTGTGAGCAGTTGTTGGAAGATGTAAAGCCCATCTTGAACATCCGATGACCTGTATAGTGCACTCTATGTAGTATTTTGTATTGTATTAATTGCAGACTGGGATTTTTAATTAATTTAAAGGTTTTTAAGCAAATCTGAGACCAGAAGTTTTGGTCGCTTGATGTAACCTAACATTGACCGTTAACAGCCTGCTTTGCTCTCAATTTGTTTAACAAACAGCTCATGTATAAATTCAATATATGATTTTAAATTGCTAAGTTGATTGAGGACATTACATGTAAGCTTTTATTTCCAGTTTATCTATTAGTACATACCAAGTAGTCCTGATCGGCATCTGCACCTTATAGCTAGCAGACACAAACAGCGGAGTGTTATGTTGAGGTGCTCAAAAAATTCATTTGAAATAAACTGTCACTTAAAAAACCCTTACTCCGTTTATGCTTGCTCCTCTTCTGTGCTACTAATTAGATGTTCAAGCACTGTAACCCACTTTACATCTGCACCATGAACACATCACAGATGTACCTTCAATGGAAGCGACACCAGGCTGCCAGACATGAAAAATGAACTCATTCGACAGTAATACGCACTGACCTGCCTATCAGATTTAAGTGGTCATTAAATTAAGGTGTTCTGGATTATTGGAGCCCTACCTAGGATGTAACAACTGGGATAAGTGCAAATTCTGACCTGCTTGGTTGCCACGAGGCTGGTAGGAATCAGCCTATAACCTGCCTCTGTTCCTGATGCCATTCTGTTAAGGCTGCTTCTCTCCTGGCCAACCTCGCTTTATTGAAATACTGTATATTGCAATTTAGCTGGTCTTTGAGCCTTCAGTGTGTTAACAGTGGTGGTTGATAATCTACTGGATTTACAGCTAGTAAGCTTCTTCTTTTTCTTAATGTGTGCCACATGTGAGATCAACAGTGGAAAATATCCTTAGATATACGGTAGGTTTAGTGTAAAGGCCTGACGCTGGGGGTTAGGGTTGGTCGAATAGCTACACTTCCTCAGGATTGGTAGGGTAAATTGAAGCTCAAATCGCAGGTAAAGTTCCTGACCCAGTGGGAGAGCAGTAATGGAGCAGAAAAAACCCTTGAGCACAGAGGCTCAGTCCCTTAGCATCAATAATTCACATATAAGACTTATCTAACCAACAGATTTAAAGGCAAAGAGAGAGGAAGGCCCTGCATTAGAGGGAAAAAGGACAATCACACTCCTATAGATATGACAAGAGTATTAATAGATTATAAAGAGGCCAGTAATGGGGATGCATCATTCTTTACTGTGTAAATCCAGACAATGTACCATGGAAGCAGGTATGCAGCAGGAGCAGCAGCATTGCATAAGAGTCACTGACATTTTGCAAAGCAGGTTGTACAAGACTGCCATTTTTTAGCTTTCTAGGATTAGAAGCTTCCTTCAGTGAACAGTGGTAGCACGCTTCCCTCCAGGTGCCTTCAGGTACACGCTCCTGACAACTTGCCTAACAAATCAGCCGACCTCACAGACTGAAAACACACCCCATCGCCTCACAGACCTGACGTCCAAAAAAGAAGTAAATTGCAGAAACGTGTTCCTGCTACAAGCTGGAAAGGCAGAAACACCACCCAGCAGGTGACTAGTTTTAATTTATTTGCTCGCACATATTCTGATCATGACCCTCTAGTGAAAAACAAAAGTTAATTCCTTAATCTCATTGCAGGGAGAGGAGAATGAGGCAGACAGGGGCTTTGTAATTAATTGGATGGAACAGATGAGTCACTGAATCTTGAATGGATGAGCCATGTGCAGCATGTTAACATCGTTACAGCAATAAGTATGAGATCGTGTGCAATCAATTTTAACAGTGCAACCACTGCAGCAGTTAGCAGCAATTTCTACTAAGTTAACATATGCAGAGAAAAAGAAAAAGCATTCAAAACATGTAGTTCTTATCAGTCATACATAGGGATGGGCAGGGGCGGAGCGTGGGGGTGGCTTACTGGGCTTAAGCCCGGGTTGTTTTGTCAGAAGCCCGGGGTCTTTGGAGTGTAATTTTTTCATAGTTAGATGCCTGGCTGACAACTGTATAAAACAAAAAGTACACACAATATTCGAAGCACATAGTGCACACTGTGGGAATTTAGGACTGTGCGTGAATCCCCCCTGATATTGGTATGATCCGAGCTCAGGCACTAAGCGACTGAGCGAGGGGGCGGGGCAGCTGCCGCCTGTGAGTGCGCTGTTGGAGAAACGGAGCCAGCCATACTAAGGAGAGCTTAAGTTTGACCAGGTACCAAAGCAAATCATTCGCACCGTACAAATAATGTAAATATGACGGTGAATCACGAAAGATTGATATCAAACTGATCACTTGACCAATATTACCTTACTTGCTCTTCAAGTGAATCAACAAATGGCGAAATGAAAAGCCGAACAAATGCTATTTTTTTAGAGAGTCTTAGCTTACATGTGTTTATTTCATATTTTCAGTTCTTACCCTCCCCGACTAAATCGGTTTCAGTTATGTACTGAAATATAAGAATGGACATTAGAGGCTTCTTTCAAAGAAAAAACTCAGGTAAATGTTATTTTATATATTATGCTTTGTATGTTGTTCAGTATATTTCTATGCAAAACAAGAGGGATTTCAGTACACAGCAGGATATTCACATTTGTAACCAGATATTTACGTACACTTTAGGGAGAAAACATAAAACATTTTTACTGTACAACATCAATTTAGAGTAAACTTTTGTTTTAGATAAATATTGAAATATCTTTTGAATTAGTTAAATGTCAGAATAAAGAGAGACAGAGCTGTCTATTTTTTATCACTTTGATCAAATTTAGGAGTACATGTACACTAAGTTTATTGTTAATTAATAAGAAAACTCCAGACAATTCCATCCTGAGCTGAAGAAGCTTCTGATAGGTTAGTAGAGTCCATGTGAGTAAACTGGTGGCACAGCTGTGGATGCATATAAGGCAAAACACAGAGCCTGTTTCTGTGACATGGGAAAATCAAGAGACATCAACCAAAACACCAGAAAAAGAACTGTGGAGCTCCATAAGTGTGGCTCAGTTTTGAATACAATTTGGTGCCATTTGCAATTAAGAAATACAGATAGTTTCTCTCTTTACTCTTAAAGTTAACAAATATGTTTTTTATATTTATCAATCAAAAAAAAAAAAAACATTTAGTCTGATTTGATGTTACAATTAAAAAAGTGTTTGTGTTTTGATCTGAAGAGTGTGTAAATATCTGGTTTCAACTGTATATTTGATGATTGTCAGCACAAAGATGGAGAGAGAGGAACAGAGAGGGAGATGGAGAATGAGGACAGAACAGAGGGTCTGGTTGAATTGGGGTTTAGTCCTCGTGTCTTGATACAGCCCCGATTTTGTTCTGCCTTGCTGCTTAATTAAAAACCTAGTTTAAGGTGTCCTGCACATGTGATATATATTTTTCCCTATATGAAGTCATTCTTTTTTGAACAAAACTCAAAGCAGAGCCTATTAATCTTTCAGTCATTTCTACCCCCCCCCCCCAAAAAAAAAAAAAAAAAAAAATCCCACATGCATACTACCCTTTAGGGCTAAGCCTCGGGTGTTTCAAATGTCTGGCTCCGCCTCTGGGGATGGGTATCGGAAACCACTGTTTCAATCCCTTCGAATCGTTTGCCATTTTTACAAACGATTCCCTTATCGATTCCAGTCGCCCCGAATGACGTCACCACGTTGCGGAGCGTCATTTACCTGGCAGGAAACATGGCGGCTCAAACGCTCAAAAGTTTGGTTACAGTTTACGAGAACGGATGACAACAGGGCAACTTGCAATACTTGCAAAGTAGATATTTCATTTAAGGGAGGAAACACTACGAATATGCAAAAGCATTTGCTCACAAAACACGCGATGACCTTACATGAATGTCGTGTTTTTAAATCCGCTCCGGACTCGTGAATCTCAACCCAGCAGCAGCGGTAACGTTTGCACGTCCTCTCCCGTTAATGCGGCAGGTAAATAATCAACTAACAGTGCATATTATGTTAGCGCGATCTGCCTTATTACAAAACCTGCTATTACTGTGCATTTAGGTGACCATGATGAGAGAGACAGAGTCTGGCTCAGACGCTGGCAGTTCTCGCTGCAGTCTACCGGTAGCGTCTCCTTTCAGGCCAGGATAGACGAATGTCACCGAGCAGTGACTAAGTTTGTGGTCAAAGGCTTGCACCCATTTGCCACAGCAGATGCCCCTGATTTTCAGTAAGTGAATGTGTTTAATTGTAGGCAGGGACATTACTGGATATTCTTGTGTAATTGCTACAGAAGAATATTTATTTTATTATTTTACATTTACAATTTTTATTCCTGGGGACCTTGTGACACCCCATTGAAGAGCCGTAGGCTGGATCTCTTAAGATCTCACTGTTGGGTTTGTAAGGCCAAGTTACTCCTAAATTTCTACCTTGTTCAAAGAGAAGATATAAAACAAAGTTCTAAGCTAATCGACCTCAGTGTTCTCCTTTAAAAAAAAAAAAAGAATCGATAAAGAATCGAATCGTTAAACAGAATCGAAAATGGAATCGGAATCGTGAAAATCTTATCAATACCCATCCCTAGTCATACACATAAAAGTTGCTGAATTTAAAACCCACTGTCCTCTGCATACACACAAAGCATGCGTGACTTCCTGCAAGTTCTATTTATTAAAAACAGGATGTGCAATAAAGATGGTGACATGATAATTTTACAAACTCCTGTAAAAACTCCATATACCTGCATGTTTACGCTTTACTGTCCACGCAGTATTGATCAAGTGCCAGCTGTTATTAGAAAACTTTACTGGTGCCAAAACAAACAAAGTGCATTAGGTGGAGATCCAATTAAGTGTTTATTTAGTCAAACTAGGCCATGTTTATCAGTGTTGGCTTCATTTTTCAGCCCCAAGAGGGTCACACTTGATCTGGCCCCTGAGTTCATATATGGCTGATATGGAAACCGTTCACTGCTAACTGTTCATGTTCATTTCATTCATTCATTTCATTTATTTGTTCATTTTCAGGCACAACAAATACCTATATTGAACATAAAATGCACAAAACAAAAAACAAAAATTGCCTGAAAAAGGAGTGGGACGAAGAAAACTTATTAAATCCCACCCCTATACTCACTCATCAACAAAAAAAACAAACTTCCCGCAGCTACGCCCATCATTGCATACAGACCCATCAACAGCCCCGGGCACATACAAGCATCTAAATGGCAGCTTGCAAACAACAATTAGAGCCTTCATAACTGAATACAGAATATATAAATTATAAATTGCATTACCACAGGTAACAGGCAGTAATAACTACAAGTAACAAACACACATACATATACATACATATATATCTACACACACATGTACATATATGTACATACATACGCACACTTTTTTTTTTTTTTTTTTTTTTTTTTTTTTGGAATCCATACCAGCAATGGTAAGAGAACAGACATTACAGAGCACACTAAAAACCATCATTAAGTATACTGTGACCAGACCAACTGTTTGTAGAGAAATTTAAATCTATGAATATTTTTGCATTGTTTCAATTGTAAACTCAGACTGTTCCAGATTTTCACACCACATACAGACACACAAAAACCTTTACGGGTTGTTCGAGTTCTGGGTAATTTGAATTCTCCAAACTTGTTACGTGTAATGGTGTTACTTGTTCTATGACATTTACACATCAAAATATCAAAAATTACAGTGACAGTCTTTAATTCAGCCAAATTACCGCAATGAACAAGCGAAATTCTAAGTCTTGAAGGCTGTGATTGCTTCAGGTCCCGTAAATATGATTATTTTTGATATTCTTCCATTTTGCTAAGTCAACACTGGCTGGACAGAGACACTGACAGAGGAATGCCAGGATAGAGAAAGAGAGAGCAGCTGCATCATTACAAATGAAGGCCAACTTTCTCCAGTCCAGTGCTCCTCTCTGCTCACTGCCACACACATCATATGGGCCTCTCTGCACGACTCGTGGCGTATCCTACAGGGCACCAAATATTCACTTCAGCAGACACACAAACACAGGGCACAGCATTGAAACACGAGAGGGAGGGTATGAGGCTGTGTGTGGTAGAGGGAATGCTTTCATTGCATGAGATCTCACACCTCCAGTGTACAGGAGTGGCACTGCTGAGGAAGGAAAGGCTGGAAGTGTTGGCTGTGCAGGAAGGTCAGGCTGGGTTTAAGTGAGGGCGAGGCTCACTGACTTGTCTTTGATGGCAGAGCAAATACTGATCAGCAACACTGATACAATAAACTTGACTCACCAGCTGAAGAAATGGGGACAAAACCAGACTACAAGACCAGAGTTCACATTTAAATCCACCTCTAATGCGGCCCTGTGGAAACAGCTGGAAAGAAAAACCAGGTGGCTCGAGAAGGATGCTGAAGGCAACAGCCAACACAATAGGCCCTCCGCCCGAGGAAGCCAGAAATAGGAAATCTAGGGGAACCAGTCAGGAGAAATAGCCATCTGCCACGCTGTGGCACGCACGTGCTCCTGCAGGGCGAGGGTCACAATGAGACGTGTCAGGGAGGCGCTTTCTACATTCCTATCCACTGATGAAATCGATATGTAGTAAAGCAGAGTTCACACGCAGCATTAGCTGGTATCATGATGTGTTTGAGTAAACAACACAACACAGATTCTCTAAAGCCAGTATTACTATTCTCAGCATCTTTGAAGCAGTTTGTGCCTCACTGAATGGTTCTTCAGCACCAAACAGGAGCAGACACTAGGCAAGGCAGGCCAGGCTCATCTTTCTGCTCATTATTCCAAATTAAATTTAAGTTAAAGCAATTACACAGCAGAGAGGGGGTGGCAACAGAGCCCAGAAACAAATGGAGAATTAGACATTCTTATCAGTGTACACTGTATGCTTCTGGCTGGACATAAAGCAAACAAAAGCCAGCTGTCTGCTCACTAATTTGCTGTTTTTTGTGTATTCACACTGTGAAATTAGCATGTCAATAGTGACCTTGATAGCAGTGATGGATGAACGCAGCACTGTTTGCTCTACTGCTTTAGCTGAAGCAGAGGCAAACCCAGCCCTGCAACGAGTTGTGTCATCTACCTCCAGGTAGCAATTTGAAATTGGATTTCAAATCAATCTGCTTCGAGTCCAGAGGAGCGCAGTCACTGTTTAATGGAAACAAAATTTGGTAATATTTGGTGTCTGGTTCAAAAATGTTTAAAAGATCAATTTTTTTTCCTAACTGATTAAGAGATGCACATGTTTGATTTAGCATATTTTTATACTAACCCCAGAGTCTGTGTGTTCCCTCCCGTACACCACTACACAAAAGAACCACTATCTGTCTACTGACCAGCGTTATCACCTTCCTCCTTAAACAGCTAGTGGATAATCTGAATGACATTTCAGTAGGAAAACTTCCTTAAAAGGGTGTGTGCAAACAATTGCAACTGTTATACAAGATAAGTGTTAATGAGTTGATGTTTGGTGCAGTTTTTTGTTAACATGTGTACACAAGCTGCTATTTACTGAGAGCTTTGTATTCTCCAAGTGGACGTTTATTGCTACAAATTATTGGTTATGGTTTTTAAATCTATTTTCTGTATGCCAAAGATGTCAAGTGACATTCATGCATTTTACCGCTGATGTCAACTGATGCCAAAATGTTCATTTCTTGTGTATTATAAAGTATATAATGTTATTTAATGCATTTTTTTTACAGTAATAGGCATTAAGTTTGGTGTCACCTTCTTGTCAACTGCTTTTGCTTGGAACCTTCCAGCTAATGCAAAGGCAGGGGGCATGTGTGGATGCCATATAACTTCTTTAACAAATCCTGGAGAAGCCCCAAACACTAAACTGCCTTATTTAAGATAATATTTATGCCAAACAGGAGTAAGAATTTGGTGGTGTTCATAGTGTTACGAGTCATGGAAAAAGCACACCCGGGGGGAGTACAGTCAGCAGATGGATAGGAATGATAA
Organism: Simochromis diagramma; assembly: GCF_900408965.1. Lineage (NCBI taxonomy): Eukaryota > Metazoa > Chordata > Actinopteri > Cichliformes > Cichlidae > Simochromis > Simochromis diagramma. The sequence goes on along the minus strand of NW_024387503.1, from coordinate 134,351 downwards.
AACACTAGGTATTGCAACACTAAGTCCATTAGGACACAGTACAGCTATGAATGATAGGAAGCATTAGCCTCATTCAACCAGCTTTGGCCTCAGCAAATGCCCTTGAATCTCAAGGAGTTTAGCATCCCTAAATGTGCTTAAGTGCAGCTATTAACCCCAGCACCAGCGTGGCCCTCTGGCAACTGGCACTCCTTTGACTCGTAATCAAAGGAGTGGCTTCCACTAAAAGCACAAGCACTATGGGCATGCATTAAGGTTGCTGCTGCCCATTGATAATGCAGGTATATGCAAACAGAAATGGCCATCCATACAATATGTCACAGTTAGCTAAATATTCCTACTGTGCAGTGATAAAAATGTATTTAGCACAAACAAAAAAAAAAAAGTAATGGCAAAATTAGTCACAGGCTGGACCTTTATGTTTACCTTGGATCACAAAGAGTTTGCACGTGTCTGTAGTTGAAGAGCCCCCCCCCCCCCCCCCCCCAAGTTCCTCCAGGGTCTAATTAACTGCTGAGCTGAACGGCTACTTTTCCTCTCTCACCACTGACACACAAACACAGCATCCTAATCAGCACACTTCCCATCATGGCTCATGGTAACATGCACAGCTGAGACAGATAAAACAAGCCTGACAGTGATAGAGCTGTCTCCCAAAGAAGCACCTCTCTGTTACATTTTGCTTTCAGAGCTGCCTTAATTTACTATGTAGGTCAGGCAGAAGACTACCCAGACGCACATGTTTTTCCTCATGTAATTGCCACTTAAGCTGGTTGGGCTCATTTACATATAAACAACTGCTTGCGGTCAGGCAAATATCACTTTAAATGCTTAGTCATGCATACGTGTCAGCTCATTAGGTACAGAAAGAAGTAAAGTCAGACGACTTGATTTAGAAAAAAGCAAATGGAGGACTACAAGGACCGCAGTGAGCAAACCTGCTGTCATCAATAATAAATACGTAACTGACTCTTTGTCCCAGAGAAGCTGCTCTTAGGTGGCCAAAGTAACTGGCATTTAAAGCAGCCTGGGAGAATGTGACAGAATAATGCACTAAAAATGTAAACGTGGTATATGTTAGGGTAAAGGACAGATGCAGCGCATGAGGTAAAAGACACATGTAACTCTCCTGTTACTGTGTACAGTATCTGAGAAAATATTGCCAAGTTTGAGCTTTTCAGTTCACAATAATAAAAAACAAACTGCATCTTCCAAAGGGATCGCACTAACAGGTGAGCATGCTAGAGTGGCCGTTTGGAAGAAGTCAGGCTTTGTCAAAACAAGAGGTGAGCTCCAGCCCTCCTTTCAGTTGGCTTCATTCAGAGCCATGAAGGGCGTCTTTGTGCCAGACTGAGCTGCTGTGAAGTGAAAGGAGGAGGCGACAGGAGGAAGGTCAGAATTGTAATGAGCAGCAGTGAGCTAACAGTTATCGTAAGGGACCCTGTATGGAGCACATGACAGCATGTGATTGTTAATGAGATGACTTCTAAGCTTATTACTTCTATATTGTGGGAAAAAAAGGGAGAGGGGAAGGATAAAGTCATTCCATAGTGAACTTACACGTCGCTGAAGACCCACAGCTAACGCTACACAAGGAGCCAGACAGCTGTACCATAAACTGACACGTGAGTAAAGGGCAGTGAGCAATCATTAATAATCATTAATGTCCTGAGATGCATGGGCGGGCAAGTGACTTAAGGCGCACGCTAATTAACTGACACGTTTTGATGCGATTGCGTTCACAAGAAAGACGTTCCACTATAACCATTATCACTGGAGAGGGATGGAGGAAGGAAAACACTTGGGCCAAGCAGGACTGTCGTCATGGTGATAACGCACCCCTCGTATCTGCCTGTCATCTGTAAAAATAAGGCTCTATTAGTTCCTGTCTCTTTCAGGTACCCGTCTCCTAAAGGGCACTTTCTTCTGATTGGCTGATTTGTGGAAGCCTGCCAAGGAGCAGGCGCTGCCTCGTTCTTTTGCCAAAGTGTTGGCACAGTGTTGTAAAACTACTAAAAAACAGTGACTGTGGCAATCTCTCAAATCCAGCCAAGCATGCTGGAGACTGAATCCAAACCAGAATTAGAAAACACAGCACAAACATGACAACGATTACTGTGGAACTTTGTTACACACATCAAATTACTGCACAGGTAACACTGTATCAAAAGCTGTATAGAGCAGTAGCTACATATGTCCCTGTTAAAAGGAGTAAATAAAAATATGTTACATTTCCTGACTAAAGTAACAGAGCTAGTTTTTTTTTTTTTTTTTTGCTATTGGCAAGCAACTGTGTATTACCTCACTTCACTTGATTAATTGGATGCTGGAATACTTAAAACAGCTAAAATAATACTTAAATAGTCCATCGTCTTGCAGCGATAACAGTCCTTCTGATGCAGCTTGTGTTAATTTCTACTCAGTAAGGGCTCAATTTAACTAGTAACATATGAACATGTGAACAAAGTGCTGTCTGAAGAGGCCCCTGATCAATGTGACAACTTCCCCACACATAATTCTGCCAAACATATCACTTTAAGTCTCAAACATTATTATTATTCGTGGGTCACTAATATCAAGGGGAAGTCGTGTTTCCCGTCTCCATAAACAACAATTGCTTGAAACATAGCCCAATTACAAAGTAACTGCTGAGACGTGACACATAACGGTCTTAGAACCTGCAGTCAAAGACTCTAAATCGACAATGACGTTACATAAATAAACAGAGATGACCTCCATCAGCTGAGACAGACACACTGCCTTTTGAAAGATCTCTTTTTTTTTTTGACCCAGTTGAATTTGGCTGGCAGTCTCCTGGCTGCTTTGGAGGTCATAACTCACTATGGCTGGGTTAACAGCAGACAGGGCACCGACACAATGCTTCATTCATGCGCCTTCTGGAGTCGTGAGATAAACGAGGTCAAAAAATGCAAAGCGCTTCTACGATGACTGTGCAGAGAACAGACATCGCAATGCGCCGCAGAAGAACATCAATGGTCAATAGGCAGGTCTGTGGGACTGGCTGAAAGAATGATTGAGCGAGATTGTGAAACATCGTGAACTCATCAAATTCTCCCCAGAGATCCAGATGTGCAGTGGTATGCAACTGCACAATGACACATCTGTGATTCTAAGAAATCCAAAAGGGTTGTAGCGGTCAGTGTAATTTAAATAACAGTGCTCTACTGTACGCAAAATCACCTCCAGTATTTGCATCTTTCAGTCTGATCACATGGATCATTTGCATACTGTGACAGAGAACACTGGCTCTCAGCTTCTAGGCTTCTCACTATACTGGGGTAATGTGTGAACATGTCATTGAAGCACCTTCAGCCCTTCTCCTGCAAACCTGAAGCCACACCTCTGTTTGAGGTGCCTTCCACCATATGCACATGAATACATACATTATCAAAATGCCATATATTGTATAAAAAAGATGCATTCAGCCACCACCGTCGCATCCATTTTGATCTCAAGTGTTTTAGTCACGTACATAATGAGTTTTGATGAAAGGGATGGATCTGATTATGCAACACATAACACTGCATGCCCATACAGTACTGACTTGGCATTTATTTTCATACAAATGATCCAAACAGTAAGTAAATAACACATTGTATTGAATATGACATAGTAACTGGGTCCATATACTCATTAGAGAAGTATTTACTGAGGTCAAAAAATAAGTAAGGCTCAGGATAAATTCTCATAGACTTCTATGCAAACCCACTTCTTTTTGCAACCGAGTAGTCGCCCCCTGCTGGGGAAATGCAGGTTTAAGGAACTTTCATGTTGGCTTCACATTCAGAACCAGGGACAGTTTTTATTTTAACTGCAGCCTACAATCAACACTCATTTCTGGCATAATACCAGACTTAAACCCTCTCTCCCAGGAGAAAGGCCTCTGCTTAACACATAACACCACTGAGAACCTTCACAGACATAACACCACTTCTTAATTTCCAAGCAGGCTTTTTCTAGTCTTCATACTACCGACCTGACTTGGTTTGAAAAGATGTGTGACTGGCCGAGGTCTTCCGTCAGGGGCTAGAATTTCTAAGTCAGAGCCCAGAGGAAGTGCAGCAATTTGGCTCCTTCTCAGATGACTTAAATTACAATATACTAAAAGGTTTCCATGAATTTCCTATGTCCAGTGACGTCAAACAGACCACCTAATCTTATAAACCTAATGCGACATACCTGGGGAGCACTGAAAATCAGACAGACAAAGTTAGCAATTATCTGGACCGCACAAACAGAGCTGTTAGGGGCTTAAAAATCAGATAATTCCCTCAAGGAGGAGGCTGAATATATAACGTATGGCTAGAATCATGACTTCAAACAATGCTGAGAATGCTCAACTATTTCTGCTATATATAGTAAAAAAAAATTGGACACTAATAACATGGGACCCATAGCACCTTTAAAAACTGATGATTTTAGACAATTCCTTTAAATGGTGGAGATTTAAATGAAGCTGGTTACATGAAATCGCTCCATAGTGGTATCTGACTTCCTTTCATGCACCTGGCTGACTGGGATTGTGTGATAATAGCAAGTCAGTGGGAGACTGCAGCGACACAGTTACACCCGTGGTATGACTGAGTCATGCATGAGGGCAAGCTGGAAAGAATTTGTCAGAAAAATAAGAAGGATGGAAAGAGACATGAGTCAGAGAGATATATGACCAACAAAGATATTATTGATATGGAAAGAAGAAGAGAAAAACCTGATCTGTTTTCTATTTTTCTGAATCGTTCCATCTCTCCATTTGTTTATTGGGCAGCTGGATATATTTCATATGTTACACACATGTACAGAGAAAGAAAAGAACACAAAGGGTCACCGGTCGTTAGCAGGAAAACGCTGAAAGAAATCCTCAATATCACCCAAGCGCACACTTCCCACACACAACAGGAAGTGAGACACACTTTACTACAGAGTACCCAAGTATCACTTCCTGTTGACCGCGTTGCTGCGTCGCACGTTACTCCGCAGTGTCAGTTTGTCAGTTTATGCTTTTTTTTGCTCAAGCGTGATCTAAAAATAGGCCCAACAAGGTTAAAAAGGAAAAAAGTGCAGGACCTGGTGTGGTTACAATAGTCTTAGCGGAAAAACCGGACCAAAAACTTGGGGGCTTTAACTCATATCTGCACATGCCTCTTGTCCCTGTTCCCTGATGGCCAATTAAGACACACAGACAGACCTATTCCTGAACACAGCGCATAAAAGGACATCTGAGCGGAACAACAGAGGACAAGACGGGGAATAAAGAGCCACATAAGCTGATGACAGTGCATCAGCCGGCAGCATGCTAGAGAAGATGATGACGGGGCCACTGGTTAAGTTTGTGCAAGTTGAAAATATTACTCAAGTGGTTTCCCAACACCGCAGCTGATTGCACAGGTATCTTTGTTTTGACATGCTGCAGTTAGCTCCACATAGACACTCAGTAAGTGGGAGTGTTTTAACAGGCTGATCAGCGAGGTGTTTTCAGGCCGGGAAGGAATTAAGTAGCGACGGGTCATAACAGGATAAGATATCAGTTAGCGTTTAGCCACATCGTCTGGCTCTTGTTTTTCACTGAATCATGTCCCGTACATGTGGAAAACAGTACAGCTTTATTTATTGTTTTTTTTTAAAACTCGATTGCCCCTCTAAATATGTCTAATTTAGTCTTTCGACTAAAAAAACTATGACAAGTGTTTTATGTATTCCTACGACTGTGACTATGTGTTATTCTCACATTGCTCAGTCAGGCAACATGTAAATGTTCAGGGCATCAGTGTATGTGTGAAGATGGCTTGAGTGTCACCAACACCTTATTCATTTAACATGTCACCCATGTGAACTGGTGATACAGCTATAATGATTTCAACCATTATTTACCAGTAATAACTGTTGCCAATCCACCCCAGTGCGTCAGAGAGGATTTTCTTATATAATTCAGAAGCTAAGGATGGATGGATGGAATGAGAAGTAATGAAGTAATGCCGGCTTCTCCTCATGTGGATAATAAAAATAAAGACAGAAACCTTTTCCACACACGGCAGATTTACTGACTGACACTAAACGAGAAATCTCTGAAAGCTTCTCTTCCATTCCTGTTCAAATATAATAATAGAGGAAAATATCCTCATTAAGACTCTAGTCTAATAATGCAGAATTATTCAACGCTAAAAGCCTGCCTCAAATCCCATTCTATATAAAAATCTGGCCTCCCTAATGCCCTTGGATTTAAAAACACACACACACAAACACACACACACATACACACACAATGTGATTCCTGTTCCAAAGCCTGGACCCCAAGTCCATGCCACACAACAGTCCCTAATGGGTCCATGCAGAAGAAAGCGGGCATGTCGAAGGGGCAGGGACGGGGAGGTTTCTACTTTCCTTTTCTCCAGGAATGCTCACTTGTCCGCACAGCGTGGCGGTGAGCTGAAAGAGCTTCCCCCGTCCGGCCATTCATCCAACACACAAAGGCAATTTCACAGGATGACAAGCTTTCTCTCTGCTATTCTTCCTCACTGCTCCTCATCGTCTCTCAGTTCATTCCTCTGTCTCTAAAACACACTTTTTCACACTTGCGCTCCCAGGCTGTCATTAACATGTTAATGGACATCCAGTAGAACATGAACGCAAACCAGTGGGAAACTTGTGGTGAAAAACACAAGCGGAGAAAGCAAAAAAAGAAGGCCTGGGAATGTCAGCATACCACTCTATCTCCTGGCTGACTCCGTCTGCGAGGGTGGTTAATTTGTCTGGAGCTAAACCACTCAGAAGCACCGCTCAGCCAAAGGGCCCTTCATCCATCAGGCTGATGAATGCAAGCAAAGTCACCCTGAAGAAAACGGAGCCCTTCTGTAGACTACATCAGAGGTGCTTCTCTTCTCGTGTACCTTTTTATCATTTAAGAATGTGATAAATACAGAAAAAGGTTATTTTTCCATAATGAGTGACCTGCTCTGGTTATAGCAACTCAAACAGAAAACACTAACACTGGTTGGACTCCCTCATTTATACAATGTGGATTAACCACAATGGTGTGTGTGTGGTAGCTGGAAATAAGTCATCAGATGACAAGATTAATTAGAAATGTTAGCTAGTTAATATGCACTTTATTAACCCCTAAGTTGCTTTTCTGCAGCCAATATTTAGCTGTTCCAAACAGCTTGATTTTTTTTATATCATACTCTGTAATGTTTATCTAAAACAACATGCCATGATGTGGTAATAGTTGGAAATTTGGAAAATTATGCATCAACTGTCCTGACATACAGGCATACATTTGGTGGTGTGGCCTTCCTAATGCATTCACACATTTGTAGCTATGACTGGCCTAGTAGCAGCTAGCTAGTGTTAGCGTAGCTGTCACTTTAACAATAGAGAACAAACTCCACATACAAAGCATTTTCACACATGCTCTTATGCATTATGATAAAGAAATAGATTTTTTTTTTTTTTTAATTTCCACATCTGGCAAACACACTGAAGTGGGTAAACATAGGAAAAACAACTTCATGGTTTTCAGGCTATTGCTAACAAAGGAAATGCAAGCTAAGCTAAGATGTATTTTTAATAACACATGTACAATTAACATTTCTTTTAAGCTTGTTAACAATATGAATGTTAAACTAATTTAATGACACTCATTTTACATTTTCTTTTTTCTTCAGTGATGACAAATTTGTGTCAAAAAGCCTGACTATTCTCTTGTAATTTGTACATTTGGGCATTGTTTGCACTTTAAACATGTTCAGTGGGCTGCCAGAGAGCTCATCACCAGTCAAAAGTGCTGTTAGGTAACCGTATCAGAGGTGGAAACATGTATTTATGATGACATCCTTAGTATTCAAGTTATAAATAAACCCGTGCCTTTGGGTGGCCCTGCAGAGCAGGTGTCTGAGAGCTCGTGTAGTGCTGATGAACCATGGGCATGATTTAGATTTCAAACTACTGCAGATATCATCTACTGTTAACTGTAGCAGTCCTCTATTATGATGACAGCTCAATAACACACTGCATGTTTAGCGTCACTCAAACCCCCTTGACCTGATTACTGCTGGCTTTTAGTCTGCATAATGCTTCATAGTTACCTGTTATCTACACACTGTTCATATTGATCATGCAGGAACAACACAAACACGGGGATACCTAAAGAAAATGTTTGGATTTGTTTATGTGCTGGACTGGACCAAGACAGAAAAGTTGAATGCGGTAAAACCTAAACAGTGAACTGAAAGATGCTAAAGATGCTACAGCTATATTTTTCTGCGGGCTTTCATTATAGCCAACATCCTTCACATTACACACAGTCACATTATGGAGACGAGCGATTGCCCAAACTGTCCATCTACTGAGCTTTACATGCTATAATTAGCAGGTACAGTCTGGTCCAGCCAGCAGGATGAACGAGCGTCTGGCTGTGCAGCTTAGATATCTTCTATCAGTGAGACGAGAGAAACCAGATTCACATTTGATAATTCAATTACAGTTTTTTTAATTTCAAAGGGCAGTCACTTCAAGGGGCCTTATATTCTAAGGTAAAAGATGTTACAATAACATAGAGAAAAACCCAACAATCAGATGACTCCCTATGAGCAAACATTTGGTGACACTGGGAAGGAAAAACTCCCTTTTAACAGGAAGAAACCTTCAGCAGAACAGCACGCAGGGAGGGAGACAGGACAAATACACTTTAAAAAGGACTGAGGAAGCTTTTCAACAGGTGTTCTGATTTCAGTGTGTCCAAGTAGGACTTTATCACCTTCATACTCATGTAGCCATTCAGAGATGTCACCTGCCCCATGGAAGGAGCATTAGACCACTCTTGACATGACAGAATTGTTAAAGGACTAAAGTGATCACCCAGTACAACTCTGCATTTATTTAGAGGGAATTCTCTCAAAGGTAGGGATCCATCAAATCCATTCAAATCCATCTTGTGGTCCAAATTAGAGTCCTTATCAGGTCAATTCTTGCTCAAGGGTTCAAGTTTTTCTGTTGATTTGTCATTATCACGTATGTATTACTAATCAACCTGAATAATGACTGATGCAGAAAACACACCCCAGTGCTGTCAGTTTCATGCTCAGCAGTCATGCTGTGCGGCTGCTTGACCTTTTCAACTTCCTTGTGATCTATGTTGCATTTTTCTCAGAATTACAACAGAAATCGATTTTGGAATTTCACAATGACACAAGTGATGAAGTGAATAATGGAAAGGGATTTTACACAAACGTCACAAGGTGCCAACAGTCGCTTTACAAAGACACAGCATGCTGTGCTGTGCCTGTTGCTCATCACTGTAAAAGTGCACCGCAGAGCTGAGATGTAGAGCTGCACTTCCTTCGCCTTCAACAAAACGGAACCACACGAGGGGACAGAAAGCGCACCTGAAACTCATGCTCGTCTTACATTTCAGTTCAACTCTCAGATTCCCCATTAGCGTGTGACCCACAGCCATTCAACCTTCTGCGAAAACGAGAACATTTATCAGAATAAAAGCACAATCTTAACAAGGTGATTAGTGACCCAGTATGCTCATTTTCACCTATATACTTTTATCCTTGGCCTCCACTAAAGTAGTTTTGTGTAATACACATTTCAGATACACACACACACGTTTGAATATGAGTGTCCACCACTTTAACATTATATATGTGACAGAAGACAAAGAAAAACCTCAACACTTTAAGTAGTGTGAGACTATAGTCCAACTCTCAGGCACTTACTGGACCGTCAACAGTCTGAAGTATTTTTGTTCATGCAGGGACACCTGAGAACCTTTGCACAGCCTTCTGAATGATCCCCAAAACAGGACCGGGCACTTACAGGATGACAAACTGGGGCATCGTCCTTCTTCTTTTTCTTGCATTTTCACAAAGCATCTACCCAGGAGGAAGTTAAAGAACAGAAATGATTCTACTGCAAAGCTATACAGGACACCTAAAACCAACGGGACTGAAATGTATTGTACATATGTCTCAACAACCTGAGGGCATTACTCTGGATGCAGCAAACTGGAAACGCTAATACAAGCTTCACACCACAGGAGTGCTAGATTAATAAGAAAGAGAAACCAGAGGAAGAACTGCAAAAGAAATCCCAATGGAAGCCAAGAAGCTGCTCAACAAGACCGACAGGTTCACTGTAATGTAGACCAAGTATGCTTATCTGCTCATGTAAAACCTGAAGAACATGTGTGGTGCTGTTCGCTTCCACCGGTGATTTTCCATTTTCCTAAAATCCTCGTGGTTATTATTAGTTCTTAATTCTGTACTCAGTCATTCAAGCAGGGGTAAAGGGAGGACACACAATACAGAGACGGCTGGCTGGATGATGTAACTGTTAATATTAACAGTCAGACTTTAATTTCACTGAGTAAACCCAACTTGCAACTTGGATTTAAAAACAAGTAAATATTGAATATTTCTTTAAATTTGATTTTGTGAGATCAATTAAAACAATCATTGTTTTGTCTGTTGGAAATTCAGTTTATGTAGACAGCAGCTGATATGTGATTTTCAATGATTTATCACAGTTATTTGATGTATTATCAAAGAAGATTGCATGTAATTGCCAACTAAACTCCAGTCAGTCTCAGACTGATATGAGACACAAAGCAGACTGACTTTATCTGAGGGCAACAGTGATCTTATTCTACACCTATTTAAATAAAAATAAATATAGTGAGATAACTTTATTTAATGAATAAAACAGATATATAGACAAAGTTTAACTGTCATTTGATTTGACAAAAGATGATAAATTGCAGTATATTTTACTGCAACACTTAGTGTACTGCTAAATACTAAAAATTATATAATATTATTATATGATGAATGACTTATTCTCACCTTCAGCATAGAACATCCTAATATGAAATAATATATGACTGTAAGCTTTTGTTACCCCAAATATTCAACTATTATGGACGGATTATAAGACGACAAACACATAAACCAAACATTTTTAGATTTATGTCTAATTTTGCATTCAATGTATGTTGAATTCAATTGTTGCATTAAATGTTTGCGAAGTATAATCAGTATTAGACGGTGTGTTCATGCATCACAAAATTCAAATGAAGAGAGGGTAAAAACAAACCGGTCAATGTGGTCAAAGGCAAAGTTCACATTCTTCTGTTGAAGAAGCCTGATCACATTTCAGCTCATGAGGTAAGCAATAAGCAATGAGGAATGAGCAATAAGCAGGCCACAGGCAGATTACTATCAGCTCACACGCCCTGATAGAAGAGGAAGTTTTAGTGCTTCAGTCCCTCGGGTCAGCCAATCAGTGACTGCGTAAGACTTTCACAGAGCTGTCGTGAAAACAGTGATGCAAGAAAGGGCAGGCGTGTGGGCCATGTCTGCTGATGAAATTTCAGTGGTCAGCTGATATTGCGATTCACTGTAATTTTATTTTCAACTTTACCACCAAGTCTGCCATCTGTAAAATTTACCACTGCTTTCTACGAGCATCTACTTGGAGTTCAAGTCCAGTCACAGTGAGTGCGTATATCTGATAAACATTACACAATTTTATAACAATTATTAACCACAAAAAGTGATCCCAGAATGTGGCTGTTACATCTGCTCAGTGTGCATGTGTGACACCTGAGATAGTTGTCTCTCTATCTTGATCTTAGCTTTCTATTTTGGTTTCTTTTCTTGTGTTACAAACTAAACTTTCTACACTAACAAGCAAAAATGCTGTTTTAATTCAAAGCTTTGACCAAACACACTGGAGTTCACCTCTCATCTGAAACCACTTTAAAGTTTCACTTTCACTTGCTGCTCACTATTGTTTTCACTGGCAAAAGATGGCAGTACTCCACAATATTAGCACATGTTAGAGAGACGCTTGTTCTTGGCTGCTAGGCGTCCAAGTTCTGCACCATGCGAAGGTGAGGACACAAGTATGCGTGCTAACACGGCTGCTGGAAGACACTGAGCTGATAATTAAAGCTCGCGCAAAGGGGGTGATTCTCTTGGAAAGGACAGTCCTGCATTAGTGTGATCAAATTCTGAATTTCGCAACAGTTGCCAGCACAGATAAAAAGGTCAGACAGATGCAATTTCTTATTCGTGTTGACAGTCCCATGTCTTTGTCATTTAATGGGGTTTAATGAATACTGGAAGAACTCGAACACTTTGTCTGATAAGAAACAATCGAGCGGCAGTCCGAATTTTCCAACTAAAGGTGGAATGATTGCAAACGTTTGACTCTTTTCAAAGTGAGAAATTCCCATGTGAACCTAATGGTGACATTGTTACCTAGCAGTAGGTCATCTACCTTTGAGAGGAATTAACTGAGCTGTTGTGAATCAGTATTCCATAAATATGATGTAACTGAAAGGAGAGAAAAATATCTGGACCAGTAATTTCCCACACTTCTTAACACATTACCATGTAGCTGCTGATAAAACACTAAGAATTAGCATCAAGCTACATGTATTATTATTTTTTGTGCGTGTGTGTGTTCATTATATCTACCAATAAACATTTATATTCTTGAAAAATCTGAATTTCTAACCTTTAAATTAAAACTGCTCCAGTCATGTTAGCGTGACAAAGCTAGCTCCTAACTCAGAGCGAGCTAATGGCTCAGTCACATGAGTGAATTTCTGTTTATTTAGACAAATATTTAATTACTGCAGTTAACCGGCGTATAATCACAATCACAGTCTGATATCAGACTGATAACCAATATCTGACTGCTCTGTCTTAGGGCAATATTTATGGCGGCTTTTAGTGATGGCATTGTTGTGCAATCTTATTTTGTAGTTTTGCTTTAGTAAAGTTTTCCTTTAAGGACAGACTTTGCAGTTAAATTATATTTTATTGCAATATCACAATGTTAAGAAATTGTGATAACATTGTATCATGAATGAATCGCGGGTTCATGGGTTGTCTGCTGATTCCCACCCTTAATTGAAAGGGCCTCAACTTTCCGGTGCCAGCTTCAACTCCAGGCAAACTCATCTGATCTCTTTTGAAGAACAAGGACTGATTGATTTAAAAATAGATAAAGAAATAAAAGGTTTATCTATATGGAAAATAATTAACAGCTGCAGTAGCAAAGTTTTGTGTGTCTATAAAGCAGTAAAGGAACCTAAAAAATGTACAGTATCATGTTTATAATATTCTGACTTGGTGTAATTATGGAGGCCGAGTTCAACAGAATTTGCAAACACTGTTTCATGTTTGCCCAACAGAACGCCAACAGGATCGGGCCCAGACGCAGACCGGCTGAAGAGAGGTGGGTGGAAAGGAACAGGCGGCGCACATGCAGTGAAGCTATGAGGAAATGAGCTGAGAGGAAAGAGAGGAGGAAGAAGGGCTAGTGACAGAGCTGATGTAGTTGGCATGCGGGTCCAGTTGAGTTCACTGGGACAGACTCACTTCGTTTGAGCAACCTTTAACACTGAAAAGATAGTTTTTGCTCCCTTGTTGTCACGTGCCTGTGCTGGTGTGACTTCTGATTTAGGGTATGCATAAGTACATACTGAGAAGAGTGCAGTCATGGCATGAGCAAATATCCACTGTACATCAGTCCCATCCCTTTTGTTAGCTCACGTTACAGAATCAGGTGAAGCCAGGGAGCAAACAAGGCAGTAGTGTGGGAATGAATGGAGCCACAGAGGCCTTATCTCCATACAGGAGACTGACTATGGCTACCTGGCATCCTGCTCATGAGCAAACATTTCTAACCTTCAGCTGCAGTCCCCTGAGGAGGCCTGCTCCATGGCAGTCGCACTACACTTGGCCCTAACAGACACCTTGACACAATGTTCAACAGAGACCTGACACTATGGAAGAATCCCATAATGGTAAAAATGGCAGCTGTTCCACCACTGCACCCAACGAGCTTGTTACAGTCAAACAGCAGCAGTGCACGGGCTCAGCAGAGGTTCAGCGGCGCAGTGGCAAAAATACAGCATGTCTCATTATCATGTAAATATGAAGGTACATGTACTTGTTGTTTTCTTGACTTATGATGATGTGATTTAGCGTGTCGTCTCTTCTGCTCTTTGCTAGCAGGGACAGAGACAATGATTGTGTCAGCACTTTGGAAATAAGCTGTATAACATGAGTATAACACATTGGGAATAAAGCATGCCAATTCAAGCTCGTTTAAATAAGGGCTCTCAGACCCAAAGAGGTGCCCAGGGTCATTGTCAAGCTGGCTAGCAAGCAGCAAGACTTGCTTCTGGAAGAGTTTTGAAACAGCCTCTCCTATAGGTCAGGGTAACTGTGTTCCACAGGAGCATGACAACCGATGTGGAGGTGGCTGACATGTGGAGTTATCGCACTACAATAACTCAAAGTTGACTTTGAGTTATTGTAGTACAATAACATAAGACAGGACAAGTGGGAAGGAGCAGGTCGAGTGTGTTAAGTGAAAGTGACAGTTACTGATAAGGGGGAAGCTTGTTCATGCATATCTTTTCTTTAGAATTTGCTACAGCTTTTTTTTTTCTTTTTTGTGTTATAAACCATCTGAGAACAAACCAAGAACCCACTCTGAGTGCTACGCGTGGTTCTGCTGCAATGTGAGCACCCCCCCTAATAGGCCTACTAGGCCGATCGTGGCTCAAGAGTTGGGAGTTCGCCTTGTAATCGGAAAGTTGCCGGTTCGAGCCCCGGCTCGGACAGGTCATTATGTCCTTGGGCAAGACACTTCACCCGTTGCCTACTGGTGGTGGTCAGAGGGCCCGGTGGCGCCAGTGTCCGGCACCCTCGCCTCTGTCAGTGCGCCCCAGGGTGGCTGTGGCTACAATGTAGCTTGCCATCACCAGTGTGTGAATGTGTGTGTGAATGGGTGGATGACTGACTGTAAAGCGCTTTGGGGTCCTTAGGGACTAGTAAAGCGCTATATAAATACAGGCCATTTACTAAATAGCTTATAGGAGCTCTTGACATCAGATCACGTGACCTGCACAGAGAATGCCACGTTGTCATGGAACTGTAGATGTTCAAGTGTTTTTTGTGCCAATGAGGATCACGTGAATTTATGAAAAGCTTCACTCCAGCCACTAAAAACAAGAAAGAAATTGTTTAGGCCTCCTTGGCTCTTATGGCGCCAACTACAGCCTTTATTTATTCATTCAGTTACTGGGTGTTGCTGGGGTTTTAACCATTTTTACCAAGGTGGTGATCACATTCTTCAACTCATCACTTACTTCTTTAGATGACATCCTGAACAATGCTAATATTTTATTTAAGTCTAATATTTAACCTTAGGAGACCTGGTCTGGACCCTGGACTGCAAAATGTTCACTTCTGACCCACCTTCTGTCCTTCCTGTCATTATTACAGTGATGACGCAAAAGTGCAACAAATGTAGTAGTAAGCTGGGGTGGGTTAAACTGGTTCTGCTACCACACTGGTCGGACCTGAAGTGTCCATAAAATGCGCATGAATGTGATGTAGCGTATTTACATTCTGTGCCAACGCATTCAAAAGCATTGGCTCACCTTATTTTAATGAAAATGTGGCAAAATGACAGACAATGAAGGGCTTTTTAAATAAGCAGTGTAGCGAGTTTTACTGCTTTAGTAAAGCAGCATCTGCTAAACTAGTTATGCAACTGTTTGCACCTCAAGTCGACGTAGCGTTAAAGTTAAGGTAATGTTTACTCTTATGGTCTGTCATTAGCACTTCCTTTAATGTTCGTAATGACTTATCGCTGTCTGAGATCACGGGCTCACTCTCTAAATGAGTTTAAACAGACTCCCTGACAGCCAGGGATTAATTAACCATGATAAATATAATCATCTTAATTTTATATTAATCATGGTTAATACTGGGGATATTTATAACTGTAGGGAAATGACTACAACTAGTGACACCACAGCTATATAGAGCAGGTCACTTGTTTCAGCATCTTAACTTATGTCATCATGACTGGAATATCTTTGAGGTTGTTAATGACACAAAACAATGCAGCTGAAGATGTTACCTCTCACCTTGTTACCGTCCTACACACTCTCCTGTTTCCTGCAGCTTGGTAGCTAAGCAGGAACATGTTTTCCCAGATATAACCTAATACTTCCCCGGATGCTTTTGTGTCTTTGAACCCGTTTGTTTTCGGTATTTAGCAGACCTGACCTATTAAAGCTCACTGCCAGCTGAGCTCTGCTGCCAGGCTGTGGGGCAAATAAAGCCTGTGTGATGTAGAGCTCGGCAGTTCTTACCACCATTCTCTCACAGCAGGGTCACCGCTCCTGGATGTGATCTCCAAAATAAGCTGCACTGCTCCACATTCAAACTAGAACAACCTCTGTGTGTATGTGTGTGTGTGTGCGCGCGCCTGTCTTGTCCTGCATGCAGGCCTGGTCTCTGGGGGTTTCTAGTTTTCTGTGTGTGACAGTTTCACTAATATGGGTTAAATCTGCTGTTTGACTGAAGACCTTGCCTCGCAGGGAGTCCCCATATACTCACATCTAAACTGCATGTCTTCACTAATGCATCATTTTATGAATGCAAAACATTATAACATCCTGTCAGAGACGTTTGCAACTTGCAAACGTTTGTGCACAGATTTTGCAAAGGGGGAGGAAAAGCAGTGTTTTGCCCAGGAGCACAGCAGCTGCAGAGCTCCCTGTTAAGGACACAAACAGCTTGCTGTAAGTCATCCAAGAGGACACTTTCAACTCTCACCGCTGGTGAGATAAAGCTCGGGGCATCTATCATTAACAACCACACCTTCTAACTAAGCTCCCACTTCTAGGTCTCATCCACTGCAGCACTGTGAGCATACTAAGGCGGTATGTGGTGTTAAAGAGTGGCCCGGTGCAGCCTGCACGCTAGGCCCGCAACATCCATCCTAACAGCAGCAGCAGGAGGAGCAGCCAGACTCACCCAGTGTCTTGACTGCGATCTGCCGCGTCAGAGGCGGCGGCAGGTTGATGCAGACCAGATCCACATCCTGATGCAGCAGCACGTCGTCGATCCTGTTGGTGTAAAAGGGCACGTTCATCTCCTTGGCCAGCTCCTCCGCCTCCTCCTGTGTCCGGCCCCACAGCGCTTTAACGGCGAAGCCCTCGTTCTTCAGCAGCGGGATGATCACCCGTGCGGTGAGGCTGGTGCCGAACACGCCGACCCCAGGAAGCATAGCTCCAGGTTATTAGTTGGATTTGGTTCTGTGTGGATTCGCTTGGTGTTCGCGGCTCCGGACGACAGCAGAGCTGTGAAGGGAAGCGGCGGCGGGGACCGTCAGGTTGGCCATCCACCTGCACTCACACAATGTCTGTGCGGCATTTCCTCTCTGCGAACGGACACGTACTGTCGTTATCACCCGCCGAAAAATAACCCGAGAAAGGCGGAAATCCGACCCGGGCTTCTGCGCTTGAGCGAAGAAGTCTATAAATGAACCATTCCGCTCTTCACCTCGTCCGCGTCTGACAGCTATCACCGCACTGACTGCGCCAAGCAGGCGGAGAGCGTGTCCCCTCCTCCGCGGTTTGCTTACTCCTCCCCCTGCAGGACCCTCCCTGAAGATAACGGGGGCTGGAAGAAACGTGAGCCGGGAAAGCGCTTGGTCTGACGGCAGGTTGCCGGAAACACCGCCGTCACCCTGTGCCCGCTCCCCGTAGGATCCCAGTGCTACGGTGCTGGAGACGTTACTGATGGTGCAGCGCACACACACACACACACGCACACACGCACGCACACACGCACACACACACACAGGAAGCGCTACTAGCAGCACCATTTCAAAATAAAAGCTTCACGTTGCATGGTTGTTCGTGTGTATGTGTGATTCATATGAGTTACAATCAACCAATCGACTAAAACTTTAATTCTGCAGCACTTTTCATAGAAACTAGTAGAAAAAAGTGCACATTCAGAGCAGAAAATAAACAAAACCTGCACTACACTAACAACACCTCTTTATTGTGGTAACATGAGACTCTTTGTGCTAACAATCAAGCCAAACACCAACATCATCAAATATACAGTTGAAACCAGATATTTACATACTCTTCAAATAAAAACATAATAACTTTTTTAATTGTAAAACATTAAATCAGACTAAATGTTTATTCTTTTTAGATAAATATAAAAAACATATTTGTTAAATTTAAGAGTAAAGAGAGAAATTGTATGTATTTCTTAATTACAAATGGCACCCAAATTGTATTCAAAATTGAGCCACACTTATGGAGGTCTACAATTCTTTTCCTGCTGTTTTGGTTGATATGTCTTCCCATGTCAAAGAAACAGGCTCTGTATTTTGGGGGTGCCTTATATGCATCCACAGGTGTGCCACCAATTTACTCAAATGGACTCTACTAACCTATCAGAAGCTTCTTAAGCTCAGAATGGAATGTCTGGAGTTTTCTTATTAATTAAAGATACAATAAACGTAGTGTATATATACTCCTAAATTTGATGAAAGTGATAAAAAATAGACAGCTCTGGCTGCGTGGTTCCTCCACATATCTGCTTTTTCTGATGTTAATAGCGCAGAAACCACACACACCAACAACACTGTAGCTACATTCACTGCAGCTACAGAAGCTGCAGAGGACCACATCACAGCCATGACTAAATTGTGTCTGCTTACTGTTATGTCTTTTTGATTTACTGTCTTATTATTAACTAATAATAATTTCAGTTTTTTGCAGTGCTAAGGCAGAAATATTACAAGATTTTCACGGTAGTAAATGCTTCCCAGAAGATGTTCCCTCTGGTCATTCTGTACCGTTTCATGTTTTAGCAACCTGAATGTTGACCTGTGCATCAGAGTAATTGGACCCATAAAATGTCATATTTGAAATTGTGTTGATCCCTGTACTGTCATTGTTCATTCTATGACCAGATACCTGCAAAAGGTGTCATCACCAGTCACACCAGTTCACTTCACCTAAGTGCATCAGGTGTGATTGCTAGCCAACAATATGAAAATGGTATTTTAACCAAAGACTGTATAGAAAGATGTAGGCCTGCGTCCTCACGCATCAGTCAGTCACAAGCTGTATGTTTTTGCCA
Organism: Simochromis diagramma; assembly: GCF_900408965.1. Lineage (NCBI taxonomy): Eukaryota > Metazoa > Chordata > Actinopteri > Cichliformes > Cichlidae > Simochromis > Simochromis diagramma. The sequence continues at coordinate 115,344 of NW_024387503.1, read as the reverse complement.
CTGCCATCTTAGTTTTTGAAACCAGACACCACATCACACAGCAGATCTGAGAATCTCATTACAAACACCTTGCCTTCTGCCTTTTAATCAAAATTTAAGAACATCATGTTTTGTGGAATAAGGCTTGAGGCCATATACCCATCAGGCAACTACCAAAGGTATAGATCAATGAAGCTGAGGGCCCCTTTTTCACTCCTACAAGACTATAAATCTTTTGGCCATCATCGTCTATGATTCATTAACCCTTTCACGCATAGTGGTCGCTACAGCGGACCGCTATTCAAAGGCCGTTTTCTTGTATTTGTGTCAGTGTTGATGGTATACTTGCACATGAACCACTACATTGGACACTGATGTGCCACTCCATACCCTGCCACCCACTGGTTGTTTAATGTTACTATAGATGTACGACCTGTTTCATTGTAATTATTGTTATTTAACTCTGTCATGCATGACTTATGACAACCCCAATCAGGATTTCATGAGTATTTTTATTCATCTTTTCAAGCCTAAAGATGAATAAAAATACGTTAAAAAAAATCCTGATTGAGGTTGTCACAAGTCATGCATGACAGGGTTAACTTCCTAATCACACAGACTGAACAAATAATAAGCTTAAGTTAATCTTTTGCCCTGTTTTATTTACATATATTTGTGTGTGTGTGTAAATCATTGAAAGAAAACATCCTAATGACCCAGCAGGACCTCGTTCAATGAATGGAAAAAGCTGAATGTCACAAATCAATACAGACATGAGCGCACAATATTGCATTACTGGACTGTTATTTTGGTTCATTGGGGGTCTGAAACACCAGTGAGACTTCTTTGTGTCTGCCAATAACACATTTGTGCAGATGGATGGAAACATCTCCCTCTCCAGATCATTTGCTCAAGGATGTACAGAGCGAACAGGAGAGAGAGATAGACTCTGAACTTGCTAGGTGCAGACTGCACACAGAAAGCAGCTGCTGGCTGTCAAAGGTCAAAGCTGAGAGTTCTTTACTGTTTCTGACACAGCGCGTGCCTGCTCAGAAACACCATATAAAGAAAAAAGGTTTAAGGTTTTTGTAGCACACACAGAAACTTCCTCCTGAAGTTATAACATCAGAAACCTGTCATCCATGTGCCTTTATTGAAAACATGGTAGTAACTGTTCTGACTTAGGGAAAAATGTAAATGTTGCAAACATCACAGTCGCACTGTAATTGAATCATGTTTTTTTTTTTTTAATTTGTTTATGTGAGACAGGGACCATGTGGCCAGTTGGGGTAAAACCCGTCAGCGCTGTCCATGAGGGAGGAGCAGGTGGAGTAGGAGGAAGACGAAACCTCCCACAGCAGAGGCACTGGACTACCTGACATCCTGCTGCTGCTGGAGATGATGTGGATGGACAGGAACAGGCTAGTAAAAACAAATCACACTGTTGACTTGTGTTTAGAGCTCTGGCTGTTGGCATCGTGTAAAGATGCTCCCACGCTCTGGAGTTTTGAATTTGGTTCTGATATCACTCATACACAGCATCTGTCGCATGGAGCCAGTTTGAAGAGAAGGCAAGGCTGCCCTCTTGTGAAGGATTGTGAGCACATCAATGCGACCACTGACCTGCACATTAACTGCACAGTTTGCTGAACCATGTTTAGGTTTGCAAATCAACCAACTCTTGCTTACTGGTCCTAACAAGCTGCACACAGTGTCAACATTTCTGAGTCAAACAATAAGTTTACCATCCACCACAAGTGAGTTCACTGCTACTGAGACCTTAGCCTATAATTTTTGTAATGGCAGGTAAATTCAGAGTTGTTAAAACAGCTCAACAGCTATTCCTTACTAGTGCCTGCAAGTAAAAGGTTCATTTATGATAACTTACTCCATGTACCAAATCGAACCTTTATACTAGGTCGGGGGTGGAAAGGTATCTCATGCAGTATGCATTTTGCTCATAAGCTTGAGAAGGCTGGATCACAGCCTGTCCACACAGAAACTCGACTGGAGCTCAATGGCAGATCGATGTGGGAGGTTACTTATTTTTACTGTTTAGGGTTCCCTGATCTGCCAGCTCCCACTTCAACCCCTGAAAATGGGCAGTACACACCACAGCAGTGTGATAGCATAAGCAGAACACTTTCAGATGAGTGTGGGGTTTGAATCCTGTGTGAAACCAGAGGCTGTGATTTCAACATTTTTAGTGTATTTTCTAATTTTCATCTGGTGAAAAGGAAAAAAGCAAAGGTTGGAACACAATTTATACCTCCTGCACCTTTAATTGTAAGGAAAATGAACATGCTTGTTGAATAAGAGGATCAGAATAAATAACCAGGCAACTTTAGTTCTGGTTTGTTTCAGCACTTTTAATTATTATTTAGAGAGGCACAAATACAATTTATAGGGCTACCTTCCTCTATACGTGCACCCACATGCAACTTCCTGTTCCAGTCTGTGAGGCCTGCCAGCGGAGCCGGAAAACAGCAGAAACACACACAGCTCCATATCAGGAAAATACACACATTACTAGTTTTGCGAGGACAATAAGTTAAATGTGTCACTGCCTGGTCCTACATAATAAATATCACTGCTCTGTGCCTAATCCCAAGTCTTAACCTTCAAACAGCCCTTTAAAGAGGGGTTAAACGTTTGTTCTCACTCTGGTAAGTCTAATGACCGGTTCACAGAAACACAGCTGTACAGTACAAACACGCTCACACGTGCCTATTCTGCTCATCCTCTCACACAGCCAGAGGTCTTTTACTCTTTCTCAAATTTTCGCCTAATATTTCTCAAAGTTTCGTTTGGACTGGACTTCCTTTAGTCAGCCGAGCCTCAGCGACAGCTTGAGGTAGATAACATTCTGCAGTCACCTCAAAACAGAGCTGTGTAACACGCACGCACACACACACACACACACACACACACACACACCGCTGATGGAAACTTTCTTTGTATTATATAGCATCTTTTGTTTAAGGGTTGACTGTTTTCTTTATGCTAAGTTCCTGCTACTCAGCTCAGTAACCAGATTAAACAAGAACAAAAAAAAAGAATGTCTTCCAATAATTTATTTTTAAAATTTTCAGCCAGTCAGACTTCCTAAAACTTGACAGTTGGCGCTCACTCGTCTTGTCATTCATCCTTGGTTCCTAAAACTGAAAACTAAAGTGAAACAGTGACATTACTTCATGTAGCATGCAGCAGAAGTCATTTGCTCCTATCACCCCCGTGGCTTCACCCCTTCTTCTTAACGCTTTCTGTCCAGGGTGCCACCACACACACTGCCCTGTGTGATGAGCATAAAGTGTTTCTGGTGGGTTAAAACAAAATGCAAACAATAAGAAAAAAAAAAAACTAAAACAAATAACTTCCTCCCCTCTGCCTCGTGTCATAAAACTCGTCTCGAATTAACAGTTAAAAGTAACAGAAGATCAGCGATAATGTAACAAACACTACAAAGACCATATTTGACTGTATTTATAGAGTAACACAGGCATTAACAACTGAACAGAACACAACAAAAACACACAGGTAGCATAAGCAACAATCAAAAGTTCCAGTTTTTCCCTGCAGGGTAGTGTGAGGAAAAAGGAACTTTCTGCTTTACAGAATACTGCGGCGGCTAATTTTGAAAAGAAACTGTGGAGGTACACATGAGGAAGGAGCGGGATCCTTTTTTCCTTCTTCCTCTTGAAATGCCCTTGATAGCGCACCATTAGTTTCATCATATTCATTTCTTTATTCCTGGCAGAAATGAGGGACCTGCATTATAAAAAAAACAAACCTTCATGCTTGTTTCTAAAGATTAAAGATGGCCAGAAACATCAGCTACAGTAGGCCATGTCTCAGCTGCAGTCAAAATACTTCCACAGTTTCTTTTAAAGTCATTTTGGCACTTTTTACAGCCCCCCCCCCCAAATCTACTCAATCTGAAACTCAAAGCCGTTAAAATTTTAAATCGGTAAAATGTTCTACGACCAACATTGAAACATGGTTATTAAACAGTATGAAGCAGTCTGCATCCTTGTATCTCCTGTTAGGAACATATTAGAGCTACCAAATGGAAAGTACACAATGAATGAAGACTGAAAACTGGTAGTGCAAAGTCAGCAGTGCTGGAACTGTCAGTACGGGGGTACAATTACACTAATTTAAATGTGTCAATTTGTGCTTTTACATCTTAAATGTATACATTGCTAAAATCAAACAATTGAGAGGCTAAAATATAGATTAACTGTGCAAAAACCTACAAACCAATCTAATTATTTACTAAGCTATCGTCATACAGCTCTTAAAAAAAGAATATATTTCTTGTTCCCAACCAGTTGTTTCTCTAGACACCATTCATGCTTCTAGCTATGGCTTTTTCCCTATTAAGATAAAAGCTACAGTTTGAGGGTGGGAAATCAAAAATGCAGAATCCGAGATCTGAAAGGCTTCCACTCACTAAACTGGGATAAGATGCTTGTTCAGCATCCTCCCAACTGGTCCTTCCATCAACTCATTCAGCTGCAGACATGACTCCACCCTTCAACAACATCAAAGCTCTCCAGTCTAAAACAGAACATTTCAGCAGCTTCTCAACAGACTGACAACATTTCAATGAAAACATCACCCCACATGGAGCTTTGAAAACAGCAAAAGGGTCATTTTTGCACTTTGTGCATCTTAACTTAAATCCATTAAGTGCATGTTTTTCTCAGGTCCAGCAAAACAAAACAAAGACTATAAAGCTCATATCAACACATTCACTTCTTCTCCACTCGTCTTTACACAGTGAGTGCCATAAACTTGACGACATCGACACAAAGAGGACAGAGTGTGAAAATGTAACAGAACACAACAAGGTTGTCAGATGTAAATGAAAGATATAAAGTGTCTCTATGCTCTATCTTCTGTGCGCAAGGGTTCTCTGGTCCAGCTGGACGCACGCTGTGCTCGGCTTATTCGGCGCCAACGATTTCCTTCATCCTGACGTATTTTAGGTCAACTGTCAGTCATAAGGTGGTCCCGCCTGCCAACAACCCCTGCCCTTCATTAAAAACCAAAATTAGGCTTCTTCCTCACTGCGCGGTTTCCATGGCGATGTGCCAGTGTTGGGTGCAGGGTAGGCCATGAAAGTTTTGGGGGGATTTTTAGGAGTAGATGGTGATGACTTCACGGCCACCACCTCGAACCAGGAGGACCCGATTCAGACCCTCGAGGAGAACCTCCAGGAACTCCATGTCTGAGAAAACAGCAGTCAAGGTAAAGCACACACACAGGCACACCAGGTGTCACACCCCACCTCCCAATGAATGTGCAATGAATGTGTGATCATTGGCCAGTGTGATGCTTTTAGCCACGTGAGAGGAGGGTGGGTCGGGATTATTAGCATAGACATGGCACGTTTTATGCCCAGCTGTTTGGACCCTGCACTGACACAAACCTTGGCACACACCAAGCCACTTTATTGCTCTGCAGTGACTAATGTATATTTACGTTATTCTACTTTGACTCTATTAGGATATTGAGTTGCATACGATTCAACTGTTTTGAGCTATTTGCATGTGCGTTGTGTTTAATTTTTAACTGTTATAACAAATGAATTGCCCTGCTTTGGCATAAATAAAATATAGCTTAGCTTAAATATATAGTTATATATAGTTAGCTTAAATATCCACCTCCTCAGCAGTTTGTGTTCTCTGCCTGTGTCTGTCAGCTGTTCACTCCACAGTAGGGTGTGTGGCAGGCGGCAACTCCGTATATTACATAACACTAATTAGCACTTACGTGGGTCCATATATAGCCATTTCTGGTTCAAAAAACCCAACATTGTGGCTACAAACATGCTACTGTTGTGTTTAGACCAAACTATTCTGCAACGTACAAATACTCTGCAGTAATTTAAAAAGGAGAGAACCACTTCTTTCTAAAGTACAATCAGCAGATGGATTAAATAACAGAAACACTTCCTTGCGATCACAACCTTTTCCTAATACAGTCGTAACATAAAAACAACCATTTGAAGGATACAGTTTTCATCTCCGCCTCTGTTTCTCGGTGGTCCAGGCATGTTAAGCAGAACCAGATGAGCTCCCTGTGACTTGTTGACCACCACCTCATTCAGCTTGACAGCAGTGTGCATGCGACGGACATTTGTCTGGTTCCTAGTTTGACAAGAGCATCCACAGCGAGAGAAGCCACAATGAAGAAAACATTAATGACCACGATGTCACGTCAGCAACGTTTTACGCAGTAACTCATGCACATTTGACATCAGCTTCAAACACACATGAGAAATGATGCTCGGCACAAGCATTAAGAATTTCACATAACATGTAGAGGCAGCATTTTGAGAAAGACAGATGAATCTGAATCATGTCAACACTTTATTTAAGATTAGGCCGAAATATAACGTCTTTATTGTGTAAAGAATCAGCTGTCTCCTTAAATGCTGCCTCTTCATCTTCACCTTTGTGAGATGATATACAGCACGCAATGTCAACTGCCAAAAGCCAAATTACAAGGCGATGTCACAGGATTTCCAATCCATGCTTTCCATTCAACTATAAATACACACTTTTAGTTTAATGCCGTTCTGAATGAATGTTTTTTCTGTTTGACTATTTTTTGAAAACAGTCAATGGAAAGCACAAATTCTCATGTTATAAGCTGTAAATGCAACATAACCCAGCAGAGGCTTTAGCCACCAACATGCTGTTTGAAGCAGGAAGATGAAGTCGGTGCATATTAGGGCATGCAAACAAGGACAACACAGATATACATGGAGGTACGAGCACACGAGCTGGAGCACATAGTCACCACAGTAGCAGAACACACAGGGCCTAGGGCAAAGAGAATGCGACTTACAGACTCTCCCACTCTCTAGAAGGAGGAAAAATGGGACAAAACAACAGAAACCAGCTTAGATGCTTCTACATCTGCTCGGCAGCTCTCCCCACCACACTGCATGCTTCCAAATGTCCCAAATGACTTGCAGTGACACCCGAAGGTGACTCGAGTAAACCCCAGAAAGTGACATGGAGCTCTTTGATGTGTAGGGTGAGGGAATCTGAAAAGTTCTTCCGGTCTGGCAAGACTTGGGATTTTGGGGTTTTAACTTAATGAGCCAATGGAAGTGAACTGGGGCATTTCTGATGGAGTCCACTGACAGTGTGGAAAGTATGGGAAGAGAAGGTGTTAGTCTATTAAGTGTGCACGCAGATTGGCCATACATTAAAGCTGAAATGGCTGAAAGTGCACACACGTGCACGCACACCAAATGCAGCCTGAATGCACACGCCATGCACAGTTGTCCCATTTCACCCTCTTGGGGTCAGTACTAACACTACTCCTACTCATGCTCCTTCTCTGAGGTTTGGCACCATCCTGAACTAATATCAGTACTGGGTGAGCTTCCGGTCCCTCTGAAATGAACTTTTATGAGATATTACGTTTGAGAAAAATGATTCAAAATGGTGCAAACGTCCCTCACAAGGCACATGCAGTAACACCATGTCACTTTAGTGTATTTTACTAATATAAACTCTTTTTATCTTAAAATTTCAAACCTACAGATCAACATGTTTTTTTTAAATCTAGCAACAAATACACAGAAGTTTTGTTATTTTTTAATTAAATATTGTTCAGGCAAGCGAGTACTTACGGCTTCATGTTAAACAGGTCACGTACAGCAACGTTGGCATTGCACTCGCGGTTACGGTTACGCTCTGTGAGGAGCTTGTCCTTGGTCCAGGTCATGTGAACCTGCTCGGGTTCAGCATCAACCTTATCGTTTATTGTGGCGTGAGATGCCGTGTTTCTGTCGTGGATGAGCTGGGCCTGGAGGCGATGCAGAGAGTAGGATGAGGACAAGAGCAGAAGATTAGTGGATATGATTATTACCAAGAGAAGTTTCGGGGCACAGGAGAAAGGAAACAAAAGAGAAAAGGAAATGGGAACTCATCCAACATACCCCCTAAGGCCTGTCAGATAGACTTTTCTCATCAACAACACCTCTCATGTGAACTCACTTTATAATAGATCTGAACTACTTTCTGCGCTTACAGTCACAGCTACTTTTTCCATTATAATTCCATTAATATTCCAAAATATTAAGCTAACAGTTTATTACTTTTTCCACACGCCTAACAATTTAACAATTAACCTAAGATTTTATACTCTTAGCAATCATTTTACACCTAGCTATTTCAACAGTTTTCTTTTGCCATTTAGTTCAATCAATGATACATTTCTTTTACTGTTAATTTTCCCTGTTGTTCAGGTGTGCTTAAGTTTTCAAATAAAGTAATTTGCAATTTCAGTTTTTTTCATACGAGTTGGATTAATCTTTCAGGATGCTGAACCTTCTGCTTGTGCACAAGTATCCCTTTTGGAACTTGCAGCCCTGTCTGGGAATTGCTGATATAATATCAATGGTATGACAGGACTGAAGGGAATGATGACATTTAAGAAAGAAGAGTGAATAGCGACAGAAATACAAACCTTTACAACACCACACGTGGTGGATGTGATGGTCCCAACAACTGAAACATTTATGTGTGCAGGTAGCGGTTATAGTAAAGTATTGTGCAAACTCAAAGGTGATAAAAGGTGTTTAAATGTTAACACATGCTTTGTAAACTTTTGGTGTGTGGATAGCACAGAAATAGTGCACAGCACGATATGTCCCACGGAGTGGAGCACATCATATGTGATTATTACATTAAATACCATTGAGTTTTGTTGGATTTGACAACAATAGTGGTCACTACTGTTCAATATCAGCAGTTACATCTGAACTAATGCCACTGACAGAGAAGAAGAATACATTACCTGCTGTAAAGCTGTGAACAGAGCTGTCTTTCTTCACTAGTACCGTGTTTACATTTGACTGATGCTTAGTTTATCTTAAAAAACAAAAACAAAACAGTGTTCTCTGGTACTCCAGCAGGCTAATAACACAGAAGATTTATTAAAGGTAGATTTGTTTTATTCACTGAAGGTGCTGCAAATAAATCAGTGTAATACAAATATTTTTGTTTTCTGCAGTATAGTATTTTTAACCTTAACTACCCACTGTGGTAAAACCAGACAGATACAGTGGGAAGAATGAATGGTAGGAGGGTGGAGGGAGGGATGATGTGTAGGTTCTGATTATGGTTAGAATGGAGCAGAAAGAGGACAGTATTGTCATTTTCAAAGATAGTAGATAAACAGCACCCTCCCTTCCCTCCCCTAAATGTGAGAATCAAACTGTTCAGCTGTAAACACATGAGTCTGATGGTATTAGTAACGTGAAATGTTATTTACACTCTTCAGTTTTCTTAGACAATACTGCCCACTCTTGCCAGGGGGTGAGGAATAGGTGGGGTGATGGAGGTAATGGGCCAGGCAGCAGTTTCAGGATGCAATGGGCTGGTATTCACAAAGCAGCTCTTGCTGACTACACAGTAGCAGGTAGCACTACTGTTGGGCTAATCTGGACTGGTGGCTTTAATGATCAGATGTTCTGGTATAATAAAGCATCTACTTTTGCTGGACAGTTGTAAATTTAAACAAAGGTTATAAGCAATTTTTAGCCTGAACAACATCAAACACACAAAAGATCCAATTGGGAGGAGACACAAATCCCATGGGGGTTGCATCACAGAGGTTATCCGGCATTTAAAGGAAAAAAGAAAATGATAAATAAAAATCTGCCAGGTTAAGTATACGGTGTTGCCATGGTTACCCCTTGTGGATAAAAAAGGGGGGGCACTGAAAGAAGCTACTCAAACATGAATTGGCTTATTACCAGTAACAGTAGGTTTGTAGTTGTGGGCAAAGCAGAAGATTGCATTTGTGCGTCTTACTGCTGGCTTTGGCCAGACAGAACTGGTGAACTGGCAGCAAAGACATGATATATCATGGTTATTCATCACTCTACTACCCTAGAATAAGACCAGTACACCAGCCATGTGGTGATACTAAGGATAAACTAGAAGGTTAAAATAACAAAGGGTTACCCAGAGAACCCTGCTCACCAATTTTGTGTAGAGCTTTGATCATGACACTAAAGATGTGTATTAGACATCTGCGTTAAGGCAAGCTTGTTAAGTAGAACAAAACTGCATTTCCAACAAGAAGTCAACATTAGAGTGTTAAATGCTCAACTTGGAACTATGTCTTCATCATACAGATGGAAATTGTGGGATTTTATTTCCTTCCTTACTACATTTTCTCCAAACTTCCCTCTTTCTATCTTTATTTATTACAGTATGCATTACGTCCATTGTCCACACTATTCCAGTAACTCAGTAATAGTGCAACGCTGATCACTTGCGCATATTTTTCTGGCAAATGTGAAACAGAAAATGTGATTTTAAAACGTGATGATGATAATGCAGCCAAATGATGAGCAACACCTGTAGCCAAAGATGGAGCTTTGTGAAGACGGGCCTGTGTCGTTACCAGTAAGGGAACAATGGGTTGACAAGATCAGCTACCTCATCCTCCTGAGCATCCTCCGTCGTTGAGGACTGCCGGCTGAGGCTCGCGTTCTCGGCAGGGCCCTGGTTCTTCCTCCGGATTGAGCTACGCGATTCGTCAGTGATACTCTGAATCTGAATGGTGCGGCGAGGCCCAGAAAGGCAGTGGCAGATGAACAGGAAAAGGGGCCAGCAGGCATTTAGCTTGATGTTGGGCCATGAGTGACTTCAGTGTCATAGACTGTTATTCATGTGAATGACCTCTTAGTTGTTTTTTAAATACTATCTGGATGAGTGATTGCTGTGCTGTGTGTGCTATTAATCATTTTGCATGTACACATATACATGCAATGTATTAAAAATGCATACAGTAGGAATAAATGCATTTAACTGAGTATAAAAAAATGCATCCACATTTGTTGAACAGCAGCAAACAGACCAAGGTTTGTTTTTAGCGCTTCTTTACCTCTCTCTCCCTCTCAGTCCTGGAAAGGTGCATCTGTTTCAGCATCTGCGACCTCTGCTCCATCACAAGAGTCTTTTCATAGGTGAAGGCTGAGATGTCATTGTCATGCTGCAAAGGGGATAAACACGGGCGTTACAGCAGCCACATTATTTTTCAGGGACGATGCCAACGTGGGTCCTCTGACAAACTCCTCACAACATTCATCATATTAAGACACAAAAGTAGGCACTGAATTGTTGAAAAACTTCAATAACCATCCTGCTTCCCATTGCACTTAGACATGAATACCATTCAGGGCTATCCTTGGCTGATGCTCACCATCTCTACAACTTCCACCTCTGCATCCAGTCGCAGGTGATAAAGGAACATCTGGAGATCTTTCTTCATTTGGATGCTGTTGTCGTCCATCTGAGCTACAGTAAAGATGCGCATCTTACACTTCCTCCACACCTGGAGGGGAGAAAGGCACCATTATTATGGAAGATATGGAGTAACAGCACGGTAAACAGGATGGATAAGGGAGAGAAGAATGTCAGGCGGGACAGATGGGTGTGAAAGAAAGGCTCTGGGTGGAATAAGAAATAGAAGAAAATGCTGAGCTTAAGATGGTTTCAGAAATAAACACAATCCAAACTAGTCCAACCAACCTTGTGCTGTCGAAGCAGGAAGGGCAGCAGCATCAGCAAGCCCCCATCGTGAACCACCCACCACACATCAATAGTGCCCTCTCCTAGGCGGTCCTGGTTGGTGGGGAAACTGTCCACATTCTTAGCCACAAGTAAGGCCTGATGGGCTGCTGTGGTTTCCCGGATTGTCTCTGGATGAACAGAAGGACAGACAGAGGGTCTATAAGAGATAAATCACTGTGCTGCATTAAGTCACTGCCATCTTGACAGAGTAATGACAGACAGCAAATGTCACATACGATGTCTTATCTTTATCTACACTGTATTTTAAATTAAATTACGACATATATTCTGTTATTGTGTCCCTATTTTTGCAATTCTACTGCATGGTACCTATGAAATTCCTCCATGACTGTGGGTCATTGGACTGTTTCCAGGCTCCAGGCCAGGCCATCAAGACTGTGTTGTGCTTCATGCCTCCCAAGCCTGCAGACTGGATGAGGTGTGAGACACCATCTCTAAGGTTGGAAGACACTACAACATGACAGAATCCTTTGGTACGCTCTGCAGACATTGCAGCCTTAATGTTCTGTAGAGAGAGAGAGAGAGAGAAAAAGAGGACAGGGATTTCATCGTTAATCATAAAAGAGACTAAAACTGATTCACTATTAAAGCTGCACCAACTGACAAAACAAAATGTGTTTTTTCCAGAGAAGATATGGCTACACTACAGCAAAGTTTCCCTGCTTAGCTAAGCTAACACTTCAAATAACCTATTTGTTAGTTACTCACATCCATTCAGGATAACTTGTACTGATGGATCTGAACAATAAATAATTTTGTACATCTGTAAAGTTGCTTCTGGGCATGACTGCTTCAACAGAAACTGTTTTTAAGGAGGATAAAAGTTAAAACCAGCCTGAAAGAATCACATGAATTGCTTATTATGGCCAGTAGGTGGCAGAGTTTATCTGCAGTTAGAGTCTATAAAATGCTCTAAATGCAGCTTGATAGTACAGATTTGCCTTTGGGTTCAGTGATGAATCTGAAGCCCTTGAAGCACAGATAAGATAGCAAGCATTACAACTGATATTAAATTATTAGCAACTGCAGATCAATATTAATGACAGTATCGCCACCTGCCTTTTATTTGCACACTTGTGCGCGTGCTTCCCCACCATACCTGCTCAGCCTTCTTAGACTCCGACTCCTTAGTGAGGTAGGTTCCCTGCAAAACATTCCCCACTATTGTCAGGCCTTTCCCTGCCTTCAGCTGGGTGGTGAAGGAGACCAGGCGAGGGTGTTTGACTGCTTGATCTGAGTCCACGTTCAGAAGCACCAAAAGCTGAGGCCTATGCAGATCGAGAGGGGAAAACAGTCTGGCTTAATTTTACTTCATTCTTTTAAACTTCAGGAATAAAAACAACACCAACAAATATTTTGGATTTAAATTTTTTGCACAATTATCAGGTGCACAAATTCAAATTACAGTGCAAGGCCTGTAATCATGTGACATAACAGCTGTTTGTAAAGAAAATACTGTTGAAATGTTGGTGCGGCAGTATTATTGTCGCACTATTGGTTCTCACTCAGCTTTGCAGGGACATATGTTGAAGGTAGACAGTGAAAAAGAACAGCTGGTAACTGGAAACAGCAGACCCTTAAGAAGAGTACCCACTGGTTTGGAAAGAAGGACTTCAAGGTCAGTGTGAGCCTCACAGTATGAAGGCTTATCAGCTGCTCATGACAGATTAGGAAGGGAACCAAAAGATTAATGAAATTCATCCTCTGTGTCTATTCTTGTCTTGTTATTGTCCATCCCAACACGATATCAACTGTAAACACACACACCCTCAAACACCCATACCTCCAGTTCTTGGTGTGAGGTGGAGCATCCTCAAGTCGATTGAGGGCATAGCGGGCAGCATTAAGAGAGAGGCCTCTGATACCGTCACCCCATTCCTTCTCTGCCCTGTTAAAGCAAACAAATGAATGAAAAGCACTCAGTGATAAGAGAAAAGTAGCAATCCATTTAGGGCAGTAAGAACTCCTTTAGGGATCATATGCAGTTTATTGCGGCAACATGAGCTACTTTTAACACGGTGCAAGCAAAAATAAAACAAGAACCTCAAGAGCTTCTCTCCAGATAAATTATTTCCTCTCTTTACAGTGTACTGAGTTTCTCGGTCACATCCATTATCTCGCAATCTTACCCTCGGTATTCAATGTATTTGTAGATGCAGCCAGCGATGACCATAGCAACAATAGCGTAATACCAGGAGGAGATGAACATAATAGCAAGACATAAGCTCATTCCAAGGAAGGACAAAGCCCTGAAAACAAGAAAAGAAAAGATTAAAAAACAATTTACATGCTCATTTAGTTTTCTGTGCATTCATGGAAATGTCTTTATAAAGTGAAAACAGCTCAGGCTAGAGAGATGAGAGGCTTAGGATTCAATAGAGTAATCAAAATCCACAGCTAACAATAGTGCCGTTTGCCATTGTCCTTAACCTGTGTTGTGGAATTAATCTTCAGTAAAGGCTAAATGGATGTGCCTGTGGCTGTGAAGGTGTCTGTGTATGAGGGATTCCTGCCACGCGTCCAAAAATCAAAAATCTAATTTGATGGCTTCAAATTAACGAGGACCTTTAACAGTCTGTGGACACCAGTTCGACATATAATACAAGATATATGATGTAAACATGCAAGGATGTTTACCACATCACCCACCAGTGGTAGTACTTAAAGCGTGGTCTCCAGTTAGGCGTTCGCAGCAGGGTCTGAACAGCACAGGCAAGATTCACAAAAAGGTAGCACATGAGGAAAAACCTGTTGAGGGGGGAAAACAGCAATCCAAAAGTTCTGGTCACTTTTCAAATAATAAATCTCCACTTTATGATCTACTGTAAGTAGCTGTATACTTGGGGGATCACAGACTTGATCTGCTGAGCTACTGAGCTACTGAGATTGCATAATATTTCTTTCAGATACTGACATTGACAGGATGGGCGCCACAGCGTCCAGGGAAGCGATGAGGATGCCGATCTCACAGATCCCAGCAGTCAGCAGGAGAGCCCAGGTTGGTTCCCCATTGGCTTTCCCGTGACCAAACACCTACGAGCAGATGCAGCCAAGTGTGAACGTTGAGGCAGACTAGACAAGACTAGAAACTGAAAGTATTAGTGTCTGCTGTTTGAGTCAAACCGTCAAACCTGTAGAAAGGGTACAATGCCATCTCGTGCAATAGCCTGCAGCAGGCGAGGGGCACCGGTCAAACTCTGCAAACCAGCCCCACAGCAGGAGAAGAACGAGCCAATCACAATAACCCAGGGAGAGGGCCATGACAGGGTGCCGATAACAAGGTTCCCCTTTACAGAATCGCCATATCTGCAATGCAAAAACAATTATGTGAATGACAAACGCTGTTATTCACATATATTGGAAAATTTAACAAAAACTGACAGGACAGTGTGGTGATGTTTTTATTCCTGTTTAAACCAGCAGGAATATGATCCCTGTAACAAGTGTCACACTTACTTCAACATCATATACTCTGATAATAACAACAGAACTGAACAGAACCCATAAGCTTTTTTATCTGTTATATTTACAGTTACAGCGATGAACTATAATTTACTCAAAGGAGAAGCTAATCACAAGAGTCAGGGCCTAAAATGGCACCAAAATCCACCAAATCACTAAAAGAATATTCTAAACTGCATACAATGAAACTCCAGAACAGAACCAGAACTCATAGATCCATAGTTGCTATGTAGCATAAGTTGTGACATGCAAGGATTAGGCGCACAAATGTTTATTTCCATTTATTGAAGCTGCTAGAAGGGCTGAGCCATAATCACATTGTTATGGTAACCCGGCCATTCTGACTAATTACAGGCCAATATCAAACTTGTGTGTCTTGGCAAAAGTCCTTGAGTCTCTCGTCAGTGAGCAATTAAAAGAGTTCTTGTACTCTAATGAAGTTCTCTCAAAACTGCAATCTGGGTTCAGAAAACAGCATAGTGCTGTTACAGCTGCCACAAAAGTGATAAATGACATACTTGTTGCTCTTGATAAAAAACAGCACTTTATCGACCTGTCAAAAGCTTTCGACACTGTGGATCACACCATTTTAAAGCATAGGCTTCTTTCTTTTGGGGCTGTCTAGACATGTCGTCTCCTGGTTCACTAACTATTTGAGTGACAGGACTCAATGCATTAAATGTGAAAATCTGTGCTCAGAACTTTTGAATATTCACACTGGGGTGCCACAGGGTTCAATTTTAGGACCTCTGTTGTTCATCATGTATATAAATGATTTGGGACAAAATGTGTCCAATGCTAGTATGCATTTTTATGCTGATGACACAGTTATTTATTCCTTTGGCTCAAACCTTGAAAAGGCAATAGAATCTTTGCAGAAAGCTTTTGACGTGGTTCAGCACACACTTCTGGAGCTGAAATTGGTTCTCAATGCTGAAAAGACAAAGCTAATGTTGTTTTCAAACATGAAGAGATTTCCTCAAACTGTCCCTTTGGTGTCCACTCTTGAGGGAAACCTCATAGAAGTGGTGCATACGTATAAATATCTTGGCTTTTTAATTGATGATTCTCTGACCTTTAAATCTCACATAGACAATCTTGTGAAAAAACTCAAACTAAAATTGGGATTTTTCTTTCGAAACAAATTTTGCTTTTCTTTTGAGACAAAAAAGCGTCTTGTAAATGCCACATTTTTATCTGTTTTAGATTATGGTGATCTGCTGTACATGAATGCTTCCGCCCAGTGTCTTCATAAGATTGACTCAGTATATCATGCCTCTTTACGGTTTATTACAAACTGTAGGGCCTTGACCCATTGTTGTGATCTGCACGCTCGAGTGGGATGGCCTTCGTTGTCCTCCAGGAGGTTTGTTCACTGGTGCATCTTTATTTATAAGGCCCTGCTTGGACAAATGCCCACCTACATTTGCGATCTGCTCACACGGAGAAGTACTGTTTCTTACAGCCTGCGTTCAAGCGATCTTTTTTTGCTCAATGTTCCATTTGTCAGAACTGAACTGGGAAAGAGGGCTTTTACTTATGCTGCCCCTTTCACATGGAACATGATGCAAAAAGACTGGAAGATAGCAGATCTTATTTCATTAAATGCTTTTAAGTCCAGATTGAGAGAGCCAGAGAAAAATGTTTTTAAAATGTAATTGTTACTTATAATATGAATGTAACTTTGTAATTTCAACATGTTGTCGCCTCTTGGTCAGGACTCCCTTGAAAAAGAGGTTTTTAATCTCAATAGGACTTTTCCTGGTTGAATAAAGGTTAATAATAATAATAATAAAACATCAGTTTAATTCTTTATGTGATAGAAACGTGCAATGTCACAATTCTGATCATATAGCGACGTCATGCACACAACAATAAGACCAGCCTTAACATCTGAGTAGAGCTAGTACTGTGCAATACTGGACATTTTGGTATTCTTTGATATCAAGTAAATACAGGGCCAATATTACAGATACCAATCCGGTTGTTCAGTCTGACGTCACTAGCAGTGTCTGGGCCTAAACTCCGCTGCAGGTCCATATATCAAACGATCACTATGGCATTACTGAGAGTTGAAAAACTGTCTAAAGTCTTTCATCTTTAATAAAATGATCAGTGTTCTGCTCTACCAGGTGTAACAATTGAGTTTAACATCCAGGCATCCATGAAAATGGAATTTATGACATTTAACGGAGTTAGAAGTTAGCAGGGAGTTAGCTCGCTAGCTTCTATCTAAATACAATATAGCATGTCCTGACTACAGGGTTTTGGAAACAAATTAAAACGTACAGCTCTGTTATCACTTCCAGCATAAATGAAGACAGAAAGCTAAACAGCAGTGACGTTTGTAGGGTTACTGAAGTTGGGCTAGCTGGTATATAATGATGTGCTATGTGACCGCTAGCGACACAGCTATGTTAGCATAATATAAACAAGCTAACTTTTTTTCCACTTGATAAAAGTTAACGTGAGGGTTCTCGGTGGTCAGGAACAAATGTAATCGCATGGCAGGATGCTGTAAAAGGACCAAACTTCAGCCAGGAGAACAACTGAGATAATCCATCCACAATACGAGGTTAGTCATTCATATACTGCTGCATGGGCAGGGCTGTAGTTACTTCCTAAGGTTTTAAAAACTGAGCTTAAATAAATGATTAGCGGTAATAAAAGCTGAGGGAGGTCAACAGTGATCACTGACTGTTTTAGGAGCTTTTTGAGATTAAATAGAAGAAAATACAAAACATTAAACATGTTAACAACACAAAAGCCATGTTAAACGCAGACTACTTTAGGCCCGGAAGTAGGATTCGTCAAGTCATCACTTAACAATCGGATAGTTTTAACCTATATAGGCAGCTACATAGGGGAAAACATTGGGCCATGATTTATGAGATGAATCATCTTCAACTTGCAAATTGTGAACACATTTTAATGATCGCTAGATCACTTTTATTTTCCACAATAATTAGTTAACAAAACACATCTTTTTAATTTTTCGTGTATTTTGAAACTGGGTAAATGTGCCTGTCTCTAAAACACTTTGGCCTTTGTTGTATAACTGTGTTGGATGCTATAAATGAAGTAGACGTGCATGTTTGAGGCATATTTTCTCTCCATTTCCATTATTAAAACACATTCATTCAGCACACTGTCCATAGTAACGTTGAATATGTTAAGCTCTTACTTATCTCGAAGCAAAACTCCTTCAATACAGGCGCCAAACAGAACCACGGAGGTGATATCTGGGAAGCAGAGCTAAGGAGAACGAACTGCAAAGCCGTACACACTGAAATCAACCACGTCCTGGCTGGTGGTTAATATTAGTCTTTAATTCTTGATTTTAAGTTCCTCAAAGATGAAAAAATCTGGTGACTGTTAGATAATCTTCCACTGGCAAGTTTAATAATAAACTGTGGTCGAATCAGTTTTTCACTTTTCTGGTTCAGAGGTGTAATAAGATTTTTTTTAATTTATCAGTGTTCTGTGTGACTTGTTATCATATCTGGTAACAGTGCGAGGTTGAAGGATACAGATGATGGAAGTGGTAGTGATAGCGAGGATGGTCCCAATGGGAATGGACTTCTGGGCATCTCTCAAGTCACCTGAGCGGTTTGAACCAGCCATGATACCTGAGAGGTGAGAGGGTCGCAGTCAAAAATCAAACAGGTCATCTTCAGAGACTCCGCTGTCTCTCAGCCATAACGGATGTTAAAAACTGTCATGCACGTGTACAAAGAATGAGTCTGTTGCTTATGGCGCCAGCTTACCGGTGACAGAGGGAAAGTAGATGCCGACCAGCAGTGTGAAGAAGGTGGTGATGTCGTTGACTACATAGGGCATGTAGATGTCCTGGGTTGGGTCGCCACCCTCAACCGATGGCAAGTTGCTCTTTTCCACCAACATACCCAGAGGGCCGTATGTCGACCACATATTTTCTACAAGAGAGACAGAAATATTCTAATTCATACTGCAAACAGCATAATGTGTTGTGAAACGCATGCACTCCCAGGACACAAGTTTAACTGTTTAACTCCTCTCTGGAGGGGAGAGGGAGGGGAAACAGGTGGACAAAGGAGGGAGGAACAACTAAGCTGTAGTGCCTCTTCACCTCACTGTGCAATACCTTTCGTGCAATACTTTTGTTAATAGTCAACAGTGCAATAGACTCCATACTTCCATCCATCCATCCATCCATCTTCATCCGCTTATCCGAGGTCGGGTCGCGGGGGTAGCAGCCTAAGCAAAGAGGTCCAGACCTCCCTCTCCCCAGCCACCTCCTCCAGCTTGTCCGGGGGAATACCAAGGCGTTCCCAGGCCAGCCGAGAGATATAATCTCTCCAGCGTGTCCTGGGTCTGCCCCGGGGCCTCCTCCCGGTGGGACATGCCTGGAACACCTCGCCCAGGAGGCGCCCAGGGGGCATCCTTGCCAGATGCCCGAACCACCTCAGCTGGCTCCTTTCGATGTGGAGCAGCAGCTGCTCTACTCTGAGCCCCTCCCGGATGGCCGAACTTCTCACCCTATCTCTAAGGGAGAGGCCAGCCACCCTTCGGAGGAAGCTCATTTCCGCCGCTTGTATCCGCGATCTCGTTCTTTCGGTCACTACCCACAGCTCGTGGCCATAGGTGAGGGTAGGGACGTAGATCGACCGGTAAATTGAGAGCTTCGCTTTTACACTCAGCTCCCTCTTCACCACGACTGACCGGTGCAGCGTCCGCATTACTGCAGCCGCAGCCCCAATCCGTCTGTCGATCTCCGGCTCCCTTCTCCCATCACTCGCGAACAAGACCCCGAGATACTTGAACTCCTCCACTTGGGGCAGGAACTCATCCCCGACCCGGAGTGGGCACTCCACCCTTTTCCGGCTGAGAACCATGGCCTCAGATTTGGAGGTGCTGATCCTCATTCCCGCTGCGTCACACTCGGCTGCGAACCGCTCCAGTGCGAGCTGGAGGCCCTCACCCGATGAAGCCAACAGAACCACATCATCCGCAAAAATCAGAGATGAGATTCTGAGGCCACCAAAGCGAAAGCCCTCCGCCACTTGGCTGCGCCTAGAAATCCTGTCCATAAAAATTATGAACAGAACCGGAGACAAAGGGCAGCCCTGGCGGAGCCCATCACCCACCGGGAACGAGTCCGACTTATTGCCGGCAATGCGAACCAAGCTCTTGCAACGGTTGTATAGGGATTGAATGGCCCGTAGCAATGGGCCAGACACCCCATACTCCCGCAACACCTCCCACAGGACACCCCGAGGGACACGGTCGAATGCCTTCTCCAGGTCCACAAAACACATGTAGACTGGTTGGGCAAACTCCCATGCACCCTCAAGTATCCTGGAGAGGATAAAGAGCTGGTCCAGTGTTCCGCGACCAGGACGAAAACCGCATTGTTCCTCCTGTATCCGAGGTTCGACTAGCGGACGAACTCTCCTCTCCAGCACCCTGGCATAGACTTTCCCAGGGAGGCTGAGGAGTGTGATCCCCCTGTAGTTGGAACACACCCTCCGGTCCCCCTTCTTAAAGATGGGGACCACCACCCCGGTCTGCCAGTCCACAGGCACTGCCCCTGATCTCCACGCAACATTGCAGAGACGTGTCAACCAAGACAGCCCTACAACGTCCAGCGCCTTCAGGAACTCGGGGCGGACCTCATCAACACCAGGGGCTCTGCCACCAAGGAGTTGTTTAACTGCCTCAGTGACCTCGCCCCCGGAAATTGGCGGGTCATACCCCTCATCCCCAGACTCTGCTTCCTCCTCGGAAGACGTGTCAGTGGGATTAAGGAGGTCCTCGAAGTATTCCTTCCACCGCCCGACAATTTTCTCAGTCGACGTCAACAGCGCTCCGCCAGCACTATACACAGCGCAGGTAGAGCACCGCTTTCCCCTCCTGAGACGCCTGACGGTTTGCCAGAATCTCTTCGAGGCAGTCCGAAAGTCTTTTTCCATGGCCTCTCCGAACTCCTCCCACACCCGAGTTTTTGCTTCAGCCACTGCCCGAGCCGCATTCCGCTTGGCCTGTCGATACCTGTCGGCTGCCTCCGGAGTCCCACAGGCTAACCAAGCCCGATAGGCCTCCTTCTTCAGCCTGGTGGCTCCCTTCACCTCTGGTGTCCACCATTTGGTTCGGGGATTACCACCACGGCAGGCACCAACCACCTTGCGGCCGCAGCTCAATGCAGCAGCTTCGGCAATGGACTCCATACTTGAAATGTGCAATTCACTTGTATTTTTATTTTTATTCCTATTTATTCTATTGATCCCCTTCGTATATTTTATTTATATATGTCTCTGTATTTATATATGTGTGTGTGTGTGTGTATATATATATAATATTCTGTAACTGTAACTTCTGTCGGTGCTGTGCTTTTGGAAACCGAATTTCCCAGAGGAACCCACCCGAGGGATTAATAAAGTTTTATCTTATCTTATCTTATCTTAAGTTATCGAGAAGAGATGATGAGCAGCGAGCGAGGAGTATGTCTTTTCAAGTTGTGGGAAAATCCTTTGCCTGCTACCCTGAGAAATCCACCAACACGAAGCAGATAAAATGACTTTATTTATCTGTTTAAATTACATTAGTGCTGGGAAAAAATGAGATTGTAGTTTACTGCACACAAATGCAACCAGAGGGCAGTCTCTACAGGTGGAACATTTGTTTGAGCTCAGTGAACTGTGCAACATATTGCAGCAAGTACTAAACAGGGTAATGAGTCAATTGTGTGGCATTTATTTAGTGTTGCTGATAAAATTGGGACAGCACGAGTGAAGATGTGCAGACTGCTTGTAGAAATGTGTGGCTATTCTTGGCACTAGATCACTATTCAAACAACTAATCAGCAGTTAGTCCTCCAGCAAAAGTTTGTGATAGAAGGCAAGGTGTGAATGAAATGAAAATTTCAATTTAGGTAGGCAATTAAATAAATTTAAATAAAGCACTGCTAACGTTAGTGTGGCTAACGTTAGCAGTGCTAGCCTCAGCATGTCTACATGCCTATACTAATGTGCATATATGTCACTTTACTCAAATATATAATTGTTCCTTTTCTAGCTCAAAATAGTACTGGACAAAGCGAACCTTTTTAGATTTCTGACTTTCCACATAGCTTGTTTACAACATCCGTTACATCCATTAGTGCAGGGTAAAGGGAATCTAAATATTAATAGACAATAAAATGGTTTCATTGGTACACCGATGAAACTGATAAATCATTTAATGAAATAATATTATTAGTGCGGTTAGATAGTGAGGATGGCAAAGTTAAATTCTTAATTTAAAAACACTTTGAATGTTCAATTAGAGTAGAAAAGTGCTATATAAGTACCAGCACCAAAGCAGAAATGAATCATTAATCAAGAGAAAATTAAATATATTTCACAGAAATGATGAAAGGATGAGAGGTCAGTAAAATAACTGTCTGTTTTTAAGGAGACAGTAAAACAGTTGTGCATGGAATCACTCAGCACCTGCACAGGCTTGTCCCAGTTGCAGAAATATGACAAGAATGCATCTGCACTGGATGTTGGGAGGAAAAGCAGTGTGTCCCTGCCAGCAGTTACATAATATGAGGTATGCTCAGATTTTGCAATGCATTCAAAAAACTACTGACCGTGTACATTCCTGCTGAGATTAAGCATTCTTCAATCATTTTCATTTATAGTTTGTAGGAAGTATTCAGTGTGCCTGAAAAAACCTATTTGTTTAATCTCGCCTTTCCTGCTTGTTAATGCTCGCACCTGACTCTTAGACTTACTCTATTTTTCCTTATACATATTTTTTATGGCTTGTGCTTTTATTATGTTTTTATTTGATATGCATTTCATATTACCCCTGTGTATTAGTGGCATTGACCTGTGAGTATATTTGACACTTTGCTAAGGCCTTATAATACTCGTGTTACTTCTCTGTCTCTTATGTTAAGCACTTTGGTATACCGCTGGTTTTTAAATGTGCTCTATAAATAAAGATTGTTGTGGTTGTTGTTGCCTGATCGATGAGGATAGGTGAACAGCTATTAAAATCTGTATGATTCAAACAAGTATACACATATCTTGGTAACTTTTTAAAAAATTCTTCCACATGTGCACACGGCTCCAGAGAAAAAAAACAGACAAAAACGGTGTGCTCCCACCTGAAATGACTCCGCTGATCAGTCCAGGGATGCCCTGCAACTCGGTCACATTGTTGTTGACAAAATACTCGTTGCATGTGGCATTGAGCTGAGATCCATCGCAGAAGAGGTTCCACAGCTGGGTAGTGACCGTTATGTTGTCTATAACCTCAATCTTATTACACTTGTCAAACTGGTGGTTCTTTAGGGTACGATTCCCCAACATGCAGACACTGTGTGAAGGAAGAGAGAAATTTTAACATGAAGCACTAATTAAACTGAAATAAATCTTAATAAATGTTAGCACTGACTCACGGAAAGTATGGCGGATCAAAGATGGTCTTGATGACTCCCGCATAGATGGCCAGGATGGAGAGAATAACACAAGCCAGGAAGACCAGTGCCAGCTTGTTGACATATTTGACCCCAACGAACACGACAACTGACATTATTGCTAGGCAACAAGTGCCATAAACACGCATGTTGTTCAGCAGGGCATCCAATTCATCCTCCTTTTTATCTGCCACAAAGATGGCTGCTTTAGGCACCATGTAGGTCTGGATGGACAAAGACAATGCAGGAAGAAATACAAAGTGTCACATTAAACGACTTCTCGTTTCATTGTACTAATAAGATGTGAAGAAAACTTTTATATTGTGGCAGTTTGTGTGTTAAATAAACTGTGGTTATGGCTCAACTGCGTTCTGCTTTCAAGGTCATAAAATGGGGAAAGCAGCAGCAAGACCACAGCAATTCAATTCAATTCAGTTTTATTTATACAGCACCAAATCACAACAACAGTCGCCTATAGGCGCTTTGTATTGTAAGGTAGAGAGAAAAACCCAACAATCATATGACCCCTTATGAGGAAGCACTTTGGCGACAGTGGGAAGGAAAAACTCCCTTTTAACAGGAAGAAACCTCCGACAGAACCAGGCTCAGGGAGGGGCGGCCATCTGCCGCGACCGGTTGGGGTGAGAGAAGGAAGACAAGATAAAAGACAGCAGAACAGAGTATGCATAAATAATCACATCACTAGCAGAAGCTGGCCTGGAGACGGAGCAGCAAATGTGGTGCTGCTGGCTGAAGCAGCTTAAAAGGTGCACCCTATATGAGATGACCAACTGGATTTGTAGAAGGTATCAGAGAATCCATAAACTGATGGATATTGGGATCACTCGATCTACCAGCTGCAAATCTAAAATAATCTACTTACCAGTAGAATCTCAATGGTACCCAGGATGTACATGGAGCCAGCAAATGTGGTCCCCAGGTAAAAACAGAGACCCACAGCTCCACCAAACTCTGGACCCAAAGACCTGGAAATCATGTAGTACGAGCCTCCAGCTGGAAAAAAGGGAATGAGGGAGGAGGATATTAATATCTTTTAGGTCATCATTTCAGCTATATACTGCTATACAACCCATAAGCCTGAAGAAGACAAGTGTGTACTGTTATTCAAATAACCCCAAGAAAAAGGATCCTACCTGGAACAACACCATTAGTAGCAATTGCGCTCATGGATATGGCTGTCAGCATGGTCTGTGGAGAGACGAGATTAATGAACAAAAGCTGAACTGAATTAAAATGCTTCATGTTGAAGACCTTACAAAGATGGTGCAATGGTGTCATGTAAAAACCCCCCAAAACAAAACACCGTCCTTGCCCACCCTCTAGTTCTTTATTTCCCTGAATTTTGTAGATTTTTCAAACAATGGTACCCTCTGTGGATTAAATTAATATTGAGTCTGTTAAAATACTTCTTATGGGCTTATGCTCTAAATCTTTTGGATTGGTAACAGATACAAGCTTTTCCATGAAATCAGTCATTGTGGAAGAGGATATTTACATCAGCCTGTTACCTAACAGACCTTCCGGATGACAGAAAGGACAGAGTGGAGAGAAGGGCAGATAAGATGCACAAAGAAAAAAGAAAATAGAGTTAAAACTTAAAAGGGTGAAGTAAAGACTGAAGGAGGACAGCGTGAAGGTGACACAAAAGCAGGCAAATGAATGAGAGGAAAGCAAGAGGAGGTGTAGAGAAAGGGCAAGGGCATGACCAAAATACACCCCGTGCTCTTTGTTGGCGTCCTATTTAAGGTGTCAGACAGGCTGGAGTAAAGCCAATTAGCTGACAGTTTTACCTCCTGCTTCCACTGAAGCACTAAGAAGCTATACACAAAGTTGGACTTGACAACGAATGATGCGAGAGCTTGAAGTACAGAACTGGAAGGCATTTGTTTACTGATGACATCATTCCCACTGTTCCTGCGTCACATGGACCAATTTGTAACTCTAAAGCTACCTGCCACATGTCGGGAATTTATCAGCAGCCGTACTTGGATTTATAAAATACTCTCAACTACAGCTGAACATTGAGCTCTTTGAGGTATCACAGTTTTAACCTCCTAGGACCTGGTGTCCACATTTTGGGTTATTAGACCAAAATACTCAATTTTGCTCTACAAGGGCCTGATATCCACTTACAAGGACATTATACTGCTACTATTCTATCGAAATTTTAAACAAATATCCTCATATGTGGCTCTCATTTTTCTTAGAAACAAAAATTAGGTTAAAAAAAAATCTGATAATTCTTTGTTTTTACATTCATCAGGTCCCAATCAGCCCAAACATCAAAGAGAAATTAAAAATGCATGCCGTGGAAGA
Organism: Simochromis diagramma; assembly: GCF_900408965.1. Lineage (NCBI taxonomy): Eukaryota > Metazoa > Chordata > Actinopteri > Cichliformes > Cichlidae > Simochromis > Simochromis diagramma. The sequence goes on along the minus strand of NW_024387503.1, from coordinate 89,487 downwards.
GTTGGGTCTTAGGAGGTTAACTGAACATTAGGGGTGCAACGATACTCGTATCGATATTGAACCGTTCGATACAGTGCTTTCGGTTCGGTATGCATATGTATCGAACAATACAAAATTTATTTTATCAACTTTCCTTCTGACAATGCTGTCTGTGTTGAGCGCTCAGTGGATCTGCGCTCGACAGTGCAGCCTAGGCGGAGTAGTCGAACGCAGATTCACTGAGCACAGGGCAAGCTAGCGAGACAGAAGTTAAGCTCTCCTTGCAACATGGCAAATTGAACCTCCCCCACCCCCACCCTCATTCAGATCTGGCGTTTGGAACTATTTTGGTTTTCATGTGATGTATGACCCTGAAGGTAAGCGCGTCATGGAATAAAGTAAAACAGTATGTTGGATGTGCCACGCAATGCTCAATTACATGGGTGGGAACTAGTGTGTTAGCGCAGTTAGCTCGTTAACGTGTTGGCCGTCCAGCCCCATGCACGGGGCGATCCGCGGTAGCTCGTTAACGGAGATTTGCCGTGTTGTGGCGTTAACGTCATTTCAACGAGATTAACGCTGACAGCACTAGTGGGAACACAGTGAATATGACTGCACATTTACTCCGACATCATCCTAGTGCAAAGACAAGTGGAAGCAGACAAAAACAACAAGCAGGCATGCTACAAACTTGACCCGAGTCATTTAGACAGCCGTTAGCACATGATTCTCCTTATGGGGACCTGATATGTTTAATATGCTGCTGAGAATATAGCCCAGAAGAAGCGTATAGTATAGCTTTTATTTTGGAAAGAGCCATTTCTCTGTAATAAACTCTCTTTTCCAAAGATGAGTGATTCCTCAATCAGATACAGGGCTCGCAAAATCGCTAGCCCCAGGATGTCGGGCTAGCGATTTTTCCAGTCGGGCTACCAAAATCTATCTCTGCCCTGCCCGTTGGGCTATCGTAGGAAGGAAAAATATATGTCAATGCTTTTGCATTCTTTCGAAATGTCATTTTAAGAAAAGGCCCCCATTAGAACCCATGAGAAATGCAAGAAATGCATTATTGCTCAGTCTGCAATATCTTTCCCAGAACAAACACCAATTGCAAATAACATACTAAAAATAAACCTGAAAAATCTGTTTAGAACAGCGTACTATACAAAGAGTGAACTACCACTGGCAAAATTTGGCAGTCTTTGCAAACTTCAAAAAGCAAATGGCCTAGATCTTGGTTCCACTTGCCTCTTACCGTGACTTCAGTGGAAATTTCAAATTCTGATCTGACACAGACTGATTCATGTCCTACACAGTTCTTACAAGTTCATAGAAATTTCTGTTCAATTAGAACCAAGTATTTGAGTTGATGATTGTAATTTTTATACAATGTTGTAATTTGTTTTTCAACAATTTTTTGATTAATGTTTTGTTTCCTTTACAATATTATACTTTAATGTATAATATTGTAAAGGAAACAAAACAGGAAATAAAACATCAATCAAAAATTGCTCTCTTTTTTATTCAGGCTACTTAATTTATTTTGGGCTACCAAAAACTGAAGAGTCCCTGCCCGAAGGGCTACCAGGGATTTTGAAATTTTGCGAGCCCTGAGATATATTTATTTATTTTTATTACTTTTTTGTTTCAGCAACATTAAATTTAAAAACTGTACTTTTGAGTTAAAATATATATTTATAATTTTAATAAATGACAAATTAAAAAGGCATGAACATTTTTTTTTTGTATCGAAAAAATATCGAACCGTGACACCAAAGTATCGAGCCGAACCGAACCGTGAATTTTGTGTATCATTGCACCCCTACTGAACATATGTGTTGTCACCTAAAAGGATACTTTATTATTCTTTATTCTTATTTATCTCATACTTGAACTTCACATGGACATCTTTCTAATCCAACTTTCTTTTGCTGGCTGTGCTTAGCAAACAGAAGCTTTGATTATCAGGTGTGTGTGTTGGATTTTAAATAATCGTGTTTATTTAACTGTGGGAAGCCAAAATCATGTGCGGCCCTACTTGCACATATAAAGCAAGTAGGGCCGCACAGGTGGGAAAAGCCTCCAGTTGATCCAAAATGCTGACAGGGACTAAAAAGAGAGAGCAGGAGTTTTTCCCTTCCCGATGTTGCCAATTGCTTACTCACAGTGGGTGATCTCACTGTTGGGTGTCCCAGTATAATATTATGAATTGCAGGGTCCAAAATATCTAATATAAAACACCTAATAAGATCATTAATAACATGATTCAAATTTGATAATTTGTGGATATTAAAAATGTAAAGTTTTGATAAGAATGGGTTTATTAATGGAAATGCACTTCACGGGTGATTCTTTGTTTAGGCAGTGTTACTCTTCAAACAGACGATGGTATGCCATTAGAAGATTTAATTATGAGACAAAAAGCATTTAGGGTCTGGGGTTTTCCTCCTTTCTACTTTGCCTGATTAAGCTGAAATAATCCATTGCCTGCCATGGGATTGGTGAATATAGCTACTGTGTGGGTGTGGACGGCGTCATGTTTCTGACAGTTTGCAGATGGACGGATTACACGTCAAGTCAGGTACCATTAGAAGCTGGACGAGCAGGAGAAATGGAGAGTCACAGTGGCTAAATATAGGAGGGATCAGTGGCCACTAAGTCATCTTGCTGGCCATTCATTATGGCTGTCAACCAACCGAAGCAGCTTCTGGACCCAAAATCAGCAAAAACACTCAGCCGTGCACACACACATGCACACACTCTTACATAATCCTGTTCTAATGAGTTAAAAGCTAAAGCCCTTGATAAAGAACAAATAATATTCAGCTCCTTCCAGTTCCTCTTATTCTATCATTTATCAATACATTGAAATGGTTTCCATCATAAAAAATAATCAGGAAGTAAATTCAAGGACAAAGGTTTGGTGTGAGATTAGAAGGGAACACAAAACACCCATCAACGTTTACTCTGCACATAACCAGTCATACTTCCTTTACTGTAATGCAACATGGACCTAGAGTATGTTTAGCACAATGATCATGGTAACATGGCCTAATTTCAAATAATAAGGTCAGCATACTGAGCATATGTGTAACTAATCCATGTGAGCCTAAAGTTTCCACAGTTGTTTTCTACTTTGGATTGTCACAGATCACATCAGCCATGCAGCTGTGGCTGTTTAAAACTTGCATTTTTATAATCTTCTAATTCACAAACTCTTTAGGCCTTGAGACAAGCATTAATGCCACATTTTAGGGGGAAAAAGCAAAAAGAGAGAGACTCAGAAACAAACACATAGACTGTGATGATGAAGTACTCACACATGAGCAGCATAAGCCGACAATAGCCAAGGACTCCAAGATGCCGGCAGTGCCAACAATCCAGGTAAGGCGCAGAAACAGGATGACCCCCAGAATATTCTGGAGGCATGGGAGGTAGACACCCATGAACGTCCCCATCTGAGGGCTCTGTAAGGCAGGAAGGGCAGGGGGAGGATTTGGGAGAGAAGCGACAAAGCAGAAGATGAGAAAACATTAAAAATATTTGTGTTTGATGGAAGGAGTGATTAAGGATATGACAACAGAGGAAAGAAGTGAAAACTGCTGTGCAAACTGAAAACTGCTGAAACCCTTACAGCCATAAATAAAACGATTAAAAAACATCACCAGAGACAAAGAAGCAGAAGCAAAGAGGGAAATAAAGACAGAGTGTAAAAGAAAGTACACATTATTAAACACTGTATAAGTCAAAACCACTACCCCAAAAGTACAACTGACTTCCATCTTATTCCTTGCAAGGAATGGTATTTTCACAACAACAAGCAGAAAGACCGCAGGGAGAATGACAGGCCTACCCACCATCTAACTCCAAATGTAAGATACTCGTCCCACTTTTTCAGGCAAAGAGGTGCAAGAATGCCAAGAATGGCATCCACTTCTTTCTTTAGTAAGATGCTCCTAAAAGCCAGTGGGAGGTGCTCAAGGCCCATTTCTACACATTGGGACGAGATGGGGCAACTGGGATGTGACCCAGGCTGTGGTTACAAAAGCATGGCAGCACTGTGGAAACTACTCTTTTCAAAGAATGACAAAACAAAAGCATCGAAGGAGAGGCTGAAGGAAAGGCTTGTGCTGGACTGGTGATGGTGTTTATCAGAATTTTATCTTTGAAATGAGCCTGACCCTGCCTCTTCTTCTTGTTTACTTGGCAAAATCTGTTTTTCACTGTAGCCGTTTCACAAAACGAAATGTTGACTCAGTGACTAAACAGACTTCCTCTAAGCAGTAATACACACACGCATATTAATAATAATAAAATTTTTTTCTGAGGAACAAAAAAGTTTTAAGAGATGTATTAAAGATGGAAAAGCACAGAGAAGTTGAGAGAACAAAAACAAACAGCGGTGGCTTCATCGGTCAAAGACCTGGTTATATAATGACAGGTCAGCAGATTTAAAAGAACAACTGTTAATATGCAACTGTACATTACCATGTATGTAATGCATGCAAACACAAACTAAAAGCTCCACTACAGTGTGTGCTTCTTTACCTTAACAGCCTTCTTCTTTGGGCCCTCATCGTCATCAGCCTCCTCGTGCTCTTGTGCACCCTGTGAGAGATTGGTGTAGTTTGCGAGTTTACTGAGGAAGGATGACACCATGGGGTTGCTGTCCATTTCCTCCTGCAATAAAGAAACTCATCTTTAACAGCTAAACAGCAGCAGTCTTGTACAAATGACCTTTTCAAAATGACATTCAGTGGGAGCTTTTATGCTCATTTCAGGCTCAAAACTGTTATAGCTGAACTTTACTAGCAGCCTTGTATGATTTGTTTTTCAAAATCATTCCTTTAGATCTTATACTGGGCTTTAGTGCAGCCAGTGCATCTACTGTCTTCATTTTAAGCCATCTACCTTCTGACTGGCTGAATACTAAAAGAAAAGAATAGGCTGGTGGGGCTTTCATGCTCACAGACAGAGCCGTGTACCTGAGAAGCATATTCAGGAAATCTGCTCTCATTAAGTTCATACAGAGCCAAGAGTAGAAACAGAAAGTATGTTTCAGAGCAGCCTGATGCTTGAACTTTGGGCTTGCAGGAATTATATGTTCATATATATCACATCAAGGAAAAACTTCAAAGTTTAATTTGGCCTTTTGATGGGCAGTTATCGCATGAAGTCTTCCATTTGCAAAACAAACTGTGCAAAATTTTGTATTTTCATCCATTCAAAGCATATTTGAAAAGCATTCCTGGATCAACTTCAGAACCAAAAGCCGCGGCTGTCTTATTGATTCTACACAAGCGCCAGTGACCACAGAGCAACAAGGTCCGCCAAATGGCAGAGGCAAGCAGCAGGCAAAGGTTCAGCTGAATGGAGTTAAATGAATGTACCAGTTTTTATGGCAAATAAACTTCTTAACTGACACATTGTTGAGCTAAGGGTAAATTGGTGCTTTTACCTCTGCGAGTTTCTATTTATTTAGTTCACCACAACTTAGACTGTTGTTCCAGCATACTTGGCATTAATGAATGGTTTGAGCTTCACAGACTAGCTCCAACTTAGGCTGCAGATAAGGTTCAGGCAGGGTTCTGGTGAATTTATAGTTTTTACTGTGGAGTTTGGGCTTTCTCCTTCCCAGCCTAAGCACAGTCACATTTCCTTGTGTAGTGGAACACACTCCTTGGCTTGTGAAATGATAGCGACATCCACATGATGATGTTGGGCAGTTACCTCAAAAAGTGCCATGTTGGTGCCATCGTAGCTGTTGCCTTTGTCGTCTGTGTTGTTGATAAAAGGACTGTTTTCCTTTGGGACTCCATCACCTGTAGAAACACAGTTTTCTCGTTATGTGAAATGCAGAGGAGATTTAACACATCGTGTAACCAAAACTCAATATAACCAGTGACTGGAAAACAATTGCTGTAAGAACCACAGTACATAATAATGCTGTTCATGGATCTTCATCCTGACAATGTTCAGTGGAAGTAAAGAAAACTTCAGCTGGTTGCTTATGCAAATCATTATCACATATTTCCATTTGTAAGGCGTTCCTCTTCTTATATCCAAGAACTTCCTGACAGTTTGGTTGACTCAGTGAATTCAAAATAAAGGGGACTGCCACAAATGTCATGTCACCACGCTGGTAGCAGAAAAACATTGAATGGGAGAAGCCAGAAAGATCTTTTAAGAAGACAATGAAACTATTCTCCACTAGTAAAGCTATTGCAGATGGTGTTATCTCTGAAAAAATATGATAAATTACCTTGGACAAGTACTTATACCAAGTAGGGCTGGGCCATATCATACCGTTCACGGTAATACCGGTATAATGTTGGGCAATGATAAGAAAATGAAATATCAGGATAGAATATGGGTAAAACACGCATTCGCAGTGCCTTTGTTTTCATACGCACATGGCGGAAAAAGCACGGCGGCGAGAGAGAATGAGAAGGGCAAAAGCGGATCGTTGAATGAAACAGATGAACCAGAATTGGTTTGTAAAAATGCTGCAACTTCAGTGGTGTGGAACTGGTTTAGCTTTCGTCCATCAGATACACAACAAAGCACTATTTTTGGTAGAGCATGCTAGTGGGGCATCGTTATTAGCGAGTGTTTTGGAAAATACGGCGCACTTAAAATCAATCCTTTGATTTTTCTGAAAATCGACAGTGTCCCTTATAATCCCGTGTACCTTATGTATGAATTCTGGTTGTGTTTACTGACCTCAAAACTATTTTATGTACACGGCGACTTTGCTAAGCTACAAAGCCGCACCGCTTGATGGATTGTCGGAGCATTACGGCTATCGTAGGCAGGAGCCTTGCAGAGTGATACGTACTGTGCTTCAACATAATATTACCGTATTGTGTGTGTATAACCTCTTTTTAAGTTTTGTGGATATTATACATGGTTATGCTGAGGATATGTTGGCCAGTTTCCACTGGAAACGCCTTTTGGTTAAACTGTCAGCAAGGAATTTGCATTTGCACTGTTAATTTTTTATATAACTTTAATGCACATAAAAAAGCTGCTTGTTTAAGTGAAAATACATTGATGTTGTTGTTTTTTTTTGCACTAAAAAAGTTGTGGAGTTGTAAAGGATTTTTTCTAGTGTCAATTATATCGTCAGTTATATCATTATCTCAAATTTTCAAATGTATATCGTGATAAATATTTTTGGTCATATCGCCCTGCTCTAATTCCAAGACATCTCGTCCATGTAATATCTAAAGTTGTTAAACGGAGGTCATTATTCAGTTCATTATTCAAAAAGTTCATTATTTGCTGAGGTGATCCCTGAAGATGTCTAAAGGAGGTTTTTTTTTTTTTGGAACAGGTTCAAAAATAAGACTCGAATTTTGTTTGACAGTACAGTCTATTAGAACACGCCTGTAACCATCCATCCTGAGGACGGGGCAAGGTTTGTATTTTCATCCTACTGAAAAAAAACAATCCAACAGGTGGACGTGATTCCATCTAAAATTAATACATTACTTGCTATATTCAGTGACTCCTGCTAACAATTGTTATCTGATGTAATCAGTCTTATTTCTTTTTTGGACATACACTAAACCCACTTTGGCGTCATGCATCTGACTCTCACATCATTGCATTTTTAATAACCCACATCATGGTGATGAGATATCCATAAATAATTTATACCTAAACTAGAAATTAAGTCTTACTCTGTAAGTGCAAGTTAGCAAAGGACAGTGAGAATATAGATGGAAAGACTAATATCAAAGACATTACTACAGATCACACAAAACATATTTCGTATTCTTAAAAATACATAACAGTGCAACCAAGAGTTGTGTTGGATATTTTCTCACTGAAAATACAACACAAGTATTGGTTCCCATGTTTTTCCTCATCAAGATTAATAACACTGGTTATTTTATGGTCTGTAGCAGAGGTTTTTGAAACACGCTGTCTTTCCTCTGTGTCTACTTTGTCAACTGCATGATGAATCTTGTAGTTGTTCTGTATTACCCACAGCGACCCAGCCGTCTTCAGAAGGGACATTCTAGCACCAAGCTGAGAACCACGTCTTTGCTGCTTGGGCTGACAAACTACACAGCAATGCACGGAACCAAACTTTTTGAATGAACGGACACCTTAGAGCGCAGGGTGTGATGGTGTGTGAAATCCAGATAAATGTGATAAATAAAGATCATCTCAGAGAGAGAGAATGTGTGAGTGTGTGTGCGTGCCATTCCATTAGTTTAATTTGCAGGTAATTACATTATAGTGTCAGAAATATTAAAGTGAGGAGGAGTGAACAGACGTTTAAGCAGTTGAAGTCTGCTGTGCAGAGACTAAAACAGTCAAAAATAGGTTGTGTGTTTATGACCAATAAAACGCTATAAATAAAGTCCAATGAGGCAAAAAATGAAGCAATAAATATGAGCTTCAAATGGAACTCAAGAAAAATAAACAGAGGTGTCGTGTGTAGAGTTCATACCAACGCACCCACGCAGAACAAACCCACGACAGAAAACAGAAAAATTAAGTGGACAACTCCTTTATATCCCGACACAAAAAATGCAGCAAACTATGTTTTTCACAAAAAGCCACACCACTTCAAATGCTGCTTTCATGCATGCACACATAAACTGAGGTCAATTCTATCTGGGCGAAGACTATGCAAGTGACAACTGGAGTCTTTTTAAGCACTCCAGCTCATTAGTTTTAACTTCAAAGAAGTTAAAGGGTCACAAATTGATCACTTTTAAAAAAGAAGATGCTTATATTTTAATACAGAGGTAAAAGATGAATTGATGTTATTAAATTATGCAGGAAAGCAGAAGATCTGCTTATATTTGGCATTTTTTAACTGAAACATGCAAAGGTCAGTATTAATACTGAGTGGTTCAAATGTAAATATGTGTAAATAAAGTTGCTGTTTGAAGCTCCACAGTATAAAATGAGACTATTCTACTTAAAAATAACACAACTGTCTGTGATGAGCCTATCCAGAGCAAAACAGCTGAAGTTTAAACACTGGCCCAAAAATAAGTGCACTGCATCTCTCCACCTGTTTAGATTGATAGTTCGCAACCAGTCAGTGCTGGGCCTCTTCCATTCATCAGCAGCCAGAGCTGCCTACTGCAGAGGGGATTTCACGAGTAACTTTTGCTGCTTGATCCAGCTGCTGGGGGAATAAGAGGCTTGTAGAGTGGCTTAGCCCGTTGGTAATCACAGAGAAAGTCATTACGTCCTTGTACTGTGACACTCTGTAAAAGAGTGTTCTATGTGGGACAGCACGTAGAGAACATCAGGGAGGGACACAATATTTCACAGAGTGTGGGATGAATGAATTTAAGGCAAAGCATGAAGCAAGTGCAGGTAAAGGTGAGTCAGCCTTAGCCAGTCATCACTTAGCTATTCTTTTCAGTGCTACACGCCACCGGTAATCATTGTCTTAAATGACTCTGGCTAAATCCTCTTTGAGACCAGGCAGCAGGCTAAAACTGTCAATGTTTCCAAATCAGGTGAGGTTTCTGTTTTAAGTCCATATGTAAATTGGTTAAGACGTCAGTCAGGAAGTGAAGAGAACCGTTCACCTGTCCTCAAGTGAAGGAAGGATCTTTGGTAATACAATCCCACGCTGCACTTAAGACACCCTAATGGACTTTTCAAAGGCATCTAATTTCTCTAATATACAGGTATCAAGCCATGATTGTTTTATGAAGTACTTTCAACGTCAAGAATGTTCAGGATTTTTTGTGATCTGAAAAGTGTAAAATAGCTATGAATGTTTGAATACACAATAAAGACGGTGAGTTGATTTATCAGTTTAACTGCATGGTTGTAGCTTTCCGAACGATGTTATCTGCAGCGCGTGAAGTGATGTCTTTAAGGTTATTTAATAAAAACAATATAAATAAAAACTATCAAGGGGCTTTACCCCTTCTTTACTACAAGCCAACAGAAACCAGAGAGACTTTCTGCATTATTATAAAAACTTTTGTTCATTTATGCATCCATTTTTCTTTGCTTCTTTATCTGGATCACATTGTTGTGTCCGACATGAATACTGATGTCATCTGTTAATTAAATCTGCAATCTCATGCTCCTTTGTTCTAAAAATATCTCAACTAGTCTGTGTGGGGCGACAAATTTGTCTCACCCTGAGGTGATCGAATCCTCCGGTGACCTTAAGACGCACTTCAACATCCTAAACGAAGAAAAAGTGCCAGGTGCCACAAACCCCCCATACTGCAATTGCTGCAGTGATTGTTGCAGTGGATTATTTAGTGGAGGAAGGGGCGGATCACAGGGACAAATACGGGGGGATTCAACAGAAGATGAAGATTATCTGCACATGTCCCTCTGTCTTAAGTATAATCTGGAATGGTTTAGCGCAAATGTCACTGTATGTGTGTGAGTGTGCTTGCATGGAGGGGTCCACAGGCACATGGTTGAGATTCACATATCGCCATGGTGTGAACAGATGTTGGCCTCTGTTCACATTGCAGAAGTTGCCATCTACCTTGGACTAATTCACCCTGCTTTCAGTGATCTTGTGTTTTTGTTTAAATATGATCAGATCCCATTTGATTGCAGTCTAATCCTAAATTTCGTGTGAATCATATCATCAACCATATCATAAAGAAACAAATAAGCAAAAGTCTTGTTCTGGTTCTTTCCTCTTTATTTTTGCCTGAAACTAAAGCATCATGATGACTGTAGTGTTTCAAATGAGCTTTATAAATAAACCTGCCTTGCCCCAAACTACCCCTTTGTTTGGGTAATCATTCCACCAAGATTATTAACCATCCTGCTTTGCTGATGCAAAGTCCTTACATCATCTGTTCTCAAGTCAGCTCAAGATTGCTGATGGTGCACTGCAATCTAGTTCAAAAGGAGCAAAGGATATAAATGTTTGCAAATATGCACCTGTGAGGAAAAAGCCAGCCAGTGCTACATGTAAAAAAAAAAAAAGAAGAAGAAGGAATGTGGACACATGAATAACCAGATCAGCAGTTTACAGTGAAGTGTCAAAGCAAAGGTTATAGCATGTCAAACAAAGGACACACACGGTTATGCTCAGCTGATATTCCCCGTCTGGATGCTCCTCTTATGATTATCCATTTATGTAACCATAGTAGCCCCTAAACACACATTCATCTCGCCCAGCATTAGAGGATTAAACCAAACAAAACCAACATCAGTGTCCAACCTTCACTATATTTAAATAATCACAGCAAAGAAAGCAAGAGTCTCCTGCCAACCATAGCCTAAAAACTGCTCCTGCCTGATCTTTTCACTGTGTAACCCTGCCTTCATCACACAGGTCATCATTTCCAAATCTTCTGTAATGTTTACTCTCACACACTCATTAATCCCCCCTCATTTCCGTCCAGAACAAGCAGATGTTTTCATCCAAACAGGCAGTATCTGAACCAAACATACTACGAGGCAGCAAAAAAAAGCAGATACAGCAGACAGAACATGTAAGGTACGTCCCGGTGAATGGAGCAGACCGGCTTGCAGTTAAAGAGCCGCATATTCAATCACAGCTGGTACAGACTAAGTAAGAGCAACCAGGTACAAGAACGTGTCCCTAACCCTGCATTAGCTCATGTTACAGCAAAACACTAAAGCTACAAATACTGCAAATGTTCAATTTGCAGTATTGAGCAGCACACTTTAAAAAGTGAGCTTTAAGTAGCAGAATTATTTGTGATGATTAGTGCAGTTTTCCCTCATACACTGATGGCAAAATGATTCAAATGTAAGAAAGAGTTTGGGATTTGAGCAATAAAAAAACATAAGGAACGAGCAGGCTGAAGCCTCTTGTGTAATGTGTGATGAATGAATGCAGGTGGGTTTGACGGTTAAAGCTGTGTGTGTTTGTGTACATGATCCACTTTTGCAGGTGCCGAGGACAGACTGCTGGTGCTATAGCGCATTACGTGACCTCAACAAATGCGACATTGCTGAAGGGCATATATAATTGGGGCTAACTAAATGGAAATATAGAAAGGTTAAATTAACCGCCTAAGTAGCAAAAACCATCATGCCCCTTATCTCCAATGCTTTCAAGGTGGACAGAAACCTTTGGCATGAGCTAAAGCTTGCTAACAACACACACTAACTGCCAAGAAAAATTTGAATCAGCTCAGGAAAAAATTATGTTTGGCTTTGTTTTGTGTTTCAGCAGTGAGATAAAATTGTATTTAAGACATTAACACTTAGTGAGAAATACATTTGAGTGCATTAGAGCTCATAAATTAATTTGAAGTGGCACACACCTACGCATGCAAGAGCAAACCTTGTGGCCACCATTACTTTTTGGATGATACTCATGAAAGCTGCAGGACACAGGAGGTTAAGAGCAGGATAAACAGAGTCCAGATGGTTACATGCTAGACTGCCCCCAACATCTGCAATTCCAAACTCATTGTTTTACATCACAGTCAGCGTTGTTACATAACAGAGTGGGATTCCCTGATTGTGCCACCGTGCTCTGCACAGTTGAAGATGGTTAGAGGCAGCTCGATGTTTCTCTCAAACAGTCAGTCGTCTTTCAGCTCGCCTCTGTTCAGAAGCCACGGCTAAAGTTAGACTCCATCAGCACTCTGCTACTTACTCCAAATATATGTGCAGGTACATTGAGGATGTGCTAATGGCTAGGCTCAGCCTCTATATTCACTGTGGTAATAAATGACCACGCATCCTATTTATAACCACTAAGCCGTCCGCTGTGATGACGCTGTAAGCTGCCTAACACTGTCGGTGTTAGCCCGTGGCTCAATGTACTATGGTGGGCAGAAAAAGACACAAAGGTTTTAAAAAAGTCAATACCGAGAGAGAATATCAGATATTCAAAAATTACAAGTCAAAAATCTATTTTTTTAGCCTGTGGTTAATGCATAAAAAAGATTCCATTACTGACCCCAAGATTAGGAAAGAGCAGAAACAAGAAGGAATTTATAATTTTATGCACTTTGCCCTTTGCTGGATGTCAGTGCATTTATTTTTAGGGAAAATTTCTAAACTCTGCTTGGGAAAGTTTGTGCCATGCTCCGCCCATCGATTCCCACACTTTACAAAAAATTGAGATTTTTGATTTTGTGAGTCTCAAAACAAAAAAAACCCAACAACAATAAAGGAGTAAAGCATCTTGATCCCTTAAATTCACACTGAATACAGAGAAAGCGAGACACTACGACCTCTGTTGAACCCAAATTTATACCTCTGAAGATATATATGCACGTTACACACTGAACCAATTCTTCACAATATAATCACAATTTATCAGTGCAGCGACCGCGGGGGTAGAAAACGGCTTTTAAGAAGGAGTGAAGATAAACTTACCCTTCTGTCGAGACCCTCCCCTGTGCTCCATCCTGAGGAGCGGGGCTAAAAAGAAGGGCGGGAAGGGGGCTGGGTTCCTAGCAGTGGTCCCTGTGAAACTCCAGTAGTACAGGGCTCAAAGTAGAAAGATATTGCCAGTGAGGTGCTGAAGTCAGGAATGCTGCCCCGAGCTGTGTGGATAACGTGAGGATCAGCTATTTCTGTGACAGTGTGTGGGTGCTTGTGTGTGTGAAAAGTGGCCTGTGACGACGACGATCAGCGACATCAGCCATGCATCACAAAGCACCCTCACCCTCCTGCTGACAGACCGGCAAGCACACATGTCCAAGTGTGTGCACACACACACATACACACCCAAGTTCTCTCACTCAACCTTGCTAAGCTACTGATCACTGTGTGTGCATGTATGAACACACACACAAAATGGGGAGGAGCAAAGAAAGCAAGCAGAGTATGCAGAAGCTTACAGTCTGGAGTAAAACAGAGAGATTGGTTTAGGTTAGTGGAGCTGGAGGAAGAAGGAAGGATGAGTCAATGTGCTCTCAGCCTCCCTCTCTCGCACACACACAGCAAAGAGGAAAGATACAAAAATCCTTTTCCCCCGTTAATAAAAAGCACATTTGTGGTGCTGACAGAGCAGAATTACCACATGCCCTCTGAAATGAGAGCTGTGCAGTACATCGTTCCGAATCGATTCGTGTTTACCGATTTAAACTACAGGTACAGGGCTGACCTCCTGCCTGACCTTCAGGGTGTCACAAACATTGCATTGATCAGCACAGTATGAGACACATTTTCATATCTTATTCAGGACATCTAATTGATGTAATGCTTTCCCTAGCCACTTACCCTAACCATGAAAAGGTTCATACCTAACCCTTAGTCTAAACATAACCATGACCTAATTGTAACCGTGACACTAAAACCATATTTTGAGCCTCTAAAATACCTTCGAACTCATGGGGACAGGCACTTTGTCCCCATAAGTGTCTGTTGTACCCCACAGGTATATAATTTTCTGTCCTCACAAAGATGTCTAAACATGTAGCAATAAAATCACCTTAATCTGTAAATTGGCTTTGGGGACCTGGGTGGGGTCACCTTCCTTTTAACCCTTATGTTGTGCTCCTGTACCCCTAGACTATGACGTAACACACACACACACACATACACACTGAGAAATTTTTTACCATAAAAACAGATGCCATTAAAATTTTTATTCCCCCCTGTATTTAATTTCTGAATTAGCAAATAACTTGTTCAGTTTTTCAGAAAGAAAAATGATCTGAAAATGATCATGCATCAATGAATATATGTAACATACTAGGGGTGCAACAATACTCGTATCGATATTGAACCGTTCGATACAGTGCTTTCGGTTCAGTACGGATATGTATCGAACAATACAAAATTTTTAATTTATTTTATCAACTTTCCTTCTGACGAGGCTGTCTGTGTTGAGCACTCAGTGGATCTGCGCTCGACAGTGCAGCCTAGGCGGAGTAGTCGAACGCAGATTCACTGAGCACAGGGCAAGCTAGCAAGACAGAAGTTAAGCTCTCCTTGCAACATGGCGAACTGAACCTCCTCCACCCTCATTCAGATGTGGCGTTTGAAACTATTTTGGTTTTCATGTGATGTATGACCTTGAAGGTAAGCGCGTCATGGACAAAAGTAAAACAGTATGTTGGATGTGCCACGCAATGCTCAATTACATTGGTGGGAACTAGTGCATTAGCGCAGTTAGCTCGTTAACGGAGATTTGCCGTGTTGTGGCGTTAACGTCATTTTAACGAGATTAACGCTGACAGCACTAGTGGGAACACAGTGAATATGACTGCACATTTACGCCGACATCATCCTAGTGCAAAGACAAGTGGAAGCAGACAAAAACAACAAGTGCGCATGCTACAAACTTGACCCGAGTCATTTAGACAGCCGTTAGCACATGATTCTCCTTATGGGGACCTGATATGTTCAATGTGCTGCTGAGAATATAGCCCAGAAGAAGCGTATAGTATAGCTTTTATTTTGGAAAGAGCCATTTCTCTGTAATAAACTCTCTTTTCCAAAGATGAGTGATTTCTCGATCAGATAGATTTATTATTTTATCCCTTTGTTGTTTCAGCAACATTAAATTTAAAAACTACTTTTGAGTTAAAATATATATTTATAATTTTAATAAATGACAAATTAAAAAGGCATGAACATTTTTTGTATCGAAAAAATATCTAACCGTGACACCAAAGTATCGAACCAAACCGTGAATTTTGTGTATCGTTGCACCCCTAATACATACATATATAAATATCTCTTTTTAACATCGGCCAACCAGAGGTGAGTGCTTTCAAAGCACCACGCTTTAGTGTCATGCATACCAAGGTTATTATCGTTAACGAAAACTAACGAAATAACGAAAACAAGAAGTGAAAAAACATTTTCGTTAACGGAAATAAAAATAAAAACAAAAAAAGGAAAACTAACTAAAACTGTAATGAGTGTTCACAAAACTAACTAAAATTAACTGAATTTATAGCAAAACTGTGTTTAGTTTTCGTTGATGTGTGTGTGTCATACAATAGTCAAGGGTGAAAATGAAGTTTAGTTTCCAGATTTATTTCTTGCTGTCTCATTATGCCAGCAGGTGGCAGTACGTTAGTCGAGTCGTCTGTGTTGCTGCTCCGTCCACGCGCAGAATCATGTCAGGAAAAGTGGGGAGAAAGCGCCAGAGTCCAATTTGGGATTACTTTGAATATGACTGTGTTTTGGATGAAGCAAGTGTCTTGTAGTGGAAAGAGACAAATTATGAGGGACATTTCTCAAGGGAAAAAAATCCCACAAACCTTAAAGTGCACTTGAAAAGCTCACACAAGAAGGCTAACCTAGCTTACCTTGAGAAGGTAAGGGAGCACATTCAACCCTCATCCCCAGAAAACAGAAGCTAACCCCAGGCAAGGCAGCGTGATGCATCCCAAGACAACAGGACTGGGATATCTACACAACTGTGTGAGTCAATTGCCTTCAAAAAGTTTATCAATTCACTTGAACCAAAGTTACGAACACCCGGTGCTGAAGAGTTAATAGTCTCATTGGGGCCAAGATATACATTTTATAGTTGCCTGGTATCAATGGTTGTTCATCTGCCCTAATTTATTTATTTATTTATTTAAAGAACCCATAGGTGGGAATGTGAGTTGTCTGTCTCTGCGTGTTAGCCCTGCGACAGACAGGCGACCTGTCCAGGGTGCAGGGTATGGTAGCTGGAATAGCAACATACCCAAGGATAAGCAGAAGAGAATGACTGATATGATGAAACTGGGATTTTGTTACACTTAATTATTGCAAACAAAACTAAAACTATAACTGAAACTAATCAAAACTAAACTGAAACTAAGGATTTTCAAAAAAATAAAAACTAAACTAAACTAGCAAACAATTGGTAAAAACTAATTAAAACTGATATAAAATTGAAAATCTGAAGTCAAAACTAAATAAAAATAAAAACTAATGAAAATTGCAAAACTATTAAAACCCTGATGCATACTTAATCTAAGATCAGGTTAAGCTAGACATCAGCTGGAAAGAGTCAAAGGTGTGCTACAGCCCCACAAACCGGACAGACAATGGCAGAAACAGCTCTGCCCCAGCTATTACCTTGAAGCCCGGTCAACCTAGAACCCTGCTGTCTTCCTTTGTACTGACTGCCCATTAATCTCTTTGTACAAGAGCATGTGAAATGGGCACTAATCACTTAACCAGATTAGGCTAATCCTGAACTTTTTATAAAACAGAAGTCAGTTGAGGCCCCAGAGTTGAGGAAGATATGGCTTTAAAGTCAGCAGGCAAAGTGAAGGTCTACTTGTGCTGTCAGATGAATCAGTAAGAATCAGATCAGTGTTGCTTGCCAGCCTTGTATACGTTAACTACTGGTCAGATTACCTGCAGAGGATCAATGTAGAGTCATCAGCCAGGGACAACTACAATACACCAGTTTAAGGAGCAGTTTGTGAATAACAACTTAAAAGGACAGAAAAAAAACACGTAGACTTCCTCGCTGTTACAAGCAGAGTTCAGTCATCTTTCAGCAGACAAAACTGAACATCTGCTGTCAGCGTCATTAAACTGGCAACGCAGAGCTTAAAGAGAGGTTATCAAATCACACAGTAAGAAGATTTTGGTCGTATCAAGCTCCACTTGGTTTGATATCAGATGGATGCTGTTACTTTGTGTGTGTGTGTGTGTGTGCGTGCGTGCGTGCGTGCGTGTGTTTAAGTGTCTCCGTGTTATATTCTAAGCCTCTAAACCTGTCAGGTAAACAAACTGCTCTGCTGGGCAACACAAAGCATGGACACGAAGGACAGAATGTGTGAACGTGTCGCATTATACACAGAGAAGACTATAGAGCGCTGTCCAAACTTAAAGCTTTAAGCTAAAAAAGCCTAAATGACCGTCTGTGATGTGAAGTCAGCAGATCCCGAATTAAACTTTTCTCAACTGTCAAGCAACGACCAATGACAGCAGACGATCCTGTTGACAAATGACAGGGTACTTCACAGGGTTACAAAAGCAAACAGAGCTGGGAACATCAATTAGTAACCAACCAACAGCTACACAAATGATGTGCAAACCTTTCTGTGAGGGCTCTCCTTAACGCTAAAGACTTCAACCGTGTAGCTGCATGTTTCTAAAAGCCAAGCATTTACATTTGTTTTCATCCTTGATCTGCAAAATTTTTCATAACTATTGTTCTTTTATGGACAAGAACAAAATCAAAATATAGTACTACTGTAGGAGGGCTGACGTAATCTTGTCCATGTTGGTTATTTTTTTTAATTTTTAATTTCTGTTAATACTCTCCCCAGTATGTAGTAGTAATACCTTTTTTTAGTCACTTTTCAAAACACTGAAGGACACCTTAGAAGCCATTAAATAACAAAATCACACTATGGATAAAAACAGTTGGAATAAACAGTAGACTTAAAAGTCAACACTGACCATAATGGGCAAGCTTAAAAAATGTTTCAATCACATATTCCCCAAATACAGGTATTCTGTTTTAGCGTTAGAAGCACTTAGACACAACCTGTCACTTCAAACAGTTACTGGAATAGATAACTGTTCACGTATTGGCTGGTTTACATGCACACTGTATTTCACACATAGCTTACAGACACTGACTTTGTGGTGATTAAATACAGCAGTTAGAAAAATCAGATGCTACTGTCACAGTCAGTCACATAGTCCGTGCCAACCATCCTCTCCTGATGAAAGGTACAAATGATCAAGTCCACTCTTCTCCAGATGGTGTCACTGTCTCACAATATGAAGCAAACAGCATGTGCTTGAAGGTGGACGTGTACATGAGAAACTGTAAATGCAATTGGTAAGACATTCTGGGATTTCATCTAGAGCCACAAAATCCTCTCTAATATCCTCCTAAGGCCACTTTAAATGTAACCAAGGTGATTTACAAGAATATTAAATGGTTGTTCTACTGCCAGCATCTGGTTCCTAGAATATGAGAATGTTCAATATGGGGGATAATGGTAGATATTTAAACTGATATTACAACAAAAGGCTGTTAATATGAAAGGATATTTTATGTATTATGTCAAAATGTGTTTGGTGAGCATCCATTACTTGCAAGGAAGGTGATGCTACATCACCAACACAGAGAAACGGTATCTTTAAAAGTACACAAATAGGCACCTTTCACGTAATGTCAAACACACACACACATCTTTTATGAGGTTACCAAATGTTTTTAGGCTTTGCAATATTTTAAATAAAAAATGGAAGCCCACTTTTATGACTTCAATTTGCCACTTCAGATAATTCTTGGTTTGTTTCCACCATGTATCTGGTAAACAGTTAGTAATGAAACAATTAGTCAGCAGAGATTTACTCCACGCTGATAGTAACAGAAAAGCAGGCAGTTTGCAGCTGCCTAACGCATTTGATAATGGAAACAATGTCAAATCAATAGCGACCCAAAATTACTTAATAGTTATTGTGAGAAACCCACACGCCCAAGAGGGAGCACTCTGGGAGCTGTTCAAATGTGGCTGGACTCTAACCAGACCTTTACCAAAGCATTCCTTTCATGTTTATTGGTCTGTTTGAGCTAGGAACATGAAAGTCATAGTGGTGCACACCCATAATCTGCAGAATGTAAGCACATGAAAAATGGTTTGCCAGTAAAAATGTGCCAAAGCCCACATGATTGGTTGGAAAAATAAAAAAAAAGTCAGTAAATACTGGATTTAAACATCATGTAAAGTTGACTTTTTGGTTGGATGTCACTGTAAGAGCAGTGTAACGGTTGTAAACATGACACACTGATACGTATAGGGCTGCACGATTTTGCATAAAATGAGAATCACGATTTTTTGGCTTAGAATTGAGATCACGATTCTCTCACGATTTTCTTTTCCAGTATAAATATTTATTGCACTTATTAACTGCACATCAACTTCGTAACAGTTGAGACTGAACATAAAAACAATAAATAAACATAAAAACAACAAATGTCTCACGTTTTGTCGTTGCCGCAAAATGTTGTACTGCTTGAAATTCCGTCTCCACCGTTGCACGACACTGCGTGTATAGAGCAGGTAGTGCAACAATAGAAAAATAGTTGCGGGACGGCACTGTGTAGCGTTTGTCTAGGGTGTTGATCATTTTCCTAAATCCCTCGTTTTGCAGTGTTGATGGGAGCCATATCTTTGGTCAGGTGATAAGTAATAGCCTCCGTAATTTCTTTGTGCCTGCGGGAGTTCGACGTGTATAGGGAGGCGCTGTATAAGGTTCCCGTTATTGATGTTTGGGTGGTTGACCGGGATGGATTTTCTCCAGTCACTTTCTCGTCATCCCTGACGTGCTCTACGTTGTTTTTTCCCTGCTAATTTTAGCATCACACGGCACAGCTTCTGTATCACGTGGTATAAGGCTCCGCCCTTGTCATTTGTTGAGCAGGAAGAGTGAGCGCTTGTTTTCATGCAGATTACGTCCCGGATCAAAATGCGGTACAATCGTCGTCATCGTCTTTTTTTTTTTTCTTTTTTTTTTAAAATCGTTGTCATTTGGAAATGAGATCGCACATAAGTATGAATCGAGATCGCGATTTTCTAACGATTAATCGTGCAGCTCTAGATACGTAGCTGGAGGAATTCATTAAGGGTGTTTATTTATTTCATTAAATAAATTAAAATACCATAATACCTGAATAAACTTACATTAAATCATCTCAACCAAAAATAAATAAAACCCAACACTATGCTTGATAAATCTACCTCCTAACTGAAAACAAGCTGGAAAAAAATTAGTGCAACCGTTCTGCAAACAGTTGCAGTCCGACTTGCACCAACTGCCGTCACTCTCAAAGACATTAAAGATTTGCAAATAAATGTTACAAACTCTGGTTATATTCCAGCAAAACTGTTTATGTAGACAACAACAGATATGTGCTTTTCTTACAGTTAATTGCTGTATTATCAGAAACGGATTGCATGCAATTGCCAACCTGACCCTATTCAATCCCAACCTGACAGGAGACTGACTCTGTCTTATGGCAACATTGATGACAGGCTTTAGTGACAGTATTGGTGTGCTTGACAATCTCATAAATGACATAACTGAAGTGAGATAGCTTTATCTTTCTGGATAAAACAGATACTGATTAAGTTCAACTTTGAGGACATAATTTATTATGAGTTAAGTACTGTGAAAATATCCTATTGTAGGGTGTCTGGTGATTCCATTCTCTAAAATGTACCATGTTTGTGAAGGCTAAGCGCTTATGCCAGGGATGGTGAACTCAAGGCATCAAGGGCCGGTGTCCTGAAGATTTTAGATGTGTCCTTGATCCAACACAGCTGATTTGTAAGGCTAAATTACGTCCTCAACATATCTTGAAGTTCTCCAGAAGCCTGGTAATGAACTAATCGTTTGAATCAGGTGTATTGATCCAGGGTGATATCTAAAAACTGGAGGACACTGGCCCTTGTGGCCTGGAGTTCCCCTACCCAGGCTTATGCAAATAAAAGCTACTATAGCTGATAGCAACAGTAGATAGAGGAGAAAATAGGCATTTAACTTGTGCGTGCTTATTAGTTAAGGACTTATCTGAGGTACCATATTTAGAGTAGAGAACTGGTGAGGACAAGATATCTGAGACGGAAATGGAGGGCAGTAGTCGGAGAGTAGGACTGTCTGGATAATCAGCAGAATGAAATTTTCCATTTGGCTCGAGTGCTCAACATACATAAAAGAATGAACATATATTAGTGGTTCACTCTTTCATACACTCAGAAGAGCTATGGAAGCTCTCCTATTACAGACAATGTGATCCTCTGGTCATAATGTTGCATGTGTGTTTTATGTAGGATATTTTTCTTTATATATATATATGGCCCAAATGGATTCTTTTAAGTTGTTATGTTTGATAATCTCAACATTGTCTTTAGTATACGCACAGAAAACATGCTATTGTTACCTTCACTTCCACACATTTGTACAAAAATCAGTAAACTTTATATAGTTTTTACATTTATATTAAACAGCTGCTCGTGAGTGATCGTCTATGGATGCTCCAGAAAGTATTCCCAAACCACCTTTAAGGTGGAGATAATTCCAAGAAAACAATCATAAGAGTTTCTATTGTCAAGAGATTTGTTTTTACGATTTTTTTTTTTCATCCAAATTTAGGGTGGAAATGCATACAGTGTGTAAACAGTGACTGGTTGTTTTGATGGGAACATCAGGACAAAGTCATGGGGCTAAGACAAACATTGTGTAGTTTAGCTGTACACATACTTTGCACTATAGTAATGTACAGTTTCCAAAAATGAGAGCAGAACCAGGTGTGTTCATGCCACATAAGAGAAGAAAGAAGAAAAGAAAAATCACCTCCTCTGTCTTTTTTCTAACCACTTTTCCTCCTAAAATATCATGAGGTCAAAGAAAGGTGTGAAGCAGAACTGAAAAGGCCTTAGGGAAAGTAAAATGCAGTGTGCTCACAATCTGACCACACTTACACTAAACTCCTTAAAACATCATGCTGGTTGTTTTCCATGTTTAAACTACAATTTACAGAAGACAGACTACACATCGAGCTTCTTACGTCACACCGGCGTCCTCTTACCGTGTTGTTTCTGGGGAAACATACCTCAAAGTCAAGTTTTTAGGAGAAAAAGGAACATATTGAGTCAGTGCTCAACAACAGTGTTTAGAGCAAAGCCTGAATTAACTCTGTTATTAACACTGTCATTTTTGATGAAAGGAAGCAGAACGTACCGGAACTTTTCGGTTCAATTCAGTTTATATAGCACAAACTTACTGCAACAGTCGCCTCAAGATGCTTTATACTGTAAAGACTAGGGGTGGGGGAAAAAATCGATACTGCGTAGTATCGATTAAGACTTTAAGATGGCGCGGCCACGTCCAGACGCCTTCCTGACCGCTCCGCTCCGACTATCCACTTTTCTTGTTTTTTACCTATTTTTTGCTCTGGTTTACATCCCAAAATCCTCTAGTCTTATAGTATACGACAGCGGATCACTTGTAAACATCGGTGCCAAGGTTGCACATCTAATCTTGGACACTTTTAAACCTGACCCTTCCTGGCCGCCAGAGATTCTACGCGGCGCGGAGAACAACAAAGGACGGGCCGCTCATCCGAGGCACAGAACAAAGAAGCGCCGGGGAAAACGCGCTGGTATTAGGAACAGACTGAGACAGCAGGCGCATCGCGCACCACTGCCCAGTATCCTACTGGCCAATGTACAATCCATGGAGAACAAGCTCGATGACCTAAGAGCAAGGGTCACCTTCCAACGTGACATGAGGGACTGCAACATTCTGTGCTTCACGGAGACATGGCTGACCCCCACCGTGCCGGACCAGGCCGTAACTCCGTCGGATTCATTCTTTGTGCTCCGCGCGGACAGAACGGCAGAGTCGAACAAAACCAAAGGTGGAGGAGTGTGTTTCATGATAAACAGAAAGTGGTGTGATGCCAGGAGCATTTCTACTCTCTCCAGCGGCTGCTCGCCACATCTGGAGTTCCTGAGCATTAAGTGCCGCCCTTTCTATCTGCCCCGTGAGTTCACCTCAGTCATCGCCACGGCGGTCTACATCCCACCCCAAGCGGACACAGGTATGGCTTTGTCCGAATTACATGATGTGCTGAGCTCGCTTCAAAACAAGGACCCGGGCGCAGCCCTCATTGTAGCAGGAGACTTTAACAAAGCGAACCTCAGACAAGTCATGCCAAACTTTTACCAGCATGTCTCGTGTCCAACGAGAGGGGATCGGATTTTGGATCACTGCTATACGCCATACAAGCAGGGCTACAAAGCTGTCTCACACCCGGCTTTTGGGAAGTCTGACCACAACGCCATCTTCCTCATTCCCCAGTATAAACAAAGCATACGGAGGGAAGACGTGACCAAGAGGGAGGTAAAACGGTGGACTGCCCAATCAGAAGCTACGCTACAGGACGCACTCAACGACGTAGACTGGGACATGTTCAGAGCATGCGCAGTCGACATCAACGAGTTTACGGAAGTAGCAGTATGCTTCATCAATATGCTAACGGAGGAGATTATCCCCACTGCGAGAGTCACCACATTCCCAAACCAGAAACCGTGGATGGACAGATCGATCCGCACTGCAGTAAACGCCAGGACCGCCTCCTACAACGCGGGTCTCGCCACTGGCGATATGAGCGCCTACAAAGCGGCCTCATACGGCGTGCGGCGCGCGGTGAGAGATGCCAAACGCAGGTACCGGGAACGTGTGGAGTCCCGCTTCCACCAGGGCGACACACGGAGTATGTGGCACGGACTACGCACCATTACGGACTACAAAGCCAGGGACACTGCGCCGATCAACGCTGACTCTGCATTCACCAACGAGCTGAATCGGTTCTACGCCCGTTTCGAGGTTAGCCAGGCGGCTAATGCTATCTACCGCCTGACTACCGAGGACAGTGACGTCATCAGCGAGAGCCCGGTGACCAGCATCGCGGAGCATGACGTCCGAGCGGCACTGAGGAGAGTGAACACAAGGAAAGCGGCGGGGCCAGACGGCATCACCGGCCGTCTGCTGCGCTGCTGTGCTGACCAGCTAGCAGGTGTGTTCACTTACATCTTCAACGAGTCCCTGGCGAAGTCTGTGGTCCCCACATGCTTCAAAAGATCCACCATCATCCCTGTGCCCAAGAACAGCAAACCCTCATCCCTGAACGATTACCGGCCAGTTGCACTGACCTCGGTAGTAATGAAGGTGTTTGAGAGGCTGCTGAAGAACATCATCTCCTCCTCCATCCCAGACACCACAGATCCGCTGCAGTTCGCCTACAGATCCAACAGATCCACAGAGGATGCCATCGCCCACGTCCTACACACCACTCTCAGCCACGTGGACAAGAAACAGGGTAACTATGTGCGAATGCTGTTTGTTGATTACAGTTCAGCGTTTAACACAATAGTGCCCTGCAGACTGTTCACAAAGCTGAGAGATCTGGGACTTAACAGCCGTCTGTGTGCATGGGTGTTGGACTTCCTCACTGGCAGAACTCAGGTGGTGAGGGTGGGCAGGTGCTTCTCCAACAGCATCACCATCAACACAGGAGCACCTCAGGGATGTGTCCTCTCGCCACTGCTCTACTCCCTCTACACTTCAGACTGTGTGGCCACCCATGGCTCCAACACCATTGTGAAGTTTGCTGACGACACAGTGGTGTTGGGTGCCATCTCCAACAACGATGAGGCGGCCTACATGGATGAAGTGAAGAATCTGGCATCGTGGTGCCAGGACAACCACCTCCAGCTGAACGTCAGCAAGACCAAGGAGCTGGTGGTGGACTTCAGAAGGGGTCAGCACAGAGACTACAAGCCCATCATCATCAATGGAGCTCCAGTGGAGAGGGTGCAGTCCTTCAAGTATCTTGGTGTCCACATCTCCTCAGACCTGACATGGTCTGCCCACATTCAGGTCCAGACCAAAAAGGCTAGGCAGCGCCTGTATCACCTACGACAACTGAGGAAGTTCAGGGTCTCTCCAAAGATCCTCAGGATTTTCTATACAGGCGCTGTGGAGAGCATCCTCACACAGAACATGACATCGTGGTTTGGGAACAGCTGTGTGAAGGACCAAAAAGCTCTCCAGAGAGTGATCCGTACAGCAGAACGCTGCTGCAGGATTGCTCTCCCCCCGCTTCAGGACACCTACACCAGGAGATGCCGGACTAGAGCAGCGCAGATACTGAAGGACCCGTCCCATCCTGGCAACAAACTGTTCCAACTTCTGCAATCTGGTAGAAGGTTCCGCATCTTCCGGGCAAGGACAGAGAGACTCAAGAGGAGCTTCTATCCCCAAGCCATCCGTGCCCTAAACACACACACCCGCCCTCTCACATCATCTATAATTGACTGAGACAGGACTCTTCCAGACACTAAACCAAGGCACAATGTACATTTCAAATTCCTTTAATTTTAAATATGTTTATATTGTCTCCTGTAAAATAGTCAGATGTCTATTCATATTAATATACAGAATTCACCTGCTTGCTGCTACTACTGCACATTCACCCAGTGTATATACTATATGTCTGTATATATATATATATTTATATATATAATGTTCTTCCTCTACACCCCCCCCCCCCCCCCCCCCCCAATTTTTGCACATGTCGAGGAGCGTGTCAGCCTACATTTCACTGTGTGTTATACTTGTATAACTATGCATGTGACAAATAAAGAACCTTGAACCTTGAACCTTAGTATTGCGATATTTTGTTTGCTAATAATGTATTGATACAGGGACAGCAGACATCGATATTTTGTTCCAAAAACTTCCAGTCCACCAGATGGTGCGGTTGAGCTTTTTCTCTAGTGAGGTCAGCAGAGGTTAGGTCAGCACATGGGAAAATTGATCAAACAAAGATGGAGGAAGAAAAAGAGATCAGGAAAGCGCCAGCTGCGTTTAAATCAAACGTCTGGACATACTTTGGATTTTTTAACAAGGATGGAACAAATGAGATGGATATGACACACGGGATTTGCAAGGTGTGTCGTATGAAAATAAAGTACTCTGGGAATACTACGAACATGAGGGCCCATCTTACACGGCACCATCCAAAAATAGCATTAACCGCGGACGGGAAAGCTAGCTCTAAATCAGCTCCACTGAAAAATCAACCAACGCTGGACACTTTTAGCTTAGCAAAGCTATCTCCCAATTCAGAGCGAGCTAAGAAAATAACACAATCTATCACGTACTTCATCTGCAAAGACCTGCGTCCTTACAACATTGTGGAAAACGAGGGCTTTTCTTACATGATCAAGACATGATCAAGACGCTGGAACCCAGGTCTTGATCATGTAAGAACCCATCACAACGTTTTTTCGCGGACACAGCCGTTTCCAATCTCTACATAGATGTGAAGCGTAAAGTTGAGGAAAGTTTGAGCACAGCAGAAAGGGTTGCATTAACTTGCGACGCATGGACCTCGCGGGCTGTGGATTCATATGTGACTATAACAGCTCATTATCTCACAGCGGACTGGCAACTGCTGTCTTACGTTCTCCAAACTCGAACATTACATGAAAGTCACACCGGAGCGAACATTGCAAATCTCCTGCAAAATACAGCACAGGAATGGGGGATTGCCGACAAAAATCTGGTGGTTGTCACCGACAATGCTTCTAATATGACAATTGCCACTCAGCTAGCGGGATACCTGCATGTGAAGTGTTTCACCCATACGCTCAATCTGGCATCACAACGAGCCTTAAACCTGCCTGCAGTAGCCAGGGTCTTGGGGAGAGTGCGGCGCATAACTGGGTTTTTCAATAGAAGCACAGTGGCAAACCACGCTCTGGAGCAAAAACAGAAAATGTTACAGCTCCCGACTCACAAGCTCAAGACCGATGTCTGCACGAGATGGAACAGTGCTTATGACATGCTCCAGCGTTTCCTTGAACAACAACCTGCGATTTGTGCAGCGCTGCTGTCTCCCGAAGTCAGAAAGAGTAGCACAGATATCTTTACTCTAAATGAGACGGATATTGGGAACACTGAAGAAATTGTCCGGGCCTTGAAGTCAATGCAAGTCACGACTACTGTGATGTCTGAGGAAAAGAATCCTACTCTGTCTTGTAGCACCGCTGCTAGCACAGCTGTTGCACGACACCCAAGACAACATTGGTGACACAGCGCTGGTCAGAAACATCAAGCAAAGTATCAGTCAAGATCTTAAGAAGAGATATGCCAGCACAGTCGAGAGGAACACCCTCTACACAGCATCAGCTCTCGACCCACGCTTTAAAACCCTGCCGTTCCTGTCACTGGAGGAAAGACAGGAAACCTATGCCAGAGTGGTTGCTGAGGCTATAACCCTTCAGGTAAGCAAACATTCTGGTGTTATAATTTAAATAACTTACTTACAATATTAGTAGATCGGTGATATTTTTGTCATATTGGTAATATTCTATTTAACAATTTAAATACATTAATTATAATTTGCTAACATATTACTGCATACTAAAAGATATGAAATATTTATTTTCTCCCTCTCTCTATGTGTGTGTGGGTTTTCTACAGGAAGAAAAGAGGCAGCAGCCCATCTGTGAGCCAGAAGCCCATGAACATCATGAGAAACCTGACGAGACTGAACAAAATCCCAGACCCCCTCTCATACCAGCCAAGATGAGAAAGTCTTGTGGGTTAACAGACTTGCTTGGTCAGACTTATGGTGATGTTGGAGCCCCACCAAAATCATTATCTGCCACAGCTGAGGAGGAGGTGAAAAGATACCAGGAGGTCACATCACTGGCACTCACAGAAGACCCACTAAGCTGGTGGAAATCCCATGAGGAAGTCTATCCTTTCCTGGCCACGCTGGCAAAAAGATACCTTTGTATCCCAGGTACTAGTGTCTCGGCTGAAAGAGTCTTCTCAACCGCTGGAGACATCGTCACAGCAAAACGGAGCACTCTGACTTCAGAGCATGTTGATCAGCTCCTTTTTCTGAGCAAGAATGCTGACATTGCTTCACTGTCCAAATGTGTTTAACTTTTTAGGGCAGCAACAAACAGGACAGTTTACTTATTTTAATTTAAGAAATGTTTTATTTTATTTAAATTTAAAACTTTTTTATTTAATGTAAAATTATATTTTGTTTTAAGCTATAATTGTACCAGATAGTTACGTTCAGTTAAGTTGGTTACTAGACTGTTATACAAACCGTTCACTTTGTCAGCAATAAAACTGACTGACATGAGAGAAAGACTGAGTGTGAGACTTTATTATTAGATAAAATGAATATTGATAAAGTTTACCTTTATGGACAAAATCTGCAGTAGCAAAAATATGTGATAAATCACAAAATATCGTATTGCAATACCCAGAATATTGCAAAAATATATTAAAAAAATCGCAATAATATTGTATCGTGAGTTAAGTATTGTGATAATATCGTATCGTGGGGTGTATGGTGATTCCCACCTCTAGTAAAGACCCAACAATAACAGAGAAAAAACCCCAACAATCAGCAAGCATGTGGCAAAAGTGGGAAGACAAAAGTCCCTTTTATTAGGAAAAAACATCCAAGAGAACCAGGCTTGTGGATGAGCAGCAATAGGCCACGATGGAGTCAGGTATTTGCAGCAGTATAGCCTATAGTTCATTTACTCTGGTTCAAATCAGTTGATGAGTTTGTAAACTTTTGACTTTCCCCTGTTGTTTGGTTTGTTTTCACAAAGAGGACAATTCCAGCTCCAACAAACCCAAAACATGTCACCACAAACTATGTGAGAACACTGAGTCTAGGGCTGCTCGATTATGGCAAAAATGATAATCACGATTATTTTCACTGAAATTAAGATCTCGATTATTTGACGATATTTATTTAACCCTTTAAGACCTACCGTAGAACCAAGTCCGCCAGAGCTTATATATTTTTTTTTTACATGTTGTAGTGCCATTTGTGGGAGCATTTCAAGTTGCTATACATCATAGGTGTCAAACTCTGGCCCGCGGGCCAAATTTGGCCCGCAGCCTAATTACATTTGGCCCGCGAAGCCATACCAAATTATTATTAGAGCTGGTATTATACAGCTAATATATATATTGTTTAGTATTAAGCTTTGCTTGTCCCATATTCAGTTTTCCAGCAAAACTTATTTGAGTCCATAAGAAAAGATTCATTCTTATATCTGGAGGTAAAAAAAAATTTCAATAAATATTAATGTTAGCCCGCAACTTTGTTCCAGTTTTGAATTTTGGCCCACTGTGTATTTGAGTTTGACACCCCTGCTATACATCAATACAACTGTTATAGCCCATATTTTAATAATATGTATGCATTAAGTCCATAGTAACTACATTAATTGCAAAAAAGTGCAATAAACTACAAAAAAATTTGAAAATTTTGTTTTTTTTACATATATTTCTACTTGGAGAAATTTAAGAGGTTTATCCCTCAAAACTTTAAATACAAAAAAGTTGCAAAAAATAGTTTACAACAACAGGAAATTTATTTTGAGTGTCTTCATAGTTTTATTTTGGAGATACAGCAATTTTTATATACTGCAGGAAAAACAAAAAAACAATCCTATGATGCAAATTTGCAAAGAAAACAGCATGTTCATCAAAATAAACTATTTCCAGCAGTGCAATTCGAGTTCTAAGCATCCCAGAAACTATTCAGAAAAGTCAAACATGACTTATAAAAACACCAGTATAGGCTTTTAAGGCCTACAAGTAAAAAACTACATTTTTCGCGAAAATGACGTCACTTCCTGTTTCGGGCAGGAAATGGCGACGTGCGATAGTTCTCGCTGACGGCTGTTTCAATGTGGGAAGTGTTACGAAAAGCTGATCGGATCGGCAAAGCCTGTTTCTGGAATATTATGTTTTTGTTCCTGCAAGCGCTTTTTATGCAATTTTTGCAAAGCTTTATGTGGAAGGAAACCGTGACCGAGGACAAGCTGATGGCATAAGATGTAAGTTTCATATGCAAAAAAAAAGTATTGCGCTAGCTTACATGGTTCAGGTTCTACAGGGACTCAAAAATAGTTACACCAAACGGAACGTGCTGCTCTGACCGGCTTTAAAGGGTTAACAATCAGAATCAGAATCAGAATCAGAATGGGTTTTATTGCCAAATGTTGAGCAGGTTTACAACATTAGGAAATTGCTGCGGTGCTTCAGTGCAAACATGCTGTCATAAATTGCGCTTAAATAGACATGAAAAAATAAAAGTAAGAATAAGAATTAAAAGTGCTACGTAGAAAGATATATGCATGAGATATACATGAGATATATACATGAGAATAAGAATTCAAAGTGCTACGTAGAAAGATATATACATGAGTGCAGGTGGTGATCAGTGCCAGAACATGGAATGATGCAGTGAACACAGCGTAGGGTCATGAGTTAGTGGTGGGGACAGTCGTACGTTTATTGTTCATGTGTCCAACAGCAGAGGGGAAGAAACTGTTCTTATGGCGAGAGGTTCTGGTGCGAATGGACCGGAGCCTCCTGCCTGAGGGGAGCAGGTCAAACAGACTGTATCCAGGGTGAGAAGGGTCAGCTGAGATCCGAGCTGCACGCCGCAGTGTCCTGGAGGTGTACAGGTCCTGCAGAGATGGGAGTCTACAGCCAATCACCTTCTCAGCAGAGCGCACAACACGCTGCAGTCTCTGTTTGTCCCTGATAGTGGCTCCAGCGTACCACACGGTGATGGAGGAGGTGAGGATGGACTCGATGATTGCGGTGTAGAATTGCATCATCGTCCGTGTTGGCAGGTTGAATTTCTTCAGCTGCCTCAGGAAGTACATCCTCTGCTGGGCTTTCTTGATGACGGAGGTGATGGTGGGCTCCCACTTCAGGTCCTGAGTGATGGTGGTACCCAGGAAGCGGAATGAGTCCACAGAGGTGATGGGGGTGTCAGTCAGGATGATGGGGGGGAGTGGGGCTGTGTGCTTCCTGAAGTCCACAATAATCTCCACTGTCTTCTGGGCATTCAGCACCAGGTTGTTGTGGCTGCACCAAGACACCAGACGTTCAACCTCCCTCCTGTAGGCAGACTCATCCCCGTCCGAGATGAGCCCAATAACGGTGGTGTCATCTGCAAACTTGATTAGCTTGACAATAACAATGTATTGAATAATGACTTTAAAAAAATAATATAAAATAGTGTGCAAATACTGATAACAGTGCAAATGTTTGCAATATAAAAAATAAATGAAAAATGTAAACATCTATGTTTAGTGATGTAGCAAAGTTTACACACTATGTCTACTTGATCCACGTCTGACTCCGCGAACCCATAATGTTTCCACACCACTGAAGTTTTTTTTACCTCTCTTTTCAACCAACGGCAGTCACTCTCCTCTCCAAATAACTTCTGCTTAGCTTTCCGAGCTTCCCTCGGGTCCTCTTAATTGTTGTGACGCGTGTTCGAAATGCAGAGCGGAGCAGCGCGAGAGTAAAGCATGAAGGGGGTGCTAATAATCGGCACAGTCATTTTTAATGATTGTTGAAAGCCCAGATCGTAATCGTGATTAAAATTCGATTAATTGAGCAGCCCTAACTGAGTCCGATCATTGGATTGGAGAACACGGGAGAATTTATGTTCATTTAATGGCTAGCTGTTAGCCCATTTAGACCTTCATACATCCATAGTACCTTGCAGCATCCCAGAATACAAAGCATACAAGGCTACAGGGAAGTTTTTTAGCTCAAACTTACAACATACACATGGTAGTTGGTTCGGATCGAGGTCAGATCACATGACACTACAAGCGAATCGCAGTGGAATTCATTTGGAACCATTATTGTAGAATCTATATAAAGCACCTTGAGGCGACTGTTGTTGTGATTTCGCACTATATAAATAAAACTGAATTGAATTTGGAACCGCACCAAGACCGCCTCTTCCAAAGCATCTCAGTGTGGATGTTTTAGTGTGTACCAGAGTCCAATTACTGTGTTCACATCTGCACAAATGAACCACACCACGCAGGAAGAAGTTTGACTTAAACGGACTAAAAACTACAGGTGTGAAATAATTCGGAGTCTCAGTCCTGTAGATCTCAAATTGCCTCTAGCAATGATTAAAACAAAAGTTCCCCTGATTGTCCTTCAGCCTCAATGGAAGTCGAGTTTAACCAGAACTGCCTTATTCTAAATCGGGATTATACTTTACGCATTCACAAGTCCGCTAGAGTTTGCTCAGGTCCAAGTAACATAGATTTCCCCATCCATTAGAGTATAATCTAGGCCTTAAACATACTTAAGACATGTGCTTACTCTGTAATATTTTGTTTAGTGCTCCTTTATCGTGTTTGCTGGTTTTGAGCTGCTAATCTGTGCTGCTCCTGGTAGAATGCAGATTATTGTTGAAATGAACTGGTTGCATCCTGCTGTATAAATTAGAGCACTTATCACACTGTGATTGCAGCATCACGCTAACTTGCCCCATAGCCAATAAAATGAAAAAATCTTACCATCTTTATACAGTACGTGCACCGCTTATCCAATTCATTATTTAGGATTTCTATGACCAAAATAAAATTCCCATTCTCAATCATTTATCTCAATTATTCTCAAATTAATTTATGAAAACTCTAAAGGCTGGCAATACGACAACAGACATCTTTAAACATACCTCAATCATATTCTTGATTTATCAAACTTGTATAAATCTAGAACAACTTGACAAGAAGCAGATTTTACTACAGCCCTGTAATATTCAGAGATCAACTCTGCATTTAACAGGCTGTGATGAAAAATTCAGAACACATCAACAGATTAGACTGTTAGTAAAATCTGACTATTTTGCTTGTGCTGTGCCAAAATCACTGCAAATGGACATTACATGCACTGGACATTTTGTCCTCATATATTGTGTCACATAATATCTAAAAGATTTTACAGCTATGGTGCATGTCTTAGCAGCTTAAGATACAACTATTCCAACCGCATCACTCAGTCATTACAATGTACTTGTTTGAGAGTCTCTTTAAAGCACATTATATGTGCTGCTTTCAGTGCGGCTAGCAATATAGGTAGTATGCAAGTATGGCAAATTAAAGAGTTAACAATATAATTAGAGACAAAAATACAGACTGCCACGTACAGCTTTAAAAAGAACCAGA
This sequence comes from Simochromis diagramma, assembly GCF_900408965.1. Taxonomy (NCBI): domain Eukaryota; kingdom Metazoa; phylum Chordata; class Actinopteri; order Cichliformes; family Cichlidae; genus Simochromis; species Simochromis diagramma. The sequence continues at coordinate 56,014 of NW_024387503.1, read as the reverse complement.
CCTGCTTGGAAATAAACAGGAAACACATGTCTGGGACAGATGGGCAAGCAGACCAACGGACAGAGGCAGTAACCCCAGGCATTTGGTATAATCACCTGTTTAGCTTGAACAAAACAGAAGTAAGGCTGGATTTTACCATAGCAGCTTTGAAAGCAAGTGATTTAAGACTGGGTCCAAACACCCACCACTTGCACTTCTACTACTATTACTACTGGAGCCATGAGCTACATCCCACATCCACCCTGTTATTTAATTACAAGGTGGGGCTTTGTCCCAAATCTGATAACCCAACTTAGCATAACGAAAACTGAGGTTTGCATTTCACTACAAAGCCACACCGCTCAACTCCCACAGCTTGACTACATACGCTCACTCAGAGTCCCACTCCACCCACTCCCACAGAGCCTGAGCTCATTCCCTTCTGGAACGCTGTGTTCTGTTCAATACTGTATAACCTGTTCAGCAGGGAAAGTTACATACATGTACCTGTGATTTATTCATCTAAGTTAAGACCTTTTCAGCATGATACAAGGTAAACTGAAGCTCATAACAGATCCTAAAATCTACCTAATTTGCTTGTTCCAGATGACATTTTAATTTAAAAAAAATATCGTCACTGAAAAATAAAGACTACAGTAAGACAGATGTTTTCGAAAACTATGACAAACTGGCTACAGGACTCAGTATATAGCCACAATCACATCACCAATTATTTTTGGAGTCTGCAATCTGAATAAAGGTATTTACACACCAAACAAAAAACAATTGGAAAATTCAGTCATTTAACTTGTATATACACACCGAACATGCTACATTTTTGCGAAAAATCGTCTTCAAACAGACCAACCAACTCACCTGTGGTGAGTTGGTTGAAGTTCTTCGCTCTGGGATGATCGACACCAGAGCTGAAGGAAAGATGCCTGTATTGAGGATGTGCGAAAAAGGGCTGAGCTCTCAAAAAAAGAGACTTTTCACTGTATTTGTGAAAAGTCTCTGGACTTCTGATGGACTTCAGGTTTATCATACTCTCGTGAGAGGGCAGCAGCAAGGAGAATTTCATGGTTTGATTCTGGAGCTGAAGCAGCCAAGCCCTCAACTTTAATCATTACCTGTATCCAAAAGCACAACTTACAAAAAAAGTTCATCCCCCGTACAGCTGTTGTCGAGGGGCAAACTTTCCCCCACAGACATTTTAATATGGGAATCTGGGGAGGCTAACTGGCCACAAGGGTGAATGCACTTTTTGGCACCTCCACAGTGGCTTCATTATTCAGGTCCAGGGGTTGGTGCTTGGGCCAAACACAGACTTTAGTTAAACCCAATCACACATGCTGACATCTCCTGCGCAAAAACAATTAAATGAACGGAAGAATGTTATAAGGGCAAGACTCAATTGCCCTTATAACAATTGTGCTTCAACACGTGGAAGCACATGAGAGACTCGGTTAATACGGAATAGGTCAGAATATTATTGTAGTACAGCTACGTCAAGTCGTGTCATTACTTTTTTTTAATAACATTGTTCTGGAAAAAAAGAGACAACAAGACAGTTTTACTCCACATCAACACCAGACCTACTAAAGTGATTTTAAAAATAAATAAATCTTGTGTCTTCTAAGGAAAGCTTAATTGCAAATACAAGATGGAAAGGATGTACCACCTTACTAAGGCCTAAGGGGCTGAGCTGGTTCACTTTGGCTACACTAGTTAGCTTTACCTGGGAGGAATGAAACGTTTCCATTTCACTCTGACACATTTTTGACACATATTTCCTTTACGTTTTCAGTGCCCAGTGCGTGTATAAGAAGCACACCTCTAAATTGTTTGTTTATGAGTAAAGCTTTAATTCCAGGAGGGAACAGGAGATTCGAACATCAAGAAACAGAGAGGGAGAGTAGAACAAAGAGAGAATTCAGAGTGAATGAGAAAAACTTGAGCCCAGGACATTGCAGCATGGGGGTGGGGTCTCATCTCCCCTGACTAAGTCAACGGAAAGCGGGCCAGCAACATAATCAATAACAGTGACTGCTATTTCACTCTGTCCTCCTTACACACTATATGTTTATGAGCTGACATGAGCTACACTATTGAGACCCATCCCTAACAAATCACGGAAAGGAAACACCTCCAATATGTCTAGCTTTTAAAGTCTGGAGCCTGCTGCTGTTATTTAACCATACCGTCACCATCATGTTCTCAACAAATCTCACAGCTAAGAATGTGTCTACAGTTCGACTCATGGAATGATTCAGCCTATTTTAAAAGGACCTGTGGCTTTGAGCAGGCTGGACTTCAAAACAATGCAAACAAAGGAACATGCGTGGCCTCGATGCTTCCACGAGTCAAGTTATAATTTTGTGGTTTTAGATCAAGCGTGAGATCTCTCTGACATGCTATGCCCTGCTCACCGAGCGACTCTGTCACTCTGCAGCCATTGTCAGTAACAGCTGATCTGCATACACATAGACCAGCACAGGAGAAACTAAAGTGATACAAGAGCCTGTATAAGCATCACAATGAAACACCATTCTCTCTCCCACAGTCTGTAAAATCTCACCCGGCATGCAGCCGTAATTGTAGCTCCACAACAGAAATTAAACACCGGGAACAGATTTGCTCAGCACCATGTGAAGCGCTGTAAAAGCAACAACTTAACTGGCAATGAGAGCCTGGAAAAAAAAACTCCCAAAAACAAAACCATGGAGTGTCAGAGAGGAGTTTGTTAAATATGCACTTCATGACCTCTACATATTGTTCTGAGGTGTTGCACACAGGCAGGTTGTGTTGTTCTGACACCAGATCTATAATATTACAGTATGTTCCTGTTTTGTTTATGTGCAACTGTAAATGGCACATATTTGTTGGCTTTCACTAAATATTTATTATAACGTGTTATTTAAGTTCATGACTATTCTGTCTTGGTCCTGCAGGCCCCACAAGGAAATGTGTGTCATGCCTGGGCGTCAGGACATTGTGTAAAAGTTCTTTTATCCTGTTGTTTCTAACACCAAGGAGTTCACTGTGAGGTCTTCAGTCATGACTCATGCAGGAGTTTGCACATCAATGGTAACCAACAGAGAAGTCAGCAGATGCTGAAGTCACTGAAGCTCTGCTATCCCTGCATTTGTTACCAACACTAGGATTACATGGCATAACGCAGAAAAATTAAAGTTAAACTAAATCAAAGAACATTTAACTCATTGTGTTTAGGGCTTCTGCTTAAAAGCCATCAGCTGAGGAGTGAAACAAAATGAAAAAACAAAGAAAAAAGGAGGGACTCTGACAGAAGGAAAAACCACATTCATGTCAAACTCCCATGAGTGGCAGTATCGTGTGAGGCAAGTTGGCGTCTCACACAGCTACAAGCAAGCCTTTGCTCAAAACCCAATCATCCCTTCACATTATCTGCCCACACACAGCTGTAAACAGGTTTTCAGAAAGAAAACCTTGCAATAAAGCAAAATTATCAGCTTCCACTGGACACTGTAAACAAAGTCTGGAATTTTCCAGAGCTGCTTCCTCTGTACCGTCTCGACAGAAGGATAAAGATGTATTCCGACGCCTGAGCCTCGCTCGTAAATTTGATCTCATTTGCACCAGTTGCCCACCTGGCACAGAGAAATAAAACATGTGATCTCACCTGTGGCGGCGTCCTCCTCCTCTTCTTTCAGCACATCATTTTGGTCATTCCCCTCTTCTGCCTTTCTGGTGCCGTCCTTCACCGGCACCACGGTGAAGTTGGTGGGCATTTTTATACCCTGTGCTTCCTCTCAGTGTCTCCTGTTTGTCACACTCTTATCTCCCGCAGCCCTCCTCCGCCCCCTCTGTTCTGCTGAATCTTTTCCTTTCTCTGTCCAGCAACTGTCACTCTTCTTCTCTTTCTTCCTACTGTTCTCCGTTGTTTGCTTTCTGTTGTTCAGACCAACTTCCCTGGTGTACTTTACCCTCATGGGCAGGACGCTGTGTCTTGCTTCTGAGTTTTTGTTCCTATCGCTAGGATTCTGCTGTCCACCCATGTGACCTCGACCCCCACCGCACCAACTACCCAAATAAGGAAGAGCGCTGCTGCCCCGCCCAATGGGGGGCAGTGCACATGAACACACACACACACACACACACACACACACACACACACACACACACACACACACACACACACTGTGGTTGAAAAACTACATGCATTAGTGCTCATCTGTGAGTGAGAGCACATATAGCAGCTCTTTCTATGCCTGAGGGCAGATCCCCTGACCAGGAATGCAGCCTTTTTCTCACACACAGGCACAACAACCACCAGAAACAATCACCTTTGTTCAAAGAGGAAGTGCAAAGCTGCCACACACACACACACACACGGACACACATGTATTTCTTGCTATGCAATAATTTAAACCCCATGTGCAGCAAGTGTGCAGCAATGCTGTTCTGAAGATGTATATAGACTGTGTGAACATATAACCCTAAAGAGCGTTAGCACATATGCTTATGTGTGGAAACACACAGATTTCTGAAAGATGCTCATATCTGTATAGAGTGAGCTGTACATCATCCAAGGTTTAACCAAAACTGAATGGTCATTGAGACATAATAGAGAAACTTCTTTCAGGGATTAAGAAACAGGAGAACATCGAGCCTTTGTGCAGTCTCCACAGTTAATCCTAACCTGTCCAACTTTTGCTGAGTACTTTAAAACTATCTTTACATAGACCGTCATCTTGGTCATAGGTTCATACTACAGGCCTTTTTTAAGAAAAGAATCAGCACAGAAGTCTCTATATGTAAAACCCCATCCAGCTGGTTTGGGATCAAGTGGTCAGACGAGTGAATGGAAAAACAAAGCAGCGCATTTGTGTGCACTTGTACAGGATTGGAGAGTTAAAGTTTCTGCACATTGCTTCATTTGTATTGAGTCACAGCAGCTAGACTCTATCCAAGCTAACACAAGTCAAGGGGCAGGAAAGACATGCTCACATCACAATTACAGACAGTAATTGTAGATGTGATTGTGGCAATCAAAGATTTTTGGAGGTACAAAAAACTGTCGAACCTGTTAAACCAGCAGGTGTGAAGCAACAGACGTCTTGCTGTCAAGCACCAGCGCTAATAAGGAACCATTCTACCCATTTAAAATACCATTGTTCTCTTAATCTTTCCCCTAATCTGTTCCATTTGTGCTATTGGGTTGACGAGAATATAAAAGATGGATAGGATCTAAAACTTTCGACTGGTACTCTAAGACTAATAAAGTATCGTAGCGTTTCTGAAAAATAGTAAAAGGGAGGAGAAAATGGCTTTAGGTGCCTCATGTTCAAATCCATTTGACCTTAATTCTAATGATTCATTTCCTCTGAATATATACTACACTGAAAATGACACTAGCTATCAGGTCTCAAACACCTTATGTGATTGGAAATGTGATAGAAACAGTGAAGTCCACAGAATTGAGTGCAGATGGCCAGAGTTTTTATAACACTAGCTGAGTGTGACTGTGAACACATGGAAACCAGAATGAGATCCCGCCCCCTCCGGTAACTTCCCCAGTGTGCCGACACATGAGATCAATAGAGTCAAGGGAAGGGTGTGGTGTGCAAAAGCAGGAAGGGGGAGGCGGAGCGTGCACGGTGCGAGAGAATCAAAGAGAAACTGGGCAATTAGCAATTGCCCAGTTAGCAATGCGACTCGCTCACAGCTCATTTCTCAATACTGAACCAGAGGAAGGACGTGGCACCATCTAGGACTTTCTACAGAATTCTTAAAGCTTGGGAAACCTTCATTCCTCAAACATCTTCAGTGAAATATTTGTTAGTCACATTAAAAAAAACCCACAACATCCTTATTATCAAACATTTATTACTCTAGTCTTCAGAAACTAGACCTCTTTCAATTAAATAACTCCTGTCAGGGGGTCTGGTTGCAAATATGATGCTGGACCCATGCTACATGCAAATCACTCCGAGCTGCAGCTACAGCCTAAACTAAAGCAGCCAGCATTCCTACTACTGTTTCCCTGCATCAAGAAAGGAAAGCTTGGATCAATAACTGATTCCTAAATGCGCAGTAAGTATTACGGTGCTTCTAAGGTAACAAAGGCAGCTCTTACTTGCTGCTCAGTGGATGAGCAATGATGTAACCGGCATCTGCTGATTAAGTGGCCAGACACTCAGACTGCTTTCTCAGGGACAGTCCATGCATCCAGGCCTGGGGGACAATGTCCCTTTTTGTGAGAGCATTTACACCAATAAATAAGGGAGGTTGGAAAGTAGGCTAAAATGCTGTGACATAAGCAGTTCTCAGGCTGTCTCATGGTTGATTTGACACACAATATGAAGGAGGAAATGTCTTACATAACTTCTCCAGCAAAAGGGCTAAAAAATTCCCATAGGAGGGAAATGATCAATTGTGGTGAAAAAAGAAACAAGAGCAGACATTAGCTGTTTACTGGTCATTAGAGCTGGGCGATATAAGATTTTTTCATATCACGATATGTTTTTTTCATTTCAGGCGATAACGATATCTATCACGATATAAGCCAAATAACTATATTTGTAAGATTTAAATGTGCCGTTGCTCACAAGTAAAATGTGAAATAATCAGCAGCTTGTTTTTATTTAAATATTTATTTCCCATAATAAGTTCAACAGGGTACATGTACTTAAGGAACATGAGACTTTTTCAGATAAATAAAGGCAAATATTGCAAACTACACAAAAGGCAGCCGCTAAAGCGTTTAAGTTTCAAAATAGAACAAACGAAACAGACTACTAAATTGTCAATTCCACTTAGAAACAAAATATTAATTCTAAAAATAAATCTTAGTTTGTTTTACAGAAGATCAGACAAAACTGACTAACTTTTGTCAATATCAAATAAACTGAGAACTAAAAGGAAATTTTCAATCTCTCCTTGTTGTATAGCTTAGCTTTTCAAACAGTTTTAACAGTTACTTCAGTCTGACAAAAGCCGAATGACGAATTAGCGCTTCCAGTCAGAGACTGAGGCTACGTCCACACGTACACGGGTATTTTTGAAAACGGAGATTTTCCGTTTTCGTTTTAAAAAATAATCCCGTCCACACATAAAGGGAGAAATGAAGGAAAACGCTGCTATGAACATGCCAAAGCAGCAGGTGGAGCTAGATTCCTAACCGTGCAGAAATGTTGGCCAATCAGAAGTCTAGAAGCCTCGGTGGGAAAAAGTAAACAAAGCTGGGGCATAGAAGCAGAACCGAGTCGTATGTGTGGAGGGACAGTAACTGTGTGTATATGTAAGCGTTTAAACACTGCAGAGAGTAGAATTAACAGTAACAGTATTGTAGAAATTCATTTCACCGAAACAATAACGTGGCGCACAGTGTGATGTCAAAAAATGCGCACACCTTTGAGCTGCGTTTTCTCCGTTTTTCTAGTCCACACGTAAATGCAAAAATGGAGTTTTCAAAAATATCCACCCTGGCCGGAGTTTTTAAAAATCTTCGTTTTCAGTGACCAAAAACGCCGTTTACGTGTGGACGAAAGGTGCAAACGCATAGAAAAATCTGCGTTTTCAAAAATACCCGGGTACGTGTGGACGTAGCCTGAGCATGCACCAGTTTATTGTATTTCCAGACTTGCTTTCGGCACAATTTACAGTGCACGCTACTCTGTTTTTTGTCAGACTTGAAATAGCCGAAATACCTTCACACTACGGAAACTTCTACGGCTCTTCCGTTCGACAATCTCTCCGGCATTGGAACCATCATCTGTTTTCTCTTCGGTAACCTTCGGTCACGCTCGGTTGATTTTTCTAGTCGGCACACTCATTTCCTCCATTACCCGGGCGGTACGGTGGCTGGCTGCTTCCCAAACAAATACACATGTGCGGCTTGGCACTTGTGCTGTACGTAACAAGTCACGTGACGTGACGCTGCGGCTGTGATTGGTTCGGCTCTGCGCTACTTAATTTGGATTGGCTGTTCTTTTTTTTTTCTTTTTTTTTTTTTAAGAGGACAAGAGCGGCGAGGTCTATCGCGATAGTTTGATTTTTCTATCGAGAAAAAGTTATATCGCGATACATATCGTTATCGTTCTATCACCCAACTCAACTTTCTAGTACTTATTTGTCTTACACTTACAGGAATTATTACTGAACTTGTTTTACTGTAATTCCCGCATAGGTATACAGTGAGTGCCACAAACTCATGATTCATTCCCTCAATTAACACATACAAAGGCACGAATATCTATCACCTTACTGGAATGTGCTGATAAGAAACTGGGAGTCTGAACCTAAATTTGACCTCCACAATATACTAATAAAGTAGTATGAGGATAGTCACTTCAGTGTGTACAAAATAACTGGATTTAATCTACCCATTTATATGCATTAACTCCTTTTTTAAGTGCCTTTTATACTCAACTGCACAAAATATTCGAAACCAAGGGTTGTGTGTGTGTGTAAAATCGGGTTGATTTTAATGTTTTGAACATGTTTTTTCGAAAGGTTTGATTTTTAGTGGAAATACAGACCAACTTCACAACGTGTTTTAAAACAAGACGAGGTTGTGGGTGTGTGCAAAGTCAGATACCTGTCACACATGACTGGTTTGAGTATGTAAGTTTCTGAGGAGGAGGCTAGTGGCTAAACAGTTACACAGACGTTTGAGAAATAAACACCCCTAATCCCAGTGGCATTATTTAAACGATCAAAGTATTAAATTCCACGTGTTATATCTTGATTATTAACTTTTTAATTGGGTGTGGCCTTCCCAGGCCAACATGTGGGTTTGCCTATTCAGTCACTTCTCCAGCTGTTTTTGTACAAGCCCTGAACTTTAAACATTGCCTAGTAAAGGTGTCCCTGACAACACAAATGCAGTCAGATGGTACACTAACTGGTCTCTACCCTGTCAGCACCCCAGTACAAAGTCTGTGTGATGTCAGATTTTCTTGCTTCTGTGGCTCAGAGGGTACAGTGGTGAGGCCCCCTGAACCACCCTACCCAAAAAACAAAAAACAAACAAAAAAACCCAAAACAAAACCCAAACATGACAGGAGAAACCATTTACGATTTACTGTTACATTGAAAAGTGTGGTAATCCACATTTTACATGAGCATACACACAGCCTAGGCTCCTGGTTTTGCAGACAGTGGGGAATTTTTCTGCCCCGAGAACAACAGCACTTAAACTGAGTTCAGAACTCTCTCTGGCGGCTCGCATTTCCACTCCCAAAATAGATGTATTGATTGAACCTGCAGGGGAAGATGGGAAGACGCTGGATTTGCAACACATACACCAAGTGCAGACCAATGACACAAGGACAAACTTCTCAGCAGTGTAGATCATTCCTGCTGTTGTGCAGCCTTGAGACTCCCTGGTTTTTATCTTTTTCATGGCTATCATATCTAACAGTTCACTCTTTCTTTGTCAAGTTTTAAGCCTCTGTTTTATATTAGAATCTAGAGATGTTTGGTAGCCTGAAGTTGTAAAATCATTATATAAAGGAAAATACCGAGAAATGTATTTAATAGATTTGATACAAAAGCAACAAAGAACAAATCTGAACTATTATTTACTTTGCTAAAACTTGGTTAAGCTCAGGTTCTGAAATTTCATTAAAATTGCATTTAATTTTACTGCAATTAAATTCAAATAGAGTATTTTGAAATGAATAAATGTTATTATTTCAGCTACAATGAAAAATAACACTAACACACCTCACATTATCTCACGTTTACCACATAGCCTGTCTGCCCAACCAATATATTACACTGCCCTCTGGTGGGCAAAGGAGAAAAGTGAACTCAGTGTAAAACTGTGTATTTGTGTATTGTATCTTTATTTTGAACATGTATAAGTGTATAGTATAAGAACAACAACCGAGAATAAAGAGACACGAACAAACAAATCAAAACAACAGGAAAACAAAACAATAATAAAAATCATAATTAACTTACATGTTGAAAAAAGAGTAGGAAGAAGCATAAGCTATATACATAATCCCACCCCTTACACTATTTGGTAACTAACAGTCAACACTTTTTCTTCCTGTTTATGCCCTATCACTTCAGAAATTTGTTACATGTATTTGCTTTAATAACCCTAGTACTGTAACATGTCAAAAGACATACAAATTTACAGATATATAAACATAAACAAACTTGTACACCCAAACACATATACACATCCCTGGTGTGAAAATAGTGTGTGACAAGACCCGGTCAAAGCCCTACCTCCTCACTGTAAATATTTTTGTACCTCTTTTTAAACCAAGTCATGCTGAGATTAGGGCTGCATGATTAATCGTTAGAAAATCGCGATCTCGATTCATACTTATGTGCGATCTCATTTCCAAATGACAATGATTTAAAAAAAAAAAAAAAAAAAAAAGACGATGACGACAATTGTACCGCATTTTGATCCGGGACGTACTCTGCATGAAAACAAGCACTCACTCTTCCTGCTCAACAAATGACAAGGGCGGAGCCTTATACCACGTGATACAGAAGCTGTGCCGTGTGATGCTAAAATTAGCAGGGAAAAAACAACGGAGAGCACGTCAGGGATGACGAGAAAGTGACTGGAGAAAATCCGTCCCGGTCAACCACCCAAACATCAATAACGGGAACCTTATACAGCGCCTCCCTATACACGTCGAACTCCCGCAGGCACAAAGAAATTACGGAGGCTATCACTTATCACCTGACCAAAGATATGGCTCCCATCAACACTGTGCAAAACGAGGGATTTAGGAAAATGATCAACACCCTAGACAAACGCTACACAGTGCCGTCCCGCAACTATTTTTCTATTGTTGCACTACCTGCTCTATACACGCAGTGTCGTGCAACGGTGGAGACGGAATTTCAAGCAGTACAACATTTTGCGGTAACAACAAAACGTGAGACATTTGTTGTTTTTATGTTTATTTATTGTTTTTATGTTCAGTCTCAACTGTTATGAAGTTGATGTGCAGTTAATAAGTGCAATAAATATTTATACTGGAAAAGAAAATCGTGAGAGAATCGTGATCTCAATTCTAAGCCAAAAAATCGTGATTCTCATTTTATGCAAAATCGTGCAGCCCTAGCTGAGATATTGCTGCAGTTCTTCACTTAATCTGTTCAACAGCTTCTCTCCATACACAGAGATGCAAAAACTTTGTAGTACTGGGATACAGGGATGTTCAATAAAGTCAATAAAGGAAACTGTGGTGTCTTGCAGGCTCAGATGGAATCTCTTTATCATATCATGTGAGTTCAGATCACATGCTTTTTCACACGTCATCTCCCCTTCCATTACTTCCTTCTCTCAAACGTGCATCACTTTTGACCTACAGAGTCCAGAGGTTACAGACAAAACCTGCTAATGTACGTAAATTCATACTAATAAAACAAAATCCTGACAAAATGGCAGAGAGCCAAATGGAATTTACTTTTTAATAATGGATTGGATTTATATAGCGCTTTTCAAGGCACCCAAAGCGCTTTACAATACCACTATTCATTCACTCTCACATTCATACACTGGTGGAGGCAAGCTACAGTTGTAGCCACAGCTGCCCTGGTGGAGACTGACAGAAGCGAGGTAGCCATATCGCGCCATCGGCCCCTCTGGCCAACACCGGTAGGCAAGTAGGGTAAAGTGTCTTGCCCAGGGACACAACGACCAGGACAGAGAGCCCAGGGATCGAACCGGCAACCTTCCGGTTACAGATGCGATTCCCAACCCCCTGAGCCACGGTCGTCTCTAGTTTTAACCTCCAGTTAAGCAGAAAACCAGTTTTTTAGTTCCTTCTGTTTTCACTAGTTCATTTTCACTAGTTTCCCCAGATGATTACTGATGAAAACATCGCCTCCAACAGACACAAAAAAGGAAAAGAATATGTGTTCATGTCCAAAAACCCAAGAAGCAGTATTAGTTGCACAATCAGGTCCACACTGGCAAGTGGAGAAAAGAAATGTGAGAATTCCAAACATACAAAGTCTTACGTTCCTAAATGTAATTATGAAAGTGCGAGTGTACCACTTGGGTTCCCTTCTGAAATATTTTAGTGACATTTGTCTGGTACTGTATGTGAACTTACATCTGTGGCAAGGAAACAATACTGAAAAATCTACTTCACTTCAGTCTACTTGCATAAAATGATAATACAAGAAGTTAAAGACACATAATATCTGCCTTACAGGAAAAATAAAAGACCACTCTGCATTATTTAACTTCATCATAAACTGTTGAAGGTTATGGTACCAATTCTAGTCTTTCCAGTTTTTAAGTATTTATTTTGGCCAAAGGGCAAACTTCCAAGCCCAGGAAATGTTCTGAAAAACTGTGAAAATCAGTGATCTTTAGGAGTGCTGGTAGGTGGATTTTGTTATGTGCGTACAGAGAGTACTATTAAAATCGCTATCTAAATCGCTACGAGAAAAAAAATCCATTAATTAATTATATAACACTGAATACAATTCATTTGTAAACAATAGTACAAAAATGCTATAATCTTACAGTTGCAAGAGTAAATTTCTGCATTAAATATCAACAACATTTTAATTCAAGTTACAATTACAGACAAACACAATCTGAATGAACTGAGAACACACAATCAGTCATTTTGTTTTACTGTCTTTATTGAACCTTGAGCAATCACTCAAAGTCCAGGCTGTACAGGATGTGAACCTGTAGGCCTCTCCAAAAGTTACTTGGGGTCAAGAGTTCCACTTAAATGACACTAAAGCATGTGTTGGGAATCAGACCTTTCCTCTAAATGACAGTCTCCTCTACATCTCTACTAGTAGACATGAACTGATCCAGTAGCCAGGGAACAGAACAGCCAATTTCCAGCGTTTTCAGCCAGGACCAGTGACTGGTCATTCTCCCAAATATCTGATTACAGGCCGGTCTGTTTCATGTGCACACAACATACGCACAGAGATGCAGGCAAATACTGACTCGCACACTCATAGCCACATACAAACATGTCATTAGTGTGAAATTTCTCACTGTTATTGAAGACACAAAGTTCCCCAAAGTAAAGCATGGAGGGACCACCACGCAACAAAGCTAATGTTCATCTTCATCCAGCTGAACATATGAGATTTGAAAGAAGCTAACAAAAAGAACAGGGCTAAAGCTAATAGTAACCATAAGTCAGCATCATCAGTATGAGATTTGGAACAGCAAAAATGATCAAAGCAGTTACAAGGAAGATTATGGAAACGGGTAAAAATTAAAAAAAAATGAAAATGATTAAGATCCTGTTATCTGGTGATATTATAACACAATGAACACTTGAATTGAAAAAGAAATTGCAAAGAAATCCTGAAATGTACTTCAAATTTGGGGGAAATTAATAATTTCTTTTAATTATTAAACTAATATTTAGCATTTTTAAAAAACAGTTGATATTTGTTTGTATGTGCTTGTATGGGCCAAATATTGCACAAGAAAATTGCAGTCAGTGAATATCTAAATGTACATTACACTTGAAAGAGTCAAAATCTCATCCCAATTGTGAAGCACAGTGGAGGGAGCATCGTGGTTCGGGGCTGCTTTGCTACTTCAGGACAGGAATGCCTTACAATAGTTGAGAAAACACTGAATTTAAAACTGCAGCTAGGAGAATGACAGTGCAGCAGTTAGTATCTGGCCTTCACCCAATTCAATAACAGTCCATTCATTTGACTGCTTTGGGGAATGATCGTCAACACTAACGCTGGACAGGACTGCAACTGAAATGGTGTCATGACCTCAAAATGAATACTCAATCAAGACATCCCAGATATATAATGATCCACACTTTCTCATAAACACACTGTAGTGCAGACTTTTAATAAAAAGCCTAACCTCACTCCAACAGGTGCAGGGGGAAAAAGCTGTTTTTCCCAGCAGCTCCAGACTAAAAGTGTTTAAATCTTATTTCAAGGGACAGAATAGCAAACAATTTACAGGGAGTGCAGAATTATTAGGCAAATGAGTATTTTGTCCACATCATCCTCTTCATGCATGTTGTCTTACTCCAAGCTGTATAGGCTCGAAAGCCTGCTACCAATTAAGCATATTAGGTGATGTGCATCTCTGTAATGAGAAGGGGTGTGGTCTAATGACATCAACACCCTATATCAGGTGTGCATAATTATTAGGCAGCGTCCTTTCCTTTGGCAAAATGGGTCAAAAGAAGGACTTGACAGGCTCAGAAAAGTCAAAAATAGTGAGATATCTTGCAGAGGGATGCAGCAGTCTCAAAATTGCAAAGCTTCTGAAGTGTGATCATCGAACAATCAAGCGTTTCATTCAAAATAGTCAACAGGGTCGCAAGAAGCGTGTGGAAAAACCAAGGCGCCAAATAAATGCCCATGAACTGAGAAAAGTCAAGCGTGCAGCTGCCAAGATGCCACTTGCCACCAGTTTGGCCATATTTCAGAGCTGCAACATCACTAGAGTGCCCAAAAGCACAAGGTGTGTAATACTCAGAGACATGGCCAAGGTAAGAAAGGCTGAAAGACGACCACCACTGAACAAGACACACAAGCTGAAACGTCAAGACTGGGCCAAGAAATATCTCAAGACTGATTTTTCTAAGGTTTTATGGACTGATGAAATGAGAGTGAGTCTTGATGGGCCAGATGGATGGGCCCGTGGCTGGATTGGTAAAGGGCAGAGAGCTCCAGTCCGACTCAGACGCCAGCAAGGTGGAGGTGGAGTACTGGTTTGGGCTGGTGTCATCAAAGATGAGCTTGTGGGGCCTTTTCGGGTTGAGGATGGAGTCAAGCTCAACTCCCAGTCCTACTGCCAGTTTCTGGAAGACACCTTCTTCAAGCAGTGGTACAGGAAGAAGTCTGCATCCTTCAAGAAAAACATGATTTTCATGCAGGACAATGCTCCATCACACGCGTCCAAGTACTCCACAGCGTGGCTGGCAAGAAAGGGTATAAAAGAAGAAAAACTAATGACATGGCCTCCTTGTTCACCTGATCTGAACCTCATTGAGAACCTGTGGTCCATCATCAAATGTGAGATTTACAAGGAGGGAAAACAGTACACCTCTCTGAACAGTGTCTGGGAGGCTGTGGTTGCTGCTGCACGCAATGTTGATGGTGAACAGATCAAAACACTGACAGAATCCATGGATGGCAGGCTTTTGAGTGTCCTTGCAAAGAAAGGTGGCTATATTGGTCGCTGATTTGTTTTTGTTTTGTTTTTGAATGTCAGAAATGTATATTTGTGAATGTGGAGATGTTATATTGGTGTCACTGGTAAAAATAAATAATTGAAATGGGTATATATTTGTTTTTTGTTAAGTTGCCTAATAATTATGCACAGTAATAGTCACCTGCACACACAGATATCCCCCTAAAATAGCTAAAACTAAAAACAAACTAAAAACTACTTCCAAAAACATTCAGCAGTGATATTAATGAGTTTTTTGGGTTCATTGAGAACATGGTTGTTGTTCAATAATAAAATTATTCCTCAAAAATACAACTTGCCTAATAATTCTGCACTCCCTGTACACTTGTAAAAGTTTTGAATGAACTTATTAACTCAAGGGATACTATTATATTCAGGGCTGCACATAAGTGTTCTGGAGGAGTACAGACATTTGTTCAAAACTCTTAAAGATGTCGAAGAAGCAAGAAGCAAGCTTCGTAAGCAATTACGCGCAAAAGAAGTGCGTATTCTCAGAATTTCCGGGAACATCTTATGTACGCAAACGCGAGTTCCAACTTCTTATCCCCTGCGCGTCTTTTATTTTGACAGCGAATGCTTATGTGCAGCCCTGGTTATATTATTGTATGTGTATGTATCGTTTCAAACTGTGAAGGACTTTGTAACTGTGTGATCTGAAAACTGTTTTTATTTTGAGAAATTTTGCTTAATTTTATCCAATTCTGTACTTTACATGTTTACAACAAAAGCATCTCCATACAAGTGTGTTAATAATCAGATTGTATGTGTCTGCATTTGTGAGTCTGACAAAAATTCAAACAACATGGACAGGTTTTTATATAGCGCTTTTCTACTCTGTCTGAGCACTTAAAGTACTTTATATATCTAATTCACCCAATCACACCCATTCACACAAGCACTTATTCTAAGCGCTCTATCTAAAATTCATACACATTCACACTTCGATGGGTGCATCGGAGAGCAATATGGGGTTAGTATCTTGCCCAAGGATATTTTGCATGCAGACTGGAGCAGCCAAACCACCAATCTTCTGGTTAGTAGCTTGACCTGCTCTGCCACCTGAGCTACAGCCACCCCAACATAACATATTAAGAACAGAAAACATAACCAAAAAAAAAAGAAGAAAGAAAAAAAACCTGTCTTGGGGCAATGAGTAAGATCAGCAAAAACAGAAGTTGACTCAAGTTTTTTGCTATTTCAGTTCCTTTTTTCAGCAGACAGCTCAGCCCATGTCATGAGAGAGTTTGGAAGGATTGAAGCTTGCACTGCATCAGTCTCATCCCTGGAGTTTTACAGGACTGTAGTCATTTAGGCTGGGGTGGGGTTAAGGAGGTTGTCTGTGAGGGTTCTCAGTCATCCAGGTCATCGTAGTCAAAGGAGCTTGCAAAGAAAAGCGTCTGGACTTCTTTAAGTTGCTTGAAGACGTTTCACCTCTCATCCGAGAAGCTTCTTCAGTTCTAAGGTCAAATGGCGGAGAGTCCCAGATTTAAACCCAGTGGGAGTATCCCCCCAAAGAGGGACAAAAGGACCCCCTGATGATCTTCTAATCGCCTGAGCCAAGGTGTGAAAACGGGTGTGGGTCCCAATCAGCCAGGGTTTCGGGTGAGCTCATTGTGAAACCTGGCCCCACTTTATCATGCGATTTCCTGAGGTCAGATGGCCCAGGATGTGAGTGGCCGTTAAGGCGTCTGGGGAGGGAACTCAAAACTGGATTATAGATGGCAGACAGTTGGTGTCTTAAACCACCGCCTCTGTTCAAAGATGGTCGCTCACAGTGGACATAGATGGCTTCTTTCACTCCTCTTTCAAACCATCTGTCCTCTCTGTCCAAAATGTGAACATTGGCATCCTCGAAAGAGTGACCTTTATCCTTTAGATGCAGATGGACTGCTCACAATGAGCTCCCCCCACCATTTGACCTTAGAACTGAAGAAGCTTCTTGGATGAGAGGTGAAACGTCTTCAAGCAACTTAAAGAAGTCCAGACGCTTTTCTTTGCAAGCTCCTTTGACGGTTAAGGAGGTTATAATAGGACTCCTAATTCAGAGACAGGCGGAACATGATACTCACGCAATGTCTCTCTCTACACATTTCTGACATCTGATATCCACTGATGCCATAACCAAGTAACTGTACTGACTGTGCCCAGCTGCATTTTCTCCTTACATATACCCAAGGTAGACAAAATAGCACAAACAGAAATTTAACACAGCTTTTTATGGAAACAAAGCTCTTCTGTTTTGAAGTTTTATCAACTGCTCTATTCGGTAAATAAAGCAGTATTTGTATTGGGTTTGTTTTAATATTATTGTTGAATAAACATATTTGGTCATTTTAAAAGTTGCTATTTTCTTTATTTTGGATGATTTCACTGGATGGATCATCATCTTATGTCTTCACTCTCTCTGGACATAATTTTAAACATGTATTTTGCTTTCTAGGGGCCTCATTTGGCTTTATGTTGCTCTACAACAATATTTACCGTGATAGGAAAGGCAAAAAGGCCAAAATGACTCACAGTAAATGCCTTACTTAGTTTTACACATACAAGAGGTGGAAAAACCCCTGACTATCAACCCCAAATGTAGAGAATGTCTAGGGGAAAACACATGATGTAGTTTTTCCCATCACATCTGTTCAGCAGCAGTGGTTTTCTGGTGCTGAAAGACTGTTAGCATTATTAACCAGACCACTTTCATCGTGTGTTAAAATAAAACAAACTGCACTGGTATGAGCAGTGCTTTGGAGGTGACTGGTAAAGTTTCACTTGCTTACTTCCATTTTCAGTTTGGTGCATTGCCTAAGAGATACTATGCACATTTAGTGACTTCTTAATCTAGATTTTGGTGTAAGTCACAAAATATGAGGAGCTATCTTTCCTCTTTCCTAGTGCTGGCCCCAAGCCCCCCCTCCAAAAAATAAATTAAAAAAATTAAAACAAGGAGGATTGCTTGATGAAGGGCATCCAGCATGAAACATGTACCACATCACACATAATGCTCATGAGTCAGAATTCCATACTACAGTGATTGGGACTCTGGTTAGGACCCCACATTGGTCATTTTTGCTCCGTACCATTTCTGCCAGTGTCTAGGCCTTGGATAGCCCCTGCAATATTCTCCTGAATGATGGGTGTCCCCACTCAGACAGAACCTCCACACCAGCACTGGTACAGGAGGAGAAGGAGTCAAAACTGGAAGCAAAGAAATTGCTGAGTTTCTTACTTTCTTTTTCACAATAGTTAACTTGTGTCTTAGACTCGGCTACGCAATGTGCTGGCTTACAAAAATCAAGAAATCACAAGTTGAAGGGACACTGCAACATGTAACGTCACTCATTGTCCTATGGCGTGGATTTGCCAGGGCAAGGGTAATGACCCCACTACCGCCCCCTCTGGCACTGCTGCTTAACAGGGTGCTTTTAAAAAGGGACAGGGTGGACTTTTTTTATGTGGTTATGTGTGTCTACATACAAGTACAGTAAATACTTTGTCTATCAAAACTCTGAAATAACAGGTGAAAATATACTGAACCTGTAGATATACACTGTTTTTTTCATGCCTGTGATGACTGTATGTAAATTTTTAACCACAGCTGTGCATGTAAAAAAGTATGATAGTATATCATACCATCCCATGCTAAAACAACTATTGCTACAACCTACTGACATAGAAAAGAAACACCTGTGTGTTCAATTTTGTAACAGATGAAAAACAAAAACAAAAGAGAAACCCTAGTTAGTAAAAACTTGCAGTGATGTCAAAGCAGGAATTTATAGTATTTTTTTTAAGTTTGTCACATTTTTTTTGTTTCTATAAGACCCTTTGTGCCTTGTAGTTTGGAATAGATTTGCACCTGAAACTGACACCGATAGACCCCATTGACCACTCATCCAAATTTACTAACTGCACAAGTAAGATTCCATTATTGCTTTGGTGGTAACTGCACTGTAAAGTGTTATGATAATGTAGATAATGACCTGAGGACAAATGCCCAATTCAAAATAAAATTACCTGATAAAAATGTAAAGATTGAGCTAAACTGTGACCCAAAGGAGAGAGTCTTCTGAAACACCCTCTGTCTGACCGATATAACCCCCACCCCCACCTCAGACACATACATCGCCCTGTGAGTGTTGCGTGTAAACAGCAGTGTAAATAGGGCGCAAGTAGAACAAATATGTGAGACTGAACAAGGCCACACAAGAGCAGGAGCAGATATAGTGGATGCCAGGGCCCAGTTGGTGCTGACTGCTGGGTTCCAAATAAAGATGAGGGCAGCACATGACACCAAAGGTGCATGCCTTCTTGAACATGAACACACACCCACACACACAGAGAGAGAGAGAGAGAGCAAGTGAGCCTCTGGAATGACATTCTGAGGACGTTCATTTACCAGTTCTGTCCCACTCATTCTCTACACACAATGTAATTATTAGCCGTAGCTGTAATATACAAACCCTCCACCTAAAAAATACATAAATGTTTTTCCCAAGAAGTTAAATCATCTGGAAGTAGCATTTTCAGCGGGAGAAATGTTTTGTCACTAATCTGCAAGTGACTTCTTCAGTCTCAGCTGACTGCAGGTTTCCAGCCTTATGAACAGTACATTTGCATAATGACTGAAACTAGCACCACTGGTGAAACATTTTCTGGATCATTAATAAGAAAATTGTCTTGACCACTAATAAGGGACCATTGATCAATGGTCATGAGTACCATTCACAGAGAGTTGGGGAATGGCTGCAATCACAGCACTGTAAGATGGTGAAAGATGTAGCCTGAGGCCCCCTCCTCGATTTCACGTAAATGGCCTCCTTGACTCCGCGCTCAAACCAGCATTCCTCCTTGTCCTGGATGTGTACATCATCATTATTGAAAGAGTGTCGACTGGCCTGTAAGTGTAAACAGACTGCGGAGTCCTGCCCTGACGAGGTAGCTCTTCTGTGTAGTGCCATCTGCTTAGGTAGAGGTTGTTTGGTTTCCTCGATTTATAAATCACGCCAATCCTCCTGGCACTTAACAGCGTAATCGAAGAAGTTCCTTATCTTGACGATAATGCATGTTGCCTGTCATTGAAAAGCTGTCCAAGTCAGCAAAATACTCTCAAATTGTACTTTGAAATGAACCGAAAGCCAGTGTAGCTGCATTAAGATATGAGTCACATTTTGGGGGATTTTGTCAGAAGCCTGGCAGTAGCATTTTGAAGAACTTGGAACTGTTCTGGGATGTTTTTCCAAGACAAATTTATAGTGCATTGCAGTAATCCAATCATGAAGAAACAAAAGCATGAATAATCATTTCCAGTTCAGCACGTGACACAACGGAGCTTAGTTTGGCAGTACTTCTCAAATGATGAACCAGAAACTTGACATGTGCATCCAAAGTAAAACCAGAATCAAAGGTTATGCCAGAGTTCCTAACAGAGGATTTTGCCAAAGAACCAAGATGTCCAAGCATCTCCTTTCTGGTGCAAACACAATTATTTCCATTTATTCTTGATTTAATTAAAGAAAAATGTCTGCCATCCACCGTTTAATAGTGTCTAGGAACTTGGGTGAAACGAGGTGTACAGCTGAATATCATCTGCATAGCAGGGATAATAGATGTCCTTAAAGGTACAAGGTACAAAAATGTCCAGAGAGCACAAACAGGCTTTCATCGTACCAATAAGCTTCGCCAGCTCAGGTAAAGTTACTGGTGCAAAGCTGTCTATTGTAAGATAACAGGCCGAGCTGGTGTGGGAACAACAACAACAACACAGATGCTGAAGAAGAGATATTATTTCTTACATTTCTGACCTTATTAACAAAAAAAGGAAAGAAAACGCTGACAGTCCTCATTTCAGGACATAGTAGGTGGAGCAGGAGTAATGATGCCACTAACAATGTTGAATAACAACTGCTATTTAACACCAGGTTAGAAAAATATGCAACCCTCGCTTACTTAACTGAGTTATTAAAGGAACTAAAAGATCCTTTAGGTGTAATAAGTGCCTTTTTAAATGGGTTTTCCTCCACAGATGTTCCATTTTTCTGCAGGAACGTTTTATCATGCAGAAAAATGGCATATATCATAATTTATCTATGGTGATGACTGTAAAACTGGCACCCATCTCTATTTAAAACAACAGATATAGTCTAATATAGAAAGGTAATGTTAATTAAAATGATCTGTTAAGATATCTACATCATTTTAAGGGGAGAAAAACAAATTAAAAGCCTCAGAAAGCATGCCTGCAGAGGAGGCAGACCTCATGGGGGGCTGAAAACTGTGTCACAGTTACAGATCAATGAAAAATAACACAGTGGTGGTTAGAAATAAAAATGTCCTCAGAACAAACAGAATCAACATTCAGACCCAAAGTAAAACCGAGGTCCAAAGTGTGCCCTTTGGCGTGAGTAGGGCCAGACACATGCTGGATAAATTAAAAATGTCTATGACACTCATAAAGCTCCTAGCAAAGAGCTCAGAGTCATCATCAATGTGCACGTTAAAATCCCCAAATACGACCAGTCTAGACAGTTTCAGGGTGTATGATAAACAGTTACTAAATTCCTTTAAGAATGTGCTGTTTGGACCAGGTGGACGGTACACTACAGCACAATAAAAAGGATCCTTTCCCCCGCAGCTCAAGCGATAAAAACTATCCAATTTTAACAAACGACATGAAAACCGATTTGAAAACACAACAGCAAGACCTCCTCTACAACCCAGCATCCGAGGCTGGCTGATAAAAGAGTACCCCCTCAGACAAAGTTCAATAAGGGATGTGTGGTATGCGGACCGCTGCCAAGTCTCAGTCAGGAATAAAAAAAAATCCAGATTTCTGGATTGTATAAAGTCATGCTTAGTGAGGTGGAGAACAGAGCAGCCACAGACGCAGCCCATTTCAGGGGATGGAGAAACTGTGGGTTTGATCCATGAAAGTCACGTAGTCCACTCACCGACGGGATAAAAGGCAACGTGAGCGAAGAGTCTGGATAAACACTGTGGAGATAGCTGTGTCGCAGAGATCCAAACAGCATGTAAAATGAGTAAGACTGAAACTGTCAAAAATGAAATAAATAACTGAGTAGTAAATATTTTCACATTCTTTTTAATACACCATAAAAGATTTAAAAACAAATGCAAAGTGTGTCTAGAGTGGTATTTAATTTCTATCTCACATCTAGATATTTTTTATTTTTTAAACGTCATTCGTTTTAAATTTAATAATTTGTTTCCCTTTAAATGCTTTCACGGTTTATTTTTCCCCAACTTTGATATTGTGTCATGTAACTTGGCTCAAAGTAAAGTGCAGAGTGGGTAAATGTTACAAAGGTGAATAAATATAAAAGCAAATCACAACAGGAATATTATTAATGTTATATAAATAATGTTCCATCCATCCATCCATTCGCTTCCGCTTATCCTTTTCAGGGTCGCGGGGGGCGCTGGAGCCTATCCCAGCTGTCATAGGGCGAGAGGCGGGGTACGCTCTGGACAGGTCGCCAGTCTGTCACAGAGCCAACACACAGGGACAGACAACCATTCGCACTCACATTCATTCACACTTAGTGGCAATTTAGATTATCCAATTAACCTATCCCCATAAGCTGCATGTCTTTGGACGGTGGGAGGAAGCCGGAGTACCCGGAGGGAACCCACGCAAACACGGGGAGAACATGCAAACTCCACACAGAAAGACCCCGGCCTGATGTTGGAATTGAACTCAGGACCTTCTTGCTGTGCGGCAACGGTGCTAACCACCGTGCCACCGTGCTGCCCATATAAATAATGTTATTTTTTCAATTTAACATTTGGTGCACTTAATGAGACATTAACTTACTTACTTATATCTGATATTATAGGGGTAGCTTCTGAGATTGGACCTTAAAAAAAATCATAACCAGCTAACAAATTCATGCAGATTACTTTTGCTGATTCTCCATAAAGAATCTCAGGCAGCAGAAACAATCACAGAGATGAGAGCTTAACAGTCTCTCAGCCTGATGTGAATCTGACACCTGAAGACTCTAGAACCTCATTTATATTTCAATGCCTGGTTAATCTCTCATAAATCCAAACACAATCTTAATCATCCTCAGCATCTGAGGCAAGCCGTGAGGTCACACCCACAAACTGCTTAATGTCATTAGCAGTCACTATGGCCTTTTCCCACTCTCGCACGGCCTAAAATCTGAACAAGGACCAAGTCACAAGTGCATTTTTAGACTAAAGTGTTTTAAGAGGAGCCCAAGGCAGTGTAACACATAGACACTATCATTCACACAACAAAACGTTTTTTGCCATCATTTATATTTCTTCATAACCGCTGCTTCCTCTTTACAAGAGACTTTACTTAACATTGTTTTGCAACCTTGAGTCGTGGAAAACACAGTGCTCCAGTTCCACTAAACTGTCAAATGTGTTCAAATTGCGTTTGACCTTTGGAAAAGTACATTCCACCGTCAAATAAAGCCTCCTTTATTAACAAATTAAAAGTCACAACTTGTAATATGCAGTCAGCTTTATTCAGAGCCTGCATCTGGTCTCTGTTTTACTGTGTGGTATGTAACTAAAAGAGGAACCTTCCCATTGAGCATGCTGATACATACAAGTTTATCTGTGCAGTGCCTCTGTAGTGGAAAATGGCTAACCATTGATCGTGTAAACATAATTAAATCTATTATCTGCTACCGCTAACTTCATCATAGGGAATTCAATTAAACAGAGGCCCCTATAGATCTGTAAACAGATTATACCAAAACAAACAACTTTCCACTGATTGCAGTAAACCGAGTGTCACAGATGAATGAAGTGCGGAAATTGAAATCGAACTGAAGTCAGTACCTAATAAGATGCTTCAGTGATAAATAACTCCTGAAGTAGAGACTTCATTATACAGAGGGTCGTTAATATCTATAATCCATCTCAGCAAGTTTCTGGCGTAGGTTTGTCCACTTTTTCTCTTTTTAAAACCATCACTGGGCCCATTGTGCAAGCACTCTTCACATGGCTGCAACCCCGTAAGTATTTGTGATAGAGACAAAACAAGCACAAAGAATTTACAGGGCCTAGATTTTTCCATGTGCGTTTCACATTAGCATAACTCCTCAACTATATTTGGCTGGAGAGAATTTCGCAGCCAAAATTACAAAATAAATCTGTTCGGTCAGTGTGGATCTTTTTCAACGAAGGGTTAAAGGCATTCAAATCAATTAAAATGCAAGTACAAGACTTTTTCATTACTATTCCCGTCACAATTTCCAGCCAGTGATATTAATGAAGTAGGTATTTTTACAACCCCCACCGCAAAAAAAGAAAAAACAAACAAAAAACATCCTCAGATTTTACAGCAGCATATTCATTGGAGCGACATGTAACATATGACATCATTTGACAGCCACATTCTTTGCCCGCCCAGTTGCATGTGCCCACAGAGGCGGCAAATGCTCTTTGGTTGTTCTCTGGAGTCATGTTACAAATTTTTGGGAAATTAAAATTTTTGCCGTTGAAAACTTGCTCCCAATCTACCATCATCACTGTTTGGCTGAGAGAACACACAAAGTGCAACAAGCCCCAATAATGGACCCTCGCATGATATCTCACATGCACAAACACACCCATCATCTTCTACTTAGCAAAACAATCTGAATTTGAATGAAATACCATCTATGCATTAAAGCAGAATAGCCAAGTCCCAACTTGTCATCGTATTATAGAAGAGGTAATCGGGTTGAACACATTTTCATGGCTTTGCAGCTCAGTGCTGGCTATCAGTTAAAAACACCTACTGCTCCAGTGAGGTGAGGTTTTTTTCCTACAAAACTACAACCTGTTTGATTAAAAAAATATTTCTATGCTCAAAATCAAGCTACAAATGAGTATTTTAGTGTTTCTACCAACATTGCTAAAGACTCAGCAGGTTCTGTGACTGCAGGCGTGAGAAAAAAAACACAAAAAACATGCGCACACTCACAGCCGTGCACAAACATGTCATTAACATGTAGGCTCCTCATTGTGAGTGAAGACAAAGTTCCACCTCTAAATGGCTTACGAAAATAAATTAATATAAAGGTTTTGGAGTGGGCTAGTCAGAGTTCTGACTCAGTTTGATTGAGATTCTTTGGCATGACCTTAAAGAATCAACCTATGACATAGTTGAATTCAAACAATTCTGCAAAGACGAGTGGGCCAAAATTCCTCCACAGTGATGTGAAAGACTCATCGTCAGCTATTACGAATGCTTTTCTGCAGCTCTTGATGCCAAGAGTGGCACAACAAGTTATTAAGTTCATGGGTTAATTTCTTTTTTACACAGGAGCACATAGGGACGTTTTTACCCTCGATAAATGAAATCATCATTTAAAAACTGCATTTTGTATTTACTTGTGTTATCTTTGTCTAATATTAAAATTAGCTTGATGATCTGAAACATTTAAGTGTGACAGTAGGAAGAGGGAAAATACTTCTTATCAGCACTGCATGTCAGGTAAACGTACGTTTTAAGACCCCTGTTGGATCCTGGGAAGGAGATCCCTTTGAGGCTATGTCGGGAAAGACCAAATCAAACACGGTGGTGAACCCTTGGTAATAAGGGAGCAGACAAAAGAAGCCTTAAAGTGAGGTGTACGCCAACTCAGATTCAATTATTAGTTATACCTCCCTAGCAGAGCACTTTATTTTGAGTTGTTTAAGCAAAAGCAGTCTTGGAAAGCTTGGAAAGAAAAGCGTCTGGACTTCTTTAGGTTGCTTGAAGACGTTTCACCTCTCATCTGAGAAGCTTCTTTCACCGGATGAGAGGTAAAACGTAAGGAAAAGCAGCTCCTCTAACTTCCTACAGTTTGGAGGAAATTGTAAAATTGTAATTAATAACTGTAATTAATAATTTATAAATTGATTTTATTACAAAAATAGTATAGGGCATTGAAGAAGCACCGGTTTTTGCTGGTATACATTGTCAGTTATAGGTCTTAGAAATAAATCTGGAATCAGCAAAAACTGATACTAATGAAAACTGCTTGTTTAGTTTCAAAATTTATGCATCTTTTTCTACAAGATTAGATTTTCTTTTCAAAACATATGAACGCTACTTTTCACTGCTTTTTGCTGCACAGCAGGTTGCTCTGTGTGTTTGATTTGGCAGTTTTATGTCAGATGCTCCTTCTGACACTACCCTAAAGCGAATTTGTGTCTCCGGTTGGAATCAAGGCAAGCAACTTTTTGCTTGTAAAATCTGTTTTGTTTTATAGGTTATTTTTTTCACACAAGTTGAACCCATCTTTCCACATATCCTACGGTTACTATACAATGAATCACTTGAGTACTTGTCAATCACTGCTCTAAATCAACAGAGGCTTTAACAGGACCAGAAACTTGTCACCTGTCCAGCATCTTATACTGGCTCTGAGCCTGTGGGATACTTTTGTTGGACCTAACACAACTTAAACTTATTTCGTCAATAGTAAAAGTCTCCTCTGTCACCATGATTCATCATGAGTACACACCCAGTAACCACCACTAGCACTGTGAGATTTATCTTATTTTTTCATCCATATTTAATTAATAAGACTAAAATTTACCTTTCCTTCCTGGTGTCTAAACATTGTTTACCCCAAAACACTTTGGTCCTTCAAATGAACAGGTACAAAAAAGAAACCAAACACATCAGACATCGCAATAAAGCTATTGCCACATATGAAATAGCCATAAGCAGGATGACCCTTATGGACACAAATAAACTCAGAGTACATTAAGTGCCAGGCAATTCTTCTAGCACTTTCTAAGCACCCACCTGTTGCTATAGATGCACCGTGTTTGCATGAACAAAGCTTGAGAATAAAGCCTGCAGCCAAATTGTGGTTCAGCTCAGAGACACATACTGTGAACCAAGAACATTTGGGAAATCGCTGGCACTATGTGAAATTAAAACTATATTTGGACCATTGTCCATGGACCATTTATTTTCTGCCCTTTATTTTAAAAACAAATGGCGCCAAAACCTTGTATATTATTATTATTATTATTTTATTATTATTTTACTTTACATTTATTAACAAAAACTCAATTCCAGATAAAAGACTGAGAGGAAATTCGCATGGACCTAAACAAATACAGTCTGCTTCATGTGCGCTTCAATTAGGTGAGCAGAGATGTCGTTTTAATCTTCCAAACTGTCTGACGGAACTTTTAATGCCGGTAAAATCTCTATATGAGGCACCAGGATACAAACCAATAACGTTTTGATTGTTGTGGTTAATATGAACAGGTTCCGCAAGTCTGCTTCGGTTTTATTAGATCACTGCCCGGGAGAAACACGACAGCTAATCCTCTAAAAGGTGGATAGGTGAGATAAGAAGTGGGACACGGAGTCTGCGCCTGTCTGTAGCACACTTACCGTACTTGTTAGGCTCCCTGTTGTACTCCAGGATAGGCACCGCAGCGCCGGGGTCCAGGGGTTCGAACACGGAGTCTTCAAGTGGCTCTTTTTCCTGCCCCGTGTCGGCGCTGCTGCTGCTGCCGCCGCCGGTGTCGAGTCCCGGGTCAGCGGCAACCGCGTCCAAGTGAGCCCCCTGTACGGGGACCGTCCCTCCACCGCCAACAGGGACTACCACAAATCTGTCCCCCATGTCCTTTTTCTTCACCTGTGGAACTTTTCAGTGGAGGACAGCACAACGGTTAGTTTGTGCTCCTCACTCTGCGGGTGCAAGCACACAGTACAGCCAGCAGTTCCCGCTCACGCCTTCGATCAGAGGGTTGATTACAGTATGGCTGTGCCCGCCCTCTCTGCTCGCTCATTGGTTTAGAATGCCAAGGAGCCCTGTCAATCGTTCCCAGAAGCAAATCAGAGTTGTCGAAATCTGTTAATTGTGAACAGGGTTAGTTACAAATATTTCTATCAAATTAACGATATTCTCCTCAAAAATTCGAAGTTCTGTAGTTATTACATTATGATTTAGTTGCTCAAGGCCCCCAAATAAAATCAAAATGACAATAGTGAGTACATTTTCAATCTTCAAAAGTTCATATATTTAATTTTAAATATATTCTAAAAAGATATTCGTTTTTATTTAAAACTGAAGGACCATTAGGCAGCAAAAAATATAATTTAAAAACGCAGGCGCAAACAAGATCCTTAAAATAGTGCATGTTAGAACCCTGCTGTCACAGTGGGCCACATGTACTGGCATCACACTGGACTCATTACAGGCTTTTTTAGTGAGCTCAAGTGATGGGGTAATTAACACCCACTCTTTACATCCTCCCCATCAATAGCCTTTCACAGAGACTCAATAGATCATTCTAATTTAAAAAGTAAGGATGGGTTAGTCATTTGTCAACACCTTGCCATAATAACTTTGGTATGTTCCAGCTTAGAATAAATGGTTCCTTAATACTGCAGGAGAAAATGAACTCTCATATTTCCCAGCAGTTTTGATACATAATCAGAATGGAAACAACACACCCTTGGACTCAGCTTTGGTATTCTCAATTCCACAGGCTTAAGCATAGCTCACACCTAGCATCCTTAACATTTCTAGTATGTTTGGCTTTTGAGACAAAAACACAAAATCTGCAGCAAATTCTTAAAAAAAATGAAAGATGCCAAGCAAATTGATGACCCCCCCCCCCCCCCCCCCCCCACACACACACACACACAGAATTATAAGTTGATAACGAAGTGAGGCAAAATGACCAAAAAGACATGTATCCTACAATGGATGGGCATGAAAATAGGTGAAGACTAAAAAAAAATCCTAATCGGAATACTTTATTAATCCCAGAGGAAATAATGTGGTCAGTTATTTCAGCACCGTAAGAACAGCAACTAACTAAACTGAATTAAATGATAACATTTATTACAAAGTTACCAAATATAATAAAATAGCTCTAATAAATACAAGTAATAAAATGACTGCAACTGAATACAAAACAAAAGAAAAAACGAAGAAGAGGAAAGAAACAAGATGCAGGAAAACTATAAATGGGCATAAAACAACAAAGAGGGTCACAATAGAAAAGATGCAATAGAATTGATTTTTTTTCTGCAAAAGTAGATGCAAGTCAGCTATAAAAACACAAAAACTGAAAGTGTTTAAAAAGAACAACAAAAAAGAACAACAACACACACTGTAATGAAACAAATAATGATCAAAGGGATGCATAAAAATAAAATAAAAATAAAATAAAACAAACTGAAAAAAGAAGCTGAGAAAGAAAGAAAAACCAGAGGAGAGGTATAACAAAAATACAAAGGAACACCAAATGGCCAAAAAGAGATGCAAAGTCTGCGATAATGTAAAATGACCCGAGTCCAAACAACCTGACATTGTCATTTTATATCTCTTTCTGTGGGTGTCTTCCTCTTTTGTAGCAGGGTTGAGGGCTTTTTATATGTCTGAGTCTACTGGTCTATTATTATGTCTCCATAGGTATTATTTAAAGCAGTTATTTTGACTTCACTAAGAGTATAACTACAGATCAAGTCAATTTTATTAAAGCAGAAAACTTGAATCTTATTAGTCGCCTGACTAATGTACTAACTTCATTACAAAAGGCTTCTGAACTTGCAAACCTGATTGTTTCCTTTTCTAATGGCCTCTTCAAGCTTCTCATATGCCTCGTAGTCTGTCATATACTTTTTGGTTATCCACAGATTCTCAGGAGAGAATATTCTGGATGAACTCCAGGAGACCACTCAGACAGTAATTGCTTGAAAGGTGTTACGTGGACTAAAATAGACAGCTGGCAGAACAGTTGGATGACTGGGTTGGGGGTGGGGGTGTGTTGAGTTTACAGAAGTACGTCGGGCCACTGTGTGCTTGAAACGAAAGGAAGGAACCACACCAATGATGTGCAATGTATAGTTCATGCTTGTTTGTAAAGACGCTGACTGTATGAATGCATGAAACCTTGATACAGCACATGCACACACACAGACACACACTGGGTGTGAGACTAAAATACAGGGCTGACAAAGAAACTTGTAATCCTCCATGTCTGTGTTGTTTGAGTCATCCGCAGCTAAACTCATCGGCTCAGTTCAGAATGATTTACAGGCAGAACCAAATGAAATGCAGATTACTTTTTAAAGCTGGGTGATAACAGATGTGGCTTTTAGAGCACAATCACAGCTGCAAGTGTTCATGGTGATACATGTCCCCCGTTGTCTATGGGAAGTCACACATCTGATGTTTGCTCTGTCATCAATGTGCAAAAAACACGGCACAACAAACACACTTAAATTATGCAGGAAATGAAAAACTTTGTCTGTTTTGATCAATTAACTAAAAAATAATGTAAATTAATGGATAATAATGTTAATATATAGTATAGTTAATATATAGCACAGTAACTATATACAATATAGTTAAAAAGAATAATGATAATAATGTGGAAATCAACTTTGAAGATTATTTTAATGAGTCATACACAAGGTGATTTGTAAAACTGTTCGTCAAAGTCTTTCTTGGGGAAAACAAGATAAAATCTTTTTTTTGTGCCTGAGCAAAGATATTTTACTCATAGAGTACATTTCATTTTTTTTTAAAGTATTTAATTTTGGTTTGACATTTGAATTTGTCTCTAGATAACTGAGTGAAAAGAGCAGGTCTGAGCTGCTGAGTGTAATACACATGAATAGTCTCATTAGAAATATGGATCAGCAGTCCACAAACATGTTGTCATAGAGATTATCCTCAGGGAAGGAGCTGAGCAAACTGGCTGCTGAGGTGAAGCTGCTGTTGTCAGGGTGCCTCATACATTCAGCCCTCTTGACCTGGGTTTCAGGTCATGACACAGAAGTGTATTTCTGCTCGCCGTCACTGCCATGTAATCCCAAACTAGAAAAAAATTAACAAAGCATACAAAAAATACTCAAAATGTCAAATTCGTCTCCTTTTTGTGTCTTTCATAACTCTAAGTCAGTATTTGGAACCAATGCTATTTAGATTTAATGTGTCAAACTCTTAACTTTCAGTGTAAGTAAATAATATTTCAGCTATTTGCTGTAGTTTTCTCAGTGCCCAGTTTTATACCGAGTCCTCTTTCATTCATCACAGTGACAATTACAGTCATTAAGTGTTAGGTAGTATGGCTCGGTAGTTCTCTAAAGAAACCTCTAGCAATGATGGAGCCAATGTGGGTCAGTGCCATAGCATGAAAAGAAGTTTTATTCTGAAATGGGTCGACCATCACAACAGACAGGGGTGGGTGGGTTATATAGATGTGGCATCATCGGCTGTGTAGGCTGAACAGATCTCACCGGGGGACGTGATGTAAGAGTGCAGAGAGATGCTGTGAGGAGCAGAGGCCCAGCTGCCACGCCTAGGCACGTTTCAAAGAGTGTTTCGTCATCCAGGAATGAAACAGCCCCTCCTGAAATTACAGTTTCAATCAGCAGTGTTTTTTTGTTGTGATAAGATACCAGTAAATTGATTTTTTAAATTTTACGTTTACTGTGCTAAAGTGTAGACACTGACACGGAAAAAAATCACAAAATGAATACAAAAATAGCAATCCAAAAATGGCCTAAAAGATGTGCTTAAAGTTTAAAAGAATAAAGTTCAGTGTCAAATTGCTTTGTTTTTTTAAAATTCAAAATTAACTTTATTATACTTTATTTACCACTCCCTTCACACATGCATTAAATCTGGCTCTTAATGAAGCTTTCAGTTGGCTCTGTGAAGTGTCTGTTTCTGTTTGTCCTCTCACTCAGATCCTATTCCCTCCACTTCTCTTTCTGTTCAGGTTTGTGCTGTTTGGAGCAAAAATACTCTGACAAATTTCTCCCCAAAAAACTTCTCTTCTTAGGAACCAACCCCACAGGGACTGATGCGGAATATGTCCAGCGAGCCAAATGGCTCAGATCTTCATCCCTGGTTACCTTGTACAGACTTGTTGTTGTTGTACAACACTGTTTCACCTGCAAAAATACTCTAGAAAGAGGGATATAGCTTGCTAATGGATGATTTTTTGAAGGCGTCTTTGAGGAATTATCAGTTTCTGAATGTGAATAAGATCAGAGAGATAATAACTGAATCCAGAAGGAGGAGAACAGCTTCTGTCAGTATATCCTGAGACACGAATGTTGATGTGGTGAAGAAATCACCATATTAACACTGGGGTGGCTGTGGCTCAGGTGGTAGAGCAGATCAGCTACAGGATTGGAAGGTTGGTGATTCGATCCTTGGCTTCCCCAGTCTACATGCCAAATATCCTTGGGCACGATACTAACCTCAAGTTGCTCTCTGATGTGTTCATCGGAGTGTGAATCTGTGTGAATGTTTATTAGTTTGCACTTGAGTTTAGAAGTGCTTATGTGAATTGGTGAATGAGGCATGTTGTATACAGCGCTTTGAGTACTCCGGGAGAGTAGAAAAACACTATATAAGAATCAGTCCATTTACCATAACATAAAACCTTCCTTTCTTCTAAAGCATATAGTTAGGACTGGACCAGGTGACCCTGAATTCTCCCTTAGCTGTGCTGCAATAGACGTAGGCTGCCGGGGGATTCCCATGATGCATTGAGTTTTTCCTTTCCAGTCACCTTTCTCACTCACTATGTGTTAATAGACCTCTCTGCATTGAATCAAACTTGCTATTAATCTCTGTCTCTCTTCCACAGCATGTCTTTATCCTGTCTTCTTTCTCTCACCTCAACCGGTTGCAGCAGATGGCCGCCCCGCCCCTTTCTGTTAAAAGGGAGTTTTTCTTTCCCACTGTCACCAAAGTGCTTGTTCATAGGGGGTCATATGATTGTTGGGTTTTTCTCTATATCTATTATTGTAGGATCTACTGTATAATATGTACAATATAAGCTTTGAGGAGACTGTTGTTGTGATTTGGCGCTATACAAATAAAATTGAATTGAAATTGAATTGAAGAGTGCAAGTACTTGGGCATCACTATCAACAAGAGGTTGAACTAGAAGACCACCACTGAGGCTGAATATACAAAAAGGGATGAACGAGTGCTGTTTCCTAAAAAAAACCTGACATACTAGCATGTAAAGCAAAATGATGGAGGTTTTCTATAGCTCAGTTGTTAAAATAAATTAAATTCAATAAATTGCATGCTCAAAAAATGCTTTGTGTCACTCCCATTTCTTCATGTTGAAGCGCTACTTGGAACCTTGTTTTCAACTGGTCTTAAACTTTCGATCGTGACTGCATCTCCTGCGCTGGCACTCCCAGATAGCCAGCCTCCAGTAGGACAGTGGGTACCACGGTCCCAACTTTTAGGGTATGGCTCAAGGAAGGCAAAAGGGCTCCCAAGACAATGATTTTAAGGAGAGATAGGAAACATTAACAGTGCTTGTTTTTGTGTGTGTGCATATGGCACACTGTTTGTAATGAGATCCCATGGGCTGCATGTAAAGGGACACATGTGTGCATGTATGTGTGCCTGCATCTGAGTGAGACAGAGAGAGCATCAGTACAGATCACATCTATACTTAATACCACAGTGTGCATGTGAATGTGAAGCACAGCTGGCAGCCAGACAGATGTCAGATCCTCCGTATGTATCAGGACAGCACTGAGAGGAAGCCTGGCTTCATCAGTGATCAGTGGTTAAGTTGAGACCTTCGGGACTTTTAAATACATTCTTTAACTTTGTGATTGACAGTGCTGGAAAATATTCTTATTGGGAATGTTTCAAAACCAGCCTCTGTTGGAATTGTGTTGCCTTAGTTTCACAGTTTGGTGTCAAGGTTTTTCACACAAAACCTTGACACCGAAGTAAGTAAGTAAGTAAGAAAAATTCTGCTTTTTATAACTGAAGTGTTTATTGAACCTTCTGACAAATAAAAATAAATTTTGTGGCAATTTATTGCTTTACACAAGCTAAAGATTGACTGTGGTAATTGCTGTCTTGTGTTGTTTTTTTGTCTACTCACTCACCAGTGCATTTGTTAAGCTCCCCAGTATATGTCACTGATTTTCACCACTGGCTTCAGATTTAGCATGCCATATTTCATGCAAATCACATGAAAGCTGGAGTGAATGCCTGTGATCATCTGTGGTATCATATCTCCCTCTTGTGGACTTATCTGTGCCTGCAGCACAGCACAGATGGGGTGGCAAAATCAAAGCCCATTTTTTACACATATGCAGGTGTTACATTCTGTAATATGCATTATGTACCAGCCCTTGGCATCAAGAATGACAGAAGAGTTTCGAACAGATGCTGCCTTTTATTTCCTCACCTGCTCATTCTCTGGACATTGTTGAGCACCGTGAAAACTATAAAACAGGAAAAACTGATAAACGTACAGTCTCTTTGAACAGTAACAATAAGCAATAAAAACGAATGAGCTAAAATTAAATCAGGTAAACTAAAAAAAAAAATAAATTTTGAGATTTAATTTGAATGTATTTATTTAAAAGGGACAGTGCAGTTTAACATAGTCCAAATACAAAACATGAAACTGATGTAGCGCACATAAGTTTATAGCTATTGCTAATTTTCAACAATTGTCCCTTGTTGGGCTTGCAATCAAAATAGATAAATTTTACAATAAAACATACATTTTCATAAAACCCAAAATACATCATAAATACAATTACAATTAATAGAAAATAAATTAAAATAAAATTAAAAATCATCAGTTAAAATGACTACATCTCTGATTTCCCTTTAACCAAACATTAACCTTCAATGTAAAGGATCTGATGTCTGTAATCAATTTGATTTCGGTTGGAAGTGTGTTCCACAGATGGCAAGCCTTTATGAAAAAAGCTGACTGACCAAATGTAGATCTGCGATATGATATCTTGCAGTTGCCGTTCACCATGCTCCTAGTAATACGATTACTAGCTTATCTCTGGATGTATCTATTAAGACACTCTGGGGCCATCCTATTTATACATTCAAAGTCAAATTTAAGAAATCACAAATGATTAAAACTCTTAAAACTAAGTAGATTATATTTCTTTAAAATGTGACAGTGATTTACAATCACTAATTCAAGAAAACAAAAGGGCTGCTCCCTACTGTTGTGTGCACCCCACCCCTCTTGCTTTAGTGTTCAGTAGTGTTCAGTAGATCAGTATTTAAGGTTTGACTCTTATCATTCACGGGAGCATAAACTGGGTGTCATCAGGACGCTACAACACAGAGCGAGCGCCATCCCCACAGACACAGCGGCCAGGGAAGCAGAAGAACATCACATCAAGAAGGCCCTGAGTAAACGTGGTTATCCCAGCTGGACCTTTGTAAGGCTGGGAAGGCGCCAGAAGAAAGCTTCACCTGATCCAGGAGAGAAGGACAACTGCTGCCACAAATAGAGTAACATAGTGTTCGCTGTTAAGCGCCAGGAGGGTTGCCAGGATTTATACATCGGGCCACCAAACAAACTCTGGCGAAGTGGATGGCACAACACAGAAGAGTCACCTCTTCAGGCTACGACTCTGCAGTCTATGCCGGCTTATACACATACACGAGAGACATGAGAGTTCTTCTTTACTGATGTTTACTGTGCTTCTCTTAACGTACACAGGTACACCGTAGAACTGGTGAATATAAATGTACAAGAAAATTATATTTCAGCATTAAAACATATTGCAATATAAAATCCACAAAATATAAACAGACATACCACTTTGTTCTGCAAGTAGACAAACCGGTGTATTTGGAACTTAGGACTTATTTCTTCTTTGACATTCACACGGCTAGACCATCACCACGAGCAGCTTCTCTGACCTTACTTCCAAAAACAGGAAGTGACCTCTGCCCTTACCTTACACTTACAAAATTAACTGGTTATTTTCCATGTGTCAAATTAACTTTACACCAATCCAGTATGCAAAAAAGGAAAATGCACAGTCTATTTACACCTACAGGCCAGGGGACGCTCTTTCAATGACGAGGATGTACACATTAAGGACTGGAAGGAATGCTGGAGTCAAGGAGGCCATTTATGTGAAAAGGGAAATACCATCTCTGAATCAGGGAGGGGGCCTAAGAGTACATCTTTCACCATCTTACAATGCTGTGATTGCAGCCATTCCCCAACTCTCTGTGAATGGTACTCGTGGCCATTGATCAGTGATATTTGATCAGTGGTAGTTGATCAGTGGTCATGAGAATTGGCATAATTATGATGAAGGAACTGACCTCCATCCCACTGTTCCTTCAGTTGGCTGGTTTCAGTGATTATACAAATGTACTGTTTATAAGATTGGGGAAACCTGAAGTCAGCTGAGACTGAAGAACAGAAGCAACTTTTGGAGATTTACTGATCTTGATGATTAAGCATGCACCAAGACGTCTTTTTTCAATAGTTACAGCTATCTTGTTGTACAAAGTTGTACAAAAACACTTTATTTCGCCAAGACAGTGCGTTTCTCACATGCATTTAAGTGGAGTTATCGCCCGACACAAAGTATAGGTTTTCATTATGTGAATAACTTGAAAATCTTAGCTCAAACAGCTGCAAAACCTATTTCCTCAGCACGGAGATGCTGAATTCTATAAGGCAAAGCCATAAATATGTGTGTCTGAGTCTTCTATCAAAAGTTACAGCTGTCTTGATAAAGTTGACGAAAAACGCTTTATTTCACCACGTTAGTGCGGTTCTCGCAATTACATGCATATGAATGGAGTTCTCCCCCGACACAAAGTATAGGTTTTCACTTTGTGAATAATTTGAAAATCTTAGCTCAAACAGCTGCAAAACCTATTTCCCCAGCACGGAGATGCTGAATTCTATAAGGCAAAGCAGGGCCGTGCAGAGACGTTTAAAGGTGCGGGTGCTCAAAGTTAAAAAGGGGCACATTGAACCAGGCTGAATAACAACAACACACATTCATCAAGAATCTAATATGGGCAACAAGGCAAAGCAAACGTAGCTGATGCTTTACCTGATGGGTACAATGTTGCTGTTGAGGGGTTGCTGTGGATAGTGCTGGAGGATGATCTGAGACTGTAGACATTAAAAAGTCCATAGGAGAGATGGTAGCTGATTAAACAAGTGTCATGAGATAATAACAAAATGCAAAGATTGGTGACAGCGCTTGGAATCCTAACATTATTATTTATTACTAGAGCTACAATAATAAAGCAATGAGGAGGGGGAAGTAATAAATATGAAATAATGTCATTATGATGATTCCATTTGTTTCACTATCCACTCTGTGCAGGGGGAAAGCTTATTACATTTTTAAACTGTAGAGATATAATTTTACTGCTATAAAATCCAAATTTTGTCTTATTTAAAATATAAATCTAATATAATCTGCTTCTTAATGTATTTTCTTTAAAATACAGCGTGTTTTTTAAAATATTATAATAATGCATAATTATGTGGACATGCATATTAGATCGTTTTTTAGTGAAATATAATCCCTCCAGAAAGGCAGGAAAAGCCCAGAAACTTACTTTAAAACTAAATATGTTCTAAATACTTTAAAACTAAATATGTTCCCTAAAACGGTGGACAGAGCTACAGACCCATAACAGCCTTACACAGGTAGCCAGCAGCTATGACCAGCACTACTTGTGCAGTTAATAAAAGGACAGGTAATGTTTGTAAGCGCTGTTACACACGCAGCACGCTCGTTTGTTTCAGTTTGTCAGTTGCAACAAGACAGCTTACCAACGTGTACATAATAAGCCAATACTCCTGTGTGCTATACACTACAGTGCACGCTGTACAGTGGCGTGTCCAGCGGGGTGGCCTGGGGGGGCACAGGCCACCCCCCCAACCAGACCGGCCACCCCAGGTGCCACCCCAAAGGCAAAACAATAAAATTCAATCAAATATCAAATGTCCGATTATGTTTTCACGGTGAAGCTCAGATATCCGAGTGTAAGTGAATGCAGCATCGGCTTCTGTGCTATGTGCATCACGTTAGCAAAGGTAGGACAGCCAAGCACGAAAGACGGCACTGCAGGAAACAATTTTTCGGTGAAAGAAAATGAGGACAGAATAAATGTCCCGGTAAGTAATATTAAGTTTGTTGAGTTTAGTAAACTTCGGTGAAATTAGAATACCAAGGAAAAAATAACACTTAAAGAATTATTGCAGCCATCGAATATATCAGACAGTATGCTACTGAGGGGAGCTAACATAAGAGTTATGAGTTATAAGATATAATCTAAGTCGTAACATTGCTGTATGGAGCTGCAGATTTCGTTGCAGGTTAACATAGCTGGACTGGCCATTGGGCATACCGGGCATGTGCCCGGTGACTTATTTATTTATTTATTTTGTAATGGCATGAACAATGAGAGGTGGTGGATTGGCCAGATGCAGGTCGATGTGTAAAAATAACTCAGTTGTTATTGGCGGGGCTTCCACAGAGGCCAGCAGGTGGATGAGGGAAGGGGAGGCAGGAGGAGAGCCCCGAGGCAGCCGCCAGTCCGAGTGTCAGGTGAACTGAACTTCAGGTAAGAAGTTATGATCTGCAGTCTATCTGGGTCAGATATAAACCAAGTTTAGGTGTAGTTTATTTTCGTTGTGCTGACTTTTTACCGTCAGTTGCAATAACTCGTACTGCGTTCTAGCCAGCTTGACGGAGTTTATATACAGTTGGGTGGGTGCTATGATGTTACTGAT
The DNA here is from genome assembly GCF_900408965.1 of Simochromis diagramma. Taxonomy (NCBI): domain Eukaryota; kingdom Metazoa; phylum Chordata; class Actinopteri; order Cichliformes; family Cichlidae; genus Simochromis; species Simochromis diagramma. The sequence goes on along the minus strand of NW_024387503.1, from coordinate 17,310 downwards.
AGTGAACTTTATTTTATTCATACGTTTAGTTAGTAGAGTTGCCAACGGCTCCTTAAAAAAATGGAATGGTCCCTCATTCAGAGAAAATATTACACGTTTCGTATTGAGCTGAGAAGAGACGCAGTTTGTCCCGGACTTTCGCTATAATGAAAAAAAGACACAAAGCTGCAGTTATTCTGTCGTTACGCTGCACAGCTGCCTCTTCTCTCATTCTCTCCCCCTGCCTCTCCTGTTGCTACTTCAATCATGAAACTGATCAATGATCAGCTGATCGGCTTTTCTCTCTTGTTTATTTATCGTCCACTTTGCGCCAGAAAGAGGAAACCAGCAGATGTCGCGCTAAACAACAGCAGCACGTTTAAGCTTGATCAGCTGTTGTTAGAATTTATTTAATATTAATTTCTAGTATCAGCTGATGTTTGCTGGAGCCACAGCTGTAAAACTGCTGGTCATGATATCGGTTTGGATATGTGGTGAGAGGGAAACATGAAGATGAAACCAGGAGATGTCCTTACTGAATCATCAGAGCTGAACAGGTGATGGAGAAACAGGTTTACCTTTTAGTTCACATGAATGAGTTGAAGGGAAGTTATGAGCTGTTTCTGAAAGACAAATAACACCAGGATCACTTTTTTATGTAGCTGACAGCTGGTAACTGTGCAGGGGCGGGTCTAGGAAAGTTTTGCCAGGGGGGCAGGTAGGGTTGCAAAGGGGCGGAAAATTTCCGGTAAATTTCCGAAAAGTTTCCGGTAAATTTCCATGGTAAGTTAAGCTTGGGAATTTTGGAAATATTCCATATTGGAAACTGTCCATGGAAATAATGGGAATTATGGGAATTAATGGGAATTTAGGAGAACTAACTGGGAATATATTATTTCCAAGCATAAATATAAACAGAAATCATAAGAAAACCTCCATGCAAAATGTTTTCAACAGATATTTAAACAGATTTATTTGTAAGTACAGTAGAATAGAACACGTTTCAATAACTTGTTTCATGGATGAATAAAAACAGAAAGGTTGAGTTCAATATTACCATCCCCTAACCCCGCTCATTCAAAAATGCCCCCTGTCCAAAAATCTCCACAAAGTCCCATTCAAAAGGTTAAATGAAAAATGCCACTTATCCTCCAAAACGTCCCATTAAACATGCAAATCTTCCTTCAAGCAATCCTCTTTTCTCATTTTTGCTCAGTCAATAGACTCTTCCTGGACCTCATCATCATCCAACAACATGTCCACTTCCTCAGCATCCAACTCTGAGTCTTCCTCATCAGTGTCACTTTCCAGCCTTGTTGAGGATGGCTCTGTGTCAGGCTCAAAGAGCCGTAGGTTTCCCCGAATGCCGACCAGCTTTTCCACTCTCACATTTGTGAGCCTGTTGCGAACCTTTGTGTGGGTGTTCCCAAACAGTGACCAGTTGCGCTCGGAGGCGGCTGATGATGGTGGGATTTGGAGGAGGATGGAGGCTACAGGTGCAAGGGCCTCAGATTCACATAGTCCCTTCCACCAGGTGGCTGCAGATATGTGCTGGCATGACTGCCATATTCCATCCCCTTTCCAAAGGCCTTGCTTTGTTCGATACTTTGCCAAACTGCCTAAAACTTTGCCTTTATCGAGACCCAGGTGGTCAGACATGGCTGTAATGACCGCATAGGCACCGTTGATCTCTTCCCCAGAAAGTATGCCCTTGTCATATTTGGGGTCCAGCATGTATGCTGCTGCATGCACTGGCTTCATGCAGAACTCCCTCCGCTGTTCCAATGACTTGACCACAGCCATTTCCTCTGCTTTCAGTAGTAGGGAAGTGGGCAGAATTGTCTGGATTTCTTCTTTGAGTTCTGCAAAAAGGCACTGGACATCTGACAAGATGGCACCATCCCCATCTATCTTCGCTATTGCTGCTGCAATAGGTTTGAGGATTTTCTGACTGCTAGATACTCTTTCCCAGAACACATCATCCAAGATGACCTTCTTGATGTCACTGTCGATGCCTACAGACTGGGATATGGCCATCTCTTGCAGAGACTCCTTTCCCTCCAGAAGGCTGTCAAACATGATAACAACACCACCCCATCGCGTTATGCTGGGAAGCTTCAGTGTAGTACTCTTGTTCTTTTCTTTTTGCTTTGACAGAAATGTAGCGGAAGTTACTTGTTTGCCTTTAACATATTTCAGAACTTGGTTCACTCTCTTATTCAGAGTGTCCATTGTTTTTAGTGCCATTATGTCTTTTAGGAGAAGATTTAGTGTATGGGCAGCACAGCCAATAGTAGTTATATGAGGGTAGGTCTCCTCCACATGTGCCCAGGCAACCTTCATGTTGGCTGCATTGTCAGTGACCAGTGCAAAAACCTTATCTGGTCCAAGGTCATTGATGATCACTTTTAGCTCATCTGCAATGTATTGGCCTGTGTGTCTGTTTTCCTTTGTGTCTACACTCTTGTAGAACACAGGCTGAGGAGTGGTGATTATGTAGTTAATAATTCCTTGTCCCCTGATATTGGACCATCCATCAGAGATGACTGAAATACAGTCAGCTTGGTCAATGGTCTGTTTCACCTTTGCTTGAACTCGACTGAACTCTTCATCCAGTAGATGAGTAGACAATGCATGTCTGGTTGGGGGAATGTATGCTGGTCGGAGAACATTCAAAAATATCTTCCAGTACACATTGAATGTCAGCATCAGGGGTGAGCCAGTTGCATAGATTGCACAAGCGAAACACTCATCTGCGTTTTTCTGGCTAGTGTCATCCATAAAATCAAAGAATCCTCTGATGCCAGAGGGACCAGGAGCTGATGAGTGGGTATCTGACTCTGATACAGCTGAAACAGATTCATTTTCCCCTTGAGTGGAACTCCTGGCTGCTGCATGTGTTGGGCCTTGAGGAATTTTTTTGCACTTTGCAATGTGCTGCTGCATTTTTGTGGCATTCTTCACGTACGTCTTATCACAATACTTACACATATATACAGATTTCCCTTGTACATTAGCTGGTGTAAAATGTCTCCACACATCAGATAGCGCACGTGGCATTTTTCTGTAAAATAAAACAAGAGCTTGTAAAAATGCTAATGCAATGCAAGAGATCGTAATAATACAATTGCAATATGATAATAAACAGATATAAATAGTAAGGCTAGCTAAACAACTGGAATGATCTTCAAAACAAAACAACCAAATGAGGAAGCTAGCATCTTCTTTATGTTATACTAGCTATGGCTTATTTAGCATCTAACAGATGCTAGCATTGTATTTAGCATCTAACAGATGCTAGCATTGTATTTAGCATCTTATCAGATTGCTATCTACCAGATTAATACGTTTTATGTGATATTCACAATTTAAACATTCAGTGAATATATTTTCCCATAATATCATCAAAACTTACCTCACTTGTTAAGTCCACAGGCTCAAATGTGTACCTTTAATACTCTTTGTCCTTCAGGCTTAAAAGTGTGGTCCATGTGTACATGTGATGGAGGCATGCACAGTGCCAGTAGGTGGTCTCAATAGCCATGCAGCAAGCTTGTGCTCTGTACATGTGATTAAGGAATGGCATGGATATTCAAGTGTATTTGAATTGCATTTGTTTGTTTTTGTCAATACTATGCTAAAATATACTTTGCTCAACTATATTTAAGTTCCCTAAGAAGAGCCAACCTTCAATTTTGAAAATTCCCACTTTATTCCCATAAATTCCCGTTAATTCCCGTTTATTCCCATAAATTCCCGTTAATTCCCGTTTATTCCCATGGAAAGATTCCATCTTTGAAAATTCCGGGAATTTTGCAGGTAGGGCATTAACAGGGAAAGGTGGAGCACAAAGAAATACTTTTCTTTCTTATTCTCATTTAAAATATCTAGCTTTTATTAAATAATTATCTAAATCTTACAACCAAAGTTTTTATCTGACGTAAAATGTATAGAAATCATACATATACCAACAGGACAGTGTACATATGGAAAAGATATATATAAATCTTATAAAGTTTGTATCTGTCTTGTGTTAAACTTGTATGAAAAGCATACAAGAGTAAAAACAGATATAAGATCCCTTGAAAAATTATATAATGAAACTTGTATGTTTTGGATACTTACTAAAACAGTGTATGAAAGTAATGAGAAAGTGGCCACTTTCATGAGTAAATCATGTAAGTTTTTACTATTTCTTTTCCATATGGGGCACTGTCACAACAGCATTTGTTTTCATTCAAAGTCTTTATGGCTTTAATACCTGGTGGGCCGGTCTCTAGTCAAAATGCCCGATTTTCTGTCCCAGTCCAGCCCTGCAGGTTAATACTGGCAGTGTCACCATGCCAGCTGACTGTATTTCATCATCAGCCAGTGTTGCTCTTTATACATCAATATTACCAAAGTTTACCATAAGGCAGCATAGCAAGTATTTACTTGCTTTCAGGTTTCATCCAAATGTTAGTCTTTTCAGTTGTTTCCCTACTTTTTTTCCTGTTTCAAAATCAAACACCAGTTTGTGAGAAGATTATCTTCTTTTTTTAATAGGCAGATAAAGTTTTACATTGGAACTGGCTAATTTGTTAATTGTATGTTACAAATGTTCGTATTTTAATATTCAAAAATGTTTTTGCCCAAAACATATGTGCACTACATGTCAGTAAAAATACTATGCAAATATTGCTGTCCTTGAATGCTGAGTAAACACTGACAAAGCACTGATTGTATCTCTTGTACTTTATCAACGCAGTATCTAAAAACTTTGCACCGTAGTGGTTAAAATCTCATTCTAATAAGAGTTAAAAGCGCATCCTGGGCCATGTCAAAGGAGCTTGCAAAGAAAAGCGTCTGGACTTCTTTAAGTTACTTGAAGACGTTTCACCTCTCATCCGAGAAGCTTCTTCAGTTCTAAGGTCAAATGGTGGAGAGTCCTAGATTTAAACCCAGTGGGAGTTTCCCCCCACAGAGGGACAAAAGGACCCCCTGATGATCCTCTAATCGCCTGAGCCAAGGTGTGAAACTGGGTGTGGGTCCCAATCAGCCAGAGTTTCGGGTGAGTTCATTGTGAAACCTGGCCCCACCTTATCATGCGAATTCCTGAGGTCAGATGGCCCAGGATGTGAGTGGGCGTTAAGGCGTCTGGGAAGGGATCTCAAAACTGGATTATAGATGGCAGAGAGTTGGTGTCGTAAACCACCGCCTCTGTTCAAAGATGGTCGCTCACAGTGGACATAGATGGCTTCTTTCACTCCTCTTTCAAACCATCTGTCCTCTCTGTCCAAAATGTGAACATTGGCATCCTCGAAAGAGTGATCATTGTCCTTGAGATGCAGATGGACTGCTGAGTCTTGTCCTGTGGAGGTGGCTCTTCTATGTTGTGCCATGCGCTTGTGAAGTGGCTGTTTGGTCTCTCCAATGTAGAGGTCTGGGCATTCCTCGCTGCACTGTACAGCATACACCACATTTTTAAGTCTGTGTTTAGGCGTTTTGTCTTTCGGGTGAACCAGTTTTTGTCTGAGCGTGTTGCTGGGTCTGAAATACACTGGGATGTCGTGCTTGGAGAAAACTCTCCTGAGTTTTTCTGATACACCGGCTACATAGGGGATGACAATGTTGTTGCGTCTGTCTTTCTTATCCTCCCTCGCTGGTGTCTGGTCTTCTTTTCTGTGCCTCTTTGCTGACTTTAAGAACGCCCATTTAGGATAGCCGCACGTTTTGAGTGCTTCCTTTACATGTGTGTGTTCCTTCTTTTTTTCCTTCAGGCTTAGAGGGAACATGTTCTGCCCGGTGGTGTAGGGTCCTAATTACTCCAAGTTTGTGTTCCAGAGGGTGATGGGAGTCGAACAGGAGGTACTGGTCCGTGTGTGTGGGCTTCCGGTAAACTTCGATGTTGAGGTTGCCATTCTCTTCAATGTGCACGGCGCAGTCCAGGAAAGGCAAACAGTCGTCCTTTGTGTCTTCCCTGGTGAACTTGATGTTTTTATCCACAGCGTTAATGTGCGCAGTGAAGGATTCCACTTCTTGTGTCTTGATTTTGACCCAGGTGTCATCTACATATCTGTACCAGTGGCTGGGTACTCTTCCTTTGAAAGAGCCAAGAGCCTTCCTTTCCACTTCCTCCATGTAAAGGTTGGCTACAATAGGTGACACGGGGGAGCCCATGGCACAGCCATGTTTTTGTCTGTAAAAGCCTTCGTTGTATTTGAAATATGTAGTGGTGAGGCAGAGGTCTAACAGTGTGCAAATCTGATCAGGTGTGAAGTTGGTCCTGTCCTCCAAGGAGCTGTCTTCTTGTAGTCGTTTTCTGACAGTCTCCACGGCCTCCGTGGTGGGTATGCAAGTGAAGAGAGAGACTACATCAAAGGACACCATGGTTTCATCTGGATCCAAGGTAAGTTTCTGGACCTTGTCGGTGAAGTCGGTGGAGTTCTTGATGTGGTGTGGGGTGTTCCCCATGAGAGGAGCAAGGATGGTAGCAAGGTGTTTAGCAATGTTATAAGTGGCTGAGTTTATGCTACTGACTATGGGTCTGAGTGGGACAGCTTCCTTGTGGATTTTAGGAAGTCCGTAAATGCAGGGTATGGCATCCCCTGGGTAAAGGCGGTGATATGTAAGGCGGTCAATAATTTTGTCCTTTTCAAAGTCTTGAAGGCACAAGCTATAACTTTCTTTTTGTAGCTGCTTGTGGGGTCTCGCTTTAAGGCTTCGTAGGTATTGTTGTCACTGAGGAGAGTAGTGATCTTTGTGTGGTAATCTGTAGTGTTTAGGACCACGGTGCATCTTCCCTTATCAGCTGGTAAAACAGTGATGTTGTGGTCTTTGCTCAGGGAAGCGACGGCCTTCTTTTCCTGTATTGTGAGGTTGGATGGAGGGACTTTGGCACTGGAGAGCGTGGCTGAGACTTTCATCCTGATTTGCTCTGCTTCTGTCTGTGATAATTTATTAATCCGTATGGCAGATTCTGTGGCTGTGATGAGGTCCACTATGGGCAACTGTTGTGGAGAAATGGCAAAATTGAGTCCTTTGGCTAATACCCTCTTTTCAGGTTCAGTGAGAATCCTGTCTGAAAAGTTCTTAACCCATTTCCTCTGACTGACTTCAGGTGTGTTTTCTTCTCTGGGTTGTGTAGGTTCAGGATGAGGAGTGTGTGTTTTTGAAAGCAATCCTGGGCCATCTGATCTCAGGAATTCGCATGATAAGGTGGGGCCAGGTTTCACAATGAACTCACCCGAAACTCTGGCTGATTGGGACCCACACCCAGTTTCACACCTTAGCTCAGGCGATTAGAGGATCATCAGGGGGTCCTTTTGTCCCTCTGTGGGGGGATACTCCCACTAGGTTTATATCTGGGACTCTCCATCATTTGACCTTAGAACTGAAGAAGCTTCTCGGATGAGAAGTGAAACATCTTCAAGTAACTTAAAGAAGTCCAGACGCTTTTCTTTGCAAGCTCCTTTGACTACGATGACCTGGATGACTGAGAACCTTCACAGACATCCTGGGTCATCTGATCTCAGGAATTCGCATGATAAGGTGAGGCCAGGTTTCACAATGAGCTCACCCGAAACTGTGGCTGATTGGGACCCACACCCGTTTTCACATCTTGGCTCAGGCGATTAGAGGATCATCAGGGGGTCATTTTGTCCCTCTGTGGGGGGATATTCCCACTAGGTTTATATCTGGGACTCTCCATCATTTGACCTTAGAACTGAAGAAGCTTCTCGGATGAGAGGTGAAACGTCTTCAAGTAACTTAAAGAAGTCCAGACGCTTTTCTTTGCAAGCTCCTTTGACTACGATGACCTGGATGACTGAGAACCCTCACAGACATATTGATGAAAAACGCTTGATTTCGCGAAGACAATGCGTTTCTTACGATCCCATGCATTTGAATGGAGTTCTCGCCCGACACAGAGTATAGGTTTTCATTATGTGAATAACTTGAAAATCTTAGCTCAAACAGCTGCAAAACCTGTTTGCTCAAAACGGGGATATTGAAGTCTATAAGATAAAGCCATAAATATGTGTGTCTGAGTCTTCTATCAAAAGTTACAGCTATCTCTATGAAGTTGATGAAAAACGCTTTATTTCACCACTTTAGTGCGTTTCTCGCTGTTACATGCATTTGAATGGAGTTCTCGCCCGACACAGAGTATAGGTTGTCATTTGTGAATAACTTTAAAATCTTAGCTCAAACAGCTGCAAAACCTGTTTCCCCAGCACGGAGATGCTGAATTCTATAAGGCAAAGCCATAAATATGTGTGTCTGAGTCTTTTATCAAAAGTTATAGCTATGTTTATGAAGTTGTACTGTCATGGTCCTGGGTCGGTGACCCAGCGCTTTGAGTTTATTATTATCATTTTCCAATTTATTATCATGATTATTATTATTGTTTGAGTTCTATGTGTTATATTCGGTCTGCCTCTGAGTCTGCGTCTGTATCTGTCTGTCTATGGTGTCACCCCGTCTGTTTGTGAATCTGTCTGTTTAGTTCAATGTCTTGTCTGGTTCCATGTGTCTGAGTTTCCTGTTTTATTGTGAAGGTCTGTGTCGTATGTGAGTGTGCTCAGTTTACGTTTCCCCTGTCTCGTCCGCTGTGATTTCTCCCAGGTGTGTTCTCATCCCTTGATTACTGCCATCTGTGTATTTAAGCCCTGTGTTTCTCTGTGTCAGTGTCGTGTCGTACCCTCAACTTGCTGTGTGTTTGTAATGTCCTGTCCTCCAGCACCTCGGTTTAGAGTTTTGTTTTTGTAAAGTTTTATTCCGTGAATCATTCCTCCAGCAATAAAGCTGCGTTTTCAGTTTATTCCCATCTCCAAGAGTCCTGCAATTTTGGGTCCACCACTTCTGCTTGCCTGCCACACAGCCAACCATGACAGAACGACGCGACCAGTACATGGACTCATCCCGGGAGCGCGATCTCGCCCGCGTCATGGCCCTAATGAAGCGGATTTCCCACACAAAGGATACTAAGGCGATGGCGATCGGATTAAACGCTATCGGAACAATGCTCGAGGGGAATCCACATCTCTGCCAACTCAAGGGATTCATGAGCTTAATTGACGAGATGCACAAAGCCCAGGAGGTTCTTCAGGCTCGGGAGCTACCAGCCTTTGCTCGTTCGCAGTACTCCACTCCGAGGCCTCTGCAGCAACAGCAGCAGCGGACGGAGCGCGCCGCGAAGCAGCGTAAGCTCCCTGCAACACAGCAGCAGCTGAACACCGAGCCTTCTGCGACACCACAGCGATCGCCGCAGCAGGATATCAACCCCTTGCCGCTGCCACCGAGTGAACTACCGACTCCGGTCTGCTCCGACTGTCGCTCGCCAGCCTCTTTCCTTGCGGCCATGTGGGCGCAGGATGAGGAGTCGGCCTCTCCGCCATCGCCATTCTCCTCTGCAGTTTCCACTCCCACTTCCAGGAGGAAACTGCACCGGCGCCATCACCATTCCTCGCTACAGCCGCACTCCAGCCCCTTCCCAGAGCAATCAGCAGCTGTGAGTAACCACAACAGTTTTTCCCGCACTCCTTCTGGGAATGTCAATAAAAAGGACTATGTTTCTTCTGCTCCATCTGACCCTGTTAACCCCGTATCAGCTAAAGCTGCGGCTTCCACCCCGGAGACAATTAACCTCAGCTCTGAGAACATTAAGACTGTTTTATTTTCTGAACTGCCACCTCAAGAGACTGTTCAGTGTGCGCCCGAATGTTTCGTTTCTTGGGCTACTGACACTCATTTAAAGACTTCAAGTGGTAATGTTGTAGATATTGACACAATCTCCAGGGCCTCCCCAGAGTCTGAGTGTCCTCCCTCAGCAGACTCTGGACCGCTAGAGGCTGAAGAGCCAGCATTTCCCGAGTCTTTTTAAAAACTCCACTGAGGTAGTGCAGTCAGCTGCCCAGCAGTCATCACACTTCGCAGTCCAGCAGCCCTCAGTTCGCTTAGCTGCCCAACCAGAAGCTCACTTAGCCGCCCAGCGGTCCCCAGTTCAGTCCTCTGCAGCTCAGTCTCCTCCTGTTCTCAGTCGACCTCAGTGCACTCTCTTGTATTTCCAGCGCCTCAGCCTTTAGCACGGCCTGCACCTCAGCCGCCAGCTCCACTGTCTATTCAGCCAACATCTCCACCACCTCGTTTTCAGGAGGAGGATGCCCCCACACAGACTTTCGTTGCTCCTCAAGACCTGGCTACATTTGAGACTTTTACTCTCTCCGGGGCCTCCCCAGAGGTTAAATATCAACATTCAGTTAACTCTGGACCCCTGGACATAAAGAAGCCAGCGCAACCTGTTTCGTCCCTGCCAGAGGCCCGCGTGCCTGCTGGTCCTGTTCTGTTACTGCGAGAGGCCCGCGCGCCTGCTGGTTCTGTTCTGTCCCTACCAGAGGCCCGTGCGCCTGCTGGTTCTGTTCTGTCCCTACCAGAGGCCCGTGTGCCTGCTGGTTCCGTTCTGTCCCTGCCAGAGGTCCCCGCGCCTGCTGGTTTTGCCCTGTGTGTTCCAGGGGCCCCTGTGCCCACTGGTCCTGAGACTGTTTTTGCTGGAGGGCCCGAGGAGCCCGTCCAGCCTCCTGCTTCGCCAGCTGGGGGGCCCGAGGAGCCCGTCCAGCAACCTTCCTCGTCAGCTGGGGGGCCCGAGGAGCCCGTCCAGCCACCAGCTGCTCCACCAGCAGCCTCATCCACACCTGCAGCAGCAGCCGCATCCACAGTTTCGTCCATGCCGCCGCCTGCTGCAGCGCCTCCGTCTCCGGCTTCCACGCCGCCGCTAGCTGCAGCCTCTGTGTCTTCCTCCTCGCCAGCTGCACCATCTGTGTCTTCATCCTCGCCAGCTGCAGCTTCTGTGTCTTCATCCTCGCCAGCTGCAGCCTCTGTGTCTTCATCCTCGCCTGGTCCGGCTTCAGCGTCTGGTCCGGCCTCGTCTGGTCCGGCCTCGTCTGGTCCGGCCTCGTCTGGTCCGGCCTCGTCTGGTCCTGCGGTTGCCACACCATCATCAGTTCCAGCTCGTCCTGTTCCACCCCGTCTCTGCCGGCCGCTTTCCTGGCCTCTAGTTGGGCGTCGTCGCCGCTGTGGACGACCTCCTGAACGCCGCCACGCGCATGGTCGGCCCCCGGACTTGCTCTGCTGCCACCGCTGCCATGCGCACGGTCGGCCCCCAGAATTGTTTGCCCGTCACCGCCGCTGCCTTTCGCACGGTCGGCCTCCCGAAATGAACTGTGCTGGCCTTCTGACCTATCGGTCCCCAGGCCGACCTCCTGACCTACGTTTTGGACTCTGCTCCCCTGTGTGGTTTTTGGACATTTTTTTTTTTTTTTTTTGGTTTTCTGGGGGGACTCTTCTTTTGTTCTGTTCTGGGCCCTCCGTCCTGTGCCTCCCGCCGCCCACCCTGGCTTGGTGGTCTGTTTGTCTTTTGGGGCTGTCGGGGGCCAGCTCTTGAGGGGGGGGGGGGGTACTGTCATGGTCCTGGGTCGGTGACCCAGCGCTTTAACTTTATTATTATCATTTTCCAATTTATTATTATGATTATTATTATTGTTTGAGTTCTACGTGTTATATTCGGTCTGCCTCTGAGTCTGCGTCTGTATCTGTCTGTCTATGGCAGGGGTGTCAAACTCAAATATACAGTGGGCCAAAATTCAAAACTGGAACAAAGTCGCGGGCTAACATTAATATTTATTGAAAAAAATCTTCCTCCAGATATAACAAGGAACCTTTTCTTACAGACTCAAATAAGTTTTGTTGAAAAACTGAATATGGAATAAGCAACGCTTAATACTGAACGATATATAACTTATATAAACATATATAACTTAATATTGCACACATGCAAAATTGAAATTCCAATTAAATAACATATCACTGGAATGCATTTCTTAAATAAAAATTGTATTTGCAGCCTCCTGATTTAAATTTTAGCAGTAAACTTTTTCCCCAGGCTAATAATAAATGTAAAAATAAAATAACAATAATAAACCACTTAACTAATAAAAATATCATTAAACGTGAAACCATTCAAGCCCATGTCTGGGAGTAGCAAGACAAATTGCACAAAGAAAATGGTAATTATAGCTCAGTTTGCTACACACTGATCTACTCTGATGCGTCCAAGCCAGATACCTGGCATCTCTTCTTGGATGCTAGTTCCTCAATGTCTGGGCTCAGGCTCTGAGCTGAGGAAATCCTCAGGATCGAGTGAAGGTGTTCATCGGTCAGACGTCTCCTGTGAGATGTTTTGGCCATCTTCATTGAGGAGAATAGTTGCTCACATAGGTAAGTGCTGCCGAACATGGAGAGCATCTGAGCAGCGTGGGTGCGGAGCCCAGGCATTGTGTCAGGGATGAAATGGGGAAATTGTGAAGCGCCCACAGCATCATACTTTGATTTCAGCGTGTCACTACACTGGAGTTCAATCAGCTCCATTTGGAGGTTTGTTGGAGCTTTTGCCACGTCAAATGCAAAAGGATTACTGAGCAGTTCAAATCGACATTTCTGGGCGTCAAAGTCGGCAAACCGCCGGGTAAACTCAGTACTGAGTACACAGAGTTTTTCAGCAAACTGTACGCATGGGAACACAGCAGTAGAGATTTGCATGTTTATCGTTTGGCAGCAGGGAAAATGGCCCAGGTTTCCTTGTAGCATCTGATTCTGCCACAGGCACAATTTCGTTTTAAAAGCCTTCACTGCAGCGTACATATCTGTGATGATACGCCCCCGTCCCTGAAGCTGCAGGTTCAGCGCATCGAGATGGCTCGTGATATCACACATAAAGGCCAGCTCACACAGAAACTCTTGCTCCCTGAGCTCAGCTGTGTCTTGCCCTTTGCTTTCCAGAAACTGAAATATTTCCTCGCGTAGCTCGAAACATCTGTTCAGTACTTTCCCTCGGCTTAACCACCTCACCTCCGTGTGATACGGCACGTCTCCGTATTCCGAACCACACTCCTCAAGAAAAGATTTGAATTGGCGGTGATTCAGGCCTTTGGCTCTTATAAAGTTAACTACTCGTGTTACTGCGGTCATAACATGTTCCATCTTTAGGGCTTTGCCACAAAGTGATTCTTGATGTATGATGCAGTGATAAACAGTCAGCTCACCTGCACAGTTCTCCGCTCGCATCTTCTCCCGTACCCTGCCCACCAGTCCACTCCTTTGACTCCACATCGCTGGTGCACCATCTGTCATTAACCCCACAAGTTTTTCCCATGGCAACTTCATTTCAGTTAGACATTTGGAAACCTCTTCAAATATTTCCTTCCCTGTGGTTGTTCCATGCATTGATTTTAATCCTAGAAGTTCCTCCATAACACAGAGATTTGAGTCCACCCCACGGATGAAGACTGAAAGCTGGGCAGTATCAGAGGCGTCACTGCTCTCATCCACAGCGAGAGAGAATGCAACGAAATGGTTTCCCTTCTCCATCAGCTGGTTATATAGATTGGTGGCAAGTTCACGTGTGCGATCAGCTACTGTGTTTCTGCTCAGGCTAACATTTGAAAATGCTTGCTTTTTCTCTGGGCACACAACGTCGCAAACTTTCATCATACAACTTTTCACAAACTCTCCCTCACTGAAGGGCCGGGCTGATTTTGCGATCTCTGCTACAACAATAAAACTAGCCTTTACAGCAGCCTCACTTTGTGATATGGCTTTTTTGAACATAGTCTGTTTTCAAACAAAACTTCTTTTCATCTCTTCTGCTTTCCGGCGCCTTTGAGTCATGTCCAGGTCCTTGTACTTCTCTTGGTGTTTCGTTTCATAGTGTCGTCTAATGTTGTACTCCTTGGTTAAAGCCACATGAGCTCCACATACAAGACAAACAGGTCTGTCTTTTACATAGGTAAACAGATATTCTGTCTCCCACCTGTCCAGAAAGCTCCTGTTTTCGTTCTTTCTTTTCGCCATTTTGGGAGAGGTAGCGCGGCAGTATTCGCGCGGTTGCTATGACTACAATCAACAGAGGAGAGGGCGTTAATGGGTCCTGTCCTGACTGACGCGCCAAAACGCCAACAGAGCATTCTGGGAGTTGTAGTATTAGCAGTACATGCGCTGTATAAGACCGGCGGGCCAGCTCTAATAGTAATTTGGTATGGCCTCGCGGGCCAAATGTAATTAGGCTGCGGGCCAAATTTGGCCCGCGGGCCAGAGTTTGACACCTACAGTGGGGCAAAAAAGTATTTAGTCAGCCACCGATTGTGCAAGTTCCCCCACTTAAAATGATGACAGAGGTCAGTAATTTGCACCAGAGGTACACTTCAACTGTGAGAGACAGAATGTGAAAAAAAAATCCATGAATTCACATGGTAGGATTTGTAAAGAATTTATTCGTAAATTAGGGTGGAAAATAAGTATTTGGTCACCTCAAACAAGGAAAATCTCTGGCTCTCACAGACCTGTAACGTCTTCTGTAAGAAGTTTTTCTGTCCCCCACTCGTTACCTGTATGAATGGCACCTGTTTGAACTCATCATCTGTATAAAAGACACCTGTCCACAGCCTCAAACAGTCAGACTCCAAACTCCGCCATGGCCAAGACCAAAGAGCTTTCGAAGGACACCAGGAAAAGTATTGTAGACCTGCACCAGACTGGGAAGAGTGAATCTACAATAGGCAAGCAGCTTGGTGTGAAAAAATCAACTGTGGGAGCAATCATCAGAAAATGGAAGACATACAAGACCACTGATAATCTCCCTCGATCTGGGGCTCCACGCAAGATCTCATCCCGTGGGGTCAAAATGATCATGAGAACGGTGAGCAAAGATCCCAGAACCACACGGGGGGACCTGGTGAATGACCTGCAGAGAGCTGGGACCAAAGTAACAAAGGTCACCATCAGTAACACACTACAACGGCAGGGAATCAAATCCCGCAGTGCCAGACGTGTTCCGCTGCTGAAGCCAGTGCATGTCCAGGCCTGTCTGAAGTTTGCCAGAGAGCACATGGATGATACAGCAGAGGATTGGGAGAATGTCATGTGGTCAGATGAAACCAAAGTAGAACTTTTTGGTATAAACTCAACTCGTCGTGTTTGGAGGAAGAAGAATACTGAGTTGCATCCCAAGAACACCATACCTACTGTGAAGCATGGGGGTGGAAACATCATGCTATGGGGCTGTTTTTCTGCCAAGGGGACAGGACGACTGATCCGTGTTAAGGACAGAATGAATGGGGCCATGTATCGTGAGATTTTGAGCCAAAACCTCCTTCCATCAGTGAGAACTTTGAAGATGAAACGAGGCTGGGTCTTCCAACATGACAATGATCCAAAACACACCACCTGGGCAACAAAGGAGTGGCTCCATAAGAAGCATTTGAAAGTCCTGGAGTGGCCTAGCCAGTCTCCAGACCTCAACCCCATAGAAAATCTGTGGCGGGAGTTGAAAGTCCGTGTTGCTCGGCGACAGCCCCAAAACATCACTGCTCTCGAGAAGATCTGCATGGAGGAATGGGCCAAAATACCAGCTACTGTGTGTGCAAACCCGGTAAAGACCTATAGTAAACGTTTGACCTCTGTTATTGCCAACAAAGGTTATGTTACAAAGTATTGAGTTGTATTTTTGTTATTGACCAAATACTTATTTTCCACCCTGATTTACGAATAAATTCTTTACAAATCCTACCATGTGGATTCATGGATTTTTTTTTTTCACATTCTGTCTCTCACAGTTGAAGTGTACCTCTGGTGCAAATTACTGACCTCTGTCATCATTTTAAGTGGGGGAACTTGCACAATCGGTGGCTGACTAAATACTTTTTTGCCCCACTGTATGGTCTATGGTGTCACCCAGTCTGTTTGTGAATCTGTCTGTTTAGTTCAATGTCTTGTCTGGTTCCATGTGTCTGAGTTTCCTGTTTTATTGTGAAGGTCTGTGTCGTATGTGAGTGTGCTCAGTTTACGTTTCCCCTGTCTCGTCCGCTGTGATTTCTCCCAGGTGTGTTCCCCTCCTTTTCAATTCAATTCAATTCAATTCAATTTTATTTATATAGCGCCAAATCACAACAAAAGTCGCCTCAAGGCGCTTCATGGATACAGAGAAAAACCCAACAATCATATGACCCCCTATGAGCAAGCACTTTGGCGACAGTGGGAAGGAAAAACTCCCTTTTAACAGGAAGAAACCTCCGGCAGAACCAGGCTCAGGGAGGGGCGGCCATCTGCTGCGACCGGTTGGGGTGAGAGAAGGAAGACAGGATAGACTGTCTCTCATCCCTTGATTACTGCCATCTGTGTATTTAAGCCCTGTGTTTCTCTGTGTCAGTGTCGCGTCGTACCCTCAACTTGCTGTGTGTTTGTAATGTCCTGTCCTCCAGCACCTCGGTTTAGAGTTTTGTTTTTGTAAAGTTTTATTCCGTGAATCATTCCTCCAGCAATAAAGCTGCGTTTTCAGTTTATTCCCATCTCCAAGAGTCCTGCAATTTTGGGTCCACCACTTCTGCTTGCCTGCCACACAGCCAATCATGACATGTACAAAAAGGCTTTATTTCGCCAAGACAGTGCGTTTCTGACTATTACATGCATTTGAATGGAGTTCTCGCACGAAACAAAGTGTAGGTTTTGATTTTGTGAATAACTTAAATCTTAGCTCAAACAGCTGCAAAACCTATTTCCCCAGCACGGAGATGCTGAATTCTATAAGGCAAAGCCATAAATATGTGTGTCTGAGTTTTCTATCAAAATTTACAGCTGTCTTTATGAAATGGTTTTATTAGCACAATCAGTCCCATAGATATGGGCTATCTCCTGCTAGATTGTTCAGAAGGTTGTTATCATCCATCCAGATGGAGGATCACTAACAGGAGCGTGGATATGGGGCGCCGTTTGTAAAGTGAAACATGCTGAAATTAACGGCAACATTTTTCCACATTTAGCTCAAAATCTTACAAAAACATATTTTTTCGAGTAATTTTTTACAACATTTAGTAAAATATTTGTAGACTCCAGAATCCACTCTGGCTGGAATCCGGCTTGGATCAAAGCCCAGGGTAGTTATCTCTAGGTGTCATAACAGACCCTGGTTGTTTGCTCCAATAGCCTGGAAGGCGACGCAGCTGACGCGAGCACTTTTATTACTCCGATATGCCTATTAAAACTGTTCGACGCCCTCCAAAACTCCAAAGTGGGTCAATGAATAGTTGTAATAGGTGGCGCGTTATGATTAGTGAAAACAATGATTTGGCTAAGAATATAGGTACGGAGCTTTACGATGCATTTGTAGATATTATCTATCGTTGTTTTTACCGTCTTTATGGTGCTCTAGCTTAACGGTACGGTGGCTTGCTAAACGTTTAGCTTATATTGGAGTAAAGCTGTTACTGTTTAACACGCTGTTAGCACGCGAATTAAAATTTA